>NC_135501.1:152657698-155377698 GCF_052857255.1 Amblyomma americanum
TTTTCTGAGCCGTTTCTTGCGATATCTTGTCCCATGCACTTTGAAAGAGGTCCGTTTTGCCTGGGTCACTGGCCATGCAGGTGTTCATTCAAATGAGGTGGCTGATTTCTTAGCAAGGCCGGCTCTTGAGGGGTCAGTGACACATCCTGTCCCTAATTTCAGCCTCCTGGCGATTTCTAGGTTTCAGCGGTTCCAACACATATCAGCCTGGTTACGTGATCCCTTACTAAATACCACTGATTATCAGCACTTAGAATATAATTGGAACGCCCGTTCGTGTAAAACCAGGCTGTGCGGGTTATCAATGACGCGGTTGCGGTACAGGATTCCCAGTTTTAATTTGTATCTATGCAGGTGTGGGTTGACACCGACAAACCTATGTGACGCATGCGGGGAAGTTGAATCTGTAGACCATTTTCTCCTCTACTGTCCACAGTTCGCACTTGAGAGGAAGATTTACCTGGAGGTTCCTCTCTCCGGGTTAGGGCTCCCGTTATCTCTGCCAGTGTTGTTATCGTTTGGTGCGAGTGCCAGAGGATTTGCATTTGGTTCAATTTGTGGGGTTCTCAATGATTACATAATTGCAACTGGTAGGTTGATTTGCTAATTCTCTTAATATTCTTCGAGCTCTTCTTTTTTCACCAAAATTCTGTCCGTTATTTAACTTTAAATATTCTTCTGTCGTTTTTATTGATAGATTTTTCAAAGTTCACGCTTGGACTAAAATTTTGTTGTAATCTCCTATGGAAACTTCTTTGTCTATGCCGCTACGTACACCTTGGCCAATCTCCCCGCGTGGGTATGTGCCATGTTTACTGAGGTAAAGAAGTTTAAAACGAGGCATGATTGGTTGAGGCGATAGCATAGTGCAGTCATGCAGTGGCCAGAGGAGCTGAGCCGTTTTATTTCTAGATGGGGCCCGCTGTTGCTATGCTAGGTTTCGCCAAGGTCACCCTGAAGGTCACCCTCCCATTGGCTGCAGCTGGCGCGGCGCTCCTCCGAACTAACCCGAGTTTACCCGAGTTACTCCGAGGCTTCACGCAAGATTCTTGGGTGGGACCGTGTTAATTGTAGGGCTTTTGCACAAAGTAAATATAGTGCCCATCAGCATCGCACAAACGCGGGGTATTACAATGGGGTGCAAAGCTGTCTTCACAGCACCAATTCTGTCGTTCATGTTCTCTCCAGTGACCGCAGAAGCGAACACAAATCCGGAAGGAGTGACCTCCGGCCAGAAGAACGCACATCGGCCGCCCGCGGTCGTGAAGAAGCGGCCCTTGCTTGGCACGCTAGCCGCGTTCTTCCTCGTGGTGGGCGTCGGCGCCGTCGTGTCGGCGTTCGTCCTGGGCGCCTTCGTCAGCATCCACATCGGCCGCGTGGACTACGAGATGTTGTGCCAGACGGCCGAGTGCAAGGCGGCCGCCGCGTACCTGCGCAAGCTGCTGGTGACGGGGCACCACCCGTGTGCCAACTTCTACGGCCGCGTGTGCGGATCGCTGATCGAAGGCCGCACGGGCTTCCACGAGGAAAACGTGCTCGCTGCCCTGAGGACCATGAACGCCAGCATGTTCGTGCTCGACGAGACGCTGGACCCCGAAGACGTCCGCCTCGGCAAGCACATCCTCAAGCCCTTGTACAAGAACTGCTTCAGGTCAGGGAACGGAAGCCCCGTATTGTACAGTCTAGCGTGATTTGAAGGTTATCGCGCGAGCGTCGACCGAGAACAGGAACAGCGCCATGGCCCAGAATCCTCTGTTGTGGCGAGGGAAGTATCAGGCCAGCTTCTCTCACTCTCTTTGCTGTTCCTTAAGCAGCCGTCACTCCCTTCTAGGCAAGCAGCTTGATAAGTTTCTTCTTTTGCTCCATCGAACAGGCAGTGATGATAATGCGCGCAACGTATTCTTCGGTATTATCTGGAATTGGACGCTACGAAGGTGAATCTGGCGTGTGTAACAGCGGTTATAGCCTTACGCAAAAATCTTTTTCGGAATTTCATCGGCGCACAAAGACAATATGACGAGGCGATGTTGAGATGGTATATCTTCTGCAACTCGGTAAGTCGTTCAAATGAAGCAGTACTAAGGATTAGCTTTACCAAATCTTTCCCACCAATTTTGTTATCGTCCGTGAAGATAAGAGCTAGGTAACAAAGTCCACACTCCACTGCAAATAATGGAAAGCTTAGAATGAGGAGGAAGGTGGTAATTTCGTCGCGGGGTGATGGTTGCAGCATGGAACAGCGAACGAGGGAGAGGACGCGAAATCGTGACTTTCATTGCTCCAAAACCGGCCGCTAGGCGCCTGGAACGCTAGGCCCGTCGACGCTCGCGCGATAACCTTCAAATCGCGCTCGACTGTACCTACTGTAGGATCCCTTGCAATAATTTCTTTAGGCAGTCTATAGGCTGACCATAGGCCTTGTCTGTAGACTGTCTATAGACAAATTCTCTAGGACAGGTTCAGCCGCCGCGGTGCCTGAGTGGTTACGACGCTCGGCTGCCGGCCCGAAAGACGCGGGTTCGATCCCGGCCGCGGCGGTCGAATTTCGATGGAGGCGAAATTATAGAGGTCCGTGTACTGTGCGATGTCAGTGCACGTTAAAGAACACCAGGTGGTCGAAATTTCCGGAGCCCTTCACTACGGCGTCTCTCATAGCCTGAGTCGCTTTCGGACGTTAAACCCCCATAAACCATCTAGGACAGGTTCTCTAGGATTTGTCTCATCATCAGGCTGACTACTAAATGTGTATGGCCATAAATATATATATATATATATATATATATATATATATATATATATATATATATATATATATATATATATATATATATATATATATATATATATATATATATATATATATATATATATATATATGATTGGTTTAGACTATACATAATTCTCCAGGATTTGTCTCATCGTCATCAGACTGAGGATGATGAAACAAGTCTTAGAGAATTATGTATAGTCTAAACAAATCATATAGATAGTCGGTAGACAATGTATAGATTTGTGGCCAGACACTTTTAGTAGACTTTTTCTATAGACTATGAATAGACAGAAATCAATATATATAGGAAGTAAGAGTCTATAGAAGTAAGTCTATAGACTTTCTACACATAATTTTTATAAGGGGATTCCACTAAACATTTAACCGAGGTTTAGTCCTGCGCTGATGTCCTTCACAATAGGCGCCTATATTCTCTCTCGCTCTTTCCCACACCGCAGGTACATGTCCACCGAGACGGACCTGCGTAAGGAGCTCGCGCAGGCTAAGGCGGCGATCAGCATCGACGAATTGGTGCAGGCCACCTCGTTCGTTGGCATCGTGCGCTACCTGGTGCGCACGGCCCTGCGCGTGGGCAACTTCGCGCTCTTCGACGTGCGCTTCGTGCGCATGGGAAACCAGAGCCTGCTCCAGCTGCGGCGCGGATACTCCCTGCGCGGCAAGGTGGGCGCTTCGGTCGAGGACACCGACCTAAGATACCGCATCACCAAGCTCCTGAACATATGGCTGGGCCGGGACAACGTCAGCGCCGAGACGGAGACCCTGCTGCGGCTGGACCACGAGGTGCGTCTTCACCAGTGAGCTGCACTTTGACCAGCGTCCCTGCTAGAACAGATATGCTGTGCATGGAGGTTATTTTAACGCGATAGCATTAGAGTGGTCGTCACACCAAAACTCCACCGACGGCCGGCGTCACGAAATTCGCTGGTGGGTCGAGAGAGGCCACGTGACTTGTTATGTCATCACAATTTACACCGATGGCGCGTTTCGATGGAGGCAAACCGCAAAAAGGCGCCCGTGTGCTGTGTCATGTCCCGTAGCGCACGGGCACAGCACAGCACTGCAGTACGGCATCTACTTCTCTTTCTCCTTCCGCTGCCATACCGCAGTAATGGACAAGTGGCTGAGCATCCGCCTCACATGCGGGAGGTGCGGGGTTCGGCCCCCAGTGACACCGGGTACCCACCGGTGATACAATGGGTACAAGCTTTCCCCTGGTCTGGTGCTCGGCTTATTTAGGGTGAAACGCTTGGGAAATGGATCTTTGACCCCACCTTGAGAAGTCGAAATACCTTGCGCCATAGACGCTCTTTGGCCATAGATCCCCTTGTGCCATACAAATCCATCATCATCATCTTTCGCTCCCGTCGTCTTTCGGCGCGGTTCGGGTTCCCACCGAGTTGTGAGAGAATTACTGCGCCACTTTCTTTCCCCAAACACTAGTTTTACAATTCTTCCCCCTGACTGGTCTAGCGAGGTCACTTGATCATGATCCGTAATCGGGCAAACCTTCGAGCTTCTGCGCGTTGAAGGTAGGCGGCAACGTCGACATTCTCTTCTTCTGTAACGTTGGGCAGCATGGCGTCTAGCGTGGTTGTGGCCTCCCTGCCATGGACGAGCCTAAAAGGCGCATCTGAGTGGTCTCCTGCACTGCGGTGTTGTAGGCGAAGACGACGTAAGGCAGGATGACATTCCACGTTTTGTGTTCGGCATCGACATACATAGCGAGCATATCTGCGAGGGTTTTGTTCAGGCGCTCGGTCAGTCCGTTGGTCTGCGGATGGTATGCAGTTGTCCTGCGGTGGCTGGTTTGGCTGTAGCGCAGGATGGCTTGCGTTAGTTCCGCCGTGAATGCTGTTCCTCTGTCCGTGCTGAGCACATCGAGGGCGTGTCGCAGAAGAATGCACTCCACGAAAAATTTCGACTTCTCCTGTTGTTCCGTTCGGCAGGGCTTTCGCCTCGGCGTAGCGGGTCAGGTAGTCGGTCGCTATGATGATTCGCTTATTTCCAGACGTTGACTTTGGGAAAGGGCCGAGAAAGTCCATGCCGATCTGACGAAAGGGCCTTGAGGGGGGTTCAGTGGGGTTCAGAAATCCTGCTGGTCGGACAATCTCGGCAGGTTTTCACATAGTGTGCGACATCGGCAGACAGTCGGGGCCAGTAATACTTGTCTTGAATACGGTGGAGGGTGCGAGAAAACCCGAGATGTCCAGCTGTCTGCTCGTCGTGTGAAGCCTGAAGAACTAGTTCTCGGAGACAAGCAGGTACAAAAAGGAGGTAGAGTGCTTTGTACGCTGCGAAGTTCTTTTCACGAGAACATCATTCTGTACAGTGAAGGAGGACAGTCCTCGCTTGATGAGGCGGGGGGGGGGGTGAAGAAACGTGCCTTCCAAGTACTCGATTAGGCGTTTCAGGTCGGGGCCTGAGCGTTGCTGCTGCGCAAACTGTGAGCTGGGGCAGATGGGTCCCAGGAACGCGTCCTCATCGTGGTCCGGCGGCGGTGCATCTACGGGGGCTCGTGAGAGGCAATCGGCGTCAGAGTGCTTACATACGGACTTGTAAACGACAGTGACGTCAAACTCCCTGAGGCGCTGACTCCATCGAGCGAGTCGGCCAGAGGGGTCCTTCAAATTGGCAAGCCAGCAGAGCGCGTGGTGGTCGCTGACCACCTTGAACGGTCGTCCGTACAGGTAGGGGCGGAATTTCGACGCAGCCCAGATGATGGCAAGGCACCCCTTCTCAGTTGTCGAATAGTTAGCCTCGGCTTTGGAAAGGGAACGGCTTGCGTATATGCGATGACTTTTTCCAGCCCGTCGCTTTTTGGACGGGGACGGCGCCTAGGTCCACGTGCACGCTGTTTGCGTCCGTATGCACTTCAGTATCGGCGTTTTCATCAAAATGCGCAATGATCGGTGGGGACTGTAAACGACGCTGAAGTTATTTAAACGCTTCTGCTTGCTTCGCTTCCCATTTAAATGGCACGCCTGCCTTCGTCAGTTGTGCCAGGGGCTCTGCGATGCGCGAAAAAAAATTTCACAAATAGTCCGTAATATGCGCACAGTCCGACGAATCATGCGCACTGCTTTCTTATTGGCGGGCGGTGGAAACTGCTCAATAGCAGCTGTTTTCTGCATGTCTGGGCGTACTCCCTCCATGCTAACGATGTGGCCTAGAAACAGTAGCTCTTCATAGGCAAAGTGGTACTTCTCTGCTTTCAAGATTAGACCAGACGACTTGATGGCGCCTAGTACTGTTCGAAGTCTTTCGAGGTGCTCTTCAAAGTTCGAGGCGAAAACAACAACGTCATCTAAATATACCAGACAAATTTGCCACTTGAGACCTGCCAGCCCCGTATTCATTACTCGCTGAAACGTCGCTGGTGCGGAACGGAGGCCAAATGGCAACACCTTGAACTCGAAGAGGCAATCCACAGTGACGAATGCGGTCTTCTCGCGATCTCTTTCATTGACCTCAATTTGCCAAAAGCCGCTCTTGAGGTCCATCGATGGGAAATACTTGGCGTTGCAGAGCCGGTCCAGTGTGTCGACGATGCGGGGGAGGGGGTAGACGTCCTTCTTTGTTGTGTTGTTCAAGCGGCGGTAATCCACGCAGAATCGAAGTGCGCCGTCTTTCTCACTAGAACAACCGGTGCCGCCCATGGGCTGTTTGAAGCATTTCGCGAAGCATTTCTTCGACTTGGTCCCGAATGGCTTGTCGCTCTCGCGGTGACACACGCTGGGGGCTTTGACGGAGAGGTCGGACGTGTTGGTCCGTTATAATGCGATGCTTGGCCATTGGCGTCTGTCGCACCTTCGGCGATGATGAAAAACTCTCACTGTAGCTTCGAAGCAGATTGCGGATCTGGTCTTGTCTGTTCAGGTGCAGGGCTGGGTTGATGTCGAAAGTGGGCGAGTTCTCTTGGTCAGGTGAATCTTCTGCGGTGGGGGTCGGAGTGGGCGAAGGAGTCTCGTACGCCAGATATTTCGTCGAAGAAAGCAATCGTCGCTCCTCTGTTAATGTGCTGGTATTCTTCGCTGAAGTTAGTCAGCAGTACTTCGGCCTGGCCATTGCGCTAATGTGCGATGCCTCTTGCGATGCTGATTCCTCGGTCTAGGAGCAACTGCATGTTGCCCTCGATGATGGCTTCAGCGTTAATGGCTTTCGTGGCGCCTACGGTCACGATAACACTTGAACGAGGTGGGACGCTCACTTCTTCCTCCAGGGCACTCAGGGCAACGTGATATTCCAGAGCTCTCATCGAAGGGATGGCTTCGTCCGTCGAAAGCGTGATCATCTTGGATCGCAGGTCGATGATCGCCTGATGCTCATAAAGAAAACTCATGCCCAAGATCACTTTGCGGGAACATTGCCGTAGCAAAACGAAGGTCGCAGGATAGGTATGTCCTTTGGCAGTCGCAGTGTGCATCGCCCTGATGGCGAAATGAGGCGGTCGTGACTTTCCCCCTGCTGCGCAGCGAATGTTCCATTCATCACTGAGTAATCGGCTCCTGTGTCGACTAGAGCGGTAACTTTCCGGCCGTCGATATTAACTTCTGAGTCGGACGTCCTGGTTCTTGCATTGCAATTCGCCCTCGGTGTCGGGTCACGGCTTCGTCGCGTATGCAAATCGCGGGTGTGGCGTGTCGTCGAAGTTTTTCTGTGTGGCGGCGTCGTTTTGAATGCAGGTCGCGTCGTGGTCGCGGTTGTCATTTTGTGCGGCGTCGGTGCAGCGAGTGTAGCGTCTTCATGCTACGTAGCGGGTGCAGCGTCTTCATGGGGCGTGGTCGTTGGAGGATCTTCGGCGTTTCCCTCGTGAGCAACCTCACCTCCAGAGGTTGCTGTCTTTACTTTCTTCTACGGGGCTGGGAGACCTTCCTTGTACCGCGGCTGCGTAGCTGCGGCGTGGCGACGCAAAGCGCGAGGTCGACGGCGATGGTGAGCGCGAAAGGCGGTTCGGCGTGTACTCCTCTCGGCGCAGGTACTCGTCGATTTCCTGCGGACGTTGGCCGAAGCTTGGTTGTTGTGCGTGAACGGGAAATCCTTGAAGAGCGATACGTCGGTACGAGCAGCGACGAAGAATATGACCTGCCTCACCACAATGGAAGCAGAATGGTCGGTTGTCGGAAGTCCTCCAGGCGTCGCATTTCCATAGTCTTGAGCGTCGCTTTTAGGCTGGGTGGGCAGGAGCAGCTAGGGAGGCGGCGTTCGGGAACAAGTTGTTCATGTCGGAGAGGATGTAGCTATGGCTTGTCGTTGGGGCCGAGGAGTGCGTACTGCAGCGGCGTAGGTCATGGCCTGGGGTTCTGTGGCCATCGGAGTGCCAAGTGCCTGTTGCACTTCTTCCCGTACCACATCCATGAGAGTCGCTGCTTGCGGCAGTGGGGAGGATGACAGTAATCGGCGTAGCTCGTAGCGGATGATTTCGTGGATAACTTCCCGCAAGTTGTCGCTGGTGGTGGCCGTAGTGTCCGAACGGATTGCACAGGCAGAGGAAGGGCGAGTGTACTGCCGAGCTCGGAGGTCGAGGGTTTCTCGCTCGTGCAGGCTTCTTGCATGAATTTCTCGACTCTTTTTGGCGGCTGGCAGACGAAGCCTCCAAATACTTGTTCTTTTACGCCGCGCATTAAAAACTGAACTTTCTTTCCTCGGTCATCTCGGGGTCGGCGTGGCAAAAGAGGCGATTCATTTCTTCCAAGTAACCGCGGACGTACGGGCTTATTTGGGCGCTGGATCCTAGACTCGAGGAGTCGTTCGGCTCTTTCTTTCCTCACGACACTATTGAATGTCTTGAAAAGTTCTCTCTTTAATAGCCCCAATGTCGTTAGAAAATACTCGTGATGTTCATATAACGTGCGTGCTGAACCCTCCAGTGCGAAAAAGACGTGCCGGAGCTTCGCCGCATCACCTCCATTGTTGAATGATGCCACGCGCTCATATTGGCCCAACCATTCTTCGGAGTCTTTGCCTAGGGATCCATTGAAAGTTGGCTCTGTAGTATGATCGGGATCGACGTCTTTGGCGAGGTTGGTGTGCTGGTAGCGGCGTCCTTTCGCTGTCTGGTGTGGTACGGCAGGGTCCCGAACTCAGGCTGCTCTCCCTGGAGACGTCGACTCCATGGCTCGGTGAACTTCTGGCTCGTCCTCCGGTGCTAAGCGGAGGGGGCTGGCGTCCCTACTTGAAGGGGGCGTCTGGAACATGGAAGGCTACCCCGCACCTCCACCAGATGTCACGTAGTGGTGACGCAGTCGAAGGAGCGGTGAAGACGAACAAAAGTTCTTCGAAAAGAAGACTGTTTATTGGGCTGACTTGCGCCCACAATGGACTGAATCACTCGGCGGCGGCGTAGCAACAAGTGTGCTCGGCGGTCGTCGAAACGAATGACTGCCGCTGTCGGCCGTGCTCAATTTAAAGCTAATATCGATTTCTAGATAAAGTGTACAGATTTACCAGAACATTTTGGAACAACGTAGAATCAGATCTGGGAAACGGACTGTCGTTAAAGTGACCAATTTGGGATCACCGGTGGCTGCGGTGCCATTGCATTCTTAATTCAGTTAAAAAAGTGTATTATGCAGATAACCAGAGGTCGCAGGGGATGAAGGGTGTGGGATAAAAAGTGAGGAGTTATCGACAGTCGTGCGACAAGAAACGGCCCAACGACGTCGATGTTCACTGAGTAAAAGTGGCAACAGAGTTGCAGAAGGGTTGTATAAGAGAGTTATGCAAGGGCTTGGCGGTGCCCGGCTACGCCGGTGGAGCGGCATGAGAGGCACGAACGGGTTCACTGGCGAGCAGTGTTGGTGTATTGGCCAGGCGTACACTCTAAACAGGAATACGCCTATATGGGTGTAAAAAGAAAGCAAGCTATCCTCTAACGCACACCCTTTTATAAAAGAGATTGCGCCAGAGGAGAGCATACTCCCTTTTCACTTCTTTTTGTTTAGAACGCGTAGGCAACGAGCGGCCTGTATATATACGGTGCGGTGGCAGATTATACCATAAAGACCAGAAGACATATTAGGACTTGTTGCTGAGGTAATTTATACCTTTACAGAAAGAACATTTTGTCACGGAGAGGGTGGAAGACCGAGTAAGAGGACACAGGAGGAGCGTTTGTTCCATCCTTCTGAGTTGTCTTGCCGTGGATTATTTACTCGGATATTCAAGACAGCCCAAGGAGTTGCGGAAGGCAAAGTTAAGATATGAAGAGGGAAGTCGAGATATCGAGTGTGAAGGAAGGTCAGTACCAGGAAACGGACTAGCGTGCGTCATGCAATGATGGGAATAGATAACGTATGGTTTGTTTAACAAAGCCCTCCTGCGCAGCCCTCGCGGCACGTCGAACCAAAGTCTTCAACCTCTTTCGAGGTTATACTGCCCAGTTTTCTGCTCTTCATCAAGTGCGATTTCGCTCCCTTACTGCGCAGGTGATGAAAATAATCAGCAAGAGTGTGCCGCAAGTGCTGAGGCCTCTGGAGGACGTGACGTCCGGGATGATGAACCTGACGTCTGAGGAGTGGGCAGCGGCCGTGAACGAGGCTCACAACGAGCCCCAGCTCAAGCTGAAGCCCTCGGATACGGTGATCGACACTGATATGGTCTCCGTCCATAACGCCTCCACCTTCCTGGTAGACGAGGGCGTCAACGTCACAGCTTTCTACCTGGCCACGAACCTCGCGGCCGACGTGATCTTTCTGGTGCACACCAAGCTGGCAAGTCTACTTTTTAGCTTTTTCGCCGGTAGTTCTTCTGGGGTGACTGTCGGAATTCCAGGATGATATTGACGCCACTAATCAGATGTCTGTGGCGCCAAAAAAATCACGCGACCACTCACAGTGAGGCATCGCAATGAAAAGGTTTCGCGTTAGTGAATTCGTTGTGACGTCATATCACGTGATCATGCTTTGGCTCATGCCGACCGGGTGGTTTCTCAGAAATTGGAGATTTGTTGGCGCGTGTAGCTCTTCACCGCCGCCTTGTCGACGAGAGTGATTTTTCACCAGCTTTGTGCTGCAAACGGGGTAGAAGCGCTGAACGCTGAGCTTTTTAACACCGCGGGAAAGGATCCTTCGCACAGTAGAGCGAAATTGCGCAGTATGTGTTCTTAAACGCGTGGGTTTGTGGAGAAGCCGGGAACTACTACATTGCTTCGTGCCTCAAGCATGCGAGGCAGATGCTCAAGGTACTGCGCCCAATGGTGTTTCAGATGCATCAGGAGGCCCGCCGAAGCTCCATATGATACATAAACTGCGTGAGATACTGTTGGACGGCTGCGCCGTGCTCCGAAAGGTTCATTTATACTTGAAACATAGGAATAGAGGAAGAGCCTGACGATGCAGTCTGCGCTTGCGCGAAGTACTCTTACGACGTAAATAGACCGCATGTCGTTTTCGCCAAGTTAGGTTGGATAATCCGTCTGTATAAATGGTCGCCACTGCTAAGTAGTGAACACACAGGTCCAATAACATCCATTATTCCACCAGCCAAATAATACACTCAGGTCACTGTTGACGTCACTTTACGCTTCGAGAGCAAAGGTCTGAATCGTTTTTTTTTTCTTCTGCAGTAGTAGTTAGACGGTTTTGGCTTAAGAATGCCGTGATAACGCGCCTGCCAGGAACAAGAATGCCGTGATAACGCGCCTGCCAGGAACTGTGTGAGCATGCGTATACCGCACACGCGCTCACTTTGTCTGGCGGGAGCGGAATCGGTGTATTGCAAGGGCTTTCTAAAAGGCTGCATGTACATAGAGTCCCCTGCACTCCCTTACGAAAATGGTCTATAGACAGTATATAGACTTCTATAGACTCTGCAGCCTTCCTATAGATATTTCTTTGTGTCTATTCATAGCCTATAGACAAAAGTTTGCTGAAAGTGTACGACCACAAATCTACAGATTGTCTACCGACTGTTCTCTAGGGTTTGTCTATAGAGAGTCTATACACTTTATAGACAGAAATCTATGGACAGTCTATAGACTGTCTAAAGCAATTTTTTTAAGGGCTAGGCATGTGGATTGTGGACTTGCTAAAACCAATACATGAGTGAAATCATCTTTAGTGTCCTTTTAATTCGTTTCGCTTTGAACCAGGAAACCTCCTCGAGCCGGTTGCACCAGGCGGGCTTCTGCATGTTCCTGGTCCGCAAGTGCCTGGCCCTCACCTGGCCCATCCTGGCCGCCCAGGTGCTACTGAAGGGGAAGAGTAGCGTGTCAGTTCTACAGGGCATCTACACTAGCTTGAAGGACACTGCCAAGGTTAGTGTGCAGGCTGGCAAAGTTACCAATAGGGCTAGAGGTGTCGTGACACAGTCGAATGCACTCTGTGAGTAGTAATAGCAGTTTTTATTTGGGACAAAAATTTACGTCCTCGATGAGTGGGCTAAAGACAGTTCTCCGCCTAACGAGGCCATCACACCGTTAACAGCAGTGGCAACTACTTACAGAATTTCATTGAGAACTCTTCAAATACAATACATTCATACTTGCAATACACAACAACCAAGTCATAACGTGAAATTGTAGATGCAATACATATTCAACGTGTATCTATAACAAATTTTCAACAGAACATAAAAACAATAAATTGAGAGGAAAAAAATGGAGGACACTAAGCTTCTCATTTATGAGTGGCTTGAGACAGCGTGTTGCAGCGCTGCCAGGGTGCTGCTGATGTACGCATCAGTATACAAATACACTACACAATGTCCATGTCCACGACGCATTCACTACAGGTCCACTTTTATTCAGTTCGAGCCAGCGAACCTTCATAGCGTGCTGGCCTCGCAAACTGAAAGACCTGCGTTCTATTCCTCGTACCTCCACAAGGCTTTTTTTTTTATTTGGAGATTAGCGTTTTACAACGCCGACAAACGCCAGCAAAGCCGACACCGGCTTTTCTGCGACACGAGCTCCTTAACGCTGTCGCGTTAAAGTGGAGTTCGTTCGTATAGTGTAGCGCTGCCACTATAGTTGTGAAGCTGTTAAAACAGGCGGGTTTTCTAATTAAATTTTAAAACCAAGGGCACGTTTAAGTCCAGCGACCAGAGTGTCAGACCACGGCCGGGCTTCACCATTCTCGCCATCCGTGCCGCCACGCAGTCGTCCGACGTGCTCACCTGGATAGATGAGAGATCTCTCGGCCTGGCCGTTGACATCATCAGCAACGTCACGCTGTCTGTCGTGACCAAGGCGCTGCCTGTCGGCTCCAGTGCGAACTACACTGGCCCCACACCGCCCATCAAGGAGGACGACCAAGGGTTTATCAACACCTACGTGCGCGCCAGACGCCACCACTGCGACGTAAGCTCACGGCGTGCATTTCGTTACACCTGTAATCACTCGGAGGTGGTCCTATGAAAATGGGGGCGCCGTCGTTGCAATACTAGGATGCCTCGGATACCGGGATTCGAGGCTGCTGGAGTGTGGGTGCGGTGGTGTATTTTAATACAGGGAACTATAAGCGAACAGACAGCTTGTTCCCGTTCACATCAAGTGATTAAAAATTAACGGTGGTTTAGCTTTAGTTAGACCGAGAGAGAAGCGGTAGCTTCACGATGGTTTAGCCTAGCAAGGTCTTGTTATGCTCAGCTTTGGTCGTTTCCTTGGCCTTTGCCAAGCTAAACGATCGTGAAGCTACCGCCGGCTCTCCTCCCGTTACGTACACGGTTTAGGAGGCCGTGACGTCACGGCCTAGCACGTGAACACCGCATGTCGACTTCGTTCCTAGCAGCGTCGGCACGGCGTTCTTTGGCGAGACGTTCCCCCCGTTCTTCCGTCGTCTCGGCTGCTCTCTGTGCCTCCTTCTGTTCACGTATTCTCCGCAGGCACGATACAAGAACATTATCCTGCTTGTTTGAGAGATCTTTAGAACTGACATGAGGTTCCACAGCGCACAACAAGGAAGGGACACAACACGAGCGTGTTGTGTCCCTTCCTTGTGCGCTGTGGGACCTCATGTCGATTACCCACTACCCTGAACCCTAACCTAGCTCCTATGGAAGTGCATACTAATCATCACCATAATCAACCTAATTATGTCCACTGCAGGAGAAAGTCGCCCCCCCCCTCTCATATCTTTCCAAATAACTCTGTACATAGCCAGCCTCGGCCATTTTATCCCCTCAAGCTTGCTAACCACACACTCACCTGATTTTCTTCCGCCGTCTGTTACGCTTGCTTTCTCTTGGAATACAGTCCGTTACCTTTGGTTGACCATTGGTTGACATACATTTTGTTATTATACCGTTCGTTATCTTGCCTTCGCATTTCATGCGTTGCCCATGCATATTCCCATTCATTCTTCTTGATTTCGACTAGTATGTTATTAACTGTTTTTTTTGTTTATCGACTCTGCTCTTTTCCTGTGCTTAACGTTACGCCTATCGTTTTCTTTCCATAGCTCGATGAGCTGTCCTCGACTTTAGTTCAGCCCTTTTCGTTAGCCTCCACATTTCTGTCCCATAGCTAGGTAAGTACCAGTAAGGTACAGCTGTAATATACTTTTCGCTTGAGGGATACTGATAAACTTCCATTGTTGATCTGAGAGTACCTGCCAAATGCGCTCCACTCCATTCTTATTTTTCTAGTATTTCGCTTACGTGTTCCGGATATGTGGTCACTACTTGCCTTAAGTATATGTACTACCTTAAGACTTTCGACGTTTCACTGCCTATCGCAAATTACTGTTTACTTCCGTAACTCTTCAACAATAGTTTCGTTTTCTGCATATCAGCTTTCAGACCTACCGTTGTCCTTTGCCAGTCTAGGTCATTCGTCATGCTTTGCAGTTTGTCACCTGAGCCACTTAGCAAGGCAATGTCATCAGTGAATTGCAGATTAGTCAGGTATTTTCCATCATCTCTGATCCCCAACTCTTCCCAATCTAGCTCTCTGAATGTAGACACGTGGGGAATATAGTACTGGAGGGATCTCCTAGCCTGACACCCTTTCTTATTGGGATTCTACTACTTTTCCGGTATACTGTTCTATATATTCCCCTTCTACGTCCTCGTTCCGGAATGCCTGCATGACGGCTGAGGTTTTGACTCAATCAGATGCTTTCTCGCAATCTCTCTCTTTCTCTCTTAAGACATTCTGTATACAGAGGTGGTCGGTTTTTCTAGCATAATCTCCCCGCCATCCTTCAACATGTCTTCACGTATACCTGGTCTTCACCAGCTGCTTTACCCCTCTGCATTGCTTGTGGAATTATCTTTAGCATCCTCTTTCGTTACCGGCGGGATGTCCAATTCTTCTGCTCCACTGCCCCCTCATCATCATCCTGACATTTTCAGTTACTGCATAGATATTTATGGAAGCCCTCGGATAACTGAGCTTTTGTATCCATACTGAATCAATTGTTGATATTCACATAGGGCTTCTTGTCTCTCAGCGGGTACATCTTATTTCTGCCTATGCCTAGTTTCCTCTTCAGTGCTTTTAGGTTTCCTGCGCTCTTTAACATGTGATCGATTTTCTGCTATGCTTCCTTATGTCGGTTACTTCACGCTCAATGGTTTACTTTGACAGTTTTGCCAGTCCTATTTGATCTTTGAGGTTAGAAGGTTTCGTCCCTTGGCGTATCTTACCAGAGAGCTTAACAGTCTCGCATATCGACTGACACCTGAACCACGCCGTAATGGAAGGGATAAAGGAGGGAGTGAAAGAAGAAAGGAGGCGCAGTGGAGAGCTCCGGAATAATTTCGACTACCACCTGGGGATATTTAACGTGCACTGACATCGCCCAGCACACGGGCGCCTTAGCGTTTCGCTTCCTTCGGAACGCAGCCTCCGCGGTCGGGTTCGAACCCGGGAACTCCGGATCAGTAGCCGAGCGCCCTAGCCACTGAGCCACTGCGGCAGGTGACGCCGGGTTGTGACCAACCTAGTTTCAAGATGGGATGCCCACCGTGTTCCGAACATCATAGTTTCGAGATACCAACCTAGATGACATTAGAGTTCCCATCAGGAGCAGCTCGGGGCTGTCCAGTATCAACAAAATTTGCTGATTGGTCGAGAAAGGCTTTACAAGGACGTTACAAGGTCACGCGACCCCAAAGAAACCAATCTCATGCCACTCCCACACAGAAGTTGCAGCAGAAGCTACGACAAATGTCGACTCTAATGCTGACGCATTCCACTGTGAATGTGACTTAACTTACCTTTTGTAGCCTATTAAACTTTCCTTTACAGCGAAACTAGCCCTGTTGTCATTACAACGCGTTATTCTATCGATACAGGCCATCTTCAATTTGATCGTCTCTTCAAGCATCCCTCTGAACTTTGAAGGGCTGTCCTCATTTTTTTCCCCTTCTACTTGCGTATTCGCCTCGCAGGTGGCGCTCCGAAGCCCCCCAACCATGGCCGAGCTCGCCACGTTCAACGCAGAAGCGGCGGGCCGCGTGTCATTCGCCGACGTCATGAACTCGGTGCTTGTACCCACCGTGCCACAGCTCGAGCCGTACATCTACGAGCGAGGAGTGCCGCACCAGTACAACTTCGGCACCGTAGGATCGGTAATGGCCGCGGGGCTCATCGAAGCCCTAGAAGCGTCGACCGAAGGCGACAAAAACGATAGCTGGGACAAGTCCACGCGGGCCAAGTACAACAAGACGGTCGAGTGCCTCGTCGGCCGTCACCACCGCCAGGGCTTTGGTAGCATGGTATGGGGCGCACCAGAGCGCGCTGTAGTTGTATTGCGCTGGATGCATGATACCGTTACAACTCCGCCTCTGTGCACGGCGAGGATAACTACGCTAGAGATGTAGACTGGGCATCGAGGCCCCTCTGTGTACACGCAAAGCTACTTCACTCGATGCATGCCGTATGTCTTGAATCGACATTGTACCTGCCCTACCGGGAGTTGCAGGCGTGCCCGAAGAGATGGCGCTGGCTGGCTGCTACCGACCGTATATTCGAAAAAATTAGCTGCGGTTCAACTACTGCTGAACCTGGTTAGAGAGCCAAAGCTGCGGTGTATCGGGCAAGTAGACGCGGCTTGGCGTCTGTGACCTTGACATTGGAAAGGCAGCGCGCCCACCCTGCCACCCTGGCAGGTGGCGGCTAAATGGTTCATCGCGAGAGGTTGGTCAGCCAATGAGCACTGCGGCCTATTCTACGGCCCTGTACAGGTCAAAGGTCAAGTTGTGCGACACCATGGTGGGCCACATAGTGTAAGGCCTATAGCCACACTTGACCTCTGGCTCACTTGAAGGTCAACCGGCAACGCACGGCGAAATCGGCTTTACCTAGAGTAGTGAATTAAGGTTTCGTTTCAAAACCCAATCCCCGATATACGCGGCAGATCCTTCGGTAAACGTTACGTGTTAGTCACGTTGCCCAAACCTGCCTCTGCACTTGTCAGCTTCCGGCCGGCGTCGCATCGTCGGTGTGGGAAGGTCTAAAGAGGGCGGAGGACGTAAGGTGGTGCGCCAATGCACGCGTAGAAGCGCACAGGCTTCCAGCTACTGCTGCGAACCGCGCCGAGGCGTTCTACGCCGCCGAAACAGGGGGGTGAGGGCCTATATACAGCAGTACTCGCAGTTTGTGCCCGTCTTTTAGCATGCACACACAGAACCTCCTCTTAGAGAGTTTTAGCATAGCGCGATCTACGATACGATACCGTGATACGCTTCCGCGGTCCGCCACTGAGCGTGCGCAGAACGCCATGCCGGCGCCAGATGGCGCCACGTTCCCGTCAGCAGCTCGCGCGCCTGCCGCGCCGAGACCAATCAACTCGTACTCAGTGGTGCTCGCCGAACCGGGCCACGGTGGCGGATTGCGGATGACGCTTTAATTCCGCAGTTTATTGCCGGACGACGCGATTGCTGGGGAGGTTCTCTATAATACTCGAAGCTGTAAAATGCGCAGGTCACCGGCAGCACCAGAAAAATGCGAGCGACTCTGATGGCGCTTTCGGCGGGGGTGCAGCTGGCCTACGCCGCCATGGAAACCCGCTTCCGCCGCCGGGTGACGAACGACCGGATCTTCCTGGAGCTCTGGCCCGCTGCCCAGGAGACATTCTTCGTGCGCTACTGCCTCCTGTGGTGCACCGCGTCCGACACGCCCAACCCCATCACGGCCAAGGAAATGTGCATGTTGCCCCTGTACAACATGAGGGAGTTCGGCGACCGGTACAAGTGCAGGGCCAACACCACGTACTCCGCGGGCGCCTTCTGCGATGTGTGATCTTCCGCTGTGCGCACAGGAGGACACGGATTCCGTTGACAATACCTTATATTTTCGTTCATAGCTTCCTCCCATTAATCTATAACTACTACCGCACTTTCAGTGGACACATACTAGCCGCTACTTTTTTATTGCATAACGTAGACTCACTCTAAAAATATTTCCACTCTTTTGGGTGCTAAAATGGACTCCCATGATTTACACCCATTGCCGTGCCATTTTAACGCTCAAACTCACCTGATCGCACCCTTTTGTGTAACCCAAAATGGTGTGGTTGCCCGTATACAAGCCTTTTATTGGTCATGGGGTGCAGAAAGGGTGCGAAAATGACAGACGAAGAATCACATGTCGGTTGTGGTTTGTCCATTTTTCTCTGCAAGCCGGCAAGCGCAGCCATGTATGCATGACGTCACGGGATTATCCGAACCTCGTGTGCTGTGTGTCTTACCGCACGATGTGCAGCTTTTATACTGTATACACGAGACAGAGGCTTTGAGGTGGGTAGCTTTTCTCAGCGAGATTATATGCACATAAGTGCGCGGTTCGATAACAATTGATGCCTATCGCTATCCCGTTTATTGTTATTAATATTGTTATTTTACTGCTGTGGACTTTGTATCGAAAGGCTACCCTCTAAATGCTCATGTATCTCCTTTCTTTGACTAATGTGTCTGTAGTGTAATTATTTGTTTATTAACATGTCCTAATCAGTGTGGGAAAGGGAGCGCGTGACTTCACGCACACTGAATAGCAGACAAGAGTAGGTTCTTGACAGCCATTATTTGTACAAACTCTTGATTGGCCTGCGAACTTTGCTACAGCAGTTCCCGCAGTATATATGTGGTGATGGAAACGGTCGTCTTCGGATGTTTCTCTGACGGCATGGTGTGCCAAAATTACCTCGGGTGTTGTCTCCAGCTTCAGAGAAACGTGATTTTGTTTGACTTTATGAGCCTAAATGTGAAGTGCACAGTTTTCTGTCAAACTGAAGGTAAATTCGGACAACGTTTCACTCTGTGAACGAGAAGACAAGACTGGGCGTCCTTGCGTTTTTGTGACATAACTACAACATACAACATACAAGAAGTACTAACTCATCGAATATAACCAGTTTTCGCACCGATTATAAATTACAAATGCTGTCTTATAATCGGCCCCATGTTTTAAGCACATATCAACATACAACGCGATATACAGAAGCTGAGCTGCGGAAATATTTTGTTCAAAAGCCATTCTATATCTCCACTTGTTGATTGTTGAACGTTTGCTTGAGTGTTAATGTATTTTTCTTTCAACATATGTATGGACATTTCAGTGTTCTCATTTTTAACCATTATTCAAGTCGGTGTACATACGTGTCCAGTGTTTTCTTTATATAATCTACTACTGTATGTGTGACTGGTTTTGCAAAATGTCCTGTACCGCTCGTGTCCTACTGCTGCTGGGGGTTTCCTGGACCCAGTCAAGCTGCCCAGGCAGCTTTTAGCCAGGATACCCTCCAGTTGAACCTGGAAAGTAAACTTGACTATTGACTAACTGTGTATTTTGACGAACTGCTGTAGTATGTCGCTCGATTAGAGCTCTCCGACTCGAGCGCAACGCGCTGGTTTGCTTTTGCAATATACGCTTGCTTCAACACGTTGTTTGATTTGCCCTTAAGGCTAGCTTGTAGCTGTGTCGTGCAGTACTACAAGAATTCAATATCTCTGTGCGCGTGAGCTGCCGAGAACTATGGCGCCTCAAGCTTTGTGCGCCATTTTTCAGGCGAGACGCGGATTCACGTTTGTACAATGCATAATGAGCATAGGTGAGCACATATGTTGGGGGGGGGGGGGGGGTGCAGGAATGCTCATGATAGCGCTCCATGGTCTCCCGCTGCACAGTATGCCGAAAAATATAGCTGCGAAAATTGAGCAATTTGTGTTCAAAAATTTCTTTTTTTGCAAAAAAAACAATCTTCAGCACATAAAGGGGAATACCGATGCATCATTAAAGAAGCAATAAGGAGTAAGTTTGCTTTTATTGGTAGATACCAGCTCCTATTCACAAAAAGACCGCTCCTAAAAAAAGCTCTTTTAAGGTAGAAAATTAAAATAAGGTGACGCCGCCACAGGCCAATTTCGTAAGTACAAGCGGCGACTAAAAATCCCGAACTCTAAGAATCTCTGGGGCTGACAAGGTTACGCATCATAATATTGAATTCGTTTTTTTTTCAAAACTCTAGTGCTTGTCACAGAAGAAAGATTGCAGAAAGAACCTAAATGCTGCCAGACAAGGAATATCACAGGCGAACAGTTCAGTTTCTGGTTTTAGCGTCGATGACGGCGTGACAGCGTGGTTTCGTTTTTGACGCGCCTTGGTTTACAAGCGCTGAGCAGGGAAGTGCTGCTTTTAGTGCTCTCAAATGGAGTTCATGCCTCGGCACTCAGCTGCGCCGCATTTTTTAATCACAGTTTACCCTATAGGCTAGATCACTGCGCGCTAATTCGTGCCTGCATGTGCGCCGCTCAGAGCCAAGGCATGCGGGTATATAGAGTCGTCTGTTCTCGTTGTGGTCAAGATTCAGCGCGATAACATCAACGGCGATGAAGGCAGCCGAAAAGAAAAATAAATAGATGGTTTACCATGTCTAAGCGCCGATTATCGTTCAGTAACATTAGTAGGCAATTACTGCTCCATTTTCCTTTCTAAAAAAACAATTTTGAATTTCTAGTACAGGGCTACAGCGCTTAAAAAAAAGGCCGGACAAAATGACGTCGTAGAGTGTCCTAATAGGCGTGCCGAGTCACAAAGAAGTATAGCATTGTCGTTGGGTTGGTGTACCGTATAGTGCTGCCAGAAGAGCCGCGACGGACCACTTGATGTGTGCGTCGCACGTCTCTGGTATTGTGGTTGGTTTGTTTTATGGCCTTTCGAGTCGCGCCTGGCTCTGGGGAAACATAGGAAAACGACGACACTGGCTAACACGAGAAGCGTTTTTTGCTGCAGCAACAATAACGCCATCTAGCAGCAAAATACGCTTAGGAATCGAAGTCGTCTGATTCACCAGCAAGGCTAACTATGAGCGAATGTTCGCCCACTTTAAGACAGGGGAGAAAACCCGAGGCTGGACGGGACGAGCGCGCAGGGAAATGTCCCAACGAGGCCTCGCCTCGCTGGCGGAGAGCAGAGCGCCGCGCCGAAACGTCTGCACGCGACGAGTTCTTCCGAAGCCGAAGAGAGAGCGGAGAGAGAGTCTTCCCTCGCGCGCAGCAATCACGCCGTGCGTGTCGGCAGTTTCGCTGCGACGCAAGAGTCCTCCCTTGTTAGTAAAAGGGGCTCTAATGAAGTTGCGGTATGCCTGGAATGTTAAAGCACGTTGCTTCACGAATATTGTCCAGGAAGAATTTTTTAATGCGCTTTGTAGAAGCTGAGTTGTCTGTAGTCAAAATTTGAATATCAGTTTCTTCGCGCCTCTCCTTCTCTCGTCACTTTTTGCACACTGTAAGGTCGGCGCTCCTCAACCGGCCCCACCTCCGGGAGCGGAGCCTCCTCACCCTCCGGAGCTACGCGGATTGTTGGCCGCGGCCTTGGTAGCTGCCCGACGTCTGGAAGAATCTAACCAATGGCCATCGCTCAACATGTATACGTAGATGCAAGCGACGGAGGAGGGTGCGAGCATGAAAAAGTCGCCGGGAAGGGCTCGCCAACTTTCGCGCGCGATTGTGGGTCCTCTGCTGCGTGCAGAAGTGTATTATTTGGCTCAGGTGTTCATGACAACACAATGCAGTGATTGAGCAAGTTGATGTCCTCTCCTCGGAAGGTGTTTCAGAGCCCCTTTAAGGTAACTGGTTTACGTGGTTTTAAATACAAAGCGACTCATCTATAAGGGACACCGGAAACTGTAGAGAGGACGCATCGCGGGGAAACAAAGAATGGTATGGGGGAAGCAAACCGAAGGGGACAGAATAAGGCGAGCCCCCACAAAGTTGCACTTGGCATCTGCCTATCATCAACTACTGCTTCGTCCCGACAGCCGTGACTTGGCAGCCTTCATAGGCATCTGTAGATAGGAGGAAAGCGCATGTATTTTCTTTTTTTTTAATTCTCAACGAACGAAAGCGTTTTTCGGCGCAAGGCACGAGTAGCTTCGTCCTTATCTGCAATTACGCGATCTGGTTACGCCGCCTCGACCATCGCAGTCGCCGCTGCTGAACCGACAAATGGGCTGGAATAAGCTGCTCTTCATTGTCATCACACGCCTCGTATATGCTCTCGTACAGTTTTTACGCAGATTCTGCTCTGGGCCGATTGACCAGTCGTCAGAAACGATGTGCTTCAGGTCACAGCCTCTTATGATCAGGCACGTGCTGTTGTAATTCTAGAAGAAGAAGTAGCGTTGTCCGGGCTCCATTGTTCAGGGTTCTCGGTTCCAGCTGCGTTCGGGAAAAAAGGAGGGAAGCTCGCCGATTTCCACACGAAAAGGTGATTCGCTGTCATTCTCGATGCTTACAGACGCCACATGGGCGAGATTTATGATCAACAGTGGGAATTTAGCCGGTCGCTTTAGCTTTCAGCACGCACGAGCGCGGTCTTGGTCACTTAATTGTCAGACACGCGGTAAGGCGATGTCCATAACGAATAGCCTCTTTCTCTCGGAATGGGTGTTTGTTAGTGAGAACAATATACTGGTACTGGTCGCGTGCGTCATAGCCTTTGTGCCTTAAGCATCCCTGCTTGACACTTGTCCATAAGATTTCATTTGTTTCGACGTGCTTCGAGGGACACAATGGAACCAAAGTCGAGACGTAAAGATTTCACAGTATAAGCGCGTTCAGCGCTCCTTCTAACTACATTACGTTATTCCTCAGGTTTCTTGTGCCTGGCTCCGATCACATCACCAGCACCGCAGAGACCCTGCTCCTCAAACCTCAGGTCAAGCGGTGGCACGGCGCCATCTGGGATCAGTGACGGGCTTTTCGGTGTGAGTTCGGTTTAGAAAGCCAACTTTAGAACCGCAGGTGGTCGACATTATTCCGTAACCCTTCACTACGACGTTCTTCATAGCCTCAGTCGCTTTGCGAATTGGACCTCCATAAACCACGGATCTTTTAGTATCTTTTTCTAACGCAATGGTTTGCTTGTTAATTTTTTCGTTGTCTGCGAAGAAACACTTGTCGACAGGTTACTGCCTACTGCCCACAATTCACTTCACTCGTACTCAGAACTGCGTGTTAGTGCAGATGTTAGTGGACATACGTGTGATTGGACCGCCAGATGAGTAATTCTCGGTAGTTAAGGGCACAGGGTAAGCCCTATACTTCCCATGCATTTTAGGCCATGTTGAGGTGCATGTTTCTCACTAACTAATAACAGTAGCCTAATAATACATATACCATTGTGTGATGACCCCCATAATGCGCAGGTCCACGCGGGACGGAGAGGCAAAGAGACACCGTATGGCTCAGTTTAAACAAACAGGTATATTCAATAATTACACATGATTAAGATAATACATCAGAGGCTGGGGCGTCCGAGCTTACGTGCCGACGACTTCATGGGGGCGATGGAGTGGCTCGAGCGGTTGCTGGCAGAAGCTGCACGCCGTCGGGCTTCGGCGCTGAAGGCCCTCTTGGCGAGCGATGTCGTCCTCAGCGTCCTCCTTCCGTACTGCTTCTCGATTTTTATATCCTCTTCTCCACACCCCCTAGGGTGAGGACGCCCACGCCGGAGGGGAAGGAGGGGGGGCTAGGGCTTTCACTTCGGCGCACAAACATACCACCGCACTTATTGTCTCGCCCCCCTCACGTGTTGAGTCCGAGGGAAAGAATGTTGTCTTCGAGGTAGCGCATAGCGTCGGCTGTGGTACGGCGCGCTCTGGCCCGCTGACAGTTCCCGCGGGTCACCGGCCTCCATTCTTCATCCATCAACTGACACTCGCTCCTCAAGGTAAGGCGTGCTCTGGATCGCTGACAGTTCCCTTGTCCTGGAATGTGCTCGGGAGGGCCGCCCCTGGAACCGCCACGCCAATTGGGGAGGATAAAGCCTGTTTCCCCGCGGCGGCGGCGGCGGGTCCCTTCGTTCTGGTCGTCACTCAAAGAGCATGGCTGGGTAATTGATGATGCCGCTGTCATCTGGGTCTCCGTCTACGCCGCGCCGTCGAACGCGGAACCTCGTAGCACACACAAGGAATGTACCTCGTAGCACACACAAGGAATGTACCTCGTAACACACACAAGGAATGTACCTCGTAGCACACACAAGGAATGTACCTCGTAGCACACACAAGGAATGTCACAATTGTTTGCCAAATTTTGTGCTCTTTTCACTGAACTAGAATATTTGAAATGTGTTGAAAATTCGATTTTTAATAAAATTTTTTCCGGTAGTACACAAATCTGGCCTTTCTTTGCACATTTCAAAATTCATAACAGAATAACTGCTCAGTGAAATTGCTTAATTCTAGTTCAGTAGTTGGCAACACTTATGTAGATGATTGCAAAAAAAAATCAGCCGTCTGTCTTGAAAGGCATTGGAAATAATGGTACCTTTGTAAGAAAAAACACTGTTTTGAGATAATAGAGCGTAAAGAGAAAAAAGATGTGAAAAAACATTTTTTATTCGCAGAAACGCCTCCATAGTAATTGGTTTAATAGCCCCCTGCTTCGTAGTCACTGTCGCCGTCATTTTTTCGCTTTTTGGCTTGTCGTTTTGACTGTCGGGCCTCTTTTGTAAGCTGTCGTGTTGCTCGTTCCGCAAAGTACATGCGCTTATGGTCAGCTTCCCTCAGCCACTTGATGGTGTTGCTCCCTGGGTTCAATCCACACGTCTTCAAAACGTTGGCCCGTGTGATGCTACCATCATTAAATGAAAGAACAGCATCCAGTGTTGCCATCCGTAGGGTCCGAAGCCTAGCAAACACATTCTTTGGCGCGCGTTCCCAAACAACATGGTTGAACGACTCATTTGCATTTTGAGTTCGCCCATGCAAGCACTTCTCTAGGAGCTCAGCCTTCGATAGCTCCCTATAAATGGGTTTGATAGCCTCCAAGACAGATGCAGGCAAACTCTCCTTGTGGAAAAATGGCTTGCCCTCTGACTGACTTCTGTTGAAGGCACACCACGTATCAGGTCCCTTTGGGCAAAGTCCATGGCATGGGTCATCGTCTGTGGCCGATAAGTGGAAGAAGGTTGCCCAAACGGCCTTTCGCATTTCATCCAGGTTTCCTACATTTCTTCTGATGGCCAAACCATAGTACGTCTGGAGCTTGTCTATTACTGCATCAGTCAGTCGGCCTCGGCCCGAGAGGCTCTTTCCATCAGAGAGTTTTCCTGCTTTGTTTCCTTTTTTAGCCTTTGTAACCTTGTGCCCATCCTTTTTTGCACATGCCCTATGCACTCAACCTTGGATATATCAACGGAATCACCATATGGCATTTGTGCCTTCACAGCCATAAAAGCCTTGCTGTCACCATCCCCAAGGTATTTGACGTATCGAACGCCGTGGAGCTCCTCACTCCTGCCGAAAATTTTCAGTGCTCCTGCGACTTCCATTCCACCGCTGGTGCCTTGGTAGTTGCTTTGGCACACCTCTCTATGAAGGGGGTCACTGTTTGTACCCTTGATGCTGCACTTTGGACAACGTTTAGACAAAACCTCCACATCCAGCACTTTCCCAGAGTCTACACTGGTCGCAGAGACTATGCCGTTATTGGAAGTATGGTCTCGCTTCTGCCAGCTTCCATCAAGAGCAACTGCGATGTCTTTATCCCCCTCATTCAGCTGCACAGCTTCGTCAGCTGCCCTTTTCATCGACTCCTGAGCAGCAGCTTCGATGTGACCTAGAAGCTCTTGATTGTATTTCGCAAACTTTGTCGGCGGCTTAGGAAGGTTTAGCATAGCACAGAGTATATTTCCTGCAGCCATTCCCTTACCAATGGACCTCAAGGCATACACTAACCTGAGGTTGGCTTCATAGAGGCCAGAAGTAGTTTTCTTCGACGTATCAAATCGTTGTGCGGCACTACACACTTCACAGTTCAAACTGTAAACGCTTGCAACACCTACCCGTTTTGTCACAATTTCGATGAGCTCAACACTTCCACCGCACTCTCTGCACACACAAATCTGTGTAATTGCGGCACAAATGCCGTCCATGTCCATTAAGGCATATTGGCTGCTGCTCTGTAGCACATCCTCTTCCTGGAAGCACAGAGAAAATCTTGAAAGCTTCGATGTCGAGGAGCTGGCGCGTTCGGCGTTCGGCGAGCACCCCCCCCCCCTTCCCCCCGGAGACTGAGCGATGGGGTCAGGGGGTAGCATATCTTCTGCTACGGACTGGCACATCTACACGGGAGACGGGGAGTCGCTGAGAGCAGCGATTCCGCTGTTTCCAGCCGCACGTTTCACAAAAGAAATGGCGAAGTTCACTGGAGAGAAGAAAAACGCGCAGCAAAGTAAAATAAACAAATTCGTCCCATCAGCGATAAACGTATGATTCGTCCCTTGCTGATCACCAACACAAAGTTGACGTGAGTCACTGCCACACAAACACTTTTTTTTATTCGATCCTGTCACTTTACGGCGGCTTTTGTACTAATCGGACATAATGCTTTCGCATTAGTAAATTGTGTGGTTTGTCGCGCGCACCCAGCAGAAATGTTCTAGTTCCCGTGCCTCGGCTGACCATATATCTCGGTGTACCTTACAGTGAAAGTCGTGGTTAATATGGAGGTGATTGCTTTCGCGTCCGCCGACCATTATCAGTAAACGTTCCATCCAATTACTTGCTCTGCAATTAAGTTTGCTGTGAAAGATAAAGGACGTGACAAACGATACTTCCTGAGAAAAGATATGTCGAATATCAGTCTGCCAGGTTATTAAATGCATACTCTGAACGTTTATGGAGCGAAGAACGCAACATAAGACAGTAGCGCTCTATAGTAGGCCTTCCCAAGTCGAAAAACACAAGAAATTTTCTGGAATCACTACAGATTTTCCGTAATATTCTGTAGCGATAGCTACTTTAGGGTAGCATTTCGAGCCTTCAGCGTGGCGGTGGCGGTGCCGCCGCTGTCAAGTGGTATAGGTTACGTGGGGCGGAGCAGCTGCCGGCGGCGCGGCGCCGTGGCTGATCACGTGGTTGGTCACGTGACCAATTTCCACTCGGCCAGCTGTAGCTATCGCGTCACTCCAGGTTTAACCAGAGCTAAACCACCGCCATTTTTTCCCCGTGAACTTCTCCCAAAAACATAAATTTTAGCAGTAAAAGAAAAGTTTTGAGTAGTTGCTAGAGAGAAGTACTGCAAAATTTTTTTACATTTGTACAGAAAAATACTACAAAACAACAGAAACGTCTGTCGTTACAAAAGGACAAAGCATTTTACTGTGTTTTTTACACGGTCCTGTGGCTTTTCCCGACTGGGTTCTTTCTTGTGTCTCCTTCGCGGGCTTCACGTTCAGATTTGTGGGTACCTAAAAAAAGGGGGGATGCTAAGACACGCTTTCTCACTGATAAAGAAGCGTAGGGATTGGTAAGCCGCATGGAATTTTATGTCCTACTGCGAAGTTTCCGCCAACAACACCCAGTAAAAAGCTTTTTAATATGCAGTTCTTAGCGACTTGCAGGTAGCCTTTGGTTTGGCGTCATGGCCAGCATGAGAAAGCCATCGGAAAGCAAGGTTCCGCAAAAGGTCGCCAGGAAAAAGTCCTCAACTTCCAAAGGTGGGCTGCCCCAACATTTTCTGTTATCTTCGCAATTCTAGCAATAAACTGCCGAAACCTCAGATATTGGACAATCTGAAAAGGAAAGAGCACTTAACGCTATAGGTATGCCCATAGCGCACTGTGTTGTGTCAGATAACTAAGATGTGCATGCATGGGCGCAGTCCCAGCTCCCCCCGGCAAGAAGCCGTCGATTGCTGGAGTGGCTGCCGGCACCAAAGCAGGCGGCGGCGCCCGAGAGACCACCACTGCGACCACCAAGCGCGTCGCCGCGCCTCAAGCGACGAAAAGCGAGGCGAAGACCGCAAAGCGCGCCGGGGAAGACGGGGCTGCGGAAACGACTCGTAAGCTGCACAACGTCGGGATTCGTTGCTGTTGTCCCTGCCGGGAGGCATTAGTTAAAGGGACGCTGAAGATCACAGTACCAGGAATTCGGGACACTCGCTTCTAGTTGCTTTGGCTGCCACCACGTGACGTTGACGTCATCCGTGGCGTCAGAAAGAAAGTGCCAGAGTAGATTTTATTTATTTATTTATTTAGCAAATACTGCCGGCCTGTGTTACAGGCCTTAGGTAGGAGTGGGGTACAAACATATTGATAAAAATGACAAGTACATTGCAAAAGAAGCGGATAGCGAACAGAGCAAAAACCAGTACATACAACATAAAATCGATTACAAAGACATAGAACATATAATGACATCGATCCTGGCAGCAAACGAAGGCATCGGACTTGGCCCAAAACAAGGATACATAAGAGCCCTATACATCCTTCAGAGCTTGTAAAAATAAATTCACCGATTCGCAATTGACAACATCAGCAGGTAAACCATTCCACTTAATGATAGTATGGGGAAAGAACGAATACTTAAATACATTAGTTTTGCATGAAAACGCGGCAACTTTCTTAGTATGGTAAGAGCGTGTAGGGTGTCGAAATGTGTGCTTAACTAAAATTCCTTCCTCTATTGTTAGTTTATTGTGATGATACAAGTAGAATAACTTTAATTTTTCTCGATGACGACGCATGGCCAGGTGTTCAAGTCCTGCGGTTTGCAGTAGGGCTGTTGGGGAAATATTCCAACTGTAACAATTAAAGATAAATCTAGCAGCTTTGCGTCGGACATTTTCTATTTTAAGTTTGTTACTTTCGGTCCAGGGATCCCACACTGCCGCAGCATATTCCAACATTGGCCGAACAAATGTTTTGTAAGCTAAAAGCTTTATTTCTTGTGTGGATTGTGCCAGCGTTCTTCTCAAGTAGTGCAGTTGTCTTAGAGCTTTTTTTTCTATATACGATATGTGCTCGTTCCATCGAAGGTCTGAGACTATCTGAATTCCTAAGTATTTAAAAGCGTTGACAACTAAGAGGGGCTCATTGGCTAAGCGGTATGTAAAACTAAAAGGATTCTTTTTACGTGTCACAGTCATCGCTACTGTCTTGTTGGAATTCAAAGTCATTTGCCACGTGGAGCACCATTTTTCTACTGCAGACACAGTGAATCGCTTAAAAGGAGTTGATCTTCAGGGCTAGAAATTTATTGATAAAGTATGCAATCGTCTACGAAAAGCCGTATTTTAACATGTACGTTGTGAACTATGTTATTAATAAATACTAGAAACAAAAGGGGACCCAAGACTGAGCCCTGCGGAATACCGGATTCTACTGGGACAGCATAAGAGAGGTCACCATCAACAACCACACTTTGACGTCTATGCGAAAGATAGGCTTCGATCCATGAGAGTAGGCACTTGTGTTTCAGTATAGGTTTTAACTTCTGCAGTAATTTTTGATGAGACACACGATCGAATGCTTTCTCGAAATCAAGAAAAACAATATCAACTTGATTATGCCTATCTAGTGCTGCCGCTAAATCATGGACTATTGCAATAAGCTGTGTTACTGTGGAGAGACCGCGACGGAACCCGTGCTGGCGATTATCAAGGACGTGGTTCTCCTCGAGAAAGTTAGTCAAGTGTTTACAGATGATGTGTTCAAGCAATTTTACTGAAGTGCACAAAAGAGAAATTGGCCGGTAGGAAGAAGGTGCTGATTTGTGTTGGTCTTTGGGAATCGGGGTGGTTTTTGCGTGTTTCCAATCACTTGGCAATTCAGAGCAGTTTAGTGATTTCCTAAATATTAAAGTTAAATATTTGGCGGACCATTCAGCGTACCGTACCAGAAAGGCATTAGGTATTTCGTCAATCCCTGGCGACTTCTTTGTGTCCAAGTTAAGCAGAAGAGCTAGCACACCTTCCTCAGTTATGCAAATGTCACTGATTGGTGCCAGATCATCAAAGGAAGAAAAATGTGGCTTGCAGCCGTCATCGTGAATGAATATCGAGCTGAAGTACTGGTTGAACGCCTGCGCTGTTTCTAACTTGTCGTGCATACCCGGACTATCTGCAGAAAGGCCAAGAATCAATTTCTTGCGTGGCGCGAGATGTTGCCAGAACTTGCTTGGAGAAGTAACAAGGAAATTTTTCATACGTAGTGTGGAATCGGTAGCGTTCCGCAACGACAGGCGTAGCATGGAAATCTTATCTGCAGTGGCCGATGAAGGATGCTTTGAGTGTTGTTGTCTCGCTTTCTTAAGCTTACGTCCCTTCCTTTCTTAAGCTTACTTATGATGAACAGAATGCGACAGGTCGCTGGGCTTAGCGGTACAGGCTGGGTGCTGCCCTGAATTCCTGGTAAATGCTGACACACGATTTTGTTCCGATGTAAAAATCACTTGTTTCGCGTTTTGTGGCTGTCGCAATTTTTGTTCAGCAACAAAATAGAAGTTTATCGCCGCACTGGCTCGGCTACTGAGCCGGAGTAGCCGGGTTCGAACTCGACCGCGACGGCCGCGCTTCGATGGAGGCGAAACGCAAAGGGCTCCCGTGTGCTGTGCGATGTCAGTGCAAGTTAAATATTCCCAGGTGGTCGAAATTATTACTATGCACTCCACTACACCACCTCTTTCTCTCTTCTTTCACTCGCACCTTCCTTCTCTAACGGAGCGGTTGAGGTGTCCACCGAGCAGTGAGGAAGTTACTGCGCCATCTCCTTCCTTCGAAAACTACTAATAAATTGCCAGATTAGGACTCCATAGTTTTGGCAAGTTTAACGTCGGTAAGCTGGTAAGGTCACTAAGGTCGGTAAGGTCGGTAATATTAAGGTTGCCACCGCGGCAAGGAGGATTGTTTCGAGAACGTGGGCGTGCCGCCGCAGTTTTCGCGTTGGAGGCGCAATTTGCATGATGTGCTCGTGATGAGCTGTCATGAACGGTTCGTGTTATTTACACCAGGTGCCGTGATTGACGTCATAGCTTCAAATTTTCAGTAAATATACAACTTTAAATAGAAGCCTACTGTTTTATATTTGAAGCGAATGTGCTAATATTGCTAAGATATGAGTACCAATATCTCAATGATTGAATATTAAACTTAACCTAAACCTTCAAGATATTGAAATATTTCTTTAATGGCTCAGAAACTTGCCTCCAGATTATAGATGCTAGAATGACTTCGAATGGCCGTGCTTTGCGGTATATTTGGCTACTCGGTTCCTGCGAGATGAAGTATTGGGACCTCGTATGAAAACTTGTGCAGTTTTTAATAAGCTGTTAGTTCAGAAAGCAACCTAACTGTGATGCACAGAACATGAAATGCGAAGAACAAATAGACGGCCGCCCCTCTAACTCATAGAGCGGATACCAAATGTTTACGAACGCTGATGAGATTAGCACACAAGGGTGAAAATGAGGTGCTCATTTCAACACACAATACCAACAGTCATTGAAAGCGAGGAAAGTGCAGGGGAATGTTTGTGTTTTATTTGTTGTGTTCACCAATTAGTAGTGTAATCATTTCCTACCTGAAAGATAACCGATTAGAAAGTAGAAGAAAAACAACAAAATGACGCCGGTGGGATCCGAACCCACGACCTACCCCGCCCACACACACACACGCGCACGCACGGACGCACGCACGCACGCACACACACACGCGCACGCACGCACGCGCACACACACACACACACACACACACACACACACACACACACACACACACGCACGCACGCACGCACGCACACACACACACACACACACACACACACACACACACACACGCACGCACGCACGCACGCACACACACACACACACACACACACACACACGCACGCACACACGCACACACACACACACACACACGAATAGGGCAGTACCAACTGATTTTGTTTTTTTTCTGTTACTTTCTAATAAAGTGTATTTCAGGTGAAACATGAGTACATTACTGATTCACAATTAACACCACAAATAAACAGAAATGAACACTCTTTTTGAAGAAATGAACATAACCGCTTGTGCACTTTTGTTCAGTCTTCATTTGCAAGTCCCTGGCTTCTGTAAGAATTACTGGTTATTATGGAGAGTAAATATTAAACTGCAAGCCTTTCTTTACATGAATATCACTCACACAACATATCCCATTGTCGCCCTCATCTCCGTTTCACTCCTTTTCCAGCCGCACGGTAGTTCATGCGTTAATATTTCTATGCGGCGGTTTTGAGGCTCCGGGCCACCTGACCAAACAACCACTACTACTATATTGCATGTGTCGCTGCTCGTATAGCTGGCATTACTACTACTGCTCCTGCTAGATCGTGGGAGCTTTTATTGCCTGAAGGCCTTCCGCACTACCATGTCTAGATGTGCTTTCTAGGTTATAATCTTTATCTCATAATGTTTCTCACACCAAGGTCATTCGATGAAAGCGTCCAAGGTTACCAAGGCCAGTAAAGCTGCGCCCGGTGCGCCAGTGGCGGCGTCCAACATAAGGAAGCAAAGTCAAGCCGGGAAAAGCAAGAGAAAAAGTGACGCTGCCGAAAACGCTCCGAAGGTAAGGTGGCCGACGATCGTCGCTGCTCCATGCAATCGCTTTCTTACCTTAAAAACAAATAAAACATAAAATAATGGTATGAAGTGGCAATTCGATACCATAACCGGCGGGAGCATAACCATAGGGGAGCAAGTGTAGTTGATATGCGGGGTGATATGAGGGCATACGGGCCTATGTACCCATGCGCCCATATCAGCCCTGGCTAGGTGGTGCCATGGCTCGGCGCGCAGCCGCGCTGACCTCGCGAAGTGGCTGGCGTAGTGTAGCTATCGCTACAAAAATGCTCACCTCATATGAACTGTATTTCTCATACAGCCCATATGACCCGTATGGCCATATGTCCCATATCCAATAATTCCATATGCATATGGTGTTTTTTTCAATAGGGTTACCATGCTGTGGGCAGTATATCCCACCTTACCGAGCACCTCCACATCCTGCACGATGCCGGGATGAGCGCACAAATAAAAAGCGTATTTCATTTTTAGCCGTGCCATTCGGGCTCTTCCGCGACCAGTTCCGGTTCTCTCGTTTGCGGAAGCTGGTACTCGTGATTCATAACCTATTTCGTTCTGTGAACTACGCGGACCTAGTCAAGCAGCATTAAACGATTGTCACGCGATATCACCGTTCCTGGTTGAACATGAAGATACCAGTGCACGCATGTTCACTGTGATCAAGCGTAGGAGCTAGCTATCGTTGAAGTTCTTTTTATACCAGAAAAAAGAGTGTGCTTCTTCTTCCAGCACTAGCCGGCAGGAAAAGCAAAGAAAGTGAAGGAGCCCGTACAACAATACGAAGGCACAGCTGGCAGCTTTGACCACGTATAGTTATTATACTCGTAGCCAAAATGAAACTGGCTTATAAAACATCGATATGCACTGAAGCTTGTTTCGCGCGGATAAAATTGCGTATTTGTGTGGGGGAAAGTAGTTGATGTTGATGTGGTGCCGCTAGTTTGCCAGTGGTTGGTAGGTTGGCAGGTTAGCAGGTGAACATATAATAGTAGTGTCCTGCAATTTTTCTTTCTGTACCGGGTTCATCGCTCGAAGGGCTCTTAGCAGATCATGACGCGAAGGAAATGACAGCTATTGTCGTAGCTTAACATTTTAAGTTGTAGACTCGAAGTAGGCGCTGGGCCAACGACTATAACGACTACAGAACTTCCTTGAATTTGAGAGCAGCTGTTTAAGTGTTTTGATTTTGCACACTTCTTCGAAGTCAGAACTTACGACACTGGCTGATCGCCGGCGCTAAACTTCTTTCAATATAGAGCGCCCAGTGTCTGTTCGTCACTTCGCGCCTAATCAGACGCGAACACGCACATAGCGTCCACAGTACAAACGCTCTCTACACCTCCCGCCGAGGCTGTCATCGCCACTGGTCAGAAGTTTCCAGAGGTTTCGAGTTTCTTCTATCCGACCCGGCGTCGCCGCGCGCAAGCGAAGTGGGTGATCGCATCACACAGCACACGCAAGGTCACGCACTCTCACTCTCCACGGGTGAACAGGGGTTGCTTCTCAAAGCTTCCGGGTCCTGGGCGCGCGCTGGCGTGATTCCTTTCGCGCCGAGCCCGCTTTCGGTGAGCTACGGCGCGTACGGCTCTGGCGCCATCTATGAGCGAGCGGCGGCACTCTTTGCACCTGCGCGGGACGCACGTGCGTGTATTTTTATGTTTGGCGCCCATTTAGGCTTAAGTCCTTAGGTTACGCCGACGGCGACGGTGAGGAACGCCGCATAAGCCGCGAACGCGCGCTTAGGAGCGGCGCTCTAGATGGGGCGCTGTGAAAACTCTGCCTCCGATGTGATTAACCATATGTAATGGCGTGCATGCCTACATAATACATGTCTTGATTCATGTACCGCATCAGGTAGCAGGAAAAATGGAAAAGCTACCGCACAAAATGAACGAGTGTCGTAGAAGAAGCCTCATTTCGCTGGCCATTTTTATGACAAGAGTACTTCCTGGTACTTCTCTTCCCCCGGGCAAGTGCGTTCATCACTAGCGTGTTTTATGTAGGCCTTTCAATCCTACATTTATCAGTTGCATAGAAGTGAAGGGCCCGTGCAATCCCTGTCAGAGAGGACTGTAGTTGTCCTGCCGCCCTTTGTCTATACTGTGTTGCATGTACCACGTGATACCTTCGGTAACACCATTTGCTATCATGGTTGGTGGTGCCACCTGGGGAAAAGAAAAACGCGTTTATATATCTGAAGTTACAAAACGCAGAAGCCTGATGGCGAGGCTGCATCGAAGGTTCGCCAAGTGAAGGCCTCGACCGGAGTTTCGGGTAAAAACGCCGCGGCTGCCTCAACATCGGACACTGGCGCTGACAAAAAGGCTGGTGTCGAGCCCGAGGCGACTGGAGCCGAGGACACTGCTCCGAAGGACCGAAGGAGGAGTGGCGCCATGTCCGACAACAGCTTCCCCGGGGGCAAACGTCCCCCAGTCCGTAACCGGCGCAAGTCGATCATGGTCATTCCCTTCGCCAAAGTCTTCCGCTCCAAAGTCTTCCGCAAGAGTCTACGCCGTGAGTGAATGAACATTCATTCTGTAGCTTGCCTGCGACCTAATAGTTGTCCTGTAGGACCAGAATGGCGTTGCGCCTAAAGAAAGGGAGACTGCACCATGCATCCTTTGAACCATCGCTGACGTTTTGTCTTCCATTCGGCTAACTCTTTTTTTACAACTTAGAGGGACAGTCAGGACAACTCCAAGCAATGTTTTTAATGTTATTAATGTTATCGGAAGGATGTGGCAAACGAAAATGGTGAGCGCCGTCTGAAGTAGCCAGTGGAAGGTGGCAATCTGCTGGCAATCTGCCCACCGGGCTTAGAACTTCGTATTAAACCTATAGGAACTTAGCTTACTAAACAAAGGTTACAAGGACAGCGCGTTGTGTGTCGTTTTCTTCCTTGGGTGTTCTGCGCTGGTTTACTATTCTTTAGAATGTTGTACCAACTTCGCCAAGCTTCTGCCTTGGCACAGTTAGCTTACTACCTGAGATGTAACCAACCTTCGTATGACATATCAGATATAACGACCGCTTATAACGAACTTTCTTGCGTTACCTCGGATAAAACGCACCTCGGGTATGGATATGCTAACTCGAATATTATGAGCTTTCACGTTCGGAAATCGGTGTAACGAACGAAGCTAAGTGTACCACCTCGAATATAAGAAACATTGTTGTGTTAGTTTCGGATACAAATACCTTTATTTCAACATCAGGGATGTTAGGGGTGCACCCAAAAAAGCATATGACTGGCTTGACAGAGGGGTGCACCCTCGTACACAAAAACCGGCAGCAACAGAACACGGACAGAGCAATAAAAAAAGACTACAGTGCATAGGTAAACATCATATTCAATAAAAAATTAGTGAACATCCTCTTGCAATAATAAATAAGTGAAGTCGGCAGAATTAACACAAAACGCTCAGGAACACTGAAGAATGCAAAACGAAGAACAACAAAAAGAAAAGAAAAAGAGAGAAAGGAGGAGAAAACTGGCTGCAAGAAAAAAAAAACCGTATCATCAGGTCCTCACGGCTCATTGCGCCGATTAAGAAATGTTGGAATTATATGTCGGAGCATTTGACGATCGTAATTAGTACGAAAGGATGGCACATACCAGACATCGATGTTACGTGTTGGGTAGTAATTAGCTTTGGGCCGTAAGTTAACTGTGCCATCAAAGAATGCGTCATGATTTTTCCGTTTTCTTTCATATCGTTTACTTAGCAATAAATTATATAGGTCATTAATTGGAGTTACTTTTAATGGTGCGAAAAGAGGTTGAGTGTGAACGAACGTTTGCCTGCTTCCGCTTTCAAGCGATCCACCGAGTATGGACTAAGAGTTTTTTCTTACAAAAACAATGTTTCTATGCCTATTTCTTGCTCTGTTAATGCTTGCTCGGAAGCAGTAGTGGCTCTTATTGTTTATAAAATTTGACTTAAGATTTTGCCTTTTCTTTCCGCGTCACTCGATTCAAACAAGTGGCGTCGAGGCCACTCGAAATTACTCCGTGATCGCCGTTCGGAAGCAAATGGTAGGATAGCTTAGCCTAAGAGATCCGCAATAGGAGACTTGCATGGCGTCACCCCAGTTACCGGTGGTGAGGATATATGTATCTCATGCTTTGGCCTCTTCTATCTTATAAGAGCTCCGATTTGGTTGCAAGTAGCCTCTTCATTGCTATAGGACACCGTGATGTAGAGAAACTGGACAACTTTATTTAACCCTCAGTGACAGCTTCTAGTTTGCCGCTATCTCTGCTGTTGCCCTGGGTTTCGCACAGTTCTTCCAGGAACGTGTTTTGAACATAATAATTGATGCTTTAGGGGCTAAATGAATTGAAAAGCGCCGGAGGCCTGCTTCTTTTACAGAGTGTTTAAATCCGAGTTACAAATATGATCGGTGCGAGACACTTGTGAAATATTCGGTCGCGGAGAAGAGGCTGAGGCTGCTCAGAGCGACCCTTGTCTTGTAAAGGCGGCTGTAATCTCTTATGGCACTAAAACTGCGGTCTGATGCGTTTTCTTTAAAGTAACGCCGTAAAAAAAAGACGTGCAGTAAAAGTACGCGAGACTAGTCCAAGGCGTAATTTACAATAAAAATAGACACTTTCTTTTGCATAAACTGTCTTACTGTGAAACTTGCGGAGGATCTTGGCCGTTGGGAAAACGTATCACTGAGGGCGTTTTACCACGCAGGCCATGGCACGGGCGACGAGTCGGAGAGCTCCCTGAGCAGCAAGGGACAGCTGTCTCTGGTCATGGTCGCCATGTTGGGCGCCTTCTTCTTCTGCTTCATGGTGGCCCTCCTGGTCTACTACTTCATCAGCGGACCCAACATCCCCATCGCCGTCGCCTGCATCTCCGACGGTGCGTCAGTGTCAGTGGTGAAGCTCACACTGTCAGTGTCTCCACTCTGTAGCCACTGTCGGTGGTGATGCTGACACTATCGGTGTCTCTGCATGCTTTCATTGTCAGTACCACCGCAGTCAAGAGGTAATGCTGACACTGTTAGAGCCCTTACTCCGAGTGTCGTGTCAGTGTCGCCACTGTTAGTGGTGAAACTGACACTGTCAGTGTCGCCATTGTCAGAGTTGTGACAGTGTTAGTCATCATCGCAGTGATAGTCTGAGTGTTAGCGGCGATTTTGACAACAGCAGAGGGGAGGACACTGGTCCAGATGAAATGTCGAAGTCAGTAGTGGTGGCGACGGTACATCAGTAATGACGTCATTGCCCCGCATGAGTGCTGATAAGACCAGCCAGTTTGGGACTTTAGCACGCGCACTTACCAACCATGTCAAGTGCAGCCAGTTGCTTCGATACTTTTAATGCACAAGCTCCGGAGAAACTAATCTAAAGGACGCCACGCACCCGGAAAAGTGCGTGGCTAGGCATTGCATGATACAACATGGAAGAACCGTGTCATATTCGGGAAAATTAATAGCAGAACAGCCTATGCGTCGGACCAAATAACTCGGGGTTAGAAAGCGGGTACTATTCCAATGCGCCATGGAGACAGACATCGCGGTTGCTCACTGTGTTTTACATCCAAGGTCATGCTAGATCTGCTGGCTGCCCTGGATGGTTTCGGGTTCGGGATGGGGGAGTGGGGTGTCATGAGGAATGCAATGCGCAACACTTTTGTAGCGATAGCTACATTACGGTAGCATTCCGAGCCTTCGGCGTGGCGGCGTTGCACTCCAGTGGCTGCGCTGCCACCCTGTGGCTGCGCCGCCACGCTGTCACGTGGTTGGTCACATGATGTGGAGCAGGTCCCGGCGCCGTGGCTGATGACGTGTTCGCCACGTGCTTGGTCAAGTGACCAAGTTCCACTCGGCCAGCTGTAGCTATCGCGTCACTCCAGGTATAACCAGAGCTAAACCACCGCCAATTTTTTCACTCAACGGTCGACTACAACGCGTGGATCGCCCCATGTGGAATGCGAGGAAGGTATAGGTGCAAAAGAATATTCCGGATTGCTTTTAACCGCAAACTATTACGCTATAGCGTTTCTGCCCGTCGCCTGCGTCAATATGCGGCTGATCTGGCTGGGATCACATTCCGCGACATTCTGCTCGGTATTCCAACTCCTGATTCATTGCGCCGGGTTCCGGGGACGTTTTCGCTGCGTCACTTCCGCTGCCCTTATTAGACGGCCCCTGCGTAACTCTTAAGCTCGCATTTCGTGAGGCCTTACACCAGTCATGTCAGCTTAGGACGACATATTTTGTCTTCGTTGCCTCGGACTTGCTCCATTGCATGTCTCGCCTTTTCTTGCATGTGCTGGCTCTGATCGCATGCACATTGTGGGTGTATTTTTAAATCCCTCCGCGCACGGTGTCAGTATACGTAGCCCAAGAGTAGGCTTCCTTACTTGTCCCGGAGGCATGCCAACTTCGTGGCTCGAGCCGATCGAAAGGGGTCCGGCCTTCTTATGCCGCTCCCTTGCGCTCTCACTCGAAGAGTATTAGAGGAGAAGGGCGTCCAGAGCTGTTCCACGCCTCCGTTAGCGGACGGGGTTTCGCATGAGTCAAAAGGAAACAGCCTGCAGGCTGCCTTCGAGATAGCGCGAATTCGCACAACATGGAAGTCGTGTGGGGTTCATATAGCCCCTAGAAATGTTCGGATAAAACTTCACCAAGAATTAATTTCTATGAACACTTCATTCAGCTGCTCTGCGTGTATACAGATTAAGCCGGCTGCCAGTCGAAAAAAAGGACAAATACGTGTCAAAATTACGACAAATGTTTTGTCGTAATGACAGATTTTCTGTTGTTTTGTATTATTTGCCTATAGTACTGTAGTTATTTCTGTATAGTTTCTAGTTCTCTTGTAGTTTCGTGTAGTAACTACAGCAATTCGGTTGTTACTACAAAAAATTCTGTTGTAACTAGAAGTTCGTGTGCGAAAACATTACGGAAACTTTGTTGTGACGACAGAAAATTCTCTGTTGTGTTTTTCTACTGGTCTGGGTGGAGGATTATAGGCATTCCCTCAAGGGTGTAAGAGCCGAGCGAAACGCGAGGTGAGGCTTTATGCCATCTTGTAACCCCTGCGTATATGCCTCCATATTTTATTTCTATTTACTTAGATCATACTGTTAGCCTGATCAGAGGCTGTTACAGGAAAGGGCTAAATTGAAACCCAAAAAATACAGGAACAAATGCGGGCACAGGGACTTAAACAAATTGAGAAAATACATTGCCGCCACACAAGAAGACAGCATTTCGAGTGCCAAGGCTACAGTACACATTCTAGGAAGCATTCGGTCATGTTTGAAATGAAAGGGTACAATGCCACAATTGCACAAGGCAAACTGCGAAACAAATGAGGTGTTTCTGGAAAATATTCAATCAATAAAAATTACAGTAATGAAAATGCTATAAGAAAATATATTACAATGATCAAGAAGGATGAGCTGTACTTAGCCTCGATAGAAATTCATTTAGTGATGGGCTGCTGACTATATCATTTGTTAGTGTGACCCACTCCCTGACTGCTTGCCGAAAAAAAGAATACCTAAACGTGTCGCCATGAAATGTAAACTCCGTTAAATGTTTAGAATGTTTTTTTTTTCATCGGCACTTGCAGAGTGTCTGAAGGCCAGGGACTACCTGAACAGACTGCTGAACGACTCCAAGAAGCCGTGCACAGACTTCTACGGGCACGTTTGTGACTCGTGGAAAAACACGAGCTCCAGCTTCCACGCCGACCTTTTCAGCAAAGAGCTGTCCTTGCTGAACGCGTCGCTCTTCGAGGACATCAGGATCACGCAGGACGACGAGAAGCGCTACGGCATCCACGTTCTGCGACCCGTCTACAGGCGAGCGCTCTTCGTGTGGACTCCGACACGGCGGATTTTCGCGTCGTAGCGGTCAATACAAAAATCTATGCCTTGTCCATTCAGTAGTGAACGTGTTATAATAATAATAATAATAATAATAATAATAATAATAATAATAATAATAATAATAATAATAATAATAATAATAATAATAATAATCAATCAATCAATCTTTATTTTTCGGTGCCCAGGAACAACCCAAAGGTCTTGGTGCTGGTACACCATTCACACGCACAAAATGTAAATTTGTCTTCCACAAAGGAAGACACTCAGGGGAGGTAATGCAGCAGTCAAAGCGATCGAAAAAAAGACATATAAACTAGGCGTGACAGCAAGCATGAAGCAAAAAAGTGAAAACAAGAAAACAGCGAGAACAGCGGTAAATGAAAACAGCTAGAACAGGCAACAGACATATAAACAACTAATGAAACAATAAACGAAGAGAATGAACACAAGAACGACCGATAACAGCCAAGTACAGCATATAGCAAAATACAAACAAGAATAAAGCCAATACTAATATGAACGAATAAGAAACCTCTCAAATACAAGCTAGAAATACAATCATACACAATAAGAAATGTAATTAGTGAACGCGTTACAGACAATCAGGCGTGAGTACACAGTATTAAAGAAATAACATTAATGAAAACAAGTAGACGTGATGAACAATTAAGGAGAAAAAAAACAATATAATACCAGTGCAAATGCACAAGTGTAGTAAAGTCAAAATGCATGAAAGGGGAAGTTATGTATGAGAAAAAGAGTGCTCAAAGTGGAACATCACGGACATCCAATATAAAAGAAGGGAGAGAATTTTCGAATATATCAAGGTGAGGACAAAGAGAATTGAACAACTTTTGCATTCTGTCCAGAGGGGAGAGGTAGTGCAGGAGCGCAGAAACTTCGAATGGTCTGAATTCCCTTATGCTCTTTAGCGGTACACGCAAAAGGATACGCGCTAGGAGCTGAGGGCATAGAATGTGACCATGAAGAAGTTTATACAAGAAAATTATATCTGCCCTCACGCGACGGCAGCTAAGAGAAGGAAGCTGCAGTGAGTTACTCCGCCTGGGACGAGAGCTGGAAGTTTTGCAAGAAAACCGATGTTGAAATATGCGTAAAAACTTTAGCTGAACTCTGTCGATTTTTTCACAGTTCGACTGGCAAGTGCCGTTCCAAACAACAGACGCATATTCCAAAAGCGGCAAGCATATGGAGAGGTAGAGCTTTAAGAAAGGAAGTGGGGCTCGAAACTCTCTCGAAAGCCTGCAGATGAAGCCAAGTGTACGCATAGCCCGCAGAGCAATGCGTTTTGTATGAGAGGAGAAGCTGAGGCTGCGGTCGAAAAGTACGCCGAGGTCATTAATTTCATCAACCCTCGGCAGCAGCCTACCATTCACAGAATAAGAGTAGAGAAGACTGTGCGTTTTACGCGTAAATGAGACAACCTTGGTTTTAGATGAATTGAGAGTGAGCCCATTCTTCAAGCACCAATCAGAGAAGGCGGATATGTCCGATTGCAATGACAAGCAATCATGAAGAGTATGTATTGCCTTGAACATTTTTATATCGTCCGCATAAAGGAGAAACGAGGAGTTTTTGACAACGGAGGAAACGTCATTGATAAAAACAGAGAACAGAAGCGGGCCTAATACCGAGCCCTGAGGAACTCCGCTGGTTGGAGTGTAAACAAATGAGGTCTGTCCATTTACACTGACAAAGCAGGACCGATCAAGAAGATAGTTGCGTAGGAGGGCTACAATTGAAACGTCGATCTCAAACAGCAGAAGCTTTTGAAGAAGTAATGAGTGAGTAACAACGTCGAAAGCTTTGCTCAAATCACAGTACACAGCGTCTACCTGACTCCTCTGAAGGACTTCAGCTGATGTATACGTCATAAAAGTCACAAGGTTAGTTGTAGTAGAACGACCTTTTATGAAACCATGCTGATTATGTATGATTAAATGTTTGAGGTGGAAGGAAAGTACTTTGTGTAAAGCTAGTTCAAAAAGCTTAGAGGTTGCACAAAGAAGAGAAATGGGGCGGTAGTTCGAAACATCAGATTTGTTTCCTGATTTGAACACAGGGAAAACACGCGTCGTTTTCCACACGCGGGGGAAGGCAGAATTTTTCAAACAGTTATTAAATATCGTGGTTAAAACAGGAACGAAGGTACTACTGAAGGCTTTTATTATGGCGGCTGGAATGCCATCAGGTCCAGGGGACAAAGATGATTTCAAACACTTAAGACTCTCACTCACTAACTTCTCGTCAAGAAGAACGGAATTAGGTGCGCCAACTGGAAGGCATACAGAATTGCAACGTGGAGATTTGTACACGGAGGAAAAGTGTTGAGCAAAGCCGTCAGCGACATTCCGAATTTCATTACCATGAGAGTCAACTAAGTGAATATGACTATCAGATTTATTCGAACGCTTGCGAACGTATCGCCAGAATTCAATAGGACGATTAGAGGCACTATTCTCTAAATAATCAAGGTAGGACTCATGATCCCGCTTGTACAGGCGTTTGCAAAGGGAACGCAAGCGGCGGAATTCATCTGCCCATGTATCCAGCCCAGGGCGTTTCGCTTTATGGTGGGCCCGCTCCTTAAGTTTCAGCGCTGTTCTAAGTTCCTTGGAAAACCAGAACGGAAACTTGCTGCGAGTAGGAGTGTGCATAGGTATGTACTGGCGCATACCATTGAGAACTATTTCAGTGAAGCGACTGACTTGTTCGTCAACATCGCTGATTTCGCTTAAAACAGACCAGTCGACAGAAGAGAAGAAACAGAAGAGACCGACATAGTCGCCAAGTGCGTAAGCGAAACGGGGGGAATTCCCCGCACGATTTGAATTAGCAGAAGGTGGGACAGAAACCGAAGCCGTTATTAGAATTGGAGGATGAAATTTGTCACAGCGAGTAAGTGAGATGTCAGATGTCGAGACTCGAACATTTTCAAAATTAGATAAACAAATGTCAAGAACATTACCACAACAGTTTTCAATTAAATTGTGTTGTTGCAAGGTGTTAAAAGCTGTGAAATCTAGAAGCCGGTTGCACTTACTAACTACATAATGATTATTGTGAGAATATGTAAAGGTATTCCAGTTAATACCTGGAGTATTAAAATCCCCTAAAATGAGTAGTTTGTGCTTGCTATGAGAAGTGATAACATATTCGATAGAATGTAGTACATCGTCGTAGGCAGGAGGAGGCAGATTAGGGGAAATGTAGAAAGCTGCCAATAAAAGTTTTTGATGTCGAGTTAAAGTGAGCTCTAACCAGACAGATTCCTGGATGGTTTCCAGGTCGGAACGCCGAACGCACTGCACGGAACTGTCAATAGCAATGAGCACTCCCCCTCCCTTTTGTTTAGAAGCTGATTCAGGGCGGTCACTTCGAAAAACAGAATAGTTATTAGGAAAGAAGTCACCTGAGCTAACTTCGCTAGACAGCCAAGTCTCAGAAATTACCACAGCCGAATAACAAGAGGCTAATACATTGGAAAAAAATACAGGTCCCTTAGTCCGAAGACCTCGGGCATTTTGGTAATATATATCGAAATTAGGGTTGACTGCGATCTACCGTCAGCTCGGAAGGATGCAACATACCATCCAGGAGCTTTCCACGAAAAGCCTTGAAGATGCAGCCCGTAGGCCACATAGAAGGGTCGACAAGCTGATCGTAAAATTCCGCGCCGACTGTGAGGTAGAAGGACGAGTAAGAGTCATATTTCGTTTTCAGCTGCCGGCAGGAAAGGGGGGTGACGTTCACGGACTTCAGATGATTCGTCAGATCAGCCGACGTCGTCTCAGGGCACAGCTTGGAGACGAAAATAGCCTTCGGGCGCTTCTGAGGTCTGGCGACGTTCAGACTGGATGAGCTCGACGAGCCAGTGATGGCTGGGCTTCGGTGCTTCTTCTGCGCCTCAGGCGAATTAACTATAAGTGGGGGAACAGATGCAGATGTCGGGCAGGTGGCCAAATCAGCTGGTGCCATACCACAGTGAAGGGCAGCAGAGTAGCTCTTCGATGGCTGGAACATACGGGAAGGACTGCTCGCGGACAGGGGCTCGACGAAAGGCGGATCACGCTGGGATGAAGCAGGGCGCCTCGCAAGCTCCTCGCGTAGGCTGCGAACGTCAGCCCGCAGAGAGGCAACGACCTCGGCCTGGAGAGCGAGCGCCCGCGAGTTGTCACCACGAAGGCGCTCATTCTCCTCCCGCAGCTGGGCGACCTCGTCGCTCAGAAACGAGATTCCCTCAAGTGCGTCGAGGAGGAGAGCCCGAAGCGAGGCAAGCGCACCGTCAGGTTCGCCCGTCGGGGAGGAAGCGAGGGAACCGGTCGGGTCGGTCGGGTGATGGGGCTGGTGGGCCGTGGAAGAAAGGAATGCAGCCGCTGACTCGCCACCGTCGCTAGGCTTAGCACCGCCACAAGACGACAAACACAGATTGCACATGAATGGTCGCGAGCCGGACTTCAAAAGCTGCAGCTCGTCGTCACTCCAAGTGACACACTTCGCGTGTACACGTTTGTTGCAGTCGGCACAACGAAAAAACTGCTGCTTACCAAAAAACGGACGGGAGCACAGCCCACATGCGTCCTTACTGGGCGCCATGTTGGGCGCAATATAATAATATAATAATAATAATAATAATAATAATAATAATAATAATAATAATAATAATAATAATAATAATAATAATAATAATAATGTCTTTATTTGTGTCGTAGGGTACACGATCGACACTGGAGGCCGGCAGTAAAAGCTGTCACAAACGACAGCTTGACAGAGCCGCAGGCCCCCACGCACTTGGCAGCGGTACAGCGGCAATACTTCTACGCAAGAAAAAAAGATGTAGTACACAAATACAACATAAAATTTTGTATATACGGCACAAACGAATAGATAGAGCGTAATATAGAACGTACAACCTTATGGATAGAACATAAAATTATCTTGATTTAAGGCATGAAAGGATGACAAATCCAATTCTATGAACTAAGGCAAGAAAAGACAGTCATATTTATAGTTACTGGCCAGGAAATTAGTAGTTAAGGGAAGCATTGAGAACCCGTACCATTTTGGATAGTTCAATCTAATGCACTATAAACACGAATTACCCTAAGGGGGAGTATGATGTCATGCAGTGCACTCCCCACCTGAGGCAGGGTATGTTGCCTAAGCCCGGGCATAGATTTTCATACCCCCAAAAGTACGGGATTCTTGCGGTTGTTAACGGAAAATGATTCACTGTTTAAAAATTGACAAGTTCTTGCGGTTACTTAAGATTTTAACCGACGTTTTATTCCTCTACGATTGCTAACCTTTATGCCTAGGTGCTAAGCTTTTAGTCTTTATACCCAACAATTCTGGTCGAAAGGATTTTTGTACGGGAAAAAATTTATGAACGCAGTTATATTATATATTGTAAGATTACAATATAACAATCAATATGTCCGCAGATCTCCCGTCGACAGGCTAGCGTTTTTTTTTTTTGCTATTAACGTTTTTGTGATCATCTAAAGCATTCTCAATTGCCTTTCTTTTGCAGTCTTAACTGCTCCGTGCGAACGATGGAAAAACTTTCAAAGAATGATTTTGCTACGCATTGGAAAAATGAACCCTTACCTTCAATATTGCCATAACAGTACCTTGCAATTTTCCAATATTCAAGATTTTTCATGATTGTTGGACATGCCACTGCCAACTGCATGAAGTTGCTATGCTTTCAGGCGGATATATGCCACCTTTGCCAAATTTAAGTATTCCGTATATTAAGCGATCGAAATCCACCCCGGGCCTTGGGCATGCAGCACACATTGCCCCTAAACGGGCTCCTTGATGCCTTCGAGATAAAAGAACGCAGGAATTTCTGTTTTGATCTTGAAATATCTTTTTCTGACAGATAAACAATTTGATTCCTTGAATAATAACTCTTAATGCTCTCATTTTATCTGGCTACGGTGCATGTGTGGTACTGTTACTAGGTGGACTGTGTTTCAATAAAATCCCAGTTTGAATTGTTATTAAACCCGCCGTGATGGCTCAGTGGTTAGGGCGCTCGACTACTGATCCGGAGTTCCCGGGTTCGAACCCGACCGCGGCGGCTGCGTTTTTATGGAGGCAAAACGCTAAGGCATCCGTGTGCTGTGCGATGTCAGTGCACGTTAAAGATCCCCAGGTGGTCGAAATTATTCCGAAGCCCTCCACTACGGCACCTCTTTCTTCCTTTCTTCTTTGACTCCCTCCTTTATCCCTTCCCTAACGGCGTGGTTCAGGTGTCCAAGGATATATGATGCATACTGCTCTATTTCCTTTCCTCCAACACATATCATTATAATTATTTTGTTAATAAAACGAAGTACACTAGTACTCTTGATGAAAACACTAGCTGTACGCCCAGTTGCGCGTCCATCTATAGTGTCTTCTTCACGTCTTTGTTTTGTGTTTGGTATTTTTAACAGGGCGAGGCGGGGGCTAGTTGGTAGCTCATTGTAAACCGAAAGGAGTAAAAATGAAGTAAGCTGCATGCCATCTAGTGCGTACCCTTTTACAAAAAGGGGAACCCGACGCGGTGGCTCAGTGGTTAGGGCGCTCGGCTACTGATCCGGAGTTCCCGGGTCCGAACCCGACCGCGGCGGCTGCGTTTTTATGGAGGAAAAACGCTAAGGCGCCCGTGTGCTGTGCGATGTCAGTGCACGTTAAAGATCCCCAGGTGGTCGAAATTATCCCGGAGCCCTCCACTATGGCACCTCTTTCTTCCTTTCTTCTTTCACTCCCTCCTTTATCCCTTCCCTTACGACGCGGTTCAGGTGTCCGCCGATATATGAGACAGATTCTGTGCTATTTCCTTTCCCCAAAAACAAATTATTATTATTATTTACAAAAGGGGAGTGCGCTAGAGGAAAGCTTACACCACTTTTACTCCCATACAGGCCTATTCGTGTTTAGAGTGTGGTTACTCGAAAGCGAAGACATGCACACACGAATGACTGGACAGACGCAGCGCGTTATCTCAACTTATCTTATGAGAGAACGCGCTTCGTCTGTCCAGTCGTTCTTTCGTATACGTCTTCTTTTAGTAAACAGTACGGCGTGGTTTCTTAATAATAATAATAATAATTGGTTTTGGGGGAAAGGAAATGGCGCAGTATCTGTCTCATATATCTTTGGACACCTGAACCACGCCGTAAGGGAAGGGATAAAGGAGGGAGTTTCTTGCACAACGCCTTTTTAGGTGGTTTTGCATGTTCTGCACCTTCCCACAACTCAGCCCTGCGGTTATTGGAGCAGCGCTGAAGACCCGTTGTCTGGCGATGTTGCGAATCCTGTAAGGTCGTCATCAGATGAGGAAAGGTTCATTTCAATCACAGTACTGTCTTGCTTCCACAAGGAAGACAAACAACATTAACCTTGACAGCTAACCGAAACGAGCGTAAATCGTGTCAGACTAAAATAGTAATTTTGAAAAAAAGTGCCTTTTGCCTGATTTTAGCCGTAAATTGCATGGTGATGCGCTCCTATTATAAATGCAAATGACGGTACTTTGAATAGGACTAATCGATGAGATTTCTTTGAAGACTTTTGTTTGGAACACTTCTTTTTTGAAATCATTTTTCGCCAAAATTAAGCGGATCCGAAGAACGCTTACCACAGTATCATGACAGACTACGATTTTTTAAGAGAAATCTGAGATGACCAAGCACCTAATTCCATTGTGTTTGCAATGCATAGCATTAGCAGCTGTTGATGCTTTTACCGGAAGTGACCCAATAGCCGTTTGGTTACGTGACTTCTCTCCAGACAAATGGGAATGCTCCCGTCTGGTGACGTCATTTCTCCAGCCAATGTAAATGCTTTGGTCTGACGTCACTTTTCTCCAGCCAATCAGCGAATTTAGCTTCCGACGACACATTTTCTTTGCGATCAGGCCTCTAATGCTGCCGCACAGAAATTATGCTTGGTCACGTGCGACACAAGAAAATTAGATGTTTTTGGGATATCGCTAGAGGCCATATGAGACGTGGACTTGCTAGCTTTTATCATGAAAATGTTGGCTATTTGAGAGGGCGGAATTTTCCCGGTCGAGATTCACGCAAAAGTGATGTGGCCCTTAAAGGCCAGCAGAACATGGTTGTGTCTCTCTTGGGGAAAAAGTGTTCATAGCGCAACTATGCATCTGGAGGAATAGAAGATTACTATTGCTTATTTGTACATAGTAACATTACGACAAGAAGATGACAATGAACCCACACAAACAGCCAACACCATCATCGAGTTTCTACTGTCAGGAGAAAATAAACTTACCGCGCATAGAATTTAAGCCCTGACCTGGACCCGTGTGATGACTGTTTCCTTTCTTGCTACCCCCCCCAGAAAAAAAAAGGTTGCATGCGTATAAGAAGTTCTGGGCCCCTTTGCGGTACGCTTAGAAACTTCATCGGAAGAAAATGTGCCGTTGGAAGCTAAATTCCCTGACAAGCTGGAGGGAAATGACGTCATTAGACCAGAGCATTCCGCCTGGCTGAAGAGAACTGTCGTCACCAGAGCGGTGTATTCCCATTTGCTTTAGGAAAATGACGTCACGAGACCGGAGTATTCCCATTGGCTGGAGGGAAGTTACGTTACCAGACCGAAGTATCCAATTGGCTGGATGCTGGAGGGAAGTGTCACCAGACCGTTGCAATTGCTGAACAGAAGTGGTGTCTCTTCTGGTAAAGGCATCAACAGCTGCTGATGCTATCGCACTGCCAACACACAACGAAATTTGGTGCCCCTGCGAATTTTTTTGAGTCGCGGAACTTTCACAGTGCCACTCGCATAGCCTGTAGCATTTAATAGCCGTTGTTCACAGTTCTCACACTCGCGAAATGATGAAGTTTAAATGACAAACCCCTTCGATATCTATTTTTTCCCTTTGCTGCCGTGACACAAACACAAGGAACAAAGAAACGACGAAGTTCTCGGCTGTTGACCAACGCAGGTCCTGCTACCGGTACATGTCCGAGCCGGTACAGCTGAAGGACGCTCTGAAAGAGGCGCACGAACTGCTCGAAATCACCGAGCTCATGAATGCCGCCACCTTCTTCGCCGTCGTCCGCTACCTGGTGCGCCAAGTGATGCAGGTGCGGCGCTGTGCTCACTGGTGCCTTGACACGCGTGCACGGTGACCCGACTCGCAGCGAAAAAGGGCGTTGATTTGCCGACCAACTCGCACTTCGCAGAGGAGCGGAGAGCACTGGTCTTTCGCGAAACGTCACCGCAAGCTTCGAAACTTTCACGGCATGCCGGCTTATGTTGAATATTGGGCTTTGATCCCACCTGAAGTCCATCCCCGCTCAGGGGCCGCCTTTATAATCGGTCCATTTTCGATTGTCCATTTCGCGTCCGTTGGGTCCTCTGTTAGTGGTCACTCAGATATACCCGCGGCTTTCAGGCGTGTGTGGTAAGTGGCCCGGCCATTGGGTGGTTGGCAACTGGGCCTTACCATTGGCTGAAATTGGATGCAATATGCAGCTAGTGGTGAGGTATATCGCAGCGCTCTGTCAACAGGTTACCAGACCTGACCACTGGCTGCGATTTGCAGCCAACCGCCCAATGGCCGGGTCACTTACCACACACGCTTGAAAGCCGCGGGTATATCTGAGTGACCAATGACAGACGACTGAATGGACGCGGAATGGACAAGGAAACATGGAGAATACGGCGACTGGCCACTCAGGATTGCAGCAATGACTCGACGGTCGTGCTCACTTAAAGTGCTACACAGAAATTTAAGTGAAATGAACCTGCATCGATAGGTTACTTTACAAGGACGCCAGCCATGGACGTGTCACCAAACATAGTGTCCTGTTCAGAAAGGTAGACAGCGATAACGTCAACAACTTGCAACGACTCAGCAGACGCTTTCCCGCGGTACGAGTGACTACATTGTTTAAATGAGCAAGCTCATTGGCAACATCCGGTGAATCGTTTGGGAAACAGCAACACACCCTGCATATTAGTGCCGCCTTTTTTTCGGGCGTGAACGAGAGGGACGGACGGCTACAGAGTCGCTTCCTTCCATGCATGTCAAAGAGAGCAGAATCTCGATATGCCCGCACACGAGGCAAGGCGAGCATATCCTAACGGCTTCATGACGTCGCGCTCGACGTAAGCAGTCAGACTGGTCTGACGCGACCTATGAACTCATTCATCCGCTTGCGGGCTCTTGGGCGAAAAAAACCCCCAGATATCCGAGTTAAAAACGAGTAAATAACTACGGTCGTGTTACTCAACTAAAACGAACATAAAATCATTGTAACATTGTTAGCGGCTGATTTCAAAGTCCTATTAAACATCCGACACTGTCAGATGGTCCTTGTCTCGTGCTGCGTAAACTTGATGCGGTGAGTGCACTTAGTCAGGTTATAACCATATGTATGTTTATTTTTTTATGTGTGAAGTGCTCAATAGTCATTCTCTTAAGAGCATCTATCGCGGCCGCCCCGCCGGCTTAGTGGTCATCGTGCTCGGCTGCTGACCCGAAAGACGCGGGTTCGATCCCGGCCGCGGCGGTTGCATTTAGATGGAGGCGAAATTCTGGAGGCCCGTGTACTGTGCGACGTCAGTGCACGTTCAAGAACCCCAGGTGGTCGAAATTTCCCGAGTCCTTCACTAAGACGTACCTCATAGACTGAGTCGCTTTGGGACGGTAAACACCCATCAACCATAAAATATTTATTTATTTATTTATTTATTTATTTATTTATTTATTTATTTATACCTCAAAGGCCCCATTGAAGGGGTATTACATGAGGGGGTGGAACTTCAGCAGTAAATTTCTTCAATCGACGATCTGAAGTACGATGAGTCGATCTGATCAACGATGGCGTTTGGCAGGTCACTCCAGTCCCTTGCGTATGAACGAAAAATGATGACAGATACGCAGAAGTGCGGCCAGGGGGAGGGTAGACTGCCTTCCCGTGGTTTGTGCGATTGGAGATGCGATGTGCGGGGCTGATAATGAAGTTCAGATGTGGATGATGATAGAATTTATGAAACAGACACAGTCTGGAAATTTTTCGGCGGTTCGCTAAAGTTGTGAGTTGAGCATTGCGTTTTAGTTGAGGTACACTTACATGATAAGAATGGGCTGAGAAAATGAAACGAGCTGAGCGATTCTGTACAGATTCGAGAGTAGTGGAAAGGTTATTTTTATGAGGGTCCCAGATCGCGCATGCATATTCTAATTTGGGACGGATAAGTGTTAAGTAAGCAAGGGATTTCACTGATGGGGGTGCTAGTCGCAGGGCTCCTCGAAAGTAACCAAGGACGCGATTTACCTCGTTAGTAATCTGAGATACATGAAAAGACCAATTTAGATCAGGTGTCAAATGGATGCCTAAATACTTGTAAGTTAATACTGAAGCGATTTCAGCATTCCCGATTAGATATCTTGAAGATGGTTGTGAATGACGTCGTTGGAATGATAGCAGGGATGTTTTTTTTCACATTTAAAGACATTAGCCATGTATTACACCAGGTTAGTACGTGGTGAATGTCAGACTGAAGAAGCAAAGTGTCATCGCTGTTAGTAATAGGCCGGTAGATAACGCAATCATCAGCGAATATGCGAAGTAGAAACTCGCCTGGCCACCTCAGATAAATTCCCACTGACATAAAGTTGCTTTTCGGCGTACGGCTGGATAAAGCCATGCATGTGTGGAAGGGCGTCCGCTCTCCACCGCTGCTCGAACTCCGTCGTCTCGTCGTTGCAGATCGGTGTGTTCACCCTCTTCAACGCCATGTTCGTGTACGAGAACGGCCGCACAGTGCTGTTCATGAGCCGAGGATACTCGCTGAAAGACAAGCTCACCGTCCCCTTCGGCACCACTGAGGCCCGCAGCCGCTTCGAGCAAATCCTCAGGGTAAGAGCGCACTCTTGTATCTACCTGATACCGGCGACCCTCAGGGTTGTCATGCTGTTTTCGCATCCCGAATAGGCAACGTCCTCATTGGGCAAGGTGTCATATCCTTGTTTGGTAACGTGAGGTACATCCTCACCAAGAGTACATTCATCATGCTCATCAGGCATGGCATCAGGCATGTAATCAGAATGTGGTCGTGTACCGCAGCGGTGGCCTAGTGGTCTGAGCATCTGCTTCGCTTGCGGGGGGTGCGGGGTTCGATCCTCAGTGCCTCCGGGTACCCACCGGTGATACGATGGGTACAGGCTTTTTCCTGCCTGGTGCTCGGCTTATTTAGGGTGAAATGCTTGGGAAATGGGTCTTTGACCCTGCCTTGAGTCGAAGAAAAAACATTGTGCCATGGCGCTCTTTGGCCACAGATGCCCTTGCGCCATAAAAATCCATAATCATCACCATCAGATTATGGTCATGGAAGTGTTTAATAGATTATGCTCATCCAGCATAACTATGAGTATATATGCTTATCATGATGTCAGCAGGACATGCTCACCAAGTATACCATTACATTGTTCTCATCACTCTGCTCATTGAGCGTATGTTTCAAAGGCATGTCTTCCTGTTGTATTCATTAGGATATGCCCATAAGACATGCCATGAAAATATGCGCTCAAGTGTATCATCACAGTATGCGCATCGTACTGGTTATAGGGATATTTTGATGGGGCATATCTTTATTAGGCAGGCTGTAATCAGGCCCTATTGCCATATGAGGGCCAGAGATCTGAACCTGTCTTGTAACGCTGAAAGTCAAATTTGGCCATAATGTTGATTTGCATCCTGACTTTGTCATCGAATGCCTAAAGGCATCGATATCTGATAAAGGCATTGAAACTTCGGGGGTTTAAATACCCCACTGCAGGTATGCATGCGTGGATTGCCGTGTTTTGTTGCCATGTACATATCAGGCAGTGTCACTAAACAAACCTTTACACACTCGTTTTGTTGCGTCAGTAGTAAAAATTCACGTGGCAACAACGGTGACCTATAGCTGATTTGGTTTTTCCTCCCGATGTTGTCCCGCTCATCAGGTGAGGTCTATAAGGAATGAGGACACATCGTTGGCACAAGCGTATACATTTCATTCACGCGACGAATCTTGAGAGCTTGCAGCTGCACCGCCGCGAGGAGGCTATAGAGATTCAGACGTTGTGCCTGCGCTTTACGAACGCCTGGATCGTCCCTTACAAAAATTTTTTTACAGAGTAATTATATAGAACGTCCATAGACGTTCCATAGACGTCCATAGACTGGTATATATACAGTGCAAATCCTCAGACTCGACTACTTATCCGGAGTTCCCGGGTTCGAACCCGACCGCGGCGGCTGCGTTTTTATGGAGGAAAAACGCTAAGCGCCCGTGTGCTGTGCGATGTCAGTGCACGTTAAAGATCCCCAGGTGGTCGAAATTATTCCGGAGCCCTCCACTACGGCACCTATTCTTCCTTTCTTCTTTCACTCCCTCCTTTATCCCTTCCCTTACGGCGCGGTTCAGGTGTCCAAAGATATATGAGACAGATACTGCGCCATTTTCTTTCCCCAAAAACCAAATTATTATTATTATTATTATTATCCTTAGACAGTCTACAGACAATTTATAGATTTATGGCCATACACTTTTAGTAGACTTTTGTTCATAGAAAATTTACAGACAATGAATAGGCAAAGGAAGTATCTATAGGAAGGCTAGTTATAGAATATATAAAAAGTCTGCAGAATATGAATAGACAAAGTAAGTATCTAGATTGGAAGGCTATATAGTCTATAAAAACCTATTGAAAGTCTATATAGAGCATTTTTATATAGGATGCAATCCAGCTGCCGTACTGCGCCTTTTTCCTTGTGCTTCGCTGCTTACTGAATTAGTGCCACTTTTTAGCAACGCAGATGATGTTCGTGCCGCACTAATTGCAAGGCAACTATTACTTGAGCATGTGCCCTTTGCATAAGCTACTACGACCCGCATGCCCTATGAAGCGAGCAGCAGCGCAGTCTGCTCGCTCCGAGGCAAACGGCTTCTGCGCGCGGGCCAATTGTCACTGACCATACTGGCATTTAAACGGCATCGGTTCGAATCCTACTCAAACTACCTTTCCTAATGGTGTGGATGGGCAGACGAACGGAAATAAATCTGAGGACAAATAGAGGTGAACATGTAGCTGTTAAATGTCCCTGTAAAAAAGGAATTGGAACGTTAAAAAAGGCCAACCATTATATTGCAACCATAAAGGTAACCATTATTGTCTAAATTACGCCTGCACTACACCCGCGTATAGTGAAGCGGTAAAAGTGGATCGACTACATGTGGCAAATCCGTTTTCAAAAGCGAAGCACTGCCGCATTTATGAACAGTATCGATGGAGGCAAAACGCAAAGATGCACCCGTGCTGTGCGATGTCAGTGCACGTTAAAAGATCCCCACGTGATCGAAGTTATTCCGGAGCCCTCCACTACCGCACCTCTTTCTTTCTTTCTTTCTTTCTTTCTTTCTTTCTTTCTTTCTTTCTTTCTTTCGTTCTTTCCTTCTTTCTTTCTTTCTTTCTTTCTTTCGTTCTTTCCTTCTTTCTTTCTTTCACTCCCTCCTTTATCCCTTCCCTTACGGCGCGGTTCAGGTGTCCGCCGTTATGTGAGACAGATACTGCGCCATTTCCTCCCCCCCAAAAAAAAACAAAAACAAATTTCATTTTCTCCATTGTCCGCACCCGCCGCGGTGGCTCAGTGGTTAAGGCGCTCGTCTACTGAGCCGGAGTACACGGGTTCAAACCCTACCGCGGGGGCCGCGTTTCGACGGAGGCGAAAGGCAAAAGGCCCCCGTGTGCTGTGCGATGCCAGTGCACGTTAAAGATCCCCAGGTGGTCGAAGAGACCGAGCGAGAGAAAGAGAGAGAGAGCGATCGCCCTCGCAGCCTCCCATCTCGACTCTAATTCATCCTCACAGACTCTCACGGAACCTTTCAGCTCGGTTGGATCACTCCACTTGCTCACCACATTCTTCGCCACAGTACTCGCGACTGCTATCCAACTCATCGCTCAATCATATGGGTCCTCGGCCACCAAGGCATGCCAGGTAACGAAGCCGCCCATGAGGCGGCCCGCGCACTCTCTTACCGGGCACCAGGAGTTCCTTGGGAGGACTTTAACACAGATAACAGCCCTCTTCTTTCTTTTAAAGATATTACGGAGCACTATCGTACCGAACACCAGCGCTACTCGGTTCCTATGAAGGGACTGGGGCTGGCGAACGAACTCTCCTTAGGCTCTTAACAAACACCTTGCTGTGGCCGGCGGTTCTCAAGCACTTTGATTCTTCTTTTGACGACCGCTGCTCATTCTGTGGGGAGGTGGCCGACACCTTTCTATGACTCTACACAGGGACCTTTCTATGACTGTACACAGGGGGTAGCAAGGCTTCGAGCTCATTTTTTATTTAATACTCATTTACATAAAAATTATATTTTATTATTTTTTATTTTTAAATGTTGAAAGGTTCATGCAAACTGTCACGTTGCGGTGACGACCCTCCAGCAGTCAGGAAGACAACGAAAAGGGTTCCAAAAGAAACTGTACTGACTCGCGCCCACTAAGAGATGAATGACTCGACAACGGCGATAGCCACAAGCGGTCATCGAACTGAACGCCTGCAGTTCTTGGCCACCCTCAGTTTAAAGCTGGAAAGAAACCTTCGAGATGAAAAACCAAAAGCAACTTAAACAATATGGAAAAATGTGGAAGCATTTGCACGTGACCATGATCAATGGAGATAAGTCTGGTCGCATCTGGCATTACAAGTCGGCGGTTTCGAGGGCGAACGAACGAACGGTGCAAAGTTTTACGGCAATATGAAACGAATTGAAACGGCAGGGAAGCTTTACTCACGAGGAGTGATAAATTGCATTAAAGAAGTTCGTGCATAGTTTGTTTGAATTCTGCTAATCATGATCATGTACACGGGTCAGACAGTCGTCTTCTTTTGTTACATGGCTGGTTTAGGTTACTTATATACGAAATGATTTACAACTGGCTACGAAGCTAAGTAGCTTAGCCCCACTGTGCTTTGCATTAAAAGAGTCCGAGAACTGAAGTGTTTCAATTGTCAAAAATCTGATCCAAGTGCAAGCAATTGGAAACTGGGGGGGTCCCTGACTCTACACTATTTGTCCCTTTTCCTTACATGCAACTTTTTCCAGACTCTCATGCGTACATAAATTGCATTTCAAGTCAAATAAAATTAGTTGAGAGCCAGCGCTGGTTGTGTCGTGTTTACTTTCTTACTCGTCCTTATTCGCGCTGATGTTTCGTAATGAACCGATACCAACTCACACAACTCGTTCTTCCTCTCAGTTCACAGCAAGCAGTTCGGTAGTGAAAGAAAAGTTGCATGCCATTTTCAAATTCAGAGGTCTTCGTAGTTTTTCTGACTTTGCTTCACCTCTTCCTGCACTCCGAAAGTATTGGCTCCGCCGTGAAAACGTGACGGCCGACCTGGACCTGCTGGCGGCGATGGACGACAAGGTGAACGCCATTTTCCAGAGCCCTGCGTCCAAGGAGGAGCAGAAGCCCTTCCAAGCTGTCGTGTCCGGCATGGTCGCTGGTGTGTCGCCCGAACAGTGGCTTCTCGCCATCAAGGGCACGCACCGTGAGAGCCTGGTGCTCGAGCTCACGGACACCATCATCGTCGAGGGAAACGACCTCTTCAGGCAGGCCATGCAGGTAAAATGCCAAAGGCCAAAGGGTGTACCTGGGAGCACCCTTAGAAAAGCATGCGCGGTGCTTATAGAGCCTCATCGGCCGAAGAAGAAATGTGTCGGTCATAACACTCCGTGGACTCCGGCAAGATTGGACTGTGGTTGCCGTTCCACATAAATTAATGTGATCCATGTATAAACAGTCTCGTTCGAGATAAAAAAAAATCTTGCAGTGGCTTAGATCGGCTATGCCAGGACATACGTAGCGAGAGGTGCGTTTACCGGGCTGAGCTTGTCGTCGCTGTATGTTTAGCAATGAGAGACATATAAGCTCCATCTCAGCGGCTATGCGCCGTCTATAGCGCTCAGCAGTCTCGCGTCTCCGTTTGGCAAGCCGCTCCTCTCTGTTCGTGCGTCTCCGCTACTCTCTTCGCCTTCTGACGTTCATTCTCTCTTTGTTGAGTAGCCAAGTGCCAGGCGACAACCTCAGGATTGGAAGAGGTAATCCTCTTTTGTCTATACCGCCGTTTAGCATTGGCTGGATTTTACTTCTCTGCATCCGTGTCAAACGTTGTTATAAAGCCGTCCATTAAATCTCCGCCTTTTATACGCAATGCTGCCCATGCGACGCTCAGTTCTGGTGATAGAGCGGCGTGCGGCGCGCTTCGTTACGACAATGGAGCGGGCGCGTGGCCGCGGCGACGGCGAAGCGCACGCCGCATCTGCTGCACCTCTCCGGTTACCATGGTAACGGCGCATGCGCACAACTTTCCTCTCCCAGCCACCGCGAAATGCTGGACTGGTAGCCCAGTGTAGCTCTCGCTACAAGGCAAAAGGAGAGCACTGCAGTTCACTAACATGTTAGTGACAAGCGCATGCGACAGATGGCGGCAACTGTCAAGTACACACTTGCCACCTCGTAGGCGCTTCTGGCTCCTCGTGGATCCAGATCACGCCTGCGTCTCGCGCCTGATTTTGTTTTCAACCAGTAGCAGACGAATTTTCGCTACTTTTTACAGAGTAGCACATCTTGTGAAAACGGCGAAGTGGAATGATTACATGATCTGCGCTCTCTTCTGCTCCGGCGCGCGCACAGATGGTGGTGGACCACGGCTTGAAGAAGGCGGCTTTCTACCTGGCCACCAACCTAGAGGCCGACGTGGTGTACATCCTCTCCATGCAGGGCAAGATAGCGCAGTCCGAAGCGGCAAAGGCGTTCTACTGCCTCCAGTTCACGTACAAGTGCTTGACGCTCACCTGGGCTTACCTGGCCGCACGGTACCTTGCCGCGGCCCCAAGCATTGCCGTGCTCCTCGACATCCTCGCAGCCATCCAAGACAATATCGACGGTTCGGAGGACACGTTCACATGGATGGAGGTGCGTCCGCATGTAGTGAGGCAGCGTAGAGGCGAGGCAGAACTAGCTGGTGACCTCTTCCTGTCGTGTATATGTCATACTTAGAGGAAACACGATAAAAGGTAGCCCGTACTGGCATTTCGACGGCTCGCTACTTCCCCCATGAGGGAGCGAGCGAGTATGCGTCACAAGCGTGTTCTCCAAAAAAGTGGCACTGGCCTAACTTGGCTAACCCTGCAATTCAGCGAAAAGCAAGAGCGCTTGCTAACTGTCTGAGATTCGTCTTTGGCAGCTCCGCTACACGCTCGCGACAGCTGTTCTATATATACCCACATGACCACGCGGCTATGACGTTGTATCACATGGTCTTACGAGAGCCCCATTGGATGCCATCACGTGGCTTCACATCAGCCCATCGGTGGTTCTTAAGGACAAAGGTGAACCCACAGGTCACCCAATGTCAAAGATCAACTCAAGGTAAAAGGTCATAGGCCAAAGGTTAACTAAAGGTCATTGGTTAAGGGTTCGACATCCTAACTGTGCCACATGTCATCCACGGCTAACGTGGTTGGGCTGAAAGTCGTTCAAGGTAATTCTCCAGCCTTCGCCACGACTGCTTTCCTAGCGTAGTGAAATTTTTCGCTTCAATACTTCAAAATACATTCTCTACCATAACGAACTGACTACTGCCTGCTCCTCCATGGTGTGTGTGCTGCCACCTATCAAAAATATGACAACACAAATCGACGAAATCAGGTCGCACATGTAATTGCAAGAAAATGGCTGTTACTTCCTCGAGCTGAGCTTTTATTTGGTCGTTTTCTCTAGGAACGGGCTGACGAACCCAGCTCGCCGATCGAACGGAATGGGTTAAGATGCATTCTTGCCAAAGAAAAATTTCGTTTCAGTTCGCCTTTAATTACTGCTTCCTTAAGCGTTGGTAACATTTATTTGCTGTTGGCCCTTAATTATTGCTCTTTATATAGGCCCATGCTACGTATTGAACTTCAAAAACGAAGTTTCTCTATTTTGTGACCATTTTGTGAGCGTTAAAGGCCCCGTTAACAACCAAAACCAGTGTTGGCGTCGGCGTTGTGAGCAAAGAATCACGGGCATGGCTCTGGCAGGCGGTCGCCAGAGAGCAACCCAGGAGGCAGGGCTGGGAGCGCCTGCCATCGCAGGGCAGTGGTGCATCGCTTAACCGCTGCACCACTGCGCCAGGAGGGGTATGAGGACTCCCAGGGATCTATGAATGTAAAGTAGAGAATGACCTTCTGCATATATGGGAATTAAGCCATAACGCTTTCGCGTCTTAACCTAAGGCGGCGCTTAAGTGTCTCTTCCAACTTTTTTCTCGGTACATTCCTTTGCTCTCTCGCCATTGGTTGCCATATACTAATGGCAGCAACGCCCGTTACCACGTTCAGGACCACTAGCTATAGCAAACAGGCACTTGCCAGGTCCCGCCAGCAGATGGCAATGGGGCCGAAGGATATGCTCTGCAGCTCTCGGCGGTCGCTTAACGGGAAGTTGCGCGCGCAGAAGTCCACCACCCGGAAGAAGACGGCGGAGGAGCTGCACAAGGTGTCGCTGCACGTGATCGCGGGCAGGCGCTTCAATGCTTCGAACGTCGACTACAACAGGCCGGACGTGAAGCTCGACGAGGGCCAAAAGTTCCTCAAGGTTCTGGCGGCGGCGCTCAGGCTGCACCACAGCGTCATGGCCGCCAACCCTCCCACGCGCCTCGAGTTGCTGATCTCGGAGCTCGAGTTCAAGGGCATCCTCTCCTACGTCTCCAGCGTGAACTACGTCGTGGTGCCCACGCTCTACCAGGTGCGTGCAGGCCGTCCGAGAAGGCGTATATTGGTTTGGTTCATGGGGTTTTACGTCCCAAAGCTACTCCGGCTGTGAGGGACACCGTAGTGAAGGGCTCCGGAAATTTCGACCACCTGGGGTTCTTTAACGTGCACTGACATCGCACAGTACACGGGCCTCTAGAATTTCCCCTCCATCGAAATTCGACCGCCGCGGCCGGGATCGAACCCTCGTCTTTCGGGTCAGCAGCCGAGCGCCGTAACCGCTGAGACGCCGCGGCGGCTGAGAAGGCGTATATCGCGGTGCCGGGAGCATGCCTTGTTGCCATAGTAACGTTCTACGTGGAAGCTACGAGTACTTCAGTCTAAATCACAGTGCTGCATTAGCATATTGCCGCAAAGCTTTGTTACGTTTCATGTTCAAAGCTGTTGGCAAGCGGCTTTATCACATTGTGACGAGATGTGACTACAGTCGGATACGACTCAAGAACGAAGCGGTATATGCCCCACAAAGGACAGCCTCCAGCCAATGGCGTCGACCGATTTTCTTGACGCCGCAGTTAACCCGAATAAGCTGTGGTTATCCCCCATTCGTCTACCACCCCACGTAATATCACGCTAGCAGGTCCAAGCGGACCGGCCAAGGCGGTGAGGGAGAGAATCACTCGATCAAGGGGCAGAAGAAAGGTGTCCGTCGAAACGTGAGACAGATACTGCGCCATCACATCCTGTGGGACTGCAAAATAGAGCCACCTCCGGGTGATCTAGTTACAGCTCCTTCTCTCGAGCGGTGGGAGACCGTGCTGGCTAGCTCTGACCCCAGAACGCAAGTTTTGGCGGTGGAGTGGGCTGACAAAGTCGTCGAGGGCTATGTACTCTCGACCACTTAACGCGACCTCTTGCCAAGCTCTTCCCGGCGAATAAAATGTTTTACAATCAAATCCTTCCCCAATAATAATAATAATAATAATAATAATAATAATAATAATAATAATAATAATAATAATAATAATAATAATAATAATAATAATAATAATAATAATAATTTTTTGGGAGAAAGGAAATGGCGCAATATCTGTCTCATATATCGTTGGACACCTGAACCGCGCCGTAAGGGAAGGGATAAAGGAGGGAGTGAAAGAAGAAAAGAAGAATGAGGTGCCGTAGTGGAGGGCTGCGGAATAATTTCGGCCACCGGGGGATCTTCAACGTGCACTGACATCGCACAGCACACGGGTCATCGTATCGATTGTGTATCCAATACGCTGATGGTTTAGCTCTGGTTAACAATGGTCGAAAGCGAAAAGCTGCATCTCCCTGGTTACGCTTGTCGTCGAGCGACTGGTAGTTTCCATAGACTCGTCGTATAACTCCCCCCTCGATTAGACCAGGGGGGAACTGCAGCTCTCGCTACATGTATCCTGGCATAGCTGAGCTAAGCACTGCTACAGTGGCTGGAATAGTATTCCAGCCACTGTAGCACTGCCAATCTTTTGAGGAAAGGAAATGGTGCAGTGTGAGACAGGCGTCATTTCCTTTTCTTAAAACCAACCTTCACTTTCCTTCCCTGCGTCGCGCGCAGCGAGGCTGTGAAGTCCCCAACAAACACAAAACCTCCTCAAAATTTCCCAGAAATATCTCATCAGGACATTTGGAATGTCCCCAGGAGGTTCTTATTTTTCCCGACGACGTCCAAAAAACGTCCCCACAACTAGCCGTGTCCAAAAAGTTGTGCGTCCCAGGAACAGCCCCAAAATGTTAATGCTAGATTTCTGGGCTATGGTTCAATAAAATTATTTCTTCTTTTTCATGCAGACTTCAGACATCTAAGCGCACACATGTACCAAATTTCAGGCACATGCTTACGTTACAGGTGGTGTAATACATCTGTCAACTCGCGTGAATGCTTGCTGGCTAGGCCATTCAGACTTATCTGTTTACATGAAATGTGCTTTAACCAGGTGAAAATTTTGGCTGGTTGGTGCATGATCTTGTGACGGGAGCAGCGCAGCACGAGACAAAGAGAGAGGCGGGACACGGCGCTGAATAACAACCAGATTTTTAATGCACGTTCGTCGAATATATACATCTCGCTCGTATAAGAAGGAAAAGAAAGAAGCATGAAGAACTCATGTACACGTGGTGAAATAATAAGACATCGCATGCAGATAATCAATTTCTCTGTCACGAAGCGCTATATCGAAGCGCTATCGAAGGAAATAATAATTCAAAAAGTCGCCCGATCCCGCCCATATAACAGGGAATAGCAGCGCAGTACAGATGTAATTTCAGTTTATTAGATGTGCTCTTTGCATTTAAATGAATACAAACAGGAGACGCATATGTATGCACCATTTAACAACAATGTACGGAGCACTACGACAGCAGCAAATAATAATGGCCAAGATTTTCTCTAGCTCTGATAAATCTGAAAAAAAAAATGGAGTAATAAAAACATAATACAGGCTGAAAGTTGATGCACCTTAAGCAAACATACTAAAGGGTAAAAAAGCATATATGCACACGCAAAAGCAAACGCATGTAAAGAGCAACCTGGGTGCCAAAAGGAAAGACGATATGGGCGAACGATACAGATACGCGGTTTCAGGTTACGGATATTCTGCAGGGTGAAACCTCCCTCTCGCTTTGCCTCTCGCACGAGCCTCGGAGCAATCTTGAGCTTGTTAACAAAACAGGAAAAAAAATTGATTCTACGAGGCGAAAATAAAAAAAAAACGAGCATAAACCACATACCTTGACGACGTTGCCAACAGAAACCCGCGGATGAAATAAAATGCTGCAACTATATATATGAGTTCAACGCAGCCTTCTGTCCTGCGCCTTCTCACGGCACAGCGAACGCTCAAACATACGCGTTACATCCTCGTTACACCCCCGTTTTATTTTTTGTGACTAAGTGTGGAATAAGACTGCTTGGAGCCGGATGGAAAGGGGGGACGTCTTGAGGTAGGAGCCCTGGCTCGCCGCACCCATGGTACAGCAGACCACGCGTGCGGCACAATGCGGCGTGGGAGGCGATATCAAGGTGGCCAAGGCACAAGTAATCCGGTGGGGGTGGGTTGGGAGTCAGCGACGCGAACACAACACAAACTATACCGCTGCGACAGGACGGCTATGTAGGTAGAGCAGGTTAATCCATGGGCACTCGCAGCAAGAGTCTGGTGGGCTTCCGAAGATCTCTCCCGCCTATGACCACAGTGGACGGCCACGCTGCCACCAACAACACGCCACAGTCGTCGGAGGCGCGGAGGGATGCAGAGTGCGCGCTAGGAGTCGCCTATTGCCTTGAACTCTGCTGCCGCGAACGACGCCTGTAAGAGCGCCATTATGTTGTAGGGCCGTGAAGCTGTGCAAAAGACTTGTGATGCGCCGCGCGCCGCTGCACCAGTTCCAAAAGGAATTATGGGGGCACGCCGAGGTGCGCGGGAAAGCTGCCATGAATCCGCAGCTACGAAGTTCACGACAGCCCAGTGATGAGAGCAAGAGCTGCTGCGCGCTGGGGCTTGCGCGCGAGCGGCTAGGGGCTGCGTGAATACGTGTGCGCAAGATGGCTTCCGTCCAGCGAGGAAGCCGGGCGAGCGACGGGAGGCCCATTACTGCGCCTCTGCTAGACAGCGGCGCAACGAGGACTGCTGGTAGTTGGAGATGCTGCATGGACCACCGAACTGTGCTGAAGTTGGAAACACTATTGAAGACGGGCACGTTGGTGAACGCCGCTCCCGGCGATGCGATGAAAAGGCAGACCGCCGTCGCCTGCCTGCCTGCAGCATGGAGCCGACGGCCCACGAGAGAGATGCGGGGTGAACTGCGCTTCCTTCGGCTGTTCGAACAAAACTGCCTGATCTCTCAAAACGGCGAGTGCAAGCGCAAAACCTCTCCCCGTAGCTTTTGGCGCGAGGGAGAGAGAAAAGGGAGCGAGGAGTCAACTTGTATTTTTTGTTGAAAAGCATTGGTCCCAAAAACGTTATCCCAGTTACCTTTCTGGGACCAAAATGCTATGATTTGTTTTTGTTTCTGCTTAACAGCCTCGAAAAAACGTTTCTAGGACATTAGTGGGCACACTTCCCTTTTGCTTGTGTTTCTATGTCCTGCTTCTACGGCCTGGAAATGTTCGATAAATGTTGTACTGGGACAGGGACATTCCATCCTTTCTGGGCGCTCCTGGGGAGGTACGTTGTTTGCTGCGTCGGCTTCGGCAGTGGCGCAACTATGACGTCACGCGCAGTGCGCCTGTAGCTACTGCGCATGCGCGACGCGCGCAGCGAGACTGTAGAATCGGCTTCACTGAGCCACCGCGGCGGAATCCCGCCGCGGTGGCTCACCAACTGCCACTACCAACTGCATCAAGTTGCTATGCTTTCAGGCAGATATATGCCACCTTTGCCAAATTTAAGTATTCCGTATATTAAGCGATCGAAATCTACCCCGGGCCTTGGGCATGCAGCACACATTGCCCCTAAATGGGCTCCTTGATGCCTTCGAGATAAAAGAACGCAGGAATTTCTGTTTTGATCTTGAAATATCTTTTTCTGACAGATAAACAATTTGATTCCTTGAATAATAACTCTTAATGCTCTCATTTTATTTGGCTACGGTGCATGTGTGGTACGGTTACTAGGTGGACTGTGTTTCAATAAAATCCCAGTTGGAATTGTTATTAAACCCGCCATGATGGCTCAGTGGTTAGGGCGCTCGACTACTGATCCGGAGTTCCCGAGTTCGAACCCGACCGCGGCGGCTGCGTGTTTATGGAGGAAAAACGCTAAGGCGCCCGTGTGCTGTGCGATGTCAGTGCACGTTAAAGATCCCCAGGTGGCCGAAATTATTCCAGAGCCCTCCACTACGGCACCTCTTCTTCCTTTCTTCTTTCCCTCCCTCCTTTATTCCTTCCCTTACGGCGCGGTTCAGGTGTCCAACGATATATGAGACAGATACTGCGCCATTTCCTTTCCCCCCAAAACCAGTTATTATTATTAATTATTATTATTATTCAGCAGCGGCGCAACTCTGACGTCACGCGCTGTGCGCCTGTAGCTACTGCGCATGCGGGACGCGAGCAGCGAGGCTGTGGAATTCGGCTTCGGCAGCGGCTGAACTCTGACGTCACGCGCAGTGCGCCTGTAGCCACTGTGCATGCGCGACGCCCGCATCGAGGCTGTGGAGTTGGCTTCGGCAGCGGCCGAACTCTGACCTCACGCTCGGCACACCTGTTTCTCGGCGCATACTCATTGAAGGCTTTCGGCTCGGCCTGGTGACCTTGGCTATACATAGTGTAGTGAAGCTATCGCCCCGAAACTGAGATTGGTTTTTGTGGAAAGAAAATGACCCGCCGCGGTGGCTCAGTGGTTAGGGCGCTCTACTACTGATCCGGAGTTCCCGGGTTCGAACTCGACCGCGGCGGCTGCGTTTTTATGAAGGCAAAACGCTAAGGCGCCCGTGTGCTGTGCGATGTCAGTGCACGTTAAAGATCCCCAGGTGGTCGAAATTATTCCGGAGCCCTCCACTACGGCACCTCTCTCTTCCTTTCTTCTTTCACTCCTTCCTTTATCCCTTCCCTTACGGCGTGGTTCAGGTGTCCAACGATATATGAGACAGATAATGCGCCACTTCCTTTCCCCCAAAACCAATTATTATTATTATTATTATTATTAATGGAAAGAAAGTGACGCAGAAATTGTCCCACATCTCCGTGAACAGGACCGCGCGCCTTAAGGGAAGGGAGGAATGTGCGAGTGAAAGAAGAGGTGCCGTAGTGGAGGGCTCCGGAATGATTTTCACGACCTGGGCATCTTTAATGTGCACTGACATCGCACAGCACACGGGCGCCTATGCGTTTCGCCTCCATCGAAACGCGGCCGCTGCGGTCGGGATCGAACCCGCGGGTACACCGGCTCAGTAATCGAGCGCTCTAACCACTGAGCCACCGCTGTCCTTCTCGGATGAAAGAATACGGGAAAAGGGACAGGACGATTTGACGGCGCGAAAGAATATGTGAATAATATACTGCATATGGAATCGGGAGGACTACGAGGTAAAGCACAATAAAAGCTAAAACAAGCAACACATTTCAGTGCCTTTGAAGGTAATGACAACGAATAGCGACGCATTCTATTTATTTCCCACTGCAGATGGCGCCTGCATCTGCTAGCCTCAGGGAATGGCCGGGGCTTTAATGAGTTTCGCATCATGATCAAAGAGCTAGGGATGTGAATTGATCCTACAGGTTGCATGACTTATTGGTGGGTTCTGTTTAATCAACGTTAGACTACGCCAGTGAGCCAAGTTGGAAAGCTCTGTTTGTGCGTCCAATGCTGGTGCTCACGTGAGCGTAAGACCGCGGTCTAACTCGTACACCACACCGGGACATAACCTAATGAACATGCCTTGCGCGCAGCGCGATCCGTACCTGTACATATACGATGTGCCGGACTACTTCAACTACGGCACAATGGGGGCTTTGCTTGGAGTCCAGCTGGCCGAGATAGCAGCTGTCGGCGTCAAGGACCAGCGTCAGTCCACGTGGGACAACTGGTCGCTCAACAAGCACGGCGAGATGCTGCAGTGCCTCCTGCGTCGGCGCAAGCTACTGGGGTTCCCCAGTTTTAATCCCACTACTGCTGACAAGCAACAGACTCATTTGCTGACCCTCTCGGTCGGAGCGCGGCTGGCCTATTCGGGTCTGAAGAACGCCTTCCGCAGGAAGGTCAGTGTCTGCTTCTTTCGGCTGTGGGTATTTTATTTTGGTAGAAGAGTTTCTTCCTTTGTTTTTTTTACAATGTCTAAGGTCTGACCACCCCAAACACACACGCAAAAAAAATCAGAGGCCACTTAAGGCTATACTTACGTGCTTTTAAAGCGAGATCAGTGTTTAATTTCATATCCTAAATTTATTTATTTTCCTCTTCCTTTCTAATATGACATACCTACCCATTAGCCTACAAAAGTTATTGTGGGACTAGAAAATAATGAAAAGTAAAGTGTCTCTGCCCATACCACTGGTGTAATGGGCTTCCCATTAGCTTACATGTATTAGTGAGGGCAGAGAAAAATAAACAAAATTGCCCAGCCCGTCCCATTAGCTTACAAAAAAGTATGGTGGGGCAGCCTCAAAGAATGTAAACAATTAAGCCCCTGTCCGCCATTAGCTTACAGCCACAAGGAAACAAATATACTAGGTTCACCTTGGTTCGTCAAGAGGCAACGCGGTTTCGTTGCCTATGAGTTGCAGTAGCTTCCGCCGACACTCTGGCAACGGTGATTTATTGTCTCCTGGTCTTCCAGGGTGCCTCTGGCCAGAACAATGTAGTGGCACTTGCGCTTGGTGGAGTATCTCGCATCACAAACAAAGTGATAAAGACATGTGCCGACAGCTCTGAGCATGAACAAATGAACATTGCAAGGTGTCGCGGCAGTACAGTTTAGAGAGCGCACAATGTTTTAGTATGTATGCAATCAGACTGGAAGGCAAGTTCGAACGAAAGACAGCCGCAAAAGTAGTGAACACGTACCCTTAGGTAAGTACACTTTATGTGCCCAAGATTTATGTCCAATACTGTGTATATAGTCTTGGACATAAGTCTTCAGGATTCAATTTTCACCCGTATATTCGAGCTGGTACGGTACCCTTGAAGCTCTAAGAATCCAGGGAAGTCAGCACCTGGGTTTTCCTCCATCTTTGGAGAGTGAGAACTTCTGGCATGCTGCAGCTAACCAACTCAGAGACTTTTGTCCAATGTTAACGAACTGTACTTTGCGTGGTTTGTAGCGTGCAACTCGTAGTAACAGTACCATAAATGGTTTTAGGGCCTAGCGACGACCAAGGTACGCTGCGGTTGTACAGTTAATGCAGGCTAATTTGAAATGATGGAAAATATTTATCGGTGGTCCCATAAAACTTATGCTATACCAGCGAGAGAAAAAAAAAACACTTGCACGAGAGTGCTGGCTGCTTCTGGCTATTTCAGTCTTCCCTTTCACATCTCTTTCAACTTATCTGGAGCCACCAACAGGCCCATGCACTTTCCACTTCAGGTGCAACATACAACTTTTCTGTTAACGTCTGATGCTGGGAAAGAACAGTGCGCAGCACAATGTGTGACGTAATTTTTACAGATGCCACAGGAACGGCGCGATCGCTACCTACCTACCCATTAATATTTGGCGCTGTAATATTTTGGTGCAGTAGAAAGCCCTCAGGGACGATGTTTCACTAAGCGGTGCTGCAGGTTAGCTTTATCATGACTTTACAGTGTCCCACTAATGGAGGTAGGCCAACCCACGACATATAATAAGAAGCACTGGAGGTTAGCTTGTTCATCATGTACAGTGTTCCAGTAAAGAGCATTGGAGGTTAGCTTCTCCGTGACGCAACTCTTAAGGAGCAAAACAGGTTTTCCATGGGGTGCAATGACACACTAACGAGTACCTGAGGTTGGTATATTCATGACGTGTCAGATTCAGAACTGAGGATCAGCTCGTCTACGACTCCACAGTGTCTGATCTTGGAGCGCCAAGGTTAGCTCGGTCATTGAAAGCTCACGCTGTATCAAGAGCTGCTGTTGAACATGTGCGCTATCATGTCCAACATTAATTAACCGCGAGGGTAAGCGCGTTTTCAAAATTCTAAAAACTGATATGCATATTCCTTACGATGGGCTATACGCGCCTCAGTAATTCAGGAGCCTAACAGTAGTAGTTAAAAAGTTAAGCATTCAATATTAGTTAGCGAGCCTGCTGTTAGCACGTCTTAGCTATATTCTGATGTGCTAGACTTCTGAAAATGCTATGTCGAAAAAGGTGGTCTTATAGCTCAAGAAGCCTATTAAAAATAAAAAAAAAAACAAGTGTAAAGCCTTAGGTGACATTGAACTCAGAATTGGAATAACATCAGAACTGTAATCAACTGCCGATTGAAAGAAGCACACTATCACATTTCCTCCGCATCAATCAAATTGATTGCCCCAGATTTTTTCTTTTTCTTCTAATTCGGCACAATTGAGAAACACTAACGCGGCGCTTTGAATGATTAAACAGGGTCTCGCACCTTTTTCAGAGAATGGCAAACACCTATACCCTCTGCAGTACACAGATATATAGATGAACTTGCGGTGCGAAATGCGAATAATTTTGTGTTCTCATACAGACGAGTGTTTGCACTTCGCTGCTGCCGCTCCGCGTGACTTGCGACTGTGCGTGTCTGTGCTTGCAGTCCCGGACGGTCAAGGTGTTCAACGACTATTGGCCCGAAGCGCTGCGCGTGTTCTTCACACGCTTCTGCCTGTTGTGGTGCAGCGGCAGTGGAAAGGCCGACCCACTGACGCCACGGGCTAAGTGCATTCTGCCGCTGTACAACATCGAGGAGTTTGGCGAGCTCTACGAGTGCGACGTCAACTCCACAGGCGGCCCGTTCTGCCCAACGTAGTCTCGCTATCACTCGTCACCGAAGCTACACGACACCAGTGGACACTGTACACCCTACACAGTACAAAGAAGGCCGGACCAATGAACTACACAGCACACTGTACTGCTCCTTAGCGCACGATGTCAGGCCACATGTGCACTGGCCCAATGGTGTTGGTTGGACTGCGCTGCGCCTCAACATATCACACTACACCAAGCACTGGAGGTGGTGCATTATCCTTCATTGCACCACATTAACACTGCATTACATCACTTGCACAATTCTGTACCTCGCATTGCATCACAAGCAACTGCTGCAACTCACCTAGCCGCACCACAGTGAAGCGCAGAACTTTACATTACACCAAAGCCACAGTGCCAAACTATACGATGCCCTGCAATTCCAACACGTTATAATACGAGCACACGCCTCACCAATTTATCACAGCGTAATTAGCACTGACGTGTTTAAGGGAGATTAAGATATTACGTCATACGCTATAAGCAGCATCTTTGTCCTCCATACATATATAATTTTAATATTTGAATGATTACCTCTGTTCCACATCGTTAATTAATCTGTGCCAATTGTTAGCTGCAGGAAATAACTCAGTTTTACATGAAACTCCTTATGTGTTTTCTTTTTCCTGGTTTCCTAGGCATCAGGTCTGCGTCAGTTATACTTCAGCGCTCGATGCCTAATAACGAATCAAATTAGACGCGCAGCTTATTGTGGTCAGAATTTTTTGCCAGATGTTAGTTACCGCCCCTCATGCTTAAGGGCACAGCGTAACCTTGCTCATTACGTCGTCTATTGTCTGTGCAGGAACCCTAAAAATTGCCTAATCGGGCCAGTAGTCATCGGTAGGCTTTGGCAGGAAAAGTTTCTTGGCAGCTAAATTGCTCAATTGCCGTTGTTGACTTAACGAATTTTAGGTCATTACGGCTCCTGCAAGCGCAACGCTGCTTTGAAATATTTGTATGGACATGTGCTTATGCATGCTACAATGCCAACTGCGTGTCGAATCGATGTGCGCTTAAAAGGCCTGTCCTGAGTTCCATACCTTACGTGGCATTGACTTGAATGGACAAGGACGTGAATGGAACTGTTGGGCCGTTAGGCCTTGTGCAGTCCTGCAGCCTTGTACAACAGGACGTAGGGTAGTGGTGATGGTGAGGCGCAAGGCCAACGAACATACTTCCGGAAGCGTGATTGCTGTCAGTACTGGTTGCTGAATCGTGTGAACTGGCAATGTCTGTATACGCATAATTCCTTGGCGACTGCTTCATGGACCTCAGCACAACGTACCAGTGTTCTCAGGACCGTCCGTGCGTATACATCGAATCGAATTAGTTTATTTTTGGGACCGGTCCTTTAATGACCTTTTTTGTACTCGTCTGCGAGTGTTTTGTGCGTTTGTGTGGGAATGGTGTGCTTTCGTGTTTCACATTGGCTCGCGGGGAGTTATTTGCGAAATGTTCGCGGTTTCGTAGGCTCTGGTTGCGCAGTCCGAAGAGTGCGCAGCACCGTCCGAAGCAGATCTTGCAATGCGCTCAAACGGCTTGCGATAACTTTGGGCCTCGTGTGCCACTTGTCTATATTTTATTTTGTTTCAAGAAACGGCGGTGACTTTTCACAAAATATAACTGCGTTATGTGGCTCTTCAGATATTTAACGTAATCAAATGAGACATGCGTCTAGCGCTCGAACACTACGAGCTTGGCGACGTACGCTCCTATTGGTTTCCGTTGTGCGGCCGTTTGTGCTTGACTGCTTGTGCAAGTGGGCGAGCACAGATAACACCCCTGTGTACTGTGCTCTTTATAATGGAGGGAGACGGGCTAGTTGGTGGCTATTAGTAGAGTGCCTCTTGAAACCGCGCAAAAAAAAAAAGACAAGGGACGAGGTTCCGCGCTCTGTCCTGTTGGTTTCTTCCTCGTCCCTTGTCTTTTTTGCGCGGTTTCAAGATTCACTGTGTTCTTTATTGCAACAAAAAATTTTTTCACGTTTTCCAAACATGTCTTGTTTCTACTTTCACGCGAAGGAGTACAGCTATAGCTGAAAATTGAAAACATTTACATATGTTTGGCAACAAACTGCGACGATTCTTTGCCCTAGATGAAAATGAACCAACGACAACTGGCTGAAGTGTTCCTGTCTAACAACGTCCTATTTATAATGGTTTACACGGAGACAAGCGGAGCAGTTTGTTGCTCATGTTGCAGCTCGTTGTTGGCCTGTGTACCGTTATAAAAAGAGGAAGTTATTCCTGCAAACAAACATGGAGACTGGAAGGGTAGGCTGCACAAAAAAAAAATGACCAGAAGAAGGGCAGTTATGTTGCATCTGCGAAATTATTCGGGGTTCAGCCCATGGCATCATTCTTAGTTCAGATTGTGAAAGCTGAAACGACTTTGGCACTTAAATAGCACTGCTCTGCCGTATTCTTGTACTATAAAGCGCTTCAGAACATAGCTACAGGTGGTGAAATTTTTCAAATTTGATTTTATGAGATTGCTTTGCTGCACTGATCTATGGATAAAAAAGCTGACTTCAAGAAAAAAAAAAACATTATTTTCTGGCTTTGGAATCGCTAGAGGTCTTGTTTTGTTTTTCATTGTGCTAACTAAAATGCGAACACAAAGCGCTCAGTTCGAAGTCGACTTCATGAACGTTGTTCTTTTTATCTCAGTACCCTGGTAATGCATGTAACTGAACGAAATATGGTCCGTGGCAAGCATTTAAATTTAACCAAAACAATATTACGCAACACTTTTTTCTGTATCTAGGATTATTACGTACTGAAGGGGTTCCACGCATCGGAGTAGCTGATTTCAGCACCTAATTAAATCATTTGCCCGTTCTAGAAGTCCAAAGTTTGTCCGACGATAATAAAAAGATCAAATTAACGCTCAGTTCGAAGTCGACTTCATGAACGTTGTTCTTTTTATCTCAGTACCCCGGTAATGCATGTAAGCAATGTGCGATTTTTTTTTGTTGCAAAAATACTGGAGCCAGAAGACATTTTTGCATTGCTTCTAACAGTAAAGCAGCCATACAATTACTGAAAAATATTCAGGTTCCACAAAATTTTATTGTAATTTTTGCAAGGATCGAAACGAGATTTTGCGAAATCGCAAAATCGACGTTTGCCACCTAGTGTGATATAAGGTTATCTTCCGAAAAAAGCTACAGCGTTTCTTGCAAAACTATGAAAGATTCCCCTGCGTCGGCACATTTTCACGTCACATATAAAAATCTAATTGAAAACAATAAAAGGTCATGGACCTCGATTGCCGTTCTTATCTGAACACGCTTTTATATCTTGAAAGTTATGAAAATGTTCTATTGCTATAGCATTGAGACCCCCTTGACCGATTTCGCCACTGTCTGCTCACGCTGGTTGCTCGCCAAGAGCAACTTTGGTTGTACAAGCCTCACCGGTGGCAGCATATCTGCCATCGCAGGGCAGTGGCGCATCGCTAAATCGCAGCACCACTGCACCAGGAGTGGTATGAGGACTCCCAATGGTCTCTGAACGTTGATAATTACCAATTACGCATATATGCCATTAAACTATTGACGCTATCGCGTCATACCCTCAGCCGCCGCGGTGGCTGAGTGGTTATGGCGCTCGGCTGCCGGCCCGAAAAACGCGGGTTCGATCCCGGCCGCGGCGGTCGAATTTCGATGGAGGCGAAATTCTAGAGGCCCGTGTACTGTGCGATGTCAGTGCACGTTATAAAGAACCCCAGGGGGTCGAAATTCCCGGAGGCCTTCACTACGGCGTCCCTCATAGCCTGAGTCGCTTTGGGACGTTAAACCCCTATAAACCTAAACCTTAAGGCGGAGCATAAGTGTCTCCTCCAGTTTTAGTGCGCTAGCACTAGCACCCACCAGCGACAGCACCAAGGAGAGGCGTGGGGTGTCGGCCGCCACCCCAGGATTTTCTCCGCTGTACCTAGTTTTATTCGACCCCCCCCCCCCCCCCCCCCCTCCCAAGGCACCCCGCTTCAAATAAACTGGCGGCGTTCCTGCCACTCGCCAATTTCACAGACCTTTAGTTTGAAGCCTTTGTTTGTCTGAAGTTTCCCAAGCTGGGTTGCTGGCGGCCACCGAAGATACCTGCCCGTATCCGCCGCTGGCACTGCTGTAAGAATGAGCCTGAATAAGGATAAACATGACGCCGTTTTTCGGTTCCATTTCTGCGTGTGGTAAAATTTTTAATCCCTTGTTCTCTTATTAAATACATTCCTTGTATAAGCGAGTAAATAAAATACCCTACATATATGGAGTAAATAAAACCTCCATTTGTGTGTGCATTAGAGGACAAGCCATTTACTCCCATTTGTTTTGTTTTTTTGTGGAGCTAATTCGTATTTGGCCTAACCACGCTATATCGTCCGTTATTTTTCCTCCAAACCCTTTACGTGAAGTTTCATAAAAACTTGAAAAACAAAAACCTTTGAAGCCTCCACATTCTTGAAGAAGAAATGCAATAACATTTATGTTGTTCTATGGTGTCTACAGTGAGTGCCTAATTTTCTTGCAAATTTCTCGCCAAAACTCCGCTTGGAACCCGTTCCATTGCCCTTACATAAGGTATCAACCTTCTGGAATCTTCCAGTGCCTTACATAGGATTGTCACATGGCATGAGATGAATCATTTTCTCTGGTGGGCCTACTTTCAGATATTTGGGGGTCCAAAATATTTAGAGTTGGGCCAACTTCCAAATTTTGGAGGTCCTCAGATTTTCAAATTTGGCGGTTTCTATGATTGGTTCACTAGTGGTCACGTGACGATGGTGAGCTCTCGACCCTCTCATTGGCATTCATAGATAGCGGGTAGTCCTCATACCACCACTGGCGTTGTGGTGCACTGGTTGGGCGATGCGCCGCTGCCCGGCAGGTGGATGTTTCAAACACAGCCACCGGCGGGTCTTTTGAGACACAGGTTGCTCTTTCCGAGCTCCCATAGGGCTCATGTGCAGTTCCACGGTGGGCAGGTTGCCGCGTGTCGTGGTGGCCTGGTTGTGACGACGTCGAAAGGTGATGTCACCTCTCTCAGCCAGTCATGGAATTTCGCGACAGAGAAGCCGCAAATGTTTTTGCGAGACAACCTAAATGCTATCGCATTGAAAAGGGCGTTAAGAACAGTAACTTTTCACCGAAACTAAAGCCGTAACATTGTTTTATAGTTTCGGTGTTACCTGCATTTTTCCGCGAGCCATCTTCTTGCACCTCAGCTGCTAGGGGCCATGCCATACATTTCCGACAGCACTTAGGTTGGCGGGGACCAGTGTCGTCGCTTCGGCGGACGTGGCTGTTGCGACGCGCGTCTTTTTTTCAATCTTTTACAAATTTACCCGCCAGCGGACATAAAGCTCAATAGGAAAGAGGGGGTTATATGGAGAAAATTACAGACAGTGGGTTTTCCCAACCCGGTACTCTACAGCTAGTGGCATTTTGCGATGAGGCGGCAACTTTGGTCCACGTGGCATGGACACGTCCGACTAGTACAATAGCGCACACACTCTATGATCCCGGGCGGCTTTGCTCTTCAGCCCGGACCCTAACATTCAGCAGGACATCACCAGTAAAGCTCTTGCTTCTGTTGTGTTCTAAGGGATTCCGGCCGACGGCTAGGGGTGACGGGGGAGATAAACGTCCCTCCTGGCGTTCATTGACTAGTGTCTCATTAAAGTACTTTTTCTCTCTCTCTCTTCTCTCCCATCTTTCAACTCTCCTCTGTCTGCACGTGCCAGCGATTGTGGCTTTGCTCGAGCCCGTGGGCAGGCATGTGCACTTTCCTTTTCATCCTTGCTTCAGTCGCAAACAACAGTAGCAGAAGCACCTAGGTATCCGTGGCAACACTGCAGTGCACAGTATATGATTAGTTGTATGGCGAGATGCAAGAGGGCGTTTCATCGTAACGACGCAAAATTAGGCTTACGTACAGCCTGCACTACAGTGTTCTAAAAAAAACCATAACAAAGACCATTACCAGGAATTAGGTACAGCGCCCAGCCAGTGCCGCTAATCCTAGTGGCCTATAGCGTTTCAAAGGGAGGCCCCCACGGTAGCGGCCTACAGCGTTTCAAAGGGAGGCCTCACGGTCCTTCTTTCTTACTTCACGGATTATGCTAAGGCACTATTTTTAATGTTCAAAGCCACCATGCGCCACATAGTGGCAGTTAAGGGAACTAGAAGCGCTTGTCCTCAATTCCTGGTAATGAGACGACACCCCAAAATTGCCGCTGCATTCATTAATCTACTACACTGACTGTCATGCCAGCGAAAAGGAAGAAACATGCTGATGCAGACCACACGCAACTTCTAGAAAAGGATGTTGCGCTGCAGGAATGAGGAAGGCGGATGTTGTTAGAAGTTCAACGGCAGATGAGTTCTCCAGTGCACCTGCAGCGGGGAAAGCGTGCGGTCGCTCACACTTGCGATGCTGGCCGGGTCAAGAGGACCTCTCAAATCGCTCAACGGCAGTCCGCATAGCACGTCGCTACTGCAATCCTTCATGAGGGAGCCAGTTACCCCTCTCACCAGCCGCTGCTCTACCAACGTGTAATGGTTGGCGGCGTAGAGAGAGAAGTGGAAACAGGTTTTCCACACGCTAAACAACAGAACGAGATGAGGACTCGTTAAGGATCGGAACATTCTCGGTACGATGCTGCTTCAGTGGATCCTTCGGGCGTCCTGAGGATGCAGTTGTGTCTAGGTATACAGTTGATTGAAACCAGCAACAGCAGGCAGATTTAGCAAAAGAAGTGGGCAGAACCTGCTCACGGACACTTTTCCAATTCCACTGCTTTCAGATTATTTTTTAAAATTGTACCACAACCAGCCAACCCCTATAGTATATATACGTGATTTCCCATTGATTATAGACATGGGAGAGGCCTTTGCCCTGCCGTGGGTGTAGTAAGGCTGACGATGATTATGACAGGCTGGGACTTGCTTCGATTATGAATACGTCTGCCGTTCGTTAATAGTTCTTGGCTGCTCCCTCCCTCATCACGTTACAACGTGCCATCGCCTCAAGTTGACTGTCCCCCCGTCTCCTTTGTCTACAAATGTCGTTGTGGTCTTTGGTGAGTCAATAGCAGCCCTAACAACGGACCTCACAACATTGCGTGCCAGGATTTGTGGGATAGAGAGGCACATGACAGTCACCGCGAGGAGTGAGAATTTAAAGAAAGTTATTAGTAAGTTACATGGCTCGTTTTTGAGGTCTTGTACGTGTGGCATGAATGCTTATTGACCTTTAGTCTACATAATGCATACATTTTATAGCCATTTGCAAAACTGTTTCATGGACCCTTCAACTTTGTCAATGACAACACTTTAGAGAAGCACTGTTACATATTAATACACATTTGATCGTTTTATTATTCACTTATAATACAGGAGCTCCTGCAGCAATAGAACTCCAAGCGAATCAGCTCAGCAATGGAGAACAAAAAGTAGGCTTAGAACTCCCATGTGTCGAGCCACCGTAGTCCGTGCATTGTGCTGTTCTCATGAATCGATATGGATCCGTCCATACCATAGGCAAGAGGTGCAAACAGGTAAAAGCTGCAAGTGGAAAAGAGAAAAAATGAATTATCACGGCAGGTGGCACACACTTGAGAAATTTTTAAGCAGGTAAACAATGAAGGCTTGGCATCACTGAACAAATTTTTTACTAAATCAAGCATCATCCTGTTGGTACAAAAGGCCTCAAATGCTAGCTACTGATATGTCATAAAATGTCCAAAAAACTCGAGCACCATCCCCTTACTTTTGTATTTTAATGAAACTTGCCAGAGTGGCTCACTGGTACAGAAGTTCAGCTTTGGATGCCACAGTCACAGGGCTGAACCCAGCTGAGGCGGGAGAGGCAAAAGCCCATCCCATTCGCTGTGCATCGTCAGTGCATGCTAAATATTACCATATTTACACGACTGTAAGTCGACCTATTTTTCTAAGTTTGAAAATCAGAAGTGGGGGGGGGGGGGTCGACTTACAATCGAAACGAAAACATCGCACTATAAGTAAAGGCGAGACAAACGAGATATCAGGCATGCTACAGCGTGGTTGCATTTTTGCTGTGTGGCTTCGTCGCATCGCTCTTGGTGCTGGCCTTAAGCAGCTGCTATGTCAACTCGCAAAACTAGCATCCCCACCCCAAGCGCGCGGGTGGCGGCCGATGGGGGCTATCAATAAAGAGCAATCTCACACATGGCTGTTGACTGCGGTTGCTTATAAGCGGTGGCGGCTCGATAACGCAATCGCATTCTACGGGAAGCGCAAGCATCCAACAAGTTTTCTTTTTACTTTCAAATGCACGCACGGCGCTCAAGGGAGAGCTGATAGTTGATGATCGAGGCGGCACCCCCGCTCGGAACGGCAGCGGTGCCGTGGAGTGTCGGTAGCTGACGGAAGAGCTGACACCATTCGCGCGCAGTTTCTCTTTGGCTCTGACGCATTTTACTAGTGCTGGCCGCATTTCAAAAGTTTTTAATGTAGTGCTTCGTCAGTCATCATTTGTGCTCCAGGTCCATCAAGCGACCGGTGCTCGTTCACGGCTACATTCAAGATGACTGCCATTTTTTATGCCGAAGAAATGAACCTTGCTGAAGAAAACCCGATGACATACTAATTTTCTTTTGCAAACGTCTTTACACAATCGGACCAGAATCTAATAACAGACTGTTATAAACATTTCTACAAATTTATTTTCAGGTTTGGAAGACTTACACAAAAAATTCACACTTAACACAAAGAAAAGGAAAGGTAAACATTTCTGTTGCGAACAAAACAAGAGTAGGCATGCCAACCTGTAGACAATGCCTCCCAGATAGAAGCCCATGATCCAGTGGTAAGCAGAGAGCCTGATCTTCTCAGGTAGGAGGCTTGGCACCATGCGAAGAATGTAGTCCAGCACAACACCTGCAAGGGAACATGTGAACTTTATCACTGACAACTTGAAAAAGGAATTGTGACAATTGAACTGAAAGCCGGGAGCTCAGAGGTTCTTTACTAGTGGGCATAGTTCCTGGAGATAGATCAGAAGAGCCCGATTTCAACCTTAAACGTGCTGAGGAACACAGCCAGAGTCAATTATACAATATTTTCTGGTCTACAAGTCACACATATGTATATGAGTCGCACTCCTCCTGCAAACAGCAGTTTTTCAGAAAAAAAAAAATTACACACAAGTCACACCGGTGTACAAGCTGCGCTTGTTCATTTGGTAAGCGTTACAAAAACGCGCTTATGATTCCTTCGCTAACAGAGTAGTATGATGAAAATACACGCTTCCAGCAGGTGCCGTGCACAAACAACTCTCAAGCTACGGCCAGCTTGCCTTCTTCTCATGGTCTGGCTATCGAAGCACTCTCGCAGCTTTGTGCAAAATTTTTTCTCTCTCAACGAACCGTCTCCTTGCTGCCATGGTTCCAATTCTCCAAAATCGTAGCTCCTTCGCCTCAAAAACGGCACCCAGTTATGCAAAAACAAAGCATGATGACCATGAAACAGACATCAAGATGAAATCGAAACTTTTGAGAATACTGTTACGTTGATGGCCAGCCGAAGAATGAGGTGCAATGAACAATGGCAGAGATGTGGTTTAATGGCCGCTGGCCTAGTGCGAGTGCTCCGTCCTGCGCCATGCCAGCCTCGTAACCTTTGCAACAATATGGCTGGACTGAATGCGGTGCCCACCACATTCGGTCTGGTTGTGGCGAGATTGTATTATCCTTATCCATAAGAAAAAATTTAAAGGACTATGGACACCCAATTTTACTGCATGCTTTCCTTTTCAAATGATGCGTTAGAATCAGAAGACATGGATCACCCTGTGGTATTTACCTATGACCGCTAAATAATTTATAATTGAATTTCTTCTCCCAAGCTGTTTCAGTTTCGGTTTCATCAACCAAATGATAGCTGTGATATGTTGTTTGTTGTAATGCTAGCTCTTGAAGCAGGCTGGTTTAAGTGCTATAGTGAGTAACTATGCATCAGTGTTTATATTGCAGTTTTCCCATGCCTCATATGACCTAAAGTTCAACTAGACCTCACGGCCATTGTTTGGCTGACGAAACCAAAACCGAAACAGCATAAAGAAGAAATTAAATAATAAAACATTTAGCGGTCGCAGGAGAATACTATGGTGCGCTCCATGTTACATCTAATGCATCACTTAAAAGAACAAAAAACACGCAAGAAAAACTTTGGTGTCTACAGTCCTTTTAAGAAAATCTTGATTTCTGCTCTTTTACACATTGACTTTCTTTTGAAACGCAGTTATTAGGCCCTTTTTTCACCATATATAGGTCGCACTACTGTGCAAGATGCAGAGATGAAAAATTCAGAAAAAGAATGCGACATATATGCCAGAAAATAAGGTAGCAGTTTGATTAGGGCTCTGCCCCCTGGAAGTCAGAACAATAGGTGGCACACACCAATATATGCTGCTGTATGTATGCATTCAGCCGACCGAAGATGAAATGTGGCATTTACAAACTGTTCAAAAGTTATAAAACCAATGAGCATGTGCGCTATACAAGAGTGATGCAAATTTGAAAAAAGTTTTTAGTACAACATTTTCAGGTGCGGTACACTGAAGTAACATGTACATCTGCTCATAAGATATACACATGCCTGATACAACAGCAGGCTGAAGTTCAACATAGCCACTTTGAATATCGTTATGTGACAAATAGCAAGTGACATTGCCAAAAGTGCATGTAGAGATTAAAGCAATAAGTGTGACTTCAGCTCACCTGACAGCATGGAGCTGAAGATGAGTGCGGGGAAGTAGTGGTGGAAGTAGAGCACCCGGCCCATTCCATAGAAGGGCAAGTAGTGCAGAGCCCAGCCCACGACCAGCCATGCCGAGGACTGGGTCAAGCGACAGTCCCGCTCTGTGAGGAGACGACAGAGAGGCACAGTAATGATTCCCATGGCCTCTTGTTAGAGTTCTCAGATTTCTTTGCTGTGGGTGCCACAGCACACAGCAGTAAGCAGCGAAGCGCATCAATTTATGAGCACAAATGTGCACAAAACAAAGAAACCGCAAACCCTTGTGCGGTCTTATTTGTGGAAACTGATATCAAGCGGTTTACCGTTGCTGATCTCTGAGGCAAGACCACACTGTCAGCCATTTCCAGATGGCTATCACTGAAAGCCCAAGGCAGTCAACATCGTCATCAATGCCCAGAGTTTTAATCAAGTTGCAGGGCAAAAAAAAATGTTAAATTTTAAAATTCACATCTTTCGAAGCAATATATATGTCTTCTGCTGCCAAACAAATACGGAAAAATCCGCAAATACTAAGAAATCTAATGTTTATAAGCACAGAACATGGATGCCCTGAGTGCCCCCATTCAACAGAAATGTGAAGCATGCGACACGCCTCGTGTCCCGTGACAAACCTTGTGCCTCTGAGCTGCCCAGGTAGCCCCTCTTGTGCCTCACCAGCACACAGATCTGGATGGCAGCATATAGTGCCATGCAGACCAGGTTGCCCCACCAGATTATCGGGTTGCCCAGCAGGTAGATGCGGTACTGGACACCCGAGAAGAACTGGCCCTGGAAGCAGATAAACACTACGCTAAATACTATAAACACTATTATGCCAGGCAAGCAACTACAAAGAAATGAAACACAGCAAACAGCAGTGCAACATATGTAAGCAGTTCAACTATAGTCAGCATGTGCCCCTATCATAGCACTTCATCCTTTAGAGCTTTGTATTCAGTTTGTTTCAGTTACTTTGTCACCCTGCCGTTAGAAGTCACAAATGATGCATAATAAGAAATAACAAATACCGTATTTACTCGAATCTAGGCCGGCCACGATTCTAAGCCGAGACCCAAAAGTTGAAGGCCACAGAAAAAAAAAAAACTTACCTCGATTGTAGGCCGGCCGAAAAAACAACACTGTTTATACCTCATTATCACAATTATTTTTATGACGCGACACGACTGTTCTTACGTCGCCGCGCACGTGAAAGTGCGTGACGCGAAACGACTGCACCATGTGTCTGCGCATAGGCGACTTGGTGTAGAGAGAGGAACTCGAGTGAGACACAGCGGGAAGCATCGTGCCTGCATGCTCTGCCGAAGCGTGACTGATGGCCCCGAGAGGGACCGTTGAAAAAAAAAAGCTGCCAAAGGAGCTTTGAGAGAAGAGGAGGAGGAGAGGCGGCGTTGGGCGAGGAGACATATGCAACGCCAGCCCGGGATCAGCCCCCGCTCATTCGTCATCATCATCGCTGACTTCTTTATCGCTGGCCTCCTCGAACAGTGCACTATCTTCACTGCCATCAAGTGCATTAGAGATGCAGCACTTGCGGAATGAGCGTGCAACCAAGCTTTCTGGGATGTCATCCCAGGCTGCAGCTATCCAAGTGGCTACAACTCCCAGTGAGGCGCGCTTTATTCGGCCTGTTGGTGTAAGCTCGCGCCGCTCTTCACTAAGCCAGTCCACGTAGTACTTGCGCAGCCGATCCTTGAAAGGCTTATTGAGGCACACATCAAGAGGCTGCAGCTGGCCTGTCATGCCGCCGGGTATGATGGCGACGTCGGTACCGGCTTCGGAAAGCGCAGCTTTTACGCCGTCAGTGAGGTGTCCACGGTAAGAGTCCAGGACGAGGAGGGAACGTTTGGCCAAGAGGGCCCCTGGACGCCGCTGCCAAACCATTCTGATCCACTGCTCAACCATATCGCTCGCCATCCATCCATTTTCGTTGGCGCGGACGATCACATTTCTTGGAAACACTTCCCGAGCTGGTAGAGTCTTCCTCTTAAAAATTATATACGCCGGCAGCTTGTGGCCATCCGCCGTGCAGGCCAGCATTACAGTCATGCGCTGCTTTTCGTATCCGGCCGAGCGCACTTTCACTTCCTTGGCACCTTTTTCGTTCACGGTGCACGCCACTGGCATGTCAAACCATACCGGCGTTTGGTCAGCGTTTCCCATTTGTCCTACGGCGTAGCCGTGCTCCATCCTCTTCCTTATTACGAATCGCTGAAATGAGATCAGCTTCTCTTCGAAGTCGCCCGGCAGCTTTTGACAAATGGACGTGCGACGTCGGAGGCTGAAGCCAAAGCGCTTCATGAACTTCTGCAACCAGCCCTGGCTGGTTTTGAACAGTTCCCGGGGGACGCCTCGCTCTCTCGCCAGCTCTCTTGCTTTGGCTTGCAGCACTTCCGTGGTCACTGGAAGTGCCGCTGACCTCTGCGTCTCCACAAACTCGGCCAGAGCTACCTCCACTTCTGGATGGCGGCCTTTCTTGGGGCCCCTGAAAGCCGTTCTCGTTGCCGCGCAAGCAAAAATTTTGTTACGCTGCCCCCTCCAACAGCGAACATTCTTCTCATCCACGCCGAAGTCCCGCCCGGCTTGAAGATTTGACGACTGCTCTGCAGCGACTATAACTTTCCGCTTGAAGGCGGCACTATAATGGCGCCGCCTGTTTGGTGCCATGGTGTTGGTGATAAAAACTACGCACGAAAACTTCACTGCTGCGAATGTGCTCACGCCACCGCACGAGAACAGAACAAGGCCAAAATGGCAGCCAGTGCTCATGTGTGCTTTGATCAGTATCGGCTACGGATAGCAACGGCTACAGTGCTGTCTTTCGTTGGCGTTTTGTGGGGGCGCCACCTGCGTGCTACATTTATTCGTATTTTACGAATACGAAACCTCGAAACGAAATCCTCGAATCTAAGCCGACATAAGAGTTCTACATCTCGTTTTTTTGAAAAAACTATCGGCCTAGATTCGAATAAATACGGTAAGTCAAACTGTAAGTCAAATCAGCCTTTTATTATTACTACATGCACACGTACTGGGCGCTTCACAGATTTTTCTCTGATAGTACACCTGGACTTTACCACCTCTACCAGCCTACACTATTGCTGTGTGCTAAGCTTTGTTCCGAATATGTATGGAAATTTGCACCAAGTCTAGTTTGTAGCTCTATAAACAAATCTATGAACGAAAAATCATTCACCATGTCACATAAGCTTCCATAATCACAGTCTAGCACTAAACTTGAAACCACAAAAGTGAGAAGGTACTCTACAAAAGATACAGCAAAACAGTGATTCACAGTACATAACGCCATCCTTTCAAATACCTTGTAGTTGATTGGCCACTGCCAAGGGCGCGAAGTCACTTCGCCTTCCTTGGGCTTGAGCCCTGCATTACCCTGGAGGAAAAAAAAAAAAAGCAGTGTCAAGCATAGCACAGAACATTCAGTCGCAAGATATACCAGCTCCAGTATATATAAAAATTGTTTTATGGTGACAACAGTAAGAATTTCTGATTTTGTAACCATACACAGTCAAATGGAAGATAGAGCAACATTATAAATTACACAACCAAGCGTGTTTGAATATGGATGCAACCGGCAGATGGCGTTACCGGAATGGGACAACAAAGCCAGTAACATGCACATAACACAAATGAAGACGTACTGCACAATTCTAACTCACCGCTCTTTTTTAGAACATTTAGAACAATACCAAGATTGCACAAATGCCACAGCAAGAACGAGGTGCTTGTTGCTGATTTCTGACTTGATTTATTATTGGCTGAGTTCAAAACAGTTTTCAGCAATGCAACTAACTGTCATTGAGAAGGAACAAATGAAGGCCAGTTCCAAAAGAGAAAGCAATGAGGGGGCAGTGCTATAAGCAACCCATTACCAGGTAGGTACCACTAATGCACCAAAGCGTTGCCCTACATATTAATGTCTGTCGATATACAAAAAAAGACCGAGAAACTGATGTGTGTTACTTATTGTCATCATAATCCATTTAAGGAAGAGCACAATGAGGCAGGTTACTCCTGGTACAAGCAACAGGTGAATTATTTATGAAAATACAAACTGTGCTGAAGAAAGTGCTGACGGTAGCAGAGGCAGAGATTATACAAGTTATTGCCTGAAACCCGAGATTCACCTGAAGCATGACTGCGTGGGATTCCAGGAACATCTTCAGGAACCCAGGGGCGTAAGCTTCAAAGCTTACATTTGGCACTGTAACAGAGAAGCGTTAGCTAGAAGAGTTGTTCTCAAAGAAAGCTGGGCTTTCAGTTGATTCACTCACAGTGTGGGTAGTGATTGTCTTCAACGTTCCACAGGGTGTTCTTGTCCCTCAGGTTTGGGTTGCAGGTGACTTCCATTTGTTCGTAGCCCCTTCAGTTTTCAACAAAACAAAAACAAAGTGCTATTTACTCAATGATGACATTTTGTTAGCACGTGCACAAAGAAAAAAATAGTAAAAGCAAAGGACATGGCCCAGTCCAGTAGTTTTTCAGCTTGCATTGCATAGCATAGGTTCTGCCATCCCTTTATGACATAAGCATGCAACTTTGAAATGTCGTGTCCTAAGAATTTGCACTTAGGGCAAGGTCCCACACTAGTGGGCTAAGATTTATGGACAACTCTTGAAGGGGATGTTACTGAACTTTTTCCTTCAATAAAATGAAGGTCAATGCAGTTTTCCTACACAAAGTTCCTCACTTGGGCATCTCGGAAAATCAAATTCACTGAGTTTAAGACTCTTGAGAATTAAATACTCCGAAATGTTCATCCATTCGATGCTGTATTCTATATTAACCATGATGTTAACACTTACACTGCTATCATTGCAAACAGATAGGAAAAGCTGAAAGCATGACTTAAGTAGCCATTTAAAACTTAAGAAGGAGAGATATTTGCTATTTCCCAACAACTTTCAGAAAGCATTTTTTTTTCTTTGGATGTTAGTGAAGCCAATTCTTCGCCCGCTGTCACTGCAACCGTGGGCTCTGGTGCGGCACCGAACTCACCACTTAGGCAGCTGCTTGTTGTGTGAGTGTAGAGCGCAGCCGGTCAGGTAGTGGATAAGCTTGAGTTTGCTGGTGACTGTCTGCACCACCTCGCCTGGCGATCCGCCCACCACCTCGACCTTCCAAACGTCGTTGGCATCCCCGGTACCATTCTGTGTTTTCGTAAAGGAAATTGCAAATTAATAACTGCTCGCAGCGAACTCTTTTAGGGATAATGCTGCAAACTGAATTCTCTGATAAGGTGGCCAGTTCTCGACCAAATTTTAGCTTTCCATTGATACGGTGCACAAAAAAAAGGATGTTTACCAATACAATCCACTCAGCCTAAGCACAACGGCTAACAAAAAGACTTATTATAATGCCACAAGAGCATAACTGAAATGGTTTGTACGACCAGATCTTCTAGCTAGACATGAGCAATCAGCATCAGTGATAGAGAATTGCAGGTGGCCTTGCATGCAAAGCGAAATTAGAAACAGCATCATTAGGCATTTTCAGGCACAATATAGACATAGTTTTTCAATACAACACAGTATGTGAGCCTAATTATCTCCCAATCCATGTCTGCTTCACCGCAACAAGTATGCCATACCCACCATCAGGTTTAGGGACAAAGGCAACCAACCTTTAAAGCGGCAACAACTTAATCATGTTTTGCAATTACAGTGAGCTGGGAAGAAGGCTTGACTCGCAAGAACAATCACAACTTGTGAGCGTAACAAATGAAGCTGCAGTGCGCACAATGAATTTCATCCCTAACAAGCATCTTTCACAAAAAAAAAAGAATATTTTTCTGATCTACAGCCATTCTTAACAGGGCAGGCACATCTAGATATTAGTACCATATTTGCTCGCATAATGAACACACTTTTTTACAAAACAAATCTCTGAAAACCTGTGGGGCTGCATTCATTACGAGGGGTATTGTAAATTCAGAACAAATTGCAACGGTAAAAACGAAACCGAAAGTAGGGTGGTAAATTAAAGACTAGGGATGTGCGAATATTCGTAACTTTGAATTCTTTGTGAGCAGTATTTGGTTCAATCCACGCTGCATTTTCATTATTTTTTTGGTTTTGGCAAATTATGTCTTCCTACCTCTCCATAGCAGGTGACCTGGTAGTGGCGCTTTGTGACTGGTGCCGGTTCCTTGTGCGAATGGAGGTTACGTGTTGTCCTGTGCATGAAAACAAAAAAAAACGTCACAATAAGGAAGGGCCTTGACAATGGCTCAATTACAGTGGTCTATGCATTATTAAGACAACTCGCACTATCGTTGCGCCAGTGTTGTCATTAATGCGAAACCAGTAGATGGATATGTCACGTCAGCAAAAGCTTCTCTGCAAGATTGTGTCATTCTAAAAGATATATGTTCAAAAGTTTGGTTGTGCTAGATAGTGTGTGATGAGATCTTTCTGTGCAAGAAATTTGACCAAAGTGGTCTAATTAGCTAATGAATGAATTGCAAAAATTACACTTTGGTGTCACACTAGCCACAGACGTCGACATAGCTTCTCTGCACGATTGTGCTGTTCTACAAAGGCATATGTGCAAAGGTTTGTGTTAGATAGTACGTGATGAGATCTTGCTGTGAAAAAAATTTGGCTGATGAATTGTAATTAGTATATTAATTACACATAGATTACACTTTGACGTCACAATAGCCCGTGTTTATGTCCCGTGTTTCATGTCAGCAAAACTTTCTCCGCAAGATTACGCCGTTCTGTGAAGATAATGTGGAAAAGTTTGATTCTGTTAGTGCGTGATGAGATCTTGCTGTGGGAAACATTTTGTTGATTAATTGTAATTAGCTAACTAATTACACTTCGACGACACAATAGCCACGGACGTCGACATAGCACCTGTACATAAAACAAAAGAATAAAATAAAACAATAAAAGTAAAAAAAAATGAATATATATATATATATATATATATATATATATATATATATATATATATATATATATATATATATATATATATATATATATATATATGGAACGCATGCTGGCGTCGTGGAAAAAACCTGTGTTCTAGAAAATTCTACGCTTTCACATTCCTCCATGCAAGCAGACTTAAGTGCCCTCAGAATTTTTTACTACAGCCTAAACCCCAATTAGTACAACTACTAATTCCAAAACCAGTATTTGTTAAGCCCTTACTAAACAAATTTCATGGTAATTAAGCCAAGCAGTTTCTGAGTACCAGGACCATTGAGCTATAGTTACTTTTTAACTTGGTATGCCACCAAAGGTGCCTTTGGTCGTTTACAGCAAACAGTGGCATTATAATGCAGGACTTTCTGTTTGCTTCATGCCCTTTTCTACAAGGAAACGCTGACCAAAGACGCTGCTACACATACATTTGTGGGGATTATAAAAGAGTACAACTCCAAGAAACTGCTTTCACTGACTCAGGTTATTCTTCGCTGTGGCAGTGATAGTATATCAAAAATGAAAAACTACTAATTTAGCTTTCTGCTACTGTTGCAGGTAGCTCATCAGTACCTAAAGAGCAGAAGTGAATGAAGGCAAAAAAATATCAATGTGAATGTAAAGCAAAACACTAAGGCAAAACAACTGTGTATAGTCAACATACGATGAACACAAAAGAGTCAATAACAGCAACTGCAAACCTGACTGCCCAAGTTTCCCACACATGCATTACTTATGCAAAGAAAATAAATTACTAACGTATGCAATGACTGTCTAACCACGCCGCCAGGAGTACGTCCCTGAAATTTATGTTAAGCTCATTAATAAGGGAATTTAAACTCACTGAAGAATCCTACACAAACACAATAATTATTGCCAGTTTTGTATGGTTAGAGGGATTAAAACACGGTACAGCAGAACAGCCGAGAGCAAGGACTCTGCATCAGGGCAGGACTCACACGACGTGTTCAAGGCGGACCATGTCACCGTTCCGGACCAGCTCAACTGTTTTGTTCTTGAGGTCCGGCTCCTGGTCGTACTTTTTGATGATCCAGTTGTTGTTGTCATCCTTGTGTGAATACGTCGTTACCTGGAGAAAAAGAGAAAAAAAAGTGACGTATTTCCAATTTCGATCGAGCACACACTCAATCTTGCAAACTATTTCAAGCACCCAGTTTCAAACGCATGTCACATGCGCCTCCTACTCTTTACCTGCTGCTGCCGTGCTCCCAGCCCTTCAGGATAGAGGTGCCAATGTGAGTGGAGGTAGGCGCCCCCCGTACGATGGTTCTTCAGTGTGATCAGAGCACCGTACGCCACCTCTGCAAACAGGAACACGCACCAGATGAGAAGAATGCTGCACTCAACACCCAGCACCGCCACCTTTCTTCTAGAAATTATGAAGCCACAGCTGACTAGGTAAGTTCCCCATGGCTTCGGGACATGAATTGAAGACCTACGCAACATTTGTGTGTCAGTATCACCACATAATGTTATCAGTGTTCCTCTCTCTGCTCAAGGTACAGTCACTACGTCAGGCTGGCCAAGCGCCCCTCCACTTCCGGGTTTTCTCAAGGCGATGCAATGCCCACTCACCTCTCGGCATACTGGCCATGTACAGGGAGTTTCCTTTGAGCCGAGACTGGAACTCTGAACTGAAGAAGCCATCTCCACTGCCACTGCAATGAAGGAGAGCAAAACTGAGTATTTTTTTTTTGTATGGCTCTAACATGCAACTATTGACTCTTTTTCTATACCACCAAGAACTGCTCAAATGCGCAGCAGGATATGTACTAAAACAGGACAGATCAGTGAGCACTGTAGTAACCCAGGAAACTGCACCAACCACAGCCACTTGTTTAACGATTAGAGATGAAACAGCATTGTAACTCTTCCCTTGCACAAGGCTACTTGCGAATGAGACCATTTACATCCTACTGCACAGAAGGGATGTCAAACAACAAGTAAAAAAGAATTCTCTCAGACTACAACATGACAGAATAAATGAAATATGTAATCATGCTGATACGAAAAAAACTACGCTGCCACCCACTAGACAGAACAATAAAAAATTACTGCAATACATGAAAACACAACATGCTGCCATGAAAAAAAAAGCCTGTTCCCTCCAGTGATCTAATCAAGACGCACTACCAGGGGCAGAAAATATAGAACACTGTCAACTTACTCTTTCGAGCATAACTTACCAAGAGTTTTATCTTCAAAGCGTTCCCTAAGACACATACACAAAGAACAAAATTTAAAGCAGACCCTACACAACTATGCAGCTTACTTCGAACACAGATTTTCTTCACAACTGCTGTGATGCTTAAAGCACATACAAAACAATGAACAATGCAGGCATTGAGTCGAGCAGTTTTCAGGACGCCAAACATAATCAAACAGATAGGTTTATGGTATATGGGGGTTTAACGTCCCAAAGCGACTCAGGCTATGAGAGACGCCGTAGTGAAGGGCTCCGGAAATTTCGACCACCTGGGGTTCTTTAACGTGCACTGACATCGCACAGTACACGGGCCTCTAGAATTTCGCCTCCATCGAAATTCGACCGCCGCGGCCGGGATCGAACCCGCGTCTTTCGGGCCGGCAGCCGAGCACCGTAACCACTCAGCCACCGCGGCGGCTAATCAGACAGATAGTTTAGCCACATGAACATAAAGCGTCAGTAAAAGCTCACTCCCGTTTCACTCCTCATACAGTAGTGGTGCAGTGGTGACGGCAACGGCAGCTGCGTAGGAAGATTTATGCATTACAGCATCAGGGGCTATGCCGCACTCGATGGTGTCGCACATATTTGTGAAGAGTTGCTTGTCAAATAATATTGACGTATCTGTTGCTTACGTTCTTCAGCGTGCTATTGCCACGTTTTTCTGAGCCGTCAGCTTTACAGTTACCGCAGAGGTGTTGAGATTACATTTTAACTGTAAATTTACAGTTTTTATTTTTAATTTTCATGAATTCTCAAACACCTCCCTTCCGGTTGTAACTGTGGCTGTGTAATGCTCATGCAAATGCAGTAACTGCTTCAACTTGTAAACTGTAGTAAGCACATAACACAGTCCTGAACCAATTAATTTGCACAGAAAAAACAAAGGTCACTTATCTGTTCCATTTAGTAAAATGAAAACAAGTTCATATATTGTGCAAGAATCACTTAACAAACCATCAAAACTGCATTACAACTAAGGGTAACTAGCCCTCAGCTTCATGTCAGACACTCTTCCCCTGTTTCTTCCTGCCACGCACCTGTGTTACCTGTATTTGTCATCAAGGGTACATCTTACGGATCTACACTGCTTCCAATCTTCACTGAGTCATTGCCTGAGCTTGAACTGAAGCTTTCATTTTGCTCTATATTTCTAGATGCCAAACTACAGATTTCCTTAGGAACCTATTCTACCTGAGAGAACGCGTATAAAATGTAAAATCCACCAGACTAAAACAAATACAACTAAGCCAACCTTATTTTTACACATCCTTTCGTTCATAAGTGCCCACCCAAATACATAAAAAGTGTTGTAAATGATTCACGTTTGTCCCCGTCATCAATTTCGAACCTTGCTAGAAGGCAAATACATGGAAGGCGTTGCACGTGTCACAGTGCTCACCTTTTGTACAGGACCTGCAGGTGTATGTAGAAGTAGAGCATGTACAGGCACACAGGGAGCACGATCAGGCACAGGGCCCGGCTCACAAAGTGCTTCCCCACCAGCAGCTGCAAGGAAATGCGGGGGAAAGGGGAAAAAAAGGCAACAAGGGCGCACTAAGAAAATCTCCAAGCCACTAAAAGAGTACTGCGTGTAAGCTCTGTCAAGCAGAGAGCTATCCTGCCATGAAACTAATTTATTGTCATCTTTAACTCTGTCTCATCTACATCCCCTTTTATTCATCGTCTTCACCAAAACTGAATACTGGGTCACTAAAAACGTCCTCACTGAAATCGGCAAATTTAAGAGGTACAGACATGTATACACACCTATTCCTGTAGACACCTGTGACACTAAAGGACAAAATTAGAAAATGCTTTTCAGTAAGGTCAACCTGACAGCACTGGCTCATAGAAGTCACAAAGAAGTTGCCTACATTTTTTACCATTAACTTCTACTAGGACAATGACCAAAAATGAAAATGCGGCTGAGCTGACACGCACAAAAAACGTTTTTCGAACATTTTCATATTTCCACCATATCAACTTTTGAGACTCATCTGAGGTTCCTGATGCAAGCACAGCATGATCAAATGTAAGTGCGAAGTTAATTAGTTAACAAGTTAGTATATTAGCAACATATTTAGTCTGTCCTGTCCGGGTTGACCAAAAGTAGCTTTAGAACACAATAAAACAGTAAGCCTGCAAGTAATTTTTCAATAATTACAAAGAGGCCAGTAGCAATGGCGCGAGATGGCTCGTTCAAAGCTTAGTGGGAGCACAGCCAAAAAATGTCCCTGTAGTCCAAAGAAAAGCAACCAACATAACAACAGCTGACAGAAAACTGCTTCTTTGAACATCCTTTTTTTGTGTTCTTTTTTTTCCTCACCCCATATATCTGTTAATAATCTTGGCTCTAGAAATGTAAACAAGCATTCTCCATGGCAGATTACAACTGTACATCATATTTCTTATTTATTTACAGATGCTGTAAGCCCAGGCTCTGACTGAAGTGAGAAGCAATGTACTGCTGAAAACTGTGGCAAGCCAAAGACTTGAATGTACTTCAGAAAGCAAGGCACAGCATATGAAAGCTAGCATACAAAAGAATAATCAGTAAACAGAATAGGCACCAGAAAAATAAAATTAATAAATCATTAATTAATGCCACACGAAGTAATTCCTCAACCATGCAGAGAGCTGAGAAGCCTCACCAAAGGCTTTTCTAAGTCCCCAAGGAGTGTCCATAGGTCGTAAGCCGTGTAAAAGCCGACAAGGAGCACCACAAAGAGGCCCACGAATTTGACGCTGCAATGGTTGAACAACAAGAGAAGATGAAGGTACGAAATACAAAATTTCACTTCTGAGATCGGGCTGGCACCATAAATAATATCACTTTGTAACAATACAAATACCACTAAAGATGAACTGCTTTTTAATGTAAACTAATTAGGAGCTTTTAAGCAACTTCCATGCCCAAACGTTCACTGTACGCATGCTCAACCACAAATCCCCTTTCAATGTTTTACGGTGAAGCTGAAAAGTGCCATTAAAGGAACAAGTGACAGGAAAACTGAGAACATAACACAGTCAACTCCCGATAGCTGAAACTTGAAGAGAACCAGTCATTAAGGCTGAGCTGTAACTGTGAACTTTTGCTCTGTAGCTGAATATCAGTCATCAGCCACTGTGGCAGGTATTGTGAACTTCGTTTTGCCTAGTCGAATTTGCCGCTTAACTGTGTGTAATGCCACATCTGACCACTCTGTGCTCCAAACAAGCCGAGACATCCTGTTTCTTTAAAACCATTGTAGCTTCTAGCATCTTTCCAGCATCAAAGACACGAACCGAAATCAGCTAGAAGTGACTAGAACTGGAATAAACTGAATTTTATGAAAAGGAATCTTGGGGCAATGGTGCACTTACCTGATTGCACAAGACAGAAAGACACCCGAGATGACCAGCCACGTCCACCATACCCTTGAAAACGGCCTGGAAAAAAAGTGCTTGGTTAGTGGCGCTGGTCAGCTCAAGAGTGTCAAGACAAAAAGTTCACTGTAAGGCTGCTGCATTTATTTAATATAGATTCAAACAGCCAACAGGCAAAAATGTTCACCCCAGCAAGCTGACACCCTTGTACAAGTAATCTGATTTTCATGCCGACTCTCTGTGGAAAAAAAAAAAGCCCCCCTATTCTGTTCCGGTCTGATTCACCAATTAAGGCAAACAGCCGTGTGGATTCGCATTCACTTTGCAAGGCTTTATGCTGACCTATTGTTTGGTTAGTACTAGTCTTATACACGGCTGCATGCCGATAATGATACCACACGTAACCATCCAGCATTTATAGGAAACAGACAGTGCAGTCACCAACATTACTTTTTACATTAGCTCCACGCAATGTTGTCATCTTTCATGCCAGATGTAATTATCAACTCCTGTCTTTTACACTGTTGGTTGATCCAGGGAGGTTTCTTGAAATTCATGGCACAGATGTTCATTGTTGTTATGCATTGTAGGCGGAGCATGGTGAAACTGAACTCATAGCCACTGCTACCATACGAATCAAGCAGGCTTCAGCAAATCAATTATAACTGCACACCTCCTCTTTCCACCTCCAACAACCACATTTCACCATAGTACACATTCCAATGTCCACATATGTGCGCAGCCTATCAGTATAGCACAACCACAAACATTATAATGGTCTCAGAGTTCCTTCACACATTAATTCCCAAAATATGGTTTCTCAAATGCAAATGTTAAACTTATATATGCAAACGTACTACTGATCAAAAGTTTGTGTAGACAGCTGCAGAACTAAGCTACTTTAATAAGTGCACTTGACTAGTACCACATTTCGTTCTAGTAGTGCCAAAAAGGCACAGCCACTTGACGGGCGCAACAAATGCAGGCATTTTCAGTGACTACAAATATACCCATACAGGGTTGTAATAATAGTAAAATGAAATAACCTCATGAGTACCTGAGTTTACGTCCCAATCTTTTTTGTTAATTTTTCTATTCTTAGCCTTCTGATGACCTGTACATTAAAGAGCTCACCTCATTACCTGATCCAGCCACCGCCATTACCCACAAGCCCATATTATGACTTTTCAACAGTCATTTTTCCCGCGCACAGCACGGGACTGGAATGGCCTGCCCACCAAAGTTGGCATCATCAACCCACTAGCATTCAAGTGGCTCAACGAAAACCTCTCACTGCGAATATTAGTATATCTGTTTGCCAATGAGACGTCCTTCCCCTCATGTAATGTCTCAGCATGAGACCTTTAGAAAAAGAAATAGATAAATCATGACCAGCTTTCAAGCCTTTATGGATATTGCCATGAATGGATTACAATGCAGACCACATAATCTGAAATTTCAGAGCTTGAGACACAAGTGCAATGGTAGAATCCATGTTAGAAAATTACAGTCCCAGACACGCTGTATTGGCTTCATGAAAATAACTCACGTTTACTTGAGGCCAATTTATTCTCCTTACAGCTGCTAACAAGTGCCTCAGACTACTTCAGGTTGTTCAGATGGCTAAAACTTGACAAACCACTTCACAAAAATTTAAAAAGCAATGCAATTTGCAAAAACATCTCATAATTTTATCAAATTCTTTCAGAATTTTGGTCACAAATAATTGGGATACTATCTACCAGCAATCTACCAACAAATTCAGGACAGGAATTCAGCAGCATGGTCACAACAGCACAAGTTACTTTAAAGGGCAACCAGACCTGTCCTCCTGGGCCTTGAAGACAACGATGCTCATGAAGGCGCCCACAATGAAGAACATGAGAATAGGGTCCAGAAGTATGTACTGTGACAGTGTGACCAGCCCAACATCTGTCAACGATAAAAAAGAAGAGAAGAAAAATGTTCAAAAAGGCTGTTAAAAAACAGCCATGACCTTCAGCTGAGACAAGGCTCACTTCAGCAAGTACAAAACTATAAAGCACTTTTCTACCACAAACGACATGGCCACAAATGGCCGCTCGTTTTTTTTGCGGCCTTCGCAAACGCCGCTCGATGCTAAACTAGAGAAGAGGTCTCTCCCAGTTGCCATTCTTTTGCTGACTAAATTTAGTTTCTCTAGCGCGTGTTTCTGGCGAAATTTTAATTACGAATTTCGGCTATATCAAACGAGGTTTCACTACATACCTATTATAGGACAAATTTCAATGAGGCAACGTATATTAAAAAAGGGCAATCTAATTCCCTTTGTACTGTGTATAAAACTAGACATGGCAGTAACTAATGGCGGCCATAACACAACAATGAAGGCGACAAAATAACCTCCATTTCTTCCAGTCTCAACAGCCTTTTAATGCATTAATCTGCAAGCATCACAATACTCCTTGCATTACATAAAGGCAACATTTACACTCATCCTATTTTTGATCAGCTGGTTTGCACTCTCTCAAGGAAAGGGTGCCATGACACAGAGAGCTCAAGTAAGTACGAAATGGAACCTAACTGACACTCGCGCACACCAGAGCGCATTCACTGGAAGGACTCACCAAAGATCACCAACATGGACGCCAGGACGGCAGCAGGCAAGGAATGGGAAAGCTCCCAGACGATCACGAAGCAGAATGGGGGCACCAAGCTCCCCAACAGGGCACAGAACTGCCAATGAAATATGCAGGGCAGCAACATCGCCACAGTTTCAAGTTCAAGTTCAACCACGCTTCGTGCGATACATACATGCAAACATACATATGCGGAAACATGCACATCCACCGCAAAAAGTTTACGGAAGCCGACTCTGTCAAAATAAATTAATTTATCTGCATACACGGCGAATTGCTCGATCAATTAATGGTTCACTGTATAATTCACACAATAAAAATTAGGCTGCATATATCTATTCTAATGCATAAAAAGACTGTAATAAGAATAAATTTGTTCTCCAATAGGACTGCCTTCCATAAAATTTGGAGTGCAGGTCTACATGTTTCTTTCCTGCTCTGCCAGCATACAAGCTCACCAAGTCAGAAATTAACCCGGACAGAGCTCAAGTTCTGTGTTTCATCTGCACTTCACCAAAGACATACGGCACTATCATGCTTCAGCTACGCCAGTGATTGCACCTGCAATATCCTACTTTTTACCGAGTTCAACACTCTGCCATCCTACCAAGGGTTGTGGCATCTGCGGCCATGACCAAAATGTAAGAGGCGTGCAGTGGTTGGCCAAAAGCTGCAACATTCAGCTCAATGACAGCTGACTGTCCTTGTATACTGCCACAGCCTGCACATCCATCCTTTGTTTTCACTCGAAGTCTAACCAGATAAGCCGACTGTATTCAAGTTCGCTAAGCTGTTACCTCATGAATACCTCCACCTACGTAAAAAAACATATAGAGACTTCAGTGCCTTTAACACATGAAACAGACTGCCAGAAATTTAGAAACTAGTGATTTAAATTTGCTGCTAATCATAGAGTATGTTCTAGGACTCATCTGCAGTAAGGACTCATAACTGTAGTAATCACAAATTCAACAGCAGTGAGAACACTGTATCACACACAATGAACGACAAATCTGCAATACTTCCGATTGTACTGGGACAGGCATTTTGTAATAATTTCATTCTGTAACGTAAGGGACATTAGTTGCTCATGTAATCAGACACTTGCTTAAAGCTGAACAATTTTTCAGAAGTATTCACACTTCATTTTTTCTCCAGCTCAGATTTTTTTAGCCAGCACCCTTCATCATTAAAGATAAAACAGTGAATACAGAGCAAACGAATAAAACTTCAATCAGGCTTAAGAAAACAAGTAAACATATCCTTGGGACAACAAAAGGGCAATGGCATAAAAACAAACAAGAAACAAGAAAGCTGATTAAGAACCTTCGACCCAGGCCGAGTTCATAATGTGTTTTTGTGCCAATATTCTTTTACCAAACCACACGCCAACTAGCTCAATAAACTGTTTCAAGGTATCCCTGGTACCGCTAACGCAACAAGAAATTTAACACAGGTGGCCAGCCAGGAGAAAAGAAAGTCCAGATTCACACCCGAACAATACGACAATAAGCAGCCTGCTGTCAGCCTGCCCAAAGCATTTTGAACAAAAGGCAGAAACTGGTCAAACAATTAAAAAGAAAAGAGCTCGCGAGATGCAGAACAATGACATCACTTGCAGGGAACATCTGCAGGCTCCTTCAGCTAGCCTCCTCCACAGCAGCTGTGTGTGATACAAGCTACCTGAAATCTCCAAACTAGCTCTAGCTCATGCAGTTCTGCAATAAGCACAGTAAAGAAACAGTAAACAGTTGAAGTGCAATGTGACAGCAATGAGCAGCAAGACTATTACAACCATTTGTGAAGAATTTTTCACTCATTGTTTAATTTCCAATGCTTGGTTTCTCAACCACCAGATATGCAACAGATTACCATGGTCTAAGCACTGTTGTGGTTCTGCTGTGATACTGCCTGACAGCAGTGTGTTTTGCGTTGTCACTTTGCTGTTCGATAACTGTGATAAGTCTGCTCGGCGGCCTCTAAGCTTATACGTAAGATACCTCATATCACTTTCAAATTGAAGAGCTGGAAACCTGCGCTATATGTGCGGTTTATCCTATTGTCCCTCCACCCTCACTTTTTCATGCAGTTCTTTGAAGTTTCTGCAACAGAACATTAGAGGAAGACAAGGGCAGAGTAAAATTCGATATTCCGGAAGTTGCGTTTTTCTTACTGTACGCCAGCTGTGGGCGATCAATAGGTGTTGACTGAGAAAAGAAATCGCTTACCAAAGAGAGACAATGGTCATTAATAAATAGTCGGTTTGTTAAGCCAAGCAACAGAAAAATACCACCATATCTAAAACAACCTACAATCCACTTTGTGTCCGTGATAGGAATCAGGATGGGGGTACCTGTGGAAATTTGACAAGTTGAAAGGCACTCACGATGCGCATTCCAGAGTAGTTGTGGTCTTCGTACTTGTCCCCAGGCTTTCCAAATGGGAATGTGCCATTGTAGCCTGTCAACTTGCCAGCAAGTGCAATGAGCATCTGGAACGTTGATGACGTGCAAACGGTCAGTTGCCGTTAACCCCGAGTTAATTATGCCTAGCATTTACAGCTCCATTATGCATGAATATATGCATATTCATTTTCTTGTCAAATGTATTTACATGAAACATGCAATTACATGATATATAAGCTAGTAATGTTGACATTGAGAATAAAAATGTGGTATTGAAGAAACACAACAAACCAGAAGCAGTAGTGATTGAACCTACAATACTGAATTAACAACTCAGCAAGGTTTAACCACACCCGGTCCTACAAATGGTTCAAAAGCGAATTTCTGCCCTTTCTTGAAGAACACTGAAGAACAGAAAAATGGAACGAAACTGTCTGAATCTGTGACTCTATGGCCTGAGAATACTGCATACCATCGAAGCAGTGCAAAACAGTATGTGCAGCAATTTCAATTACCTCACACCTGGTGCAGTCAGCAGCAACAATAAAAGTGGTATTCCCTAAAAACAAACAGCTTAGAAATGTTAAGTATTCTGAATACCATGAACTTTTTATTTTCCCTTGATGATCAAATGCAGTGCACCCTATAACTAACTGCAGGCGTGTAACAGGGCAAGGCACTTGACAGGCATCTCTTTTAGACAAAATGCAAATAAAATCGTAATCCCACCTTGCCCAAGGGAGGGTGGACATCGAAGAAGAATGTCCGGTTGATGTACCAGCTGCCCATCTTGCCAAAGTGGGTTTCGTCCCAGCTGTAACAAGTGGAAACACCAATTCCCGAGTCACATGCTGTTCTGTGATCCTGAATAGCAATCCGTTGCAATCAGCATCATGCACGCCTTCTTGGTTCTCCCCACGTTGTGTAAACGGTTTTCAGTGGAAACAAACATGACGAACTCTTCGTAAATGGCGTTGGCTGAGAGGTCATATCACCACATGCTCTCAATCAAAGGTGCATCTGGTCAGACCTCAGTGAACAACTGATTTTTTTCAGCTTTAAAAAAAATAATCATTCAAAAACGAGTCCGGCTAGCAATGCTGATGAACAACGCGATTCTCGAATAGCAACTTTAAATCAGGCCAACTCTATTTAAACTAGGCCAAAAGCAGTATTTTCTGCGAGCTACAGAATGAGAATCATCCGAGACTGAAAAACCAACACGTGAATGATTTCTGTTTCGCAAAGGCTACAGAAGGTGATTACTTTCGTTCTTCTGTTTTTCGTTTTTTTTTGCACTTCGGAGCGCTATTTGGAGCGCCGAGGCGCGCTCCACAGTTGAAGTGGTTGCGGCACGCCTTCTTGTGAGTGACAGCACAAGCACGTGTCAGTTTCCTTGACAGCCATTTCACGCACGCCGACTGCGCACCTCTGACTGTTTCCATCGAGCCACTTTCAAACTTCCCAAATCACTGCGGCTGGTGTAATAACACTGGGTACACTTCAAAAATTTCAAAGGCGTGAACAGCGAGCAAGATCGTCCACTACGTCGTGCAGGCAACTGCGAAACCATCGGGCGGCGCTCACCAAACATGATCGGGCTCGGTGATCTTGTACAGCCGCGTTGCTAGGGAAAGGCAAACGACCACGAGAAAGACAGTACGGAGGTGGTTGCGTCCGATTTCGTCGAAGTAACCGGAGGTAGTAGAACGAGCTCCGACGCCGCTGGACTCGGCCGAAGCGGCGTCGGACTTGCGCTTAGCCGCTTTCGCCGTCATCGTGCGGACGTGGGCACGGTGCGCCGACGTCTCCAGGTCATGACGATCCCCTCCTCGGCACGGCGTGCGCTCGCGCCCGGAAAAAAAGAAACACAGGCGGCCAGCCCGGAAATCATAAAATCAATAGCAGCGGTACCGCCACAGCGGACCGGTTCCACAGACTACGTCGAGTGGCGAGAGAAATGTTGTTTGTGGGCGCCGCCATGTTACCAATGATGATGATGATGCCATGGCGTCTCCATAGAGTAAAGCAACTAGTGGAAATCAGTGGAGTAAAACATGGGGTTGAGGAAGCAAGCAACGGCTTCTTTCTTTGCAACGAGTAACCGCAGGATTGAAGCATTGTTGGCGTTCCAGTTGGAAGGAGGAAGAAAAATGAAAGGTCAAGAGAAAAGGAGGAATACATATATGAAGTTCAGTCTATATAGCAAAAGTGAAACTGAAGCTAAAGGTATCGTGCGCTGACATCGCACAGCACACCGACGCCTTCAACGAAATAATCTAGTAACGTTGGACGCCTTAGCGTTTCGCTTCCATAAAAACGCAGCCGCCGGTCGGGTTCGAACCCGGGAACTCCGGTGTCGGGTTTTTATGGAGGCGAAACGCTAAGGCGCCCGTGTGCTGTGCGATGTCAGTGCACGTTAAAGATCCCCAGGTGGTCGAAATTATACCGGAGCCCTCCACTACGGCACCTCTTCTTTCCTTTCTTCTTTCACTCCCTCCTTATCTCTTCCCTTACGGCGCGGTTCAGGTGTCCGTCGATATATGAGACAGATACAGCGCCATTTCATTTCCACAAAAAACAATTATTATTATTATTAGCTAAAGGTCCCGCACAAGGATAACAAGGAGCACAAGTGCTACTGGTGTCCCCATCTATCGTGATGCGATCGAGACTGGCGATACCCGCTGCCCAGGGGGCCATGCGAAAAGTTACAGCTGATCGCTAAAAATGTGCAAGAAAAGCTGAGGCTGCTCGAGGCCGGCATCAAATCACTCGACGTTCGGAACTAGCAGCATGGCTACGTTAAAGGTGCGTTGGATGATGCGTTGTCTTGCAGGACGTGCGTGTTATGTTTTGAAGAATTGGTCTCCGCTCTGTGCAACAAGTTTCGTTGTTAAGCTGTGTCACAGGCGCACTTATCGAGGCTTTCGGAACATTTTTTCGTTAAGAGAACTGATAAAGTGTGCAAAAGCAAAGTCTGCAAGCCCAATGGAAAAGGCCGGAAGGAATGTCAGACAGCATATCTCCTCCCAACGCCTCCGGCAACTGTTTGGCGAGGGCGCACGGAGGAGCTGTTTGACTACTTTTTCTGGCGCGCTGTTAAGCGAAAGAAGAGTAGACTCAAGGCTGCCTCTCCCGCCGGCTAGATCGTTTTTGGCTGCTGATTAGCGCTTTCACTCGGAAAGTCCACGTCGGTGCAGTCGCTCTCCTTCACTCGAAACGCTTACGCGCGCGCAAATCGTGCATACTGCAGCGATGACATCCAAGGTTTGTACCGGTCCCTCTGATGTCTCGAGCGAAAATGTTATGAAGTACTGGAGTAAAAACCGTTTTGAAAATAACTATATGAGCATTTTAACTTGCTTCGTTCTTGTTTACATACTTGCGGCAATTTTCATTATCTTTGCAGCCCGTTCTGTACTCCTATTTTAGGAGTTCCTGCGCATACAGGGTTCGCATTGGTGAGTACGTAATACGCATTCTGATAGAAATTTTCGTCGTCGGCAGTTCGCCCTTAGGCGTTATTACATTCCCCAGTTTTTGCCAGACCGCAGCAAAATACTCATGCCATTCACGTAAACGTTGCCTGTTCCCGTCTACTTGCAGCCCTTGCCTGGAAAAACGTCGACTACGAGTACAAAGCTGTAAACCTTATCAAGGATGGGGGCGAACAGGTGAGTGCAGTTGGACTTGGATATCAGTCCTTGGCCTTACTCTGCTGTACCATGGCTCTGTCGTGCACAAAGGGTCCCAGGTGGTCAGGTTCACTAGTCTCTCTTTAGAAATTGATTAGAGTGCTGCAACTGCATCTGTTTCTTTCAGCAACACAGTGAGCTTGCTGGCAAAAAGTTTGGCGATGAATTTCATGTAGATATGCATTTACGGAAACAGATGCCCCAATTGGTTTAATTCTCGACAACTTCTTTGCAGCTTCAGCAACTATATCATTTGCATGCATTATAATATAGAAATAATGCATGTGCTGTAATATAGAAGTGCTTTCAATACTATATATATGCCCCTTAAATGGCTTGCAAAGTATTCCACTGTTCTGTGCATAATGCATTCTGCGGTTCTCCCCTTCCAAAAACAAGAACTTTACTGTAAACAACAGGTCACTTCTATGTTTCAAAGGGAGACAGGATTTTGATATGCGCCTGACAACTGGTGCACAGCCGTTTTCATGGCATATCGCTTTCAGAGTGTAAGAAAACTAAAGGAATTCTTAATCGCCCTTTTCCAGCCCCTTTCTACTTGACAGTGGCTTGTTAAGTGAAATTAAAATATTGTCATATATTGTATTATATCTGTTGTACTTGCAAGTAGTTAGTGGTGCATGGAGCCTTTTGGCTGCTAGTTCGTATTTAACTAGACAAAAATGTGCAATGCAGTTCAAATTATTCTGCTATGTGTGTGTTGTAATTCTGTGTATACCCTTTGGGCACTTTTTGCAAAAATTTTCTCATTTAATTTTTAAGAGGACTGATATATTAGGACAGTGACTGCGAAATGATGAGCATTTCTATGTGAATAGAAAATATATACACTGCTGCTCAGTGAAGAAAGGGGGCATACATTTACAATGCTTCTTGCAATATGGGTCTTGTACAGTACGCATGTAGAAATGTAATAAGTGGAGGGTTAAACATCACCATGTGCTTATTAGCCACATTTTCCTCATCCAGCGCTTGAAAAATGATCAGTAAATCTGGTCAACGGCCAAATTGCTTGCAAGCACAATAATTTCTATTTTCTTGTTCCGCTTGCTTGCAGCTTTGTATTCAAGATTGCATGGACATGCAGGATATATTGATTTTGCCTGAAATTATGAAAATCATGTGCCTAATTTCACAAGCAGTGTTTTCTTTGAGTTCTAGTTAATTATTCATTCTCGAGTAGTAGCTCTAAGTCATGCAGGTTAGTGTGACCATGTTTCGTTTGTTGGCAGTTTTAAGACCTAGTAAGGGTTGTAAACTGGTCAAGAACTTTTAAACCAGCTGCAATCCTAACACTGTGTGCTGTCTCTGTCGCATGTCCTCATCAGTATGCACTTAATGCCTTTGTCAATACAGACTGTTGCAACGCAAAACGCGCATAGTAAAATGCTTCTCTCGGTTAAATTGCTCACTTATTCGCACTGGAATTTGACGCAGAAATGGCACACGACAGTCTTGCTTTTTCAATAGCAAGTTTGGGAGACACACTTTCCTGGTTTGGTCAGAATTTTTTTTGTTCATCATCTTCATTTTATTTTGTGAAACCAATACGTCAAAACTTGATTAATTATAATTGTCTGCAGCATTCACGACCCAAAACAAGCAGCTTTCGCATAGTGCACATTTAGCGTTGCAACAGGCAGTATGTGCCACCAAAGGGCCCAAGAATCAGCTCTGTTGTAATCTTAGCACATAACTGCTGTCATGCATTTGATCTCTAAATACCATTGCTTAGCATGGTTTGTTAAAAAAACTGTAAAAGCTTTAGAGTTCAGTGCATAATGTCAAGGGAGGATTCTTTCCATTACAATAATGTAACCAGCCAAGAAATCTATCGTGCTTTCTCTGTGATACGTTAGAGGTAGGTAGACATTTCTTGAAGTGCTGTGTTCTAAAATGAAACCCCATTTCAGCATTGTGGTGAGCCTGTTAGCATTTCACAAAACCGAGAATTTAGCAGTATAGCTGTCTATGAAGAAGAGCAGTTGTTCGTACCACAGCCGTATTCGCAAGACTTAGTTCCTTAAAACCAAGTTTAGTTTGTCTACTCCAGAGCCTTCTTGGTTTTCATTTTAGAAAGTTGGCTGTATCAACAATAATTGTAGATCTGTATCAACAATACTTGATCTCTTTATATAGAGGCCTCTAAGTATCTATACCAAGAGATCTCTTTTAGTAAGGTCTAGGCTGTGCACTGTTTCTTGTGACCATTCGTTCAGCATATGCCAACCTGCCCTTGCCTTTTGCTTTTCATCTTGCAGCACTCGGCTGAATTTATTAAGGTGAACCCAATGGAGCAGGTGCCAGCTTTGGTGCATAATGGAGAGACATTCACACAATCTGTAAGTGTGTTTTGCTCTGTTTGTTTGCTTTTTATGTTAAATTTTTCTTATCTTTCTTCTCTCTTTTTGAAAAGCCTGTGGCTTAACTTGCTGATGCCCTGGTTAGTAGCCACCTCTGAAGTGTCTGGTCAGTGTTCAAGCAGTATATTTGGAGTACGCAGTTAGATGCTTTGCTTCTTATCTGTGCTGACATCACAAAAAATGTAGCACAGTTGAGGCTTTGAATACCAGAAATACATGCTGCTGTCTTGCGCCATTTCACACACACATTACAGCCACCGGTGATCTGCAGGCAAGCAGCCATGAGAGCATGAATGGTGCCATCAGTGGCACTGCCTCCGCGGTGGGCTGCACCCTCTTTAAATGTTGCTTGGTCACAGTATGCCATAAGTATTGAAGTCACCAAGAAACTGCAATGATCTGCATTGGAACAACATGTTTACAGCTCTATATGACCATTGCACTTTCCTGTTTTTGTATTTTTCGCACATGCTGACAGCAGTGCATATGAACTACGGAGTCGAACCTGGTTACATGTGCTAAAGGTAAAGGGACTTAGGAAGGCTTCTTTTAAAGCGCAGATGTCAATAACTTTTTGCAGCAGTGCAAACTGCTTGCATTAACTATGACAACTGACTTATATGTTATGTTGCCCAGGCTTACTCGCGAAGCCAAAGCATATTAGTTGACAAGGGACCAAGTTGAGACATTTACGCACACATTCTTCACTCTTTGTCTACTGATGCACAACGGCTTCGTGAAAATCAACCTACAAGCCGAAGTTACAACTTTGTTGTAGCTCATTCCTTAGACAGATATTTGCAGAATTTTATGTCCTGCCTTTACCATCTGGTGATACTCTGTCACACGCAACTTCGTATTTTGGACTATTTTATAGTTTGTACTTAAGGCTTCAAGCACTGGTAAGACATGGATGCAGTGCTGCTGTTGTTAGGAGTGCTTATCTGCTAGCACAGCTGATGTCAGTAGCAGTGCTCATTTCAGCCATTTTGTCACTGCAGCCTTGCCATGTTCTTCGGCATCTTATGTGCTGTTTCATTCACGCGATTAATGCTCAAAGCTGAATAGGATGATGTTCACACCTTTATTAAGCGGATTAGGATGGGTCACAGTGCACGAAGATTTAATTGCAAAACATGCCAAATATAAACAATATGTGCCATAGCTGGTGAGACTTAAGAGGCTAACAGCAACTGCTGTGCAAAGGTTGGAGCATGCATCTTTCTAATCTGTTGTGTTACAATGCAGCTCGCTATCATTGAGTACCTGGAAGATAAATTCCCGGAGCCCAGATTACTGCCAAAAGAGCCAGCACAACGTGCAAAGGTATTTACAAGTTTTCACACATGCTGCTTTCAAGCACTATATAGTACTTCCATTGTATAGAGCCATTGCTGGCAGCTTTATGATGCAGGTTGTGTCAACCTTTCCAACTTCTCTCAGCTAAAGTCTGTGAGGATTGGCTTTAGTTGTGGTAAGTACCTACATTTTTCAAAAATTAAATTTATTGTGTGAAGCGGATAAGTGGAACTGATTAGTAGCATGGAACATATCCAGCTTCATTTACATTGCAGAGCACGCCAAATGTGGAGCAGTCTCTATTGAAGGAAGATTCTGGTGACCTGTCACTAGTGCCAGAACTCTTACTGGTTGCGTGCAGACATTGGGTGTGAACGTAAAATGAAGCACTTGCTTTCGGTCTAATACCCCTGCCACACGGCAAATTTAATATCATTCCCATCAAATGACATTTGCAACTACCTAATGCCAGTAATCTGCTGCTACACGGGAACATTTAATGTCATTTGCTTGGAATGACATTCACCATCGAATGAGTTAGGGGAACTCATTTGCATTCGATCTCGAACCGAATGTGTACTCTGGACACCAGATACGCAACAGAAACAAGTGACGCAAAAAAATAGCATGCGCACTGCCAAAGTTAGAAATTGTATTTATTTAGTTCTGCTAAAGAAATATTAATTTTGGTGCGAACCTCTTGACACTAAAAGCTGTCGTGGATAGCTGTTACTCTCGGTCCCAGCAGCAGCCAACGGCAGCGGCCGGCTGTGAAGCAGGTCCTTTCTCGCGACCGTCGATCATTTTGGGTTGCGTGTTTCTTGCTGGTTGGCATTCCATGTTCGTTTAGCTCGCAAGTACCTAAAGATGTAACTGAGCACTTCACCTTTTCGAAGTCATTCCCACGCTCCGCATGCCTCAGCGCTCTGCCGCGTCAGCCATTTTGTTTGTTTACATTTATCAAATTTGTGGGTGACTTTGTACTTGGCTTGGCTTTTTATGGCTTAAGTGCTGGAGAATTTCCAGAAATAATATTTAAAGCTTATATTATTGTACAGAAATGTTCTCACCCGCTTTAGAAACACCACATAACAATTTCAGACGTCTTTTATGTGCGCTGATGTCTTTCAATTGCACTATATTTTTTTCACTGACCTTCACTGCCATCATTTTTGAATTACATTATTTTTTACCGTGTAGCACCGAATGAGACCAAATGACATTCGATGCATCGAATGACATTCGGTTAGAATGACGTTAAATTTTCCGTGTAGCAGGGGTATAAGCTTTTACTTCATGCTGTAATGTTTGACAAGGGTTTGTAGCAGCACAGACCATATTCTCTACTTTTCCCCTTAAAAGCTACTTGGACATGTCGGTTGCTGTGCATTTCAGCCATTTAGTAACAGGCGTTGTGGTTTTATTGCTGCTTTGCTCATTTCCTTCGCTTTCTGTGCAAAGCAGTGACATATTTTAGACATACCTGTCATGTATAAAGGGTTAATGAATGGTATGTTCCATTTGTTCTTCTGTTTGTTCCTTGTTTAAGCACTATTTCATTACTGATCATTCATCAGCCAGCCCCGTTGTTTAGCTTATTAAGATCTGTATCAGTTTTTTTGTTTTTTGCATGAGTATATAAACCTGCTACTTCACTGTGGTTTGTTTTGCTACTCTATGACAGTTAATACGCAGCTATGAGGAAGTTACTGGTGATGGTCACTTATCCAGCTTTGAGATAATTGTCAGTCATATCCGCTGGTAACTTTGCTTCATCTGGGTTGACATTTACAATGTGCATTCATTTCTTAGGCCCGAGCTGTGGCGGAGCTGATTGCTTCAGGCATTCAGCCATTGCAGAACCTGAACGTTCTATTGCGCCTAGATGAGTCCAAGAGGAACGAATGGGCTGTCCACTTTATTACCAAAGGTTTCAAAGGTGAGATGGTGTCTGCGCCACTTTGTCAAGCTACTTTACATAGCAGGCTTCATAGACTACGTTAGGTTAATATCTTCATTGCTGTTAAATTATTGAGAGGGGCTTCTGCTTTTAAAGAGTTTGATCAAAGGTCAGATACTAACAGTGAATCTTTGGTCCAAGTTCAGCTGGATATGCATAGAAACACTTGCCCTAACAGTGCATGTGTCCTGCTTCATTGCATTAGGTCTGTTTACACTTTAAAAGACCACTGTGTTTTCTTAGTAATGTTGGTGGCACAGCTTTTCCAGATGTACTTTGTACCATGGGAACTCCTTCAGTAAGGTCACTGGTATGCAATTGGTGGGAACAGTAGAAGAATTTGGAAACTATTTAAATATGTTACTCCTAGTGTTCAGTTGTTAATAGTATTTCGTGTGCTCAAAACTGGCATAGTTTTTTCAGAGTTAAGAAGTTTCGAGCATAAATAAGCTGGCGACAGAAATTTATGTGTGTTCTGCTGTTAAGGCCTGTAGTATACCCATGTTTGCTCATGAAGCAGTGACGTGTGTTTTGGGTTTCATAAGACACAACTTTGTTTTAAACATGTGCTGTAAGGAAAGACACGGAAATCCAGCATGCAAACTTAACTGCCAAGTGATGTAAGCACCCAGCTTTGTGTTGCTGTAAACATCACCTTGAAATTCTCCAGTGATCGTGGTGAATTAAGTTTCGAAATATTTTGCTTCTCATCACGTCATTGTGCAGCTCTGGAAGCCACACTTGCCAAGACGGCTGGAAAGTACTGTGTCGGTGACGAAGTGACCATTGCGGACGCCTGCCTGGTGCCTCAAGTGTACAATGCCAACCGTTTCAAGCTGGACATGAGCCAGTTCCCGACGCTGTCACGTGTCAGCACTGCGCTTGAAAGCTTGCCTGCATTCAAAGCTGCCCATCCCTCTCGTCAGCCAGACACCCCACCGGAACTCAGGGAAACAAACTGAACACCTTTGCAAAATGCCTTGCCAACTGTTTTTTTACTGCATATTATCCACCAGCCTTTATTGTGCTACACTTGGGCATCCTGGCTATTTTCAAAAGTTGTGGGCAACTCGCAATCTTTATTAAAAATAAATTTGTATTTTCGTAGTTGTAGGTATTCTTCATACTGGCCTGCACAAGTTGTCTCGACTCGTTTGTGCAGTGCTCACGTTTAAAGGAGCAGCCTGCAGATTGAAGATTGCGATCCATCGGGCAGGAATGACTTCTGAGTGCACCTTTATCTAAATAAAACTGTCTCAGTACTACTTCGGCACATATCCAAGGAAGGGTCCAGCAACCACCTGACCATCCTGAGAGTGCTCTTGCTGGGCATGCACCGGTCAGCACAGCACCCCCCCCCCCCCCCCACTTTCAGATACATTTACCTTGGGCCCTTACGAAAAAAAAAATCTTGCTATGTGCTCAACTCTACTGTGGGGGAAAAATGTGCTTTTACTTGCCCTTGGGATGCCTAGAGAATGAACTCAAAGACAAAATGTTGTGCAGGTGACAGATGTTTTTGTGTTTCATAACAGAACTGCATGACCTACAGCATAATCATATGGGTTGATAGCAGTGGGTTTCTTTTGCTCAAAAAATATTCAGCAAGGAAAGCCTTTTGCTGATGTGGAAGATGGGAGAGATTTGTAGGTGGCTGTCGGAGGGGGCAGTCCTATTTGAACATTGCATTTCTTGGTATTTCATCAATCATACAAATTAATTTTTTTCAACAAACATTTTTTATGTGGGGGCGAGTCTCGGACTCTCACCTTGACCTGTAATGGAGAGTTTCCATTACAAGAGTTTCCATTACAGGTTGCATTTCGATTGAGGCGAAACTCAAAAAGATGCTTATGTGCGATGTTGTACACGTTAGGCTACGGAACCTCAAGTGGTCCCAATTTATCCAGAGCCCTCCACTACGGTGCCTCTTTCTCCCTTCTTTTGCCTCATGGCACGACTGAGGTGTCTGACGAGCAGTGAAACAGTTACGGCACCTCAAGAACCAGTGCACAGACACTTGACGGTGAGGCGACGACTCTGCATAGGTATGAAACCTGCGGCTTTAGAGATGGCGGTTTTAAAAAAAACGGCATCTCGAAAGGAATTTTATGCGAGCAGGTTTATACCATAGTGTGTGCTGTCACTCTTTGTTAGCGAAATAACCAATAAAAGCGGGACATAAGGTTTCTTGCGTTTGTAGTGCTTCCTATGGCCATCTGCGAACGATACAACTCAATATAACCCGCCGCAGAGGCCGCGTGGTTAGAGCGCCTGGCTAAATAGCTGGAGCTGTGCGATGTCAGCGCACCGCTAAAGATCCCCAGGTGGTCGCAATTATTCTGAAGCCCTCCACTGCGGCACGTTTCACTCCCACCTTCCTTCACTCATATAATTACAGTGGTTTTGACAAAAGGAAATCGCGTAGTAACTGTCTTATGTCCCGGTGGAGACCTGAACCGCGCCGCAAGGGAAGGGAGGCAGGTGGAAGTCAGAAGAAAGAGAAAGAGGTACTGTAGTGGAAGGGTCCGGAATAATTTCGACCATCTGGGGATCTTTAACGTGCACTGACATCGCAAAGCACACGGGCGCCTTTTGCGCATCGCCTTCATTTAAACGCGCCCTCTGTGAGGAAAGTGGGTATATTATCATCATTTATAATCAGCAATATTTTTTATCCTCCGACGGACAGCGCTACACGCGCCCATGCGCTCTCGAGCCGCACTGTTCGTGGTCGAAGTAGAAGAAGAATGAACGGCGCGATGAGCGGAAGCACCGATGTACCCACGGGTCCCGTCCCCTCGTCGCCGAGCAGCCCCGACCTGCCGCCATCCACGGAGGCGCCCTCGGAGCGGCCGAGAAAGAGGAGCTCGAACCAGCCGCCGTCGCGGTGGTCTGCAAGTCGAGGCTCTGCCAGCGTCGTCACCCCGACCCCTCTGGGCTCACCGCCGACCCCGCCCTCAAGGTCCAGCATCACCAGAGGCAGTCAACCGAAAGGCAGCCCCTCGCGTGAGCGTAGCCGGCTAATGAGCGTGAGCGAGCAGACCATACGGGGCCTCGAGAGCATTGTAAGCACCTCATGTCGTACGTCCCAGCTGCCAGAGGAGTCACTAGGGGCGCACAGTTATCACCTCAGAGCGGAGGTGCAGATGCAGCGAAGAGACCGCGACATGCGGATAGAGGAGATGATGCATGGGGTCTCCGAGAGCGGAGTATGACGCACCAGACTACCGCACCGGTTTCCCCAGCTGGCCCTAGTGACGCCTCTCCCAGCGGCTCTCGTAGAACTTTGCCTGTCGGCTAGGGCGCCTAGCGAAGGGTGCTCACCCGATTCAAAGGGCATGTCAGTACCTCATATTCATCATCAGATGCAGAAGCAATATAGCCTCGTTTGAACTGAACGCGAAGCAAGTCGTGTGAGTGTTAGGCTTAGCAAGCCCAAAACCGCGGCGCCTCCGCGTTTTGTGGACTCGATTTTAGCGGGTCAAGCCCCGGCAGCGATGTCCAGCGTAGAGCAGGGCAATGCAATCAGAAGGCGTTCAAGTTCGTGGCCCCATGCCTATGTCTCGAAGACAAGATGCTGCTAGTGAAAACATTTCGTCCACCGAGATGTGACATACTGCGCCATTTCCTTTCCTCAAAAACCAATTGAGTTGAACAGAAATTTTACCCGCCGCGGTGGCTCAGTGGCTACGGCGCTCGGCTGATGCGGAGTACCCGGGTTCGAACCCGACCACGGCGGCACCGTTTCAATGGATGCGAAACGCAAAGGCGCCCGTGTGCTGTGCGATGTCAGCGTACGTTAAAGATGCCCAGGTGGTCGAAATTATTCCGGGGCCCTCCGCTACGGCACCTCTTTCTCCCTTCTTTCAGTCCATCGCCTTTATCCCTTCCGTCACGGCGCAGTTCAGGTGTCCGCCGAGATGCGAGCCAGATACTGCGCCATTTCCTTTTTTTTAATTGGTTTTTTGGGGGAAAGGAAATGGCGCAGTATCTGTCTCATATATCATTGGACCCCTGAACCGCGCCGTAAGGGAAGGGACAAAGGAGGGAGTGAAAGAAGAAAGGAAGAAAGAGGTGCCGTAGTGGAGGGCTCCGGAATAATTTCGACCACCTGGGGATCTTTAACGTGCACTGACATCGCACAGCACACGGGCGCCTTAGCGTTTTTCCTCCATAAAAACGCAGCCGCCGTTTCCTTTCGCCAAAAACCAATTTTCAGAAGAAATTGAGAAATTGGTTTTTGGGGAAAGAAAATGGCGCAGTATCTGCCTCACATATCGGCGGACGCCTGAACCGCTCGGTATGGTAAGGGATAAAGGAGGGAGAGAACGAGGTGCCGTAGTGGAGGGCTCCGGAATAATTCGACCACATAGAGATATTGGGCGCTCGGCTACTGATCCGGAGTACCCGGGTTCTAACCCGACCGCGGCGGCCGGCGCCCGTATCCTGTGCGATGTCAGTGCACGTAAAGATTCCCAGGTGGTCGAATTATTCTGGAGCCCTCCACTACAGCACCTCTTTCTTCTTTCTATACCTCCTTTATCCCTTCTCTTACGGCGCGGTTCAGGTGTCCGCCGATATGTGAGCAGATACTGCGCCATTTCCTTTCCCAAAACCAATTTTCCGTTTTCAATTTGCCCGACAGCGGCGGCTGCGTTTTTATGGAGGAAAAACGCTAAGGCGCCCGTGTGCTGTGCGATGTCAGTGCACATTAAAGATCCCCAGGTGGTCGAAATTATTCCGGAGCCCTCCACTACGGCACCTCTCTCTTCCTTCCCTCTTACACTTCCTCCTCTATCCCTTCCCTTACGGCGCGGTTCAGGTGTCCAACGATATATGAGACAGATACTGCGCCATTTCCTTTCCCCCAATACCAATTATTATTATTATATTATTTCAATTTGTCGCGGCGGCTGTTTCGATGGAGGCGAAACGCTAAGGCGCCCGTGTGCTGTGCGATGTCAGTGCGCGTTAAAGATCCCGAGGTCGTCGAAATTCTTCCGGAGCCCTCCACTACGGTACCTATTTCTTCCATTGTTCTCTTGGTCCCTCCTTTATCCGTTTTCTTACAGCGCGGTTCAGGTGTCGGCCGATATGCGAGACAGATACTGCGCCATTTCTTTCCCCCAAAGTCAATTTTAATTTTCATTTCATTTTCAATTTCTTCAGACAACTGGTTTTTGAGGAAAGGAAATGGCGCAATATGTGTGACATCCCGGTGGACACCTAAACCGCGCCGTAAGGGATAAAGGAGGGAGTGAAAGACTAAAGGAAGGTAGAGGTGCCGCACAGTGGAGGGCTCCAGAATAATTTCGACCGCATGGGTTTCTTTAACGTGCACTGACATAGCACAGCACAGGGACGCCTTTTTCGTTTGACCTCCATCGAAACGCTGCCTCCCAACCCCGCTTATCCGACAACTTCCTTCATGCTGCTTTCAGAGGCATCTTTATATGCGCCTTTTTATGACGTCGGGGTGAATCAACCTACCCTCTGCCTCGGCTACTAGGCCTGAGCCTCCAGACTCTCAGCTCTACCCGCAGGTATTGATATGAATTCTAAAAGAAAAATTTCAGCCGGACAACTCGACTGGACCAAACGTGGTCGAGTTAATGTAAGCGCGCCAAGTATGGATGCCCTGTCAGTTTTTACGATGTTTTTAGACCAAAGAAATTCTCGTAAGAAACGAAATTGCAAGAAGACGCGATAGACAAAAACAGCGGTTCACCTCAACTCATTACCATGAGTAAGGGAAATTTGCGGGGAAAAAATGATGGCTTATTTAGCGTGGTGAGGCCAAATGCGAATTAAGTTCCAGGTCGAGGCTCGGTTTCAAATAGGCATTAGGCAAAGTTTGGTGAAATCGTACAGTGAGGGCGTTATGATTCCCTGCAGCGCTCGTTTTTGTTGTGCCTTCTTATGTCGTCTCGTGACTTTTAGCGTTGTATTAGGACTGGACATGCGCGGAGGAAGGACTCGTTAGAACGAAATGTTTGATGACGGCTGGACAGACAGAGGTCTCATGCTCGGCGTGTCGTCTAAGGTGGACAAGAGCGGTGAGGGTGTGACCCTTAAAGGGACCCTTGTTCTGATGGTCTTCTGAAGAGGTGGTCTTTGCAACCGCCCGTTCTTAGTGGGCGGTTGCTAATAAAAGGCTCGATTGAATTCCCCGCCAGCCTCTCTTTCTTTTGCCTACGGAATTGAGAAGAGTGAGCCAGCCCAAATTAGTCATGAGTCGAAATGAGCAAATCCAGTTGAATCGTGAGTCGAAATGAGTCTCTCCAGATAAGTCATGAGTCAAAAGGACTGTGCCAACCCCGATAAGCCGTGAGTAAGAATGAGAGAATGAACCTAAATAAGTCCACATGAGATGCGAGTCGAAATCAGTGAGCCAAGACGGGCCGCGATCTGAAGTGAGTTGTAACGAATAGCTGACCCCGGATAAGTCGTGAGTCGGAGTAGGTCCAAATTAGTTGTGAACCCTAATCAGTGAGTTCATGAGTGGTAGTAAGCCCTGGCTTGCGTGAGTATGAGTGAGTCCATAGATTTACCAATGCTGCGCAAGGAATTCTGAGTGAGCTAACGTGATCCTGCCAAGGTATACCACGACAACAGCCATGTATGTCGCCTCATCCACTGGACAAAATTAGGCCAGATGCATAGGCACTATAGCATTGCTTAAAGCTGACCACAAACTAAAAAGACGATGGCTTGTGGTGACCGCTGCCCGCACTATTGCTTGCATTCTCCGACCAGTTATGGCCGCATGTCTTGACGCAGGCTTCGCAAGACTCCAGTCCACGACCTCCTGCCAAAAAAAGGGACGTGACAAGGCACATCGTTTTCGGATCCCTTGCAGCGCTCCTTGGAGGGGCAGCCATCTTATTCCTCATAAAGATGGCGCTGCGTGGCGACATTTACTTTAGCGACGGGATCGTCTGCGACTCCGAGGACTGCCTGAAGCACGCCTACGACGTGGCCAGCCGCCTGAACCCGCGCTTTAAGCCCTGCGACGACTTCGCTGCCTACGTGTGCTCTGCGTGGAGGACCAAGGACGAGGCCTCGGTGAGCGTGCTGATGGATGTCGAATACGCTTACTCGAGGGATCTGCTGCAGAGGTCATCACAAGAACCGCTCGTGCCAGAAGCCGCGAGCGCCCTGAAGATGATAAACCGCTGCGTGGACCGTTCGCAGGAGGACTCGACGGACAGCCTGCACGCGTTGCGCCAGTTATTTGACTCGAACGAGGCCAAGGCGAGAGATCCCCTCGACAAACTCGTCGGCCTCGCTGTCAACTGGCACTTGCCGATTCTGTTCAACGTGGCGTTGCTGCCAGAGACGGATGCCGGGGAGCGCTTCATTTATATATTCCCCTCAGACTTGTTGGAAGTGGTGCTCGCCCTCCAGAAGGCGGTCGTCGCACATGGCCTTTACGATCTGGCCTGGCAAAACATGCCTTCAGTCACCGGGGTGCACTTCACTTACACCAAGGAAGAGATTCGTGACGCAGTTATGAGCGTGTTGCCTGACTGCCTGGATTCCACCGACGCCAGTCACGAAGACCCGGTGGTCCTATCCGTCAATGATTTGCCGCGGCTATCGTCATCTGAGGGCTGGTTGCCGTCCTTCCGCAAGGCGTTCGATGTAACTCCGGCCATGAACGAGACCGACCGGGTTGTCGTAACTCACCAAAGCCTCCTGGACGCCCTCGTTCGAGCTTTTGACTTAAGGAAAGCAGTTCTCAGTGAAGCACTTCTTTGGCTCATCAGCCAGTACGCTTGCTTCCTCGCTTGCACGGATCTTATTAAGGCTCTGCCGGGTTTCAAGGTGGCTCCGGTCGCGCACGCATTGTTGTGCGCCTTAGAGGTCGAGGCCACCCACGGCGTCCTGCTGAGAGCCGACGCGAACAAGCGACTCAAAGACGAGGAGCGCGCCAACGTTGTGGGCCAGTTTGACGACATCAAGAGGCTGGTGGTCGCGAAGATTGATTCCACGACAGTTTTGAGTCGTGATGCGAAGCTTAGTGCTGCCGAGCACATCAGAAGTGTCAGGCTTAGTTTCGGAGCAGAAGACGTCCTTCTGGACACTAAGGAACTGTCCGAACTGCTCGAGGCCCTCCCCGAAATCAGGACTGTGTTCTTCCGAACCTGGCTCGCTACTCGGGAGTCACTTAAATCCTGGAACGCAACCCTGCGCTACCAGCTTCCCGCGGTCATGCGGAGGACCCTGGCGAACACCTTAGTCTACTACGACCCGCTGACCCACTCGTTGGTCGTGTCGCCAGCGTCGCTCGTGCCACCGCTCTTCTACAAGGGTGGCACCAAGGTCATGGCGCTCGGGGGCCTTGGCTTCCTCATGGCCGCCCAGCTCGTTCGTTCGCTGGCCTACGGTGTGAGTGTGTGGTCGGGGTCTACGACACTCGACTTTCACCGCGAGATTCAAAAGAAAAGGCGCTGCGGCACCGTAGAGGAGCGACGCTGGTTTCCTGCGGCGGTGGCCATGGAGGTTCTTGCCGGCAGCCTCCACGGTGTCGGCCGTGTGATCCCCATCAAGGGCATGGAGCACTTCTCGAAGTATCAGGTCTTCTACCTCACTGCTTGTCACGTGACCTGCCGGCGCGACGGAAGTGATGTGCACTCTGAAGAGTGCAACGCTGCCGTTATTAACGCGGTATCGTTTGCCGATGCTTTCCGGTGCCAGGCCGGCTCTGAGATGAACTCGCCGAGAGAGAAGTGCGTACTGCTTTGACGTGCCACCTTCCCCCTCAGAGAATGATAATACGCTCTACCTTGGTGCTGGCAAAATGATTTTTTTGTGATAGGAAGATTTTTTAAAGGCGAAAGCCTTACTAGTCCCATTATGAGAAAACCCCGCGGTGTATGTTAGTGTGTACTACAGAAAATCCCAGCCATGGCTGAAGGCGACGTCATCAAGCAATCGTAGGGCGCACGCAGCAAGCCGCCGAGCACCGCCTGTGTATACATGTATACTTGTTCGTTCGTCTATAAAGACTCTCCACTGGCTGACCTCAATGTGGCGCCAGTTTTCCCGACTACATTCGTACAGAAATTGTGAGCGACTGTTTGTCGTACACTGTTCCGGTTGGCGTCATGCGATTTCTCGTTGCTTACATCTTACATGTGCTAGTGAAATTTCAGGCTAGCTTGGCAGTAATTCGAACTGTCGACACATTCACCTTAAATTGCATGCCTTGCCGGGCTACCTCTTCCCTTAAGTCACGGCTGAGGTGTCCATTGACATGCGAGACAGTAGCAGCACCATTTCCTTTCGTCAAAAACAAGGTTTCGTATTGAAATTGTGAAGAAACTGTTCGTCGTACACCGTTACCGGTGGTATCATACAAAATTTCGCTGCACATAGCATACGTCTCAGTCAGCTTGGAGGCTAGCTCAGACCTTGTACCTCGGACCTTTGTGGGTTCAGCGTTCGTGGCAACAACGTTCGGAGGCACGTCTTCGCGCTCACGACACACTAGTGATCTCGCCTTCACAGCGCGTAAGCATTTTAAGTGTCCTCTGAATTTTTTTTTAGCTAGAACAAAGGCTGGTTCTTAAAGATGTTGATGTGGTTACTTTTGCAGATGTTGGTGAAATTTTATTTCCTGTAGATCAAACTTGAAGTTGGCGCCATAACGGGGGACATGTGCTTCTAGAGCTCTTTCTGACAAAAATTAAAGTGTAATTTTTGTCATTCCACAATTTTAATTTCTGTGATAGTTTGCCGCTGTGTATACATTTCCTCTCTTCACTCCAACCAGCATCGTTCAGTGATGTGCCTTTGGCTTCCGTTGTACATAGCTTTGAACGGCTTGCACGTGACGTCACGTCAGCGAGATCGCTGCTACGGCGGCCATATTTTCGAACTGTTTGGCTACCCCGCGTGCTTTGAAACAAGGATAAACATTGGTGCTTTGTGCTGGGGCCGGCTCTTTCGCTCTTTTTGCGTAGAATTGCCTTTTCTGCCGTGTGCAGAGACTTTAAGCGAAAGCTGCAAACCAATTTATCGTATCAGTGCGTCTTGAGTGCGAGGAAAAGGTTTGGCATGCGTAATGCGTGCTTGCCGAAATGTCTTTGTGCTTTAAATAGCGCGTAACTGCCAGAGGTTAATTTCTTGCACGAGTAGTGGATCATCCAGGGTTCAAATTCCCAAGTATGCGTAGCTTTGTACCCACAGAGTGGGCATTCCACCCAGATGCGGCTAGCATGTCAAGGGTTTTATTTTTCGACGGGAGGCAAGAACAGTAAACATTCAGCGATAGTTGGTATTAAACCAGGCTATACCGCTCTACTCAAGTCTGTCACCGGCGAGTTCTCTGGCTTCTTGAGCTAACTGGTGTGATAATAGTACAGCCTTGTCACCCGCGCACTGTACTGTTTTTTCATGCTTAATAATAATAATTGGTTTTTGGGGAAAGGAAATGGCACAGTATCTGTCTCATACACCGTTGGACACCTGAACCGCGCTGTAAGGAAGGGATAAAGGAGGGAGTGAAAGAAGAAAGGAAGAAAGGTTACGGGAAGACGAATAAAAATGGAAGAATGTTGTGGTATACTGATAGCGCATGTTTTAAACTGCATTTTCATGTATCGCTTATCAGCCACGCAAGCAGTCGTCGGCAGATCACATGTTCATCGGCCTATAAAAAGGCACTGTCTCAATAAACGTTTGTTCAGTTCCAGCCTGGCGTCCGTCTGATACACAACAGTTGGCGACGAGGCAGCGACGGCGATGGCCGTCGGCAGGATCGGCGAGTATCGTCTCGGCACGAACGCGTCATGGGACGAATACGTCGAGCGCCTGGAAATGTTCTGCGAAGCGAACCAGATAACGAAAGAAGAGCAGAAAAGAGCAGTCCTGTTGAGCAGCTGCGGCGAAGAAGTGTACGGGCTCATCGTAACTTTGGTGAAGCCAGAAAGACCGACAGCAGCAACCTACGAAGAAATCAAGACTGCCGTTCGCAAGCACCTGCATCCAAAGCCTTCGGAGCTGTATGCAAGGTTTTTGTTCTACAGGCGAAACCAGGCTGCCGAGGAATCGGTTGCGGACTACGTCACGGCGCTTCGGAAGCTAGCCGAAGACTGCGGTTTTGGCAGCGCCCAACTCCCGTTGGACGTCATGATGCGGGATCGTTTCGTATGCGGACTCCGGAACGAAGGGGTTCAACAGCGACTTCTCGCAGAACACAGCCTTACGTTTAAGGTTGCGTATGACTTGGCCACAACTGCAGAAGCAACCGCTAAGCAACAGCGAGACATACGCAAACACGGTCGATACGAGACGGACTGCCAGGAAATGGTACAAGCAACCCGTGCGAAGCAAGACACCCCAGCGGAGGGGTCCAGCTGTTACCGGTGCAACGGTAAGCACGCTCCACATTTGTGCCGTTTTAGAAAGGCGACATGCTTCAACTGCAAAAGGGTTGGACATATAGCTAAGGCTTGTCGGTCGAAAGACGACAGTAGAACTGCTCGGAAGACAGCGTATGAGCAAAAGAAGAAAGGAGATAAGAGCAAGGGCGTGTACGAAATGAGTGCGTTGTTTTCCCTGTGCGAAGTGAATGAGCAAGAACAGAAGTTCATGGTTCAAGTAACGATTGAAGGGCAAGAAGTTCCGATGGAGGTTGATTCTGGCGCATCGTGCTCAATTGTGAGTGAAGATACGTTCAGGGTTGTTGAAAGGAATCACGGTAAAATACCACTGCAAGATTCTGGAACAACTATCGTAACCTGGTCAAAGGAGGCATTACCCGTGCTGGGTCAAGCAAGTGTCTTGGTGGAATTCAAAGGCAGGAAGGCAAAGCTACCTTTGCTCGTAGTACAGAAGCAAGGCAACAGCCTGATTGGGAGAAACTGGTTTAACCCGTTAGGTATTGGCTTGCGGGGTATACAGCAAGTAAACGTGGAGGACGTGCCTTCGCGATTTCCCGAGGTGTTTCGCAGAGACCTTCCTGGCTTCAACGGACCGCCAGTTCACATCGAACTGAAAGATGACGCCCAACCGGTGTTCCTCAAAAGTCGACCAGTTCCATTGGCCCTCAAGGACGACGTGGCCAACGAAGTGGACCGCTTGGTGCAACAAGGTGTATGGGAGCTCGTCAGCTACTCCAACTGGGCAACACCACTGGTAGTGGTAAGAAAAAAAGATGGAACTTTACGTCTTTGCGGCGACTATCGCAGTACCGTAAACAAAGCTATTAAGAGCAGTGGATACCCCTTGCCCACTACAGCGGAAATGCTCACAGCTCTAAGTTCAAGCAAGTTTTTTACCAAGTTGGATCTAGCCCAAGCTTATCAGCAGCTTACGCTAGACGACGAGACGGCTGAGGTGCTCACAGTTAACACGATAAAGGGACTGTACAAGGTTAAGCGGCTGCCGTTTGGCATTTCGGTCGCACCTTGGGTTTTTCAACGAGTCATCGACACGCTGTTAGCGGGCGTTCCCGGAGTGAAAGCTTATCTGGATGACATATTAATTTCTGGATGTAACGCCGAAGAGCACGCCGAGAGATTAGAGACTGTGCTATCGCGTCTGCAGAAGGCACAGCTACGAGTAAACAAGGACAAGTGTGAATTTAACCAGACGAGCATCGAATTCTTGGGACACAGGATTGATGACTCAGGAGTACATCCCAGCCGAAGCAAGACGGACGCCATCCAGCAAGCGCCTGCGCCCGCAAGCAAAAAGGAGCTGCAAGCCTTTTTGGGATTGCTGAATTTCTACAGCAGTTTCCTCAAGGGCAGGACGGAAGCGGCCGAACCGCTTTATCGACTGCTAGACCGTGACCACGAATGGAAGTGGACAGGTGAGCATCAGCGGGCTTTTGAGAGACTGAAAAATTTACTCAGCTCAGACGCCGTACTTGTGCCCTACGATTGCAAGCGTCCTTTAATTTTGTGCTGCGACGCATCGCCTGTGGGGGTGGGGGCAGTGCTAGCCCATCGTGCGGATGACGGGAAGGAGCAGCCCATAGCTTATGCTTCTCGCACTCTTGGCGTCAGTGAACGCAACTATGCTCAGATTGATAGAGAGGGTTTGGCTTAGGTCTTTGGCGTAAAAAAGTTCCACCAGTACCTAGCTGGGCGAGAATTTACAGTGATAACAGACCACAAGCCGTTACTCGGCCTGTTTAACACGGACAAGCGAGTGCCCGAAGTTGTGTCGCCCAGAATGCTGCGTTGGATTTTACTGTTGTCTGCGTATAACTACCACCTTGAGTACAGACGAGGCCAAGACAACTCCAACGCCGATGCACTCAGTCGTCTACCAGCCCCGGGAGACGAGGACGAGCCAAGACCGCCTGGGGACGTGCTCTTGTTGGAAGCGGTCGACTGCGCACCGCTGCAAGCGGCGGACATTGCTGCGCTGATCAAAAAGGACTCGGTTCTATCCCGGGTAAAGGAATGGCTACTCAGTGGCTGGCCGTCAACACAAGTGGACAGCAAGTTTGCTCTTTATGAGGTGAGACGGTCGGAGTTGTCATTGCATCGTGATTGCATACTGTGGGGGAATCGCGTCATAATTCCAACCGCAGCAAGAGAGAATGTGCTGCAACTCCTGCATGCAAATCATCCAGGGATGAGTGCCATGAAAGCATCAGCTAGAGGGCTCATGTGGTGGCCGAAGATGGACCACGAAATTGAGGAGTTTGTTCGGCACTGTCATCCGTGCCAGAATAACCGGCAAAGTGATGCCAAGGCTCCAGTGCATTTTTGGATCAAGCCAGATCAGCCTTGGAGTCGACTGCACATTGATTTCGCTGGCCCAGTCAAAGGAGACGTTTTCTTAGTCGTGGTAGACGCGTACAGCAATTGGGCTGAAGTCGAAATCATGCCATCCATGAAAGCTACGGCTGTCGTCAACAGCTTAAGGAAGATGTTTGCGACACATGGTGTACCGGACGTTATCGTTTCAGATAACGGCACAACTTTCACTAGCACAGAGTTGCAAATGTTTTTGAAGTGTAATGGCGTGCGTGCAATTTTCACTGCACCTTATCATCCAGCCAGCAATGGTAGGGCGGAGAGGATGGTAAGAGAAGTTAAAGAAGCATTGAAGAAGCAGAGTTAATGTTCGGACGAAGACTGAGGTCAGCGTTAGACAGACTCCATCCGGACCGGCAACACGCGCCTGAGTTACAACGACCGGAGACTAAGAGGTTTCGTGTCGGTGACGCGGTCTACGCTAAAAGCTTTTGCCCAGGTCCAAGGTGGAAGGCTGCCAGTGTTGTGGCAGTCAGAGGTCCGGTGTCGTACGTGGTACAGCTAAACAACGGCGAGCGTCCTCACAGGCACCGCAACCAGTTGAGGAGCGCCTGGACGCGGCTCGTAGTTGACCCAGTCACAAGTGAGGACTACCACGTCAGGCTTCCTCCTACAGCCAGGCAGCCACAGCCGCTGTCTGCTAGCCCAGAAGCAACCCCTGGGGCGAGTCCAGGCCAAGCCACCCAAGTACCGGTCGAGCCGCGAAGATCAACGCGTGTTCGACGGCCTGTCCTGCGTTATGGCATTAATGGCTAGCTAGTCCGTTTTGGATTGTGCAAATCTTAGGAGAAAGGAGTGTGGTATACTGATAGCGCATGTTTTAAACTGCATTTTCATGTATCGCTTATCAGCCACGCAAGCAGTCGTCGGCAGATCACATGTTCATCGGCCTATAAAAAGGCACTGTCTCAATAAACGTTTGTTCAGTTCCAGCGTCCGTCTGATACACAACAAATGTGGAAATACGGAAGATGGCAGAAGAGGCGTAACATAAGGCGGCAAGAAGAGAGCAAAGTTGATTAGGGAATACACGAGAGTAGGAAAATAATTAGGAAATGAAGAGCGGTACGTAGGACAAATAATTGTGATCCCGCATCCCGCGCGGGTCCACACGGGACGGAGAGGCAGAGACATCGCTACACTTTGTTGGAACAAAGCGGATTTATTCAAGTCGTATTACATTTTAACGCGACAGCATTAAGGGCCCTGTGTCGTAGAAAAGCTGGTGTCGGCGGCGTTGGCCGTGAGCGAAAAGTCGTCCTCCTCCTCCTCCTCCTCCTCACACCTCCTCCTCCTCGCAATGTACGCCACTGCCCCAACTGATAGCGCGCGACGGCAGCGCCTCCCGCTCGTCTCGTTCGGGCGCAGTGGGGCCGTGCGGGCACGCAGGAATCACGCGCTGAGCGGCGAACAACGCAGCGCACATCCAAAGCGCATTCACCACGAAGCTTGCGGCTTGCTGCCAGTTCGTTCGGCGCGGAAACTATGCTGGCGCTCGTGGCATCGGGTTTGTCGAGAACGATGTGCCGACGAACTACGACTGAAACTTGAGTCCCGCGCGTTTCGGCAAGGCGCCTGGCAGCGCTTCCACGTGGTTTGCCGCTCCGCGCGTCCGTTTCGCCGTACGTAGCAGAGCGATTTGTCTGACGGGCAAGGCGTCCCGCCGAACGGGCGATGCATGGTGTTCCGTGGACTCCCTGGCAGTGCTGCAACACGCTGTCGCGCCCCACTCTTAAAGGCGAAGCTTAAGCGTCCTCCAATTTTAAGTACATGACGCAGAGGCTGGGGTGCCCAAGCTTGCATGCCGCTGCGTGGGCGTTGGAAGGTGCGTTCAAGGTCTTTTCACATGGTCTGTTTATATCTGACGATGCCAGCTATTAGCGCCTTGATTTTATGAATTAAAGCTCGTCGCTGTCGTTAAGTTCCTCGCCGGCGTTAAGACGGCTGGCGTAACGGTTTACAAATGTGTTTTTCTGTTGCTGTATTCGCTGCATCAACTCTTTCGTGCACATTCTTTTTTATCTCTAGAGTCTCAGAACAAACACATCGCGCATGCTGCAAATTGATTCTAGTCTGTGCAGGATTAAAGCTCGCTGCTGTCTTTAGGTTTTTCGCCGTCGCCGAGTACCATGTACGGCTGACAGCGGTTTTAATGGCACGCATGTGTTTTTTGCGTTGCAGTATCACCTTTCGCGCATACTAATTTTGCTTTTACAGTCTTTCGTATTCTTTTTTATGTTTTGCAGGGCCGTTTGGACGAGCACGTTCGAGGAGCATTATCCTCTTGAGGACAAGAACAACAGCATTAATAATAAAAGAATTAGGCGTACCACAAGGTTCTATTCTGGGTCCCCTCTTATTTTTAATTTATATTAATACCTTACAAAAGTGCCTCGGTTCCTCCAACTGCATATTATATGCTGACGACACCACAATTTATAACTCAGATGCAAGCGTTACTAATCACGTATCAAAAATTAATCATGACCTCGACAACCTTCTATCTTGGTGCAATCAACACAGTTTGACCACCAATTCCAGTAAAACGAAGTTTGTTGTTTTCAGCTCGCCTCAGTGCCAGTCGTTTTCCATTCCTCCTGTCTCAATTGGTCAACATCTCATAGAGGCGAGCGATTTCGCATTATTTCTGGGAGTGCATTTGGACAGTAATCTTAAGTTTCATAAACACATAACCAATATAAAGAAGAAAATGGCATACGGTTTGATAATCGTTATTAAAGCCCGTCCATACTTTTCTAACAGCACATTAATATCCTTATATTACGCATTTATACACCCACACATCAGTTAAACTTTATAGTATGCTGGGGAACCACATATGCTACTCATCTTAAATCATTGCAGATTGCAGATTAAATCATTGCAAATCATTGCGTCGGAGGACCCACTCCCAGCGTTGTCGTCTCAGGGTTCCTCGTCCCCCCCCCCCCCCCCTGAGCAGCTTTCCTCGTTTTTTCCCCGTCCATTCGGGCAATCCTTCTTTCCCGGCTGGAGCGTCTCTCTCGCTCTCCTCTCAGCACCGGCGCCTGCGGCATTCCCCGTCTTCCCTCGCATTTTCCTAACGGCTTGGGTCTTTCCACAATGAAAACGGCGCGAAATACGGGGACACGAGGGAAACGAACACGACAGGACCAGCGCTTTGTTTCTCTTTTGGCCCCGTATTTCGCGCCATTTTCTTTGCGAATCGTGAACCGACTAGCCATAACCAGTGTCCTCCTTGAGTCTTTTCTCCTCCGGCTGGCGCCGCTGTCAGTCTTGCGGTGTGTGCTTGACCAGTTAAATGCCTATTGGCGTAGGAATAAAGATAGCGGCCATGCTGTTATCATTCAGACTAATAATGAGCCTTGGCCCCCGACACCCGACGATTCATGGTGCCATGCAGTTTATCGTTCGAGCGCCTCGGCGACCCACAAAGCCAAGAAGTCGCCCGAGATAGCGGCTCTCCGGAGATGCGCATGCAGCGCTCTGTCACGTAATCTTGAGAACAGATAACCGATGATCGTCCCTTACTAGGGTAACGGAGTGGATTTCTGTAGGAAGTAACGGTGGGCGGTAAAAAGTGAGGCGGGCTCTTGAGATCAGGAAGTTTGCGGGGCTAAGGTGACAGCATTAAGTTAGAGAGGCTGCTGTTCTGGAGTGAACGTAGGTGTACTGCCGCTGCTGATGATAATGATGATTACCCATGCCTTCCACCTTTGCATTGAATTGATGGGGTCAGCAATGGGCCTTCATTGCGGAATATGTGCTATTTTTCATAACGTCCTACAACTGGCCTGCAATAAACATGATTCGCTCATTATTCTTTGGTCGCTTAACTTAGAGGACCATGTGCGAAATTAAGGTAGCTGAGAGTAGGGCGCACAGCTAGTGCTCAGTGCCACTGTGAACGACATAACGTGAGAGGAAAAGATCTTTCTACACTGGTTTTCTGCACGTTTTATTACCTGATGAATTTGTGATACAGTGGCATTAGGAGGGCCATTAGGGCGGAAACTGTCCTGCGTCTGCGCCTGCTTGAACCTTCCGACCATGGCAGATGGACAGAGGGAAATTCTCCTCTCCACATCAAGGGGAGAAAAGGAAGAGGCAGGACTAGCAATGACTCAGCAACAATGAAAATGACTGTGAATAACTCAACAGAAATTAATGAAAGCAGCGATTGCGAATTGAAATGCATAAGGGGAATAGAAACAGAATTGGAATAGAATCGGAATAAATACAATCTTAATTAGAATAGGTTGGTGAGTGAAGACAATAAAATCGGGTTTGGAACCGAACAAAACTGGAATAGATTGCCGGGAAAAAAATGTTCTAACGCATTTCTTCCGAATCAATGCAGTTCCCTAAAATTTTCATACCCAACAATTCTGGGCAACAGAATTTCTGCGGGGGAAGCAATTTATGAACGCGAGTTTTTTATGTAATGGAAGATTTAACTATAACAATCAATATGTCCGCCTACCACCCGATGGCAGCCTTGATTACTTTTTTTTTTGCTGACAGCGTTTTTGCTATCGTTAGAAGCGTTCCCCTTTGGTTCTGCATGGTAGTCTTAACTGCTCGAGGCGATCTATGGAAACAAGTTAAAAGAAAGATTTTGTTACACATCAGAAGAAGGGACCATTACCTTTAGTATTTCGATAACGGTATCTTACAATTTTTCGATATTCAAAGTTTTTGTTGGAGAATGTTGGACATGTGAATGGTCCACAGCTCCGAAACAGGAACGTGGCCGCTCGCGAGGGCGCGAGAGCATGAACGAAATCAGAAGAAGAGGAATCCAGCGAGCTGGTACGCCGCGATTCTCGCGTCCTGCTTCCCAGAGAAGAATTGACTCACATCTGGTCAAGACAGTCTCCTGGCCGCAATCGCCCTCGGGAGGAACGTTCAGCCATTCCCTCCTAGAAGCGGCATTGACGTGAGCATGTCGATTCTACATAGTCAGTCAACCTTTGCATTCGCGCACCTAGTTTGCTCCTGTAGACAGTTCTGGGGTCCATTTCCTTCTCAGAGATATGCGCCTATTTGATTAAGTGTTCACAAATGTGGGATGAATGAGGAGGGCGCAGGCAAGAAGGAATAGGCGTCAGGAGTGTCCTCTTTGAAACGGGGGATAGTGAGTGCCGCCATGCTCTGTATAAAGAAGGGACTTCACGGCGCGGTCTGATGTACGTTTCTGACATTAGTCGCTGTCTGCCAGGCTTGATACAGCTTTTGAGACGTGAGGAAAATGTTGATCCATGGCGAATGACCGTGCACGATAAGGTGTTTTGAGCCTAAGGCCAATCGCAAATGCCGACAGCGTGCTGCCCAGTATGCAGTTCGTGCGCTTAGACATATGAATGTTTGCGCCTGTCGATGGCGGTTACACGATTGTGGACGCGCCGTGCGCAGAATCCCGATGCGCGGTTGGTATAAATCGCCCAATGAGCGTACCAACCCGACCGCGGCGGCTGCGTTTGGATGTAGGCGAAACTCTAAAAGGCGCCCGTGTGCTATGCGATGTGAGTGCACGTTAAAGACCCCAGGTAGTTGAAATTATTCCTGCGGCACCTCTTTCTTCCTTTCTTCTTTCACTCCCTCATTCGTCCCTTCCCTTATGGCGCGGTTCAGGTGTCCGCCGATATGTGAGACAGATACTGTGCCATTTCCTTTCCGCAGCAAATTTTCCATTTCCACTAATAGCTGACACTATAGATTGCCACCGCAGCCCATACTCAAGCTGTGGCCGAGCGGTAGTAATGTTTTCACTGGCCTAGTGCTGGGCTTTAATTGTGTGAAATGCTTTGGAAAATTAGTGTTTGGCTTTACCTCGTGCATGTAAATACAATTTAGCTATGGTGTTCTGTGGCCAAGCAGCCTTTGTGCCATTGATCTCAAATCATCATCATCATCGTATTTACTGGCCAGAAGGTAGAGTGCAAATATTCTGGTTGAGATATCCTACAACGACGACTCCGTTGGTACTGGAGAGAATCCGATGTAAAAATGGTTCTTTGAAATGTAAATAACCGCAGTCACTGGCCGGAACCTTATGAAAGAAAAATGATGTATTTGGTAATCTATGATTGCTGCTCTCACCTCACAGAGCTCAACGCCTGCTAGCAAGTCCCCAGGAACGGCATGGCGAGCCCAGATAAGCCAGCCGGGGCCAAACATCCACACAAAGACAAGCCGTCGCCGCACAAAGGTGAGGAGAGTCTCGCGCTGTCAATCAATTTTGCACGCTATAACCATCGTGGTATTGTATCTTTGCGGGACGAGCCCCATTGATTGGAAGTAAAGGTTTTCTCTGAGCGGTTTCATCACACTATGCAAGGAAAACACCTTCGGTTTGAAGCCGGTGTACAGGAAGGGATTTCACTTCTTTCGGATCTGTCACGCAACATCCCCATCCTTCGCAACGGACTCTCATTTTGCACTGATACTGTCGTCTGGTGGCTACTTGTGTCGCAGTTCTTGCTCCTTTCTTGCTCTCAACGCGCCTTCACCGATTTACTTCGCAGAAACAAGTCTCGTCGTTTTAACGCTATGCCACGCTGTGCGGTCTACAGACTGCTAAGGAAGGCTACGACGAATGAACATTGCGATGTTCATAGCTTCAACGTACGTGGCACATTTATAAGGAATAGAAATTCAGGGCTTGCAGCTCACCGCTACCTTTTTACGGAAATGCACATTTAATTTCAATTAACAGCGTATTGATTTCTTGTAGAGACTGCAACCGTTCAAGCTCATAACCGTTGAACTTAGAATATGCGGCATACACGTTGTCTTACTACATTTTACCACAATAAATAATTTTATAACTTTTTAGTAATGTTTTCTTACGCAGATTATTGAGCTGGGTCAATTGAATTTAAATTGAAGCGTCGTTGACAGTTTGGTATGTAAGTTCAGCACAAATAATTATTTAGGAATCCATTGGTTCTTATTAGGCTCTATTGTGAGTAATCTCTGCTTTCCCCCCTTCGTCACTTCACGCAGTTATTCTTGTAGCTGTTTCAGTAAAGGCAGAATGATGGAGCTTCTACACTACTACCAAGCAGTTTGATAACCAGCAACGGGCTCTACTGGAGCCAATCGGTTATGTGCAGCCTTCGGTTATAAATTAAGAGCGGTTAGGTTACGTGGCCTTAGAGATCAGGCGCGCGTAGGATTTGTAACTACACTGCTACATAGCCGCTGACAATGTCGCTTGCTCAAATTTCACAGGTACTGCGAAGAAGGCTGAACCAGGCAGCCAGAAGAGCGCGAAGCCCAGCCTCAGCGAAGCCCACAGCAAGAGCGTCGGTGCTTTCTACACTCCGCCACTAACAGCTGACAAGCCCCATGCTCAAGTACGCTTGCGGAGCTAGCGTTCGCCAGCGTAATTCGCTTTTATTTTTCAGCTAACGTCATCTGTAAGCACCGATTTTTTTTTCGCACCGACGGTACCGAATGCGTGTTGCCGAAATAGGATCTCTATGCCTCAGTACATTGTGCAGTTAGTTAACCTGAAAAAATTGTTGCCACAACGGCTAGCCCGAAAGTACTTAAACCTTACGTTAAAATTGGGACTGAAGTTGACGCCTGAAAACGGTCAACCGCTGCGGCAAGTTTACATTGGATATTAGTGCTAAATTATTACGGCCATAGCCGTAGCCAAGCCATAACATTTATTTTTTTGGAAGATACTGTCAGTGCCTAAATGGAACTGTCAGAGGTGTGGGTTGATGTACAAGTTGAATACACCAGGTAGACAATCAGAACACAAAATAAGAAAAGGCTCCTATACAAAATCAAAGGCACAATAACGAAGAAGAGAGTAAATTTTGGCTAGTAGATGGCGAAGCTATCGCGGGAATCTGCACGAACTTTTCCAGAGAAGGCTGTGAAGTGACCAGCTCACCTAGACAGTTCCGTTCGCGTATAGGTCGCGGGAAAAAAGAAGTAGCGTACATTGTTGGCATAAGTGTGCTCTTCAAGTGCATATTCGTGCTTATGGCGTGTTCCACTGGAATGTTTGAAATTGGCGTACGTAGTAGTGTTAGTGTTAAATGCTCTATGAATTACCAAGTACAAAAACTTCAGCCTGTGCAATGTTGCGCGGCTTTCTGCCGTAGCTAGGCCTGCGCGGATAAGCAGATCTGTGGGGGAATCAGTGCGCTGGTATTTATTATAGATAAAACGGACCGCTTTTCGTTGCGCTGACTCGAGCATAACTGTGTCATTTTGTGCGTAAGGAAACCAAACGATGTTCGCGTATTCCAAGTTTGGTCGGATAAGAGTTTTGTACGAGCTTAGCTTCGGAAGTAGAAAAACGTAGGACCCGTTTAAGAAAGAGAAGTCTGGTCATTGCTTTTTTTGTTATATTATGCACGTGTGCCTTTGGTCCAAGGTCTTGAGATATAACAACGCCTAGGTATTTCTTTTCCGGTACGCTTCCCAGAATGACATTACCAATGTAATAAGGGAAGTTAAGCTTTGATTTCTTTTTTGTCACTGACATCGCGACCATTTTTTCTAGGTCAATGGCCAGCGGCGCGACGTTGTTAAGGGCCGCGTTAAACATTGCTTGATCTTCTAGTTTGTTTATTTGCTGGTAGAGCACGCAATAATCTGCTTACATAGATATGTTTACATCCACGTGGCTTGCTAAGTCGTTACTGAACAAAAGAAATAGAAAAGAAGCTAGTACTGTTCCCTGCGGTACTCCGGAGACAACCGTTAGACACAACAACGCCTAGGTATTTCTTTTTCGGCACGCTTTCCGTAATCATCACATTGCACGAATTGTCGGCGTTCCGACAGGAGGTTGGCTATCCATTTGAGAACGGGTCCCTCACCGAGAATATGGTTTATGGGGGTTAAACGTCCCGAAGCGACTCAGGCTATGAGAGACGCCATAGTGAAGGACACATGAAATATCGACCACCTGGAGTTCTTTTAACGTGCACTGACATCGAACAGTAGACGGGCCTCTAGAATTTCGCCTCCATAGAAATTCGATCGCCGTGGCCGGGATCGAACCCGCGTCTTTCGGGCCAGTAGCCGAGCGCCGTAACCACTCCACCACCGCGGCGGCTGTCACCGAGATTATGGATAAGCCTAAAAAGCAATTTGACGAGTGACACACGGTGGAAGGCCTTAGAATAGTCGAGGAAAATTATGTCTGTTTGATTTTGGTCATTAGTTGCCTGAGCTAAGTCGTGCAAGAGTTCTACCAGTTGGGTGACATTAGGCGAACCTGCTCTAAAGCCGTGCTGATTGGGATGTATAATCTCTTTGGCACCAGCATGCTCTTGGAGATATTTTAATATTATGTGTTTTAGAATTTTAGAACAAGTACGTGTCAAAGAGATTGGTCTATAATTAGATGGTAGTGTGATGACCCCCATAATGCGCAGGTCCACACGGGACGGAGAGGCAAAGAGACACCGTATGGCTCAGTTTAAACAAACAGATATATTCAATAATTATACATGATTAAGATTCAGAGGCTGGGGCGTCCGAGCTTACGTGCCGACGACTTCATGGGGGCGATGGAGTGGCTCCGGAGTTGGGCTCGAGCGGTTGCTGGCAGAAGCTGCACGCCGTCGGGCTTCGGCGCTGAAGGCCCTCTTGGCGAACGATGTCGTCCTGAGCGTTTTTCTTCCGTACTGCTTGTCCATTTTTATATCCTCTTCTCCACACTCCCTAGGGTGAGGACGCCCACGCCGGAGGGGAAAGAGGGGGGGCTAGGGCTTTCACTTGGGCGCACACACATACCACCGCACTTATCGTCTCGCTCCCCTCACGTGTTGAGTCCGAGGGAAAGAAGGTTGTCTTCGCGGTAGCGCATAGCGTCGGCTGTGGTACGGCGCGCTCTGGCCCGCTGACAGTTCCCGCGGGTCACCGGCCTCCATTCTTCATCCATCAACTGACACTCGCTCCTCAAGGTAAGGCGCGCTCTGGATCGCTGACAGTTCCCTTGTCCTGGAATGTGCTCGGGAGGGCCGCCCCTGGAACCGCCACGCCAATTGGGGAGGATAAAGCCTGTTTCCCCGCGGCGGCGGCGGCGGGTCCGGTTGGGTCCGGTTGGGCTTAAACCCCTTCGTTCTGGTCGTCACTCAAAGAGCATGGCTGGGTAATTGATGATGCTGCTGTCATCTGGGTCTCTGTCTACGCCGCGCCGTCGAACGCGGAACCTCGTAGCACACACAAGGAATGTCACACTCGCTCACCCTCCAGAAGAATGTTCTCCGAACATTTGAGTCCCTGCAGCTCCCCTTGTCTTTCTGAATCGCCTCGCACAGTGCGTCCGACAAAACACTTTTCGCTGCACTCAACACCACTGCACAACACCATATGCCTCCGCTGTCATAACTGGCGTCTCCAGGGGCAGCACTGATCTTCTTTTACAGATAAACATAAAACTCAGCACCCAAGCCTCTCCTTTCTAGTCCAAACTGGACGAAATAAATTTACCACAGTTACAAAGGAGCTCCCACTTCTAGCACGATCACGGCACAGACAAAAATATAGATAACGAAAGGAAGTAGGGCAGGTTCTGCATGCGCTCCGCATGCTCTCCTGTGAAGGTGTTACTTAATGACAGAAAGGTTTAACTACTAACTCCGATAACTTAACACATGCGCATATAGCAATGTTATGAGCTGCGGCATTACACAATTCTGACCAGTTCACAACTCCGCTCTGTTTACACCATTAGTCCGACTTAGCTTTCCGATTTCGCAGCGGATATCGGCCTTCATGAGTCATACTAAGTAAGTCTGTGACCCTTTGTCTGCTTTGGGACTCGCGAGGGCTCGTGGCAGGAGCCTCTCCTGGCGTTATCTGCGCGGCAACCTCGCGCGCTTCTTCTTCTAGCAATGCATGAAGTAAATCCGGTGGCATTCCGGCCGTCACCTCTGGCGCCTGCCGAACAAATGCAGGAGAGGGCGTTTCTTGCGAACTATCTGCGCGCTCCGCTTCACTTCTGTCCCCATCAAAATCCGCGCTTTCCCTTTCCTCATTTCGTGAATACTGAACCGGTGCCGACTTGAGGCGATTTGCGTGTATCCTTATCAAGCGCCGGTTCACGTCTCGGACTCTGAAGTTTACCGGAGAAAGCTTCTCGACAACCTCGCACGGTCCTCTCCACTTCGTCTGGAACTTACGAGCTAGCCCAATCTGCCTTTGGCAGTTTTCAATGCACACGCTGTCCCCCACATTAAACGGCGCGTCTCTAGCACTGCGATCGTGCACCTCCTTCCTGCGCTTCGCCGCTTTCTTTAAGGCCTCCTTTGCGATGTCCCTGGCCACTTGCAAGCGCGATTCTAGCTCCACCTTATAGTCGTCCAGTGAAGCGTATGGGACACGACGGGGGCCCTCTGGCACTTCACTAGGCTGGTCCGGGTCTCGGCCGTAGAGAAGAAAGAATGGCGATTCGCCCGTGCTCTCGTGTGCTGCGGAATTGTAGGCAAACATTGCATACGGGAGCCACAAGTCCCAGTCCCGCTGGTCGCGCGAAACAAAATGCGACAGGAACCCGGCCACGGTTTGGTTCAGTCGCTCCACCGCGCCGTTGCAAGCCGGATGGTACGGTTTTGTCTGCTTCTTAGCGATCTTAAGCAGCTCGCAAACTCTCCTCATTAGCTGCGACACGAAGTTCGTTCCCCGATCTGTCAAGAGTTGCCTCGGGGGTCCATGTCGGAGCACGATCTGTTCGACAAATGCTCTTGCAACCGTGTCTGCCTTCTGATCTGGGAGTGCTACCGCTTCCGCGTATTTTGAAAGGTGATCGACAAATACTAAAATGTACTTGTTTCCGGAAGTGGTCGTGGGCAATGGGCCCATTATGTCCATACCTGTCCGCTCGAAGGGAGCCGAAACCTCAGGGAACGGCTGAATTGGAGCTGGTCTTCGTCCCTTGGGTGTTTTTCTTTCGAGACAGGAATGACACTTCGCACAGTAGTCTCTAACATCCTGTCGCATGCCACTCCAAAAGTACAAACGCTCCACACGCCTGCGTGTCTTCGCTACGCCAAAATGACCGGCGCATGGCGCATCGTGAAACGCGCGAAGAACCCTTTCTGTCCACGACCGAGGTATGACGACTCTCTCCCAAGCGGTTTTCTCTGGTCTCCCTTTCCTGGTTGGCCTCGTGCGCCGACACAGGGTGCCGTCTTTGCCAATGAAATAACCTAGCTGTTCGGGGTGAGACGGTGCGCCCTCTAAGCTTTCGATTATTCGCTTCAGGTCAGGATCTTTGCACTGCTCTGTGCGTAATTCGGCGGGGTCGACTACGGGGACAAACTCATCTATAGCTGCCACGGCAGCTGTGTGGCTGAGTGCATCAGCATTCAGATGCGTCTTTCCTGACTTGTGCTCAACTTCAAAGCAGTATTCCTGCAGGTGTAGATTCCATCTAGCGAGTCGCGAGCTAGGGTCCCTGACACTCATCACCCATTTCAGAGGATGGCAGTCTGTGACTAGCTTGAATTTGCGGCCGTAAAGGTAGCATCTGAAGTGCTTTACTGCCCAGACAACGGCGAGGCACTCCCTTTCAGTAGCTCCGTACTTTTGCTCTGTGGGGCTCAGCTGTCGGCTAGCAAAAGCAACGGGATGTTCTTTGCCCTCGATAACCTGAGATAGCACGGCACCAACTGCGAACTTTGACGCATCTGTGGCCATAACGAAGGGCAAATTAAAATCCGGGTGGCGCAACAGCGGTGCACTCATTAGCTTCCTTTTCAGGGCCCCAAAAGCATTCTCCGCGTTTTCGTCCCAGCGAAAGGCGACATTTTTGGCTGTTAAGGCGGTGAGCGGCTTAGCGAGCCTGGAGAACTCCTCTATGTGCCTTCGGTAGTAACCGATCAGGCCGAGAAACTGCCGGACCTGGCGGACGCTAGTCGGGGATGGAAAATCTGAGACACACCTTAGTTTCTCAGGGTCCGGTCGCACGCCGTCAGCTGAAACAACGTGCCCGAGGTATTTCACCTCGTGTTTGAGGAATTGGCACTTAGAGGGCTTCAGCTTGAGACCCGCTCCTCTTAGTCGCACCAAAACCTGCTCAATATCGCGCAAATGGTTCTTAAAACTGTCACTCTATATGATAATGTCATCCATATACACGAAGCACAGCCTCCCCAGAAGACCTGCCAGGATAACATCAGCGGTTCTCTGCCAGACAGCAGGGCTGTTGGCCAGACCCATCGGCATTCTTTTCCATTCATAGTGCCCTGAGGGCGTGTTGAATGCCGTTTTCTCGGCATCTGCCGGATCCATTGCTATCTGCCAGAATCCCGCCGCCATGTCCACTACCGTGAAGTACCTGGCAGAGCCCAGCTGAGAAAGCGTCTTCTGTATATTGGGGATGGGGTATGGATCGATGCGAGTTACGGCATTTAGTTTGCGGTAGTCCACTACCAATCGATACGAGCCATCTGGCTTTTCCACCAATAGTGCTGGTGCTCCCCAGGGTGACTTTGGGTGTTCGACAATGCCGCGATCAATCAGGTCCTGCACCTGCCGCTCCATCTCCTCACGTTGGGAGTAAGGAATCCTGTACGCACGCTGGTAAACGGGCCATGATGTGCCGGTTTCTATCCTGTGCTTTATAACGCCACAGCAGCCCAAATCCAGGTTGGACGCGGCGAATACCTCCGAGTAGTCGTTCAGCAAACCAGCCAGAGCCTCCCTCTCCCTGGATTTTACGTGAGAAAGATCGAACGACACCTTTGGAGCAGCCGAAGGACTAGCATGCTCTACAGTTGCGAGTACCGTATCGGTGGGCTCACGTTTCTCTATCGCAGAGGTGAAGAAAGCCAATGTTTTGTTCTTGGGAAGGCTCAGTGGCTGCTGGCTACAGTTAACCACCCGTAGGGGCACTCTGTGGGCATCATTAACTGTCACGAGGCACGCGGCTGCCTTCAGGCCATTGCTGAGAGAGTCGACCGGCTCAAGCACTCCCACGGCGCCGCTCTCTACATCTGAAGGCACAAACGCGTACAAAATGTGCTCCGACCAAGGAAGGACGACCGCCTCCTCGACCAGCCTGACGGCAACCCGCGAATATACCTTCTCCAATGATCCCACTGTTTGACGGGTGTCAATATCAGTAATGCGAATCTCAGCCCCTCTCCTGTTCAAAAACGGAACTTTTGAGCCGCCCGCATTCACCTCTTCCTCAGAGAATGAGACTACTACCTTCCCTTTTCTCAAAAAATCCTGCCCTAATATACCTGACACTCCGTTTGGCAGAGACACCGTGTCCGGGCATACGTAGCAGGGGTGCTCCAATGCAATTCCGCCGAGAGAGAAGTGTAACCGGTAGAGTCCACTTATGCCAAGAGGATCCCCCGTTATGCCTACAAATTTGGTTGCCATACCACCAGACGCTTCCAACACCTCGCGGTCCCCCTTCCTTCGAAGCGTGTTAAAACTGCTCTCCTTAAGCAATGTCACCTTTGACCCCGTATCTATCAACAATTCCATGCGACAACCATTTAACTTGCAACGCACAACAGGGCATGCCTCGTCGGCCACACAAATTACCACCACCTCATCATCCACTGCTCCCTCCCCACGCTCCTCAGGCTGGGGAGGACTATCTAGTTTTTTGTCTCGGTATCTGGAGCCCCGCTGTAGGCTTGCTTAGGGCGTGTCTCGCCTGCTTCTCTTTGTGGCTCCCCACGGCGCACGTTTTGGCAGAACCTGGCGATGTGTCCGCGACCCTGGCAAGCGAAGCATACGATTTCTTCAAAATCTCGCATACCGCGCCTGTAGCTTTGTGGCGGTCTCCGGTTTCCAGCGAATGGGCGCTGTTGAGCGCGCGCTTCAACCTGGCATTCTACCTGCTGAGATAGCAGCTGTTCTAAGCGATCTAACCGCTCTGTCAAGAGAGCAACCTAAGGGTTGAGCACCGCTCTCTCTATGACGCGTACTCTCGCTGCGGCTGTCGTTAACGCCTCATTTCGTTCCTCATCCAATGCGGCCTCCACGGCTTGGTCGAAATTGCTCGGCTTGCGCGAGAGCACGAACCGGCGCACGGGGTCTTGCAGACCAGCCACGAACAAAGCGGTCATTTCCTCTTTAAGTATATCCTCCGCGTATTTCTTCTTTAGCTGGTCTCCTTCCTCCTCCCTGCTTAACGTATCGCGCGCTAAGCGCTGAAGCCGCGACGCAAACGTTCGCACGTCCTCCCCTACCATCTGTCCGGCGTCACGGAACCTCTGTACCCGCACGTGACGTGGTTCAGTGTCGAAATGCTCAAACGCGAGCTTCTTAAATTCCGCAAATGATTTTGTGGATTTTACTTTTTCGTCTCGCCATGCAAAATCATGAGCAGCTCCTGCCATCTTACACCTCGCCATTCCCAGCATTTGAGCATCAGACCATCCCCCCATTTTCCCAATCTCTTCTAGCATGGAAAAGAAATCGCAGATTGGAACCCCTGTCTTATCTCCCGTAAACGTCGGAATGACGCTTCCTAATGCCAGCATGCTTGCTCCGAGCGACGGCTGTGGAGTGGGAGCTCCCTCAGATACAGACATTTTTTTTTTCTCAAGCCCTCCGGTGCCTCAAGCCTCTCAAATGGGGGTAAGAGTCCCACAATCAGTCCCGTGATTCCCTTTTGATTACAATTTTGAAGTCATGAATGTCGCAGCATTCAGAGGACATTTGCTTTGAGACCCCACTTCTGACACCAGTGTGATGACCCCCATAATGCGCAGGTCCACACGGGACGGAGAGGCAAAGAGACACCGTATGGCTCAGTTTAAACAAACAGATATATTCAATAATTATACATGATTAAGATTCAGAGGCTGGGGCGTCCGAGCTTACGTGCCGACGACTTCATGGGGGCGATGGAGTGGCTCCGGAGTTGGGCTCGAGCGGTTGCTGGCAGAAGCTGCACGCCGTCGGGCTTCGGCGCTGAAGGCCCTCTTGGCGAACGATGTCGTCCTGAGCGTTTTTCTTCCGTACTGCTTGTCCATTTTTATATCCTCTTCTCCACACTCCCTAGGGTGAGGACGCCCACGCCGGAGGGGAAAGAGGGGGGGCTAGGGCTTTCACTTGGGCGCACACACATACCACCGCACTTATCGTCTCGCTCCCCTCACGTGTTGAGTCCGAGGGAAAGAAGGTTGTCTTCGCGGTAGCGCATAGCGTCGGCTGTGGTACGGCGCGCTCTGGCCCGCTGACAGTTCCCGCGGGTCACCGGCCTCCATTCTTCATCCATCAACTGACACTCGCTCCTCAAGGTAAGGCGCGCTCTGGATCGCTGACAGTTCCCTTGTCCTGGAATGTGCTCGGGAGGGCCGCCCCTGGAACCGCCACGCCAATTGGGGAGGATAAAGCCTGTTTCCCTGCGGCGGCGGCGGCGGGTCCGGTTGGGTCCGGTTGGGCTTAAACCCCTTCGTTCTGGTCGTCACTCAAAGAGCATGGCTGGGTAATTGATGATGCTGCTGTCATCTGGGTCTCCGTCTACGCCGCGCCGTCGAACGCGGAACCTCGTAGCACACACAAGGAATGTCACAGTAGTGATGCGTCTCCTGACTTATATATAGGAAGAACGTTAGCTATTTTTCATTCAGCAGGGAGACAACTATCATGAATTGATTTAGGAAATATAAGGAAACGGTGTTCACGGTCTGGTTCCGCATAGCGCCTCAAAAAGCAGCTTGGTATGCCGCCAGGACCGCAGCTCATTTTTACATTTAAGTTCAAAAACAGGCAAAGGATGCCAGGCACGGTTATAGTCGGGACACCTGACAAGTGCACCGACCCACCGCTGCGGCGTTTAAGGGTCCCGAGAACACCATTTTCTGCAAAGAAAACGGACTGGAAACAGTTGTTAAAGGAGTCAGCATGTTTTTTTCCTTCTACGTCCGAACTTATAGAAGTGCTCGATTTGTTGCTAATATAGTTCCAGAATTTATGAGGTGATTCATTAATAAAGTTACTGAGTGTAGTGCAGGAAAAGTTTTATAGCCTCTTACACTTTCTTTTTAACTACTTTGGTTAGAGCACATATATTAGCACGTAATTCTGCATTTTCATGGTACCTGTTTTTTTTAAAATCATTTTGTCTTGCGTTTCATTTGAATTATTACTGGGGTGATCCACGGATTGTGTTTTCTTATCGTATGAACATAGGTTGTGATCCAATACATGACATGAACTTTAAACAGTAGCCATAAATCATCAACAGTTGTTTTGCGTGTTCCGTATAACTCATAAAAATCGTTGAGTTCATGCACAAGGCAGGTCATCACAGCTGCGTCATTTGCTCTGTTGAATGCCCGCACATATTTTGTTGGCACACGCAAACGGACTACGCCTGGCAGACATAGCGTGCATACTGCCATCTGATGATCAGAAATTCCCTCTGATGCTTCCAGAGTGCAACTGTCTTTTGCTACATGGTGGCTAACGAAGACAAGGTCTAACGTGGAATTAGATGCTCCCTGCACACGTGTAGGCTCCTCCACCATTCGTACAAGATCAAGCGTGAGCAAAATATTAATAATAGCGCTACATGTTGCATCGACTGCATGCATGGAATTCCAGTTGATAGTTGGCCAGTTTAGGTCACCCGCTAATATGATCTTGGAACCGTACATGTGTCTATGCACGTAATCATAAAAAGCATCTAGATATGCGGTGTCAGCGTTTGGGGACGTGTAGACCACACCCACTACACCGTAGTGTCCGTTATGACCTAACAAATTAAAAGGGTACTAGGGGGTTCCTAACTAAGGCTGGTACGGGTTTTGCTCACGTCGAGCATAAACACGAAGGATAAGTGCACAGCCGTGGGAGTTTTCACTGCTCTGCCGCGTGCGACCGTCGTAGAGAACAGTGCTTGGGCTTGGCTTAACCAACTACGGTTGATGGGTGAAAAGAACGTGTCATTTGCTGCTTATTCGGCTCATACGGTTGAAAAAGTATCGGTGAGAGCTTAAAGGAAGTTTTGCCTTAAAAAGCGAAGCCACACATGGCCAGCTTAGCATTTGCTTCTCTTACTAGGTCACTGCAACATGGCTCACAATGTAGCTACGCTGCTATGAGCTGCAGGTGACCGCCAAAAGATGTCGATAAGTACCATTACTGCTATTTACCATCATCATCCTTACTACGTCCACTGCAGGGCAAATGATTCTCTCATATCTCTCCAATGAAACCTGTCCTATGCTAGCTGCGGCCACCCTATGCCTGCAGACTTCTTAACCTCATTCGCCCACACAAAGTTCTTCCACGCCCTGCTACGCTTGCTTTCTCTCGGAATCCACTCCATTACCCTCAAAGACCAGCGGTTATCTTGCCTTCGCATTGCATACCCTGCCCAGTCCATTTCATCCTTTCAATTTCGACTAGGATGTCTAGGATGTAGGAGGGTGGGAATAACCCGCGTTTTTTACCTCACCCACTCTGCCCGCTTCCAGTTTCTTAACGTTGCACCTATTTCCATGGCTCGCTGTGCTGCCCTTAACTTAAGCGGAACCCTTTTCGTTAGCCTCCACATTTATGCCCCTTATAGGTGAGTACCGTTAAGATACAGCTGTTGTACGCGTTTTTTCTTGAGGGATATGGGTAAACTGCCATTCATGATCTGAGAGAACCAGCCAAATGCGCTCCAGCCCAATCTTATTCTCTAGGTTTCTCACTCTCGTGGCCCGGATCAGCGGTCACTACATGTACTAATTACAAATTCTTTTACTACTTCCAGCGCCTCGCTGCCTATCGTAAATTTCTAATCCCTCCCGAGTCTCTTGAACATTACTTCGGGTTTTTTCGTATTAATTTCTACACTTACCGTTCTCCTTTGCCTGTCTAGGCCATTGATCATGCTTTGCAATTAGTCGCCTGAGTTATGTAGCAAAGCAATGTCATCGGCGAATCGCAGATTACTGTGGTAATTACCATAAACTTTTATCCCCATTTGTTCCCAAAGCAAGTCTTTGAGTAGCTTCTAAAGAACGACGAATAGTGCTCGAGAGTGTCTCCCTGCCTAGCATTCTTCTTTACTGAGATTGTATTGCTTTATGGAGGACGATGGTGGCTGTGCAGGCACTATACATGTCTTCTAGTGTTTTTGCATAAGGTACTTCTACACCCTGATTCCGCAATGCCTGCATGACTGCTGAAGTTTCGTCTGAATCAGATGCTTTCTCGCAATCTGTGAAAACCACATATAGGGGTTGGTTCTATTCCGCACATTTCTCTATCACCTGATCGATAGCGTAATTTTCTGACCCTCCTTATTGATAACTTCCTCAGCGGCCAGATGGTAGATGTTTTCAATTATGACTTACTATGGTTTATGGAAATATAACGTCCCAAAGCGACTCAGGCTATATGGGACGCCGTAGTGAAGGGCTCCGGAAGTTTCGAGCACCTGGGGTTCTTTAACGTGCACTGACATCGTACAGTACATCGGCCTCTAGAATTTCGCCTCCATCGAAAATCGATCCAGCGGCCGGGATCGAACCCGCGTCTTTCGGGTCAGCAGCTGAGCGCCATAACCACTGAACCACCGCGGGGGCAGTAATGACTTACTAAAATGCCTAGGCCTTTTAGTGTGCAGAAACTCCCGCTAACGCTGTGTCTGAAAAACAGTTCTGAAATCTATACAGAATGTAGAGAATGCGTTATCTTGTTCAGACCTTACTCTGACCACTCGTATGCGGCATCGTCTCAAAACAGAAATCAATCCAGACGTTTCGCAGCGAAATCTTTAGGAGGAACGTTCTGTGGGCTACGCTACGTTGCCTTGGCTGTCGGCCTAGCGCGTGATATGTCTTAGCAGAACTCCACGACCTCTACCCTTCGGTGGTCAGGAAAATGGCTACCTGCGGTAGGTTGCAAGCACAGGGGCCATGCATGACCCTAAACAGATCCCATTATTCTGTACATATTCACGACCCTTAAAAGAAACAGTGGTGGAACACAGATAAAGCTCTAGGAGTGGTAAGAATCATCAGATATGCCGGCACTGTTTTGGAAAGGTTATGATTTTATGGGTGTTTAACGTCCCAAAGCGATTCAGGCTATGAGGGACGCCATAGTGAAGTACTACGAAAATTTCGACCACCTGGGGTTCTTTAACGCGCACTGACATCGAACAGTGCACGGGCCTCTAGAATTTCGCCTCCATCGAAATTCGACTACCGGTCCGCTCATTTCTATTCACAGTATAACAGCTGCCAAATCTATTTCTGTGGAATAGAATAAAATGTGTCAATAATATCTGCAGAAAACATGTCCTGCTGAGTTTTTTCATGCAAACATTCAATAATTTCAAGATTATTCTCGACTGCAAACGGATCGTCTACAACTAGTCTGCGAAGTTCTTTAAGCAGGAACCGGCTGGGTAGGTTCTGCAAGGCACCCCGATCTCTATGTACTTAAATGGAACACTTTCTTTGTGGGTTTTGGCTATGAAAAAAAACCCTGCAAGCTACTACATTTGCTATTCCGAATACTACTGGCTAACTTCGTCTAACCGAGGTTTTTTCATAACGCAATGGCGAACGGCTTTTTACTTTTGCCGGTTTTAATTCTGTCTTCTCAAAATTCTTGCGGATGGCATCCGAAGATTTCTTGCTGAACGTTCCCCGACAGCATGGCCACAAAGCCCCATTCCTTTTCCGCCTGTACAAGTCGCAGGTTGCTGTCCTTAAAGAAGTGCACGATTTTTCTTGTTGGCGTCCTGATGACCCTCTGGAAGGCACAGTCTTGATGAGACAGTCGAATCTCTCCAGAAGACACGTTTCCTTATCCTCCTGGTCGGCCTTGTTGGAAATTCTCCTAACCAACGACAGGAGCTCACGTCCTTTAACTTCGGGCTCAACGCTGCATTTTGGTCTTTTCCTGAGCACGCTTGCAATGTCCCCCGGAATGTGGATGTCGCCGAGAACCTGAAGAGCTGAACTGTGATCTCTGATTTCTTTTTTTCCCTTGGCTACCACTGCAAGAGTTTCCTTCCAGAAAATTGTGTAGACTGGGCGGCTAGCTTCATCAGAAATTGAAGCTTCATGACTGCGATGTGCTCAGTGTGCCGGGAAAAGCACAGCAGGCGGAGCCAATCCTTGAACAAACGAACCTGTCTCCAAAGTGCTGACCTCAGATTCCGGCACACTCTCTTCACTCACCCAGTCTCCACAATTTTTGTGGAAGCAAACTCTCGCAGTGCTAGCCAAGGGAAGCAAAGTAATCAGAGATGAGAGTTAACTCTTCAGGCTTTCGGATACATCCACATTCCGGAGGACATGGCGTCGGCGCATGTCTTCGGCGCAGGTTGTAGCGTCGGCGCCGGTGCTCTGTCGGTCTAATTCGCAGGCAGACCATGGGCTCTGCTGCTTTCGGAGGCCGTATACGTAGGCGGCGACGTCAAAGTTTTCTTTCGTAATGTTGGGCAGCATGGCGTCTAGCGTGGTCGTGGTCTCCCTGCAATGTACGAGCCTAAAAGGCGTCATCTGGGTGGTCTCTTGCACTGCGCCATTGTAGGCGAAGACGACGTAAATCAGGATGACGTCCCAAGTCTCGTGTGCGGCATCGACATACATGGTAATCGTGTCTGCTATGGTCTTTTTCAGGCGCTCAGTAAGGACGTTGGTCTGGGGTTAGTACGCATTTGTCCTCCGTTGGCTTGTTCGACTATAGCGCAGAATGGCTTGCGTCAATTCCGCCGTGAACACTGTTCATCTGTACGTGATGAGCGCATCGGGGGCGATGTGTGCATAAAGATGCATTCCACGAAAAATTTGGCGACTTCTGCTGCTGTTTCCGGCCAGGGCTTTTGACTCTGCGTAGCAGGTAAGGTAGTCGGTGACTACGATGATCCACTTGTTTCCAGATGTCGACTTCGAGAAAGGACCAGGCAGATCTATGCCGACCTGCTGGAAGGGCCCTGGCGGGGATTCAATGGGGATCAGGAATACTGCTGGTCGGGTGGAGAGCGCTGATAATCTCGGCATTTTTTCAGATAACGTTTGACATCAGCAGATAGTGGTGGCCTGTAAAACTTGTCTTGAATGCGGCGGAGGGTGCAAAAAAACACGAGATACCAAGCTTACAGGTACTTAAAAGGTACGACAACAAGGGAAGAGGTTTTGTTCGGTGGGGACGTTTTCTTCACGAGGACATCATCCTGTAAGCAGAACGAGGACAGTGCCCGCTTTGGCGAGGCTGGGGGTGATGAAGCGCTGCCTTCTAATTACTCTTTGATGTGTTAGAGGTCGGAATCCGAATGTTGCTGCTGTGCAAAAGAGCTGGAGCTGATAGGTCCAAGAAAGGCGTCGTCATCGTCGTCCTGCGGCGGTTCCTCTACAGGGGCTCGTGACAGACAATCGGCATCAGAGTGCTTGCGTCTAGACTTGTAAACGACGGTGAGGTCAAACTCTTGGAGTCGCAAGCTCTATCGAGCCAGGCGGCCAGACGCGTCCTTCAAGCTGGCTAACCAGCATAGCATGAGATGGTCAGCCATAACTATGAAAGGCCTGCCGCTCAAGTGCGGGTGGAATATTGACGGGGCCCGCACTATCGCAAGGCACTCCTCCGTTAATGATTAGTTGGCGGCAGTCTTTCACAAAGAGCGTCTTGCGTACGCCATTACTCTCTCGCGGCTTTGCTGCTTGTGGATTATTACAGCGCCTTGCCCCACGCTGCTTGCGTCCGTATGAATTTCTGTTTCGGCGTTTTCGTCGAAGTGTTCAAGCACGGGTGGCGACTGTAAGCAACGCTCAAGTTCCTGGAATACTTCACGTTGCGGAGCTCCCCTCTTGAATGGCACATCCGACTCCGTCAGCAGCGTCAAGGTCCGGCGATACGCGAGAAGTTCTTTAGGAATCTTCGGAAAAATGCACACAGGCCCCGGAATCTGCGGACAGCTTTCTTTTCAGTCGGCTGTGGAAACTGTGCGACAGCAGCGGTCTTGCGTGGATCCGGGTGTACTCCGTCGTTAGTTACTATGCGGCTCAGAAACAGCAGGTTGTCATAGGCAAAATGGCGCTTCTCTGGTTTCAGTGTGAGTCCTGATTACTTCACTGTTTCTAGCACGGCCCGGGGACTCTTTAGATGATCGTCAAAGCTTGATAAAAAGACTATCACGTCATCTAAGTATACGAGACAAGAGTTGCCACTTGAGGCCCGCCAGTACTGTGTCCATTACATGCTGGAACATTGCTGGCGCAGAACCAAGTCCAAATGACATTGCTCTGAACTCCTAAAGTCCATCGGGCGTGATGAGGGCAGTCTTATGATGGTCCCTTTCATTGACCTCGATTTAGCAATACCTGCTCTTTAAGTCAATGAACGAGAAGTATTTGGTGCCGCAGAGACGGCCTAAGGTATCGTAGATGCGGGGTAGCGGGTAGACATCTTTTTTCGTTCCGTTGTTCAGTCGCCAGTAGTGGACGCAGAACAGAAAATGTCCGCCCTTTTTCGTCACGAGCACGACTGGGGCTTCTCAGGGGCTCTTCAATGGCTGGATGACGTCGTCGCGAAGCATTTATTCCACTTAGTTCCGTATGGCTTGCCGTTCTTGGGGCGACATACGGTAGGGGCTTTCACGGAGAGGTCGGAGGGGCTGGTTGGTTATAAGGCTATGTTCGGCAATCGGAATTTGTCGGACCTTCGGCGATGACGAGAAGCACTCGCTGTAGCCTCGAAGCAGACTGCGGATCTGGTCTTGTCTGTTCCGGGTCAGGGGTGGGTTTAAGTGTAAGACGGGTTTGTGGTCTTCCTTATGTAAATGTTCTGGGATTTGATCGGAGAGGGCGAAGGCGTCGCGAACGTAGGATAGTTTGTTTCAGAAAGCAATCGTCGTTCCTTTGTTGATTTGCCGGTATTCGCTCAAATTCGTCAGCGGCACTTCAGCTTGGCCATTGTGGAAAGGGCGATGCCTCTTGCGATGCCGATTCCTCGTTATAGAAGCAACGCCGTGTTCCCCTCGATGTTCTCGGCTTCCGTGGCACCTACGCTGATGATGATACTTGAGCGTGGTGGGAAGCCCACTTGTTCAGCCAGGACACTCAGGCCAACGTGATGCTTCAGGGCTGTCATAGAAGGGACGGCCTTGTTCGTCTAGAGCACGATCAGCTTGGATCGCAGGTTGATATCTACTGCTGCTCATTAAAGAAGAAATCCATGCCCAAGATCACTTCGCGGGAACATTGCTGCAGCACTACGGAGGTCGCAGATTAGGTATGTCCGTTGACGGTCACTCACGCAGCGCATCGTCCCGATGGCGTAATAAGGTGACCTCCTGCGGTGCGGCTTTGTGGGCTGTCGCAAGCGATCGTGATTCTACTCCGCTGCGCGATGAATATTCCATTCAACACTGAATAATCCACTTCTGTGGGTGTGTGGGTGAATCGAGTAGGTGAATTATGGGTAAGGCGTGTTGTCGTGGTTTTTCTGGGTGGCGGCATCATTCTGAAGTCCGATCGCATCGCGGTCGAACGCGTGTTTGTGCGTGGCATCGGCGTAGCGGGTACGACGTCTTCACGCGGCGTCGTCGGTTGAGGATCTTCTTAGTTTCTCTGGTGAGCAGCCTGACCTCCAGAGGTTGCTTTTTTCAATTTGCCCTGTGGGCCCGGGATACCTTTCGCGAAGAGCTGCTGTGTAGCTGCGGCCCGGCCACGCAAAACGTGGTGTGGATGGTGATGGTGAGCGGGACAGATGGCTCGACAACACGTACTCCTCTCGGCGTGCACTCGTCGATCTCCCGTGATTGTCGTAGGGCATCAATTGAGACGCCACGCACTCCAGAGATCAGCTTTTTTTGGCTCATGTTGCAACACACGTGGGCGGCCGGGCGACTGGGACCTCTGGGGCGACTCATATAAGGTGGCGTACCGCGGTGGCGAAAGTCATGGCCTGGCGTTCCGTGGCCGTCGGGCTCGGGGTGCCAATTAAGTGCCTGCTGCATTTATTCCCGTACTAAATCCATGAGAGTCGATGCTTGAGGCTGCGGGGAAGATGGCAGCTGTCGTCGCAGTTCCTCGGGGATGATTTCGCGGATGAGTTCCCGCAAATTCTCGCTGCTGGTGGTCGTCTTGTCCGGGTGGCTGTTGGAGAAGTGTAGCTGACTGTCGTACTGGCGAGCTTTGGCATCTAGGGTCCTCTGTTTGGTGGCTGCTTCCGTGGTGAATCCAGCGACGGTGTTCGGTGGACTGTGGACCAGACCGGCGAATAGAGGTTCCTTGATACCTCTCATTAAAAAGTACACTTTCTTCTCTTCGCTCATGGTGTGACCGGCGCGTCAAAAAAGACGTCGTTTTTTCAACATATGCAGTCACGGTCCCATTTAGATGTTGAAATCTTGACTGCAGTAAAACCTCCGCTCTTTCCGGACGACGTACGATACTGAATGTTAGCCGCTGCGGTGGCTGAGTGGTTATGGTGCTGGCTGCCGGCCCGAAAGACGCGGGTTCGATCCCGGCCGCGGCGGTCGAATTTCGATGGAGGCGAAATTCTAGAGACCCGTGGGCCGTGCGATGTCAGTGCGCGTAAAAGAACCCCAGGTGGTCGAAATTTCCGGAGCCCTTCACTACGGCGTCCCTCATGTCGCTTTGGGACGTTAAACCCCCATAAACCAAACCAAACCGACACTGAATGCGTCCTCAAACAATTTCTTCTAGGTCTCCCAAGTGGTGATGTAAAGCTCGTGGTTTTGAAATCATGGTCTGGCAGGGGCATTAAATGCTTGACGTTGTCGTCCCAGGCATTCAGTGCTGTTACACGGTCGGACGCGCCCAGCCAATCTTCGGCATATTCGTGTGGTTGTTCATGGAGTGTCATTGGCTCAAGAGGCTCGCGAAGCACGACAAATATTGACGTCACCAGATGTCACGCAGTGGTGAGGCAGTTCGGCGATCAGGAAGACAGCTAAAGGTACTTCGAAATAAAAGTGTTGTTGGGGCTGACTCGTGCCCATAAATAGCTGAATGACTCAGTGGCGGCGTATCAAGAAGCGTGCACGGCGTAGCAAGAAGCGTGGACGGCGGTCGTCGAGCAGAATTCCCACCGCTCTCGGCCTGCTCAATTTAAAGCTGGCAACGAACTGTCGAGATACGGTAAGCAATGTAAAGACAGCAGTCTGGACCAGCGTAGAATCGCCCCCGCCTGGGTGCGATCAATCGACAAAAATCTGGTCGCGTCTTGCGTCACAAATAAATCGGTAAAGCCGCGTGACGGCAGCTTTGAAGAATAAACAAACAGCCATTACAAACCTTTGCGTCAATATTAGGCGTCAAATATACGAAGGTGTCAAATCAAGGCAGGTGCCTAGTTTCGTTTTGACGGAAGCGTCATAAAGTTGACGGCTGAAACAGGTCAGCCACTTTTCTTCTTGTGGCTTTTCTTTTTTGGCAGTCACACTTTAGTCAGCGCACTCCAAGACCTAGTGCCATTAGGCATGCGCGAAGGCTGACGAAAAAGATGTTTCTCTCCGGGCTGTGCCGGAACCATACGTGCTTTTCGACAAATTTCATTTTGGTGCCACAGTGTCGTTACTTAAGCATGGTGTATCACCGCTGAGATCTGCGGCAAAATAGACCGCCGTGTCTATACCACCTGAAGGTCCGAACCAAGCTCTAAGTTTGCAGAGACTCTCTGTGCAACAAAACTTATTCATTGCAAAAGTTACCTTCGTGCTAATTCACGTTTTTAAATATGCGAACATCTCGCGTAAACGATCTTTACAAACTTCCGACGCATTGCAACGCAGGATCAACAAGGCTACGCTGCGGGTGGTGGTAGCAGCACTAGCCCCAGAGGACCAAAGGCGCGGCGTCCGAGTTCAAAGGCTGGCGCCAAGGGTCCAACTGGTGAAATTCGGAGCCCGATGTCAGGCATCGTTAGTCCATTGTCTGCAGCCGCGAGTCCAGAGAGCGGTGCGGCTAAGTCAAAGGCACGCGCCTCAAAACCGGAAGGCCCCATCCATAGTCCTGATGCCGTAATCGCGAGTCCCAGAGCCGGCATTGCGGGGTCTACAGCAAACCATCCAAAAACGAAATCCGGCGTCCTGAGTCCGAAACCTGAAGACTCGAGTCATGGGGCAGGAATCGCGAGTCCCGGAGCCGGCATTGTGAGGTCTACATCAAACCAACCAAAAACGAAATCCGGTGTCCTGAGTCCGAAACCTGAAGACTCGAGTCATGGGGCAGGAATCGCGAGTCCCAGAGCCGGCATTGTGAGGTCTACATCAAACCAACCAAAAACGAAATCCGGCGTCCTTAGTCCGAAACCTAATGACTCGAGTCATGAGGCCGTAATCGTGAGCCCAGGGACCGATATCGGGAGAGCCGGCGCCGCAAGATCTAAAACAAACCTGCCGAAGACGACATTCGGTGCGATGAATCCAAAACCTGACGACTCCAGTGCTGAGTTCGGAATCACGAGTCCAAAGAGCGGAGTCGCAAGTCCAAGGACCGGCGCCTTGAGTCCGAGACATGGTGCCGCAAGTCTGCGCGCAGGGGTTACTGGTCCAGGCGCCGATGCCACGAGCCCAAAAACCGGCGTCACCTGCTCCAGGTCTGGAGCCTTGAGTCCAAAGGCTGGCATCAGGAGTCCCAGATCTGACGCAGCGAGTACGAAGAGCGTTGACCTCGGTGCTGCGAACCCCACCAAGACTACAACCACGGGCGCAGACTTTTCCAAGTCCGAGAAGGGCATCGATCACTTGACAATCGAGTCTCTATCCAAGTCATCGGTTGCTGCGGGCGACGAAGCCAAAGGCGGTCAGAATGAAGAGAGTATGCAGCCGCCCAAGGTCCTCAAGCAGCGTCGCCTTGCTTTCGGCGGCAGGCGCAAGTCGGTCAGCGCTGCGGCCATGCTCAAGATAGTCTGCAAGTCACTCAAGACTCAATGTGAGTCGCCGCGCGCAAAATATTCAGGCTGCGCGTGCGTTAGGAACTCTTGTAGCACTGGTGCACTTATTTCTGGCAGGAAGACATCTCGTTAGCGATGAGCAGGACCTTAGTGAGCTGCACCGCATGTAAATACACTTGACGTCATCGGACATAGGCTGTCAAAGCGGCCGGTGGCGGCGATAGCTGTATTTACTTTTTTACTCTATACGGGTTGAAAAAAAAAACTCGGTTTTGAGACCTTTTTTTTTCATTAGCACGCAGTTTTCTGCCGATATACACCAACTCCACGCTCCTTAGAAAACACTCGAAAATTAACAGCAGCTGGATTTTCCACTTGTATCTGCACGGCCTTAATCGTACTGAATGAATCCTGGCACTAAATTTTAGGCAGTTTCACGCTTCAAAAATTGTGGCACGCTTGGATTCCTCTTGAATTGGTCATCTGGAGAGGCGATGATTAGATCATGTGGTGGCTACGACGTTCAAAAGTTACGACTGCGGCGCAGAGCTTGGGTCACTGTCCGGCGAGGACTATTCCAGAATGAGCCCATCAGTTCTCTGTAGAGTATGCTGCTTGTAGACGGCGATAATGCTAGAGCTGGCTCAAAGGATGTATGCAATAAACCCATCAGACCACAGTGATCGACCCACAGAGGTAACGCACATTCTGCAATGGGCGTAAATAAGTGAAAAAGGGGCAATTTTTTATAAGAAGTGCGAGCACGAGAATAAAGAGATTACGGCGTTATTTAAGACAGAGGAGCACGTTGAAATTCATCGGCTATACATAGCGCAAAAGGTTCGGATAGCGTAGTAGCTGTCTAGCCATGAAGGTCGCAAGGCCTTCAGGGAGAAACATCCTTATGGGCCCCTCTTGGAAAAAGCATTTTATAGCAATAGCCTTGCGAGCTACATGGCGCCGAAATTGCGTGGTCACTTATAAAAATCACCAATTTGCTGCAGGGAGCTGATGCCACCAGACCAGAAACGACGCCACGTCCGTTAAGGGCATTAATAGCGGCTAATACTGTCGCAATGTCAACAAATAACGGAATTAGGTGTCGCTTTGAATTTTTGGACACGGGGGAGGAAGTGGGGTCCTATTTGTTAACGTAATTTCTTAAACGCTCCTCTTAGAGAAAAGGGAGGTCAATGCGCTTTTTCCCGTAGAAAATTTCCTGCCGGGTGGAAGCCTCAGCCTATCGGACGGAGCCCGAGAATAAATTTTTACCCGGAAAAATAATTGGATGGAGTTTAAGTCATTCTCTGCTTACAATAACGTGTCTGCCGCTACTGGTCGGTCTGTGTTTGTGCGCTGTGGCTAGGACTGCGGACACGTCGTCGTTACCCACGCGTAGCAGTGCACAGCATGCATTATCGCTGCTGAGCCAATGCGGACAGTTAAAGCCGGTCGCAAGAGCAGCAACATGCAGCGCAGTCCCGAACTAATTTTGAAACAGAGTTTCCAAACATGCAGGCGGTCATTACTATACGCCTGGTTTAATAGCGCGCGTGACACCCCAGCTATACTCCTTTGCGCAAGAAAGCACACAAGCAGAACTCGTCGCTGGTCATTGGTACTTTCAGTGGAGCGGAAACTACGAGCGCGATCCGCCACATTTCGTCATCGTCATCATAATCAGCCTGAGTACACCCATCGCAGGTTAAAGGCGTCTCCCATGTGTCTGCAATTAACCCTGTCCTGTTGCAGCTACGGCCATCGTATCTTCGCAAACATCTTAATCTCACCCGGCCACCTAACCTTCTGCCGCCTCCTGCTACGCCTTCTTTCTCATAGAATCCACTCCGTTACCTTTAAGAACCAGCGGTTATCTGGCTTTCGCATTACATGCCCTGCCCAAACCCATTTCTCCTTCTTGATTTCTACTAGGATGTCATTAACTCGAAATGAAGAGGAGAGAATCACAAGTGTTCTATTCCCAAAGGGTCACAAGCGGACGACAGAGGCCTATAATCTGTACCCTCGTGCTCGTAGCTTCAACGCAAGAATCAGTGACATGGATTACACAGTGCCTCTGAATCGCTTACATGTTGCGTTTTGTCCCCCCCATCGAAGCTGGCGGCGAAGGCAACACCGGGGAGAGCTCGATGAGCAGTAAGGACCAGATGTCCCTGGTCATGGTGGCCACGGTGGCTGGGTTCCTGTTCGCTTTCGTGATCACAGTCACCTTCTTCTACCTTATCAGCAGAGCCGGCGTCCCGGAAGGTGTCTCCTGCGTGACCGAAGGTGACCCTGAGCTTTGCTTTTTTTCCAGCGCTTGCCACGTTGTCAGCGTCATTAAGGATAGTACTATTTTGTTTTGGATTGTGGTACGAAAAAAGTAACCATTGAGCAACGGGAATTCGCGGACGATTTTTTCAGCGATACCTTTATGTCGTCGCCATACCCGTCGTATTTCGTAGCTAAGAACTCTAAGGATCCTGTCCGACGCCATGACGCCCCTGTGGGCTCGGCATCGAGGGAATTTCAGAATGTGCCTATTGTGACCGCGTGGTCCAGAAGGGCTTTGAATGCGCTCTTGTTGAGGGTGTGCTAATGATACCGCATTGCCTGACGGGTTTATTGTTTACTAATCACTGGACAGATGTGCCGAAGAAAGGCGTGAAAAAAGGCAGATAGCGTGTTCTATATTAATTTCGACCGCCTGAGGTTATTGAATGTGCACTGACATCGCACAGCGTATGGACGTTACTGCGTTTCGCCTCGATTAAGATGTAGCCCCCATGGCCGGGATTTGGTCCCGTAACACCATGTCCAGTGCTGAACTCCACGACTTTACTCAGCCTCTTCAGCGGATTCCCCACAAGTCTCGCCAACAGAAAATTTTCGGCTAGCATTTGGGTGGTTGTGTATTCGCCTGCGGGACGCTGCGATGCCGATGGTGATGCCATTTTACTTGAATGCCCTTCATAAAGTTGTGCCTGTAAAATCTTTATGACGCTAGAGGCGAGCAGTGCCTGACGTCTTGGTAGGTCGTCATTAGGAAACTGTAGCCCAACAATACGACGCCGTTGAAGCGAAAGAAGCCAATGCAAGAAATTCTGTTCTCTTTTCCGCAGAGCCTGTCATCCCCTCTTTGTGCAATAGTTTCTTCAAAACTTTTCAAAGCTTCATGCCTCACTGGTAAACACGGGAATTGTTGCTTGCTGTGATGCGGACAGCTGAAGCTGAACAGCTCCATAGAAATTCTTCGTGATTCGTCGGTAGCCTGTCACCCGGATATTGCTGATTTGCTGGAATGCAGACCTCAACGACTATTCGGAAAACAAGGCCAACGACGTCGCAGACATCAGGAATTGGCACAACTAGCGTAGGAAAAAATTCTCTCTCTTCAACCTCTCCCAAAGCGATGAAGCAAAGGGGATAACTGCACAGCACGCCACCCCCCAGCTCCGAATGTGCAGTTGCTACGAGGGTCCTCTGTACCATATGGCAGCAGGCTGCACATCCCAGTTATCACCTGATGTCAGGCTCCTGTATGTCCTACGTGGGAGTGAGGAAACCCTTCTAATACCTAAGCAGGCCCCTTGTGTTGAGCAATTGGTGAATGCCGAATTCGGCCTGCCCTTGTTGAACCCTTCACCGGTGCCATATCGGTAATGCAAGGGCCAGCTGTCGTTGACCCCATACGGGCTGCCTCTGCCGATCCAAAATAGGATTACTGGGGACGACTGTAAGGCTGTTCACATTGGGCCTATGCTGGCCCAAGTCACAGAACCCCTAAGGCCCCACATGGGCTGCCTGCATCAGAGCGACAGGAGACCTCGCCTCATTGCTCCCTTTCTGATACCTGAAATTCTCGGAGCACCGATTCCCTACACCAAATGTCCCTTTGCTACTTGAACTCATCCCTGAAAGTGTTTACCATCCGATAAGCGCAGCAGTTTCTAGTTTTACTACCACACAAGCACCAATCGCAACGCCGCGTACTCAGGCAGAGAAGTGCCTTACACAACTGTGCTTATAATAAAGGGAAATATTGTGATAGACGCTCGAAATGTTGTGGGCAACTGGGACGGTATCGCATTTCTTAACGACTATATACGGAGAGGATTTTTTATGGGGAAGGTGTTTCTACGTCCACTGAACGTCCATAGAAACATCCCAAGGTTATCTTCGTTGTCAAATACTTCTTCCCGCAAATCCTTGCTTCTTCTTTCAAGGTCACTTGATAACTTGGGTACCCTACCCTTTCCCTATGCCAGCATGTCCAGTGTACGCTTGCAAGAATGGGAGGTGACTCTGTTGCCTAGTTTGGCTAGGGTGTTAGCTGTCGCATGGCTAAACTTTGGAGGGCGGGCGTAAAAACTGTTACCGCGAACTGCTGACGCATAACGGAGTGGGCGAAAATCTGGTTTGCAGAGTGCCTCAAGGCCCGGGAGTACCTGGACGGGCTCCTGGACGAGTCCAAGGACCCGTGCGTCGACTTTTATGGTTACGTGTGCGGCTCGTGGCATCAAAAGGGGATGAGTTTCCACGCCGAATCAGTGGTCAACCAGGTGTTCCGGCTGAACGTCACGCTGTTCCACAAGCGGGAAGAGTTCCGCAAGGACGAGACACGTCAGGGCATGCATATCCTGGGGCCCGTCTACAGGCAAGTCTCGCCCGTTTCATCACTCCACATGAAACGTCGAGTGCTCACCCAGGCCGTGGGTTAAAAAGAGGGGAGAGGGGGGGGGGCTGGGAAAGCGCGTACTGTACTATAATAACCACGTGAGAGAGAGAAGGGTGGCTTATTTCACTCAAAAGCCGACGTGGTGAGTCAGTGGTTATGGTGGTGGGCTGCTGACCCGAAAGACACGGGTTCAATCGCTGCCGCGGTGGTCGTAATTCTGTGGAGGCTGAATGGAGGAGGCCCTTGTAGCGTGCGATGTCAGCGCACATTAAAGAACCTCAGGCAGTCTAAATTGTCTAGAGCCCTCGTCAACGGTATCCCTGCTAGCACAAATCGTTTTACTATGTTAAACGCTATAAACAATACCAAACCAGCATTTCAATCACAGCATTTATAATAAAGATTTAGCAATAACGTATTAACGAATTTACAACGTTTCCCGTCTGCTGCGTATATTGCGAAATTCAGTGGAGCGAACGTGACCATGTCGTTGTTTTCTCTTTATCCTATTGCTGCGGATCAGTGCGCGACAAGAAAATGGACTTTTGATAAATGGGGAGAGTGCGCTCTGGTAATGATGTGGAAGTGCTGATGCTTTAGTACATGTTATCTTTAGTACATGATGCTTTAGTACTGTTACTCCCGTTATCAGAAAAAAAAACTCATTTATGAAAGCCACCCAGCCGGGCTCCACGTAACACATGGCGAGTGACATGGCAATCAAAACTGTATTTAGAGCATCTGCACGGTGTTCCGGTTGATTTGCCCTTGCGAGAGGGATCCCTAGTCCTGAGTTCCTGTTGCCTTGGCTGCGAGCTTTACGAAGATACGAATTTGCTCAGGACGAAGATACGACTAGTGTAGGTTTATGGGCATTCGTCTTGACCAGGTTAGTGCTTATTTAAATGCTCCCGATTTGGCCCCAGGCTGCTTCCTAGACTTCAAGGCCAGCTGCTCTTGGGAAACCGGCCGTTCGTCGTCACCTTGAATAAAATGTTGCATCCATTCGCTATAGCCTCCTTGAGGTGGCCACCAATATCCGTTTCGCCTGTGCGTGCAGATCGTGTTACCGGTACATGAGCACTCCTGGGACGCTCAAAGAAGCCCTGCACGAGGCGCAGACGGTGCTGCTCATTCAACAACTGATGCATGCTGCTAGCTACTATGACGTGGTGCGCTACCTGGTGCGGCAGTCCCTGCAGGTATGTGTTATACTCTTGTCACTACGTCGCCCCTGAGATGGGCAAATGTTCTAGGAGTTTTACTGCCATGATGCGTGAGGAACTTTGCTGGAGTAAACGGCGGCCGGCGATGTAAATGCAATTTTACAGCGATAGCTATTAATGACACTTTTTCCTGCCAGGCCGGTCGCTTACCGTTTACTCTTTCCCGTTTACCGTTTCTTACCATTTTTTTACCGTTTCCGTTACCGTTTACCGTTTACCATTTACCGTTTCTTTTCTTCTGAGTCATATTGGCTAAGCCTGCACTTGCGCTTGCATCAATAACTGCAATGGAAAAGTGAATGTAATTGTGTGGTAATAATACTTGCGATTTAACTTAAACCGCTCGAAAGCACGAAGACACGACTAGTTTAAGGGCGTGGAAGCTTTACTAAACTAACGCAATTCGGGACGGCGGTGGCGGAAGCGGCGTTTTTCTTTGAGAACAAGAGAACGCGACCAGTTCAAATTGCGCTGATTTAGACCTCTCTTTCATTGAGAGTCATTTTACTGATTTTTTTATTGAGTTCAGTAATCTGAAGTACAGTCTCCGCAGTCTTTCGCTCCTGCGTTCCTGATATTGTTCTTGTGTCGCAGAAGTCTTCCTGAATCATTAATCCGATGTCTCTTTTGGACTTCTTCAAAACGAGATGGTGGGTCGTCACTGCATTGAAGAAAGCAGCGACGATAAAATGTTCTTTTTCTGTTCTTTGCTCGTAATGCTGGGCTGAACATTATTAAATATGAATCACGAGTGTTCGACAATCATCAATTATGCCAGATGTTTCACCTAAGATGTTTCGTAATTTTAAAGAATCGGCTTCCTAGATAGAAGAAACCTTTTTTTGTATAGCTTTGCAAGCGGTGCAGAATATAGCCAAGACAGGCTAACTAGTACGCTGGTTCACTAATACTGAGTAGTTGACTTGTGATTAGTGTTAGTCTCGCTATTTATTGAGAGGCGTGTAGCCTGCCGTAATTAACAATCATATAAATTTTTAAAATCTCGAAAGCGGAGTTAGCCTCGACCCTGTTGGCCAACAAATTTTGGCTACGTCGCGCCAAAATATATGCGCTTTCGAGAAGCTTGCAGGCAAATCAGCCACTCCAGTGCACGGAAATCGTCAAAATAGACAAAATTCGTTGGGCCACAGCGCGGATGGTAACGAAGTTTTCTAAATTCTAAAAAGTGGTATTCATATTACTTACTGGGGGCGGCACGCTTCTCGGTAAATAAGTAGGCTAAAAGTTACAGTTAAAATGTTAACTACTTGACATTAGTTAACGAGGCTACTAGTTAGAATGTCTTAGCTGTAATTTGACGTGTAGACGCGCTACACAACTGTTAATGTTGGGCCGAAAAGAGTGTTACTCTAACTCAAAATGCCTATCTTTAAAAATGGCTGAACATTTCAGATGAAACACCTATTTGTTCCTTCATAGTTTCGGTTTGATCAGCTGAATGGTGGCTATGACATTATAAGTGGATTTGAGGTGGCACGAGCATAAATATTGGGTCATATGTGTTTGGACAGGCTGGCGTGAAAGTTGCGGCGAATTAAAACAACGCAGGAGCGAGTAAATTTCTGCTTTTGTATGCTTCACACAACACCAAACCCACTTGTGACGTGAAGGCTACCGTTCGGCTCATGAAACTAAATTGAGATCAGGTAAACTTCATATATATTCTGAGTTATCAATAAGGCGTAGGTGAATTCACGTGCTGATCCATATTTGCTAATGTTATACGCCCGATGAAAAGAAAAAAAAACGCAGACCATAACAAATACGTCTTCCCTACCTCTTTAAGGCGACGGGCTGAAAAATATTGGTCTCATTTATTGGTCTCACTTCTAAGTTAGACCACCTCAACCGCACTGTAACGGAAAAGGATGAAAAAAAGAGAGTTAAAGGTGGAAAAGAGAGAGACGCCATAGAGGTTGGCTGCGGATAAATTTCAAATTTCAAAAGTGCTAGTTACCTTTGCTAAAATCTTCTTGTTTTGCAGTTTTCCTTTTCTTTTTTTTGTTCCCGCTTAATCTGATGCTGACTGTACATACTTTGTGAATAGCCAATGAATTTTATCCTGCATCATGCTGTGCAACCTGTTGGAAGCGAGAGGGACTTCGTTCTAACCCCTCCGAAAATAAGAACTCGATGGATGCTGCAAAGAGCCCAACTACGCTACTTAGAAGCGAATCCTTTGGGCCCTAAACTTAACACAAGGGTTATACTCGGCAGCCATCCCTCCCTCCTCCATCATCATACTCCTGCTTTCTACAGCGCTCCCCCTCTTTTTCGTCTCATACATCGCAGCTCGGAGTCTACACGCTGTTCCACGTCAGGTTCATCCACGAAACCGGTCGTCCCATGCTCTTTATGCACGAAGGCTACACACTGGAGGGGAAACTTGGCCAATCCTTTGACAGCGCAGACGCCCGCCATAACTTCGGGAACGTCCTAAAGGTATGCCCTGTTTCCAGTCAATGGGTGAGGAAGCCGATGCATATCGTTTATGAGCTTTCCCGTACCTGGGCTATTGCTATTCATTTGACGTCAGCAGATGCGCGGTAGAGACGGGGGCATAGCTTATGCCGTTCCTGCTGCAACCGCTGGAAAATTGGCCTGGAGAACTATGCACGCCCACTACAGTGCGCTTTGGACGATCTGCAAGAAATTCGTCACTTTTAACTTTCTACCCTGGTGGAGAAAGGACAGTAAAAAATTCACTGGCGATTAATGCGACTGATGCGTAGGGTATGCGTGATCATGTGGGTTCAGATTTCATGAGTTCTTTGTGTTGAACTCAATTCGCTTACACCAATGACATTTGGTGTTCTTTGTTGCCCGGCTACTGTGGTTCGTGGTTCAAATCTCTCGCCACTCCGTGTGACTGTCACCATGCTGCTTTTGGAAGCGAATTAATGTTGATGAAGACGACAATAGCGCTATAGGCTGGCAGCATAGCATGCGGACCGGAAGGCTGGACCTATGGCCGAGTGGTCAAATGCGGCGGCCAGAGAAGCTGATCTTGTTCGCGCTGCCACGGGTTCGAATCCTGCTCGAGGCATTAAGTATACTAATTTATCTGGTTCCTCGAAGGTTAGCCTCTGGCAGATGTCCACCGGAGGGATTTCTTTCGCATTAGCGCTCTAGTCCTAGCGCATTAAAAAGAGCATAACTATTCATTAACATCGACCCCAACGCGGACATACGCATATAGAAGAACGCAGCTTTCACAGAAACTTCGTACTTCACGAAAAATTCGTCCTCGTCTGGGGTTCGGACCCGCGACCAACGCCTGTCCGGGGCAGTCGCTGAGTCAAAAGAGCTAACCAGGACTGCTAGCAGGTAGCACGGGGAGGGCGAATTGATCAATATGTATAATTGGGAACAGACTTAGTTCTATGCTTTAGGGGAATTTCACAAAGGTGGGCTAGATTTGAAGTAAACAGTTGCTCATTACTCATATTAGTGTTTTTATTTACTAATGTAATTGCTCTTATAAGAAATATGCGGCACCTTGGGAGATTCTCCTAAAATACTGGACAGAGAGAATAGCCTTACAAATGATAGCACGCCCAAAGCTTTAACGCAGACATGGTGATGAAAGAATACCAAAAAACAGCATGTTCTTGGCGGTGTGCGTAAGCACAGAGAGAAAAAAAAGGACCCGAAACTACGCTCTTAGCTAGAAATGGCTAAAATGGGCTAAATGCGTAACTTAGTGTTTGAGACTGAAAATACGACATGTACTGTTGAAATTAAAGTCTAAATAAGTAAATGCTGCGGCTGCCAGCCGCTGCGGCTTATTGGCAAAGACTTTCGGCTGCTGAGTTCAAGGACGTGGGTTCGAGTACCGGTTTCGCTGGCCGCATTATGCAAAAACGTCCGTCCGCTGTGGGACTTCAGCGCAAGGTAAAGAACCCCAGGTGATCGTAATTAATCGGTAGTCCGGCGTCTAAGACGTTTTCATGGTGAATGTGCCGCTTTTGGATGTTAATATCCTCATACCGTACCACACCATATCATACCGTAGCATACCGCCGCACCATACCATACCATACCATACTATAGCATACCATACCATACCATACCATATCATACCATACCATATTATAACATGCCATGCCATGCCATACTCTAACGTAGTGGTGACGGCAGTCTGGCAGGCAGGAAGACAGCGAAATGGGCTTCTGAAAGAAATGCTTTATAGGGCTGACTCGCGCCCACGAAGAACGGAGGGACTCGACGGCGGCGAAAGCAACAAGCGTGCTCGGCGGCGGTCGAACAGGACCCCTGCCGCTCTCAGCCAAAACGATAAAGCCGCGTGGCGGCGCCTTTGAGCGTGAACGAACAGTACAAAGATTCGTCGCAATACCATACCATACCATACCATACCATACCATACCATACCATACCATACCATACCATACCATACCATACCATACCATACCATACCATACCATACTATACTTTGAGGGACGCATGGTTCCAGGAACGCAAACCCATGTAACATTTGCAGTCCTCTCTGGCTAGATAAATGATACACCGGCTTCAAAATCTGCTGTTCGAAGTTGACGATCGCCGCGCACACCCGTGCAAAGGCAATGCTGAATCCTTAATGTTGTGTTGTTTTCTTGTTTCATTTTTCTCCGCACAGCTTTGGTTGGAGCGCGACAACGTGTCAGGTGCCTTGCAACTGCTTGTGGATATGGACGCCGCTGTCAAGAAGTTCTTCCGTGGAAAGGAACCCGAGGAAAAGCAGCAAACGTTCCAGGCAACGGTGCACGACATGGTGGTTAACGTCACGTCCAAACAGTGGGTGGCCGCCGTGAGTGACTCGCACCGTCAAACGCTCACCCTTGTGCCCACCGACGAGATCATAGTCAGGGGCGACGATATCTTCAAGCCGGCAATGCAGGTGAGTGATCCCAGTTAGGCGATCTTCATGCCGGTCATGCAGGGGACCGACGTTCAGCTGGGCGAAAATTGTCCAGACTGATCAGTCATGAAAAGTTACGAATGGCACTAAATGCTTCTTACGTGCTTTCAATGTGTTTTTACTTTGTTTTTACTTTATATTTTTTTATTATTTATTTATTTTTATTTTTATCTTCTTTTCTAATGATACTGCTCATTAGCATACAGTCGCAAGGTAAAGCATGTACAGTCGTTCACAAACCTGTCTAGAGCGCTCGAATTCGGTGCCATCCGCGCTCCGCTGCGCGCAGAGTGACGTCTAGCGGCAGAGCCTGATTCGAGAAGTAACGCGGTATGGTTGCCTATGAGTTGCGGGCTCGCCTCACAAGCTTTAAGTCCTGGGTTGAATTTTCCGTACCTTCCGAAGAAATTTTCTTTTCCTTTGACGCCACGGTGATGTCATCTGGGATTTTTGGAACCACTTTTGCTGTCAACGACGACAAGGCCGTGTTTCGTTGCTGATGAGCCATACAATGCTTTCGCATTAAAAAAAGTTCACCTTATGTTTACCAATCTGGTAACGCGAAGCTCAGGTAACGTAGAGCGAAAGCCGATGCCAGTAGGAGCTATTGTAGCTCTGGCTAGTAAGCACGCACTGCCGCGTATTCGTGCATCTATATTAATCTGCACGGGGCAAAATGATTTCACGCACGACGTCATTACGTAGGAACCAATCACTGGTTGACACTCTGGCCAATAGGCGCTGCGCGTTGCCATGCCGTGGTGCTTGACCGCACTTTATTGTGACTAATCAGCATGGCTTCTTGCAACTGCCGGGTCACGTCAACGACAGCGAAACCATGTAAATGAGAAACGTGGCCTTAGTATAGCTAGCACTGTAAAAAAATATTGTGGTATAACCCGCGCTACGCCTAGATTACCCCACAGCAGGAAAGCGTGCGTTCGATGTTGCGATCTCATCGGTACAAAATCAACAACACAAGGAAGGTTCTGACTAAAGAAACCTTTGTGCACTTTTTTCGTTACATCATTAGTCAGCACCCACATGTCAGCAGCGATGAAGTTGCAAATACCGCATGCCGACTTAGAATTCTCGCCTGTTCTCGGTATCTCGGCGCAAGCATTTGATTTGCAGCGAAACATGTTAGGCAGCGTTTAACCACGGTTATACCAAGAAGTGGGGCGGTAGCATTTTGGCAATGACCCAGGACAAATTCGGAGGTCACCACCTTGTCAGGCAGCGCTCAGTTATGTTTGGACATCAATTTCGGTCCAAACTTGGCAAGGTCAAATTTGGGGGGTGGTTCGGGCCAATTTGGAGGTCGTCATCACGCCGGGCTATTTTTATAAAAGACCTGAGCCAAATGGAGGTCACCGATCAAAAATATTAGTTGTTGGATAGGAAATAGAGGCGTGGCCTGTTAACACTTCCAAGCTGCGGTCTTTGCGCCTTAAATGCGAAAATCGCCCGCTCTAGTATTCTTCCCTGATGTAATATCTTCCAGTTTTGCGGTGAGATTTTCAATCGTGTTCGTATTTCATTTGACACTCATTGTTAGGGCAAGTTTGGTGAGTGTGCTTAAAATTTAGAATCCTCCCTTTCAAAGGTTAGAATCACAGGAGAAATGTGAGGCTACACTTCGCAACTCACAGCCGGCCCAGTAGTGCCCGGTTATCAAGAGCGGCCCGAGGGCCCGTCGCCGTTCTCTCCCTGTCGCTTTCCCACCCTCACCTGATACACTGAAGTGGCTCAGATAAAGGCCTTACTAACCAACCATTTGACGTTGATTGTAAAGGACGCAACACATACTTTGCAACCCTACGCCAACACAGCCGCTACCCACCTCCACATTCACACCCGATCACAGCGCTACTCAGAGCTACTAAGCACTCCTACTCTCATGGGAATTTCGCAGTGTCTTTACGCTGTGCATTCACCGTGTCTTTACATGCTCGCAGCTTGTGATGAAGCGCGGCCTGAAGGTCGCTACCTTCTACCTGGCCACGGTCTTCGAGGCGGACGTGGTGTACATATTGTCCAGCCGCGAGAGGATCGCTCAGAGCGAGGTCCACAAGGGGATGTACTGCCTCAGCTTCGCCCACAAGACGCTGGCTCTCACATGGGCTTACCTGGCCGCGCGACACCTCTCCCCGGCCGGCAGCACGGGCGTCATCTACAACATGCTTTCGTTCATGAAGGAAATGGCTGCGGAGGAAGGGAGTGAGGTCCTCGGCTGGATGATGGTAAGGCCAGATGTAGCAAAGTGGAATCACTGGCTTTCAGTCGCATCCATTCGCACACGCCGCAATGGGGCAGTAGTTATAACGTTCGGCTGCTCATCCCTAGGACGGGGGATCGAATGATGAGCGCACCGACCGCGTTTCATTTAGGGCAAGGTGCAAAGGCCCCTCATAAACTGTGCGATATCAGTGCACACTGAAAGAATAAACTGGTTTTGAGGAAATATAAGGCGCAGTTACTGCCTCACTTCTGGGTGGGCGCCTCAGCTGCATTGTGAGAGAAAGCAGATACAGGAGGTATTGAAAGAACAGAGAAAGAGGTTCCATAGTGGAGTTTTCCGGGAATAATTTCGACCACATGGGTATCTAAGGTGCACTGTGCGATGCCAGTGCACGTTGAAATCTCCAAGTGCTCGAAGTTATTCCAGAGCCCCCCAATCGGCATACTCTGCTCTTTCCACCGTAACCCTTCTCTTCCTTACACGGTAACCACACTGCATATGGCTCCGCTGGTAGCCAGCCTCTCAACATGCCTACCTTTTGCAAGGTAGCCAAACTCCCGACGTTTTGCATGACAACCAGCCAGCGGTTAATTTCAATTTTTCTTCTACTACTACTACTACTACGACTACTACAACAACTACTACTAGTGCTACTACTGCTACTACTACTACTGCTACTAATGCTACTACTTCTATCACTACTGGAGGCGAAGTTTTATTAGGCACATGTAATGTGCGCCGTCAGTGCACGTTAAAGAACCAAAGGTCGTCGAAATTTCCGGAGCCCTTCACTAAGGCGTCCCTACCACTACCACTACTACTACTACTACTGCCACAACAACAACTACTACTACTGCTACTACTGCTGCTACTGCTACTACTACTACTACTACTACTACTACTACTACTACTACTACAACTACTGCTGCTACTGCTGCCACTATTAGCTCTGGTAAGTGCTAGTGCTGCTATTGCTACAACAAATACAATAACGACAACAACAGCAACACAGAAGATAAGGGGCAGAAGAGAACATACATAGTGAGAGGAGACACCAATATAACAAATAAGACGAAAGGATAGAGAATAGCAACTATGCCCAAATATTTCTGGTCAAAGCGGCACGACTGCGACATATCAGCACACGGGCGCCCTTTGCGCCACACACCAACTAAAGGCTGCCGCTATGGCCATCATTTTATCTCGCGTCCTTAGGCCCAGCAGCCGAACGCAGTAACCACTCGAGCCACGCTTTTTAGTGCGCGAGCATTAGAGGGTACATGTCGCGGAAAAAGCCGCGAAAAAGAGTGAATTACATACATACATACATATATTTTATTTTTCCAGAAATCGGAAAGGTCTCCTGAGCTAAAAGCTATGAGCTTGACTAGGCCCAGGAGACCCATTACATGGCAGTAGCGTGTTTACAAAAAGAGATAAATAAACCTTCACCCAAAAAGTTCACAAATGAAACTGATCTATACTATTTCCATAGCATACACAGCATTTAGCATATATGATGCATGCCATAAAAAAGGGATCTCATACAAAGCAAAACAACAACAAAAGAGTGTTAACATCAATGTGCAATTCAATATGAAATGTCGCTAACAACAAAAATAGCAGTAGAAATCATATATTAGCAAAATAGGAATGCAGCTGCTTGACACTGTATTCATTAATGGAATAGTATTTGTTGAGCGCAACAGGAAGGTTATGGACCAAGGACTGATGTTTATAGAAAGTGCGAAAGCGCTGGATTGCCCATGTCTAGCTAAAGCCCTTGGTGTGAAGCCCTGCCCACCGGACTGCACACCATGGCAGGTGGCAGTTACATTTTTTATTTATTTATATATTTATTTATTTATTTATTTGAGATACCCTCATGGCTCACAGGCCATTATTGGTCGCATTATTGGTTATTAGTGATTGGTCTCTCGGGAAGAGCAAACTGGTTGCACAAGCACCACCGGTGGCAGCACCTGCCATCGCAAGGCAGTGGCGCATCGCTTAACCGCTCTGCCACTCTGCCAGGAGTGGTATGAGGGCTCCCAGGGCTCTATGAATGTATATTAGAGAACCGGCGATGTCAAGGCGCTAGAAGAAGATGACGAGAACGAAGTCGAAAAGAACTAAAAATAGAAAATTAAAAATTCGGTGTGTGGTCAATGAGCGTAGTATGTAACGGCGACCGCTCAAGGCGACATTGAGTTTTTTTCTGTATCTTTCTCTGATCCTGTTTTATATACGTATATACGTATATACGTATATCTGTTTCAATATGTTTTCTAGTTTTCCTTCAATCCTTAATTATGTGCTCGCTGTTTACATTATTCAGTCCTGAGGAAGGCCAGTATAAATTTTTAGGCATGGTCGTACGCAACACCAGGAACGACGCAGGGCGTATATGAAGCGCGCTTCGTCTATGTCCATGTTCAGTCCTTTCATGCCTTCCCGTGTGAGCCGAAGGAGACGGTGATCAGTTTCATGCGTTATGCGAAATTTCTATTGAAAGACGATGTGGTCGCCTATTCCGCTGCGTACAGGATGCCACGCGGTCACAAGCGGCCGAAACGATCTCCAAGACGGCACTGGACGTAATAGCGGGCGAGGGTTTCAACGTGTCCCGCGTCGACTACACGGGCCCGGAGCCACCGCTGGACGAGTCAGCCTCTTTCCTCGAGGTCCTCGCCACGGCGCTGCGTCACCACCACAACGTCATGGCCGCGAACCCACCCACGCGCATGGAGCTGCACGTCTCGGATCTCGAGTTCGGAAACACCCTTTCTTATATCCCCGCCAGGAGGAGCGTACTCGTGCCCACGGTATATCAGGTGTGTATGTCTGCGTCTGTGTGTCCTCCCCATTAGAATGCCGAAAACACAATACAGTCTAACCACTTCATAACGAAACGGTTTAAAATAAATAATTTATATTGCCACAGTACCGGGCAATCCAGTGGTGCCATACCGCGGCCGAACTGTTTTAGATGGGACTTGCCATGCCTTGCGCACTCGCGGGGCTAGAGGTTTTCGTCTTTTTCCTCTCTCGAGCTCCCTCCTTTCTTGCACTCCCAGCACGTCTAATTAAACGTGGTTTGTGTGCTTCGACCATTTTTCGATGACATATTTGGTGGAGGTGCTGGGTGACGGTCCATGTACGCTGACCTCGAGGATACTCTTGACGTCAGTTCTCAACGCGTGGCTACAACACCAGTCCACAAGGCGAGCCGCTGCCTGCGAGGCCTACAGCCAGAGTTCGGCCAACTCGCAAGACCAGCAAGGGCCATGACGTCTGCTACGGCTAGCCAGACAAGTCAGCATTCCGGGAATGCCCCGCCGTTCGTCCTTCACACGCCTCGGTCGCCCCCATCATTCCACGGTGAGAGGTTCGAAAACGTCGGAGACTGGTTGGCCAGCTTTGACCGAGTGGCGGGTTTCAATGAGTGGGACGGCGAGCGCAAGCTGCGCAGCGTCTACTTCGCGCTGCAGGACTCGGCCAAAACGTGGTTTGAGAACCACAGAGCTTCCTTTACCACCTGGGAGGCTTTTCGTCGAGAGCTGCTAGCGACATTTACCAGCAGCGAAAGAAAAGAGAAGGCTGAAATCGCCCTGCGCTCAAGATCACAGCAGCCGAATGAAAGCGTCGCGATGTTAATAGAGGAAATGACGCGACTGTTCAATTGGGCCGACCCTGCTATGCCCGAAGCACAGAAGGTACGCCACTTAATGCGTGGCGTAAAAGAGCAGCTATTTGCCGGACTGGTCCGTGACCCGCCACGAACAGTGTCCGACTTCACCAAGGATGCAATGGGTATCGAGCGCTCTCTGCAGGAACGGGGCGCCCACTACGGACGTCAGGCTACTGTAGCAGCCGCTTCCCAGTACACGCCTACGTCGCTGCCCGCCGATGAGCTTCGGGAGCTTGTAAGAAACCTTGTGCGCGAGGAACTGGCGAAACTTCGCTTTGAAGCTCCACAGGTCAGCGTCGCTGCCGTAATGGACGTGGTCCGCGAAGAAATCCGACGAGTTGTGCAGCCACCCCCAGCTCCTTACCCGGCGCCCTCCGTTATGACGTACAGCGAGGCGCTACGGAGTCCCGGACCAGCGAAGCTTTTCCCCTGTCGCTCCTGTGCCATACCTGCAGGAGCCAGTCTCAACTGTACCATCCGTGCCGCAGGAGTTCAGGCCACCCGTGAGCAAAGCGCACGTTTGGCGTACGTCAAACAATCGGCTGCTCTGTTACCACAGCGGGGAGCCCGGCCACATCCTCCGCCACTGCTCCTACCGCAGAATGGGTTCAAGGGGTTTTTCACCTGACGCACCTCGACCATGCTACGGTGAAATACCACGAGATATCAAACAGTACTTGGCTGATAACGTGCAATCTTCGACCTCACAGCGGCTCCAGTCCCGATCGCCATCCCCAAGGCGGTTCTCTTCGCCCGGCCGCCTGTCATCCTCTGGCCAGCTCAGAGGCACGTCCCCACGTCGGCAAAACTGAAGACGGCGTCCTCCGGGGGTAGGGCTGCCGCTCCACGACCGAGTCAAGAGTCTCCACCCGACGATTCGCCGCGACGCTCCAACCGACGACGACCTGACCCAACGACCTCGACGACGCGCTGCGACCGACTGGCCTCCACCGAAATTCCGGTATCCGCCGACAGCCACGACGTTACCGCACTCGTGGATACCGGCGCCGATTTTTCGGTAATGAGCAGATGGTTAGCCACGGTCTTGAGGAACGTTCTGACCCCTTGGTCTGGGCCGCAGATCCGGACAGCTGGTGGCCACGTGGTAACTGCGATCGGTGTCTGCACTTCGCGCATCCAGATCCGCGGTGTTACTTTCCCTGGTTGCTTTGCTGTGTTACCCGAGTGCTCCAAAGACCTCATACTCGGTTTGGATTTCCTTCAAGAGTACGGTGCCGTTATCAACCTCCAGGAGATAATAGTGTCGTTTTCCACCCAAGGCCCTGTCGACGACGATACCGAGCCACGCAGGGCTAAGTTATGCGTCTGTGACGACCACGTATTGATCCCGTCCAGAGCCAGCATGTGTGTTACCGTCGAGTGTGATAATAGCCCCAGCACTCGTGGCATCGCTGAAATCAACATCTCACTGCTCCTGGGTCGGCAAGTCTGTGTAGCTCGCGGAATTATTGAATTGAACAGTGGGCGAACCGAACTTTTAGTGACCAATTTTGGCTCTGAACCCCAGTGTTTGCCTGGCAAAACAGCTATAGCGTATTTCGAAGAACTTAACGAACTCGCAGGACCGCACGCGCTGCCAGAAATCCTGGTATCAGTGGAAGCACCGACCACTCCCATAAAAACCGACTTGAACCCGAACCTCCCGTCTAATCAGAAACGCTGCCTCGAGAGCATTATCGAATCTTTCCGCGACTGTTTTGCCTCGACCTCCAAGGTCGGGCAGACTCCGCTCATAAAGCACCGCATTATTGTTGACGCAAACCAGCGACCGTTATGCCAGCCGCCTTATCGTATCACTTCGAAGGAACGGGATGCCATTCGCCGACAAGTTCAAGATATGCTCCAAGACGACGTGATACAACCGTCGACGAGCCCGTGGGCATTGCCTGTTGTTCTAGTGGCGAAGAAAGATGGAACCCTACGGTTCTGTGTTGATTACAGGCGTCTAAATAAAGTCACCAAAAAAGACGTTAATCCTCTGCCACGCATTGATGACTCCCTGGACCGGTTACGCCACGCCACTTCTCGTCACTAGATTTACGCAGTGGCTATTGGCATATCGAGGTGGACGAACGCGACCGGGAAAAGACCGCCTTTATTACACCGGACGGTCTGTACGAATTCCGGGTGCTTCCTTTCGTCCTGCGCTCGGCTCCTGCTACCTTTCAGCGGATGATGGACACCGTGCTTGCCGATCTAAAATGGAAGTCCTGCCTAGTGTACCTAGATGACGTAGTCATCTTCTCCGCCACGTACGAAGAGCACCTGAGGCGCCTGCGCGCTGTGTTCGCAGCAATTCGTTCGGCCGGTCTTTCCCTCAAGCCCGAAAAGTGTCACTTCGCCTTCCAGGAGTTGAAGTATCTCGGCCACATCGTGACCACTAAGGGAGTCAGCCCTGACCCCGATAAGACAGCCGCCGTCGCTGCTTTTCCCGTGCCAACCGATAAGCGCAGTGTGCGCCGCTTTTTGCGTCTCTGCGCCTATTTTTGGCGTTTTGTGTCGAACTTCTCCTAGATCACTGAGCTCCTCACCCGCCTCACGAAATATGCCGAACCGTTCCTCTGGGGCCAGGAGCAACAACAGGCCTTCGAAGACCTCCGCACTCGTCTCCCGAATACGCCCATCCTTGGCCACTTCGATGAGTCGGCCGACACTGAACTGCACACCGACGCCAGCAACATCGGCCTCGGTGCGGTCCTTGTGCAGTGGCAGGATGGTATCGAACGTGCCATCGCGTACGCAAGCCGCACCTTGTCACGCTCGGAGGCGAACTATTCCAGTACTGAAAAAGAATGCCTAGCAATTCTGTGGGCAGTGACCAAATTTCGCCCGTATTTATACGGCCGCCCTTTTAGAGTCGTCAGTGATCACCATTCGCTTTGTTGGCTGGCGAACCTCAAAGATCCCTCGGAACGGCTTGCACGCTGGAGCCGTCGCCTTCAAGAGTTCGATGTCACCGTCGTTTGTAAGTCCGGCAGGAAGCACAGTGATGCCGACTGTATGTCTCGTGCTCCTATCGAGGATAACTGAGCTGATCCCGACGAAGATTCTATTTTTCTCGGCGCCATCTCCACATCCGTCCTCACTCAACACTAAACGGACGACAGTGAACTAATGCCTCTCATTCAGTGTCTTGAAGGAAGCGCTGCGTCGCCCCCGCGAATCTTCGCACGTGGACTGTCATCATTCTGTTTGCGCGATGGCGTTCTGTTTAAGAAAAACTACAACCCGACGGAAGCTGCCTATCTGCTTGTCGTACATGTGGCCTTGCGCGACGAAGTTCTGCAGGCGTGCCATGATGACCCATCTTCTGGTCACCTGGGTTTTTCCCGCACTTTGGCGCGGATACGCCAAAAGTACTACTGGCCCAGGGTTGCTGCAATTGTCCAGCGTTATGCCAGAACTTGCCGCGAGTGCCAAGGTCGCAAGACGCCGCCGACTAAGCCAGCCAGACTACTGCAGCCTATTGATCCGCCGCAAGTCCCCTTCCATCAAGTCGGCATGGACTTGGCCCATTTCCGGAGTCCTCGCTGGGTAACCGCTACATTGTGGTCGCCACCGACTACCTCAGCCGGTACTGCAAAACTAAAGCTCTCCCTCGTGGTACCGCTGACGAAATTGCGAACTTTTTCGTTCAAAATATTGTGCTTCGTCACGGCGCACCCATCATCGTTGTAACTGACAGGGGAACGGCGTTCACCTCGGCCCTTACGCAGGAGGTTATGCACCTTAGCGGCACAAGTCACCGCAAAACAACAGCTTACCACCCTCAAACGAACGGACTAGCCGAACGGCTCACAAGACGATCGCCGACATGATTTCCGTGTATGTCGACGCAGACCACCGCAACTGAGACGCCATACTCACGTAACATTTGCCTATAACACTGCTCTACAAGAAACGACACGCTTCACTCCAATTAGTTTAGTGCATGGTTGCGAAGCCACAACCATGCTGGAGGCCATGTTGCTTCCGACTAGTAGTACCTCATCTGTTATGGGTGCTGCCTAATTCGTTCGTCACGCCGAGGCCGCCCGACAACTCGCCCGACAGCGAATCCAGCACCAGCAAGCCCTCGACGCTCGCCGCTGTAACCTCCGCCACAGAGCTGTTAGTTACCATCCCGGCGAACAAGTCAGGGTTTGGAGCCCAATCCGCATGCGTGGGCGCTCCGAAAAGCTTCTGCGCCGATATTTTGGCCCCTACGAGGTACTCCGCCAAGTCAGTGAGGTGAACTATGAAGTTCTCCCCCAGGGAACAGTTCGTTCCTCTAGACGGCCGACCCCTGAAGTCATCCATGTCGCACAGATGAAGCCTTACCACGCCCGCTAGCGCTTCAGGCGTGTCTACACCAGCCGCCGGAACATTCGCCGTCCCTTTCGTTCCTGCTTCTCATTGTTGTGGCACTGAGTCGTTGCCCTTCAGAGAGGGGGAGTAATGCCACAGTACCAAGCAATTCAGTGGCGCCATACCACGGCCGAACTGTTTTAGATGGGACTTGCCATGCCTTGCGCACTCGAGGGGCTAGAGGTTTTCGTCCTCTTCCTCGCTCGAGCTCCCTCCTGTCTTGCACTCCCAGCACGTCTAATTAAACCTGGTTTGAGTGCTTCGACCGTTTGTCGGTGACGATATAACGAAGGAGTGGCGATTCCCCCTGTAGGGCTCGGTTAGCACAGGCTGTAATGACCTACGGCTACAACGAAGTAATTACAGGGCCCCTTGAACTTCGTTGAACTCTATGTAAAAACTGAGATATACTCCTTTTGTCCCGAAACCTCGCTATCCGGACTTTCCAGTCTTTCAAAGCTAACAATGGTAGGTACAGTCTTGAAGTCAGCGGGGCTGAACTCCTATAAACCTGGTTGTGAGAAGCGGATACCGCTTATCGCCCTAACTGAGGCTGAGGCTATCGTATTCTGACATTCCACACGACGGTACCTGACGTGTGCACTCGATGAAAGAAAGACGAGCCGTGACAATATTTTTATCTGAAGAAACGGGAATGCACGGAATGCGGCTGTTCCCCAACCATAAATTATTCCAATAAGAAATTTGCCTGCAATTCGTTATCTTCGAAAGCTTTGAATGATCACCTACGTCATGTGGAAAAACGGCGGTGCCGCGCCAGGGTAGAGGTGAAAAAATACTTATGGTTGGTGTTGTGCTCAAAGCTTGTGACTGAGGGTGTGCCACCAGAGTTAAACGAAACGTCAACACAAAGTCACCAGAATTTCAGATGCTACAGAGGTCGTGCAGGCGAGGTCTATGAACATTTGAAAAGAGCGATCTTCCCGCCTAAGAAGTAAATAAGTGTGCTAGTATTGTCTCCCTCATCTAGGATCTTTTTGTTGCTTTTCGCTATTCATTTGAGGGCGATTTTGCATAAACTGTGCAGAACGACCCGTACCTGTACACTTTCCGGGTGCCGGATTACTTCAACTACGGCACCCTGGGCGCACTGATCGCGGTCAAGCTGGCCGATATCGTGGGAGTCGGAGTCAAGGACCCTAGTCAGACCAGCTGGGACAAAGACACGCTGGCCAACCACGCCAAGATAATTAGTTGTCTGACAGAGCGACGCACAAACGTGGGCTTCGGGGACCTCGACCCTGCCACGGCTGGCGCACAGCAGACGCTCATGGTGACACTCTCCCTGGGCGTCCGGATGGCCTACTTTGCCTTCACAGATGCCTTCCGAAAGAAGGTGTGTCTCAGGCCCCGCAGGGCGCTGAAGAGGCTGCGAAGTCATGGCATCTTGCTGTGCACGTCTTTGGTGCCTTTAGTGACTCTATGGTCAACTTTTCCCAAGAAGAGGAGGGCTTGTAGCAGTGAGCTTCAGCTATCAAGACGCGATAAGAGCAGCCAAGGGATGGATGGAAGGATAGGGATGGAAACAGTGAGAGGGTAAGATAGATTCTTCCACTGAATGCCTTTCCGGCATATACAGACGGAAAGCATGAAATCAGGGTTAAAATGGCATGTCATGATGAGGGACGGCAAAATTGGGTAAGGCAACGCAAAATAAATGAGAGCAGTCATGACCTTAAAAAAAGTTTGGCAAAGCTTAACAGGGCAAGCAGATGTGCCGGACCCCTCTGTAATTTGTGAATGATCGATAATTCACGGGTATGGTTAATAAGGAAAGGGAAAGGCCTTGACGGCCGAATAAGAAACGATGTGCTAGTTCGACCAGCGCACGACATGTTCTTCGGCCATCGTAATGTTTTAACATATTCGTAACATATGATTGACGGAGAGATAGTTTCTAATATTTTATTGGTCCGTTGTCTGTTTTTGTGAATCATATTCGTGCGCTTGTGTGCAGGCTGGCACGACCAAGGTGTTCAACGACTTCCTGCCCGAGGCACAGCATGTGTTCTTTTCCCGTTTCTGCCTGGTTTGGTGCAACGCCGCTGAAAGCCCCGGCATTCTTACTCCGCGCGAAAAGTGCATGCTGCCACTGTACAACATGGAGGAGTTCGCCGAGCGCTACAGCTGCAAAGGCCGCGCCAACTTTACCACCGCGGCGATCTGCCAGACCTGACCTTCCGGACAGCCTGGTCACTGCGAGCACACGGCACTGCGCGATAATATGCTAAACTGCGTGACATTATTTATGTACCGGGCTACCCTAGACACCACTAATTGACTATTACAATTGAGAATTATAGCCGCTAGATATTAGAAGCAATATTCACTGTATAGATGTTACACTCCACTGCAGTACGTATATTGTTGTCTACACTGCACTCGACACTTGAACTACACTAAGCTGCAGTGCATAAGAGCACTCTCAATTACTTGATTTTACACTGCACTTGGTCCATGCACAACAGTACACTACTTCATACTGTTTACATGTACATTGGACTAAACTGCATTATGTACTGCCAACGCGCTATGCTAAGCGACACAAGGTTAAACCATGAGACATTTGTTTTCACCAGATTGCAATAGACTTCGCTGCTTGAGGACTGGTAGTCACTAGTGGTAGTAGTCATGAGTAACTACTAAGAAGGATTATTAGATACTAGAATGCTTCCAGTTAGAGCATGGTATCGACAATAGTTGATGTCTACGCAGTACTTGACACCGGCATGGCACGAGAGACGATATTGTTGGTGTTTGTATTGCCCTCAACTAATCTCACTATAGTGTCATGTGGTTCCAAACAATTATTGAGCCTGTATTCAGATTTTATAGTTTACGGTATAGACATGACGCCTTACTTATCTTTATAAGTGTGGTGTGCCCTGTCTGTTTCGGCTTATTCCGATTCCTATGCAATCCATTTATGTCTTGGCGTCACGATTGGTGTAATTGGTTGATGTATAGGGCGTTGATGTATTGGAGGATGTATAGGGCTCTTATGTATCCTTGTTTTGGGCCAAGTCCGATGCCTTCGTTTGCTGCCAGGATCGATGTCATCATATGTTCTATGTCTTTGTAATCGATTTTATGTTGTATGTACTGGTTTTTGATCTGCTCGCTATCTGCTTCTTTTGCAATGTACTTGTCATTTTTATCAATATGTTTGTACCTCACTCCTGCCTAAGGCCTGTAACACAGGCCGGCAGTATTTGCTAAATAAATAAATAAATAAATAAATAAATATGCAGTATTGTGTTTCGGATGAAAAACGCAAAGGCATGCTAATGTTGAATGTGATGCTATTTGTGCTATGTGAATTTCACGAGATGCCATTATTGTTTCTAACCACCGGATATATTAAAGCATGCCTTCAGTTTTATCCGTATGACTGCTATTCAAACGTGAACACCGCGTTTTGCCGTGGAAGAGCTGCTCATTAACAAAATTTCGTATCCAACTTCAGACACGAGTACAGCGCAAGAACCATGTAAACATTTGAAGACACAAAAACGCAATACGTGTCAACCAAGCGTGTGTGTGTTTCTAATGTGAAAGCGGTCCTTGCTGTGCAGTTATGTCGGAAGTATCAACAAAACTTGCCCGAAAGTTGATTTTATAGAAACCGTGAAGTTGGGTATTGTTGAACACAACGCAGTGCATGTGCTTCGGCAAAGTTACTGTGGTTCTGCTTAGTCAAACATTTTCCGGTTACATACCCTAATACCCGCTGCGCTAACACTATTCCATTCGTGAAAATAGGGAAATTTTGCTGCCCAAACGGTGTGATTACGAAATTGGAACGTTAATTATCTACATAAGGACAGCGCACGAAACAATTTTGATGCGCTTCAAGCAAACGTATAAGTATTTTCATTAGCTGCAAGTAATTAGCTGCAACTAGCTGAGCCCGCTCAGTATAACGTAAGACTGGAAGCACAACACTCTCGCTGAACGGGAGACTTTGTGAAACATTTAATAAGATTAAACAGCACGAAAGACGTACACGGAAAGCAGAGGAAACACAGGACAAGCGCTGACTCGCAACAAGGTTTAATCATAGGAACCAAGACAATAAAAGTAAAACGCGGCCAACAATCAAGCAAGAAAACAGCCAAATGCACGTGTTGCTGCGTGGTGTCAAGGTATAGAACCTTCCTGCTGCAAGAATGCAGACAGCTTGCTGAAACACAACTTTTTTTTCTTCATGTGAAATGGCAGTGGCAAGTCTCCAGCAGGGGATTAAGGAACCTTAGCTCTCAGATTTGTTATGGTTAGGAAATAGAACACGTATTCGTCCATCAGTAGAGCTTGAGAAATAATGTTTTCCCGAAAAAAAGTAGGCATCGCTCTGTTTTTCTTTTTGTGTAGTTAGTGTAACACTTATTTACAGTTTTTCAGGGTTTTGTGATAGAGCTAACGCCTAACACATCTCGACAAAATATTTTGTGCTCTGACTACAAGCACCGTCTTCTTGAATTAGGCATTCATGCTGCCCATTCTTTTTTGGGTTGCTTTCGAGCTGCATTGTGCAAGCTATGAGCGCGTTTTTTGTCTCTTGGACTTTGCGCCGTGTTTTTAGACGCAGTTGTTGGCGCAAGGCTGGGTGCGAAAAGGCACTTCTTAAATGACCACAAATACTGACATGTTTGTGTCGTGCGATTTGACACTACGAAACGTGTTTTTGGTATTTCTGCTGTCACCAATAAAGTAATGCCTTGCAGCTGTTTTCTTCTGGACTTTTGTACAGGTGCCTCGTGTATTTTCTTGTAAAAGTACTATGAAGTTCGTCTCCCTCCTTAGAAACTAAGCGAAAATACGTGATCGGCAAATACACTTTCACAGCAGCGCTTCTTAGAATTTACGAAAAGGCTCTTAAACGTAAAATCGAACGGGAAAGCTGGTTTTACATCTTTTTAAGGGCAAACAGCGCGAAAGACATCGACGGAAGCAGAGGAAAAAATTGGCGGTTGTTTAGCTTTGGTTAAACCTGGAGTGACGCGATAGCTACAGCTGGCCGAGTAGAACTTGATCACATGGTTCGCCACGTAGTTGGGCAGCCACGGCGTGGTGGCGCAGCCACAGGGTGGTGGCGCCGCCACCGCGCCGCTACGCTGAAGGCTCGAAATGCTACCGTAATGTAGCTATCGCTACAAAACAGGAGCAGCGCTGATTTTCGCCTTTTCCTCTTATTAGGAGCAGCCGGACGCAGAACTTCGGCCTCATTAGTAGAAGGCTCTTGTGCTTTTTTGGGTTGGCGCTTGAGCCAGGATGGTCCCTTCCCCTGAACGTGGCGATGTCCTCTTTCTTGATGGTAGCTGCGGTCGCACTCTACTCCATAAGAACTCCGTGTCGGAGAATTTCCCCCCTCAGCTCACAAGCAACGCGAAGGTGGTCATTGAAAAATCGACCTTGATGCCACTATTCAGACGACAGAATTTTGCATATACGGCGGGAGTGGTTCTTGGATGGAGGCAGGAACCGGCACATCACCAGAAGATCTGGCGGGCACAGGCTTTGCTTGGACACCACGATGCAACACGAGAGAGAGAGAGAGAGTTTATTGACTTGAAAGGCAGAGAGGTTGGCCTGAAAAATATCTGGCCTGCTACTCTGCACTTGGGAATGGGAGCTTTACACACATATACAGCAAAAAACGCAGCCAGTAGGGCCAGGCGTTCGAAGTGGGGCAGAGGGAAAGTAACAGAGCCCGAAGTAGTATAAATGAAGTTCAACGCTATGGCCAAACGGGGAACACAGGCAGCGCTTGTCTTGTGTTTCCTCTGCTTCTGTCTACGTATTCCGCACTAATTGCCCTTAAAATAGCATTTCCAGTCTTCTTCCTGACTGTCCGCCCTGTGGGGAATACCCTGCTCATTTATTCAAAGTTTCGTTTTCCACAATTGGGCAAATATTCATAACCTCTTACAGCTTTGGCGGTGTCAACTCACAGAACTGAAAATTCGCTCTACAACTCCTAAAATGTGGAAAATTCCTTTTGCGTTAGTGAATCGGTGTATGCATGGTCGCGTTCATCTTTCTAGCATTGTCTATAAACTGCACGTCACAAGGATAAAAAAAACAGGGCAACAGCATGGCTAGCTACATGCTCAGTACGAGCTCTATGCTGACAATTCGCCCCCATGAGCCCATTTATTAACACACACACACACACACACACACACACACACACACACACACACACACACACACACACACACACACACACACACACACACACACACACACACACACACACACACACACACACACACACACACACACACACACACACACACACACACACACACACACACACACACACACACACACACACACACACACACACACACACACACACACACACACACACACACACACACACACACACACACACACACACACACACACACACACACACACACACACACACACACACACACACACACACACACACACACACACACACACACACACACACACACACACACACACACACACACACACACACACACACACACACACACACACACACACACACACACACACACACACACACACACACACACACACACACACACACACACACACACACACACACACACACACACACACACACACACACACACACACACACACACACACACACACACACACACACACACACACACACACACACACACACACACACACACACACACACACACACACACACACACACACACTCTGCGCGGTCGCTTGTTATCAGTTCCTTAAGTTTCAGAAAAAGAAAACGTCACAGCCATTGTTTTGCAACTTCTGAGCCCTGATGTACTACAGTTCGGTCGCTGCATGACTAAATCGACGAGTAAGAACTTCAAGTTTGGTTTGGTTTTATGGGGTTTATCGTGCCAAAGCTGTGAGGGACGACGTAGTGGAGGGCTCCAGATAATTTCTACCACCAGGGGTTCAGTTTTCCCAGCACTCTATTTGCCCTGCAGGTGTAAAATACGTGTGCACCCTTTCGGGAAATATACTAAACAAGAAATTAGAATGAATTATTGTCACTTGTAACCGTCCATTTTGTAAATCGTCTAGGGATTTAGATGGTGACAAAATGCAAAAACACCCCTACACTGTGCGTGCATGCACACGTTAACGAACCCCAGGTGGCCGAATTGCCATTATGGCGTCTTCAATAGCCCATTTGTACAGCGCCGCACCCATCGCGGTGGCACAGTGGTTAGCGAGCTCGGCTACGGATCCGGAGTACCCGGGTTCGAACCCGACCGCTGTGGCAGCGTTTCGATGTAGGCGAAACGCAAAGGCGCCCGTGTGCTGTGCGATGTCAATGCACGTTAAAGATCCCCTGGTGGCCGAACTTATTCCGGAGCCCTCCCCAACGGCACCTCTTTTTCTTTTCTCAGTCCCTCCTTTATTCCTTCCCTTATGGCGTGGCTCAGGTGTCCGCAGAGATGCGAGACAGATACTGTGCCATTTCCCCAAATCCCAATTTTCATTTTACAGCGGCGGAACTCTAAACAAATTTTCATTTGTACATTTAGTTTTCATTTTTCATCTTCAGCACCTCCCCACTCGCCCCCTCCCCTCGTAGGGAGGCAAGTTCTTTTTTACCATAGAGGGATAGTTAACAAGTGCATCACGGAAACTGGGCCACAATATGTCTCAGTGCCCTTTGACTTTTTGATTTTGCGTCGTGGCAGTAGCCGTAGCTGTGAATGATACAGGCCACTCGAAAGTGTTGACGTGATTGTAGAGAACACCGGCACCACCCTGGCTATGTACACTGCACAAGGTGCACTCGGTATAGTGACAAAAAAGGATAACGTTGGACAAGAACTGCATGGAATTACTTCAACGTCAGGGCTATTTTATTCATTCCAAAAATTCTTGTGTGTTCCGTATGCCACGCGTAGGCGGAAGCATGAAAAAAAAAAAAACTCAATGCACAGGTTTGGGTTAGTCACAGTGGCTTGACAAGGGTTATATCTTAAAGATTTACGAGTTGAAAGGTTCGCGTAAGTTGCCACTCCATGCAGCTTACTATGCAGAAACTATGCAAAAGCAGTTGTACACTTGTTTGTCCGTGAAAAGCACCCCATAGACCAGCCGTCAAACCATATAGCAGTGAAAGGCATGTCACCGCGCCCGTCCAAGTCCTACGAGAGCCAGGAAAACTTGGAGGCTCGTCCACTGCGAACATTGCCATGTGTACCTGATGCTCATATGGTGTCGCTAATATCTAGTAGAATATTCGTCGTCCATATCGATCATGAACCAGAACGGCAAAAAAATGCAAAAAATGTACGTGACCGAACAGTCTCACAGCACTGCACGTTTGTCGCAAGGTCTTCATGTGTCTGAAAAAAGAGCAGTTTCTTTCATTGATTATAATGTTACACTTCAGGTAAGTCAAAAACAGAAAAACCTGGACTAATAAAAAAATCATGACCTGAGTAATATCAGGATAATTAAGACACGTAAGAAATTTAACAGGTAAACGGCCTGCAGGTCTATGGTATTCACCAAGCTAACTAAAAAATGAACATTTCTTCACTGGGTTCATGTTGCTGCCTTTGGGACAGCCGTACACCTCAGCGAAAGCGTCTGAGTTGCGCACGACTTTGTTGCAGTCAGCCGATATGGCATTCCGGGCCCCAGGGCTGGCGCACGTCATGTAGCACAGCGTCATGAAAAATACCTTCTTTTCTGGAAGATCAGGCGCTATGTCTATTAACCAGTCAGCATCTCGAAGCGACGCCGTCAGCGCGGCATAGGCAATTTCCACGGCGGGAACCTCCGGAAAGACGCTGCTGTTGCCCTCACCGTGTTGGCATTTTTCTCTGGCGTGGAATTCTTGTAGAGAAAAACTGGACAGGATTGTGTTTTCGTCCGCTGTTCTGTTGGCCGACCATTGGATGCCTTCTCCGTCTATTGCCCTGGCCAGCTGCATGGCCATGATGAAAAGGAGGCCACCGTAGAGCATGCCCTTGGTCCCGTTGCGGTAGAACGCTGGAGGGCTCGCGGTCGCCATTGCTAGCTTCACCACGTTGTAGACGTAGTTGTAGTCGGCGTAGACTGGGAAGTGGTTGCCCAGCAGCATTAACGCCTCGTCATATCCCTGCGTCATATTCACCGTGTTAGCAGCCTTACGTCCGCTCAACCAATAGTGGGCGTACGAGGGTTCTTTCTCCGGAAAGTTGGCGTAGATTTTTTCCAGCGTCTCGTTGTTGAGAAGCGACGTTGGGGGCCAAATCGCCGCTCTCACCGAGGAGAGTTTCTTTCTCGCTCTTATCTTGCTCTCGTTATCTAACCAAGAAGAGTGGTTGATCCTGTCCACAGCAGCTGAGACGAGACTATTGAAGCCGGTGTCGATGGCTTCTCTGTCTCGGGCCGTGAATCGGCTGAAAAAACCGAGGGCGGAGATGAGGACCTTGAACACGACTTCTACATGGTGTGAACAGTATATCGGTAACAATTTATCGGCCGTCTCCAGGCTGCCGTAGTAACGTACAAGGACTGAGTAGTCACCAGCAATAGTAAGATACTGCATTATCAGCCACGATACGTGCATGTTCAACTGTTTCGTGCTGTACGTGTCCAGCAGCTTGGTGACAGTCGCGAGGAATGCGATGTCGGTGACAATAATCTGGTCATCAGCGGTCAACTCCGGCTGGAGTAACAGACCAGCCTGGAAGTCTCGGACCCACTCGGCTGTCGATGCATTCCGAAGGTGGGAACCAATATCTTTGAAGGAGAACAAAGCTGGCTTCTTTCGAGGCGACTTGACCTCTTGGTAGAGCCGGGTGAGGATATATTCTTCCATGATACGAATTCGGTTAATGTGGTTTTCGTCCATTGGAGGTCGGTCGACAAGGTCCGGGTAAAAGAGGAGCAGGAACTGCTGCCAGTACCTGGCGTAAGACTGTGCAACTGACCGATGGTGATTGAGTAGAATGGGAATGTACAAGCCTGGACTCACGAAAACATGTCGTCTGCCAGATGGTCTCGGATGTCTTACGTAAACCGTGATCCAGAACGACATTAGCCACTTGTAACTAAATGCGACGAACATGGTAAGTGGCTGCTGCAATTTCGGCGGTTGCTCCGGCCAGCTTAGACCTTGCGAATGCAGAATGTCTCGAATCAACGCCATTTGGGACGCATTGTACGGAAATTTCTTCAGGCACATATCGTACATTGCCAGCGGCTTTCGTCCTGCGGAGATCTTCAGCGAACCGCTTGCCAGGGTATCCATGAAGTGCTTGTACCACGTAAACCGCAGATCGTCTATGGCCGATCTGGCCAGCTCGATGTGCGTCTTCGCAGGCTCCCACGCCGAACACACGAACGCCGCGTAGTCTTCGCAAGGATCGAGTGTCCGATTGAGGTATTTGGTGAGGAGTGCCGCGTGCCGAGCGCAGTCTTCGGTGAGACAGAGTGCACGGTTGATCGTAGGCTGCCTTAGGATGCCGCTTAAGAGGACCATGAATAAGAGCAAGGAGATGCAGGCGCCAAAGAGCGCGACAGTGATCCAGATTTGGGTCTTGGCTTGGGAGCATTTTCCTCTCTTGAAGAGCTCTGAAGTTTTGGTGCTTTGCAGTTCTGGCGTTCTCACCTGCGGGCATACAATGACCACCAACGTTTAACTGGGGCAAGTAATGGACGATTATCAGCTAAATGAAAAATTACTCACATCAGTCACGACATGAATGCAGCATGGCGAGTGAATACTAATTGCTTTTTATTAGGGAGAAAATGCAGCGAATAAATACTAAAGGTTCCCGTAAGCGCTGCAGACATGTAGTTAGATCGTGACGTTGGCAACTTGAGAACTAACCGATACATCGCATTCCGGTCTCCTAGAATAACCCTTCACCATCGCCAACGCAATAGTCCTCTATGAAGTTAAATTAAAGGCCTGTAAAATTTCAGGTGCCACTGCGCTTTTGCTACTCTCTATAATGAGCAACTCAACAAAGGGCCTTTCATCAACATGTACGCGACTTGCGTGCCCTCTTCTATCCTTATTTTCAGTGCCCATTGCAGAAACACATGAAAAAAATCCCTGTGTGATTACGTGTAGTTCAGCAAGGTAGAACGGCACTTCACTCGGTACTTCATTTTTTTACATATTCAAAGAGCGCGCAAAAAACACCAGGACGCTGAGAAAGAACGACACGGACAAGACGCTATTGTCCGTGTCGTTTTTTTTTCGTGTCCTGGTGTTTTTTGTGCGCTGTTTGACGATGGAAAAAATGCTTTCGTATAGGTAACGCGAAGTTTTGAGCTTTAGCTGTGGTGTGACAAAAATTAATTTTTCGTTCACATGCTCTATTTTTAGCCAGATATCAGTTATAGTGGCTGTTCCCTGCATTTAGCTGTGGTGTGTTTGTCGCAAGCCTGTGCCGTTGTAGGCTGCCCGCCTTCTCACCGGATTGCAGGAAACCTGACATGTGTATATACGTACTGCCCACTGTGCTAACTGCCCACTATGACAGATGGAAGTTCACTTGTGAGTGTCGCGAGAGGTTACTCGTGAAGAACAACCTGGGTCTCACAAGCCCGACCGGTGGCAGCACCTGCCATCGCACGGCAGAGGCGCATCGCTTAACCGTTGTTGCACTGCACCCGGAATGGTACGAGGACTTCCAGGAATCTATGAACGCAAAGTGGAGAATGACAAATTCCGCACGTAAGGGCATTCATCCATGATCGCTTTCCGAACAACTTACGTCCGTGAACAATGCGTGCTAACACTGGAACCGAAGTTGAAACCGAAGTGCTAGCGCACCATATTCGAATATGTATGGCCAGCTACACAATCGGCTGTCATTTTTTCCCCCGCTAGTTGGAACTAAGTCAAGACTTAGACTTGCCCAGGACTTCAGTTTTACACTGCAGCGGGTTTCGAACCTGCCAACTCCCGCAGCCGAGGCTGACGCCCAAATCACTTGGCCACTACACGCTTTCCACCTCTCTTCCTCTTCCCTCCTTTCCCTAAAGGAGAAGGGGAATTTGGTTTTCTCCATTTTTTCATGTGGACATTGGAAGGCGGCAATGGCAGGCGGCAGTGCGGACACCGAAGAATACGGCGCGAAACTGAGGAACGCGGTAATAAGTGCCTACAGTCTAAAGCACACATTTTGATGGATCGCATATGTGGCGATAGCAGGTGCCAGCAACAAGAAGGGAACGCCTGAGGAACTCCTGTATACTACACCCTTAAAAGGACACTGAGGAGAAATTGAAGTTGGCGTGTATCGATAGAATACCAGCTCCTGATAACAAAAACGCCGCTCTTACTGAAAACAAAGCTCTTGTAAGGTAGAAAATAGCAAGAACCAAAATACAGGTATCGCCACCACAGGCCAATCTCGCAAGTACAAGCGTGGTGACGCCATAGGACAAGAGATGCCACCTTGGAGGAATTTTCCATCCTACTTGGTTTCGCGAATCTCTGAGGCTGACAAAGGTAGGTTGCGCAGATCAATATTGAAGTAAGTTTTGTTTTAAAACCAATAGTGCACTTTTATCACACAAGGAAGGCAGTCAAAAGACAACCTGAATGTTGGAAGCAAAGAAAACCGATGCTTGGCGGCGCCACAGGCGGCCAGGAGAGTTTCGATTTTTTATGGCGCTTCGCGTATATGAGCTTTGCGTGCCCCGTGGTTTTGTTTTTGACGCGCTTCGATTTACAGGCGCCGAACAGCAGAGGAACTCCAAGTGCCGCTTCAAGTGCTAGTTAATTTTTGAAGGAGCCTGTTAAGGCTTGTCAGATGATCGCCACGGTCGATGAAAAGCTATGATGGCGCGATGGTCGGTGGTCGTACAAGGCAGCACCTGTGTATTCGCACGCTTGCCCGGCGAAACATTCCCGGCTGTACCAGTCAACTTCAAACTAGTTAACGGAAATCGTTTATTAGGGACGGGAGACAAGGTACAAGGGAGTTCAGAAAAATTGCTGATGGCCTAGCTCTGTTAGGACAGGATATACCTAGTCAAAGCGCGGAGATTTCTGCATCAGAAGAGTGCATTCACTAGATGTGGCTTAGCGCTAGCGTTTCCGCTTCAAACGCCGAAGGCCCTGGTTCGATTCCGAACCGAACCTCGGCACCGGATTTCTTTTCTTTTATTCAGTGAGTGGGCGGAGGGTTTCAGTGGCTCCCATGGATGCCGCCGCTGAATACGCTGGTTAGCGGTTAAGCGCAGGCTCTGTTAAGGCGCGCTTATGCTGCGGCGCTGCATGGCGAAGTCACGTCGGTCAAAGCGAGACCCTCTATACTCCAACTGCGCTTGACCGCCGACGCGTTCGGCGGCTTCGGCGCACTCTGACCGCACTGGCGGGTAGATTGGAGCATGTATCTATTTCGCGCCGAGTGCGCCAGCCGCCGCCGGCCCGGCCAGACTGATTTGGCTCCGCGGCGAGGTGCGCCCTATATTCAATAGCTGCGGCAGTTGGGCGGAGCTGTTCTTTTCGAGCTCGGCTATTTTAATCCATTCACAGTACATATCTGAAGGTACATGCAAGTTTGCGAGAGAGCCAGATCCAGTGGACCCGTTGGATATAGCGGAAACCGTTGAAGCGTCGTGCGCCGGCTTTGGTTTCAAGCCGCCGACTTTAAACGCGACCGCCCTCGAGCACCCATTTGTTTTTTGTGGCAAAAAATAAATAACTAACATGGTCTTTGCAACCGTGGGAGACCTCGACGCCGCCTGCTGCGCCGTGTAACCGCGCCGTTCAAGGAATCACAATCCGTTGGCCCCAAAGCCCCGGCCAGTCTCCGATGGGCGCAAGGCGCCGACCTTGTCCTGGCCCCTTGCGACTCCCCGCACTCGGTTTATATTTAGTTTGCAAAGGCTGCTCTCTGAGGAAGGGGGAAATCACCCGCCGGCGCCTAACCTAACCGTGCTCCCTCAAAAGCATCGCACGCTATGTGGGGCTGAGGTCGCTGAAATGCAGGCCAGAGTTTTTGCGAGAACTACGTTGTCAGGGTCGGGAACGAGATCCATCTTAACGCTGGCAAGACGCCGGTGCAAACGTAAACGAAGCGACGGTGGCGACCCCCGATAGATGCCTTCAACGTGCGGCGGCGGTAGCGTTCATTTCGGGAGCTGCTAGACCGCACCGCTAGCCGCCAGAAATCACGGAGCGTCCGTTTACGTCACGTTTCACGTCAGTCCGTTCTGTGTCGTCGTAAGAGTTCTCAGTGTCGTCATAAGAGTTCTCGAGTTTGAATCGGAGCGGCGAGAAAAAAGTTTTCAACTTGGAATCCAAATTTCTTTGAAATAAATGCATCTTTCGCTCCCGGACAAGCGTCAACAAAGCCATGAAATGCCGAACTATCAGATATTGCTAACAAAAAAATTTGATAGGGTTCTCCTCAGTGTCCCTTTAAGGAAACAGCTCTCAGAAGAAAACAAAGTAAAAGGGTACACCTATTTTCGCTTAAGGTCCATATTTCGCTCCGGCTTAGTTATGAAAAGATCTAGCAAAGACTCGTCTGGGCAAAAGTGTGTCAGAAAAGAAGTATAACAGTCTTTTACTCGCATTTCTGGACTAACCACGGAGCCCATGATGATAAAGCGTCTAATTTCGTTTTTACGCGGGGCATTAAAAGCGCAGGATTGAAGACACAGAAAACAGCAACGAGGCAGCACATTTGTTGTCACATAGCACGAACTCGCCCGAGCACGTCCTTATTACCTTTCTACGCGGCGAGTGTGTAGTGTTTAGATGGCGTCGTTAACAAATTGACTTAACTGCGCGAAGCTATTTTACCGCACCATTTTACAGGGACAGATGCGAAGGGCACGCTTGGTAGTCCTGTGCCGTTTGCGTAACACGACCTGTTAACTTCCCACCTGCACTCCACCCTCACACCCTGCCTCGCTGCGTTTTTAACGTCCGCCTGCAGAGTTATATGCTTGAATGAGTGGCCGTACGCGCCTGTGGGTGACACACGCCTGCTCTGCCCCCTTACCCGCATAATCCACACCGGTCCCCAGAGTTAGTAAACAATGAAACTGGCACCAACGTTTCTCATCAGACGCGTAGTCGCTGGAATTCGCTTTACCGAAGCGGTTAAATGCATGGGGATCGCTTTTCATATTAACGATTGCTAGTCTCCGTTAATGCTAATGTCAGTCATGTCGTCGCATTATGCAATGACAGCAATGCAGATCCCCTCCCCCCCCCCTCCCCTGCTCCATCAAGGGCCCAGCCCCGGGATCAAAGACCCGAATCATATGACTAGAGATAAGATATTCTCATTGGCGAGTGAGCAAATGCCGCACTGTTCCATCCCCTGTACAAGAAGGGCCCACACGTCCTGAACTTTCCAAATAAGGTCATAAGTATTGCTTCAAAAATTGCAGAGAATGTTTACTACATTCGAATCAATGCGAATGCACGGATGTTTGCGACGTAGAAGACGACGATGAGCGTGAAGTGCCGTGGAACGGAGCGCCCGCGCTGGGCGAGCTGCGGACCCGCAAGAGACGATTTTGTTAGGGTGAAAACCACCGGATTAGTGCCATGCACAAGACGACGAAGAGCGGGTAGTGCCACGAACAGACAGCGCGAACAGACGACGGACGATTCGGCTCGGGGTTGTTGCCCATCGGATTAGTGCTTACGCACTAAAAGTCTTAACGCGGCATGAGTACGAGCGAAGCTGAACTACCGCAAACAAAACGAGGGGATTTTGGTATGCCACAGGAGCTCCCAACGACTCGGCTGTTTATCTACCTCATTCGGGCGTCAGGTAATAGATTAACAGCAATGACAGCAGATTTGCGTAGATAATCAAATGCGAACTAGGTGCACTGGCACTGCTTGAAGCCGCGCGAGTTACACATGTTCGCTCCGTCCGGAGTACCCTGCGAGGATCCCACACCATCTGCGCACCGCAGCTTTGATACAGCCGTTTTCTCATTGGCTGCAGCTGTGTGACCGCGCCGCCTCCTCACTGGCTGAGCGGCGTGACGTCCGCTTCGCCACCTGCTTGTCCCTCGCGCTTCAGTCATGACGCGGCACCGGAAAGACCCCGGCGAATTCCGTGATTGCAACTAGTAGTGCTAACGCACTAAAAATTGCAGGAAGGTTACGAGTGCTTTACGCGAATGTTTGAGCGTTAGCATTTGCGTGGCAGCAAATATTGTTTCGCAGACAAGTGCTGTTTTTTTTCTCGCAAAGTCAGACTGCCGGAGATGAAATGAGACTTATCCCGCTTACGTGATACTCTGAAGTGAACTTCTTTCGAAAGGTTGCTCGCAGCAGTGCCACATAACCTGTACGTCTCTGTAGACACGCTGGCTTTAGAGCGCGACACTGGAAATATGCAACTTTTTGGGACAAAAGTTTTGAAAACTGGAAAATTTTACGATACTTTCATGGAAATATTGAAGGTAACGGTCCATTCTTCTGATGTTTAGCAAAATCATTCTTTTAAAGTGCTTCCATCGATCGCATCGAACATAATTAAGACTGCCGTAGCAAACCAATGGGGATCCCTCTTGACGATAACAAAAACGTTAGTAGAAAAACTGCTAACCTGCCGTCGGGTAATGTGCGGACATTATTGATTGTTATACTGAAATCTTACATTATGTGAAAAAATTTCGTTCATAAACTGTTTCCTGCTCAAAAATGCTTTTTTCCAGAATTGGTGGGTATGAACATCACATCTACGATCTTTGCGGGTTGAGGTGTTCGAAAGTGGATTTGTCCCCTTAAGGGTGCCGCGAGGTCTTCGGAGGTTCTCCCAAGCGCACACAAACCTGTAGCTGGGTCGAGGAGCGTTTGCACCTATCCTTGTCCGGCACCTGGTTTCGAACTAAACACCTCCCGCAGCCCTTTTTTCCCTCTAATTTTCCGTCTTCTTCATTTCCACCAAAAGTGAAGAGAGATATTTTTCAACCTGCAGGCCGAGGCAGGTGGCGCCGCGGATGACGACGCCGTCGACGGCGGCACGAAACCAAGGAGCGGGTTAATGAGAGCGCTCACTCTTATTAACTCAGGCCTTTAGCCAGCCTTCAGAACAAACTGGGGGGGGGGGGGGGGGGGGGGGGGGAGTGTGCAGTTCAAACCCGTCCTTCAACTCGTTGTGTGTTTTCATTTTGTCAACACGTGCCCTACAGCTCAGACCTGCCAGGGGAGTACAGTCTTTGGGCGATAGTTGAAGGCAGGCGTTTTCAGTCATGGCACACAATGAAGCGAACAGGCTGCTAATACAGGCTTATACAGTTGCATATACAGACTTATACAACTGTTCATACTGGCTCAAACAGTTGCTCATACAGGCACCGCTGCAAGATAACGTCACTGCCAGGTATACCTGTTGTACATTCCACACACCGTTTCGAGGTTGCTCTGTAGGTTGGCGATCGAAGCGAGAAGGTCCGCTGTAGCCTGCTTCCGGTCTTTGTCGACGTCCGCAGGGTTTGGGCGGCCGCCGCGTTGGAGAGGACTCTGCCCGACCTGCGAGTTTCGTTCCGAATATGTAAGCTTCCCCTGTACACATTTTCTACCATGAACCGCCGCATTGGCTTAGTGGCTATAGCGTTTAGTCGGCTCCTGGCCGCGCCAGCAGCATTTGGCGGAGACGATCTCAGTATATGCTAAAGATCTGAAAATGGCGGAAATCTTACCCGGAGTCTTAAGTGTGGTGCCCTCATAGCCAACTGATCCCACATATAATATTTAACTTGATGTTCTGCCTTGGCATCTTTACGGCACCGAAACAGGGCTAGCTGAAGAGATAAGGGAGAAGCATTTGTCCTGCAGAGGGCATATTTAGGTCCATGACGACTAAGATGACGGAACTAAGAGAGTAGCCTTAATATATTAGGTAGATCTAACGACACGTCTGCAGACAAATGCAGCGGCACAGGACGCCAATAGCTAAAATGAAAAGTCGGAAACTGTGAAATTTGGGCTAGCTCAGCCAACCTTGTCCGTTTGTGTGCCATCCGTCGCCCTTGTGCTTTCGCGCTGTTTCTAACTAATTCACATCGATGTTGAGCCGAGATATAATTCTATGTTGCAGCACTGACTCCACGACGTCATGTTCAGATGCCATCGAATGTCGCCCTCTTCCAACGCAGTGATTCGGTCTCAGCATCTGGCCTGCGGCCGTGTTCTTTTGAGTGTCACTTAAACCAATGAAGGAAAGATGAACAATAACACCGAACTCACGTTCATACTTGGTCCCGACGGAGCGCCCGCTGACATCTTGTAATCTGCCTGCCCCGTTGGACGTTCGCCAGTAGTTGCCCCTGTCTGGACAGCCTTGCTGGGCCCTTGAAGCTCCCTAGTCGCTGTGGTATCTGAAGGAGGCAGCGCTGGTTCTACTGCGGACTCGTCCCCGTGTTTTCTAGCGACGCCTTCCTTAAGAACCTCTTGCCGGATGCTGGCAGTGGCGTTGGGAACAGCGCCGGTGGCAGGGCTAGCGGCACTGCTAGTAGCAGGGCTAGTGGCACCGCTAGTTGCAGCACTGGTAGCCGGGAGACCCTCGTAGGCTTGAGGACTTGCGACAGACTTCGGAGACGTAGTGACTTGCGGAGACTTCGCGGTGGAGTCCCTCGCGGTTCCTCGTCGGCGCTGGTTGCGGCGCTTGTCGCTTTGCCCACGCTTGCCGGTTGTTTTCGTTATGGGAACCTGGGGACGATATGCGCGAATTTACAATGAAAGCTGTTTGCGTGCTTTTTTTTCTCGGCTGAATGAATCCGCAGTAAATGAAGTCGGTTGGCTAAAATTATCACTTATGAACGCATTGGTCTCCAGTTCACTTGTTCTCTGTCGATCTATGAGCATAGAAGCCCATACTATTTTAATACATTTGAATAAAACCGAGTAAAGTTTAGCGCTGAAGTTACATCTATTAATAGAAGGCCATCCCTGTGAACGCCCATTTGTTAGTTAAATTTGACGTCATTGGCTCGGTCTTCATTTTACATGGCAATCCGCATCGATTTTAAATGACTGCCTGAAAATATGGAGAGGGAGTCGAGTTTTCAGTGCACAACAATGCGAAAAGATTTTGCTCTTCTGTTTAGAAGCACATGGACGGTGAGGGTGCGGGCTGCAAGAATGGTGCACGTACCATAAAAAAACTGCCTGAAATTTGTGCGTTGTAAAACCGACGCTGTATATGGAGTGCTTTTTATATGCGGACATACTTACATTATCCAAACTGGCCGCTGCGTAAAGCACGCTAGAGACGGTCTAGCAACTCATTGTAAAACTGCGCTTCTTTGCCCCTGGCCGATCATGTTCCTGAGTACCTTTGCAGCTAACTTTTTGAGCAAACAACGCTGCTTTTCAGACGCAAACCATAGGTATTGCAGCATCATTAATTAAAGAAGCAGCAATCATGCGTGAGTAAACCACCAGTGGCTGTCATTAAATAACAAGTAGATGGTTCACCTAGAGAAACGGCGACCCGTGTCACTGCTGTCATCGTAAAATATATTCTTTCATGGCTAATTCTGTTGCGTCTGGCATTTCTGACGTGTCCGATAAAATTAGCGCTGCCTTGAGCCATTCTAACATTGTCTTTCCGCGGTATCTCTAGCATAGAATACCTGCAACTAGCCCTACTTGCCTTTTTAGCTGATTATTCTGAAAAATCTGCTAGCTTTCCGAGGAAATCGAAGTCACCGTGTGGCGCAGAGCATCTCCTGTGAGGAGCCTACATTGGGAAGAACAAGTACAGAACTGACCGCCAGAGACATCTCTTGGTGCAAAGACAACAGAAAGGCAAAATCTTAAGCAGTAGACGTCAGAGAGAAACTGTGAGCCAAATGAGCCGCGGTTAGAAGCTGTATTTTTCAGAGTTGCCAAAGAGGGGTATTCCAATAGGCGCAGTTTAAAAGAAGAAGTGCAAGAAATTCTGCAGCTTACTTTATACGCCAAAGGGCAACTATATATATATATATATATATATATATATATATATATATATATATATATATATATATATATATATATATATATATATATATATATATATATATATATATATACATATATATATATATGTAACAAAAAATACACTAAGTCCAAAGTTCATCATTATTAGTCAGGTCGCGTTTACTACAAGCACAACATTTGATCTCCTATTAGCCTTCTCCTGTGTCTGTCGTGGCCAACTTATTCCAGTGAATACCATTTCTCCGCCATTATCTTCCGTGGTTCATGGGCATAGTATAGAATATGCTCAGTTACCCTAACGGGCTATTCGTTATATATTCTGAGCATTAGATATGCACAGACTGCGTCTATTTTCTAGCCAGGTCTTCTTCAGGATACTATTACTTGGTAACTGTCCTCTGATGTTCGCTCGCTATTTGCATAGCTTGCTGCACTGCGCTCCTAATTTGTGTTTCTAAGACAGAGTTCCGCATTAAAAAAGCAGTTATTGCAGAGTACATCTTTTATGCACCTGTCAGGCTCTGTATATTGGTGAACTAGTGCTCAGGACTTGAGACTGCATGCCAAACCACCTTAGCCGATTTTTATCCTACAGGTAACTTCTTGCTAATATTTCGGATCTGTGTTACCTGCTTGGGGTCCAAACAAACACTACCTTGCTCCTCTCTGAGGATCGCTACCAACTGGAAACCGAAAGGGACATAAATATATGCATTTACGGGGAAACGCCGGCGGAGGAGGCAGCCGAACATCCAGCGGCCAGCGGCGTAAAGTACGGCAGCAGCATTTCGTCCACTACGCATATGATGTCATCGCCTCTGGCATGATGACATTTTCTTCACATCTGCGATCTACTGCGCGCTGAAGTCCGTAATCTCACACGTGTGAAATTTCTCTCTACCCCTGGTTTGCGATAGATTCTGTGCGGAACAACGTACGTTGCCGTTTTTCTTTCAAATAATAAACGGTATCTGCCCAAAGAAGCCGAACAGCAGCATAATGCCCATATTTCGTTCGTGCACTTAATAATATTCAAGTAATTAAATTCACTCGCAGCAGCACCTCTGGCCGAATGTTGGCGGTTGCTGCCACCGGTGACTCGTCTTGCTTCACAGCTGTGCTTGGAGTCGGCGCCAGCTGGACCCCTTCTCCTGGATCCTGATGCTGCTCCTGTTCTGGTACTGTCCCTGCCGCACGGGATTGTGGGGGTTCGTACTGGGGTTCGTCTGTTACCGCCGGGGCACACTGTTCTTGCAAGATCTCGAGAGCAGTGGCGCCGATGTCCACAGGCTTACCAGGGGCACCATCGCTGGCCACGGTGGTCATCGAAGACAAAGGACCTGGCTCCTGTTCTCCTGGTACGGCTGCCGCAGCGGGTGCTACTCTTGGCTCGGCCTGGGACTTAGCGGTGAAGGCCGCTAAGCATGGTTCTGCCGTGATGTTCAAGGTGATGGCGTTGGCAGGCTTAACAGTGGCACTGTCACTGGACACGGTGGTCCTCGAAGACGCGCGGACTGGATCACGATCGCCTGGTGGGGACCCAGTAACTGGTACTCCTGCGGGTTCATCCAGAAGCTTCTGGGTGAAGGGCACCGTGCAAGGTTCTGGCCTAACTTTGATAATGATGGCGCCGGTGTCGGCAGGCTTAGAAACGGTACCGTCGCTGGACACGATATTCTTAGATGACGCGCAGGCTGGACCTTGCTCACCTGGTACGGAACCCCCAACGGGTGCTTCTGCGTGTTCGACATGGGGCTTCTCGGTGACGACCGCTGCCCAGGGCTCTTGCCGCATGCCGAGAACACTGATGCCGACATCAACAGGCGTAGCAGCGGTGCCTTCGGTGGCCACAGTGGTCCTCGAAGATGCGCGGGCTGCTAGTGAGCTCCGCGGGTTCGGAGAGGTCCCGCGGCGGCGCTCCTGCTTCTTTTCGTCGGCTTTTTTCCCGTCCTTCTTCGACATGGCGGCCTGCACACGCATTTTAAGGTGTATAATGCTAGCTTGTAGGCAGATGTATATAAAAATTATAACTGTCCAATGAAAGTGGCTAATTCAACGTTGTCTGAAAACGAGCTTCGTTCTGAGTGCAAGCTTGACGACTAGCGCTGAGAAAAATATATATTGCTGTCGATATAGCTAAAGTCAGACAGCAAAGTCTGAATGGATGGGCAAAACGCAGACGCACTACATTTAAGAGTGCCCAAAACAACGAGTACACTGCTCTTAGCATACGGCATGAAAAAGATGCTAGAGCAGCGTGAAATAATTTTATCATTTTTAGAACAGGTAAACTTCTACAACGACAAAAAAAAACAAAGAGGAAAGAAGTTCTTGTCGATGACAATGACGCAGAAGCCGTGTCACAAGGCACACTGAGAATGAGAAAGGGAGGACGTACTGATAGAATAACTGGACATGGATACAACCTATTAATCATGTGAAGAGTAATCTAAATATCATCATAATCAGCCTCACTACACCCACTGCAGTGCAAAGGCCTCTCCCATGCCTCTCCAATTAACCCTGTCCTTTGCTAGCTGCGCCCACCCTATGCCGGCAAACTTCTAGATCTCATCCGCCCACCTAACCTTTTGCCGCCCCCTGCCACGCTTGCCTTCTCGGAATCTACTCCGTTACCCTTAAGGACCAGCGGTTATCTTGCCATTGCATTACATGCCCTGCCCAAGCACATTTCTTCCTCTCGATTTCTACTAGGATGACATTAACCCGCGTTTGTTCCCTCACCCACTCTGCCCTTTTCCGGTCTCTTAACGTTACACCTATAATTTCTTTCTATGGCTCGCTGCGTTGTCCTCAACTTAAGCTGAACTCTTTTCGTTAGCCTCCATGTTTCGGCCCGTAGGTGAGTATCGGTAAGATACAGCTGTTGTACACTTTTCTCTTGAAGCATATTGGTAAACTGCCATTCATGATCTGAGAGAACCTGCCATATGCGCTCCACCCCATTCTCATCCTTCTAGTTATTTCCCTCTCAAGATCCGGATCAGCTGTCGCTACCTGCCCTAAGTAGACGTATTCCTTTACCACTTACAACAACTCGTTACCAATTGTGAACTGCTGTTCTCTTGCGAAACTGTTGAACATTACTTTGGTTTTCGGCATGTTAATTTTTGACTCACCGTTCTGCTCTGCCTGTCTAACTTATTGATCATGATTTGCAGTTCACCTCCTGAGTGCCGACTACTGTCACCCCGCGGTCCCTTGGCAGATGGCCTTGCACAGCTCCACCAACGCCTTCTGCACTACACAATGCCTGTTCCAGAAATATGACGTCACTAGGAACCGGATAACGCGAGCCGAGTCAACAGCGCAGCTGCAGCTGCAGCGGTAGCCACATCCCTCTATTTGCTTCCTCCCCGCTCGCCTCGTTTACTTGTTTGACTGGCAGTAAAAGACCCATTATAGCTGAAAAAACTTGATTAATATTTTCCCGCCAATTCGATTCAAACTCGTGATTTCCTTACCGAAAAGAACAGCTTGCCATCGTTTGGAAGTGCATGGTGCTAAAGAGTAGCCTATGGGATCCGCGTCTGAAAAAAGGTCTCGACGAATGTATTCAACTTGCGAATTGCGCAGGTGATGGCGACACTTGCATTCAGTTTTTTTTTTGTCTTTTGTCGCTTATTAAAACTCCGTTCTCGGTCCGAGTGATCTCTTTGCGATCTACATAGAAGCCGAAATCCCCCCCTCCCTCCCCCCCTCCCCCCCCCCCCCCACCCCACCCCTGTCCCTTTAAGGTAGGTTCATGGTTTGCAATGTTTCCACACCGAGTGTTTCACCGAATACATTCCGCGCCTTTTTTCGGAAAAGCAGTATCAGCGCTGCGACGCATTAGAATACGCCTAAGACAAGCTAACCAGTTGCTGGTTAATTAATAATCAGTAGTCAACTTTTTAAACTGTTACAATTTGTCTTCTTGTTTATTCAGAGGAGTGTAGCACATCATCAGTAATATCTAAATGCGTCTTTGGAATTTATAAAACGCAATTATTCCGCGGCGCTGTTGCACAGCAAATTTTCGCTATTTCACGAGTTACGTACGTACATTGCAGGGGTTCGTCTACCTGCACACTTCTTGAAAACGCGCACATTTTGTCGCGACGTAGCCAAAATTTGTTGGTCCACAGCTCTGAAAGTAACAGCGTTTTCGAAATCCTAAAAATAGATATGGATATACCTTACAGTTGGCTACACGCCTTCTGTTAGAAGACTGACAGTTATAGTTGAATGTTAATTACTCTGTTAGGTAACAGCCTATTAGTTATCATGACTTAGCTATATTCTGATGGGCTACACCACTACCTATTTTTTATAGTTGCACAACTTCTTAAGGTAAAACACCCTGTAAACAGCAGGGATGAAAAGAAGCAACATCGCGTTTCCGTAGATGTTTCTCTTTACGTACAGTTGATGTACGTCGGCGGAATCGGTTCAGATTTAAAATTTCCGAATTTGAGCGCTTTAATACTTGAAATTATCTGCGACCCCCAGTGCCACATAATGTAACAGTCTATCCCCAATTGCTATGCGTTTGGTCTCAGAACTCCTTGTTAATGACTCCAAACCACAGCGTGGGTAACGAGGTGTGTTTTCTCGTTTATTTATTAACCTTCATGTATTAGAAAAATACCCCCGATTGTTTTCGGAGAAGGGCCCTAAAATAAGAGGGGTTCGCAGCGCACATTAACAAAGACGCAAATACTAGCACCGTCTAAACGATTTGTTATAAGAAACTGCAAATAACACTATGATATAACCATAAATATTAGAAAACTGAACTTAATTTTGATACAAAAGTTCACAAACGGTCAGTTCTCGGATAAAATCAAAACTGTAAACGTGAAGTTCGGGAGAATGCAAGGAAGCCCTGCCGATGCTGTTGAGGTAGAAAAGAAACCCCAAGGCTGGTGAGGAGGCATGTACGAAAGTTTATTCAAATTAGCAGGAAGTGCGAGATTAGGCACCTTTTTACGTTCACGACATATGGGGAAATAAAAAAGAATGTGGTCATTGCACTGAGATACAATACATTAAACGTAGCGCTGGAAACAAAACTCGGTTTGGCCCGTTACGCATAACGCCAAGTAAGTCTGGAACGAATGCTATCCACACCTGCAGGTAACGCGTAACCATGACGGACCACTGTTATCAGGTTTTACACCGACTACCGTGAAGGCCACCCTTCCCGTTTAGCCGACAGTGGCGTTGTTGACGTAATACAGCAGGTGCAAGACGTCGCGGTGATAGGTAAAAATGAAGTGACGTCACACGCGGCATTATGACAACGCACCACGCAGATTTATAATAATCTGTACATCTCCAACCAAAAAACTAAATTGAAGCCCAACGTTTCGAAGCCGGCTCGGCTCCTTCATCAGGGGTGACTGGGGGCAGCAACTAGCGTCTTTAAGTACGGAGGCGAGGAGGGGCTTCAATTTAAAGTTTTTGGTTGGAGATGTGCAGTTTATTATAAGTCTTCAAACACAATCGGACAGGCAAATCTGTGAAAATTTTTAGTTTTCAACCATGCAGATTGTTCAGAATTCCGATCACTGATTGGTGGCAACACAATGCCAATTTTTGACGTCACGAGTCATTATCTATAGCTTTCTCGTGACGGTAATGCGAGTGCAGCGGCTTAAACCAAACAGATATCCTACACCAGTACTCCACATTTAGTAAACGCGTTGAAAGGCACACCTCAGTTTCACACAATCCTGGCTGTCGCTGAAGTACGTATTGCCAAAGTGAGAAAGGTCCTGCCAGTTTTTAGTGGGGCGAAAATCTTCGAAAAAGTTTCGGTGTGAGCACAGAATTAAAATTTGAAGGAGCGTTTACGTAATGTGCCAAGAGTTTCAGCTCGTCACGTGAATAAACACCTCACGTTGCAAAAGGTAGCGAACACAAAGACGCACACCGCAAGGGAAGGGAAGGCAATGTATAGGGTATGGTCTATCGCTTAGGGGGTTTAACGTCCCAAAGCGACTCAGGCTATGAGGGACGCCGTAGTGAAGGGCTCCAAAAATTTCGACCACCTGAGGTTCTTTAACGTGCACTGACATCGCACAGTACACGGGCCTCTAGAATTTCGCCTCAATCGAAATGCGACCGCCGCGGCCGGGATCGAACCCGCGCCCTTCGGGTCAGCAGCCGAGTGCCATAACCACTGAGACACCGCGGCAGCGGGCATGGTATGGTATGGCTGGCACAGTATGTCGCACTAAAATGCGGCCGCCGCTGCGAGCATTCGATCACACGGCCTCGGTACTCAGCAGCCGAGCGCTATATCAACTGTGCCACCACTGCGGGTGTCGTTTAGTGAAGAACCGCTTTCGTGCCGCTCTCAAGGATTGTTTTGCGCGAATTGGCAATGATCTGATCATCCCAATGACAATGCAGTCATAGTAGCACTGATAGGCCAGACGATTTTCCCGTACACTTTGCCCTTAGGCAACAATGGCATTTAGACCTCACTACGATGAAGAGACAGGGAAAGCCAGACAAGCTTGGATCTGTATGGGCCAGTGCGGGTGGCGCCATCAGGGGACACACAGGGACGGCTGACAACACTGGAGGGAGAGGGGAGGCGATGTTGACTATTGCGGGCGTGTGCGCGTGAGTGCGCGGGCAGCGCGGGAGTGACCCAATTGGCGTGGTCGAAGTGCGCTCAAGTGTGAGCTCGGTGCGCGTTGCATACGGTGCGCGAACTGCGGATGACTAATTGAGGACTCCGGCACGAGGGACTCTGTGAGCGTGTGTAATAAATCATCCCTTGACAGATCTATGTAGTGTTGATGCGCTTAGGGCGAAAAAAGTCGCATGCGTGATACTTGAATAGCACCCTGCTGGACTCAACATACTAGTCTTGCATGCGCGTCTGTCGTAACGCTGAATATCCGGACACCTCAGGAACAGTTCAGAAGCACAGCCACATAAACATTTTTTAGGATGATCCTCATGACGAACTGTGAATATGCCGAGTACATGCCACGGCCAAGCATCTGATCTCCGAGCACCACTCCTGGGAACAGTACACCAAGCTCTGACATACCCTGGTACTTCTCCAAACTACAACCTAAACCTGACGTACCTTTCCTGTGGAAGGGCCTGCATCAATTTTGCACAGGCGCTCACGGTTCTGAAAAACTATTTCCAGAGTAGCGGCCTGAAGTTGCGTTAACAGCGACACATTCGACCTCCCCTCCATTAGTGAAACGCCAGCTGACGCAACAAGAAAGAGCCCCTTCTTTATCTGTTGGTGGTTCTATGTTCTGGGTCGATAGAGACGTTTGGAACAACACTACCGCATATGTGCCTTTATCTCACTTAAAATGACTCCTAGAGTAAGAGGATAACAAGGGTGTTCCTCACTTATGAAGGCAAGAAGGTGCCAGTGCTGCAGAGATCCCTAGGCTCACCTCGGTTCCGTTTAGCTTCGGTGGTTTCCTGCAGGCTCGATTTGCACGTGCACGTTCCGCAGCTCTTCTTCTTCTTCTTCACCCCAGGTATATGGCACATACCCACGCGGGGGGATTGGACAAGGTGTAGTTGAATAAACAAAGAAGTTTCCATGGAAGATGACTAAATTGTAGCACCAATCGTGAGTTTTGAAAAATCAATGAATAAAAACAGAACAATATTGACAGTTAAATAACAGACAGCATTTTGGTGAAAAAAGAAGAGCTCGTAGAACTTTAAAATAATTAGCACATCAACCTACTAGTTGCAATTATGTAATCATGGAGAAACCCACAAATAGAACCCAATGCAAATCCTTTGGCGTTCGCACCAAACGATAATAATACTGGCAAAGATAAAGGGAGCCCTGCGTTGACTTCTTTGTCTTGGTTGTCGCGTGGCCTGCAGCTTCACCGGCAGCGGAAGGTGCCCCGCATTCGTTTAGGTGTCTAGCTAGATAAGAAAGAGGACGTATATGATTTGAAAAAGTAAATAACGATCAGCTAACTGTCCACTGTCTAAAAGGCACTTGCAAGATAATCGGTAAAAAAAAAAATCGCCAACATATTTTGTCAACCATAGGACAAGGCTTTTTTTTCGGTAAGGCTGCCCGGCATTATGCCAAATTCGCACCATCATTCAGCTGACAGAGAAATCCGCAGAATATGACCAGCTCAAGGTAGGTTAGAACATTGTAGCTTAAGGTATAATAAGTGAGACCTCACCCGTGCCACTAAATTATAGCTCGGACCAACTTCAGGCGTGGAAGTTTTTAATTACCTCTTTTCTTAGAGCATCTGCTCCTATAGGAAGAAAGTGGCAAGTGTGTGCATGGCAGTGTGGCGGCTGCTCTTGCTCTAAATTATGCCAGTGCATATAACCTATGGACATGGGCCTACTCGAACGGCCGATTAGCGCTGTTTTTTTTCCGCCAGCAAATTTTGTCAGCCCATCAGGCTTCAAACCCTCGGCGGACCAGGGGCTGTATTCTCTAAAGATTAATACCCCGCTTGCTTCTTAAGTGCCTTCATTCTTGGAAGTTGCAAGCTTTGACATCACAGTTGATAACTAGCGAGGAATGTCTGTCGCCTGCTCCGTGGTCAAAGGGGCTGCTGACCAATGACGAAGAGGCTGGATAATTTATCGGGAAAAGCATGTTTACAGTATACGGTCCCTGGATGACGTTATGTTGTTCACCTGGCAGGCACCCTGCCTTCTAATGGATCACAGGACAGGAAGATGATAGATGTAACGTATAAGACAAAGCAAGCAGCTTGGAAAGCAGGGCGTAATTGCTGTGTATTTAGGATACCTAGATGCTCGCGTCCTCCCACTGGGAGGGCAAGAAAGAGAGATAGAGAACAAACCTTTATTGCAAAGGAGACAGGAGGGGATTGCGAGTGGGGTCCTAAGTTGAGGACTCCAGTAGCTTCCGCAGACACTTCTATTCCACCGTGGAGGATTCCCCAAAAAACATTTGACCAGCACTTTGGTGATGGCAACTAGCGCCTCCTGGCTTCGCAGGATGCCACTGGCCAGCGTCACTTCCCACTCCTCTAGCGACGCGTTGCGCAGGTTTAAGTAGTTGAGCACATCGATCGAGGTTCCTCTTATAGCTCGACTCCTTTGGAAATGCACTCTAAATTTTTCTTGTATATCGCCCTTCCATTTCGTTCTTGTTTCCGTTGTCTATTGTGTCTCCGCTTGAATTGTGTCGTGAGTGCTGACCACGTATCTTTGTTCAGAATTTCAATCGCTTGCATAATAGTCCTTCTTTTCCTAAAATTATATATACTTGTTTTCTGTAGTGTTTCTTTCATATATATTTTGCATGCATTTCCTGCTTGAGCCTTTCGCTAGTAGTATCCTGATAATGCATAGTAAGTAGTATATGTAGAATATGTAGAAATAGTATAAGTAGAATGTAGCGCCATGCTTTATTCTTGCCACCGACTTTCTCATTTTCACACACTCAGCATTTTCGCCTCCTTCCGTATCTGCAAGTGGCCTAGTGCTCCCGCATGATGAATCGCACTGCTAGCGATGTTTTTTTTTTTGGCTCGAAAAACGGTCATAACTTCAGCGCACTAAGCATTACGCACTGAGTCGACGAATGCACACTTAAGTTAAAAACTAACTGTGTTCGCGCCGCAAAAATTTGCAAAGTTACCCCTTTTAGAAATGCGCTATTCTGACGCTTTTTGAAGACGCTTGTGAAAACACTCCGGGGGAGGTCATATTTGTGTGTAAATCTTGTGCTACAGAGCAGAAGCTGTCGCCTTCTGTGTTGGTCTCACTTCTACTGATTTTCTTTTGCGTTTTCTTATCTCAGTGGTTTTTTATAAGTAATATGCAGACACAAACAATTCAAACTCGGGTTTCATCACGTGAGAAATAATGTCTGGCATATTGTAGTGTATTATTAGCATTAATGGATGATTACCCTTCTAATACTCCAGGGCCTTGTTTAGGTCTTCTGCAGCCCTGGATTGAGGACTGAACTCACAATCCGCTCCGGTCTCCTTTTTTTTGCAATAGTAGTTTATTTTCTCTCCTCTCGGTGACGATGCCGATTATATTGCTTTATGATGATCATATGACTGTCCTCTTCGCTCCAGTTTCCGCTGCTTGATGATTATGATGATGCGTCTATTCTCTTTGCAACGGGGTGCTAAGGAGTGCCTCCTGGGGAAAATGAGAAGTTTATGAGTACGGAAATGAACACAAACTGAAATCACCCGTTCTCAGTGGCGTATGTACAGAGCTAGAAACCTTAGCGGACGCCGGTGCTCAACAAAACGGCTGACCTGAAAATTTTTGATCCACAGCGCAGCCATAAGATGGGCAGCCGCTTGTAACGTTATTGTATTGTCCTTGCGATTTGCGATTTATTGAGTCTGTTTAAAACAGCACGTTGTAAAGAAAAAAATCATATTTGGCACAACAAAAAAGCCTTGCACTTTTGAACACGTAAGACAGTAGTTCGGATCAGGCTAATCAGAATTATACTGTCGTTATTTTTTCTTTCAAAGAGGATTTAGAGCGCTCGAAGCCTTTGCGATTTCCTGTGAGTGTCTGTTACCTGTTAGGTTAAACTCTAAGATGTTTTTAAGATAAAACGTATGCCTAAAAAGCCGTCAGGCGAACTGGGATGGTAAATTGAAATTCTGAGTTGCGTGCCTTCAAGATAACGCACTTTACGGTGGTGCTTCCCTTCCAGTGATAGAGGCACCACAATTATCGTAGTGTATTTTACAAGATCGAGTCCATAAATCGTTCGAATGTCGCTACTGCACTGCACACAAAAGGCATTGCAAGAGATTCGTAAATGTATCAAACGTCGCAAATGGTATTTTCGGATGGCGTGATATTCACCAACAATACGGGCGGATATACCGTGTGCTCCGATTCGCAAGCAACATACACAGCGATTCAAACAGGCAACCTTCCATCTAATCTTCGCGAAAACCTATGGACGCGATGACTGAACTATCCCCGAACCGTGATTGGATTAGATGGGCTCATGGTCATGCCGAGATTGCGGGTGACGGATCAGCTTGCACGCGAAATTTTACACCGGACACCTGTGGTCCCCAAGCCATGTCGGAAGCAAATCGACATAACTTCGACAACCTCCGAGAACTCTCTACCTCCTCCAAAAGTCTCCTGGGCCGAATTGAGCTTAACGTCCTTTATACACCATCTAGGGAATATCTATATCACCAGGTCACACCTTTTTTTCCAAACCACCCAGAACACTACACCGCCATCTCCCCCTGCCTCTCTGAAAGCCCGTCAGCCATACAATGACCTCAGTACCCTTACCCACCGCATGATTAATGGAATGTTTGGCTCGTTTCGGACCAGCTGAAAGACCAGCAGGCGCTCGTGCGGCAATGCAGCTAGCAACTTAGCGGCTGACACAAAAACTACAATTTGAGCATTTTCTTTCTCTTTCTCGGTCCGACGGATGCATCTGGACGTTCCATTAGATTGACCGCAGGTCAATCTAAGAGGGAGCGGACTACGAGGGAGCGGACTGAAGGCAGTCCTCGGCGTCATTGATCCGCGATAGAGTGCAAGCTTTCTTCGTGACGGCATTTAAGTGATAAAGTCGACACAAAATTTCCATGAGTTGCCTTTCTTACCAAGATGACAGGGGCAGAACAGAGACTCCAGTACAACCCCTTTCTCCTTTATGTCCTGGACAGTCTGGTGACGGACAGGTCACCTGGATAACTAAACCTCACTTCGGCAACGATCCAGATACAAGCTGGAGAGTTAAAACAGGGGGCAGAGAAATAGCGAGTGCAAGTACATTACAAGCGAAAGCAAGAAGTGAGAAGGAATATAAAGAATTATCAGCAACAAAATATAATATTTAGAGAACTTGGCATGGGCCTACTATAAGAACACGAGCTATTTTGTCATTCAGTGATGTGGAGGTCCAACCACTAGTTGCCTCCATTTCAGTTATGTGGACAGCTTCACTAAGTTCTTCCGACTTATGACCATTCTGTGAAAAGGACTATGCTTTTCGAATCCACTTCACAGCAGTACTTGCCGCTATATAAAACCAGGTGAGGCACGAAAAGAGCCTGTTAACTAAGCGCGCTTTCTAGAGCATTACTGAGCACGCTTTGACGAAGTCACTTTGTAGCTGTTTTTGGCAAGGTCGTACACCACACAGGACCTGCATGGCGCAAGTCGGAACGCAAGAGATACTGCGACGCTTGAAAATTCTAGTTTGAACTGATTATCATTCTACCGCATTCTACTTAAATTCCACAAGAAGCGTCAGCAGGGGGAGAATATAACAGGAACACAGCGAAATGTTCTTTTTTGTTTTACACGCTGAGTCCAAATATATGCTCTGCGCTCAATATCCACAAGTAGTGAACGGACACCATGAAATATAAAATCGATAACGTCTTTGCAGTAAAAGTTCCCAACACATGCGGAATCTTCGCAAATAATGCGCTCTGTGATAAATCTTCATTAACGGTGCCATAGATTGTTCCGGTCATCACAAAAACACTCTGTGGAACGTCCGTCGTCGGTGCGCATTGAGGATGCGTTCGCTTGCGCAGGTTGTCCTAGAGGCCCAGTGGCCTCCTCGTCGGCAGCAGGGAGCTTTTCAATATGGCGCATGTTCGCACTCGAGTCTGACATTTCTTTTATATACTCAACGAAAGTTCGTAAATGAAACATGTCTTTCACGCATAGTATAATGCCACCAGACTGTTTCACCGAGCCAGGCACATTTTGGCAGTCAAATGGGTTTTAGGAAAAATACACTAGAAATTCGTGTTCGAAATAATGAATAAGCGCACAGTGCAACAATGAGCGTCAAAAAATAGGGCACCTGAGAAAGAGACACTTGAGGCCATTGAGCATCATATACAAAAAATAAATACTAAAGAAGACAGTCGGTGAGAAATGTACGGATAAACCAACAAATCCGGAATTAAGGAGGTAGCTAGCCAAGATAAAGAAAAAAATCAGAAGCCAACGTAGCGGAAAATGGCCAGGGAATCACAAAAGTCAAAGCCAGATCTGACGATAGATAAGTCTACATCACAGCACAACTTGCACACACGCACGGAAGCGGCGAATGTCACTCCTGATGAAACATGTGGCAGCTGTGCTTGGCCCTCATGGCGCTCTGCGGCGGACAGTCAAAGGCCAGGGCGAACGGGTCGTTCCAGCGAAGAACCGTGCTGCACGGTGAGTTGCGCCCATCGCCCGTGCAGAGCAGGTAGCAGAGGGAGACGTAGAAGAGCTGCCAGGGCGACATGGACTCAAGACCGGTGAGCAGCGGCGGCAGCGAGAACTCATCGCCCTCGGACTCATCCGGGCCTCCGCCCCTATGGGCCGCGTAGATGATCGAGGCGGCCTCGACGGCACTCGCGGTGATCACGTGGTCGCGCAACGGTGGCGAGGGATCCAGAGCCGTGCACGCAGCGAACTTGGCGAAGGCCGCCGGCTCGCTTCCCTGGGGACCGTACTTCAGGTAGGGCAGCACCGTGGCCCGTGCCATTGACGTCACGAACGTGCCGTGCCTGCGGGAACGAGGGCGGTATTTACTGCAAGTGGCCCAAGAGCGCTGTTTTTCTCCTTTAAGTTATTGGACTAAGTCGCGCAGATACTGGTCAGCAACAGCATAATAGGAGCCAGGTTTCATAGTTTTATAGTAGTAACAGTATTAAGTGATTGATAGTTGTAGATTAGGTTATACTAGCAAAAGCAAAAGCAGGTATAATACCTCAAGTGCGAGACAGATATCCCTAGAAAAATCATAAAAACTTCTTGAGAACGGTAAATAAATGTTCGTTATGCGTGTGAGTGCATTCCATCATGTTTTATTGTCATCTGCCGTAGCCTGTCAGCCTCAATGCCAAAAAGTATTCACCCGTGTACTAACTAAAAGCGGTCACCATAATTGCTGCACCACGTTGCACACTCTGGCGACCAAGAGCGCCGTACACAGCCACTTGGAAGACGGCGAAATGCTGATACGCTTCGCTACGCAGCTGGCTAGGCCTCTCCGCGCCGTTGTCCTCCTCCGTCGAGAGCAAGAAATGTGGCCGCGACTTGTACCCACATTTATGGTGGCGCGATCATTAGGCCTTTGTGCTTGCTAGGTCTAGCCAGCTGTGGAGCGGAGCGTCCGAGACTTAAGCGTACAAGTGGTGACCCGAACATGACAAGTGTCGGTGCTCTCGTCCCTTCGTGCCTGAGACTGAAGCCTACGGTGTTTTTCTCTGTGGAAGAGAAAAAAATCAACAGTTCATCGCTTCGCTGCAACCTGCCGACGCAGGAATTCGGTGTGACGGCACCTGTCCAAGAGTATATGAGAACGAAAATTGAGCACCTTTGTACCTCATATGCTACGTAAGTCGCAAGTCTCATGGAATGCAAACGTAAACCTGGCCTCTCCATCGCGAGAGCGTTAAGAAGCTTGTGAGGAGGAAAAGCTGACGTCGCCAGTCTAAGGCTGCCGCCGCGCCTCGCGTCGTTCGTCCCTGAAAAATCCCAGCAACACCAGCTGCTCCGTCAGCGCACGAAATCGGCACCATCCACCCCCCCCCCTCCCCCCACCCCCACCCGCGCGCGGCTGCCCACAGCGGCTGACGATTCGATGGCCTGTAAAAGGCTATCGCGTTTCACACATAAAGGCGTAGCTTAAGCATCCTACAGGTTCTTTTTTTTCATCTCTAGCCATTTTTATTTCTCCTGCAATCCCTTCCTTCAAATGTACGGTCCAGATGACTTCTCCTGTATAGAAAGCAGAGCTCTTAGAACATATCAAAGAGCTCTGATAGGATGTACTGCTGTCTCTCCTTTTGCTAATAACTGCTTATAAATCCTACACAGGTGTGTGAAAAAACGCTTTTCGGTGTCTTAAAATGGCCTGTCGTAGAGTCACTGGGAGCTTCTTTTCCAGTGACCCAACCAAGCCCATCTCGTTCTACGCTTCGCCTGCATCAATACGCCGCCGCCGCTCTACTATACCCGCGTCGTCAGTCCTTGCAACCGAGAGATAAAGTGTGCGTTTTGTGTGTTTGTGCACGCGTGAAGAAAGAAAAGAAAATGAAAGGAAAGTGCACGGGCACCGAAAGGGCTGCTATTATCACTTCGGTATAAATCAAGAGGTTAGAGAAAGAAGGAGAGCGATCAGACGCGCGCCTCGAGATTAGAAGCGACGAGCACGGCAAGTTATGAAAAAATTGACATTGACTTACAGAAGACGCGAGTCCAGAACGGTGAAGATACTGGACAGTAGACAGTGTACATATGAGAAGTTCGGACAGGAGAATACAACACAAGTACAAAACAGAATGAATCATGGTAGGAAGAGCGCTGGCAGATGGTTTCTTCCCACAGGAAATGAACAAGGAAGAGTAAAGCCTCCGGGTGCTTGGCAATGCTTCGACAAGAGGACGTGTCTTCATGTGGGCAAAGCGTTCTTCATTGGCGGGTTTTAAATAGGGCCTACACTCCAAGGAGGAATAAGAGGAGAGGTGCGCTAGACATGTAAATTATGTGCATTGCGGAGAAGCAGTGAGCAAGAATGTTAACTGAAAAAAATAGAAATAAACGTCTAATGTGAAATGATACGAGATATGACAACATTTACAGACTTAAACAGCACTGTCATGTAGAATGATTTTGTAGGAGTTAATGGAGAATACCTAAATATTCTGAGATTCGCTGACGACATTGCTTTGCCGAGTCACTCAGGAGGAGAGCCGCAAATTGTGATCGATGAGTTAGACAGACAGAGCAGAATGGTGGGTCTAAAAATTAACATACTGAAAACCAAAGTAATGTTCAACAGTACAGCAAGAGAACAGTAGTTCACAATTCGCAGCAGGGTGCTGGAAGTGGTAAAGCAATACGTCTACTTAGGGCAGGTAGTGACATCTGATCCAGATCCTGAGAGGGAAATAACTAGAAGGATAAGAATGGGGTGGAGCGCATATGGCAGGTTTTCTCCGATCATGAATGACAGTTTAATAATTTTCCTCAAGAGAAATGTGTACAACAGCTGTATCTTAGCGGTACACACCTAAGGGGCAGAGAAGTGGAGGGTAACGAAAAGGGTCCAGCTTAAGTTAAGGAGAACACAGCGAGCCATGGAAAGAAAAATGATAGGTGTAACGTTATGAGACCGGAAGCGGGCAGAGCGGGTGAGGAAACAAAAGCAGATTAATGACATCCTAGTCGCAATCAAAAGGAAGAAATGGGCTTGGGCAGGGCACGCAGCACGAAGGCAAGATAACTGCCGGTCTTTAGGGGTAACAGAGTGGAATTCAAGAGAATGCAAGCGTAGCAGGTGGCGCCAGAAGGTTAGGTGGGCGGATGACATTAAGCAGTTTGCCGGCATAAGGAGGGCCGCACCTCGCACAGGACAGGGTTATTTGGAGAGACATGGGAGAGGCCTTTGCCCTGCCGTAGGTGTAGTCAGGCTGATGATGATGATGATGATGATGATGATGATGATGATGGTGACTCTAAAAAAGTGCGGCTGGCATTGTGAGAAATACAGATAAAAGAAACTCAGGTATAATCCTCTTCAAAAATGATTTCTATAATAGAAAAGGTTACAGTGAGCCCCAGTAAGCAGAAGTACTCATACTAGACGCAGAAGACGTTCCCGGTTTCACAAAGCTAGTCGGCCGGAAAAAAACCTAACTCGCCTGCCATATACGCGCACGAAATGACCAGACCAGGGGCGGAGAAACTTCACCTCCTCAAGGTAAAACAGCTCTTACGTAAGGAAGCTTAAGAGCTCCCCATGAAGGCGTGCCAAGATCGGGAAAAGCGCACGCCAGCAACGTCTGGAGGCGACAGCCTTACAACGATTGCACCAGAGCACGAAAGTACACGTTACTAACAACAGGCGCACAAAGTGGCCGTGCGGGCAGCGACCGTTCGTAAGAAATCGGGGCACTCTAAATCCAGCGTGCAATTGCAGCCGCGGTGGCTCAGTGGTTATGACACTCGGCTGCTGGACCGAAAGACGCGAGTTCGACCGCGGCCGCGGTGGTTGATTTTCGATGGAGGCGAAATTATAGAGGCCCGTGTGCTGTGCGATGTAAGTGTACTTTAAAGAGCCCCAGGTGATCGAAATTATTCCGGAGCGCTTCACTAGGGTGTCTCTCGTGCCCTGAGTCGCTTTTGGGACGTTAACCTTCACGGACATAAACTTTTCTTCAAAAAACACGGGCAGCCACACATTCCTCTGCTGCGCCACGATTCGACTCCTAAAGGCAATTAAGATAGTGCGCTGACGGTAGAATACCCAGTTGTTGCAGACGGTATCGCCTAGGCCAAATGTCCCTCTGGAAGTGGCACATAAAATCAACTAGTTGCCCGTGAAGGAAAGGCGCAGTACAAGGCAACCAAGAGGAGACTCTGCCCGCCGCCTGTTGTCTGTATACGCACCGGCGGTTAAAGTGACGCACCCATGGATTCTAACATTCCGTTCGCTGCGACGTCAAAGGCCGGTCTGAGGCTACGGGCGTGGCGATGAAACGCCAGCACACTTGTATGAAAGCAGGCACTCGATTTTTGCATAGCTTGGTAAAGTGAAACAACAGGAACCGATTTCCTGAGCTTTGTGCCCAAAAACCATTACTAGTCCCCGCAACAATGGTGAAGGTGGAGGGGTGCGTGTAGCCGTGGTAGCAGACGGACATAGAAGGGACGGCGAACCCACGCCACGAGCGTGGCATCCCGAGCGCGGTACGGTATATCAGATGCGTGGATAAACAAATTCGGATAGGCGGTTGCGTTATATGACAGGTGGATCATATGCGGCAGCAGTACAATCGATTGGGCAAGGTAACACCGGTACAGGAACGTCAGGTCGAAGTCGCTGGCCATCACAACGCTGCTCCGCACCTCGCCTAGCTCGGAATTCCACACCGAAGCTGCTAGTGCACGTGACTCATGGTCAATGCTCAGAACACAGGTGCTATTACCCTGCGCTCTTTGTGGAGAATGCTGAGGCATGCTTCAGGCAAGTATTTACCAATTATTGCCTTATTTACCAAGTACTTTTCCTTGTCAAAATTTTGGATACACCCAGATACGCTAAAGTCTCTGCCAAAAAGATGGAGACAACGGCGGAGACTCGTCTCATTACGTAGATACAGCGTAATTCCACCCCCCTAAGTAGAGGCCCCAAGCGCCTCACTACCATGACAAGGGGCAGGCCACTCTTGGGTCAAATACTGATACCACTGTTTACCCGTCCTAACTGCTAAGTCACTGTGGCAAGCGGGAGGGAGACCAAGCTATTTTGGGCCAGTAGCTAAATTATAAACGCCAAACGTACTTATCTGGGAAGTGCATTTTCGCATCTTTGAGGCGTGAAACCATTCACTACTCATGCCTGACATGGAAGTCTAATTGCTTATCAGAATTCAAACGTGACGCTGACGTCGACGCATGCTAGCAGGCACGGACAAATTGGCAGAGCTCAGAATTTGGACGCGCGCGCACACAAAAGGAGAGAATGCATCACAATAAATATAGCTATTCTGAATCACTGCTATGAGATGACGCATTCCTGTTACAACATACCACATTTACTGCATGGCGGCGAAGACAAGATAGCTGTTGGTCCTTAAGGGTAACGGATGGATTCCAAGAGAAGACAAGCGTAGCAGGGGGGGGGGGGGGGGGGGGGCAGAAAGTTAGTTGGGCAGATGAGAATAAGAAGTTTGCGGGCATACGGTGGGCGCAGCTGACAAAGGAAGGGTTAATTGGAGAGACATGGGAGAGGCCTTTTCCCTGCAGTGGGCATAGTCAGGATGATGATGATGATGATGATGATGATGACGACGACGACGACAACGATAGTTTGTCTTTCTCAGGGCGGCCACTTTAATTGCACCCTTAGCTAGGGATGAAAAGAACGATTGAAGGAGAGTCAAAGGGTCGCTAGTGGAGGCTATCCCAATACTATACCTGATCTCACAAGTTGCTGCATTTGTCGAAACTTCGAGTGCGAGGCGATGAATTCCGTTTTGGAGGTGAACAGCGCGTACTCGACGGGGTCAGCAGGAAAGAGGCACAAAGACGGGCGCTGATCGACTCCCAACTAAATTTTTTTATTGCTTGGACCATGAATATTAGGTCAGGCCTCAGACAAGTAAGAAAAACATGGAAACGAAACACACTCGCTAATGCACTGAATCAATTTGAAAAAACTATGACAACAGCTGAAAATGCACGCGTCCTTTGACCAATCGATTTCTGCGGATTCAATAATTTCCCGCGTTACCTTGCTTTGCTTGAACGGACCGCGAGCGCGCGATAAGAGAAGACTTGTGGAAGGTGTCGATTCGCGCTTGCAGCTTCCGCTCTACGGCAGGTATGTTTAAGAAAAAGACCGTGCTGTGCGATGTCAATGCAGGTGGAAGAATCCGACGTGGTCAAATATGATTCGGGGCTCTCCACTACGGCGCCTCTTTCTTTATCGGTTCCCTCTTTCACTGCCTCCTTCTTCCCTTCCTTCACGGCTCAGTTGAGTTGTCCACTGAAAGTGCGACAATAACTTTGATTGGCCTTTTTTCGCAAGACGCACTTGCATGGGGGTCACACATTATCGGCTCAGTGAGCTTCTCATCACTTTGTCTTAAGCCACTGTGAAACTAATGGAAGCAGCGAAACCTGTTTCCATTAGGAGCGACTTGTCAAAATACACTCATGTCTCGGTTTAGAAGTGCAGAGGGCGGGTCACCTGATGTAGTCCGGGGCGTCTGGCTCGTAGTACGGGAACATGATGGCTGATGGCAGCACGCCCACGTCCTTTCCCTGGTCCACCAGATCGAAGGGCTCCTCTTGGGAGGACGCGAGCTCCTCAGTCAGGAACAGGTTCCACCCCGCGATACCACGCGAATTGACAGCCATGGTGCGCACGTTCACCACAATGTTGTCGCCGATATCGCCCGTAGTGGCCAGCAGCTGCGTCGTCGGACAATGGATGAGTTGCAAGCCTTCGTATTTACACGCAATGTTCGAACTGTCACTGTATGCCACGCGTGCGTCGGTTCCGCTTGTGTAAACAAGGCGCACAAACAGTCAGTACGCACAAAAGAAGAAATTCTTAAATAAGGAAGCAATGAATGAGTTGCAAAACCCGCAAATCAGCTTCCTTGAACGGCAAAAAATTTTCTACATAGGCGGTGATGTAAAGGGGCTAACACTACCGTACTGTTTCCAAGTGGCAAGATGTAGTTCTCCCCAATCTCCAACCTTCTCGCAGCACACATGCCTCCTCCGAGTGCTCTCTCTTTCTCTGGCTTCATGAGCAGTTCACTTTTCATTTACGCAGCATTCCTGCATGTTTGAAGCCGTTTGGCAGTGCACCTGGTGCGCCTGACAGCATCGAGGAACTGCTGGAAACGAGAGCTTCTATCCGAAGATATGGATAAAGCCACGTTGTTAGCCACGGCGAATAACAAAAGACGCACAAAACAAGCACAGTATATCTCCGAAGCGATACTTCTACAGTGAGCCCGCGAGCACAGGACCGCGACAGAACACCTGCACGGGAGCATTTATTGCGGTGTTTGCTTGCGGCTGTGGATGGCCGGACATGCTTACTTCTGCACTAGCCAATAACAGTTTCTGCCACTCCTTCTATTGCTTCTTTTGTAATTCTGTGCTTTTTTCTCCAAACTCCCTTCTCCCTCTTGTTTGCGCCAACCGCCATTAAGGTGCTCGAAGAAGAGGAAGTTTCAGTGACAGGCACCTATATATTACTTCTCTATTGATATACATAAAATCGCTTCAGCTCTATTAAATGATCTTTACAGAAATGCGCAATATGGCAGAAATTTTGTGAAAGAAAAGATATGCCTTCGAATTTTGCATCTGCGTGGCAGCAGAGAAACATAACTCAGGCCCCGTAAGCTGTTCGTTGCTATTTTTGTAGAGTTGCAGTGTCACTCCCTGCGTTGTTCCCTTCGCGTTGTGTACCTGAGACACAAGGTCACCAGCCCTATCTCGCTCTAATAGCAGAGGTACACCGTGTTCGGGCCCATTGCTGTATTACTTCGATTATGGGCACAGTGTCAGGGCCGTCAGTGTTTTCGTTTGGCCCTGAATAAACCAGCGTTACGGTTACTCCTTGTGCTTCCCTATACCCGTCAGGTTGGACCATAACTGGCAGAACCTGATTACCTAAAGGCGTGCCCTTAAATGTAAAAAAATATCTTGATCATATACAGGAAGCCCTGACGCCTTAACGAAAATATTTGTCACTCTTCTACAGAGAAACTATTCCTTTTGATGCATGTGAGTTTTGAAATTACATATATGTGGGCAGAGAACACAGTGCGGAAGGCAGACGTGCAATGGCCCCTTATGGTAACGCAGTGGATTCCAAGGAAAGACAAGTGTCAGAGGCAGCAGAGAGAAAAAAAAGCAGAGAGCTGCAGTCTGCAGAGGCCTTTCTCTGGCCCGATGGGCTAATGATGACGATGACGATGATGAGGGTATAAACGTATGAAAGGAAGCACGACTACACCTTGTCTTAAGCGCATTATTGCCTTATTTGCTTTTCCAACACACACCACAAAAGTAGGGCTCGTGCACACGAGACTTTTAGAGCTCCCGGCCGAGTGCCCTCACCGACGGCAGTTCGGCTGACACGGAGTTTTGAAGGAACTGGAGAACTCGGCCCAGCTCGTTCCAGTCGTAGGTGGTCTCGCTGAGCGTGCCGAAGTAGGTGCGCCGCACGTTCCGTGCCATGGCCTCCACGTCCCTGCGCACGGCGTCCGTGAAGCGATGCTCGACCATGTACGTGATGGAGGCCACACCGAAGTGCCTCTTCAGCAGGTCGAAGCAGTACTCCTGCGAGAGAGGAATTGCAGACGAAATCCCCATTGAGACTAGACTGACATAATCGTAGCGTAGAAGCGTCCAATAGGAAAAAAAGTAACTGGCGAAAGTATGCTACGGTTCAGTCATACATCATTCCATGATAGCCATGATGTCCCTTGATTTTCTTTCCCTTTAATCTTCTCTTCTCTGAATTGGCTTGGCTTCCCACACATTTTTCTTTTCTTTATCGTCTTATTCTTTCCTTCATGTGCTGTCTTCGCATGGCTTGGCTTTCTGTGCTCTTCCATTCATTTTTCTTCTCTTCTTCTTTCTCTCTCATTTCGCTTGACTCTAGACCTGGCTTACCTTGGTTTGCGGATTTCTGCACAGTAAACTATTACAGTGGGCTTTAGTGATGCAGTTTCAAAATATTACCTAGACGGAAAGCAGGCAGGCTTGTACTTAATCACTATACGCTTGCAGACGCATGTGCGCAGCGCAGTTCACGATATTCTAAGGGACGTCTGGTGACGTAGCTTCCTTGAAGGCACTTCCCGGCAGCCAATGGCGAATTTTATGACTGAAGATGCAGTCTGGCCCCATGGGGCTTTTAATGCTAGCGCGTAATAAAACAAAGACCAAAGACACCACAGCCGCCACACTGCGAACAATGAAACTGGCTCAGAAAGGCTATATCTGTATCAGAAAGCGTGCCATGGCTGAGGGTTGGCTAATACATGGGGTGCTTCTTTCTTAGCCATCTGGTGGGCTCTTTTCTGCAGATTGTGTAACACCTTCCTGTGATCAAAGGTAGAGAAGGGGCGGCACACTGAGAGGGGTTTTTGCAAGTTTCGTGAGATTACCACGTTCTTTTCCCCAATGGGAGACCCTGTGAGAGGTCCCTGCTTTTTTCACTTACGCAGGTGGCACGCCAAGATGAATAGTTTGTAAACTGCTGACTTAGTGCATTGCACAACGTTCCATATGGTGCGATTCGGTGAACATCGAATTTTTCTATTGATTTTTTTTATTCGCATTTGTTCTCCTATCCACCGCGGGAAGACCTTGCCTAGCTTTGCCGATGTCGAGAATATTACGTTTTTATTACAAATACCTTACAAGCCCATAGTGCATTGTGTAAGGGGGAGGTCGCATCGTGAACACTAACAGAATAGGCCCAACGAAATGAAAAGAAAAATGCAGTTCATAGCAAAATTACATGAACACATGAAAATAAGAAAAAAGTAATGGCCCTAACAACAGGAAAATAAGAAAACAGATACACAATAAATGTTAAAACTTAACAAAATCCATGCTAGCATAGCACTAAGGATGAGGCACAGAAACAGGAAGTACGACGGGGACGAGGCGCTCAGAATTGCGCAAAACAACTCGTATAAAACAAAATCAACAAAATCGCATAAAAAGCTAGTAGCTCATGTTATTAGCGAGTAATCAAACAGGTCGTGATAGAGTACAATACATGATATGCTGAGCGGAATACGACAAACAGATATGAAAAAAGGATGCAAAACGTACAAGAAAAATGTAAGTACAAGAAAGCATCAAAATGGCACTTAACGGCTGCAACAAACCAAAAACTATATTAAAAGTTGTGACTGAAGGCATGTTAAGTGATGAGTTCATTAAAATGCGCGGTGAGTTGATGACGGAGCGTATCTGTATGAGACAGAGAAGCGATGTTATCCCGTAAATCTTTCCGTGATCTGATCGCTCGAAGAAGTGCCGATGAATTGAAAGCTAATGAGTCGTCGTATATTCTTGCGAAGCTGAGGTGACTGCGCAATCTTTTTACGTGCGAGATGGAACATCCAGGTGAACATACTTGCGGAATAGTGTCAAAAGAGCAATGTCACGGCGTGTGGCTAAAGACTATTGAAGGATCGTTTTTGATCTGAGTGATGCTAGAATGGTAGTTATACTTTCTTAAAATAATTCGTGCAGCTATGTTCTAGATGTCCTATAAAGTGTTGACCATATTGTTATGAGCAGGAGACCAAAAGAAGGAAGTGAACTCAAGTCGTGGACAAACAAAAGTATAATAAGCTAGTTTACGAATGTTAGCAGAAGAAATTCTGTGATTACGGCGTAGGTACCCTGGAGATTTTGAGGCGATAGCGCGTATGGATGTAATATGAAAGGACCATGAAATATCTGGAGAAGGGTTAACCCCGAGGTATTTGCAATGGGATCTTGAATGCAACATGTATAGTTAGAAATAATATGCTTGCGGCTGAATGAGATGACTTTGCACTCTGATACGCTAAAGGTTATTAAACATGTGTCGCACCAGTGATTGGAGTGCCAAGTGGTGATCAATATAGTTAATAGGGCGATATATAATGCAGTCGTCCGCGAGCATGCGCATACTTGAACTTACGTTATTGAGTAGATCATTTGTATAAATAAGAAACAATAAAGGATCGAGCACTCTGCCCTGCAGTACACCAGAGGTGACCGAGGAAACAGTAGAAGAAAGATTGCTAACAATATGTTAACTAACGTTCCGTTAAACATGGTAAGATTTAAACGCACACATAACATTATCCCCACATTTTCATGTATTTCTTACTTTCCGCCTTTTTTGTGTCACCTATTTTCACCAACAAAAGTTTTTCTCGTTCCCTCATGTAGAACGCTTTAGAAAGAGGCTTCCAGGTCCTTACAACACTGGTCTAATGAAACTTTTTTCATGGCGTGGGTTCTATATCACTCATAAACAACCGCACGCAAAACAAATTGATTCCTACTTTGAAATGCACAGTGCTGAAGCGCTTCTAGCGCGACAGTGTTATGTTTTTCATTTTTCTTTTGGCTTGCTGTGTGAATGCGCGCTGTGGGCATGCATACACTCCCTATCGTTTGAATGAAATATCAGTTGTCAGTACAGCTATTTGATTCTTTCCTCCTCCTTTCTTCGTGCTCTGTCGCTTTTTATAATCCAGAATACAACTGAAAAGCAGCTTTTCCAACTACCGGCCCTTTTGAGTTCTTAATTCTTCAGAAACATGGACGTCTCAAAAGCTAACCTTGCTCGCACCTTGATCTTGACACCCCTCCTTGTGGACACTAAACCTTAACATAGACATGGCGCTCTTTGGCGAATGTGTCATTGTGCCATTAAAGATCAAATCGTCAGCATCGCCACCTTGTGCTCCATGGCGAGGCCTCTGTGGCCCGGTACGAGGCCATGGAAAGCGAGGGCCAGGTCGCGACTGGTGAGCGGTGCCACGTGCTGGACGACGTGCCACCCCAGCACGAGCTCGACGTCGTGCGGCCGGTCGATGACCTGCCTGAAGAGCCACCGGATGAGGGCGGGGTAGTTCGTGGCCAATGTCAGATTGTGGTCGGGCCGAACAAGACCCGGCATAGTATTGATTAGCTCTCTCTTCACCAACACCTTAGCATCCGAAATGTACGAGTGGTCGTCTTGAAGGATGACCTGCGGACAGTCGGACACGAGTAGAATAAAGTGAAATTGCACTTAAGTGACCACCACTTGAAAACTATTCTATTCTAAATAGTACATCAAGGCCTCAAGAATGCCAGTTGTTCGGGCTTTTAACGCAAAAACCCAAGGATAATTGTCAGGCGGTGCGAATAGTGCTTCTTCGAAATCTAATCGAATACGAATAGGCTAATTTTGCGTTTTGAAACCGAATCGAACAGGAATCGATTAATGAAAGAACCGAACTGAATCGAATGTGAATCGAATATTTGCTACAGTATTCGTTATTAGCGCGAATATTCGTACAAAAACTTTGATGCAATACAGCGAAGCGCGATAGGCGACACTATATGTCACAGAGTTAAAGCTGTCACTATCGAAAGACGAAAGTACTCGTCAGCACTAGGGACGCACGCTGTACGAAGTCAATATATTAATTCTGTGACCATCGTGTCATAGGCGTAAGAAAAAATTGGCGGTGGTTTAGCTCTTGTTAAACCTGGAGTGACGCGATAGCTACAGCTGGCTGAGTGGAACTTGGTCACGTGACCAACCACGTGATCAGCCACGGCGCCGTGCCGCCAGCAGCTGCTCCGCACCACGTGACCAACCCCGCGACAGCGTGGCGGCGCAGCCACAGGGTGGCAGCGCCGCCACGCTGAAGGCTCGAAATACTACCGTAATTTAGCTATCGCTATAAAAATTCATTTGGTACTGATGACAGCAGTGAACAAACTAGCGGCAAACCTAAACTGATGAGTGAGACGAAAGTATCAGTCATGGCCGGTGATATTGCGCATGAGGATAGGGTTTGCTAAGCCCGGCTGATTCCTGTGGCGTTGCCCAATCTTGAAGGCGATATGTTAGAGCATTATCAATGCCGCCAGAAGAACGAACTGCGTCGCAACGTGGACCCTCCTTCCCGAAGACCGGTCCTGGAAGCATGTTGTGAGACGTTGGAGTGGGCCCCGTATAAAAACAACAAAAAACTACAGTGCTTTATTCTAAATTCTGGCCAATTGTTCGAAACTCTTCGAGAACTTGAGAACAAGTTCGATTCGAATCGAACAGACCGGAATACAACTCGCTAACAGGAAATTCCGCATACTAGGTGTCACAGTGGTTGCACATTGTAAGACTTTCTGGAAAGCTCGGACTTTCAAATAAGCACTCGTTGGATGGTGGAACCGTGTTCTGTTTCGAGTGTTCAAATAATTCTTGAAATCGAAAACAAAACGAAAAGGATGTTATCGTGACGGAGTAGAAAACGACGAATTGAGCAGTGGCGCGGGCAGGAGTGCTCGAGTCAGGGCGTCCGCCTTTAAATCATCCCGTAACCATCTGCCACCTCATCTCATTCATCGGCTTGCCGTCCCGCAACGTTATTATCGGTGTCAAAATATATATGCGTGCTACCAGGAACACTATTTTGAGTAACAAAACATACCGCTTGAGCCTGTTGGGATGAAAAACACCCGCTTTATGATACGAAGGGTGTTAACTTAGCCATAAACAAGAAATGTTTCATGTAGCGCATTCTCAGGAACAGCGGCGAGTTTGCTGTTTACGCTATGGTTTTCACAGCGCATTCAAGGAATGTGTTTCATTCGAACCAATTCGAGCTCAATCGCACTTCGCAATCAGCCGGAATTTTGCAGCGCATGAACGTTCTTCCTGTAGGACACAGTGGCATTATTCCGGCACACATGAAAAAAATTCTCGCCCGGCTAATTTTGAGCTTCACAATCCTTAGCAGCACCAACGTTCACTTCTAATATGCGGGACGCCTTATCTCCTTAGTAAGTTTTCAATTGCTTATGAACTTTCATACTGCGGGCGCAATTGTTCTCTGCTCGAAACCTGCGGTAAAGGTACATTTGAATCAGCCCAAAATCCATTCTGCATTAAAAGAGAGGTATAGCATATCGTTGTTTTACGTTTAACTTTGCCGTTAACCGGCAAGTCGACTTGACATACGACGTTAAATTTCGGGCGGGAATTGCAGGACCAAGTGTTATCGTAATGCACAACGTACCGCGGAGGAGCGCAGCAGTAGACGGGCATATGCACACTCTGATGATGGAAGTTGGAAGCGATATATGTTGTAAAAGACAACGTCCAAGAGACTTTGTACGTAAATGGACCGCGCCATACGACGATTAAGTAGGAAACCTAGGATGACGTTAATGTCATGCCGCTCACCGCCACTCGGGCAACGCGTTTGATAGTATACGCGAGTGACTGGGCTATGGCAACGCGGCGCAGAAAAGCAGCTTATTACATTGTTGTGATAAATAAGAAATAAAAGAAAAGCTGAAAATGAAAACAAATAATGACCGCTATCGGAATCATACCTATAGCCTTTCGTGCGCAATATAGCGATTCTACCGGTCCCCCGAACACGAAATATTTCAATGGCAGAAAATTCAACCGCTGTAGAATGGGGTGGAGGTTTCGATGCCTTTCAAACTTTCGAGGTGCTCTTTGCCGCGCCTTTCACATGCGCTTTACAGTAAGCTTGCTTCTAAGGCTTACTCGGAGCAATTTCGTTTCATTGCAAAGGTGCTACAAGCGTTACTGACGCGCTATTTGGCCGTCAAGTGCCAGAGTCGCATTTTCGTGCTCTTTAATTTCGAAATTGATTTCATTGCCACAGCTCTATTGTAGATAATAACAAGTAGCAGAAACACTGTTCAAGTTTTATATGCTTTAGCTATGTGGTTGTCCGCGTATATTGAAGACGAAAGGCTTAGTCCGCTTCGCTTGAGAGGCCAGCCCACTAACTACAGATCTGATATATCGTGGTCATAGAGCAGTTTTCATCCCAGATGCGCTAACTGTTTATCGGAAACGTGAAAATATATGCCTGAGAAATAAGCGCCTGACAGGACACAAACTGTGAATCACTATAGTTGATTCAAGGAGTATATACGCCGCAGGCCATTCTTGGCACACGGATCGGTAACGCAGTGGGCTGGCAGAAAACCCGAAACCGAATATAATGTCAAGTGAACGTGCCCTTGAATTTTTTGTTTGATAGTTCTTAGTTTTGGATGGGATTAGGTTTGTAGACTACTCGTGCAAGCGAGGTAGTCTTCTGGCTGACGCCAACTCTTCCCACGGTAATAGATCCCGGATATGCCCGCGCTTGAGCAGTTTCCCCAATATTGCGGGGAAAACGAAAACTTAAACGCCGAAACGATATGCTATAACTCTGTGGTAAAGTTTTCTCTCGCGCTCTCGTCCTGGGGACGGCGAATGAATGAATTTGCTTGCATTCCTAGTTACAAAACCACACTCAAGTCTCAGCGTTAGTCGGAGCTTAAAAGGGAGGAGGTATACCAGCGTTCCTGGCTTCGCCCTGAAGCGGGTATCGAATCCTTTTTCCAGGGTCTTCATGGTGCTGAAGTTGACGGCGTCTTTGAACGAAGCCTTGTTATGAATGAGCACACCTTGGTTGTCTGTAAGCTGGTTAGTGGCGTCGAAGATGCGGCGGGCAGCAAGGTTGAAGAAGTCCTCGTTCGCGCTGACGTCAGTCTTCTCTTGACGCCTGAGGACCTCGCTCGTATACGGCGACGGGTTGAGCGTTACCTGTCAGTTAGTCAAGCAGATGTTAACGAACATCACTCGTTATCCCTCCATGCTCTCCGACCAAGGGCTTTAGGGACTTTAATAAGGCATTAGCAGACGTCAAGCACCGCTGTGAAACCGCCTACGTCAAGGAAAAATTTGCCATTTAATTTCCCCTCCCTCTTGAGAATTTCTCGCAGATTGAAGACGAAGTGCTCAAAGGGATGGCGTTGAATTGGCGCTCAAAACCCTTAGTGGACCTATCGTGGTTCGGCTGTCTCTGGCGTCCGGTCGCGTACGGCTTGGTACGAATGCAACGCTCCGGCAGCCTGCAGCGGGGAGCTGTTGGTAAAATACAAAACAAATGCGGGCTGCGCGCCGACACCTTGTCAGACTAGCGGGAAACGGCGGGAAGCTTCAAAGCTTGTCGACTCATTGTTTGGGCTCTATCTCAACAAGACTAAGGTAGACATAGCGGACGTTTCCAGACGGCAAAGCGCGAAATAGAAATGCCATTCTCGGGCTAGTACGTGACTCTGGTGACGCAGTGATGCATTTGAGCCAGCGGCTGCGCCTCCTGGCACCGTTTTCCATAAGCTGTCCATTTTTCATGGTCCATTTCGCATCATTCGGACCTCTGTCAGTGGTCACACAGATATACCCCCGGTTTTCAAGCGTCTGTGCCAAGAGAACAGGCCTTTGGGTGGCTGACTACCTGACCTTACGATTCGCGGAAATTAGCTGCAATATGATGCCAATAGTGAGGCGCATAGCAGCGTTATATCAACAGCAGGCGACCGAACCTGACCACTGGCTGCCATTGGCTGCGATATGCAGCCAATGGTGAGGTCCGGTCGCCGTCCACCTAATGGCCGGGTCGCTTACCACAGACGCTTGAGAGCCGTGGGTGTATCCGAGTGACGACTAATTTATTATAGAAGGGACGCAAAATAGACAACGGAAAATGGACGGCTTATAGAACACAGCCCCTGGAGCCGTATTATGCAGCGATTCATTTCCTTTTCATTATATTTTGTCTTCTGCCGTCGACAGCTGTTCCCATTCCCGCAGGGTGTCATAGGAGTCGTCACCATGGTCGTGACGAAATATTGAACTCCTGATGCCATCCGCTCGCTTAAACGCGTCTCGACCACATGTCGCACCGGCGAAACTGTGCCGACGCCCACTTGTGATGGATCACGACCATACGTTTGACACGCATGACGAACTTTATCGCCGACAATTCAGCCTCGAGAAATAAACTGGGCGTCCTTTGTGCGGTGAACTGGCGCAGCGTGGTCTGTGTGATTCAGCCGAACTGAATGCGGCGGCCCGAGGTTGGCTAGTGGGGGCGCCGCGACCAGAACGGCTATATTTGTGATTAGACGTTCACTTTCCTGCCGTGCTCTTTCATTGTTGCTCTTTCGACAACACTTAAACGTCCGGGGGAGACAACACAGAACACGGATGCGCAAAATCACAACAATGAAAGACCATGATTGCAGCCACGTAACCCAATTTTAAACCCTCAAAATTTCCTACCTGCTGTTGCATTCGTAGCAGTCATGTCGCACTCTAGTGAATTTCAAAAAGGAAACGGATCGTTACAGAACACGGCCCCGAGCACTTCGGTCCTCCCAAACGTATGCGCTACATGGGCAATGAACTGGCCTCTATGTTCGCATTGTTAGCACTTCTGTCCCAGATAGTATATCAGTATGTGTCAGAGGGCTCTTTGTGCCTGCGTCATACGAAATGCCGAGCTACTAATTCTTGCCTCCCGTCGCGATGGCTCAGATAGTAGCACGCTCTGCTGTTAAGATGAGATTTCAAACCCGACCGCAGCGAAAGGGTTTCGTGAAATGCAAGATGCTCATGCGCTGTTCCATGGCCGCGGACTTTAATGAACATCAGATGGCTTAAATTAATCGAGAACCCTCCACTACGGCGTCCCTCATAATCATGTGTTGTTTTGGAAAGTTAAAACTATATACCGATAAGAATTTGTGCTCTCAACTTTGTAAGTTGTGCAAACGAACAATGTTTTTTCTAGCATCGTTACAGCAAGGGGATGTGACGCCATCAGGCGTCATACTTCTACAATGACATCAACACAGGCCCCTTTTTAAACTCCTCTTCGATCCTTCCTCGGTGATCACCCACCTGCATGACGCCCCCGGATATCTCTTCCACGACGAAGTCAACTATGCTAGGCCAGGCCATCTTAGTCGCCAGGTTCCCCATGGCCCAGAAAACGTTCACCTCGCCAGCGGTGGGCACGGGCCACCCGATGCCACTTTCAATCAAGCCAAGAACCACGGCGGCAATATTGTCCACGCCTCCTTCGACCACGTCTTCGCAAGACTTGTAGAATCGCCAGCCCTTCTGCATGGCGTTCTGCCCGGCAGACACGAGAGATGCATTGCGCGCCGGCGCGACCACCTCGTCGCGGTAACTCTGCATGGCCGCCTGCGTGCACCCGCCAGACAATAAGCACCTCCTCGGCTTATTCTGCCGCATGGACCGCGGCCTTCCGTTATACTTTACGGCAAGCCCAGCGGCCTTCCGGTTTATTTTGTTATCCGTCGCGGCCTTCGAGTTTAACATACTGCAACCATAGCGATCTTCCCCCAGGGTACTTTGCCGCACGCACAGTGGCGTTTAGAACACGGCAAACACTAGCTGCACAGGAACTCGTCGGATGGAAAAATTCCACTTAAAATTCTGCATCAGATTTCACAGTTGCACTTGTTAATCGAAGCAATTCGCTCCGCTGCGGAGACCAGTCTTTTGATCAGTCATATTAGGCGGATTTAGCCGGAAATCTGACGGTGCAGTGCCGTCACATCTGAAAGGGTAAGGCAACGTTTGTTTGTTTTTAGCGCTGTTTAAGACATAGCGGGTTAACCCTTGGTCATTTCCTTACATTTCTGGCGGTGTCGTCAGATAGAGGTACACGCTTCTCGCCCTGATTAAAAAGGAAAATGGTTGAAGGACCTCAGATACTAGCGCCAATGAAATTGGCTAAACAAACCTGCTCTTCGAGGTGTTTGTTAAAAAATTTTTCCTGACTCGCATTGAAAACGGGGGCAAAATCATAGCCTACATGGACGCCTCAGAGCGCGACTAACAAGACCAAGCAGTGAGACGACATGCGCAGGGCATGCTTTCATTCCTTGTATAATCGTTCACTACGGGGTGGGGCAAAAAGCGGCGCAACTCACAAGTGCAAGATGCGATGGTACTGTGCGGTCACCGCTGGTCATCGTCAAGATAAAGCGTGCGTGCATATGCCAGGCCTAGCTGTAGGAACCGATTGGGCATGAATGCTTCCGTCGGACTCGCTGCGGCCTACGGCAGCGTGTTTGTTTCGCTGGTCGATATGAATTGAATCGCCCAGCGTATATTCGGTCGCTCTGCCGCGAAATGAGTACCCCGCTCCAAATCGACGAGCGGAAATCACCTTAAATTTCGAAACAAAACTTCATGCTGGCTCCCAACAAGTCCGCTTGCACTGTGCAGCCATGCGCTGAGATGAAATGCCTAAGTCTCAAGCTCGGGTTGGGTGTCATTATCTTATGTTATCACAGTTCTCCTCACTTCCTACTAACTCTTTATTTCAAGTTTCATCTGCGACTGGACCAGCCACACCACATGATGCACAGCTGCGGTAACGTTGATCATTATTTTTCGTCGCGAAAGTTTCAGAAATGTATATGCGCATGCGCAAAACATAGCCTCATTGCCTTTTACGTCAACAAAAACTTCAATTAAGGAGCAAAACAAATGTACAAAAAATATTTTGTTAAACGCGATGATCATTGTTGACGGTTTTCCGGGGATCTCATGCGACGACGGGAAAGTAGTTTGAAGATGGAGCCGATAAGAAATAGGGGAATCTTGTCAGATGAGGAATCTGTATGTTCTCAGTATAGAAACTCCCCAGTTTAACAACTTAAGCACGCGGTTACCAAAAATTGCTGTGCCGGCACTTTATTGTCACCCCCTTTCCCCTTCCATCATCCCTTCTCGCGCGGCGTGGTTGAGTCGTCCGGCCGAACTGGGGCAGTTATTGCGTCTTTCCTTTATCCCTGACCGAACACGATGCAACCAAGCATGCTTATAATAAGAAAATGCTTCGCCATAGCACGTGAATGACTGTCGAGCTACTGCACAAGGCAGACGTAAACAGTGAAAATATCATTATAATCATGGAAGGAAGCACTATTAACTAGTGCAACAATGCGAGGATGAGTACATTTGGTTGACACCACAGAGGGAGATAGCAAAATGAAGTAGTTGAGCCACACATGCAAGAAAAACGTGACATCTGTTTTCGAAGTGGGCGGACCGTGACAACATATAGTGATGATGCAATAGTTCTCGCGGAAAAGTACATACTAAAGACTTCACCTTGGTTCTTATCCTATGAAGCGTTAACTTGGTGTTGCACTCTATTACTCTATCAGTATTCTCAGTGTTCTTAATTTGGAATTAAAGGGGTTGCAAATAAATCTCAAGCTGGCATCACCTCGGCCACAGACAGGCCACTTGGGTGCGAGTACCGTCCGCACACGTATCGGCCGAAGTCCTGGCAAGGGTCCACGGACGAGTCCATGCTGGCGAGGAGGGCTTCACTGTAGCGGCGACATCCTGGCGTTTGGCACACGGTCACGGGTTTCCGCCGGAAAAATATAGCGGCTGCAATGCCCGCAGCGACAGCGACCGCAAGGAGGGCGACAGAGCCGAGGAATGCGGCGAGCACGACTCCTTTCGACCCCATAGGTTTAGGTTTGGGACTCCGAGACGGCGTGACCGTGGGCGACCTGAGAGCACGTGTTGATACACTTTGAGACTGTTCCCTTGCAAAAATGTTGGTAGCATTCTTTAGAAAGTGTGTAGACAATTGTAATAGAGCGTATAAACGAATTGAAAGTCTTGTAATTCTCTGTATTCTTCTTAGTAACAGCCTATAAGCGGTCGTGTTACAACTGTCCAGCAATATTTAGAAGGACTCAAGTATGTTGAATGTATTCATTCCTCCAACCATCTACTTATCGATAGTTTCTATAAACTTGCCACTAACGACTTAACTGAAGTGTCTGCAAACCCATCAACGGCCTTCCGACAATTCGCCACGGATAGGACACACCCAGAGCCTTCCTCTTTCTCCTCACAAAATGTGAGGTTCACAACAGCGCCGCTTAGCCTCCTGCTTTGTACCATGAAAGTCTAGCCCCACAAACTACGGTCTTTGTAAAATGGAAAGAGCCCAAGAGCTTTTCTTTTAAGCCATCTAATGGAGCTCTTGAACAGCATCACTGGAAGTTCTGAGTTTTAGAAAGAGGAACAAAGTTTTAAAGTGATTTGGAGCGCTGGTAATGCAACGAGGTGCAGAGAATTCCCCAAAAGAAATCCCTTTGGCTTTTACTTTCGACGACAGGTATACTTCCGAAATCGCGTCACCAGAGATGGCACATCGTGGACATCGTTTCCAGCTTGTCCCAGTCCTCCGAAGTCCTTAGACATTTCTGGATGCCATATTTTATACTAGGAGGAGATTGCGAATGTTCTTGGTTATGACATACAAGACCGATCACGCTCGTCCTAGTAGTAGCCCCTTAAACAAGTGTAAAGCTCCAAAGCTGCATGCCTCGCTCTGGGAAAGCATTAGTAGAAGTGTCCTAATGGCCCAACGGCAACTTCGGTTGCAATGCGTATGCAGAAAGTGACGTGGACAGCGTAAAACTTATATTGGTGTGAGGTGACATGGATGTAATCCCGTACAGTACACTGCACTGCCACTTGCGCGTCCACTATCGGTATCTGGTTTCTGTTCTTTATTTCCTGCTCCTGCTTCCGTTCTTATGGTGTTCACAACCTTCCAGCTCCCAACTTCAGCCAATGCTAATTGCTTGTCATGCTATCCTTCACTGGGTCGATTGCGGTTTATTTTTACTTTCTAAAACGATAGCGTTAAGGATCTCACGTCGCACAAAAACCGGGGTCTTCGTCGTCGGCGGTGTTGACTGTGAGAGAAAAATCGGCAAAAAATTCCCAGAGAAGCAATATATAAGGCTGTTTGTTTACTCATTGTTTTCTTTATTTTAGCTAATCTTAGTCAATCGGAGCAAAGTCTACGCATCACGGTAATACAACAGCTGCAATTCACTTTGTCAAACACCTCTACATCTTGCAAGATGGCAGAATGGGCGCAAATTTCGAGCTCCTGTTTTGGTTTCCCCTTCAGCTGATACCATGTATATTTCCTATTCTCGCATTTGCTGAAGAAGATGTGAATGCCACTTGCATCATTATGAAAATTGTAGCGACGTCGCAAGACCGTTGTCATGTCTTGCATGAGTGCTATCCAAAAAGCCTCATTCAGTCTAATGGCCGCAGGTACAACCATCAAAATGTGTAATATAGGCTATGGCACATCTAAGATACAACGAACAATCACGACCGCACCGCTCGGTTATAACGAACCAGGAGGCGGCGTGAACATTCCCTCGCAGTAGAAAAACGCGCGCTTCCCAGCAGCGATGTGACCGAAGAGCGGCTTCCAGCTCCCGTGATCCCTCAAACATAAAGACTTGACCCCCAGAAAACAATAAAAATGGAGGCATTGTCATTGCTGTTAACCGCAGACCAAGCGCACCGACTGGCTACAAGTCCAATGGGTGCGTGCTTGAGCATGCGTGCAAGGAAGCAGAAGTGAGGTAAGCGCGGGGAAAAGGCAGCTTTGAAAGCGAAATTATTGCACGTGGTCGGTGATTAACCAAGGACAGCGATTTGAGAAGTCTGAATATCAGTCAGGAAGACTGGCCTTGCCGGCTCACCCGGTAACCTGGCGAGCATCGCCTGTCCCATCGGATCTCCGCCTTCTACGCTGGTGCATGCGTTGTTGTAGGTTCATGGCTGCATCCTTACACTTTTGTCAAAGATGGAAGACAGGAAGTCCGGCCTACCATCAATTACCTCAACCGTTATCGATATTATCGCGACCCTAAAGCGACTCATGCGACGCAAGGATATCGGCCAGAATCACATTACTGCTCTTGAAAGCTTAAAAATGGCTTGATAGGGTGTGCATCGAAGAAAGACGTTCAGAACGAATAACTTTAATAAATATACGCCCCCTCTCTCTTAATGTTTTTTTTTTGGCTGTACTAGCGAGAGTCAACTTACTAGGAACGTCGGATACAACGAACGCAGTCGCCATGACCGCCAGGTTTTTAAAGTGGCTCTACTTAATCCCAGTCACGAACTCCCGTTGATGAAATGTTCAAAATTTATACCCTGGGATAATACCAGCGCTCTTGTTTTGTCCCGTGATAACTCGTTCTGAAAATTCACGCAGCCAGGAGGCATTTTGACGTGAATAAACACGCATGTACTCGAATCACTGAGCTTTAGGCGGGAGCCATATGCTTGTGCAAATAGATCCTTCGAATGACGGGTGAGAAACGTCGGTACTCCGCCTCTTCGAAGCGTTTGGGGAAGCGCACTACGACCAGTGCAAGCACGGCGCGGACACTTCTTTATCTCAGATTCCACACAGAACTTATAGCGCAGAAAGGCTTGCCTGTTATGCTTCAAATCCTGTACCAGGCATTCCCAGAAGAAAAAAAAAGGATGTTACTGGGCTCACCTGCTGCACGAAAGCGATAATTAGCGCACTGATAGGTCGATCGATGTTACTAGGACTAATTAACGTGATTTGCACTGAAGCCGCAGTGGAAGTAACTTTGGGTTTGTCCTCGGCTTATCTGAAAATTTGTTGCCAGCTCACAAACCACGCAATAGCCTCACATCGTAATGAAATTAAGGTAACCTCAATGCCCTGAGGCAAAAGTACCGGTTAGCGAAGTATAGGCTAAAAGTATAGCGAGTGGAGAAGTATAAGCTAGCGAAGTGCCTCGCAAAGAAGGCCTCACTCATCCGCGGGGCCTTGCTCCGAAGCGCCGTCTTTACCGTCACTTCGGCTAGCTGTGTGCCGAATGGCGTAGTTGTACCAAAGCTCTTCAGCGCTGTTGATGGTCATTAAACGCTTCCGCAACGCTAAAGAGGGCTTCATACACTGCAGCTCTTCCTTTAAGTAAGAGCATCGTCCGCGAAACTCAGCGCTGATGAAACACTCGATTGACAAACCAACAAAACCAGCCCCGACCAGAATGGTTTGCACCAGGCGAGGCTAGTACACTATACCCTAATAGGTCAGACTACACCAGATATGACCGACCGACCGACCGAAGGCGCATGAACGGATGGACAGCAGATCGATTGACCGGTCGATCGACAACTGACTGATTGATCCATCACCTATTAAGATGCCAAGCAACAGCCGGACCCGGCGCAATTACCTTGCTGCAGGCGACTTAGTTCCAAGCGCCGACATGCTTCTGACCGGCGTCAGCTTCCCGAGAGGTGGTGATGCAGTGCCGCGCATGGGGCTTCCAGGCGTAACCGGGGACAGACGGCCTCCGGGCGACAAGGCTCGCAGCGGCGATGAGGGTCCTGGCGATGCCAAGCTAATCGCGGGTGAAAGCGAGGCTGCCTGCCGTTCCAAACCAGGGCTCAGCGCCAGGGGTGGTACTTCGGATGCTTTGGCGCCCTCCTCGGCGGCCAGGCTGGGTGCCACGTGGGGCCGATGTTTGACCTTCTTCTCTGAGGCGGCCACGTGCCGCCGGATGTCGTCGGCCACTCGGTGGTACTGGCCCTGGACAGCGCACACGGGTCGCAGCATTTCCAGCACATAGAGGGCCTTAAACTGCTCTTCCGACAGCTGATAGATCACATGTGAGTTGCTAAATAATAATAATAATAATAATAATAATAATAATAATAATAATAATAATAATAATAATAATAATAATAATAATAATAATAATAATAATAATAATAATAATAATAATAATAATTTCTTTATTCCATCACTGATGGAGGAGACTGCGAGTAAAAGTCGCTTTAGAGGCAAGCGACTTGACTAGAGCCCGCAGCCTCCTTTACAAGGCAAACAGCGACTGATCAGGAGATATACATAGGAATTGACCACATGTGAAATTTGCACAAAAAATAAACGCAAAAACACAAATTACCTGAAATAACGCTCTTCAATTATTTAAGAAAGATTAAGTGACAAAGTGTTTACGTAAAGCTCGTACATCAGTTATATAAATATCAAGACTTGATTTCAGAAACAAATTTAAAAGTGTTGGTAGTGTGTATGATATCTTTTGTGTAGAATAATTGGCACGCGGAGTGACTACCTTCCACTGTTCCGTACACCTGTGATGTAAGAATGTCCAGTAGAATCCAAGCATCGGAATTTTGCAGTTTCTATGCGCCAAAACTTTGAGAAACACAAGTGGGCTGCATTAATGCTTTCACGTTGTGATTTTTGCACCCTTGAAGAGAAAAGTAGGCGCTTTATTATCCTATCTCCCTGAGGTCGAATCAAGTCTTTTTTATGTACCAGTTTCAATTGCCTTGTTCGCGCGCCATTTGACGCTGCCAGTACCTGCACGCTTGAAGAGAAAAGTAGGCGCTTTATTATCCTATCTCCCTGAGGTCGAATCAAGTCTTTTTTATGTACCAGTTTCAATTGCCTTGTTCGTGCGCCATTTGACGCTGCCAGTACTCAATGACGCTACCGTCACTCTACAATAAATATGAAATGCTAACTCACTTCTGCATGCTTCGGCTGCTTCTTCGACGGCATGGCGCCGCTCAAAAGATCTCACGGAGCACTCGGTCAGTTTCGCGGCTGCGGAGTGCCTGCCAGCCCAGAGGAGCAAAGGAGGGGAGAGCACCCGTGAGGTTCCTTGAGGACTGAATCCTGGACACGAAGCCGGCAGTTAGGTGCGGGCGCTTCGGGAAGGGCCGCACACTTGCTGGAAGTTTGTGTCAGTCTTACACTGCTTTACAGCGACCACTATTTAGTCGCATTCCAGCGCATTCCAGCGCATTCCATCCTCGCCTGCATTACCTTGCCACTTGAAGACGCTGCATAGTCAAACACGTAGACATAAAGGGAACAACTGTCAAAGGCTCTGAGAGAGAAACCTTGGGATCAAATCGGACGACCGGATCAAGGTATCGCCTTATGGCAGCGTACTTCATAGTACTACCTTGAAATCTCACTGTACTGGAATGGAAGTGGTCGCCTCCCTCGCTTAAGCTGCCACCAAACGCTATGGGTGCACCTCAGAAAGGCCGTCTGGCGCGTGCTGTGATCGAAATACAACAAATATTTATCCCCAGCATTTAATGTTTCGCAGATCAAACTGTCGCCAAGGTACGTAATGCGCGAAAAGAGGAAAGGCCTCCCGGTGTCTTTCCTTTTGTAACGGCAGAAAAACAGCGCTCAGGAACTGGAAATCCACTAACCAGGAGAGGCGAAGATAGGTGACACGCAGCCGCGAACAGAGTGGCGTTTAAATGCTTACCGAACCACGGTCGTTCTTCGGTAGTGCCTCCCTCCTAGAACTGTTCGCTACGAAGTTTGTTGTAGGACTGGCTCACTTTTCCAGACCCTTGCAACCAACAGGATCAGCCGGGGAACCGGAGCGGGTTGAGAACACGGCAAGGCTCGGGCAGTCGTCGCTTCTTCTTCCTTCTCGCGGAGATCGTGGAGATGATAATCAACCTCTTCAGCGAAAAAAAGAAAAAACCTTGTTTGATAGTAAAAGTACGATTAGGGCTTAATTCCTCTCTCTATTCCAGTTCTCTCCTTTGGGACAAGCGCCAGAGAATATCTAGTAAAATCAGTGTGCGCTTATCTGCCTAACTTTATCATTGCGTCAGAGAGACTCCTTTGTTAGTTATAATTTTTCAAAATAATTTCTTTAACACAAATTCAACCTCGCCTAGTGTACATTAAACGAGTCAATATTTCAGAAGTGTTTGATTGTGCAAGGCACCCTGGCCAACCCATCTCTGTGGGTATGTGCCACCCCAACAGAGGCCAACAGCAACAACTTGCGATAGACCCTTTGTTTAGGACCTTAGTCCCGTTACAATAGTTTCTTTATTGATAATTAGTTTTTTTACGTAAACTGAACGAGAAAGAGGAAACCAGTAAAATTCCGGTCCCGGATCGTGATAACAAGTAGGAGTGTCAAGGCCAGAGTTCGGGGCAGTGTAGGTACGTGCAAACCAAGTGGGGAAGTTGGCTGTTATGTAGAGTTTATTCGCTATCTTGGGGCAAAAGGACGGTAAAATAAGGTGCTCTTTAATAAGCGACCGCTGTTCGTTTTTCATTTATGCGGCCTCGTTGTCGTTGGCCTAGTGACACACCAAATGCAGCGCCCTGCGGCCAGTGGTAACAACGAAGTCATGCCAAGCGTGATGCGAAAACAACGCGCCACGCTGGTCAGCCAAAATGCCGGCCACTAATTGGTCCGAAAAAAGAACCACTCTTATGACGTCACAGATTTCTCCTCTCTTTTCTCTGTTCCTTGGTGACTGGCTATTGCACCAAGCTGCCCCAAAACTATTCACAAAAAGGCACCCCTACCTGGAGCTAATAAACACTCCGGCTGGCATCCGCGTTACTCGCCGCTGAATTTGTAGGGGAATTTCGCCTTATTACTGGGGTAAACTTCCGATTAATTTATCATGTTTCCAGATAAGCTACAAGTACTTAAGGAAGCTCCGACTAACGCATTTGGGAAACAGTTGACTGACTACCTTTGGCGGTGGTAGAGCAGGCTGGCCGCAGCATGTCCAAGATGGACGAGCTACTCGTAGACGGCGCCACATCCTCGCAAAATGGTTCACTCTTAGCATGTTCCATTGATGACGTGGCCGACAGAGACTCCAGCCTTAGAAATAATTCAGTTTGCGCAGCTTTCGAGCTCGCCACGAATGAATCAGGTTGCGGTGCACGTAGTACGATGAGAATCTAGCACATCGACAGTACTGATAAGCATTTATTGTGTGACGATAGGCGTCACATATCTAAAGGAGTGGCAGTCGTGACGGGTTGAGGGCTGTTGTTTATAGGTTTTCATTATCTCTATGGCCCCGTAAAAAATTAACTACCTGTCGTTGCTCAGGTCAGTGTGGAAAACCCAGATGCAATTCATATGCTGTGTTCAGAACCTCTAAAGACGAGCAACAAAAAATTACCCCTAAGCTTATTCGCATTATCTTGAGAAATTCCACGTTTTGAATAGAAATCACAATATTTCAGTACTAATTTTTAAAGAAATGACTAAATAACTGCATAATAAATTTCGAACATCAACGACAGAAATGCTAAGAGCACATCAAAAACAAGGAACACCAATTATTTTATGTTAAAAATAATTACATGGCCTTGTTTTAGTCGAGGGTGCAGAAATTGTCACGTGGTGGTGACAACGTCGTAGCCGAAAGACGAGCAAACTAGCCTGGCACTCAATATGAACTCAGTAACGGGCTGACTTGCGACTACAGAGGAATGTACAACTGGGTGGCAGCGGCAGCATCAAGCGCTCTCGGTGCGTATCGGTAGAGACGTCACATGGGTGGTAAGGCGCACTGTAGCGTTGTAGGCGAAGACGATGTACGTTTCTCGAGCCTGCTGTGCCGTTTGGAAGTGGTTTAGTGCGACAGCATTAAAGGCCCCGTTACCAAGAAAATCCGGCGTCGACGATTTTGGCTTTGAGAGCAAAAACCAGGAGCATGACACTGGTAGGTGGTGCCCAGAGAACAACCTAGGAGGCAGATGGGCCACCTAGGTCACGTGATCGTGCGGCGTAACCAAAGCTGCCCACCGGATAGTGAGCAAACTGCGCACCGTGGCAGGTGGCAGTTAAATTAATAATTGGTCGCTCGGGAAGCGCAACCTGGGTCGCAGAAGGCCCACCGCTGGTAGCACCTGCCATCGCAGGGCAGTGGCGCATCGCTTAACCATTTCACCGCTATGGCAGGAGGGGGTACGAGGACTCGCAGGCATTCAAGAATGTAAATTAGTTGATTCACTTCTGCATGCATATGAATTAACCCACTACGCTATCGCGTCGTACCTTTAACGCAAAGCTCAAGTGCCGCCTCCAAGTTTTGCGCAGGCGCAGCTGATCACATACTCAGTACACAAAAAGCATCCATTAGGTTCCGAACGTCCATGTTGGGAATTGGCAGTGGAGCTCCGTTTAGGTCTGCTGGAATGGACTTGTTGGTGGTGGGATGTTGGCGTCAGGAGTTGTAGTTGCTTAGTCGATGGTGTCTTTCATCGCTGATAATTTTCACAGCTTTCTACGTACCGTGCAACGTCGGTGGAGAGTTGTGGCCAGTAGTATCTGTCTGGAATATGGTGCGTAGGGAGCGGGTAAACCAGAGGAGCCCAGCTTTCGGTTCGTCGTGGGATGATGTTTTGCCCTGTTGGGGCGAACGTCACTTTCCAAAAAGGATGGCATCTTGCGCCGGAACATTCCAGTTCGTGATAGGTTTTTGCCTTGCAGGTTCAGGACAATATATTGTAATTCACAGTCCGAGCGCTGCTCTGGGGCGAAATTACTGGCGCTTAGTGGCCCCAGGGAGCCCTCGTCATGAATGCCTGGAAAATGTAAAACGTGTCAGGGAGCTTGCACCTGAAGATTGTTGGTCAACAATGTCAAGAAGTCCGCAGTCATTGCCTTGCGAATTAATGCACACGTTCCTGAAGTCGAAGATGAAAATGCAGCGTGTCACTCCTAAGTTTGTCCACGATTGCTAGCCCCTGTTCAGAAGGAACAAAGTGCATTGGTCTACACCGTGTCACTAAGCCTTCCTCGTTCAATTTGTTGTCTGGAAATATATATTGCTTGCGTATCAGCCTTGCTCCTCAAATTTAGAGCGTCCGACTTAATTTCCCTGTATCATACCGAACAATTCTGGACAGAAGGATTTTTGAACGGAGAGATTTATGAACGGAATTTTTTCTGTATTGCAAAATTTTACTACAACGGTCAAAATATGCGCAGATCTCCTGTCTACAGGCTTGCATTTTTTTGGTATTATACTTTTTTTCGATCGTCAAAAGCGTTCCCCACGGATTTTCTATGCCAGATTTGACAGATCCACGTGAGTGGTAGAAAAAACTATAAAAGAAACATTTTGCAATACATAGGAAGAATGGACCTGTACCTTTAATATTTCCATGGATAATAGTACCTTCACAGTTTGCGATATTTAAATGTTTTGTCCCAAAATGTTGGACCTGTAAGAATGTCATTGAAAAGGCGCCATTTTCACAACACTGCCGAGGAAAGGCGCGAATCGCAAAATTATTATGGTCGTCCTTGCTCAAAATGACGACCATGCCCCTTTCCAGCCGTGTCAAGAACATCGTAAAGGGTCTATCGCTTTCATGACGGATCGCAAGGCTATGCTCCTGCAAAGTACGTGCGTAATCTATGTTTTCTGTTCCGAAGCGGAAGCCAGTCCGAAAACTTTTGTATGCATCCTCATAGCATCATTAGTGCTTATTCACCGTATTTTCTTTCCTATGAACCTCGACCTCAACACGATAATATTCTATTTATCGGTTTCAAAAACACGGGATTGACTCGTTAAGATGTACTGCGGGGAATGCCCGGGCGTTTTAAACGAGAAGACATAACCGGTGGTCGGTTAGGATGACGGCACAGGCTCTAAGAATACGTACACGTCCAGCAGAGGGCTGCAGAGCGTTCGGTGGGAGAATGAGTTAAGGAAGTTTCAGTATATAAGTGCGTGGTGCAGGCGCTGCACAGGGTTGATAGGAAATCGGCTGGAGAGGCTCTGGCCCCGCCGCGGACGTGACTGGGAAGATTGTGCTGGCGATCGTGAGTACGCCGGCTGGAACTCCGAAACCAATTCCACTTCCACGAGGAAAGCTTGTATTGTTAGAAAAAAACTGCTGTGTTCAATGCCACATCCTTGTTTACATTAACATCTATCCATTCTTTTGACGCATGATAGCCTTAATCTCTTAACTGTCGTTAAACAGAAACAAAATGTCAGTCACAACGGTTATAAAATTGAGCTCATGGTAGCAGAAGAACACGACACGACGGATTTCTGATCCACACTTTTTGCTGGCAACAGTCAATCTGTCAGCATAGCTGCGGACTCTAAACCAAATTCAAACATCACGAATGTCAAACCTTCTAGACATCTTCCAGGATGAAGCAGTGACCACGATAATCGCTCTCCACTAAAGCAGTCTCCACAAGTTTGATGATGGAATTCTTATTTCACTCGTGACACACTTTCAAGAGCATCTACTAAAAAAAAAATAGCTACCTAATGCCATCGGCCTATCAGGGCAGCATCCTCTTAGAAAACAGACGAAAGCCTTCTTCGAAACCCACCGCCGGACACCCACCGGTAAAAATGGGTACAAGCCAACCACGGCCCAGCGCCCGGATTGCTCAGGGGTGTGTGCTTGGAAGAGGCTCCGCAAACCCCGCTGCGTCCTTTCAAGGACAAACCCAGGTTCGAGCACTCAACCTGCAAAGGTGGTTAGTGTTTCAATTCTAAGTGAAGAGCTCAACTCAAGCTCGTATGCTCTAACCAGCGTGTCTCAACACATGTACAGGTTCAACAAGGCACACGCACAGACGAAAAGGTTAGTTTTTGCCTAAGAAATACCCAAATGCTCCCGCGGTCGAGCCATGATTCCGAAAGTTTAGCATTATGAGTTCATGAAAAAAATATGTACAACTTTAAGAATATTGAGGAGAAATAGCTTAGCTTCTTTTCGTATGCCGGAGTTCCGACGTTCCATCCCCATAACCGCCGGGAACTAACCGGCTTGAAATGGGTAAGCATTTTCGCTTACCCAGGTGCTTGGCGTCTATGGAGGGAAATGCTAGCAGGACGAGCCAAGGGTCCCATTTAAAATGTGCTAAAAAACGGCTTGCGCCACGGCACTCTTTATCCAAGATAGTCTCCCGCCATAAGCAATCGTCTTGATCAGTTCAGCTGCTTTTTAAACACATCTCTTTACATTTTGTGCATGCCTTAAGGTGACCTCCTACGCAGGCCTATACCACGACGAACGGGTCAGCGTGTCCAAAGAGTTCAAGGAGTCGCTGTCAAGCCTGGACATGCACGTGCACATTCAGGACTTTGCCGAGAGCCCCGAGAAGCATCGTCTCACCATGGACGACATCTTGCGAGCCCTGGCGGGCTTCTACTTCGAGGGAGACGTGTTCACTAGGGACAGCGTCGACCTGGACACGTTCGTGGTCCTGGCCAGCGTCTTCTGCTTCGGCTCGCGCTGGCTGGCTGCCAGTGGAGCCAAGTGCCCGACGGGAGAGTTCCACGCCGAGATTGCGAGGGACAGCCGCGGGGATGACTGCGTCCAAACGCTGACCATGACGGGGAGATTCCAGTACCGCCCAGTTAAAGAGTGGCGACGCCTACGAGGGAATCTTGTTGCACATCCCGTAACAGGACCCGCGGCGTTTTCTAATATTCTTTTTCCTGGCGTCCTCGTCCAACCTGGCAGTTTTGGAGAAGAATCTGAACACCGCCGTGATACTGACATATTGGGCCGGCTGGCACTGAGGGGTCTGGTGGCGGTGACTGCTCAGGATGAAGGTGAAGTGTTTTTCTGATCAGAAGCACTATCTTCCACTAAACATCTTGTCCTGTTTCGAGCCGGCCACAGGAAACCAATACGGCGGCCGCGCAAGCAGTAGCCAAGGAAACTGTTCTCACTACTTTGGACAAAAGTGTCTTAAATATAACCGTTGACCGGCTGCTTCTCTTAATGGTTCTTGCTCGCGACCCAGATGCTGACCTCTTCCGGGGGTCCTCTGTAACATTTTGAGAGTAATTGATTTTATTTAGTCTCCGACTGACAGTAACTACAGCCATCTTTGCCCTTTGGTTCTCCTTGGAACTTTAAATATTAGTTTACATAGTCCCAACGCTCTCTTTAAGCTCAAAATATAAAGAGTACCCCTTGTACATCACGAGTTCTCCTATTGAGAGGTTAGTTTTACGTTTATCATTAATAAAAGCAACATTGATAAAATTGTCATTGACAAGAGCGGCTTGAAACACAGGAGACAAAAACTTCAAGGGTAATAAAAACTATGCCATAATGCCCCCTTCATGGGAGTCACTATGATATCTCATTCAGGGGGATGCCCTTGTTTGCTTTTTTATGTGCTACTCAATTAATCGACTTGGAAAAGGATCTCATGTATTCTGTCGAGGTCATCTCCGTGACAACTGCTTCTTGTTCAGCAACTTGTTCCAAGCTCCACCTATACAACATCAATTAATCGTCCTCTGGCTTATGCGGCTATGCATGCAATGTGGTCTTATGAAGACGTGGGTGCTCCTTTTATTTGCCCGGCGACTTTGGACCTGGTTTGTTAACCACGGGAGGTTGACTGTTATCCAGGCGACGTCTGCGTCAGCGGACGCATGGATACAGGATATTTAAATGTAGACATCAAATGCACTACATACATTAGCACTCTCCCATGCTTGAAGTGTCACGTCTGACAGTGAACAAAAAGAAGGGCTTCCACAACTCCACGTTTGCGCTTGCTTCAGTGGAGTGTTGCGCTTTTGACAGAAGTGGCAATGAGGAAAGCATTACGACGCAAAGGAGGAAAAACATAACAGCCCGCAAAGGGCGAGGTAAACGTAAAAACGCGGCTACTGGGAACCCATCACTTCCGGAAACGCAACAGCCAGACGTACGCAACGAGAATAGCGGTCAACTGAGTGCCATTATACCGCGAGAAATCACCTTCACCGAAAATTCCAACAAGTGCCAGGCAGCGTGCAGGTTGTAAGCGCAAGAAATGACGGTACTGCTTGTGAGTGCCGGATCGCGGTACAATTTAAAACAAAAACGCCTGAAGGCGAAGCATAAAATACTATTACCTGTTTAAATCTTTCGTTCTACATTAATGAAAGTCTGTGGTCCCAGACATCTGTACCATTAGCAGCTGAGTATTCTAAGAGCCCACCTCTGGAGGTTAAGATGGCGCTGCAAAATAGGAGAACGGAATCTGAAATTCGCTAAATATCTAAAAATACCCCCAAATGACCTGATATTACACATAAAAATAAAAATGAATATTTTGGAGGCTCGGTGCATGCGTTCCGCAAAGTGGCCCCCTGGAGAAAGAAGTTTCCGAGTGGTGATGATGGAAGGCTGCACTGCTGATCGTGCAAACACGTCGCTCGAGCACTTCGCCACATCGGTGTCACCGTGCAGAATGGTGAGGAAGCCAGTGCTCAAACCACATAAAGAGTGGTAGGGTTTTAACGTAGTTAAACCGGGTAGATGTTGAAAACGGCGATGTGCAATCCACAGCGCGAGTGTGTGTTGCAGTTCAACACGAGGTGGGTTCGGCTGGCCGATAGCAGAGTGCTCTCGTGCAGTCTCCAGCGGAGTTGATCTGTTCACGTCGCCGTGGTGTCGAGTCCCAGTCGCGGCAAAATTTATTTTTTATTTATTCAAGGTCAAGGCTTCAACGGTGAATCAGCTTTCGCAGCGTTGGTCGCGAAGTAGGGCTCTCGCTCTCTAAAATGTAGCAGTTTGTAGTAAAAGTGCTACTCGTACTAGTGGGGCTAGCAGTAAAATATTGTCTAGGAAGCAATAAAGCAGTAGGAAGCAATAACGCACCGCATTCGCAACGATATACGGGCAGTGTTGAGCACGCCCATATTAGAGAGCTGCTAAGCATAAAATATGATCCGTTGTGGGATTTCTACAAAGACAAACTAAACAAAATGAGTAAGTTGCAAACTTCCTTGTCGTAAATACAAGGCAAGGTTGACTAGAATTAGCGGCTTTACTCATTTCCATCTCAAAGCAAAAAAGGCATTTCATTTCAAGAAACCTGTTATTAATAATAATAATAATATTAATAATAATAATAATTGGTTTTTGGGGAAAGAAAATGGCGCAGTATCTGTCTCATATATCGTTGGACACCTGAACCCCGCCGTAAGGGAAGGGATAAAAGAGGGAGTGAAATAAAGGAAGAAAGAGGTGCCGTAGTGTAGGGCTCCGGAAAAATTTCGACCACCTGGGGATCTTTAACGTGCACTGATATCGCAAAGCACACGGGCGCCTTAGAGTTTTCCTCCATGAAAACGCAGCCACCGCCGTCGGGTTCGAACCCGGGAACTCCGAATTAGTAGTCGAGCACCCTAACCACTGAGCCACCGCGGCGGGTAAGAAACCTGTTACAAATTTGAATATTCTCCAGACTCAGTGCAGTGTAGATTTCATGGCAGCAATGATTACGTATACACTTTCCAGAGAAAACAGGCGCTCATGTCTGCGCCAGAAAATTAGAGCTCTTTATTAGCACACAAACCCAAATGATTTTGACGGGTGGTATACCTTTTAAGCATGTAGTGCTTAGGTGTATTTTAATAAGCAACTTGGCGGTAAGGTTTTATACAGTGCAAATTTTCGATGTACTTTGTGTTCAGGGGCTTTGTTTAAATGGGTTCAAACTCCCTCTTTTTTTTAGTGCCCGAAACTAATTTCATAAAGGCTGACTCCAAATCAAAAGCATCATAATCATAGTAGCCCATGCACGCAAATTTCCATTATCTGGAAATAGCATGTACAGCATCGAAAAGGAAACTGGCCAATCAAAAGAGCTCGTGCCGTGCAAGGGCGCTTTATATTGGAGCTCAGAGCGATTGCGACCATGTAAACTATAAAAGAAAATTCTAAGCAGGATCAAACGGCAAAGATTGACGTAGCTACGGGGAGCTGAGATTGAATTAAATTTAATAGGTGCAATGGGTTAAAGAACGTGAGTAAAGGATCCCAGAAGGAGGACAGTGTCTGGGTCGCGAGCGAGTACCATGAAGAGAAACGGCCGGTCAACGGTTATCTTGAAGACCTTTTTGTCCTTAGCGGTGCGTGCTGCTTCCTTGGCCACAGCTTGGGCCGCAACCGTTTTGGGTCCTCTGCGGCCGGCGCGAAACACGGCAAGGTGTTTGGCCGCCGACACCCTTAGCCCCACGATGCGCGCTATGTTGACGAAGTCCGCCGAGTCGGTGAAGGCGTCCACAACTCCCATAGGTGGAAGGTAGTGCTTCAGGTCTGTGAGGCACTTCACCTTCATCCTGGGCAGGGTCACCTCCACCAGACCCCGCTCTGCAAGCCGGCCCAAGCACGTCAGTATCACAGAGGCGGTTAAGGTCTTCTCCAAGGCCGCCAGGTTAGAAGAGGGTGCAGGGAGAAATATTGCAAGGGAGCGCCGCGGGTCCTGGTACGGGATGTCCAACAAGATGCCCTCGAAGGCGTCGCCTCTCTTGAACTGGGCATACTGGAAGCTTCCCGTCATATTCAGAGTTTGGACGCAGTCATCCCCGCGGCTGTCCCTCGCAATCTCGGCGTGGAACTCTCCCGTCGAGCTTTTGGCTCCTCCGGCGGCGAACCAGCGCGAGCCGAAGCAGAAGACGCTGGCCAGGACCACGAATGTGTCCAGGTCGACGCTGTCCCCGGTGAACACGTCTCGCTCGAAGCAGAAGCCGGTCAGTGCTCGCAGGAAGCCGTCAAGGGCCAGGCGGCTCTGCTCGGGGCTCTCGGCGAAGTCCTGGATGTGCACGTGCATGTCCATGCTTGACAGCGGATCCTTGAACTCCTTGGACACGTTGACCCGAGCGTCGTGGTATAGGCCGGAATAGGAGGTCACCTTAAGGCCTGCACAAAACGTAAAGAGATGTGTTTAAAAGCGGCTGGACTGATAACGATGAACTTTCATCGCGCCAAAACGTCTTGGCCAAGGAGCACTGTGACACAAGGTGTTTCATCCACACTATGTGGAACTCATTTTTCTGGCTTTAATCTCGAGAGAAGCTGTACAATTTCAAGCCGGTTGGTACCCGACGGCTCGGGGGGTGGAATTTTGCGCCTCTTGCATACGAAAAAAAACTAAAGTATTTTCATCAGTATTGTCTACGTACTACAAGTTATTTTTTAATGCGATATCACTAAGAAGGCCATGAGGGTGAACACTCCTCGACGGCGTCGGTGTCAAGGGCGTCGGAGTCTATGAAGCCTACACCTGACAGGTTGCGTTAGGGGGGCTTTCGTCTCTCCACCAGCCTGTTGTGGCATCAGGCGGTGTTGACTGACCATTTTATTATTGCAACAGTACTCATACGCTCATCAACACCGACCAAGAGTGTCACCGTACGTACGTCCGATCCTGTGCCGCGACTTACTCGGGGAAGTTCTGAGGAGCATCGCCTCAGATGCGTGACAGGTTGCTCGGGAAGTCCAACAAGGGTCGCAGAATCTTTACCGGTGGCTGTGATAGTAACCGCCATCTGCCAGTGCAGTGGCGCACGGCTTAATCGCTGCGCCACTGTGCTGGTAGTGGTATAAGAACTCGCCGCTATCTGTGAGTGTTATGTGGATTATGAGCAATTTTGCGTACAACGGTATCAAATCACCAAAGATACCACGGCATACCCTTAGTACGGTGTCCCCTCCAGATAAAGAATTAACATCTGCTTTAGCTAGTCTACTAGGTTTAGCTACGCTAAACACCTTTCACTTAATTTTTATTGCCCAATTTAACATATGCCAACCGTTCTCCTCTGCTCTAGCCCATTTTTGTTCTCTTTCTCTTTGTAAGATAGACGCGAGAGACGCCGGACATAGAGTGAGTAACAGAGAAAATGCTTTAAGAAGAAAATGACCGACAACCTCAGGCTTGCGTACCAAATATTCAGCCTCCCGAAGAATCATGTGTGCAAAAATTAGACTTGTGGGAACAATTCTTCCTCACATTGCTCGGGAAGAATAACCCGAGCCTCACAAGCCATGGCTGTGTTTGAAACAGGCAACTGCGAGAGGAGTGGTGCATCGCTTAACAGCTGCCCTTACTGCGCCGATAGGGATATCAGGACTTGCCGCGATCAAGCAATCTGTCATATTTTGTGTTGTTGTGTAGCCGGAATCCACTCCGTAACGGAGTGGATTCTAAGAGAAGGAAAGCGTAGCAGGGGGGGGGGGGGGGCAGAAGGTTAGGTGGGCGGATGAGATTAAGTTCGCAGGCTAAGTGTGAGCGTAGCTGGCAAAGGGCCGGGTTAATTGGAGAGACATGGGAGAGGCCTTTGCCCTGCAGTGGGTGTAGTCAGGCTGATGATGATGATGATGATGTAGCCGGAATTGACATAGAATCAGAATTTTAATAGTTGGGTGCTGAAAGAGAATTGACTCAGAATTGGAATAGAATCAGAGCTAGAATCGATTGGCAAGTGGAACAACATTTCATCCGCATCAATCTAATTTAGCCACCCCTAAATTTTTTCACGACGGCATAATAATGGATTTACGGTTCTGCAAATGGTGTCGCCCGGATCGTCGCAGTTTTTTGTAGGAAAACGGTCTTGTATGGTATGATAGGCCGCTATCATGAACTAGATATTTTCCTGAGAGTAGAGGCTTAGAATATGTGTCAGGAAATAAATATTGCATAGGCGGAACATAGTAATTTGTGCACTCGGAAAAATGCAGGGGTGAAGGAGGCGGGTTTGGTGCACAGCGACTATCGCAGCCACTGCTTCACCCCAGCAGGTGTCCAGAATGATATTTTTTGCTATATTTTATTCGTAACGGCTTATATTCTTTTTGTATGATGACAGACGTTGGATGCGCCCTGCGCCGCAAGCTTTCTTGCAACTACAAAGTGATTAAGCCTTGGTTTACAGTTCGCAGCCGAGGTTACCAAGCGACTGCTGGGAACACGATTTCGTTAGGAAATACGTTAAGTCGTTACTTTTGTGCACGTTTAGGTATGTTTTCTAAACATTGTGATTGAGAATATGAGTGTAATTAATGACGCTTACGCGACCATGGCTATCATGCACGACGCACAAAGTTAGATGTGTTTGTTTTGTGTTCCAGAACGAAAGCAGTTTTTTAATAGGTCTGACTGTAGAACGTAAAAATACCGAAGACATCAACAACCACAATTTCTCGAGCAAGTTAGGGTGCCAAAGCTGGGTGAGTAGATAAGTACTCGTTCCTTTCCGTTGGTATGTACGTTTCCTTCCGTCGTCCTTGTCTTGTCTGCACTGTTTTACAATGACTTAGGGTGGAACTTATTATAAAATCGTGTGGAAGGTTTTTGCTTAGCTTGTCTAGTTTTGTGCATGAAAATAACATGTGGTTTGAGGGAACGACTTTTCTGCACAGCGCGCGTGTCGGTTTTTCTTGCTTTGCCACTGTAAAAGTGCGAGCAAGTGTGTGTGTGTGCGCACAATGTTAAGTAGACCTAGGTCACATCCAATAAACGTTCTTCATGCGAGCATGATTTCCGTTCTTACAAGATATGCTTCTAAAGCCTAAAGCTTCAATTTTGTTCAGGTTTTTTGTCCCGTTCGATTCTTTTTGTTCTTTACTCGACATCTGCGAGTCTTCCTTTTGACAAGACCGCCAGCAAGCGGCATTATTTCCTGGCAGTGAACACTAATGTCAGAAATAAAGAAGAAAAATTATTTTAAAAAATTAATCACAAAATGTCTCCTCTCGCTCGTATTATTGCATGTGCCGGTACCATATCATGAGGACAAATTCGCTGACATTTACTGGCTATATTTTAAGCCTCCTTGATTCCCCACCAGCGATCCTCAAGCACGAGTTCCATGTTTTCCGGGGTGCCGCTTGAGTACATTTTTAATTATCACCCGATGTCTTCAAGGCGCGTTCCTCTGGAGCGCCAGTGCGACTTAAAACATCGCGTAATACTTACTGTATTACCGCCGTATGCTCGCCGAAGCGATTTCAATTTATCGTACGCAACTCCAACTACATGGATGCAATGTGCTAACGAATTCGCCTCTAGCGCAACACTCGATGCTCCCACCCCGACCTGTTTCGGCTCACTGCCTTAACACTTTTCCCGTCACTGTCACTAAGAGCGCACCCCTTTGATAACACTTCCTTGCACGCTATGGGCTTAGTACTACATCTTTTTGATAGAATTTTATGTAGATCGGTTCTAGGAGTTCCCGACCTCGGCGGCGCCTGAAGACAAGCATTGATGCCAAACTTTCATTGCCAGCTCTTCGCCTCAGGGTGTGGCGTCAAAGGACGGGAGTGTTTTCTAACTGTTTGCTGAATGACCGATGATTACTGGGCTAAGAGCTGTTCTAGTCGGCATCTTGGAGCATTATAACTTGCTGGGTAGTGAGTATGGGTTATACTGTTAATCCTCCAAGTAGGCGCATTTGAGCATACGCTTCTTGTAACCACGTGTCCCTCATGACATGGCTGTAGTCGGGCTCAGAGCGGGGAGCTTTCTTGTTACAGTTGTTTCCCGCGGTACAAGGTTTTTCTCGTGAAGTAGGTCGGTGTAAACGGAGTGGAGCCTTTTTAATCGACCGCATCGTCAGAGTTATCGCTCAGGTGTTGGGTTCAAACAGGCACGAAAGGCTCGCTACCTGAGTGGGTGTGTCGGGGCTTGTGGTAGTCCCGGCAGAACAGGCGGCTAGCGTGGCTGTTGAACCGCGCCACGATCTCGCCATCGTCATCCGTGTGGAGCACACGCGCGATCTGGTTCCGAGTGGCGCCGCCCGAGCCGTGGTACATTATGACCAGCATGCAGGACACGTACCAGGGTGAGAGGAGCACATTGCCCCCTTCCTGGCGCATGCGCAGGTACATGTCCAGCGGGAACTGCAGCAGCGGTCCTGCCATCTCGGGCTCGATGTTGAATGGCGCGTGCAGAAACCTGCGAAACAATATCTTGCGGATTATATTTGCTGATTTTTCATTCACCATCATAAAGGCAGCCAGAAGATAGCCTTCGAAAGCATGAGTACACTGATTCTTTACTTCTGCAGGAGTGCTGATTCTTCTGCAGGAGTACTGAATGCAGTTTACGGCATTATGGTATGGACGATACAGAGATCCAGGACTGATTGAATAGTGAACCCGTGATTTAAGAATGGCTCTTAGTTTGGGGTAGAGTCACTAAATAAAGACTTAGAGTACCGTCACTGCAGCACAGCGGTAAGCAGGGGCGGCCATTTTGTTGTTTATCATTGTTGCCAGATTGCCGCTTCGGCGACCTCACCGCTAACTTTGGCCCGGCCATTTAGTAAACAACGCTGTTAGCCACCCTGCGCTGCGGCGGGGATCGTAGCCGTACAGCATGGAGGAAAGCGCATGAAGCGCTTTCCATCATTCTGCGAGTTGAAACAGCCAACAACGCAGCAAAACGGCATCCTCGTATGCTCTTGTGCAGCTGAAATGCTGCGAGGCGCGGCATCCCTGGTCACTGAGTCGGTCACCGGCAGCACTCGCAGCGTCGCAGCACTAGGACTACCACAGTTGCCCGACTGAAAACGCATAATCCACAAAATGGCAGCCCCCATGAACCGCCGCAGTGTAAACAAATATCACGTGATGCAAACTGACCAATGATCGTGGCGGCGGCACAGAACAATAGGAGAAAAGAGTGCCAGTACTCTAAGTCTTTATTTAGTGACTCTAGTTTGGGGTATGCCGAGTGAAAACTCTAGTACAAAAAAAAAAACACATGGCGTCTGTGTTGTTACTGACTTCTTCACCGCGCACCGAAAGGCTCACTGCTCCGAGAATTAGGATGAGATGCTACTACGCTAACGACACCAGAGAAGGAATTACAATCGACTCGTACAATCAGCGGACACACGCAGGCCAGGGAACATTCATTGATCCCATTGTGGTACTTGGCCCTGAATTCTCCATGGCATGGTTCCATGGTTCTACAGATACATCGCAAGTAATACGAGGTCAATCACTACTCCAAAATAAACCATGGAAAGGCATACCATTGATGCCATCTGTGTAAACCACCTAACTGCGCCCAGTCTGCTCAAGACAGCTCAGTGCGAGAAACGGCGCACCTTTGTATTTCGCTGCGCCGCTCCACCGCATCTTCGGACTCGTGGCCATGGGCGGCGTCCACGCTTCCCACCGAGCTGGTCGCATAGCTGGCTGACGAAGAGCTCGTGCTACAGTTGCTCGGCTTCGTGGGCTGCGCCGACGAAGACTTGAGCAGCACGCAGCTAGAACGGCGACGCGAGGCCAGCGGTCGGGAGGACATCGTTTCTTCTTCTGATTCTTCAGCACGCGGCCAGAGAACGCGCTACGTGGCGCACGCGCAACACCTCTTCTACTTTCCTGTGTGGTGGCGCCCCCTACTCATATACTCATGAATCACCGGTTCCTTGAAGCACTCCTAGGTGCTTTTCAACACGGAGATTTTCATATATGATATTGCACATAATGGAAGTTGTATAAGCAAGGTGCACTAATGGAGATGAGAGTATAGCGCTGTAACGTTTGGACAAAAATGGCAGTGAAAATATGCGATTTCTTAAAAGAGTCTAACGCGATTGTGGCTCAGCTCGAGCCAGTTAGCAGGCCTGTGCACTTTCCTTTTCTTTCTTCCTGGCAACAAGAGACAGACAGACTGCACACAATGCGGCACTGATGGCCTTCAAAGGGTTGGTCGTACCTAGCCGCAAAGCTGCCACCAGGGCCACAGGAGGTCGGCCATGCTCTCAGGTGTCTACGATTGAACTTAGGTGACCTGGGCAGGACACTTCCAGAAAATTTCAAGCAGAAAAACGGAAGCACATTTGTAGGCCATAATGGTACGTGAAAGCGAAAGGTTAGAGTATCACCACTGATATTTCGCTGTAACGTGGACGAGACGTGAGCTTTGCTTAAAAGATTGCGAATGCTACAGGTTTCTATGCACCGCGGAGGCCTCCCAGAGGGAGAGCGTTGTACGTACATTCATTCTGCAGTACTTTTTTCAGTATTACGACTATTAGTTAAAGTAAAAGACGATGTTGTATCTTATTCAAGCTCTCTGAGTGCACTAATTATAGTGTTTTCTTTTCCAGTTCTCTTTTTGCGTTTCACGGGAGGTAACATGAATATAGAGACGGCGACGAACTTCGGAACCTGTAGGTTCCTGAGAAATTGAGCATGTTCTTTGACATGTGAAGTAGTTTGTGAAAAAGGTTGTTCATGATTCTACCTCTACATGGCTCTACGTAGCTGTCGCTGCGAAGCCGCCATACCTCTTCTGATCCTCGCTAATTTCCTGAAGGCAGTCGCCACCCTACGGCGGCCCGGGCTCCGCCTTAAGGGTATGACGCGATAGCTACTGTGTTAATGCCCATATACGCATGATTAGGCCACGAACGCACACACAAACGGGTTTTTGCTCAGTGGGGAAAGTAAGGCTCCCGCCTGAAGATGATATAAATCTGCTTCGTCGTCATGCTTTTCTTCGCTATTTGGTTTATGTTTATGGGGGGTTAGCGTCCCAAAGTGACTCAGGCTTTGGGAGACGCTGTGGAGGAGAGCTCCGGAAAATTTCGACCGCGTGGGGTTCTTTAACGTGCACTGACATCACTGAGTCTAGGACCGGCGATCCTGTGACGCCGACAAGCGCTGAGAAACGCCGCTCGAACGCTCCGTGCACCTCCGTGTAGGGTTATAAATATTAGTTAGCAATGGCGCGAGAGTCTTATAGATCGTGGTCACCCGGATTGTACATTTGAAGGGAAAGAATAAAGGTATAAAAAAAGATCAGCGGAGACACAAAAGACTGCTTACGTGTGAACACAGTCACCGCGTGGAGTGATTTAACCCGATGCCACGCAGCTGGCTCTACGTAGCCGCCGCCGCCGCGACGCTGCCCTTCTGGTCTGCGTGCTACATTCGTGAAGGCAGTCGCCGCCACACTGTAGCCTGCTCCGCCTTAAGGCTATGACGGTTAACATTCATAGGTCCCCGGGAGTCCTCATACCACTGCTGGCGCCTAAAGATATTTAGAGTATTATAACTGGTTTAGTCCACTTTACAGAAACAACTCCATCGCCTGGTTACTTTCGGCAAAACTGTACGATGCGTAAGATCTGCGAGTGCGAGCCTGCCTGTTGAGGCTGGACGAACAGTGTATCCATTGGAAAATGGTATTAGAAGCGTATAAGAAAAAAGATAGCAGGTTGGTAAATGCTAGATGTGGAATGCCCTCTTGCATGGAATGCAGTTCAAAAATTACAAACTTTTCCCTAAACTTCATGAATGTGCGATTGAAGATTTGCATGAGCGATAATGACGACGATGAAGACATAAATCTCTTTCTCTTCGCGCCGCAGATAAAAATTGGTGAGCACGACGATGTGCAATGCACAGCGCGACAATGTGTAACAGTTTAACATGAGGCTTGTTTGGCTTTATTCCGTGAGCAGTGCGCTTTTTTGCGGGGTGTGTATATGCTGCCCTGGAAGAGCCGCCTAGTTGGCTCCCGTATCTAGATGCATGTGTGCCTCCGAGCCTTTTGATGTTTGGGAAAGTGGGAACCTGCGGCGGTATGGCGGGCTCGCATTTCGCATCCGGCTGATTTGAGGAATGAGTACATTTCGATTTTTCTTTCGGGAAATTTTACATCCAATAAAGAAAAAGAACTGCGGTGATACCCTAGTCTGCGCCTCAAGAGTGACACGAACAAAAATACACGGTTACCACAACTTCACATTTATTTTCTTTTCACTGTAACAATGGAGCGGTATAGATCTGACAGATGCTGCTATTAGGACAACATGGCGACGCACAGGCTGAAAAACGTTGTATACAAAGGGCCCACACAGAACAGCACTTTAAATACACACTTTCACAGAACACGACGAAAGACATCACAGTTCGCGAAGGGCGTTTTAAAAATGAAAGTGCAGCTCGTCCCAGGCCATGGCCACGACTCGGCTGACGTGGCGCTCGGGCTCAAAGTGCATCACGTGGGGCTGAGGGTGGAAGTGGTGGTGGTGCGGCGTCATGGCCAGGTGCGTGACGGGCTCTTCCTTGGGCCGAGCCTCCGGGTCGCACAACCGAATAACCCAAGTCACCACCGTGAAGATGGCCGCGTTGGTAGGGAAAGCCCGCAGGAGGGTCGAATTGAGGCCCCTGGTGAATACCATGACTCCCTCCTGGCGATAGCTTTGGACGGCACAGTCCCACAGGCCCTTGTATCTGGAGAAGTGAGCGGACCGGAATGTTGTAGGGAAACAGCAAGTAAAACACACTTTTTCCAGCATTGCAGCCGCAGCCAAAGTGGTTGGTTTCTTTCAGTCGCCCATCGCTGTGTTTAAGTTCCTTGTCCAGCCCATTGTTAGTTTTTTGCACATCTGAAGCGACACAACATTTACATTATTGCAAGGATTCTGAAAAATCGCTAGCCTTCAATTATCACCCAAATTCAGAGCTCTCGTTGATGACTTTTCAATTGTTCCCAGCGTGAAGACTTCCGTAAGAAAGCAAATGTCATCGGACCAATTCCAACTGAAACCTCGGTGACCGGAAAGCCCTTAGCAACAGATGGTACATTCAGAAAGCTCCTCAGGAACGTGAGAACGTTGCGCTGCTTTCCACGTTAGCAAAGGCCGAGGAGACATATTGCCACTTCGTCACTTTAGAAGCATGCATCCATATTTTAAAACTAAAGTATTTGCAATTAGGAAAGAAGCACAAAAGTTTTATTGATGGGACATCTTGTCCAGAGTTGAGAAGCAGTCAGGAAGCGTCTGGATCAGCTAGCAGAGCTCCCTGGGATATTCATAAAAGTGTGGGTGGGGATTTCACCAGTTTTCCTAATGGGGCTTCTAGACAGGTACGGCATGAGTGTTGTTGATTGTAAAGAACGTCTAGGATTGGCTAAGCGTTTTCAGGGTTATCCCCTGGAGCACATCCTCATGTAGCTGGCATGACGATGCCGTGGTGTCGACGACATCAGCGCGACAAAACTGCTAGAGCTCTAATATGGACGAATGAATTATCTTGCAACCAACAAAGGGGACTTCGAGAAGCTGATCTATATCAGATAACTGGCTCTGCTGACCCAAAGAGAGAAATATGACACCAGGGGACAGCCTTAATCACCTGCCGATTAAACCAGTAAGCCGGCTGGCGGAGTGAAAACGCTAGGCTGCTTCGGTGCTCAGCGACGCCACTTAGGACAAATAAAACTACACTATCTTTTTTTGTTTTTGAGCATTTTCAGCTGTCTCGGCCACAAATCTGTCCAATAATGCTCTAGTAAAGACTTCTTGCTCCAGGTAGAAATAAAAAGCTTGAAGTCTATACCAGATACACTTGAAATTCTTCTGAAACAAAATGTGTTTCTCGACCGGGCAATAGTCACGATTCGACAGGCAAGTGCTGACATGAAGGACCCCATGTATTTAATGTATATCGCCTTATAACCACATTTGGGCACGACTCGGTACCCTAGCACCGGCCAGGGTGCCTCTACGTTCAGCGGTGGCCCGAAAGCAACATAGGCGCCCTCTTTTTATTTTTGCAAAGCGCATTGGTTATGAAAGCAATGTGTACGACTATATTCAAATTTAAAACTGACTAACTACCGCAGGATGCTTGTTTAAATGTTGTTTTTACCTGCAAGCCTAGGTATTTATTGGTATGTACTTTTTAACCGCAAGACACCGAGTCCGTTTCTTCAAACCCCTTTTGGTTAATACTTTTAGGCAGGTTGGTTTGACTGAAACGTATTGAATAAACGAAGATCCGAACAAATTTCCAGCTCAGAGAGACGAGCTACAAATGAACAGGACACAATGCTGGACAGGAGCGTTGTGTCCTGTCCACTCCACTTCTTGTGTCCTCGTCGTTCTGAGCTAGAAATTCGCCAAGTATGCACCGAGTAGCCTGCAAGAATGTTCTCGCGGGATCTGAGCCTAGGCAAGGATGCGAGTGAATGTTGCGTTGCTCGGTCACCTTCTGGGTCCCCTCATGCCGTCCACTTGGAGCCGGGATTTGAGCACGTCCATCGGGTAACAGGCCATCCAGGAGAAGACACCCGCCAGACCGCCAGCGGCCATGAGGCTCGCGGGACCGCCGGCACCCGCGCGGACCATCTGCTCGTAAGTGGCGAAATACACGCCGAAGCCCGGAGCGTCCCGCATTATGGTGGAGCCAAGGCCCCGGAAGGTACCCCGCATGCCTTCTACCCGGAACAGCTGCCGCAGGCAGTCCAGAGGCCCCTTGTAGAGGGCGCGGCCACCGCTCTCGCCCTGAATCTGCAGTTAGTCAGTCCTGGGATTACTCTGATGGCATGGACTAAAAAAAAGTTAGGGCATGAATACGCAGTACATAAAGATGCCGTTAGTAAGTCGGATCACATATCGTGTAATACCATGCAGACTCATATTGCTTTGCAAGAACACCATACTTCTCCTTTCTGAGAAAGCGATCACTTATTATAACTAGATTATTCAATAAACGTACGGGTACCATGATCATTAGAAAGGCCATGCAGCTATGAGTGAAATGATGCTTGCGACGTGAACGAGAATGGTAGCCTTGCAGTTTAAAACGGACAGCGCAAGCGCAAGGCATTAACAATACAGCTATTTCCGTGCACTATCGGGGCTAGTTAAATTATGCGGTTTCAAATCCAGTTGAAACACTGGGAACGCCTTTCCTTCATCCGCATCTGCGTGGGAGAGCATAGCGGCCTGGCGCTACGAGTTCGCTTTCCCTCCTAGATTCCACTCTCACTGATTTTTCCGCAGGTACGCACAAAGTATTGCATGTGTTCACAGGAAGTTTCACTTACAACTCGCGCTGCTCTGCACACCTCACGAAAAACTGACGAGAGGGCACTGTTTGCAGCACTAGTGCGCGAAGAACATGAAGCCTTAGTCAAATGTTTAGAGCCCACGGAAGTGGCTCCTAAGGTGTGTAGCGGGGCTCTTGCAGCATCTGTGGAACTCGTAATTTTTGGAGGAGTGCGTACAGGTGTTCTTACGTTCAAGAAATTAAAAAATCATGGCAATTCATAGAGAGCCGAACAGATTGTATTAGAATAAAATCCCTTGGCCTCTTTGCACGAAATGCGTACGAACCGTCATTGCAAAAAGTGACCAGGAATCATTATTGATTTTCTGCATTGTAGTGTAGCACTTATGGCAGCCCTCAGGCTCTAAACATGTGAAAGCTGAGGAGAATTCTTGTGCTCACCTTTCATGAAGGTTTGGTATTTATGGGTGGAGTAATGAATACACTACGTGACTCGGAAGCATATCAGGAGCCTCGTTACTTCCAGCAAAGATGGTGCATTTGGAGATGCGTTAAATTTTCTTGTACTGCAGATTGACCAAATATTACTTGGAATGTTTTAGCAATAACAGAAGAGCAAGAAACAAAGGGCGTAGTTTGACTAAGGCTGTCCAACGAGCCAGTATCCCAGTCGGTGCATCCGCGGACAGTTTTCCCGTCGCACATGGTTTTTACCTCGAGCCGTATCTATCACTGGCTTGACATTCGGTACTAGTTTCTGTATGCGTTGACCCGTGTATTGTCTTGAACGCTTCCTACAGGCTGTTGTGCTATGACACCTTCCTCTTCCATTTCATTTACACCTCCTAACTTTTTGTTACCTTGTGTTCCCTATTCCCCCTCAGTGCCGACGAAAGGCCTCAAGAGACGTATTCCCCTGGCGGACCTCTCCACTTTTTTATTATTAGGGTCTCCTCTCTCTCTTGCTCTGTCTGGTGCATTTACGCATCCGACAAGATCCGCAAACCTCGTGCGAACATAAAGACTTTGCACAGCAAAGATTCGAAGATTTGTGCACATGTTGAGGTCGGCTGACGGCGCCACATACCTGCAGCCTCGTCTTGGCCAGCTCGACTGGGCTGCTGATGAGGCTCTGCACAGCTCCGGCGAGAGCACCGGACGCACCGTGGGCCCAAACTGTATCCCCGAGTCGCTTCTGGGCGTTGCCGTAGACGCCGAACACGACGGCGTTCACCAGCGCTACGCCAGCCATTGGCGAGGACATGCCGCGGTAGAGGCCCGCCATCTGCGGCCAAAAGGCGCCGAGGGGAATGACGATATTAACTTAGCGTTAGAATACTGGGCACAGCAGGAAATGGCATGCGTGTTTTTCCCTAATATTGACCTAGATTATAAGGCTGCAGTAGAATCACTGTACCACTGAACGAAGGCTTTCGTTCAGCGTGTTTGAACCTCTTTGACCTCTTGAACCAAGGAACAGAAAAACTAAAGCTGCTAAACTATTCACCCTTTACGGGCACTTATAAGTTAGAACTAGAACAGTGTATATCTTTAGAACTATAAGTTTATAGCTAAAACTATATCCTTCTCATTAACTAAGAAGTCGGAGCCATTGGTGAACCGTGCAGCGACCAGTCAAAGCTCTGTTTGTACACTCTAAACACTACCCTGTGAAAGAGTAAAAAAAGAGTTAACGGTCCTCTAACGCACTACCTAATAGGGGAAGGGTATGCTCCCTAAGCCCCGGGGAAAATTTCCATTTCTAAAAGTACGGAACACTCCCGGTCGACAACGGAAACATACTTCCTCTTAAAAGCACGCGAAGTTTTTGCAGTTGAGGGAACTTTACCTGAGGTTTTAATGTCTTGCATTTGCTAACCGCAAGACCACTGGTGTCACGTTTAAAAGAGCCATTCCACTGCTAACTTCATCAAGTTACAATGCTTTGCAGTGGGGATATGCCTCCCTTGGCGACAGTAAGCATTCCGCATATTTGAAGAACAAAATCTACCCCGGTGCGCGGCAGCGCACCCTATCCCTAAACAACAGTTCGCTAGAGAGCTGCCTCCTCCCTTTTCACACCCATATAGGGTAATTCCAGTTTAGAGTGTAAGCACTGGCAGCTTTCTTCACGCAGTCAGCAATCGGTCCATGTGGACAGTAAACGGAAGCAAGCACGTACCTTTTCTGTTTTCAGAATGCTTCTAAAGCAGTCGATGCTCCCTTTATACCTATGAGATGAACCATCTTGGGTCTGTAAGCGGACCTGCGGGACAGAGAGTATAGAATCATTGGGATAAATGTATGCACCCGCTGACAGTATACATGGAACTGAACATTTTTGGTCGGACTGTATTTGTGGCATTGGATTCCGTCACATTACGCTGCCAGAATTTTTCATCTAATGAAGATGAACACTTCGCTCGGAATAAATGGGCCTTTTTCGCCGGCATTTCATTCACCACATGCTAGGCCGAACGAAAAAAAACACATACTGGATAAACTATAGCTGCGGCTTAGTTAAAAATGCAATGAAAGATGGCGGCGCGCTCTGAAGTGAATCCTCTCGCTTCAGTGTGAACTCGGTCGGTGTTACTGCGTTTTTCTCCATGTCAGCTGTCTATAGATTAGGTAGGGGGCTTTCGCTTCATCTTATCTTTGCTAGAACAAATTGGGTGGACGATGAATCTAGCCTGTTTTTCATTTTGTATGATGATTCGGTAGCTCGTAGGCCTAACGAGCACAGGTTAGTGGCAGAAACTGTTCACTTCATGCAAACCAGATGGCATCACAATCACAAGAGTTACCATCGGTGATGTAGCGTAAAGTATAATGCCCCGGAAAATGCTCGTGTTTACTAAGCGAAAACCTGCATTCGCTGCTCTAGAACGCTAGCTGTTGAAGCGTCCTCCCTTATCTCACGTTTGCAAGAATGCACTTGTCCCAGAATGCACGACTTTTCACACATCTTTGATCATTGTTCACTTAGTACCTAGCAGCATTGCGTGACAGTTGACGTTGACATAAGACGAGCCCTGTGTGCTCAGTCGGCTCCTAGCTCTTCAGTACATCTAACGTATCCAGTGATCACCATGTTAGCGGTGGTCTGCAGATCGAAAAGCCGCATCTTTAATACTGACTCTCTCTTTGTTGCTTGGTATGCATATAAGGTCAGCAATACTCTTTTGGAACATACGCACTTGATACGAAGTACAGAGCAGCGAGATATGCGCTCCGCGGATAAGATGACCACAGCTGTCCCAAGGCAGGGTAACGCGAATGTCATTAGGGGATGCCTTGATCTTGCCGTTAGGCGGACGATGATGCATAGCACGAAAGGTCATTTGGATGTGTGTGCCTTCTGGACCAAATTTCATGGACTGTCACGTGAACATTGCCTTAATTCAAACTAAAACATAAGGAACGTCGGTAATTTTAGCCCTTTCTGCGTAAATTACCTTCCTTGTTACCATGTTTTAGCGCCAACGCCGCCGCTTGTCATTAAGTACAGTCGGGGACAAACGTCTGGAGACCATGTGTTCTTGAAAAGAAGCCAATAGTTCTATTGTTAGCCAACGGTTGGAGACCGCACTTGCGGAGAAGAAAGAACCAAATTTTGACATTCATTTCCACAAGTGTGGTCTCCAGCAGCCGGCTAATAGCAGAGCTATTGGCTTCGTTTGAGGAACATGTGGTCTCCAGACTTTTGTCTCCGACTGTACGTCTTTGAAATTACGTACTCAGCTCGCGTCGAGTCTGCGACATCGTCAGTAGCATCTGGAAAATGCGGATATTCACAAGTCAGCGCAACTTACATAGCATGTCAATGCGACTGTCAGAAAAAGTTCTAGCATAGCGGAGACGCTCCACTGTGGACGTATGCCTAAAGGACTACAGTTGCTGCACATCTGCCCAGCTGTGCTCAATTTCTTTATTGGCGCCTTCGCTCACTATACCATTACAGCCCTGAAGGATCCCTGCAGAACGCTCCAGTGGAAGAGGCCAAGAGTGTCATCAAAGGGGCCTCACGAAACAGTGGTATGCGCACGAGTGAGCCTAAGCCAGCTCCATGTCGCCATCTGTGGCTGAAGGACGTGACCCAACGAGCTGTTGGCAGAGGAAGCGACATAAAGCCATTTATGTTACGTCTGTGAGGTAAATCGCTTCGTTCCTCGGAGTGATAAAGCTATCCGCCGCTGGGAAGGATAGACCTCGTCCGTCCGGACGCAATTGCCGGAACGATCCCACCCCTGTCTTCCTTCCACCTGCCTTATCTTGGGGGGCATGGCCCCACTCGCTTATCGCGGGCGGAATGCGATTAGGAGATAAAGGACACGGCGGAAAACAAAGGACGCGACAAGACCAAGGGTTGCGTGCTTGATGGGTCGTCTCTGTCGGCAGTCTGGACTCGACAGTTATTGTTGTATGAGCCACGCCATACCGAACTCACAGACAGCTGGCTACTGGGAAGCTTACATATACGCAGCTCGATTTCAGGGAAAACCCTCGAGGCGCTCTGAAGTGTTTCAAAGGGTAATCAGTGCAGCGCAGACGCGGCGCGAACACTGCACAAGAGGGAAGCAGACGGCCACAATATTTTATCTCACAGATAGTGTTGCCTTTCAGCCTATCTTGAAGTTCGGCAGGGAATCTGTTATAAGGTATAAGTGTTCGTAACACAAGACTACTATACGATATACTTACGTATATTTACTGCATTGCGCAGTGTCAAGTAGCCTTTTTATAGCAAAAAGATAATTATGGTAATCATATTACCTTACGCAAGGACGCCACGCCTACTTGGCGCATCGCCGAGAGGGCAATTTAAAGGCAATAACCCTTCACCACTTCAAATCTTTCGTGACCCTATATGCACAATTCTATCATATCAAACTCGCAGCTTTCCAAGCCAGAGTGGTGCAGATGGCAGGAAAGCCTTTGTTCCGAGCGAATTTAAAAGCACTCACATCGCACACTCCTGCATTCTCATTCGCGAATAATATTTGTTAGAGCGATGGTCTTAGCACGGTCTACTTCAACATGGCCATTTATACAACAATAACGTCGTTTCAATAAGGGGTTCTCATGTTATGTTCTTGTTTGAATAGAGAATGTCATGCCACAATTCAGCGAGTGCTTGTTTGATTAAATTTTGTTTTCGGTTTGGCAATTAAGAAGCATTGTTACTCGGTGAGCAATTTTGTTCAGGGGGTAACAAAAACAGTTGGTGTATCTCGTTTTCGTATTTTGTTTTAATCGTGTTTTTGCAGTTAAACAAAATGTAGAATAATAATAATAATTGGTTTTTTGGGGAAAGGAAATGGCGCAGTATCTGTCTAATATATCGTTGGACACATGAACCACGCCGTATGGGAAGGGATAAAGGAGAGAGTGAAAGAAGAAAGAAAGAGGTGCCCGTAGTGGAGGGCTCCGGAATAATTTCGACCACCTGGGGATCTTTAACGTGCACTGACATCGCACAGCACACGGGCGCCTTAGCGTTTTTCCTCCATAAAAACGCAGCCGCCACGGTCGGGTTCGAACCCGGGAACTCCGGATCAGTAGTCCAGCGCCCTAAGCATTGAGCCACCGCGGCGGGTTAAACAAAATGGATGTTCACTTTCTGACGCTTACACGACTTATGCGTAATGGCAATAGCGTTGGAACAAGCTTTCATTTTCTTTAGGAACACATTGTTTGTTGACCCTGCAGGAGTTGCCGACTTCAGAAGGAAAAACATCGCAGAAACAAGCAACGAGAAAGAACAGGACAACACAAGGCGCTGCACAACGAGTTGCACAGGTGTACACTTTGGAACCCTTGTCTAAATATCATGTACAATGTGAGACCAAGTCGCCAACCTCAGGGATGCCATAGTACACTCGCATTAATACGAAATTATACCTTAGAAGAGCATGCATGGTACGTACGCACACCATTCTTTTTTATGTTTGTTAGTTTTACTAGAAAATCATACATCGAGTAGGTGATCTTGATATAAGATAGAAATATGCATTCGGTACTTCCCTTGTCGTCTGCGGCTCTTCAGCGCCGTTGCGCGCTTTGTTTTGTGTGCGTGGTATACCATTTTCGTTAAACGCGCAAGCAATTTGCAATGGTCTGGCTGAGAACGTCAAGCTCCCGAAGTCTCTATCATCTCTTGCGGGCTCCATTCTGTCTTCCCATGCAGTTGTGGAGATTAAATCTCGCCTCATTATCTTATCAGCTGCAGTGAACATGTAGCCGCCCGTGTGGGCCCCCACCACTTTCATGTACACGTTTCCACCATTCGCTTTCAGATAAGGCAATAACCGAGTGGCGTCAAAGTGGGTACGTCATGAGAGCGACGGTAGGATCACACTTTTTTACGCAGAACGATTAGCCGATTACGCGACGCGTAAAAGTCAAATGACTGTTGAGCAACTGCATGAGCAAAAAAAAAAAAATCACAAGCCCCATGTACGGACTGTGATCACAGGGACTACTTCGTTCAAAGCGAGCTTTGCAACTGTGTAAAGTTTCGAAAGTTCAATTCTAGATCGAAACAAAACAAATCAGGTGCAAGTTTAAAACCAGAGCGACGAATTTGAACTTTCGGGTGGCCTTCCGTATAAATGAGAGGGCACGGGAAGCTGACTGCATTTTTCTAGATTACTCGAAAGCATTCGACAAGGTATGTCACCGCTTTATATTTTTAAAGCTAACCCAACTGAATATTGACTACAATGTTCTGAAATGGGTTGAATACTTTCTTCTTAACCGATCGCAGTTCGTTTACGCTAACAATTTTAATTCACCTTTCAGCGAAGTTTACTCGGGCGTGCCACAAGGGTCAGTGCTTGGACCCCTTTATTTCTTATTTACATCAATGATCTCCTTTCCATTGTATCCTTTAACATTCTTTTGTTTGCTGACGACTGTGTTGTTTTCCGCGAAATAAAATCCCCCGACGATGCTAACATTCTCCAGCGTGATCTATATAAATTTCTCTTTGGAGTAATGAATGGCTAATGGAGCTTAATACTAATAAGTGCAAAATTATGAGAATATCAAGAAGTTCCAACTCTCCGTCTGTGTACTACCTAAAACACGTTGCCTTGGAAGCGGTTACTTCATATAAATAACTGGGTGTTCATATTTCTTCTGACCTTAACTGGACGCGCCATATTCAGTACATTGCTAACAAAGCTAACCGCATGTTGGGCTACGTGCGCCGTAACTTTTCCAAAACTCCATCTTATTTAAAATTATTGCTTTATAAAACACTAATACGTTCTAATCTGGAATATGCCGCAGCGATATGGGATCCGCATCATGAAAAACTGATAACTTTGCTTGAGCTGGTTCAAAATAACGCTGCTCGTTTTATCCTGTCAAACTTTAACCGTACCGCAAGTGTAACAAGCATGAAAGCTAATCTTTCTTTACCTCTTTTAGAATCCCACCGGCAGACCATTCGTTTGAGCCTTTTTCATAAACTATACCATCACCCCACGCTTCGCGATTCCCTCATTTCGTCCCCCAGATACGTGTCAAATCGCATTGATCATCGTCACAAAGTTGGCATTGAATCATGTAACACTAAAACGGCATTTCAGTCTTTCTTGCCTCGTACATCACGTGAATGGAACCGCCTCCCGCAGATATCATCGACATAATTGATAACCAGCATTTTCGTTCTGCACTAGCTAACATTGTATAACAGGAGAATTATAATACTTGTTCTGTAATATGCATTGTATCTATTTATGTATTTTTGTTTTGTAACCACTCCCCTCTTTAATGCCTTTGGCCCTGAGGGTTCAATAAATGAAATGAAATGAAATAGATGTCACGGGAGTCATTTAAATGATTTACGTGGTCATAAAGCCCAATGGTACTCTATTGTTCATGTGTGTCAAACAGTCATTTAAGCCTTCGAACATTTTGCACCCAACACGGTCCCTCAACACAACTAGCGCTCAAAATGATGTCACATTGCATGACTGCCCTTAAGTTATCGAGACTTGATCTGTAAATCATGGGAAGGCAGAAAGGTATTCATAAATGCTACTCACCTTTATGGTGTCGAAAGGATGTCCAACTATAACACCAGCACACCCTGAAAAACAAAAGATGTCAATTAAGAAAAGTTGTGTTTTACTGGGAATAATATTATACACGTTACACGTATTTACTACGCGCACTTTATTACATCGCCATTACTATCGTGTACCCAAGGTAGCACGAAAAGGTTACAGCAGTGTTACTTTCGTGTTTTAGTGAAATGTTTTTGTTTCGTTTCTTTTTATGGGGTTTAATGTCTTAAAGCTGTTCAGGCTATGAGGGACGGCTTAGTGGAGGATATACCTACACCAGCGCAGCACAGCAAAAGACACAATGAAGAAACGAGGACACACAAGCGCTCCGGATAATTCCATAATTGATAATTCAGGGCTTCGAATAATTGCGACCACCTGGGCTTCTTTCAAGGGCACTGATATTGCACAGCATACGGGCCTCTAGCATTTCGCCCCCATCGAAATGTTACCACCGTGCCTGGGATAAAACATGCGTCATTCGGGTCAGCAGCCAAGCGCCATAACCACTGAGCCACCGCGGCGGCTTCAATCATCATCATCATCAGCCTCACTACATTACTGCAGGGAAAAGGCCTCTCCCATATCTCTCCAATTAACCCTGTCCTTTGCCAGCTGCATCCACCCTTTGCCGGCAAACTTCTTAATCTCATCCGCCCACCTAACCTTCTGCCGCCCCCTGCTACGCTTACTTTCTCTTGGAATCCACTCCGTTACCCTTAAGGACCAGCGATTATTTTGCCTTCGCATTACATGCCCTGCCCAAACCAATTTCTTCCTCTTGATTCCGACTAGGATGTCATTAACCCGTGTTTGTTCCCTCACCCACTCTGGCCGCTTCCGTTCTCTTAACGTTACACCTGTCATGTCTCTATCCATAGCTCGCTGCGTTGGCCTTAACTTAAGCTGAACCCTTTTCGTTACCTCCACTTTTTTGCCCCATAGGTGAGTACGGTAAGATACAGCTGTTGCACACTTTTGTTTTCAGGGATATTGGTAAATTGCCATTCATGATCTGAGAGAACCTGCCATATGCGCTCCACCCCATTCTTATCCTTCTAGTTATTCGCTCTCATGACCTGGATCAGCTGTCACTAACTTTCCTATGTAGACGTATTGATTTACCACTTCCAGCACCTTGCTCCCAATTGTGAACTACTGTTCTCTTGCTAAACTGTTGAACATTACTTTGGTTTTCTGCATGTTAATTTTTAGACCCACCATTCTCCTTTTTCTGTCATTGATCATTGAACTCATTGATAATATACTGCAGTTCTCCTCCTTAGTGACTCGGCAAGGCAATGTCGTCAGTGAATCGCAGAATATTTAGGTATTATCCATTAACTTTTGTCCCCAACTGTTCCCAATTCAGGGAATACCTCCTGTAAACAGACGGTGAAAAGCATTGGCGAGATCGTATCTCCTTGACTGACACCCTTCCTTATTGGAATTTAATTGTTGACATTATGGGGGGGGGGGGGGGGGGTATGGTAGCTGTGCCGTTGCTATATATATTTTTTGCAGTATTTTGACGTAAGGCTCTTCTACACCCTGATTCCGCATGGCTGTATGACTGTTAAGGTTTCCATTGAGACGAATGCTTTTTCGTAATGAATGAAGCCTTTGTATAGCGGTTGGTTATATTCTGCGGATTTCTCTGTCACCTGATTGATAGAGTGAATATGCTCAATTGTGGAATACCCTTTACGAAATCCTGCCTGATCATTTGATTGATTAAAGTCTAAGGTTTTCCTTACCCTACTAGCGATTACCTTAGTAAATACCTTGTAGGCAACGGCTAGTAAGCTGATTGGTGTGCAATTTTGCAAGTCCTTGGCGTTTCCTTTCTTATGAGATAAGATATTATGTGCATTCTTCCAAGCTTCTGGTAGGGTCGAAGTCATAAGGCATTGCGTATACAGGGTGGCTAGTTTTGTAGCGATAGCCACATTACGGTAGCATTTCGAGCCGTCAGCGTGGCGGCGCCGCCACGCTGTCACGTAATTGGTCACGTGGTGCGGAGCAGCTGCCGGCGGCGCGGCGCCGTGGCTGATCACGCGGTTCGCCACGTGGTCGGTCACGTGACCAAGTTCCACTCGGCCAGCTGTAGCTCTCGCGTCCCTCCAGGTTTAACCAAAGCTAAACCAACGCCAATTTTTTCTAGCACAATCACCCCTCCGTCCTTCAACACATATTCTGCTACCTGATCCTCACCAGCTGCTTTTCCCCTTTGGATTGCTCCTAAGGCTTTCTTTATTTCATCTTTCAGCTTTAATGCATTGGTCGTAATATCCAGTTTTTTTCACATATAAATGTTGGAATAACCTTGCCTGATCCTTCATCAAGATTTCTTCTAAAGTAGTGTTAGTTGAAGAACATATTTACTGAAAGAACAGTGCGAAGATAATCAGGACAAAATACTTGAAATATATTTGTACTATTATATTACAGTCATAATATAAGCATTGTAATAACATTTAGAACATAATATTAGTAGGATGCTTAGGTTTAGCATTGAGTGAATGTTTACGGCACAACAGATACTGATATTCATTAGTTTTTCACATTGTTACAGCATTGATAACAGAGCATTAGCATGCTCACGTTGAATATTGAACTCTTGTTTCTGATAGAACTTACACTATCATTTGTTAATATTTATCTCGAAAATGTTATTTTAATGTAACGTGCACTTTGGTTGCAACTTAAACAAGAAATGTATAACATATTCATGTTCTGTGCTACGTGCGACATTTATATATTGTCTGTTGCTGGAGGAAAGCCTATCTCGATCTTCTCCAACTGCCGACATCTCCATGTCAGCCTTAACTATTCGCAAAGCTGGTTTAGAATCGGTCTTCTCACGATGTCGTTCGCTGAGCCAAAACACACTGCCTTAGCCTGTTTTGGTTCCGGTTATTTCTGCGTAGCGCTGTTGTTTCATAAGGCGGTGTGGAGGATAGTTCAACAAGCTCGATCGTAGCTCCTTGTATTTCGTGCTAGTAAATGCGGGACATGTAAGACAGGTCGACCGTTTTTTTTCTCTACCTTGTACTCCTAGAATATCTGTTCGAGCATAACCGACTGTAAACTCTTTCGAATGTTTTTGCAATCGCCAATCATGGCTTTAAGAAAACTAAATAAAGGAAATCGCACTTGCTCAGAGTAAGTAAGGCCAAAGTAGTAACATGATTCGTAAATATAGACGCCGAACTGCGCGTGCAATTTCTACAACAATTCCTTCCACCATGTTTCCACTAAAGTCTCTGTTGTTGTTGTTGCGTGAGAAGCGATGGCACATACCCATGGTGGTGGACTAGCCAGGGTTTGATGCAGATACAAACAAGAGAAAAAGTCATCCAAGCTTATCTCAAGCGGCCCATAAATAAAAACTGAGGAATCTGGAAAAACGTATAACGAATTCTGAAGCGTACGCAAAAGAGGCTCCCTCTTCTTCGTCTTCGCCTACTAATTCTTCCTCTTCGTCTTTGACATTTAGAGCGATAGCTCTACATCTATAGGTGCAAAACACAGTTTCTCTTAGCTTTGCGCTTTTTACCTTGAAGCTTGAACTAGGTCAGACCAGGCACACACACACCCTAGGCTAACAACGCATGACTTTGTGACTTGCTGCGTAAAGCCATGATATGCCTCTATGGTACGGTCGTGGCTGATGACCAGCAACCACGTGACCGATGACCAGTAGTCCCCTGACCGTTGACCTTGAACTTTAGAGCTGAGATTTTTATCGCCTGATATGACGTCATGCGATGCCGTAGCAATGACGTCGCACCATTCTCCGCGATAAATACCGCTGACTTTGCTTTCGCTCGCCTACTAGGCTCAGCCGGGTTGAACCTCAGCCAACTTTTTTTTAAGAGGACGAGCATAATGCAGATAGCCTACCCTCAGTCTTGACAGCCCCATATATTATAAAGTGTACGCATCACGTAGCTGAGGGCATAGTAAGCGCATTAGAGACATGCGCGCTCTCTATTGTTGCTTAGGTCATAGTTTATTGTTTCTGGCGATTTAACGTCCCAAAGCGACTCAGGCTATGAGGGACGCCGTAGTGGAAGGCTCCGGAAATTTCGACCACCTGGGGTTCTTTAACGTCCACTGACCTCGCACAGTACACCGGGCCTCTAGAATTTCGCCTGCATAGAAATTTGACCGCTGCGGCCGGGATCGAACCCGCGTATTTCGGGTCAGAAGCCGAGCGCCATAACCACTGAGCCACCGCGGCGATTGTTGCTTAAGTAAGACCAGTACTAGTCCAAAAGTAGTTGTCCAACAAAGCAATCGTTGTCCAACACTTTGGAGTGCTTTCACTGTTGCGTATTAAAAAAAAAGACATTGTTTATGTGGATAAGTGACAATGATTTATCGTCTGGGGTCAGTACTCAATTCCTATCCCTGGTGTACCGTGCAGATGAACAACGGTCAACAAAAAAAAAAAACGGAGTTTTCTATTTCGACGCACTATCACGCGTACGCTGTTCCGACGAGAAACTCTTCCAAACGCCTCTTTGTTGTTTTGTGGATATAACACCTGGTAATAGGCAGCCGCATTATGAAGTCTATCGCCGTCACAGCTGCGAAAACATTCGAGAACCAGTCGCGATAAGCGTCAGGGCAGTGACAGATACTCATTCTGTATACTGCAGCTCATGAAAAATAATATTCATGAGCGCATCCTGCAGCACGTAACTGCCGCGGTGGCTCGGAGGGTGCGGCATTCCGCGACTGAGTACCGAGTCACAGGTTCGATTCCTGGTACGCTGGCAGCGCACAGAGCAAAATTGAAAAACAGTTGAAGTATCTCCTCGCCCAAATTAAGTGGCAGCATGAAACGCTTTTAGGAACAGCGTTGCAGATTGTCTAATACGGATAATAGATGCTGCAAAGCCGCACTCTCTGAGTCCATTTAGAAAAGGTTTTGTGCGATTTTTTACGGCGGCGTTCTTTGGATTTCCTTCTTTGTCGTTTGCAATGCATTCGACCGCATTCCTGCGTCTGTCTGTGGCCGCTTGAAGCCTCCGTTGCTGAACAGTCGAGCGATTCTGTTCTTTGGCGTCAAGATAGCGTTGCACCTCCGTTTTTTTGGAGACACCTGATGGCTTTCGAATGATTAGCCCTCATCAACCGGTGCAGTATCACTGTCGCCGGATACGTGGACGCCTACGAGGACCATGACAGAAATGAAAATGACCGATGACGTAGTTTACGACTTAAGACTTTCTCCTCTTTGTGAATGCGGCACGCGTCTCCACCGCTGCTTCCGCGTAGTTACTGTTAGCGCCGTTAAAGCATCGTCCCATGCCCATCACTGCGACGAACCAGATTCGTGGCACGGTCTACGTACAAAGGGATATTCTGGCTACCGAATCTCTGGAGAGTGCGGGTCATGTGGGTCTGAGTCATAAACACTCTGGTTCTCTCAACGATGGTCGAGAGGTCGAATACGTCAGTCGAGCCAGATATAGATGGGGTATTGGACCATCATGGGCTCGAATTGAACTTTGAGCACTTTGAGGTTTTTTTGTCTCGAATTCCACTACCTGTCGGAAGGAAATTCTGAACAGTTTAGAAATTTTCGCCTTCACTTTCCGTTTTTTCAAGTGTGATTTATGCACGGTTTCTTACTGAGGTTTTTCAAGACCGGAAGATAAAAGCATTTCTGCTGAAACCCTCATGCACTAATCTTGTGGTACATGCCGAAGAACGCATTTTTGCGAAACCAGCCGGAAGCACTTTCTTTGAGGCGTGTATTCTAGCCGTCTTTTGGTTTTGTCTGGTTTAAGGGCGTTTAAATTACCAAAGCTGCTTGGGCTATGAGGGACGCCACAGTGCAGGGCTCCGGAAATTTCCACCTTACGAGATTGTTTGCCGTGCGCTGACATCGCACAGTACACGGGTCTTTAGAATTTCGCCTCCGTCGAAATTTGACCCACCGCGGCGAGGATCGAACCCGCGTCTTTCTGGTCAGCAGCCGAGCGCCATAACCACTGAGCCACCGCGGCGGCCCTCTTTTGGCTTGGACGCGCTACGATGCGTTATTCATGATATTTATTTCTAGAATGATTTAACATTACACCACAGAATGGCAAATACCAAGTGTTGAGTGTTTCTCGCGTAAATACCAAGTGAAAGCAAATACTTGCGGTTCGGCCAAGTACACATAGCTTCCGCATAATTCATTAACCCCTTGTCGATAAACTAAGGTTAATTGATTTCGCGCGCCAACTTGCCAACTTGCGCCAACTTGCGTCAGCTTTCCAATATGTTTTCCCGGTACTCTAATCTTTGCTAAACCACCACAGTGGCACAGCTTTTGCTTCTGCAGGCAGTACCGGCATTCGAAAATGAAGAAATTCCTCTCGCTTTTCCCGCGTTTTCTCGTGCTCCTGTAGTCTTACATTTCGTGTACGACATTTTGGCCGACGTAAGCCTGTCCACAACAAGTACGTTGCTGTATATGACGTCAGCGGTGCACTCGACAGTGGCTTGTACATTTTCGCGACAATTTCCGTTCAAATTTTCACTCGCGAGTAAGCGCTTGTGTTGTGTCACTGCCTCCCTTGTCTTCGCCTTTTCGGCGCATTATAACCATGTGCAAGTGCAGAGTCCACCAATTGGCAATTGGAGGAGTTTTCGAATAAAGCAATAAATGTTTTTCAACTCGGCTCCACCTTGTGAACGCTTTAGTTCAAGGACGCTTAGAAATCTTGAAATCGCTGCAAGAAAAAGTAAACTGGTACAGTCGACCCATATGTGAAACGGAGCGCGTGAATTGGGGACAGTTGCTTCCGAGCGCGTTCTAGCAGTGTAACCGCATGCAGTCAGCGAAGTTCCGGTGGAGCCATCATGCAGTTTGATCCATGCTGGCCTCACAGCCGGCATGGGCGAATCCTGGCAGCTTCCACCAGCGTCGGTAGCGGCGGCTTTTAATGCTTCATGCAATGATTTATCGCTGGTATGCATCAGGCCGAAAGAGTTCGTGTGTGGCTGCCCGCGCTTTCTGCGACGGCAAGACTGCAATCATTGTCACATAGTGCGTAGTTCGCCCGCCGCGGTTCGCGCTTTGCTTCGCGGTGATTGTTCGACCACTGAATCATGGCGTGCTAGGGATAAATTCTTCAATGAAGCATTGCAAGCGCCCCTTGCGAGCACTGATGGAAGCAGCTTGGCTTCGCCTGCGCCGACGAACCCTGGCTGCTTCGATGCACTTACGTTTCTAGAGCCCGCTAAGAAGCAATTTATCAACCGGTCGCATGGTCCGTTGTATTTTTGTAGCACCTGTATATTACAGGTCGCTAGAATAGCCAACTCCTGTAACCCAGCCGCACTAGTGTCTGCAATTTTTTTCAAGAGAGAATCTTGTGACCTGCTTCGAACTACTTCCATTGAGGGCAGACATGGAGCCGTGGAACAAAACGATCTTAGCGATAAGGAAAAGGGAACCACAGCAGAGAGCGGCAAATAACGGCCGCGCTAAGTGGATTGCGCACGTGATGGGTAAACTGTTTGCATTGTTGCCGGTGCGATGCGTTATCGTTCCTTCGTTGTTTTTCGAGTGAATCCGTGCAGTTATCGGTGCTTACTTGCTGAGCTGTTTACCACCTGTCGCTAGAAGCATCTCGAAAACTGGCCTAAGCACCAACAGCTGTCGGTAAAACATTGTCCTTAATAATTTTCCGGTGAAGTAAAATCCTATTAGTCTTTTCAGTAGACCGATGTTTGCCCGGTTGCAAAACACATATTAAATGCCGAGAAATTTAAGTTTGTAAAGATTGAGCCTTTTTAAAAAGGACTCTGTGATCACTGTCCGCAAATGAAAGATGTTGTGGGCAGGCCTCGGAGATTCGCACAGAGAAAAAGACGGTACTGCCGTCATCGTCGATTACTTGAGAATAAGAGCGGTTCGTCGCCACACGTGTTTCATTTTATAGACTTTTCTGCTTAATAAAAACTTCGTTTTAGTGACAGTAGGCACTTTGTCATTAGAACGCGGAGGCCAGGCCAATATCAATTTTTCGTCACATTACCTGTAAAAAGCACCGACTGTCTCTGGTAGGAGCGGCGCGATCTAGGAGGAATCCGTGACTGCCTAAAAAATTGGTCTGATGAAGTGTGCGCATACTTATTTAGAGCCTTGAAGGAGGGAAATGGACGGAAGAAGGAAATTCATTGCCAATGCTAGCATTTCCCTACATGAAAGGTTTCGCAGTGTAAAGTCATGTCGAAGGAGTTGCGTTTTGAAGAAGAAAAGTTATGCTCAAGTTTGTGCTCTTCATGGTTTAAAAGTGGCGAATGAATTTGAGCCTCTCCAATCTTTGCTTACACGAACCTTTTCAGTCTCCAGAGTTTTGTTCCAGAGCAGTATTAGCGCTGAGAACATACTACTTGCGTAGCATGGAATGTATAAAGCGTAGCGTCTCGAAGCATAAACAAAGCTATAAGGGACTTGGTTTTTTTTTCAGTCACTTGGGCTCATTAGCGTGTTTTGCACACAACACTGTCGTTGTGTGTTTCAACCTCATGTAATTGTGACCGCCACGAACAGCATCTGATCACGCGCTAGCGCATTCTGACGTGTCTAGACCTTCAAAGCTATTGCATCGGGTAGTTCTTGACTGGAGCTGTTTTCTTATTTTTTTCTAGTAGTGCGAAACTTCCGGTTTCATCCATTGTTAGCTTACTTTTTTCATCACTATTTCCGAAAAATTTTGTTACCAACTCAACTTCCTCGTTGTTTGGAGGCATCTGATCAGATTAGAGAGGATGAGTAAATTGGGAGCCGAAAGCAGCGTTATCACCGCAAATAATGTCTCCACTCGGTCGACCAGGCGGCTTTACTGCCATTCCCACCTCCTCTAGAACGAGTCTAAAGCATGAAAACAATAATGCGAAGGTAGACACCGGTTCTCGGCTCCTGATCCGAAAGACGCGGGTTCGATGCCGGCCGCGGCGGCCTCATTTCGATGGAGGCGAAATGTTAGAAGCCCGTGTACAATGCGATGTCGGAGCACGTTAAAGGCCCCCATGTGGTCGAAATTATCCGGAGCTCTTCACTAAGGCATTCCTCATAGCCTAATGTCGATTCTGGCTGTTAAACCCCAGAAATCATAAACATAACCATTAATGTAAAGATGTGAAGTTGCCTTGTTGCAACACGACGCTATTCACCGCCTATACCGCCTATCCCATGTATTCGAAAAACCATCGACAGCAGTTAAAGATATTGCAATTTTTTTTCTCTTAGTGAAATAGTGTCGAAACATTTTAAAGCAAGCGCTGTGTTAACTTGCAAGCAATGAATAATGCCCCAGTAAACGTGGCGGGCATGCTTTTTATGTTCAGAGTGGTTCTCTTGATCATTTACCGCCCTCTCAGGTAAACCCTAGAAGTGAGACAAACTTCGCTCTCCATAGTAGCTAAAGCTTTCCCGCTCATAGTGTTCATTCCTATATATATATAATTTTACTGGTAAGAAGAGTAGCTATCTTAGTTTAGGCATAAATACTTATGAAATCCGCGCATCAATTCATTTTTCAAACAACGAGCGGAAATTGTCATAGTACGCCTTAGACAATTCTTCACAAATCAAAACTGCGAACCTGAGTAACGGTGTTGCATGTTTCCTAATTCGACCAATACTCAGATTTTTCTACTCTTGATTGGCAAAGTTTCAAAGTATTGCTTCGTACTTTTGCGGCCCAAACTATAACCGCGTTACTACCGCTTAGCAACAAAGCAAGGGGGATTAGTTTAGTCTGAATATTTCATTCAGGCAGAAAAGAAAACAATGAGGTCTTGCATAAAGGATTGAGGTTTTTTGGGGGTTTATTATCGAGACTGGAATATTTCTGCTCTAGCCTGAAACAACATCATGCGCCTCGAATATTTCCGCTACAAAATTGCGCGTCAGAAGACTGCCCTAAAGCGATGCGCCTCCACATAGCGATAAGACAGGAGCCTGAACAAGATAAGCATTGAATATTTCAGCTGTGGTCCTGGCGTCCCGGTAGATAAGGAGTGGACTCCTTCTGTGGTTCAAACAAAGAAAATACAAGGGGTTATCTATTGTTATCAGTCGCAGCAGCGATAAATCGGCGATTAGAAGCGTCTGAGCAGACAGGAACGCAGCGATTACGGCGGCGGCGGAAAGAAACTGAAGCACATTTGAACCTGTGGACTCTGTGGCTTCCTTAGTCTATCGAGTGCATTGTTACAGGGTTATTAAGGACACACTGGAAGCACTGAAAAAGCGGATTTTATAAGTTAGAAAACATCCCGAGCGGAAATAAGAGAATCGCCGCCCAAACTCATCTTTGCAAGAAAATTTCGATGACATAGTGACTTTATTTCCCAATCTGTTAGATAAGACCGCATTTTTATCAACTTATACAGTCGCACGCCACGCAGTTCATGCGCTGTCGACATTTCTATCAACGTCACTGCGGTCCTGATTACAGCTCTGGCTTTAATAAATTTCTTGTCATTATACAGGCACTGATGACGACGTACAATGCAACAGTAACGGCGTATTTCTCAATATATATCTAGTTTAACTTGAAATTCAAGTACTGCTTCAACAGCGATTGACGGGGACGGCCGAAAGAAAAATTATTTTTTTTAAGGGGGGGGGGGTGGGGGGGGGTTGCGGAAGGAAATGGCGCAGTATTTGTCTCACATACCGGCGGACACCTGAACCGCGTCTTAAGGGAAGGGATCAAGGTGGGCCTAAGAGAAGAAAGGAAAAAAGTGGTGCCGTAGTGGAGGTCTCCGGAATAATTTCGACCACCTGGAGATTTTTAACGTGCACTGACATCGCACACCACACCTTGAAGCGTTTTAGTACATGTGGACTCTACGGCTTCCTTAGTATATTGAAAACATTGTGTCTGTCCTCAGTATCGAGCGACACTGAAGACACACAGCAGAAACTACTTTCACTGGAAAAGCGGCGTTTATAAGCAAGAAAACGTCACACACGAAATTAAAAGCATCACCGCTAAAGCCCATTTTCATAAGGAAAATGCGATGACGTAAGTCGTTGCGCGGCAATATTTCCATCAACTTACAAGCACACAGCACGCAGGCCACAACACTGTCGACGCTGTTATCAACGTCACGAATTTGAAGTGAGCCGCGCAAAAAATTCTAAATTTCTAATTTCTCAATAAATGCGACTGCTTCTTTTTAGCGAACGTCAGCACAACTACAAGGAGGCCGATAATTGAATTTTCTTCAAAACTAAAGCCTGGCGAAGGTGTCGTCAGTGGACCTTGACGAAGTTATGAAGTTAGTTATGAAAAGTAACAGTTAAGGCTTCACTGCAAAGTTATTACCTTATGGAGACTGCGGTATGAGATAGTTGCTCCCGGCAAAATAACATCGCCGCCGCGACGCGCGCAGTGTGTTGTAACAAGGAATCTGGGGTCACTTAACTCTTCGAATCTGATGTCTTTTACAAACGACACGGATAAAAACAATTATAAATCACAATATTAACGCTCAAAAGAAGAAATTTAAACAGGAACTGAGCCAGCTACCAAGAGATCTCTATAAGCATATATGCATCACCGTCTCCGTCTTCGTGATGGAGGAAGGAATGCTATCCGAGCTGCCCTCGCTATCCGAGCTGCAGGCCGAAAAGTGTGCCGGAAGTCATGCGTTTTCCCAAGGACTGCTGGGAGTCTTTGGCCGACGGCGCTGCCAATAGCAACGCTAGGCGCAATGGCGTCGTCTGCTGCATTGTGTGCGGCGCATGCGCAAGCGCTTTGAGCACTTTGAGACTGCCACCAAGTAGAGGGCGAGCAGAGGGGGGAGCCTTCGCGCCCGTCTTCAAAAAATGTGACGTCACCGCCTCTCCTTAGTTCTTCCCTTTCTCCATGGTCTTCGTCATCGCAAAACCGAAAGTAAGCAAACAAGATGGCGGCATGTGAAAGCGGTGGAAGAAATGGTAAGCGCATCTATTGTAATTTTCCCCCATTACCTAAGAGTATGTGCACCATTGAAATTTTTTATATTGTTTCTGTATACTCACGGCCCTGACAGTTGCGGAAAGTTTCCTCTGCTGCTAATACATTTGTGCCGCGCACTGCGATGCACTTATGTGTCTTAATATAGGACACCAGGGCTCAACGTTTATAAACGCTTGGCGTGTATTGCATGTAGAGGCATAACATTTTTGTTTGTAACGCCCAATTTTTCTCGTTTTTTTATTGGAAAAGCTAGAATTCAAAACGTATTATTTTATTTGACTACAAAGGGGACTCCATCAGGACACCCGTATCTCGACGATGGAGATGTCATGACGAAGACCAAGACGAAATATCTCGATGGAGTAAGACAGACCATCTCACAGTTACCGATTTCACACCAACCCTTGATCCGCTCTGCTGTGGTTTTACACAAATATTTATTCTCTCTCTTTTCTTAATTTAAATATCTAAATCTGCATACCTTTATTACTCTTCGTTTTTTGTTTTTTAAAAATCTGAATATCTGAAAGTTACCACCTGTGTCAATGACGATCGACTGAAAATCCATCGTCATCGCATAATAATAATGATAAGCGCATCAATAATCTTTATCGGCGAGTCCCTCTAGAGGTGGGTTATTTGTAGCTGATGTAAATGGTCCTGATATAGTCTGGAGAGGAGTGCAACTAGAATTAAAGCTAACGCGATATCGTAGGCTATGTGGAGCCTACAGTTCTTGTTGATGCGTCTTGTGCAACAGCAGCACTGAACGCTTGGTTTACTTGTTTTCATGGACAATACGAAAAGAGCCAACTCGACCATATCCCTGACAGGACGAAAGACAGACAGCAATAATTTCCCAGCAAACCGATTGTAAAGAACAGCTCAGTTTGGCTCTACATGACAACTTAAACTAACTATCCGTACTGCAACAATGCATGCAATAGCAGTGAGATAATTATGTGAGCCTAACCTCAGTCACACTGCAGCCGCTGACCCAATCTAAGCACCGCTGTTTTGGTGGACTTGCGGACATTTTTTTCCTTTCTTTCATTGTTAATAGAGCAGTAACATAACGCAACAAGTTTAAAGGCGATACAATTGTCCACCTTTAGTAGCTCGAGGCCAATCCATGAAACGTAATCCTCTGCGCGGCGTAGAGCTGACAAGTGCATTTATTATTTATTTATTTATTGTACCCTCAGGGCCCGAAGGCATTACAGAGGGGAGTGGGAATACATAAAAATTCAGCCTAAACAGCAACAACAATAGGGAAAACAAAAATAAACCAGGAATACATAAAAAGTGAAAACACAGGAAAGCAATAAGATTAGAATGCAGTGGGGATATATTAAAACAGTGTGTAGACAGTAAAAAGGCAATTTTTATACAGTAATAAACGACACATACTCAGAAAGAAACATTAAGGACTTTACGAAATGCATTGTTATCGGAAATACCTGCGATGTCGTGGGGGAGGTGATTCCAGCTGACACAAGTTCGGGGTATGAATGAATCATGAAAACATTTGGTGTGACAAGATGGGATTCCAACTTTATGACGGTGATCAACGCGTGCTGATATGTAACATGGTCTAGACAGTAACTTAGGATTGAGAAAGCTGTTGTGGTAAATTTTATGAAAGAGACACAATGATAAGCGCATCAATAATCTAATGAAGCCAAACGGCGCAGTTCAGCTGGTGTGGCCATTCGAAAATCAGACTTTGTGCAATATTAAACATGGATGATGGTAAGAAAATTTAAACGCCTACATCGTTCCACAGAGGTTACTGACTGGAAAGAGTTAGAGGTTGGGCTAGTTGGATTTGTCTCTGTTCTCTGTGTCCCTGTCGTGGTTGCGCCAAAAATATGTATAATTTGTACTGACAGGAACCTTTGGTATATTGGTGCGAAAGCAGTATTCTAGACGTACCAACAGCGAGAAGAATCTTGTCGTGTGCTCTCTTTTGTGCACTTGTGCATGATTCTTGCTCGTGGTTCGACAATATTCTTGTCGAACAACGAGCAAGAACCTTGTCTTGTGCTCCAAACTAACCCTAGCTTAATCGAGTTACTCGGGTAAGCTCGGGTGAGTTTGGAGGAGCGTACGTCGCGCAGGCTGAAGCCAATGGGAGGCAGGCACCAGTTAAATTAATGATTGATTACGCGATGTTGCTCGGGAAGAGAAAAATGGGTTGCACAATCTCTACCGGTGGCTCTGATAGAAACTGCCATCTGCCAGTGCAGTGGCGCGTCGCTTAACCGCTGCACCACTGCGCTGGTAGTGGTGTGAGGACTCGCTGCGATCTATGAATGTGGAGTAGAGAATGGCGAATTCTGCATATATGGGCAACAACCCACTAAAGCCCTTAAGGCGGAGCTTAAGTGTCGCCTGTTTTCGCACGTGTACTCTGCCGAACAACGTTAAACCGCTGCCACTTTTTTCATGTGGTCATACTCCTCTTTGAGGCGAGCACAGTGCGCGCACGTTTAGACGAATTTATGGCTAGAGCCTTATTCCCGTCCGCAAAATGTGAGCAAACTCTGTGCTATACGCCGCACAATTACTATATCCTTCCTCAAATTTCGGCCTACAGCCGGCTTCAAATTTATTTCCCCAGACACTCGAGCTGTTAAAAGATGCCTCAAAATGGACAACCTCAAGCCCTTCGAGAACTGCCTGAGATGGGGCGGTCACACCGAGAAGTGAAGAGTGTAGTCAATAGTGAAATTGTCGATTTCAAGCTTAGAGTGTGAAGAGTTTCCGCCTCTATTCTTTCTGCTTTGGCTTCTCTCGCATATGGCGACATAAACAATTCTGGACAGAAGCATTTTTCAGCATGAAACAGTTTATGAACGCAATTTTTCGATATAGCGTAAGGTTTCAGTATAACAGTCAATATATATGCGCAGACCACCCGACGGCGGTCTTGCATTTTTTCTTGTTATTACCGTTTTTGCTATCGTCAAAAACATTTCCCACTAATTTTCTAGGACAGTCTGAACTGCCCTATGCGATCGATGGAAACGCGTTAAAAGAAAGGTTTTGTTACACATCAGAAGAATGAACGATTAAATTCGATATTTCTATAACAGTATCGTACAATTTTTCAATATTCCAAAATTTTGTCCCTAAATTTTGTCCCTAAATTTTGGACATGAATCTTCAAGACGGCTCTACCTGGTGTTCTGTGCCTGCGGCACACTCTTCAGAAGCGGCCACTCGTCAGACGACAGAACTCCGAAACAAACGAAACAAAACTTTACATAGGCATTTTTGGCAGTAAAAAAAAAACGCTGTGCTGCAGCATTTCTGAAGAGGTGTTACAAAGAGACACTACGCGACTGTATCGCAAAACTAAGTGATAGAGAGTGAGAGTCGAGAGATGCCGGACGAAGCTGTCGTCCTAGAAACGGTCACTTAAAGCGCACGAAGTCGCCATAAACAAACGCCTTGACACAAACCCCACAGCCCCAAAAGATTTCTAGCGCACTCGTAGTAACTGATTGTTACCAAGCATCGTAAAGAGCGATGGCTTTAGAACTAGGTTTGGCGTTGTGCGAGCCCGCTTCGATTGTACGCACCGCCTCTTGGCAAGGCCAAGATTTACGACCGCTCAACATCGTCAGATGTCGGGTCATGCCGTAAATGCGAAAACAGCTCGGACAACGAGCGACAAGAAAGGCAAAGACGCAGCTACTGGCGACCCAGTTCTCGTGAAAGACGTAATGCGTGCCAGTGTGCAATGCGGGAGGAAGGACAGGTGTTGCTGGTTTGAAGGAGGATACGGACATTGCTTAAAGGGCAGCTCGGAGATTTTTTTTGGGTTACCGTGTACTAAACAAAAATATTGGAGCAGACACTTAACCTCCGCCTTAATGGTATGACGCGATAGCGTAACGAGTTAATTGCCATATATGCAGAACGTAATTCTCTACTTTACATTCATCAATCTCTGGAAGTCCTCAGACCTATCCTTGCGCAGTGGTGCAGCGGTTAAGCCATGCGCCACTGCCCCTGCAATGGCAGGTGCTCCCAGCGGTGGGCCTTTTAGCTTCAGGTTTCGCTGCCGGAGCGACCAATGATTAATTTAACTGCCACCTGCCGCGGTGAGCAGGTTGTGGTGACGCTGCAAGGACACGTGACCTAGGTGGCCCGCCTGCCCACGGCGTTGCTCCCTGGGCACCACATGCCAGAGCCATGGCAACATCGACGCCGACAACGCCAACGCCGGATTTTCTGGGGAACGGGGCCATTAACGCTGTCGCGTTAAAATTATACACTATGTTCTACTTTCGTTTCTGATTACTTCTTTCAGGTTTGGCAACCATGGCACATGTCATTCCGGCACAAATCGATTTTAAGATGTGTCATTTTCGGGGCATCAGTGCCGATGATTTCCACGGGAAAAACTAAATTTGGTGCGTGGCCCTATTACCCCCACGCTAACATCCACACCTCGCTTCACTAATAAACTTTAAGGCTTTTAAAAGGTTACCAAAGGCATTTTATTAAAGAAGTCATCGTTCCAGTAAAATTTTCAGCCATTCAATGCGCGTACAGGTTCACCTTTAGTAACGTTCCTGAAGACAGCTACGTCACTCGAAGCATCGTACCTGGACTCGGAAACTGAATTTCGGTTATTAGTTTTCACTGTTTTAATATACTTACACTCTGTATTTTGAGAAAAGCTTTGTTGTGATGGTGAGAGGGCAGGGAAAAATACGATTCTACTTTCAACTCAAAATATTCAAAAAGAGAAAACTTTCGGTCTTGTTTTTTCAACCCAAATATGTATCCTTTCCCAAGCTGTACGCGCAGAAATCAAGACACCTGCTCCTCGGATAACTGAGATCAGTTGCACAAGGCTGTCGCTATTAATTCCTCGATGCTCACGGCTGGTACAAAGGACGGCTACACCTCTTCAAACCTTTGATACAACCTCTGCGAGTTCCTCTTTGGGCTGTAGCGTTCATCCTTGCGCGAGAGCTCAGGAAATGCCAGCGCTACCATTGTGCACTTGTTCGTAAGAGTCCGAAGACCAGGTGTTTCGATCTTAGTCTGTCCGCTATTGGAAGGCATATACGGCGCCATGAAAAGCGCGCGATCCTTCATAGTAAACGTCGCTGTGACCCGCAGCACGATCTCTTGTGTCGCGCGACAATTGTCCGGGTCGTTTTGTGGGCCCCGTGCCAACCGCGGACGGCCCCGTTTCGTGGGACAGTGGGAAAACATGGTGGCATGTCATCGTCCCGCCCTCTTTCTTGGTGATAAGGGTACACACTTACCCGGAGAAAGGAGGACAGTTGGCGGATTGTTTGCGGGTACACTGCGGAAAAAAAAATATGTTGGCATTCCTACCCGTTTCGGATTCCGAGAAGGCTACGCCATTTCGGCGTGCCTTTTTCGTGCTGACACTTTCTTACAGTGGTCATTCTTTTCGAAGTCAGTTTTTACTGTAATTGCAGTACTTGTGACACTAGCCACAAGTAATGGTGTTGTCTGTGTGAAGCCTAACCAGCTCCCCACCACACCCCCGCCCAGCTGGAACCTCCAGAAATGCCATCCATTATCGCGACCATACTCTACCTTCTGGAAGCGCTACCTACCAACAAACCACCTACCGCCACCCTCCACAAGGCTCCCGCCCAGCAGAACCCCACGCAGAAGCCGAACGTACGAGAGAGTGACGACGAAATTGAATTCAAAGACGCAGTGAGAAAGGCAGCTGCTTGGACAGTTAGGCTCTAACCTATTTTCCCAAGCATTTCAGTCAGAAAGCAGATCAGCAGGCCGGGGAAAATCTCGTAGCCATTACAAAACCGGTGGATACCCGGCAGCTCTGAGGATCGAGCCCAGCACCTCCCGAATGCGAGGCGGATGAAGACTAAAATGGTGAAAAAAGGTGCCCGTGTCCAACATTCTTGGACAAAAAATTTGAATGTTGGAAGACTGTAACGTACTGGTATAGAAATAATGAAGGGAATGGTCTGTTCTTCTGATATTTAGCAAAATCTTTCTTTCGTAGCGTTTCCATCAATGGCAGGGAGCATTAAGACTGCCATATAAAACCAACGGAGAATGCTTTTGACGATAGCTTAAACGCAAAAAAAAAAAAAACAGTTCAAGCCTGCCGACGGATGATCCCCGGATATGTTTATTGTTAGGGTGAAATTTTACAATATATGAAAAATTGCGCTCATAAACTCTTTCCCATTCCAGAATCGTTGGGTGTCATATAATAGATGTTTTTACAGGCTCCAGAACGAAAGCCTGCCAACGGGTTACCAGTTGCTGGCGCATATGCTGCGGCCACTGGAAACGCACAGCCGCAGTCGGTGACAGCGCTCCGAAGAAGAGTGGATTTTGTTTTGCAGAGAGCGCGTCGTGGGGCGCTGATAAGAGCACAGTCACGTGGCAGGCTTTGTATTCGCACTTTTCTTTTTAGGCTCGTAAAAAGATCTGCGTAAATGGCGCTATGTCTTAACCATTTCAATTTGCTCTTTTTCAACAGGACCTACAATTTCCGAATCGACAGTTCTGTCCCAAAAAGGCAGTATTTAAAAAAAAAATAGCTAATACAGCTTTATTACGTAACTAAGTTTTCGGAACTAAAATAGTGCTGTGCACAAGGCCACACGGCTGCTGCGTCTTATTTAAAAGCTTGGTTACGTTTACCTGGTACATCCGGTATATAATGTAGATACTTAGATACGGACTACATAGATACACGCATGCGCTGAATAAGGGAGATGCCTAAGTCATGGCTTATCTTAATAAATTTAAGAGGCGCATAAAAAGTCATTGCATGCTTTCTAACAAACGCGTTGCATGCAAGGAAGCCGCTGAATGCATGTAATGAATTGTTTAGAAAACGGGGGAACCTGAGGATGACTGAGGTGGAATAAGACGCTGTCTTCAACTACTTAAGTTCGCCATACAATGAGGGTAAATATCGCATCCCGGAACAGCGCACCTTATTGCATGAAATTAATGCATCAGTCATCACCATGCAGTCTCATTGAACTGCTCACATGTGGTGCCCTCATGTGGCGCATATTTTTCTCTCCAGATGCTGGAAGTCTTCATTACATAGCGTTAAGGACTATAGAGGATTACAAATTAATTGCCTTATTTAACTGCAATATGCGTAGAGGTTTTTACACGTATTGAAACGATATTTTTAATGCCAAAGCATTATATGGCTCATCGGCCCAGAAACTCTGCGCCGCTGACCAGCAGCAATGGTCCGAAAGACCCCAGTGCGGCACCATGATCTCGCATGACGTCAGCAGTAGACCACAATATAGTGAAGTTTCCAGCATAAAAAAAATAAAATTTCTTGGGGAAGTACGACGAATTCAATCAAGGGCATTCAGACTGCGAGGCGAGCACGCAACCCATAGGCCACGGAACAGCGTTGCTTCTTGGTGAACAAAGGTGAAGCTACACTATAAACACGAATACGCTTATATAAGAGCAAGCTGTCACCTAGTTCACACCCTTTTATTGCGCTAGTGGACAGCTTACTCTGTTTTTGCTCCCTTCTACTTAGAGTGCAGTGTATGCCTTTAACTACGATTCTATGTTCATGAGTAGGTGTGTCATTAGAAAGGAAGGAATCTTTAACGAACCTCACAAAAGAGCTTGCGATGAGACAATGTACATAGGTAGTCCTAAGTGTTCTCCGTAATTTTTTTTAAAAGACACGCGTGATATAGGCGAGCGCAGGCAGCGCGATGTGATTAGCGTGACGTGCTTGGGTGCTATATCAACAGACATTATTAGACTCCACCTTCATTATGGCACTGTACTGTAGTGCTGAACCTTTATAACAATATTTTTGATATGTTTCAAACAATAGCGCCGTAAGTGTAGTTTAACGTACAAAAACTACACGGGTGCTATGAAGGAAGCACAGCAGGGGGCTCCGGATAAGCTTCGACCGCCTGGTATTCTTTAGCGCTCAGCTGATATTGCACAGCCAGTGTCTGCCTTCGCGTTTCGTCTTCATCAAAATTCGGCAGCCTTACCAGTCACATCCAAATATTGTAAGACTAGTTTTGTATTTCTTTTTCCACTATAGGATACCGATACAGAGATTAAGGATGCGATTACGTGTACTTTGTTCAAGCTTTGATATTTATGGTGCACTGCAACGTAGTTAACCCGAGTCAAGAATTTGAATTTCCGGCTAATATTAACTGATGAGGGACTTTGGTGCCATCAACATCCCGCGGTTTAATGCGAGCTCTCTCGTGGTATCATCTAATTTTAAAGCTTTCGTCAACCTTCAGTGAACAACAAACTTCCGATTAAAGTCGCTGCCTATTCCCGCTTATTTCCTTTTTGTAAGCTTGGTCCTCGTTTCCTAGCGTGGTTTTCGGTTCTGATCACAAAATGATATCATGTCTGTGCTAGCAACGCTAAAGAAGAACCGAGACTAGGAGTCTGACCGTCATTGGCGTTGATTTCATGTAGCGTGCTGCGATATCCCGTTTTGCAGATGTTTCTCCTTTGCGCCTTGATGCCACATGTTTCGCTTCAGGGAGGAAACAGGCATTTCGATCCAAGATTACATGAAGGATGTGTTCTCTCAAAAACGGGTCATTTGCTGCTTGATGAAGCGCTTCTTTTCACGATAACACCATTTCCGAGCCCAGACCACTGCGTAGCTCGTCGGCGATGGCAGGCCCGAGCAGTAAAACCGGAAAAGTGGGTTTTCTGTGCTGCTATTGGCTCGCGTCAGCCGCCGCTTCCGGTCTAACCGGACGCCGCCCGTCACTAGGCGCCTTTAGCACACCGTGTACCGTTTATAGGTCAGTTCGATTCGCCTGCACTACTTGAACTGGTTCTCGCAGTGCTGCACTTCGCCATTCGTTTCAAAAAAGTGCAGATATTGTGCAAGTCTAGTTCAGGAAAGTGCAGGAAAATTGTGCACCTCCTCAATGGTCGGTGCCGAAATGGTGCAGCTTCAGCCGCCATGGAAGCAGACGACGGCTTGCGCGACGATGGCTTGCGCTTTGCGATAAACGGCGGATATACTCAAATTATTGCACTCGTCGATGATAGCAGTGCCTTACACGGGCCCGACGACACTCATGGAACCTGAGTAGCCACCCGAGAAGGCGGCGACGAAGGTGGGGACGGCGGCCCTCGGCGGCACCTTGCATCTCGCGACCATCGTGCTCTCGACGGACCCGTAACCGGCGTCTTTCCTTTCTACTAATAAAGTTATATTATTACTCGAAGCCGGTTATGTTTACTAAAAAGTAAACACGTGCATGCAGCGCATGATGCACGTTGTTGCACCAACCGTTTAGCATGCAAGTCTGCGCGCGCAAACCTCAGTCGTGTTCAGTAAAAGAACACACGTGTGTTTCGCTTAGCTGCCGCGAGGTTGCATCGAGGCTGATAAATGGCAACACTTCGCTGCGATGTGCTGTTTGAAAATTCTTCACGCGGTTCGGGATGTTGGCGGCCGTTGATTTGGGCGCCACGCTGCTGGCTGCAATTTGGTGGTGACGCCAAGGCTAGCAGACGACCAGGTCTGCGCTCGACCATTCGTTTTGGAAGTAGCCAGTGCCAGTTGCACCATTTGAACTGCTGGAACTGGCTCTGCACGCTCACAGCACCGCCGCGGAACTTTACAGAACTGGTACAATGAGTGCAGGCGAATCGAACGGACCTTATCTCTGCCGGAGGGCCGGGATCCAGCTCCCAGCCAGTGCGGGCGCTCTGAGTGGTCGCGATGCAGCAGACGAAAGCTCAGCTGCCAAGTACCTGGCGCCAGATCTTCAAGCAGATCTGCGCATGCGCACTCACGGCGCGTCGGCTCCCGGTAACACGGTACACTGAAGGTGTCTACTGGAGGGACTGGTGGGTCCAGACCGGCGGCAGCGGGCGTTTTTTTCTACACCGAGCGTGGAGAGCGCGCTGTCGAGCGAAAATCGCCAACCTGTCGAGGCTTCATGTATCCCCGCCTTTATCTTCATCATTCCAGCTCTCTAGCTTCAATTTCCGCTCCTTCATTCCAATGTTATATTGATCACGTTGGTTTGTTGTCAGTTGTCTTTCAGGCCCGCAACACAAAATTACTCGTGTTTAGCTATACAAATCAAATATGGATCTTTATCGAATGCCCGGCACGTGTATTAAGCCTTATCCATTGAACAATAAAAGCCCTTATTCCTCTGTCACGCCCACAGCGGGCATTTTTGTTCTATCGGCAGTTCTCGGTTGCTATACGTCGCAGCTCTAAGTTTCAATATTATCCACTGCTTTGTTGCTTGTACTTCTGCACTGCCCTGATTTTTTTCACATTATTTCTTTTTATCCACGTGGGGTCATTCACTCGTCCCACTAGCGTTCTGGGAGAATTCCTTACAGCAAGTACGTTTTCTATAAACGTCATGAGGGTAACAGTCTTGACAGTCTGCTCTAACAGTTCAACCTGTAACGATCGTTTAAGGGCTGTGATAGGGGCCCGCAGCACCTCCTTCACTGGCGTCACCTCCTGGCTCCACTTTCCTTAAGCACGGACGGGTTGCGCATTTAGATAGTTGTGACTTTGAAGCGGAAATTCCTCGCAGGAATTTCATACTTTTGAAATTCGGCTGCCAGAAATCGGCTGTGACATTGGCGTAAATATAGTGAGGCCACTATGAAAAAAGTATGCATTTAGGAGATTCGAAACTTGCAGCCGCTCTGTGTCCGTGGCGCTGCACGCTAGCACAAGGAGTGACGAGTGAAGACGAAGCGCAGGCGCTCAGAAGTGAGAATGCTACGAGCCGCTGTGTCACAGACGCTTGGAAGTGTAGTGGCACACTGAGCCTAGGGTTAACTTAGTGGGCACTTCGCGGAGCAGTCGGCGTGACTCCTATGCAAGTTGGTGCAGGCTGGGCTGGTTGTCAGCTTTCGTCCTAAAGGCCAATTCCCGCGTCACAGGGGCAGTTTCTATTGGCTATAAATTCGAGGGTATGGATATCTTCAGTCGCGATCGAATTCTAAGGAGTTGTGGCGGTGCTGCAGAGAGGTTCTGAGTAACGTCACGCCAAACACTTTAGGCGCTGGAGTCACTGCAGATTATTCTGCATGTACTTTAAAGGCCCACAACTTTGCCCTATAAAGATAAAAATAACTTGCTTGTACTTAAATGAGCTTAGAATTTTTTTAAACCTTGCACTTTGTTGTACTTTCAGATGATTCTTATCTTTTTGAAATGCTGCAGTAACACTCGTGAATTTTTTAGCGAAAAGCTGTGGCTTCTAATGATCCGGAGTTCCCGGGTTCGAACCCGACCGCGGCGGCTGCGTTTTTATGGAGGAAAAACACTAAGGCGCCCGTGTGCTGTGCGATGTCAGTGCATGTTAAAGATCCCCAGGTGGTCGAAATTATTCCGGAGCCCTCCACTACGGGCACCTCTTTCTTTCTTCTTTCACTCCCTCCTTTATCCCTTCTCATACGGCGCGGTTCAGGTGTCCAACGATACATGAGACAGATACTGCGCCATTTCCTTTCCCCAAAAAACCAATTATTATTAGTATGTGGCTTCTTTTTTTTTTAGCTGGCAACACTCATTTTGGTGCTGCATTGTTTTCGTAGCCAAGGCATTTTCTGCTTCAGCAAAAAAATAAAGAATAATTTTAAGTCGGTGAGCTATTTAGCAATCATACTCTCCAATTTTTGTTTATCAGCACGTAGCTTTGCAGGTCCCACTTCCGAAAACGCGCCCTGCCGCCGCTTTGGAGACCCTAGCAATCTCGATAGAGCTTGCGCTAAGGCACTACCTTGATAAGCTATTGATATGACGGCGATTGAAGCCATCTCTGTAACAGCCCTGAAAAGGCTCTTGAGTCGCTAGTCTATCGGCTCCACGAAATTCGAAATTCCCGTATGACGTGAGTATAATGAACATGAATCAATGATAAGTTAAGAGAGAGAAAGGAATTTTCAATTTATGTAGTTATTACCAAGTCTCCGACATGATACTCTGCCGAGAGGATGCTAAGCTCTTGATATTGTTCTCCTTGGTCTATAAAGCCGATTGTTTTCTCTAGTGGTGCAATTTAGGATTACGGTGTAGCGGAATGTTAAGAATCAAACAGTAGCTGTATAGAATCCAGCCGCCAATGCCCAATCAGAATCAAAAAGCCAACAGGGTAGAAACTTGGGCGAGTCGGTAACGGTGATTCATAGTATGTGAGGGTAGCGCAAAATGGGACAAAGGGCAAAGAAAAACGCACACAACACTGGGGCTTTGTTAGCGCCTGGGTTGTGTGCCTATTTCTTTTTCCCTTGTCCTGTTTTGAGCCAACAGGCAATGCTGTACATGGCATAATCCATGCAGATATTCGTAGCATCATTCTGGGAATTACTACGCAGGCTGTGCTTAACTAGCGTCAGCTAACTGTTACAGCCACATGCTCCTTAAGCTTCCTTTGTGTACTTCCATAGGCAACTTATTTTGGGATTCAGGGCAGCAACGTGTACATATATTCGTAGCACCTTTCGATTGCTGAAAACAACGTGTGGTCGATAAAATTCAGGATACTGATCCTTTAGTGTAATCGTGTTACTGGTGAGCTATGGTTGCTCAACTCTCAAACTGAGGCGTCGCTGTGGTTCCAACGGCATCTGAAAACTGAAAATGCTGTCTAGTTTCAACCACACTCAGACTCTGTGCAGCCTTTTCAGTGTTTTTTTAAATCCATGCCTAAGCTCCTGCACATTGCAGCTGAGGCAATACCACATTGTGTTAGGAAATGGCGTAGGAGTTTCTAGTGTATTGCGCAGCCCCGTGTCATACATACAACTGCCGATAACGACCGAACTACCCGGTGTTATGGGAACTCGTAAAAATGCGGTATCAGCTGCCTGAGGGCCGCATAGATCAGGATCTAACTGGATCGGTATGTTTGCCGCGCCGCAGATAGTCGGTGGACAGAGTGTTACTCGTGTAAAGGTGATAGAACTTGAGTGTGGATCAAACTGTAGTGCTATATCCGATTTATGTTAGTTGAAGTGCGGTAGTTCGAAGATTTGTGCGTTTATGACGCCACCATCACGTGACCATCACGTGAGAATGGACCATGGCACGTGAGCACGCTGCTAGCTGCTCATTACCGAAGGTAGGTACAGGGTGAATCACACTTAGAGGGAACACGGCTCCACATGGTCACGTACCTGCGGAGAGCCGTTGCATCTAAGCCGCTCATGAATCAGTGCAGAATGACGCTCGAAAAGTGAGACCTCGACGTGGTGCTTCGTGTAATGTGTCCATTTGCACGGGTTTGCTACTGGATTGGGCGCAATGGTTCTCCGCGTGTTCCCAGCCAGGCGGAGCCGTGTTCCCTCTAAGTGTGACTGACCCTGTACACGTCGCGGAACTGCGAAGGGGAGACAACTGCACCAGGATTATGAAGTGCGTGCCCGTTAAGCGAAAACCTCTGTACGAAAGAGGTCCGTGTACTGTGTGACGTCAGTGCATGTTAAATAACCCCAGGTGGTCGAAATTTCCGGAGCACTTCACTACGGCGTCCCTCATAGCCCGAGTCGCTTTGGGACGTTAAACCTCAATAAACTAATAAGCCAAACCGAAAGAGACACACAAACTTCAGTGCCGCCACTTCGGCGTTGAAGCGTCAATTCAAAGGCGGAACGGAAATTCTCGTTCATCGTAATGTATATCATATTATTAATTATTAATTGGTTTTTTGGGGAAAGGAAATGGCGCTGTATCTGTCTCATATATCGTTGGACACCTGAACCGCACCATAAGGAAAGGGATAAAGGAGGGAGTGAAAGAAGAAAGGAAGAATTAGGTACCGTAGTGGAGGGCTCCGGAATAATTTCGACCACCTGGGGATCTTTAACGTGCACTGACATCGCACAGCACACGGGCGCCTTAGCGTTTTTCCTCCATAAAAACGCAGCCGCCGCGGTCGGGTTCGAACCCGTGAACTCCGGATCGGTAGTCGAGCGCCCTAACCACTGAGCCACCGCGGCGGGTAAATGTATATCTTGACACATCGGTTTTTCTATTACTGCCTAATCAGTGTTGTAGACACGTATTTCGTGCCCTCTTCTAGAGCCCGCGAAGTGTGACCGATGTTGGCGCGTCTGCTGGTTCCCAGTTTATGTGCTACATCTAAAGACGACGGAGAGCAACCTGTGTGGGTTAAGGTGCAGCGCGAACGGAGACAGAATGAAATACACATGACTAGACAGAGATTTGACTTGCAGCTCAATTTATGATCGAAAGCGCCAGGAAATTTAGAGACGCGCTATACCTTGAATGTATTTCGTAATGAAGAAACGCAGAACCGCAAATAGATTAAGTGAGGGCGCACTGAATGCCACGATAAATGATGAAAATAATCGTAGAGCCACTCAGACAAACGAACAACAATGTATGCAGCAATAACAAACGACAAAATCGAATGGCAGCAACACACATCGTCATCATCAGCCTGCAGGACAAAGAAATAATCTTGTCTTGTGTCATCTGCAGCCGTTCACCTTATCTCCTCAGGCTTCTTAACGTCTTCCGCTCACCTCACTTCCGGAATTCCCCAGCTACATTCGCCTTTTCTTGGCATTCATTCTGTTAATCTGAGGGACCAACGGTAGTCTTTTCTTCGCTTTGCATTGCCTGACGATGCCCACTTCTTCGGCTTATTATCGGCTAGAATGTCATAACTTGCGTTTCTGCTCAGCAACACCTTACACCTACAACACCGGCTTCAACATACACCACATACGCTAAATGCGGTGGTCGCTGCATAAAGAGTACAATCCCTAGCCGCATTCAGGCACCACGATGAAGAAAAGAAAAAGTCTAAAGAAAGGAAGCCAGAAGGAATCTTACTGTTGAGCAAATCTTCACGGTAAGCCGTTGCATCCGTAAGACAAAACGTCAGTTAGATATCAAAGAAAAATGGGAAACAAGCTGATTACAGATGCCCAGTTACAAATATCAGATATCTGTAATCAGCTCGTTTCTACCCGGTATCACACTTCGGCTATACGAGTTTTTTTCTTCTGGTACAGCTTGTTGCTTTAGGTTTCAGTTGATAGTGATTGTTGGTTTTGCATAATTATTTGCTTTTTTTGTTTGCTCAGCTTTTCTCGTTTAAACAGTGTTCCTGTTCTGAAGTGCAGACACTGCCCTTAAGGTGTGTGCTATGTGACACTGACGTTGGATCTAACTGTTTGTTCTTTTCATATCAGTTGTCCGTTCCCTTTCACTTTACGATAATTGTGACCGCAAGTCAGTAGGCAGTCAATTAGTTTCACCATGGTTCTCTTTCCTTTGACAGTGTAACAGGCTAAAATGGGTAGTTCATGTACGTTTTGTTCGGCTTTATGTAATAAAAACGCGTTGAAAAGATCAAAGTCTGTTCCGTCGTATATTTGCTTCATGTTGCCTCATTTTCCCTTTCGTTCTAACGGATAAGAATCAGACAGGTCAAGAAAGAAATGTTGCTGCAGCAATTTTGTCTATACGCGTTTGCAAGAACACTTCCCCTTTCTTGTGTGTTCTCTTCTGTATGACAAAAAGAATCGCCGGCTTGTTACGGTGGCGTTCTACCAACGAAGACGAAGTCATGATTTAGAACATGACCTTGATGAACACATCTTTATGAGATCAAAATGCGAAAAAATTCATCCGTTGCGTTTTAACGGAAGTCGTTGGTGATCATAATATTAATCTTTTAGGCACCTTAGCCAAAAAGTGCCATGCCCAGCTAGTTTCGTCTGCATAAGGATGGCTCGAAGATGCATCTTTACTAACATTTCACCGTAGACAACCGAGCGCCCGATTAAGGGAAAACTTGTAGCCGTCGAAAAACTGGTTGGTACCCAGTGACACTTGGGATTGAACCCGGTACCTCCCGCATGCGAGGCTTAACCTCAGACCACTATAGGCCTTGATTGATTTTATGGCGTGTTTCATGGGTCGGAAATAGTCCAGAGCTGCTCATGAGTTTTCGCTTTCATACCGCACATCACGGAATTTGTTTAGCAGCGCAGATATAGTTGTTCAAGCGGCCGATCTGTCGTCGATAAGCTCCCAAACGAGAACAACAAATGCGCTCAGCTGTCAAGGACTTCTAGACGGTCGCGCCAACGTTTGAATGGTCCACGGGCCAACCACGTGACAAGCACACTGCTTCCACAGCCAACTTCGCCGCGGATGCAGAACAATGAATCAATTTAGATATGGAAGCACGCTGGGGATTGGAGCGGAATTTCAGTTCCCGAAATGTTTCTCAGCAATCGCACGGTTTACAACAAAAATCCCAATGCCTCATATAACTGCACATCTGAGTAACAACCGTTAGTTGTCATTGTGGAAGGTAAGCGTTAAGAGCTAAGGAAAGGAGACGAAATGTCCTCCAATAAAACGTCGGCAGTGTCATTCTGTTTCCAAGAAATTATCTCACATGTGTCAGAAGCATGTTACACGAGACTGGCATGCCTTTCCTGCCCTTCGGATCATTATCGGGATTGCAGCGACGCCACTCCTGAAACACGTTCGAACGAGTTTCCTAGGTTGTCGCATAGCAGACATCTTGCCATGTTCGCGTCCAGACAAAGAAGTCAATTTTAGCCGCGTAATTTGGACTCCGCTCGTACGTCAATGCAAATATTCCAAAGATAGGGCCGCACGTCACAGCCGATGATGTACGTACATGCATGCCGTGCCACGCCCCTGGTTTACGATAACGCGCCACGATTGCGGGGCCCCCAGACTCACCTCCTAAGCATCCTGCCACAAAGTCCAAAGCCATGAGTCCTGGGTTTCTGGTACTGGCCAGAGGGCGACGTCTTGACGGAATCCCCGATGCGGGGTGCCGGCTTCACAAGTAAAACGTCCCGAGCTTCCAGAAGTTTGGGGTAGAAAGTGCACCCAAATGTCAAGTCCAGACTAGTCAGGAGTAGACACCGTCATAGCAGACGACGCGCACCAACAAAACAGACGACGCGGCTTGAGAAGCGTCTGCTCAGCCGCTACTCGATTAGCAGTGCAGACAAAATTACAAAAATAAAAGCGCACTGAAATGCTAACGATCCTTTGACTCCGCAGCAGTGAGGCGGCTAAATGTCCGTGTAACCTCCTCCGCAAATTGCGCGAGGGGTTCGAAGCTGTGATCGGAAAGTCACAATCGCTTCGATAACGCGCTAATATCTTTCTATTGCCTTTGTTGCTACGCTGCCTTCCGAAACGAACGTCGCTCGCGCGCGGCCAGCAGCAGACGACAGAGTGAGTGGGAAGCAACCGACAATCGGCGGCGTCGTCTGCTAACGAGGACGGGGCGAGTGCAGCGCTTCTGGAATGACGTTATCGCGGCCTGAACCTTATCCTCATATAACGGCCTTATCGCTGCACATAGGTTCTTCGGGCCCGTTTAATTCGCGCCTGTGTGCTGCTGCTATCGCCAGCTTCTCACCTCTTTTTATGGCCTCCGCCGGGAGCCAGGCTTAGCTAGGGCATCGCGAGTCGCGCGAAATATTCCAAAACAGCTCCCTCGACCAATGGGATCGTAGTTGGCGAGAGGGGTGTAGGAAGAGGCCCGTTTGCTTTGGTAGATAAAAATGGACAAGCGTTTACGGCTAGCCGCCTTCACAAGAGCGAAAGCAGAGTCCTTAATCACCTGTTTGTCAGAAGCTGTAGAGGATAGCGTTCGTGAGACGAGAGATCTCGCCGCCATGGCTATAGCTGCGCACGCAGCAGTCTGCGTAAGCATGGCCTGTTGCCGACTCCGCTTTGCTAACGGCAGTTCGACGGAGGCCTTTGACACTCCCCTCTCCAACTCTGGCCTCAGGCCTCGGATAACGGGCTCTCCCTGACGAGCCCTAAACAACAACATTTATGGGGTAATGTAGGCGCAGTCTGACTACACAATGCACACACACAAAAAAAAAAATGCCAGGGGCCGGTGCAGGCATGGAAAGCTTTTTTTTAGTTCTCTTCTTGACATGAATACCAATTGCGTCAAACGTCGTCACGAATGACACGAGTGTAATTGTGCAAGAACTAATGAAGTATAGCGTAAGAATAGTTCAAATTTGATTCTTTGCTTCGTTGTTTCATTTGAATAAACATTGACAGACGTGGTGCAAAAATGAGAATGAAGTAAAAACGAGCCTACCGATGACAAGCCCACACCCAGGATAACTTCATTATTGTTCTGTTGTTAATAAAAAGTCTATTATTTGGTTCTTTCTGGGTATTTTAATATTATATACAGCCGCAGAAGTTATGTCCATTCCTTAATAAGCTATATGTAAAACTTTTTCACTACTCGCTTTAAACTCGTGACGTCACACCGAAAGGGGCCCTGTGATCACCTTTTTAAAGTAAATGGCGTGGTAATCTGGCCTCTAGGCTGCTAGTCGAAAAAAAGAAGTTATGAACGCTCTACAGCTTACTTGCACTATCGATGGATGGTAGTGACAGCTATATTTCTTTTTTTTTCGCCCTGTTCTAGCTCATAAAATCTTCGTTTTTAGTGATAATTTGATTATTTTTATTTATTTATTTAAAGATACTGCGATCTAGTGCAAGACCATAGCTGAGTTGGTATACATCAAATATAAAAGCATTGAAACACTGAAATTCAGAACATTTGCAGACATTTTTCAAACATCAATAAAGAATTATGGATACTAATCTCGTTATTTAGGTTATTCCAGTCTGTAATTGTCCTCGGAAAAAAAAATAATATTTAAGACAGATATTTCGCGCGTTCAAAGGGTTATTCTGAAAACATGCCTTTGTCTCGTGCTATAACCTGAGGAACAAATAAAAATTGGGAAGTATTAACTTTGTAATGACCATTCACTAGCTGAAAGAGAAACATTAATCGGCAGACACGATTGCGCGCAGTCACTGGGGGTAATGCACTTTGTTTCAGGAGCTGTACGGCCGTATTAATTGTAAAGAAACCTAAGTACCTTATGCTGTATAGCGTCGTTGAAGTTAAAAAAATTCTAAGGAGTACTACAATACTCCCTAATGTGAAATCTGAGCACAGCCCTGTCTGCTTTGGCGGCGCGAACGACAGGGTCCTCTCGAAGGTACCGCCTAGCCGCTACTTCTGCACCGCGAACTTCTGGGTCTTCTCGGCTGCTGCGATGAGCTTGTGCTTCGGCGGCGGCGCTGAGCGCACCACTCTGGCGCCATCTATGAGCGAGCGGCGGTATTTTCGTTCGCATGGCACGGCCGGTCTCGATGGAAGCGCGCTCGCGCTCTCCTCCCCTCCCCCCGCTCTCCTTGTGCCCGTTTACACCGACGGCGACGCGGCTCAGCACACAAGAGGGCGCTCAAGAGGTACGCTATAAAACGAAACTGCTAATTGTAAGCAGCAGAGTTTTACGTCCCTAAGCGGCACACGTGCTATGAGGGACACCGCAGTGAAAGGCTACGGGTTCATTTAGACCACCGCAGGTTCTCTAACGTGCACTGATATCGCACAGCACACGCACGTTTTAGTATTTCGCCTGGATCGAAATACTGCTGCCGCGGCGGGCATACAGCCGCTGACCTTCGGACCAGCAGTGAAACGCCAAAACCACTGAGCCACGACGGCAGATTGCTTTGTCGTCAGATTGCGGCATTCTATAGTTGCAGGCCAACTTCATTTCAGCCTCAGTGTCCCTTTTAAAACACGCAGTGGTTACGTTCCAGCTTGTTGCGGTGTTATGCATTGATCCAACTTCCGGCCTTAGCTAAGCACGGCCAACTGCGGAAGAAATACGTAAGCTGCCTTCATACTGCGGAGGTGGTGGCGGTGGTGAAACTTTATTACCAGCGGACACAGAGGAGTGACTCAAAGCACCCCCACCCCCCTCCTAAACCACGGCTGCTATCCCCGAGGCGGCGGCGGCGTCTTCAGCCGGATGGAGGATCTTGATCTGTGTCTTCGTGTCGGGGCCACGGTGAAAGACATAGCTTACACCGTGGAAAACTTTTGCGTTTGTCTGAATAGAGTCCTTCCAAATAGAAGCGACACAATTGGAGATTTGGATTTGGGGATTTGGTGGGGATTTTGCTTGAAGTTTACGCCAGGCTTTGGCCTGTCGTGTGGAAAGCGTTTTATCTGCTGGAGGGAATCTGAGTCTTGCTAGCCTGTAGTGCTGCAGCATTTCTCTGTATGAAAACAACGTGTTCGAAACAACGTGTTTGCAAAACCCCTGCTGCCTGTGGAGAGGTTGTTCGCAACGTGTAGTTACGTGCCGCCAATTTCGATTTGCTGACGATGGTTTCTGCTGAGGATCCCCCAATGGCTAGAGCAATGGCTGTTTGTTCTCCAACATGTGGTGACATTTCCCCCTTCTTACCAATGACCTTCTTTGAACATCCTTGAGACTATCTTCGATATGGGTCAAAGCTTGGCCCAATATTAAAATTGGAGGCTTTTTACTCTTTTGGTTCGCAAATGTAATTAATTTTTAGCATACGACTTTATTCGCCGACTCAGCGGTAATCATTAGTGCGCTGAACTTAGAAGACGGCATCCCTCATTGTGAATTGTCATTTCCGTCATCCTTTCAAACTTTTCGTAAAGATAGGTTTGGTTCTCGTGGGTGAGGAGTAATCAAAATTTTAAAATCGCATACATTGACACAGCACTGGAAATTATTAGTCTATTGGCGCATCTTGGAAAGAGGAAACTTCTACAACACAGTAACCGAACGGTCCGCGAGCTCTACCTTGAACGATTAACAACTGGACGCCCTACTCCAGTAGTAGTCAACACAGTGCTTTGTGCGTGTGCTTTTATTCCTCCATCATGAACTAATCACGCGCACAACCTGGACACATTTCTTATTGTGTAAATAGTTTGTGTATATTACTTCTTCCCCTACTCTCTCTTCCTATCCTCTCACCTCTTTCATTTCATTTCTCCATTCTGCCTGCTATCCTTTATTTCCGCTGCCCCAGCTCAGGTGCTTAAGTATCGGTGGCAGATGCCGGGGCTAGCAAAAATCATTTTCTTCCTTTTTATTATTATTTTAATAAAAAACCACTTACTACTACTACTACTACTTATAATAGTATTTTATCGATCGCCTGACTTTGCGTCAGATTTTACTGACTGCCTGAATGAAGCGTTAGAACAGATTAGTCTTAAATTTCCCAAATCTATTGTTGTCCTCTGCAGCCGCCGCGGTGGCTCAGTGGTTATGGCGTTCGGCTGCTGACTTGAAAGACGCGGGTTCGATCCCGTCCCCGGCGGCCTACTCGTGTACTAGAGGAAATCAGCGACCAGGAGATTATTCAGTGCTGCTTCAGCTTGCCTCGTCCTCAGAATGACAAAGGCCGCAAAAAGATATTTGGCTCTGCACGGGCCGACATAATAAAATGAATAGAATTCTAACAAACCTAGCAGCTGATCTCTGCCATGACATCACAAATAGCACTACAAATGAAAATTGGTGTTTATTTCGTGATAAACTGAAAAAACCTGAGGACGCACGTGTTCCAAAACTCACAATGTCAAACTGAAATGATCCCTGGTTCACTAACGATTGCAAAAGGTATTTATGCAGAAAAAATAGGGCACACAAAAGGGATTCGTGAACTAACGCGCCGCATGACTTAAATAAATACAACGAACTTGCTACGCTTACTGCAAGAAAAATTGAAGAGGCGAAGCTAAAATATTATAACGACACAATTCCGAATTTCTGGAAACGTTATCCCAAAAAACGTTATCCCACACACACACACACACACACACACACACACACACACACACACACACACACACACACACACACACACACACACACACACACACACACACACACACACACACACACACACACACACACACACACACACACACACACACACACACACACACACACACACACACACACACACACACGCACGCACGCACGCACGCACACACACACACACACACACACACACACACACACACACACACACACACACACACACGCACACAAAGTTGTAGGCATTTCTTTTTAATTTGTTCAACATCTTACTTTCTTCGAAACGACATTAAAGGCGCTCACAGTAGACAGCATATATTTAAGACAGCTTCGGTGATAATTATAACTGCATTATAGCTCGTTGTATGCGGAGATATGGAACCAAATCCGGTTCCAATCGACGCGCAAGCCCTGCATTTAATTTCAGAAAGACAAATTGAAAAAAAATTGTGGGGGAATGGAAATGGCGCAATGTGAGGCAAGCGTCATTTCCTTTTCTTAAAACCAACTTTCACTTTCTTTCGCTTAAGGCGCGGTTCGGCTGTTCACCGAGATATGTGAGACAGACGTACGTAATCCCCTTTCCCCTTAAAGCCAACTTTCATTTCACTTTCCTTCCCTTACGGTGCGGTTCGAGTGTCCACCGAGACTTGTGAGACAGGCGTAATTTGCTTTCCTTGAAACCAATTTTCATTTCAATTTCCTTCCCTTACGGGCGTGGTTTGGGTGTCGGTCTCCACGGCAGGCGTCGCATCGATCACACCTAGCGTTGCGCTGAATGAATCAAAGCGCACCGGCGTTTTATGCAGAACCCGCTTTCATGACCTGCGCGTGCGATGCAAACAGACGCTTTCCCGCTTCACCGGAAGTCAAGGTCAAAGGTCAACTGTCAAAAGTCAAAGGCCGAAGTCGAGGTAGTTGGTGTAACAGCCGCTGGTGTCGCTGCTGTAGCTAACGTCATGTTTCGAACCTGACTACCACCAGTTATGCTCACGGCTTGACGCCCACCTACATTCAATATGAAACTTGCGGCCACCGTGACCTCTAGCTGCATTCAAGGCCTGACTTGCGGCCCCGCTGATGGCTCGAAAAGCTGGCGTAGTGAAGCTTTTCTCTTCAAAAAAGTTTGGCCAACTGTAAGCCCCAAAGGCAACAACGCTTTGCCAGCATTAACTACAGAAGACGGCGCACCCTTACCATTAGACGAGTGCGCCGTGATCTTCAACTAGTCTTTCAGTGACATGTTCACAAATGAACTATATAAGAATTGGTTTTGGGGGAAAGGAAATGGCGCAGTATCTGTCTCATATATCGTTGGACAGATACTGCGCCATTTCCTTTCCCCAAAACCAATTATATAGTTCAACTACATTTTGCAAATTTGCCGCCTTTTTTTCCATCAATCACGTGGTTTCTATTCGCACGTATTACTATCATGAAAAACGTCGTTGCCTGCGTAGTCGACAGGCTGGAATTAAAAAAAGCCCCAGAATTCGATGGGATAATCACCAAAACTCTGAAACTAACATGGCGCGAATCATCAATTTTGCTCGCACTGATATTTTAGCAATCTCGGATAGAGGGCTCCTTCCGGACTGCTGGAAACAAGCATACATCATCCCTGCACATAAATCAGGTTGTAACACCTATCCAAACTACCACAGGCCTATCTCACTTGAACCTGCTGGAAAGTACTAAGTCATCTTTTTTTCCCAACATTTCACAGATGCCGTTTTCATCCTCTTTTCAAAAGCATTTGACCCATGTTGCTAACAAAGGTTTACTCTTAAAGAACCGTAGTTTACAGATAGACGATAGAACAACTACATGGATCGAGCATTTTCTAAGCCATCGTTACCAGTCGGTAAAAATTGAGAACTTCATTCTCTTTAGACAAAAGAGTATGTCCTCAAGTAACCAGAATGAGCGTGCAAGGCAGCGCTCAGAAAACGGCGCCTTGTGCCATAAAATGTAAACAGCTTCTTCAATTCATCCGTTAACAGGTTCTAACACCACAGGAACATTTCCTGCTACTTTCTTATATGTGATTCAACATACACTTGGTGTCAGTACCAAATCCACAGTTAAGAACACAGCTGACACTCGTATGAAAGCTGTAGAGCAGCGGTTAGCATCACACACCAATACTGTTGACGGCAGCACCGAAGGCCAGATATGACGGCCGTCCTGGTGGTACACCCTTTGAACACATTGTGAACTACCTTCTTTAAACGGCCTATGGAAGCGGATGCTATAAACAAAAAGACGATAACAAACTTCCACACCTCGAGTTGGCACCCGTGATACCTTAGTAGCACCGGAAAGGTCTCTCTTCTGAGACTTCATACAGCTAGGCACCAACCTACCTTGAGATGGTTTCGTTCTGTACGTATCTCTGTCAGGTGACTGACAGTGCTAAATTTGGTCTACTGTCGGGTAGCCACTTCGAAAACGAGCCTGGTCTTTGGCTGACTCAAGACTAAGGTTGCTAAATTTTTGTACCAATTATCTTTTAAATACATTTCAGGGCGCGGACAACGAGCTGATCTTCTCTAAATTTTCAGATTTGATTACAACGCCTTTCTTATCAAAATAGACATTAAACGAATGCGGAGCCGCCATTCGCTGCCAGTGAGGCCGCAGGCCACGCGAGAGCCACGACGAAGAAGTGAACGCAGAGCTGCGGCACGCGCACGTGCAAATCAAGCCCGCTGGAAACCAACGCAGACGAACCGAGCCGACGTCAGCTACAGTATATCTGCACCACCGCCGCCTTCTTCCCTTCACAAGTAAGGACGCCAACATCCGTGTTATTCGCTTACTATAGAACGCCTTTCAAGTGAGATGCAAAGAGGCATGCGCAAACGCTGTTCTAAACGTCTTTGCCGATCTGGAAGAGAGAACCGCCAGCAAATAAAGAAGGGGCTCTTCCTTGCTGCGTCAGCTGCCGTTTCACTGATGAAGGGGCGATCGAATGTGTCGCGGCTGACATAGCTCCAGGCCGCCACTCTGGAAAGGGCATTTTTCCAGGGCCGTCACCGCCTCTCCACAATTGATGTAGGCACTTCCACAGGCACGGTATGTCAATTTTCATTGCAGTTTGGGGAGGTACCAGGCTACGCAAGAGTTTGGTGTACTGTTCCCAGGAGTGGTGCTTTGTCCTGTAGGGGTGCTGGGAGACATGTTCGGCCGTGGCAGGCACTTGGCATGTTAACCATTCGTCGTGAGGCTCGTCTCGAAAAATTTGATCCAACCAGGCTTCTGAACTGCTCCTGAGGTCGCGCATACTCAGAATTACGGTAGACGCTCATAAAAGACTAGTATGTTGGGTTGAGCAGGGCGCCAATCGAGTATCATGCATGTGACCTTTTTCGCGCTAAGCGCATGAACACTACAAAAATCCAAGTTTGTTTCGCTTTCCCTATCGCTTCACCGTAGCAAGGTCAAAATGCCAGTTTTGTCTAAGGGTAAACTATACGGGAAAATCGCCTGTCCTGTCAGTGAAGCTGTGACTGCATTGTCATTGGATTGAGCAGGTCTTTGCCAATTCGCGCAGAACAATCCTCGAGAGCGGCAAGAAAACGGCCTTTCACTCTCTCGGCACCCGTCCTGATGGCTCAGCAGGTATGACGACCGGCTAATAGGAGTGAGGTCGCGAGATCGAATGCTGGCTGCGACGGCCGCATTTTAATGCGGACGAAATGCAAAATCGGCTGAATGATGTGCTCCCTGAGCGCACTCCAGGACTCCGTATTAAAGAACTCCAGGAGGCCAAGTTAATTCGGAGTCCTCCACTACAGCGGCCCTGATACCACACGCGCAGCTTTAGGGCGCTTAAACTTCACATACCATACCATACCATACCATACCCACCCTGCGGTGTGCCGCTCCGGTGGCTCAGTGGTTATGGCGCTCGTCTGCTGACCCGAAAGACGCGGGTTCGATCCCGTCCGCGGCGGTGAAATTTTGAAGGAGGCGAAATTATAGAGGCCCGTGTACTGTGCGACGTCAGTGCACGTTAAAGAACCCCAGGTGGTCGATATTTCCAGAGCCCTCCACTACGGCGTCCCTCATAGCCTGAGTCGCTTTGGGACGTTAAACCCCCACGAAAGAAAATACCTTGCTGTGCGCGTCTATTGCGTTCCCTGCCTTTTCCAGCGTCAGCTGTTGATTCACATGACCCGCCGAAACTCATGGCACATTACGTGAACGGTATGTGCTCACACTGAAACTGTTTTAGCAGGTTTTTACAGGACTAAAGGCTGACAAGACCTTCATCACTATGCAACGCGTACCTCAGAGACTTGTGAAATGGCGGTGCCTGTCAAAGCGTTTATTAACTGTCGCTACGGGTGTAGGATGCCGGTTGGGTTTAAGCCACTGCACTCGCTTTAGCCTCACTGGCAAGTTATAGAGAGCGACTCGTGACGTCACAAATGGTGCCATTGCGTTCGCACCAATCAGTGATCGGCATTCCAACCAACCTGCGCAGTGCATTGCCACGATGCCGTATGCGACGCCACTTCATACTTACCTGCCGGCGCGACGTCTTGCACCGGCTGTATTGCGTCAATAACACCACCGCCGGTTAAACGGGAAGGGTGGCCTTCACGGCTATCGGTATAAAAGCTGATGACTTTGGTCCGACATGATTACGCTTTACCTGCACGTGTGGATAGCATGCGTTCCAGGCTTACATGGCGTTATGTGCAACGGCCCAAACAGAGTTCCGTCCCCAGCGCTACTTTCAATGAACCTCAGTGCAATAACCGCTTCTTTACCTTCCCCCATACGTCATTAACGTAAAAAGGCGCATAATCGCGCATCGCCTGCTAATTTGAATACACCACCTACATTCTTCCTCGCGAGTCTCTTCCCCTTTTAGTACCTCAACAGCATCGGCAAAGCTGCCTTGCATTGTCTCGAACTTAAAGTTTACAGTCTTGCACTTGTCCAACGGCTGACCGTTTACTAACTGTTGTTTTAAAACTCAATTCCATTTTCGAATCACCATCAACAGCAGCAGCCTGATAACGCCCACTACAGGACTTGGGGCCTCTCCCGTATATCGCCAGTCAACCCTGTCCTGTGCCAGCTGCGGCCACCTTATCCCCGCAATCTTCTTTATATCTCATCCGGCCACCTAACTATCTTCCTCCCCCTACTACGCTTGCCCTCCCTTGGTATCTAGTCCATTACCTTAAACGACCATGCGTTAACTTGTTTTCGCATTGCATGCCCTGCCCGATTAAGCCCATTTCTTTCTCTCGATTCCCATTAACCCGCGTTTGTTCTCTGAGCTCTTCTACCCCCTTCCCATACCTCGGCGTTACACTTATAATTTTCCATAGCTTGCTGCATTGTTTTCAATTCAAGTTGTATCCTTTTCGTTACCTTTCATGTTTCTGTGCAGTAGGTCATTGCCGGTTAGCTGTTGTATACTTTTCCACTAAGGGATATCTGTAAACTGCAATTTATGATCTGAGAGCCTGCCAAATGCGCTCCACTTTTATTCTTAGTAAGCTCTGAGTTATTTTCATTATCGTGACTCAGATCTCCGGTCAGTGCCTGTCATAACTATACTCCCTTACCTTTTCCGGCACCTCGGTACCAATTGTAAACAGATGTTTCTTTGCGAGACTGTTGAACATTATTTTGGTTTTCTGCACGTTAATGTTTAGACCCACCATTCTGCTATGCCGGTCGAACTCAATGATTATGCTTGTGAGTTCATCCCCTGAGTGACTTTGCAAAGCAATGTCATCAGCGAATTGCAGGTTACTTATGTATTCTTCATTAACCTTTATCCCTAACTGTTCCCAATCCAGGCCTCGGAACACATCCCGTAAACGGGCGGTGAGTGGCTTTGGCGAGATCGTGTCCCCCTGCCTTTCGCTGTTCTTTATTTGAATTTAATTGCTGACTTTATGGAGGACTACGGTGGCTTCGCAGCCATCATAGATATCTTCCAGCATTTTATATATGACTCTTCTACACCCTAATTTCATACGGCCATCATAACTCCTTAGGGTTCGACGGAGTCAAATGCTTTCTCGTAATGAGTGAAGGCTATAAGGGTTGGTTGAATTCTGCGCATTTCTCTATCTTCACCTGATTTACAGTATGAATATGGTCTATTGTTGACTAGCCTTTACGAAAGCCTGTCTGATCATTTCGAATATTTACGGTTATAATCATATTATTTATCTGCAATGTAGTATAACTATTCCGTTGGCTGTGTGCGTTTTTGGCTACGCCTCTTATTATAGCAGCCGCCCCTTATTGTAGCAGTGGTTATGGCGCTCGACTGCCGGCCCAAAAGACGCGGGTTCAATCCCGGCCGCGGCGGTCGAATTTCGATGGAGGCGAAATTCTAGAGGCCCGTGTGCTGTGCGATGTCAGTGCACGTTAAAGAACCCCAGGTGGTCGAAATTTCCGGAGCCCTTCACTACGGCGTCTCTCATAGCCTGAGTCGCTTTGGGACGTTAAACCTCCATAAACCAAACCAAACCTTATTGTAGCACTCTCATCAGCAGACAATGATGAGAATTTTTTAATAATTTATGGTAAATAATCTGCAAGTACGAGAGAATACCTGCCTCATCCCCGCGCCGCGGCATTAACGCGGGGTACTGAGACGGCACTCATCGGGCATCCCAGATTTACGGTTATTTAAAACCACCTGTCGAGAAGCTTACATTATTACCCTTAAAATGTGTTTGCAGGGCGCCATGTCCAAGCAGGAAGGCAAAGAAGCCGATGGCGACAAAGAGGAGCGCCGTCTCGGACCCTCTGCGGACCCGTGGACCTCCCCAGCAGCCAGCACGTCTTCGAGGATCAATGTGGCCACCGAAGGCGCCGCTGATGCGCCTGAGGATGCCGGGGTCAGCGCTCCCGGCATCCGTCGAGAAACCTGCGCAGTGGTCGTCACAGAGCAGCCCCATGTCGAATACGCAGAAGCACCCGTTGCTGGTTCCATACCAGGAGGGCAGGGTCCAGCCCTCACATCAATGAGGATGCCCGTGTCCAGTGACGGTGCCGTTTCTAAGCCCACCGACATCGACTGCATCATTCTCAAGGCTAGGCCAGAACCTTGCACGGTGCCCTTCACCCAGAAGCTTCTTGCCGATCCCGCAGGAGTACCAGTTACTGGGACCGTACGAGGCGATCGTGACCAAGTCCGCGCGTCTTCGAGGACCACCGTGTCAAGTGAGAGTGCCGCTGTTAAGCCTGCCGACGCCATCATCCTCAACGTCACTGGAGAACCAAGCGCAGCGGCCTTCTCCGCAAAGCCCCTGGACGAGTACGCAGTAGCACTCGCTACGGCAGCCGTACCAGGAGAACAGGAGCCAGGCCCCGTGTCTTCGAGGACCACCGTGTACAGCGATAGTGCCGGTGGTAAACCTGTGGACGTCAGCACCATCGCTGTCGAGGCCTTGCACGAACCTTGTCCCGTGCGGGTCACCAACAAACCCCAGGCTGAGATCGCACAAGCCCCTGCTGCAGGGACCGTACAAGGACAGGAGCAGCCGCGGCGGTACCCAGGAGAAGTGGTCCATTGGGCGCCGACATCACCCGCAGCTGTGAAACAGAACGAGTCACCGTTGGCTGCCACCGCGGCTATTCGGCCAGAGGTGCTGCTGCCATGTAATTTATTTACTAATGGTATAATGTACATAAGCGAAATATGGGCATATATGGTGTTGCTCTGCGTCTGCGGGGATATTACTGATTGCTATGAAAGTCAAAAGGAGACGTACGTTGTTCATCACTGCATGTATCTCAAGCAGGAGCAGACAAATTTTACGCGCGTAAAATAGTGGACTTAGACGCGCATTGGGCGGAGATATGAAGGAAATATCTGGACAGGGGTGACGGCACTACAGTTACGATGGACGAAACACTGCTGTGGTCGTGCTTCGCGCCGTTAACCCTTGGATATTCGGTTTCCCCCAGTACCTGTGTTTCCTCTTAACGCTAACGCTATCTTAACCTTAACGCTATCACGTCTTTCCTCCACCTTTCGTAAATACTTTTTTCTTTATAAAAACAAACTAGTGTTCAACAGTCTGCGATGAGAACAACAGTTCGCGACAGGTAGTGAGCCGCTAAGAGTAGATAGGAAGTGTATGCTTCGAGTCCGAGCAGGTTTCTTGCGTCCGAAACATGATCAAGAAGTTTGCTGGAGCATAAAATCGCTTAAAGTGGGAGTGGCAAGCTGTCCTAATTAATGACCACCAGCTTACCGATATCAAGAGACGGAAAGGTATATAGGAGGGTGTACCCCGTACGTCCTGCCTTTTTGAGTCGAGATTTCGAGACTTGAAAACACAAATTAGGAGGACAGTGCAGCAAGCTGTGCTAAGAACGGGTGAGTATCAGAGGACAGACTCCATGTAATAATATCCTAGTGCAAACTAGTGAAAAAAAAAAATCGGAGACACTGAAGGCCTGCATTAAGGGTTCAACGTGATAGCGTTAATGGGTTCCTTCAGTGGGCTGTGGTCCCCTTTGCATATCTCTTATCAGACACGGAAAGTGCAGTTTTCTTTCCTCGTACTACTTTTTTATTTTTTTCGACAATACACACAAGGCCTCCCTTTAACCAATACCAACGAAGGCTCCTGAGTGGTCGAGGCGTAGCGCGCCCGGCTCACGACTCCAGGGGCAGCGGTCCGAATCCCGGCTTGAGCATTGTTTTCAGCGCGATTCTTTTATTTCTTCAGAGGTATACAACGTAACGGTGGTGAATGACGTCATGACTACAAATCCCCCCGTGACCTTTGACGTTAACGGCAATTATCATTATTACTTATTATTACTATTACTTGTTATTATTACTTATTATTAGCTGTTAGTTCACAGTCCCTTTCGACCAATGAGGAATTATCTTCCCACCGACAATGGAGTTCGCGTCAAACGGGAATTCTAACGCTATCACGTTAACAGAGGAAGTCCCGGTATGTATTGCTCAGAGTAGACAACAAATTACGTGTTAGAGTAAGAGAGCATATTCCAAGGCAGGAGCCAGGAACCGCGAGAACTGATGGCGGGGAGATTATGATAGGATATTCACTGGAATAGGTTGACCACGCCAGGGTCAGGAGATAGCTGGCTGAAGATCAATGACCGAGGCCTTTCTCCTGAAAGCGGACGCGTTCGACTAATGATAAGGATCGGCAACAGATATTATGCTTATAGTTAAACATACAATGTTGCCCATTGACATGCGTGCTCAGCTGTAGAATTTTTGGCACTTAGTTTTAGCTGTGTTCATTGGAATACATGCTTAGGCAACTTCTGAAAGAGTTTCGAACCTTGGTTCATTAGGCTCACGTTTTCTGTCAGAAGGCTTGTCCTGCAGACGTTATTTTTTTGTTTTCGCAACAAGAAATGCATCTAGCTCTCAGTTCCGTACTTCAACCTAATGTGGTATCCTCACAGCAGATGCTCAGCGACGCATAGAGATAACGAATACTTAGAAAAGCAAACCTGGTTTTCTGCATAAATGACTAGAATTACCAGCAGTACTGCCCACTCATAGTCTTCTACAAAGCACAAATCCATGCTTTCGCACTGATTAGACTGCAGTAAACGCTCTCTGTAGTTTTTTGGGAAACACGTAAAAAAGCCATGTACGCCAACGATGACACCTGTGACACGTGTCAGCCTTTCTCGAGGTGCAGTATTTGCTTGTCAATGAGAGCCACTGCTGGTTTACTCATGAATGCTTGTCTCTTCGCCTAGATGAAAACAAAAGATGTAATTTCTCTGAATAGCTCATATTTATGCTCGAAGAGCACCGTTGTTTGTTGGAACAGTGAACTGCAGTAGTGCTCACGAGCATGATTGGCTACGTGTGCCGAATGACTGGTTTCAAAGGTGTTGTAGTGCTCAGTCAGGCGTTTACATCGGCCAGTTCAGCCGATGTAAGCATTTCTGCATGACAAAGGCACCTCAGACACAGCGTCGGTCTTGCAACGCAGAATTTTTGGCCAGTGTTTTATTTTGCACGCACCATTCTCGCAGCCTGCACTCTTATCCTCCATACGCTTTCAGGCAGTTGAACAAATGCTATTCGCCTTGTTGCGTACTAAAGACCCGACTTCGCTCTACATTTTCCGGCAATATCTTTAAATCGACGCGAAATGCCACGTGAATATGAAGCCTTACCCAAACCCGAAAAAATCGAGAAAATACCACGGTGTTCACGGGCACAGCCTTCGATAAATGCATGCAACTTCCGACTTACACCTCATTAGGTTCTATTAAACTTCACTAAGTTCAGTTAGTATGGTGGACTATGCTCATACATGGAAAACAGTACACATGTTCTGGAAAACGCCGCGTTCAAAAACTGCGATTCTAGGAAGCAGATTTTTTGATCAAGCAGATTGATTCTGGCGAAAGAAAAGAAACACACCCAGAGAGAGCTTTCGTTCCAAATTAGCGCGTCTTGACCCCAGGCCCCAATACCGAAAACAACCGGCAAGCGTGGGCAAAGCGACAAGCGTGGCAGCCAGCGCCGACGAGGAACTGCGCGGGACTCCGCTGCGAAGTCTCCGAAGGGCACTGGGTATCCGAAGTCTGTCGCAAGTCCTCAAGCTCGTGAGGATATTCGGGCGACCAGTATCACAACTAGCGGTGCCACTAGCTATGCTACTAGCGGTGCCGCTAGCCCTGCCGCCATCGCAGCGGCCAACGCCTTCATCGTGGGTACCGGATCCCAGAAGGGTCTGCTGGGTTCCAGTGCTGCAGCAAGCGGTGCCACTAGCCCTGCCACTATCACTGCCACGCTCGCTGCCCCCGGCGCTGCTCCCAGTGCCGTCGCCAGCGTTCGGCAGGAAGTTCTTAAGGAGGGCTTCGCTAGTAAGCACCGGGACCAATCCGCAGTAGAGGCTGCACTACCTTCATCAGGGACCACAGCGACTAGGGAGCAGCAGTGTCGCAGCGAGGCTGTCCCGACTGGAATAACAGCCGGAAACGATCCAATGGCGCAGGTGGATTACCAGGTGGCAGCGGCTGCTACACTGGGACCAAGGATGAATGTAAGTTGTGTTTTTTTTTGTATGTAAGTGAAGCTCAAAATAACACTTGGCCAGAGGCCCGTTGTTGAGATCGAAGCACTGAGCTTGAAGGGGGAGGACATTCGATGGCATGCCTACATGACGATGTGGAGCGAATTGTGCAGCATAGCGTTATATCTCGGCTCGGCATCCATGTGAATCAGTTTCTGACTATTCTGGCCCAAATCTGAAGTTCAATTGCGCAATTTCTGACTTTTCATTTAAGCTACAGACGCGCTATGCCACTGCATTTCTCTCCAGTAATGTTGTAAGATTTATACCTAATACATTAAAGTTGCCATTTTTGCGCCTTAATTGTATCGTCATTAACCTAACTATGCCCATCGCAGGACAAAGGTTTCCCCAATGTTCCACCAATTAATTCAGTCTCGGTGCCGTGAAGGTGCCAAAGCAGAACATCTCAGATATACGGCATGGGATATAGAATTAGTCAGCTATGGGGACTCCGCAGTAAATGCCTCTAGTAAGATTTCCACCATTTGGAGCTCTTAAATGTATACCGTGGAGTCCACTAACGAACCTGACGGTGACGCGGATTCCGTTCATTGTATCTGATGCCCGTAGTACGTGGGATCGCCATATTTCAGCCAAAAATATTACGTCCGCCAAAAATGGCGTTTATATATTAAAAAAAACTGCGTTGCGCGTGTTCGCCTTGTTCAAAGAAACCTACAGCAGCCCATTCCAGGCTCTCGAGGCTGCCATGTTCTCAAGGCCGAGACCATTGCTGCCAACAATCAGCTTTAGGGACGGGATGTAAGTAATATTGGTTGAAGCGTCTACGGAAGCTGGGGGAAAGTCGACCGTAGTAGTCATTCCAAGTGGCAGGGGAGTGCTTTTACTTGGCGTACAGCGTATAGTCATCCGAAGAAACACCTGGCTAGCTGTGCATCAACGACACGTTGACACGTTGACACGTGTTTTCGACAGCTTCATTCATCATTCCTAGGCCTACGCAGCGACGAAAGCAGCGAAGCACTCGTGGCACACAATGTCTCAGCTGCATTGTCCGCTGTATGACGGTACCTGCACGTGGTAGCAGCACAAAAGTTGGAGCCGACTGCGCAGGCGACGCATACCACGTGGCCAATATGGGCAACAAAGCATTCAGACGTCTCAGATCGCTGCTCGTAGTTGATCCCCGACCATGCCTAACACCTTTGTCTTTATCGCGCCCACCGCCCTCTGCTTACATGTGGGATGCTTTGCCCAGTCAGCGAACGCGTAGGCAATAATTGCCCTTGTAGGCCGTGGGCGCACGGTTGGCCGGCGGCTATTTACTGTTTAAATTCCGACGTTCTATTGCTTTTTTGGGTAGGCATGTTCTTTCCTGGGCGGCGCATCGAGTGCTGAAAACCGCTCTTCGATCTCCGCGCTTGCTGGAAGCACATGCTCTTCGACTTTCGGGGTAGACATTACGGCGCCTCCTCGTTCGCTATAACCAAATGGTGCGGCCAAAGTTTTTCGTTGTTAGAGACGAATTCATCATCATCATCATCACCACAAGGTATCACCACACTCGTTCGTAATAAAGAAGCGTTCGTTATATCTGCGGCCATTATAAGTGGGCTCGATTGTAGTGAGATCGTATCCATCAAATTCTGCTGCCACGTACGGGAGCCGGTCGAACGGCGTATATTCACTAAGGCACCACAGCAGTTCATCGCAGGACGTGCATGCACAGGAAGCTTACATGTTCGAGGCCAAACTCGCAGGCCGGGCGAAGTCCCCTCAGACGCGGCGGCCGACCAAGCCCCGCGGAGGTCGCCAGGCACAGGAAGCAGGCAACGGCGGATCTTCTCGCCTCGATCGCCAACCTCGAGAGCAACCTTGAAAAGGTGAGTGGAATGTGCAGCAGGTCTGCCTGGCGGCGACGTTCGGTTTTTGCAGCAATGCATGTACGAGTAACTGTCTCGGTTTGGTTTGGTCTGGTTTATGGGGTTTAATGTTCCAAAGCGACTCAGGCTATGAGGGACGCCGTAGTAAAGGGCTCCGGAAATTTCGACCACCTGGGGTTCTTTAACGTGCACTGACATCGCGCAGTGCACGGACCTCTACAATTTCGCCTCCATCGAAATTCGACCCCCGCCGCCGGAATCGAATCAGCGTCTTTCGGGTCATCAGCGTAGCGTCATAACCACTCAGCCACCGCGGCGGCCTAACAACTGTCTCGGGGGTTGCCGGCATCACCGTTTGCTTCGTAGTGCGTAATGACTGAATACGCTTGCCTTTACCTACTTCCGAAATATAATGCTGCCATAATGTACTATCGGGGACAAAAGTTTGTGGGACGCGCGCTCTTGATTACATACCAACTCGCTCAGTCTTCTTCTTAGGTCTACCTTGGAAAAAAGTTTATTGTAGCTCTACCTCGCGTCACATTCGCGTCACCTACACGTAGACTTCCTGGGATTTTTTTTTCTTGTGTCCCTGTATTCGGCGCCGGAACTAAGGAAGGAAGAGTAGCGTAGTAGAGCAGCAAGTGGCATACAGGCTGATTAAAGGTCCGTACTGTTCAGTTGCCCATTTTAGACAATAGAAAAGCGCAGAGGCACTGGAAATAATTTAAATATTTACATAAAATACACAGATGATGATTGAATTAGCGATGGTTAAGTGTTACTCTAGCAGCCCGAAATGGGATATATCGATTACTTCTCAGATTGTCTGCATGATGATCTAACTGCATGTCTGCAGCGCCTACGCGAACCTTTCCTCGCCTGATAACCAGTAGTTACTATTCGCTCGGAATTCTGCCTTCTTGTAGTGAAATGATGAGAGGAAATTCCGATTTAGTTGCTAATCGTACATTACTTGCTCAAGGTTGAACAAGTGTTGGGTCACTGACCAATTGTCAAAAGACAGATAGTTGACGTTTCGGAAACTCCACGGCTTCCTTGTTCACAATTGGTCAGTGACCCATGACTTGTTCAACCATGCTACTACCTAACCAGAGGGCTTTCCATCAAACCCTGGATTACATTAATTGCTCAAGTTAAACATATATGGCCTATGCTTGTCCGCAGGTGAGAACGTCAGAGTCGCAGAGCACCAAAAGTTCAGAGCTCATCAAGAGACCAAAATGCGACCTAACCAAGACCGAAATGTGGATCACTGTTGCATTCTTTAGTGCCTGCATCTCCTTGTTCTTATTCATGGTCTTCCTTATCGGCATCTTAAGGCAGCCTACGATCAACCAAGAACTCTGCTTCACCGAAGACTGCGATCGGCACGCGATACTCCTCACCAAATACCTCAATCGGACACTCGATCCTTGCGAAGACTACGCGGCGTTCGTGTGTTCGGCGTGGGAGCCTGCGAAGGCGCACATCGAGCTGGCCAGATCGGCCATAGACGATCTGCGTTTTGCTTGGTACAAGCACTTCATGGATACCCTGGCAAGCGGTTCGCTGAAGATCTCCGCAGGAAGAAAGCCACTGGCAATGTACGATATGTGCCTGAGGAAATTTCCCTACAGTGCGTCCCAAATGGCGTTGATTCGAGATATTCTCCATTCGCAAGGCCTAAGCTGGCCGGAGCCTCCAGCGAAATTGCAGCGTCCGCTTAGCATGTTTGTCGCATTTAGTTACAAGTGGCTGATGTCGTTCTGGATCACGGTTTACGTAAGACATCCGAGACCATCTGGCAGACGTCATGTTTTCGTGAGTCCAGGCTTGTACATTCCCATTCTGCTCAATCACCATCGGTCAGTGGCACGGTCTTACGCCAGGTACTGGCAGCAATTCCTGATACTCTTCTACCCGGACATTGTCGACCGACCTCCAATGGACGAAAAACATATCAACGAAATTCGTATCATGGAAGAAGATATTCTCACCAGGCTCTATCAAGCGGTAAAATCATCTCGAAAGAAGCCAGCTTTATTCTCCTTCAAAGATATTGGCGCCCGATTGCAGAATGCATCTTCCAACGAGTGGGTCCAGGACTTCCAAGCTGGTCTGTTGCTCGAGTCGAGCTTGACCGCTGATGACCAGATTGTCACCGACGTCACATTCCTCGCGACTGTGGCCGAGCTGCTGCTCTTATACACCACGAAACAGTTGAACATACACATAACGTGGCTGATAATGCAGTATCTTACTATTGCCGGCGACTATTCAGTCCTTGTACGTTACTACGGCAGCCTGGAGACGGCCGATAAATTGTTACCGATGTTTTGCGCACACCATGTGGAAGTGGTGTTCAACGTCCTCGTCTCTGCCCTCGGTTTTTTCAGCCGATTCACGGCCCGAGACAGAGAAGCCATCGACACCGGCTTCAATAGTCTCGTCTCAGCTGCTGTGGACAGGATCAACAACTCTTCTTGGTTAGATAACGAGAGCAAGATAAGAGCTAGAAAGAAACTCTCCTCGGTGAGAGCAGCGATTTGGCCCCCAACGTCACTTCTCAACAACGAGACGCTGGAAAAAATCTACGCCGACTTTCCAGAGAAAGAACCCTCGTACGCCCACTATTGGTTCAAGGGACGCAAGGCTGCGACCGCGGTGAATATGACGCAGGGATATGACGAGGCGTTAATGCTGCTGGGCAACCACTTCCCAGTCTACGCCGACTACAACTACGTCTACAACGTGGTGAAGCTAGCAATGGCTACCGCGAGCCCTCCAGCGTTCTACCGCAACGGGACCAAGGGCATGCTCTACGGTGGCCTCCTTTTCATCATGGCCATGCAGCTGGCCAGGGCAATAGACGGAGAAGGCATCCAATGGTCGGCCAACAGAACAGCGGACGAAAACACAATCCTGTCCAGTTTTTCGCTACAAGAATTCCACGCCAGAGAAAAATGCCAACACGGCGAGGGCAGTAGCAGTGTCTTTCCGGAGGTTCCCGCCGTGGAAATTACCTACGCAGCGCTGACGGCGTCACATTTTCGAGATGCCGACCAGCCAATGGGCATTGCGAGCGATCTCCCAGAGAGGAAGGTGTTCTTCATGACGCTGTGCTACATGGCGTGCGCCAGCCCTGGTGCCCAGAATGTCATTGCGGCCGATTGCAACAAAGTCGTGCGCAACTCCGACGTTTTCGCTGAGGTGTACGGTTGTCGCAAAGGGAGCAACATGAACCCAGTAAAGAAATGTTCATTTTTTAATTAGCTTGGAGAGCACTAAAGAGCTCCATTAAGTTACCTTTGTAAACTGCTTACCTGTCTTAACTATCCGGGTATCGCCCTGATCACGGATATTTTCTTTATTCTAGCTTTACTGTTTTTCGGTGGCCTATAGTGTAATAATATATTCTATGGAAACTAAAATACATTTTTTCGACAGACGCCGCAAAAGCTTTTGCGAAGCTCGCACTGCTGTGATTGAAACTGTTCGTTCAGATACATGTTTTTTGCGTTTCTTTACCGTTCAGGTTCATGGTCAAAATGGAAAATGAATAGTCTGCTGGATGTTAGCGACACTATGTCAGGAACAGATCGACATGGCTATGCTTGCTGCGGACGATTCTTTGATTACCTTGCGTGAGTAGGACTTGGATGCGCGCGTTGACGTGCTTTTTATTTACATATCGCTATGTGTTGTTTTTCACGAACAGAAGAGTATAAAACTGCTTTGCTATGGCTTGCGCACGTAGTGGCAACTTGCGCAAACCTTCCATCTCTTCCATGTTTAGGAAACAGCCCTTGTTAAACCACTTTGGCTGTAACACAGAAAGTTGTGCATTGACGTGTTCTTCATGCTTCTGCCTACTTTTGCATACAAAACAAACACGCGTTTGTCGAGTGAATAAAATTGTCCTGACATTGGAGTAATTCCGTGCAGTTCTTGTCCAAGGTTTTCCTATTTTGTTATCACTTTACAGTCTGTACTACGGCCAGGTTTAGCATGCTGGAAGGCGGTTGTATGTGGCCAGGGTGATGCCGCTGGTCCTCTACAATCACGGTAACACTTTCCAGCGGCCTCTGTAATTCACAGCTATGACTTCTGCTACGACGTAAAATGAAACGAAAATTCACAGGGCACCAACACAGATATCTACACCAACTTTCGGTGATGTACTGGCTTGTTAACTATCTGTCGATGGTTGAAGAGGACTTGCTCATCCACGGAGAAGGGGCAAAAGATGAAGCTGAGTGTCCAGGCTTTGTTTAAAGAGGCTAATGTGGACGCTATAGTGGCATTTCGACCACCAAGGACCGCACGTGTGCCTCTCAGTTGCAGGACAGAACTCTTTCGCGCCCCACGCTGGCTTCGATCACCACGAGTCTACGATGACGCTGTTGTTAACGCATGCGCCGCTCCGGTAGCGGCGTGCACGTAGGCACCATGGGGAGGGGGAGGTTTCGCAAGTTTTCGTTCTTGTTGGGCACCGTGTTCTCAGTGTTGTTCTGCGTTCTGGCGCAAAGAACACGCGCGGCGTGATGATGATGGATGTTTATGACGCAAGGGCATCTGTGGCTAAAGAGCGCCATGGCACAAGGTATTTTTCTTCTACTCAAGTTGCGGTGAAAGACCCATTTTCCAAACAAATAAGCTGAGCACTAGAGCAAGAGAAAGCTCTCTTATTTATTGCGTTTGACGAGTGCAACTGTTCGTGCTTTCGCTATTTGCGACAGAATGCAAAGAATCCACCAAACCAGCCACTTGACATCACATGACCGGTAGCCTGACGATGACTTCATGGTCACGTGTTTTGGAAACCACAATACGAGTCACGCAATAATGACGTCACCTCGTAATGTATTATGACCACGGTATGGTCCTTGTGTGTTAAACTAACACGACACCGCTCACGCCAACAAAGAGCCACTGAAAGCTTCACTGCAGAACGGTTACCACTATGTAACGTGAGATTCACCAACAGCTGTTGAGATATTTTCGTTTCAAGACATGTTGAGGTGAAGGATTCGCGGGCAAAATGTGTAAGTACAGTTATAGATCAGTGATTTTATATTTTTTAGACATACTCGCTCTTTTCAGCAGCGCTTTTTCTCTGCAATTTTTCGGAATCATGAAGGAGGCCTTGTGATCGGAGAAGTGTGGGATGAACTGTTCGAAGTGATCGATCAATGCCTGATTCTGGAAGATGAAGTCTATGCGTGTGCTTCGGTAGGTCATCACAGTAGTCGTAGGAGTCGCGAGCGCAAGGTACACGGCTGTCACCTGTGACGTCACTGGATTTGGACCACTCAGCGCGATGCGCTACCATGCCGCGTTCCAGTGACGTCAGGAGAGACATAAGCGGAACCCTTCTAGTTCATCCAAGGTAACCCTCTCCGGGTGATTACTGTGTTTACCATCCTCCGGTTACGGTGACTACTATTTCTAGTATGACGACTACACTGGGAACACAGCGACTACGATGGAAGTGGCTGTAGTAAAGCAGGTGGTGTGTCCTCAGGTTTGGTCAGTGAGGCGCACAGGGCCGCTCATGGAGCGTTCGTTTTATCGCATTGATACGACAAACTGCAGTTTATAGCATTCGTGAAAGGACTCCGCACCCGACAGAGAAGGCATTTGTACGCAAAAAGCGCAAAGGAGTCGCCTGAAGCACGAAACACCTGTGTTTATCCGTGTCTGAAAGCGCGCGCGGCTGCCAACTGGTTCCTAAATATGGCCGTTGGGGCAACGAAAGCTATTAGCATTTAATTTCATCTCTACAACATAGAGGGCGCTGCTCTGCCACAGCTCATGGCAGCCAAATAAAATTAAGAGTACAGTGCGACTGTTACTTGGTCCGGTGTCAAAATTCGCATACTCATAATTACTCGTACGCATCAGTACACAAAGTTTACCATACAAAGACACCTTACGAAGTCAAAAGACCGCAACGCATTCACTAGGTCCACTTTTTATTCAGTTCGAACCAACAAGCTTTCGTAGCGTGGTCTGCGCGTGCTCGTGTTGAAGTGCCAGCGCCTGTGACGCGAGCTACCACCGAAGCTGTCTTGTAGTAGCTTTCGCGTCTATTCCATGGATACCTGGTTGCATCCGTGAAGACTGTTTTCTAATTTGGCTAAGTACCTCTCCACATAATCTGCCTGCGCTAGTCTCCTGGCCGCGTGGAGATTTGGGCCCATGTTTTTCGGAATGGGATTGACCTGCACGGTTTTACGGATCTCGTCGGGTATATCGGCGGATCGATCGAGATGCCCCCTTGGGTCGCGACACAACCTTGTCGGGAGCGCTCTTCCTGCAGCCGTGTTTCTGAGTCATTGCAGCTGTGCTTCGTGCTGTGCTTCTGCCAGCTCCACAAATGTGTTGCTGATTCCAAGCTGTAGCAGCTTCTCATTCGATGTGTTTCTTGGTAGGTGGAGTGCCGTCTTGTAGGCCTTCCTTAGGATTGTCTCTGCCTGTTCCGTTTCGCTTTTGATCATGGGGTGGTATGGCAGCGAGTAGATGACCCTACTGACTACGAGGCTTCTTGCTAATTTTAGCGTGTCTTCTTCTTTCATTCCATGTCTTCGGGTTGGAGGCTCTGGTTATCATTCTGCCTACCTGTTCAGCCGACTTGCCGAGCAGGCAGTGTGTGTAGCTGCATTTCCTAATTGCTTGCAGCCGCATCCCTAGGACTCTATGTTTTTCTCCGGGATGTTTAGCCCCTCTAGTTTCACTTCGAGCGGCGCGTCGGTGGGATGTCTTCCTAACCTCAATAGTTCGGACTTTTCTGTAGAGCAGGCTAGTCCTCTTTTCTTCACGTATCTTTCACACTGAGTGCGGAGCAGTTGCCGGCTCACCAGTTGCGAGCTCGCCGCCCAAAGGGCAATGATGCAGCACGCAAGCGAAGCAGCGCGACTCGGTGGAGCCCTGGACTAAGGGCCCAACCCTGCGTTGAAGGTCAAGAGTCTGCAGCGATGAAGAAGACCGAACGCTAAACCCTTAATGAACCAAAAGATTCTCTCTCTCTCTCCTTAATGCTATCGCGTTATAATAGGGCGACGTCACCACACGGCAATAGGACGAACAAAGAAAGTCAAGCAACGCCATTGCACAGTCTTTTAAAAGCTCTTTCACTACCAACTCCTTTTTCCGTCGCTGCGTCACCCGCTGCGGTGGCTCAGTTGTTAGGGCACTCTGCTACTGATCCGGCGTACCAGGGTTCGGACCGACCGCGGCTGCCGCTTGTCGATGGAGGCGAAACGCAAAGGCACCCGTGTGCTGCGCGATGTCAGTGCACGTTAAAGGTACTCACGTGGTCGAAAATATTCTGCAGCCGTCCACTACGGCGCCTGTTTTCTTCTCTCTGTCCCTCCTTCATTACTTCCCTTATGGCGCGGTTCAGGTGTCCGCATAGATGAGACAGGTACTGCGCCATTTCGCTTCTACAAGAACGAAGTTTCATTTTAATTTTTTCACGGCGTAGTTGAGGTGTTCCCCGATATGTGGCACATTACTACAACTTTCCTTTAAATACACAACGCTGACGCACAACGGCCAAATCGAGGAGCAGCGTCACTGCAGCACATTAGAGATCTCCGAGTGGCGTATGGGCTATTTTAGAGGCTCCGAGAGATTTGTCCAACGGGCAAGACATCGCGCTGAACGGGCGATGGTGTTTCGTGGATTCCCTGGAAGCGCTGCAACATGCTGTCGCTAAAGCGTCCTCCAGTTTTTTCGCATTTAGATACGCTAAATCAGCTGCCACTTTTTTCTGCACCGCTGGAGTTTCAATAAAAAAACCTAGCACACACCGCTGCTTTTCTCGTAATTACGCTAGTAAGGCTTTCGCCTTAAAACAAAGAGCTAATTAAAAAGGTCATTTTGCAAGCGCCAAGTTCGCAAGTATTGCATTTCGCTCAGGCGGAAGGCGGCACACATCAAAAAAGGACGCACTTCTCTTTCAGGGGGTTCATCTCAGAGCCGACTTCGCACCCGAAGGCATCGACGAATGATTCCGAGTTCACAACAGCAGCGTTACACTCGTCGGAGTGGACATCACTTCCGTCGCGCCGGCAGGCCACGTGACAAGCAGTCAGGTAGAAGACCTGATACTTTGAGAAGTGCTCCATGCCTTTTATGGAGACCACACGGCCGACACCGTGGAGGCTGTCGGCAAGAAGCTCCATGGCCACTGCCGCAGGGAACCAGCGTCGCTCCTCTACGGTGCCGCAGCGCCTTTTCTTTTGAATCTCGCCATGAAAGTCGAGTGGCGAAGACTCCGACCACACACTCACACCGTAGGCCAGCGAGCGAACGAGCTGGGCGGCCATGAGGAAGCCAAGGCCCCCAAGCGCCATGACCTTGGTGCCACCCTTGTAGAAGAGCGGTGGCGCGAACGACGCCGGCGACACGACCAACGAGTGGGTTAGCGGGTCGTAGTAGACTAAGGTGTTCGCCAGGGTCCTCCTCATGACCGCGGGAAGCTGGTAGCGCAGGCTTGCGTTCAAAGATCGAAGTGACTCCCGAGTAGCGAGCCAGGTTCGGAAGAACACAGTCCTGATTTTTGGGCCGGCCCCGAAAAGTTCGAACACTTCCTTCGTGTCCAGGAGAACCTGTTCTGAGCCGAAACTAAGCCTGACACTTTTGATGTGCTCGGCGGCACTAAGCTTCGCTTCACGACTCAGAGTCGTTGAGGAATCAATCTTCGCGACCACCAGCCTCTTGACGTCGTCAAACTGGCCCGCAACGTTGGCGCGTTCCTCGTCTTTGAGTCGCTTGTTCGCGTCGGCTCTCAGCAGGACGCCGTGGGTGGCCTCGACCTCTAAGGCGCACAACAATGCGTGCGCGACCGGAGCCACCTTGAAACCCGGCAGGGCCCTAATAAGATCCGTGCAAGCGAGGAAGCAAGCGTACTGGCTGATGAGCCAAAGAAGCGCTTCATTGAGAACTGCTTTCCTTGAGTCGAAAGCTCGAACGAGGGCGTCCAGGAGGCTTTGGTGAGTTGCGACAACCCGGTCGGTCTCGTTAATGGCTGGAGTTACATCGAATGCCTTGCGGAAGGACGGCAACCAGCCCTCTGATGACGATAGCCGCGGCAAATCGTTGACGGATAGGACCACCGGGTCTTCGTGACTGGCGTCGGTGGAATCCAGGAAGTCAGACAACACGCTCATAACTGCGTCACGAATCTCTTCCTTGGTGAAAGTGAAGTGCACCCCGGTGACTGAAGGCATGTTTTGCCAGGCCAGATCGTAAAGGCCATGTGCGACGACCGCCTTCTGGAGGGCGAGCACAACTTCCAACAAGTCTGAGGGGAATATGTAAATGAAGCGCTTCCCGCCTTCTCCCTCTGGCAGCAACGCCACGTTGAACAGAATCGGCAAGTGCCAGTTGACAGCGAATCCGATGAGTTTGTCAAGGGGATCTCTCACCTTGGCCTCTTTTGAGTTGAGGAACTGGCGTAACGCGCGCAGGCTGTCCATCGAGTCCTCCTGCGAACGGTCTACGCAGCGGTTTATCATCTTCAGAGCGCTCGCGGCTTCTGGCACGAGTGGCTCTTGTGATGACCTCTGCAGCAGATCCCTCGAGTAAGCGTATTCGACATCCATCAGCACACTCACCGAGGCCTCGTCCTTGGTCCTCCACGCAGAGCACACGTAGGCAGCGAAGTCGTCGCAGGGCTTAAAGCGCGGGTTCAGGCGGCTAGCCACGTCGTAGGCGTGCTTCAGACAGTCCTCGGAGTCGCAGATGGTCACGTCGCTAATGTAAATGTCACCACGCAGCGCCAGTTTTATGAGGATTAAGATGGCTGCCCCTCCAAGAAGCAACGCAAGGGATCCGATAATGATGAACCTTGTCACGTTCCTTTTTTTGGCAGGAGGTCGTGGACTGGAGTCTTGCGAAGCCTGCGCCAAGACATACGGCCATAACTGGTCGGTGAATGCAAGCAATAGTGCGGGCAGCGGTCACCACAAGTCACTTCTGTTTTAGACTGTGATAACATGTAAGCAACATCACATTTCCTATACACAAGGTCTAGTATTGTCACGTGGATGAGAAGACAGACATGGATATGTCTTGGCATACCTTGGCAGGATCTCAAGTGTTTATTCATGTCGCTTTACGCTAGTTTGGTCATCTAATGGGCTCGATCCAACTCAAACTCATACAGGGCGGGCTGAATACATCCCATGAACTTACTAAGACCCACAAATAATTTGGACCCACTCCGAGTAAGGATTCACCCGGCGTCCGCCATTCGTTACAACTCACGGCCCATCTGGGTTCCCTCATTTCGATCCAAAACGCATCTGGAATCATTTACGTTCACTCTCTCATTTTGACTCGTGACTCGTCACTCACTCTCAATTTTTTTTGGTCGACTCACTGTTTTTGACTCTCGACTTATCTGGACACACTCATATCGACTCACCATTCATCTGGACTCGCTCATTTAGACCTGTGACTAATTTGGCCTCAATCACTCATCTCAAGTTTGTTGGCAAAATAAATATAGGCTGGCGGGGAATTCAAACGAGCTTTTATTTTCGATACCTTGTGCTCACAAAGAAAAGAACTAGGCGGTGGCGATAATGTGGCTCAGATGCGTGCCTAAGTCCACGGAGCCACGATGTTTATCCTAAAATTGTGAATTTCGTGATATCGAAAGAGACGTGTGCTGGAGTGAATAGCAATTACATTAACTTCCTGACGAGATGAGTTTGGAGAGGCATTGTGAAAACTGCCAGAAATACAGCACGCCGATAGCGTCCATCATAGACTGAGGGGCTGTGAGACCTTAAGACCCATAAACCAAACCATTATACAGCTTATGCTTTTTCACTTCCATCTGTTAATTCGCATATCACGGAGGAAAGAAATAATTGGGAGGGGCGGGAATTGTTTGAAGGGACCATGAAACGATATTTACTAATAATAATATTTGGTTTTTGGGGAAAGGAAATGGCGTAGTATCTGTCTAATATATTGTTGGACACCTGAACCGCACCGTAAGAGAAGGGATAAGGGAAGCAGTGAAAGAAGAAAGGAAGAAGGAGGTGCTGTAGTGGAGGGCTCCGGAATAATCTCGACCACCTGGGGATCCTAAACGTGCACTGACGTAGCATAGCACGGGTGCCTTAGCGTTTTTCCTCCATAAAAACGCAGCCGCCGCTGTCGGGTTCGAACCCGGGAACTCCGGATCAGTAGTCGAGCGCCCTAACCACTGAGCCACCGCGGCGGGTCCAACAATATTTACTGAGGTTAAAAAAAAGCGCATTGCACGATCGGTATTCCATTGCTCATCACTGCACCGACAAAATATTTAAGCTAGCTTTATTCATATATGCCGAAGATCTCGGTGATTTAAAAGGACACTTCCCCTCTCCCCGTCAACGCAAAGATGCCGCCGCGCTAAAAAATAAATATAGCAAGTCAAGACTGCCCCCCCCCCCACCTCGCCTCGTCCCATCCACGTCATTAGAGCAAGTTCAGTGTGAAGGCTTGATCTGATTCCCAACTCAACGTGAGAGGGGGAGATGCAAGGGTGGCTAAGAGCTGACTGTTTTGGTTTCGCCTGAATCGGGGGCTTCCGTCCCCACCTTTCGGCACAGGACGCCATGCTCCAGCTCACACAGGACATTTTCGACCGCCTCATACCGGACCACACAAAGCTGTGCTCGCCTTGCATCTCTCCAAGGCCTTTGATCGACTAGACCATCAAGTGATCAAGGCGGCGCTCTCCCCCTTGAACATAGGTGAACGTATTCACACCTGTATTCAAGCATTCCTTACTAGCCGTACGGCCGAAATTCACTTCGGTCCCCACACATCCCGCCCATACACCCTAAGTGGGGTTGGCACCCCCAGGGATCTGTTCTCTCCCCTTTTCTCTTCAATGGTACTCTCATCCCCTTGCCGGCAAAATACAAACCATCCCTCACCTTCGGCATGCACTGTATGCTGATGATATCACTCTATGGACCACCCATGGCAGTGACGGAGACAGAGAATACTCTGAAGTCAGCAGCTACCCTCACCCAAGCAAATGCGCGAAGTATCGGACTCTCATGCTCTACGGAGAAGTCGGAGCTCCTCATACTCCGCCCAACAACCCGACACTGCCCCACAGCTCCCATAACCGTGACACTAGAAAACCGGTACATCTCGGAGGTACACACTCTCCGGGCACTGGGCCTCCACATCCAGAACAACGGGAAAAACTCCCTCACCATCCAGAAACTCAAGCAGACGGCGGTGTCGATATCCCACCTAATCCACCGAGTTTGTGGACACCACCGGGGCATGAACGAGCATGACCTATCTCGTCTCATTCATGCCTTCGTCCTCAGCCGCTTTCTCTTCATGCTCCCCTATCTGAAACTCCAGGGCACAAAAATAGCCACCCTGGATGCCATGATCCGAACACAAATTAAGACAGCACTACAGCTACCTCTAAATACCTCACCCGAAAAACTCCTCCAGCTAGGCCTACACAGCACGATAGGAGAGTTTATCGATACCCACCGACAGACACAATCGCGAAAACCACAAATGGCAGACACATCCTACACATCCTTGGTATCAGGACACCATCCACGGATCCCACTCAGCTCCATGTCCCCCGCCACATTCACCGCGAACTACTTATTAAACATTTCCCCAAAAACATGCACCCCATCTACCACGAACCCCCACGCCGTGTTCGCGCACGAGCGCTCCACAAAAACTATGACACCGAACCGGAAACCGTGTGGGTGAATGCCGCATGCACAGGCGAGGACGCGATCGCAAACCATCACGAACCCCTCCCTACAACCGATTGCCACCCTTCACATGTACCCCACTGCCACTTCGGAGGAGGCTGAAGAGGCCGCCATTGCCCTAGCCATCACGCGCACGGGGGCCCGGTATATATTATCGGACTCTAAAACTGTCATACTAAATTTTGTTCCCGGGAGAGTTCACGTCCCTGCATTTCGCATACTGAACTCCGTCGCCGTTCACCCGCCACGCCACATGGAGCTCATATGGGTGCCTGCCCACTGCGGGAATCCCGGAAACGAGACTGCCAACGCTTTAGCCCGAGGTTCTCTCAACCGGTCACCGGCGGCCTCAGATCTGGGGTTCTGACGGGAGCGCCTGAATTGATTCAGTGAACTGACACAGGCCTGCAAAGCCGATCGTCGGCTATACCCTCCACCCCATCCCTCCCTCGGCTATTATCACCAGACACTTTGGAGGTGGCTCCAAACTCGCACCTTACCCTGCCCCTTATAAACGCTCGCGCTATCACCAAGTCCACACAAACCCCTCCTGTACCCTCTGTCACCGCCCCAAAGCCACTCTCAATCATATCCTTTTCCTCTGCCCGGCGGATCCTTCCCCGCGGGGCGTGGAGCACCTTACCACTTGGGAGGCTTGGGAGACCCTACTGCGCTCCGAGGACCCGGCGAAGCAAGCCATCGCCTTGGCACAGGCCGGGCTGCCAGCGTCATGAGCCTCCGGGACATGAAGGTTTGAGTGCATTGGGGCCGTGCGGAGCCCAAGGACCTGCGTGTCCTAAATTCCTCTGTGTCTAATAAAGTTTCCACCACCACCACCACCACCACCACCACCGCTGACTTCGCACAGCACCCGGGCGCCTTAGCGTTTTGCCTCCTTAAAGACGCAGCTGCCGCGGTCGGGTTCGAACCCGGGAACTCCGGATCAGTAGCCGAGCGCCCTAACCTCTGAGCTATCGTGGCGGGTAGAACCACGAGGTCCCAACTATACGATTACGCTGACCTTTTTGCGACGCCTTCTTGACCTTGAAAACCGAGCTTCGATTGGGAACCGAAACCGAAATGAATAACCACGCTCAATAATAATAATAATAATAATAATAATAATAATAATAATAATAATAATAATAATTGTTTTTTTGGGAAAGGAAATGGAAAAGTATCTGTCATATATCGTTGGACACCTGAACCGCGCCATAAGGGAAGGGATAAAGAAGGGAGTGAAAGAACAAGGAAGAAAAAGGTACCCGTAGTAGAGGGCTCCGGAATAATTTCGACCACCTGGGGATCTTTAACGTGCACAGACATCGCACAGCACACGGGCGCCTTAGCGTTTTTCCTCCATAAAAACGCAGCCGCCGCGGTCGGGTTCGAACCCGGGAACTCCGGATCAGTAGCCGAGCGCCCTAACCACTGAGCCACCGCGGCGTGTCCACACTCAATCGCCGGTCATTTTTTCCCGTGTGTTTGCCGCACTCATGCTGACGAGTTTCGGTGAAACGTTGTTGTGTTTCTATCGCGTCCTCTTGATTTTTGGTTTCTTACGAGCATGACTCCTGTCGCCGAAGGAGACCGAAAAGACCTATAACGCATTCACACTTGGGGATTAAATTAACTCGACCACGCTGGACCGAGTCAGCCCATACGCTGAAAGTGTCCTAACTCATGTCAAACTATCCGCTGAAAGTGTCCTAACTAGTATCAAAGACCGCAGGTAGAGCTTACAGACTGTTGGGTCAGGCCGATTCAGCCGAGGAAGAGGGTAGGTTGATTTAACCCGATCCGCAGGACAAGGCGCATGTAAAGCTGTTTTTGAACGAGCATGAGGCACCCTGCTGTAGAAATGGGATTGGAAATGAGAAAGTAAATGCCATTTTGCACTGGCGCCATCTTGCCTTCGAGACGTAGACAGGGTGCCGAAAACTAGGACCATTTTCGCATTGCACTTCTCTGCTCGACGCTGGATCTTGGTGCGGGGGCTTTACCCGCTAAAATTGAGGCCGCGTAAACGCAAAGACGCCGGTTTTGTGCTTGCTAAGCGCAACAACTCGCTCGACTTCTTTGGGTTGAATTAAATCGAGACTATGTTGTTTCTGCTTCTACTGCTGCTGCTGATGATGAGATGGGGTAGCGACATGCTCTTTAAAACGGGTCGGCACCCTTCTCGAGGCGCTCTAGCCGACGTGCTAAGTTCTACAAGAACCACTGTGAGAGGCGTCACTAGGTCCAGCCAGGGAAACCGGTGTGGTAGTCTGGTGCGTCATCCTTCCCCCTCAGAGACCCCATGCATCCCCTCTGTCCGCATGCCGCGGTCCACGCTCATCGCCCTGCGCTGCATCTACACCTCCGCTCTGAGGTGAGACCTGTGCGCCCTTAGTGACGCCTCTGGCAGCTGGGACGTACGACATAAGAGGTGCTTACAATGCTCTCGAGGCCCCGTATGGTCTGCTCGCTCACGGTCAGTAGCCGTTTGCCCTCACGCGAGGGGCCGCCTTTCGGTTGACTGCCTCTGGTGATGCTGGACCTTGAGGGCGGGGTCGGCGGCGAGACCAGAGGGGTCGGGGTGGCGACGCTGGCAGTGCCGCCACTTGCAGACCACCGCGACGACGGCTGCTTCGAGCTTCTCTTTCTAGGCCGCTCAGAAGGCGCCTCCGTGGATGGCGGCAGGTCGGGGCTGCTCGGCGACAAGGGGACGGGACCCGCGGGGACATCGGTGCTTCCGCTCATCGCGCAGTTCTTTCTTCTTCTGCTTCGAGCACGAACAGTGGGGCTCGCGAGCGCGTGCCGCTGCTGCGTGCCGCGCTGTCCATCAGAGGATAAAAAATTTTTGATGATGATAAGTGACGATAATTCTCCCACGTGCCTCACAGAGAGAATTTAGTGGTGAAATGGTCATTCGTAAAACTGAGCAAACTCCGGCTTGTTATTCAGCATTGCGGAATGAAGAAGGTGATGACGATGACAATCACTTGTGGGGATATGTGCCACTGGTCTGTGGTAGACACATATTCATTAAAATACGTGACTCAGGCGGAGCATTCGCCGAGAACGCACTGTAAGGCTAGTATCTCCCGTGCACCGACGTCCACCCGCATCGCATACAAAGGTGTTAAATCCCCGGAGTGGCCAGTCGGGACGACTTGCAAGGCTGGTCAAAGGGGCCAGTTGGTAGTTAATATTTGGAAAAAAAAACAGCGCAACTTAAGACAAGGACACAGGGAAACGCATAAATTAGAGCTGCTCAGCGTATACTGCGTGCCTGGCCATGCCCGGCATGGTCGGACGTCCGGACGTGTGCGGTGGGAACTACGGCAGATACACATTTAGATACACATAAAATGTCATTCTGTTTTCGTGGCAGCAAAGACATTTTAGTACTTACGATTCTACAGAAATTCTATAGACGGGCTAAACAGGTCATGATTTAGACACCCACTGCACGGTAAAGGCTTCTCTCATATCTCTCCATTTAACGCCGTCCTGGGCCAGCTTCTTAATCTAATCCGTCCACCTTACATTCTGCCGCCTCCTGCTACGCTTGCCTTCCCTTGGAGTCCACTCCGTAACCATTAAAGACCAGCGGTTGTCTTGCGTTCGCATCACATGCCCTGTCCAAGCCCATTTCTTCCTCTTGATTTCGACTAGGATGTCATTAACTCGCGCATGTTCCCTGACCCACTTTGCCCTCCTCCTGTCTCTTAACGTTACACCTGTCATTTTACTTTGTATAGCTCATGCGTTGTTCTTAATTTAAGTTGAACCCTTTCCTTTATCATCCATGTTTCTACCCTTAGGTGATTACGAGTAAGCTAGCTGGTATAACCTTTCCTCTTGAGGGATATTGGTAGATTATCTGAGAGGAACTGCCAAATGCGCTCAACCCCATTCTTATTGTTTCAGTTATTTCGCTCTCGTGACTCGGATCTACTGTCACTATCTGTCCTAAGTATATGCATTGCCTCGTTACTTTCAGCACCTCGCTACCAATTGTAAACAGCTGTTCTCTTGCGAGACTGGTGAACATTACTTTGGCTTCCTGCACGTTAATTTTAGACCCTCCGTTCTGCTCTGCCTGACTCATTGATCATGATTTGCAGTTCACCTTTTGAGTGACTCGAGGCAATATCATCATCGAATCGCCGACTATTTAGGTATTCTCCATTAACTTTTATCCCTAACTGTTCCTAATCCAGGCCTTGGAACACCTCTAAACAGGCGGTGAATAGCATCGGCCAGATCGTGTCTCCCTGGCTGACGCCCTTCCTTATTGGATTTTTATTCTTGACTTTATAAAGCACTATGGTAGGTGTGCATTCGTTATAGACATCTTCCAGTGTTTTCACATAAGACTCTTCCCCACCCTGATTCCGCAACGCCTGCATGACTGCTGAGGCTTCCAATGAGACAAATGCTTATATTTGGGCTATATTTTGAAGTTGATTATATTCTGCGCATTTCTCGATCACCTGATTGATAGCTTGAATGGTCTATTGTCTAGTATCCATTACGATAGCCTGCCTGATTCTTTGGTTTACTGAAGTATAAGGTTGTATTTACTCTGTTAGCGAGTCCCGTAGTACATACCTCGTAGGTAACGGGCAGTAAGCTGATCGGTCTGTATTTCTGAAGTCGTTAATGTCTCCTTTCTTATGGACTGAGATTATATTAGCGTTCTTCAAAGCTTCCGGTGCGCTCGAGATTATAAGGCCTTGTGTATACAGGGTGTGGGGACCTGCCCTGCAGCCCCATGTGTTTGCTTTCCCGCGAGGCCCCGTGCTGCAGCAGCCTCACCTCTAGGAGGAACGCATTTCCTTGTCAGTTACATTAACTGGCAAGGAAGGGCGCCAGCGCCGCTGCGCGGGAGACTGCTGAAGCCCGCGCGGGAGAGGGGGCATGGGGCGCTTCGGCGGGGACCGTCGGCGCGAGCGGACGTGTCGCTCGCGGCTCCGCTCTTCGGCGGCGGGGCGAGGAAGCGACGGGGAGACCCGCTCCCGTACTCTCGTCCCGTCCAGACCGTGGAGTATCCCTTGCCCCAGCGCGGGCGAACATTCGCTCGGAACCTTGCTGGTGAGTCGGACGACCTTCATTCATTAGCGTACCTTGTTGCTAGCTGGCGCTATTGTTGCTGTAGCAATAAATGCCTGTTTGTGTCAGCCAATGTGTCGTTCCTTTGTTCCCTCAGAGCAAAACTCGCCATGTTTGCCGTGCGCTCGGTAGCGTATGCGATCACGGGGTGGGTCCGGGCAGCTTTGAACCGTTTCAGCCGCGATTGAGTGGGAAGAACGTATATTTATCTCCCCAAGCCAACCCCACAAGGGTGGCTAGTTCTTCTAGCACAATCACACCTCCGTCCTTCAACAGACCTGTTGTTTCCTGATCCTCTTCAGCTGCTCTCCCCGTTCTCATTGCTCCTAAGGCTTTCTTTGCTTCCTATTTCTTTACTGCCTGTGCCGTATACCTCCTGATTACAATTACTATTTTATAGATTTTTGTATTACTCATCGGCCACTTTGACTATCTATCCATATTGTTCATGAAATTGCTCTATTTGTTAACTCATACATCTGATATTCGCTGTGCCTGATTTCCTCTTCACCGCTTTTAAGGTACCAACGGTCTTCAGAGCACTCTCAATTCTTCCGATATTAAGCTTCGTTATGTCAGTTAGCTCTCGCTTATTGATTAAATTTGGAAGCATATTGCATGTTCTATTCTGTCGGTGGGGTTTACGCTTTCATGCTTTGACTTTCCTTAATGAGATCTTTCGTCTCCTGAGATAGCTTGCCGGTATCCTGTCGAGCCGTCCTACCGCCTACTTCTACTGTGCACTCCGTAATGATAGCTGTCAGATTATCGTTGATTGTATGGACATCAAGATACTCTTCCTCAGTTAAAGCCGAAAATCTGTTCTGCAGTGATATCCTGAATTCCTGTACTTTCCTTCTTACCGCTAACTCATTAATAGACTTCCTCTTCACTAGGACCTTCGCCTTGTTATATTTGTTTCCTTATTGGTAATGCTTGTTTTAGTTTTTTCTTAGCTTAACTGAACAAGAAAAAGGAAACGAGTAAAATTCCCGTCCCGGATCGCGATAACAAGTAGGAGTGTCGAGGCCAAAGTTCGGGGCGGTGCAGGTACCTGCAAACCAAGTAGGGATGTTGGTTTCTTAGTTATGTAGGGTTTATTCGCTATCCTAGAGCAAACCGGGGATAAAAGAAGGTGCTCTTCAATAAGCGTCAGCTGTATGTTTCCCATCTATGTGGCCTACTTTCCCTCTTACCATGCTCATCATGACTAACGTGCGCAACTGTACACATTTCTTATTGCGTAAATCGTTTGTGTGCATTACCTCTCTCCCTATCCTCTCTTCCCGTCCCCTCCCCTCTTTCATTTCATTTCGACATTCTGCCTGTTACCTTTTATTTCCGCTGCCCCAGCTCAGGTGCTTCAGTATCGATGGCAGATGCCCGGGCTAGCGAATATCTGATCCTTACTTTTTAATATTAATTTAATAAACCACTACTACTACAACAACTCTTACCATAAGCTCATCAATAGACTTCCGCTTCAATTGCTTCTTCCGTTCCCTCTTCAAGTCTAGGTTAATTCAGGACCTTAACACCCTGCGGTCGCTCAAACGCGCATTTGCGAATTCCTCCACATACAGCACAATGCCAGGGTCAGCGAATTGTATGAAGCCTATATGGCGATAATATTGAACAATTTGTTTTATTGCGTGAACAATAGAAGAAATAAAGTCATGCACCAAACAGCAAAGAACCGGCGCGGTGGTTAAGTGGTTATGGGCCTGGACTGCTGATTCGAAAGACGCGGATTCGGTCGCGTTTCGACCGCCGTGGCAGGGCTCTCTGCTGTGCGATTCAGTGCACGTCTCTCACAGCCTGAGCAGCTCGGGAACGTTAAACCCTTATAAACCAATTAACAAAAAGAAGCATGAAGACAAAAAATATTATTTATCTGTTTTTCTTTTTTGAAGCGATGTTTATTGCCTCAGGGCATAAAAACTATGAAGTGAGAGATGAGTAAGATGCTTAAATAAATGAAAAAGGTGGGCTGATTCGACGGTGTAAGTCAAAAGTTTAGTTGAATGCCAGCAACCGTCCTTCGGCGCATTTCCTTTGGTCCCCGACGCCCCACGCGTTGCTCACCTCAAAATGACACAAACTCGCCCGAGCATTTGCTCTGAACACTGATTCCTGTATTGTGTAACCTGATCTCGAGCGCGTGGCAGTAGACGACTAGCGGGAGGCGTCGCTTCATACTCGAAGCTTGCCCTCTGCTGCGGTAAAATTTAAGATATAGACTTCTCATGCACGACTTCAATGCGCGTGACAGAACCTCATGTGGTCAACATCGATTCGGCGCTCTCCAATACCCCACCTCTTTCTTTCTCTCTTTCTTCTTTCACTTCCTCCTCCTTCATCCGTTCAATCAGGGCGCTGTTGAGGTGGCCATTGAAAGGACGACTATTACTTCGATTCTCTTTCGCATTCCAATGATGTTCGCACACTATCGGCTCTGTGAATTACGCATTGATTTGCGATACGCACTGCGAAACTAATAAAGCTTCGAAGACCAGACACTCCTAGCCGAATACTTAACAGCAGTTTCCAGCTGGTGTTGTACTTGGCAAATGGGTATAAACAGTTCAAAATGCGGAAAAATGACAGTAACACGAAAGAAACAACCGCTCCAATGCACATACAAAATCAATGGCCTTCCGATCAACTCAGTGACTCAGGTGAAATATCTTGGGGTAACCATGACATCCAACCTGAACTGGAGCGTACACATCCAGCCCATTGTCTCAGCAGCGTCCAAAAAACTTCGATTATTAAAGCACCGCCTAAAGCATTGCACGAGCAAAACTAAACTGACAGCATACACATCACTTGTGCGTCCAGTGCTCGAATACGCCGACGCTGTATGGGATCCGCACACAAAAACGGATATAAAAAATCTTGAAGGCGTCCAGAGGTAAGCACTCCGGTTTATTTACCACGCTTATGGTCGGCAGGTCTCGGTGTCTGATTTGCTCAACAGATCTGGGCTTCCCACTCTTGAATCCCGTCGCAAGCAGCACCGACTAAAAATGTTGTTCAATATCATACATAATAAAGCAAAACTGAATTTTCAGAGTTACATGCAATACAACACAACACGCCCCACCCGTAACAAACACGAAAGGACTATCTTGATGCCACGATGCCGAACAAAAGCATATTCTTGTTCCTTCTTTCCACGCACCATTTCCGAATGGAACCGACTGCCAAGCGATATCACCAACCTGGTATCTTCAGAATCCTTCTTGTCTGCTGTTTCGGCTCATGTATCGCAGTAGCGTGTCTAGTACACAGTGTATTTCGGTTTCCTTGTTTTTATTCTGTTCACTTAGACTGTTTGACGTCGGATGATTTGCCTGTACTTTTCTTTTGCTTCCCGTTGGTCTTATTGAATTTTGTCCTCGTACTGTAATCGCCCTTTGTCGCTGTTATTTTGTTGTTACCACTTTGTAATTTTTTTCCTTTGTGCACTCCTGCCCTGACCGCCAAAGGGCAGTCGGCAGTATTTATGAAATAATAATAATAACACGATTGTCCGGCGAACGATCTTTGCCTGTCTGAAACCGGGCATACGCAGTTCTGGGTGGCCACGAAACATGGACAGGGATCTCACCGTTGGATAGAACTCAGATACATTTTGTAATGCTGTTGGAGGAACTTAATGAATTCCAGGTAATGTTAGATTGCTTCCTATGTATCCCGCCCACCCTTGGCGTTTTGCCCATTTTGCCGGCCTTTCCTTCTAATCATGATTATTGTACCTCAGTGCACGGCAGCACGTTGGGTAACACTTTGATTAAAATGAAATACTTTTATTCACGTCCTTATGCTTCATAACCGTTTGACATGATTTTGACAACTGCAAATAAATCCCACAAGTGCCTTCGGCATCTGACTTTCGCAAGCCTTAATTTATCATCAAATTCCTGGAGCTGTTGCTCCTCAGAGTAGAGTCGGCCCAACTGGCTGGATATTCACAACTGATCTCCATCTATGTCTAGATTCTTTATTTCAAACAGATGTCATTTACTTAGATTTCTCAAAGGCATTTGATCGCGTTATTCACCAACGTCTCATCTGTAAAATCGCATGCATGTCACTCGACCCTCTAGTCTTTTCCTGGATTCGCTGCTTTTTGACTAATGCCTGTTTCACATGCAAGCGAACCGCTCGCGAACTCCGCCGCAGCGGCGAGTACACCCTCTCTCAAGCGGCGGAGAAAGCCCCAGCGGCTGGAGCGGCGAGGTTCGGGCAAGTTGGAAATTTTCGCGGCGGCGACGCGGCAGCACCGCATCTCAACCAATGACCGCCCGGCAAGGGTTGTAGCTAGACTGGCCCGGCGTTGCCACGCGAGTTTGCACGCCGCACGTACGAACTTTTGTTTAGGAAATAAATTGTATAAAGCGCTGTTTAATGCTTAAAACGCAATAATTATATTTATTTAAATAAACTATGAAAAGAAATGACTAAATAATGCTTTTATATTACGCTTTTTTGTATTTGCAGGCCACCAAAACCGGTTGCAGGCGCATATTTTTTGCCCGCAACATTGGTTTTCGCAGCGGTGGAAAACGCGGAGCGGCGATGCATGTGAAACGAAAGCTCGCGAACCGCTTCGCAGCGCCGCGCCGCTGTTCGCCAATTCGCTTGCATGTGAACCGCCCTTAATCGTTCACAGTTCACCGTCATCGCTAGTCACGCATCTGAAACTACCGCAGTTATCTCTGGTGTACCCCAGGGTTCCGTCCTTGCTCAGCTTCTCTTCCTAATCTTCATCAGGGACCTGCCATCTGGAATTTCGTCGCCTGTCCATCTTTTACGGACAATTGCTTCATTTATCTCTGCATATCTCATAACACTGACCAGAAATTGTTACAGGACGACTTAAATAAAATAGACTCCGACTGGCTTATGCAGCTTAATACTTCGAAACATAAATGCGTGCGCATATCACGCAAACGTTTCATTACTAATTTACAATACTCCCTGAACTCTGTGGCGCTGTCAGTAACGAATTCATACAGGTACCTTGGTGTTGAAATAACGAACAAATTAACATGGACTGACCAAATGATCAAACTTTACGCTAACACTTCTAGAATACTTGGCTTCATCCGAATATCATTATCAATTTCCCCTCCATTCATTAGACAACAAGCATACGAAACATTCATTCGCGCTAAAATGGAGTATGCCTACGCGATATGGAACCCTCACCCGGCCTACTTAATACATTTGCTCGAAGCTATCCAGTACCAGGCAGCTCGCTTTGTAACGTCGCAGTATTCGTCTCGACACAGCGTTACTAACCTAAAATAGTGTCTCGGCATTGAACCCTTAGCACTCCGCAGAAAAATATAAATCCTTTGTCTTTTACACAAACTATATTTTAACTTCCCTACACTACGCCAAACTTTGTTACGTGCTTTCTTATGTTCATCTCGCCGATTATTCAACTCTCACAGCATCCAGCGGGTGCACGGCTCATCCAACGCCTTCCCATCGCCATAGAAGACCGGAACAATCTTCCTGAAACCGTTGTCATCGAATCTAATCCCCCCTCAGATTTCGGCAGTTACTAACCGACCACTTGAACCAACTAAAGCCACTTCTCTCGCGCTGCTCTGCCTGCAATTTGAACTGCCTGTGCCATTGTGTCATTTCCTACAACTATTTTCCCACTCTACGCCACTCTTTATTGCAGCTTGTCTTGACGCACATTTTAATGTTTAATTTTATACACTACTACTTCGTTTGTCGTTTATTATTTTGTATTATTTGGATTAGCTGACGTTAATTTCACGTGAAACTTGTTGTTGTTATTTTCGTGATGCTTAGTACGTGTTCGCATACTTTTGTATGACCGCTTTACAACACTGTCTTTTCCCACCTTGATGTAATGTCCCAGACGGGACCTTTAAGGGCACAACAAATGATGATGATGATAGATATGGGAGGGGATGGAAGCCCTTCAGACAGGCTTCAACTTGCCGTCATTTCCTGGAAGAGGTCGCCCCTTCTGCCATTTCTTTTATCAAACTGCCTTCGACTACACATACATGATGTGTATGCTTCTACCGTGAACAACCTATCGTACAAATTCTTGCACACATCAAAGAACATTCTCTTCTTCTCAGGAACCTACAGGTCCCAAAGCTAGGCGGCCTCTTTAATCAGGTTACCGCCCTTAAAACTAAAAAAGAGAACTGGAAAAGCAAACGCCACACTTAGGGCATGCAGATAGCTTGCAATCTGAAAAACAAAAACGTCTTTGTACGTTCCACGTACAAATGTACCGCCGTCAGCACGCGTAACACGAATGCTCGATTGCGCGTCCTGCGCTGATACCACAGCCCCTGAGCGCTGGGCGCCCAGTCCGAGACCACGCTGCACGATGTGTTTGCGGCGATTAGAGCAAGCTCGTACCCTGCTTCCACCCTAGCATTGTCTCAGACGTAGTGGCCGAAGCCGAGTGGGCGCTTACGTAAGTGGAAGATACGCGCTCTCGAGCGTTCGTGTTAAGCGTGCTGACGGCGGTACGTACGAATGCAGTACGTTAAACGCTCTCCCTGTGGGCGACATCTGTAGTGCGCGGAAACCTGTTGCGTTCGATATGAAAATTTTCGCGTTGAAAAATTTCTAAGGGCAAGCATAGCAGTGCTTAACCGAACCGTTAATTCATACTGTTACGAGTAGGGGGCGTTCTCTGGCCGCGTGCTGAAGAATCAGAAGAAGAGGCGATGTCCTCCCGACCGCTGGCCTCGCGTCGCCGTTCGAGCTGCGTGCTGCTCAAGTCTTCGTCGCCGCAGCCAACGAAGCCGAGCAACTGTAGCACGAGCTCTTCGTCAGCCAGCTATGCGACCAGCTCGGTGGGGAGCCTGCACGCCGACCATAGCCACGAGTCCGAAGATGCGGTGGAGCGGCGCAGCGAAATACAAAGGTGCACCGTTTCTCACGCTCGGCTGTCTTGTGCAGACTGGGCGCAGTTAGGTGGTTTACACAGATGGCTTCAGTGATATGCCTTTCCAGATATTACTTTCAGGTGTTGAGTGACATCGTATTAGTGGAAATATATCTGTTGAACCGGACAACTTAAAGTCATGGCAAAGCCATGGGACATCAATCGGATCAGTCAATGTTCCCCTGGCCTGAGTGTGGCCGCTGAATGTACGAGCCGTTTGTAATGCTTACCTGATGTCGCCAATGTAGCAGGTGTTCATCCAAGTGCTCGCAGCAGTCAGCCTTTCGGTGCACGGAGAAGGCGACGGAGACAACCCAGATTCCGTGTTTTTTTTTGTACTAGTTTTCACTCGACAGGCCCCAAGCCGAGACCCCATTCTCCAGTCACAAGTCACAGGGTCGCTATTCGGTCATTCCTGGATCTGTGTATCGCCAATACCATGAATGGCAGGTACCAGTATCCTTCAAGATAAAAGTATACAACAGCTGTATATTACCGGTACTCACCTACGGGGCAGAAACAGGGAGGTCAACGAAAAGGGTTGGGCTTAAGTTAAGGACAACGCTATGGAACGGCAAATGACAGGTGTAACGCTAAGAGACCGTAAACGGGCAGAGTGGGTGAGGGAACAAAGGCGTGTTAATGACGTCCTAGTCGAAATCAGGAGGAAGGAATGAGCTTGGGCAGGGCATGCAATGCGAATACAAGATAATCGCTGGTCCTTAAGGGTAACGGAGTGGATCCCAAGAGAAGGCAAGCGTAGCAGAGGGCGGGGGAAGGTTAGGTGGGCGGATGAGATTAGGAAGTTTGCAGGCATAGGGTGGGCGCAGCTGGCCAAGAACCGTGTTCATTGGAGAGACATGGTAGAGGCATTTGCCCTGCAGTGGGCGTAGTCAGGCCGCCGCTGATGATGATGATGCAGAGCTGCTGTAAGAACGTTGTCATGTTTTCGAACGCCATTATTTTGCCACTTTTTTGATGGTGAATGAAAAATATGCAAATCTAAACCAAAAAACGTTTCGCCGATTTCTGCGCGGGCCGTTCAACATCGAGCCCGAGATGGCTGGGCCGCTGCTGCAGTTCCCGCTGGACGTGTACCTGCGCATGCGCCAGGAAGGGGGCAATGTGCTCCTCTCGTCCTGGTACGTGTCCTGCATGCTGGTCATAATGTACCACGGCTCGGGCGGCGCCACCCGGAACCAGATCGCACGCGTGCTCCACACGGATGACGATGGCGAGATCGTGGCGCGCTTCAACAGCCACGCCAGCCGCCCGTTCTGCCGGGACTACCACAAGCCCCGACACACCAACTCAGATAGCGAGCCTTTCGTGCCTCTTTGAACCTGTGGGGTTAACGCCTCAGGAGCGAAGGAAACGAGACCACTGCTACGAGCCGACACCAGAACAGAACGGCAAGCCGTGGCTGCACGAGCCACGACCACGTGCCGTCTTTATTCTCTTCGCAGGGTGGTGCGCGCTAGCCGGGTTGTCGGCGCCGCCCAAGAGAGGGTGCTACAAACCCAACCGTTGTAGCTTTGACGATGCGATCGATTAAAAAGGCTCCACTCCGTTACACCGGCCTGCTTCGCGAAAAAAAACCTTGTACCGCGGGAAACAACTGTAACAAGAAAGCTCCCCGCTCTGAGCCCGACTACAGCCATGTCATGAGGGACACGTGGTTACAAGAAGCGCATGCTCGAAAGCGCCTACTTGGTGGCTTATCAGTATACCCCATACCCACTACTCAGCAAGCTATAATTCGCCAAGACGCCGACGAAGATAGCGCGTAATCCGGTAAGCATTGGTCATTCAGCAATCGGTTAAAGAACACTCCCATTCCTTCGACGCCACCCCCTGAGGCGAAGAGCGGGCGTCGAAAGTTGGCCGCATCATTCGTTTTGAAGCGCCGCCGAGGTCGGGAACCCTTAGCGCGATCGACACAAGAAACAAAGGTCTATCCAAAACTTTGCGGCCGAAGTCTGTAGAACGGAAGGAAATGTTATCAGAGCGGTGCACTTGTGGTGTTAGAGGCGGAAAAATTGCATAAGGCAGTGAGCCGAAACACTTCGCGGTGGTAGCGTCGAGTGTTGTACTGGAGGCGATTCTGAGGGCACATTTTGTGGTAATTGGTGTTGCATCAGAGAAATTGAACTACGCTTCTGCAAGCATACGGAAGTGATGCAATGAGCTGTACGCAATATTTTAAGTCGCACTGGCGCTTCAGAGTAACGCGCCTTGAAGATGGCCGGTGATGTCGATCTGTGATCTCGAAGTAATTATCTCGGTCAGCACCCCGGAAAACGTGCAATTTGTCAAGGAACACGTGCTTGAGTATCCTTGGCGGACTATGGAGGAGCCTTAAAAATATAGTAAGTAAATATAGCCAGCCGCAGTGTGTGATGTTAGGGTTGACTGCCAAGAAATAATCTCGTTTCCTGGCAGTGTTATCAAAAGCTAGGCTCGCCAATAGTAAATAAAAATCATAAATATCATAGAGATCATAAAAATCATAAAATCATAAAAATCGATGATTTTGCTTTTTAGAAGCATGTCTTGTAAGAATGAAAGTCTTGCTCGCATCAGGAACGTTTATTGAATGCCCTTTCACCGCGTCTTCATATTGTGCACACACACCCTACACACTCACTTATAATCGCAAAACAAGAGAAACCGACATGCGCGCTGTGAAGAAAAGTCGTCCCCTCAAACCACATATTTCTACGCACAAAACTTGGCAAGGTAAGGAAAAAGCATTTCTCAAGATTTTATAAAGAAAACATCACGTCTCACCTCAGCTGGCTTCTAAAAAATAATGTAGTTGTTGATGTCTCCGGTATTTTTAATACTCAGTGCTCACAAATTTTTGTTATCTGAAAGAACTGCTTTCGTTCTTTTGAAGAAGATAAACACATCTAACTAAACTTTTCGCGAATGATAGCCTTCGTCGCTTATATTTCATTAAACAGAATGAAGTTTACAATCGCAACGTTTAGAAACTTTAGCCCATCCTAGCAGAAAAGAAACGACACGACAAATGTCCTACCGAAAAGTTTTGTTGGCAGCATTCGCCCTGTCACCTTGGCTGTGAACTGTAATCCAAGGAAGCCTCCGCTGTGGCTTAGTGGTCTCTCATAGCCTGAGCTGCTTTGGTTCCCTAAACCCCATTAACCATAAGCCTTAAACCATAAACCAAGGTTTCGTAATCATTTTTTAGTTGTAACAGAGCTTGCGGCACAGGATACGTTGGAAAAACCCTGCAGCTGTCCTAATGCAAAACGAATACAAGCTGTAGAAAATGAAATATAGCAAAATAAAAAAGAATATAAACACCTGTCGGTGAAACTCATTGACTTTGATAGTCGCTCTGCAACAAAGCAGCCTCCTTCAAGCATTGAGCTATCCAATGCACCAATTCCTATGCCCCTCCATTGCTATATGCCTGTCCAGACGAATATTTTAGAGCGTGAACGCTTTAGATAATATATATACCTTATGGTAGCGGCCTATCAGGGCAGCATACTCTTCAGGAAGCATGCACTTTTGCCTAAGAAATAATGCGACGATACCGCGGTATAAAATTTGCATCCCGGAAGTTTAATATCATGCCATCGAGAAAAAATTTAAGGGCAATCTTAATTTTATTGATGCGGCGGAATTGCAATACGATTCTTGTTTTACTCACTAATCAATTTCAGTACATATTCTATTCTAATTTTGAGTTCATTCTCTTTCAGCCCCAAATCTATTCGAACTCCAAATCTATTCGAATTACGCCACATTGGTAGATCGCGGCGAGTCTTCACGCTTTAACCGACGCAGTTTCGCAGCGGTTAGGCGATGGCTGTTTCAAACACAGCCATGGCTTGTGTTGCTTTTCCCGAGCAGTGCGAGAAGGAATTCCTCCCACAAGTTCTCATTTTTGCACAATAACTTTCTCATTTTTTGCACAGATGCGCGCAGGACTGCTGTGGTCTGAAACATTGTCTTCTAAGCCTTTTTTATGTTTGCTCATTATTCGTCTGGGTGTCCCTTTTATACCCTATAAATGTAGAGGGGAAGGAGATAGGGGAAGAGCAACATCCCCTAAGCACTATTTGGCAGGCGGAGAGCTCACAAAGGCGCCCACGCCGACGCCAGACAGTTTTTGCTCTCATGACACTCTTATTGTTGTCTATTGAGAAAATACTAGTGAGAAACAGTTTAGTTCCTTTTCTATGCCGGAGGTACGGCGTTCCATCCACATTGTCGCCGGGTACCAACCGGCTTGCAATGGTACAAAGAATCCCCTTGCCTGGTACTCGGATTCATTTCAGAGAAAAGGTTCGAAAACTTAGTCCTGGACCCCACCGAACCTCGATGAAACAGCAGCTTGTGCAACTGCGCTCCTTGACGAAGATTTTTTCGCGATATGAAGATTCATCGCTATCCCAGCAGGTCCTGTTGAACACATTTCTTTACATTTTGTGCAGGCATTAAAGTGACCTCCTACTCCTGCCTATACTATGAAGCACGAGTCAGCGTGCCCAAGGAGTTCAAGGTCTCGCTGTCAAGCATGGACATGCACGTGCATATCCAGGACTTCGCCGAGAGCCCTGAGCAGAGCAGTCTTGCCCTGGACGGCTTCCTTAGAGCCCTTAACGACTTTAACTTCGAGCGGTACGTGTTCACCGGAGACAGCATCGGCCTGGACACTTTCGTGGTTCTGGGCAGTGTCTTCTTCAGCTCACACTGGTTTGCCGCCAGAGGAGCCAAGAGCTCGACGGGAGAGTTCCACGCCTATATTGCGAGGGACAGCCGCTATGACGACGTCCAAACGCTGACTATGACAGGAAGCTTCTAGTATGCCCATTTCAAGAGTGGCAACACCTTCGAGGGCATCTTGTTGGACATCCCGTACCAGGACCCACGGCGAATTCCTTTGCAGTATTTCTCCCGGCACCCTTTTCTGACCTGGTGGCCTTGGAGAAGAATGTGAACACCGCCGTGATACTGACGTGCTTGGGACCGCTGGAACAGAGGGGTCTGGTGGAGGTGACCCTGCCCAGAATGAAGGTGAAGTGCCTCACAGACCTGAAGCATTACCTTCCGCCAATTGGAGTTGTGGACGCTTTCACGAACTACACCGACTTCGTCAACATAGCGCGGCTAAGGGTGTCGGTGGCCAAACACCTCGCGTTGCTTCGAGCCGGCCACAGGCGACCCAAGACGGCGGCGGCCCAAGCTGCAGCCAAGGAAACCGTGGGTGCCGCTAAGGACAAAAGTGTCTTCAAGATAACCGGTGACCGACCGCTTGTTCTCAGAGTTACCGCTCGCGACACAGACACTGTCCTCCTGCTTGGATGCTTTATTCACGTTCTTAAACATCTCGAACGCAGTAAAGCTATTTCTGTCGCAGAAAGACTGACTGTAAATAGTTAGCGTCAGCGTAGAATATTTGTTTATAGAGCCCCATCACCATGCTCTCTGCAAGGTACGCTAGTGCCAGATATTGAGGATTTTTGCAATAGGACAACTTCGATTGTGATGTTTTTCGCGTTGAATTCAGCATTTATGTAATGAAAATTTCCGGAACCAGAGAAAAGAGGCAACTGGAACGTACTTATGTAAGCACTAATTTGGCACTCTATGTATGCCTATGGCATCTATGTATGCCGATGACATCTGCATCTGGGCCTCCTCTGTGACGCGTCTCCAGGTGCGAGCAATACTTCAAAGGGCAGCAGCCATAGCTTCCTTCTATCTCCGAGAGCAAGGTCTGAGCGTATCAGCCGAGAAGTGCGCTATAGTGGCATTCACGCGCAAAAGTATGACTCGTTATCCGCTAACTATTGACGACCATGTCATTGCCTACCGCGCCTCTCATCGTTTTTTAGAAATTGTTATAGATCGGAATTTATCATGGAGCCAACATTGCAGCGTTGTAAAGAAAAAACTAATCTCTATCACACACCTGCTCAGATTTCTTGGCGGCAATTCATGGGGATTGTCGATTCTATCAATGCTGCAACTCTACAGAGCACTCTTTCTGGGATTTTTGCGGTATAGTGCACCAGTGCTTTCAAGCACATGCAAGACAAATTTGCGTGCCTTGCAAGCTGTACAAAGTCAGGCACATCGCACATGCCTGGGTTTCCCTCGCAGCGCATCAACAGTTGCTACCATTGCAATCGCCCAGGACTACCCACTCTCGACGTATATAACCCTTGAAACCCTGCGGATCCACATACGGCATCTAACAAGGATTCTACAGCACCACCTTGTGTCAGTGGCGAATCGAAGACCACACGCAGCGTTTTCAAAGGTTATGCAGCCCACCAGTCGTCCATCCCATCGCAGTTCACCCCGACAGTATGGCCTTCCTCTGCGCTGTGGTGTCTGCGGGAGCCATGCGTGCGCCTCACAATTCCGGGCATAACGAAAAAATCGAACTTATCGACACCGGCCATTAAACAGTCCACACTCTGCCTACTCAACGCCGCATATAGTGACCGCACTCATGTGTATACAGATGGTTCGGTCTCAGGTACAAGTTCAACCTACGCCGTGGTCATTACTGCGAGACTGACCAGTATTATTCAGCAAACTTTGCATCAGACCACCTCCACCGGGTCAGAATTGGCCGCTCTTCGTGCGGCTGTGCAGTACATCGGTGCACAAACACTCCACAAATGGGCTGTGTTATGTGACTCAAAAGCAGCCTTACAGTGTCTTAATTCTGCTTTACGCCATGGCGATCAACCCGCCGCGGTGGCTCAGTGGTTAGGGCGCTCTACTACTGATCCGGATTTCCCGGGTTCGAACACGACCGCGGCGGCTGCGTTTTTATGGAGGAAAAACGCTAAGGCGCCCGTGTGCTGTGCGATGTCAGTGCACGTTAAAGATCCCCAGGTGGTCGAAATTATTCCGGAGCCCTCCACTACGGGCACCTCTTCCTTTCTTCTTTCACTCCCTTCTTTATCCCTTCCCATACGGCGCGGTTCAGGCGTCCAACGATATATGAGACGGATACTGCGCCATTTCCTTTCCCCCAAAAAATAATTATTATTATTCATGGTGATCACAATCAACTCGTAGCTGAATTAAGACAGCTCCAACACCAGGCGCAGGAAGAGGATCATGACATCGTCTTCGAGTGGATACCGGGACACTCTGGCATTGTTGGAAACGACGCAGCTGACGCTGCAGCTCGATCGGCTCACGGCAGTGCCTACATTGTCCAGATACCGTTGACAAGAGCCGACGCAGCAAGACATCCGCGAATGCTTGGCCGAAGAGAGCTTTTAGCGTCATGGTCCTCTACTAGCAACTCCACGTGCCGTCTGCACCGCCTGGACCCCTTACTCCGACTCAGTCCTCCGTCCGGCCTCTCCCGCTGCGATGCTACGTTGTTGTGTCGCCTGTGGCTGGGAGTGGCGTTCAAAAATGCCTACTCCCACTTAATCGCAATGGCAGACTCTCCTGCCTGTGGGATCTGTGGCTGCGACAAAACTGTAGAACACTTTCTTTGTAACTGCCCTCGGTTTCAGCGTGAGCGTGCACTCCTCGCTGCAACACACCGCCGTTTAAATCATCGGCCCCTTACTGAAGCAAAGATTCTGGGTCCTTGGAGTAAGCCTTAATCGCAGAGGACAGCTTTGAAGGTACTTTTAAAAATCTTGAAGGACTCAGGACTGGGTGCAAGATTGTGAACAGTGTGTGCTCTGTGTACCCTGCAAGTAACGGCCAACGGACACGTGGAAAAGTGATCATATCCCTTTGTTCTCTCCCTTTTCTATCTCTCCCTTCGTTACCTTTCCCACGTGTAGGGTAGCATACTGGGCGCTGCCTAGTTAACCTCCCTGCCTTTCCGTCTTTCTCTCTCTCTCTTTTGGCACTCTATAACAACGCGCCTCGAGGTTGCTTATTAATATACACTTAAGTACTGCTTGAAATTATGTGCGAAATAGTCAATCATTTCGTTCAGTACGCTATTAAAGAGCTCATTTCATTCTCCTGGCATAGACACGAGTGTCTCTTTCGGGAAGTGAGTAAATAATTTATTCTTGCATGCAATAACGCATCAATATTTCTACATTCTCAAACATATCTTTTCTTTTACAGCAAGAAAGGTTCCATTTGTTTATCTTGTTAGAACTCCCATATGTATCCTAATACTGTATACGCAGCCTCTGTCTCTAACATGGGTGTGCTCAAGATGGTCCGCTTATCGTTGCACATGAGGTGAATAATGCTTTAGTCTGCCATTTCGAGGGCCTAGTGGATGGAATTTGAGACATACACTACATGACTCTTGATCTACTCGGTAATATCTGGAGGCTTTATACAAGAGAACCGGGACAGAGAAAATAAGCGGATGCGAGCGCATAACAATTATTACCGAACAAAAATATCTGCAGCGCGAAAAGAGCGGAGACCAGAAGGAACACACGAGACAGGACAGGCGCTTAATTGTCCCTGCTTCTGTTCGTTCTTTCTGCACTGCGGTTTCCGTGAATTAGCTATGCACCAAATAGCCCCGACAAATGTCCTTATTATGTGACTATGACATCGTGTATGATTCGATGATGCAGAAGCCGAAGCGCCATATGCCTCTCCTTTCAGTCACTACTTCCCTTGAAAATAAGCATATTGTTTGTTCAATGGATGATTTGGGTTTTCAAATCAGGTTCATAGCTTCACTTGCCGCTATGTAATTCCAGGTGGCCTACAAAGAGAATCTGATGATTATATGCGCTTTTAAAATTATTGAACATGCTTTCATAAACGCAAGTATTTCATCATCTCTTACGAACGTTGTACTCAAAGTCTTACCGAAAAAGGTGCTACTACGCACTCCAGGAAGGCTACTTGGGCGAACTATACTTCAACACTCTACTAAAATTGCACAAGACGAGATCTTCCTGTTACATGCAAGCACACAGATACACTATGAGACAAGAATACCAGAGTCAAATCTTATATTCACTACTGAGCATTTACCAATATGGTATGACCGCCATGAAAATTATGAACTACATAACCACTAGAGCAATAAAAGTTCCTAATAGATGTGGAAAGTCCGACGTATAAGGTCATTAAAGTAGTGATAGCCCGCGTCAGACGTCATGAAGACATTCTCAGGTGATCTGTGTCCTGTGGCCAGTGGGCTGCCAGTGGACAGCAAAGAAGGCGTTCCTATGTGGTGCACGTTTGAACGCGAATTGACATCCGCATTAAACATTAAAAGACAAGTGGTATATAAAGGACGTCCTTCAAACGTAGCATAATATATTGATACTAAAGATTCATTGAACAATAAATGTTTCTGCTCGCAAGAAATGGCTTTTAGCAAGCAGACACCTCGACTCGTGTGTTTCAAATAACAATTAAAAAGTATGCGCTACGCTGAGAGCACTAAAAAAAGGCGATCACTCAAACCGACCCCACAGGCTACCCAAAAGCATAAACAGAGTAAGATTAAGAAGAGGTGATGCTGGGCAAGCAAATACGGGCAAAGTGAAAACTGCACAGGTAAATATGTAGCGTACATACAAAGAAAAAAACATCAGCCAACATACAAGAATCAACTCCGCCACAGAATCCCAGATGTCTCAACTTGAATTGCACCACAGTTTCACTCCATCACAGCCACATATACACGCACAGACACAAACACGTACACACGTTCATTAACGCGGTGTACGTCATTGGTGGTGGAACATCTTGCAGGTGTTATTGGCCCTCATAGGACTCTCTGGAGGGCACTCGAACGCCAGGGCGAACTGGGTGTTCCAGAGAAGGCCTGAGTTGCAGGGCGAATTGCGGGCGTCGCCCGTGCAGAGCAGGTAGCAGAATGAGATGTAGAAGAGCTGCCAGGGCGACATAGATGTCAGGCCGGTGAGCAGCAGCGGTCGCGAAGACTTATAGACCCCAGACTCACCCGGCCTGCCGCCACTGTGGGCCTCGTAGATGTTCGAGGCGGCCTCGGTGGCGCTCGCGATTACCACGTGGTCGCGTGATGGAGGACTGGCGTTCCGGGCCGTGCACGCCGTGAAATTTGCGAAGGCCACAGGCTCGCTGCCGTGGGTGCCGTGCTTCAGGTAGGACAACACCGTAGCCCGTGCTAGTGACGTCACGAAGGTACCGTACCTGTAGCGACGACGGTGGTGCTTACTGGTAATGGCTGAAGCACGCTGCGTTTGTCTTATAGCTATGTCACTGAGATGTTAGTTTACCTAGCTGTCCTCATAGCAGCGGTAACAGCTGCAGCATGGTAGTAGTCAGTGGTTGTAGTAGCAGTAGAAATATCAAGAACAGATTATCGGTTTTACGATAAATAATATTAGCAGCAGCAGTAATAATGCCTCATCTGATCTAGACACAGGCCTCATCAATGTAATGGAAACCGTTAAAAGGACCTACTTGCGTTTCCTGAGAGTGCGTGTGTTACCTTATGTAAGAGGCACGTCTAATGTGCGATGTCCGTGAACTTGGTCGCAACGTGGTCGCAATTTCCGGAGCCTTGCACTACGGCTTCCATCATAGGCTGAGTCGCTTTGAGACGTAAACCCCTATAAACCAAACCAAACCATCACGTTTTCCAGTTATTTGCAGTATCCTGTCCGGCTCAGTGCCACGCAAACTTCTCCAGTGTATTTGCGTCTGTTAAGGACGACATGACATCACCGCTCCGGAATTTTGTGGTCCCGTTTCGACCGACCAACATTACTGCAATGCGGCGGCGAAGTGGCAATGATGAACGGAAAGGACCAGTATTTGTCTCGTATCGGGACGCGCATTTTAACCACGCCGTAAGGGAGGGATCAAGCGAGTGAAGAAGGGAAAGTGAAAGATTCGCCGAAGTGAAAGCCACTCCTAATTTCTTACTCCATCCCTAGAGTTGCTGCCGTTATGTGTAAGCTGCGAGTACGAAGTGAAGGATTCCAGTACGACGGGATGGGCTTGTCAACGAATGAAAAAAGCGCACTTGTGGAAGACGTCGTTTTGAAATCGTAGTGTCTTCCTCCAAACAATATAGTATGTTAAGTACCCAGTGCTTATGCTGTGCGATGCAGAGCACGAATGAGAACCCCAAGTGGTCTAAACTGATTCGGAGGCCTCCACTACGGCGCCTCTTCCTCTCTTCCAACTTTAACTGCCTCCTTCATCACTCCTCACGACGAAGATCAGTTTCCGAATTAAAGTGCGACCAATATTGAGATTTTCCTTTACCCATAAGACGCATTTACCTAACTTTCACACTCTCTCGGTCCCATTAACTGATCATCGCTCTAATTTCATGCTCTGCGAAAGCAAGGGAAGTAGCGAAATGAATACGCTGACTTGAACTCAGATACATTTTTCGGGGACTCAAAATAAAGAACACAGCTCACCTGATGTAGTCGGGGACGTCTGGCTCGTAGTACGGGAACATGATGGCCGTTGGCAGCATGAGCACGTCCTTTTCCCGGGCCATCTGATCGAAGGGCTCCTCTCGGGAGGACGCAAGCTCCTCAGCCAGGAAAAGGCGCCACAGCGACGCAGCTGTTCCACGCGAGTTCACCGTCATAGTACGAACGTTCACCACAATGTTGTCGCCGATGTCGCCAAGATTGGCCAGCATCTGCACCGCGAGGCAGCTCGGTGAATAGTGCGAAGGTGCGACCTCAATTACTCAGCCACCGCGTCCAGGGTAAGTGGACGCCACGCGTGCGTCGCTTGTGTTTGCGTATAAAAGTCCAGAAACCGCCAATACAAAAAGGCAGGTTTTACCCGCCGCGGTGGCTCAGTGGTTAAGGCGCTCGTCCACTGAGCCGGAGTACCGGGTGCGAGCCTGATCGCGGCGGCCGCGTTTCTAAGGAGGAGGTAAAACTTTATTAAAGTTAAGGGGAGTTGGGCGAGCTTAAGGGCGGGGTCCTCATTCCAGGGCTCCACTGGCATGAGCTGCCCTACGGACCTGTTGTATGAGGGCCCGCAGGGTCCTCAGCGTCAGGAGCCTCCCACCGCTCAAAAAACGTGTTTTCCGTCTGTAGAGTGTTTGGTTTGGCCCCACAACCCCACGAAATATGAAAGAGTGAACAGCGGGCCTGGCACCAGGGAAAGGTGTCGGAGTATAATGTTGGGTGTATGAGATGTAGTCTATGGAGGTTTGGAAATGTGTTCGTCTATATCTGCTGCCAAGAGACCGCATCTGCGGTGTCTAATTTCCTATGAAGTGGAGGGAAATGTCCTTTGAATACGCTGAAACACGAGGCGTTCATTATGCCTCAAAGATAGAGGGGTAAAATAAATAATAATAATTAATTTTTGGGGAAAGGAAATGGCGCAGTATCTCTCATATATCGTTGGACACCTGAACCGCGCCGTATGGGAAGGGATAAGGGAGGGAGTGAAAGAAGAAAGGAAGAAATAGGTGCCGTAGTGGAGGGCTCCGGAACAAGTTCGTCCACCTGGGGATCTTTAACGTGCCCTGACATCGCACAGCACACGGGCTCCTTAGCGTTTTTCTTCCATAAAAACGCAGCCGCCGCGGTCGGGTTCGAACCCGGGAACTCCGGCTCAGTAGTCGAGCGCCCTAACCACTGAGCCACCGCGGCGGGTAGAGGAGTAAAAGCGGACACGGTCTGTGGCCCCGCTTGGTTGGTGCCTCGAGCTAGGGCACAAAAGGCGCCCGTGTGCTGTGCGATGTCAGTGCACGTTAAAGATCCCCACGTGGTCGAAATTATTCCGGAGACCTCCACTACGGCCACCTCTTTCTCCTTTCACTTTCTCCTTTATCTCTTTCCTTACGGCGCGGTTCGGGTGTCCACCGATATATGTGAGACAATTACTGCGCCATTTCCTTTCATAACAATAATAATAATTGGTTTTAGGGGGGAAAGGAAATGGCGCAGTATCTGTCTCATATATCGTTGGACACCTGAACCGCGCCGTAAGGAAAGGGTAAAGGAGGGAGTGAAAGAAGAAAAGAAAAAGAGGTGCCGTATTGGAGGGCTCCGGAATAATTTCGACCACCTGGGGATCTTTAACGTGCACTGACATCGCACAGCACACGGGCACCTTAGCGTTTTGCCTCCATCAAAATGCAGCCGCCGCGGTCGGGTTCGAACCCGGGAACTCCGGATCAAAAGCCGAGTGCCCTAACTACTGAGCCACCGCGGCATGTGCGGGCAAAATTCTTGTACAATGGCGGTGGTGCCTGATCCCAGGGAATAATATTATGCAATCCTAGACCGTCTAGGCCCACGCAGATCGCAGCCTGCACGCATCGGCCTCGCGCCGATGCAAGACGCTGCTTTTCCAGCATTTCTCAGGCCGAGACTGGCATTTTGATGCCCGAATTACGAAGAAAAAAAGAGAATAACTATTACCTCCACGTTTAATTGCTAGCTAATGCACCCGAACGTAAAAGCGAACATCAAAGTTTTGTAATCAGCGCTAAAGTTTCAGAAGTCGTCTTGTCGCCAATTAGCAACAATGAGTGTTTGGTTCATTTTTTGCTGTTCGTATAAGTTGCTTAATTGAAAGGTGAAATAGAAGGCATCAAATAAACCCGAAGGCCAAGTCACTGTAAACAATTTTTTATCCCCAACAATTGTTTCCTATATTCTCCTGAGCATTTGGAAGGAAATGAGCGACTAGGAATAGTTGAGCACTGGCTGGAAGTAGCACATTCGTTCCCTCTTTGCCTTCAAACAACTTGCTCACTCATACCCAACAATTCTGGAAAAAAGCATTTTTCAACAGGAAACCTTTCATGAAAGAATTTTTTCACATAATAGAAGATTTCACTATAATAACCAATATATCCTCAGATCCCCCGACAGCAGTCTTGTATTTCTTTATTAACGTTTTTACTGCCATCAAAAGCGTCTCCAATGGTTGTCTATGGCAAACTTGTTCGATGCGATAGATAAAACACTTCAAAAGAAAGATTTTGATACAAATCAGAAAAATGGACCATTACCTTCAATATTGCCGCGAAGCTTGCTTTTTGTCTGGAACCTGCTGCTCTCGCTCGCGGGGCGAACTTTTGGCTCAGTCAACCCCCGGCGCTGCTTCGCTTGGGGGATCTTCTTATCGCGGCAGGCACGCCGCATTATCAATTTTCTGGGACGCGAGACGCGACCAGAGTTATCTCGATTTTTCCTAGCCTCGCGCAAGTGTGCCTACTATGTTCTGGAACTTTCCTTGCCGCCTTTAAAATCGAGCACGGCTAAGAGCGGCGGACATTCTGTTAGTCGACGACCGCCGAGCACGTTCGCTGCTATCGCCGCCGCTGAGTTTTCAGAGCTGTTCTTAGTGGGCGTAAGCCAGCCTATTAAAGTATTCTCTTACGAGCTGCTCTGTGCCTTCCTCAAGACCGGACCCCAGTCGGTGCTACGTGACCCCGGCGGAGTTCCCGTCACCACCTCGCGACATCTGGTGGAGGTGCGGGGTACATGCACCCAACCCAACCTGGAAGATCCACCGTAGAGAACGAGAGCCAAGAAGATCCCGAGGTACGACACAGCCGCCGTCTTCAAGGCCTGCAAGCTCAGCACGGATTACTACCGGATCCTACCCGACCTACGAACAACGTTCGGGCCCAAGGAAATGCGACACCTGGAGAACCCGTGACAACCGTCCGCTGTGCTTCCACTGCGGTGAAGCCGGTCACGTCCTGCGTCACTGCCCGTTCCGACGCATCGGTCTTCGCGGATTCGCCGTTGACGCACCACGACCACGCTTCGGCCAACATCCACAAGAAATCGACGACTACCTGCGCCGCGACGAATACGTGTCGAGCCGATTTTCCCGCTCACCCTCGCCGCGAGCCTCGCGCTTCACGTCGCCCTGCCACAGCTACGCAGCGGCTGTGCGAGGAAGGTCCCCCAGCCCCCGTAGGGGAAACTGAAAACAGCAACCTTAGGAGGTGGGGTTGCTTCCCGGCAAAAAAACGAAGACCCTCCAACGACGAGAACTCACGGCGACGCCGCACCGACGACGACACGACGCAACTTAGAGACCCCCAGGCCACCGACATCGACAAGCCCCTGCAGCCGCAGTCGCAATCACCGACCAAGCCGTGACCCGACGCCGAAAGTTACGTGCAACGCAAGAGCAAGGACTTCCGATCTAGAGGTGACTGTCGACGGCCGAAACGTTACTGCTCTAATCGACACGGGAGCTGACTATTCCGTGCTGAGTGGTTCCTTCGCCGACCGAAGCTTTACCTCCGAAAACGACCCCAGATCAGTCAAAGGCCCTCAGTGTTCTCGATGAAGAACTAACCATCCCACCCCGGTCCAGCGTCATCGTCCCCGTCTGTGCAAGAAATTTCGAAGACGCAGAAGGCATCATCGAGGGAAACACGCAGTTGCTCTTAGACAGACGACTTGGCGTCGCAAGAGGCATCGCTCATTTGCGGCATGGAAAAGCCGAAGTACTGGTCACGAACTTCAGCGAAGAATACCGACACCTCAACAGAGGCACTACAATTGCGTTCTTGGACGAAGCAACTGATTTACTGGACGCCTTCATCATCTCCGATGAACCTGCAAATGACAGCCTAAAGCAAGACCATGCTCCCACGTTCGCCATCAACCCAGCATTACCCCGGGACCGACGAGAGAAAATCACCCTTCTTCTTCAAAGTTACAGCGAATGTTTCGCCTCGTTATCAAAGGTGCGACAAACGACGATAGCCAAACATCGAATTATAACCGACGAACACACCAGACCTCTCCGCCAAAGCCCTTACCGTGTGTCGCCGCGAGAACGACAGGCCATCCGGGACCAAGTAGAGGAAATGCTTCGCGACGACGTCATCCAACCTTCGAAGAGCCCATGGGCGGCACCGGTCGTTCTAGTGAGAAAGAAAGACGGTGCTCTTCGATTCTGCGTCGATTATCGGCGACTGAACAAGATTACGAAAAAAGACGTCTACCCCCTCCCGAGGATCGACGACACTCTGGACAGGCTCTGCTATGCCAAGTATTTCTCGTCGATGGATCTCAAGAGTGGATATTGGCAGATTGAAGTCGACGAAAGAGACCGGGAAAAGACTGCCTTCATCACACCGGACGGACTGTACGAGTTCAAAGTCATGCCATTTGGGCTTTGCTCCGCACCCGCAACTTTCCAAAGTGTAATGGACACAGTGTTGGCAGGCCTCAAATGGCAAACCTGTCTCGTCTATCTAGACGACGTTGTAGTCTTCGCAGCGAGCTTCGAGGAACACCTCCGGAGGCTGAAGGCAGTACTCGACGCAATCAAGTTATCCGGACTTACCCTGAAGCCTGAAAAGTGCCGGTTTGCCTACCACGAACTATTGTTTCTCGGCCACATCATCAGCAAGGACGGCGTGCGCCCCGACCCACAGAAGACAGCCGCCATTGCCAATTTCCCGCAGCCTCATGACAAGAAGGCGGTCCGCAGATTTCTGGGATTGTGTGCTTATTACAGACGCTTTGTGAGGAATTTTTCGCGCGTCGCGGAACCTCTGACCAAGCTCTCCAAGGCAGACGTACCATTCACATGGAATTCGGCACAAGCGGAAGCCTTCAACGACCTTCAGCGTCTCCTGCAGTCTCCACCGGTGCTAGGGCACTTTGACGAAAACGCCGAGACAGAAATCCATACCGACGCAAGCAGCTTTGGTCTAGGCGCCGTGCTCGTCCAGAAAAACGAAGGAGTCGAAAAAGTAATAGCATATGCAAGTCGTTCATTGTCGAAAGCAGAAGCGAACTATTCGACCACTGAAAAGGAGTGCCTTGCGATCGTCTGGGCTACATCGAAGTTCCGTCCCTACTTGTATGGACGCCCGTTCAAGGTTGTGAGCGACCACCATGCATTGTGCTGGCTGGCTAACTTGAAGGACCCCTCTGGCCGTCTCGCTCGATGGAGCTTGCGCCTCCAAGAATTCGACGTCACGGTGGTCTACAAGTCTGGGCGAAAGCACTCCGACGCTGACTGCCTGTCACGAGCCCCTGTCGACACGCCGCCAAAAGACGATGACGACGACGCTTTCCTTGGACTGCTAAGTTCCAGCGACTTCGCACGACAGCAGCAATCTGATCCTGACCTACAGCGCCTGTACGAGTATCTTGAGGGGAAGTCCCCTTCACCTCCTGCCCTCTTCAGGCGTGGACTATCGTCCTACTGTCTGCAACAGGGAATCGTCGTGAAGAAGAATTTCTCACCGAACAAGGCCGCCTACCTTCTCGTCGTCCCGAAGAGCCTTCGGGAGGAAATTCTGCAGGCTTCGCATGACGAACCAATGGCTGGCCACCTCTGGTTTACTCGCACCCTCCGCCGAATCCAAGAGAGATATTACTGGCCTCGTCTATCCTCCGACGTCGCGCACTACGTTAAGAGTTGTCGTGAATGCCAACGCCGGAGAACGCCACCGAAAAGACCAGCAGGGTTCCTGTAGCCGATTCGACCGCCATCAAGACCTTTCCAGGAGGTCGGTATGGACCTACTTGGCCCCTTCCCAACATCGACGGGCAACAAGTGGATTATTGTGGCGACCGATTATCTCACCAGGTACGCCGAAGCAAAGGCCCTCCCGAACGGCACAGCAGCAGAAGTCGCCAAATTCTTCGTCGAATCCATTCTTTTACGACACGGCGCCCCCGAAATACTGATAACAGACAGGGGGACAGCGTTCACGGCGGAGCTAACCCAGGCCATTCTGCAGCACAGCCATACAAGTCACCGGAGAACAACTGCGTACCATCCGCAGACAAACGGGCTTACAGAACGCCTCAACAAGACCATCGCCGATATGCTTTCTATGTACGTAGACGCAGAACACAAGACATGGGACGTCATTCTTCCCTATGTGGTGTTCGCCTACAACACCGCTGTGCAAGAGACCACCCAAATGACACCATTTAGTCTCGTCCACGGGAGGGAGGCCACGACCACACTCGACGCCATGCTGCCCGACGTTACCGACGAAAGTAACCTCGACGTCGCCGCCTACCTGCAGCGCGCAGAACAAGCTCGACGACTTGCCCGTGAGAGAATACAAGACCAGCAGCGCACCGACGCCCGACGCTACAATCTTCGAAGACGCGCAGTGCATTACAAGCCAGGCGATAGAGTTTGGGTTTGGACGCCGATTCGCCGCCGCGGACTGAGTGAAAAACTTCTGCGCCGCTATTTCGGCCCGTACAGGACTCTTCGCAGACTGGGTAATCTGGACTATGAACTCGTCCCTGACGGAGTTACAGCATCCCAGAGACGCCGCACACGCTCAGAAGTTGTCCCCGTCGCCCGTCTGAAGCCTTACTATTCGCGCTAATGACTCTTTGTGCTTACATTATGAGTATTTATTTTGTATGCTCTGTATCTTTATGTCCGTTATCCCTATTTTTAAGCATCGGGTCGATGCTTCTTTAAGGGGGGAGTAATGCCGCGAAGCTTGCTTTTGTCTGGAACCTGCTGCTCTCGCTCGCGGGGCGAACTTTTGGCTCAGTCACCCCCCGGCGCTGCTTCGCTTGGGGGATCTTCTTATCGCGGCAGGCACGCCGCATTATCAATTTTCTGGGACGCGAGACGCGACCAGAGTTATCTCGATTTTTCCTAGCCTCGCGCAAGTGCGCCTACTATGTTCTGGAACTTTCCTTGCCGCCTTTAAAATCGAGCACGGCTAAGAGCGGCGGGCATTCTGTTAGTCGACGACCGCCGAGCACGTTCGCTGCTATCGCCGCCGCTGAGTTTTCAGAGCTGTTCTTAGTGGGCGTAAGCCAGCCTATTAAAGTATTCTCTTACGAGCTGCTCTGTGCCTTCCTCAAGACCGGACCCCAGTCGGTGCTACGTGACCCCGGCGGAGTTCCCGTCCCCACCTCGTGACAATATCTTCATAACAGTGTCTTACAATTTTCCAATTTTTCAAAATTTTATGTCCTAAATGTTTGAGATGTTGTAGCCAAACATTTTTACTGGGTAGCAGTGGCTGCTAAGAACATATTTAAATGACACTTTGTAACCTAGATCAATGTAGTAATGAGTGCATGGCATGCAAACAGTATGTTGTAAATTCGTGACTATGGACAGTGAAATTCTGGGCGGACTAAGTGCAGCAGTGGCACAATGCATTGCGACCGGTGTGTACGTAGGCGGTACAGCTGCTTAGCAAGGTTGATGTCATAGCTGCTTCAGCTGTCGCCCCAAAGTAAGGTCACTACGCTAGCGGACAGGAAATTCTGCAGGTTTTACACCACGTCTATAACTCACTAGCAACCATCAAAGCGTAAAGATGCCGCCACAAAAAGAAAGCTCACGGCTCTCACAAAAAAAAAAATTGTAGTTACACCTCCTAACTCGGGCACCATCGACGAATTCGTACTGTTTGGGTATTTATTTACTCGTTCAATTCAAATCTACTCAACATTGGGATTTTTTTATAAACAAGCTTGATTAAGAACGAATGCTGTTGTTGCTTTTACAGCGAAGATGATGTCTCATGTACACTATACGAAGGAAGGTAACTCTTTAGGGGAGAGAAAAAATTTAAGCGATGATAAGACACTTGATGTGATAGTTCTGAAAAGTCGATTGGATTCACTCTCGATGATTATTTTGGTGCTTTTACGCTGTGGAGGCCTCCGGAATAATTTCGACCACCTGGGGATCTTTAACGTGCACTGACATCGCAAGGCGCCCGTGTGCTGTACGATATCAGTACACGTTAAAGATCCCCAAGTGATCGAAATTATTCCGGAGCCCTCCACTGCGACACCTCTATTTTTCCTTTCTTCTTTCACTCTCACCTTTATCTCATACCTTACGGCGCGGTTCAGGTGTCCAACGATATATGAGACAGATACTGCGCCATTTCTTTTCCACAAAAACCAATTACTATTATTATTATTATTACGCTAATGAATTAATTTACTCAAAGTCAAGGAAGCCCTCGAGATATAATTTATCTGGAGGTTGAAGATGGAAGGAAGTGATTCGAGGATGGTAGTGGGTGCACGGGCAGCTCTCATGTAATGAGTGAAGTGGGCAGGTGACTGGAGGGTGCCACTTCTGAGTGGCTGCCGGGCTTTCCACTGCATAACTTCATATAACTCAAGCTGACTGTAGGGCAAACCTGAGCCACAAGTAGAGAAATTTCGTGTGCGGTGATAGTGTTCATGAAGTGCATTCGGTTGTGGCTGAGTTCAGAATGACCATCGATCTCGGCCGTGCTCTATTAAAAGATCAGGGTGAAATATCCAGACAAGGTTACTAAGCAGTGCAGGACAATCCTGCACTTTCTACACGCTGTCATGCGCGGTTATGACTGGTCCGCCGGGGTCTGGTCATTTTTCTAGCATGAAAGAAAAAGGGATAACGCCGTCTTTCAGAGGCGAATAACAAAGAACATAGAAAACAAATCAAAGCAACGCCGCGATATTTTATTGCGAAGCAATACTACTTTAGGTCGCACTTCAGCCCGTTCCGTGGCGAGGCGGTGGTAGGCACCATTGACCTTTAGCGTGACCTCGCTGCGTGACGTCACACCACGTGACCTAGAGTAACGTCACACCAGCTGTGTAAAAACGGGGCCCCATCTCACGCCGTCGCGAGGCGAGGCGGTAGCCACCAACGGCGGCCTAACTCCCGCTCCTCTCACCAGGGGCGCTACGGTCGGTGTGACGTCACACAAGTTGTGTAAAAACGGGGCCCCATCTCACGCCGTCGCGAGGCGAAGCGGTAGCCACCAACGGCGGCCTAACTCCCGCTCCTCTCACCAGGGGCGCTACGGTCAGAGTGACGTCACACCAGCTGTATAAAACAGCTCCGCTCCTCTCGCCAAGGCAGTCATACAGCCAGATGTTACGATGGTGCCTACGAACAAGGCAGCTCGGCAGAATGCAAAGAGGAAGCATCAGCGAGCTACGGAGACGGAAGAAGAAAGACTTTCTAAGCGGCGTGCCCAGTATGCAGCTCGGCGACAACGTGCAACCTCCTCTGTGGAAACACCAGAAGCAAAGGAACAAATTATGAGTTTGCCCGACAGTGAGTCTCCTTCTAATAGTTCAGAACGCTGGAACGCGACTAAACGGCAGAGGCGTGTCCAAGAAACCGCGGAACAGCGGCAGCAGCGGCTCGAGAAGGAACGTGCGTTTCGAGAGAAGGAAAACGAAAAGCGAAGAAAACAGCGTGCAGAAGAAACACCCCAGCAGAGACAAGAGCGTTCGAAGAAAATTGCTTCGCAATCACCAGGCTTAACCAAGCTAAGCCACGGTCGTTTTTTTTAGTCACTACTTGTACGCAGGACTGCCTGAATCTGCTTAGGAATTGATTTCTGCCCCATCTACTATCCTTTAACGTTTTACATCGTGGTAATTATTTCTCTTGTGTGCCTCTCTATCACATTCCTTTCATTTCCGCCAACCACTATTACCTAGTTCCTTACGGCGCCCATTGACCGTCGTCACCCCACTAACGATGAATGCGAACACGAATCTCAGATGCTACCACACCATTCTTGAACATGCTACAACGTATATGCCTTGAAACCAGATAAAAATAATTTCTTATTCAGTCTGTCCTCCTTCCACGCGGCGGAGATTTTAGAACAGCTTTTCAAAACAGCGGAGCCTAGAGGAGGAAAATCACCGCTTCCACTAGTGTGGCACGCAATCTGAAACCCGGCAAATATGTCCATACCTGGTTTTCTCGAAGATCTAGGTACCAGTGATTCTCAGGATTATGCCTCCGCATCCAGCTTTAATTCACAGGCTTAGGGAAACCGAGGAACCAGCTAAGGATATCGATGACATCGCATTCGACAGTTTATTTGGGCCCATTTTGTTCGACACAGGAGTCTAAAGGGTATTGACGCTACACATGTCTGCTTTGTATGATTTCCGAATATTTATACGATGAGAAACTGCCTGCGCTGCGAAGTGTACACCCGACTGTTTCACCCAGCAGCGAGCCGAAAAAGACCGCTTTGTAGCAGAAAAACAATAGGAGCCAGAGGTTCGTTTTTCCAGAACTATCTGCAACCGGATAGAGAAACATTTTTTATGTACCAATTTTTTTGCAATTTTAGTTTCAGATAAAAGCATATCTTTGCAAGTATTGTTAAACGTTTATGCAAACCATTAATTCCGCAAATTAAGTTTCATAATAATATATAAAACACTTTATGAAAGCTGTTATTAATAAACTGTGTGTTTAACTGGCTTCAGTTGACGTATTGAGAGAAATTTTTAACTACAATGATATGCGCCAAAAACAAACAAATACCCCAAAAATACTAACATTTTTACCACGACAAAGAGAGTGCACAAAGATGATGTGGCACTTTTCGCGGCCGGGCCCTGCATTTTTCTTCTGTTTTAATCTTCACAAATCTACTCATCGTCGTTAATGAGGCGTATGGCAATGTGCAAGTTGCAGAAAAGGTCATGGAAGAAATTGACTGCGAATATACAATGTGGTTTGCGAAATTTGCATTAGCACTGTTAGTTGTACATTTCGCTTGAATGTATCGATGAAACACGTTTTACTGATTGGGTTGACTTTAAGAGAGAGAGAGAGCAATCTTTATTGCTCGGATTAGAAAGGTTGGTGTTGGAGTCGTCGGAAAAAGACTACCAGAAAAGAATTGAACAATTTCGTCTAGTTTTTCCATGTCACCCCACCCGTCCTACTATGCCCCTTGTCGTAGCTGTCCATACACGGACAGACAGCTTTTCAAGCCCATGATCTCTATCTAGTCCACCCTTCTCACCCACCGCATTCCTTTCTACTGAACCGGCGCATTTCTTTATCATCGTTTTGCAGGGCAACCGTTTGACCCTCTTTAGCAGGTATCCCGCCTATAGAACAGACTTCAATTCTCGCTCGCCATCCCATCACACATTCCACATCACAACCTCCTTCCCCACCGGAACTTCTTCCTCGGAGCGAACGAACTGTTTGACCCACCCAATGATTAACACATTACCCAGGCGAAGACAAGTCCTCTTCAAGTAATGCTGGGTAAGCAAACTGAGGCTCCCCCCTTATACCTTGTTGACATTGTTTTAACGCGACGCGCTATGGAGCTCGTGTCGCAGGAAAAGCCGGCGTGGGCATCGGTTCTCGGAGTCAGAGTCGTTGACCGTGAGCGTAAACCGTGACAGAAATTCCCCTTAGAAGCTACCTGGGAGGCAGGTGGGGCCACCTAGGTCATGAGACCTTGTGGTGTCATCACAACCTGCCCAGCGGATTGTGAGAAAACTGCCCGCCGTGGCAGGTGGCACTTAAAATAATTATTGGTGGCGAGAGGTTGCTCGGGATGAACACCCTCGGTCTCACAGGCATCACCGGTGGCAGCAATTGCCATCGCAGGGCAATGGCGCATCGCTTAACCGCTGCACCACTGCACCACGAGAGGAATGGCGACTCCCAAGGATCTAGAATGTAAAGTAGGGAATCGCCAAATTCGTATATATGGACATTAACCCTTTAACGCTATAGCATCGTACCCGTAAAGGCGAAGCTTAAGTGCCTACTGCGATATTTTTAACGGACATGTTCAGGGCACGTAAGCCAGACACCAGATGAATGAGGGTCCCTGAGAGTAACAGTGTGTATTTCAAGTAAAGGAAGACGTGCAAGGGGCAGAAGGAAATCCGGCGGCAAATGCAGCTAGGGCAACTTATGGGCATAATGTGATCTCTGCTAGCCCAGGATAGGGTTTATAAGAGGTCAGAGGAGGATTATTTGGTCCTGCCGCGCACGTAACTAAAAACTTAGCAAACAAATTATGATCCAGCCACGTGTATAGCGCGTGATCACTTGATTCTCATAGTAGCCAGTAAATTCAGCAGCTTTGCTTGTGTATATCCGCGGCTGATGTGTTCGAGGTAGAGAGCCCTCACCGACGGCAGCTCGGCTGACACGGAGTTTTGAAGGAACTCGAGCATTCGGCCCAGCTCGTTCCAGTCGTAGGTGGCATCTCTGAGCGTGCCGAAATAGGTGCGCCTCACGCTCCGTGCCATGGCCTCCACGTCCCGGCGCACGTCATCCGTGAAGTGACGCTCGACCACGTACGTGATGGAGGCCACGCCCATGTGCCTCTTCAGCAGCTGGAAGCAGTAGCCCTGCGATCGAGGCATCCCAGGCACGCCGTGCTTTGCTGCTAGAGTTATGCAAACCTCATAGGAGCACGAGACAGAAAAAAATACGTCAAGGATAGTTCACTTTGCGCCAGAGCCATCCTCCAACACACAAGTATTAGACAACTGCCGTTCTGAACTACATTATACCTCGACCATTTTACATTTGCATTTCTTTTACAGAAGCATTTTTAGAGAAGCGTTTTTACAGAACCCCCAAAGAAGAAAACTTACAAGCCTGTTCACTCTTCGCATCGGATACTATGCTGCCGGTCAGTTAAAATTTACTGTAGCCCTGGCTAGTCCAGATACATGATTATGCTTACATAGCCGTAGCCTTTGAATTCCTTTGATTTCTCAACTTGAGGGGCGCACAGCGTGTTACAGAAACAGAGTGACGCAATCTCGCGGCAGTGCCAATCTTTGCGGATTAGGCGCCATAGCATTCAGCAGAGGCCTAACAACCAGCTGGAAAGAATAAAGAAAGAAGTCTTGAGGAATAAATGTACCCTAGCCGCTGTACAAACTGCACACATACGAATAACATGGTGTGATAGGTCCATGGGAAGTCACGAAGGAAGGAAGTGGACGACAGAAAACAGCTAACAGCGCTCATAACCATCAAATTTGATGCAAACGAAGTTGAATATATTTGCTGTTTTCACGACATAGAGCGGGCGCCTCAATTCATCTAACATGGCGGCGTTACGGAGGACTTTTTCGAAGCCTTGCCCAAATAATAACGTACTTATTTTACAATTAGATCATAAAATTGCCCCTGTTCGGGGATAGAAGAAGCTTCGTATGAGATAAGCAATCTCGTATGTCTAGGGTGGGAAGTAATGAAAGAGAAAGGAAAGAATTCGAAGTCCGGCGTTCAAAAACGGACGGCGTGAAAGCGCAGCAGTAAACAGCCAATGCGCGCTTTAGAGAGAATTTAAAATCAGTTGCAGTGGTGATGAAAGCAAATGGAAAATCTACAAACGGAATTTTTCGCCCTTATTACCAGAGTGAAGCAAGACCCAGCAATTCAGATGCTGCTTGGACTGAAAACACGCTAGCAAAAATTGCAAGACCGCCTTTTATAAGTTGACTAAAAAGCCTGTGCCGTTCTGGTTTTTTTTGTGCTCGAAAACAGTGCTGACCATGCGCAGCTTTTGAAAATTTGTCTAGCTTAGGCAACGACCCGGAGAAACAATCGGCCCCAACCGCAGGCTGGGCGGAGCAGCTGCTTCGCGCTGACGCTGCCTACGCTCTTCAAACCATCTCTCACCTTCGGCATACACTCTATGCTGATGATGTCACGCTACGGACCACCCATGTCAGTGATGGAGACATAGAGAATACTCTGCAGTCGGCAGCTACCCTCAACCAAACACATGCGCGGAGTATTGGACTCTCATGCTCTCCAGAGAAGTCGGAGCTCCTCATGCTCCGCCCCACAACCCGAAACTGCCCCACAGCCCCGATAGCCGTGACATTGGAAAACCGGTACATACCCGAGGTACACACTCTTCGGGTATTGGGCCTCCACATCCAGGACAACGGGAAAAACTCTCTCACCATCCAGAAACTCAAGCAGACGGCGGTGTCGATATCCCACCTAATCCGCCGAGTTTCAGGACACCACCGGGGCATGAAGGAGCATGACCTATGTCGTCTCATCCATGCCTTCGTCCTCAGACGCTTTCTCTTCACGCTTTCCTACGTGAAACTCCAGGCCAGAGAAATCCCCACCCTGGATGCCATGATCCAAACAGCATTTGATACAGCACTACACCTACCCCTAAATACCTGAACCGAAAGCTCCTCCAACTAGGCCTGCACAACACGATAGGTGAGCTTATCGAGGCCCACCGACAGGCACAATACATACGTCTCGTGAGAAACACCACCGGCAGACACTTTCTACACACCCTCGGTATCAGGATACCAGCCACGGATCCCACCCAGCTCCAGGTCCCCAACCACATTCACCGCGAACTATTTGTTAAACCTCTACGCAAAAACATGCACCCCACCTACCACGCACCCCGCCGCAGAGCTCGCGCACGGGCGCTCCACAAACACTATGGCACGGAACCGGATGCCGTGTGGGTGGATGCCGCATGCACATGCGAGGACGCGGTTGTAGCCATCACGAACCCCTCCCTGCAACCGATTGCCTACCTTCACATATCCCCCGCTGCCACGTCGGAGGAGGCTGAAGAGGCCACCATTGCCCTAGCAATCACGCGCACGGGGGCCCGGTATATACTCTATCGGATTAAAACCGCCATACTAAATTTTGCTCGCGGGAGAGTTCACGTCCCTGCACATCGCATACTGAACTCCCTCGCCGCACACCCGCCCCGCGACATGGAGCTCATATGGGTACCTGCCCACTCCGGGAATCCCGGAAACGAGGCTGCCAATGCTTTAGCCCGAGGTTCTCTCAACCGGGCACCGGCGGCCTCCGATGTAGGGTTCTCATGGGAGCGCATGCATTCATTCAGTGAACTGACACACGCCTGCAAAGCAGAGTGTCGGCCCTACCGCAAACCCCATCCCTACCACGACAATTATCACCAGACACATTGCAGGCGGCTCCAAACACGCACATTAGCCTCCCGTTACATACGCTCGCGCTATCACCAAGTCCACACAAACCTCTCCAGTACTGAAAAATGGCATTTTTCTGGGCCAGTTGGTATGAATCCATGATTTGGGCCAGCATGAACTTTGGGACACAAACGAAGAGAGACACATGGAACACGGAACACACTGCTGACTAACAACTTTAATGAAAAGGCGCGGAACACGCGGAAATATATACAGTGGTAAAGGTGGAGAGAAGGATGGAGAGAAGGCAAAGGGCATGGCGAAAGAAGGCCGCACCAAAAGCAAATGTAACAACAATCCTTAGAACAAAAGACGAAACAGCCGTTACCGGGAAAGCGAAATCACTGAGCCCCCCACAATCTTAGGCCGCGTTGCAAAACTGTGCGCACGTGATGAGAACCAAAGCATGATCGAGAATCAGTTCTAAGAGTAGTCACAGGATAAGATCTAGGCCACAACAAAGACAGTGAAAGAGCAAAAGCCGCGTCATAAAAACAAAACACGAAACAACTGAAAGAATATATGAATGAAAAACCCGCAAGAATTCACGCCAAAACAAAGCTAGAAGTTTAACATGAAGATGGACATGAGGCTGCGAAATCATGAAAGCTCCTTCGCCTACAGGTGAGACGAGAGTTGAAAAAAACCAAAAAAAGCCAACACTAACACGGCTAAAACAGAGCTAAAAGCCTGAAGTTGAATTTAAACCAAAATGCCAACAGTGACACGACTAAAACAGGGCTAAAAACCTAAAACATGATGTGGGAGATAAAAAGCACAAACACGGTGCCGAACAGGACGGGCGTATAATTTGGCCGGTTCATGGGACAGGGCAAACATCATGAAGGAACGTTTTTTCTTTGGTTGAGAGTGCAATTGACCAGCTGCCCTTAATCTAGTGATCTGCTTAGAAAAGCTGGTTACCCCCAACAAATGCTGATCACGGTAAGCGAGGCGCTGCTCCACCGCTTGCCTCGCAAGGAATCTGCAACCACAGGTGAAGAAACGTGGACCAGCAAGAACATCGTTGTTGTACCCTACGTCCACGGCTTTACTCACAACCTCAAAAAGATCGCCGCAAAACAAGCTGTCAAGGTGGTTTGCTCTGCACCCAACAAAGCATACAAGATGTGCCGCCAAGTTAACAACGAAGAGCGAAGGATGAGGTGCGCAGTAGACCACCAGACAAGATACGCAGATTGCGACGAAGGTGTAATTTATCATTTCCCTGTCGCATGCGGTAAATGTTATATTGGACAGACAGGCAGGTGCGTCAATGAAAGAGCCAGAGAACACGCAAATTCATTAAGAGCAACTGCCACATCAGGTTTCCTGGCTCTTCATTGCCGCCAGCCTAAGCACCCATGCACGGCCAACCTCGACAACATCTCAATCCTTGGAAGAAAAAAAGATAGGCTGGCCAGGGAAATCATCGAAGCTGTAGCCATCCACAAGAAAGGGAAGGACTGCGTAAGCACCCCGTCAATTGCACTCTCAACCAAAGAAAAAACGTTCCTCCATGATGTTTGCCCTGTCCCATGAACCGGCCAAATTATACGCCCGTCCTGTTCGGCACCGTGTTTGTGCTTTTTATCCCCCACATCATGTTTTAGGTTTTTAGCCCTGCTTTAGTCGTGTCACTGTTGGCATTTTGGTTTAAATTCAACTTCAGGCTTTAAGCTCTGTTTTAGCCGTGTTAGTGTTGGCTTTTTTGGTTTTTTTCAACTCTTGTCTCACCTGTAGGCGAAGGAGCTTTCATGATTTCGCAGCCTCATGTCCATCTTCATGTTAAACTTCTAGCTTTGTTTTGGCGTGAATTCTTGCGGGTTTTTCATTCATATATTCTTTCAGTTGTTTCGTGTTTTGTTTTTATGACGCGGCTTTTGCTCTTTCACTGTCTTTGTTGTGGCCTAGATCTTATCCTGTGACTACTCTTAGAACTGATTCTCGATCATGCTTTGGTTCTCATCACGTGCGCACAGTTTTGCAACGCGGCCTAAGATTGTGGGGGGCTCAGTGATTTCGCTTTCCTGGTAACGGCTGTTTCGTCTTTTGTTCTAAGGATTGTTGTTACATTTGCTTTTGGTGCGGCCTTCTTTCGCCATGCCCTTTGCTTTCTCTCCATCCTTCTCTCCACCTTTACCACAGTATATATTTCCGCGTGTTCCGCGCCTTTTCATTAAAGTTGTTAGTCAGCAGTGTGTTCCGTGTTCCATGTGTCTCTCTTCGTTTGTGTCCCAAAGTTCATGCTGGCCCAAATCATGGTCTCTCCAGTACCCTCTGCCACCACCCCAAAGCCACTCTCGATCATATCCTTTTCCTTTGTCCGGCGGATCCTCCCCCGCGGGTCCTGGAGTACCTTACCACTTGGGAGGCTTGGGAGACCCAACTGCGCTCCGAGGACCCGGCCAAGCAAGCCATCGCCACAGGCCGGGCGACCAGCGTCATGAGCCTCCGGAACATGAACGTTTTGAGTGCAGTGGGGCCGCGCGTTGGCACATAGACCCGCGTGTCCTGAGCTCCCCTGTGTCTATTAAAGCTTTCACCACCACCACCTACGCTCTCGCTCCAGCGCGGCCCTCTTAGCACGAACCTCGTCCGAGACGGGCCTTCCGGAAGTTGAAGGTTCGCCGTCTACGCATTGCCGCCGGCGCCGCTCTTGCTGAGGTCTTCGTCTCTCGGATTCACTCGTTGTGGGTACACCACTGACCGGCTGCTTGCTCGGCGAGCACAACTGGGTCTAGTCGGGGGTGAGCATCGCGAGCATGCTGTTTTTTTCGTCCTTTATATTTTTTTACCCCGGCTGCCCGGAGAGGAATTCTTAGCTGAGCTCCTTCACACAAAGCATTTCACTTCCGAGGTGCAGCTGCTCGGGAGGAGAGAACAGAGTCTAGTGGGCGGTCCGCTTGACGTGGATGATGGACTTCACTGCTCCGATAGCGAGCGGCTATGTTACGGTTATCTTTCCTTTCAATCTCACACCGCAAATAGCAGCCATTCGCGTTATACACTCGTGACCGTCTGCAAAATTTTTACTATTCGCTTGTAGGAACATCAGTCATATCACCAGCTCATCGCCTCCCAGCCGAATGAGCCCCCTCTAAGCCGCCTACGCGCCTGCTGTAAAAATCGTCGCTCATCACAGGTAAAAATTTATTGTCTTCTCGGGCTTAGAATGATACGCCACCTGACACCGTGTGTTATAGCTATCACATGCATTTCAAGAATGATATTGAAGTTATCGTCCTATCGTGGTCAATCCCATCCCCCATGAAATGCGCCGTAGCTGGGGCTTTGAAAAATAAAACATTTGGGACCTTCTTATCTATATTCCCATAGAAAATTGGATAGCATATAGGGGCCAATGATTGGTCCACTGGTGGTCATGCAGTTTTGATGACGTCACGACCCTCTGAATAGACTTGAAAGATCGTGGGGAGTTCTGATACACCTACTTTCTCAGTGGTGCAGCTATTAACCGATGCGCGAACGACCCGGCAGGTGGCTGTTTGAAATACCGCCATGGTTGGGGCCTGTGAGACCGAGGTTGCTTTTCCCTAGCTTTCGTAAGGCGCATGCACACGCCACGCTCGGCAGGTCGCAATTGCATTGAATTTCGCAGCGGTGGGCAGTTTGCTCACAATCCACGGGCAACCTGTTACTTTCCACCGTGGGCAGGTCATGATAAAGTCACAAGAACCCGTGAACTCTGTCAACCAATCAAAAAATTTCCAAAATAAATTCAAATTTTGCAGTTATCTCTGATTGGCCAATTCGGGTAACGTGACTCTCAACACGTCATCAATGAAGTGACCAATTAGAGAATTTCGCTGTGGAGGAGCTGGAATTTGTCCCTGAGTCCCTGAGAAATAAAACAACTAGACTTACTTTCAATCCTTTTGAGTTACTGGCCACACACGGGCGTCTCAAAGATGAACCTTGTACGCAGTGTGCAAGGGAGAAGCAAGCTCCTAGCTTGCAGCTGTAAATTGTGCTGCTTAAACCCTTGCAACTGTGACACAATGGTTTGAAAACCCGTCTTGAATTCGGGAGGGTAAGGTTTTGATTCTAGTACCGCCGGGTGCCGAGCAGTTTCATGAAGAGTACAAGCGTTTCCATGGCTGCTGGCACTCGCCTTTTTGTAGGGCGAAATTCTTGGTTATGGGTCTTCGCCTCCCCTCGAGGAGAATATAATAGCTCTTCAGCCACAGAGCTGCTTGGCTAAGCAGACATTGCGTCATTAAAACTCGAATCGTCAGTATCGTCACCTTGTGTTCCTTGGCGAGGTCCTTGCGGCCTGGTATGAGGCCATGGAAGGCGAGGGCCAGGTCTCGATCGGTGAGTGGCGCTACATGTTTGACGACGTGCCATCCCAGTAAGAGCTCGACGTCGTGAGGGCGGTTCAGGACGTGCCCCATAATCCACCAGATGAGGGCGTGGTGGCTGGTGACCAGCGTCAGCTGGCTGTCCGGCCGGACACGACCCGGCATACTGTAGACCAGCTCCCGCTTTATTATGTCGTTTGCAACCGAAATGTTCAACTGGTCGTCGTTAGAGGAATTCTGCGAACCGTCGGATACGAGTAAAATACACAGAAACGGATATCAAGAGCGCACAACTTGAACAATGTTCTTTGTTAGCTCATGAGGCACTTCTCAGTATGTCGAATCGAAACTAAATTATTCCCCCAAACAGTACATGCAGGCTTTTATGCGCATTCATTTCCTCATTGTTGTTGGCTTACCTTCATGCCTGCTTTTATATATCACATGACCTATCACGTTTTACTTGTTGATCTTGATCTTCACTATGATTGATTGTTGTTTTGCATTCCGCCATCTACGAAGTCATCTTGGCTTTTATCGCCTAACATTCGCTCTTACTCTTTTTAACTGTTGCTTAGCATCTTACCACTAGATTGCTATAGCGCGTCTTTATTCTGTCACTTTTCGTCTATACTCCAGTCATTTGTTAAAATCTATGCTATTTTACATCTGCTTTATTTTTCCTGTTGTACAGTAATTGCTGCGTGGTGCAATTTCAGATGTCCCTGTTGTTTCACCTGGCCTCAAGTATTGTTACAAGGTTATTTTGGTAGCTTTATCTCCCCTGTGTTTATCTGTACATGTGCGAGTGACAAAGGTGGTCCCACGCCTGGGTTCCCGCCTTAAATATCCCGTGCTTTTGCTTTCTTGAGTAAACAGTTGGCAGTTCGCGCCCGTGGTGCGGTATTCGTTTCTCCACCTGTCCTCGTCCTTTTCTGCAGTTTGTAACTTTCCTCGACAATAAGAAGAACTCGAATTTTGTGTGGACGGGAACAGACATATACCGGCCACTACCTGAACTTCCACCCTTACCGCTTACCAAACCACAAACTTTCCGTCATCTGAACCCCTCTGTGAAGTGTGAAGACCACCCGCTCCAATGAAAGCCAGAGATGGAAGGAAAAAGCTGCCTAATTCGCCGAGCACCAGAAGAATGGCTGCGCCAGGCGGACACCGAAGTCAATTATTAATAACGAGAAGAAAAAGTTCGCGCCACCGTGACATATGAGGAAGTAAAACATTTGCATCTCCCACAGACCGGTGTCAACGCTCAGCCGCTTCCTACTGGGACCCAAAGATCGCGTCCCCAAAGAGAATCAGCAAGGTATGGTCTACCAAAATATTCAGGGGGCACTTTGTTGACCTAAAGTGCGGTGAGGCGAAAGCCTTTAGCGGGGTGTTGCTGCTTGTGCCGCTGAAGTGTGGTTAAGGTGTTAATTAAGTATACAATTGTTTGTGGATCTTTAATGCTGGAGACATTGGAGGGCGTTTGGGAGGCATCCATCAGATTCGACGCCTTTCCGCAAAGACTCTCAAGCGTCTTAGACAAGGATAACTACACATGCGTTGACAGCAAGTAGCGTAGTCGTTAACACGCTCGGTTGCGGAACAGAAGGATGGTGGTTCGAATCCAATCGTGCACAAAGATTTTTTTTTTCTTATCGAGGTGAAGAGCTTAACGGACGGACGGTATGACGTCACTTCTGTTGTCGTGACTTTCGGTTGGAGATTTAACAGACGGATAGGATCTCGACCGAGAGTATATATGGGCCATTAAAGGCTTTCGCCTTAATACCTCCTGCGCCGTATCTCGTGCGTCGTAGTCAAGCGAGACGAAGATTGTGGCCTTGAGTCTCCAAAAATACAGGCTGAATGGTGGGCCTAATGGTATGAAATGCTTAAAAGCATTTTTTTTTCAGCCAAAAATGACGTGTACCAACAAGAAAGCAGTTGTCCTGTGTTGTTCTCCCTTGCGACTACGTCGTTCATAACGCGACAGCGTTAAAGGCCCCATTACCGAGAAAATCCGCTATCGGCATTGCCGGTGTTGGGATCGATAAATAGGGTGGCGGAGGATGGTCCAGGCAGCCACCCCCAAGGAACCAACCTGGGTGGGCAGCCTAGTTGACGTGGCATTGTAGGGTCATCACAACCTACCGACCGGACTGTAAGTAATCTAACCACACTAACAAGTGGCAGTTAAATTAATGGTTGATCGCGAGAGCTTGCCTTGGAAGAGCAACTTGGGTCCCACAAGACCAATCGATGGTATCACCTGTCATCGAAGGACAGTGGCGAATTCATAAAGCGCTGCACCATCCCATACAAAAATGTCCTATGGCCGGCTATAGAATTTTGGCCTAAATAGCTATAGGCCTTTCCTATTTCTGTCTATAGCTGTCTATACAGGCTGATATATTTTTCTATAGAGAGCTTAACAGAATTGTATGGTTCCAAAGCTATAGCTTTAGTGGCATAGATTTTTCAATAGCTGTCAATAAGCACCTCTATGGGTGCTTATAGACGTTCATAAAAGGCCATAGACGGACATAGCTTTTTCCATAGACGCCCATAGGACTTTTCTGTATGGGATAGCGCAAGGAGTGTCATGAGGACTCTCAGGGACATATGAAAGCAAATTTGAGAATGACCGTTTCCTCACATATGGGCATGAATTTACTCAAAAGCTATTGCGGCATATCTTTAAGGCAGAGCTTAAATGTCCCATTCAATTTTCGGCTGCAAAAAATGCCTCTCCAAAAATACAAAAACGGCATTAGGAAAACGGACACCGAACGCAGTGCCCTCTATGAGCACGGTGAACATATCGACCGCAGAATCGCCTTCGAGCGAGCAAGTGTGTTTGGCGAGCAGCTTAATCCGGCTAAGAGGCTTCAAATCGAAGCGTGGAAAGTCCAGAACACAAAAGGAAACTCGACAAAATGTTCGAGGCCTCTGCCCTCCGCCTACGGGAATGGCATCCGTAAGATGAAGCCGAAGTAGCGATACGAGCTGACTGCTCCATGCTTTCCAGTTATTCGGGCCTGAAAAAAAAGGATCGAGTCGGTGCCGGAAGATTGGGATCTCGTTTTGAACGCTCGCTTGATGCCAGACTCTTTTCTGTGTTAGTAACACAACCATATGGACTTGTGTGAAAGATCTTTAAGTTCAGCATTTAATGTTGTACACATATGCAAGAAATTTCTTCACATAGGTCGCAAAATGTAATACTGAAGTGCCGGAATTTCTCAAATATCCACCTGAATGATTATAAAACTTATCTGTTCCGAGTATGCACAAGATACAGTACATTTAAAGAAAAGTGATCTTATTAATGTGGACAAAATATACACGAAGAGAAGGGAAGAGATCTTTCCAGGCTCACACTTTTTAAAGGCAATATTTACTGTTTTAGCCGCTTAGAATTTGCCTGCGATATCAAGAAGCTTAAATTCTCTGAACAAGAAAATAAACAATGAATTTTGCTGTTATCAGACAAAAAGTAAGAAATCGTACAATGTTGTGTGCAAAGGACCCTAAGGGGCACACGGGCCACATTTTTATTATATGACGAGGTTAGACGAGTTCAAGACGGGAAGCTTGTAAATAAAACATGCCTAATTTTTTCGCCAGCAGCTAATCTGCAACGTAAACGCAGTTAAAGCCGCGACGTTGTTCAAGCGTCGCGTCAATGCGTATTAGAAGTGCAATGCTTTCTACCTTAGCCTCGTCACCGGGCAACGGCATGAAGTTCTACATATTTGCTTGTCTTCCTATCTACAAAGTCCCTCTACAGGCACAGCGTAAGACGACGCTGATGAGGCAGGTGAAATACCAGCGTTCCTGGCTTCGCAAGGAAGTAAGCCTCGTATGATTTTTCCAGGGTCATCATGGAGCTGAAGTTCACGGCGTCTTTAAACGATGCCTCGCTCCTGTAGACCTCAGCTCCCTCGTGTTTCGCGGCGGCCTTCCTGCTTTCGAAGATGCGGCGGGCAGCAAGGTTGAAGAAGGCCTCGAGTGCTTTAGTGTCGATATCCTTGACACGCGTGAGTATCTCCGTGCTGTAAGGCGATCGGTTGATCGTTACCTGTACGTAATACAAGCAAAGTTTAATGAACGTTGCTCGTTAGCCGTTGATGCTCTGGTCTCTGTTTCAAAGGTATACAGAAAGCATATTTCTTATGGCGATTTATTTATTCAAATATTGCGAAAGACATAGTAGACCTCGATAAATACATGGAATTGGCTGACGCAGGTTGTGAAGTTGCTCACTGAATTTCCTCTCCTACGTCAAAATCTGTCGCACACAAAAGACGCAAAGCTCGACGGGTCGTCTTTGAAATGACTCGCAAACGCCCGAGCGGAAGCATTGTGGCTGTTATGTCCCCTGCTTCTGGCGGCGTAGTCTTCGAGGGCACGCACTTAATAAGCCCTGCGCCGTGGGCTAGTCCATTTGACATCGCGAGGTCGCACTCCTCTCGCCGTTAACGCTTTCGATTGGCTTCACGGACTAACTACTCCGAAGATTCACTAACTCTTAGCATATCCTCGCGTTCGCGGCAAAGTTCGCGAAGCTCTTCCGAGTACTCTTTCGTGCATCTATATTTTCAACGGCGGTATACCAGCGACTGAGGGACTGTGATAGCTCGCAAGGCGCACCGCTAGACGGTGAGCGCGCGAAGCGAGTGGACATACAGCGCATCGTCTCCACCAACTTTTGGCTGGAGTCACGGTTCCTCGGCCGGAACCCCGTCAACAAAGCCGCGTCTGTGTTCGCGAAGTCGACAGCTACCTGTGGACACCACTCACACACAGGTGGGGCAACATTTACGCATTTTAGGGCCGATCCTCACTTGCGTTTCGTGGCGACGGCGCTAGGCCTAACGCCTACGCCGACGCTCGGCCGTGAGTGAGTCGCCCACCCGTGTCAAGATGGCTGCCCAAAAAGTACAACGCGGCTACGACCCGGACGCCATGGCCTGGTCCGAGGTTCCTTCAGCTCCAACGCCTCAGAGTCCGGATTCTGCGCCCATCGAGAACCCCAGGCTCTTCAAACTAGTGGAACGCCGCTCCCGCAAGCGGGACGCCGCCTCCAAGAAAGCGGACGCCACGTCGGCAGGCAGCTCAACACGGCACAGCGCTGCTGCGCGCTGCAGCGCTTCACGGAGGGGCCCAGTCTAAGACCGGACCCTCTTGGAAACCAAAGCCACTGCCGCGTCTTCATCCAGAAGACATCGTCATCATCCTGAAGCCCCGGGTGACCGTCGCTCTCAGGGATGTCTACCAACATGGCGAGCTGGGAGCAGCGTTCGCGGACTACCTGGGCGCCAAGGCCGCAGCATCCCTCAGCCTGCTCCCCACATGGGAGCAAAACCTGATCGTCGCAGGCACCAGAGAGCCGCACGTCGCGGACAAGCTTCTGCGGGATTTTCAACTAACATCACCGAAGGGCCAGCTCTCCATGTACGGCCAGTTGAAACTCACTGGAGACGTGTGCCGCGGCGTCATCACCGTGGCTAAGCACGAGACCAGTGAGTCCCTCCAAAACAAGATCCAGTGGCGTGCTGGAGAGCTTGCCGATATCCGCAAGCTTGGCAAATCCGACGTCGCGTCGCTCACCTTCGTGGGAAAAGTGGTGCCGCGATATGTGCATTACAACTCTGAGGTGACCCTTGTGCGTCCGTACAAGAGAACCATTCCGGCCTGCGTGCGGTGCGGCACTGTGGGCCACCGAGCAGACACCTGCCCCTGCCCGGATGAAAAGTGCGGCCTGTGTGGCCAAACGGCGCCGACCGTCGACGGAGTCAAGGCGCAGCATGAATGCAGTCTGTCCTGTGCAGTCTGTGGGCAAGCCCACGCTACCAACTCCCGCGACTGCACGGGAAAATTCCGGCAGCTCAAGGTGCATGGCCCCAAGGCTAAGCGCCCAGAGGTGCCAAAAAACCAGCGACCTGGCAAGCAGCCAAGTCATTCAAAACCAGGTGCCGGTGGCGGAACGCCGCGTAGTGCTCACGGCACCGACCACAAGACATCGTCACCTTCTTCACCGTCGGTGAAACCAGCGCCCGGGAAGAAGACGGCGCCTCCACCGCCCAGCGGCAGAGACACTGGCCACTTCCCGGCCCTCAAGACAATTGGCGCTGCCGACGCCCGGGTCAAGCGCCTCAACACCACAAACAGGTGAGCAGCTGGGCTGAGATCGCCTCCTCTTCCTCCCATCCCTCACCCTCCCCCGTAACTGTCTCCGCACTCGACGCGGAATACAAAAAACAGATAGACGTGCTCCGGGCACAGAATGAGCTTTTGCTCAACAAAATTCAAAATTTAGAATCAGAATTGGCGTCCGCCGCACCGAGCCCGCAGAACTCGGACGCAATGGAGAGCGACGCGGAGATCTCGCCTGCCCTCGTGACAGCCATCTCTGCGATGGAGGAGCGCTTAACCTCTAAATTGCGATATATGATCGAGACCGCCATGGACCAGACCTTGACAAAGGTCAAATCTGCCGTCCCCGCGGTGGTCTCAAAACACATCTCGGACAACCCCCGCCTCCTCCGTCGGACGAGACCCATTAGGGACGTATCCCGCCCTTCAAAATTCACCCGTCTGATTATTGATTCAGACAATGAGGACAACTGCCCCGCTCCTTCCGTCATCACCCCCTTGATGGCGCAAGTAGCTGGCTCTGTGGCAGCCAATCCCTCCTCCTCCCCCCCAAGAATTTTAAATCATGGCGAGACACCTTAATCAAAGGAATTCCGCCATCTCCAATTCGGCCATGTCAACTTCAATAACACAGTGGAACTGTAGAGGCTTTAAGGACCGCACTAAGCGGGCAATTTCCGCCTCTACCTTGAAAATTTCGAGTCCTTACCAGCCGTGGTTGCCCTCCAAGAGCCAGGCCTGGGCGCCACAATTTCAAATTACACGACGTTCCAACAGGATCCCGCGCCTTGTCTTCTTGTCCACAAAGACTACACAGCAAATCTAGTGGATCTCGACCTCCCACTAGAGTACTCTTATGTAATGGTGACCCTCCTACCAGTCCGCCGCAGGGACCCACCGTTGCATATACTCAACGTGTACTGCTCTCCCAAACTAAAGCGAGTGACTTTTGCGGACCTCTTTAGCCGCGCGCTAAGAGTAGCGGGCCGCGATCCCCTGCTTATTGTGGGCGACTTTAACGCTCCCAGTCAGCAATGGGGGTATCGCAAGGAGGAGTCACGCGGGCGTAAGCTGCCGGAGCTTGCGTCCACGTTGGGCCTCACCGTCCACACGGACCCTGTCCACCCAACCCGGCTAGGAAATTCCGTGACACGGGATACGTGTCCGGACTTAACCTTCACTCGCAACATACAACACGCAGACTGGCTCAACACCGAGGAGACCCTCGGTAGCGACCACTGCATCATTAACACTACACTACGCACACGCCCCCTCAAGCGTCCCAGAACACAAGCCGATATCCCAGATTGGACGAAATTCAGGCAAAATTTTAACTCACTTGATAATACACCCATTTCCGCGCAAGGCTACACAGCATGGTCCCAACAGCTGCTGGCACACCTTTCCTCGCATGAAACACACATCCAGCTCTCAGAGGCGGTCACGGACGTGGATAACCACCTTCTACACCTCTGGGAATCCCGTCGCAGCCTCGTCCGCCGTTGGCGACGCCAGAAACACAACAGAAAGCTTAAAGCTCGAATTGCCGAGCTTACCCAGAAAGCGGCAGAGTACGCGGCCCAACTCGCCGACTCCAACTGGGTAGATAGATGCAACACGGCCGCGCGACAAATGTCCAGCCGAAACACTTGGCGTCTCTTTCGAGCCCTACTCGACCCAACCCAAACACGAACCGAAACACAAAAACATTTGCAGCGAGCCGTGCACCATTTTCCTGGCAACACGACTCAACTGGCACAGAAACTTCGGGACCAGTATCTGTGTACAGCCCAAGACCCCCGTGGATCTGCGTACTCTTATGCAGGCAGAGAGAACACGGAGCTGGATCAACCTTTCCAGCTCCATGATCTGCGGGCTGCTCTCGCCAAAATGAAACGGGGCACTGCGCCAGGACGGGATAAGGTCACCGTCAAGCTTTTGACGAACCTGCCCGACTTGGCATACCAGTCCCTCCTGGAATACGTCAATGCGATTTGGCGCGGGGACACCCCCCTGCCAATCGAATGGAAAACGGCTTTGGTGACTTTTATTCCTAAAGCTGGCAAACCAATTGACACAGATAACCTCCGCCCCATCTCTCTCGCCTCATGTGTGGGCAAACTAATGGAGACGATGGTGCGGGATCGGTTATCTACATATCTTGAACACAAACAAGTCTTTGCGAGCACCATGTTCGGATTCCGCCCACACAGATCCGCACAGGATGTCCTCCTGCAACTCAATCGGGAAGTCCTTGACCCCCTTGAATGCCCCCATAATGACCGGGTAGTACTCGCCCTGGATCTTAAAGGGGCATTTGACAATGTAACACATGAGATCATACTCACTAACCTAAGTCACACCGACTGTGGCCTCAACACATTCCAATACATAAGCCAATTTTTAATGGATCGTCAATCCTACATTCGAATTCAAGATAGAGACCATGGTCCTTACCTACTCGGCACGCGGAGAACCCCTCAAGGCGCGGTACTTTCCCCGCTGCTCTTTAATCTGGCCATGATGCACCTGCCGGCCCAGCTGAGTGGTGTCGCCGGCGTGCAGCACGCCCTGTACGCCGATGACATCACTCTGTAGGCCACACAGGGCAGCACAGGAGACATTTAAACCAGCCTGCAAACAGCGGCGACGATAGTAGACCGCTACGCCCGCCGCTGCGGTCTTCAATGTCCCCCTCAAAAATCGGAATTTGTGCACCTCCGCCCCTCACAGAAGTGCACAACTAAAATATCTCTCTCTCTTGAGAGCGGTCCCATACGCGAAAGTGATGAGATACGGGTACTCGGACTCTACATCCACAAACACAGGCGGCCAGACACTACATTGGCCAAACTCCGTAAGGTGGGGGACCAGGTGGGCCGCATGGTCCGCCGGGTTTCCAACAAACGCGGAGGGTTACGAAGTAAGGATGCCTTGCGGCTGGCAAACGCCTTCGTAACTAGTCGAATTCTCTATTCGACTCCTTATCTCCACCTACGGAAACAAGAGGAGGACGCCCTTGAGGTCATCCTTCGCAAAATTGTTAAACGTGCCCTTGACCTCCCCATCACTACTTCAAACAGCCGGCTTATGGCTCTTGGGGTGGTGAACACTTTCCGGGAGCTCCGGGAGGCGCACCTTACAAACCAGTACACGCGCCTGTCGCTAACGGAGTCGGGTCGCCGCCTTCTTGCTCGACTCCATATCCAACACACCCCTCCAATGGAAGACAGGTTTCGCATCCCGGAACTGTGGAGACGTGCCCTCCACGTGCGGCCTCTTCCAGCAAACATGTCACACGAAGACCATAATGGTCGGCGCCTGGCACGAGCGGAAGCGCTAGCCCGATATTATGGCAACAAAACAGGTGTCTACTACGTGGACGCCTCCGGCCCTCACCACGGGGGATGGTACACGGCCGCGGTAGTTCACAACAGCAACACAGTTAACGGCCTAACTTTCAGAGCCCGCAGTGTAACACAAGCAGAAGAGGTCGCGATTGCTCTCGCGGCCTCACATTCCAATTCAAAATACATAATCACCGACTCGCGAGGGGCCTGTCGGAACGTCGAACAAGGCTGCACTCCCTTCCTAGCCTATCGAATATACCAAAATTGCATACGGGATACGGACCCCGCACACCGTTACCTCATATGGGCCCCTGCTCATCAGGGGTTGGCAGGAAACGAGGCAGCAGACGCAGCCGCCCGCGCGCTCTCTCACCGGGCTGTTTTCTCCTCCCCATCCGATCAGGAACCCGATTTTAATCCGGTCTATACATTCAAAGATATTACAACATATTATCAAAATTGTCATCGCCTTTACCCTAGTCCATGTAAAGGCCTGAAGAAGGCGGATGAGCGGCTCCTTCTCCGCCTTCTCACCAATACATTGCTGTGCCCGGCAGCGCTAAAACATTTTGACCCCTCCTTCAGTGGCAGCTGCCCACACTGTAGTGCAGTGTCCTCTGACACCTATCACATGGTTTGGGCCTGCCCCTCCATCCCCGCTATTCCCCCCATCCCCAACCCAACCCGGGAGGACTGGGAGGCGACCCTGCTCGGCTGCCACGACTTACAGGCCCAACAAGCCTTAGTCGGGCGCGCCCGGGCGGCGGCAACCGCCACTGGGGTCCCATACTAGGGACCTCCACCTAGTGCTTGTACGGATCGGTCCCTTACGGGCTGATCCAAACATACCTCTTATTCATCCGTAATAAATGTTTTCACCGCCACCACCACCACCGCTAGACTGTGGCAAAAGAGTAAAAATTAAGGCGGAACCCCTTAATAGCGGCCCGAATTGGGCTACATTACAGAGAGCACTGTAGAACCCCAGCACACGTTAGTTAGAATTCGCAAAATGGCAGCAAAATAACCCAGAGCGCTTCACTAAGGTTTCTTTTATAGCGTCGTCTCTCATAGGTGTTTGTGCATCATGCCAAATGCAGAGATACATATCACCACTAATAAGCTGTTAAGTCAAGCAAACATGCAATATTTTTTCAAGCGTTGTTGGTAAACTACTGTGACACACTTGAAGCTCAACGTCAAAATTCATTGTACAGATCATTTCACGGCAGACCGCATTTTCAACCCATCCCCACGTGTCCACCCACCTGTATGACGTTACCTGAAGCCTCGGGCACGACGAAGTCGAGAAGGCTAGGCCAGCCCATCTTGGTCGCCAGAAGTACCATGGCCGAGACCAGGCTCACCTTGCCAGCGGTGGGCACGGGCCAGCCGATGCCAGCTTCAACCAAGCCAGCCACCACGGCGGCCATATTGTCCGCGCCGCCTTCGACCACGTCTTCGCAAGACTTGTAGAATCGCCAGCCTTTCTCAAGGGCATTCTGTCCAGTGGATGAGAGGGAGGCGTTGTGCGCCGGCGCGACCACTTCATCGCGGTAACTCTCCTTGGCCGCCTGCATACGCAAGGAGACACACGAGTTCGTTGTTTACTTTGCCGCGAGCACAGCGGCTTACATTGCCATGAGCACACAGCCATTCAAGCGTACTCTGATGCAGGCACAGCGGGCTTCGGATCCTATGTTCAGCGATGGAGTGGCAGCGGATGAATTCATGTAAGCGCTGAAACGACAAAATACCTCGCCAGTTGCCAGCAGGAATACGTATGGCCTGTAAACCATGCGGCGAAATGAAACACCGTGTCTAGAGTACTGCCCTTACAAAAATTTATTTAGACAGTCTATAGACAGTCAATTGATTTCTGTCTATGAAGTCTATAGATTCGCTATAGACAGACCCTAAAGAACAGTCTATAGGCAATACAAATTCTAGAGACAGTCTATCGACAATCTATAGATAGATTTATGGCCATACACTTTTAGTAGACTTTCGTCTATAGACAGTCTATAGACTATGAGTAGACAAAAAGAAATATCTATAGGAATGCAATACAGTCTATAAGAAGTCTATAGACTGTCTATAGACCATTTTTGTAAGGTTGGTAAAGTTGATACAAGGTCCTGCTATACTCAACATAGCGCCAGTCTTTCAACGACGCCGCCGTACCCATCACTATCTACTTGCAATCGGCTTTCAGGCTCACTCTTGATTGGCCCGGCGTAGCGACGCGTATCGCAACAGGGATAGTGGCGGTTTTTACATTCTTTCGGAAATTGGTGAAAACCACCGCGCATGCGGAAGACACGGCTGCATCTTTGCCAATATCACGGATGATTCCTCACTAAGTGGAAGATTATTTGAGATCATGGCCTGATTATAATTGGCGGATAAGACAAATTCCAGAGCAGCACGATATTTTTTTTAAGTGCGCTTGCATGTTTTGACCCTTGTGGGCGATCTCGTGCAATGGTGCACGCGCAGGGAGGTTCGAGGAGAACGTCGGCAAGGAATGGGCAACGTCGCTATCTTCTCGGTATAGAAATACCTCCGTGGAACCTACTAAAGCTCACTGCGATGCTGAGTTTATGTGCGGCATTTTAATCTCTTCCCCCTTTTACACCCTCATCCGTCATCTCAGCTCTCACGACGCCGTTGAGTCATTCGCCCTGGTTGGTGCAGCTATCGCGCTATTCCTTTCTCCGAAATCTCACCTAACGCAACCACATATACCTCACTGGAAAAAGGCTTCGCCATACTGCGTGCATGACGGGACGACTCTCAACACGATCGAAGACCAACAGTGATGCGTTAATTAATTACAAAATGAAGCCCGATTTCCTATAGCAATACAAAGAGAAGTTGGATTGGTTAATTGTCAGTGAGGACAGCGAAAGTCAAATGGAGTCACTGTCCGCACGACACCAAACATTTACCGCACATGCAATTAATTCGTGACTGCTTTTTTCGAAAGGTGTGGACCCGTAGAAACGGAAGGTGGCAGCGCTAGTAGTGTTTCCGCTGAAGTAATAAATGCTTCGTCTTCGTTGTGATGTAACGAATTGTGAACTTGGTGCTGTACTCTATAACTCCTATCTATCCTCAGTATTTTTGAAGCGAAAGCTTCACTACGCTAATAATAATAATTGGTTTTGGGGGGAAAGGAAATCGCGCAGTATCTGTCTCATATATCGTTGAACACCTGAACCGCGCCGTAAGGGAAGGGATAAAGGAGGGAATGAAAGAAGAAAGGAAGAGGAGGTGCCGTAGTGGAGGGCTCTGGAATAATTTCGACCACCTGGTGATCTTTAACGTGCACTGACATCGCACAGCAAACGGGCGCCTTAGCGTTTTGCCTCCATAAAAACGCAGCCGCCGCGGTCGGGTTCGAACCCGGGAACTCCGGATCAGTAGTCGAGAGCCCTAACCACTAAGCCACCGCGGCGGGTTCACTACGCTAGGTAAACCCGATTTCGTCGTGCGCTGCCGGTTGACCTTCAAGTAAGCCAGAGGTGAAGTGTTGCTATAGGCCTTACTATATGTCTTCCACCATGGTGTCGCACCACTTGACTTTTGACCTTTCGATTCGCCGGTAGAGGGCGGTAGAATAGGCGGTAGCGTTCAATGGGTGACCAACCTCTCGCGATCAACCAAACTGTCGCCTGGCAGGGTGGGCACGCTGCCTATCTTGTGTGCGGAACGCCCTCAACGTTGCAGACGCCAAGCCGCGTCTACTTGCCCGATAGAGTCCAGCTTTCGCTCTCTAATCAGGTTCAGCAGTTGTTAAACAGCAGCAATTTTTTGTTGGCAACTAAAGGGAAAGCAAATAGTTCTTGTTCTGGCATCACCTCAGCCACAGAGAGGCCATTCGGGTGCGAGTATCGTCCGCATACGTATCGGCCAAAGTCCTGGCAGGGGTCTACGGATGTGTCCATGCTCTCGAGGAGGGCTTTGCTGTAGCGGCGGCAGCCCTGCGTCTCGCAGACGGCCGTTGGTTTCCTCAGCAAAAACCTTCCTGCTGCGATGCCCCCAGTGACAGCAACCGCAAAGAGGACGACGGCACCAATGGAGGCGGCGAGCATGCCTTCTGTGGACCACTTGGCTCTAGCTTTGGGACGCCGAGACGGCGAGACGGAGGCCGACCTGCATGAGAGCGTTGGTACGGATTGCGACTCAGAGGACACACGCAGCACATACGCCTTCCTTGTCGTCGAAACTGACGCCCAAAGCTGAGCCCCACACAGGTCCAGGATTCTTGAATCAGTTTTATTTATAAGGCAAAGGTTTACGGTTTATGGGGGACTTAACGTCCCAAAGCGACTCAGGCTATGAGAGACGCCGTAGTGAACGGCTCCGGAAATTTCAACCACCTGGGGTTCTTTAATGTCCACTGACATCGCACAGTACACGGGCCTCTAGAATTTCGCCTCCATCGAAATTCGACCACCGAGGCCGGGATCGAACCCGCGTCTTTCGGGTGAAGAGCAGAGCGCCATAACCACTCAGCCACCGCGGCGGCTCTTGTAAGGCAAAGGCAAATGAGGAATAATGACACGTGTACTTGTCTTTATCGGGCGACCACGTTTCGCCGCCTAACAAGTGTTATCGCACAGCGCGGGACGCGCCTGCATCTATCCGAAGTTTCTGGCAAGTCATCGATGCTTCTATTCGCTGTCTGTTGTAGCGGAACCTTATGTTATCTGATTTCATCGCCTGACGCGAATGGTGTAGAACTTCGTGGAAGGCACGCGGGTCCCAACGATTAGTCTGGAACATTCGACGACTGCTATATAACAGCCGACGCGCTTGACCCGCGAATTTGATAACATAAGGTTCAGATAACATAACATATTGTAAGGTATCTTTATGGAAGTATTGAAGTTATCGGTCCATTGTTCCAATGGGTAACAAAATCTTTCTTTTAAAATTTATCTACCGATCGCATCGAGTAGTTAAGACTGCCATAAAACACCAGTGGGGAACGATTTTGAGGATAGCAAAACAACATCAATAATAATGTCAGTAGCAAAAAAAAATGCAAGCCAACCAGGGTGTGAAAAAATTGGGTTCGTAAACTATTTCTCGTTGAAAATTGCTGTTGCACGGAGTCCCTGGGTATGTCCTGCTCGTTTTCGTCACGTAAGTAAAGTAAATCCACATCACGAACAGCCTTCGGTAAACGGAAACCGCCCAAGGCCTTTGCTTCTAAGCGGTGTAACTGAGCTCTTGTACGATCCGTGCAGGTCCTGAGTGTCGGAAAGAGAATGTGCATGAGGCCCTTTCATTTTCGCGAGACTTGGAACACGGGTAATTATAACGAGTTACTAAGAATTGCAGAAAATAAAAGCCTTTAATATTCGCTTTCGACTAAAAGCGTACCGATTTGCCAAAAGTAACTAGGCGATGCGGTTTGGTTCTCGGCAGCGCACTGGAGCCTTTACGGCACCCATAAAGACTAAAAAGTATCGAAATGGGAAAACAACTCCTAAGATTGTACAGATTTAGACAGTGAGAAGTGCCATACGTGCTCTACTGCGGACGTAATACATACCAGTTTGCCTGGTTACTTTTTATAACGACAGTACGTCCTTAAAAGCTTCGCCATAGACGGCACATAGTGAATTTCGCTAGCACCGTACCCCAAGCCTCGTCTCCAGCCCTTAGGCTTACTTGGATCTCATCTTCGTTGTCTATAAGTTATTTCAAGTATTTGATTATGGCCCACTACGACCACCGCTTTCACCTCAGGGACATTCCATCAAATCAAGATGGTGCTCCAAATCTTCGAGGGCCCCTATGGCGACAAGCAGGAATACGTGATAAGCGGTAATGGCACAGCGGCAAATTCAGTGATACAGCGTCAATAAAATGTGATACGGGTTGTGTAAAAGGCATACTGGTGTGAAGTGGCGAAAATATAATGCCACATCTCACAATCCATTGCCACGAGTGCATCCACTCTCAGGGTCTAGTTGGAAAATTCGATAGTTTTTGAGAAAGGAAATAATAATAATAATAATTGGTTTTTTGGGGGAAAGGAAATGGCGCAGTATCTGTCTCATATATCGTTGGACACCTGAACCGCGCCGTATGGGAAGGGATAAGGCAGGGAGTGAAAGAAGAAAGGAAGAAATAGGTGCCGTAGTGGAGGGCTCCGGATTAATTTCGACCACCTGGGGATCTTTAACGTGCACTGACATCGCACAGCACACGGGCGCCTTAGCGTTTTTCCTCCATAAAAACGCAGCCGCCGCGGTCGGGTTCGAACCCGGGAACTCCGGCTCAGTAGTCGAGCGCCCTAACCACTGAGCCACCGCGGCGGGTGAGAAAGGAAATGGTGCAATAATTGTCTCACGTACACCTCTGTGGACATCCGAACCGCGCCGTAAGGGAAGGCAGGAAGGTGGGAATGAAAGAAGAGAGAAAGAGGTGTCGTAGTGGAGGTCTCCGTAATAATTTCGACCCCCCGGGGACCTTTAACGTGCACTGACAGCGCACGGGCGCCTTTGCGTTTCGCTTCCATCGAAACGCGGCCGCCGCGGCCGGGTTCAAACCCCGGAACTTCGGCTAAGTAGCCCAGCGCCCTAACCGCTGAGCCACTGCGGCGGGTATTCTGCGAATGCTTGAATTCCTCCTCCTGTCTTCATTCTTGGTGTTCACAATCTTCTTGTCCCATATTTAGTAAGCCCGTTATACTTAGTGGCACGGGCAGGGACACTTCTTTCGTTCTTTTTTATCGTCCCACAATAATTTTTGTCCAATATATAGTGATTTAATTTTTATAACTGCTTTCCATGCTGTACTTCATTCGGTCGCTTGCCTGTGGGTTTTTTAATACTTTTGATAATTTTTCACAACTCTTGCCCTTCTTTGCATGGCCTTTTGATTATTGAGAGCTTGCCAGCCGACTTCATGGTGGCGATGGTGAGGTTCTCATTTGTCGCTTCTACGGCATACGTATTCGTCTTTTTCGGCAAAAACCGGATATCCTCCCGCGTTATATTGTAAAGTGCTACACTTGTAAACTTACTGCTAATTTGATTACCTGTTACCTCATGACCACCTTTAACTGCTCTGTGCTAAAACCTTGACAAATTGTAGGCATCAGTTTAATGTTATAGCTGCACCTCAATTTGCATGACACCTCTGCATTCTGCAAGATGGACGGATGGTCGCATATTTTGAGCACGTGTTTCAGTTTTCTCCTTATTTGTGAACAAGCTAGTGCCATGATTTCTGGGCTATTCCTTCTGAAGATTGTAAGGACATTGCAAGCTCGCTATCGAACGACTCCTATGAGACCGCTGAACCCTTCGATTAGCCTTAAATCTTCTATATTGTGCGCACTCACAGTATAAGCTCAGCCGCTATTCTCGCAAAAGTGCGCAATTTTTATCCGTGACGTAATAACAGCACTTTTTTTGTCCAGCGAGAATTCATTTAAGAATTCACGCTGCCAGGAGAAATTTTCGCGTTGATGAAAAACGCGTTCCACATGCTCGTTCAGATCGATTCTTCCCCTAACGTGTAAGAAACATGACTGCTTCGCCTTTTTGAAGCTTTCGGCGACATATATTATGGCAAGTACAAGCATGGCTCGGGCGAGTCATTCTGCTCAGACTACACCTTGAAGTGATATCACAAAAAGGCTTCGCTAATATGATTCAGCGCCGGTACCTGTCACTCGATCCAACAATATCAACAATGGTGCTATGGAGGTCGCCCTCCTTGAGGGCTGCCGGAGAGGAGATAGCTATGGAGCGGCAGCGGCAGAGCCCGGCCCTAGCCAAGGTTGTTGTTGTTAGCATTTCAAAAGATGACACATACCCACACTGGGGGATCGGCCAAGAATCGGGAGGCAGAGGGCCCGAGCGTTCTCCAGCGCGTGCTAGGGACACTTCGACCTATTCGGCATTTCGCTATAGTGCTGGCCGCGGTACAGTGTCACTCTACTCCCCTAGTGCGGGAAAGCCAGAGAAGAGTTCCTCCTGGTTGGTGGCGGGATTCCAGGAGCGGCGTGCCGTCCGACGGCTCATTGTTAGCGCGCCGATACTTAACTCGGTGTTTAGTTTAGTTTATAGAGGTCCTAAAGCGACTCAGGCTATGAGGGACGCCGTAGTGAAGGGCGCCGGAAATTACGAGACCAACTGGGGTTCTTTAACGTGGTGGTTCTTTAGCCGAGCGAGGTATCGGCACGCTAACAATGAGCCGTGGAACGGCACGCCGCTCCAGTAATCACACCGCCAGACAAAGGGAAGGGAACCCTTGTCTGGCTTTCCCGGTCCCTATGCGTAACGTGCTTCCCACTCAAGCTGAAGGCTGGCCACCGTTTATGAAAAGATGTCTAGTGTTGTTCTCATCCAAACCCCGCATTAACATCGCGTTGAAATGAAAGTGCCGATGCTTTCTGCAACGTCCTTCGGCAGCTAAGGGAATGGAAAAGCACGAAGGGCGAAAAGCATACCGATGGTGGCTGATCGCACGCCGCGGCCTTGTTCCGAAATGCCGTCGAAGCCATGATTCTAGCTAGGTGGGCGCAGGCTGGCAGCGCTGTCGCAAGCCCTAAATGATGTTCAAGGTCATGAAATTCTCCCGTAACTCTACGGCAGAGGTTCATCAGCATCATTTCATACAGGCGCATCATTCGAGAAATGCTGCGTTGACTGAATGTTGACCCGACCGACCGACGGACGGATGGACTGACATACGGATCGATCGTTTTGGTCGACTGACTGCTGGCTCGATCAATCCATCGGTTATTAATACGTAAGCATGTCTTCCCTCACGAGTGTCGTGCACGGGATGTGTCACCACGGGCTGCGGACAGGAAGTGTGGACAGAGCGTGTCCTCATGGCCTGCTTGTGATCCAGTAATAGTGTAGCGTAGTAATAGTGTAATTATGATTTGTAATGATTAATAATGATTGTATGGTAAGTTCAAACGACCGAGTTACCAAATAAAATAAAAAAATAATAAGACAATTAATTTCGCTAATTGATTCGAGTAATTCACGAATTTTGTGAATTACTAGTAATACGTCCCGAACTGAACGGAGAATAAAATAATAGCAAAAATAACGAATTAAGAATTAGTGGGGCTAATTTAATTACTTACAATAACTAATAACTAATGATTTATAACTGATAAATTAAGTGCAAATTAATTTACTGAATATAAATCATTGCATTCCAAGTAACGTAAGGAGACTTAACTGCGCCTTTGATTCTTTAAGTACTTGCTGTTGGGCTAGTTGGTTCATCACAAAGTCGAATGGCGCAAGGGAACGAACACAGGAAGACACAGAGGCGCTCTTTCTGTCTCTGTGTCTTCCTGTGTTCGTTCCCTTGCGCCATTCAACTTTATAATTTTTTAAGATTTCAAGGAACGGGCGGGCTCAACGAAATTCAAATCGAATCAAATCAAATCAAAATTTATTCTTTGTTTAATACGTGAGTTTTTCTTGTCCAACCTAAGCACAGCATGATTGTTTGTTGTTCAGGCAGTACGATGGACCACCGAGTGTGTACAAAAAAAATTACACAGAAAACAATGACATTGGGTACACTAGTACATGCGTATTATGCAAAACATTATGATACATATTGAGCAAATAGGAATAAAACTCGAAAAAAGACAACTAAAAGTTAAAAGAGGACATCATAACAGCTTGAAATGAGCCATATCAAAGCAAATCTAAAATCTGAAGCAAAACAGGAAAAGTAGAATACAGAATACAAGAAGCCATCAGTGATTTATCTTTAAGGATGACCACCATTTTCTTATTGCTTTACTCATTTTACGTCTAGTTCTGAAATTGCAAAACTCTTCGCCAAGTTCATTGAGTATTTATGGAACATAATATCTCCTTATCTTTTTCCCATAATGTGTAAAGCATCGTGGCTTAATATAAGTTGCTATCTTTCTTAGGCAGCATTTTTCTTGACGGGCATTTTGGAAGAATTTGTAAAGTAATGACGTGTGAGCACTGTGTAGTAAAATAGTTCCCGCATTTCTAGTACGCCTAGTCAATTGTATTTTTCCTCCTTATTAACCTCCTCCAGCACAGTACCATAAGGTATACTGTTTAAAATTTTTTGAATTATACGATTTATGGCTCCCATTTTTGATCAGAGCAAGTTCCATACAGTGTTTCGCCGTAGGTTATAATAGATTCAGCCAGCGCCTTGAATATGATGCGCCTTAGGTGCATCGAAGTCTTACCTCTAGAGGTTGTACATCGTCGCGGACACGGCTCTAAGCTTGTTACATATATACTGCACATGATTATTCCATGTTACATGCTGATCAAATATTATTCCGAGATATTTAACCGAAGATGCAAATGGTATGACATTACATGTGCACGGATCACAATGCGAGCCATGTAAAAATGGCTTGGCTTAAGGGGGTTTAACGTCCCAAAGCGACTCAGGCTATGAGAGACGCCGTAGTAAAGGGCTCCGGAAATTTCGACCACCTGGGGTTCTTTAACGCGCACTGACATCGCACAGTACACGGGCCTCTAGAATTTCGCCTCCATCGAAATTCGACTGCCGCGGCCGGGATCGAACCCGCGTCTTTCGGGCCGGCAGCCGAGCGCCGTAACCACTCAGCCACCGCGAGCCATGTAAAAATAGTGACTCAATTAGGAGCATTCGCTTGTGCGGGTTTCTAAAACAGAGAAGCTTCGTTTTTGTCGATTTAAATATACTGAATTTTGGGCACGCCAGTCTATCACCTTGCACATATCCTGCTGAAACCTTTTGCCCCCAGAATGAAAATCAGTGAATTCTAGTGCCTGTGCTGTGTCATCTGCATACTTGCCAACAGGCGACATTTCCCCAAAGGGCGTCAGCAGCCCGCCAGGCGGCGACGCAGCGCCGCTCATGGGGCTTCCAGGCGTTACTGGAGACAGGTAGCCTCCCGGTGACAAGACCCGCGGCAGAGGCGATGATGGTCCCGGCGACCCCAAGCTCACCGCAGGGGAAAAGGAGGACGCCTGCCGACTCAAGCCCGGGCTGAGCGCCAAGGGTGGACCTTGGGATGTCTTGGCGCCATCCTCGGCCAGGCTGGGTGCCACGCGGGGCCGTGGTTTGATCCTCTTCTCTGAGGCGGCCACTTGCTTCCGGATGTCATCGGCCACGCGGTGGTACTGGCCCTGGACAGCGCGCACGCGTCGCCAGCACAGAGAGGGGGCTCAAACTGATGTTCTGAAAGCTCATTGGTTGCATGTCAGTTGCGAAACATCCCGGAGAACCCAAGCATCGAAATCGTGGCTTGAATGCGGCATAAGTCTGAGGAACACAGACAGGCTGCGTCCTTTAAGTGAAAGTTAGGCGCACTATTCGCCTTTCTTTCTCAGCATGAATCTTCTCTCTTTATGTCCCAGTTTTAGTTGACTTAATTGTTCTCGCGTCATTTCACGTATCACGTCATTTCAACGATGCTACCATAACCCGTGAAATGCTCACTCACTTCTGCATGTTTCAGCTGCTTCTTAGATGGCATGGCGCAGCCCAGAAGACCTCTCGGAGCACTCGATCAGTTTGCCGGCCGTTGAGCCTTTGCCAGTGTGAAGAAGCTCAGTAGGCCAGTGCACCCACCAGATTCCTTGAGGACTGAACCATGCGCATGGGAGACGGCAGTCAGCAGCAGGCACTTTAGTGTGGACTTCATATTGTCACAGAAGACAGAGCGACAAAATGCACGGAGAGAAGACAGACAGAATTCGGCAGCTAGCCAGCAAGATACACTTCGTCGTCGACAGCTTCCATCGCCACCTGAGAACACCAGGAGGCAATATCAGCTTGATTTGTACTAATCTAACGCTGTTTCGCGTCGATTCCTGTTCCACGCTCTTCCAGTGGAATCACGTACACATTCCCAGCAATTCTGGACAAAAGCATTTTTGAGCGGGAATCCGTTTACGAACCTAATTTTTGCATATAATGTAAGCTTTCACTATATCGATCAATATACCCGCAGATAACCCGACGGCAGTCATTTTTTTTCTATTCACGTTTTCTTGCTATCGTCAAAAGCATCCCCCATGGGTTTTCTATGGCAGTCCTAACTGCTCGATGCGATCGATGGAAACACTGGAAAAGAAAGATTTTGCTACATATCAGAACAATTGGAGCCTTGGAATCGGAGTTGTCTTGCTCAAATAGGCGGGCAAGTTCGGGAGAAGGGTTGGAACTGCATTAGGGGCAAGCTTTGCAGTCCCCTTCGGGTATCTGGCTTCCTTTCCATCTATAACGTGGACATAATCCCTCAAAATGAGGTGCGGTTCAAAGTGGAGTTCGCAAACTGCGCAATCGGGGCCAAGCGGCCTGTCAAGCCTGCGCAGATGGACTATTACCTGCAATAATTTGATAACAGTGTCTTACAATTTTTCGATTTTTAAAATATTTCCAATGATGCGCTGCTTACAAGCGTCCATCACATAATTAGCCGCGTGATCAACCACGCAATCTCAATTCGCGGGCGACGCGCCACTATGCGCCCGGCCATGAAGGAAAAAAAAAGTTAAGGGCAGTTATCAAGGGGTGTTATTGTAATTACCGACATATCTGGAACCTTTAATCACTGCAAGTAATTGAAAAAATCACATCTTAAGAAATGATAGGTTAAAAAGACACAGGCATCACGCAGTGTCTTTTGTGTTCTCAGCTTCGTTTTACATGAGTTTCTTTTTTTTTCATCATAATGGGAGCCAGCGCGTTTAAGCGAAAATGTGGAGAGGGTTGTGGCGCACTGTTGCTACCGCTTCGTCTCTACGGTCATTTCGTGCGCATGGCAGGCGACTGCTCTCCCGCTCTGGCACACACCCACCCTCAGCTGCATTAGCTCACGCCTTTAAGGAACAAGCACTAATTCCTTAACCTAAAGGGGGCAATTTAAACTCGAACCATGTTATCAGATCATACGATCGGACCAAGATATCTCATTATGTCACAAAATGTCATAGTCGTAACTTGGAATCTCAGTGCGCTGTAGGCAGAGTGCTTGCTCACCTCACCTGTGCTGCCACCAAAGCGCTAGGCTGGACCTCGGAAAGGCCGTCTTGCACGTGTTTTGACCACGAATTCTACCCTGTGAGCCAACGTACGTTTAAAAAATGTAGATACCATCATCGATTACGGTCCCAGGTATAAATATTGTCTGAGAGCCCTCCTCCCTCTCTTCCTTTCTTTAACAGCGTAAAGAGACCGGTCAGAATCTGGTATCTACTAACAAGTAGAAGACAGTATATTGGCAAGCAGCCAGGAACACTGTCGTCAACCAACGCTCACCTAACCACGGTCGTTCTTCGATGACGCCTCCCGACTTGAAACGTTGGCTTCGAAGTTGGCAACAAGGCGGGTTGAGATGGTATACGTGATGACTGCAGCCAAGAAGATAAATCGGGGAACCAGACCGGGTTCAGGAAGCGGCAAGGCATGGGTAGTCGTAGTTTTCTTCTTCGTACTCAATCGGATCAATGGTGATGATGATAAGAAACTTTTTCAGAGAAAAAGAAAGGTTCATTTGATAGTTGATTTTATTAGAGATCCTTTGTGATTAGTGCCGTTATACTAAGTCTTTATGCTGCTCTAAGGCTTGTTTTATGCCTTATCTAAAATGAGCTGAAAAGAGAGGAAACAATGTTAGATGTCCCTGTCCCGCATCGTGAAATTTTGTGTTGACCCTGTCATTAGGAGCGATATAAGAACATGTCCATCCAGTGAGTGATGATGTTGGCCGATTAGTTATGTTCAGTTTATTCTCTCCGGTGCGCTAAACACGCGTTTAAAGCGGTCTATGTTTCCGCATCGACAGCAGCTGAGGGAACATTCCTTGTTTATGCGACCTCGGCGCCGTTGTGACGTTCCCACCTGTCGGTGGTCAGCCACAGAATATACGGGTCCTGCTGAAGCGAGCAGAAATGAGTCAACAAGGCGGTAACCCGGCAAAACAATATTTATTCTTCTCTGCCTTAAGGCGAAACTGGTGGTCCGCTCACCGCTGGCTTTCAGGAGCCTCTGGTTGTAGGTCCGGCAGATCGGGGCTCCACTCCAATCGTCTCTCGTAGGCGGGCCGCGGCTGCTTCGGCTCTCCCGGGGTCTGCCTCTCTTCCCAGCGTCTCTCGTCTGGCGGTGCTGTGACGGGTCGAGGCCACAGGACTCTTGGGCGTTTCGGCTGGCTGTCAGTTTGCTACGGACGCTGAGGTCCGGCTTCGCTGACTATAGACCAGCGCGATCTTGCGTCCGTTCGCCTCGCCCGTCTCTGTTCGACTTCTTTCCTTTGTCTCCCTGCCCCCGCCGCGTCTCTCCGGAGATTCCCTTTCTCTCTCTCTCTCTCTCTCTCTCTCTCTGGGTAATCTTCGCCCAACGGTTTTTCCTCGTCACTGCTCACACAGCCGATCAAATCCACCCGCCAAACTTCTAGGAATCCGCGGCTGTTACGACGGGAAGGCCGATGGCGCCGTTGGGGATGGGTCGAAGGGGATCAGGTGTCCCTCGGAGGGCGACGCTTGTCTGCAGTCAGTCCGTCCGGTGCCAGCCGCCGACCTCCTCCGCCACCTCGAGCCATTACGCAGCCCGTCGTGTCCGCTGCTAGTAAGGTCGCCTGTCGGCCTGCACACACAAACGCACAAACGAACCCGTCTTCGCGCGCCGGTGGGGCGGGGGGGGGGGGGGGGGGGGAGCACGGCGCAAACCGCAGGGAAGACTGCGGTTGAGTAGGGCACCGCGAGCAGCCTCTCCTCTTTAGCCGTCTGGCGGTCTTTGCACATCTGTGTTCTGCATCGCCCGCCGCATTCCCCACCACCGTCTTCGCCGACATGTCTAGGCCGATAAATTTGAAGGCAGGGAAAATGTCTTGGGCACTGGTCGCCGGGTTAGTTCTTTTCAGCAATGCCGGGGCCTCCCGTATGCGGCCATTCCCAACCCCCTCTTCTTACAAAGAAATTTTCTACGAAAATTTTGCATTCACGTCACTCTCACAGCACACTGTTCGTAACAAAGTTCTCCACTCCATCTTTCATAGCACCACTTTATGAACGGGCCAGTAACTCCATCAGGCAGATCAAATTAATATATCCAAACAAAACAACAAATCCAGGTCCGCTCTTATTGTAAATCACCAGTCATTCACGCATGACAGCTCAGAGACAAAATTTTCCTACTAAGACGAGAATGTGTAGCCAGTCAGTCATTCTCATTGTTAAATGGTCGCAGCAACTCACAGACTCCCCTTACGTCATGCTGCCCACGAAAATGTTACGTAAAATTAGGAGGTGGTCCATGCAATTCTTTCACCCTCGGCGTCTTTCTCCACTGGCAGTTTCTACAGTGTTCTGCCACATCCTGTCTCAGTCCATGCCAGAAATAGCCTTCGCTAACTACCCGACGGGTCTTTTGAAAGCCTAAATGTACTCCGCCTTCCATACCACGGCATAACCTCACAACTTCTCATTTGCAAAGGGACAACAGCTCTGTCTGCGGCCCCGTGCGCTTTGTCTCTGTAACGGAGTATACCACAGAGTCGAAATGATAAAAACCCGACTCTTTCCCTTCTGAGCTGTTGCACACGTTTATCAATTTTAGGACAGATGGATCTTTCCTTTGCTCCTTGTACAGGCGGGTTCGCTCAATCGCAGGGGGAACATCGATTACTCTGGCGTCCGCCGCGCTGCTGAGCGCGTCTGCATGGCGATTGGTCTCCCTTGCCTCGCGCAGCCCTTCCGCTTTGCCCGCGCATAGACTCACTACCGCTTCTGAACGCCCTCGCTCGTGATGGCCGTCAGTAGAGGCTCTATTTCTTTCCTCAAGAGCTTCACAGCTGCCCTCGCCTTCCTCCGTACGCCGTTCATAACAGGCCGTGTGCTCTGGAATGCGTCCGCGCGATACCTGACGCAGACGACACTAACGTGAGGTATGCCCGAACCTGCCGCACGAGAAGCACGCGCCTGATTCGACGCTTCGATTGAATTTTCCCGTCTGCCTAGGTGGAGGCTCTTCACGTATCCGAGTGCTCTTTACGAGCAGCTTCTCCAGCCGATCTAGACGTTCACTAAGCTCACTCATCTCTTCCCCGCTTTCTACACGTCGGACAATAGCGGTGTTCGTGCGGGTCACTTCCTCTAACAGCTCTTCTCTAGACGCTACCTCCACCGCCTCTTCGAATGTCTTGGGATCATTTCACAGAGCAAATCTCCTCACCGGATCGCGGAGCCCATTAAGAAAAATAGAGGTCAGCTGTTCCTTAAGGATTTCGCGTCTCACTTCGCTTTTCGACGCCTCATCGCCATCAACGTCCCCGAAGGCCTCCACCCCGAGCTTACGCAGTCGGCTCGCGAACGAGCGCACACTCTCACCAGCGTTCTGCCTTGCGCTTACAAACTTCTCAAACTTCCTGTACGCCGGCTCAGTATCAAATCGCTTCAGCGCGAGTGCTTTAAACGATCTATACGAAGTCACGCCGGCCACCCCCTCATCCAACTACGCAAAGTCTAGAGCCGCCCCGACCATCTTACACCGCGCCATCCCGATTAACTGTTTCTCCTGCCATCCGCCCAGATTACCAACCTGCTCTAAAATTTGAAGAAAATCCCTTAATTTGGGACCGTTGTCGCCCCCCGTGAACGATGGAATCACAGCTCCCAACAGCATCTGATCTGCTCCTATCACCCCTTCGTGAAGACTCGGTGATCCCTGTAGCGACATGTTGGCCCCTTTCTCCTCGGGTACGAGGGTGAATGGTCTCGCACCACAACTCCAGCAAAATCCCACCGCCGCCACAACTTGTGACGTTCCCACCTGTCGGGGGTCAGTCACAGAATCTACGGGTCCTGCTGAAGCGAGGAGAAATGAGTCAACACGGCGGTAACCCGGCAAAACAATATTTATTCTTCTCTGCCTGAAGGCGAAACTGGTGGTCCGCTCACCGCTGGCTTTCAGGAGCCTCTGGTTGTAGGACCGGCAGATCGGGGCTCCACTCCAATCGTCTCGTGTCGGCGGGCCGCGGCTGCTTCGGCTCTCCCGGGGTCTGCCTCTCTTCCCGGCGTCTCTCGGCTGGCGGTGCTGTGACGGGTAGAGGCCACGGGACTCTTGGGCGTTTCGCCTGGCTGTCAGTTTGCTACGGACGCTGAGGTCCGGCTTCGCTGACTATAGACCAGCGCGATCTTGTGTCCGTTCGCCTCGCCCGTCTCTGCTCGACTTCTTTCCTTTGTCTCCCTGCCCCCGCCGCGTCTCTCCGGAGATTCCCTTTCTCTCTCTCTCTCTCTCTCTCTCTCTCTCTGGGTAATCTTCGCCCAACGGTTTTTCGTCGTCGCTGCTCACACAGCCGACCAAAGCCACCCGCCAAACTTCTAGGAATCCGCGGCTGTTACGACGGGAAGGCCGATGGCGCCGTTGGGGATGGGTCGAAGGGGATCAGGTGTCCCTCGGAGGGCGACACTTCTCTGCAGTCAGTCCGTCCGGTGCCAGCCGCCGACTTCCTCCGCCACCTCCAGCCATTACGCAGCCCGTCGTGTCCGCTGCTAGTAAGGTCGCCTGTCGGCCTGCACACACAAACGCACAAACGAACCCGTCTTCGCGCGCCGGTGGGGGGGGGGGGGGGGGGGGGGGCGGAGCACGGCGCAAACCGCAGGGAAGACTGCGGTTGAGTAGGGCACCGCGCGCAGCCTCCACTCTTTAGCCGTCTGGCGGTCTTTGCACATCTGTGTTCTGCATCGCCCGCCGCATTCCCCACCACCGTCTTCGCCGACATGTCTGGGCCGATAAATTTGAAGGCAGGGAAAATGTCTTGGGCACTGGTCGCCTGGTTAGTTCTTTTCAGCAATGCCGGGGCCTCCCGTATGCGGCCCTTCACATCGTAACACAATAGAATGCAACTCCCTGCCATCATTTCATTTCTAATTTTTTTACCCTAAGAGCCCTTTCGGGCATTATATAGGGGTGGGGGGGGATACAATTGAACAACATTGGAGGTGACAGAACGCAGGACAACTTAACACACTATGATGATTGGCTGGAATGCCAGTCACTGATCGGTTCGATTAAAAGATGACACTCTTGACGTCACAAGTTTCCTCTTTTCCTTCTTCTACACCTCTTTATTCGTGACTAGTTATTGAACCCGGATAAACCGACACTATCTTCAAAACGGCACCCCTACGCAGAGCCGTGGACGAAGTCCGCATCACAACGAGGGCAAAGCTCGGGTTAATTTCTGACGTTTCCATATGTTCGAGCAAGAAAGCTGCAGTGCTGACGAGAAGCAATGGGTGCTGCTGGCGCTGGTAGCTCAGATTGGCTACAGCATGACCAATATTGAAATGCATGCACACGCCTGGCGCCCCATCGTAGCAAGACTCCTCATTCTTAACTTGTTGCATGGGCGGTGTGGGAGACAGAGGGCGGAGCGTTGGGCGGAATGCAGCTTGCGGAGCTATGCAGCATTCCCATGAACGTGGGACGCTGGGACGGAGGCTCTACGGTGATTTGGTACCTCGTAGACACGTACTATCGTGCGCGCCTGGCAAAGGACAGGGTTAATTGGAGAGACATGGGATAGGCCTTTGCCCTGCAGTGGGCATATCGGATTGGATTCGATTGGATTTTGGGGCTTATCCCTTTATAACGGGCGGACCTTACACCAAAGTCCTAGGCTGATGATGATGATGATGGACAAGATATATATATATATATATATATATATATATATATATATATATATATATATATATATATATGCATCCGTAATGTCAGGACAGGCGCCGCTCATCTGACAGTGGGTGCAGTCTGGCGACCGAGTGATGTTGCATGCAGGGTAATTTTTTTAGCCTTTACATATTTGTATTTAAAAATCTCTAGGAGATACGTCGGTGCGGTCTGTTGAGATGGTTTGTTTGCACAGGCGGACATTATTTGGCTCATATAGATCAATAATTAAAAGAATAAAATGAAATTACTTATTGAACCTTTTTACTTTCTTTAGGGGCAAGGTTATAATCTTTTGTTGACAGCGGTTAAAAAAAACACGGACAGAAGACATAGAAGACGACGTCACAGGCGCTGAACTTCAACTTTATTAAGAAACACCAAAACACTGCATATATACCCAAGGACACAGGCACCGACAAGCAGCGAAAATTTTATGCACTCGTGCCAACAGAAATGATACGACAAGTAGTGGTAAAATGACAATGGTTAAAAACCAAAGAATAGAACAGGACAGGATAAAACCAGAACAAGATGAGACAAAAAAAATTACCAAGTCATTTAAAAAAGAAAAACCGCCGACTCATGAAATAGTGGTGCGGTTTGACTAAAATAATTTACAAGAAGGGGCCCGATAACTTTGAACCAAAACATACATACCAACAGAGATCAAACGTGGTGAAAAATGGGAAAGGCGTAGTGGGAAGAAAAAAAAACATGCAATGAAAACACTTAGTGATCAGGCACGCAAACGAAAATTTAACAAAACAAATGAAGCCAACAATTAACGCAGCTAAACACGGAAGATCAAGTGCGCTAGATAAATTAAAGGATAACAAAACGGGGATGAGCAAGAAAGGTGAAGCCAACAACAACAAAAAAAAGAAAACCACCAACTAGCCCGACAACTTGTCCTATTCAAGGTTATATTGCGGAATTTAGGGCCATCAGCATTGAAGGTTAGCCCTGTTTTTAAATTTTCTTTGTTGTTCGAAATAACCAAAGTCAAAAATAAGCATCTGAAAGCCCGTTGAGTTGGCTTTCCTGTGTTGCAGATTAATAAAAGTGGCGCTTCCCGCGATTCTTATGTATCAGATACAGGTTCACTTCCTTATATGTTATGATCTAGAATATAAATTGATTTTGTCGTAGGTATCACGCGAAGCGACACCATTTAATGACTAGGTAACGCGGAAAAGTAACTAAACAAGCTTTAAAATGTGTATTTTTGATGTTTGATATTTCGAGTCAGATTACCGAAAAGAACATTTAAAATTGGACTCACTTTCAATGTTGAAGTCCATCAGTTTCGCAATATAACCTTGTCCCCTAAAATCAAAGATAAAAAGTTTCTTTTTACCTAACCTGAGTTAACTTATAGTCTGATTATTGATTAATAAAACGTACATATTACCCGTCTGGCTGTACAATCTATAGATCAACCGACCACAGCGACTTATCGCTTACAGATTTAAAATAAATATCCGTAATGGTTAAAAAAAATCGCTCTGTATGTGTTCTGAGTATTTCATCAGCCACATCGGAGTGAATCTACAAAAAATAGCATAGGTTAATGTCAGAAATACGCATGCAGTTCATGCGTAGTTTTTAAGCTTTGGAAAAAAATAGGCGATGTCAAGGACATGAAAAATTGCCGACCAACCAGCCTATTGTCCGTTACCTGCAAGGCATTTACTAAGGTGACCGCTAATAGAGTCGGGACAACCGCAGACTTCAGTCAACCAACTGATCAGGCAGGCTTTCGTAAAAGGTACTCGACAATAGAAGAGATTCACACTATCAATCAGGTGATAAAGAAATGCGCAGAATCTAACCGACCCCATGTATATCCTTCATAGATTACGAGAAACGTTTCAGATTACGACAAACGTTGCATTCTGAGAAACGTTTCAGCCAATCATATCACTTCATTCCCGTCTGCACGGGATGTGGTTTCAAACTACTGCGCACCAGTGACCACTGCCTGTCTGAACCTGTTTCTTCTACCAACTAAGAGAACCTGAATGGCTCGCACAGTGGCAGGGCGAGGCCAAATTAAACATCAACTCGCAGAAGGAACAGTGTTTGTCCAAAGAACTTGAGCGGAATTCCTTATGTTGGAGGATTATTCATGGAGAGGCCTTTGCCCTGCAGTGGGCGTAGTCAGGCTTACAATGATGATGATGAGAGATACGATATATTCGGAAACGATTATGGAAACGAGCTAAAGCGCAAATAGCGGACAGCAGCAGTTCTGAACTAAGTTTTCACAAGCTGATTGTTCGAGGCTAGGCCACCTAGGACAAAGAAAAAGATTAAGTTCCGGTCCTAAAGAAGTGAAACCCTGCTAATAAAAGGGCCCCTGGCTCACACAAACTAACAGCTGTTATACAGTTCAGAACTGTTGTGAACAAACTATAGACGAATGTGCGGTCCTCACTGAACCATTGAAGGCTGACATCGTGTCTTAATCTGAATCGTGGCTAAACCTGTCTGATAGTGATAATTTCCGTAAAGTGATAGTCAAAGATCGTCATAGCGAAAGTGATAGTTTCCTATGCAGTTTACCGCTTATCGAAACGATAGGCTACATATGGGTGGAAGAGTGCATCCAACTGCAAGTGCCCCGTTTGCAGCAGTCTCTGTAAATTTCCACTATAACGGTGTTACGGAAAGTAATGACCCGTACTTAGTTCACTTAGCGTATACGAAATCACTCCTACCGCAAGCGGAGGCCAATACCCAGTCTCAGCGTGGTGGTGGTGAGGGTGGGAGGGGGTGTTAATGTGAAAGCTTGCATTTCTGGACGCAAGCTCTTACCGCACCCTGCCATATTTCTTTGCTGAGGACCGGTTTTTACGATCGTGGCAAGTGACGCATTTAAGAGGCGCAATTTCGATCGTTCAACAGTGCAGTACCCCAATTTCTTCTTTCGCTTCCTAAATAGGGAAAACAGCAAATGGTTTACGAACTGTTAATTTCGCGCAGTTCCATATCCCTCAACGTTACAGTAATTCTGCGGCTGGCGGCTAGCCGCGCAGCTTAATTTTGAAACGACGAACTCTATCAGCGGCACGTCATCGCGCAGCTGCCTTCAAGTTGAACTGCTCTTTAAAGTTCACAGATCATGGGTTTAGCGACATCGTTGATTTGTATCATGACTCACTGCTTAAAAATAACCCACTCTCGATCCTGGCGCACCATATGTTCCCGGATGTAAAATCAGACGGATGTACACGCTGAATATCAGTTCGAAAGATTCCTGGGAGACCCTGCTGCGTAGTTCGGGCCCTGAGCTCCAGATCCGTCTCGTCCGACTAGCTGAAGAGGCCGCCGGGACACAAGACCTCCCGGCTAAAAACCTAAAGCGAAGCCTCTCGGTCCTAGTGCCGAGGGGGGTGGGGGAATGCAATTTTTGTTGAAAAATAAAAGTTCTTTCCTCGTTAAGAATCCCTGGTGACATGTGTAATTCGCACACCTAGAAACGGGATATATGTATCTATTGCAGGCTTGCGAGGAGACGGCGATGAAATTAGGTTTTTCCGTTAGTATTTCGTGCCATATAAACGTTTTACCGAGTTGTACGACTCATTCTTATATGTCAGTATGATTGCGTGCTATGGACACGACGAAGACAATGTTCGCTCATCTCTTACATCTCTTGTCTAGCCCTGGTACGTGTATGGTACCGAAACGGGAGTTCAATAGCCTCCCCGGGTCTCCTTAAACCTCTCTTGGGATGGGCACTTCCATTGCCTTTCAACGCTTTGTGTGAGCAAATCCCCCAAGAAAAAAAGTGTATAAGAGCTGTATCTTACCGGACGGGGCAGAAGCGCGGAGGCTAACGGAAAGGGTTCAGCTTAAGGACAACGCAGCGAGCTATAGAAAGAAAAAAATGATAGGTGTAACGTTAAGAGACCGGAAGCGGGCAGAGTGGGCGAGGAAATAAACACGGGTTACTGAATCCTATTCAAAATCAAGAAGAAGAAATGGGCTTGGGCAGGGCGTGTAATGTAGGATAACCGATGGTCCTTATGGGTGACGCAGTGTATTCCAAAAGAAGGCAAGCGTAGCAGGGAGCGGCAGAAAGGTGGGCGAATGAGATTAATAAGTTTGCGGGGACACGGTGGCCGCAGCTGGCAAAAGGCAGGGTTAATTGGAGAGACATAGACTTTGCCCTGCAGTGCGCATAGTCAGGCTGATTGTGACCATCATCATCATAACCATCAAGCAGCGGAATCTGTAGCAAAGTGGGCCAGCCATATATAATCACAATCGTCAGCGTTATAATCGCCTTCATTAAGGAGCACTGCGCCTTTCAGAGAACGAAACCTTGTCGCAGAGACTGGCGCCTGGCGCAGGTTGGTTGGTTGGTTGGTGCGGGTACCAGAAGAGGCCTCGAGGCGAACGTGACCCGAGGAACTAAGCGAATTCGGCTGCGGCACACGCACGTGCCACGCGTGAGGAGAGAAGGAAAAGGAAGAACATATCTCGCCGCCCGCCTGGACGCGCAGAATCAAGAAGCTCCCGCAAGCAGTAAAGATGCGTGGCCGCGGCTCCCTGTCCAGCCCCACGGTGGACGGCGACTCTTCGGACTCGGGCGAGGAGTACGTCCCACAGGCGTCGTCTCGCCGCCGGCACCGACGGCGTTCGCGACACGCCTCCACCTCGACTCGCGGCAGCGGTGGCTTGTCGATGAACCTTTCCAGCCTCTCCTCGTCTATGACATCGGTGACGTCGGCAGGCACGCAGGTGTCCCGGATGGATCGCGTCGGCGGCTTGGGCCGCTCGGACGACGACCTCTCCTCGGAACTGGACAGCTCCGAGATGGACGCCGATACCAAGAGGTAAAGCGAGCATACACTTAAGACCACAGTTAACCGTTAGACGTGCACAAACGAACTTCCTAGTAGTTGCGGTTGCAAAAGTGCAGTTGAAGTATCGCTGGGCAGTTACGAATTCGTAACGCGAATGGCCCAGATGCCTTGTGATCGCAAAGAAATGAAAGTATATTTGAGCTGACTTTAATACTAGAGTGCACGGGTGTAACATATTGAAGCGGTGGTCAACCGGTTAGCGCATCCGCCACGTATTCAGGAGGTGCGGGAAGAGCTGGTCTCGTATATCGGAGCTGCATTTCTTTATTTTTACGGTAGGGCACACTAAGATCTTACTTGTGGCTGCTGAGCACGCAAATGGGAGATGAATTTTCACCGGTGCGCTATGGGGTCAGCTATGCGGGCGGCGCTCCGTAGGACATTCCCACCGCGCCATGACATTTCAGCGACAATCACCGAAGCTCATCTACATCGTGTTCCCCCCAGTGATCTCGAAGGATTGGAGACACGTTAGAGTTCATAAATCAGCATGGATCCTCGTACCACTTGACCGCCCAACGGAGGCCCCGGAGCACCCGTCTTGCATTCTAAGAGCTGTGGCCGATAAGTGATGTCTGTGGGCTGCCCGAGTGTGTGCAGCCGGTGTGTGGCTGCCACACCCGGCGGCCGGCTTGCAGACACGACCGATGCCACATTTCTGAGCAACGACTTAATAACCGCTAACGACTTCAGCTAGCGGAACATTTATGTAACCATAAATATCTGGTTACGCCCGCTGACACCACAAAAGCTTGCCTATAAATCAGTCAGCCATTTCCCGGATGGTGGTGGTGAAAGACTTATTACTTAGAAAGAGAGTTTTGGTGTCAGACGAGCCCGCTATATGGTCGGTATCCTTAGTCCGGGACACCGTACGACAAGGTCCCGTCTCGCGCCCGCTTTACCAGGGCTTCGGGACTCTAGTGTGGAGCTGTTGAGGAGGACAGTCTCTCATGCCTCGCGGGTAGGGATAGGGGAAGGTGAGGATTCTGAGTACATGCCCACACCATGTGAAAGACATCGCACGCCTCTCCACAATGCGGGACAACGCCCATCTATGTTGCGGTCAAAGTGTTTGACTACGGCAGGACAGAGAATAGTTCCAGTCTGCAGGTGCCGCATAGTTCGCTCCTCCGCCTTACCGAGCCCCTTGGCAGGGGCCAGGTAGAGGTGGCTGTCGCAGTAATGGATTAAGATTTCGCGGAACCGCAGACGCTGTTCAGCTTCTGAGCCCAGAGAGCTAGGGTGAGGAGCCCGGTACGTAAGCGCTCAGGCGGTCGCATCAGCAGGCTCATTGGCTCGTAGACCCTGATGGCTAGGATCCCAGATTGTTTGTCTAAGTTGGATCGGCGGCAGCCCGTGTTAGCATTTGGGAGGCAAGAGGTGATATTTCCCCTGCAAAATAGTGTACACCGGCCCGGCGAGAGTCTGTGAGAACCGTTCTCGATTTTGGATCCGCGGCCAGCCCCGGCCGAACAAGTTTACTGACATCACTTGAACGCGTCGTGCTGAGAGGCCCAAACACAGTGACGTCATGAGTGACAGCACACTTAAGCATCCCCAGAGTTCTTTAACCTTATTATTTTTGTTGTTGCTGGTCGCTGTACTGTTCCGATTTTAATAAGACGGACGCTTTTGTGACCTCAAAAGTTTGGAGCCCAAAGGAAGTTTTGTATGAATTCTTGGCGAGCTTCGTAACCTGTGAAGTAAGAAACACAACCTTCTAGACATAGTTGTGGAAAAAGTGGGGATCAGACCCTGCAGCACTTTTCCTCCCTTTTGACCTAGTACTGCTGCCTTCATGGTAGACTTTAACCCTTAATAAGCAGATTATTTAGAAGGCTGCTTACAGTCGTTATTGACAATTAAGTTTGCCTCCAGAAGAAGTAGCAATTTTCTACAACGAACTATGCATCTTCGTCTAACAAGGGGCGGACTCAACTATAGTAGGAAAAAGTAGATGTTATTAAACACGTGTTCTGTTAGTTTCAATTATTTGAGACGATTCATTTTAATACATACGATATTTTGGTGAACAGCAGTGATACACTGCAGCGAGCCTAGCCTCTCCTACGAAGTGAAAGGCATCGCCTGAAATCCGCGGCCGCAGGCTCCGCGAGCCGTCGTTCAGCATGGTGCCTGAGATGAGCGGCTGCCTGCTCCAGCTGGCCGTGGACGTGTGCCGCAAGTTGCGCGAGGGCGGCGACACGCGCAACGTGCTCCTCTCCCCGTTCATGGTGGCCAGCTCGCTGGTGATGCTGCTGCACGGCTGCGAGTCTCGCAGCGCCACCGCCGAAGCCCTGGGCCGCGCGCTGCACGTGCACTGGGCCCCGCTGCGCATGGCCCGCGCCTTCGACCGCCACGCGCATGCGCTGTTCGCGCCCTTCCGAAGACCGAAGCTGCGCGTGCAGCGCTTCTCCTACACCTGCTTCATGGCGCTCTTCTACGACCACAGCGTCCAGCTCACCAGCTCATACCTCCAGATGCAGGTACTGCCTTATGCGAGGCCGTGTGTGTGCCTCTCCCGGTGCCAGTTTGATCTACTGTGGTGAAAAAGATTCTGCAAAGTTGCAGTCTGGTGTCTTGGGAGGTTTTATTGAATGGCGTCTGTCCCGTTTCCAGCAAGCTCCTAAGCTTTTTCAGATGAAGGTAACGGATTTTAGGGCTTTAGAACTGCAAACTAGGAGTACCCAAAAGGTCTTCGGTTAGTCTATCCTTGCGTTTCAACCGAGTGGCAATACAAGAGGTTACAGGACCCTCAGCTCGCTTACACCAAAAGAACAACAAACACTTTGGGTAGCCAAATAGAACACAGAACTCATAACAACCGCTCCGTTTCATCAATTCTCATTTGAGGGTTTCATATATCGGTATGGTGATGGTATTGTCGCGTTCGGCTCTGGTGGGCTTGTGGAGTAGCCCTGTTCGCGCACAGCCCCCTGGAGGTTTTTGCGCATGCCCAGTGGCGTGAAGCACATGCGGAGCAAGGTGCAGTGCAGGTGCCGGGAACTATATGAAGTACGGTCAGGCCTTTTATTTTCACCACTGCCCTGCAGGAGCGGCTGTCGTACATGTTGGACCGGCGCGACTTCGCGCACAGCGCCGAGCAGTGCCGCCTGTCCATGGACGCCATGGCTCGAGCGGTCTCCTCCTTCTCGTTCAAGGCCGGCCAGGAGATCTTCCCTCCCGGATCGGTGGACGAGAAGAGCTTGCTGGTGCTCCTGTCCACCATCCGGCTCGAAGGCACGTGGCGCCACTCCTTCCAGCCGGCCTGGGGAGACTTCCACGAGACGCCCGAGGCCGCCATCACCATACGCATGATGCGCCAGAAGGGATCCTTCCGCATGTTCCGCTGCTCGGAACTGGAGGTTGGCGCGGCCCACTTCTCTTTCCCTGCTTTTTTCTGCCCGCTTGCTTGCGTGCCATTATAGTATTTGTTTTATTTCACTGGATACGACTGTCACCTTCGACGTACCCGAGGTAATTTAGCGGAGCGGGGAGTCCTTCCTTCTTTCGGACTCACCTACTTTATGTCACCTTCGACAAAGCCCGTTGTGCCATTGGCGGTGCGGGCTGGGCAACATTATTTTTCTTTCTTTTTCTCTGCCCACACTAATATATGTCACCTTCGACGGTATTCATACGAGACAGATTAGGCACAAGGATCTGGAGTTACACATTTGAGGGAATTCGTGCGATGGGTCTAAAACCTAAAAAGTAAGAGTATTGCTTTTCAAAGGGAAGCAGAATGGAGGTCGGAATATCGCCATTGGATATGCTTCTTTGTTTCCGCTTACTGTGTGGCGCCGTCCACTTGGTGAACGCGTGAATAAACGTCTCATGCACATCGTTGGAGCTCAGACTCGGCGATGGCCAAATAACACCTCGATACACTGCGCGATGGTCGCGAGGAGCGCTGGTTTAATCCACACGTGTCGACGACGCAGGTGACGGCGCTGGAGCTGCCATACGAGAACCGCGACGTGTCGCTGGTGATCCTACTGCCGGTGCGCGTCGACGGGCTTGCGTCGCTGGAGAAGCGCGCCACGGCGGCGCGGCTGCTGCACTGCGTGGCCATGCTGGAAGAACGCCAAGGGGTCACCGTGTGCATGCCGAGGCTCAAGCTGCACCGCGTCACCGACCTCTCGCCTGTGCTGCGTGCCCTGGGGCTTGGGGTGCTCTTCACCGACGAGGCCAGGTTCAGGTGCGCCTTGTTGGGCTAAGCCTAAACTAAACCGTTACATGAGGAGCCAGATGGAACTAAAGAGAAGAGGAAGCTGCAGGTCTCCTGACCTTCATCCTCTGGCAATCCGTTAGAGCGGGCATTGAATGTGTACAAATTGTATGTGTACATTACGGAAAGCCTCCGCTACACAGCTCAAGTTTGGAACATTCCAATTAGCCAGCAGGTACACGAGGCTGTTTCGGGTCATTATTTTTTACATTGGTGACTGCGCCAGCGTTTTCTTCAAACAGTCCATCATATTATCACTACGGGGTGTTTCTCCTAAGAGTTTATACAATTATTAAAAATAGGCCTCTTAAGTTAGAACAGCGGTTTTTTCGGCATAGCATTCTCAGCGGCATAGTACATCAGAATAACTTACATGTGCTAGCTAGCAGGCTGGTTAACCAATACAGAATAGTTAGGTTGCTGTTAGGCTTCTGAATTATAGAGACGCGTGTAGCCCACCGTAGTAATATCCAAATCAGTTTTTAGAATTTAGAAAACGCGGTTACCCTCGGCACTGTGGCCCAATAAATTTTGGCTGTTTCGACGAGTTACATGCAGTGGAAAGGTTGCCTTGCCTGCGAGCTTCTCGAAAGCGCATGTATCTTGGCGCGATATAGCCAAAATTTGTTGGGGCACCACTCCGAGGGCAACCGCATTTTCTAAATTCTAAAAGCTGATATGGATATTACTTACAGCGGGCTATATTACCCGTCTCTCAATAATTAGAGCCTAACAGCAAGTTAAAAGTTTACTCAGGATAGTTAACTAGCATGCTAGTTAGCAGGTCTCAGCTGTATTCTGATGTACTATAGACCAGAATCCAGAACCGCTCTCGGGCGCGGCCATTTTCCGCCGACTGGCGCGCTGCGGTGCGGGCGTTTCACTGGGGACTGCGGCTCTGCGGCAGCTCCGCGGCCGCGCCTGCATATAGCCGTGAACTACTTTCCTGCGGGCGCTATAAAAACCTTACCCAACATATTTCCACAGCGTGGTTATATTGCAGGATGCCTGCGTTATCAAAAGGATAAAAATTGATAACATTTAGTTCGGTATTCACGTTCATTTTTCCGGCGCTTAGCACGCGCTCGCATCGCTACCGTCTTGGTGCTCCATCGCAGAAAAACTTTTTTGGTCAGTGTCAAGCATTATGTGCACAACTAGCATGCAATTTCAGCTCTAATACGCTCTTAACCCTTCCCGCCGGCCATAAAGCACCCACCACAATTAGGGCTTTCTTCTCGCCAGCTACATCAGCATTTATTGTTGTGAGCTCAACTGAGTGGCAGGGCTAACAGAAAACAGTTTTAGTCATGGTTTATGCTATCTGGCGCATAAAAAAGAATTTTGAATCAATATTGAAAGATTGATTCAATATCAGCAGAGAGGCCAGCTTTCACTAATCCTGCGGCTTGAAGTGGCGTTTATTTTATTCGCAAGCTCTCGGCGCGTGTGACAGCGTCACTAGCCGCTTGGCCAAGTGTCACAGAATGTAATAAAATCATGCATATATTGCTGTGATTCAAGCAGGTACCAAAAGCAGAGAGATACTACGGTCAGCCCTTTACCCCGCCGATCCCTCTGTGATACATGTGGAAATTTGGTAGCGGTCGTGCTTACATCCCCGTGCACGAAATGTGTTTAACGGGAACAATAGCAAGCTCAGCGCACGGATATCGAAGACGTACTGCTGATCGAAAACACGCGCTTCGCCTGGACAACCTTCGGTCTGCAGCTGGCCGATCCTGTTACAGCTTGCACATTACTGCACCATCGAGTCAAATGAATACATATACATCCTGATGCATAAAATTATCATAGATGGTAGCGCACGTAAAAGACGGTAACACGATACGCCAGCGCAAAATGTGCTTTTAAGTACCTGTTTCGAATCGGCACCCTACGTGGTCGACTACCCTCGGATATGTGTGTAACAGTGTGTGACAGATAACCGTAGAACGGCCTGCAGAACTCTGAGTAGTGATGCACAGCACACACGCACAAACGTTAGGTGAGAGCGCATCAGCTACGGAAGCGAAGAACACGTAAACACGCATTCTACCCCGCCCACAGTCCAACGTGCCTCGTGTGCCGAGATGGCGACTGGTGTCGAGAGTAGGAGCGCTCCGGCAGCCTACGCGCGAGGGTAAAATAATCTGGTCTATACTCCACTGAAAATGCTATGCCGAAAAAAGCACCCTTTTAACTCAAAACGCCTGTTTTTAAAAAATTGTGTAAAATCTTAGGAGAAATGCCCTGTTTAAATATGCATCCGAATTTAGGAACATACGTGGATGGGCAGATCTTCAAAATGGATTCTCACAATCAGCCAGCACGCATGACAACCGGATTTCTCGCTAGGAAAATGATGGCAGGTTTTTTGTGCCCTCTGTACCTCTTGTTGATGAAACAAGGTTGCCTAACGGCACGCTTCGATATCCCTTTCAGCTGCTGTAAATTTGTAATAGCGATACCGTCAAGGGAGAATTTCTCCCTAGTAAAGTGAATTGGCTTCGTTAGTCATTACTCAGGGCCAGCGTCCATATCCCTACTACCGAGTTTATTATCCAGGTGGGGCGAGAGTAGGGCTTCTTCAGGATGTTTCTTTTGTCCTCTTGTGATTCTCAAGGGTTCGTTCTGTGTCGTCCTTGAATTGGCGAATTCTCATGGAATTGTAAAGGCATGGCTTGTTCGGCCAGTCGTAGCAGGGTATTTCTTCTCTTGTGAACACTCTTCATTCCCGCTTGATTGTTCTGTGAACTCTCATGGTGAGGACAGAGTAGAGGAAGATGCCTACGAGATAACACTATCACTCTCACTCATTCATCCCCAGAGGACAGTAGAAAGTACAGGATTTCAGAACGCTGGGAATGTGTAAATAGAATAGGGTGTGAGTAGAATAGGGTATGGAAAGGGATGATTTTCTTAGATGACATCCTAGCTGAAGTTATGACCGAGCAAAATGGCTTGGGCTGGGCTTGATATGCTTTGAACTTGCCGTCTCAGAATGAGAGATTTTGCGCCAAGAGAAGAATGTGGCTGTAGTAGAATGTGGATATAGTAAACATAAATAAGAGTTCAGTTCATTATGTATGCTGACGACAGCACAATGCTGATCTCTGGTTCCAATATTCAACATATGATAATAAAATGTAATCGAATGCTTGAACAGTTGTCTGCTTGGTCAAAGCAAAATCGAATAAAGATAAACCCATCTAACACAAAAGCAGCTACGTTTCATTCTAAAAATAAACCAGTTTTAGCGAGTGAAGTTATCATGTTAGAAGGTCAGGTAGTCGATATTGTCGATCATCATAAAATTCTCGGAGTTCATTTTTCTTCAACATTAAGCTGGGACGTGCACATAAATAACCTTTCCATAAAATTTAGGAGGGTAGATGTGTAGGCCAGTTGGTGAGACATGAAGGAACTAGACACCGCAGCGGACAAGGGACAGAGAAAGAAGACGACACAGGGCGGTACTTGCAACTAAAATTTTATTTGAAACTTCATGGCTTTATAAAGACAGAGGCACGTGTGATCCTACAATCAAGAAAAAAGGGGGAATGAAAAGCAACAGATAACAAGACCTAACTGACAACAATACACATGAAAGATATGCGAGTCACAATCTACAGAAATCAGACTTTAAAACGTTATGCAATGCTCATCATGCGAGTCACAATCTACAGATATCAGAAGTGTTAAAAAAAAACAACTGTGGACCGCGTGTGGAAGCATGAAAACCACAAGACAAAGGAAGAAAAGAACATCAAAAGGAAACAGCCCAACCTGTTACCTGTCAAGGAAACCCAGTTCTTTTTGGAGGATGGAAACCGAAGGCGAACTAACGCATTCATCCGGTTGCGAGCGCAAGATGGCAATGGCCTCCATAATCTCTCTCTCAAGCTGCCCCTTCCTTCTTCCAACAATCTGGGTATGGCTGAACTGAGGCCAACAACCCCGACACTTGCGGCAATGAACAGGCAGATTTTAGTTGCAAGTAGCACCCTGTGTCGTCTTCTTTCTCTGTCCCGTGTCCGCTGCGGTGTCTAGTTCCTTCATTTCCATAAAACTTTCCTCCATCGCTGGTGTAGTATCACGCTGTCGTAGGTTGCTTCCATTATCAGTCAAGCTTCAAATATATAATGTTCTCTTTAACTCTCACTTAACATGCTGTTCTTTAGTTTGGAGCACAACCATGAGATCTAATTTAAGCAAGCTTGCAGTTATTCAGAAGACAATTGTCTGTTGCATCGCAAATATTGCACCTATGTCATCTTGTAAAGAATTCTTTTCCTCCCTTAACATTATTCCCATAGATAACCTATATGACTTTCGTTTATTACAGGCAGCCTGCTACTCCTCCCCACAAATAAAAAGCACTATAGCTTTGTTGGTGTCTTTAAAACAACGCATTACAAATTCAAACATAAACACAAGAAACACAGACAAATGGGCAATCCCACGCTTTCTCACTTTTATAAACAGCAGTCTTTGACCCATAACCTTCCTGTTGCGCTCAACAAATACTATTCTATTCATGAATACAGTGTCAAGCAGCTGCATTCCTATTTTGCTAATATATGATTTCTACTGCTATTTTTGTTCTGTTAGCGATATTTCATATTGAATTGCACATTGATGTTATAACTCTTTTGTTGTTTTGCTTTGTGTGAGATCTCTTTTTTGTGATACGCATCATGTATGCTAAATGCTGTGTGTATGCTATGGAAATAGTATAGATCAGCTTCATTTGTGAACTTTTTGGGTGAATGTTTGTTAATCTCTTTTTGTAAACACATGCTACTGCCATGTATTGGATATCCTGGGCCTAGTCAAGCTCATAGCTTTTAGCTCAGGAGACCTTTCCAATTTCTGGAAAAAATAAAATATGTATATGTATGTAAGCCGTCTCGTTGCCGTGGCGCCGTTCACTCGATGCCGCATCGCCGTGCTTGTCAAAAAGATCAAACCAAACATTCGTGGCAGTGGCAGAAAAGGAAAAGTCCCTTTATCCTGCTCCTCAAGCCATACATCACACGAACAAACAATACCCGATCACATGACTCTGGGCTGCTGCCTACTGGCACTTGCCTTTCCTGGAATGCCACCAGTGTGAATGAGCATTGCCAGCACAGACAGCAACAGTCCTAGCCAAGTGGCGGCGTCAGGATATCTGCTGAGATGCCATGGCTAGTGCTGGCACACAAGGGGTATCTTGGTCCAGTAAAACATGGCTTACGGTACTCTGCGCATACACAGGTACCTGAGCAAGGCGGAGGGCGTGCACCTGTCTTCCGTTCGCCACGTGGCCGTGTTGCACGTCAACAGCAAGGGGGCCAGTCAGAGCGAAGACGACCGTGCAGCAGCCCGCAGGCGGTCCAGCATAGGGGCAGCCTCAGCTGTGATGTCACCACCGAGCACCACGGCAAGCAGCAGCGTGGAGTCTCCGCTGCCGCTTGACTGGTCCTTTGCAGACGTGGAGAGCGGCACCGACGAGCCGTCCTCAGCGCAGTTCATGGTCGACCGGCCATTCATGTTACTCGTACTTAAACGCAGGCCCGACATCGTCCTCCTGCTGGGATCGGTCAAAAAGCTCACCCCACCCAAGCTCTGAAAGGAAACTGGGGGGAGGGAGGCAGTTTCATAAATGGCGGTAACGCCTTCTTCGCCACCCACTAGCATGAAATATGGTGCATAATATATTTCAGCAAAACATATTGCGAGAATGATTGGTTCACGATGATTCGGATGAAAAGAAATTCAATGTGCACGACGGGGTGGGCGCTGACTCTCAAGCCTCTAAGATCAGGAATGCCAGAGGAAAGGCAAATTTTCTGGATTTATTTTCATACAGACACCTCAAGTAGTTCTTCGTGATATAACTCTTTGGGTCACGTGCATCGCATGAGCACGCTGTTTATGGTAGCGAAAGAGCATGCAGCTGTGCATGCGTGGCGTGTGCAGAACACAGCATGCAATGATCCTTGCAGATGCGCATGAAACATCTTTGTGTAGCCTGTTAACGTAGTCCGATGTGAGCGGATGGCAGGATGGCAGTGTAAAGGAAATAGATTTGGATTACCGGCCAACCCATTTCAATAAAGCATCAATCACACAGCCACGCTCTTTGCACTGTGCCTATTGCTTCTCTACAGAGTGCACACATCAGACTTATATTTGAATATTTGAACCAGCCATACTCTACAGCCATCCCGGTAATGACAACTTCATGCCATGATCTGCACATGATTTTATTTATTCAGAATACACCTCAAGGGCCCAAGATATAGGGTATTACATGCGGGATAACAGTACAACATTTAAGCAGTATATGAACATATCAGTAAATTATTTTGTCGATTTAACTTTTGAAATGCAGTGGACTGGAGTGGAGCACGGCAGCACGGGGAAGATCATTCCAGTCTCTTGCAGTCTGAATGAAAAGTGAGAAAATATGCGCAGTAGTATGGGTAGGCGGCTAATAAACACTTTTGTTCTGGCTGACACGTTGCAAAATCCAGTGAGGGGCAGGATGACAGAGCTGGATAGTTGTGAATGATAAAAATTATGAAGAAGAAAGTCGAAAAATCTACGTCGAACTAGAAGTAACAGGTTAGCTTGAGACTTTAGATGAGATACACTAGTAAAATAGCTGTAGTCAAAGTAAAGAAAGCGAGCAGCTTGATTTTGTACCGTTTAGAGGGTTTGCAAGGTATGATTGGTGCGGATACCAAATAGCGCATGTGTAATTCTGGTCGAACGAGGGTTACGTATGGATGAGCATGCAGAGAAGCACTGCTCTTTCTACCAGACATGACACATGTCTTAGCATGCCCCCTGTCAGCGTGTTGGTCCTACAAATACATCCAGCGACCATTTTCAGCCAGAGCTGCTGCTGCAAAAAAAAGCTACTGAGAATGTCATTATATGCTTAACTACCGTAAAAACCGGACTATAGGTCAGACCGGAATATAGGTCGACCCCCTAACTAACCAATTTTAAAAATGAAAAAGATCTTTTTCAATGGGAAAAGTACCGAAAGACATCCTTACTTTGAAACAAATGCGACTCGAGAGGTTGCACAATGGTGACAGTATTTAATTTCATTTAAATGCTGCTTGTATGTACACCCGGCAAATTTTTTAACAATATCGCGCACCAATCGGCCCGCGTTTGTTTCTGGCACAGGCAAGTACGGCGCCGTAGAGCAAAGCCCTCCTCTTCATGAATCGCCGCAATCAGGATGGCGAGCCTTTGAATTGCGCCCTCGTGAGTCTAGAGGCACGCGCGATCTCTGCCGCTTTCACGCGGATGCATTCGGCAGTCACAGGCAGCGATCTTGCTCGCAGCGCAACGTTTCCTTCCTATTCTCGATACACTACGGTCTGCCCACGAAATGATGTTTTCTTCTGGTTGCTGCAAGTTGTAATACGCAGCTTCTGCCTCTGCCAGTACTGAATGCGCTTTTCGGATACTCCAAATTCGCGCTGTGCCGCCAGGATCCCGTGAGCTTCCTCGTACTCAATCGTGTTTTTCTTGAAGGCAACGGTAAATTGCCGCTAGCTTCCGCTACAGTGCTCTAGAATATGGGTAGTGGGTTCAGGGAGCAGCCAGCGGTGAGGCGACTTGTGTCGACGATACCAGATGGCGCCACCAGAGCATGGGCTGTATGAAATGCGGCGCGCCGCGCCTTGGATGCGCGCTGTGCATAGAATCGTCTTGAAATAAGCAAGGCTCTGTCTTTTAAAACAGGTCCTACAAATAGGTGAAGCTGTACACAGATATTGTCGGCGAATAAAGAAAATTAGATGTAGTAGTAGCCAACAGCCGATAGCGCGGTGGTGCGGACGAGCGGCCCCGTTAATGCTTCGCAACGCTGATCGTGCTCTTTTGCAGGTACGGCTCCCATATTTCAACGTTAGTGCATACTAGTATTATCGCCACCCATAGGAAAGGCTGAGTACAGGGAGAGGAGCAAACATTCTATCGATCATCGGGGTTATCCAGCGGCCAACTCGAAGCTGTCTGCAAACGTGGCCGAGTGTACTCCAGCTTGAGCCATCGGAAGTGTTTTAGTAGAGGGGCGGGGCAACAAGATTTTGGAATAAAAATAACGCTTTACTTAGAGACCGTTGTGTGTACAGCGTACTATATGTGAATGCGATAATTTTAAGTGTGGTATGCATGCCTCTGTTTTGTAAAAAGGAAAGGAACGCCGACCAAAGGTTGTTGTTAAAAAAGACGTTCTGGCTTCCCTATGGAGGCCTTGATAACTCTGATCAAGGCTTCCGTAGGGAAGCCGAAAAGTCTTTTTTTCTAACAACCTTTGGTCGGCGTTCCTTTCCTTTTTACATGAATCTTCTACCTGACCGGACGAGTTTTCGTCGAACTTTAGATTTCATGCCCCTGTTTTAATTGTTGTTTTGATGCATGCATTTTTTTCATCAAAACGAAGGGTCAATTGCCGCCGATGTATAAACGCTGATGAATGCAAGACAAGATAAAATAACTTTTATAAAACAAAGCACTCCTTTATTGCAGCGCTCCAACTATGCACAGTGTGAGACATATTATTGATTTTCTCAAAGGAATGCCGTGTTTTCTTGTTTGCACAGTACATTTAGCCGCGCGACTATGAGCACTTATTTGCCCATCTTAGCATGAAGCTTCTTTTTCCTGCGAGCTTCTCGCGACTCATTGATTGATTTAACATAAAAATGCAGCCTTGTCAAAACATAAAACTTGAGAATGCTGACTGTGAGCGCTTCTGAGTGCTGGCTGCACCCTACACCACATGAAATCTGAGATTTTCCCAGCACCATAACATCTACTATGCTGTTACTGCACAGCTTTTCCTGACTAAAAAAAGTTATGAAAAGGTTTTCCAGCCTTCTCACCATCAAAAAAAGCACACGAGACGGGTAGAGCAACCCTCCTTTGTCACAAATTGCAGTAAACTCACTGCAAACTCTCTGGCTCCACGCATTGATTTTCGCCCATTCTTAGCTTGCAGTACACAGTACCACTGTAATCAGGTATGCGATGGCAGCTCCAGTATTCTGAAGGAACATCCAGTTTAGAAAAATCGTCCGGCACCGATGCTTCGTCAACTTCACAAGGGTCTTGGTCGTTCGCCAACACGCTACTCTCCAGTGTCAATGCCCGGACACCTCGATTCCTTGTTAACGTCGGAAGCATTACTTTGTGGTCTTTTCGCTTCATTAGGATATGTACTTGTGCTTTTCCTCTTTCTAGGTGGTCTCTGTAGCGGTGTTTTCTTTGACAGATAGCTCGGCAGCAAAGTTGGCACCGCATCAGGTAAAAGTTCCGGCTTTCCACGCGGGATGCGGACTTCTTTGCCGTCAATGATGTGTATAAAGTCCCTCACAATGCATGATGGCTTGAAATGTAGCTCACACATACAGCAGTTTTCGTCCAAAACCTTATCTTTTCGATGAAGGTTGCGTTCCCACTGCCTCCGTCGGTTCTCATCCTTTGGCACAGCGAAGAGCGACGGCTGATCGCCTTTCGTCCACTGGTATCCCGTTTTGCACCCGGGAGCAAAACAATGCCGTTGACGCCGACGATTTGGCATGACCGTAGTCTTAACGCCGCGAACTCACAAAGAGGAAAAATGCACCGCACAAAAAGCAACAAACAGCTGCAGGCAACTTGGCGGGACTGCTAGCCGCGCGCGCGGGCGCGCCGAGCCTACAGCCCACGCTACAACAGCGCCACCGCTTACATCCGGGACCTGTCGACACTCGCCGCCTCACTGCATCGCATGGAGCGCGCCGGCTCCTGAACCCACTACCCATATTCTAGAGCACTGTACTTCCGCTTTGCATCTACTGAAACGCAAAATGGCGGCACTGCTGCTGATGGCGATGGTGATGGAGGCTGTTGACTTCAGCCACCCATTGTTGCAAGACTTCCGTATTTTTTCCGCCAATGACCGGTATATAAGACGGGGGTCGACTTTTCACCATGGTTTTTTGAAAAAAAGTTCGACCTATATTCCGGTTTTTACGGTAAATCATGCACAAAGTAGTCACATTTGCATATCATCACCAACACTTGTGTGCAGAAATCTTGCAAGCATTTTATTTATAGTTGAAATGCCCCCATAACATTGCTTTTTACTATGCGCAGCCCAAGCGGTTCAGTTTAGAAGCAAATACAGTAGAATCTCTCTGATACGAATCTCACGAGGTCGCAAGAAAGTTCGCATTCGAAATTTTGTATTATCCAAACTAACAAAATTCGTTTGTAGAAGCATAAAAAATGCATGCACACAGATCTGTTTATGGTTGACTGTATTTATTCACTGCTGTGCGGCCACAGCTCGCTACTCATGGTGCGTACTGTGCGATTAGTGATTGTGACTTTGGCGATGTGCGGGCAGCGCCTAGTGCTCGAGGGTGCAGTTGCGGCTCATGCATTCGTATCATCCGTAGAGGTGAAGGAGAGACTTCGGAACGTCCGAAATACCACACATCGCACACAATGCACTCTGGCCGGGGAATTTTGCAAATACGTAGCATCTCAAAATTCTTCTAAACTGTGTCTGTAGTGTGTTGTAAGCACATTTAAGTCTTGGTGAGCCTGCTACTTATTGCAGTTCACTACAGAAGGAAGAGACAGCTATGGCGCTGCTGGCAAGCTATCCACCATACAATATGTTCTGTAAAAAAAGAAAAAACTTTACTCAATAACTATAGGCTTACAAGCAATGTGTTTGTCTCCAGCCGAAGAGCTGCACAAACCAACAAAAGGGAAAAGCTCTTTCCATGACATATATGTATACACAAATTATAACAGCCACCAAAACTTCAAATTCGAAAATAACATTCAATGAGAAATTGTCACATCTGTTTGGCAATGCCCACATTTCTTAGTCATACCCTTCCAGGGATGAAATGGCAGCATGAATAAATATGAAATTCAAAGCATTGCTTATGATAATACTTGCGTACATTTCCCCACTACTGAAAAATGATTTCATGAGTAGTGCATCTAAAGACATCAATGAAAAATCACACGACCAGATTTGCAGCACCACCATGTTTTATTCAAGGCCTACAACACGGTGAAAAACAGTTCCCAATAAATTTGGGGATGAGATCATTCTGGAAGAAAAAATATGACAGGATTTAAATCTCTCTTGTGAGGCTGCAAGTGTAAGCTGCTTCAATATTTACCAGTAACAGCTGCCAACAGAGTCAATCCTGCTAAAAGCTCAATTTTTGCTCTAAGCAAAGACAAACTCTAATACATTTGCTCCCACTTCCTAATTACTCTACTGTTATTACAGGAAAGCAGCCATATTTGCTATCTCCCGTTTAAATGCAGCCCAAGCTCATTGCAATAAGGCACACATCTAGGTAATTCTGTGTTCCTAATGCTTTTGCATGGTGCGCAGCAGACCATGGCAGATGCATTTCAAGAGTTTCTAGAACACTACTTCATTCTGCTTAGACATTGTAAACAAGGCCAATGTCATGCAAAGTTATGATGCAAAAATACACAGAATGCTCACCTACAGAAGGTACCATCAGGCATAACGCTGACAGTCATGTTTAGTAGGAGGCGCGATCAACTATCCTCTCCTGAAACAAGAAAAAGTAGAATTCAAAAACTCAAATGCTAAGCATCAAGGTCAACTGCCAGACAATCCCAGACAGCAAAACAGCATCATTCCGTGGTCATGCTGCAACTCGAAAAACAAAATAAAGGAAATTGGAGAAAAAAAAACACATTCAGAATGCTAGGAAAAATCAATGGAATATAAATGCGGCCATGGCCAAGAGTAGTACCATTTCACCACAGCCAAAGCATTTTGGACTGCACTTGACTTTTCTTTCTGAGACCAACTAAGCTGTAGGTAAATGCTCTCATTAACCCATGACCTCTGCTAACAAAATTTGCATGAAACTGTGCTGAATCCACGAATGCAGAATGGAATGATGGGGTGCATGCCCACCCCACTGTAAAAGCACTGCATATCGCCAGCATGCAGGCAAGAAGAAGATATACAGTGTGAAATTTTTGTCCCATTCCTTGTTAGCTAACTACAGTAGCTGACCGATTTTTCGGACCCCAATGATTCGGACTTACAAGATATTTCGGACTGCACTGAGGAACTGTTGCACACCTCATAGGAATGCATACGCTTTCACGAGCAACATTTCGGACTTTGTGGAGTGAAAAAGCTCAATTTTTCGGACTAAAACAGACTCCACAGTACTGTGGAGATTGTTTTTCAATAGAAAGTTCGTTATTTCGGCCTAATATAGACGCGAGCGGGCATCGCTGTCACAACCAAACCGTCCTCCGCCACGGTGAAACACGCCATCTTGGACTTAAACAGAGTCAGTGGGTGCCATGTGGGCGCTGACGAAGTGAATCAGACGGACTGGCTTGAATAGAATTGGCTATTTGTACTCCATCACTGCCATTCGAGACAATGGGACGCTCTCCGTTGCCATCGAAATGGACTACAAATGCGCGCAATCACACTGAAAACAAGACAACGGGACACGCATGCATCAACAACAGCAACTTCCTAGTCTTGTAGTGGGCGAAGCCAGCAAGCACTGCGAAGGATACAAAGCAAGCCCGCCATGCCCGTTATGCAATCTGGGCGTTGCGCCCACGGGCTGAACCTTCATCCACCTCGGTGTTTATGAGTTCCGCGCTGCGCCGACGGATGGAGCCACGGCTCCGCACGATACAGAATAACTAAAAAATTTCTAGTTCCGCATTCGTTTTCCTCATGCTGCCAGGCATGGAAGGCATTTGGCTGCCGCGGCACAGTGTTGCCAGAATAAGTGGAACGACCCTTTACAATTAAATTGCATAAAGTGGTGCAATTCCAATACCTCTGGGGGGTCCTCTAGGATCTGCATAAGTGTGCGAAGTGCTGCTGCTGCTTAAACAAGGTTCAAAAATTCTCATTTCCTGCTTCACGTAAGTGTTAGTTCCCAATATCGTCAATCTGAGCTGTGCAAACTACGTAGGGCTTTATATTATCACCTAAAGTAACGATGTCATGAGGCAGACACGCATGGCACCACAAAGTGGGTTGCAGTAGTGCAATGATCAGGAAGAAGAAATGTGGTACTCTGGCAAAGACTTCAGTGACTCTAGCATGAGACATGGCACCCTCCTGAGCCATGCTGCGGGCGGATGGTTGCATTTGGCCGAGATGAGACCTTAGCTTGCAATGAAGTTCAGCCTCTAGAATGTGCTGCGCCGGTATCGCAAAACATTTCAATGCTTATGCCTGCAGCCGATCACGAGAGAGACAGCGCATTTTTTTCAATGAGCTCTTTTCTTGCCACTCCTGTCATATCTAGACGTGGCCTCCATTTGAGAGCACATTTGAGTTAACCAGTGTGAGAGCCACAGAATCCATACTAACGAGCATCCGAAGCCATAGACTTACATGGGCGTTGGCCTGTACAAAGCCAGCAGCTCGAAATATCGGATTTCCGAATTAACGAGCTTTGACTTCAGAAGTTTTATGGAGTCGTCCCCAGTGCCCCTTTTTGAGAACAGACTTTATATGCAGGACTAAGAATCCCTGTTGCATGCACACATGAACATATGAGCCACATGTGGCTCATGCCATTACTACATTTCGTTCACCTTATGATTGTTATGATTAGCAGTTACGGTTTAAGAAGCTCTTCTCACACAGGTCTCTTCAGCCCTACCAGGAAATAGTGAAGCACATGAGAGGCATAGAGCTTTGCTAAGACAGCAGACAAAGGAAGACATTACACTGCTCTTCAAAGAGAACAACGCACTCAAGAAGGCAAAATGCTTCCTGGCCCTAATCCAATACCACGGGCAAGGATACTGGTGCTCTAGTCCTTCTTATCTTATCTGAGCCACAATGTGCAAACAGTAGTTGAAAGCTAGTTTCAAGACTATCCTTGTGGTGGAGACCTTGCAATAGGCAAGCTGTTTGCTCTGCCTTGTTAGACTTTCTGCCACCTCTCATTCTCTCCCCATTTTGAGCCACCTGCTTGGCAGATGGAGCATGCTTCATGCACCACCATTTGCTGCATTTCCCGCTTTGACTTTTCCCGTTCCTGTGTGCCTGTCACTGACGTGTCAACAGCAGTGCAGCAATGCAGCTATCAAGCAGTACATGAAAGCAGCTGTCGTCGGTGTACAGCAACACCATGAAAGTGGTTGATGTCCAAGCAGTGTGATTGTGCAACAGTGTAAGAACGTACAAAAAGCCATTAACCGCTTCTTTTAGCAACCTGGTAATAATGAATTTAAATTTACTGTAAACTTTTTCACTGAAACTTATTCTTTCAACGCAGAACTAGCAAAAGCTACATTTAAAACATTTAAATGTAGACCTCCATGTTGCCTTTGGCATGAGTAAGATGGCCAAATAATGTCACAAAAAGAGAAGCCTGAGAAACATTCACCATGAAGCAGAGTACAACTTCCCATGTTGCGCCTCACTACAAGTGTGACAGCTGAGGAGGATGACAGTCCAGCAGATTCGAAACCCTGGTTGCATGCAGTGCGCTACGTACCTTGAGCCCAACGCAAGCATCGATCAGTTGGAGTCCCACACTGCGGGCAGCCACCACGGGCAGCATGTTGAAACGGTACATCCCGACGAGGGCCTCGATGGCCAGGAGGAACGGTACTGTGTGCCGCTGGCGCTGGGTCTCGTAGTGCAGAAGGGTGTCGAAGCTCACTGCGCAAAGAATGCAAGCGTACCAAAGCAGTGAATCAAAGCATCAAGTCTGCAACTTGTCCCTGCCGAATCAGTGGCTCACGCACTTTGTGCTCAATATATGTGTGCATAAATGGGAGATGTTAGCCACTGCCGTGGTCTGCCTGCACACTATGCCATTAAGCGAGGGTGTTGCCATCATCATCAGATTATCCAAGTTACCGTAAAAACCCGACTATAGGTTCGACCGGAATATAGGTCGAGCCCCCAACTAACCAATTCTAAAAATGAAAAAAATCTTTTTCAATGGAAAAAGTACCGAAAGACACCCTCACCTTGAAACAAATGCGACTCGACAGGTTGCACAATGGTGACAGTACTTATTTTCATTTAAATGCTGCTCATATGTACACCCAGCCAATTTTTTAACAGTATCGCGCGCCCATCGACCCGCGTGTTTGTTTCTGGCGCACAGAAGTACGGCGCTGTAAAGCAAAGCCCTTCCTCTTCGTGAATCGTCGCACCCAGGATGGCGAGCCCTTGAATTGCGCCCTCGTGAGTCTAGAGGCACGCACGATTTTTACCGCTTTCACGCGGATGCATTCGGCAGTCACAGGCAGCGATGTTGCACGCAGCGCAACCTTTCCTTCCAATTCTGGATACGTTGCGGTCCGCCCACGATATGATGTTTTCTTCTGGTTGCTGCAAGCTGTAATACGCAGCTTCTGCCTCCGCCAGTACTGAATACTCTTTTCGGACACTCCAAATTCGCGCTGTGCCGCCACGTGGCCATGAGCTTCCGCGTATCAATAGCGTTTTTCTTGAAGGTGACAGTGAATTGTCGCCGGCTTCCGCTGATTTTGAAACAAAATGTGAAAAAGCAGCCTTTAACCAAACAACGGAAATGCAAAATGGCGGTGCACGCCGCACTGCTGCTGATGGTGATGGTGATGGAGGCTGTTGACTTCAGCTGCCTATTGTTGCAAGACTTCCGTAGTTTTTCCGCCAATGACCGGTATATAAGATGGGGGTCGACTTTTCGCAATGGTTTTTTGAAAAAAAGTTCGACCTATATTCCGGTTTTTACGATAAGTTTGCCACAGGGCAAAATCTTCAACTAGTGACTAAAACGAACCCTCTTTAGTGCCAGTATGACCTACTTCACTCTAAACAATTTTCCAATTTTATCAACCCACCTGGTTCTCCGTCACTCTTGCTAATAATTAGGGAGTAATTACTCATTTGCATTCATCCAAGTGCAGCGATACGGCTACAAAGGAAAGCTATTACAAATTTACTCCACCTTGGGGGATTCCCCTAAACATTTGACCAATACTCTTGGTTAAGTTTCCCTTGCACATAATCTTGTGGTAAAGGAAGTCAGTGTTAACTGCCTAGTCCTGAACTGTCCATCAGCAGGCACTAAACAAAGGTTTCCATAATACTACAATTACAAGAGATGCCAGAGGGAACAGTCAGCGGGCATGTAACCAGAAAAAAATCTACGGCTGAAGCACTTAGTTATTCAGAAGAGTGACAAAACGTGTCAATTTTTTGTTGCATGTCAGCTGTACCTTTGATCAGAGCCTGAGCTTTCCACCACAGCTGCTGACCTCCTAGCAGCTGCTCCTGTGGTTTAACACATACCAGTTGCAAAAATATGAAGATTAGTTTTGAGAGGAAAGATGCAGTAACTGCTTCACTTCTGCGTGGACACCTCAACCGCACTAGGTTTAAAAACTTACTATTCAAGCCATCATTATCAAGTGGGTAACGTCTGGAAGGAGTTGCTGGAACAGTGCTTTAACTTATATGTCAGTAGGTAGCTTGTTTTCAAGCAAGCATTGCCACTTGTTGCAGAAGACTGCATGCAAGAAGATAGCTAAAGTTAGAGTAGGTCACCAGCCAAGAAAAGGCAGTAGGCAGTGCCATCTTGAGGCAACTCCTGCATTCTATAATTGTGCTCCCGTGCAGTACCACAACCCATGCACTGAACGCATCAAGGATGGTTGCAGAAAACTTTAATACTGAAGTACAAGCCAAAGAGGGGCTCCACAAGAAAGAGCCAGAAATTCTAATTTTCTCAAAGGCTGCTGCAATGTTCCAACACATTCTAGTTTGTGTCACGAAGCAATAATTGTTAATTAAGCCACAACCAGACCCAAAAATCATTAGCAATCGCTGATTTTCAGCCTTTTGCTGAACTCTGCATGTCGCACAGTGTGATCAAAGGTGAAATTCAACACAGTGTCAGCATCAAGGAGCCAATGCTGTCCTTGATGTGCACTCAGCTTGAGAGCACAAACAAAAATTTCATCTGGCAGATCAATATTTACCCAATGTGCACTTGCAACAGACAGCTGGAGGTAGTGTAAAAACTGGTTCTTGCTTGAATACTAATGAGGTATACTCCCTGACATACAAAACCCCACCTTACAGCATGTAGGACGGTCATTTATTTTGTGAAGGACCTGACTATGTGTATTTTTATTTATATTGTTATGAAGACGAAGAAGAGTGCAGTGGCGCGGGACGGAGTGCTCGCGCTAGGCCCTTGAGCCATTAAATCATATCTTCATTCTGTCATCATGTCGTGCTTTCCTTGGCTTGCCACCGCGTAACATTTGGTGTGAGGTGCTGGGTACTCATCGTCATCCTAGTCCCCGGAGCATCGCCGCCTTCTGCTCGCCTTCGTCGTCGGCCGAGGGGACCTGGGCTCCGCCGCCCGGCTCAACCCCAGCTCGAACTGACCAGAACCGACCAGCCGCTTTCCCCCGCCCCGTCCCCAGCCCCGAACACAAGACACGACGACCAGGACCTGACGTACGATGACCCGACTACGACCCAAACCAAGACGGCACCCCCGCCCAGGCTGTGCGGCGATCCCTCAGCCCTTGACCTTCGGCAGTGGGTGACCGACCGCTGGACCTGAAGCTCCGGGGGCAACCGTCCACCAGATCATCTCCTTCATCTTGGTGGCAAGCCTTTCATCTTCTTCTATCCTTCCTGATCATCCTCATAGTCACCTCACCATTCGTAATTCAAGCAATCGATCGGGGCGACCGCTCCGAGGACCGGGGTCATGTTATGAAGACGAAGAAGAGGGCAGTGGCGCGAGACGGAGTGCTCGCGCTAGGCCCTTGAGCCATTAAATCTATCTTCATTCTGTCATCATGTCATGCTTTCCTTGGCTTGCCACCGCGTAACAATATCATTAACAACATACTGCTAGCCTCAGCTGAGGCTGTGGCAAGTTTGGGCATTGTATTAGACAGAATGGGGTAATTTGTGCAAGGCAAAGGAAGGCAAAATAGATGAGCAAAAAAATGAACAAATCTTTTTCTCTTACCTATTGGCTCTCCGTTATACACTGACTCGACCAAGAGTTGGGCCAATTCTTGGGCATCGCCAAATCCCAGGTTCGCACCCTGGCCAGCCATTGGGTGTACCCGGTGCGCCGCATCGCTGCATACGCCAAAGAAATAAATTTTTAGGTTTCAATATTTCAAAGAACTCTCTGTTGATTTTTTTACTGTTTGCATAAAATGCTGAACTAAAATTTATTTCAATATGATGTTTCAAAAATGTTGAAGCTTCTCAAACAACCTGGAGTTAACATTCTTTGCATTCGAACCCTACAGTGAAGGCCCCACAGTACTGAAAAGCAACCCACATGACCAAATGGCCTGACGACATTTGACAGAGAGTTTACTTTCAGAGTGGACACCATCAACCCCCTCCCCCCTCGCCAATGTTCACAACAACTTTATGGCATGAAAAAAAAAGCTAAGGTTTATTATAAAAACAATTCATACGAAAAAGATCTGCGAGAAAATATGTTCGAGAGGTGTGTGAATGTTCGAAATTTCAAATACCGTATTTACTTGAGCACTTATTTTTTCTTAATATTAGGCCTTCAAAAAGAAGGCGCCCAAATTAAGCATAGATTTCATGAGCACCTCCTAAAAGAACTACAAATATTGCCCTACAAGCCGACCCCTCCACCTGCACCTCTCTTTGTCTGGCCCCCAAAAAAAGCCGACTCAAATATGGGTGACACAACCTCCCCTGCTTCGCAAGTTATGTAGTAGTTTCCTGTAGAATGGCATGACAGCACCCGCGCAACTCAAAGCACAGAACGCGGAATGATACAATTGCAAAGCCAGCCATCAGAGGCAAATGGAGATACGAGGCGATAACACAGCACCCTCATGTGCAGCAAACCGAACAGCCAACGGTTCGGCAGTTGCAGATTCTGGTGCAATGCACGCTCTGGAGGTAACTGCTCATGCAGCAGATCAGTGCAATAGAGGCACGCTAGTTCTCACGCCCAAATCTGGTGCACTTGCCCCAAGAAAAGCCAATAGTGCTGGCCATATTTACTATGCACTGCAGGTATGATTTTGCTTCGGCTTGGCCTTGCCAGAGTCATCTTCCTTAGAGTGGCCTCCCCTTGCCAATCACGCACATTTCGTAGTCGCAAGCGGCCACGGCAATCTTCTGTTCTTAGCGCACCCACATGCACACTGGAGTGCTTGTGTAGCATGGAGAGCAAAATGTGAGAGTTAGTTTTGTTTTCATAAATCAGTGTAATAAATTAAGTGTTACGCAAAATACGTGAGGACACAACTTATGCGAGCAAATACGGTAGTTTGCTAAGAGTATTTGCTCTTTGATTCGATTCGCACTGCTGCTTTACTATTCGAAATATTCAAACCTCCTAAACATTCTAAGAAATTTTTTGTTGACCTAAGCTTGCAGTCAAATATTGCGGCAGTTGCCTTTTAAACGTCGCTGCAGCCACTATGCGCTCCCAGACCATAAAATGATCTGCAGCATCAAGCGACACGTCATTGCTTTGTGAGATGACTGGCTATTAACGCGCTGGTAAAGAACGCAAGTGGGACCTAATGCTAACATCATTTCTGATCAACAGAATAAGAGGTACGATGTGCACGCTGACGGCTCTGGCAGAGTAGCAAAAAGGATGAAGTTATGGCCCACGGGCGTTATTTTGCAGCAAGAGCCTTCATACTGCGCAAGTTTCGTCTATTACAACCTAGAAAGTGGCTATTTTAAAACAAAGGAAGCAAGCAAAAAATGTAGATGATGCAAACAAAAGATCTGGAGACAGACTACAAACTGAGTCTTGCACAGCGCAGTTTCTTTTGCGCCTTCAGTTAGTGGCAGCATTTATGCCCCCCCCCCCCCCCCCCTCAACGCGGCTTGCAGTGCAGTAAAATCAATTTGTGAGGCCCAATCGGGCTACATCTCGTTGAGAACATTCGACATGCTATCGCAATCCGCAGCCAATGCTTTGTCCTCAGGCGTCATTGAGGTATAGCGGAAGGGATAACCTTACCCGCACTGTATTTGAAGTTGATGCCCTTTGTTTCGTGAGCAGTATGCAGCGTTTTGCAAGAGACGCACCGAGCAATGCCCAACAGATAGCAACCTAGTTCAGATATGATTATGCCAGGAAGGAAATACTATATTGCTAGCTTATCATGCTTCCTACCAACAATCAGTAAACACTCTTGCCATGCAGACATTGAGTCCAGAAGGAAATACTATGTATATTGCTAGCTTATCAAGCTTCATAACAACAATCAGTAAACACTCTTGCCGTGCAGGCATTGAGTCAATCTCTCAGATTATTTTTTTCATTGAATACTATCGTGTAATTGAAAGAAGTGCACACAAGTTATTAGCCTATAAAACATAATTACTACTGCAACTCCCTCGCCCCCTTCTTGTATTCAATACCTCTGTTTGTTTTCAATTGCAACTAGTCGCAATATTATCAGAAACTGTTTGAAAGTATTCAACTTGCAACCAATTGTCATTATTATTAACAGTCACTTCACAGCCACAAATTTGGCATTTTCACACCTCAACAAAAATGATCAGTGTACACAAATATGTCTGCAGTCTTCCGAGAAAAAATAAATTTCAAATTGCTGAAAAATTAAATGCGAGTGTTGTTAATAATCGTGCATTTATAAGTGCAAATCGAATTACGTGCTTCAACCCCATTAGTAGTGTGGTCATGCCTCTCCATGGAACACCTCATCTTCATGCCCTCGAACTGCTACAAGTAAGGAAACAGCATTGAAGCAACAAATGCTCACCCAATGAGGGCTACCCTGGGTAGCACGTAGTGTGCAGCGTAGCTGAGGCCGAGCGGGAAAGTAGCCCGGCTGCCTGGCACCAGTGAAAGAATGTGCATCGGAGCGTCACTGCTGGGAGGAGGCGCTGTTGAACACCGTGTGACGAGGAAAGTAAAAAAAAAAAATCGAGCCGGAGAATTAGGTAGCCCTCGCATCTTCAGCTCGGCGTGACGATGAACAGAAATTGTAGTAACTGTCACGAAGTGCATTACTAATTTACACAGTGTGTTTCTACGAAAACTCTAAAAATTTCTTAACAATAAGGTGGTTAAAATAACAGAAACTCTTTTTCAGGAGCCAGCTGCAATGAATGCCAGTTAACCAATAAAATGAAAATGAAAATTGGTTTTTGGGTAAAGGAAATGGTGCAGTATCTGCCTCACATCTCAGGGCACACCTGAACCACACCATAAGGGAAGAGATAAAGGAGGGAGCGAAAGAAGAAAGGATAATTTTGACCATCTGGGGATCTTAACGTGCACTGACATCGCATAGCACACGAATTTTGCCTCCATCGAAACGCAGCCGCCGCGGTCAGGTTTGAACCCGGGTACTCCGGATCAGTAGCCGCGGCCCCAATCACTGAGCCACTAGAGCGGGTGCAGTTAACCAAAGCTTACTAATTAAGTTTTAAAAATTGCAACCTCTGGCGGTTAGGGACAATCGCAAGTTTTTATTCAAGGATCAAGGACAAGATGATGCTATCTCAGATTTTCTGAAATGAAGAAAAGGTCGCTCTCTTAAAGCCCTGAAATGCAATAAAATCTGGTGCATTTTTCCACGCAAATTCAAAACTGAGCGCATGAGGTACATGGAAGTTCACTACAAATGCAACATCCGGTGATGGTGTGTTGCAGTGCCTAACCACCTGCACTACTGTACTGTGGCATGCACTTTCTTTTGCTTCGTCACTCTCAAAAACAGGGGCCGTGTGGCTGCCGATGACTATCCCATTTCTTGCACCAAGCAATGATACACTGTACTCATGTGGCTACAAACTTTCTATTGGCCCTAACAAGCAGACTACTAATTTATAATTTCATCAGTAAAATTTTGTCAATGCGATACTAGCTAAATTAGCGTGATTTTCAGAATAACCGACACCTGCCACAGCTGACCGTTTGTTCCTGAAAAGGTTTTCGTTTCATTTCAAATCCTCCATTTGGGAACATCTGCAAGTGTCTGCTGAAAGACTGGGTACGTAATTACTTTGCAAATGAATAAACTGTTAAAATCAATACTTCAAAGGTGCTCACCTCTGCAGTGACTGAGTGAAACTAAAAAATTACGGCGATTCCAATCACAAAATCCAGAAATGTACTAAACTTAATGCAAGCAAGAAATAAGAATACTGCACACATTGTGCGCGGCCGTGAAAAAGGTGCCGAAGTTGGTTCTTAGCCACGCTAAGCAGTCACATTCTTCACTCAGAATAAGCGAGTCTAGTAGTACAATGTACTCGAGCAGGTCACTGAAGAAAAAATTAACGCTGGCAGAAACAGCACCAATTCAATTTTAGTTAACAAATAACAATGAGAAAAACAGAGACGAAAGGGGAGAAAAACTTGTTCTGTGTTCTTCACTCCTTTCAACTCTATTTTTCGCGCTGTTATTTTTGAACATGTAGTATCACCAACTTTGCCCGCCTAGCTATCGTGTTCAATTTTCGTCAGCAGCGATTCATTACAATTTACTGTAGAACTTGGACAGAGACCCTTTTTCTGTGAAAGTGTTCTAGCGGCCAGACAAATGATTGCCCCAGTATGCAGCATGTGTGAGAGTGTAGGAACTTCTTGAAAGGCATAACACTCGTGCACCTCCATTCTAATAGCACAACATGTGCGAATCTTCAGAGGGGCAGTCAATTTCAAATAGGACAATACTAACAATCCGATAAATTTTAAACCTGAGCCATACATCCATACCAGCCCTATGGCTATGTTCAATGAGGTCCTAATGGCAGTTGCTCTCTTATTTCAAATCCTGTGGATGCATTCAAAACCTTTACTGCACCCACGTCACATTCCCGAGAAGAGCTAAATGCACATGAGGAATTGTTGATGAACTACTCAGATTGTAAGCACTGCTCATGGTAGCATTTCACAACAAAGCAGAGTTGCTAGAAGCCATCTGCTGTTCTGTGGGCATTTGCCTTTTCTGTTTAAGGTTTGCACAGCAACACTCGTGTCTTATGCTCTGCATGGACAATCTTATCTTCAGTTGATGACGCTACAGTCACTTTAATGTTGTTTGGTTATTAACACAGAAATTTTCACAGTGCTAATGGTGGACTCGCAAGACAGACCACTAGCCCGCAAACCAGGCATCTTGCGGCATCCCACATTTGGTCCATGCGGTCCGTGCCTGGCCCATGCAAGTAGAAAGGTAGCACGCATGTCTAATCCAACCATCATCCCCCTCCTTGACCTTCCTCTCTGCAGGTGGCGACAAGCGGATTAGGCATGCACATGGTTTTGCCATGCTATGTTCAACATCATGGGCAAGTGCGAACCTCGAGCAGCTGAACTGAGACGACGGCACGTGACACATGGTCCGTGGTGGTCTGCAGGCCAATGGTCCATCGTGTGAATCCGCCTTGAACAGCTTAACTGTACCCACTCAACACATATGTGGGCACTAAGAAAAGCATTGAGTACTCAGCAGCATACTGACTGAAACTTCCACCTTTATATCATAAAGCTGATTAAGGACTTCATTATCAGTTGATGGTTGTGTCCATGAGCTATCAAACAAAATGGCCCATACCACTGTTCTCATCATCTGCGACTGGCAGGTTACCTGCAAGCACTGCTCGTTTTCCTGCACCCTTAATCATCAATGCAGATCAATCTTCCTGCTTCGACACGTCACACTTACCGATGCCAAGCCTCTGAAGCACTGATGTGAGTGTGGAGAGCGCTGTGTCGACTAGTGGCATGTGCCTGCCTGTGCCCCACTGCAACAGAAAAGACAGAGAACCAAAACTATTTGCATGCTAGCTTCTAGCTAAGACGACATCGTTTCCTGAAAGAACACTGCATAATTTATATACTGTATTCCCAACGCTACACATGACTGCAAGCTGTTTGAAATCTAAGGTTCGACGAAATCTCGTCTGGTCGGGTGAATACATTGGCGAAAATAACGAAGCGCCGACCAAAAGGTGTTTTCAAGATGGAAGGACGTTTCGACTTCCACACGGAAGTCTTGTTCACTGATGGAAAAATTTCGCACACAAAGCTCAGTACTTCACTTCACTTCACTTTATTTCCTTAAAGACCCTCGTGTGAGGGTATTACATAAGGGGTGGGACACATATAGATTAACAACAGAAAAAGTACACAAAACAAAGCTAATCGTCGCAGGCATCTAGCGTACGAGGGCGGTAGATTGCCGATGTTACGGTTGAGCGTCTGATCTGTTGTCTGGATAAACAAAGACTCCAGATATTGACGTGACATCCAGTTTTTCTCACGGCCGATAATTGCCGCTTCTTCCCAAGCGATATCATGCTTTGTGTTTTCAACGTGTTCAGCCAGTGCGTTGGAACAAGCCTTCTTTTTCTTGACATCATTCTTGTTCCAACGCACTGGCTAAAAACGTTGAAAACACGAAGCATGATATCGCTTGGGAAGAAGCGGCAATTATCAGCCGTGAGAAAAACTGGATGTCACGCCAATATCTGGAGTCTTTGTTTATCCAGACAACAGATCAGACGCTCAACCGTAACATCGGCAATCTACCGCCCTCGTACGCTAGATGCCTGCGACGATTAGCACAATGTACTTAAGCTTTGTGTGCGAAATTTTTCCATCAGTGAACAAGACTTCCGTGTGGAAGTCGAAACGGCCTTCCATCTTGACAACACCTTTTGGTCGGCGCTTCGTTATTTTCGCCAATGCAAGCTGTTTCCTCTTCTGAGGTGAAACTATAAATTTCGGGGTTCAATGCACTGTCCCAAACTGACACATAGGCTATGAGAGACACCACAGTGGAGGGCTCCGGATTAATTTCCACCATCCAGGATTCATTATTGTGCAGTGACACCAGAAAGCGCACGGGCGCTTTTGCGTTTCACCTCTATTGCAGTAAGGCTACCGCACCCAAGATTTGAACCTGTGAGTTTTGGATCTGCAGCAAGAGCCACTATGCCACTGCAGCAGGTTCGTGTTTAGGTAAGCTGCGCAACAAGGCACTGCTGCACAATTATGCTGTATCCATGCTGAGCAACAATGCTACCCTTAGCTTTCAGGCACTGCCATTAGTCACTCAAAAAAGGCCAAGAGAGTTCCAGAGCGAAAAAGAAAATGGCAGGATGACCATGAAACCTGATGCAAGAAAGCTGCGACTGCAGTTGCATTTACCGACTACATGAATACTTTGATGCCCTTACTCTGCTGACTGCTTTAACTCTCAGTGGAGGCTTCCCATGCATGACAGAATCTTTCTGGAGGCTGAAGACGGGCGGAGGTGCGACAGTGGGTCACTGGATGGCTCTTATGGAGCGTCGAGGGGTAGTAAGAAGGTGGGTTGAATGTGGTGGTGGGGGCTGGTGCGGTGAGGAGCGGTGGCAGGCGAGTGATGCTTCTAGAGGAGAGCTGGCTTTCCCACTGCATCATAAATTCAATTTTACGGTCACTTTTCCATTACACTATTGCATGGGCTTCTAGCGGGTGGAGACCTTGCGCAGGGTGAAGGTAGGTGGGTGGCACTTCTAGAGGGTAAAGTTATGTGGGTGGGGGATGGCACTTCTGGAGGGTGAAGGTGGGTTGGGGGCAGGGTGGGAAGGTGGATTGAGGTACCGCTCAGACAATTTAAAATGCAACTGCTTATAATGTGGGAATTATGCGGCTTTTTGTGACAACTGCTTTGCTTCCCATAGAGTTCAATGTATTGGCATACCGTTTAATACGCCGCAGCGCGCAACAGCAGACCGTGCATAGTGTGGTTTTTGGAAAGCCTGGCAGCCCATGTACCGGTGTGGGTCCATGGGTACCAGCGGGTGCAAGGAACGTGCTTCTCAGACGGTGCAAGAAGGGGCCAACAGGTGAGGCAGGGGAGCATTGTTAGCGTGGTTCAAGGCAAGGCTGAAGGCAGGAGAGGATATAAAAAAAAATTAGAAGTTGCAAAGCATTTTTTCTTTCACTCTCTGTAGCGCCTCCGTTGGGCACACTGATTGGACAAAACTTGAAAGCACGTGGTGGCATGGCCAGACGAGCATGCTGGAGCAGCGGCCATGGTGGCGGCGAGCGCACGGCATGACACTGCAAGCGCTGCTCATACAACGTGCACGTGCGGCAGCGTCTTGTCACGCCTGAGCCCATGAGCGAGGTATGTGTTGTGGCGTGTGGCGAAAAGCTGACAGCAAGTCGGCTAATAACGTGAGCAAGTCTACCAGCCTCGGCTGTCTTCAATTCCGATAGCGTCTGCTCCTCCGAGAGTTAGGAAATGGCAAGCTCTCGAAACCAAGCAGAGCATTGTGAGGAACGTCGAGAGTGGTTTGAAAAAGGTTACGATGCCAAAAACGTATGTTGTCGCCGAAGTTACTGTGTCCGCCATTTGGAAGAACAGCGACAAGTTGCGACAACAGCTGCAGGAACACTCCGCGTCGCTTGCAAGGAAGCGGATTCATGCGTCAAAGTATGAAGATGTCGCCACTTTGTTTGAACGGTTTCGCGAGGTCCGGGCCCAGAGTGTTCCTGTGAGTGGCTCTATACTGCAAGCCAAGGCCAGGTGCCAAGCAAACATTTCGGGGCATGATGGTTTCAACCCATTGAGCGGTTGTATTCAGTATTTCAAGGACCGGCACGAGATAAGCTCGTTGTCGCCAATCCCGACGGCCTTATGTGTGAAGTAGCTGCCGCAGATGAAGACATTGTGGCAGCATTGCACGGTAGCGATGAGCCTCTGTCCGAGTATGAGCCCGACGAAGCGAGTGAAAGTGCAGCAGAAGTTTCATGCAAAGACGTGCTCAACTGTTGCAACAAACTGTGCCTCTACTGCGCTCAGAGAAACCTCACCGAGCAAGCGCTCAAGTGCCTCACCGTTTCTGAGGACGAAGCCATTAGTAACGCAGTTCAGTCGCAGCGCCAGACTAAAATAAAGTCGTTCTTTCATTCAATACAACGTTTTGACATAAAGATCAAATAAACTTCTTTGTAGCCTGTGACTGCAGTGTTGTGCGTCTGATGCGTTGTCAGGTGCACTTTGAAAGGTAGGTTGGCCATTCCGAAAATGCGAATGCATGGAAAAGCTACGTTTTGGTTACAGCGCAGCACCGCTTATAATACGGATTTTCCCGACTCCCGTGGTATACGTTACAAGCGGTCTATGCTGTATTGGTTGGTGGGTGGCCATCCCCCCCGCTAGGAGGGAGTGGTGGGGAGGTGGTTGATAGGTGGCACTTCTGGAGGGTGGAGGCTTCACTCATTGATGCTTCACACAGAGGAAAATCCTCATCTTCACGCAGATAATGCTGGCATTTTCACAAAATTCCACCTTTACTGCTCTCGCAGTAAAAAATTAGGCTATAACAATGCAAATTTTAACAAACACGCAATTTTTACTCTATATATCAAACACAGTTGGCCACCAAATGGACATACCAAACTTATCGGCGCTAAGCAGTGTCCAAGCGGTGTCCAATTGGACGGCAGGAGGCAGACTTTGTTGCACTACACAAGTGGCTGATGATAGTGGCGGGGCAAGCATTCACACTGAGGTTTGCGCTTGTCTCGCACTCGCCAACAGCGTCACAGAACATATAGCGGTGTGGAGGGCTCGCAACCAGGCAGTCAGCATGTCCTCACGCCTTTCACACCTGTCGACAGTGCCTCGGCTGCACACGTGCAGTTACCAAGTTGGACTTATCTTGGCTGCCACAGGGGTGGTAAGAATGACAATAACTTTCGCTTCGATGTATCAATTTCATGCACTATGGCTATGATGTAGAGAAGCCACCCTATCTGGTGTGCGGTCTGCCGTCGTTTTATGCTGGTGGTGCTGTCTGGAGAAATAAACCTTACTAACTAGCGCTCGGTTTTTTGCAGCGTCCGGAATTGACGCAAGCGCCTTTGGTACAATGCTAAAACTTTGGTAATAGTTGCTTGAGCTGCCATGCCCTCAGTAACTAAATTGTGCTGCTCTCACGTGCATTATTGACAAAATTTTGTATTCTGAATTTCCGCTGTATGTAGAACTATTTTCCTTGTTAGCTATAGCAAGGTTGGATTGTATTACACCGGAAGTGTTTGAACATTACAAAGGATGTGTACTCATAACACTATTAGATTTCGAGCGAGCAGCTTGAGACCGCAAGAAGAAATAAGGTTAATAGCTCACGATACTCTTGTTGAGGGCATCGACAAAGCTGTCTTCAGGCAGCTGCATCAGCTTGTCCGCCAGGTCCGAGCGCGCTGTCCACACCAGTGAGGAGTGTTCAGAGTCCAGCTGCAAGAAAGGGCAAACACAACACAACCAAATAATACTAGGGTTAACGAATTCAGAGAGACCAAAAGACCAACTGTAGAACCCACAAGCATGTGGCGTGTTCATGTCCACCTGCAGAGACTTGACAATGTGCGCTCTCTTGCCAAATAGGGCAAAGATTTGGTTTATGGTTTATTGGGGTTTAACGTCCCAAAGTGACTGAGGCTATGAGAAATGCCTTAGTGAAGGGCTCCGGAAGCTTCGACCACCTGGGGTTCTTTAATGTGCTCTGACACTGCACAGTACACGGGCCTCTAGAATTTCACCTCCATCGAAATTCGACTGCCGCGACCAGGATCGAACCCGCATCTTTCGGGTCAGTAGCCGACTGCCATAACCAGTGAGCCACAATAGCGGCTACAGGGCAAAGGATCTGAGCATGTTGAAAGTACGCCCTTCTCATAAATGCATTTTCAATTCACAGAAGCAGATGCATAGCAAAGTGCTTACAGTAGTTTCCACATTAACAAGCATAAAATACTTTTGATGATGTCAACAGATTACTCACTGGGAGCAAGGCAACCACTCCATGAGGCAGGAACCGTTGCCAGGCAACCGAGTTGTCCACCGGCTGCAGCAAGAGATACAAAAGAATGGAAACTGGCAAGAATGTCACTCACAGCAGTCGCAAAGTTTTCAAAAGTAGTAAATTTATCTTCCACATGAAACCAAGCCAACACTGCAGCTCTGTAGACCAACAATCCGGAGAAAAACAAAAGGGACAATGCAGTAGAAGTTGAGGAACAGAAAAATGAAACACGAGCCTTTCGCACACACTGCACAAAATGACACTACATTGCATATAACAGAATTTCAGATTCGGATATCAAGCAGATCGTTCAATCCAAGAGATGAGATTTTGTTGCTTCCCAAACTATCCCCTCACGACAAACACATGCAGCCTAACTTCTTTCATTTCTTTGCCTTCTGTAACTTATTGAAAGTAGACACCTTTAGCATACCTTGTATCACATTTAACATTACTATTAATGGAGTACCAGGAACCCGCCCACCACCAGTGCGCACAGATTCACTGGTCTTGATGTGACAGATGCCTGTGCAGCTGCCGGGGACCTGGCGCCATCTGGCGCCCTCAAGGCGATCTGCGCATGTCCACTGATGGTGCGCACACAGCCGGCACTCCGGTAACGGTAACGCCACATGCGATATGCTAAAGGTGTCTAGTAGCTGTTTAGTCATTAGGATGCAATCACTTATTGATACAGGACAATCTCAAACTGTAGTGAGAAATATTTCAAAGCTAATTGATCAACATTCTAGCCTAAAATGATTCCTATTTAGTAGAGTGACAAGTGCCAATGGCATTGTTACGATACAGTAAAAGGCCACAAGAACCTGCATCCTCTGGACACTTTACTAATGCAAGACAGTAGAGCAATTTAAGAAACACAACACTCGCATGAAAAAAATTCGATCACACGATTGGCACATGCCAGCTGGAGGAAGAAAATAGGCATAGAAATTTTCACATTCATCTCTACACCATTACTGCACACAGCAAGTGCTACAAAGGGAAGCCAGTACCAGGGATGTTTTCATTTACGTAATATAGTTGCAATTCTACAAAGGCTACACTATCCAGTGTTATAATTGCTAACAATAATTAAGCCTACTATTATTGTTACTAATGAGTGATAAGAATACTGACCTTAGAATACATGTAAAGAAAATTAAGTCCAAGCCTCACATTTTAGTTTACAACTTTTTGTCTTCTTAATTTTATTGTCTTGCTTGTCTGCCTCCTGTAAAGACCAAAAGATGCTTACTGTATAATGCAAACACGAACACACATATAAATGAATCCGAGAACTGAAGATGACACCTTAAAATCGATGCCCCTCAACGTTTCCAGCATAGTGCCCTTACTAGCTGTACACCATTACCAATGGAAAATTTAGGACCTCACAGCCACTGTAATTGGATTAAACTGGAAGGCAACATGACAAAGTGAGTGGTGGAGCGATGAGAGGCAACACACCTCGCACAGCTTGACTGTGGCTATGATGGACTTCTGGTTGTAGTTCCACTGGAGGCATCTCACGCCCATGCTCTTGCGGACTTGCGAGTTGAAGCCATCTGCTCCCACCTGCAGCACAAGTTTTTTTTTTACAGCAACAATCCATTCAGGTTATGGTCCCCAAAAGCTTTGGCATCTGTTGTCAGCATGCAACAAAATGCAAGGTAGCAGATAAAACCCCTTGACAATTGTTGGTTGCCTGTTAATGCAGCCATGGCTTATTCAGTCACATGGCAAAGAAATGATCACTGCTGTAGTGATTCTGCAAAAACTCCAAAGCTATGACCTTATACAGAAACGAAAGTGGTTGCAACTTTTTCGTTCACCACTCCAATACCGCTGATTCACAGACCCGACTCAGATACTGGAGCATTTTGGTAAAGACAAACACATGATGCTATATTTCCACGTCTACAATTAAAAATTCTCCCTGATTTCACCTTTCTAAGCAACTATGCACCATGAAAGGCTAGCAGTAAAGGAACACACAAAGATCAAAAAGAGCTAGCGATGGCTCTATCTGAAGAAACGGGTCTTCAGTTCGAACTTCAAAGTGCGTAGATGGTGACATCCATGGTTGGCACATGACATGTGCACAATGGCACCGTGCACCACAGCATCTCCTCACCACAGACAACGTACAATAAACACTGCTTCTTCTAGCACAAAGAATTAGCTGCAGCATATTCCTAGCTACACCTGCATTGCCATTTAAATTGGCAACTTTTGCGGCAGCAGGCATTAAATCCAAATTTCAGAAGAGCTCCAGAAGACATAGCTGCGATCCAATCAAAGATACTAGTAATTACTCTGTCAACCAGTGCTGCAGTTGTAAGCACCAGACACTAAGTTTCCAGCCGTGTCGTGAAGTTTGAATTAAGGGAGGTTTTGAACGAAGTTGTTACCGAACTGATCGCGACGAAATGCAGGAAGCGGCCACTCTTATACACTTTTCAAGCAGTAAACTTCGACTTTTATACCCATAACAAGAGCATTGGAAAGAGCAATGAGCATTCATCAGCACAACAACAGGTTTTTGCATTTCCATTATTATGCTTCTCTGCATGCAAAGGAATACATTTAACAGCAGAACCGCACCAGCAGGGAGGTCTCCAGCGGCTTGTCTTCTCCTAGCACGTGGATTCGAACTGGAGGACAAGGGTCCACCGGGTCATGACGCTCTAAAGTTGGCAGCTCATAGTTGACCACCTGTAAGGCACACAGTTAACATGCATCAAAAATGAAAAAGTTACAATAGCATGGCTCATTTAAAACAGCCATTTAATGAAATAATCGTTGCAACCAGGCAATCAAACTCAACATGCATTCTTCTCACTGTCCTTCAAAACAAAGCAGTAGTTACTTTCTCAGCTCCTCAGCTACGTTTTGAAAATTTTGCTAACAGTCCTGATTACAAGGTCAGCATTTGCGGAACCAGCCATGTGCCGTCTCTAGAGCTTCTCACAAAAATCTGTATACCAGGGCTAAGGTATATTGTGGTGGGCGACCAGAACCCATGCAGTAAATTATGAGCCTAAATCGCATTTTAGAATCAAATAAAACGAGACGACTCTCGACAGGTTAAGTCTAGCTGCCTTTGCCTTGATGACAAGTGTTTGAATGTTGCAGCTAATCCTCCTAACACTGCATTTCAACGTAAGATTCAGTGTAGCAAAACATCTTAGATTTAGATGCCACTAACATGAGATCTGCATGGATGTTTGTTGAAAAAACTGACAAATGTCCAAGTTATGCTGTGCACTGCGAGACCCTAATGACAGCTGTTACGTTTTCCTATGTGTGCGTTGAAAACAAGGTCACCAAATGCGAGCAACATAGAACACGTACCGCAGCGTCAAGGCTATCACACGCTCTCCTTCTTTCTACTCTCCTATCTCCTCACTATCTTTCCTTGAGAGAACATCTATGCCAATGTTATGAATCCAGGAGTTGGTGCCACTAACAGCTGTCGCTGTAAAATGAAATGTGGAAGTCGTCCCCACCTTGACCCCAGAGCAGACTCGAACAACTTCCGATGGCAGCTGTGCCAGGCGACGGTAGAGAGCGTCCGCAAGGTTGGTCATGTCTACGTCGAACGCCACTTCTCCAGCTGCCGTGCGGCCAAAAAAGGCGATGGAGGCAGAGGAATGCGATTCCCATACCTGCAACCACGTTCACTTTTTCAGAACAAGAAAAGAAAAAAAATTATGGTCGATTAGCGTAGTTAGGCCAAATACAAGTTAGGTGTGCTAGAAGTTCGGTTTTCACTTTCGTTCCGGAGTTCAGATCCAGTGTTCACAGATGGCAGTTGTTCGGATAGCGATAATGAGAGTTAATGACCATATATGCAGAACTGGTCAATGTCTACATTCATAAATGCCTGGGAGTCTTCTTATCACTCCTGGTACAGAGGTGCAGCGGTCAAGCGATGCGCCATTGCCCTTCTATATGGCAGGTGCTGCCATCGGGGGTACTTGGGTTGCCCGGGTTGGGTTGTGATCCAGGTTGCTTTTGCTCATGCTCACATGCCTCGGTGGGCATGTGAGCATAAGCAGCCTGCCCACCATGTCAGGTGGCAGCTCAATTAATCGTGGGAGACTGCTTGGGAAGAGCAACCTGAATCACAACCCAGCCCAGGCAACCCAAGTCATGCTCACAACCCACCCTCGGTGGGCAAAGGTGAGTAGCCTGCCTCAAAACCGGCTTCAGGCAAGCACACAAACAGACAACCACTAAATGCAGGGAATGGCCACTATAAGTGGTAGCGCACTAAAAGAAATCTACAATTATCCGGCTTGTTCAAAATCAATCATCAACATCCCAGTTGCAGAATTTCAACCTTTGATCCAGTTCTGAGATTTCACTACAAGAAGTGATTATAGCCTCTATCTTTTTTTTTAGCACCGCAAGCATTTTGGAATCTCACTGAATGATGACATTGAGTCAAAGCTTACTCAAGGTTTATTCAGAGGTTTTGCTAAAAATAAATTAAAAATATTTCATGCAAACAAAGCAAGCATGCAGGCAAGCCAGGGCAAGTGCTTAGACAGCTGTTATAACCTCGAGTAGCCAAACGATCACATTTGGAAAATACGCGCCATGCTATAAAAGACCACATGTGTTATTTTTTCTCATTACCCTTGCGTTTCTGGCTACGCAATTGTGACCATCTTAGATTTTCCACAATGAACCGATTAAATTTTAATGACAGCCCTGACTTCTCCAGCATAGTTCTTTACTAAACTCCATGCATGAAATGGACACTGAAGGCATGAAACGATACAGTTTAGCCTAAGTTTAGCACGACCATAATAATCATGCCAGGTAGGCGTCACACCCAGGAACCATGCAGTAGTGAGCTACTTTTAAAACCAAAAAAGACTCACCCGCATCCGTTTGATTGTCTGCACCTTGGACTTTGGCAGCATGTCCCACACCCCAAGAGCTACCAAAACAAAGAAAAGGCCAAAAAATGAGACGCAGGTATAGCCGCCACACGCCTTTTTAGAAGTAAACTGACGGCACTGACACCAATGTCTGAACACGGGTCTCAGGGACTAAGCTACACTACCACTCACTTCACAGTAATCACGGAGTCCTAGAAAAAGTGGCACAGAGGTACAAGGAAAATGGGTATAGAAAAAGTGCACAAATTTTTTTCTGTCAGCATGTTCACAAAGCCCTGTTCTGAGCAATAAAGCTATTACTTGAATTTTTGGATACAGAGTACTCATGGAAAAAGAAGTTAAATTCCGGTATGCATATTTGCATGGAAATGTTTCTTATAAAAATACTTTTCAGGAACTATCACACGTGTACATATAAAAATTGAGAGCTTTACTGCACTTCTCTATGTCTCAGCATTCATGTGCAACAAACAGAACCACTCTACTGTAAAGCATTGTGAAATTCAATAAAACAAGCGATAGCAATCACAGAAACAGCGCTGCGGTGCATCAGTGGTTAAGTCATTCGGCTACTAAGCTGGAATTCCCGGGTTTGAACCAGGCCGCGGCGCCCATGTGCCCTGCAGTGTCAGCGCAGGCTAAAGAGATCCTCAGAAGGTAAAAATTATTCCAGAGCCCTCCACTACGGCACCTCCTTTTCTCTTTCTTCTTTCACTCCTACCTTCCTCCTTTCCCTTATGGCCTGCTTCCACCAAACGCAACATGTACTTTCCTCAAAACCAACTTTTAATATTTCAAAATCAAACAAAGTTTATAATTTTTTCGCTGCTTTTACTGGCTGGTATACATTTGGTCAAAAAACTGCGGCACTGCAACCAATGGAAGCTCTTATCCTCTGATTTTTCCATTTCCCAGTGATACTAAGATGGTGGTCCTTCATCGGGAACCTGCGGAATTTGCAATACATGGGACCAGCAAAAGCGCAATTCACTCACAGTTTTCGACGACTACACATTAAAAACCATCATTTTGTAAATTAGCAGTGCATATTTCGCTATATTTTTTTCAGCATGAGACATGAAGACTCAAGGGTTATCAAATCTAGCATTTTTTTTGTTGCATTCCCCTTTAAGAGGAATGAAGGATTGAACTTCACTGTATTGAGTAGCAAGAAGCCCCATCACTAATCTCCACCAAGGAGTATGTAACATAAACTATTCAGTTCAGATTGAGCCCCGTTTAAAGACCTTCACTTCAGCTCACTCTAATTCCAACAGTAAGACAGTACATTAACTCATTAACTCCAAGACCATGGCAGAGAGAGGGTAGGCAGATGGTCCGTGACAATCACAAAGTGAACAAGGAAGAAGAAGCCTTAGAGTGCTTGCCAACGTTTTGACAAGACGACGTGAATTCGGCTGAGCACAGCGCTGACCATAGGTGAGGTTTAAATAGGGTCTTCACTCCAAGGAGGAATGCCCGGAGGTAGACCACCATGATATGTGCAGAAAAAATTACAATTTCCGTCTGATCATAACTACAAAACCGCCATGACATGTGCAGAAAAAATTACAATTTCCATCTGATCATAACTACAAATAAACCCCATCTCAGTAGATGAGAGCGGCCAGAGCTACGTGTGAGCCATGGTCTCCAAGATGGGCACGGTTCACTAAACCTGCCAAAGCATAGCTGCGTCGCCAAATCTTGGAGGCTGTGTGTAAGCACTATGAACTCTGCCAAAGTATGGACTGTGTCGCAGCCTTCCCATGCAGACCGATCATGGGAGAATGCTGTGCAGCACCAGATCGGTCCCGTTTTTAAAACAGCTGTAGAAGTAAACTACGCCAAACCTCACACTAACTCCGTTTCAATTATTCAGAAACTATCAAAAAACTTTCAGCCCCAACATTCAACACTGACTTCCATAAGCCTTTTTTTGGAGGGTTATTCTCGGGCTGAACCTATAATTGTGAAATAAACAGTAGAAAGCTTTATTGCTACTGCTACTACCATAAACATCAGTAGAGGAAATAATTCCTGAATAGAAGCAGGTAATGTGCACTTAAAAATTTACCTAACAAATTAGTATTTATGTATAAAATGAGCTATGAAATTATAAAAATTTTAGCCTTGTTTCCTGTCAATAGATTTAGTTGGGCCTAAACACTGTCAGCACGCCACAAAGGAGAGACACATACTGCCTTGCAAGCTGAGTCATGTTCTCTCTCTGTGCTCAGGCCTCACATGTCGGTTAACATTATAAGCGGTACAGTTAGCATTCAGTTTATTTCACACAGAGGAACAACACCTCTAGGACTGAAGAACTGGTGGAACAAAGTGCCACTGTGTAGTAACTAATCTGCAGGTGCTTGTGACACAGCAATGGTGCGACTCCTTCCGCTTTCATCCGGAGGTATTTCTGTCAGACCCTCATAAAACTTACATGAAGACAAAAAAAAAAAAGAAACTTGACTCGGGCAAACCCAGTCCGTACCTTGCAGAAAGCTCCGGCTTCCTGGTGTTAGTGCATAGACACGGTTGCTCCAGTTTTCTTCATCGTGATCAGAGCGAAGTTGCCGCCTGTCGACGAGCAGCACCCGTTTGTTGGCAAAGGCCTCCGATGTTCCTGTAGAAAAAGGAGAGAGAAAATAGAAGACCAATTAAAAAAAACACACCATACTATCGTTCAAACTCCAGCAAGTCTAAAAGTACAAAAGCTTGGCGGCAAAACTGTTTTGATGCAATGAAAAAAACGCAACACTCTGCAAGCGAAATTGTCCACATACAAGAGTATTCAGTGCACTGCGGGGACTACACGCAGTCTTTGTGTTGCAAGCATAATACGAGCAATGTAAGATAGCATCAATGTAAGATAACATGATGACATGAGGCCCTATAACATGAAAGAGCAATACATACAAGTTGAATGGATGGCCAAAAGTTAGCCAGCTAACATGACAGTTAAATGTGCCTGAGGAGGCAAGCATACAAAACTGATATTATTGGTTTCATGCAGTTCAAGCAAGATCACATCCTCAGCAGGCCCCCTACTTCAGAATACCAAGTGGACCCCTTTTTCTGCACTGTAGCCAGCCCTATTAGAATACACCAGTGTCACATAGTAACTGTACTGAGAATCCTAACTGAAAACTTTTCACACCACCCAGACTGAAACCAGTGCAAAAAAATATATGTCTCTTGGCTGTGAAGTTATTTGTCTAGCAAGTGCTGCTTGAGAAAGAATTCAGTTGGGAATTTGCAGCATGAAACAACACACCACAACTCTGTGCCCAGAAAGCAACATGACAGTAAAGCCAACTTACGGAGAAGGCACAGCAAAGCCCTAATATTGTGTTTCACCCTTTATTTTGTAAGCTGACAATTAATACAGAAAATAATCACCAATACAGTCAACCCACTAAAGCTATGACAGCCTCGTTATGGGTCACTATGTGCTGAAGTGACACCAAGTAGATAGAAACAGCATCCTTGAATACTCCCAGACCTTTGTAAAATGGACACTGAGAAGATGCACCAGTTAACCCATCTTCCTCGCTGTACTTAGACAACAAAAGAATCTGCCCATGACAGAGTACCAGCATTCACCCTTTTCTGAGCACTTAACATAAAGAGATGTCACACTGAGTTTGTGTTTGGCGGGCAGGCGGCTATACTGGGTTCTGTTCACGTGAAATCCGGCAAAGCGCATCTTGCACTTAAGTGCAAAAGACAAGGCTATTTACAACTTAACTGCCCATGTGTTGCATTTTTAATTATTTATTATAACTGAAATGTCCCCATAAGGGATGTTAAGTGTGGTGTGTAAACATAATACTTCTTTGTTAAGGACATTCAATGAGAGTTAAGACATCTGCACTCTTCACTGCATATGTATCTGGATGGTAAGGACTGGGGTTTTCTGACAATTATGGAAAATTTGGTATGGTTCCACAAGGCCAAAAGGTTTCAAACACCTCACAGTACCAATGAGCCTAACAAAGTTATAGTGCAAGCTGGTCCCAGATCCGTGTGGACAACAACCTGGTACCTATGGCACCAAAGGGGCGGCACTTTAATAAACGTGCAACATTAATGCTAAATTTCCACTTTTCCTTTCTTATGTTTCGTTTTTATTGACCCTGAATGAGGGAACAGCACGGTTCGAAAACAATACATTGGTCCCAAAACCCTCGTAATGCCTAACAGTGGAATAATTATAATTAGAGCAGTACACCTTTAGCTGCCGCGGTGGCTCAGTGGGTATGGTGCTCGGCTGCTGACCCAAAGAATGTCGGTTCGATATTGTCCGCAGCAGTTGCATTTTGATGGGGGAGAAAGGCTACAGGCCCATGTACTGTGTGACATCAGTGCACATTAAAGAAACCCAGGTGGTCGAAATTATCCGGAGCCTTTTAGTATGATGCCTCTCATCACCTGAGTCTCTTTGGGACATTAAACGCCATAAACCAAACCAGTACGCCTCTAATAAGGACAACGGCAGGCAGAAATGCCTGTATTTTGCCCACCCATTGGGATCAGGTGACTGCTGGCAATGGCTGACCCTGGTGTAATTGCCAAAGACTGCTTAGCCATCGCATCAACGTGGCCGATAAACAACTGCAGCTAAATATAATTATCAGATGCAATTAAGTTTGATTTCCGAGAAACTGCAAAAAAATTAATGCTGAATCACCTGGGCCTGCACTATATCTTTACTTAACTAAACTTAAGCCACCCCCAAAGTGCATTTAGGGCATGCTGTGTGCAGTGAGAAACTTAGTGAAGTGGGTTAATGAAAGCAACAAGTAATACTAATGTTTTGAAGCATGGAACAAAGAATAATGGTAATGGTTAGAGGGTCTTCATGTGCCAAAGCGACACTGTGTGCAATGAGGTTTCCATGGAGAGTTAGACAGCCAGCTGCTTGACATGCAGCTTTTATAAAATAACTGCCAAAAGTGGCACAGCTTTTTCTGCTAGCTCTACAACATGAAATGAAGACTAACAACATGAAAAGCGTGCATCTGAAATTTTAAGAAAGCAAAAGATCCTAATATTTCAAGGCATGGCATGTAAACAAAATATAAACACAAATTGCAGGAGGAGGTCAAACAGTGAGCTGCTTTATACGGGGCCCATCCGCCTGCTTGCACCACATATATTTCATAATAGCTCATTAAGATTAAGCAAAGCTGCAGTACGGATGTACTGCAACCTTACAAAGGAGCATATTACACAACACATATATCCCGCACAACACGCAATCATTCTCCGCTAAACACAATACTGCTTAGAAATGCTACTTGAAATTATGTCAGCAAATTAAACGCATCTGCATTCAATATCACGGTGCTATAACACGACTGATTGTGAAAAAGATGCTCTAAACGAAAGATGCGAAGTGCGACTTTTAAGGGTATGCTTCGGGAAATCCTACCCAATGAATACAAACACATACACCTTTATGCATTCTAGGTACGACAGAAGTTATTGGTATCCTGACACTTGTAGACGGCCGGAACAGCAGTGTCAGCACGCACAAGGCCCATCATAAATCGGCGGCATTTAATCACAGTCCCTTGGTGACCCTGTCCTCGGAAGCCATCGGCCGTGACCAGCTGCACAGATCACTGTTACTGGTTTTCCTCGATAAACAGGCTATTGTACATAAATCCCTCAAAGCCGGCGCCCCAGCAGCTTACCCAAGGCGCATGCGAGAGCCGCTCCAGCCAGGCCGGCTCCTGAGATGACGACGTCCCATCGCTGTTTCGTGAGCGTCGAAGTATCGTCTTCATCAGCGTCCAAGCACGCCGGTGATGTCCTCAGAAGGCGGCGAGCAGCGGCTGCCGAAAGTAGCCGAGGTGATCGCCGAAGCGAAGAAACGCACTGCATCGTCACAAATAAACCGGGCTCGAATATGGAGCGACCGATGACGGTTCCACGGTGGATGGTACGCAACGGCTGACGGGAGAAGGCTGTTTCTTGTTCGACAAGTCGCTTATACAAGCGACAGCACTTCTTGTACGTTAGATACGAGCACGTCTTATGATTCTAAACAGTTTCCACCAACAGTCACTCACAGGTAAAGGCCGAAGACACAGAAAAGCGGCGGTTTCGGAGCAGCGTTCCAGTCACTACAGGAGCCATGCTTTTTCCTGTTAGCTCCGCAGCATATATAAATAGTTTTCTCTAAAAGCTTGCGAAACAATAAAACTTTTTGCACCTTGTGCTGATAAAAAGTAGCTTGATTAATTCGTTTCAAGAAAATTTGCTTTAATAAAACAGTAAAAGTGAGCCCAAATTTCTTCGGCCCTTCAACGCGTTGTTTTCTCCGTAACCATGGCAACAGGCCGTCGAATCGACTCTGAATGCACACGGCGGTCGTGATGCCGCTATTTACGGATTCGCGGCCGAGCGTTTCAGCGCAAGATGTATGTTCACTGTTCGTTCTGTGCAAGGGCGAATAATATCGAAGGAAAAGTGTTCATAAGGAGTGCTGCGAGTGGTGAAGGCAACATTTCTCAAGGTACGGCACCTACGTAAGTCATCTGCGCCTACTTGTGCGCACGCCTAGGCTGTGCTCACCGTTGTATGATAACGAAAAAAACTAGATTCTATTTAAAAGAATGCCAGCAGTTGGGTGAACCATTTTCTCTATAAAACGGAGCAGAAAACTGACCACTGACAAGCTGGCATTTCTCGCGAATTTTTCAACTCTGATAGCTACCATGCGTACTGTATACGCGTGCTGATCGCTTTGTGCACGGTCATTTGTTGCAGTCATAACAGTGACGAAGATGTCATTATATACGTGTTTTACTGCAGGTGCCACTGTCATAGATTTTCAAGCAAGTATAGCAAGTATTAAAAACAATTAGAGCCGCTCACTCTCCGAGCACGCTTGAGCAAGCTGACTCGCGAAATGTTAAACCTCCATAAACCAAACCAAACCAAACCAAAATTAGGCTTTCACGATTTAAAGCAAAAACAAACGACTGGTAGTAAACGAAAGCCACTTTTGCAAGTAGGTTATGCGGCCAGAAAGGCACAAACGAAAGGACACTAATTGTCATCGTCAATGCTCTAACTAATATAAATTGATAATTTTTTCTAGCTCCTGTAATTGGCGTGCATATTTAATGGGAAAATACAATTAGGGTGGTATATTCCTAAGCCATACCAGGATACTAATTGTTGTTAATGCTCTGATTAGCTGACAAAAATAATAAACCTTTCAAAATCGAGTGCTTTGCGTGCATATTGAATGGGAAAATATAATTAGGGCACTCGTATTCCTAAACTAAAGCATTTGGTACAATTCTCCTAGGACGCTTGTGTTTTATCAGGTATTCGCCTCCAAATTTGCAGCTCTACGTATAATTACGCAAACAAGTCCTTTGCGTGGCGCAAATTGTGCGCACGGTCTTAGGTCTGCCAACAGCGCAGAGTACCAGAAGGAGCTGGAAAATCTTGCCCTATCACTTTTGGCTGGCGAAATTAAAGAAATATCTTGCGCAACAGCTTCGCCACAGCACGGATCAGTTTAGCGCCAATTCTCAAAGTCCTGATTGCGTAACTGCGGAGATTGGGTTAAAAATTTAGAAGTGGATGCCTCCAAACACAAGATTGCCACGGGAATTATACGAAATGACATAGTTTACGAACAGGATCGTCTTTAAGTCTTCTATGCAGATATGCACTCTAACCGCAGTAACTAAAAAGTTCATTATTCATTTTAACTAATTAGAACACTGACTCTGACAATTATCCCTTTTCTTTTCTCCAGTCTGGCTTCATAACTGCACGAAAATCGTGGGAGCCTAATTTTGAACATGCGGCACGTTCATGCAGCCATCTCCTTCTAAGGTATGTAGGCGGCGAAAAATCATTCATTGCTATCTGGCGTGACGTTGACGATGATGATTTACGTCCTTCTGACAATGCCACTGTATGCACGCGATGCTAAGCAGCGCAGTATTAACTCTGCCACTATAGATTTAAAATTGGCTCTTTGTGCTCTCACACCACCAGAGTCCTAGCGTGACTTGTGCCGCCATCTGTCTGGCTTTACAATCAAACTCAGCAGGGGCACGAGATGTACACGCACTCACAGGTTCAGTGCAGGAGTTTTTGTAGTGGCTTTTCAGGTACACTTTAAATTCGCAAGGAATGCTTAAGTACAGCCTTTGCCAAAAGTTTAGAGCCAAATCAAGGTAAGAGGAACTCTGGTCCTCCCCTCTTTGAACTTTAAGAATGTCATGGATGCTACAAGGGCACTTCTAGAGGGCTTAGAAGCGTACCCTGTGGTCTCAAAACTTTTAACAAAAGCTTTACTATTTCATAATTTGGAGGCAAAGTGTGTTACTTTAGCGGCGCCTGTAACACGATTATGAACCCTGCCTTGTACGGTAGAGAACATTGTTTTATGATGTTGTAGGACATTGGCCCGTTCTCACGGAGAGATCTATGAAAAGGCAACCTCCGGACGAAGACGAAGCAGAATACAGGCAGGTTTCTGTTGAGATTTTTACATAAAATTATAGCCCATTGCTATAAACAGGGGTGAAAGCTCCACTCATATTCAGGACCGCCACAAAGAATTCCCCCTCGACAAAAAAAAAGCCTTCGGTTTGTAAACAAGGAGCTAATCACAGCCGCCTCCGCAAGTTCTCCCTCCCTGGCGTTTTGTGCAGCTAAGCGACAACAAACCACTTGAACTACGTCGGCCATCATCTACCCTCGCGGCTCCGTCGTTTCGCGACCGAATTACAGATCAAGACGCCCATCTGCCGCATGACTCCATCATTATACTATACGTTGACGCAAGCGTCCAGGCCTGCGAAACAACTGCAGTCTACTGCCCTTCCAAGCCTGCCCTGAATATATAGCCCAGAGGTTCCGCCTCCCAGAACCTCCTTCCTCCTCCTGTGCGGAAATGCTTGCGGTTCAAGAGGCACGTTGCTCTGTGGCCGCTGTTCCCATGCTACCTATGGCCGGCATTGTCCTTCGCACCTAAGCCCTTCACGTCACACGCCTACTATGACACGTCAGTCACACCCCTGAAATTTGCCAAGACATCCATCATCTAGCGGCGCGCATCCCTCAGCCAATCCGTATTGAGTGCGTCCCACGTGACCCCCCAGCTCACAAAGCCAAGCAGATGCTGCGACCCGTCTTGCAACTCCAACCTCATCTTTGCCTCGAGCCCTCACTCTGGATGACACCACCCTCCTTATAAAAAGAAAGGAACACCTCCGGCGCCGCACACGTGCTCTAATCCCTCCATGTGCGGTAACCCTCCCCCGTGGTCTTACCCGTGCAGAGGATGTTGCGCTTCGGAGGATCCAGGTCAGGGTTGCCCTAACTTCAGCCGTGACACGAAAGTGGCCGCAATTTCAAGGTTTATATCCCCACCCCGGGTGTCCTGCAAGAACAGAAGTACTGAAGCCGACATTCACCACCAGCTGTGGGTTTGCCCTGCGCTGAAGCTGACGAGAAGCGGCTGGCGGCAGCGGCTCTCTCACCGAACAATCCTGATTCATATACCGCTTGGACACAAGGACCACATCATTGTTCACTCCTTGACTAGATCAGCGAACCTTTTTTTTTATTCTAGCATCCTCTTAATTCATCATTACATACCCTTTTATGCCCTGTGGCAATAAACATCGATTTAAAAATATATAAATTCAAGATTTTTGATGCATCTAGCTCGTGTCGTGTAGTCAACATAAAACAGCTGAGTTGTTTGCTGTTGTGATTTGTCAGCGGAGTATAACAGAACGCCACGGACCATATCCGATTGTTACCGACTGCGGTCGTATTTTTTTGTTTCCTACTATAGTCCATTTATAGCAGTTTCACTTGCAACCTGAAGCAGCTGGGCTGCTCGTCGACTACCTCCAGCATGGTAACACACGAAAACACAGTGAACACTGACTGGCTAAGAATGTTCGGCTGATTGGATATTAGAGAATTTATAGCATTGCGCGATGCGCTACCGTGATCTGCTTCCGCGAGGCACCATTACGTACGCGCTGATTGGTACCGACGCGGTATACGCCCACAGGGCGCGCACGCAGCTGACGGGAACGTGGTGCCATCTGGCGCCCCCATGGCGTTCTGCGCACGCGCAGTGATGCCTCGCGAATCGCGCTAGGCTACAACTCTCTTACTCCCTACGCAGGTGACTATGGAGGCTTCCCTATCTCCGCCCCCCCAACGAACGAGGCATTGCTCGAGTCCCCTCAGCACCGTGCTCTCTGTGTCATATTCGTCCTCCTCAACGTCGCTGGCCCGATGTGCGTCGGAGTCGGCGCTGCAGCACTGCGGGGCGCCACCATCGACCCCCGTGGCCGGCGTGCGGAGAATGTCTCGCCGCGACGGATCGCGGACGGGACCGCGGGATGCAGCGACATCAGTAGGTGAGAAAAGTGATAGCTGTTACAGCAGTGCAATAATGCGGCACAGTACAGACTCGGGTTCGGTGAGCATGCGCAGAAGTCCAGAAGGGGGCTCTGCGCATGCGTAGTTGTGCCGCGCTCGTAAGGCAGTGACTGCACAGAGATAATATCACAACCCGGAGACGCTCAACTGCAAGCTATTTAGACACAGGACTTAGTCCTCTACTGCGTCCCTTATACAATCGGAGTGACCTGAACACCGAAGACCTGACCCTTACAAAAGTGCTACTTAAAAGCATGGAAGGTGGTATACCTTTGCACTTCGTTTTCTACATAACTTCTGCGTATCGTGCACACTACTGAGGTGCAAAGTCAGGGGGGGCTTACTATAATGGGATCTTTTGTTATAGCGAGTTCTCTGTTCTTAGCTTTTTGCTCAGTTTTTTGCAGTTGGCGTGAGTATCCGCAGGTCCACCGCTGGGCACCAATCGCAATACTGCACCTCCCACCTATGAGCCCAGCATCTCTCGCACACGAGGAAAGATGCGGTAATTTATCGACTCTAATATGTCTGCATTTCTTCGCGATCATTGGCCAGTTATATAACGCTGGACCACTCGCATTACAAACCCGTAGCCGTCTTGCGATTTTATTTTTTTCAACGCGAAAGCGATAAAGGTTCCGTTGCCCATAAAATCCGGCATTGGGTTGTGAGCGACAAATAGGGTGGCGTAGGGTGGCTCAGGTGGCCACTGCCGGAGAAGCAACCTAGGTGGGCCAGCTAAGTCACATGACCTTGTGGCGTCATCACAACCTGCCCACCTGATTGTGAGCAAACCGTCCACCGTGGCAGGTGGCTGCTAAATCAATGCTTGATCACGAGAGGTTTCTCGGGAAGAGCAACCTGGGCCGCACAATTAACTTAAGCCCCACCGGTGGCAGCACCTGCCATTGCAGCGCTACACTATTGCGGAAGGAGTGATGTGAGGACCCCAATAGACGTATGACTATAAAGTTCACTATTGCGGAAGGAGTGATGTGAGGACCCCAATAGACGTATGACTATAAAGTTCACTATTGCGGAAGGAGTGATGTGAGGACCCCAATAGACGTATGACTATAAAGTTGAAAATGACTGATTCCGCATATATGGGCATAACTCAAAGCTATGGCGTCATACCCTTAAGGCGGAGCTTAAGTGTCTCTCTCCAATATTTTTTTCTTATATTAACTGACGCAGACGCCCGTGGGCGCCCACAGGCAACCGCCAGGAGTCGCAGTGCATCTTCGTGCTCACCGCGGCCGTCGGTGGCGTCTTCGGGAACCTCCGAGCGGGCGGAGGAATACCGAGGAGCACCACGTCCTGCGCTGATCGTCAATATGAACGTCTGCACTCTGCTCAGGCAGAGGGAGCTTGCGTGAGTTTTTCTGCAGTGCCAGGAAGAAAAAGAAAGAGGCGCGGGCCTGTTTCTTATTGCACTGAAAGTGAAATGTTCTCTATCAAATGGGCACCGCTGAATATGTGCCCAGTAATTCTGGACAAAAGCATTCTTCAATGGGAAAAAGATTATCCACGCAGATTTTTCATATATTGTAAAAATTGACTACAACAATCAATTTTCCCGCAGATCTCTCTTCGGCAGGCTTGCATTTTTTTTGCTATTAGCGTTTTTTGCTCTAGTCAGAAACGTCCCCCATTGTTTTTAAATGGCAGCCTTAGCTGCTCGATGCGAGCGAAGGAAAAACTTTTAAACGAAAGAATTTGCTTCACATCGGAAGAATGGACCATTACCTTCAATATTTGCTTAACAGCACCTCACATTATTCCACTATTCGAATATTTTGTCCAAGAATGCTGGACATGGTAAACTTTTGTGCTGGAGCCTTTTTACAAGGTCAGATAATATAGGCATTGAATTTGGTGATGACACCAAATTTCTCTTGTGGTTTATATCTTGTGGGGTGTTGATTAAGGTATTATATTGAAAATACAGATCGTTATGCGAAATTCGACACATTTGTTTGCTTCTGCTAACGTTAAACTTCTATTATTAAGGATAAACTTCTATTAAGACGCTTCTAAAAGAAGTTTCTATTAGGGTTTCTGCAGCAGGTATAATGGCGATTTGTTCAATCTAACTCCCGAAGCAGGCTAGAGTAAAGGTTGGAGGGAACTAAAAGGTGAAAGCAGCGATTATGCTGCACTTCTTGCGCACGTCACGTGATCTCAGTTCTACTTGTGACGCCATAGTCACCTGTCGACTGCTTAAGCAACCGAAACCTGAACCATGCATAGTAGAAATTCAGTTGCAAACTATTGACAGCGCGTAAGTGAATTCCGCATGATGATTCATGTTTACTAATAATATATGCACCATTGAAAAGAAGAAAGCGAACAATGGGAAATTTATTGCCTCTGTTCGTTTATGGTGGCCGCTAATGGCATACTGCCGGAGACCTCTAGTGAGCCCTTCCCGGGAGGTGACTGAATTTGCAAAATGAGTTTCTATATCTTAAAGTTAAAGACCAGTGAACAGTGTGGCTCCTGGCACGATAAAATTTCGAAACAGCCTCTTTCCAGGGCTGCGACTGCCGCTACGCAGGCGACGTCGGGAGTCCGAGCGCCGGGAGCTTCACGAGAGGGTTTGGGCCGAGAGGCGCCGTCAGCTGGGCAGGGCGCAGCTCAGCGATCGACTGGAGATGTTGCAGAAGCGCACCTCGGAGCCCGGGCCCTCGGCCAGGGAGAGGTTGCGCGCTCTGAGGTAACTTTATAAGACATATTCCGTCGATGTACTAATGTGCACATCTAGGCCTTAGTGAGAACAATTGGTCGAACAGTCCTCTAGTCTTCCATGCCTCGACTTTTTGTGCGAAACACTCGAATGCTCACCAAAACCGACCGATAGTCTTGTCACCGTACGCACAATCTTGTGCCGTTGCTTAGCAACCCGAGTTACAACTCGAGTTTAACCGAGTTACTAGGGTAAACTCGAGAAAAAACTCGGGTGAGTAAGCTCGGGTAGTAACTCGCGCAAGTTCGGAGCAGCGTCGCGCCAGCTGCGCGAGCGGTTGCTCAGGAAGAGCAACCTGGGTCGCACAATCCCTACGGGTGGCTGTGATAGGAACAACAGCCACCTGCCAGTGCAGTGGCGCGTCTCTTAACCGCTGCGCCAGCGCTGGTAGTGGCATGAGAACTTGCCGCCATCTATGAATGTTAACCAGAGTATGACCAGTTCCGCATATATGGGCATTAACCCACTAAAGATATCACGTTGAACGGGAAGGAAATGGCACAGTACCTGTCTCACATATCGGCGGACACCTGAACCATGCGGTAAGGGAAGGCCACGGTGTAAGAATAATTTAGGTGCTGACACTCGCCGCTCCCCGTAGAGAGAAGGCGCGGGCAGATTGTGTTCGCAGATGACCTTGAATCAGCGGTAGTTTTCGCCGCAAGGGTACAGATGGCGCTGTACTATGGGAGCCCAGGGGCCCGCGCTGCCCGCTCGCGTTCGTTCGGAAATTTTCACGCCACGCGCGGGGTGTACTTGCTGAAACTCGTGTGTGTGTGTGCGTGTGTGTGTGTGTGTGTGTGTGTGTGTGTGTGTGTGTGTGTGTGTGAAGGCTTCTCCGGGTTCTCGAAAAGTGTTTGGTTGTGCCTGTGAGTCCAGTGAGTGCATTGTTCGGCTGATTGGTATTCTGCTGGGATTCACTCAACGTATACCACGCCGCGGCATGTGACGCCGAGTGCAATTAGTTGCGCTCAGCCTTGCTGCGCTTCAAAATGGGCAAGAAGTGCTTTGTACCGAATTGCAAGTCGGGGTATCGGACTTGTACGGAGCGTGTGTCGCTTTTCAAGGCTCCGCGTGAACCCGAACGTTTAGAAAAGTGGCGACGGGCGATTCCGAGAGCAGGTAGAGTTTTGCAGCCTACCGACCACGTGTGCGCAAAGCACTTCCCGAATGAAGTGATCTCTGCAACATATCACGCGGAATACAAGGGGAACGTCCTTCTACACGCACAAAAAAAACCGGTGCTCTCACCCGACGCTGTGCCTAGCATTTTCCCGAACTGCCCAGGATACTTGACTGTGCAGCAAAAAACGAGAAAACCTCCGCGGAAACGCCAGGCTCTGCTGCTGACTTCTCACAAGCCTAAGAAGCAAGGACAGCCAGAAGCGTCGAATGCTTCTGACGAGCTACACCTGGCCGTTGAAAATACACCAAGTTTATTGCTGGCTGACACAACGAGTTCAAAACATTCTGATGCCGAATCAACAGACGCGCCTTTTAAGAGGCCACGCTTGGATTTCAACAGCGTCGCGCCCCCTCCACGTGAAGAAGAGGATACTTTTCAATACGATACTGACACATTGAGTGGCACATGCACTGCCGACGCACCTAGTCATACAGCTGAAAAGGTAATTTCCTGTTTTAAATTCAGGTGGCATTCCTCCAGCCGCCTCATCTAAGCTCACTAGGCGCAACAAATCATGATATTGTTCTACAATAACTACTGAGCGGAAATTATCGTAAATACGATACGATTCTTCCCTTCAGTATATTTATTTGATTATAATTAATTAGCCAGGATCTCATTGGACATCTAATAGCACAGTGTGCTAGTAATCGCATAAGCTTTGCTCACTATTAGGTGGCATCCGGAAAGTGAACATTTATTTATTTAATTTCAGCGCCGTTCAGGCGTTAAAGAAGAGGTTGGTAACAGGAAAATTTTAGATTAATAAGAAATAATAAAATAGCAAGAAACATATAACACCGACTTGTTTAAGAGAAGTAATGACATAATATAGGTGATGTAAACAAAACTTTGGCTTAGTTGGGACGGTAGAAACATTCCTGATTCTATCATATCTTTTCATTCAGCAGCAAGTTTCTTCCTCATCTGCAAGAGCAGCGACCCACCGAGTCCCTGTTCCTCCAGGACGGAGGACAGCAAATGACAATTTCCGCTCTGTCATGCTGTGCATCCAGCCTTAAACTCCCAAGTGAAGCCTGGGCAGTCCAAGTTTCTGACAGATTTGGAGTTAAATCTGTTGTTTTCAGTGAGCTAGAATTGCCAAAAGAGAGTAACCAGGCGCCTTTTCATAGAAAAGTACTAGTAGTAACCACATCACATAATGACTCCTTGTCAGTGAAATGTTTTGATTATGGCCGTATTGTTAACGTACAGACCATAAGTTCTGGTTTGCCCATGAATTCCCTAGCTGATATAGAGTGTGCAGTGCGGGTCTTTCATGAAATGCATGTGTGTGCAGGTGGTCCCAGTGGTGAAATGTACAATAATATACGCCCCGAGTGCGCATAAATTGACAAATGTGGAACCTGGCGGCACAACAGTTGCCTACTAGTGACAGAGAGTACAAGTTGCAATGCATGTGCTAAGTTAAAAGATGTACTTCGTATTCATGCTGCACGAAAGAAAAAGAATTCTCAACTGAAACACATTCGCATTCCGGCCAGTCCATCGAAAAAAACACGCATTGAAATGTTGCGGCGCGCCAGGATTGCCTGCTACAAGTCAAAAGTGCGGCTTCAAAAACAAAAACATAATCTTGAACAAGAATTGGCTAACTGCAAATCAAAACTACTAGAAATCAGTAATGAAACACTCGAACGCCTTTCCAGAGAAGCAAACCTTCCTGAAGCGCAAAAGCTGGTGTTGAAAGAGTGTGTAGCTGCAGGCAAAGCTCGGTCAAAAAACGGTAGAAGATACTCAGATGACTGGATCTTGCTCTGCCTTCTCCTCCATATTAGGTCACCTGCAGGATACAGATTCTTGATGGAGAGTGAAATTCTCACCTTGCCTTCAGTACGAACAATACACCGCTACATCTCATTGGTGGGCTCTAAAACAGGCTTTGATAGTAAGTTCTTCATAGCCTTAAAAAGGAAACTTGAAAAGAAAGATGACTTCAGGCGGCACGGTATTATCATCTTTGATGAGATGCAAGTCCGTAAAAGCAAGGCTGTCAACTCAGACAATGACCTACGTCGGTCTGGCATCAGAGACGGAAAACAGTAGCGAGCTTGCAGACCATGCTCTTGTTTTTATGTTCTGCCCTTTTGGTGAAAGTTATGCTCAGCCAATAGGTGTTTTTGCAGCAAAAGGTGCCACGAGGGGTACTATTCTTGCACAGTTGCTCCTTCAGGCAATTTTACTTATGGAGGAAGCTGGAGCAAAAATTCATGGGTTTGTGATGGAGCTTCGACAAACAGGACTATGTGGCGAACACTGGGTATAAGTGGGTCACTAGAAGCCTGCCAGAACTCCTTCACACATCCAAGCGACCCCACACGAAAAGTTTTTGCATTTTCTGATGCTCCACACCTCTTTAAATGCATCAGAAACCGTCTTTTGCAACAAAGGTACCTGAAAAAGGAGGGACGTTGGATTAGGTGGGTGGACTATGCAGCAGTTTATAAAGAAGACCAAGCGAATGTTGGAGCTCTGAAGGTGTGTCCAAAAATAACACATTCCCACATTTATCCAAGCAACTGTGAAAAGATGCGGGTAAAGCTTGCCACGCAAGTGTTCAGTCGCTCGATGGCAGCAGGTATTGAATTTTACAGAAACCGTGGTGTGCGCAGTCTGGGAGACACTGAAGCCACGCAAGAATTCACATTGTTTCTTAATAATCTTTTTGATGCCTTGAACCGGCGGTTTCCTCATGAAGGTGTCACAAAGCAGGGCTCTGACCTAGGCATTCTGTCACGTGGGGTAGAATGGTTGGATAACTGGGAAAAAGAGCTGCAGAGTGGAAATATCACGAAAGATATGTGCCTGACAAAAAGCACCTCTGAAGGGCTCCGAGTTACCTTGAGATCAACTAAAGAGCTTTGTGAGGTTCTTTTGCATCAGTACGAGTTCAGATACGTTCTTACAAATAAAATGAACCAAGATCCGATCGAAAGATTCTTTGGCAAGATAAGACTTGCTGGAAGCCAGAATGACCATCCTTCAATGCCAACATTTTTGCAACTGTACAATACAATGTCCATTTACTGCCTTCTGAGGCCTCCCAAGTTTGGGAATTGCTGCGTGGTCGATGAGAAACCATTACTAGACGCATCAGACTTCAGAGCCCTGATCGAACTAGGCAGTGCAAGCAACTCTTCGCCTGGCTTCATTGATCAGCTAAAAGAAAAGCTTGATAAACTGATTCTTGTTGAGGACTGGGAATGTGAGGATGTTATCACAGTAAACGGAAAGGATACAGCGCAAGTCGTTGACTGCATTCTTTACTATGTGGTTGGATTCTTGAGCCGAAAGTTGATGAAAGCCACAACGTGCGATTGTTGCCGGTCTGCTTTTACCATTCCGGAAAACAGCTCTGCTGAAGCATCCCTGACCAACACAAAGAGCAGGGGTGGACTGTTGCACCCCAACGTGAATCTCTTTGAGCTGTTGAGAGCAGCTGAGGAGCACTTTGCAAAAAATGCCGACAGTCAGTCTGTATACTGGGAAACAGTGGAGCATGTGCTTGACACAAAGACCTTGACTTTTCCATGTGCTCAGCACAAAGAAGAGGTCATCGCACAAATTCTGCACTATTTCTTAACCATGAGAATGAGGCAGCACTGCAATGCTGCAACCATGAACTTGAAAAAACAAGCTCAAGAGAAAAAAAAGCTTGCAAAACTTAGTTCATCCTGAATCCTGTTGCCAAGTTTACAGAATGTACTAATTTTTGTTAGATTTTTTGTGAATGTATGTTTTAAACAGTTTTTGCCATGTAATGTATAGTTTTGTGACAGAATAAAGTATATGTTCAGCCCCCCTTTCAGCATGCCATTCCTAATATTCTACACAAATGTAAGAGCACTGTACACACCACCAGACCTACTTCAGGTCGGAAATTTTTTTTTTCTGATATAAGAGCGCGCATTGTTCTCTTGAAATGACAGAGTAGGATAGAAAAATTATGCCCATTCATGGGCAACTAGCACAAGATATACTGCTTTGAGAGTTGCGATGGATTTAACCATGTGACATGCCCTTCATCAAGCTGTACTGCACACGGCTTGCTGTACTGGCGCAAAGTATAACCGCCATCGCCTTAACACTGAGCAGAAGTCTGCGTAGGGGTCGCGTGTCGAGAGAAGTTTGTAACCAAGTACATGTGTAAGCTAGAGGTGCAATGGTTCAAGGTGCTTTGAGGACGTTTATTTTGTAAAGAGGGAGATGAGCAGCGGCGGCAGCCGCACCGCCAGCGCACAGCGCGAGATCACTGGGTTGACGACCGAAGCTAGGAACGGCATTTTGGCTAGCTGACCTTAGGCTATTTCCCCGAAAATCCTGTTACAATTTATTTATTTTTGCTTTAATTAGCTAACATTGGCGGGCGCAACTAGAAAATACGATTGATATACTGGCTTCAACGTATGCTAGCTATCAGAGCTGTTACAAAAACGCCGTCGAGAAATCAGTTGCACAATCATTTAGATAATCAGTCTTGTTACTGCAGAATCCCGGTGTATTCATGCCTGTGCATACTTTTCTATATACGCCGATATCTAGCGCGACAAACGAGCAATGCTTAGCATCAATAACCTACGCAGCGCGAATCCGAGAGCCTCCACCTACTAGCGCCACCTGTCGCCGGGAAATGGAAACAGCGCCGGCGGCGAACACAACCAGGACGGCACGCCGGCTGCAATGTCATCACCTAAATTATTCTTACACCGTGGGGAAGGCATAAAGGAGGGAGTGAAATGAAGAACTAGGTGCCGTAGTGGAGGGCTCCGGAATAATTTCGACCACCTGGGGATCTTTATTATGCACTGACATCGCACAGCACACGGGCGCCTTAGGGTTTCGCCTTTATCGAAACGCAGCTGCCAAGGTCGGGTTCGAACCCGGGAACTCCGGATCAGTAGCCGAGCGCCCTAACCACTGAGCCACTACGGCGAGTTCCGTTAAGTCGGAGCTTAAGTGCTCCCTCCAGTGGTTTTACTTGCTGACATTTTCAATTTCGCCATTTATATTTTGCTTGTGCCGCCGCCACATTCACGCAGGTTGAATGCACAGCAGCGTGAGGCCGAGTACAAGCGGGAGATAAAGAGCATGGAAGCCCGCGTACGAGCCATGCCTCTGCTTCTGGAGCGGCAAGCCGTGGTGGGTATCGGCAGTGGCTGCGTCCATATCCACGAGTTCAGGTCGAATGCAGCGCTGAGCGTTGCTGTCTGAATACTCAGCAAAATGATGCTAAAACTACTGTTCGTAATTTTTTAAAGCAAACGTACCAGACTGGCTGCGAGAAAAAAATTCAGAGGAACACCTTACACAATGTGTTGGCTATGCAAGAGAGCATTAGAACCTGCCGATGCCTTTAGTGAAAGTGAGGTCACTTCCCTGCAGCCAGTGGTGATTATTCAGTCTGGTGACGTCAATTCCCTCCAACCAATCGACGAGTTTTATGACCGATGTCACTTATTCCTATAAGGCTTTTAATGCTACCGCATTAATACGAACACAGGCGCACAGGTGAGAATTTCTCAGACGAAGCTTGTCTCGCTGTCTAATCGTTATTCTGTGTCTGACTTCGTTTTTCCTCGTAACCAATCAGGCGCGTTTGTCCTAGAAAAAGGAGCAACCAATTAGCCCCCGCTCTTGTCCAATTAATTCTCGTAAATCAGGTGTTATTTATTTGGAAATGTGGAAATACTGGCAATTCCAATCAGGATTATATCGCAGTAAGTGTATATCTACACAAGCAACGACAGTTTGTCTTGGTTGTCCAGATTAATGCCTGTCCTTGTATGCGAGTGCTTAAGTGGACTCTGAGCCTTAGCTTACTCTTTCTGCATCTTTCACTACTGCGCATGCTTTTTTTGTGAAGGAGAATTGAGAGGCCCATAGCCTCCTCACTAACTCTTTTTCCTGTCTCATTCCAAACCTGGCGTACCAGGCGGCCGCGCGGCGAAGGTTGGAGCTGCAGTACGAGCGCAAGCTGAAGGAGCTCGGCCTCAGCTTCGAGTGGCTCCAGGAGAAGGCCCAGCAACAGCCGCCTCTGCATCTCCAACACCACTCGTCGTCGACGTTGCAGCATACCCAAGTGCGCGTCCACTCCGCTGCGGTCCCACGTTGCCCGGCGGTACGGAGCCCGCCTCCGGAGACGGTGGTCGTGGTCCGGCGCTCGCGCAGTGCTTCTTCCAGCCTCCGGTCGGCCCTGAGCCGAACGGAGAGTGCCAGCGATCTGTCTGGGCCGCTGCGGGAAGATGACCCTGCCCCGGAGGCCGTAGTGACGATTGACTCAAGTGGCGATGAAGAGACGACGTGACGTCAAGCTATAGTGCATATAGCATGTGTCGGGAAAAGTCTGGATAAGTTTACGCACGCCGTGTGCGATTGAGTGGCTCCGAGAGTCTGAAGCCGTTCCGGTTTTCCTGGTACTTGTCTTGTGCAGAACTGCGTGGAGTGAGAGAGAACCGGTCAAACTATGCCTGCGGTGCTGCTCTTGTTGAAGCCAGTTATTAAAAACCTTTCAGGATCTTCGCTATCCTTCGTGGTGCACAGACGGGACATCGATTTGTGCATGCCGCGTACCCCGGAATGATTAAAAGCCCATTCCAACGTCGATGTGGGTCGGGCCTACGTTGGACACATGCCCACAAATGACAGTCTCAAAAGCTCGCGTTACCCCCACCCGCAGGTGCTTCCGGGCATAAGACTGTCTTGACCACAATCAAGTACTTACAGCAACCGCGTCAATTTCAGTTGCACGTTCCCGAATTCATACAATCCGCATTGCGCCTTCTACGGTGAAGTGACTAAATGATACCACATGGTATGGGCATGCCAGAACAATCCAGATATCGTGAGAATCAGTAACCCAATCACTAAGGACTGGAAGACGCGCTGTCTACCTGGCTCGCACTCGGTAGGCCAGCTTTGGCTGGTGTACCAGGCAAAGCTGCGGCAAAAGTGAATGGGCTCCTATAACGAGGGCCTACCCAACTAACCTCGATTTATTCTCGGCATTAAATGATTTCACTCACTAGGGCTGCAAGTCGGCCTGAGGTATGGTACTATGACGTACTATCCTGTGAGAAATGTAAATAAGCGCAAACACTACCAATGCAAACAGATTAGTCACATATCCAGTTAACATCCGCTCAAGTCGAGACAGTGCTGCGTAAGCAAAGTGATGCCCAAATGGCGTGGGAGGATATCGAAGCATCAGACCAGAGCCCAGCATCATGGCTTTGGAAGAAAAAAGGCTAGTTGAGTAATCGGAGGTCTGACATTGCAAAGATATGGCGTGGCACATGTCAGTTTACAACGCGACCTTTATCTCTACAAAGAGAATGTATCGCCGCGGGGGCTCAGTGGTTAGGATGCTCGGCTACTGATCCGGAGTACCCGGGTTCGAACCCGACCGCGGCGGCCGCGTTTCGATGAAGGCGAAACGCTAAGGCGCCCGTTTGTTGTGCGATGTCAGTGCACGTTAAAGATCCCTAGGTGGTCGAAATTATTCCGCAGCCCTCCACTGCGGCACCTCTTCCCTTATATTCTCTCACTCCCTGCTTTATCCGTTCCCTTACGGCGCGGTTCAGGTTTCCGCCGATATGTGAGACAGATACTGCGTCATTTCCATTTCCGAAAAACCAAATTCCATTTTCATTTTTTTATTACTCGAATATAGTAAAACAGGGTCGTTTGACAATGTCCTCCTATTAAGCTACGGTGCGCGGATGTCATGCGGCCACGCCTATGGCTACACATTAAAACAGTTAACTGTGATAGGAGCTTTGGTCGGCGCGAGGAGACAACGCATCGGTGCTCAAAGGACAGATTTTTTGCAGCGTCTGCCAAAAGTGACTTATCGTTCCACTGCAAAGAACTAGCTGTTGTTGGGTGTAACTGTTTGGTTTGACGTAATGGGAAAGTTACTGCGCTCCACGATTAAACCGTAAGAGAGGCTATGCAAGACAAAAGCTGCGTCGCCTCGCCCACAGTCCGGTTTTCAAGATGGCGTAACTTCTCCAGCAATACCTGTGGAAGTAGTGTGATTAATTTAAATTCTTAAAAGCGGTAGTACTTGTGCACAAGGAGCCGAAAAATATTTAAACGAAGAGGCATAGTAGCACATTTTGACAAAAGTTCCATGTTAGTACCGGGAAACGAGACCAATCCCGCTGAAGGAAATTCAGCAATACCTGTTAAAGTAGTGTGATTAATTTAATTCTTAAAAGCGGTAGTACTTGTTGTGCACAAGGAGCCGAAAAAATATTTAAACGAAGAGGCATAGTAGCACATTTTGACAAAAGTTCCATGTTAGTACCGGGAAACGAGACCAATCCCGCTGAAGAAAATTCAATTTTGCACAATAGCATATGATGGCCAGGAAAGATTGTAGATAATTAAGGATGAAATGCAATGAAATCTTTATACTAAATTTCGTTCTAATCGCACTCTTTGGGGCAGCTAAAACAGAAGGATGGATACAATCAGTAATGACAGCTGTTATAATAGCATCGCCGCATGTGCTGCTTCGAAGGCACAATCAGCAGTTACTGCAGTCTGTAGTCAATAATTCAGGGTAGAAACACAAATTACTGGATGAGGCAATACCAGCGGCAACTTGGTTACTTAGCCTCTACACTTGAGGTTAACAAATCAGTTGCAAAATGTCTAGGAGTAATGCGCTTGTAATACTCGTAAATACATCTAGCGCAATCAGCACAAAGGGTTTTTAGCAGTGTACCTTCGGGTACTTTGAAAAGAAACCACAAAAAGAAATCTCATTAGAAACAATGACTGCCTCAGGCGCTGTTCATAAAGGCTTGTTTTTAGCGCACGTCGACTGAAAAATCGGTTCATTGCCACTAACACGGTCCACATCACTACTAGTCTTGTCTCGAGTGTCCAAACACTAGCCTCGGGCGCCTGTGCTTGCGGGCCACCCTGATGGGCGAGTGGAGCTGCCACTTATCCGCCTCCATGTCTCGCATGGTGTTGGCGGGCTGATCTATCGTCGTCTCCGGCAGCGCCGTCGCCATCGTTCCGAACAGCAGCAGCAGCGCCGCCGCCGCGATGTACGTTGCGCCTCGGAGTTCATCCTTCAGGACCACGTCGGCGATGATGGCCATGAGGCCTCCGACACGACCGCACGCGTAGCAGAAGGACACCCCGGCACCCCGTAACACTGTCGGGTACAGTTCGGCCGAGATCACGAACATGGCGATGGAGCTGAGGCTGAACACGAGCAGCCAGGACACGGTGATGGTCGCCTGAACCTGTTCTGGGGCGTGGATGATGTGGGCAGCTCCCAGGGCTGCGGCCAAGAGGGACAAGCAGACCATGCTGAGGGCGAGTGACCTGCGCCGGCCGGCACGCATGACGATGGGGACATTGACAAGGATAGAGGGTAGCAGGAGCAGGAGATGAGCCTGGTTTGCCGTTTCGTTGGTGCGCATCAACTCTCCCTTTTTGAGGCTGTAGTACACGGCCACACAGGTGAAGAAGCAGCCGAAGATGATCAGCGACCTGTGGCGCAGGGTCTGGATCCTCAGCAGGTCCGAGGCGTGCGCTTCTGCGTTGCACATGATTGCCTTAGAGTTGTACAGCAGTATTTTATCATCGTCATGATCATCACCCTATGTCCACTGTCATCCCTGCACTATGTCAGCTAGCCGTGGGCACTTAATCCCCGCAAACCTTCTAATCTCGTCCTCCCAACAGACTTCGTTACCGTAATAGACCATCGGTTGTCCTCCAGTTAACCGATAGATTAATGCCGCTCACAACGCAATGTCTCCCATTGGGGCTCTTAACACGCAATTCGCAAGTTTTCTGCACTGATTTACCATGCAAGCATTCGATGCGATTCGGACGACGATTGCAAGCCCTTTGGCGCTCAAAAAAAATTCCACAAATTTCAGTGGCACTCCAAAGATATTGACGCTGCGCATGCCGTATTTGAATTTGCCTTACCGGAAGACCTCTACCACCTGTCGCCACAGGTGTTTTCACCTAGGGAGGCGATAGCAAGGGAGTCAGCCTAAGAGCTAGGGACGAAATTTTCTAGTGATCCTTTAAATAAGCATCTGCGCAAAGGTTCTGAAACGTCTTTGTGGAAGAGTTGACCGAAGCTGAAATAAAGAACTAATTAGTCTATATTACGCACTTCTCACCAATATAAATGCCGATTTAAATGTGTACTATTTTAAAAAGGACTACTTAATCCATTTATAGCGAGAGATGATAGCGAGGTGCCATAGTTCTCTACCAACATTGCAAAAAAGTTTGCCGTGACAGAAAAAATGCATTAAGCATGTACTTCCTAAGCTGAAGCCACTTCTCCGTGTTCGCCCTTTAGGTTTTCGGCTGGATGTGCAATTTCTCGTTGTGAGCCTTATGCTCTAACTCATGCAGAATAGCCGATTGGGGTATCTAACACTCAATAGGAACGAGCTACCTCATTGGCTCTCCTTTATTTCGATTCTCAAATTTTGGTGCATCCCACGGCGCCCTAGGTAGTGGACATTTATAAGGAGCTTTCTCTACTGCGCGTCTAGTAGCTCACCAGAATAGCGACTTAGGTTATTTAGGAATATATAACAAAGGCAGCAGCGCAAAAACGCCACGACACGACAGCTAAGTGTCTGAACAGCGTGTTGGGCTAAAGTAAGGCCAGCACTGTTCAGTTCTCCAGCTCTTGTATCGTAGTCTTTTCGTGCTGCCGACACATGCATAATCCACTCTTAAAATTGTATGCGCGTGCAAAAACCGGTATTTTTGTAAAAGTGAAAAAAGGCACCTTGGGCTGGAGAGATGATGTTAGGGTCCCCAGGGTCTGTCTGATTTTGCTGCTGCCTTTTCAGTTCCATCTTCAACGTTCCTAGTCGTTGCTTGAACGACTCCGGATCGGACCTGTTTACACGGGCCGCCCACGACAGCACACATTCGGCCCGGCGTACATCTGACACTGCCAGGAGCCAGCACGGGGACTCATCCATCATGTACACCGCCAGGACCAGGCCGCACGAGGGTATCATGTAGGCAATCTGGCTCGCCTGCCAGGTGAGGGAGAATTTGGAAATAACCATGTGGTAGGCTGTGGCCATAAAAAGGGCCCCAACAATAGCGAGGCTGCAGAAAGCGGCCCGGTGCTGCATGTCTGTGACCTCGAACAGGACCACCACGGACGTGACGAAGACGCTGCTGGCGGCAGTGGAGAGGAGCGTGTGGAGGACGGTAAATAGTAGCATGGTATTGGCGAACACCACTGCGATGCCAGAAAACATTAGGAAAATGACCCAGATGACGAGCACTGGCCGGCGTCCTATCATATCCGCCGTGACTCCAGCGATGGGAGCTCCTATCGCGCCACCGAGCATGTTCAGCGCCGAGAGCGCCCCCAGGATCCAATGTCGGTTGCAGACAATGTCCCACTGTTGAACTATTGACGGCGCTCCAAGGCCCGTGCTGAACCCCACTTCATAGTCCCATCCGTTATCGCAGGGAACCACGCTCCGGTTGTCCATGTCGATGTCTTTTACGACAGGAACTGGTGGTTCGTAACGATGACATTGGCTGTACCTCTTCCCGCCGGCCTCAAGCGGAACGCTGCTGTTCTTCCATGTCTCTACAGGCAGGCGGGCATACTCGGCTGGAGGCGTGCACCAGTGGTCCACGGGGCGGGCCAAGCTGGCGAGGGAAGCGGTGTGCAACATGGCCACGAAGAAGGCCAGTGTGGTGCAGAGGAGGATGAGCCTCTGGAACCGGCCATGGCCGAAGATGAGGATGTTGTCTAGCGGTGGCGCAGAGGTCATTGTGCTTACGGGCCAGGTAGCTGAGGCACCGACATCCTGTGGATTGCCTGGCGACAACGGTGATAACGGCGACATGATTGCGGGGGGGCCACTAGAGTGTTTACTCCGAGTCATCAGCAGCGCCCGCGCCTCTCCTTCAATATTAGGATGAACGAGTGGTGGTGGTGCGGTCATGGCGGTTTCGGTGAAGGTGGCGGGTATGGTAGTTGTGGCATCTGCGCCTTGCGTACCCTCCGGTGACGTCGGCAAAACCGGAACAGGTTCAGGTCGGCCACAGGAGCGTCTACTTCGAGACACCCGTGACGCCCGCGACATCCGTGACATCTGCTTGTCTCCGAGATTAGGCATACAGGGACGGAAGGGTGGTGCACATGGCGCACCAACGGAGGCAGTCGGGGCGGTTGTAGTTGTAGCATCTGCTCCCAGCGGCCCATCTGGAGAAGCCGGACGAGAACGAGAGCGACTCTGTCGAGATATTCGCGACGGACGCGTCTCTTCTTCGACATTGGGTTTATTAGGTGCAGGCGCAGGCTGAGGTGGAGGCGCGACCTCAGTGGCAGAGGTGGCGGCGGTGGGCGCAGTAGTCGTAGCTTCGGCTACCTGCTGACCATCGGCTGACTCGGACAACGCAGGCAATATAGCAGGTTGGTCCTGGGCCACCTGCGACGATCGGAGCTTTTCAAGATTATCAATAGGACGAGACTACTGTTCCGGAAACCGGGCAAATAGCCCGCATGGGAACCATGCCGGCCGTTTAACACCATTGGCTGTTTGCCCGTTTGCCAGTCGCTATTAAACTTCGGAATTTCGAAACTCAATACCGCGAACACCAGCGAAGAGAATACGATAGACGACATGGCGTATCGCTACTTCCGACTCTTCTGGAAGGAGATGAAGCCTGGGTTTCAGACTTAAAGCGAAAAGGAAACGTAGTGGCGACCGCAAGCGAGCCTAGATCATATATAGTTGACACTGGGAACGGCGCTATCGGGCAAAATCGAGCCCTTCTTATTCCTTTTCTCAAGTCTGTGGAATAGGAGAGAGAGAATCCAGACTGCTTATACGAAGAATCTCTGTGTGGCTGCATACATGAAGACGACAAGGCCCTAACACCCCCTGGGACTTCAGTTTCTCCAGAAGATTCACAAACAACCTGCGCTGACGCCTCCTACCGGCACACCAGGTGTAGACGTTGCGTCATTCCTCCCAAGAGTGCTTTTTTGTCAGGGGAGATGTTGTATAGGCAGTAGCCATATGCAATGGCTAGGCCGGTTAGCTTGGCTGCACTGCTGCGCGCTCGAGCTAGGCTCACGGTGGCTGGCATGTGTCTCGTGCTCGTGCTGGTATTCTCCTGGCTGGAATAACCTGCCATGTTGACACACGGCACCCAGCCAATGAAACGGCACGGCCGGCATTCTTTTTTTTTATACCCTACACTAAAAGCTGCCGGCAGCCGGTAATGACACCTAACCCAAACAATCTAGGAAAGTTACATAAAGGTGTCAGACCTCCAGGGCAAACAAAAAATGGTTTGTCTTTTTTTAGTTTTCTGAATATAAAAAAAAACAAAAAATCCTTTTGAAGGAAGGCTTCTAACCGCTGTCTCCTACATCCTGAATCGCGGTACTAACGCACTAAGCCACATTACCGATCGAACGTAGCACTATATTCGTGCTCCTTATTGTCACTGTGCATATGTCACGTGACTAGAACGAGCCATTAAGATGACACTGCCGGCATTCTGTTTTTCGGGTGATTGTGCCAGCTGCCGACAATACAGCTACTTCCTTATCTATATTCTGATTCAAGGGACCTACCTCGGCCACAGCTGGAGTGGTAGCAATTGCGGGAGCAGCAGATGTGGAATAGGCTTCCCGCGTTACCTCCAGGCCAGGTGACGTAGGCAGGTCTACAGGTCGGTAGCGGGAGCCCTGTGATGTCCGGGTATCTTCGAGGTTACTCGTAGTATGGAGGGGCGCTGGCACGGGCGCAGCCGAAGCGGTAGCGGTGCAGGGCGACGTAGTTGAAGAATCGGCTTCTTGGTGGCCTTCTGAAGACACCGACAAAATAGGCGAAAATTCAGGTGGGACCCCGGAATCCGGAGACGCGTGCGACGTCTGAGCCTCTCCTTCGACACTACGAATATTTTGATCAGCAGATGCTGGAACGACCGTACCTGGAATGGTTACGACAGCGGGTGCAGCTGTTGTGGAGTCGTCTCTCTGCGGAACCTCTGGAGACGTCGGTGACGTAGGTAGGACGTCGGGTCGGCCGCTGGAGCGCCTTTGTCCAGACGACCGCGATGTTCTCGTCTCTTCTTCGGGGCTCCGCACATTTGGATGGGTGGCTGCTGACCCGACCACAGCTGGACAGCTGCCTTTGCCGGGCGCAGCAATTGCGTTGTCGGTTGCTTGCGGAACCTCTGGAGGCATCAGTGACGTCAGTCGACTGTCGGATCGGCTGCGGGAATGTTTGCGACGAGAAGTTCGCGACGACCTCGCCTCATCTTTTTGGTTACGCTTATTTGGATGAGGGAGCGGCGCCGGGACCACAGCAGAAGTCGCGACGTTGGTGACCGTGGCTGCTGGAGTGCCGGTCTCTGGCTGACCATTTGGAGGTGACACTGGCTGGCCCTCGGACGGGCGCCTGGGGGAGCGTCTGCTCCGAGCCGACGTCCGTGTATCTTCTTCGCGATGCGACATATTGGAAACAATGTGTGCCGGCGGAGAGATGCGTCGCAGTTATTGCCCGATGGGTTGAACGAAATAGGAATGGCGACAGGCGGCCTTGAGATGCAGCCGTTGCGTGACTGTACGCTCTTAATCTTCTTCTTTTCGGCCCGAGGTTTAACGCACGTGGTACCGCCACGAAAATATGACAGTAAAAGAATAAAATGAGCCCGCCTGCGGACGCAAGGCACCATTACGCCTGTACTGTAGACGGAACGCGAAAAAAGGACGAAAGTGGCAAGCGATTTTGATAATAAGGGTGCAGAAAATTTGAACGTTCTGAAGGTAAAACAGATATGCGTTTGCAGGGATTACTCTTGCCGATCCTCCATTATGTCTACTTTTTTCTAATTTACTCAAAGCCCGCCTTGATAAAATGTATTCTATATTCTCATATTTCCCCTGTTCTATTCAGACAGAATAGGGCGGCCGTAAGAGATTAGCACGACTATAAAAAGCGGAAATCGCTGCACTCTACAGTCACCCATGCGCATAACGCAAGATCGCGCGTCGGCCAATGTCAGGTACGTACTATATCTTTGCTCTTTCCTTCTTGCTGGTGGCCATAATCTTTTAAGACCTTCGGGGCCATTGCCTACTGAATTCTGGGGAGAGCTTGAGGCCGCTTTGTATCCTTTGCCAGGAGTTCGGGACTAGCGCTTCTAGTTCATGGCACGACGCGCATGGCTTTGAACATAACAAAGATGATGACCGACGTTAGGCTTAGCGGCGCTGGCTCGGCGCTGTGCTGACACCCTTCAGGTAATGGTTATAACTGTCTCTAGCGCTGCGAGCACGTTTGGGCAACTGTCTCCCACATAATAATAATAATAATAATAATAATAATAATAATAATAATAATAATAATAATAATAATAATAATAATAACTGGTTTTGGGGAAAGGAAATGGCGCAGTATCTGTCTCATATATCGTTGGACATCTAAACCGCGCCGTATGGGAAGGGATAAAGGAGGGAGTGAAAGGAAGAAAGAGGTGCCGTAGTGGAGGGCTCCGGAATAATTTCGACCACCTGGGGATCTTTAACGTGCACTGACATCGCACATCACACGGGCGCCTTAGCGTTTTTCCTCCATAAAACACAGCCGCCGCGGTCGGGTTCGAACCCGGGAACTCCGGATCAGTAGTCGTGCGCCCTAACCACTGAGCCACCGCGGCGGGTGTCTCACACAGCCCAATGTAGACTATGGCGGCGTCCTTGGTCTACTTTTGTGAAGAGGTCAATATCCGTTTATTCTATTCAGGGTATCTCCTCCACCGTACTCTGCTTGTTCTTGTTGTTCTTCCAAACTTATGTGGGAGACATGAATAACCTATCTTCACGTATATCTGTGCAGCGCGTGCTATATTCGTACCCATATTGTCGCCTGCGCGCACTAGTTGCGTGCACTCACAGACACCATTAAAGCGTGTGGGGGTTTACGTAGGGGTCTCGGCCTCAGAGGAGATGCCCTCGACTCAGCGTCAGCCAGAAAGAAGCTATCAAACGATAAAGGGCGTGGGCGTTTGGTGTCCAGCTTTAGCCGGTCGCCAGCCAGATAATGGGTTGGAGCCAAAGGTTCACAAACAAAACAAAGCTTTGTAAATCAAACAGACGATACAGAGGAAATTCTACTAATCACTCGTATGCATAACACACAAAGTGATTCCACAAAACAATGCAACACGTGCAAAGTAAAGTAACAATAAAGAGAGGTTACAATGCAATGAAAGGTCTTTAACATAAAGTGCGCGAATTCAAGAGAAAGGCAAACAAAGCATCACAGTTTGCTCTCCGGGCACTGCGACAGACCAACGACCGAAGGATCCCGACGGGCGGTCTCGAAGTCTGGCGCGCGCTGCCTCGCTGCTCCGGGGCTGGTCGAGTGGTGTCGACCCGGGAGTCGTGCAGTGCTTCTCCGAAGCTTAAACTATGGCAAGGGCTGACCGACAGCGCTAAACGTCCTTGCTTTATAGAGCGCGCCGCGTCTGCTCGTAACTTCGCGCCAGGGCATGCAGGCGCACATCCTCCCGTCGGGGCACGCATCGCCATTGGTCAGGTGACGAAAAAGTTTTCCTAAAGGTTCGAGTCTGCTCGAGTCCCCTTTTTTCGACCCGGCTCCACCGCACACAAGTGAAGTGGAGAGGTCATCACACAGCACTCTGAAGGTTAGGCGCTCTCCGGCGGCCATGAGTGAAATTTTTTCAAAGCTTCTCGAATCGTCGTTAATGTAACGCGCAGTAACCGATTCGAGAACCGTGGAGAAAATTTCGCTCATTGCCGCCGGAGAGCGCTTATGTCATTAGCTCTCCTTAATTTTCTTGCCCTCCCCCTCCTTTCTGGAGTGCTTGGCTTCACTCGGGCGCGGCAGATTATCAGCGGCTGTAGGCGGAGCAAGCGCTCTTCTTCAATGGGCCTTAGTGCTGGCCTCAAATAAAGTTTTCCATCCTCCTCCTTCCTTTATACTGCACGCGCGGCCGAGATTTCTTTCGCACCACGCTTCCTTTATAAATGCGTTCTTTAAAAATGACGTGGGTGCGCAGCTGAGCAGATCTGCGCAGCCACGTCTGATTGTACCCACTTTAATATATAGTACCCAACCGGACCACTAGTTGTGGGGGAGTCCAGAATTCTTCAGGAGCTATGTGAATTCAAGCTGGGCTTCACCATGCGTGGCTAGTGCAGTTGAAATAAGGGTTGGCAAGTTTAAATGTTAGATTGCAAGTGAAAAGAGATTGAAAACAGTCATGCTCGGACTCAATACCAATAATTGTTTTCTTGCCTCGGTGTTGGCAGAGGCTGTTTAATTCCCAAGTTTAGTGTGTTCACACGAGCTATCTCTGTTTCTTTTTCATTCAGTGGGCAATGCTTTTCACCGCGATATTAACTCGGACACTATTCTGGTGCCCGAACTCGGGTTGTGCTCGGCGAATAATTTCCAAGTTGCACAGCCCAGGAGCTAAGTCTTTTTGCAAACTCACACTATTATCGTGGCGTGCTCCCGTTATTGAAGATAAGGCGCTTCTTACACTGCGGCATCGTCTTTGTAATGATGGACACGTAGCTCCATTTTCTGAGCACAGGTTCTAGTCAATGAAGTTGGTTGAAGAAAACTACAACATTCATGTCTGAAGTTCGAGGTCTTCAAGACTGCATCGAGACTTGATTGTAGCTTTAACTGTTGTGGCAATATTACGAGCACCTATGGGTCATTTGACTCTGATTTCATGGCTCTTTTGTCATGACGCTTGGAGAAACCTGAAAGTCGCAAACCGGCTGTCTACACACGATAACGATTTCAGCTAGAAGACGTGAGTTGCAGTTTAAATGGAGTGTTCAGCGTACAATCAGCTAGCATCAAATTGCGAACAGCAACTCTTGTCAATAAACAAGAGTCATGCCGAGGCACCAGCAAACATCGGGCCAAAAAAACTTTTTTTCGCCCTTGTTGAAGGTGACGAACTGACTACGCTGCCTGTTCTGCTTTCACCACGCGGTGAGCTCCTGCGAAGGTGGAATCATTATGGGTTAGGCCCACAGGATCGCACTATAACAAAGGAGTCATTCTTCCAGCCACAATCTATGCTGTTACTCTGCATAGCTATCGAAACGGCTACTAGAGGACAAAAAAGTAGCTTTCGGCTACTACCCATTACTCCATTTACTCTCCAGAAAGTCGTCTGTGAAGCAGGTGTAGGCTTTTTTTTGTTCTACAAGGTGTCTGCGTAGCTGCCTTCAAGAACACACATGCACGTGGCCTCAAAGAACTTAAGTATAATTTTGAGGTGAGCTGAAGACCGGCCTCAAGAACGGTGATCAGTTGACCAGAAAAAAATGTCTTGCCGGCCGCAGGTACGGATAGCCAAACGGGCCTCACACACTGGCAAAAGCCGGTGGCCTCGCCCGCTGCTCACTCAGAGGCAGCCGTCACTCTGATTCTGGACCCGGCCGGCTTGAAAGCCTTCATGATGACTTTCTGGCGGCGCGGATCCATGATGATCTTGTAGGAAAGGAAGCAAAGGACGCCCAGGACCACGCACAGCACGACCAGCACGATGACGAGCGCAATCACTTTTCCCCAGCCGTGGCTCCACGAGAAGAAAGACGGATTCGTCCTGCGGTAGTTGGGGGACGTGTGCATCCGCATGCGACGCCGCTCCCTCGGAGTCAGCACGGGCCCGGCGCGCTTGGCGGTACCGGCGCCGGGAGCGGCAGGCGGGGCACCGGCTGTGCCGTCGGGGCCGCTCACGGTCGAACTGGCCGTCCCGGTGCTGGCCCGAGAGGAGGACGGAGCGGACGAGTCGCCCCGATCGCTCCGATCCGCCGTGGACGACACCATGCTGGGGTTGATTGGCACAGTCTTCGTTGAGTTGTCCTTGCGGAGTGGTCGGGTATACGCCTAGGTCAGTTTGTCGGTCCGGGAAAGGTGGGCAGCTTGAACTCTACCTTTTTATGAACAACGCCGATAACTAGCACTGGCGTTGAGTGGCAAACGCGTGAAGGTTCCGGCAAGACAGATTCTTGGTTAAAGAGAGAGGACGCGGTGCAAGCAGCGTGCAGCGCAGAATGCCGTGGATGTTGTAATGAACTGCGCGACTAAATGGTACCAGATTTCTTCGTTCTCGTCGGAACAGCCCGTAGTGCCGGCAACATTCCTTGAGGATAAAGTCTGTTGCGGCGCAGTCGTTCTGCTTTATGTCAGTCTAAATGTTAATCATGCAGCTTTTCTTGCTTGATTTATTGTGTGTGTGCTAGTGCATTGAGCTTGAAGGACGGAGAATTTTCAGCTTCAAGTGCTTCGTGAAGACAGCTAGGAGTTGAACCTGCCATTGGTTACCTGCCTTTCTGAAGTGCTCGTGGTCCTGTGTAGATTTTACCCCAGAGTTATGATGTATTTAATTTAATTCTTTTCTGTCTCATGAGCAACTTTTAAACATAATCTTGGAAGCTCATTTATTTCAAGTATTTAGGCTGGTAGTGCGGTCACGCAATAAGCAAATGAAGAAAGTATCGGGTCTTTCTCTTTTAGGCGTGAAATGTCTCATTTTCTTAGGGAGAAGAAATGGTAATGCTTTTAATGAGGTGCAGAGATGGGGCCCGGGACGGACCACGACGAAACGAAGACGAGGCTCATTGGTCGAGTGGTTACGTTGAAGAACCTTTATTACACGGGGACACAGTTATTCATATTGCCATGGAACCAAGGATCGAGCCACCGTTCAGTTTTAAGTTTGTTTTTTCGGAAGGGGGAGTAATGCCACCAGGCGGCCCCAGGCAGCACTAAAAGACAACGAAGTTAAGGTTTGCACGCGCACCCTATGTGCTTTTCTGGAAACGCTGCCGGTGAACGGTGTCATTGGTTCCGTGAGAATACTGTTAAATCACGTTGCACGGAATATCCATCCAGGAAGTACGCATCCAGAAGAGAAGTCACAAAAAAAATTCAGTTCACTGAGACAGGAACCAAAACCTTCAATACAACTTATACTTCCTCCCTAGAAGAAGAGCACATACTTGAAACTGAAATACCAACGCATGAAGAAGTAACATGGACATATCCAGCATTCTTGGAGAAAATGTGGGAACATTGTAATATTGCAAGGCACTAGAAGAGTAGAATAAGAATGGGGTGAAGCGCATATACCAGGTTCTCTCAGATCATGAACGGCAGTTTACCAATGTCCCTATAAGAAAAGTATACAACAGTTGTATCTCACCAGTACTCACCTATGAGACGGAAACGTGGATTCCGACGAAAAGTGTTCAAATAAGTTAGCGACAACGCAGCGAGCTACATGGAAGTAAAAATTATAGGTGTAACGTTAAGAGACCGGAATAGGGCAGAGTGGTTGAGGGAACAAACGCGGGTTGATGACATTCTAGTCGAAATAAAGGGGAAGAAATGCGCTTGGGCAGCGTGCGTAGTGCGAAGGCAAGACAACCGCTGGACCTTAAAGGTAACGGAGTTAATTCCAAGAGATGGCAAGCTTAGCAGGGGGCGGCAGAAAATAAGTTGGGTGGATGAGATTAAGAAGTTCGAAGGGATGTGGTGACCGCAGGTGGCAAGGGGCAGGGCTTATTGAAGACACACGGAAGAGACCTTTGCTCTGCAGTGGGCGTAGTCAGGCTGATGATGATGATGAAGATGACTGGTGTTTTGTGCTCATTTTCATGATGACTGGGCCCGTAGGCCCCTTTCAAGGCAAAAACTCGTGGGGACACTTAAGCTTTGCCTTGAGGGTATGGCGCAATAATGTTAATGGGCGCCTGCATCGGCCTAGAGTTATCCTTTTCTATCACGTCGCACACGCGGTAATTATCTAGTTTACATTCGTAGATAGCGGGGCATCTTCATATTACTCACATACTACAGAGGTGCAGGAATACCGTTATTTTGCTCGCATGGAGATGAGACGAATGCATCACTTCTACTGAGGACTGATGCGGTTGCTACTTGTAACACAGCTGCTTTCTTGCGGTCGACGCTTAGTCGCGACAAACATAAGAAAGTCGAGGTACTCACATGGGGCTGGAGTGGACGTGCCAGCGGCGCTTGAGTTTAGGCCGTGAATTATTGAAACCTATGGGATATTTTTAAAGTTATTTTGGAATAACACATGTCGTGAGTTGTCGCGAATTTGTAACACGACCGGACTGCCGAAGAGGAACCCTATCGCGTGCAGGTTCAAAGAAGCCAACAAACAGATCAGACAAAACAAAACGAAGCCGTATTTATAATTTAAAGGGAAAAAGCCTGTAAGATACGAAAACACAAAGAAAAACACACACTCAACACTCGCGCATCACTACAGGTTAAAGGGAAGAGTTCACCAGATATTGTGCCTCCCAGGCGAAGCGGGGATGCCCTGTAGAGAGGACGGACGTGGGTTGATGTACTGCGACGCGTCGCTGGCGTTGCGTCGAAGGAAGCGGAGGAAGAGAGCCAAGTGGTAGTAGGAGCGGAGAGGACTGTAAGAAGACGCCGGTCGTCAGCCACCCCAAGAACTTGGCAGCAGCAGGAGAAGCGTCGCTAGGACCCGTCGACGGCGTCCCGAAACGCCACAACCTTAATAAAAGCTATCCAAGGGAGCCCCTAGGCAGCACGGACCCTCAGTCCATCGGCTACCACTTCCACGCTTGAAAGGAACGGAGGAGGTTTGCGTCGATGATCGAAGGGAGGTCCACGGCAGCACGGACCCAACGTCCGATGGCTGCCACTTCCATACTTGACTGACCCGACCTCCGCTGCGCTGTCTCCCTTCACACCACGGTTTTATGACACGTCAGCTCTCCGCTCCTTGTGCTCGTGACACTTTTTGTCGTCATCGCTTCGCGAACACCATTCGCAAGCGCAAACACGCAACGCTGCATGGGCTGGCGCATGTACCGCTGTTGAAGCAACACTAAAAAATTCCCCGGAGATTTGTTGTGCATCTCACATGAGTATCGTATTTAGGACTGGGGGAAACACGTCGATGCGACCGAAGACACACGCTAACCATTCATCTGCACCGTCATCAGTGTAGAGTTGGGGCCCGGGACGGACCTTGATCAACGCAGACGAGACTCGTAAGTTGAGTGATAACGTTGAACAACTTTCACCAGACGTAAACGTAGTTATGTAGAACACTAAATCACGTGACTCTGAGTACTATCCAACTATGAAATACATATATTCAAGATAAATAACAAGGCAATCCAATGCACTGCAAATGAACCTAAAACCTACTCTACAGATTATGGTAATACATATTTTCTATGCCTTTCTTACAAGCGCGAGATATCATCATCATAAACTGTGCTTCCTCACCGTACACAAGACTGAAAAAGGACCGCTCCTTGCAAACCAACTCTAACATAACTGCTTTCGGTGCACATTCTAGGTAATAGCTCCAGGCGGCCATGACACTTCAGCGGACGGTAGGAAGGCGCAGTGTTTTTGTTGATGCGGAATAGTTTTTTTTTTCTGCCGACAACATGATACTTTACATCTTTACATGTGAAGTCATCAGTGAAACGGCAGTATTTGCGCTGTGCCTTCCTAATTTCGCCGCTTGTTTGCCTTGGCTCCTTAACATAATCATTATCATCATCAGCCCAGCTATGCCCACTGCAGGAAAGAGGCCTCTTTCATACCTAGCTATTTAACCTTGTCCTGTGCCAGCTTCACCCACCCTACACCAGTAAGCTTCTTAATCGCATCCGCTCACCTTCCTGTCGTAAGGGGGCCAAAGTGACTATGCAGCCGTTATAGATATCCTCCACTCTTATTACATATGATTAACCTACGCACCCTGATTTCGTAATGGCTGCATGACTGCTGAGATTTTGACTGAGTCAAATGCATTCTCGTAATCTATGAATGCTATATATTATAATTGGTTATAAGTATTCTGAGCATTTCTCTCGAAGCAAACATGCACGCATGTTTGTACGCCTATTAGATAGAAGTTGAATACTGACTGCCACCGTTCTGACGCGCCGAGTACTTGAACTGCAGGGGGACCTTCTCGTTTGTTGACAATATCTGCCAGTGACATTCAGTAAGAGCATAGCTGACAAGGGTGGAAAGTTGGGCGAGTCGGTATTGATCCACGAAAAAGGAGCGCGAAATTAAGACGACGGACAAATACAGAACACACAGCACGAGCGCTCGTGCTGTGCGATTGTGCTGTGTGTTCTGTCTTCGTCCTTCGTCTTGTTTTCGCGCTCCTTTTCTCATGGAGTAAGACCGTTTTGCACAGTATGCGATGGTAACTCGACATGGTTGCGGACGCTTAGACGCATTTAACCAAAACGACAGCGTTGGATTGCGTGTGAAACATGTCAGGGTATGCCGAAACACTGAAGGACTTGCTTCGCAAATGCAAAGTTAAAGACTTATTGTTTGTAATTTATGCTTGTTCTTAATTGTTGCGATAATGCTCTTAAGTTAATTCCCGCGCACTAACTCAATTTCTTTTCTACACGCTTCCTATCTGGCGGCCTCAAGGCATTTGTGATGAAATAATCATTGAGCCTAACCGTGATTTCTTTACCACACATTGGTAATCTCTTATTCCTACCTGTTCACCCCTTTGCGTTATTATACTTTCATAAAAAGCTAAGCCTTGCCTCATGAGCTTGAGATAAACGCGAACAGTCTTTCTACGTGGTTTTCCCTTGGCACTGCTTTTATCGTGTTTACGATAGAGGCGCCGAAGACCGATAAATGGCGCAGCCGTATATATATATATATATATATGTAAAGTGCATTTCGTATTTGCTACGCCTTTTTCTTTCGAAAAAAGTAACATGTACTACCAATAATGAAAGCTTTCTTAAATACCGGATAGGTTGCTAGGTTTGAAACTGAGTTGCTAACTGCTCAAGCGGGGCTCGTTGGTCTAGGGGTATGATTCTCGCTTAGGGTGCGAGAGGTCCCGGGTTCAAATCCCGGACGAGCCCATTTTTTTTCTTGACCTGGGCAACCTCGAAACTGTTTTTTTTTACTTCGGGAATAGGCACTGATTGTTATTTTCACTTTACACGATAGTTTATTGTGTGCATGTGTGAACGCATATGGTAAGGCTGTTGATGTCACGTGACCGTCCGTGGTTTTATCGTCGTTTTCTCTGGTGGCACATTTAGGGCATAGATAATTATTAAATACACATTTTATAATCATCAATATTGAAGGATATGTTTCAAGTGTGACGATAAAAATTGCGCACTGCATAGCTGTCGCGCAATTAAGATACTCAAGCAAGGTTTGGGGCTGAAAAAGGTAAAAGTTAGGGCCGCCAAATAACCTTTGTTATACAGACAGACAGGCGCTTCGCGTCAAGGTGCTAAACGCGGCACTTGATTCCAGATGGTAGCCGGTTCGCGCCCTGCGCGGTTTATCTCACCTTTGTCTGAAAGCAAGCGAAGTGGTATGCGTGGCCGGTTTTCACGTTGGGTTGTTGCCCTCGTCATGAACGGTGAATGGTCATCAATGAGTACGTAAGTGCTTCTAATTCACGACAGCCTCGGACACGTGGAGTTCATGTAGTCCAAAATGTCAGGCATATGCCTTAAACCAAGTCTATAGCTTTTCTTTCTTGGTACATTTGGTACGTTGCTCGAGTGGAAATACTTTTGACACGAAGACGAACTTTCAAGGAAGTAACACAAACGGCACAGATTCAGTGCTCGTCTGTGTCATTCATGTCCTTCTCTGGAGTCCACATGTTGTAAGACTGGACATTCTTTCCATTCAAAGCAGCTATTCCAGTTGCCTGCCGTCCTTCAAAGTGAGCATAGTGCTTCCAAGACAGGGAAAATAAAAAAAATCTCCCGCTTCAAGTCGGGCGCTGCAAGGTTTCGGCCACTAAGGCCATTGACAGTTGTAATTCCTTGGCAGGTATCCATTGCGGTAAGGCGTCATCTCAGAAGTGATGTGAGGGACAGTGTGCAGCCCTGGAGGCACGTAAAACTGAACTGCTTTAGATTCGGTTTCTATCTTTTTTTCGGAAATTAATATGTCCGCTTTTAAAGTTACTGACGCATATATAAGGGCCAACCGCTTTTCAAGTAGCCACGTCTGAGCTTCCGCGTTCATTCGGCTTTCTCGTCGCGTGTCAATTTCACTGTATGTCGTTGCACATGATGCGTGCAATAAAAGGAGCGGAATGGGGCTAGAAAGATGCTTGGCTCTAAACTCTTTATAATTTTAGCCTTAGGACTCGGTCTGTCCGAGCTTTTCTGGAAAATTTTTCTGTTCCTATCTGTCCCTAGCAAATAAATTACTGACGTGCCTATATTTTGGCGGTGTGTTTCTTGCAGCTAGAGGGTCTTGATATACTTGGTTCACACATGCTGCAAATGCTCTCCTGCTTGTGGTGTCCGCAACACAGTTGCCTTTAGCGACGAGGATGCGGGTTCGAATTCCTACCGTGGTGGCTTAATTTAAATTATGGAGGCTAAATGCAAAAGTCTTCCGTTTGCTGTGCGAAGCCAATTAACGTTACAGAACTCTCCAGGTAATCAAGTTTAGAATTTCCGCTACGACACCTCTCTGTCTTCTTTCTTTCACTCTCTCCTTCATGTTTTCCCAACTGGTGTGTTTGAGGTGTCCACTGAGAGTGAAACATTTATTGCTTGTCTTGTTCCCCCTTAACAAAGTTTCTTTTGACGATACAGTGTTAAGGGTCTCCTTCAGGATAAAACCCGGCGCTGTCGTCGTCAGCGGCGTGAGCGAAAAATCGCGTGAAGCAACCTGGGTTCGCCACCTTGGTCACGTGACTTTCTGACGTCATAACAGCCTGCTCACCGCATTGTGAAAAAACTGCTCACCGTTGCAGGTGGCAGTCAGATTAATGACTGTTCGCAATAGTTCTCGCGAGCCCCACCGGTGGCAGCATCTGCTACTACAGGGCAGTGACGCACCGCTTAACCGCTGCACCACTGCGCCAGGAGTGTTACGAAGACTCCCAGGGATCTATGAATGTCAAGTAGAGAATAAACAATTTAGCATACATGGGCATTCACCCCTCAATGTTACCGTGCCGTACCCTTAAGGCGGAGCTTAAGGGTTCCCGCCTGTTTTTTTTTTTCACGGTTGCAGATGCAAAACATGACAATTCATGTTTTGAACACATGACAAAACACAAAAAACTCGGATGCGCAGACGCATGCAACGTGGCTATGCTGTTGCCGATTTTCTTTGGTTCAGATAGACCCCTTGAGTTTTTTACTGATCTGTTCTGTTGAGGAACCGTACAAATGCACTCGAAACCGTTGCTTTCGTTGTCGAGGGTAAATAATCGACAATACTAGCATAGATCGATGTTCAAGAATCGAGGAGCATCTCACTAAGGACCCACTAATGGGGCAACCAATCACTCGAAGTCTGATTTTTTATTGCCTTTTCATTGCTTTATATTGAATAGATGTATGCTGGCTACCCGTAGTCTTAGTTTCTACTGTCGAGTCTTACTGTTCTCTTGTGTCACTTTTGAAATAATAAATGCTTCACAGATTTAGAACAATTTTTTTATTTTTTTTCCATTGATAAGCTTTAAAGGTATGAAGTTTGTTCGTTTGCGAAAAATAAAATTCATTGCTTTTTATCTTTGCTAGCTCTCACTAAGTAATCATTAAGTCAACGAAAAAGCTTTAATGTGAATCGTATGTGTTGAATTAATCGCTCAATAGCTTGTATTTCAGGAAGCCAACAGCCCCTAAAACCAAGGAGCATAGCGGAATGTTTACATTATTTTTTAACTTTGTGGTGTTTATCATTGGGATATTAACAGTGTAATAACTTTATCACTTAAAGGCAGCTGATTAGAGATCTGAAAAAAACAACCACATGCTGCCGGTGGGATCCCAATCCAACACTTTCGAATTTCGCTTCCGGTGCTCTGCCAGCTGAGCTACGGAGACAGCCGTCCAATATACTGCTTTCGGGGCTATTCATGTTGCATGCAACCTAACCTTGAGACTGTTCACCAGCGCCACCCTCGTCCATAACGGCAGACGTAGTACGTCCGGTATTACCGCGAGTATGACGTGGAAGGTCATCGCACGGTGATGGTGGAAGCTGTGCGGGCACCCACTTATGCTCACCAAGACTATCTTCACTAATATTTTCCCGCCTGTAAGTGCTGGCGGCCTTGGTTTAGTGCACCTGTACGTCCGGCAGATAGCTTCGCGTTTCATGCTTTTTCGTCACACTACGCACCAAATAGTGCGTGCATTCTTGCACGTTAATTTAGTTCATGTTTTACCGAACCTCGTTGTGTCTTTTAATGTTTCTATTCTACCGTGTTAGTGCGGCTTCATGCATGAGATGTATTTGGCTGTTCGTTTCCTGTGATGGCTTCTTCACTGAGTTCTTGCTTTCAGTGCCGAGGAAATGGTTGTACAAGGATTTAATCTGTATGCTCTTCCCTCCACCCATGTACCGTTCTATGTATTTTGCTTTACCGGCCACATGTACTCAAAATAGTGCGTGAAGTGCACCTCCCGCCGTGTACCAATACATTTTCCCATAAGCTACATAGCGAGACGTTACCTGTTTGAACATGCTGAAGACATTAAACTACGCAGGAGACAGGACGAAGAAAAGATGCAGACAAGCCTACGCTCGTCTTGTCTGCATCTTTTCTTCGTCCTGTCTCCTGCGTAGTTTTATGTCTTCAGAATGTCTTACCAACTAGCCTCTCATCACACACTTCTAGAATTCATTTGTTTGAACATGGTTAAAAAAAAGGGCAATTTTTTGTCCGCGGTATATTGCCGCCTTTGTGAAGTTCCAGAAAAGATTGAGCATTGTTTCATATTGCAAATATGCAATACTCTTTTGGGATATCTTGCAACGGACATTAAAAAAAAGACTTTATTTGACACCGCATTCTGTACGATACCTCACTGCACTGCCATTTGTTGATTAACCCTTAGACATGTTCTTTTTGACTGGGCTACACAGCCTCTAGAAAACACGCATGATGGACAGACATTGTGAATCTGTTGTTTCTGCAAAAGAACTGTTCACCAGAATGATTGTTCAACTAAGGGAACTGTCTGCCCAGACCGAGTTTGAACCGGAGTGACAACCACTCCTAGTGATGTGTGTTCTTCACTATCCTCTTTCTAGTGCTTCGTTGCTTAGGAGTGTCGTATTGTGTTGTAGTAGTGACGTGCCCTTTGTCACGTTTTTTCTCGTGTTTGGTTGTTTTGGTGTGGGGCATCATGCATTATGTTGATTTGCGTTTCTTTTATTCATAGGTTTTACATAGTTCATTTACATAGAACATTTGCCTCACTGTTATAAATACCATGTTGAGGAAAAAACTATGCTATCGCCACAGCCGATTGCGCCTCCTGTTAAACTGCAACACACTGTCGCGCTTTGCATTGTACGTCGTCGTCTCCGCCAAATTTCGTTGCGTGCGCAAATGCTTTAGCACATTCTACTCGGTTTAATTACGTTAAAAGCTTGCCATTTCTTTACGGCACTATTTTGTGTCCTGTGTACGTGTTCCCAGTTAATTAGTGGGTGGATTGCGCCGCTGAAGCTCATACTAATTGTTCTAAACGTTGTGTTGCAGAAACGCCTGTCATCATGTAAGGCTGTTGTCCTTTTATATAATGCATTCTGGCGAACACATTTCTAATATCTTGTCAATTTTATTGGTTAGTGCCTTGATATCACTGAATGGTTTCCCGTTTTTCGCGGTTTGGTGTGTGCGAATTTTCACTGATTCCACGCGTAACCTGCTCACGACTGCAGCTCAAGTGCGGCTTCGGCCTTCGCGACGGTGATACCTGCACGGTAAGTCCCTGCGCAGTACCTCTTCGTTGATCGAGCCTTAAATCGATTCAGTACTCATTAACTTGCAGCAGAGCGCAATTTGACCAGCGATGTTTCCATTTGGAGTTATTTATCAATTACAGGTAGCTCAGGCTACTGCTCCGGTGAAGCGGTGTTCCCGGGTTCGAACCCCGGACCGGGTCGATTTTTTCCTTAGCTGCGAAGTTTCTGAGAAGGCTGTATAGCTTTCCTCTGCAGCCGTATTGATGCTCTTGGGTGGATGTCAATGAGCAATTACTCTCTTATTTGAAACCTCACCTCGGGGGATTCCCCGAAACATTTTACCAACCATGGCTGCAAACCGCTGGCGTTAAAAAGCGAAAGGTTGTAGAGAGATGCGATAAGTACGCAAAACAAACAAGATGATAATGTCGTTTCGATTTCGGAATTTAGATCGAAATCTTTGTTTCAAGAATAATAATTGGTTTTTTTGGGGAAAGGAAATGGCGCAGTATCTGTCTCATATATCGTTGGACACCTGAACCGCGCCGTATGGGAAGGGATAAGGGAGGGAGTGAAAGAAGAAAGGAAGATGCACTCCGCAGATTGCGTGTTCGAGATCGTTCTATACCGGGTGATTCAGCGAAGGGTTTCGAAACTTTCCGAAAATACGGTGGTCTAAAGACGAAAGAATCTACAAACGAACAAATTATCAGCCGTTCTGGAAGCCAGTAAGTTTGAACAATAAGTTTATTATTCTCTAATAAATAAAATTAATTAACGTTTAATAGTGCAGCGGTAACAGCTAATGACGAAGTTCTTAGGCGCTGTGAAGGCCAATGCCATATCTGTTCTCGAAACACAGAAAAGTCCTTCTCTAAATCTCTAGAGCGCAAAAAAATCTGGCACTTTTTTCCGCACAAAAACGAAGAGCACATGAGGCGAGAATGAAGTTAAGTGGACACGCAACTTCCTCTGATGACGTGTGCAGTGTCTACGGCACCAATCTGAATTATCCCTGCATGCATGCTGTGCTGAATATCAACCATCGGCGCTATTTTGCCGTGTTGTCTGCTCTGTTAAGCATCGATGCTTTCAAAAATGACGGCTACGTTGTTGGCGACGACAACACTTTGACGAAGTGACGAAGCAAAAAAAAAAGTGAACCTCGGCGGACATGTCGCACCTGACATTCACCGACGTGTTCTGCGCGTGCGCAACGGTGCCATGCACCAACTTCCGGTTTCTCCTCGTGGCTCGGCAAATCTAAGTCAAGAACGTCTCAGAATGCAACCTGAAAGGGAACACACCGCGCAGCCATAAATTATAACTAAGTTTCGCGCTGATAATTTTTCGTTAAAAAAAAGAGCGTAAATGTATCGGTAGACAGCGCATTCGAACCTCTGTTTTGTGCGTTCAATGGAACATTATTTCCATTGACGATGGAAAGAAAGGCTGCGTAAAAAGATACATTGACAAGTGAGAACAAAACGGGGTCGCGGTCGTCCCATCTTGTCCTCTCTTGTGAATATGTTTTTTTACTCAACCTATATTTCTATCGTTATGAGACGAGCCAAATTTCCCAACAAAACATCTTGCTGAATTATTCCATTCTGCCACAGAAAAAAAGGGAACGGCGGCTTTTAATCGTGCTCTCACCCGTTCTCACAAGTATTGTCGTATTTTCACGCATGCGCACAAGAGAAGATTGCACGACGTTGAATGTCTCGTCAGCGTCGCTGGCAGTCGGAATTTGGCACCGTATGCATTGCAACACGTCTTTAGCGGACGTTACGTTTGCGCACAACTATACGGAAACCTCATTCATTCTGTTTCGATTCTGTGCCGAAAAAGAGCCCCACATTTTCTCACGCCATCACTTCCCTTGACGGCGCGGCCCGGTGGTACAGCCTGAGTTGCGCAGTCACTGTGCCACTTCCTTGCTCATGGCAACTTATTACTAATAAAACAGATACCTCCTTTTCCCTTTCACCATGCCTACGAAACCGACAGACGCACAAACATTTCTTTCAAAATGGCTCCGGAGTCTGCTGCGGGTTCTTCTGCATCGTCCCACCTCAGCCCAACCCCTGTATCTCAGCACAGACCACACAGAAGCCAGAAACCAGCTGGTTCGACGCCTGCATCAAGCCGTGTGTACCGCGGGAGTGCGGCACCGAGCCTACGTCACAGTGCCGAAAGTTTTGCACCGATAAGTGTGGCTGGGCTTGCGGCCTGTCTCCCTCCACCTCGCGGCCCAAGGGACCGGGCCAGTACGAGGAGCAGCAAGAAAGGAAGGCTTGAACAGAGAGAGGGAGAGAACCCCTTTAGTGAAAAGGATAGATTTTAGCCGGCATTTGAAAAACGCTGACATACCGTGCATAAGAAAGGGAACTGGAGATCGAAAGACGGAAGGAGAGAGGGGCATCAAGTTAAAATGTTAAGGCGCAAAAGAAGAAGCAAAAAATAATAAAGAAATAAAATGGCATTGAGTTCGGACTGAGATGTATCAACTAGTAATGCTGAGAGATGAATGGTGAAGTGCACTCTACGGAGGGGCTCACAAAGTTCACTGCATGAAGAATGCATATGGTGAGTAAACATGGCAACGTTCTAATGCTCTAAGTAGAGAAATAAAATGTTCATTGCATGCCTCTGCAGCGTAAAGCAGGCTAAGAGACCGAGCAAAGAGTCTGCTGTCAGAGGTACTTAGGTGAGTGACTCCATACAATATTCATTGTACGCATGCTCGTTTGCGTACGCTGTGAATTCAAACAGGATATGTTGTACTGCTTCAACTGAGCCGCAGTTGCAGCAATGAGGACTCTTCACTTGCCCTAACCGGCATTGTTTTAAAACAGCAGCTGGAATTCCCGCCGGCAGGCAGACGCACTATCGATGTCTACAACCACTTCGCTTGACAATGGGACTGAGAGAGAGAGAAAGCTTTATTAGAGTTTTGTCATCCAGCATGAACTTCTGATTTCAGAAGCCCAGAGCTCGCTACTGGCTCTGCGCACAGCACACCAGAGAAGCTGGTGGCCGTGGAAGGGGAGGAACTGTCGGTTCACAATTGCTTTTCCCACGAGATTCTAGTGTGGTGGTGGGTAGGCTTGTAGGGGCTGCTCGTATATTCCCAGGCCAGTACATTCTTGGTGGGGAAGAAGCCGGAGCAGAAAGGTGGGGTGGAATGGTGGGTAGATATGATGCATACCTGTGGCACTGCCCTTCGTGAAAACAAAACAAATTATCAAAATGAAGTAGCGAGATCTTCACATAGAGGCCAGGGATCCAATGCAGTCTGCAAATATCACAAAATGCTCTCCTAGCGTCTCAACGAAGCACTCAGAATCTCCCTGTGGAGCGGCAAATTTTGGGGATGGCGACTGCCATCCGTCGTCTCTGGTTAGCGCCGTCACTGCCCAGACCATGCAGGAGAGCTTACGTTGGTTATTGCAGCGCCTTTGTGTTATCACATTGTGCCTACAACACCATCGCGATTCTTACAGAGCGATCTGGTGGTGTCTAGAAATTTTAGGGCCAATAACTCGTCTCGCATTGTAATACAGAATGTAAGATGTCACTTGAAGAAAGAAAAATAAGGCATCTCATTGCAATTGCGAAAGAAAGAGAGGAAGGATAGTAGTGAAGAAACGTAAATGTGCTGAGGAGAGCTTTCTCAATGTCTGCTCTGTACAGGGGGACGCATATTTAATTTGCCAAAAAGAAAAAGAAAAATACCTCCTTGCCTTCTATCCTGATAGAGATCACGTTCCATAACACGGTTCCGCTATCCGAAAGCACGTTAAGCTTCCTATCCGGACCCATTTGTGGAGACTTCTTGGCCCAGCATGCCTGGCTCATAATGCACGCACAAATTCGCTACTCCGAGTAAAGAGGAATCGAAATCTACACACGCTTGTGACTTTCCGGCGGAAACCCGGCGGCGAGCGTAGTCGGTTCGGTACCTATTCCTGTTGGCTGGAAAACAGCCACTCGCCTTTAGCCAATAGGAAGAGGTGAAGGAGGTTGCGCTACTCCTCGCCCATCAGCATTGTTTACGAGCCCGCGGGGACGCCGGAGGTGCGGGCGCATCAGATGCGATCCTCGCCCCATATCGCGGCAGAATATCTCGGTCGCTCTTGACGCCGAATGCCCAACTAGGATCGCATCATAGTCCGGACGGAGAAGACAAACAGGAGCTAAAATGAGGTTCTCGGAATCGGTGTCACACATAGAGTTTCTTACTATTAACTGGAGGGAAAGCTGGCGTCCCGCCTATGGGAGTTTGCATGAGCTACCTCGAGGCCACCTGAGCCACCATGGGCGCTCTAAGCATCTTGGGGCAGAGAGCTACTGACTTCAGAACCACAACTTTTGGCCAAAAATAATGAAAAACAAACTTTGTTCGATAATCAAGAATGCCCTAGCGTTTAACACCCTGTCTATAAATTGCAACAAACGAGCAGAAAAGCATGTAAATTGAAAGTTTGCCCAAAATAAGCAATGACTTGCTCTCCTATTGGCCAAGTATTGCAGACAACAATAGCCAATATTTAGTGCTTAACAGGCGCACTTTTAAAAACAAATATGTTTTAAAAAAATGCTGTCGCATGAACACTTTAAGAGGTTCTTTTCACAGCATTTCGGAAGACAGAAACCTTTTATTGACGTCATGCGTTGCTGTGTTTTCGCTACTATGACTTTTGCGCACTACTTTTACGCAGAAGTCGTCTGCGCGCAGGGCGCGCCGTGGATACGAAATGGGACCTCTCAGTAACGCCACTCTGTGTTCCTGAAAAAAACTTACTGTCCAGCACCAAGTAGCTCATCGCCCCATGGTGCTTTGGCGCCCATGGAGGTTCGGATGCAGCGCCGCCAGCTTTCACTATAGTTAATAGTAAGAAACTCTATGATGTCACACGATTGCGCTTCAACGAATAGAGCTGCAGACGTATCGCTTGCGGTGACTGCGAGCTACGGAAGGTTCTTGCCACCGAGTCATCTGGTTTTATCGCAGTTGGCGGATTGAAGGAGTGCCGCAGTTCGTCGCCCGAGTCTGTCAAGCGACGTCCGGACCACCCGTCTGAGTAATTTTTCGCAATCCGGAATAGGCACCAACGAAGCCCTGCTCGCACTTTAAAACTAAACAATACCGATTGTTCTCAAAATATGCACTCTCTATTAGCTGAGTCCGCTGTGGAAAATCTTGGAGAAGCGTGGAATATGTAAGCGTTTAGAAGAACAGAAAGCTGGGCGAGTTGGTTATTATCGACATTGAACAGCGGGCGGAAGAGGTTGTCTGGTGATTAAGATGGGGTTCAGTGGATTTTTTATGTATGTGTTTTCGTTTAGCGGGAAAATTTATATATGTCGTCTCTGGTAATAAATCCGCAGTTGAAATTCAGCGCTGAGGTTCTTGTTCGTTCTCGTCGTTTTTTGCACGGTTCAATATATGTAAGCGTTTCTTTCGATTTCCAATTACCTAACTCGTTAAAAGCTCACTTTTGGGTCGAGACGCCTTGCTTCTGTTCTGGTTGCTTTAGGGCTTTGAGGAAGATGCTTACGCTGATGATACCCTGCAGTGTAAATTCATTGCGGCTACATTGTTTGCAGTGGATTTTGTGGACTCCGTGAAGGCCTTGAGAAGGTTACTGAAGATTAGCGAAATGTGAACAAGGCTAGACTAGGCCACGGGTTAATTAAAACACTCAATGAGAGGCCTGACGTTCCTCTATTTGCTCCCACTTCTCCTCTACTTTCTCCCTATTCTTTTCTTTCTTCTTTGTTCACCGGTTCTCTTTTCTCCTTCTCTTCTTCCTGGCTTGCCGTCTTCTTACTCGCTGCTTCTTCCTTCCCTCTTCTTCTATATATTGAATTGGATTGGATCTTGGCTTGGCTAGCCAATTTCTGCAGCAGCAATGGCAATTACGACGGGCTTCAGTTACACCAACATTCAGGTTGGGGTACCATTTGCTGTTCTCGCCATAAAATGAGCAGTGAAAGAAAGGGAATGCCAAATAAGGATTTCATTCATAATGGCTTCATGACACAATGATAGCCTCGGTAGGGCTGCTATAATCGACACAGCACCAATGGCCTGCAACCCAAATGTTGCTTATCTGAACCCCAGCAGAGGTTTCAGTGGCTAATAAAGGCTTCTGATAGAGGTCATCCTGGTTTCGCTTAGTTTCACGTGACCTGTCATGTTTGCTGTTGCGCGACATTGTCAGCTGAATAACGGCTAGTTATAAAGAGGTGTTAGCATAATGACTGCCATAATGCTTAGAAACAAAGCTGCTCATTGGAGTACGACCACCGCTTCTGCCTTATTGTCCATATGTTAACTATATGACTGGTACATGCCGAATTTTAGCGTGCGAGGAAGTGAAGAAAAAGAAGAAAAGGCGCTCAGCTTTACTGCTGTGCAAGTCAGCTAAAATCCGTCGGCCAGCCGTCCCTCTTGGAACACAGCCTGTTCTATCGTGTTAAGTTGTGAGTTATGGCGCGCAGACCGTAGCAAAGCCTGTCTGACCCTGAGGTAGAAGCCTTGGAGGGCTGCCGAAGACGATCCGCATTCGCCAGAGACTACAGACAACTCAAGTCTAGCTGCCACATCAAGGATTACAGCGCAGCCTTACTCGAAGCCAGCACAGCAGCATAAACATGTCTTCCGCTCCTAGCATGGGGCCAGGCATCTACAGGTGGCATCCTGAGAAGCCCTGCGCCGGCAAGTCAACCCATCCGGCGGCTGCCCAAAGGTAACATAATAATGGTTTATTACGCAAGTCTTCTGTGCACAAACAGTGATAGAGGGCATTCTTTTCACTAATTTTGGCCGAGCGTTACGGACGCCTTTTTTCTATTCAGGTACCCTAAAGGCCCTTTTCAGGCATTACATAGAGGGGGGGGGGGGGGGTGTACAGCTACAAATATACAAAACTCCACACATAGTAGTACAAGCAACACAGGTCCAAAACCACAGGCAAAATGGAAAAAAAGTACAGAAAATTCGAAGTTGAGCGTACGCAGGAAGGAAGCCTTCCTTATCAGAATTTATTTGTAATCAACACTTCAGATTTTGCACAAACGCGTCATGGTTTAAGGTGAAGACAACACCACCTGGTAACTTGTTCTAATGATGAAGGGAAGAAACAATGGTGAATGACTGACGAGGTGGGTACGTTCAAACATTGGTTCGATTTGGAGAGCATGATCGAAGCGCAAAAGATACGGTGGGCGGGTCTAATATAGTATGAATCGAATTAAGAGTGACTGCGATACAATCTGTGATACAATCTTGATCATAGTCAGGAATGTAAAAAACATAATTTAAACGTACTGCCACATGCGGCGTTTTGATCCATGGGTGCGAGTCGCTTGTATGCCGTGCATGTCAGTGCATGTTAAAGAGTTGAAATGGATACGGAGCCCCCTTCTACAGTGTTTCTAATAGCTTCCCTTGTGCATCACTGGGGCGTTAAATCTCGCACACCACATCATACCAAGGAACGGAAAATTATAGCTATGACGTTAATAGACAGGAAAATAGCACAGTGAGTCAGGAAGCGACAGCTAAGACGTCCAAGTCTCAATCAAGAAGGAATGGGCATCGGCAAGGCATGCAAGGCGGAGGCAAGATAACCGACGGTTGTTGAGGGTAACGGACTGGATTCCAAGCGAAGACAAGCGTAGCAGAAGGCAGCCGAAAGTTATGTGGGCAGATCAGATTAGAAAGTTCGCGGGGATAAGGTGGCCTCAGCTGGCACAGTAGTGGTTTTATTGAAGAGGTGTGGCTGCATCAGAACTACATCATCCCTGCATCAGAACTGGATTTGCATGAGAGGCATACACCTAATGCCTGCAGTTGTTCCAAATAGTTTATCTGCTGTTTGTTACCGAGACTACAACGACAGAGCGAGGGCGTGCTAAACGCCAGCAGAAATGAAATGAATGTCAAACTTAATGTCATGACTAACGCATAACTTTTATCTTTGTCAATTGCATCTTTATCTCTACAACACAAAAGAGCTGCGGCAACGTACTCTCCAATGTTTTCCAGCGCCCGAAGGGCACTAAATTGCGGGGATCATGCAGTTGAGGCCGCGGGTAGCTACCGCAGCTCCGCTGTTTCCGATATCACCTGCCGTGCGGAGCACCAGTCGGAAGAAAATGGCCTCTTTCGAGAATCGCTGTTGATTCTGGTCCATAGAGGATTATGTTCATGGGAATTTTGGGTAGGGAGAATACCGGGCACTGTGCGTACATAGGAATAGTGTACATGAGGCCACAGTGGATACACTGGGTAAAGCGACCATGCTGGATGAATCTGACATAACGAGCACAGTTGTGCACGATGGGAGCCCAGCACGACACTATATGGCTTCAGGAGAATGCAAACAGAAACAGGAAATCCAATCGGCATCGCTCAGAGGTTTCTCGCTTCGAGGTCCATTTCAAATATTCGTTCTATGTATATGCACAGGAATGGTTCCGGGGCTCCCAGAACGGCTGTAGCTGCGGCGGTACCGGCAGCCCCCCTGACCGTACCAGGACAAGGCCTGCCTTCTAGCGGGCCGCCACCACCTAGAGGTGGTCACCAAGGTCCTTCGGCGGCAGACGCGTCGGGGAAGCTCACAGGTACCAAGCCCTCCGGCGTCTTCAGCGACACCCAAGAGAAGACCACGAATGCCTGGCCGCGGCAGGGGCCAGCACAGGAACGTCCTAACCGTATTTTGTGCCTCTCTATGACCCTCCTGATACTCTCCTCCATCATGGTGATCCTCGCGTACGTGAACATCACGCTTTACCACCGGATACATGAGCGTCACACGGAAGAAGTAGATGAAGGGGACAGCAACATGGATGAGAGTACCGCGCGCTATGTAGATCGCGCGACTCGGCTTTCCAAGAGGATCAACAGCACCCGTGAAGTACCGAGCAACTCCTAGTACTGAGCTGCCGCCTCACCTCTTTGAGAAGAAAAGTATTAGGGAGGCCATTGCGTCAGTTAAGCCTCAAAGTGTTTGTACCGCAGTTCAAAATTTACGTTTGGAATTACATGGTTTGCCATGGCAAAGCTTGTAGTATTGTCTTTTTTGTCTTTGTTAAATTCAGTCCACCCCTCCAAATATACTATGCGCACATAGGTATGCTACCTCGCGTGTTGCCGTTCATTTTTCTCTTTTCTTTTGAAATAAAATTATGTCCTAATTATCCTTCCTACGCCTGCTGGTTCTGTGCCGAACGTCCAGTGTAGATATGTGCGTCTAGACGTCAGCAAAAAAGAGCAACACCTTTATCGTGAGCTTAAATTTAAAGGCCTCCAATGAAATTCCTCTGACAAATTCCTGGACAACGCACAGCAAAGTCCGACAAGCCGCCTGGTTTGAACGCCAATGGGTGCCACAAGCCAGACTTTATGGATCGGTCCGGCCGAGAAGAGAGGCGAGTGTCACTTCCTCATCTTGAAAGGTCCTCCTCTTATCTGAACCCCGGATAGGCCATTACTCATGCGCACTGTCATCAGCCAGCTGACTGTCTGCAGCCGCAGGTTCTGGTGAGCGCTAATACCTATGCCTGCTTTTGTATACCACATGATGTTTCGTACTTCTGCTTCGGTGTTACAATCACACAGTGGGTCGGTATGATCTTGCGTCGCTGCAGCTGTTGGTGATGATGAATCAGGAAATGAAAGGTGCGGTACTGTCTCACTTCTAGTTGGACACCTCAGCAGAGTCGTGAGGAAAGGGAGGAAGATGTGATTGAAAGAGGGAAAGAGAGAAAGAGGTTACAGTGGAAGGCTCCGAGCAATTTCGACCACCTGGGGAACTTTAATGTGCACTGACATCGCACAGCACACGGGCGCCTTAGCATTTAGCCTCCATCGAAACTTGACCGCCGCGATCAGGTTTGAACCCGGGTACTCCTGCTCAGTAGCAAAGTATTCTAACCACTGAGCCACTGAGGTGTGACATTCCCCATCGGCAGCCTGGAAAACTTATAGAACATTCACTTCCGCTGGGACCGTTCCTTTTAGAAATGGTTACAGACTTTCTAAACATCGTTACAGACTTTCTTTTATAGGCTCTATTGCCTTCCTATATATATATATATATATATATATATATATATATATATATATATATATATATATATATATATATATATATATATTATTTTGCCTCTCATACTCTGTAAGCTGTCTAGAAACAATTGTCGACTAAAAGCGAATGGCCATAAAGCCGTTGATTGTCTAGAAACTGCTGATCGTATTTGTGTTGTCTACACACTAGCCTAAAAGATTTTTCTACTGAAAATCTGTACACTTTATTAACAAACGGCAATGAACAGTTTGTACACTATGTAAAGAAATTTTTGTAAGAGACGGCACCATTGGCGTGCTCAATATAGATTGAATAGCCGGTGTTGTAGAGACTCCAGTGAAAACATTAGCCGTCGCTGAAGAACTTTAACCCAAGATCACGCACGTTAAATGGACTCTAAAGAGAAATAGTAAACTAGGCTGATTATTCTTCGAGAACACAACCAACGTCTTTTTAATTACCGAAAGCTGGATACAATGCTTAAAAATTTCAAACGAAATCTACAATATCCTAGTAGGTTAAATGGGCTATCGACACGTGGAAACTTGCATCATTTTAATGACATGTGTTCGCTGGGCCTCTAAAAAGATCCCCAGGTTAAAGATCCCCAGGCGGTCGAAATTGTTCCGGAGACCTTCACTACGGCACTTCTCCCTTTCTTCTTTCACTCGTTCCTTTATCCCTTCCCTTACGGCACGGTTCAGGTTTCCGCTGATATGTAAGATAGATACTGTGTCATTTCCTTTCCTCAAAAACCTATTTTCATTTTTCCGTATTTTTTTTAACGCAGTGGTCGAAAATAGCAATTCCGGAACATTCCGGAACGGACATGTGGAAAAGTGATCGTCTCTATTTGCTCTACCCGCCGCGGTGGCTCAGTGGTTAAGGCGCTCGGCTACTGATCCGGAGTTCCCGGGTTCGAACCCTACCGCGGCGGCTGGGTTTTTATGGAGGAAAAACGCTAAGGCGCCCGTGTGCTGTGCGATGTCAGTGCACGTTAAAGATACCCAGGTGGTCGAAATTATTCCGGAGCCCTCCACTACGGCACCTCTTTCTTCCTGCCTTCTTTCACTCCCTCCTTTATTCCCTCCCTTACGGCGCGGTTCAGGTGTCCAACGATATATGAGACAGATACTGCGCCATTTTCTTTCCCCCAAAAACCAATTATTATTAACATCCCTGCTTAATACGTATATGAGCCTCTTTGTTTCTTGCAAGCATATGAGCGAAGCTGTAATGAAAGTTCAAAACTGCTAAAAATTTGAGATTGGTCTGCTCTTAATAGACACAAAAGGATTACAGTTAAAGCTCGATCAGCCACGGATTATTTCAGTAACTCAAGATATTTTTAAAATCCAGGAAGGCAGTTTTCCGCCCTTCGAAATATAAAAATGTAACGTAGCGGCTCTCAAAACCTACCGTGGCATCGCATTTGTGGAATCATAATAAAAAAAACGTGAAAGCGGCCCCAATCACTAGTACATGAAAGCGCCGATCATTCTGACTCATGAAAGCCATGTTAATCAAACTGATCAATGTAAAGGAAAGGCATCTTCTTGCAGCCGTGGCAAATCGTGCTGAGTCATTATAGTCAGGTTTATTCATGGAAAGACATGTTATACTGAGTCATGATAGTCATGTTGAGTCACGAAGTTTATGCTTAGTCACTAGAAGTTATGCTAAATCATGCTAGTCATGGCAAGTCAAACTGAATTACGGTGCATCATGCAAATACTTTTTAACCACGCTTAGTCATGAAAGTCATGTTTGTCAAAAGAAAGCTGGAAGTCATGGCAGTCCTGGAAAATCATTCTGAGCCATGGTAGTCATATTTAGTTGTGATAAGTCATGTTAATAATGCTGAATCATGTTTAGCGAGGCCAAGTTATATTAATTCATGGAAAATAATGATGAAGACCGGACCCGACGCAGGCCCTTGACTTCAAGGCCGGGCCCGGCCGGGCGAGACAGTACATTTCCGGCCCAACCCAGCCCGGCCCTTGGGCCGTGCAGGACTCGGGCTTTGGGGCTAGCCCAGGACCGTGCAGTGCGTTAATTACGAGTCTATCTTGGTGTTGCTGCCATGGACTTACAACACCTCACTCCTTGGCATATTCGAGACGTGCGATATTGCACCCACGCTGCCTCGTCCTTGTTGTTATAGGTCTGCGGCAAAGCCTTCAATATGTGATTACATGAATATAGAAACTTTGTGTGCGCTTGAATGGCCAGTCTTCTATTCGAGCTTGATAGAATGTTACCTTGTTCATGGACAGCTGGCAGTCTTTATTTCAGCAAATGTTAATTTTACTATCGCAGAGCAACAGTTTGAGTCTGTTTGATAGGCTATTTGAAACAGGTCTACCGGCATCTTTCTTTGCCACTAGCTTGTTCTTGTAATGACAAGGATGAACGGCATACATTTTAAATTCTGGCATGAATGCGCACACAGTATATCACCTGCATTAAGGGTTCTTCAGAAAGGCCAACGCCTTCCTTCAAAGAAAGACTTATTGTGCTCTCAACGTGACTAAGGCGAGAGAAGCTTGCTCCATTCATGCCTATAAATTTCGCTTGTTGCGCAAAAATATAGAAAAGCAGAAGTGTAAACGACGCACCCTTTACTATTGCCCTTCTCCGACGCAGCGCATTTCTTGTTTTTATTTTTTTATACTGAGACGCAGTAAGAGCTTTGCCCATGGCGACTGAAGTTCATTGCGAAGCCTAACCCTTGGACTTGTGGATTCTCAGCCGCCGAGAACAGCATGTCGTGGACATGGAGATTTTTGCTCATCTTTGGTGAGTCACTTTTATCCGGGACCACCGATAAAAACTGCAGATCAATCTCCTTTTGCAGTGGGCCTTTTCGACAACTTCCGTACAGGCTTCGTTAGTGCGAGCGTGCAAAACTACTACCACTGAGGCATTCGTAGCGGTTTCGATAGAGAAGCGTATAGGATTGGAAAAGTTGGTCAGGCATGCTTAAGAGAATAATGGCTCAGCATCAAGTGACTAGGACAGCAGGAGAGCACACAAACACAAGCGCCACACAGCAGGAGAGCACACACACACACACACACACACACAAGTTTTGGTAGGCATCATAACGCGGCCATCCGCCGAGCTGAATGAAAAAAGGCGGCCTAAGTTTGTACCTGCCAGCGCCTTGCCCTCATTCAGACCGCCACATTACCCCTGTTCCGAGCAAGAGCTGAATTATGATCGCATAATTCTATTCAAAAGGGGCGCACACGGTACTATGGAATAAGGTCCTATTTCTACCCTTTCGTACGCTACTAACCATTATGCTTTTCCGGTACGGCCTTTGATACATTTATTTTCGAATCCTTGTGAGCTCCACCTTATTCACTGCCCTCTTTCTTGGCTACCGGCCTTTTTGCTGCAGTGAATTGCAGAACCTGCAACGGGATATGAGACCTGTAACGGGATATGAGAGTTGAAATTATCATAGAAATAGACTCTACAGGTCGTAAGACTTGGTGTTGCACGCAGTGTCTTGGATGAAATCTGTTTTGGCATCACCGAGTAAGGCGACAGAGTGCTTTCGCACTCACCTGGAGGCGACTGACTGCATGAAGCTTCTTGATAGTACATTCTTAACCGGGTTCTACATAGTTCCCCGGCAGCAACTTTGGCTTAGATATGGATATCTGTGTTACAGGTAAGAAATCGCCAGCGCAGCAACTCTGCCTACTCGCCGGTATGGCTGTAAAAGATTCATCCTGCCACATTACCTCTATGCGTTAATTGTGCTGTTTTTGGTCCTGTAAATTATTTCACTTTAGTGTGTCCACGTTTCTGTGTCGAGCCTGAGACACTCCTGCACAACATGAGGAAAGTGAATATTCCGTCGGACGACCTCTCTCGCATCGTGTACCTTGAGTGCTCACGAAATGAGCGCCGAAGAGGACAAATACACTCTTGTAGTTTTTGGAAGACACTGGTCTTTAGGGCAGGGGTAGCCATGCCTTTAGTTTTAAGTGACTGTTGTTATCGCCGAAAAAACATACCAGTACCGCCGGCTTGCTAAAAAATTAGCCGGGCTTAATATTCCGCTTAAAGCGATGTGTGACGTGCGAAATCCCGGCCACAGTCAACATCATAGCAACGAGATGGCGCAAATCTCAAAGCCGTGAACTACGCTTTCAGGGCTGGCGAGGGTTAAATTTTTGGAAATGACCCGGGTCAAATTTTGAGGTCGCCATCTTGTCGGGCACGGTCACTTATGGCCGGGCATCGATTTTGCTCCAAATCGACCAAGGTCATATTTCAGGAGTGGCGCGGGCCAAATTCTTGCCTCTAGGCGTCACAGTTGCTATGGCAACAAGTGATTCACAAGAAAGATATGCGCAGTCACTATACGTAGGCTTAACATAGGTTTCGCAGCTGCTATGACGAGTGATGCACAAGCAAGAAACAGTAGCTGTACGTAGGCTTAACATTGGCGTCGCAGTTGCTATGGCAACGAGTGATGGACGAGCTATATACACGAAGTAGCTGCACTATCAGCAACGAATGAAACGCGAGAAAAAAAACTGAGGTGGGAACGCAAAAGCACCTATATAATAGCTCCTGGAGAGGAAATATCAGCGAGGTTGATTAACACTGCTGGAGAGGAGTCTTCTCGCTTTCAAGGATAAAATAAAATAACCTGAGCTAGTATTGAGCTTCCCCTGGCTAAGAGCTGCTTATTTTCCTCTTCATGTATCAATTCCTTTGTTCGTGTTTCATTTCTTGGTGATAGTACGTACTGCCAGCCAGCCTCTAACCGCGGACTCGCAACACCCCGTCTCTCAGGCCTGCGTGCCGGAGGCGGGGAGAAACGTCTTTTCTGGTGGAAATAAAAGTTGTTCAATCAATAGGCTTAACATTGGCGTCGCAGTTGCTATGGCAACGAGCGATGCACAAGCAAGACACGCAAGCATGATTTGTGCTCGGTTATGATGACCGTATGAGCGTTCTCGCACTAAAATGTAAGCATAACAAGTCCTAGCAAAAAAGAGATCATTCACAAAAACACGGCAAACGTTTTATGAAGAGTGGATTCGGAAACGGAAATATTCTCCTCGGCAAGAGCACGCGCAGTGAAGTGCAGCTCGAATCTTCGTTTACATTAAGTTATAACCATTTCTGAGAGCCGGCATTCTTTATCATCGACGACTTCGATATCTTTCAGAACCGGAACAAATGAAAGTACTCAGAAATTGGAAACGCTGCTATTTAAAAAAAAAATGGGGCGCATTAAATACGCGCAGAAAATAGGTGCAGACATATACAACACAATTGGCAAGGTGTACGATCACAGCTGCTAGTCGAGACCCGCGTTTCGTAAGTAGCGAATGCAAGGCTCGAACGCATATGTTGTTCTAGGCAACCTATGAGAAGCTTCATTGGTTCACAGAGATGTTCGTAAGGCATTTATACACACCTGCGTCGCGGAGAACCATACATTTCTTTTCAGACTTCGCGGCAGTCTTTTTCCATAGTCGCACTATTACGTCCACTTGAGGGAGAATTTCATGTGCAGCTTCATTCATTCTGCATCTCGGAACGCCACCTCGCCGTTCCGATAATTGCGCATGTATACCCGCCACGGAAGGCTTGAAAGTACCATTAGTGAAAAAAAAAATTAATGCCGTATTTACACGGAGCCCGGAATATATATATGCAGCCTGATTCAGAGTATGCTGCGCGCTGCTTGGAGTAACATTAATACCAAGTAAATAAATTGCAAATCCACATAAATTAAATTTTCTTGTTATGCAACATTTTCTTCGTTAGGAAAAAAATTAGTTCATTAACTTCTGACGGCGGATGTGCTCACAACTACTTTCCGGGTTAAAATTTAACTCCCCGAAACACTAAATCATTTTCTTGCAGGAAGCTTTTGGATTGCTGACGGCTGTCACCATAAGCACCACGGTTTTCACGTAAGACGCGCTTCTTTCTGCTCACTGACAGCGTAAAAGTCTATTCCAAGCCCATTCCTTAAACGAGCGGTCCGGAGCTTTGAGACAACTTCGATATTGGCCTGGATACTGAAGTGTCCATTATAACTTTTTGAAACCTTAAAGGTGCACTAAAGAGGAATCTGAACTCGTCATTTTACCGCGGGAAGTCAATCTGTACGTTCCGGGAATTCTTAGAAACTTCGAATTATTGCCCTGTGCGGCCGATTGCCCCAATTAAATCGGATTAAACATCTCTCCTCCTGCCTTTTTTTTTTTTAAACTCAACGCGGTAGGTAGGAGGAGTCAAGCAACGCGTCAGCCAGTCCCGTGGTGGCTTGCCGCTCTGCCATCGGCGGAGTGATACGTAAAACAGAGTCCATGCGTATTTTTGTTTCAGTGGGCCTAATTTGCGGCTATGTTGTCTGCGACTGAAACTATTTATTCACAGAACCATAAAAAGAAATCAATGCGAAAGAGAAGCTGCCACAGGGCTGGTTGAAAGGCACTCCACTGAATTTAAGGATAGGTTACCGTGTTCTAATGAAAAAGAGGCTACTTCAAGTAAAACGAATCTTTTTTAAGGGTAATGAAAAAAAATTCAATTCGGTATTTTCGCCATCAGCCGTTTTCGCAAACTAACTTCTGGGACTTGAAGGCAGTCTTTTTTTTTCAACTAGATACTATTTAGGTTTTCATTTTGCAAAAGAATTTCTTGCTTCTTTGTCATGAAATTCCCTCATTGGCCGAGAGGGTCAGAATGAGGGCGTCGGCTCCGCCAAATTTGAAAATCTGAGGACAAGAAAGTTCGGGTTCCTTTCATTACATTATCACATGGAATTATACTAATCTGAGCAGCTAATGTACCTTAATCCACCCACAAGCCCCGGGTAATCCACCTTATTTCATTTTCTGGGGTGGGCCGAATTCCGAGGTTTTTGGCCCCCAATTTTGTTCACGGAACTCGCGATTCATTTCCAAACGGAGATCGCGAGTCCGTCTTGCTCTTGGTGTCCAGAGTTCAAAATGAAATAGCAGAAAAATTTTAAATCCAATTTTCCCAGCAATAAATATGCTTTTTTGCTTGCTGCTGGACAAGGAAAACATAGACAAGACGAACCGCAGAACGGATAGTTGTTAAGAATAAATATCGTTTCGAGGCCCATAGCGTCCCTTTTAAAGTTAATAACATCTATATTCTGTATCCAAATTCTGGAAGCTTCCTATCTGACAAAGAATTTGACTCGTACAGATATCTCAACAGTTTAGCATGTGAGACGGTGCTCGTTTAGTCAATTTCTGGTAGAAATACGGGAGCCTATGACTGCGCGTTATAATAGACAACGCCTGCTGGCGATTCTTTTCTATGTAACCAACGCAGACAGGGTTTTCCTTCCCTTGTTCACTTCGTATGCATCTGGAAACCATCTGCCAGCTCTTTCTCTACCGTTGCAGACTAAGATGGGCTAAATCCGAAGTAATTCAGTGCTATCAAGGAAGAGCTATGGCTATTCGAAGAAATTCAAAGAATTTTAACAAAATTTCCAAATGGTCAGAAAAGCCAGCAGGCATACAAAAAGGGAGTCCTCTGTAATTTGGCTTTCCTTAAGAAGAGTAAAGCGATTACATCGCGATGCATGAATTTTACAAAAACTCCTAGCTACGCGACTCATATATGACGTCACTTGTTCCTGAGTGCAGGACAAGTTCAAGTGCGGTGGCCCCTTCCTTCGCGACGGTTTCAAGTGCAAGGTAAGTACCCCTAATTCCCTCCATATGCTTTCCTTATTTTGTACCTTGTACCGATATACAGTCTCAACAGAGTAACTCGCCGACTACAGGCGCTAGATTGTGCTTACAGCTCGCAGTACAATGACAAAACATTAATCGATTAGGCTCGTTATATCATTAACAACTAACAACGGCACAAAAAGTTGAAGGCAGACGTTTAAGGGATACTTACACGGTGCACTCAGCTCTTCCTTATTCTTTTTTATATTCTCCTACTCCTTTCACCCCAATTCGCAGCTTCGACAAGCTATAGGGGGCGCTACTGGTAACATAATATGGCAGCCCTTGGGAGGCCATCATCATGAAGGAAAGAAACAATTGGGGAGAGTCGGTTAGGTCACTTTTGTAGCGATAGCTACATCACTAGCATTTCGAGCCTTCAGCGTGGCGGCGCCGCCACCCTGTGGCTGCGCCGCCATCCTGTCACGTGGTTGGTCACGTGGTGCGGAGCAGCTGCCGGTTGCGCGGCGTCGTGGCTGATCACGTGGTCCGTCACGTGATTGGTCACGTGACCCCCCCCCCCCCCCCCCCGCTACCATACGTGGCCGCCGTCTCAGCGCGCTTCAGCATGCGCAGCAGAAAATACAGCAGACGACGCCGATGCGCCTAGTGTTATGATTGGCTGCGCCGACGAGCAAAAAAATTGGCAGTGGCTGAACTTTGGCTAACCCTGCAATTCAGTGAAAAGCAAGGAGGCTTGCTAAGCGTCTGAGGCTCGTCCATGGCAGCTCCGCTCGCAACAGCCGTTCTATATATAGCCACACGACCACGTGGCTACGACTTGGTATCACATGGTCTTAATGCACGCCCATCGGATGTCATCTCATGGCTTCACTTCACCCCATCGGATGTTCTTAAGGTCAAAGGTCAACGCAAAGGGCACCCAATGTCAAAGGTCAAGTCAGAGGTCAAGGTCAACTAAAAGTGACGGGTCAAGCTCAGGGGTTAAGGGTTCGACACCATAACTCTACCACATATGGTCACACACGGCTAACGTGGTTGGGCTGAAGTTTGTTCAAGGTCGTTATCCGGCCTACGCGACGACTGCTTTACCTAGCGTAGGGAAGCTTTTCGTTTGAAAATTCCTGGCAGTTTTTACGAAAGCACGTGACATCCAGCACACTTTTTAACGTGCAGCTCGGATAGCGAGGACCTCTCCTGAGCTTTCCGTCCTCTATGGTCTTCCTTTTGGCTGCGCTTTGGATCGTCATGTTCGCATTCGAGCGCAGCTCAGGAACAAGCGTACGATTGGCTCCTCAATCAGAGGGAGCGAGTCGCAAATTTTTCGTACTTGTAGAACCCGAAAAAGTGATAAAGGCTGCACACAAAATAGGCTGCAGAACGGTGGAAAAAAAACGTGTACACGCTAATGGACGGGTTGTGGAAATCTGTAAGTCAACTTTCATCCACAGGAAAACCCTTTCACCATGGCCGCCGGACCGATTTTGGGGGGCCGAAGTTAGGTACAGTCCTGGAGACTTCTTCATTCAGGGAAATCCCACCACCTTTTTCTGGCTACTGCTGCATTGTGTGGTAGTCGCGATCAAGAGATTAAGCGCAGCTCATTCCCAGTCATAGCTTGGCGGGAGAACACACCTGCAACGTGTAGACTTGGCGACGGGAGGTGAAGCGAAGTTAAGTTAACCTGCCTACTGTTAAGTCTTGATAAAGCAACAGCATGGTACTGTGCCCACACAATTTGCGAGATTCGGTGCCAGCTACGGGCTCAAAGTTGCGCCCCCCTCCAGAATTCAAAAGTGCACCGGTCTTGAAAGAATAAACTGGCTCATTACGCCTTCGGTTTGGTGCAGACTATCCTCTAACTTGGAAAAGCGCAATTGCGCTTTTAGGGTTCGATTCAAACTCCTGACCACATTCTAGGTCAGCGGCAATGGATTTGAAGCTGAAGTCTGCTTTGTCCAAACGCAAAAGTCGCGTGGTGCCACATATGGAAGTGAACAAAGAAAAGATTTGTTTTCACGTGTCCAGCGTTGTCGGACAAAAATTTTGAGTATTGGGGAATTGTTTTATTTATTTATTTACTTACTTACTAGGCCCCCAAAGGCCTCATTTAAGGGGTACCACATGAGGGGTTGGCGGGGAGTATGGCAGTTGTGACAAAACTAATTTTCGATGGAAGTCTTGAATTGTTGGAGATCTGTTAAGGAAGCTACTGTTAAGGAAATATTGAATGTAATGGTCCATTCTTCTGATACGTAGTAAAATTTATCTTTTATTGTTTGCATAGATCACGTCGAAATATTAAGATTGCCATAGAAAAACAGCGGGGAACGCTTTTGACTACAGGAAAAAACTTTAATAGCAACAAAAATGCAAGGCTGTCGAAGGGGGACCTGCAGATATATTGATTGTTATAGAAAAATCTTACAATATATGAAAGATTGCGTTCCTAAACTCTTTCCCGTTCCAAAATGCATTTCTCCGGAATTGATGCGTATGAAATTGCTTGTGCATCCTTTAAAACTGCAGTGCTTGCATTTATACGTAAATTTATGGAAAAGTTTTGCTTTGTTTGTAGACGCATCACGCTAGGCAAGAAGTGCCACAGGCACTTCATAGTGACGCATGCTTATTTGTTCAAGCGTACTAGGCACTTCATGACATAACCTCCTTTCGCCCTCCAGAACGCTTGAAGCGCAAGCAAGCGATTCCGCAACTGTTAACCACCGGGCATCGCCACGACATTCGCCTGAGGTGTCAGATCCAGCTATAACTTGCAAAAAAATTATTCAATTATATCAAACACAGCATAGCCGCTTTCATCCCCTGCAATAGGGCTAACCAAAAGCGAGGAGCGCTGGCTCCTTCACTTATATACCTACACGGTATTGCGCCCGGCAGTGCTGCAATATTTCAATCTGAATTTTAACGGGGAGTGTTCGCATTGTGGGTGCGCGTTCTAGGACGTGTACCACATGGTGTGGGCATGTCCCTCTAACCCTGCTTACCCCTCTTTCCCCTCACCTACCCGAGAGAGCTGGGAGGCTGCCCTGCTTGGCTGGTCTACGTTATGCCCGGGATACATGCGGCGTTTTTTCCGACGATGTTCGCGCGGCAGAAAACGTCGTGGCGGCGCGACGCCCGGCCGGAGATACATGGAGCGAAAAAGCGGCAGCCCGCCGCCGCGTATCTCTCAGCGCGAAAGCAATATGATCAACAAGTGGCAAATATCATTGAGCGAGGAGCTCTTTGAGAGCAGCGACGCTGACTCCTCTGTTCGAATAACGAAACTTCATTTAGAGACCACTGTACTGATTGCAGCACGCGTGCATAGATATCTACTAGGTTTTGAGTGCTCGAATGCATGCGGTCGCGTACCTTTCGATGCCCGCTCAGCCGTGGCTACTATCGGCTGCGTTTTTCTTCGGCACCTTCGCTTCAGGGAGGAAAAGCGGGCATTTCGAGCCAAGATTAGGTCGTGTTCTCCAAAAAAAGTGACATTTCAGGTCTAGTGAAGCGTTTATTTCCACGATAAGAACATTTCCGTGCAATAAACACAGCAGTGCTCGTCGGCCATGGCGGCCATGTTGGCGGCGAAGGCAGCCAAACCGGAAGAGCGGGTTTTCTGCGCTGCTAATGTCTTTTTCCGGCTGCCGCTTCCGGTCTCGCCGGACGCCGCGCGTCAATATCTGGGGGGCCAGATCGGCGGCGGCGGGCGATTTTCTCGAGGCCGGGCGTCATGCGCGCCGTCGGGCGAAAATCGCCCACAAAACGCTCCATGTAAAGAGATCTCGTCGCTATGACCCGAGCTGCCGCGGAAGCCGCAGGGGTCCCAGAGTAGGGACCTCTCCTAGAATTTGTAAGTGGCTAGCCCTTAATGCTAGTACCCACTCTCTCCTGTAAGTAGGCTTGAATAAGTGTGTTCCACCACCACCACCACCCAGTGGGTTACAAAAGCACCTGTAATGCTGCTGGACATACATCACGTTCTTTATACGTTATTTTGCGCTTGCATTTCATGCTCAGAAGCACGTTCAAGCGCATGAAGTAAATCGCGCGATTATCAAGTCTCAACAAAGGGCTGTTTTTATCTGACAAGCTTGTGTTACTTGGAACACCAATTGGGCAAGAAAAATCAGAATTGGTCGCCGTACCAGCAGCTTATCTAGCGTAGGCGATGAATGAAGCTTTGATTCGGAGCTCGTTGGACCTAACTGCCACTCTCACGAAAAAAAAGTACAATGAAAAAAGTGGTACTGCCTTAAAGTAGCTAAACCGAATAGACATGCGGAAGCATGTGTTTAACCTGGTTGGCTCATGGTTCTTCATTGCGGGGTCGTCGGCACGTCTGGTGACGATTTAGACTCAGGTTAAGTTTGCTACACTTTGACCTTAGCCAAAAGGACGAGAATAGAAAGTAAGCTGATCTGGTCTGCTCGCGCTGCAGATGGAAGGTGATGAAGACGACGATGTGCAATGCGCTGCGCGAGACTGTTGCGGAGGTTGCTGCGGAGATGCATAGTGCTCTCGTGCAATGGCCAGCTAAGCTGTTCTGTTCGCGTCGTACCAAGGGTTCGAATCCCAGTCACGGCAATAATGTATTTATTTCACAGGTACGACGCTGCGGTTGCTATGTCGCCGTTTGTATGCGCTCAGCACGAGCCCACATACATTGCAAGATCTTTCTCGAGCTTTGTCCGTCATAACAGTGCTTCCGCTGTAGAAACAGGGCAAAAATGTTTCCCGTGCTTCCGTGGTATAGGCAGGCGCAGCGTTCGTCAAAAGGTCTGAGGGCTCAGGTTCTGCTTTTCAGCGGTATAATTTGGGCACTTACGACTCCCGCGAAGCTACTACAACCCTCAGTGGGGATGGTAAGACACTTCCTCACTCTCGAGAGTTTTTGAGCCTCGGTGTGTGTCAAAAATTCCCCACTAGAAGGCTCAAATTCTGGCCTCCAGACTTTTAACCAACCCGGTACATGAAATGCATTCTTAATGAGCGCTCACTTCCTTCGTTCTCTTGTTCTGTTTAATCTCACCCCAATTTCACCGCACCAACAGAACTTCGAGTCGTTCAAGTTCTTCTTCGGCGTCTGCTGCGGAGATCGTTGCATCGTCCCACCCGAGCACAACCCGTGCACATCGGGGCCCAAGTCGACCGCGCCCAAGCCGACTGTGCCCGAGTCGACCGCGCCCGAGTCGACCGCGTCCGAGTCGACCGTGCCCACGACGCCCGAGCCCGAGTCGACCGAGGCGACCGCACCGCCATCCTTTTGCTTCGACGCTTGCGACAGGCCGTGCGTTCCGCGGGAGTGCGGCAGCAAGCCCACGGAAGACTGTCGCAAGCGGTGCGTCACCAAGTGCGCCTCCGCCTGCGGCATGGACGACAAACCGGGTTCTCGGCCGCAGGATCCAGACCAGTACAAGCCGAACCAGCTATGAAGAATTGCTGCTGCTTGGTTCGGTGCTCTCCCGGGAGCCTGTTTGCCAAACGCTGTCAGTGCAGTCATGAGGTCCGTCTACATAAAAAGCAATCACGTTCCCCCTTTACTGGCTCTTTCCTCCTCGAACTTCTTTGCTCATTATCAAAGTTTTCGGTAAATTGTAAAAAAATCAAGCTTGTAATTATATTTAGTGTGTTCGCATAAGAAAGCCAATGTTGAAAAAATCCAGCTGTACGTGCGTCTGAAGCCTTGGATGGCTGGTGTCAAATTGGAAAGAAGGTTATTCCCCTCTCCACTTTTACAGAAGAGGAGGCAGAGGAAAGATGAAGAGAGGGTGGCAGGGCGACGGATGGCGGGTGGGGGAGAGTGATGAGGGGTACGATGTGTCCCACTGTGAATGCTGGATTGGATCGGGAGACTAGAGCGGGGCTACGTAGTGTCACATGGTGATCGGCAGACTGGATCACTCTAGCTACTCGCACGGTCTGAACACGTAAGGGGCAGTGGCTGCTCCGTACGTGGAGGACACTAAGGCTAACGCATATTTTGCCGCACCGATCGCATCGATCGTCTAGAACTTTTTGCACTGGAACCTGATTCTACCGGGTGTTCCAGGGAGGCTGATCACTATTAAAAATGGGTTTTTGAGGTAAAGAGAATCTTTTTATGGCACAGTAGTCCCAGTGTTGGCGGACGTCAATAAACAAGCGAATCATGTAAACTAGTAAAGTGATTACCTAAATTCTGATAGTTAACTTTTGAACTATTCCCGATTGGCACTTGATTGCAATTAGAGATTTGTAGCCGGCCATGAGTAATTGCTATATCAGTTTTTAGAATTTCGAAAACGGGCTTACCCTCGCCGATATGGCTAGAGTAATGCTGGCTATACATCGTGCCAAAATACAGGGTTTTTCATCTAGGACTTCACACAATTTTTAAAAATATAGCTTTTTGAGTTAGAAGGGCGCTTTTTTCGGCATAGCGTTGTAAGCAGTGTAGTACATCGGAATACGGCTAAGACGTGCTAGTTAGGGGGCTGGTTAAATAATGCTGAATAGTTCAGTTCTTAACTATTACCGTTAGGCTCCTTAATTACTGAGAGACGTGCAGCCCACCGTAAGTAATATCCATATCAGTTTTTAGAATTTTGAAAGTGCGGTTACCCTAGGCGCTGCGGCCCAACAAATTTTGCCTACATCGTGCCAAAATACATATGCTTTCGAGAAGCTTGCAGGCAAAGCAACCTTTCCACTGCACGCGACTCGTCGAAATGTAGCCAAAATTTATTGGGACACAGCGCCGCGGATAACCGCACTTTCAAAATTCTAAAACCTGATATGGATATTACTTACGGTGAGCTACGCGCCTCTCAATAATTAAGCAACCGAACGGTAATAGTTAAGAATTTAACTATTCAATATTAGTTAACCAGCCTGCTAGTTAGGTCGTCTTAGCTGTATTCTGATGCACTACACCGCTGACAATGCTATGCCGAAGCAAGTGTTTTTCTAACTCAAAAAGCCTATTTTTATAAACGGTGTAAAGTGTTAGGTGAAAAAGCCTTTATATGCTCTCTCGAAAAGCACGCAACCACAGCAACCGCTCCAGTACATGTAAGTAGTCGAAATATCCAAATTTTGTCTAGCCGCAGCGCCGAGAGTTATCGCGTTTTCGAAATTCTAAGAATTTATATTGCTGTTACTAATGAGCGGCTACAAATCTCTAATTCCAATCCGGTACCCAAAGGCAACAGTTAAAAGGTTGCTCAGTACATTTAGTTATTCGCTTTTCTAGTTAATTAGTTACGGTAAGGCTTTTCTGGGGGAAACACTGTCGACCCTCCAAATTGTAGCAAAAGTGTGGGAGCTGTAGCGTTCGAATCAACGTGACATCTACCTCAGAACTGTTAGTCGCAACTTGAGTCCGCCACCAATCGGGTGTCGAACTATAAACAAACAGATGCATGGGCATCTGTGTAATTGAATGTGGGCAGAGTCCCCAGACAGTGCCTTGTATGTGTTAGTGCATAACGGTGCAGAACGAGGCTCTACGCTATCAATTCCAGAATTTGTGCATGTCTGGAAAAAGAAAAATCGAATAGCATAAAAACATTTAGCTGTGTGCAGTATCCAAGAGAACGCGCATGCCAACACAAACAGCCTAGCACAGCCTAGCACCACCGCTGACTAACAACCAATTGGTTGTTAGTTTTTCTTTGTTTTATCCATTTGTTCAAAAATGTACCAACCAGCCCGAAATTTGCCCTCTTCTGGAGCCTAGCGGATATCTCTCCTTAAATGACCTCAATAAAGACTTTTGTACGTTGACAACTAATTCAGAGCTGAGCAAATCTGTCGTAACATGAAGGCCGCTGCCTCCGAGACAGTGTCTAGCACTACCAGTGCCGTCAAGGTGGCAGACGACTGGGTCTGAAAGAGCCACTAGCAAGGCCGTGCTCCACACAAGCAAAGGCAGGTGGACCTGATGGACACACAGGAGGTTCGGTGGATGTCTCACAAAAGGTCAAATCCTCACATAGGGGGTCCTAAGTGCTTCCAGACTATATGGTGTTCCGGAACAAGGCTTCTTTGTTGAAGGAGAAAATACACATCGAAATACGTGGTTATCTTTCTGTGTGTCTTACGAGGCAGCGAACCTATGGCTTCATTTGGCAATGTCTAATATGCATCGTAACCTGGCTAAACGAAGGGATATCAGGCAAGCGCTGACTATTAAATTTTGTTCTCAAAGACGCGCATGATGTAAAAGTAGGCTTGAATACAAGCGAAAAAATAAACGGCATGAAAAGCACGTCAGCCATAACTACAAATGGTGTTAAATCTACTTCAAAATTCTTTCAGGAGAACGTTTGAATTGCAATGATCTCCTTGCCAAATATTCATAGCAGCACACTAGCGGAATTTGTGTAGTATGCCAAAAGTAATAAAAAAACAAGAACTTGCGTCAGCCAGCCCTGAAATTTGTACAAAGTGTGCGCTATTTTTTCTGGGTGATACGTATCAGCACCGCATAGGTGTTGGCTGTTGTAACCTGTTTAGTTGGAAGGAAGGAAGGCCTCAGACGTTGCTGGCACATACCCACTACAGGGGAGTGGCCAAGACACAGGCGCTGATAGGGGTTTAGTTGATAGGGGTGAGACATCTTCCCACGCAGAGGGATTGGCCAAGGTTCAGTAGATAATCCCAATGAGGTATTTGCGCGGGGAAAAATAGGCGTGAGAAGACTAAATCAATATAAAAATGGTAAAAGTCAAATGAATTAAAGAAATATGAATTACCAGGAGCAGAATCGAGCAATTTTGGACATGCGACAAATTTTTGTATACAGCTATCAAGATAATCGATCAGTTGCACTTATGTAATCATGAAGGTAGCCGCAGACACTGCTTAACGGGAATCCCGTTGCGCTCGCACCGAACGAAAGAATAACTGGAAGAGACAGAGGGAGTCCTAACCTCGAAAGAGGGACCTCGAAATACTGTTTTCTCTGAACTGCGAACCGCCGGCAAGAGAGGAGAAAATGATCTATTGTTTCAACTTGCCCACATGATACACAAAAGTTTGTCGCAGCGAACCCACATCTGCATAAGTACAAATTTAAGTGAGGGATTCTGCATCGCAGAAGCGTCATTGACACCTCACAAAGCCTTGATTTACACCACCGTATATTCCATGGGAACATTAAGTGGTGAAACACGGTATTGAGCAATGGATCACTCAGGTTGGCTGAAATATGTTGGAAGCGCAGGAAACGTGAACTTTCTAAAAGAATGAGGTGATGGACGGGATAGATTGCAGGAGCGCTGAGAGCTGAGGTTGCTAATAATTCAGCCACCTCGTTTAGATATACGCCCAATGCCCAGGTACCCAGACAAAGCGGATCTCGCGCACTGTGCGCGGAACAAAAAACCAAAGCGAACGATTCAATTGAGATTTCGCCGAATTTTGTAGAAAGACTAAAACTGAAAGGCAGTCTGAAAGAATAAGAACCCGTGCAACATGCCTAGGAAGTTTGAGAAGAGCCAAACTAATGGCCAGAAACTCTGCGAAGAATATAGGAGTATAATCTGGGATACGAGCGGAATAGCTCCAACCGTGCTCCTGCGAATATATCCTAACCGCCGCCTTCCCACAGCTGCCGGAGGCATCGGTGGAGATAACAGTATGAAGAGAAAAATTCTGTAGGTGTTCAGAAAGGAGACCATTTAGGATATATGGGGGCATATTTTTCGCATGGGACGGGAAAATATGGTCATAATAGAAGACGGCGTCAGCCTGCGTATCTGCAACTTGTTGCAAGGAGATCAGATTAACCTGAAGCGGGGCTAACAGATTCTGCGTGAACCTAACTTGCGGAAGATGATAGCGTGGCCAATGATTAGTGAAAAACAGGTGTGGTTGGGATAGAAAAATGGACTACGAACGCCGGGGGCCGTGTCAAAAGATCTGAGGACAGTACGCACTGTTAGAAAATCAAAGCGGGAAAAGAGATCGGGGATACGGACTTCCAGATAAAGGAGAGCGGATGAAGCTGCTTTTGGGAGCCCGGGGCATAGCCGTAGGGCACGCCTTTCCAGTAAAGCTAATGGCTGCAGCTTGTAGTTTGCGCTATCAGAAAACAAGACACAACCAAATTCCAGAATCGGTCTCATATAACCCTTATAGAGCAACAGTAATGTGTCACGACGCATGCCAAACTTTTTATTGCTAACTCGTGTCAACCGGCCCAGAGCATGTTCCCCTTTAATAACATTATCCTTAATATGGTGTCGCCAGTCCAAACTTTGATCATAAGTAACGCCTCCACCGACTCCACCTGCGGAATTGGAGTGTAGCGGTATACTAGCGAGATGTACAAAGGAGATTCGGGCGGAAATACCAGCACGCCACATTTGCTGACAGTAAGTGATAAATTAATTTGGTTCAAACAGACTTCAATAGCATTCAGGTATGCCTGCAAACACGTATAGTGCATGAATATCTTTTGCTGATGCGAAAAAAGCTATACCATCTGCGTACACATAAACTGCAATGTTTGGATGAATAGGTGTGTCCCGAACCAATATGTTGAAAAGCAGGGGAGACAAAACATATCCTTGAGCACACCTCTTGATTGAACATAGGTATTTGAACAGAAAGATCCGTCTGTGCAGAAGAAAAATCTATCTTTTAAGAATTCATAAATCCAAGCATAGATGTAGTGCGGTGGATGTAGCTGAGCAAGATTGTTAATAAGGACCGTGTGTTCAACGCTGCCATTGGCTTTAGCAACATCAAGTGTCACCAAGGCCGCAACTTCTCTCTTGCGCATTCATAGTCGTATTCGGCTCTCGAGATCCACATGCGCGAACCATATGGAACAACCGCGACGAAAGCCAATCTGTGCGGAGCTGAGGCCGTTAACGTGATGAACATGCTCTGTGAGGCGCCTGTGTACTACTTTCTATTAGCTTTACTGAATTTGACGTTAAAGTAATCGGCCGAATATTGCATAAATGAAATCCATTCTCTGCATTTTTCAAAAGTAAAATTATTCTCTCAATTTTCCAACTGTAAGGAATCCGAGAGTTTTCCAATGACGCATTTACAATATCCAGAATGTTATGCATAGTGGTGGTTCGACAGCGCAACAGCACACACAGACCAAGTAGGAGACGAGACACACAAACCAGCGCTGATCTGTGTGTCTCGTCTCCTACTTGGTCTGTGTGTGTTTTTGCGCTCTTGAACCACCACTATGCGTCACCAACTAGCCCAATCTGCAGTTCTTCTCCAGAATGTGAGTGGGAAAGTCTTGGGCTAAAATCTTTAACATGGCCACAGTAACCCCATCAGATCTCGGGGCAGCAGACTGCATCGAGGAAACAATTGGGAGGAGTTCCGACACGTCCATCTCAGGATAGTCCGAGTGGGGGGTGAGAGTGTGCAAAGGTTCCGTTTTCTGCTCATGGAAACGTAAAGCCAGCCCCTGAGCGATACGTCCAAGATGTTGCCTAGCTTCCTGCGGAGACAATACCATTGACTTTGTGTGGTTGGGGGCCAGAGAGTTGTTATTCTGCGCCATGAATCTATATAAATCCTTCGTATTCTGAGGTTCAGAGAGAGACGTGTTTAAATTTTCATTATAATCCTCCTTTGCTGTTTTAACAGTTATTTTGAAAGATGCAGAGTAGAACTTATAATTTATCCAATTAGCTGGGCTCTGATTATAGGAAAGGCTTTTCCATGCTGCTTTTCGAAGACGATAAGTCACCACATATTTGTAACAAGGAGAAGCAAAATGAATGTCGTCATTGTGCTCCTCAAAACGGTGATGTTTTCAGTCACGTGGTAGCATACGTAGTAGCCGGCACTAACTGCTCTTGCTTGCATAGCCGTAAAAGCGGATCGAACAGATGCCAGGACACGCCCAGTAAGCCGGGCTCCTAATTTTCTCTAAATGCGTAAGGAACAAGGACGGCTTAGAAACACGACGAGAAGCATTCAGGTGCCTCTCATGCGATCTTTGGTGCAGGCATACGAGAAATATGAATATCGTGAGAATCCCAGGTAATTTTGTTCACGAAAACAAGTCGGCTTCTAAACTTCGCGTATTGTTAGGTCACACAGTCTTGCTAAGACATTGAGGCACTTCAGGCTGCCGATCCTACAAAGCGCTAAAAAATATGCCATTCAGTCCCTCGCCGTGGCTTTTATGAACAGAAATAAAAGTCACTGTATTTGACTCACGTTCGAAATGTTCAGGTCGCGGTAGGGTACACGAGTGGTCCGCGCCATCTCGGCAAGACTCACGTTGAACAAAAACTTCACGTACGCTGATAGGAGCAGAAAACTGCAAACTAACACCATGACGACCAGAATCCACGACACGTCGATGGGTTTCTTCGCGGGTGTCGTAGTGTCTACGCTCGCTGGGTCACCGTGGTCCCATATTGAAGGCTCATTGCTTACGGGCGGCGCTTGAGATTGCGAAGGCAACTCTTGATGTTCGGGGTCGGTGTTCCGGTGACAGCTTGTTGAATGAGAGTCGGAGCTCGAGAGACTGCTGGTACTAATGTTGTCAGTAAGGTTAAGTCCTGGTAGACCTGCTACCGGACGTTGGCATCGGTCCTTTACAGCCAAGAGCCCGTGTTCTTTGGGGGCCGCATGTTTGCTGGCTGAAGCATTAGACACGTAACTCTCCGAAGAACTCGACTCTGTGACGTATTGAAAAATAGTGGCGGGTAAACCATCGGGCCCCATGGTTTTTTGGCCGCTGCCGCGCTGCCGTGTGCAAGCATTACGAATGCTTTGAGGATGACTGCTAGCAGTGAAGACGTTGTTGGTGCCAGGATTCGGGATCGGAGGTTGGCGCCCACTGTCTTCTTCTGAATCCAGGCGGTTAGATTCGACGGAGGGGCTCTTGAAGACCTTGCGTGCACTTCGTGCTGCCGTGGGCTCCCGAATGTCATCGTTCGACTTGGCGACAAGTTCCTCCTTGCCGGCAGGCTCACTCACATTCTCGGAAGCATCTGTGGTCGACATGGGTAGCAGGGGTTGAAGACTGTCACACTACTAGTTTACAGAACGCCTCGTACACTTGGCACAAGCGGCCCAGAAGTTGCGCTAAGATCGAGATTTCCAGTGCAATCTGGATGACGGTTAAGCAAACACCAAGACGTGCATGAACGGCAGATAATGATAATGACAATAGTTATTAGCGCGCAAACATATCGGCTCGTTGGGTATATCTAATTGTTAAACGCGAACGAAACACTTTGCTGACAAAGATTAAGCAAAGAACAAAGATTGGCAAATAACAATATAAATAACTTGACAGTGAAAACACCATGAACCAAGGTTTTTTGAGAAAACAAAGAAAACTGCAAAAGGTCATCGTACTCTTCTTCATTAATGGTTGGCGAGGAGAACTTAGAAGGAAGGAGCCCCCATCGTCATCAGCGCCATGGCTGCTCGCGCGTTGCTAGGGGTGTCAAGAAGAAAAAGCAGCTCTCATCCCGGTCAACATGCATCAAGGCCGTGCAGCGAGTCGCTTGGCCCGAACCCCGACGGCCGCCGCCAGCCGTCCATCGCTGGACTCTGTGGGATACGAAGAGAGCGCCACGGCACTGCCCCGCCGAGTGCCGCCTCGCTACCAGGAACAGAGGCACGAGGACTTGGCGGACACACGCCGCGAGCCCGAAGCAGGACGCCACTCGCGCGCTTCGTCAACGACCAGCTCATCTGCCGCGGCAGTGGCAACAGGTGAGACATTTCGAACCCTTTCACTAAATATATGATCAACTGGTTACATCGAACAGTGGTCAGATACACCCCGTACGGTGTGACATTGGGGCTTGTAAGTCTTGTGCAGTCCACCACACAAAAGAAGGGGGTAGGAGTCTAAGTCAGACACTAAGCGGATTCGAGTGCTTGTGTATCGTGGTTCCTGTTTTCTCGCCTTCTATGTCGAGTACTGCGTAAAGTTTTCAGACGTCGTTGCTTTGCGTACGTTTCATACCCTGACTGGGATTAAGCATAAATGTTCCTGGAAATATGACCACAGGACGCTTCCAGACAAAGCCGCTGACTGCCGAGTCATTGCAGAGCTTTAGGGCAGGGCTTCAAATTTTAGAATCGCTACCTTCGCAGCGTAGAGTGGCTTAATTGTAGGTAGGAGCAGCAGAGTATAATAATAGGGGTATTCCATAGCATAAAACTAGACGCTCAGCTATAAACCTCGCGGAATAGATTTTATGTAGTTATAGTGCATTGGAATAGCCAAAAACGCTGTAAGAATTATAAACAAAGATCCGCGTTCGGAGTACTGAAGGCCTTACGACGACCAGAACCTGACGAGATTTCTGCTCCTTAAGGCCGCTGCAAAGGAAACGCGTAGTACATTGTCGGGAAATCATTCACGGATTGAATCACAAATGCACATGAAGCCACAGCAATTGATATTTCTAACGTCACCCTTAAAGAAGTGGAAGTTACCTGGCTTTCGTAACAGGCGCACAGCGCTTCTTGCGAATACTAAGTACGTTCTAATTGCTATTCAGGCTCACTTGCGACCATGGCGCCTTTGTTCGCTGTTTACTGCTTAGGCAGGTAGTAGTGTGGGGTCCTAAAATGCGTGAAAGCCAAGAGCACCGAATGCACGAAACCCAGTTATTGGCTTGTGGTGTTAGACCTCGCGGCGTCTTTTTCACTGAACCACGCGACCGGATTATACCTTGAAATTAACGTGTCTTCCGACAAGGATGAGGGAAGAATCCACCAGCAATGACTAAGTAGATTTGTAATCTTCCCAAACGTGAAACATTTTAAACAAATCCCACATCTTTTCTCCACTTAAAACTTCTTATTCTTGCCATCCTGTTATTGACATATGGAGATGCGAATTGCCAGAGTAGACTTCTTGAGGCAAAAAGGCAGATGACCGGTGATTGCGACTCGGTCTTTCGGTGTTGCTTGTTGCACACCGCGTGTCATTTGGCAGCTTTTACCATGCAGATTCGGACGACGAAATCCGATAGCTTACGAATCAAGCTGTTACCACAAACGCGGCGTGCAGATCGCACACAAAAGACTGGTTATTTCCAGTGTGCCCTAGCGATTCTCCGGACCACATTAAGGCACTGCGCGATTGCTGGCGCGATAGGAACCCCATTTAATGATCATTGTATCATGGCAGGGTTGTCTCACTCAACTAGGAAACATCGCAGGGGCAGGACGACACCTAAACCAGACAAGGCGCTTTCTTCAGTGAATCCTTTGTCGTGAGGTATTGTTCTGAAAGAGCGCCTTGTCTTCCATCTGTAGTTCCGTCCCTCGCCCCGTTACTTGTTTATTTGCTTGTTGTAACATTCACACATGCATCAATTATGCTTAGGAAGCGTCGTGTTCATTGACGGAGAAGTTGCTAAGGCTAATTTTCTTTTGTATATGAACCACTTTCGTTGCTCCTAAAAATGTAAATTCAAGTCTTTTTTGGCAAACATACCGAGCCCACAGGCTCTAGAAAGGCGCCTAAAGAGAGGGCGTACCTGATTTTTTTTTCCTGTTCGTTAAGTGATGGGCCACGTACTCTCAAATTCTGCATTAGCCCAATTGAAATATAACACCATCGATGCACAGCACTGAATAGCTGGAACATACTTCTCAGCAGGTGTAAACATCATCAGGGCCGCGTTATCCTGGCCCACTGACGTGGTTCGGTGGTGAGGAAGTTCAGCTAGTGCGCACAAAGTCAAAGGATTGAATCCCGGCTCTGGCGGCTTAATTTTGATGTAGAAAAAATTGTTCACTGTGCAAATATATCCAGGAGCTTTGGGTGGTTGGAATTCATTCACAGTGCTCAACTAAGGCATGACGCCTTTTTATCTTTCCCTTCTTTCCACTACCTACTACAGTGCTCACCATATGGTGTGGTTGAGGTGTCACCTATGATGAGGTGGTCACTGGGTTTTTCAGACTTCCACCAACAGTCAAGAATTACGACACGGTAGCTCTCTTCGCATATTTTTTTTTAACGGTCAGTTGAGAGGTTTAGAACAGGAGGCCCTACCTGTTCTGGAGTTATGGGAGTAGCGGGCATAGTGCGCATGAGCAGAAAAAAAGCAACGCCCGGATTATTGTTCTGCTCATGCGCACAGGCGCCCTGCTGTTCCCCTGTGCCCCTAACCGGTAAAAACCCGTTATTCTAAAACTCGCTATGTCGCCCTGCGTGCAGCTTCCTTCTCCCACGTTTTTTCGTTGCCTCTTGAGAAATATTGTCCAATACCTTCTGTTCACAGTGGGGATCATTCTTATTGTGTATGAGCTAGAGCGTTCCTTTCAATGCTATCGCGATACTGCATCGTGGAAGTTCGAGAGGCCTTCGCCGGCATCAGGAAACCACACGTAAGAGACACCATGCGAGGCGGAACCATCTAAGAGGCGTGGTTCGCGCTGAGGACATGCTCTTCCGTATTCACGGTAACAATGATTCCGACTGTAGCTGTTTCCATACCTCCGTCTAAATCGTTCTCCCCTTTCAGCGACTCCACCGTTGCCGATGGCCGAAGGCGTGGGAAGCGCAGGAGGTCCCATCGGCAGCTTGGGCGGAGCCCGTCGGACGCCCGCAGTGTCCAAGGAAATCATCTTGGTGGTTTGGATCCTTGTGGCACTGTGCCTACTCCTTCTGGCGCTCGTCTACCTCAACCTGAGCGCCGCCCACAGGCCCCGTCCCTATTAGGGGCGCTGAGATCGGGGCCAGATTGACCTCTCAATGCTGAACACGTCCAAAAAGAAAATCTTCGGAGCGCCTGGCTTGTATTTAATCAACCTTCATATTATAAGCTCGTAATTCTCGGCTATCGAATTATAACTACGGCTCAATACAAAGTTAAATAAAACAGTACTACAGCTGCAATACACACTCTAGTCTTTGTGATCGCTGTTCTGATAGTCTGCGGAAATTATGGGAACGCTTCTCAGGGTTTTGTAGTGAGTTCATAATCTACTGTGAGAGTTTAATATTCTTGAGAGAAACGCAAACGAAGGTTAGTGTTCATGATATTACTTTCCTCGGAATATGAACTCCAATACTCTGATTCACACTGATTCACAAAACAAATAGGTTATTAGTTCCGCCTTTATCGCTAGGAATTTAAAACCCTCGTCCACCCAGCTGACTACGGCGGCGTTGACGACAACGCTTACAGGGCGACAACTGTAGCGATGACAGTGCAACAGGGGCTTTTCCAGCATTTCAATTTTGCTTTTATGCCATTGTGAAGGGGCAGTGTTGCCAAGACGAATGTTCTCATGAATGTCAACCCCGCCACTGCAAGATTAACTCCTGCTGCGGAAAAAAATGGATGACAGGATATTCCTCAGTGAGCGAGCCACAACAAGCCCCCAGATTAGCGTAAATAACGTTGTGCATCAGGCATCGCCATAACACCTCTGTATAATTTATCAGTTAGGCAACAGAGACAGAGGCAAAAAGAATTCACTTACTTTTATAACAAGCAAAAAGAACAATGCCCTGCCCAAACGAAGACCTACTTTAGAATTTCATGCTGCCAACATTTCGATAGATGCCCATGCATCTACTGTGTAGTCCAACAATCGGCCGCAAAATGACAGCGCAACTATAAAAACGTTTTTACGACGAAGTCCTTGATTCGAATTTTTTTATACGGTCGGCTCGTTTTCCCAGCAACTTTAAATTTGAGACGGCTGCTGTTACTATAGAGCTATCCACAGTCCATGTAGGTGTGAAGGCGCGAGTGCGGCGAATCGAGCTATTTGAGCGCTTTGGAGTCGTCCTTCGTGAATTCTGGCGGCCAGCGTGTCGCATGACGCAGTATATCCGGGAGCAGACCGAAAGAGAAGAACAAGAGGGCGATGAGCATCAGTACGAGCACCGCCAGAACCATCGACAGGAACAGCACCAAGTCGGACGGGGGTTTCTGCCCGCGCACCCCTTTTCTTCGGTGGCGACGGCGATGACGGCTGCGATCCGCAACGACTACGAGGGCCGGCTCCACATCTGGAGCGACGGGCTCTGCAAGTCGAGGGCAGAGGAAGATGATGATGTTGTGCGCTTCGGTGGTTAACAGATTCTGGTATTTGTGAGCCGCTTGAGATAAACCTGGATCAACTTTCTCCGGTTTGGATCTGCACCAAACTCTGGCCAATCCCCCACCTTGGGTATGTGCCATCGCTTTTGAGGCAACAACACCACCACCCAGCTTTAGACCCTCCCAGTGCGATTTTTATACAACAGTACAAGACGAGAGTTAATGAGATAAAGAATTGCATGAGCTAACGTAATGCTTGACACGAATAATTAAGTGAAAAGCTGCCGTCGTGGCGAGGTTCTCGCTGTTGTTTGACATTGCACCCAGTGTTTGACTGATAGCATTGCGCCGCCCCTGTGAGAAGGATCCTATACAACCTAACTGCTTTCTTTCCTCCTAATGCATAGCGTCGCGTTCTCTTTCTGGAAAAACCGGCGTAGTTTCGTATTATCCTGGTCTTGCACTAAATTCCAGTTTGATGGTAGCGTATATCAGGTTTAAAATCCCAAACCGACCACAGTTATAAGGATGCCAGAGGAAGGACTTGGATTAATTGTGATAACCTCGTGTTCTTTAAAGTGCACTGAGATCACACAGTACACGAGCTTGAATGCTGGCGTAACAGACCTATGCCAACCGAGTCAGTTGTGCAGCCTTACCAAGAACAGGATCGTAGCCCGTGGCGGAAGCTGCGAAATCCACAATCCCACCAGCAGCGGGAGTGATGGAAGGCGGGGATAGTGGTGCTCTGGGAGGAGAAGATGTACCATAGGCGGCCTCACCAGCGTCAGTACCGACGGGGCCAGGAGTAATCTGGAGCGACGGGACATAATTCCGGCCAGCAAAGATCGGTTCGATCGGCTCTTGATATGGACCCACAGTGACTGGCTGGAGCGGCTGTACACACGGAACGCTAGCGGCTGCGTGCTGTACCAGTTCGGGATTAAGGCCCCCAGCACCGAGAGGCAGCCCCGGCTGGGCACATGGATCGGCAGTAAGCGGGACCAGACCAGGGCGAGACCCCATTGGGAAGGCAGGTGCTGGGGGAAACGGAGTGCCAGGAGTTGGTGGTGGCTGAGGACATAGGACTCTTGCCGCACCCTGCGGCAGGGCTCCTGAACAAAAACCCCCCGCCGCGGTGTACTGGACTGGCTGAACACACGGAATGCTAGCGGCAGAAGGTTGAGGTGATTGAAGATACGGGCCGCTGGGGTTGCCGGCTGTTGTTGTTGTTGTTGTTAGCCTATCAAAAAATGGCACATACCCACACTGGGGGATCGGCCAAGAATCGGGTGGCTATTCAACTGAACTCAGTTAACAAAAAGGAAAAGCACGTGGGAGCATAACACCGGTGAATTTTTCGTCAAGAACAGAAAAGGGATGAGTGTTTTGATTTTAAAATTTTAAGAATAATAATAAAGAGAGTGATTAAATAATAATGATTTAGTCAAAATGTAATAATTGATAGAAAAGAAAAGGTTGAAACACTTAGCAAGGCAGTCGGTTAGATTCTATCAGGAAATTTTGAACAGCGGTGCAAACAGATCTGTGGCTGAACCCAAATGTGGTGGCGCCAAATGATAGCAAGAGCGGGCTGCTCAAACTAAGGCCAAGATGCTGCAAGGGCTCCTCCAGCAACCTTTTTCTCAGTGAGTTGAATCGGCGACAATACAGCCAAAAATGTTCAATGGATTCTGGCTCACGGCAAAATGCACAAAGGGGAGAGAGCGCCGAACCCGACTTGTGTAAATAGAAATTTAGAGGGGGGATGCGGCAGCGTAGCCTCGTCAGTGATACTTCAAGCTGCCGAGAGCAACAAATTTTCCTGTTCCAATAATATTTAAGGTGCTCATAATCCGCCGATGTTAAAAGTGATGTGTTCTGCGTGCTTAAAAACGCACGTCGCCGAAATCTAGATGCTGTAATGTAGGCTGTAGCCGGGATGATTGGCAACACGGGGCCGCTGAGGGAAGCCTTTGCGAGATTATCAGCAATCTCATTTACTGTCACACTGCTGTGGCCGGGAACCCACACTAAATGAACAAGGCTCAAATGCGGAGGAAGTAGGGATAAGAAAGTTGATAAAATGGGACCGTCAACCTGTGCAGCGAGTGACGAACACAAAGATAAAGAATCAGTAATTACTGCAACTGCTGTAATAGAGGGGTCTAGCTTGCGTAGAGCAAGTACAACTGCTAGAAACTCTGCTTGAAAAATAGGGGTGAAATCTGGAAGGCGCAGAGAAAAGGACCAGTATAAATGGGAGCAAAATATTCCCACACCTGCTTTTTCATTGCATTGCGATGCATCAGTGGCTATTGCTATATCGGTTGGTAGGGTCCTCAGATGATCTTCTAGAAGGCCATTTAGAATACTCGGTGGCAAAAGTTTTGCATTTTTTTGGGAATATGTCGTCGAAAACAATGTGGATAGTGGGCCCATTCCGAAGCGCAGGAAGGATATCATAAATGTTTACATCTAAAGGCCGAAGTAATCTTTGCACAAACACTACCTGAGGGGAATTGAAACGAGACCAGGGGACACCAAAAAAGGAGGTCGGCTGAGAACAGAAAATGCTTTGGGAACGGTGGAAATGGGATTCATAGATCCTGAGGTAAGTTTGCACAGTTAAAAATTGAAGGCGTGATAAGAGAGACGGAATGCGGGCTTCAAGGTACAGCACATTGATAGCCACACATTTTGGAAGGCCGATGCACATGCGAAGTGCTTCCCTCTCTAAAAGGACGAGAGGGCGAAGTTTATATGTAGCCGAGCCTGAAAACAACACTGATCCAAATTCTAAAATTGGCCTGACATACATTATGTAGATCATTAATAGCGCATCTCTGCGCATGCCGTACCGGTGATGACATAATCTCCGTAACATGCCCACGGCACGAGCCCCTTTCGCCGCGACATGGTCAATGTGAGGTCGCCAGGTGAGTTTGTTGTCATAAATGACCCCTAGGTATTTTAGGGATTGAACCTGCGGTATTATTTTTAACTGGCAAGTGAGAGAGACCACTACAGGAGTGAATAGAGGGAAAACAAGAGTAGCGCACTTGCCAACATTTAACTTCAGGTGTAATCCGCTCAACCAGTGCTCAAGTGTATTCAAATATGACTGCAACAGACCATACAGAGAATGTATATCCGGCGCAGCAGCAAAAAACGCAATGTCGTCCGCATAGACGTAAGTGCGTACATGGCGGTGGAGAGGAATTGAGCTTAACAGAATATTAAAGAGCACAGGAGAAAGAACAGCTCCTTGCGGTACACCTCGCGTTTGTCTATACCTCTCTGAATGAACACCATTATGGATGCAAAAGAATTCCCTGTTATGAAGAAATGCAGATATCCATGCCACTATATAATCTGGAAATTGAAGAGACTGTAGCCTATGTATCAGGATGGAGTGTTCTACACTGTCGTAAGCTTTGGCGACATCTAACGTAACCAAAGCCGCGACCAGGCGTTGACGACGAGCAAGGAGAATTCTGCTCTCAAGATCAGCATGTACATTCCATATCGAACACCGTGGCCGGAAACCGAGTTGGCACGGGCTGAGTATACTTTTGCGGTCCACAATGGCTGACACCCGAATTAGTAACAACCTTTCTATCAACTTTACCACGTTTGATGTTAAAGAAATAGAAATTGGCCTAATATTATCCAATTCATAGCCTCCACCCTGATTTTTAAGTAAAGGAATCACCTTGGACAGCTTCCACTCAGAAGGTATCCAAGCGTGTTTGAGAGAGTAGTTTATTAGGTGCAATAAGGAGTTGGGAGACTCTTCAAATAGAATCTTGAGCATCTTTGTGGTAACACCATCAGGGCCAGGAGCAGCAGCTGGCAATCTCTGGACAACTTGTGAAAGCTCTGATAGATTTACTTGTGAGGCATTATCATTTGGTACGACTGGTGCAAACAACAATGGTCGCATAGGTAGTAAAGACGAGAACCGCTTTTGCAGGCCTGTGGCTATTAATTCAACCGCCTGGATAGCTTCTACAGGTGACATAACTAATGACTGGACATTATGAGAGGACATGAGCTGTTTCCTAGACCGTAGAAAACCGAATAGTGCACGTCGGTTTCCCGCCTTTGAAAGATAATCGAAGTGTTCTGAGTCATATTTTTCCTTTGCGCGAGAAACTGTGCGTTTAAAGGTGGCTGCAATAAATTTATAATCACTCCAGTTATTCGGACATTGGTTATGAAGAAGGTTTTTTCATGCTGCCTTCCTCCGCCTGTAATCTCTTGTACAGTCCGCATTCCACCAGTTAGAAGAATTCCCTTTTATTGGCCTCACCAGGAACTCCGACTTTTTACGGCTTTCCTCAATAGCCAGACATATGCTTGCTGACTGGTGGACCTCGGCGATGTTAGACACTGGAGCAAGGGCAGAGCGCAACGCCGTCTGAAATCTGTCATAATTTACATGTGACCGCAACTGAGAAGACGCCAGAGTAACACGACATATGATATCAAAATGAATAGGTATATGATCACTTGAAGTGCCGCTATCAACTGTCGACCAATTCGTTACGCCAATTCCAGGACTAATGAACGTGAGATCTAAAACAGATTGAGTGTGTGAGCGAAGATAAGTGGCCGATCCTGAATTTAAGCACATCAGGTTGTGATCAGAAACCCAGTCCCAAAGGCGCTTGCCGCACGAATTAGTCCTAAAACCCCAAGACACATGGTGAGAATTGAAGTCCCCAGCCACGAGAACTGGGTTTTTACAGTTTACGAGTAAAAAATCCAGAGGTCTAACATCCTGAACTCCATTGGGGAAATAACAATTTGCTATTGAAAATGGAGAGCACCCAGGAAGGACAAAGTCTATTGCCAAAATCTCACAGTCAGGAGACATTTGTTGAAAAGATACCACAGCCCTGTGGCAAAATTTTGAAGAGACTAAAGTTAGTAAACCCCCGCCTCTTGACTGGTGGTCTAGGCGAAATGACCGGTAATTATTGATATGAAAATGTTTGTCGGCTGAAAGCCACGTTTCTTGCAGAATAATGACATCCGGATTAAGCTGAGTAGAAAGGCAGTGTAAATCTGTGGAAGCGGAAAGAATAAAGCGACAGTTCCACTGCAGAACTCGCAACGACGCTATGGTTGCGGAAGTCTAGCAGCAGCAACTGCCTGCTCCAAAATGGTATCCTTGGGTTTAGTGCCAAGCTGCTTCTTCTTTGACTTGGGCTGGGTGCCCTGAGAAGACAACGAATGAGACATGGGGGACCCACTGCGCTTAAGAAGCCGCGCATCAGGCTCCACCATCTCGGAATCATACATTATATCAACATCCCTCGAAGTACCCGAGGTAGGTACAGCGGAAGTGACAGAAGTTTGTTCCTGGGGTTGTGATGCTACTGGAATTTGAGACCGGATAAGAGAAGAGGGAATTGTTGTCGAAAGAGGTGCCAAACTAGCCTGCACTGCATGTGTAATCTGAGCCGCTAGAACATTTGTAAAGCACTCCGACACACTTGCGACAATCTTTTCTACCATTTTAGACATCGAAGCCTCCACAGCAGCCGCAATTGCCTGGGACAGCGTTGAGTCTAGCATGACACCTTGCCGAGCGGTCACACCGGCATAACCGCGTGCACGTTCTTTGACCTCTGAAATAGCGTCACGGCGCGAACAGCGTTTCCTGTCAATTATTTCCAGAATTTGAATTTCCTGAGCTCGAGAGGGACAATTTGAGTAGTTTGCAGAGTGCGCACCACCGCAAAGGCAACACTTCTCATTCTTCTCAGTGCAGGTGCTTGTTGTATGACCATCCCCACAGATGCAACACCTCAAGTTGGATTTGCAACCGCCAGCGCTATGTCCATAACGCCAGCAGTTGTTACACTGCAGAGGCCTTGATGATAATGGGTCGACCCGAAAAATTAGAGGCCATGCCTTGATTTCAGAGGGGCAGGAAGTGCCGGCAAAGGTAGCAATCACTGATTCAGTGGGCATCCGCACGTTGTTTACATCCCGGCTACAGCGGTGCACAGCAACAACACCTGCAGCCGACAGAAGCTCAAGAGTCTCTGCCGGAGACAGGGAAGAGTCTACACCTCGTACAATACCTTTCGTGCACGCCAGATGAGAAGGGATGAAAGAACTTACCCGAAGGGAGGCAAAGGATGAGGAGTTTAGTAAATCTCTTACACAGGCAAGGTCTGGCGATCTGCACAGAATCCCACCGCGTCCAAACTGGCGAACCTCTGAGATGGACTCATAATGAGAAGTCGTCGACTGGAGAGCAGCCCGAACAGCACCAGGGTTGTTCATCCTGATAGCACCACCATCCTTAGGCACCAGCGCGACAGGGATACTGCCGACACCACTGCGCAAAAAAGCTTCCAACGGTAGGAGATCAGTTGACAGAGAAGCCGACCAGAGGGAACTCCCCTGGCCGGGAGACTGGGTGGACATAATCCGGGCTTACTGCCTTACCGCGCAAAGACGCAGAGAGAAAATGCCACAATCAGCCACCCGAAACTTAGCCGATCGTTCCCAGCAGAGCAGAGCCGTCGGGGCAGCGATCAACAGGACGGCGCAAGGGTTAGATCGAACGTCGCCGACGAACGTCAGGCCGAGTTCTTCTCGTTCCGAGCTGTTGAGTTGTTGAGTCAGTTGTACGCACGAACCACTGGTAGTAACGGGCTGATGCAGCTGAAGACATGTTCCACTAGTATAACCGGCTTGCCACGGCTGTGCGGGTGTGCTTATGGCTCCACCGAACAGATGCGGAGCGACCGGAGGGAACCGCTGAGAATACATGACTTCAGACACTGAACTGCGCTCGGTGGCTGGATTCGTCTTCTTCTGCTTCGATCTCTATGCGAACCATCCTCGAACTTTTTCTCATCGCTTAACTGTAATTTATTTCTGATTGAAACCTGATGGTCTATTGGTGCTTTCCTCACATTCTTTGTACTACATTTAAAACTTATAATACCTGCGTTGTTATAAAGCGCAGTGCATTTTTTACTCATTTTAGGTATTTCAAAGCTCTAGTTTTGTGACATATCCAACAGTTCTATGCACGACTGCTCTTATCAGGTTGGTGCACATCGCAGGTAGGATATACAAGTGGCCGTGTCCCACGACAGGCGCTACGCATCCTGGGACACACTATCCACCATGACCGCATCATCACCTTGGTCCCCGACCACGAGGGCCTTGATGGCAAAGTCAGGGCGGACACCTTAGCTCGAGATTATACTCACTACTCACCGAGCGGGGCCATCCCCGCCCGCCCTATACCCTCTGTCTTCCCACTTCGCCACCCGGCGAGAAACCCAACGCCTTAATAGACGCCTCTATCCTATCCCTTGTCCTTCCCTCTCTTCTGAAGACCGCTGCCTCCTACAGCACCTTCAAACAAACACCTATGCCAACCTACACCATTTAAAACGTTACACCCAACACTTTACGCAGACAAATGTCCATGGTACGGCGACACCCCAACCCTAGCATATGGACATGTCCCCAAAAACCGACCATCTAAAGCCGCGTAATGTGGCCTTGAAGCTGTGGGACGGGAAGCTGAATAGCGCAAGTCTCGTCGACCAGTCAGCGCTCCTTTTCACCGCCAGAAGGTCGGCAGAAGCCTCGGGAGGCCCGGACTAAGCCCCACACACATGCGTTCCAGCCACCACCCTCTTCAGTAAACGTTTACTCACTCATTCCCTCACAGGCACAGGGGCGCTCGTGTTGGTGCATGCTGCAAATGCGCTGGTTAACCGTTAAGGAGTTTAGCGCTATATGCGCTTATCGTGGGTCGTACATTTATCCTGTTTTCTTATAGTATGCAGTTTTGAAACCTTGCACAGACATTTAAGACCAATTACAGTACCTCAGAGTGAAAGCAGCATGAGCCGCATGGGGAAGAGAGGGGAGATACCGTATCAGCTGCGACTTACAAATACATCCCAGGAGTCGCCATAACGTAGTAGAGTTGACAGCGACCACATGTCGCTGAGGGTAGCCTGAGTTGTGCTGTCGAGTCAAGTATGATGCACAATGATTACAAAGCTTTCACAGCTAACAAAATAAAACCAAAAGCTCTGGCCTTAGTGCAAAAAAGGGGTGCTTTTGTGCAGGTGAATCCGGCTAAATGATCAGAGGCAGCAGACACGCGAGCAACGACGAGTATTTTCACACTTGCAAAGGGCTGCACCGTTTTTCCTCAATAATTCATGTTCTACTCCTGTCACAAAACTCGGCGCATCTTCGAAAAAACCGGCGCTGCGCGTAAGCAATCGCGCCCGCGCGCGGTAAACAAAAAACAGCGGGGAAGCAACCCCGGGGGTTTCGTGATTTTCCACTCAGCTCGGCGGAGCGGCGCCAAAGTAAACATAGACACGCGCGGCGTCAATTTTTCTCGAATGTTGGAGAAATTTTTGCTTGTTGTCGACGGAAAGGGGGTAACCTTATGCGCACCAAAGGATACCCTCCCAGTTCGCTCCGGCGCCGATGACTCAGCGTGACGCGAATGACCTAGATTATTCTAGAAGGTGGTTTCCGCGCACGACCAATGGGGTATGGGGTCGTGCGCCCGGCGCAAGAAGGAGGAGTTTGTGCGGTTAAAGCTACGTGTATGTGCGCGCCTGCCTTGGCGCGAAGAACAAACAGACGCGGTCCGCGCCTATAAATGAGGGGCTGAAACCGCCGTCCGTTAGCCTCAGCCGCCGTTCAAGCTTCCGAGAAGCGCGCCCGCTCGACTCCCGGGAGAACACCACTCGCCCAGTCAAGGACCAGCGAGGCAACGTGCGCCAGTCTGCGGGACGGCCCCGTCGAGGTCCTCAGGTCGTCGGACTGTCGCAGTGGCCGGTGAACAAATCGTATTTTGTTTATTTGTCTCTCTCTGAGTTTGTGCACTTTAGGTTCAAAGATTTTGTTTAATTGTACCGCTCTCGATTGTTACTTTGCCCGAGTTGCATTGTATTTGTAAACACTTTGCGCTCATGCGAGTGATTGTGAAATCTCTGTATCGCCTCTTAGCTGTATAAACTGTTTTGTTTTGTGAACCTTTGGCTCCGACCCATTCTCTGGCTTGCTACCGGCGAAAGCTGGGCACCAAACGACCAAGCCCCTCGTCACTTGGTAGCTGGACTCCGGCTGAGCTTGCCACGCTGAGTCGAGGGCATCTCCTCTGTGACCGAGACCGCTACCCTCACACGCTCTAAGGGTGTCTGGGAGCAAACGCAAAAGTGCGCGAAGTGGTGACAACTCCTCATCATCATCATTATAAGTGGGGCTGCTGCTTCTGATGATGATGATGTACAGAGCTGGGTGAATAGAAGCCAGAGAAATTCCACAATTTCCACGAGGGGTTGCTACTTTAAGTGCTAAATCGTCGTCGAATTTGTATGTTTTTTGTTATTGATGCATGTTACCTATAGATAAAAACGGTATTTGTTACTGGTTTCGAAGTACGCTCGTCATGTCTAAATATTCCACGAATGTATAATTAAATTTGATTGTAACTTTTATTTTTTTCCTCTTGTTCGATATTCTACTGAGTGTAGTTTTTATCTGATTTTCTGATATGTTTTTTTGTTGTGGCTGCTACGTCAAGTGCTCATCACATGTATTTTGAAGCCTGGAAAAGAGGTTATAAAGCTGCCACTGAGGAGGCATGGGGCTTTAACATTTTGTCGATATCGAATAATTTTATTCGGGTCTTCGACATCGTGCACGGGAGATGCAAGAAAAGTCATTAATAGTAATATTGTTTAAAATTCACATTATTTTCTGCGTGGCTTCTACATTGGGGAGCGCACAAAGATGATACGCCGTCGGCAGATAAAGGACGAAACGCTGGATGAACTGCGCATAGTCTGGAGAATGAGGCAACGGAAGTCCCGGAATTCAATGGTCGTAGGCTTATTGGCGTTTGTCCATGAATGATCTTTCTCTCTGACGGTGCATTCGCAAGATGTAGTAGACGACGGCAACCAGGATGAGCAACAGCATGGCCAAAGTCACCGCCAAACAGAAGACCCAGTCAGGCCGTGTTTTTTGGCTCCGACGGCTAGAAGAAACTCCAGTGGGCGTCTCGAGCTCTGGAACCACGGGTTCTAGAAGCGGAAGAGAAGGAATGCGTAGGTACAGCAGGTTTGGCATCGATAGAAGGCATTAGAGATGATAGCGAATAATATGCGTTGAGCCGACTGAAAGTGGTAGAGAGGTTGAGAAGATTGCACATCGCGTTGCCCCGGCTAATCGTACAAGGGCTCTCTGGGCCACCCCACTCGGGTAATACTGAACCCATAAGCACCAAAATATATTACTTTCTTCATGCTTTGTCCTAATGCTCTGTCCAAATAGGTGAAGGTATCAACAACTCCTGCTCGACGCCGGCGGTGCGGGAAATGGACCTCCTTTTATTTTATGCCATTTTGCTCACGGTTAAAAATGGCGCAGAATGGTTAGTTCTTTTTATAATTCAATCATAACAGAACAGGTGGTACATCCTCAATTAGGTCCAGCCTTAAAATGCCAACTTTAGCTTCTTGATGTAAAATGTTCCGCCTGTGTTTTATTTTTCGTAAGATGTTTCAACCATTCGCATTTTCTGAATGAAGGTGCGAATCTTTAGATTCATATTTCTTGTTATGCTGATCACACAAGATTTGTGTCCCATATCTGCGGAACTAACGTCTTCTTTCATTCATTTCTACCTCTATCACCAGCACAGTGCAATAACCTTTAGGCATCGACAGCAAGCGTCCAAGAGTCCCTCTCCTTAAGCAGCGCCTCATATACCGTCATTTTAGCCACTTTATAAGATTAATTCCTCTAGGTCGTTTTATACTTTTTGTTTGAAACCACTCTCCTAATGCCGCACGGCCTTGAGGGTACACTGATTAAAGGAAACTACACATGCAACCGGAGCAAGTGAAGCAGCGCCCACACCCATGCGGGAAAGGAGGAACGAAAGGATTTGGATCGTATACGAGCAGCGCTTGGTATCAAAAGTTTGGGGGAGGCATCTTGTAAGATCAAGCGCAAAGACGCCAGTGCAGGGTAGGCATGGAGGGCAATTTAAATACCGGGAAACCTGTTGGCTCTTACTTCACGAAATGTAAAATATTTGGCAACCTCAATACAGTATGCCATCGATTTTAGCTGGGGTTGGAAGAGTAGAACTGCCTCGCTTCGGCAGTGCTGTAATGTTGCTATCGACCTTTCTGCCTGGCAATCCTTGTAATGGTAGAGCGTAGTGGGGCTTGAGAGCACGACAAATAGCACAACAAGGGAATCTGCCTGCTCCTACGGCGCAAAGCATCTAAAACAACACAAAACTGACACCAACACAAGTGCTCCTTTTATGGTTGCCACTGTTGGAGTTTATGACCGACTAGCCCGCATCAGTACGATGGTTAACTTCATTTCTTTGACCTAGAGCGTATTAAAAAAAAGAAATGGTTGTCTAGTGTCATTTCTTTACCGCTGCCTATGATTGGACGCTGCATGGGGTAAATATGAAAAAACTGCGTTTGTGCAATAAAATCTACAGTTTTAAACAGGAGCGTTGTATTGCCCATGGTACTCTATTTTATCAAGCCCTCAGCAAGAGCAATTGCTGCGAATAAAGGACTGTGTCGTTTCTTTTCACGTCGGTGAACAGAAATACACACAAAATACTAACACACCTTGCACCCTTCTCTGAGGCGAAGTGATAGTGGTAGCTTCCCTTTCCTCAATCCCCTCAGAGCATCCACCATCAGGCCACAATTGGCTACACAATGCCACAAATTACGCATTCGCGAAACAGCCCGCCTTCATAAGTAGATGATCCATACCCACCGGTTGGATTACGTTAAGGTTAGCTATCATATGAACGTGGAGATTTCTGTCGCGAGACATTGCGCTAACGGCAGAACCCAAATGCCGTAAACTACAAAGACTGAGTACTAGTACAGCAAAAATAAGGTATATGAGGGTCTATTGAATTTTTCGCGTAATACCATCAAATTATAAACATTTATACCACCAATACCACCTAACCGTGGTTCATACCGCTTCATTTCGAGGTTTTCACGTACACCCACAACCAAAAAATTGATGCAAGATATCTCTGTCGAAAAAATTTTATTGCTTGCTTCCAAATCCTAATTGTTGATATTGAAAGGTGTACTCTACGATACGCATAACAATTAGGCTGCACATTTCTATTACTTGATGACTGGAAAGAGGGTAATGAAATGATTTGTTTCTCAACTATTTCCTGCCATGAAAACTTTTACTGTACAGCGTGTCTGATACGTGGGAACAAGAGATATGGCTAAGCAAACGCTTAGCGCTGAGGAAATCAGGTTTCACCACTAAGGAGCGCAGCGTCTGTCTCCTCTTGTCTCTGCAGTACTCTGCGCCTGCGCCAGCTTCCGCGTCCGCATGACGCTGGCGCTAGCCGGGCCAGGCATTGCCGCGCTCCCACTAAATATGAAACTGACTGTACATCTCTTCTTACCTTTTTCTTAACGCATAGCCACGTCTAGCTTGAGCCGCCAAGTAACGACTATAATCACGAAACCTGAAATTTGGCCTTACCCAGAGTTGCTGCGACGTCATATGGCACGGGCACGTCCACAGCAGGAGTTTTAGCTGGCTGTGGCAGAGGGGCGATTGGTGTAGGTGGACCATAGAAACGCTGAGCAGGGTCAATGCCAATGGCGCCGCGCTGGATAGGCTGAGGGTAGATAATGCCAGCAGCAGTAGAATGGGCCGGCTGAAGATAAGGACCGCCGGAAGCTATCGGCTGTACTTGCAGTAGATATGGACCGATAGCCGCTGCAGGTTGCACCGGCAGCGGATACGGGCGTCCAGAAGGACTGGGCGGCGGCTCGTCGAGTGGAACCGGGCCATAGAGGCCAGGAACGGCAGAAGGGCCTACGAGGGCACCACCAGGTTGAAGCACCTGAGGGTGAGGGCCGCCAGCAATGGTTGGCTGTACTAGCAATGGATACGACCCCCCACCAGCGCTGGTCCGGAATGGCCGCACGAATGGACCGCTACCAGCAGATGGTAGAGGCGGTGCAATGCCTCGGCCGGTAGCTCTGTTGGCTGCCCGAGAAAGAGCGTTTGCGGCTGCATTGTCTTCTGGTGCTGTAGGAAACCGCTGAAAGTACATTACTGCTGTCGCTGGACTGTGTCAATGACGCTGCCCCAATGAACTCTTCCTTTTCTTCTGCTTCTGAAGATATTCGACGAATGGAGCATGTGGAACTAGACGAACTCGAGAACCTAGTGCTGAATAAAAAGGGGGGATCGAAACACGCTCCCGATGGCCCCCTTTCGAAAGAGACGGAATAAAAAAAATGCCTTTGTGCTTTGCGATGTCAGTGCACGGTAAAGAACCCAAGTGCTCAAAATTATTCCAGGACACTCCATTGTGACTTTCATGGCCATATGTGCAGCTTTATAACATTAAACGCCACATAATTATTTTTAAAACACAGCTAGTACAGCTTGGACCACTGCAATAATACGAGAGTGATGCAGCCGCTAATGCAATCCCAGACTGCTAAACCTAGCTGGGGCTTCTTGCTGCGCTGATAAGGTCCCCAAGATGTTCAGTGTAAAGAAAGTTTTCAGTGAATACAAAATTCATTCTTCCGTTTTCATTTTCTTTAAATTTACAAATGCTCTAAATTTGAAAAGCAGGCTGAGGCAGGGTTAGGATTCAGAGTGGCGAGTATGTACATAGTGGAGGACGGAAGGTCAGATAAATCAGATTGAATGGATGACATTCACTTCATAGTTATAATTACCTGAATGTCTTGGAGAACCCGCGTACACTTACGCGCCCGGCGAACAAAATTATACTATTGTGACGTGACTGGGTTGACCGAACGAACAGAGTCGGGGACGGCATAGAGATGAATGGCATGGGTCTCAAACGTGGAACTTTTTCTTGAGGAGGCTATCTACGAAAGGAATTTAACTAATCGGTGGCGGCGATAGCAGCAACTGCATGCCAGTAGCAATCCGGGCTAGTTGCTTCGTACGCAAAGAGGAAGAGAGCAGCCGTGTGCGGTGCGAGGTCAGCGCATGTTAAAGAAAACTGGAGGGGACAGTTAAGCTCCGCCTTAATGGTATGACGCGACAGAGTTAGTGTGTTTATGCTCACATATGCGGAATTGGTCATTCTGGATATTATGTCTTTACTCAAGACAGGAGTTGCAGTAAGACATGTACTTCATGCATGGTACTGAGTGCTAGCCTGGATCACATACGGCCGCACACCACACACCAGCACAGCGCTGACGCACTGCCCCTTGGTTGCGCACATGGTTGCACTTTGCATTCAGTGATCCCTGGTAGTCATGACACTTCTGGTCCTGTGGTGCAGCGGTTCAGCGATGCGCCACTGCCGTGCGATGGCTGGTGCTCCCAGCGGTGGGTCTTGTGTGGCCCAGTTTGCTCTTCCCGGGGAACCTCCCGCGACCAGTAATAAATTTCACTGCAACCTGGCATGGTGGTCAGCTTCCTCGCAATCCGATGGACAGGTTTTTATGACGGCACAAGTTCACGTGACCTAAGTGGCCCACCTAGGTTGCCGGAGCGGCTGGTTGGTCTTGCCGCTCCGGCTGCGAGGCTTCAAACAGTCGCCAGCGCCGACGCCCGTCAATTCTTTTCAACCTGAGGGTACAAACGCTCTCGCAGAAAAAAAGAAAAACGGCCCTGCATCGCAGCGAATATGTGATAAGGATTGCTCTACCTCAAGCTTTCTCCACCCTCACTTAGAAACAGCTTCTAATCCACATGAGGCAAGCTCATTAGGAATGCTTGCTCACAGAAATGATGATGATGATGTGGGGATAGTGCTGGCAAGGAGCATATGGCGCATTACCCAAAGTGCTTTCCACTTGGCCCAGATAGAAAGCATTCTGTTAGTCCTGCAGGTGGAACAGAGCTTTTTAGTGAACGAGGGATTACTACAGAGAAAGAGGTCAGGGACGGGGCTTCTTCAAAGAACGCATCTATTTTTTAGCAATATGACAAAGTAACGTCATCTGCTTTATAAAAAAAATAGAGTGGAGCGAGTTTCCGCTTTAAGAGAACTAAGAAAAGAGCACGGTTTACGAGAGAGAGATAGAGAGAGAGAGACACAGGATCAAGAACAAAACATTGCACAAAAAACATGCCAGAGAGGAGCAAGAAGAGTGGCCATTGAAAGCTACCTGGCTGCCCTGAAGGTCGCCACCGCCCTAAAGTGATGCTTGGAGCCCAACATGTGCAGTACATATTGACCCATAAATTATCACTGCACACGTATTCACTATTATTCGCGACCTGCTGAAGATCCTCATCTCCCTGACCCCACATTTGGAGATAAATATGTCATTCATTCATTCATTCATTCATTCATTCATTCATTCATTCATTCATTCATTCATTCATTCATTCATTCATTCATTCATTCATTCGCAGGAATCTGAAAAAAACGATCTGTTATCAGAAAATCAATGACGCAGTAGCAATGTCACTTCTCGCTGGACACCTTAGGCACCCCGTGAGGGAATTGAGAGGAAGGTGAAAGTGAAAGAAGAAAGAGAGAAAGAAGCGCCGTAGTGGAGCTCTCCGGAAAAATTTCGGCCTACTTGGGATCTCTAGCGTGCACTGACATCGCACAGCACACGGGCGCCTTTGCGTTTCGCCTTCTTCGAAACGCGGTTAGGTTTTAAGGCTACGGCTATGGACAAAAGTGCAGTACTGTTTTTCCTGTTCGTCGCCAAAGAGCGCCCGCGATCAGGTGACCACCGAGTGCACAGTCTTTTTCTTTTATTCGAGATGTTTGCCGTTAGGCATAACGAGAAAGGGAGAGAAAGTTAGGAGAAGGAAAGTGAACAAGCCTCGCTTAAAAAGTGGCAAAGGTTCTCGATAAAGTGATTCACGCGCCTTGCGCTAGCTTTACCTCGCTAGCTTTCCAAGTGAGAAAGAAGTGCCTCATGCATCGTGGAACGTGCCCGGGCGCCTAAATATTTCTGCAGCTGCTTCCGCGCCCGATTCCTGCGGCGCAGTTTGTTGTATCGGCCGCCGCCATCTTCCAGGATTTGACAACGGCTAACTTAGGAGGTGAGGCAGCCATTTTTATTAGCGAATTAACGACGCGCACAGCATGCTGGCAAGGCTCTGTCGCGTCTGTTTCGAGCTCTAGAAAAGCGAGAGCCCCGCCGCGGTGGCTCAGTGGTTAGGGCGCTCGACTACTGATCCGGAGTTCCCGGGTTCGAACCCGACCGTGGCGGCTGCGTTTTTATGGAGGAAAAACGCTAAGGCGCCCGTGTGCTGTGCGATGTCAGTGCACGTTAAATATCCCCAGGCGGTCGAAATTATCCCGGAGCCCTCCACTACGGCACCTCTCTTCCTTTCTTCTTTCACTCCCTCCTTTACCCTTCCCTTACGGCGCGGTTCAGGTGTCCAACGATATATGAGACAGATACTGCGCCATTTCCTTTCCCCTCCCCCCCCCCCCCCCCAAAAAAAACGATTATTATTATTAGAAAAGCGAGACAGACGCGGAACCCGGCGCCGCAACCAGTCAACGTTCAGGGCCGTTGCCAAAACGAAAAGCGCATTTAATCAGACAACGCTAAGCACAGCTATACATAGTTGTGTTATACTATACGTCGCCTTTTATTTCAGGGTTTACTCCAAGGAATCTTACAAATCCCAGGATGGCCGCCCGAGGTCGTAAGGTTGACGCTGTGCTGTGCGCCCTTGCCTTCCTCTGTTCGCTGCACCACGCCACCGGTTTCAAGGATTGGTACTTCGGAATTCCGAAGGTGGGCTTGAAGACGCAGTCTTCTTGTAGTGAGTGCCGGCAATAGCCTCCGAGTAGCCCCTTTTCTACAATTATGTTCAATGAGAACGATTCGGTGCAAACGATAGCGGATCAAGCGCTCTTCTTTGGAAGGACTTAGTGTTGTATTCAAATCATGTTCTTTTCCCCCTTTTTCGTCTCTTGTGATTAACAATATTCTGGAAGTTTTAGTACCTAGTCGTCAGTGTGTCTTGCTACTGGCATTGATTTTGTTCTCTCTATGATTGATTGCCTGCTCTGTGACTGCCCTCGTTTTGAGCGAGAGCATGCCTTCCTTGCCTTCCTTGATGGGGCTCTCGACCTCTTTAGAAACCAAGATTCTGGGGCCTTGGACAAAACCTTGATGACAAAGGACAGCGGTGAAGGCGCGCTTAAAAGGACACGGGGTTGACTTCCCGTTTATAAACTTCAAACATTAAGCTTATAGTGGTCGAAGGATACGTGAGAAACTCATTTCGTTGCCGCTGTTTCTTCCCTTTTTTCCCTATGTTCTCTTTCCCACGTGTAGGGTAGCCTAGTGGGCATCTCCTGCTTAACCTCCCTGCCTCTCCTTTCTTTTGTCTCTCTCTCTCTTGTGTGCAATTCGCACCCACGCTCCAGTGTATTGTTAGTACGAATGGAGGTTAGAGCAAATAAAATGATTGATACTAATGACATTAAGTGAACAATGTGTAATTAATAGGAATATGTGCATGGGACACCTTTTATTGGCAAAACGATGTTGGCATTGTGTTCGTGAAATCGGAAAAGGACGCTGGCAGCATTGGGCAGCAGCTAGGAGAATGATGGCAGCCCGTTCTGAGCGCTTTGCTTTGCTGTGGTTTTGGTTTTGCTTTGTCCCTTAACATTACTTAAATTTGCTTTTTTCTTTTTTAGATACAACCTGTGAGAGTGTACGCTGTAACCAGTCTTCTGGCATAAAGATTGGTTGTCTTAATCGTGAACTGCCAGCCTTCGTCTGCTGCCCTAAGAGAATTTTCTAGGTAGTCTCGGGCCACAACAAATCCTCTCTAGGTAGAGAGAGAGAGAGAGAGGGGGGTTTATTTACGGGAAAGGCAGAGAGTTTGGCCGGAAGAATAAAAATCTGGCTTGCTACTCTACACTGGGGAACGGGAAGAGAAAAAAAGAGAGGGTCACGATGGGGGGTGATGACGATGGGAGGAGGCAGATGAAAAAAAAGACAAAAAAACAAGGCACACTTTCTAACATCACAAGCTCGAGGCAAGGCCCGTGTCGCTTAATAAGCGTGAGAGCGCTCGCGCAGCCTGTACAGTTTTCGAACTATCTGGCCTAGCGCCGAGGATCAAATCCTCCGAGAGGGGCCTGGTGTGAAAAGACTATAAACCAGATGCTAGCATGAGTCTTTTTCGTACATATGCTGGGCACGCCACTAAAACAGGTTCTACCGTCTCTAGCACACCACATGTGGTACAGTCCGGGGAGTCCACTTGTCCAATTAAGTGCAAGTATTTGCGCGTGAAGGCGACGTTTAAACGTAATCTATGGATTACGTATGCAATAGGGTGTGGTATTCCGCGAGGAACAGAAAAGGTCATCGCCGGATCTAGCCGTTTAAGGCGGATGGGTCGAGTGTCTGGCAGGGCCCAGTACCTAGCCGTCGCACTCCTCATAGATCCCGAAAGGAGACAAGTGGTGTCCGGCGTAGAGAATGGCACAGCTGTGCGCAGGCAACTGCTGACGGCGCTCCTTGCTTCAGCGTCGGCGGTCTCATTCCCATCTAGTCTGCAGTGTCCAGGGATCCACTGGAACACTATACGGTGGACTTTTTCCTGAGCAGATGACTGGAGTGTAATGATATCAAGAGCCAGAGCTTGGTAGGCGGTGTGCAGTATGAAGCATCTCAAAATTTTAGCGCAGGCTCAGAGTCTGTGAAAATGCACCACTCCTGAGGCGGTTCTCCGCAGATGTGGCGAATCGCTTCCCGAAGGCCCGCAAGCTCTGCAGCGGTTGAAGTAGAATTGTGTCCTAAAATGAATATCCGGGTCGACTGCTGCGCGGGGATTACCAAAGCTGCTGTTGATGCCTTTGGTGACGCAGATCCATCAGTGTCAACATGCATACAGTTTTGGTGTTCTGACCGGATGTTGGAAAGAGCAAGTTGCTTCAGTCCGCTAACCGGCATCACAGATTTTCTTAGTATGCCAGGGACATGCAGGCATACTGAAGGCTGAGCCGTCATCCATGATGGCTGCAAGGAATGATGCGGTGAGGCATAGTCTCATGGCAATTCGGATTAATGGCAGCGCAGTGCACGTGCAAAACTGAGTAGTGTTGTGTAGTGGGTAGTGTTGATAACGTACTACAAGTAGTCGTTTAATACTAGTGAAGATGGGAATACGTGTGCTCGCAATCCAAGCACACCTGGACTTTGGTATCAAGCGCCATCTGCCGGCCACCGCTACAGCGAATGCTACCTCACTGAGTGGGAACATTTTTCAGTTGTAACTATGAACGAACTGCACCATCATCATCATCAGCCTGACTACGCTCACTGCAGGGCAAATGTCTCCACCATGTCTCTCCAATTAACCCGGTCCTCTTTGGCAGTTGCGGCCACCGGATAACCACTGTTCCTTAAGGGTGACGGAGAGAATTTCAAGAAAAGGAAAGCGCAGCAGGGGCGGCAGAAAGTTTGGTGGGCGGATATGATAAAGAAGTTTGAGGGAAACAAACTAGAGAGCGTGGTCATATTTCCGACTAAAATGTTGATCATTATGACTTACTCTTCCTACTTACTACCAATTGGGACTTCAAAATGGCTCCTGCGCTTGCACCGACAACACCTGACAGGCGTAGAAAATTATTAAGGTTTACCGATTATTAAAAATTCTAGCGACAGTTTTAATCATCGACCTTATCTCGCGGCACTCCTGTTAGCCGCACGAGCTAAACTAGTCCCTCAAGAACGATCCTGCTTTCCTCTCCGGTCGCAGATACCGGACTTCCGCATGATGGCGGTCAAGCCGCTCGCCTCGGTGCGTGACTCCGTGCTGTACACGTGTTCGGCCGCCTCCGAGGACGCAGAGCCGCTCGACATCCGCTTCCTGATCAACTTCCGCAACCTGACCGACTTCTGCAAGGACGACCTCAAGTGCAAGGCGCCGCCCATCACGCGCTCTCGCACCAACGTCGTCAGGCCGCCCCTGGTCATCTACGACTCGCAGGTGAGCAGAGTCGCGGTCGGTATACCGCCTATGCCGTACCAGGTGCGGTCAGTGCTGTCCTAAAATTCCCCGTGCTTACATGAACTCGACAGGATGCGACAGTAAAGCTGGCCTTTCTTTTTTGCGAATAGAGCGCCCCGTTTGATACAAGAGAAGCAAAAAAGAGCTTACGGGAACAGATAAAAAAAGCAAAGTTAAATAAATGAAGAGATTAGATGCTAGCGTTCAGCCCAGCTGTGAGAGTACAGCGACTGAAAATGCTCGAAGGCGTTGTCCACGATCCACTAGGCGAAGGAATTGCCATTATACGAGGGCAGCCCAGGACATTGTGTTGCCTACAAGGGAGAAGATCAGTTATGTCGGATGATAAAAAAGGCTCGAAGTCATCAGGTAATGAAGGACTCTGGCTCAGAGCATCTTATTTTCAAGCTCATCGTATTAATTTGATGAACCAGATACCTGCCTCGGCGGCCTAGAATGTGTGGACGCGAAACTCAAAAGGCGTTCGTAGCTTTGCGGTGCCAGTGCACGTTAATGAACTACAAAAGTAACTGGAACTGAGGAAAGCATGAAAGAATGTTTTATTTTCTTTTTACTTAAATTTTTGACTTTGATCAATGGGGAATGAGTAGTGTAACAAATGTTTGCTTAAAGGATAATTGATTACAGTGTAGAATAAAACGCAATCACATGCTGTCGGTGGGACATGGTTATTTTTCTGCTTTCTAGTAACCATATGTAGAATAGATGAAGACATCAATACCAGTTAAAACATGAGGTGTGTGTTGTTTTGTGGATAGGTAGGCTTTAAAACACACACACACACACACACACACACACACACACACACACACACACACACACACACACACACACACACACACACACACACACACACACACACACACACACACACGCACGCACACACACACACACACACACACACACACACACACACGCACACACACACGCGCACACACACACACACACACACACACACACACACACACACACACACACACGCACGCACGCACGCACGCACACACACACACACACACACGCACACACACACACACACACACACACACACACACACACACTGCTGCCGCCGCCTTTGCGATGCAGCCAAGTTGTCTGAGTACTCAGATCACTTCTCTGCTTAATTAACGATCATTAGGGTACTAGAACAATGAGAACAATATCGACAACATGGGGCTAGAAATACATGGGGCTAGAAATTTTCGTGTTCAAAGAAGACGGGACTAACGTGCTTTATTTTTCTTCTTGGGCAGAAAGAGCCCTTTCTCTTTAATACAATCAGATATATTTGCCTCAATGCATCTGGTAGTTCGCTTACGCACATGAGGCTGAGATTTAAACTTTTGCCACACTGGTCGTATGTTATTGCGGCAGCGAAAGGAGGAATTCGCTTGTCCGCAAAATTTTTCCGGTATTACAAAAGCCGCTGCTGGCCGGAATATAGGTGGAGATTGAAGCGTACATGTGAGCGAGTTAGCAGCGCCATGATGGAACTACCACAAAGAGACAACACGATCCAGAAAGCACACTTATGCCACCTGGTTCTTCGTGTGTGTTACATCATTTTCGCGTTTTTTTCTAGCCCAAAATGTAAAGCAGTCGGCTATAACGTGGTTTCTAGCTAGTTATGTGCACTTGCCACATAGAAAATCAGCCTTTTAATGGCGGAGAGCTATAAAAACGTCTAGCATGAGCCATGGAATCGATTTTTAGCAAGAACAAAATTCATATGGAGTTGTTCCTGTGCGTCCGTTTTAGTTCGTCCTCTATGGTGGCGCAGCTGGAGTTCAGCTCGACGGTGCCCGTGGAAGGAACGGTGTCGTGCTCCTTCGAGAACAAAAAGCGCGACGTGCTGGCCAACCTGTACGGCTTTTTCAACATCAGCCAGCGCCTTCTACCGGTCAACGTGGACGCCTCGCTGCTATGCGTCCTGCAGCAGGGCTGCCGCCTCGAGGAGAAGCACTGCCTCGGCCTCAACCACGCCAAGTACGCTGGCAGCCCTGCAGTCTGACGCTGATTTCTTCCAGCGCGTGATTTGAGAGCACGCAAGGCTATGACCCTCTCGAGCGCCACTCTTTATTCTGATTTAAAGCGAGTGAGTGAAAAACTTTTATTGAACATTTGCGTAGTTCGCCGGCAGCAGGATCCGCGTCGTCTTCATATCAGGCGATCCCGGATCCCGTCTTCGCAAGGTCGGGCCCTCATTCCAGGGCTCCGCTGAGCCGCGCTGCTTCGTAAGCGTGCTGCACCAGGGTCCTTTGGACCGTGAGCTCACTGCTGACGAGCCGGCTCTCCCATTGCTCCGCACTTGTGTGTTTGTGTTGGTGGAATTTTATGTTTCGCTCACACTCCCATGGGATATGGTACAGCGTTGGTAGCGCCCCGCACCACGGGCATGTGGCTCTGTATTGTGTCGGAAACATCTTGTTTAGTATGTGTAAATTTGGAAAAATACCCGTCTGCAGTCAGCGCCACCCGGTAGCCTCTTCCTTTGTTAGTGCCTTGTGTGGCGGAGGATATTTATACCTTAAGCCCCTGTATAGGGCCAGGTGCTCTGCATACTCCCGTCGCAGGCTCGGGTGCAAAAGTCGTCCGGTAATCCCGCTCGGAAACTCATCGCTGCCCCGCCGCGGTGGCTCAGTGGTTAGGGCGCTCGACTTCTGATCCGGAGTTCCCGGGTTCGAACCCGACCGCGGCGGCTGCGTTTTTATGGAGGAAAAACGCTAAGGCGCCCGTGTGCTGTGCGATGTCAGTGCACGTTAAAGATCCCCAGGTGGTCGAAATTATTCCGGAGCCCTCCACTACGGCACCTATTCTTCCTTTCTTCTTTCACTCCCTCCTTTATCCCTTCCCTTACGGCGTGGTTCAGGTGTCCAAAGATATATGAGACAGATACTGCGCCATTTCCTTTCCCCAAAAACCAATTATTATTATTATTATTATTAACTCATCGTTCGAGCATGGCCGTCCGCTCTTTCATTTCCCTTAATACCTGCATGTCAGGGTATCCAAACCAGGTTGTGTATGTGTTTTGTCTGAGACACGCGCTTTTCTGAGTATGTTCATGGCTGCGGCACCTATCCTTCCCCTAGTGTAGTTCCTACATGCCTCTTTCGAGTCTGTAAGTATATTTAGAGATTTGTTTCCCTGGGAGCCGCAAGCGAAAATTTAAAGCGAACATTTCTTGCAACCATCCCCAGCTTTTCTGCACGTTCAGAAACTAGCGCCATCTGTTGGCCGCCATTAGCAAAATCGACGTGACTCAAAGGGTATGTTTTAAACATGTAATCTTGAGAAAACTATAGAGCACCGAGAGATTCTAAGAGTACACGGTAGAAAATATAACGGAATCTTAAATGGTGACATAAGATCTGGTTGGTAGCTCAGAGATTTCGCGATTTCTAACACGATTTCTCAGGTCTCGTGTCACACTGGCAGCCCTAACAGGTGTCTCGCGGGGTATCGTTGCTCTACGAGCCCTCACAGATGCTCTGCTAGCCCTCACAGAGGACTCTGCGGTATCACAGATAGTCCTCCCATCTGTGCGTGCCGCGAGCAAGAAATCACGCAGAAACCTCTCAACATAATTTGAATAGGGAGGCCGTTATTCTGCAATGCACACAACTTGAATTATGATGATAATGATGATGATTAGGATTATGATGATGATGGAAATTACTTGCAGTTGTAGCCAGTGCCAGCCGGGCATGGGGTTCGACAGCTTCTACCACCTGTGCTTCGACCCTCGCCAGATCGGCCAGTCGTGCGTGTTCAAGCATCAGTGCACGCAGTCCGACCCACGCTCCCTGTGCCAGGACAGGAAGTGCCAGTGCAGAGCACGCCACGAGCTCAAGGGCGAGGGCTGCCGGCCCCTGGTAGGCCTCGGCTACCTCTGTGGGCCCACCACCTACTGCTCCACACCGCTGGCATCGTGCGAGGAGCACGCCTGCGTCTGCCCTAAGGTAACAACGCATGACGCGTAGCACGTCTTCAGCTTGTGCAGCAGTATGGTCTACTGACAGCTTAGCTGACTGGATTTCTTCCAAAGTCACCTATAGGGACAGTGCCGGTCGCTACTATGTGCATCGCCCGCTCGATGGCAACACATTCTTGAAGATACAGACAGATTAGTGTGTTGAAAATGGCGCAAAAAAGCAAGTTTCATAAAACAGAGCGGAAGGCCAGTAAGCACACCTCATTTCATTTTTCTTTTCGTAAAGAGCAAATGCGAAGCCTAGGCCCAAGTTCTTCGCTAATCGCTTTTCTATGTCTTCTAAAGAACAAGAAGCTCGAACGCTCTACTTATATACGAGTGACGTATGTATAAGTAGCACCGATCTCTCTTGACATAGAAGGCTGGGCCCTCTGGTTGACTCGGCACGAAGTCGCGGTAACTCTGTGCGACTTATCATGCCTTAATTGTTAACCACCGCTTTCATGACCGGGACGAGAGCGCCAGAAAGCCAAGCTAGTAAGGAAAGTGTACGCAGAGTTGGAGCAACGGTGGAGTTTATAAAGGCATGGATGGGCGTGATGGCTGAGCCCCTATGTATACATATAATTGTTGTTATGAGTGTATCAGCGTAACAATATAAGTCGACGCTCTTTCGGTAAGGTTGTAAGACTCAAAGCGGGAATTTTAACTAACAGCGGGAAATTTAGGAAAATGACCAACCTATACATCATAATGTCTTGTCGTTTGCTGCCCAAGAGCCACGGACTATTACAGGAGAGATGCATGGCTGACTGGCCGTTTCCCAACATCTTCCAGGATCACAAGGCGGAGAACGGGACTTGCGTGTCCACTGCGGCCATCAAGCTCAAGGACATGCTGGTCATCCTCACCTCAACCGTCATTGTCTTCACGGCCTTCACGTCCCTAGTGTGCATACTCCTACGCGACCAGCGACCGGAGGACGAGGAGGGCAACCGGTCCAGATATTCGCTCAACTCCATCAGATAGACGTCATTGCCTCTGTCGACATCAATATCGCTCACTACATATTCACCCTTGGCATTAACAGTTCGGATCATTCCATTATATAAGCTGCGCCGTAATCGCGGCAATATTCAGCGTGAAATACACCTGGGCTCATTGTACAAATTTTTCCGCACTTATACCGTAAATATAACCGCAAATCTTGTTGAGTAAATATACCATTCCTTCACTAAAACACCCCTACTTAACCATTCGCCTGTGTGCGAAGTTATATTCCCGTATCTCCTGTGGCGTAATGGGCTAGCGCTGCCGTTTCTAATTCGTAAGACAGCGGTTCAAATTCGTTTTCTACTTACACTTTTTCTTCACCGGAAGCGGGTGGAGTGGGGGAGGGAACAAACGCTGGTTAATGACATCCTAGTAAAAAAAATAAAAAAATGGGCTTGGGCAGGGCATGTAATGCGAAGACGAGATAATCGCTGGTCCTCCAGGGTAACGGAGTGGATTCCAAGAGAAAGCAAGTGTAGCGGAGGGCGGCAGAAGGTTAGGTGGGCAGATAAGATTAAGAAGATTGCGGGGATACTGTGGCTGCAGCTGGCAAAGGACAGGGTTAATTGGAGAGACATAGGAGAGGCCTTTGCCATGCAGCGGGCATAGTCAGGCTGATGATGATTTACAGCACTTCAATTACTAATCATTAACCCCAGCGAGTGCGTTCTCTGTTAGGTTGCATCCAGAGTTGCATTTGAGCCAAGATCTCTGTTCAAGCCATTCACTCGAAATAATTTTTCACTGCTATTTTGTTATTCTCCTGCCCAGCAATTTGCTGTGCGCAAATCATTTACCATTCCCCATGGAATGCGTGTTGCCTTTAAGGCTCCATTCTGAGCTGCTTTGCAGCCAAATTCGCCGTTTCAATTATTTTCCGACGAGTCGGGGATTGAAACATTACGTTGGTGCACTGAACTGTTGCTCTTGCACACATGTCTAGATTGCGCGTCGGTGAATGTGCGGTCCCGTATTCAGCGGCGATTTTATGTCTACCCTGCTGTGTCTCCTTTTCCTTAACGACAAGTAGCCTTGACAGAGAGTGCCTACAAAGACAGCATCATACATCTGTCTATAATAGAATAGCCTGCATGATGGATCTGGATGACAGACGCATATTCATCTCATGCTTGGAACACAGTAAACAGTGTTATTAGCTACGATGTGCATTAGAGATTAGCGTATGAAAGTGTTGAGGTTGACATAGACGTATAATCATTTCATGCCTGGAACACACTAAACTGTGTTATGAGCAACGGTGCACATTACAGATTAGCGTATGGAAGCATTGAGGTTGACAATGTGACGTCTTTTACCCGCACTCAATGACTCCTAGCCTGCAACTGCGCACTGGGCAGTCGTACTGAACGAACTTCACTGTACAGTCGCATAATGAAAGAAGGGGAAAAATTCAATTGCATTTCTGAATCCCTACCCTGTCAATCTTCACAAAACTGTGCGGAACAGCTCACTTAACTCTCATACTCCAGTAAGCTCTGGCTGATATACAAAGACAGCACGGCGCCTGATGCCTCAGTGGCCTGGGGCCTACGATTGTCTCACCGTCTGTGTCACTGCTTTTTCCTTTTCTCTGGATAAAGTCTCCTTTCTACTAGCTGTAATTCAGTACAATGATACTGCAGAGTTTATTGTAACTAAGTAGCCATAAGGCTCCATTCGGTTTAGAGTTCAGTTCTTGAGTCTTTTTTGCTGCCTGATGAGAGCATTTTTAAAGTCTGCGACAAGATTTTGCGAGATTCAAAGAAGGGTTTCTGAAGTAATGCTTGCATTTATTATGAACTGAGAATGGGCTTCTACAGTTGTAAGCCAGCCAGGTTTTTTTGTTGTTGTTTTCGGGTTTGTTCAGTGGAAAATGCAAGTGAATGTAAAACCAACAACATTTGATGACCGCTACAGTTCACCTTTCACTGAGAGGTTGAATTCAGACTTTCATTGAAAGAATGATGAATCGCTTCAGACGTTCTGTACTGTGGTTTGGTTCATGGGACTCAGAACCGCACCGTTATGCTGTAGCACCCTGGGTGCTAAACTTTTCACAGAGGTTGTACATAAGCGAATGTGATAATTAACACGTGAGAAAAAAATTGAGTAGCGGAGTAGTTAGCACCGACCTATTTATTATTTTTAAACTGCTGGCATGCTCCTTTTTGGATGGAAATATTGTGTGTGGGACACACACAAGAAATTCCAAAGCATCAGAGCAAAGACAAAGATGAAAGGAAACAGTACACAATATTTAACGGGTTATAACTGTGCAGAACACAATAAAATTTAAAGATACAGATATAAATTGTTCAAAAAAAAAGATAGATTAAAACGGATCAAGAATTGTCATTGAAATAAACGAGAGGACAACTCCGTACAATTTATAGAACCAAAAAACTTTTTTGCGAAACACTAAGGTTCGAGCCCGACCGCGGCGGCTGCGTTTTTATGGAAGAAAAACGCTAAGGCGCCCGTGTGCTGTGCGATGTCAGTGCACGTTAAAGATCCCCCAGGTGGTCGAAATTATTCCGGAGCCCTCCACTACGGCACCTCTTCCTTCCTTCTTTCACTCCCTCCTTTATCCCTTCCCTTACGGCGCAGTTCAGGTGTCCAACGATATATGAGACAGATACTGCGCCATTTCCTTTCCCCAAAAAAACCAATTATTATTATTAACACTAAGGCGCCCGTGTGCTGTGCGATGTCAGTGCACGTTAAAGATACCCAGGTGGTCGAAATTATTCTGGAGCCCTCCACTACGATGCCTATTTCTTCCTTTCTTCTTTCACTCCCTCCCTTATCCCTTCCCATACGGCGCGGTTCAGGTGTCCAACGATATATGAGACAGATACTCCGCCATTTCCTTTCGCCCAAAACCAATTATTATTATTATTATTATTATTATTATTATTATTATTATTATTATTATTATTATTATTATTATTATTAACACATTAAACCAAGACTTTAGGCAAGTATGGTGGTTACCATATAACTATATAAGGTTGCACGTGATTCCTCTGTCCCTCACGATATTGTTACCTGATGACTATATGCAGCAGAGGTAATCTGCTAGGCAGAGGATCGACGGCTTGGGGCCGCCTAACAGTACACAAGCGCGCATAACAGAGTCGTCGCCGTTCCATACACTTCGTCGTCCTCTCAGCCTCCGTAGCACTACCCCCCCCCCCCCCCCCCCCCCACCACCACCACCCCCTGCACTGTCCCGTGCGCACTACACAGGCAAGAGAGAGTGCGAATTGTAAGGCTTGAGGCGAAACGCATGTACGATGTCGGCGCGGTACGTCACCGCGGTCACGGGAAGGAGGGCACGGTAAGGGCCTGTATATCGCGGCAGAAGTTTTTCAGGCAGGCCTACACAGCGGGACGAGACTGAGAGCAGCACAAGAGAGCCATGAGAGTAGGTGACATCGTGACGGCGACAGTCATGACGTCGTTTCTGAGTTAATTGGGACGCCGATAACCGCTGGCGGGCGACAAGACGGGCGGCGTCGGCGCGGGCGATGGCGTCCCGAGCATATGGTAGCGGTGGCGGGCAGCACGCTATCGAAGGGCAGCAAAGGATCGCGGCGAAACAGAAGATAGAAAGGAGAGAAACCTGCGGTGTTGTGACTTGTGGAATTCTGTGCGAATGTCACAAATGGGAGGCTAATATCCCAGTCACGTTGATGGACAGAGCCGTACATGGAAATCATATCAGTGAGGGTGCGGTTCAGACGTTCGGTCAGGCCGTTCGTCTGTGGGTGGTATGGCAGGCCGTGGCGAATTCATGAAGGACGGAGCAGCAGCGGAGAAGTTCGAGGACCACTTGGGAAAAAGCAGCGGCCGCGATCGGTGAGCAGGTGACGGGGAGCACCGTAGTAGTGTATGGCGTCGTGCAGGAGGAAGTCAGCGACATCAGTGGCGCCACTGGTTGGGATCGCTCGTGTGATAGCGTAGCGCGTTGACTAGTTCGTCGTGGCGGCGATCGATTATAAAATCGGCGATCGATTATCCCTTTATCAAATCTCATCAATTTGAAACGATGGATTTGACGTCAGAGTGGTTCTCACCTTCTCAAGCGAGCCATGTTGACCACGTAGCTGACGTACATGGTGGCCATCAAAACGACGCTAATTCCAGCCATGTCTGTTTTATTTTAGTGCATTATGACAGCCTGTAGCCAATGCTTTGCACCTCCCCCCTCTCTATTTCCAGTTCAATACCTTCGAATGAGGGCCTTTGGGGGTATCTTGAATAAATAAATAGCTATGAACAGCCAAGTCATGTTGTCATCGGTCTTTCCGAGGGCGTGTAGTATCCTCACTGGCGGACCTTGTCTCCCACATGGACTGTGGCTAGGTGGCCGAGTTCTTCTGAGGCTGTGCTGGTCACACCTCAGTTTTGAAGTTGATATTCTTAAGGCTAGTCCTTCCTATTTTATAACTGAGGCTCAACTTCGATTCGTCGGTATTTTCTCGAGCTCCGTAGTTTGAAGACAGTAGCGACAAAATATTCCCTGCGGTGAAGTCTTCTCTGAAGGCACTGACCATGTATGGAAGATCGTTGTGCTCTGGAGGACAGGTTGGATCTCGGAGGGCTCCGACTTCTCAACAGAGGGCTCAGTGATTTGCGCAAAAGCAGCGGGCTCTAGATCGAAGCCAGGTAGACCGCCTGTAAACCGTCTCGGCTGGTGACTGTTCGCTTCTTCGGAGCTACACCACGGGGGTTTTCTGCGCCGCGCTGATCCGTTTCGATAGTCATTGTGGTCTTGAAGGTCCCCGTCGCACGTGGCGCTGCTCGCTCGTTCAAGTGGAAACCGGGCATTTCTCGGGCCGGTTCAACTTTCACATCGCTGGATCACTGACGTCCTCGAAGGCAGCTGTCAACGGCGTCGGTACGATAGACTGCAGAAATTCTCGTTGTGGTTTCAGGACGGCTGCTACGCTGGCTGTGGTCCTCTGTACATTCTGGCGAGCAGTGTCCAGTGTTCCAGGAACGTCTCGCTGAAAGTCGAAAGCGAGCAGTAAATTATGCATGCCGGATGAGGCGCAAAGACGGGCACTTAATTGTCAATGCAAGTATCATTTCAAGAGAACTGGAATTGGAATTGAATTTATTTTCTTCAGAACAGCTGAAAAGAGTTCCACGCAAAAAGTGCTTTTGGAGCTTCGCTATAAACCGTCTATAAACCGACTATAAACTATAAAGCTGGACAGAGCTGCATAATATCTACGCCTACAGGACACCGCAGTACGCAGATGACCTCTGCAGTTAAAGAACACGAAACCAGGTGAAGCAAACAAAACGATCGACGCATTATCTTGTTTAATGCGATTTATAAGGAACAGATGACGCCCGCGCTAAAAGGCTACGCGCTTGCGCCGTAAAGCTTTTTTTTCTGCATTGCTGGCAATATTAGCTACAGTCTGTAGGGCCAACATTTTGGACATCCAGTAGTAACAGGGTTGAGATGAATGGCTACAGGCACACTTAAGCGGGAAGTGTGGCTGCCTGGCAGACCAAGAGGTGCCAAACCAGTAAATCACTGCTCCGTTTCTGACGGCTGCCTGTGTGCTAAATCTCGCCGTACGATTCGGATGGCCTGGGTGGCCTCGACGCAATGCGCCATTCAGGTGGACACGAAAAGTAACGAACAACAAGACAAATCTCAATGATGTCTAGAGAGACCTGGAGGAATAGGCAATAAACGCATGGTAAAGAAAACTTTCTTGGTTCCTGGATGTATCCTGCTAAAGAATGACAGAGACAGTCCAGATGCCACATGGACAGTTGTATACATAAGATACAGATTCAGACTGCCCAAATAGATATTCTCGGGGCCGTATTCTATAAGCTGTCCATTTTAGAATGGCCATTTCGCGTCCGTCTGGTCCTCTGAACCTAACTAAATTTTCCTATCCAGCGGTTGTTGTCTAAGGACCTTGGCCGCTTCCGGCGATATCCTGCCTCTTCCAAAATTTGTAATGGCAGTTTTACTGTCGCTTACTACGAATGCCGTTTTTGTAGCTACGCAGGCGAGCGCTATAGCATATTCCTAGGCAGTCTCTATGTTGCGCCCCCGGATGGCTGCCGCGGAGACAGGATCCCCTTGGCAGTTGACGACCGAAGCTACTGCCGCTCCCGTCCAGCCACCCGCCGCATCAACATACGCTACGTCCGCTTTCTCCATATTGCCGAACCTCAGCTCTAGAGCCTCGGCTCTCTTGGCCCTCGGTTCTACGTTGAACTCGATTTCAACTTTCATTTTGATCCCTCTTTCAAGATTTAATACAACTTTTGCTAGGAATACCCTGCCTGTTTCCGTTTGGGTGAGTCTTTAAATTTGAGAGGCGCGCTCCGTTTCCACTATTTCTATCCACGTGTTATGTACCCATAACCCAAGCAGTCGCTCCGACGAGGTACCCATGGGTATAGCCCTAGCGCCTTTTTAATATATTTACGAATGAGGGCATCTATTTTCTCGCTCTCTCCTGCTTTTATTTCTAATTACGGCGTCGCGTAATTGGTTCTATTAATTACGTACACCTGTATTAGCCTCAACAGAATGTCGTCCCCGGTAACAAGGCGGCTCAGGAGCTAGCTCGAGTTCTCTATTTCCGGGTAGCCGTAGACCCCCCGAGCACTGGGGGAAAGAGGAGCGTCCGCAAAATTAAGGAGAAATTGTTGACCACGTAACAATATTTCAAATTGGGACGTCGGATGGAACCCCCACGAGACCCAAAATTAAATAGAGACGCTGTTGCGTGGAGCCGGCTACATACCAATACATTTATGAACCCGCGGTATGGCCATGTACCCAGAGCGGAAGTCGCATGATCGATGCACACTCGGTGGGACGAGAGAGACCCTCAACCACATAATTTGGGAGCGCCCAAATTCTCCCGGGGTGGGCAAAAGTATTGATAGTAGAAAAGAGTGGAAGACACTGCTAAGAAGCCCGGACCCTGAACTCCAGCGCACCACCATCCATATGGAGGAAGAGGCCGCTACCAGTCAAGGACTACCAGCCAGCCTCTAACGGCGGGCGCGCAACTCCCTGTCTCAAAGGCCTGCGTGCCGGGGGCGGAGAGAAACGTCTTTTCTGATGGCAATAAAATTTGCTCGATCAATCAAAAAATTTCCTTACGGCGCGGTTTGCGTGTCCACCGAAATGTGTGAGACAGTTACCTCACCATTTCCTTTCCTAAAAAAACGAATTTAACTTCAATATACCCTTACATTTGGATGGCAAAACGTTTATTTTCTAATAGAAAGGAGAGTTGTTTAGTTTTTTTAGGCTGCCCGCTTCGATGATGGCCAAGAGGTCTTGAATCTTGTCAGCGGCTTGGGGCCAGTCGGACGACTTCTAGTTGATTCTCTGAACTAGAGCATAGTAGTAATGTCTCCAAATGGTCGAGTGACTTTAATTTGCGACCCTCCGGTGGGGCAAGAGGACATTCCCAAAGGATATGATTAAGATTAGCTTTATTTTTAAAGAGACTTCAGAGATTCGGGTATTGACATGGGTAATAAAGGCTTCACATTGCCGGGTTCGGAAATTTATTCGTTTGCAGGTGAGGCCAAGTGGTGGCATATTTGCGTCTTCTGCCTTTGATGAGGTTGAGGATAGCTGCGTACGTGAGTTCTACCGTTACTGCTTGAAAGGGAGACGGCGCCGCTCTCGTATGCCTACTCACTGCCGCCTCGCAGTTTCTCGCTGCGGATGGAGCGAGTCGGCTGGTACCGCCTACGCCGTCGGGACGGTCTCTAAGACGGCGGGCTGAGTCTGATTATCCGGCTGACGTTGCGAATCATGCCAAGTATTTGCTAGAGGCAGGAGGGAAGTTAAACGCGCCAAGCAAGCGGCAAGGACCGACGAAGGACGGGAGGGTCGACTGGCCCGCCGGCGGTTGAACGATACCGAAAGGCGGTAGCGAAGTGCTTTGGAGGCAACCGCTGCAGCTTCTGCCTCCGCCACGACTTGGCGACAGACGAAGAGGTTGTCTAACCCGGCTTAGCAACACAGCACAACCACGCATAACACAGCATTCGCTTGCATAACCGGGCTTAGCCCAGCTAATCTGGAGACATTTTCTCGGTCGTCCATTGCGGTCCGCAGGATTCCGTTGGTCAGCGCGGAGATCCTCCCTCTGACTGCAACGTTGGAATCGCTGAACATAATTTCCACCTTCGTGCCCGCAATAGCGAGCGCGACGGCCGCTTCCTCTGCATTATCTGGGCAGCCCGACGTGATTGAGACAGAAAAAAATTACCGTCAAACTTTTTCCAATGGCTTCCGCTGAATGATAACCTTTTATAGTTTATCAAAAAATTTCGATTCTTTTGATGAACCTAACGTCTTTCGCTAGCCTTCAGTGCATAATAGGCTAGCAGCGTCCCTAGCAATGGAACATAATAATAATAATAATAATAATAATAATAATAATAATAATAATAATAATAATTGGTTTTTTGCGAAAGGAAATGGCGCAGTATCTGTCACATATATCGTTGGACACCTGAACCCCTCCGCTTCTTCTGCGCTCTTCTGAACGCTCCGCTTCTTCTGTGCACCACAGTTCTCTGCGACTCGCGACAAACGGTCAAAAACTACGCCAAAGGACGGATCTCACAGACAGCGGCCCGAATCCTGAGCAATCGAAAAGTCCAGTGGGAGGAAGCGTTTAAAACCAGAATCCAGTGGTTCCCGGCGCACATGCGAGCAGTATCGAACACATATCGCAACCGAAACGAGACGGCACACGCCAAGGCGCGCGAGCTCGCGAACCGCGCCGGCGACCGTCGTCCATGGGACAGCACGAAAGACTGTTTGAGCAGCTACAACGAAATTACCAAGGCCCTCTGCCTGGCCCGCCGAACCTTCCCTCCGCCCAACGACAAGCTGTACAGGGCGCACACGGTGGCCCTCAGACAACTGCAGACGCTCACGTACCCCAACCCGGCACAATACCACAGACTGTACCCCGGAACATACCCGACGAATATATGCAAGGTCTGCCACACTGCTATAGAAACTTACTCCACATGCACTGGGACTGTAGCAAAAACACTGACGGTGCTAACTCCGGAACCCTCCCGCCGCGGTGGGCCGCTGCCTTGCGCAGCCCCAGTCTCGGTGACCAACAATGGGTGGTCTAGCAAGCCCGCGAGACGGCGGCGAGGCAACACCTCGACGTCCCCACGTGGGAGACCTGAGGCCCCGTCGGCGAAAGCTCTGCAGGACTTTTAAATAAAGTTGTTACCAACCAACCAACCTGAACCCCTCCGTAAGGGAAGGGATAAAGGAGGGAGTGAAAGAAAGGAAGAAAGAGGTGCCGTAGTGGAGGGCTCCAAAATAATTTCTACCACCTGGGTATCTTTAAGACGCTATTGTGGCCGCAGGGCAGTGCGCGCACTCGTGAGCGAACTTTGGTGAGCCTCTGTGCATTCCTAGAACACACGGGCTTGACGTGCCGTCTGTTCTCCGTCAGGTAGTTACACGCAGTGACCAAACGCCCCGCGAGTTCTACCTTGAACTATTAATAACTGGACGCCCCACTCCAGTTGTAACCAACACAGTGCTGTGCGCATGTGTGATTTAATTTCTCTAAAATGAACTAATCACGCGCACAACCTGGACACATTTCTTATTGTGTAAATAGTTTGTACATATTACTTCTCCCTCTGTCCTCTCTTCCTGTCCCCTCACCTCTTTCATTTCATTTCTCCTTCTGCTTTCTATCCTTTATTTCCGCTGCCCCAGCTCAGGTGCTTCAGTATCGATGGCAGATGCCGGGGCTAGCAAAAATCTTTTCCTTCCTTTTTACTATTACTTTTAATAAAACCACTACCACCACCACCATCTTTAACGTGCACTGACATCGCACAGTACACGGGCGCCTTAGCGTTTTTCCTCCATAAAAACGCAGCCGCCGCGGTCGGGTTCGAACCCGGTGATAGTTTTTCAAAACGTTTCGATTCTTTTCATGAACCTAACGTCTTTCGCTAGTCTTCAGTGTATAATAGGCTAGCAGCATCCCCAGCAATGGAACGCTTCTCCAATTTTACAGCGTCGCTCCTTTCTCGATTATATAAGTTAAAACTGCAGGCATTATTGTGGTAAATTTCGCTATATTTATAAGAAGGATCATCAATTGATAAAGAATAACTTGCGTATTAATGCAGGGGACTATATGCCGCAGAATGTTTTGTCAGCTTTACTCTACAGCTGAGAATAGAAGACTCTAGTAGATTCAGGAACCAGTGCAACTTTGAGCGATTGGAATTATGGCATGGCTGTATGTCGCCTATATAAACTGGTGACTGCTTGCAGTAGCGCGCGTCCAAATGGATGTTTCTGACAAGATGTTTAGTTGATAAATAATAAATGATTAACGCAGGACACGACATTCCGTAAAATTACTCATCTTCATTCAACAGCTGAGAGAAAACTTTTCGTGGCTCCAATTCACGCTGTGAAAGTTGCCATCCACGACACCCAATTACCCATTGCGACGTCACTTGAAAATTCACACACGGGGCTCTACAAACGATGAAACCAGAGATAGGTCTCCTTGTTATATATCAAAGCGTGGTGATTCAACTACGTGATTTGTATGCTTTTGATGGAGGAAAAACGCTAAGGCGCCCGTGTGCTGTGCGATGTCAGTGCACGTTAAAGATCCCCAGGTGGTCGAAATTATTCCGGAGCCCTCCACTACGGCACCTCTTCTTCCTTTCTTCTTTCACTCCCTCCTTTAACCCCTCCCTTACGGCGCGGTTCAGGTGTCCAAAGATATATGAGACAGATACTGCGCCATTTCCTTTTCCCCAAAACCAATTATTATTATTTTCCAGTCGGAGTAGCTTACGCAACCGTAACCTTTACCTGAAAACACACACTGCAAGAAGGAAGGCGCTTAGAATTGTTTGCAGGCACCGTTATCATACATTATGAGGTTTGCACTTATTTATTTAATTGGGACGCTAAATTTGCCGCACTGCATAAAACGTGATATCATTCACGAACGTGATAATACGTTACAAAAAGGTATGAAGTCCGGTTGTGTATAAAAAGTCACATAATCTTCGGGAGTAAATGGTTTTCGATAGCCACAAGTTTAAATCGTAGTCATTGTTCGAGGACAAGCCTGCCTCTTGAAGAACGCTAGCGTGCACCAGCGAAGTTCCTGGTGGTGGTGGTAGTGGTTTTATTAAAAATAATAGTAAAAAGGAAGGAAAATATTTTTGCTAGCCCCGGCATCTGCCATCGATACTGAAGCACCTGAGCTGGGGCAGTTCCTGGGCATGTCCAGAATAGGTGATGGACAGTGGTGTCAAAAGCGGGTGAGTCGCAGTGAGGGCATTTTTTCTGGCGTAGGAACCTTCTCACTTTGCCACTTGTGGTGAACTGCAGGCGTAAGGGCCACTCTGACCCGCAGCCGCCTCAGAGAGACCTCCTCCACCCGTGATATGTTGGGGGGAAGGGGTTACGTACGTGCGCTTTGAACTTCACTCCAGGGTTTCGAATGACGTCAACCCCTTTTGAAGCAGCTGCCAAGAAAATCGTTACCAGAACGCCTCGAACGGTGTTCCCATTGTTCACGAGTGCCTTATCATCCACCATGTGGTTTTGATGCATGTTTTTGTGTCTTAAAGCGAAAGCTTTACTACGCCAGGCAGCGAGCCATTTCGGCTCGTCGCGCAGTATGCCGTATGTGGGCAGCCGTATGCCGCATGCGGTGGCGGACGAACTACCTTGAGCCGCCGTTGCCCAGCAACGCCGCAGCCGCGCTCCAACAGGGGGCGCCGCCGTCGACGCCGCTGCCGTCGCCGCTCGCTCCACAAGATGTTCTCCGCTGGGATAGAGGGAGAGGAGGTGTCTTTGTAGAAGTGCCCACTTCTCTTAAATCTTTATTCTGCGGAGCCAACGCAACCTACGTTCGTGATATATATATATATATATATATATATATATATATATATATATATATATATATATATATATATATATATATATATATATATATATATATATATATAAGCGCGCTTCACTTCTCCTCAGTGTATTGTAATCTGATATCTGATACCTGATTTAATATCTGCTGCGGGTCTTCGGACCCAAGATATTAAACTTATTTTTGGAATATGGTGGTGTGCTCGCCTTGAAGCATTCTGGCAAGGGTCGGCCCGGTATTGAACTGCCTTCAGGATCGGCCCGAGACATCTTAGCGCGCGCCTTTTCTTTCTATCTTTACTCTCCTATCCTTTAACTCTCCTACTTTCAGCACGTGACAGCGACCGTGGCTCGGCTTAAGAAAGTAGGCAGGCCCGTGCACTTTCCTTTTCTTACTTCTTATCAGCAACAGCAGCAGCAGTAGCAGTAGAAGTGTATTGTAGGCCGCAGCGTTCTTTGGGTGACCGACCTCTCCCGATCAACCATTAATTTAACTGCCACCTGCCAAGGTGGCAGGGTAGCCGCACTGCCTATACACGGCGCGGAACGCACTGAACTTTACAGACGCCAAGCCGCTTTTAGTGGCCGGTACACTACAGTATCGCTCTCTACCAGTTTTAGCAGTAGTTGAAACAGCAAATTTATTCATTGAGTGTGCGTGGCCTCTGATTTTTACGGAGCCTTCGAATATTTCCGACGAGCGAGGCCGGCAACTACAACTACTACTAATACGACCCCGACGGTTTTTCGATCAAACGAGCTGCATACGCTGCCGAGTAAATTTTTTTCCGTAGATTTATTGCATATTTGTTATGATCTTTAAGATATGCGCAATTATCGCTAAGTGAAAAATATTTTTATGCAGACTTATTACATGATATATTTTTTACGAGCTTGAAGAAATGCGCTATTATCGCTGACGACACACTCGTATTCTCGCGCCTTAGTACTTGCAGTGTTTTTTTCAATATTAATAAAAGGTAAGGGAAAAGATTTTTGAAGCAAAAGCTTCGCTACGCTAGGTAAAGCCGATTACGCCATGCGTTGCCGGTTGACGTTCAACTCAGCCAGTGGTCAACTGTGGCTATAGGCTTTACGATATGTGGTCCACCAGTGTCGCACCATTTGACCTTTGATCTTTACCTTCTACCTGTTGATTCGCCGGTAGAGGGCGGCAGAATAGGCCGCAGCGTTCATTCTGTGACGAGCCTTTCACAATGAACCATTAACTGCCAACCTGCCAGGGTAGCGGGGCGGGCGCGCTGGTTGGTTGGCTGGTTTTTGGGGAAAGGAAATCACGCAGTATCTGTCTCATATATCGGCGGACACCTGAACCGCGCCGTAAGGGAATGGATAAAGGAGGGAGTGAAAGAAGAAAGGAAGGAAGAGGTGCCACTGAAAATTGGTTTTTGGGGAAAGGAAATGGCACAGTACCGGTCTCACATATCGGCGGACACCTGAACTGCGCCGTTTCCCATGCCGCGCACCACCACTACCTAAAGAGAGGGGCGACGCCGGCTACACACCGTATTCTTGCTTCAGCCGCCTCTCTAGAGCGAACGGTTACTCTGTTGAGGATCCCTGGGCATGCCTCGATCCCCGGTAATGAGCGCGTTCATTGCGCTGGCCCGAGAACTCTCCTCCTGGACCCCTGACGATCAGGCACCCAACACTGCGCAAGAGGCCCCATCGGTCCTTTATACATATCACCAAATCACCACATTCTGCATACTCAGCCGCATGACTTTTTCACCACACCACAATACCTTGTCGCCCTTATCGAGCGCCACATGGCGACAATCACAGACGGCCTGCCGTCTCTCAAGCTTTCACTCCACATTTCTTCCTCATTGTAACACCCGTGGTGTGCCTAAATCCACACTTTTCCTCTACATTTGGGAATGTGCTTCCCCACAGGCTGTACCCCCCATCCCCAAACCCACTCATTCTTCCTGGGAGGCTGCTTTACGGACCGCTCAGCCCGCCGGCCAGAAATGGCTGGTGGATCGGGCTTTTTGTGAAGCACAAGCCCGTGGACTCCTGGACAAGTAATGGGCCACCCTGACATATTCTTTTTCGTCCAATAAATGTTTCCATCCACCCAAACGCGCGTAAGGGAAGGGATAAAGGAGGGAGGGAAAGAAGAAAAATAAAGAGGTGCCTATCCAGTTTGCAGAGTGGACTCGACGTTACAGACGCCAAGCCGCGTCTACTTGCCCCATACCACCATATAGTTTTCACTCTCTAACAAGGTTCAGCAGTAGTTGAACCGCAGCTAATTTTTTCTAGCCTCTAGTTGAATTGCCAAATCTTCGTTTCATCGGCACGTCGTCTACGCAGCGTCTAATTCCGACGCTCTCGAGAACTCAAACCGGTCTCTTCCGCAGTTGAAGAGTCACTCCGGGACGTGGAACGACTTCTAGCGTCATCTTCGTTACTACGCTTCTCGAGTCGTGCGGCGCGTTCTTCTGGCGTCTCTTGAGCGCGTTGTCTCTTCCTCGCTTCGTTCTCTCGTTATTGCGTCTCTTTCGCGCTCTCAATAACAACGGTACACCGAGGACAAGCGCATATATATATATATATATATATATATATATATATATATATATATATATACATATATATATATATATATATATATATATATATATATATATATATATATATATATATATATATATATATATATATATATATATATATATATATATATATATATGAAGGGAGCCAACAGTCACCGAAACCAAGGTGCATAGGGGAATGTTTAATTCTTTTTTTTAATGTGTGGTGCTAATCAGTGGGATAATGATACTAAGATTATTCTATCGCTTAAAGAAAATTACTTATAAAGCAGCAGAAAAAACAGCCATGCCGCCGGTGGGGTCCGAACCCACGACCTCGTAGCGCACCGCTATATATCCCAGTGAAGCCGCCACAGAGCGAGCGCAAGTCGAGGAGGTCGTCATATAAACGGAGAGACCACCTATATAAAAAACTATAAAAACCTTGCCCAGCATACTTCCACAGCGTGGTTTTATTGCAGAAAGTCTTTGCGTTATCAAAAGGATAAAAATTGATGACGTTTAGTTCGGAATTCACGATAATGTGCCGGCGCTTAGCACCCGCTCGTGCTTATATCGCTACCGTCTTGGTGCTCCATCGCAGAGAAACGTTTTTTGGTATCAAGCATTATGTGCACAGCTAGCATGCAATTTCAGCTATAATGCGCTCTTCATCCTTCCTACCGGCCATAAAGCACCAACCACAAATAGGGCCTTCTTGTCGCCAGCTCCGTGATGCACCAGCAATTTATTGTGAGCTCAACTGAGATGCAGCGCTAACAGAGAACAGTTTTAGTCATAATTTATGCTATCTGGCGCACAAAAACGTATATTGAATCAATACTGAATTATTTGAAATCAATATTGAACCAATTGAATGAATATTGAAGACTGAATACATATCGGCAGGGAGGCGAGCTTTCACTAATTCTGCGGCCTGAAGTCGCCTTTATTTTATTCGGAAGCTCTCGGCGCGTGTGACAGCGTCGCGTAGCCGCTTGACAAAGTGTCACAGAATGTAATAAAATCGTGCATGTATTGCTGTGATTCAAGCAGGTACCAACCGCAGAGAGATACTACGGCAAGCCATTTACCCGCCGATCCCTCTGAGATGTGGAAATAGCTAGTTCAATTGGTAGCGGTCGCGCTTACATCCCCGTGCACGAAATGTGTTTAACGGGAACAAGAGCAAGCTCAGCGCACGGATGTCGAAGACGTACTGCTGATCGGAAACACGCGCTTCGCCTGGACAACCTTCGGTCTGCAGCTGGCCGATCCCGTCACAGCTTGCCATCACTGCACCATCGAGTGAAATGAATAAATATACATCCTGATGCATAAAATTATCATAGATGGTAGCGTACGTAAAAGACGGCAACAAACGACACGCCAGCGCAAAATGTGCTTGTACCTGTTTCGAATCCGCACCCTACCTGGTCACTACCCTCGGATATGTGTGTAACAATGTGTGTCAGATAACCGTAGAACGGCCTGGGGAAATCTGAGTAGTGATGCACAGCACACACCCACATACGTTAGGTGAGAGCGCATGAGCGACGGAAGCGAAGAACAAGTAAACACGACTCCGGCTGAGTCTCCGGCTCAGTAGCCGGAGTTCCAGGGTTCGAACCCCACTGTTGCGGCTACGGAGCAGGAGTTCCATGGTTCAAACCCGACCGCAGCGGCTGCGTTTCGTTTGAGGCAAAACGCTAAGGCGCCCGTGTGCTGTGCGTTGTCAGTGCACGTTAAAGCTCCCCATGTGGTCGAAGTTATTCCGGAGCCCTCCACTACGGCACCTCTTTCTTCTTTTACTCCCTCCTTTGCCCTTCCCTTACGCCACGGTTCACCTGTCCACCGTTATGTGAGACAGATACTGCGCCATTTCGTTTCCCCAAAAATACCAATTTTCAATTTTCATTGCCGGAAGACGCTACTATCCCGAATCATTTCACTGAGCAATGCGATCGCTTATTCGATTTTACTAAACCCTTGCTGCTCCGTAGGGTACAGACATGAAATTGCATGCGGTAACCCTAAAAACTTCGTTATGCTTCTTTTTAGGTATCTCTTGATTTTTAAAGACTAACTTGAAGACTTACGCAGGATCTGACATGCACCCACACTAAGTCAGCTGCGCCAAGCACTGAGGAAACTGAGAAAGAATATGAATACGCTTGTTTAAAGCGCCAGTGCCTCTTTGAGCGTCTGTAATAGTGGCAAGGCCTGTACGCCGCCTGTATAGATTGCCTCCATTAGCTGTTAGTTGCCCGTGATTGGGTTCTTGGTCGCATGCCACATGAAATGCGAAAGAGTGGCAGTTGAATACGACGGCTTATCGGTAGCAAAGGAAAGACAGGTGGACGACGCCACTTTTAAGGTCCATAGCGCAACCCACGTGGAGGAGGTAGCAATTGCCCTGGCTGCCTCCTACCCTCAATCTATATTCATTGTATGTGACTCGCGAGGGGCCTGTTAGTATTATGAACTGGGCTGGATAACGCCGACATTGCAAGGAATACTTCGAAGAGGAGCTCGGGATCACGACACCACGATCCGATCTCTCATTTGGACTGCATGCCACCAGGGCCTACCAGGAGAGGCAGGGAACGCCGACTGCGCTCGGAGCGAGCGGACGCATCTTATATGCGGTCTGCGTTTTTCCGGCGATTTCACCAGTTTCCGGCTATTTACAGCCACCAATTTTTCACAGGACGGCCCGCCACCCATCCGGCGTCACCTGTGGGACTTTTAACTACTTTCAGGCGAGTGTCTTCAACTTTACGGCCGATTTGCGGCAACGCCCGACCGCGGGAGCTAGGCCTAACGGCTCAGCACGCCTAGTGCGTGCTCTGCTCCCACATGCGGCGGCGACGCCCGCTTCGCCTCGACGGCGCTTCCCTGCATTTAAAGATGCAGTACACAGTCACCGGCACGGATGTTACCGCCGCGGAGCTGGCCGATGGCACTTGGACGGCGCTCGAAATGCAACGCCGCTACAGACGCCCGCCACCACCGGCAACGCCGCCGGCCAACACCCAAACGCCTGCAGCCACCACTGTCCTGTCAGACCAACGACCCCGCGGCCGTCCACCACCGCCGACTAAAAAACGACCACTTCCTCGCCTGCCTACAGAGGACTACAAAATCGTCTTCCGACCGCAAGGTACCGTCGACCTCAACGCAGTCGGCCCGGCCAAATTGGCGATGGCCATCTACAACGCCGCCAAGATCGACGGCCGCCTTGCAATCACCGCCGACCAAGTCCGCATCCACCCCACAAACAACACTGTTACCATCAGCACACCGGAAAAAGAACGGGCGTTCCTGTATGCTAAAATACAAACGTTAACCATTGACTCCAATGCCATCCGGGTAGCCACGTACGCCCCAGCCCCCGATGACTCCGTTCGAGGAATCATATACAGAGCCTACAGTCACGAGACCGACTCTGAGATCCTCGCTGAGCTCCAAGCTCGAAACCCTGATCTCCCCGTAGTCGCCGCACGCCGCATGGGCCGCACACGACATTTCGTGGTGACTATCGCCAATGCTAAGCTATCCCGCTACGTGAGGTATCTCGGCTTCACTTTTGAGGTGTACCCCTACAAACGCCGTCCGGAGGCATGCTTCAACTGCCGGAAGCTAGGCCACAGGGCGGATGTGTGCCCCCACCCGCGACAACCGACCTGCCGACGCTGTGGCGCAGCCCATGACCCTCCTCCAGCTGGCCAACCGCCCACGTGCCCAGCCTCATGCATCGTCTGAAAAGGTGCCCGCCCTACAGGCAGTAGAAGCTGCAAATACCGGTTCACGTCCTCCACTCGGCCCAAGTCTTCCCCGTCGGTCACTGACACCGATACCGGCTCCAACTTGGCAAACCCCGGACGCCAGTCCCGGTCCCGAGACCGCAAACGCGGCGACGACAACCTACTGCGGGACGGCTCCTTCCCCCCGCTTGGCAGCGACGGCAGCGACAGCCCTTCCAGCCGCACTCGCAGCCGTTCCACATCCGCCTCACCCAGCTCTCGGGCCAGCTCTCAAGCCCGGCCGGGGACCAAAGCAGCCAAACAAGTTGGATGGAAGACTCCTGCACAAGTCACCGCTTCTCCACCAGATTCACAGGTAAGGGAGCTGGCAGATATGGTCAAGGAACTACAGCTACAATTGGCCAAAGCAAACGCTAAAATTCATAGCCTAGAATCAGCACAGGCAAACCCCAAATTGCAACCACAGCAGGTGGCTCACGCTCCCACATCCGACCCTGTAGGTGATCCACGCATGGACACTGAGCAGCCTAAGCGCACGAAGCGTAAAGCACCTCTCCCCTCCTCACAAGCAGACATAGATGCCAAATTCGAGGCAGCTGATGCGCGAATGGCCCAATTCGAGGGCGCCCTCCTTCGACTCGCCCCCACCATTGACCGTCTAGTAGAAAGCTGCGCCACAATGGCAGCCAACATTCAAACCCTTCATGCCAGGCTCGATACCCTCACGAATCCCCCGACATCAGCAACCCCCTTGCAGTCGCCAACCCCTCCTAACTACCTAGCACCCATTATTGTCGCGACATCGGAGAGTGCAACCGCGCGCTCACGTGCAGGCGGCATTCTTAAATCACCCGTCGCGCTATCACAGCGCCCCGAACCCTACGGGAAACGCGATGGCTAGCTCCCCCTTCACAGTTTGGCAATGGAACTGCAGGGGCTTCAAGGCGAAGCGGCGAGCCTTGGAGCACACCCTGCAGGCCCAGCCGCACACCCCCCACATCATCGCACTTCAGGAAACATACATGGACACGAAACTTACCAGCTACGCCGCATATAACCAACAAACGACACCAGACCAACGGCCCAACACCGCCATCCTGGTCCACCGAAATTTAGCAGCTAATCATATAGACCTTAGTTACCCCGAGGTTCCGCACACTTTCGTACAGGTCCTACCGAACAGTCGCTCACAAGCCCCGCTCCACATCCTTAACGTCTACAGCCCCCCTAGCGACAAAAGCACACGAGTGGCAACCCTCGTTCGTAAGGCCTGCGCGACTGCACAAACAGGGATGCTACTCATCTTAGGTGACTTCAACGCGCCGCATACCGAGTGGGGCTACCCCCGCAAAGCATGCGGTCGTAAGGGAGCCAAAGTGTGGGAGACAGCCCAAACACTGGGCCTGACACTACTCCTAGACCCCGACAGGCCTACTCGCATTGGAAACAGTGTCACACAGGACAGCTGCCCCGATCTCACTTTCGCCCGCAACATCCCAGACGCACGCTGGGAAAACCTCGGCATGAACATAGGTAGCGACCATTATGTTCTCAGCACAACCTTCACGGCTACACACAGCAAAGCCCCCAACCGAACAATCAGGCACACTAACTGGGACGCCTTCCGATACGTGCGCGCCAAACGCACTTCGGCCCCCATAGACGACCTGGACGCATGGGCAAACGCACTTCTCGAAGACACCGCCAATGCCACCTCCACGACTACCCAGAACGAGGATGGCCCCTCTCCCGACGCCAAACTAATACACATGTGGGAGGCCCAGCGCAGTCTTAGGGCTCGCTGGCTCCGCCAAAAGCACAATCGACCCCTCAAGCTCCGTCTCGTTCGCCTCGAGCGAGAGATCGAAGCTTACTCCGTCAAACTGAGTCAGGAGCAATGGCATGAAACCTGCGACCGTCTTAACGGCCAGTTAGGATGCAAAAACTCGTGGTTCTTGCTCAGACATTTACTGGACCCAACTCACACCAAATCCACATCTCACAAGAACCTCACCCGTGTCATACACGCTTTTCAGGGAACAAATGAGGAACTCCTCGCTACCCTGAAAGACAAATACATCAATACTTCCACTGAATTTCCCATCCCTTCAGGATACACGGGTGCTCAGAGCACCAGCATGGACGCCGACATCACGGCAGGAGAAGTCCGCGCCGCCCTCAACCAGATTAAAACCACCGCGGCCGCTGGCGACGACCACATAACCAACAAGATGCTTCGTAACCTCGAAGATCAGTCCGTCGAAGCACTCACGGACCTCTTCAACCAACATTGGCATGAGGGTCGCCTTCCAGACACTTGGAAGCATGCCAAAGTGATTTTCATACCTAAGCCAGGCAAACGACTCGAGCTGGGCAACCTTCGGCCCATCTCGCTCACGTCCTGCCTGGGAAAGGTCATGGAACACGTCATACTCAATAGACTCCACACTCACGTAGACCAAGAGGACCTTTTCCCCCCCACTATGATCGGCTTCAGAACCGGCCTCTCCACTCAAGACATTATGTGGCAAATCCAACACGACATCCTCGATCCGAGACCCATCCGAGCTACACGAACCATCCTAAGCCTAGATGTCAGCAAGGCTTTCGACAACGTGTCACATGCTTCCATCCTGGCAAACCTCTCACAAATGAATGTAGGCACTCGCACTTACAACTACATCGCCGACTTTCTTCATAACCGTACAGCAGAACTTCATATTGCAGACCTCCACAGTGAGAAGATCACACTAGGCACCCGAGGAACACCACAAGGAGCAGTCCTATCTCCGTTCCTTTTCAACACTACAATGAGAGGCCTCCCTCTGCTCCTGGAAAAGATACCTCACATTAAACACTCAATATATGCCGACGACATTACCCTGTGGACCAACTCTGGCTCTGACGGGGAAATCCAAAACTCCCTCCAAACAGCAATCGATAAAGTACACTCCTTTGTACAGGCGAACGGGCTCACATGCTCCTCCACAAAGTCCGAATTACTAGTCATCAGGGACAGACGAGATCGCCTGCCTGTCCCCGACCCGCAAGAACCTATTGTGCTTCAAGTCGACACACATCCCATACCTCCGGTCCGCACTATTCGCGCTCTGGGTATGTTAATACAGAACAACACGCAAAACTCGGAGGCCATTCAGCGCCTCCGCACCACAGCCAACCAGATCAACGGCCTTATCCGCCGCATCAGCACCCGCCGCAGAGGTATGAAGGAGGATGACCTCTGTCGGCTCACGCAAGCTTTCCTCATTAGCAGGATAGTCTACTCCTACCCCTACTATCACCTCCGCCGGAAGGACGAGGAAGCTGTGAACAGCATTATACGTTCAGCTTACAAAGCGGCACTGGGGCTACCTCAGTACGCCAGCACACAGCACCTCCTCCAACTCGGCATCTACAACACGCTCACAGAACTCATAGAGGCACACAAGACCGCCCAAATCCACCGCCTCTCCCGCACTAAACACGGGCGGCTCATACTTGACCGTCTCAATATCAACCCCATAGGCGACGTCCACCCCAGGACGCCCATTCCGATAGGGGTCTATAGCCGCCTAGTTATAAAACCAATCTCCAAAAACATGCTACCTGGCCGCCATGATACGCGCCGTCAGCTGAAAGCCCAAGCACTAGATGCCACATACCTTGCCGACGAACACGCAATATACGTAGATGCTGCACGGCAAAGTGCAAACACATACGTGGCTTGTGCAGCCACGCCACAGTCTACTCTCGTCACCGCCGCCACAGTAGTAGCTCACTCTCCGACAGCGGCAGAAGAAACCGCCATCGCGCTGGCCATCGCTGACCCACGTACGCGCACAGTCCTCAGCGACTCCAAAAGAGCAATACAAAATTACTCGGCAGGTTTTATCTGCCACCACGCTGCACGCATCCTTCGCGGCTGCACTCCCGACCATAAGATCAACCTGGTCTGGGTACCCGCCCACGCGGGAAACTCTGGAAACGAAGGGGTCGACCGACTAGCCCGAGGACTAACCAACCGGGCGGCCGGCCCCACGGACCCAGACGCTCTTGCCGAGGCTCCCCAGACCTTTGCCGAAATTACCAACCTCTACAGAGAGATGAGACGCCAGTTCCCGCCTCCACACCCCGACTTGAACCGAGCGCAAGCCACCTTGCTCCGCAGGTTGCAGACACACTCTATCCTTAGCCATTCTAGACTTTCATCACAGACGGGGAATACGACCCCGTCTGCCAAAATTGTTACCAGGGAGAAATCGCCACCCAGGCTCACATCCTCTGGGGTTGCGCGGGAAATCCGCCCCCTCGAACCTTACTGCCAGCTCCCTCCGAAGATGGATGGAACGAACTCCTCAAAAGGCCAGACAAGAGCATCCAACTGGCACTCATTTCGTGGGCCCAGGAAGTCGCCCCCACCTGGGGCCTGACCAAGCCCACCTGCCCTAAATCCCGCCAATCTATGGCAATAAAGTTGTTTCTCTCTCTCTCTCCTACCAGGAGACGAGGCCGCACACTCAACTGCGCGTGCACTCACTAGCCGGGCCCAAGACAAAGACCCTACCGATTCGGACAGGACACCTATCGTCTTTTAAAATTCAAAAATATATGCGCTTAATACCGGGACTCGCACCGTCAGTACCCGCCTCTTCTCAAGGGGCTAGGGGAAGCGGGCGAAGGAATACTTCTAACATTCTTTAACTAACACTCTACTGTGTCCGGCAGTAGAGAGAGACAGAGCAAACATTTATTGAGGAAGTAGGCAGAATGAGCCGGCGGAGGTGGTGAATGCCATCTTGGTCCGCGTGCCTAGCCCGGGATGCCGCAAGATCCCGCCGCCACGCGAGCCCGGCGTGCGAGGGCAGCTTGTTCCATTGCTCTCGAGCACTCGAGGGGGAAGGTCTCAAAAGCCTCTTTATTGGAGGCGGGTTGGAGAGGGAAGTGGGGACTGCGTTTACAGGCCCACCCCATGTGGGATAGAGAACAGAGCACCTTACAGTGTGGCTACTAAGGATTCACTTTCGGGTAATACCGAGCAGCCATGGTGGGACACTAGTGGGTGTTCGTCTGCCTTCGATAGCCACTTTGCCGATGGAGAGAACTGGCGATGCCTGTCTTTGTAACAGTCGACCATTTCTCCAAACCCCAGAAGCTGCCGGCTAGGTTCATCGACTGGGGAGGACGCGGAAGCAGGTGCCCGGAGGATGTGTGCTCCGGCAGCCGCATACGCAGCTTCGTTAGCACAGAGTCCCAGGTGGGCCGTCACCCACACGATGCGTCTACGCGTGGGTTCGAAGTCTAACGGCGTTGTAGAGCATGCCACAGGCTAGAGGACTTACCTCACCCTTGACATAGCTCTGAGATGAAAGCTTTGCATTGGGGGTCTGCGATTGCGAGGGCGATAGAGACTTCTTCAGCCTGGTGGGAATTCACAGCGCATTGTCAGCGGTGGGCAGTACTCAAATATATCGATCCTTCCTTCTCTGGCCTCTGCTCTTTCTGTGTGGACGTGGCTGACGCCTTCCACATGGTCGGGGAATCCCAGCAAAACAGTTCTCTTCCAACCATAACCCATTCCCCTACCCGAGGGGACTGGGAGGCGGCCCTGCTCAGCTGCCCACACTTAACGGCCCAACAAGCCCTAGCTCAGCGAGCTCAACTGGCGGTCCAGACGAATAGGGTAGCTTTAGAACTACCTTTAGTATTGTAAGGGGAGCGGACGACTAAAGGTACTCTCAACGCTTTCCTCTCAACCTCTCTGTAAATATTACAGAGAAGCTGTATACAGCCACCGTCAAAAGGAATCCTTCGTGTCGTCGTCATCAGCAAAAACCTCGAAAGTGGAAAACTACCAACAGCATACAAATCGTATGTCATACTGATCATAAAGGACTCGTAATAAAAATTAAAATCTATAAAATAAACAATCATAAAAACAAACAAAATAAAGAACAAAAATAGTGTGGAATGACGTTTTTGCTGAAGGACGAATCCGAACATAAAAATTAACGTGGATTAGCTCAGCTAATACAGGATATACAAAGCGAAAGATGTCGGCATTCATTGTGTTCATTGGCGTTGGCGATGTTCTAGACGGCGATGGCTTAGAGTAGAGGAAGGGCGCATAACTGGCTCCCTGGATATATGCAGACGCCTCATTCGTGCTTTGTTACCTGCGGCGGTGGTGAGGGAGAGATGTGGCCTGAATGCTTTAGCGCTGACAGCGTTGTGGCTGACATGCGGCACTGCAGCAATAGCTAGGCCGCAGCGTTCATGTGGTGGTTAATCTCTCGCGATCAACCATTAACTCCATGCCACCTCCCAGGATGGCAGGGAGGGCGCACTGCCTATCCCGTGTGCGGAACACAATGAAAGCAGGCTTTTGCAATTGGACACCAACGCCACACGTACATACATGAAAGCGAGATAGAGGTCTCCAGTGATCCATGCAGCCGGTTGTGCGACTTTCTTTTCGTGAAAATGAACGGCCGTTGCAAACTTGTCGACGCCAATGAACTCCATGAACGCCGTCGGCTCACTTGTTTTGTTTGGTTTCTGAGGAAAGGAAATTGTGCAGTAACTGTCTCGCATATATTGGTGGACACCCGAACCGCGCCGCAAGTGAAGGGATAAAGAGGGAAGGAAACAAGAAATGAAGAAAGAGGAAATTGAAAATTGGATTTCAGGACAGGCGCGCCGCAGAGGCGGTAGAACTGTGGCTCGGTGCTACAAGTAGCGCATGCGCAGTAGTGACTAGGGAGCGAGAGAGAGAGAGAAATATCCGCGGCGGGGAGCGCGTTGTGACGACATGTGCCTGCTCGGAGCACCGCCACGGCGAAATCGAAAGTTCTCGGCCAGTAAAACTTTCGTTTTAAAACGCTTTAAAACGTAACTGTTTATTCGATTAGCGATGGCAGTGGACGACCATCCCAACGATACGATCGTCTCAGCAGCGGAAGGAAGAAAGCGGCTCTTCCCAGCCGGGCAGCCGGTTTTTGTAGCCACATGTTGGTGACGCATGCCTCTGTTGACGCAGTGGTAGCTATGTACTTTATGGGTAACGCAGTCCAGCGTGCAGCCTTGTTACGCTCTGCTTGATGATAAGGCGGAGGTTGCGCGGAAATTATGCGCAGTGTGTGCCACCACAACAACATATAAACCATAAAACAACATATAAACAGAAAATATAGCACATATTTTTAAAAAAAATTTAAAAACTTCACCTTCGTCTTTAAGAGCGGGACGCGACAGCGTGAAGCAGCGTTGCCAAGGGGTCCAGGAACGACATCGTCCGTTCGGCGCGACGCCTTGCCTGTCGGACAATTTAAGGAAAGGAAATGACGCCTGTCTCACATGTCATGGTGGAATCCCGAACCGCGCCGTAAGGAAAGGAAAATGAAATGAAATTTGGTTTTAAGGAACTGCTGCTGCTACTGCTGATACTAAGAAAGAAAAGGAAAGTGCACTGGCCTGCCTACTGACTCAAGCCTAGCCACGCTCTCTGAAGCGTGCTGCAAGTAGGAGAGTTAAATGATAGGAGAGCGAAGATAGAACGAAAATTCGCGCGCTAATATGTCCCGGGTTGATCCCGGAGGCAGTGCAATACCGGGCCCACCCGTGCCAGAGTGTTTCAAGCCAAGCACTCCGCAAGTGACGCCTGTCTCATATATCTCCAAACCGTTGCGTTTTCGTGTCACTGTCGTAAGCAAAAAAAAAAGAAATTGGTAGAGGCTTAGCTCAGCTATGCCATGATATATGTAGCGAGAGCTGTACATCTCCGCTGGTTACGTATGTCGTCGAGTTCGTTGTCGAGAAGTATTCGGTGAGAAACAATGGTTATTTATTCAAATGTTTTGACAGAGTTAGACACTGCCCGATGATCGGTAAAGTAACACGCAGTAGTCTCAATGCTGCCTACACAGTGTTTTACTGGTTCCTTTCTCTCAGATACACAAGGTCAATCCTTTCGGTCCGGGATCCGGAGTACCCAGGTTTGAGCCCGACCGCGGCGGCTGCGTTTCGTTGGAGGCGAAACGCTAAGGCGCCCGTGCGCTATGCGATGTCAGGGCACGTTAAAGATCCCCAGGTGGTCGAAATTATTCCGGAGCCCTCCACTACGGCACCTCCTTCTTCCTTTCCTCTTTCACTCCCTCCTTTACCCTTCCCTGACGGCGCGGTTCAGGTGTCCAACGATATATGAGACAGATACTGCGCCATTTCTTTTCCCCCTCAAAAACCAATTATATATATATATATATATATATATATATATATATATATATATATATATATATATATATATATATATATATATATATATATATATATATAACAGCACTCCTTTCTCCTTTTTTTTCTCTTAGCCGCTCCTTTATCTCTTCCCTTACAGCCCGGTTCGGTTGCCGGCCGAGATGCGAGACAGATACCGCGCCATTTTCTTTCCCCCAACATCAATTTTCAAGGAAAGGAAGGAATATGAACTGAAAATTGGTTTTAAGCAAATGAGACTACGCCTGTCTCACATATCTCGGTAATTTTCCACTCCTAGGGTTGTTGCTGACGATGACATTAAAATTTTGTTGGACAGTAGAGTTATTCAGCGAAAAGTAAGGACGCTTGCTAAGCGGCCGAGGCTCCTCCATGGCAACTCCGCTACACACTCGCGACAGCCGTTCTATATATACGCACACGACCACCTGGCTATGCGTGCTATCGCATGGTCTTACGACACCCCAATCGGACTCCATCACGTGGACATGACCCTATGGGATCTTCTTAAGGCTAACCGTTACCCAATGTCAAAGGTCACTAAAGGCCATGGGTAAATGTCAGGGGTCAAGGGTTCGACACCATAACTGTATCATATATGGTCATACACGGCTAACGTGGTTGGTCTGGAGGTCGTTCAAGGACATTAAGTGGCCTACCTGAAAACTGCCTTACCTAGCATAGTGAAGCTCTTAGCTTCAAAATTGAATGCAAACAGCGTAGCTTTGCTGTCTAACATCTTCAGCGTGGATTGTAGCGACAATTTTGTATTAAATGCTTTTCACCACCTCCACCACAGCACAAGGAAAAATAGCCTTTTAAGAAAAGGAAACAGCGCAGCTGTCTCACATATTTCGATAGACACCCGAACCGCACCACAAGGAAGGGATAAAGGAAGGAGTGAAGAAAAAAGGGAGAAAAAGGTGCCGTAGTGGCCGTCTCCAGGATAATTTCGACCACCTGGGGATCTTTAACATGCACTGACATCGCACAGCACACGGGCGTCTTTCCGTTTCGCCTCCATCAAAACGCAGCCGCCGCCTTTCACCAACTTGCGTAAACGGTAAGGCCCGTTTCACATGCTGCGACTGGACCGAAAATATCCGGTGTAGTCGGTGAGGCCGCAGTGCGATTTTCGGTCACTGCTTTCACACGCGACACCGACACAACGAATTCGGTCAGAGGAATAGGCAAGGTTCCTTGATGTTTGCATATTCAACCCATTATTAAACGCGAGAGAAACATCACGCCGAATGTGTTGATTTTATGACCAGCGTATTTTTAGATGCAAGGCATTATTCCGTATGTTTTGATTATAATAACACTTTTGCTTCCACCGCGGTAACAGTTCCCACGTGACCGCACGTCGCACGTCGTCTCGGCGCTCCCCAATGGTCAATCGCAGAGCGAGCACACCGACGCTGCGACTGAATTCCAACCGGACGGAACTCGATCGCAAGCCGTCTGCGACTAGACCGACGGCCCTCCCCAGTCGCATACCGACAGAATTCGCAGTGTCGCAGGCGAAAATCGCATGCATGTGAAACGGGCCTAAGGCGAGTTAGCGATATTTTAGGCGAATGTCCGGACCCCGCAGAGTATTTGTTACGGGCCCAATAGGACTTATTTTTGGAAATGTGGCGGAGAGTTTGAAGGATGCTTCACTCCTGCCACCGGTTGGCCCGGTATTGCACTGCCTCCGGGATCGGCCTTGTCTTTAGCGCGTATTTACTATCCTGTCTTTCTATCCCATCTTTCAACTCTCCTACTGTCTGCACGTGGTAGGATTGTGGCTCGTCTTGGGCCAGTGAGCAGGCCTGTGTACTTTCCTTTTCTTTCTTCCTAGCAACAACAGACAGTCAGCGATTTCGGTTCCGCTGAAGTCTCTAGACCCGCCGCGGTGGCTCAGTGGTTAGGGCGCTCGACTACTGATCCGGAGTTCCCGGGTTCGAACCCGACCGCGGCGGCTGCGTTTTTATGGAGGAAAAACGCTAAGGCACCCGTGTGCTGTGCGATGTCAGTGCACGTTAAAGATCCCCAGGTGGTCGAAATTATTCCGGAGCCCTCCACTACGGCACCTAATTCTTCCTCTCTTCTTTCACTCCCTCTCATCCCTTCCCTTACGGCGCGGCTCAGGTGTCCAACGATATATGAGACAGATACTGCGCCATTTCCTTTCCCCAAAAAACCAATTATTATTATTACTATGAAGTCTCTAGAAGGGAAAGAGGGGTAAAGGTATGGCCACCAGCTTGAGGCGGCTAAGGATTGAACCGAAGGTTCTGGGAGTGTTGAAGTTGTTCATGAATGTAGGCGAGATGACCCCCTTGGTCTGACTCCACCAGGCAATGTTCGTACTTCAAATCTCGATGGACACCCGAACTACGTCGGGAGGAAAGGGGGGAAGGTGTGAGTGAAAGGGAGAAAGAGCTGCTCTTGTGGAGGTGCTCCGTATCAATTTAGACCACCTGGGTGTCTTTAACGTGCACTAACAGTGCACCGCTCACGGGCGTTTTTGCGTTTCGCCTCCATCGAAACGCTGCCGCCGCGGTCGGGTACGAACCTGGGAACTCGGATCAGTGTCCGAGCGCCATAACCACTGAGCCACCACGGCGGCTTTACCGACGGGTAAAAGCTTTCTGGCGTTAGCGCTTCAATTTTGAGTACATTGGGCACGCAATGATTGCATTTTTTTTCGATAAAGTAATATGGATTATCTGTTGCTTTTATCTTACAATACGTATTAATCAGAGGAATGATGGGAAATCACCGTTATCTCATTTGTCGGCATTGTAGTAATGTGTTTAATAGCGGCCTAGTGTGCGCAGTTATCGCCAGCGGGTATAATCTATTCATTACGGACTGCATCTTTTTAAAAGCGCCATGTGTCACACTGCTATTTCTAGATAGAGTTTTTGTATCTGCAAGATAGAGCATAGTCTGCGCTGTGTTAAATCACGAGTCCACTAAACTTCATTGCCAGAGCCCGTAGATGAAAAAAAAATGGCTGGGATTGAACGTTGCTTGAACCTACTTATACCCGCGTAAGCTGTTAAGCATGACGCCCACTGTCTCAAACCAAATGTCAAGGTCAAGGTTAAAGGTAAGGGCGGGTACCCGATGGTCATAGGCATATGATCACCTGATTATACTACCATAACTTGGGCATACCACCAAGCCGTTAGGTTTGGTTTGACCTTGTAAAGCATTGAAAGCCATTTTCGATGTGGTGCCCTCTGTCTCAAATCAAAAGCCAAGGTCAAGGTCAGGTACGCAATGGCCATAGAACAGAACACGTGGTGATACTACCTAAGCTTGGGCCCCGCTACATGCACTTAAGTTCGGTTTCACCTTGTGAGGCATTGATGGTCTTTGTCTTATTCACATCGAAATCGGAAGTTGTACTGCGAGGAAATATACTTAAAGAAAACAAACCGGCCACGCGCATTGTAGACTATGCCGTCATTCTCTTGAGTACTTCGTAACTAGGCTGGAGCTTTGGCCTGACAATATGTATCAATTGGGCATAATTGGGCACGGTTTAGAGGGACGGGAGAAAACAATGGAATTTATTTATAGCGACAATCCATCTACTGGCCTCATCCATTATTTGGCACATCGTTAGCAAGCCGGTGGGTATACTGCCGCCCTGGCCGGCGCGTGTGTCGTAATAGCTGCATATTAGGAATCACTCTTGCTAACGTAGCGCGCTAGCACCACTTAGCACACGCTAGTGCACTAGCTCGTGAGTGAAGTATTAGTCGTATGTATCTCTAATAGTCACGCGCTTTCCCTTCTATAAGGAACGGCTTGAGTAGCGTGATGATTTTTCATGGCCGTCGGCGGGAGAGGCGTCTGGAAGACGATGCCGTTCCTTCCCCTCAAGGATGCCACAGCGTCCTGCAATCAAATTTTCAAAAGCCGGAGATACACTTGGGCCCGTCCACTGTCTCACTTCGACATATTAGCTGAGGATGAGGGTAACATGTAAAAGTGGTGCTAACTGGGGTTCAAAGGTGACAAATAATTGGTTGTTGAGGAAAGGAGGTGACCCAATGTGCGCTAAAAACTAGCGCATAAAACTTTTTGATGAATCACTATGTGAAGCGTCCCAATTCTACCAGCAATATGGGATAATAGTGATAAGATGAGTTACGCGCAGGCGTCTATAATATTTATGAAAATTTTGAAAAATGAAAAATTGGTTGTTGACCCCCCGCCGTGGTGGCTCAGTGGTTAGGGCGCTCGACTACTGATCCGGAGTTCCCGGGTTCGAACCCGACCGCGGCGGCTGCGTTTTTATGGACGAAAAACGCTAAGGCGCCCGTGTGCTGTGCGATGTCAGTGCACGTTAAAGATCCCCAGGTGGTCGAAATTATTCCGGAGCCCTCCACTACGGCACCTCTTCTTCCTTTCCTCTTTCACTCCCTCCTTTATCTTTTCCCTTACGGCGCGGTTCAGGTGTCCAACCATATATGAGACAAATACTGCGCCATTTCCTTTCCCCCAAAACCAATTATTTATTTATTTATTTATTTAAAATTGGTTGCTGGGGGTAGGAAATGGCCAGTATCTGCCTCACATCTCAGCGGACACCTGAACCACACCTTAAGGGAAGCGATAAAGGAGAGAGTGAAAGAAGAAAAGAAAGAGGTGCCGTAGTGGAGGGCTCCGGTATTATTTAAACCACCTGGGGATCTTTACCGTGCATTGAAATTGCACAGCACAGGGGCGCCTTTGCATTTCGCCTCCATCGAAGCGCGGCCCTACGGTCGGATTCAGACCCGGGTTCGAACCCATATCAGTATATACGAGCGCCCTAACCACTGGGCCACCGCGGCTGGTCATGTTTAGACTATTCTTAAGCGTAACACCTTTTACTTGCTTAATGGAGGCTTAACGTCCCAAAGATACTCAAGATATGAGGGATGCAACTATCAGAAAATCGTTTGCATTAACCTTGTAAATTTCGCTACGTTTCTAATAATTATAATATAATCAATACAGATTAACCCAGGACATGACATGAGGTGTTTTTTAAGCTGCACACGAGAACTGAGTAGCCTTCAAAACAAATTGAATAGGCTCCTTTAAAGTACCTGTGCGCCTGCGAGCGTCCGGAACAGTGACATGAAACAAGCATCACGCGGAATGTGGCGCACTGGTACTTTAAAGGACCCTACTCAATTTGTTTAGAAAGCTACTTAGTGGTCGTGTGCAGCTTAAAGAATCCAAGTATCAAGAAGACTAAGTATCACGCGGATTGTTTGGATCAGACACCTGATTTATATCTGCTGCTGATCTTTGGACCCAAGATATTCAACTTGTTTTTAGAATTTGGCGGGGTGCTTTGCTTGAAGCACTCTGGCATGTGTCGAGCCGGTATTGCACTCCCTTCGGGATCGGCCAGGGTCATATTAGGGCATATTTTGCTGTTATGGTGACGCCAACCAAACCAAAGCCTAGCAACGGACCTCCTCTAACATGTTCACTGCTAAAGGCGTGAGGACGCCAACTGTAACTTAAATTTAATGAGGGAGCGATTATTACTTTATTTATAGTGTGTTGGTAACAGAGTTCTACATCTTTTTACGGACAGTGGATAATTCTAAAGAACTGTCCACTGTGGCTTCGGTATGAGGCAGGTCAGGTCTACCAAAGCCTATCGAGTGGTACTCTGCAAGCACAAAAGTGGGTGGCACGTCGCTGCAAGAAGCACATCACTACCATGAGTGCAATGTACTATTTCACAATTCCCCTTAGATTTAGACATATCCGGGATTAACTATATTATCTGAACTCCAGGGTGCAGATACTTGCCTCCCCCGCAAATTCTTGCACTATTTCGCCGTAAAAGAGCGTGTCTGCTGGAAGTTCCAGGTTCTCCGACATTTTCTTCCACTGGTCTGTTGGAATGCCGGTCCACTGATACATATGCTTTCGCTGGAGGTGGAAATTTATGTTAACACCGGTGTTGGTAGTGACACAAGGCATGTTTTGTTATGGTACTGCTAGTAACCAACAAGAATACTCAACAAGAAGCTTCAGCAAAACTGGCATAGTGTAAAAAAATACCGCTAGCCTTTGCAGTCCAAACCCTCCTTGCTGGCTATCACAGGTGTGCAGAGGCGCTCGGGCGACTCTGCAGCATGGAATTCACATTTGAGAGGGCCATTTTGATGACCGCTTGCCGTGTCGGTCATTCCTAGAAGCAGCCTTCCTTCAGACGCTCATTCGAATCAACTGCTTCAAGACCCGCAGCCTTCAAATTACCGAGCGTCTGATGCCACAGACTTGCATGGACGTTGGGTGGGGCCATGCTTGCAGTTTGAATTATCCGGATTTCCGAATTCACAAGATGCAGCTATGTCAGCACTTATACAGAGATGCAGCTGTTCAATGCCGTGACTTTTATTCATTAGACCCCAAAGTGGGATGTGAGATGCAAATTTCGTACAGAAATCGTTGATTTGCAGCCAAGGCACAGTGCATGATATTTCATGGCGCACAGTGCAATTTGCACGCGCAAAGCTAAGCTTTGCATGTTTATGCAAGGCTGTGAACAAAGACGGCAGTAAAATTAATATTTTTTTGCTAATATCGTGTTCCGTAAACATTTGACTGCAGCCTTACACTCAAGGAAATCATCCCACGTGGGCAAAACTAGCGACAGCGCTACGGACCTCTCAAATTTAGAGACCTAGCACCACATGGATAGGAATATCCATTTTGTCCAAAGTTGGATTAGATCCGTATAGGGTCACCATACAAAAAGTAGAGGTAGATAGGGTCGTCCGGAATAATCTCAGGATTCCCGCCCTGCTGAAAAGCATGCACACGGAGCGCAATAAAGACAAGAGACAAAAACGAGCCGAAGCACTATAAATTAGATTCGGCAATATTCCGGAAGCCGAGGTGGCCTATGTAGATGCGGCTAGGCGATTTTACGGTAGCAATGGTAGTCAGCGGCCGGGACAATTCGGCCGATGGCGCCGGATCTGAAGCACGGAGAGGTCGCAAAAGGTTGCACCCACGCTGCCACCCGCATGGGCGAAATCATAGTGTCATCACTGGGCACCGCGTTCGGACCAGTTGTCGCCTTCAATGGTTTCGTCTGCGGGTCCTCAAAATTCAAATTCACAGCCCCTGTGCGATGTCAGTGCACGTTAGCCCCAGGTCACAGAAATGACGAAAGCCCTCCACTGCGGCGTCCCTCATAGCCTCAGTGGCTTTGGAACGAAGAACTCCATACAATTAAAATCAAACCGAACAAGGTCATAACACCACCTATCGTCCCTCAGCGTGATTAGGTATTCGCATTTACTTTCATCTCTTCAACATAGATTTCGCAGAGTTACCACAGCTCATGGCAGTAAATTGAAATTCTTTATAGAGCACAACGCGATATTTATCGGGTGCCGTTTCAATATTTGCATATATATAATTACTCATGTACGCATCAGTGCAAAGACACTTCATGTACTCAAAGTCCACAAAGCATTCACTTTGTGCAGTTTTTATTCAGTTCGGACCAAGCAGCCTCCGCAGTATTTTTTTTTCGGCACTAATTCCATGTAATAAAGAAAAAAAGAGCCTTTACAGCATGTTCTATGTGTGCTCGGCTCGCACTCTGATATATTGATTCCATTCTACGTATCTCCACAACATTTCGTCATCTGGAGATTCTCGTATTTCTTATTACAACGCCGGCGGCCCCCATAGCCGACACCGTCTTTGCTGCGACACGAGCTCCTTAAAGCTATCTCGTTAATAAAAGTTTTTACTACAGCTACTACTCACTGAAATGAGTCACTATAGTAGCGTCTTCCAGCAATGCTACGGGTGTGGAGAGGAAAACAGAGGCAACAGTCCCTACTAGCAAAGAGCTTCGAATAGAAGTCTACCTCAAAGGAGAACCAATACCAGAGAAGACACTCATATGCGCCCTAGGGATGTGGATACAGTCAAATCAACGCTGTACTCCTACCCTTGCGCTATTAAAGGCATGTACACTCCAAGTGGCCCGCATGATTACGCGCGTCTCACATAGACGTCACGGCATGCGCGAAGAAGACACACTCAAGCTGGTCAGGAGCCTACCTAGTGGTCAGCCAGGCGACGCACAGTCTCCCGTACTACAACCATATCAAAGGTGAAATACAACAGGCGGACGCGACTTTACGCAAAGCGTACAAAATCACGCTTCGACTACCCCATAACACCTCAACTGAAAACCTGTTAGCCTTGGGACTGCACAACACGTTCGAAGAACTACGGGAAGCGCCGCACGTCACCCAAATGCGCCGACTGCAGCAGATCCCCCCCCCCCCCCCCGGCAGACTTCTCTTAAAATGACTGGGCTACACCGAACAAATTCGAGAATTATTGAGTACCGACCCGATCCCCGATGAGTACCGCAGCACGCTCAGGGTGGCACTTATACCAAAAGATATGGAGCCCAACCTCCACAAAGGCCGCAGAGAGGCAAGGGCCGACCGCTTACTGAAAACACACGCATTCCAAGATACAATAGTGTACGTGGACGCTGCCACATACGCCATGAGCAGGGGACAAGACACCAACAACGCAGTGGCAACTGTAGTCAACTGGGGATTGCACGAGATTACCAGCGCCTCATTTCAAACGACCCGTCACCTTCCCCTCTTCCCCCACATCCGTTCCTGTCCCATGTTTCCAATTCTGAAGTTCTGCGCCAGCGAACACGCGCTCAAATTCCTCCGTGTTCGCACCCTTTCCCCCGTAGTCTTACTCGGCAGGAGGAAGTATCCGTGCGCCGTATACGGGCAGGGGCGGCTCTGACACCATCGGTCCGTCATCGGTGGCGTGCAAAAGATCTGCCAGCAGCTGACAGGTGCCCTCATTGTAGCTCTGCTCCGGACATTTGTGACGTGTGCCACTCGTTGTAGGCGTGCCCAGCGACGGCTGCTATTAGAAAACGGCTCATCAGGGAGGTGGGCCTGCGGTGGAACCGCGAACGTGACTATGTGGAGCGGACTATGAACAATCGTTTCATCAGCAACTTCTGCGACTACCTCAGCGCAATGGGTCTTCACTCCTTCTTTTAACTTTCAGTCTCCCGCATTCCTTCCCCTTTTTTCAACTTATGCCTCATAGCACACTTTTACAATAAAACAAAAGACTGCACGACAGCCGGGGCTGGAGAGGCGACCGTCTCTGTAGCGGCAGCGGAGGGCTATCGGATTGGGCGCTCATTGACAATTCTTACTGACTCACAAGCAGCCTGCCGCAAGTATCTTTGCTGCAGAGTCGGCCACAGAGCGCACCGCATACTCCGCTCTGTAGACTTCAAGACACAACAGAAAGATGCAGAGCCGATCAAACATAAGATCATCAGGGTACCGGGGCACACGGAGGTGGCAGGAAACCAAGAGATGTACAGGATAGCTCGAGGTTATACTAACTACCGAGCATCCATCGTCAACGACCTTAAGGAGTCCCTACCTGTACATCAGAAATACTCGGCCATACTAAACAACTACAAAGCCAGCAGGATGCGGTCCCCCCCATCGCACAAATCCTTTAAAAAACGAGCGGCTGTCACATGGAGAGAACTACAAACTGGGTCATATCCAAACCTAAACACACTGAGTAAAATCCCCCCACACTTTGCGAAAACGAGTGTGCGTGGTGCTATGAAAAACCTACACATCATCACATAACATGGGCATGTCGAAAAGTCGACGTCGTTCCATTTATCCCAAACCCAAGTGCGGAGCAAGGGGAGGATATGCTCTCCACCGACTGCCGCGATGTCCTGATTGGTCTGCTAAGGCGAGCTCAGCTGATGGCAGCATCAGCAGAGGTCTAGAATAGGGGAAACCGACCGTTGCGGAGATAGCTTCATCTGAACCGCATCAAAACACTTGCGTTAGAGCTCATTAATGTTATCCTATACTGTCCAGCAATAATATTCATAGTAATTGGTTTTTGGGGAACGGAAATGGTGCAGTATCTGTCATATATCGTTGGACACCTGAAGCGCCGTAAGGAAAGGGATAAAGGAGGGAGTGAAATAAAAAAGGAAGAAAGAGGTGCCGTAGTGGAGGGCTCCGGAATAATTTCGACTAGCTGGGAATCTTTAACGTGCACTGACATCGCACTGCACAAGGGTGCCTTAGCGTTTTGCATTTATAATAACGCAGCCGCCGCAGTCGCGTTCGAACCCGGGAACTCCGGGTCAGTAGACGAGCGCCCTAACTACTCAGCAACCGCGGCTGGTCGCTATCCAGCAATGCTCTCGCTTTTTCGATTTTACTAAACCACTGCTGCTCCGTAGGCTACAGGCATGGAGTTGCATGCGTTAACACTGTAAACTTCGTTACGCTTCTTTTTAAGTGTCTCTTAATTTTTATTGACTAACTTGAAGACTAACGCAGGATCTGACATGCACCCATACTTCATGTAGCTGTGCTCAAGCACTGAGGAAACTGAGAAAAAAATTAATACGCTTGCTTAAAGCGCCAGTGCCTCTTTGAGCGTCCGGAAAATTGACATGGCCTGCATACTTTCTGCAAAAAAGATCGCCTCCATTAGCAGTCGGCAATGTTCTAGATCTTGCGCACGAAAAGAAAAATATTGACGGCAATTTGCTTTTTTTAACTGAATGCGACGACGGTTTATCAGTAGCGGAGGAAAGACAGGTGGACGGCCTCACTTTTAAGGTCCCTAATGCAACCAACACGGAGGAGGTAGATATCGCCCTCGTGGATGCCTCCCACCCTCAATCTAAATTTATTTTATACGCCTCGCCAGGGGCCTGCCGAAACTATGAGCTAGGGTGGATAAAGCCTACAACGTAAGGAATACTTCGAAGAATAGCTCGGTATCACGACTTCACGATCCGATCTCTCATATGGACTGCTGGCCACCAGGGCTTACCAGCGAATGAGGCCGCACACTCATCCGCCCACGCGAAAACTAACCGGGCCCCCCGACATAGACCCTACCGATCTGGACAGGACACATATTCTCTTTTACCATTCAAAGATATACCCGCTTAATACCGGGACTCGCACCGTAAGTACCCGCCTCTTATGAAAAAGCTAGGGGAAGCGGCCGAAAGAAAACGGACTTTTCAACACACTACTGTGCCCGGCAGTAGAGAGAGAGAGCTAGAGCAAACCTTATGAAAGAAATAGACAGAATGAGCCGGCGCAGTTTCTGAATACCGACATCTTATTCCGCGTCCCTAATCCGGAATGCCGCAAGATCCCGACCCTTCGCAAGCCCGGCGTGCGAGGGCAGCTTCTGCCGTCGGACTCAAGAACTCGAGGAGGAAGGTCACCCAATCCTTTTTAGGGGGAGGGAGGTGGGATGGGGAGGGAAGTGCAGACTATGTTTACAGGCCCGCATCATGTGAGATAGAGAACAGAGCTCCTCAGAGTGTGGACTCAAAGGATTCACTTTCGGGCCATACCCAGCAGCCATGGTGACAGACCAGTAAGTGTTCGGCTGTAGCTGTCGCAGAAAGCGTTCGTCTGCCTTCGACAGCCCCTTTGCTGATGGAGGGAACAGGCGATGTCTCGAAACTGCAGAAGCGGTCAGCTAGGCTCATCGTCTGCGGAGGACGCGGCAGTAGGTGCCCGGAGGATAAGTGGTCCGGCAGCCGCATACGCAGCTTCGCTACTGAAGAGTCCCAAGTGGGCCGGTGCCCACACGATGCGTATAGGCGTGGGTTCGGAGTCTGTAGAGTATGTCATAGGCTAGAGGACATACCTCGCCCTTGACATAACTCTCGCAAGCGAAACGCGGGTCTGAGATAACTGCATTCGGGGTCTGCGATAGCGAGGGCAATAGGGATTCTTCGGCTCGGTGGGCATTCACAGCCCATTCTCAGCATTCTCAGCGGTGGGCGGTACTCATTTTGATCGTTCTTTCTCTGACCTTTGCTCTTTAAATGTGGAGGTGGCTGACGCCTTACACATGGTCGGGGCATGCCAGCAAACCCGTTCACTTCCACCCATAACCCATTCCCCTACCCGAGAGGACTGGGAGACGGCCCTGCTCGGCTGCCCACACCTAACGGCTCAACAAGCCCTGGATCTGCGAGCTCGAGTGGCTGTCCAGACGATTAGGATCCCTGAATAAAGAACTCCATCTAGAATTGTAAGGGGAGCGGACCACTAAAGGCTGCTTGCCTGTCAGCCTTTCTGTAAACATTGCAGAGAAGCTGTATACCTCTAGCGCCCAAGAAAATTTTCGTGTCATCGTCGTCAGCAGAAAACACCACGAGTGTAAAACTGCCCAACAGCATATAAATCGTATATCATACAGATCATAAAGGAGTCGGAACAAAAAAAAATGTATAATTTATTTTATTTATTTATTTGGTCGTCAAAGGTCCACGAGGGACATTACATAAATAAATAAATAAATAAAGGAGGGATTGAAAGAAAAAAGGAAGACAGAGGTGCCGTAGTGGAGGGCTCCGGAATAACTTCGACCAACTGGGGATCTTTAACGTGCAGTGACATCGCACAGTATGTGGGAGTCTTAGCGTTTTGCCTCCATAAAAACGCAGCCCCCGGGTAAGGTGGTGGTGGTAGTGGTTTTTTTTATTAAAGTAATAGTAAAAAGGAAGGATAAGATTTTTTCTAGCCCCGGCATCTGCCATCGATACTGAAGCACCTGAGCTGGGGTAGTGAAATAAAGGAGAGCAGGCAGAATCGATAAATTAAATGAAAGAGGTGACGGGACAGGGAGAGAGGATAGGGGGAGAAGCAGTATATACAAACTATTTACACAATAAGAAATGTGTCCAGGTTGTGCGCGTGATTAGTTCATGTTGGAGAAATTAAAACACACGCGCACAGCACTTTGTTGGCTACAACTGGAGCCGGGCGTCCAGTTATTAATCGTTCAAGGTAGAACTCTCGGAGCGTTCGGTCACTGCGTGTAACTACCTGACGGAGAACAGACGGGACGTCAAGCCCCTGTGTTCGAGGAATGAATGAATGAATGAAAAACTTTATTGTATAAGGGTTATTTCTCGCAGCGTAGGTGGAGCCCTCAGTCCAGGGCCCCAGCGGCCTTTGCAGTCTTGCGAGCCCTGTCGATCAGCTTGAGCTGCTCTTCAGGCTTCGAGCTGGACAATGCACAGAGGCTCACCAAGGTTCGCTCACGAGGGAGCGCACTGCCATGCGGCCACAATAGCGTCTTGAGGGAGTCTGGTAGTGTGGCCAGGCCCCGCCGCAGAGGCTCAGTGGTTAGGGCGCTCGACTACTGATCCGGAGTTCCCGGGTTCGAACCCGACCGCGGCGGCTGCGTTTTTATGGAGGAAAAACGCTAAGGCACCCGTGTTCTGTGCGATGTCAGTGCACGTTAAAGATCCCCAGGTGGTCGAAATTATTCCGGAGCCCTCCACTACGGCACCTATCCTTCCTTTCTTCTTTCACTCCCTCCTTTATCCCTTCCCTTACGGCGCGGTTCAGGTGTCCGACGATATATGAGACATATACTGCGCCATTTCCTTTCGCCCAAAAACCAATTAATATTATTAGTGTGGCCAGCGCCCTATAGGCCGCAAGCATATCGCGACGAGCATACTTGAAGCTGGCGTTGCTGTGCACTTCCTGCGCTTACTGTGGAAAAAGCATAGGATTTTCTGTTCATGAGGTAGAATCCACAAGTGCTGCGTTCTCGTGTGTTTTTCTTTTTTATTAACTGCGCACAGGTGAATAGAAACCCGATTCTTGGCCGATTCCCTCCAGTGTGGGTATGTGCCGTCTTTTGATGGGCTAACAACAACGTTGCTAGGCAGCAGTGTTGAGCCCAGCGTTGCCTTTGTCCCGAACACGAGGTAACGACAAGCGTTCAAGCGAAATATTTAATATACTCTGGCCGTCCGCGCAAATCAAGCGAAATGCGGCGACTGCATTGCCATTCTACTCGGCGCTTTCTCTGAATTTGACAGCCAGCAGTAAAGACAGATTGCAGTCACACGTGGCCATCGTATAAGGGGGTACTGCAGTTACTTCGAACAGACAGGGTTCTTTAAAGAACTTCGCGTACACATCGAAACGATACCGCCGTTGCAAGGATTCGGTCCCACATCCTCTGGTTAAGGCACCGGATGCCTAATCAGTAAGGAACGCGCGGAACCTGCCTTACTCAGTGCTGTGAAGCGTGCTGTCGCTCGCTTGCGAAAGCCGCACCACTGACTACAAATAGCGCTCCACCAGAACCACCTGTGGGCGTTGCATAGGCATGCATTCCAGGCATGTTCCAGGGCTTCGTGTGGATAAATGGATGGATGGATAAGATAGAACCATTCAAAGCAGGCGGTGGCTCACGCCACCCAGCCTTGACTCGCGAGATTTCACTGTTGTCTTGTTTCCAGCTGCAAATCAGAGAACCTTTGCTTGGTTATTCGCACCCGTTTAAAATCTATTTTTCCTTTCCTTTCCTCAAACCCCACTGAATTGATTTGGCTGCTGGGGAAAGGAAATGGCGCAGTATGTCCCACATATCGGCTGACACCTGAACCGCGCCATTGCTTTGAAGAAATGAGCCATCATGTGAAATGTTGCGCCGTCTAACGAAGCGCATAACAACTGCACACGAGCACAAAACAGTGAAAAGTTTCGTACATCCCTTGGCTGCGAATCAGGGGGGGGGGGGGGGGGGGTGTTGTGGACGCAGCCGGCAGAAACGGGACGTTGGCAGCCCTCACCTCGGCCCGGGTGACGACGATCGGCTGACAAAGGACTTCGAAGACGAACAGCTTCTCATGGAGCTGTTCGCAGGGGACTCCTCTTGTTTTCTCTCTAGCGAACTCCTGCGACATCCTCGCGCTTCGAACTTTTGTTCGCGTGCCTCGCACCGTCTATGTGCCCAGCAAGTTTCGTCGTCATCAAAGTACCACGCGCTCGTGAAAAAATTACCATATCGATCTTTTCTGGCACCCGAAATACTGTCTGATTAAAAATTTATAGACCCAAGGGACTTAATATTGAGCGCGACCAGACTTTTTTAAAAAAACGTAAAGCAGTTTTTCTGTGAAAAATTTACTTTTCAGAATCACGCCGACGACGCGGAATCCACGAATGGGCACCGAAGAACAGCGCTCTAAAAATAGGGCTTCGAATGGTTTTTCTATAAGGAGGAAGGCCCGAATGCCTGGACCCCGTAGAGTATCTGTTACGGGTCCAATTGGACTTATTTTTGGAAATGTGGCGGAGAGTTTGAAGGATGCTTCACTCCCCACACCGGATGGCCCGGTATTGCTCTGCCTCCGGGATCGGCCTTGTCTTTAGTGCGTCTTTACTATCCTGTCTTTCTTTCCCATCTTTCAACTCTCCTACTATCTGCACGTGGTAGCGATTGTGGCTCGTCTTGAGCCAGTGAGCAGGCCTGTGCACTTTCCTTTCCTTTTCTTTGTTCCTGGCAACAACAGACAGACAGAGAGACCATAAGGAGGAAGAGAATAAACTTTATTTTCATCGACCAAGGTAGCAGTTGGTGTGGGGTTATAGGACCATCTTGTGGCCATGAACCCGGGGCGTTCAGCGACTTCTAGAGCTCTTGCCACAACCCTGACCTGTGTGTCCGAGTTGGAACTGAGCGATGCGGCCTCCCACTGGTCTGGTTTCGAGAGGTGCAAATCTCGCGGAGGGGAGTCCTGAGGGCAAGCCCAGACTATGTGGGATAGAGTGGCATGTTGGCCACATAGTTGAAAGGAGGGAGAGTAGACCCCAGGGTATACGCGGGCATATATCGGGGGCATATATCAGCCCAGGCCATCCATAGCTGAGGATAAAGGATCGCGCGGCAGTACGACTGTGAGGCATCCAGGACCGGCTTTCGAAGCTTTGTGTCAGTGCTCGTTACGCACCGCGGCGAGCTACTGGAGTGCATGACTGACTCATGAGGAAACTGCTTGAATTTCGTTTAGTTTATGGCGTTTTAACGTCCCTAAGCGACGCGGGCAATGAGGGACGCTGTAGCGGAGGACTCCGGTTAATTTTGATGACTAGGGAACCTTCAACGTGCACCGAGAACGCACAGTACACGGGCCGCCCTGCTCCCCGCCTCCATCAAATCGCGGCCGCCGGGACCGAGATCGAACCCGGGTACTCAGGCTCAGCAGGTGTGCGCCCCAACCACTGAGCCACCACGGCGGGTCATTATTTTGGCCTCGGTTCTGAATCAAAGCAGTACAAGAAAAACTGGAACAGCGTTTTCGCTAAGCCCCGCCGCGGTGGCTCAGGGGTTAGGGCGCTCGACTACTGATCCGGAGTTCCCGGGTTCGAACCCGACCGCGGCGGCTGCGTTTTTATGGAGGAAAAGCGCTAAGGCGCCCGTGTGCTGTGCGATGTCAGTGCACGTTAAAGATCCCCAGGGTGTCGAAATTATTCCGGAGCCCTCCACTAAGGCACCTATTCTTCCTTTCTTTCACTCCCTCCTTTATCCCTTCCCTTACGGCGCGGTTCAGGTGTCCAACGATATATGAGACAGATACTGCGCCATTTCCTTTCCCCCCAAAACCAATTATTATTATTATTATTATTATTATTATTTTCGCTAACCAAAACTCTAGCTTCTGCTTATCACGTATGCCTTCATAGTATAGATAAGTCTCCTCTGCTTTCGCGAGAACACTCTTCACGTAGGTTAGAAAGAAACACTTGTGCTTAAAGTTGTCGGCCGACCCTTCGAACCTGACTTCCATGGAGACAGCACGCGGATAGAAATTGATTTAGTGCTGTACTTCTTTACGCGTTCCCCGTGGCTCCGAATTCTCGACGCTTTTAGCCTTGTATCTATGCAGGGTAGCATGTTTTCATTCAGACTGAGCTGCATTAGAAAGTAAACGTCAGTAATGTGGCGTATTCTTTTCATTACATGGTACGAAATAGTGTACTTGCGACGGCAAACGGATGAAGGAATAAACAAGTATAAAAAATAAAGCGGATTAGCTCAGGTAATCCAGGATATACAAAGCGAAAGATGTCGGCGTTCACTGTGTTCACGGGCGTTGGCGTTGAGAATGTTCTAGACGGCGATGGTTTTGAGGAAAGGAAGGGCACACAACCGCCTACCCTCCCTCCCCCCCCCCCCACCCCCCGGATATGCGGACGCCTCACTCGCGCTTTATACATGTGTGGTGAGAAAGATCGGGCCTGAATACATTAGCACTGACAGCGTTGTGGCTGACATGCGGCACTGCAGCAGTAGCTAGGCCCCAGCGTTTATTTGGTGATCTATATCTCGCGATCGACCATTAACTGCATGCCACCTACCAGGGTGCCAGGGAGGGCGCGCTGCCTATCCAGTGTGCGGAACGCAATCAACGGAAGCTTTTGCTGTTGGACACCAATGCCACCGTACATGAAAGCGAGATTGAAGCCTCCACCCACCCACGGAGCCGGTTGTGCACCCTTCCTTTCGTGGAAATGGGCGGCCTTTGCAAAGTTGTCAGCGCCAATGAAATGTATGAACGCCGTCGGCTCACTTGTTTTCTTTGGTTTTTGAGGAAAGGAAATGGCACAGTAACCGCCTATATCGGTGGACACCCGTACCGCGCCGTAAAAGAAGGGATAAAGGAGAGAGGGACAGAAGAAAAAGAAAACTGAAAATTGAAAGTTGGATTTTGAGGAAAGGCACGGCGCTGCGCAGCGGCGGAACACCTGTCACTACTGCACATGCGCCACTAGTAGCACTGAACAACAACAACCGCGTGGGGATCTTTAACGTGCACTGACATCGCACCACACACGGGCGCCTTTGCGTTTCGCCTCCATCGAAACGCGTCCGCCGCGGTACGGTTCGAACCCGGGTTCGAACCCGTATGAGTATAGCCGTGGCGCTATAACCACTGGGCCACCGCGGCGGGTCAGCTTTACACTATTCTAAAGCAAAACATCGTTTACTTGATTTATGGGGGATTAACGTCCCAAAGCGACTCAAGCTATGAGGTATGCAACTGTCATAAAATTATTTGCATTAACCTTGTAAATTTCGCTACGTTTCTGATAACTATCAAGTTATCAATAAATATCAACCGAGGACATGACATGGGGTGTAATTCTTTAAGCTGCGCGGTACCACTGAGAAGCTTTGAAAACAAATTGAATAGGCTCCCCTAAAATACCAGTGTGCCTCTGAGCGTTCCGAACAGTGGCATGGACTATGTATCACGAGGAATGTTTGGACCATACCACTGTTCTGAAGGTGTACCGAACCCTTATAGGCGCCATCGTAATCCTATTCGATTTGTTTTTAAGCTATTCAGTGGTCGTGTGCAGCATAAGCAATCTAAGTATCAAGAAGTCCAAGTAACACGCGGAATGTTTGGATCTGATACCTGATTTTACATTTTCTGCAGGAGTGCAATAGTGGAGTGCTTGGGTTGAAATACTCTGGCACGGGTCGGCCCGGTATTGCACTGCCTCCGGGATCGGCCGGAGGTTATTAGCGCGCGCGCCTTTTCTTTCTATATTTGCTGTCCTGACCTTTAACTCTCCTACTTTCAGCAGGCGGCATCGAGCGTGGTTCGGCTTGAGCCAAGAGGCAGGCACGAGCACTGTCCTTTTCTTTCTTCCTATCAGCAACAACAGAAACAGCAATTTTGGCTTTATTTGAACGCTGTCAGACAATGTCTTCGTATTTGGTGGAAACAACAGTAACGGAATGAATGAATGAATAAATGAATGAACGAAGGAAAGAATGCGGGATTGAGAGAAGGAAGGTACAAAGGGAGCCGAACAACCAGGTGGTCGGGGATAATTCCGACGACCGAAGTTCTTTAACGTGCACTGATATCGCGCAGCGCACGGGCGCCTTTTGAAGCGAAAAGCGTCACTACGCCAGCTTTTCGACCCGTCAGCGGGGCCGCAAGTTTGACCTTGAATGTATCTAGAGCTCAAAGGGGCCGCAAGTTTGGACCTGAATGTAGCTAGACGTCAAACCATGAGCTTACTCACCGAAAAACAGCGCGCTTGCACGGGACACGAGAAAGGAGACACGCACACACACAGCGCTGACTTACAACTGCAGGTTTTATTGCATTGCTCACAATACATACTAGAAAGGAAAAAACAAAAACAGTGGAAGGCGAGGAAGAATTCCTTCTGTCGCATCACGTCGTCATAGTTAAAGATATTGAATCTCTTTTCTTGTCAATGCTATCGATGGTGTGCTAACGCATGACGCGGCTTTCCTATCAATGATGAAAGCTTCATACAGCTCGCGCTTGTGCTGGTGATTATATCGCCTCAAAATCTGGCTTCGTCCATAGTTAGGTGTGCAGTGACAGCCAGACATGTGTTTTGCCAGCGTGCTGCAGTTGTAAGTCAGCGCTGTGTGTGTGCGTGTCTCCTTTCTCCTTTCTCGTGTCCCGAGTAAGCGCGCTGTTTTTCGGTTAGATCATGTACCAACTGGCCCGGCAACTGTACTTAATCCATGAGCTTAACTGGTGGTAGTATGGTTCGACACATGACGTCTGCTACAGCAGCGACAGGAGCTATCTCCACTTTGACCTTTATTTTGATCTTTGACCTTGACACTCGCTCAAGTGGCAAAGCGTCCTTCGGCACCGCATGCACAGGTCATGAAAGTGGTTTCTGGCGCCACTCCAGTTGTAACCAACACAGTGCTGTGCGCGTGTGTGATTTAATTCCTCTAAAATGAACTAATCACGCGCACAACCTAGACAAATTGCTTATTGTGGAAATAGTTTGTACATATTACTTCTCCCCCTGTCCTCTATTCCTGTCCCCTCACCTCTTTCATTTAATTTCTCCATTCTGCCTGCTGTCCTTTATTTCCGCTGCCCCAGCTCAGGTGCTTAAGTATCGATAGCAGATGCCGGGGCTAGCAAAAATCTTTTCTTTCCTTTTTACTATTATTTTTAATAAAACCACTACCACAACCACCACCACCATAAAACGCCTCACGCCGCGGTGGCTGAGCCTACTGCGCCGGAGTACCCGGGCTCGAACCCGACCGCAGCGGCCGCATTTCGATGGAGGAAAAACGCTAAGGCGCCCGTGTGCTGTGCGATGTCAGTGCACGTTAAAGATCCCTAGTGGTCGAAATTATTCCCGAGCCCTCCACTACGGCACCTCTTTCTTCCTTTTGTCTTACACTCCCTCCTTTATCCCTTCCCTCACGGCGCGGTTCAGGTGTCCGCTGATATATGAGACAGATACTGCGCCATTTTCTTTCCCCCAAAACCGATTATTATTAGGGAAGGAAATGGCGCAGTAACTGTCTCGCGTATGTCGGTGGACACCCGAACCGCGCCGCAAGGAACGGAATAAACGAGAGAGTGAAAGAAGAAATTAAGGCAGCACCTTGCCATATCGCAGGGCATTGGTGCATCCCTTAACCGCTGCAGAGGACACTCAAGCACGTGTGAGCCACCCGCCGCTGTGGCTCAGTGGTTAGGGCGCTCGACTACTGATCCGGAGTTCCCGGGTTCGAACCCGACCGCGGCGGCTGCGTTTTTATGGAGGAAAAACGCTAAGGCGCCCGTGTGCTGTGCGATGTCAGTGCCCATTATAGATCCCCAGGTGGTCGAAATTATTCCGGAGCCCTCCACTACGGCACCTCTTCTTCCTTTCTTCTTTCAGTCCCTCCTTTATCCCTTCCCTTACGGCGCGGTTCAGGTGTCCAACGATATATGAGACTGATACTGCGCCATTTCCTTTCTCCCAAAACCAATTATATAACCAATTATAGTACGTGTGAATTTAAAGTTGAGAATGAGCAATTCCTCATAAATAGCGCATTAGCTCATTAACGCTGTCGCTTCATACGCCTAAACACGCAGCTTAAGTTTGTCCCCTCCAATTTTTTGTTTGTTTGGCATCGCTGGGATTTTCTGCACCATCTGCGAGTGCACGTACTATCACACGCCGCCGGCATTTCTCGTAATAGGATTAGTTATCCCATCGCATCGCCGCTTTCGCCATTAAAATACCGTGCATCCCCCACAACCCGATACTGTGACCTTTCAGCAATCATTTTTCCTACGTACAGCACGAGACTGGAATGACGTGCGCGCCGAAGTTGCCACTATCATCAAACCACAAGCATTCAAGGGGCTCATCGAAAACCTCTGATCATAGTTTATTATCTTTGTCAAAACCATCCACTCCCTCATGTAATGTTTCGAAGAGGCCTTTGAAGAAATTAATGAATGAATGTGCTTTCGCATTAAAATTTTTACACACATTACCCTGAAGCTGCTTGCTTCCCCGCGGTAAGGAAAGATCTAACACATACATACACAGCACGCTGCTACCTTTTGTGCTCTGCATCAGCGCCAGAGCTAGGACGAATTGTGAGACGTTGCAGGCGTGGAGAAATGGAAGAGAAAAGAACTTGCCAAGTCAGGAAGGTGTTGGCCACGCTAAATGGCCCGCGTGCAGTGGCGTCACGTATGACTTCACTGGGATTAATGCAGCCTTGCAATGCATCTCGCTGAGTAGACCGCGACCTCATGTGATAGTATGCATGCATTGTGAGGACATGCACACTCTGGGAAGAAAAAAAAAACGAAATAATAACGAATAAACTACATATATACTAGCCACCAGCTACAGTTGTCGCTATATATAGCTTTACATTAACCGTTGTTCTGCGAATTGTGCAATTTAAAAAAAAAAGTGTCAGGCACTTACAGCAGAAATATAATCAATGAGTAAATTGTTCCTATGTGGTATGTTGCCGAACAATTGATGGTATTGAGAGTTTTTTTTATTTGAAATACCCTCAGGGCCATACGGCATTATAGAGGGGAGTGGTTATACAATGTAGTAAAACATAGAAATATGAGCACAATATTACAGAAGGTTGCTAGTTATACAGTGTTAACTAATGCGTCTTGAAATAAGTGGTGATCATCGATTAGTGAAAGTGGTGCGGGAACTGCGGGAGAGTTGGTAGAGCGCTGGATCACAATCTCTGCAAATGTGTTGTAGGTTTTGTATGATGACGGCAGCGATTACAATTAAGGCCAACGCTGGTAGCTGCCATCTTTGTTACGCTGCAGGTTTAACTGAGGTCTCATCATGGAGCCGCACTTTACTACGTTTTCATGGTATACAGCTGACAGACTGTCGGCTACGGCGGAAGCTTTCGAATGCATGACTTGGCCCTTAACGTGATCCTAATTTCCTCTGCATGCAGGGGCGTAGCCAGGTTATCTAATACACAAGTAATCTAATACACAATGGCATTGTCAATGACAATGGCAATGCAGTTATTGCTGCGTTTGATCCCTCCACAAATTCTATGAGGAGGGCCGCGCTGCAACATGAACTCTCGCCCCCCCCCCCCCCCCCACGAACAAAATTTTTGCTACGCCGCCGTCTGCATGGTTAAATTTAGCAGCTCAAATAACCATTAAAATAGTACCATAGTCGGATACAACTCAAGAGTGCAGCGGCTTTTCCCCGTCAGAGGACCCCTTCCAGCCAATGGCGTCGGCCGATTGTCATGACCCTGCTAGCGTGGCAATGCAGGGAGCGGCGCCACAATTGAAAGAGAGCTATGTGGCCGGAAATTAGAGGGAAGGGATTATCCCGTTACAATGACCACATTCTTTAGGGTACCTGTTGTAATCCAGTAAGTTTGGTTTTGTAGCCTTACCTGCGTCTATATAAAAGCGTATAAAAAAATCCCCCGCCCCGTAGCGGTGGCACAACGGGCTTAAAGCAATTAAAAGTAAATAATGAGCCGCGAGCAATTTTGTAAAACATTCAAAGCAGTAAACAAAGGTGATCTGAGAAAGCTGCAAAGGTATGGCAAATAGTGAAAGTAAATCAAAGTTCAATTATACCAGTTTGAATTAACAAGCATCCGCTTATGATGCTTCATATTCACTCGCGAACGCCCCATTATGTACTCTATGAACAGAAGCTGTAGAGACCGGTTATATAAAAAGTCTACGTGCTCCCGCAATGGCGCCTTGGAGAGTTGTTTGAATCTTTCGTAGTACATGTTAGAGAGTTTTAGAATAGGGCGACCCTATGGGTTATTTGCGTATGGGAATAGCGGGGCGTCGTGCGCAGACTCGTGACAATAACGTCCCTCACTTCGGTTATTGCCCTGCGCCTGAGCACTGCCGCCCCGCTTTTCCCATATGCACGTAACCGATAGGGCCACTATTGTTAGCGCCGCTTACGCGACCACGAGAGAAAAAAATAACACTGGTCCTTCGCGCTTTGTAAAAGCCTGCTCTCGAGCGGTTATAACTTTGTATACACTCCGATAAAACCTAAGAACGCAGTGGCTCTTCCTCGTCAAACACACCCCCTTCCAGCCAATCGCGTCGGCCGATCCTCATAACCTTGATAGTGTGACAAAACACGGAGTGGCAACCACGAGTCCATGAAGATACCATTTTAGTTAGTCCTGTTTACTACTTTACTTCTTTCCGTGCGTTAATCGGAGAAGAAAGGAAGAACGATAAAAAGCTAGCAGTTCAAATCTCATCAGCTGGGAACGAGGGCTTTGACGACAGGGCGGCTCTCGCCTTCTCGAGACGAGCCATGTTGACCACGTAGCTGACGTACATGGTGACCATCAAGACGACGCTAATTGTCACCATAACTATGAACAGCCAAGTCAGGTTAGTCGGCCTTTCCGAAGGCGTCGTAGTATCCTCACTGGCGGGCCTTGTCCCCCATATGGACTGTGGCTGGTTGGCCGAGCCCTTCTCAGGTTTCGCTAGTAACATCTCCCTTTTTAAGTTGATATTCTTAACGCTGGGATTCGTAATTATATCGCTGAGGCTCAACTTCGATGCGTCGGGATTTTGCCGAGGTCCGTAGTTTGAAGACAGCAAACACAAAATATTCCCGGCGGTGAAGTTTTCTCCGAAGACACTGGCCATGTATGGCAGATCGCTGTACTCTGGACTACAGGTTGGTTCTCGGACGGGCTCGGACCCCTCCACAGAAGGCTCGGTGGTTTCGGCAAAAGCAGTATGCTGTAGACCCAAGCCAGGTAGAGTGCTTCCAAAACGACCTTTGTCCTTGAAGTCTCGGCTGGTGGCGGGTCGCTTCCTCGGAGCCAACCACCGTGGCTTACCGCGCCCCGCCGAACGGCACCGACGGTCTTCAAGGTGCCCGTTACACGTTGTTAAGATCCCTCGTTCAAGCGGAAACCGGGTATTTCTCGGACCGGTTCAACTTTCACCGCAGGCTCACTGACTTCCTCGAAGGCAGCTATCAACGCCGTAGGTACGATAGACTGCAAAATATCTCGCTTTGTTTGTAGGACGGGTGTCACGGTGGCCGCACTCTTCTCGACGTGCAATCGAGCAGCGTGCAGTGTGCCCCTGTGTCGGTTGGCAATTCGTCGTATGAGCTACACTGTCTGATGGACGGTGTTTGTGATTTTGGTTAGCGTGGAAGTGTTCTTGCCGTTGCTCTGGACTAGGATGCCTAGGATTCGGACCTTTTCCACTTCTGGGATGGGGCTGCCGTCCAACGTGAGATTTATTGGAGGCGGGAGGCCTAGGTCCGTCCTACATCTAGGTGGTCGAAGAATGAGTAACTCGGATTTGGTACGGGAGCTGGCCAGGCCGACGGTTGCTGCATGCGCTGCCACCAGGTAGGCACCGGCCTGCAATGTTTCTTCTATGCCTCCGGCATTTCCTGTGGTTGTCCACAGTGTAATGTCGTCGGCATAGAAGGAGTGCGAGAGATTAGGTACTGCATTTAACGCCTTGGCCGTGGGAATGAGTGCTATACTGAAGAGCAGAGGCGAGGACTGACCCTTGCGGAGTGCCTTTGCTAACGAGTGCGAAGGTTGGGGAGGAGAGAGACCCGAAGCAGATTTCTGCTGTGCGGTGTCTTAGAAAAGCTGAAATGTATTTGAAGGTGCGCGGCCTGTTTCTAGAGCCGAGAGCACTAGGAACAGGCCCAAAGCTAGTATTCCTCGCGTGGGTTTTGCATTTCGGGGGTGTAGGGCCTCTTTCGAAATCTGAAGCTTAACGTCCTGTGTGGACAGATAACTGCGGAAGCCAATCATCGTGTGGGGGAGTAGTTCGTGATCGTCGCTATAGTTCTGTAGGCTTTTCAGGACCGCATGCTCGAGCAGTTTGCCTAGAGAGGATGTGAGGGATGTTGGCCGTAGGTTTTTTTTTTGTATCTAGAGGTTTGCCTTGTTTCGCAATAAAGGCTATGCGGGCGGGCGTCCATTGGGCTTGCCAGCATCTGTTGAATAGGTCTTGCCAGCACCTGTTGAATAGGTCTGTTATAGCCTGTATGGAGCGCTCGTCCAGATTCCTAAGCATCTAGTTGATTTTGTCTGCCCGCGGGGCCGAAGTGGTGCGTAGTTTCTGCATGGCGACTTTTACTTCCCATGTAAAAAATGTCCTCATCTGTGCAGTTTCGAAGCTCGACATTACAGAGTTTCTTGCAATGCTATGACGGTAGGAATCTAGTCTGCTGAGAGGTTTTGGAGGTGAAGTTGCAGGCTGTCGCGCTTCGATCAGAAGCTCCTGCAATTCCACTGCCACACTCGTATGTAGCTATGTTGTGCAGCCATGTTGGGGGGCAGCTGACGGGTCTATGAGATTTGGGCCGTTTGGCTGGGTGATGAATTGTCCTTATATGTGGGGCTGGATTTGAGCCATATAGGCTTCATGTGCGCCAGCAATGTTTGCCATCCATGCTGTAGTATCAGTGCGAAGGGCGTTCATGTTTTGTTCGAGGCTTTGAATTATCGAGGTTAGCTGAGTGCGCGCAGCTGTGTCTACCGAGTTGTGGGGGTCATTTACAGCTTGCGCCTTGCGCTTAACTGAGGGGTTGCGAGTAAGTGACGCAGCACGTGAGGAGGAGGTGGAGGCATGGGAAGGAGTGAGTTTCTTGGGTGTGATAGTTTGTACTGCGTGGGGGTGGGGGGGCGAATTCTTTGTAGGCTGTTCTCGCCTGAGAAGCAGCTGTAATTGTTGGCGGAGCTCTGCAATTTCTAAACCCTGCTGTCGGAGTTGTGCTCTGAGCTCTTGGTTCTCTTTAGCAAGTGAGGGAGGTCCCGGCTTCCAGCTCACCTGTGTGTCCATGGGCTGGCCTTTTGGCCCCGGTAGTGGCGGGAAGGAGGCGGACCGGCTCCTGCGTTGGCTTTTCCGTGAGACGGACCTGGAACCGGCTATGCAGTTGCTCCGAAGCCGGCTGCGTGATGAGTGCACGTTAAAGATCCCCATGTGGACGAAATTATTCCGGAGCTGTCCACTACGGCACCTCTTTCTTCCTTTCTTCTTTCACTCCCTCCTTTTTTCCTTTCCCTACGGCGCGGTTCAGGCGTTCAACGATATATGAGACAGATACTGCGCCAATTCCTTTCCCCAAAACCAATTATTATTATTCAAGGAAAGTAAATGACGCCTGTCGCACATATCTCGATACTTTTCCACTACTGGGGTTTTTGCTGACGACGACACGAAAATTTCCTTGGACGGTAGAGGTATACAGCTTCGCTGTAAAAGTCTGGAGGACGCTTCAGCCTCGCCTTGAAGAGTACGACGCGAGAGCGTGTTGCAGCATTGACAAGGAATTCACGGAACGCCAACGATCCCCAGGTGGTCGAAAGTATTCCGGAGCCCTCCACTACGGCACCTCTTTCTTCCTTTCATCTTTCAATCGCTTCTTTATTATTTCCTTTGCGGCGTGGTTCAGGTGTCCAACAATATATGAGACAGATACTGCGCCATTTCCTTTCCAGAAAATAATAATTATTATTATTAACTCGGCTAACCTACGAATTCAGCAAAAAGCAAGGACGCTTGCTAACAGTCTGAGGCTCCTCCATGGCAGCTCGGCTACACGCTCACAACCGCGCCGTTCTATATATACACACACGATCACGTGGCTATGACATTTTATCAAATGGTCTCATGACACCCAATCGGATGTCTTCACGTCGCTTCACATGACTCCCATCGAATGTTCTTAATGTCAAAGGTCAAATAAATGTAATGGGTAAAGGTGAGGGGTCAAGGGTTCGACACCATAACTGCACAACATATAGTCATAAACGGCAAACCGTGGTTGGGCTGAAGATCGCTCGAGCTCATTCTGCAGCCTAAGCGAAGACTGCTTTACCCAGCTTAGTGAAGCTTTTCGCTTCAAATTGAATGTAATCAGCATAGCTTTGCTGTCAAACCAACTTCACTGCGTGGATTGAAGCTACATTTTTTATGAAATGCTTTTAACCAAAACAGAAATTGCTTTTTGAGGAAGGCAATGGCCCAGCTGTCCCATATATCTCGATGGACACACGAACCGCGCCACAAGGAAGGGATAAAGGAAGGAGTGAAGAAGAAAAGGAGAAAGAGGTGCCATAGTGGCGGTCTCCGGGATAGGATAGGATACACTTTATTGAGCTCTAGCGCAAGTGCTTTTACGCGGCTCAGATGAGTCCATCCCCGCACCGCAATGGTCAGTTGCGCCTACTCCAGGGCTCCGCTGGATGCCGCCGTCAGCTGAGCTCGCCGTATCAGGTCGAACTGGTCATCGCGGCTGTCACTGGAGAACATACCCGCCCATTGCTCCGCACTTGGGTTCGGTATAATTGGAACGACGGCAACATTTAACGCGACAGCATTAAGGGCCCCATGTCGCGGAAAAACCGGTGTTGACGGCGCCGGCGGCGTTGGGCGTGAGCGAAAAATGACGCAGTTTCCCATTTTTCCCCACTTCGGGGGACACCTGAGCCGCACCGTAAGGGAAGATATTTTCTTTCCCTTACGGCGCGGTACGGGTGTCCAGCGAGAATTGTGTAAAAGGCGTCATTTCCTTTCCTTAAAACCAATTTCCCATTTCATTTAATAAAACCACTACCACCACCACCATTTCCTTTTCCAACACGCCGCGGAGGCTCAGTGGTTATGGCGCTCGGCTACTGATTCGGAGTTCCCGGGTTCGAACCAGACCGCGGCGGCTGCGTTTTTATGGAGGAAACACGCTAAGGCGCCCGTGTGATGTGCGATCTTTTTGTGCGCGTTAAAGATCCCCAGGTTGTCGAAATTATTCTGGTGCCCTCCACTACAGCACCTCTTCCTTTCTTCATTCAGTCCCTCCTTTATACCTTCTCTTACAGCGCCGTTCAGGTTTCCAACGATATATGAGACAGATACTGCGCCATTTCCTTTCCCCAAAAACCAATTATTTAATTTTCCTTCCCTTACTGCTCGGTCCGGGTGTCCACCGAGACGTGTGAGACAGGCGCCCTTTCCTTAAATTGTCTAACGAACCACGCGTCGCGCCGAACGGGCGATGGCGTTCCATGGACCCCTTGGCAACGCCTCAGCACGCTGTCGCGTCTCACCCTTAAAGACGAAGCTTAAGCGTCCTCCAAATTTTTTGACACGCCCATGTTATGTGACACGCCCAGTTGTCTCCATGCGAGAGCCTCTTTGTTGAAGGATTTGTGCGGTGGTGCGTACCGCATTCTGCTGCCTTTGTAGTTGCTTAGTATGGCCGAGTATTCCTGAGGTACTGGCAGGGATTCCTTAAGGTCGTTGACGTTGGATACTCGGTGGTTAGTATATACTCGAGCTATCCTGTATGCCTCTTGGTTTCCTGCCACCCCCGTGTGCCCCGGTACCCAGATCTTATGTTTGATCTGTTCTGCATCTGTCTGTTTTGTCTTGCGGTCTACAGCGCGGGATTGCAGTCTCCGGGATAATTTCGACCACCTTCGGATCTGTGTCATGCACTGACATCGCACAGCACACGGGCGCCGTTGAGTTTCGCTCATTCGAAACGCAGCCGCCGCCTTTCACCAACCCGCATAAACGGTAAGGCGGGTCAGCGGTTTCGGTTCCGCAGAAGTCTCTAGAAGGGGGAGAGGGGTAAAGGTATGGCCACCAGCTTGAGGCGGCTAACGATCAAACCGAAGGGTCTGGGAGCGTTGAAGTTGTTCGTGAATGCAGGCTGCAGGCGGGAAGGACCCTCTTGGTCTGAGTCCACTAGGCAATGTTCGTACGTCACATCTCGATCGACGCTCGAACCACATCGTAAGCAAAGGGAGGAAGGTGGGAGTGAAAGGGAGAAACAGGTGCTGTTGTAAAGGTGCTCCGGAATAATTCAAACCGCCTGGGTGTCTTTAACGTGCACTGACATTGCACAGCACACGGGCGCCTTTGCGTTTAGGCTCCCTCGGAACGCTGCCGCAGCGGTTGGGTTCGAACCCAGGAACTCCGGATCAGTAGCCGAGCGCCATAACCACTGAGCCACCACAGCGACTTTCCCAACGGAAAAAACCTTTCTGGCTTTAGTGCTTCAATTTGCAGTACATTGGGAGCGTAATGATGGCCTTTTTTCCGATAAAGAAATATGCATTATCTATTGTTCTCATATTACAAGACGGATTTATCAGCAAAATGACGGGAAATCACTGGCATCTCATTGAAGTAACGTGTTTAATAGCCGCGTAGTGTGCGCAGTTATCGCCAGCGGGTATAATCTATCCATTACGGACTGCATCTTTTTAAAAGCGCTATGTGTCACACAGCCATTTGTAGATAAACTTTTTAGTATCCGGAAGAATAGAGCATAGTCTGTGGTGCGTTAAATGACGAATTTACTAAACTTCATTTGCTGGGCCCGGGCTTGACATAAAAAAATAATTGGGGTTGAACGTTGCTTGAACCTACTTATACCTGCGAAAGCTCTCTTAAGCATGGCGTACAGTCTGAAATCAAATATCAAGCTCAAGGTTAAAGGTAAAGTTCAGGTACCCGATGGTCATAGTCATAAGATCACGTGGTCATACTACCACAACCTGGGCCATACCACCAAGCCGTTAAGTTCGGTTTCACCTTGTGAGGCATTGAAGGCCGATGTCGATGTGGTGCCCTCTGTCACAAATCAAAAGTCAATGTCAATGTCACGTACGCAATGGCCACAGTAAAAAACACGTAGTGATACTACCTAAGCGTGGACCATACTACATGCAGTTAAGTTCTGTTTGACCTTGTGAGGTATTGAAGGCCATCGTCTCAGTAGAGTGGAGAGCGTGGTTTGATACTGAAGGGTATAAATGTGATCGTTTCTGAAATAAATTGAAATTAAATTGTTTTTCTAGGGAAAGGAAATGGCGCAGTATCTGTCTCATATATCGTTGGAAACCTGAGCCGCGCCGTAAGGTAAGGAATAAAGGAGGGAGTGAGAGAAAAAAGGAAGAAAGAGGTGCAGTAGCGGAGGGCTCCGGAATAATTTCGACCACCTGGGTATCTTTAACGTGGACTGACGTCGCACAGCACACGGGCGCCTTAGCGTTTTGCCTCCATAAAAAGGCAGCCGCCACGGTTGGGTTCGAACCCGGGAACTCCGGATCAGTAGTCGAGCACGCTAACCACTGAGCCACCGCGGCGGGTGCAGCCCTCGGGTAAGGAAAATGAAATGAAAATTGTTTGAAAAAATAGCAGTCGATAGTCCAGTGTCGTCCTGTTTTGCTGTTCTGTGTCTCCGTTCTTTGAGCTGGTTTTCTTTCTGCAGTCATTGTCTCATTCACATCGAAATCAAACGTTGTACTCCAAGGAGTATAGCTCTCGCTCTAAAATATGCTGAAACTAGACAAATCCGATGCGCTTTGTACATTATGTCATCATTCTCTTGAGTACTGCGTCCCTAGGCTGGAGCTGTGGCCTGACAAGGTGCATAATTTTGTCATGGTTTACAGGAGTGGCATATGACAATGTGCAACTTATTTATTGCGACAATCGATCTACTCGCTTTGTCCACTATGAGGCAACATCGCTAGCCAGCCGATGGGTATACTGCCGCCCTGGTCGGCGCGTGTGTCATAAGAACTGCATATTAGGAGTCTCTCTTGCTACCATAGAGTTGCTATATAGGCATCCTTGATAAGCGCGTGCGCTAGCACCCCGTAGCACACGCTAGTGCCCTAGATCGTGAGTGAAGTATTAGCCTTATGTATCTTTAATAGTCACGCGCTTTCCCTTGTATAAGGAACGGCTTGAGTAGCGTGATGGTGATCTTTCATGGCCGTCGGCGGGAGAGGCGTCTCGAAGACGATGCCGTTCCTTCGACTCAAGGATGTCGCAGCGTCCTCCTATCAAATTTTCATAAGCCAAAGATACACTTGGGCCCGTCCACTGTCTCACTTCGGCATATTAGCGCTGAGGACGAGGGTAACATGTAAAGGTTATGCTAACCGGGGTTCCAACGGGACAAATGGTTTGTGAGGAAAGGAGGTAACGTAATGTGAGCTAAAAACTAGCGCATAAAAGTTTTTGTCGAAGCACTACGTGAAGCGGCACAATTCTACCAGCAACATGGGGCATTAGTGATACGGGGAGTTACGCGCAGGGGTCTAAACTATCTATGGGAATTTTGAAAAATTAAAGATTGGTTGTTGGGGAAAGGAAACGGCACTGTATCTGTCTCACATCTAGCCGGACACCTGAACCGCACCTCAAGGGAAGGAATAAAGGAAGGAGTGAAAGAAGGAAAAGGCGCCGTAGTGGAGGGCTCCGGTATCATTTCAACCATCCTTATTCTACGGGGTCTCCACACTGAACCCTGGCCAATCCCCCGTCATGTGTATGTGCCATGTCACGAAGGCAACAACAACAACAAGCAGTAGTAGTAAGTGCTTTTTATTATAATAATAATAAAAAGGAAGGAAAAAATTTTTGCTAGCCCCGTCATCTGCCATCGATACTGAAGCACCTCAGCTGGGGCAGCGGAAATAAAATATAGCAGGCAGAATAAAGAAATGAAATGAAAGAGGTGAGAGGACAGGAAGAGAGGATAGGGGGAGAAGTTATATATACAAACTATTTACACAATAAGAAATGTGTCCAGGTTGTGCGCGTGATTAGTTCATTTTAGAGAAATTAAATCACATACGCGCACAGCACTGTGTTGGTTACAACTGGAGTGGGGCGTCCAGTTATTAATCGTTCAAGGTAGAACTCGCGGAGCGTTCGGCCACTGCGTGTAACTTACCTGACGGAGAACAGACGGCACGTCAAGCCCGTGTGTTCTAGGAATGCACAGAGGCTCACCAAAGTTCGCTCACGAGTGCGCGCACTGCCCTGCGGCCACAATAGCGTCTTGATGGAGTCTGGTAGTATGCCCTGCGCCCTATAGGCCGCGAGCATATCGCGACGAGCCTTCTTGAAGCTGGCGTTGTTGTGCACTTCCTGCGCTTACTGTGGAAAAAGCATAGGATTTTTCTGTTCATGAGGTTGAATCCAGCAGTGTTGCGTTCCCGTGTGTTTTTCTTTTTGATTAACTGCGCACAGGTGAGTAGCCACCCGATTCTTGGGCGATTCCCCCCCAGTGTGGGTATGTGCCGTCTTTTGATAGGCTAACAACAACAACGTTGCTAGGCAGCAGTGTTGAGCCCAGCGTTGCCTCTGTCCCGAACACGAGGTAACGACAAGCGTTCACGAGAAATATTTAATATACTCCGGCCGTCCGCGCTCATCAAGCGAAATGCGGCGACTGCATTGTCATCCTACTCGCCGCTTTCCTTGAATTTGACAGCCAGCAGTAAAGACAGATTGCAGTCACACGTGGCCATCGTATAAGGGGGTACTGCAGTAACTTCGAACACACAGGGTTCTTTAAAGAGCTTTGCGCACACATCGAAACGATGCCATCGTTGCCAGGATTCGGTCCCACGTCCTCTGGCTAAGGCACCGGACGCCTAATCAGTAAGGAACGCGCGGCACCTGCCTTTCTCGAGTGCTGTGAAGCGTGCTGTCGCTCGCTTGCGAAAGCCGCACCACTGACTACAAATAGCACTCCACCAGAACCACCAGTGGGCATTCCATGGCCGTGCCTTCCAGGCATGTTCAAGGGTTTCGGGTGGATAAATGGATGGATGGATAGGCAGAAGCTTTCAAATCGGGCGGTGGCTCACCCCACCCAGCCTTGACTCGCCAGATTTCACTGTTGTCTTGTTTCCAGCTGCAAACTCAGAGAAACTTTGCTTGGTTATTCGCACCTGTTTAAAATCTATTTTTCCTTTCCTTTCCTCAAACCGCACTGAATTGATTTGGCTGTTGGGGAAAGGAAATGGCGCTGTATGTCCCACTTATCGGCTGACACCTGAACCGCACCATTGCTTTGAAGAAATGAGCCACCATGCGAAATGTTGCGCCGTCTAACGAAGCGCATAACAACTACACACGAGCACAAAACAGTGAAAAGTTGCGTACGTCCCTTGGCTGCGAATCAGGGGGGGGGGGGGGGGGGGGGGGGGGGCTGTGGACGATGCCGGCAGCAACGGGATGTTGGCAGCCCTCACCTCGGCCCGGGTGACGACGAACGGCTGACGAAGGACTTCGAAGACGAACAGCTTGGCATGGAGCTGTTCGCATGTAGCGACCTCCTGCGACATCCTCGCTCTTCGAACTTTTGTTCGCGTGCCTCGCACCGTCTATATGCCAAGCAAGTTTCGTCGTCCTAAAGTACACGCGCTCGTAAAAAAAAATTACCATATCGACCTTTTCTGGAATCCGAAATTGTGTCTAATTAGAAATGTATGGACCCAAGGGACTTAATATTGAGCGCGACCAGACTTAAAAAAAATGTAAAGCAGTTTTCCTGTGAAAAATTTACTTTTCAGAATCACGCCGACGACGCGGAATCCACGAATGGGCACCGAAGAACAGCGCTCTAAAAATAGGGTTTCGAATGATTTTTCTATAAAGAGGAAGATGATAAACTGTATTTTCATCAACCAAGGTAGCAGTTAGTGTGGGATTATAGCCCCATCTAGTGGCCATGATACCGTGGCGTTCGGTGACTTCTAGGGCTCTTGCCACAACCCGGTTCTGTGTGTCCGAGTCGGAACTGACCAATGCGGCCTCCCACTGGTCTAGATTCGAGAGCTGCAAACCTCGCAGTAGGGAGTCCTGAGGGCAAGCCCAGAGTATGTGGGATAGAATGGCATGTTGGCCACATACTTGGCAGGAGGGAGAGTAGACCCCAGGGTATATGCGGGCATATATCGCGGGCATATATCAGCCCACGCCGTCCATAGCTGTGGATAGAAAGGATCGCGCGGCAGTGCGACTGTCAGGCATCCAGGACCGGCTTTGGAAGCTTTGTGTCAGTGCTCGTTACGCACCGCGGCGAGCTACTGGAGTGCATGACGGACTCATGAGGAAACTGCTTGAATTTCGTTTAGTTTATAACGGTTTAACGTCCCTAAGCGACTCGGGCAATGAGGGACGCTGTAGCGGAGGACTCCGGATAATCTTGATGACTACGGGACCTTCACCGTGCACCGACAACGCACAGTACACGGGCCGCCCTGCTCCCCGCCTCCATCAAAACGCGGCCGCCGGGTCCGGGATCGAACCCGGGTACTCCGGCTCAGCAGGTGAGCGCCCCAACCACTGAGCCACCGCGGTGGGTCATTATTTTGGCCTCGGTTCTGAATCCAAGCAGTACAAGAAAAAGTGGAACGGCGTTTTCGCTAACCAAAACTCTAGCTTCTGCTTATCCCGTATGCCTTCATAGTATAGATAAGTCTCCTCTGCTTGCGCGAGAACACTCTTCACGTAGGTTAGAAAAAAACGCTTGTGCTCGAAGTTGTCGGCCGACCCTTCGATCCTGACTCCCATGGAGACAGCACGCGGATAGAAATTGATTTAGTGCTGTACTTCTTTACGCGTTCCCCTTGGCTCCGAATTCTCGACGCTTTTAGCCTTGTATCTATGCAGCGTAGCATGTTTTCATTCAGACTGAGCTGCATTAGAAAGTAAACGTCAGGAATCTGGCGTATTCTTTTCATTACATGGTACGAAAGAGTGTACTTGCGACAGCAGACGGATGAAGGAATAAACAAGTATAAAAAATAAAGCGGATTAGCTCAGGTAATCCAGGATATACAAAGCGAAAGATGTCGGCGTTCACTGTGTTCACGGGCGTTGGCGTTGAGAGTGTTCTAGACGGCGATGGTTTTGAGGAAAGGAAGGGCACACAACCGCCTACCCTCCCTCCCCCCCCCCCCCCCCCCCCCGGATATGCGGACGCCTCACTCGCGCTTTATACATGTGTGGTGAGAAAGATCGGGCCTGAATGCATTAGCACTGACAGCTTTGTGGCTGACATGCGGCACTGCAGCAGTAGCTAGGCCGCAGCGTTTATTTGGTGACCTATCTCTCGCGATCGACCATTAACTGCATGCCACCTACCAGGGTGCCAGGGAGGGCGCGCTGCCTATCCAGTGTGCGGAACGCAATCAAAGGAAGCTTTTGCTGTTGGACACCAATGCCACCGTACATGAAAGCGAGATTGAAGCCTCCACCCACCCACGGAGCCGGTTGTGCACTCTTCCTCTCGTGGAAATGGGCAGCCTTTGCAAAGTTGTCAGCGCCAATGAACTGTATAAACGCCGTCGGCTCACTTGTTTTCTTTGGTTTTTGAGGAAAGGAAATGGCACAGTAACCGCCTATATCGGTGGACACCCGAACTGCGCCGTAAAAGAAGGGATAAAGGAGGGAGGGACAGAAGAAAAAGAAAACTGAAAATTGAATGTTGGATTTTGAGGAAAGGCACGGCGCTGCGCAGCGGCGGAACACCTGTCACTACTGCGCATGCGCCACTAGTAGCACTGGACAACAACCGCCTGGGGATCTTTAACGTGCACTGACATCGCACAGCACACGGGCGCCTTTGCGTTTCGCCTCCATCGAAACGCGTCCGCCGCGGTACGGTTCGGACCCGGGTTCGAACCCGTATGAGTATAGCCGAGCGCTATAACCACTGGTCCACCGCGGCGGGTCAGCTTTACACTATTCTAAAGCAAAACATCGTTTACTTGATTTATGGGGGATTAACGTCCCAAAGCGACTCAAGCTATGAGGTATGCAACTGTCATAAAATTATTTGCATTAACCTTGTATATTTCGCTACGTTTCTGATAACTATCAAGTTATCTATAAAGGTCAACCGAGGACATGACATGGGGTGTAATTCATTAAACTGCGCGATACCACTGAGAAGCTTTGAAAACAAATTGAATAGGCTCCTGTAAAATACCAGTGCGCCTCTGAGCGTTCGGATCAGTGGCATGGACTAAGTATCACGAGGAATGTTTGGCCCATACCACTGTTCCGAAGATGAACCAAACACTATAGGCGCCATGGTAATCCTATTCGATTTGTTTTTAAGCTATTCAGTGGTCGTGTGCAGCTTAAGCAATCTAAGTATCAAGAAGTCCAAGTAACACGCGGAATGTGTGGATCTGATACCTGATTTTACATTTTCTGCAGGAGTGCAATAGTGGAGTGCTTGGGTTGAAATACTCTGGCACGGGTCGGCCCGGTATTGCACTGCTTCCGGGATCGGCCGGAGGTTATTAGCGCGCGCGCCTTTTCTTTCTATATTTGCTGTCCTGACCTTTAACTCTCCTACTTTCAGCAGGCGGCAGCGAGCGTGGTTCGGCTTGAGCCAGGAGGCAGGCACGAGCACTGTCCTTTTCTTTCTTCCTATCAGCAACAACAGAAACAGCATTTTTGACTTTATTTGAATGCTGTCAGACAATGTCTTCGTATTTGGTGGAAACAACAGTAACGGAATGAATGAATGAATGAATGAATGAATGAATGAATGAATGAATGAAGGAAAGAAAGAATGCGGGATTGAGAGAAGGAAGGGACAAAGCGAGTCGACCAACCACGTGGTCGGGGATAATTCCTACCACCGGAGGTCTTCAACGTGCACAGATATCGCGCAGCGCACGGGCGCCTTTTGAAGCGAAAAGCGTCACTACGCCAGCTTTTCGACCCGTCAGCGGGGCCGCAAGTTTGACCTTGAATGTATCTAGAGCTCAAAGGGGCCGCAAGTTTGGCCTTGAATGTAGCTAGACGTCAAACCATGAGCTTACTCACCGAAAAACAGCGCGCTTGCACGGGACACGAGAAAGGAGACACGCACACACACAGCGCTGACTTACAACTGCAGGTTTTATTGCATTGCTCACAATAAATACTAGAAAGGAAAAAAACAAAAACAGTGGAATGCGAGGAAGAATTTCTTCTGTCGCATCACGTCGTCATAGTTATTCATGATATTGACTCTCTTTTCTTGTCAATGCTATCGATGGTGTGCTAAAGCATGTCGCGGCTTTCCTATCAATGATGAAAGTTTCATACAGCTCGCGCTTGTGCTGGTGATTATATCGCCTCAAAATCTGGCTTCGTCCAAAGTTAGGTGTGCAGTGACAGCCAGACATGTGTTTTGCCAGCGTGCTGCAGTTGCAAGTCAGCGCTGTGTGTGTGCGTGTCTCCTTTCTCGTGTCCCGTGTAAGCGCGCTGTTTTTCGGTATATAGATCATGTACCAACTGGCCCGGCAACTGTCCTTAATCCATGAGCTTAACTGGTGGTAGTCAGGTTCGACACATGACGTCTGCTACAGCAGCGACACGAGCGGCTGTTACACCAGCTATCTCCACTTTGACCTTTACTTTGATCTTTGGCGGAGTTCCCGGGTTCGAACCCGACCGCGGCGGCTGCGTTTAATGGAGGAAAAACAGTAAGGCGCCCGTGTACTGTGCGATGTCAGTGCACGTTAAAGATCCCCAGGTGGTCGAAATTATTCCGGAGCCCTCCACTACGGCACCTCTCTTCCTTTCTTCTTTCACTCCCTCCTTTATCCCTTCCCTAACGGCGCGGTTCAGTTGTCCAACGATATATGAGACAGATACTGCACCATTTCCTTTCCCGCCCAAAAACCAATTATTATTATTATTATTGACACTCGCTCAAGCGGCAAAGCGTCCTTCAGCACCGCATGCACAGGTCATGAAAGTGGGTTCTGCATAAAACGCCCCACGCCGCGGTGGCTGAGCCTACTGCGCCGGAGTACCCGGGCTCGAACCCGACCGCAGCGGCCGCATTTCGATGGAGGAAAAACGCTAAGGCGCCCGTGTGCTGTGCGATGTCAGTGCACGTTAAAGATGCCCAGTGGTCGAAATTATTCCCGAGCCCTCCACTACGGCACCTCTTTCTTCCTTTTGTCTTACACTCCCTCGTTTATCCCTTCCCTCACGGCGCGGTTCAGGTGTCCGCTGATATATGAGACAGATACTGGGCCATTTTCTTTCCCCCAAAACAGATTATTATTAGGAAAGGAAATGGCGCAGTAACTGTCTCGCGTATGTCGGTGGACACTCGAACCGCGCCGTAAGGAAAGGAGTAAACGAGGGAGTGAAAGAAGAAATTAAGGCAGCACCTTGCCATATCGCAGGGCTTTGGTGCATCCCTTAACCGCTGCAGAGGACACTCAAGCACGTGTGAGCCACCCGCCGCGGTGGCTCAGTGGTTAGGGCGCTCGACTACTGATCCGGAGTTCCCGGGTTCGAACCCGACCGCGGCGGCTGCGTTTTTATGGAGGAAAAACGCTAAGGCGCCCGTGTGCTGTGCGATGTCAGTGCACATTAAAGATCCCCAGGTGGTCGAAATTATTCCGGAGCCCTCCACTACGGCACTTCTTCCTTTCTTCTTTCACTCCCTCCTTTATCTCTTCCCTTACGGCGCGGTTCAGGTGTCCAACGATATATGAGACAGATACTGCGCCATTTCCTTTCCCCCAAAACCAATTATATAACCAATTATAGCACGTGTGAATTTAAAGTTGAGAAAGCAATTCCCCATAAATAGCGCATTAGCTCATTAACGCTGTCACTTCATACGCCTAAACACGCAGCTTAAGTTTGTCCCCTCCAATTTTTTGTTTGTTTGGCATCGCTGAGATTTTCTGCACCATCTGCGAGTGCACGTACTATCACACGCCGCCGGCATTTCTTTCTCGTAATAGGATTAGTTATCCCGTCGCATCGCCCGCTTTCGCCATTAAAATACAGTGCATCCCCCACAACCCGATACTGTGACCTTTCAGCAATCATTTTTCCTACGTACAGCACGAGACTAGAATGACCTGCGTGCCGAAGTTGCCACTTTCATCAAACCACAAGCATTCAAGGGGCTCATCGAAAACCTCTGATCATAGTTTATTATCTTTGCCAAAACCACCCACTCCTTCATGTAATGTCTCGAAGAGGCCTTTGAAGAAATGAATGAATGAATGTGCTTTCGCATTAAAATTTTTACACACACTACCCTGAAGCTGCTTGCTTTCCCGCGGTAAGGAAAGGTCTAACACATACCTCACACAGCACACTGCCACCTTTCGTGCTCTGCATCCGCGCCAGAGCTAGGACGAATTGTGAGACGTTGCAGGCGTGGAGAAAAGGAAGAGAAAAGAACTTGCCAAGCCAGGAAGGTGTTGGCCACGCTAAATGGCCCGCGTGCAGTGGCGTCACGTATGACTTCACTGGGATTAATGCAGCCTTTCAATGCGTCTCGCTGAGTAGACCGCGGCCTCATGTGATAGTATGCATGCATTGTGAGGACATGCACACTCTGGGAAGAAAAAAAATACCGAAATAATAACGAATAAACTACATTATACTAGCCACCAGCTACAGTTGTCGCTATATCTAGCTTTACATTAACCGTTGTTCTGCGAATTGTGCAATTTAAAAAAAAGTGTCAGGCACTTACAGCAGAAATATAATCAATGAGTAAATTTTTCATATGTGGTATGTTGCCGAACAATTAATGGTATTGAGAGTTTTTTTTATTTGAAATACCCTCAGGGCCATACGGCATTATAGAGAGGAGTGGCTATACAATCTAACAAAACTTAGAAATATGAGCACAATATTACAGAAGGTTGCTAGTTATACAGTGTTAACTAATGCGTCTTGAAATAAGCGGTGATCATCGATTAGTGAAAGTGGTGCGGGAACTGCGGGAGAGTTGGTAGAGCGCTGGATCACAATCTCTGCAAATGTGTTGTAGGCCTTGTATGATGACGGCAACGATTACAATTAAGGCCAACGCTTGTAGCTGCCATCCTTGTTACGCTGCAGGTTTAACTGAGGTCTCATCATGGAGCCGCACTTTACTACGTTTTCATGGTATACAGCTGACAGACTGTCGGCTACGGCGGAAGCTTTCGAATGCATGACTTGGCCTTTAACGTGATCCTAATTTCCTCTGCATGCAGGGGCGTAGCCAGGGGGGAGGGGGGGAGGTGCTTATGGTGCTTCAGCCCTCCCCCCTCCCCCGAAATGTTTCCTAACTGTCACGCACGGCTGACCAAAACAGCCACCGGCGCCGGAAGTTATTCACGATTTTGTCACCTACACAGCGTCTTTTTCAGACTAGAAAAGACATTTTGGCGCGAACATTGCTAACTCGGGTTAGATTTCGTGGCAACGCCCATGCACCTGGAGTCATGTAACGCAAGGGGCCCCATCCTAGCACGAACTTGCAAGGCCCTATCGATGGCTCGCTGTTGCGACTAAAATTTCGGCGCAGTTACTCGCAATACATGACCGGTGACAGCTGCTGCTGCGCAGTGCACTGGAACGGTCGGACAGCGTCATTGATATTTTTCTCTGGCCGTTGAATATGCACAAAAATGTAAAGGTTATTGACCGACAAACATTCATTCAAATATTTGTCCTCTACTAGCTAATTTCATGGCCTTTACGTTTTTCATATCAGCGAAATGCACTTCTTAGCTTGTTCCGGACCGATATAGGCCTAGACTTCGTGTGATATTTTCTTCACTAATTAAATACGCAAAAGCATGGAAGCATGGGTATTAGCTATGTCTGCCACGAGTAAACGATAAAGGGATAGCTGGTATGACATGATTACAAGACAGAAAACTGAGCAGGGGACAAGACACAGGAGAGAAGCAAACAGGACGAGCTTTTCCTGTTTGCTTTTCTCTTGTGTCTTATCCCCTGCTCAGTTTTATGTCTTGTCGTCATGTGTGCCACGATTTTTAAGACATACGAATACATTCCTTCATTTTAAGAAATACATATTTCACTTGTCTAGACAGTGCGTAGAGTTATCTAATACACAACGGCATTGTCAATGACAATGGCAAGGCAGTTAGTATTGTTGCGTTTGATCCCTTCACAAATTCTATGAGAAGGTCGCGCTGCACCATGAGACCCCCCCCCCCCCCCCGCCCCCCCCCCCCCGAACAAAGTTTCTAGTTACGCCACTGTCTGCATGGTTAAACATAGCAGCTCAAAGATATATCAAACTAATACCATAGTCGGATACAACTCAAGAGCGCAGTAATTGATTAATTTTTTATTTCTTCATTTCATACTGCAGATTTATTTTATGGATTCAGAGAGGGAGGATAAGCCAGATAACAAAATCTTGTTTGTTTTTTACAGCAGCAGTTGCTAGTGGGTTATGTGTGGTAGCTTCTCGTCATCTGAAACCATACGCTTTAATGATGTCAGCATCACATGGCATGGAGCGCGTTAGCATGCCTATACTGAGTCACTCGCTACCAAGGCAGAGAGCATTGTTTTTCCGAAGCTGTATGTGGAAGAACTACTCCGCAAACATCGCCTCAAATGCGAGGGCAAAGAGCAGCTATGTCAATACCCGGCTTTGCACGCCTGTGAAGCAGAGAAAAAACATCAATGGTGCTGAGAAGATAGTGGTACATTGTGTGCGGTCCTGAAGCTGCGTGTGGACTGTCGTGATGGAGGGCTCTAGATTAATTTCGGCCGCTGTACTCCGACATCGCAGATCGCACGGGTGTTTTTACTGCATAAGCAGCGCTACTGTCGCTCGGGGAAAATGCCAGTCTGGATGGCCGAAGCCATGCACCCATTCACTGCCACCCTCAATCCACCTTGCCATCCCACCCACCATCTCCCTCTAGAAGTGCTGCCCACCGCACAACCACCTACCTCTGCTCTTTGCAAGGCCTCCACCTACTAGAAGCCCCCCACGCAGCAAAGGAACGAATAAGTGACACCGCAATCGAATTCAAAGGCACAGTGCGATAGCCAGCTGCTTTCTAGAAGCACCTCCCACAAGCCACCTCCCCACCCCACCTCCTGGCTAGGGGCTTCTCACATGCTTTCCTCCGGGCGGGCCGCCGCAGTGGCTGAGTGGTTATGGCGCTCGGCTGCTGGCCCGAAAGACGCGGGTTCGATCCCGGCCGCGGCGGTCGAATTTCGATGGAGGCGAAATTCTAGAGGTCCGTGTACTGTGCGATGTCAGTGCACGTTAAAGAACCCCAGGTGGTCGAAATTTCCAGAGCCCTTCACTACGGCGTCCCTCATAGTCTGAGTCGCTTTGGGACGTTAAACCCTCATAAACCACACCAAACCAAACCATCAAATGACCCCTTCCAGCCAATGGCGTCGGCCCATTGTCGTGACCCTGCTAGCGTGGCAATGCAGGAAGCGGCGGCACAATTGAGAGAGCTATATGCCGGACCGTAGAGGGAAGGGATTATCCCCTTACTATCACCACATTCTTTAGGGTACCTGTTGTAAACCAGTCAATTTGGTTTTGTAGCCTTTCCTGCGTCTATATAAAAGCGTATAAAAAAATCCCCCGCCCCGTAACGGTGGCACAACGGGCTTAAAGCAATTAAAAGTAAACAATGAGCCGCGAGCAACTTTGTAAAATTTTCAAAGCAGTAAACAAAGGTGATCTGAGAAAGCTGCAAAGGTATGACAAATGGTGAGAGTAAATCAAAGTTGGATTATACGAGTTTGATTTAACAAGCATCCCCTTATGATGCGTCATATTCACTCGCGAACGCCGCATTATGTACTCTATGAACAGAAGCTGTAGAGACCGGTTATATAACAAAGTCTACGTGCTCCCGCAATGGCGCCTAGGAGTGTTGTCGTTTGAATCTGTTTCGTAGTACACATAGAGAGTTTTAGAATAGGGCGACTCTATGGGTTATTTGCATATGGGAATAGCGGGGCGTCTGTGCGAACACTCGAGACAATAACGTCCCTCCCTTCGGTTATTGCCCCGCGTCTGTGCACTGGCGCCCCGCTATTCTCATATGCACATAACCGATAGGGTCACTATGTTCGCATCGCTTACGCGACAACAAGAAAAAAAAAAAAAAACTCTGGTCCTTCGCGCTTTGTAAAAGCCTGATCTCAAGCGGTTATAACTTTGTATACACTCGGATAAAACTTAAGAACGCAGTGGCTTTTCCCCGTCAAAGCCACCCCCTTCCAGCCAATCGCGTCAGCCGATTCTCGTGACCTTGCTATGGTGACAAAACACGGAGTGGCAACCACGAGTCGATGAAGATCGCATTTTAGTTAGTCCTGTTTAGTACTTTACTTCTTTCCGTGCGTTAATCGGAGAAGAAAGGAAGAACGATAAAAAGCTAGCAGTTCAAATCTCATCAGCTGGGAACGAGGGCTTTGACGACAGGGCGGCTCTCGCCTTCTCGAGACGAGCCATGTTGACCACGTAGCTGACGTACATGGTGACCATCAAGACGACGCTAATTGTCACCATAACTAAGAACAGCCAAGTGAGGTTCGTCGGCCTTTCCGAGGGCGTCGTAGTATCCTCACTGGCGGGCCTTGTCCCCCATATGGACTGTGGCTGGTTGGCCGAGCTCTTCTCATGTTGCGCTAGTAACATCTCCCTCTTGAAGTTGATATTCTTAACACTGGGACTCCTAATTATGTCGCTGAGGCTCAACTTCGATGCGTCGGGATTTTGCCGAGGTCCGTAGTTTGAAGACAGCAAAGACAAAATATTCCCGGCAGTAAAGTTTTCTCCGAAGACACTGGCCATGTATGGCAGATCGCTGTGCTCTGGACTACAGGTTGGTTCTCGGACGGGCTCGGACCCCTCCACAGAAGGCTCGGTGGTTTCGGCAAAAGCAGTATGCTGTAGACCCAAGCCAGGTAGAGTGCTTCCAAAACGACCTTTGTCCTTGAAGTCTCGGCTGGTGGCGGGTCGCTTCATAGGAGGAACACCACGGTGGCTTACCGCACCCCGCCGATCGGCACCGACGGTCTTCAAGGTCCCCGTCACACGTTGTGCCGATACCTCGGTCGAGCGGAAACCGGGTATTTCTCGGACAGGTTCAACTTTCACCGCAGGCTCACTGACTTCCTCGAAGGCAGCTATCAACGCCGTAGGTACGATAGACTGCAAAATTTCTCGCTTTGGTTGTAGGACGGGTGTCACGGTGGCCGTACTCTTCTGGACGTTCAATCGAGCAGCGTCCAGTGTTCCTGGAACGTCTCGCTTAAAGTCGGAGGCGAAAAGTAAATTATGCATGGCGGACGAGGCACCAGCTATAGTGATGGTCACTTCTTTGTCAGCGCAATTGTAACATCAGGGGGAGCTGACGAAAGCTAGAAAAGTAGCTACGTTTACGCGACACTGCAGTTTGCAAATGACAGCTGCTGTGAGGGGACACGAAATTCGTTGATGTAACTTAAACGATCGATACTATATTGTTTCTGATTCGCAAGGCAATCGCTGTGTAAATCTGGGGCTAAATCCGCGAAGTGGGACCGAAAGGCAAAGACGAAGACAGAACACAGTGCTGTTTATACATGAGTAGATTACTCAAACACCGCTAAACAAAGAAATCCTACACCAATATGGTTCCCCGTGAAGTCCCTAAAGCCTGTCAAGGAACTTTATTCACTGTGTGGCTCTGAGTGTATAAACGACAGAAAACGACGCACAGCCAATGGCGCGGGCTGGAGTGAGGGTGCCAAGTTCACTGGCCATTAGAATCGTGACCGCCATCACTTATATGTACCGGAAAAAGTATTATAGATGAGGCCTCTATGTGTGCATGCATGCTGATAATTACAAGTCGCCAAGAAAGAAGACTCTTGCGAAGCAGCAAGAGTCGGCACGAAAGATGAGGACGTTGTTGGGAAGTTCGCCGAGTTCCGCGGAGTATTAAGATGCCATGAGCAATGGGCCGAGTTCACTGACGGAATAAGTCCTCGGTTATGCTCAGAATACTTATACTGAATACGGCAACGCCCAATCTATTGTTCCACATGTATGGGCTGTTTCTCTGAAGGCAGATCAATATATAAAAATAGGTTTTTTGAGGTCTTTGCCATAGTGTGGTCACCATTGGTTGACATCCCAAAATGAATAAAAGATGGTTAACCAAAATGTAAATTTGTCAACTTTCAACTGCTGCAACCAGGCACCCCACTGTATTTGAAGTTTGCCGTTAGTAACAGCTATATCAGAATTTAAATTTCCAGAAAAACAATTCTTGTCAGCGTCAGAGCGCAGGAAATTCTGGTCCTGCACGCTACCAAAACAAAAGCGAGCGGTATACAGTAAAAACCTCGTTAATTCGGTCTTCATGGAGGCCACAAAACTGCCAAAAACTGTTCGTGTGAAAGCGAAATTAATTTTTTGGGAACCTGGGCAATTGTCTCCTTTAAGATAAAAACAGCCCGACAACAGCGATTACTCGCAGTTCCGTCAAATGTGCTAATTCGTGCACGCTATCGTGAGTGGCGGAAGCAGAACTGCTTCACAATGATAAGGTTCTCCGCGGCCTCTTTCATTGTCCAAAATGGTAGCGCGGGAGCTTCTTCGCGTGTGGCGTCGCATGTGAGCAGGCTTCACTGCACAAATGGCGAAGAGCACGTGACGAGCCCAAACTTTTGGCGCGCTGGAAGAATGTAAACACCACGCGGATGGAAGCGCACATTGGTGCCGGAGCGGCAAGACGCCGTCGAAAAACAAAGAAAAAGCTCAGAAACAAGGCAATCATCGTACCAAATGGAGCGCAGCTTGACTGGCTTGTTGATATGCGCAGGCGATAGCCATCATCGCTGCGGGCTGGCGAAGTGCGAAGACGAAGCTCCGAAAACGAAACTATGTGGCCGGACTCTCTCGGCCTGTCGAGGGGAACCTGCCGACCGTCAACATGCCTGCCTTCGCGCAGATCAGAGGAACGCGGGAGAATCGTAATATGCAATTCAGGCCTGTGGACGAATATCTGAACGATCGCTTGTAGAGCACATCATCACATCATCTCACCTTGGTGGCCCGTCCGTATTAACCAATATGAGCCCCACAGCGCCCGAAAAAATGAGCTTCTGATGCCATAGACTTGCATGGGCGTTTGGAGGGACTCCGGCGGCAGTCCGAATTAACAAGGGCGATTAGACAATGTTTTACTACAGCAGGGCTGTCCCTCGTACGTTTTTGATTTAGGAATGGAGGCTGGTTTCTGGCCCGGTACTGATTTCCGGTTCATGAGAGTAGCGATGCGTGTTGAGAGAGCTGATTTCAGCGCCATTCCTGGCATGTCTTCAGTCCGAATCAACCGGCGGGCGCGAGACTTCATTCCTTATTAGAGTGCATGCAGCCACTGACTTATGTAACGTTTTTGCTGAAGGGTACGGGGAGGAAGAATTATCTGATTTTCCTAATTAGCGACGTATGACTAGCAGCACATGTAGCCACGCCTGCAAGTCTACGTCCCCTCGTGGTGCGCATCACGTGCTCTCTCTCCCCGCGCGCTGTTTCTGTCCGATTCCTGTCCGGGCCAACCCCTTCTAGTGATAAAAAGTGAAGAAAAGTAGACACGATGTTCTTTTAGTGTTGACAGTTATTTCACTATCTCCCCAAAAACAACATGCGCAGCATTTCTCACGAATTCTAGCACAACAGGATGCCTTTTCTACTGCCCCTTCCAAGGCATTACACCTTGCAAGCATGTCACGCATGGAGAAAGACACTGGATCAAAAAATCACACTCTCATTCTTTTTATCACCCGGGCTTTCTCTCAGTACAATCTCTTTCAGCACAATATACATTCTCGAGACAGCTCATCCTTCATTTAGAAAGCCTCCTTTTCACAAAGTTTATAAGCGTCATGCGATGGACGCGGCCGTCGTTGGGACAGTCATTCGGTGACTTGGGGGGCAGGATTTTAAGGCCCGGAATCCAGGGCCAGAGCACGGCTGACGTGAAGCAGTCCTTAAAGGAGGCTGCGCACCCTCTCTGGGGCATGTTGTAGTCACTCTTCTTAGTCATGGTGTTGAAGAAGTATGTCCGCTGAGAACTCAAGCTGAACTCTTCGTGCCAGGGCTCTGCAGAAACAGGAAAGGAGCAGAAACGGCGAATTAACTTTCATTTCATGACAACGACCCTAGAGTTCTTTATAACTGCTGCAAAATTCGACAACTGGTGTAATTAAAAAGGTTTATGTTGGTGTCACTCAGCTACATTACTCACTAAAGATTGCATCATCATACCCGCAATACTAACATATGAAGAAAGTCAACACCACATTCCCCTAGAGAAATGTGGTGTTAATCAATGGAAAATAGCATAATTATTTTATGGCCGAAAGATAATTGATTACGACAAAGAAGAAAGAACAACCACATGCCACCAGTGGGATCTGAACCTACAACCTCCAAATTTCGTGTACGGCGCTCTACCAACCCAGCTATAGCGGCAGCTGTCCTATATTCTCCTTTCGGGGCTACTGTCCTTTTTCACACGGCCACTGTGTACATGTGCACCTTTCTCCTACAGCTACATTGGTTGACAACAAACCGCCAGCTCCTACTACACCTCCATAGTTAGTGCTAATGACAGCTGCAAGCGACTGATGGCAGCAGCTGTCAAGTACACATCTGCCACTTCGCAGACGCAGCTGGCGTCTCAAGGAACCGGATTGAGCCTGCATAGTGCATGTGCGTTTCTTTTCAACAAGTTTTCACCCACTCCCCAGTGGGCACCATATACTGTGAAAAAGGTGGATTTATGTTGCGTGTCACCAAACCATAAGAGTGTTCACCAGTGCCACCCTCGTCCATAGGTAGGGACGTAGTACACATTGTACTAATGCGTCATATGGCACGAGACTGAATGGGGAGGATGGGAGCTGTGTGAGAACCTTCTTATGATACCTACAACATCAAGACTGCCAGAACGGAGGATCTTATTACAAAATGCTCATTAAAGAGGCTCTTATTAGAAAGGCCCCATTACGAGGGCCTAGTAAATTATGACCCATAAGACCCCTGTTTCTGGACTTCTGGAGCGCCATCTGGCAAGAGCGACACAATATGTGCACAACCCGCTTGATGACTGGACCTCTGCACACACGTCTTATGTTTGTACACTGCAATATAGAACAATTCTTGTGCCAAGACAGCTGAAAAAAAGAGTTCCACGAAGGTCAACAAACAGAACAATACGACTATGCATAACTTTTTACACAAATAATAAAATATATGCTATTTTCGACAGAACTTGAGCACTTCCATAGTGTATGTGTGAAATTACAGGTGTGATAGTAATCAAACCTGGCCCGAAACATTCTTTCTGTTGTACATACATATGTTCGTGGTGCATGCGTTGTACACATTGCACAGGTCAGCAAAAATATTCATGCTCCGTGGGCCCCCGTCTAGCCATGTACCATTTATGTGTGAAATGTTTCAGAGCTTTCTTGTTCATAACAGACAGCTGTGTCCCCAAGCAGTGCATAGCTGTCCCTCTAGACCGCACACAAAGACCTCCGATAGTGTTAAGGGGGGACCCTGGTCTTAAGACAATTTTTTTATTTACTGGCAGATTTTGATGAAAGTAGCAGAGTTTATGTAGATTTTGTGCTGATTTCAAATATGCATATAGATTTGCTATAACTAATTTAGTTTTGAAAATACTGAGCACTTTATCTTCTTTGTTTGGAGAACAGCTACCTGTAAAACTACAGGTGTTACAATGAAAATTGACCTATCAAATTAATCCAGAACACACAGGGAGTGCAAAAATCAAGTTTGAATGTACTGGTCTCATTTTAACGGAAGTTAGAGCTTGTCAAAGTTTATAGAGACCAGAAAGCCATCTGGACACTCAAGAAAACATGTAATTTTTAAAAAGTTTCCTTATAAAGTACCACAAATTTATTTATAATTTTGCACTCTATATAAGTTTACGCCTCTGGTGCAAAAAGAATTATAGCAATAGCATAAGTAGAACGAGAGATATCAGACCTCCAAACCTGCAACGCAGTCAAAAATACAGTTTTGAGAAAACAAAGAAAAATGTTTTACAGATTATTTATTCACACAAAACTTTAAAAGAAGCTAGAAAAATGGAATCAGTATGCCCCAGGAGCATAATCTGGGTGCATTGAGTCCCGGTGCTTTCGCTTCACACCCTTCTTTAACGCATTTGAACTTTCATGTTCCTTGTCACATTTGCGACTTCGACGAACATCTTTCTCCGTAGCCCTCTTGAGGCCTGTTCTTGGCATATTTGTTTTCAGCTCGCCTAGTACTGTGGCAGCTGCATTCTGGCACCCTGTATTGAAGCGAAGCACTGCCTCAGCGACAGCTGCTTTGATGGCAAACAGTGAGGAGTGACACTCTTTTGGCACCAGATTCCAGAGGACAGAATGAAAACTCTCATTGGAGTTTTATGTTTTCCTACGGAAACACCTTTCCAGCAGTTTTGTTTCAGAGAGCCGCTCATAAACTGGCAGCAATGCATCAGCTACATCCTGTGGTAAATTGTAGCTGCGCTTGGGTGCTGGATCTCCTTTGCAACAGTGGCATTGTGCCGGCACCACGAATCCCTGCCAGTTGGGCACAACGAGTGGTCAGAGTGATCATCCGTAGATGTCACATGGCGGTATGTGGCCATGACTGCCCTTTTCATGTTGTTTATGTCGCCTTCACGTGACTTGATAGCACGACCATAATACATACTCAATTTGGAAATCAGATTACCCGTTACTCAGCCTTTACCTCCTAAGCCTCGGCCATCTTCTGTTTTATGCTTTTGAACGAGGCAGCGAAGAGCTGTTCCCATTCTTTTTTAATGTGGTTGACGCAATCTTCCTTCTCAACTGGGATAAACCCATAAACTTGCGCCTGGTTTAAGGCATCAAATGTGCGACTATCCCCATCGCAGAGGACAGTCGTGTAGCGGAGGTTGTGGCGCTCAATAGATCTCTGAAATAAAATGAGACCTGCCTCAAAATCCATTTGAGCCAACTTACAGTCAGTGTTTTTCTGGCACCTGACCTGGTGCTTTTCCTTCCAGTCTCCGTATTCCTCTGTGTAAGGTTTCGAACCGAGTTCACAACCTAAGCAAAAATTACTTAGGACGACGTAGTCCAACACATAGCCGGAGAATAGCTCTATCACAGCTCCGACGCCGATATGCGACGAGGGGCCCCTAGTCATCCATGCCCCGTCGAAGCATACGGCAATATTATTTCGGTGGCCAAAGCACAACTCTTCATACAGCATCACCACTTCACGCGCGCACTGCTTCATTGCGGTTTCTGCTGCTCGCGTGGTAGCGGGCTGTAGGGCAGTTTTCAGGTGACACTGAAAAGTTTTCTTGTGCATTGCTCGCCCAGACAACCCCATGGACGAAAATATGTCGTTCATGGCCGTTTGGCCATTACCAGTTGACAGCACTGCGCGGCCCGCAAGAATGTTTACTTCGAAGGGGTTGCAATGTTTCGCGCTGTCAACCCTCTGAGATCTCCACACGGACGAAACTTCGCCAGTTTTTGCACACCAATATCAGCTTCGTAGCGAGGCCATAATCTCGATCACCGTGCACTACCTCCACACACCCATGGCAAGTTTTACACGCCACAAGACTCAGAAGCGCATTCAAAGCGGCAAGATCTAGAATGACGTAATCAGCAGCTCACAGAGGCGATGCTTCCTCTCTACTGGTCCTGAAACACTCTAGCTTCCTTTTTGTTGCTGGCGTTGAGTCTATATGTCGAAGTGCAGCTTTCTCGCGGGCACTCGCTCGTTGCAGTTCGCTGCTCGTCAGACCGTTGTGTCAATCCTCACGCGACCATAGTCGCCACCCAGCGAAGCAGGCAAGGCACAATTTTCCGGCGTTGCAGCGTCCACGCTCAATTGCTGAGCGTCCACTACGCGTTGCTGTGGCGTCGATTCATTTCCAGGATCCGTGGCGTCAATTCTTACACGGCCAGAGTCGCGGCGAAGAGACGCGCTGTCCACGTCGTCCAACACAGTCGGCGCGGCGATGTCTTCCGGCGGCGCAGTATCTGCAGTCGATTGCCGAGCACCCACTAAGCCTTTGCGACGGCGCCGGTTCGTCTGCACGCTTTTCGGCTTTCTTTCGCCTCCGCCCGTAGCGTTTGATAGAACGGAATTTTGTCGCGATACAGCCAATCGTAAGCCGCCATATTGGTCACGTGCCTGAACTGGCCAATAGCAACGAACACTGCATGTTCTTTTTGTGATCATTTTATCCACGATCACAGCAGCCTCAGTGTTGCTGCTTGAAAGAAAAAAAAGCTGGAAGCACGAACTTTCGAACGACACCAAAATGGCGCTGGTGGCATGCGTTGTTCCCGAGCTGCGAGCAGTAGAAATCGAGCACGATTTGTCCTCAATTTAAAGGGCCGCGATCGCGGTTTCGGTTCTTTCGGCTCATCTAGCATTGGAAATACAGATTACCGTATAAACACGTGTAAGGGCCGCACCCCGTATTCCCAAAGGAAATATATGAAAAAAAAAATCCGTGTAAGGGCCGCACCCAAACTTTCCAGGAAACACGCAAGAATAGCCTTCGAAATACATGCGCACAGGAGTTTCGAGGTGCCGCCCATGGATGGCGCCCGAGGCCGCGGGTCATCATCATCATCTTTTCTTCTGCTGCGAGCTTCTGCTACTGTACTTCCGCTATCCGTATCGGCATCGGTATCGCCAGGTCTAACTTTGTTCTGTTCTGGCTGTCAAAGCATGCGTTTTTTCGTGGCTGTGTTAGCGTGGTCGCTCGGCATAGTTGTTGCTCTCGTGCGCTGTCGTTCTTCACTTTTTCATGAACTGCCTCCGAGCATTGTCACTGTTGCACGATGGGCAAGCACCTCAACAGCTACACGGCGGGCTTTAAACTGAAAGTAGTGGAGTTCGCTCTTGAACACGGCGAGCGTGCCGCGGGCAGAAAATTTGACGTGGACGAGAAGTGTGTCCGACGGTGGTGCGGACAAAGGGATGCGTTGAAGAATACCAGCTCCAAAAAGCGCGCTTTCCGAGGCAAGCCATGCAAATTTCCTGAGCTAGAAGAAGAGCTGCTATGCTATTCAATGGAAGTGCGGAACAACGGCTACACGTTGACAACGGACATGCTGCGCGTGAGGGCACAAGCCTTGGCACATGCTAAAAGCATACCGCACGAGGACTTCAAGGCTAGTGCCGGCTGGGTATGAAGATTTCTGAAGAGGAAGGGCCTATCATTTCGGCGAAGGACCACGCTGTGCCAGCGGCTGCCCCCCGACTACACCGACAAGGTGCTCAGCTTTCAGAAGTATGTCACCGGTCTGCGTCGTGAGCACAACTATATATTTTCGCAGATAGCGAACGCCGACCAGACCCCCGTGTGGCTCGACTGTCCCGAGAGCTGCACAGTTGAACTGAAAGGAAAGAAGAGTGTTTGCGTGCGGACAACCGGCGCGGAGCGCCAACGGTGTACTGTTATGCTGTGCGTTACCGCGGACGGGCGGAAGCTGCCCCTCTATGTCATCCTGAAAAGAAAAACGATTCCTAAAGGCATTTTCCCCAAGGGAATTGTAGTTCGCGCCCAAGAAAAGGGCTGGATGGACAATGAGCTTGTGCTCGACTGGGTAAAAAGCGTTTGGGAGAAGTGCCCAGGCGCCATGCTGGCCCGACGATCGCTCCTCGTCTTGGACAGCTTCCGCGGTCACTTGACGGGTAGGGTTAAGGAACGCCTGCGCTGTATCCGCACAGACATGGCCGTGATACCAGGTGGCTTCACCGGCATGCTGCAACCCCTGGATGTAAGCGTCAATCGGCCTTTCGAAGGCAGTATTCGGAATGGATGGCCAATGGAAATCACGACGAGACGCCGACAGGGCGGATTAAGAGGGCACCGCTCGCGACTGTGCTTGGATGAATTTTGTCCGCATGGAATTCCGTGTCGACCGACTTTGTAACCCGGAGTTTCAAAGTGACCGGAATTTCAAACAGTTTAGATGGGACCGAATGTGACTTTCTGTGGGCTGAACATTTACCTGAACACAGCACCAGCTCGGAGTCTGAAGACTCCGTGAGTGATGCCTGAACAGTAAATGCCGCGCATTCCAGATTGGTTTGCTTTCACTTGAAAAAAAAATTTTTTCAAAAATCGCGTGTATGGGCTGCACCCCGAAATTCGCCCCCCGAATCTGGGAAAAAAACTGCAGCCCTTACATGTGTTTATAAGGTATTTTTGAAATGTGCCAGGATCCCAAAAATGAAGACCTCGAAAATTAGATTTTTGGGCAGATTTTCAATCACTAAGACCTGGGTCCCCCCTTAAAGAGAGGCCTAGCGACCAGTCTAAAACTACTAAAACATCCAGCTGACAGCCACAACCTTCAACGGATGACGTGGTTCCCCTCACCACTCACCCTTGGTGGTCCGGTAGAAGAGGACGCCCGTGGCTGAGAAGTGCTTCTCTTCCCGGTCGCGCACCTCCCGGGGCACTGTGCAGCTGAGACGCATGTTCCTGGCCGCACCTTTCTCCAGCTTCAAGCTGATCCTGGAACAGGCACATCCACCGATGTGTCGTGTGAAACAAGTTTTCAGCAACAAGGTACCGCACTGCAATATCTTTAAAAGAAGGTGCGAAGCAGCTGTTCATAATTTTAATGCGAAATTCGCCGAAAGGCAAGAACCGACATCCAGAGAGACTGCCACAGGAACACCCCAAACAATTTTCCACATGGCTTCTCCTGATATCAGGTTTAACTGAGCAACCTGATACCAGATATCACAAATCTGATGTTGGTGTCACGTCAGATCACGACTAGTGATTCTGATGCAATGATTTGAAAGGCTGACAAGATAAGCAGCGCTCATGTTGCCCAAATAAGGGATGAGGAAAAGTTACCATAGCTTCTAAAAGCTGGTTTTCATAATTCTCTGAACAAACTCCCTTCAAGCGATCAAACTACCTTCAAATTCCCTTGAGGTGAAACCAGTGACAGCTACCGAAGGCTGTTCTTTTATGTACACTTCACAGAAAACATTCATTAGGATGTGCTGCTGGCTGTACTAAAACTCTAAAAAACATTAACCAGAAGCAGGACTGCAGTTTAATGCGGGGGCAGAAAATAAAGCACCATTTTAAAATTACTACCAATTTACAAATGAGAATATATAGCATGATCTGCAGCTGCAATAATTACCTGTCGAAGAGTGACTCCACATTTTGAAGCTTGAACACCTCTTTGGCTCGAAGAGGTGTCAAATCAGATCGACTTGGCTTTGAAAGGGCCTTGACAAACTTGTGGACCCACTTCATTCTAGAATACATTTCAACAGTGCATTTGATTTCTTATTTTCTTATCGCAGCAAAGCAGTGTGCGTCGCACACATTCCAAACATGTGCAAACTCGTGGATGCTGAAGTTAAGTATCATAGCAAATATAAAAAAAAAAGTGTAATGATTTAGCAGATATAGGGGGCTAACTGCAATGCCAGATATTGCCTGCACAAATTATTTGCCCAAAAATGCACACCTCACAAACTGTACACATATTTGCTTTGTATGCTCTTCATGTGCATGCAATAACACAAAAATTACATCAAAGATTACTAGAACACAATAAGAGTGATCTTTAAATTACATCTTAATGAAATGTTTATACAAAGTGCCAGCCAATTTAAAATATTTTAGGTGAGCCTTGAAGCGCATCTATGCAATACTGTGCAATTACTTCTATTTTGATGAACAGTTGCAAGATTTCTAAGCACAAACACTAGAGGAAAGATATGAATCTTTTTGGAAAAAGCGAAAAAGGGGCTCAGAAAATGGCATGCTATAAACCTATCCAAAATAGTGCATAAATTTTGTCTCCCTAATCTGACAAATTTTTAAGTGCCCAAAATCATCGTACACGAAACATGGTACCCTTCAAAGTATTCTTCGAAAACACTCTCTAGTTTTAAAATTCCTTGCCTGTTCCACTCGTGGCAATACAACAGAAAAGGAACCGAATGCAACTGATACCACGGGATAAGAAATTCAAGACACTTTGACATCATGCCACTTCATATCAACTTGAGCATTTCACATGTTACGTGGAACCGAAAGAGACAGTTTAGCATGGCAAAGTGCTGAATACCATGCAGTAGCACAAGCTCCTTGTGTGCTAAAGACATCTGGTCTAAAGGCCTTTACGTGGAATGCATTTACCATGAAGGCCTTCACCCTAAAGGCCATTACCATGAGGCTTTTACTATAAAGACCTTTGAGTAAAGACCTGAGTGAAGGCCTGGAATGTGTGCACACCTGGCAACTGTGTGAAGGCCTTCACCCTAATGGCCTTTACCATGAGGCTTTTACCCTAAAGGCCTTTGGGTAAAGACATGGGTGGTGGCTTTCACCCAGGTGAATGCCTGCCAGGTGTACACACCTGGTAGGTTGCCCACAACTCGGTGTGCAGCTGGGAAGTTGGAAAATGAGCCTAGTAGTGCTAACGCACTAAAAAAGTTCATTTTAAGCACTCTTATGCAATACAGGGCACACGCAGAATGAAATGCGCATGAACACAATGGGAAACACCTACCTCTGTTCATAGTGCATGTCCTTGACAGACACCTTGCCCAAAACAAGCGCGTCAATAATGTGGATTGTGTTGAACCTCTTTTGCTGCCTACCCTGGTTTAAAAAAAAAAGAAGAGAGTTGCAACATTAATTGACCAGTTCCAAAATCTTTTTTTTGGCAGCAATCATTAGCAGCATGTTACAATGATCTGAATTGATTGCGCAAAACAGAATCGTAGCTGCCCCATAGCTATCCCTTCCATGATTTACCCATTAATCTACCCCCTATTGACAAACAAAACATCACGGGTGCCACACTAGTGGCAGTGCACAACAAAGTTTAAATTTATATTTCATAGCCAAATAAATGTGCGCACACAGCACTGGGAGGGGAGCTCTGCTCCTTGAAGCAGCCTGACAGTGCCACAAGTATATTTATTAGCATGAAGTTGACTGCAAAGCAGTTAACTGTTCTTGTTATGCTGTTAAATCTGCCTGCAAAACAGTTTTAAGGTCAGTCAACTCCCTGGAAGGCTAAACTGTCGGTCTTTCTGCAGAAAATTGGGTGCCATTAAAAAGCCAGAAGCTACCCTCTAAAAAGAGGGCACTATCGTATAGTCGAGCCCGGATATACTCAACCTGGATATTTTGAATTATTGGTTATGTCGAACACACTGATTATCACCTTGAAAATCATGTGTCAGAGTAAACGAAAGTAAGTAGCAGAGTATACTGAGCTACAATTTCGTCAGTCATTTGACATATCAACCTGCGCGCCGCGCCCCCGGCAGTGGCGCTCGTCCTAAGGATGCTCCTTCGTCACTTAGCGTACGAAAACAGGTCTTGAGTGGCCTTGAGCACCTGCTGGTAACACTAGAGCTGCGAAACTGTGAAATGAGATGAATGTGGGGTGTGATTCGGGGTGGCCTCCTATTTCTTACACTGATTCTCTACACCACAACCAAACCAAAGCCTAGCAACGGACCTCGTCTAGCATGCTCACTGCTTAATACGTTGCGGAAGCCAACTGTAACTTAAATTTAATGAGTGATTATTATTCTATTTACAGTGTTCTGGTAACTGGGTTATGCATCTTATGACTGGCAGTAGATAATTCTAAACAACCGTCCACTGTGGCTTCGGTATGAGGCAGGTCAGGTCTACCAAAGCCTAGCGAGTGGTACGATGTAAGCACAAAGGTAGGTGGCACGTCACTGAAAGAAACGCATCGCTAGCGTGGGTGCAATGTACTATTTCACAATTCCCTTTAGAGTTAGACATACTCAGGCTCAACTGCATTATCTAAATTCCGTAATGCAGATACTTGCCTCCCCCGCAAATTCTTGCACCATTTCGCCGTAAAAGAGCGTGTCTGCTGGAAGTTCCAGGTTCTCCGACATTTTCTTCCACTGGTCCGTTGGAATGCCGGTCCACTGGTACACATGCTTTCGCTGGAGGTGGAAATTTATGTTAACACCGGAGTTGGCAGTGACACAAGGCATGCTTTGTTATGGTACTGCTAGTAACTAACAAGAATACACAAAAAGAAGCCGCAGTAAAACTGGCATAGTGTAAAAAAAAAACGCTAGCCTTTGCAGTCCAAACCCTCCTTGCTGGCTACCACAGGTGTGCAGAGACGCTCAGGCGACTCTGCAGCATTGAATTCACATTTGAAAGGGCCATTTTGATGACCGCTTGCCGTGTCGGTCATTCCTAGAAGCAGCCTTCCTTGAGACTCTCCTTCGAATCAACTGGTTCAAGACCCACAACCTCCAAATTACCGAGTGTCTGATGCCATAGACTTGCATGGAAGTTGGGTGGGGCCATGCTTGCAGTTTGAATTATCCGGATTTCCGAATTCACAACAAGATGCAGCTATGTCAGCACTTATACAGACATACAGTTGTTCAATGCGGCGACTTTTATTCATTAGACACCCACATTGGAATGTGGAATGCAACTATCACAGAGAAATCGTTCATTTGCATCCAGGGCACAATGCTTGATACAGCCAAACCTCAATATAGTGAGCATGAATATTATGAATTATTGGCTATATTGAACTATTCGTAATTGTTTTTGACAAACTCATGCAATTTCTACTTTATATATCAAACCCGGTTGGCCATGAAACGGATATATCGAACTCCCTAGTGCCAAACTGTGCCCGTTCGGATGGTAGCTGACATGCTCCGCCACACTGCACAAGTGACTGGTGGTGATGCGGCAAGCGCTCGCACCAGCAACGGCAACAGCAACTGGAAGCAACAGCGCAGGTGGTTGCAAGCTTGGAGTAACTACAATGCGCTCATGTCGGCCCTCGCGGAGGTGGTGAAAACAGAAATAGCTTACGCTCTGACGTATCGCTTTCCACGCGACACGACTGTAATGCGGGAAAGACACCGTAACCGACGCTCAACCTGCGCTTGTGCTGTGCGGAGAAACCAACCTAACAGGCGCTCGTTTTTTGTTTTTTTTTGTCAGCCTTCAGAATAGCCGCGAGCGCCTTCGAAATGCTGCCAAAACCTCGGAAAACACCTCTCTGTTTCTCTAGCAAAGATCACAATAATTGCTGTCCCTTCAATGACTAAACTGCGCTGCTGTTGCATACGTTTGTGGCGACATTTTATATTATGAATTTCGGCTATAGCAAACTATTTTATGATTTTTTACTTGTTCGCTATAACAAGGTTTCACTGTATTTCATGGCGCACAGTGCAATATGAACGCTCAAAGTTAAGCTTTGCATGTTTATTCAAGGCTGTGAACAAAAAGGGCGGCAAAAATAAAATTTTTCGTTAATATCGTGTTCCGTAAACATTTGACTGCAGGCATACACTCAAGGGGATCATCCCCCAAAAAGCCCATCAACTTTCTGAACTCCCCTGTGGCGAAGGCCAACATTCATCGCATGACAATTGGTACATGTACTATCGAGAGATACCCGCTGCGGTGGCTCAGTGGTTAATGCTCTCATCTACTGAGCAGAGTACCCGGGTTCGAGCCCGACTACGGTGGCCGAATTTCGATGGGGGAGAAACGCATAAGGCGCCCCTGTGCTGTGCGATGTCAGTGCACACTAAAGATCTCCAGGTGGCCAAAATTATTCAAGAGACCTCCACTAGGATACATATTTGTTCCTTTATTGTTTCACTCCCTCCTTTATCCCTTCCCTTAGGCACAGTTGCCGTGTCCACCAAGGCAAGTACTGTGTCATTTCCTTTCCACAAAAAACCAATTTTCAGTTTTTCTTAAGAGAGCTGCAACTATGTGTCTCTCACAGTTCAGGTTCACTTCATAAAAATGTTCACCCTGGCCAACAAAAAATGAATGCAGGAGCTTTTGATTAAGGCTACCAGAACAGTGATAAACAAAGTTCTCACCTAAGAGGAACTCTATCATGCAGCTATCAGTCTAAAATAACGCAGAGCAAACAAAACTACGACAAGTCCTCTTGTGCATGCATGTTGCCGAGTATGCACATTACAAGTGTTGCTAATGGACTACTTCCCTCTGCAAGGTGTTTGATGGAAATCATCCCTTTGATCTGATTCCAAGTTCAAGTCATCACTAAGATGCATGCCAGTCGATGCCTGAAAGCGGCGTGCAGCTGGGTTCGGAATGGGTTCAGATGACCAAACATGCTCCAGCAACATGTCTTAGCATCGCACAGCACACGGGCATTTTTGTATTTCACCTCCATCAAAATGCAGCCACTATGGACTGGTTTCAACCTCACGACCTTAGGACCAGCAGAAAAATGCGAAGGCCAGTGATCCGCCGTGGCCAGTAAATGTCGAGATTCAGCCATACATCACAGATGCGTGCGGCATGCTACAAATCCCTGACACAGTAATAAATAGTATGGATAAATTGCACACAGCATCCTTCTCACACCCACGGGTCGAATGCAATGACTATGGAACTAAAGCAGCTGCAAATGTGCCGCTGTCCCTCTGGCACCAGATAGACAAAAGAGGCGCCTCAACAGTTTTCACTGAAAAGTAGACAGTTTGGCCAAACAAAACAGCTCCTACTCACCCCTACACTGAGGAAGAAAAATTTGTTGTCCTGAAGGTTGGGCTTCCATTCACCGCACACAACACACCGGTAGTCGTAGATGCTCTTGATGCCCTCGAGGAACTTGGGTTTCAACTCATCAGGCCGCTTGTCAAAGTAGGAAAGCTCGTTCTGAAACAGGAAGGTTGAGAAAAGAGAAGATAAAAAATGTTGCTATCACTACATGGTGACAGGGATCGACAGGAATAAAAACAAAAGCTGGGGAAAAGTTACTTAAAAAAATTCTGTATGTGTTGACTAAAGGGTCCTCAGATCAGCTTAAATGGAGAGAAGCAGGAACTGAACATACTTATTGATGTGTTCTGAATGCCCCCTTGACACATAGCACACCAGTAATTGTTTACTCTGACATCAGAGACAGCATGTTAGAGTGTGCTTATCGCATTCACCACTTTCTTCCTGCAGTATTAACCTGCACTGCAATAACAACATTTCAGAGACATTTTACAGTTTTTCTGTGGTTTATTTCCTTCTCCAGCTAATTGTACATATGTATCCCTTCGAGCTTTACTACTGTCCCCTGGGGATCAACCTGCCATCACAAGCAGCACCTCGGACTAGTGTGCACGGTCACAGCTCCTAGTGTCTCACCTCTTTGTGTCAACAAAGGCACAGTGACACATTCCGTTTTATGTGTTCCTAGTTCACTTCACCTTTTTTGCACTACTTTAAAAAGACCTATGAGCATGAACCAACTCGGCCAACCAGACTCCTGAGTGAACATAGAAAGACAGTAACACGTGATCATGGTGTTTACGCAGCAGTTCCTGCCTCACTTTCACCAATGTTCTTCGGCACTGAGGGGAGTGCTGCCTCATCATTGCGTGCAGTGCTTGTCCTTGTATGTCTTCCTTTGTCCCAGTCAGAATTCACACTGTTTCAACTCAAGGCAGTGAAGATGCTTCTATTGTTTCTCCAAGAGTGGATTCATTTAGGTCCTGTAAATGCCCCGGAGTGTTTCTGTGTTTGTGTTTGCTGTGTGTGCATGTGTCCCTCTGGACTTTGTAGCAAAGTAGCACTAAAGATGAAACACGCAGAAAAAAATGCAGGACAGTGCATGTCCTGTGTGTTCTTTTGTGTGTCCTGTCTTTAGCACTGCCTTGCTACAACGTACTACCACCTTGCTTGGATCTCTGTCTCATTTTCTGCACTTTACCTCACCACCTTAGGTAGCTTTTAAGGAGTACGGATAGGGAGACCTTTCTAAACTAAACTAAACTTGAATAAAAACTACGGCTCCATCTCTTAATCACTCGGCATACTAGTGCAAGGTGTAGAACGGAAAAAGAGATGTCCGAAGTCCCACCTTGGTGAGCTCCTTGAGCTTTGCTTCAGGTGACTGCCGTTTGGGCTCTGACCGTGCCTGGTCTGGAACCTACAAAAGTCATATGCAGAGAGAAGGCAAGAAAAACGTCACATGGTATGATCTGCTGTTTCCAGCTGGGGAGACCACTGCCACAGCACGAGTCAAGTGAGGCTCGTATCAGTTAGGAGCATCACTTATGGTACACCATTTCCAATCACTGAATACTGAGGCAAATGCGTGAACATATTACGCCAACATTGGACTTCGTGGAACTTGAAATTTGAGCGGCCAGCAAACGTGGCAGCCAGGCATTCTGCTTGAGCTCCACCTGTTGCAGTGGTTACCCCTAATCTTCAAATCTTCGCTCATCTCAAACCTCAATCTTCCTTCGCTTGTCCTCACCTGTCATTCAACTTCACTGGCTAAGATCAACAGCCTCCTAGACACTTTAACGAAAATGTAAGTGCACAAGAAGATGGGGATATGCGACACATAGAGGACAAAGCGAAAACTTGCAACTGAATTTTATTGGTGACAGGGAGGCATTACAAACTGAAGCAAGTTCAACAAAACAAAGGCATGAAGAACACAAGGCTTCTCAATGTGCTTCTAGACACTGCCTAGATGCTGTAAGTAGTTCATGGTGAACATACAGCCATACTTTAAACTTGAGGTATTAAGTAGACTAATTACTTCAAATTCCAAGTGGCCACAAAATTTTCCTTCAATTACCAGAAGCTCTTTTAAATACGATCTGAAACTAATTTTGAAATGTGGAGGCCCTTGAAGTTCTGAAATGTGCAGACAGGTGGGTGGCCCAACGCGGAGGTGGAGACTCGCAGGTGGAGGATACATTTGACGACTGCTTTAGCAGATAGTCCATTTGTGGTAAAAAGCCCTTTTCTCCAGATGTGCGTGTATGGAGCCCAACCAGGAAAAATGCATCTCCCATCTACAAGCATTCACCCACCCTCCACCCGAATAAGTCCACCCTTGGTAAGCTCCACCCACCACCTACCGAACTCCACCTTCCAGAAACCCCTCTCCACGAGAAGCCCAGGCAGCAGTGGTGCAGAAAAGTGACAGTTAAATCAGGTTTAGAGACACAATGGGACGTAATCATCATAAAAGCGAAAATAAAAAAGCAAAATGTGCACTTGTGCACACGTGCACGTGGCCATGCACGCACACATCTCGCCAAATTGTGAATCAGCATCTTGTCAATCAGCGTTCAAAACCAATTGCTGGAGGGCTGGGCTGGTGTTGCTTCAGGCTGGTGGCAGAACTTAGAAAACAAAACTATGTGGCGACAGGGGCCCTGAGACCACTTTTGCAAGCCTGCTGTTACATGCATGCCAGAGCTTGAATGGGCAATGGCCTACTGTGCAAGTCGGCCTTCAAGAGGGATATTTGGATGATCCTTTGCCGCGCTGGTCATGACTCAAGGCGGACCCAACCAGAAACTCGTTCCAAGTTAATCTCGTTGGAGTATAGATGGACCCAAATTTACAGCCAGTTCAGTGCTGTTAATTGTGATGTATCCTACCTTAGCCACCGCTCTATCATGCGCCAGGAACACTGGAGCGGGCCAAAATATTTAGAATAGGCACAGTTCGAAACTCTAAAATGCACTGAAAATATGGCAGGCCAAACAAAAATTTTGAGATTTCTTTCCTTTAACTGAAAGTGTGAATCAGTAGAGTATTAATTATTGCAATTTATTGTGAAACTAATAACCGCAAAATTAACTGTATTTCCAACCTTCTGGGCCACTGCACAAGCGAAATGGTAAGGCCAAGCTTTCCTCTTTTCTGTCAGTGCACCTGAAGTCAGAGGAATTAAATACAGGTACCACCACTACCAGCCGTTTTCACAAGAAAACTGCGGTAATTTCAAAAATAGCTTTTTTTCTTCATGCTTATCCCAGGGGCTTGGTCACACCACTAGTCACTTAGAGCCAGCAATCAAGCAGTCCTTCTCTATCTTTATGTTACAAATTTGAATCAAGCAGGGGAAAAAAAAAATCATACCTAAATACAACTTTCTAAGAAATAAATGCGTCTTTTGCTGCCAAACAAATATCAACATAGAACCAAACAGCGATACAAAGGATTTTTATTGAAAACAAAATTTGAATTTCCCTGCCACAGTGGCTCAGTGATTAGGGCACTCGGCTACTGATCCCGAGTACCCGGGGTTCGACCGGTTCCACTGGCTTTCAGTGGAGGCGAAACGCATAGGCATGTGCTGTGGGATGTCAGTGCATGTTAAAGATCCCCAGGTGGACGAAATTATTCTGGAGCCTTCCACTAACTACTGAACCTCTTTCTTCCTTTCTTCTTTCGCTCCCTCCTTTATCCCTTCCCTTATGGCACCTCTTTCTCCCTTTCTTCTTTCACTCCTTCCTTTATCTCTTCCCTTAGGTGCCTTTAGGTGTCCACAGATATGCGAGGAGATACTGTGCCATTTCCTTTCCCCGAAAACCAATTTTCATTAATGGAGTATTCCTCAATGTCAATTTAAATAACCCCTGGTGGTCAAACCTGATCGAGTTTTGCCTCTTTCTCCCTGCCTCTTTTCCATCCTTATTTCATCCCCTCTCTGCTCTCTACACACGAATACACCCACATGAGTGTCAAAGGGGAGTAAGCCATCCTTAGTGCACTCCCTTTTATAAGAGGGAGTGGTGCTACAGAAGAGCTTACTCCCTTTTTAGTCCTTTCTGTTCGTAGTGCAGCAGCACGGCTTGGGTGTCCGCCGGGAGTGAGGCAGTCACTGCGACCTTTTGCTTCCTTCATTATTACAGTTTTGGTGCCTCTTGCGCACAAAAGTGGCTGCAGTTTCACCCACCAGCAGTGCCATCGATTCCTGCTCGAGTAGCATCGCACAATGGCCACATACAACCCGAGCGGCCTTTAGCACTGAGAGACAGCTATAGCAAGAGGATATTACGCACCTTCCAGTGCTGCAGGCACTCTTTCCGAAGGCTGCTCTGTCTTTCTTCGTACAAGTCACTGCATGGGTCAACAAAAAGAAAATGACAGTCTTGCACAGCTAAGCTTTGTCCAAAAGGCTACCAATGCTAATGATGCTCATACAGCCCAAAACAACAAGCAATGTTGGAAGAATTGTCGGCAAAACCCCACCCTTATGATGCAGCAACTGCTGGGCACTCTGCAAGGCTGTTGCAAATACTACTCTACTACTAGTACTATTACTGCTGTTAATATTATTAAAGAGGCTTTCTTTATTAACAATATGGTACCATTAGTAAAGATTGCTCGGATGGTAACTTCAGCGTACCACAAAATTATTTGGTTGCTTGGCCTTGTGAGGAAATGTGCAACTGAGAAACGCCACAGTTGTGGGATTCGCATCAGCTTGTACACAATGTCAAGAGTTGGTGTATGCAGGCAGATGAACAGCAACAGCACGATAACAGAGGGCACATCAGCAAATGACAGCCAGTTTCATTTTGCATGCTATCAGGACAGGACACCTTCATTTCAAGGCAGACGAGACCAGCTGATTTCAGCAAATCAAGCCCTCTGCTGCTGCCTACACTGAAACAGATAAAAGCTTCAATCAAGGCAGGAAATTCAATATTATCGCATAGCCAGGCTCCACACAGAGTGCAGCAGTAGAACTGCGTCAACTGTAGTGGGCCATGGAACAAAACAGTGCTGGGTTCGGTTTCATCCGTCATTCAAAGTGGCTAGCAAAGATAGTCTAGACGTTCATGGAGTCAAATTCATGTGTATTCACAGCAAGGATGAGCAATATAGTAATTCTGGAGAGGTGTCGCATTTAGCCTCATGCAGCGGCTTGTTTTTCCCCAAGGCGTAGAGCAATATGTGACGACATTGTGAAGTTTTAACTTTGAATAAATTTTACTGTGTTCCTATTCAGCTGGCCTCTTCCTATTTGGCGAGTGTGGTGCCAGGATGGTAGGAAACAATTTGGCAGTATTTATTTTTTGATATCAGAGAATAAAAAAAATAATGGTGACATTTGCAAATCTGTGTCACGCTGTGCCCCCCTATCCCCTATATTTTTCAAAATTAGACCACCCATTTTCATGGATAATATGTTTATCCCCAGTTTTTCTTTCGACGCATGAACAAGATTCTACAGTGAACTCTCATTAAACGGAACGTCAAGGGACCGGGAAAATATGTTCCACTTATCAGGAGTTTCGTTGAGAGAGAAAGTTCAGAATTTCACAATCCGTTCCGCGCTGCTTGGTCCTGACGAGGCAGGCGTGCACGCAGTTCGCAATCTCCGCAAAAGCAGATCTTAATTGCAAAATCTAGATAATAAGAAGAACGGTACACGATGGGCACAAACTTTATTGCACAAAAGCAGTAAGCAGTGAACATTTTTTTTTTTCAAAGCACTACTTAAATTTAAAAAAAAAATGTCAATAGTCCACTTATTCCGTGGAAATCAGTGGGAACTGTGATTTACTGGCTTGTGAAAAAGGACTTTATGTTTGCTTGTTTTAGCTCTCGCAAACGTTTTCTTTGAATGGCGCCACCAATACTAGACAGGCTGCTCAAAAACCATCTTCTCGTTGGAAGAAACTCTTCAGCATTCGGACTGCTGATTCCACCTGCGTAGGTGTCACCACAGGATCAGAGTCAGCAGTCTCGTTTTTGACTTCTTCCTCCTCATCTTCGCTTTTATCGGGGGGACAGACATCGGCTACAATGCTTTCCACAGCGTTTTCCGGGCATGTTGCCACATCACTATCAATTTGAACATACTCAACAAATTGTACGCCCATCACAGCACAATTCTCCAGTAGCAGCTCTTCTTCGGCTGCATCTTGGACATCAAGTTAATCCTGTGTGCAGTGCTCTTCTGTAGCTGAGGCACACCCTGCATGTCTGAAGCAGCTGGCAATGGTCGCTGCACTCACCTGCCGCCAAGCATCATCAAGGAGGTAAACGGCACGCAGTACATAGACCCTGTAGTCCTTCCCCTTGTCCATGCATAACAGCATCCTCCAAAGAAGGTATTTGCGGAAGCACAACTTGAGCACTTGGATCACACCGTCATCCATAGGCTGCAGCGCTGTGGTGTTTGTGGCAGAGATTCCAACTCTATGGACTTCACACCCAGCAAAGTCCCATGTCCAAGGCAGTTATCGACGAGGAATAAAACTTTTCTCTTCCACCGCGAGAAGCGCACATCCTCGCCATAAATCCATTCCCTGAAAATGGACTGCATCATCCACGCCTTGCCGTTGGCCTGATAAGAAACGGGCAAGGTTCTCACATTCTTGAAGCAGCGAGGGTGCTCCTATTTCCCAATCACTAGTGGCTTCAATTTGTTGCTTCCCGTCATGTTGGCCCCGATCAGGACAGTCAACCTGTCCTTATTCAGCTTCCCCCCGGTGAATTTCTCTCCTTTGAATGACAAGAATTTTGAGGGTAGTAATTTGAAGAACAGTGCTGTCTCATCTACATTGTAGATGTTCTCTGGGTCGTACTCCTGCAGAATTTTGGGGAGCCGTCTTGCTCGCCAGTTCCCGCATGCTGTTGTGTCTGCAGCGGCAGCCTCCCCTGAAACGGCACGACACACTATGCCATTCCGATCTTTAAATCTCGTCAACCGCACTTCGCTGCACGAGAAACCTTCGACGCCGAGCTGCAGAACAAATTCTTCTGCTTTCGCGCGAATGAGTGGCCCGCTGATCGGAACGTTTTCACTGCGGGCTCTACGCAGCCAAACCACCAGGCACTTCTCCAGATTTTCGTGGTTGGCCACCCGCAGTCGTTTTCTTTGAGGGACAAAGCGTGACATCCCGAAAGCCTGCCGCAGCTTATCCTTGTCCTGAAGTATCCTCGTGAGGCTGCTCTTGGGGACGGCGCACTTTGTCGCAAGAGCTGTTTTTGTGAAGCGACCACTCTCAAAGCCGTTGATTATCTCCATCTTCCTTTTTTAACATAAGGGCATTGTGAGGTCGCTTCTGCGCTGCCATCGGATGCTGACTTCGCAACGAAATGTCGCAGACGACACTGAACAACGGATGTAAGGCTTAAGCCTAGCTGAACACAACTGCAAGCACACCGTGACAGAAAGCAAGCGATGCGCTTGCAGTGTGCGAGAAAACTGGAAACGTCCAAGGACGGAAACCGGAAAGAGGGGGGGGGACAGTGATGCGTACCGCGATGGGGCTGCGCATGCACGTCAAGTTACGGTTTCGAGTCTATTTTCGGTTCTGTTTATACGGTGGTCGGAAAATTTGAAACGAGATTTTTTTTACATTGCCTTAATACAAAACCAACCAACTGTGAGACGTTTGTTCCATTTAAGCGTTGATTCCGTTTAACCAATTTATGTTTATCGAGATTCTATTGTACTATTCTTTTTTTCTGCAGTTACATGCTACAATGTAAGTATACTCGTGTTAGTAAAGTGACAGAGGAACGCTTACCTGTTCTGAGCAAAGGCCTTAATCTTCTTTAGGTGAGTGACTTGGGCCCGTCCCAGCCTTGGCATCATGAAGATGGTTGAAAATGAAAGCATGAAGATATAGGAGTGATATTTCAAACACTGACGTACATAAAATATCCCTACCAAAGTGCGACCTAGAAGTAAAAATCAGCAACCCCTCAATTTAGACAGTGGCTTACCATTCCTATGTAGGCAAAATTATCTTTTGCTATTACAACAAACTAATTCGAATGCAACTCAGCCGTGCACCGGTTCACCTAGTAACGGCAACAAAGCCCTGTGCAAACGATGAACAACATACCACTTCTAACACTTTCCATAAGTCTTCACGAGGCAACCAAAGGTGCGTGGACGAATGTCACGTAGGAAATCGAAACAAATTATAAACATGGCCTAGAGACATACGTAAAGAAAGCTTCATGACTCATGAAAAATGCAGAGAGGCCAAAATGCAACTTCAACCACTGCCACTGAACTTTGGTAAAATCCTGCTATGTGAAGTGGTACCTACTCCGCCATGAAGCTGTCATGATTAAATTCTCTTTCCTTACTGCAGCCTTATACCACTGGTAATAACACAGACCAGAGGTTCTCAAAATTTTTTTTTCGCCTCAGGAAACCATGCAGATGCATAGTCCCCCAAAAATGACTAAAATTCTGTTAATGATTTAATGACTAAAACAATGAAACCACCTACTGAGTAAGCAATTGAAGTGTGATTAGTACAAGAGTAAAGTGGGCAGAGGAAAGGTGGGGTGGTTGAGGACTGCATGAATTATGGGGCTTGAGGAACCCAAAAAAAAACTACATGCAAGAACCCAGTTTGAGAGTCCCTTGTGTAAACAGTGCTGCTGGATGCTACAACATAGGCATGAGGTTTTCAAAATTCTCAACACACTGGACACCTACCCAATATAAAAAGTAAAAGACGAACGCACAAACTGACCATGAGTAAGACGATGTATGCCATGAGGCACTAATGTCAAGGCATGTTTATAAAACAACACACTATCGACTTGCACAGAAGGTTCCAGCACTCACTTGTTGTTGGAGTCTCGAATGTACTTGGAGAAGGCGTCGTCATCGTTGATCACCTCCAGGGGCACCACCTCAATGATATCATCCTGGCTGGTGACACTTGAGATCTGCTGGAAGCGGCAGCACAGCTCATACATGTAGTCTTCAACGTCCTTGGTGTCAGAGTGGCGCCACTTGCAGACTATGTACCTGCGCATTTTTTTACACCATGACTGCAATGAAGTCAGCATCAACACATGCCAGAGAACCAGGAACGAAAGAAATGGTGTATTTACATGGTTCCCATCGATGCTAGTAATATGTGGTGCCGAAGAAATGTGACAACACAGCCCATGGGCAACATGAACAGAACATCATTTTTACAGAAACATAAAGGCTTATATAAATATGGTGGCACTAATCTTTTGTATGCCAATGGGTGGCCCTTTTCAGAACTGTTAAGCCAGCTTCAACAGCCATGCTGCGTAATAAAATAAAGGCGGGGCAGCCAATTTTTCACGTAGCAAATACAGGTAGAGTTTTTGCATTTTAAGCAGGCTTGTGTGAACGGTGGGTTATCTGGTATGAAGCAAATAAATTTTTTTAGCAAAACGAATAACAAAATTCTGGGTGTAAAACAAATTTGGATATTAAAAATTCAGTTCAAAGTGGCAGGTGGCAGCTGGCAGGTGGAGGCATCATCCACAGACAGGTCGGCTTTTTTGCTAGCGAGACATCTAGTGCTAGTACACTAAAAAGAAAGAGGGCATTGAAGCTGTACAGTAAAATCTCGTTACTACGAACATCAGATTAACGAAATTTTCAGATTTACGAATTTTTTTAAAATCCCCGCCAAAATGCCTATACTTTCAATGTAAAAAACTTTCAGTACTACGAATTTCAAATTACCGAATATTTCAGAATAACGTATGTAATTTAATCTCGCATTCGTCGCAAAACGCTTCGTTATTACGAAGTTCCGTACCAAATCCCTGAAGCTGACGCCTGTCATCATCATCCGAAGCATCAGCTATGCGCTGGGGAACTCGTTGCAACGGATACAGCCCCAGCGGTATCGCCATCACGCGAGGCGGCGCGAGCTGCCGCCCGATACAAAGGGTAAGGCCATTATCCACCCAGCGTGTGGTCACATACGTACTGCGCAGCAGTCTTAAGCCTATTCAGCGCAGTGTCACCACGTCGACAGCGAACGTTAGGATCTGCGAAGTTATCGGCGCTGTGATTGTGTTGTGCATTAGCTTTGCTGACAATGAGTTCTCCTGGCCCCCGCGTTAAAAAGAAGCGACGCCAGTTTTCGCTTAAAGAAAAAGCGGACATTCTGTCGCAGCTGCTGGAAAAAAGCAAGCGGACTTGTGCAGGGAGCTTGGCATTACACCGTCAACAATAGCAACGATGTTCCAAGATCGGGACAAGATCGTAAAACTACATCGAGTGTCGCAGCTGGCTCCCTCAAGAAAACGTCTGCGGCTGGGCAACTACCGTGGACAGCGACTTTCGAATTATGTGGATAGCGACAGCGCGGCGGCTACATCCGCGGAGCTCACCACCGAAGACATCGTGAATCAAGTGCGTGAGCAAGACGATGCCAACACTGGATCAGCGCACGAAGAGGAAGAGATTGTTTCCAGCTCGGATGTCCTAGTCTTTCTAGAGAAGACCCGATCATTCCTCGGGCGCTGCAAAGATGTCCCCGATGACGTGCACAGGAAGGTCGAGGATGTGGAGACGTTCGTCCTGCAGCGTTTGTCGTCTACTCGCCAGAAGAAGATAAGACTTTCTCAAGCAATAAATTGTAGTTAAACTGTGCCCAGCGTTATCGTTTATTATTTACTTACCAACACATAAATCTGCTGCAAAGGTACCTAATTTTAGTTCTTGTGAAGCATTACTGACATGAAAATAATGGTTTTTCAGTACTACGATATTTCAAAATAACGATTGAAATTCGGCGGTCCCGTGAAGTTCGTTGTAACGAGATTCTACTGTATCGACTTTCTGCAAAAATGGCCATCGGAAATTGGGAGAGCTGACCTGGATGCAGAGTCAATGTATTTGTGGGGTGTGGGACTTACTTGTGACACCCCCGACTGGCAGTTTTCATTGCGATTGCATTGCTGTGTAGCTGCTGTTTTTAAAAGTGACTGCGTGGACACCTGCTTATTTACTTGAGACAAATGCTTTGAGATATTGAGTACCACACATCTGGATCAAGCCAGAAACTCTACTATTCAACCGAATATTTGTGCAGGCCTAGTTTTAAGATGTAAAAGGCACTGACGTTGTTCCCATGATGACACCATGCACTGTTGCTAAACATTGACCAGCGCTTTTGGACCCTTCAACTGACCATCAGCCATTGCCGCTGCTTCTTAACCAATGTGCAATTCAGGAAAGCCAATCTAAAGACTTCCGAAATGGCTCTATATAACTAAGGCCCCTAGCATTCCACGACTGTGTGAGAAATAGCAGATATGAGTATATTCTGCGGAATTCTGTGCTAGCAGCCACATTCTCTTGTTTTTTTTTTTATCTTATTGTGGCAGCAAACATAAGTAAGAACCACAGAATTGTGGGAATGTGCTTAATGTAATCATATGAGTTACCCTGAAAGCTAGGATGCGGTAACACGCCTTGGCACACTTGCTATATCCTATGCATCTGAGCAAGCTAGTGCATCACGTGCGGTGGCTCTAGCAAGAACAGTGCTTCACACCCTTCTTCTATGAAATGGGTCGCAGACTCGTGCTTTTTTACAGCAGTATGAGTAACAGCACTTGTGAAAACCATATTAATTTTGAGTGAAGCCCACCATCAGTTCGCCTGCTTTTGCTGCCATATCATCAAAAGTGAGTGGCAGGTGGGGGCCAAATTTTTGTGGGCGCGCATGCCAACTCCAGGCACAGTCGTCACGTTAGGGTCAGGATTGTGTACTGGGCCAATCAGAGAGATCATTCAGTCACTGAGAGGGCATTGCATCAAACAGGCGCCAGTCTTCTCCTACCCAGCACTACCTGAACCTGAACTGCAAAAAGCCACCATCATGTTTACTTATTTAATTACTTACCCTATGAGCCCTTTCAGGCCTTACATACAGGAGAGATTATATAAACTGCACTGATCGTATACAGTAAAACCTCGCTGCTATGTTCCCGGTTCATACGATTTCCCGGTTCGTACGCTCAAAACTGCAGACATTAAAAATGTCCCGTAGAGTTACACTGTATTTTACCTGGTTAATACGTTCTCGGAAAACAAGATTTCCCAGCTACTACATTTAAAATTTTGACAAATTGTGGTCGTACAGTACGTTTACTGACCAACCACCCATGTGCAAACATACAAGTGGGCCAAACGAGAGGGCACATGACATGTTTTTTGCGGCAGCTACCCGCCGTAGTGGCTTCTCTGCATTGCCTCGATGCAATGAGGCGAGGCATCACCACCGCGAAGAACAAAAAAAGTAAAAACAGCGTGCTAGCATTCGCAACGGCCGTTTCTGCGGGGGCGCGATGTGTAGAGGAGAAACGCTGAGGTTTCTTCGTGATGCAAAAGGGAAACGAGGCAAAACTTCTACGAACTACAGTGATGCGCTTATATACGTACGGGCAGGGTCCGGGAAATGCAGCTTGAAAAGCAGAAATACTGCTAAACCAGCCGCCGCGGTGGGTTTCCCACGGAACTTGGGAGCGAAGGGGCGAAGCATACAAAAATGACAAGGAAGAGATTTTGGTTACGTTCGTCACTGTCATTGACTGACCGGATGCGTTACGAATTTCCTCACGTGCTAAAGACAGCGCCAACGTGGACTAAAGTCTGCGAGCTCTGGAATAGGATCTGTTTAGCTCTTGTTCCAAGAAATGCCAATCGACATTTTTATAAAGTGAGATTGTCAACAAATGTCTCATTCAACGGTTACATTTCTCAAAATCAGGCGGTTTGGATCATACGTTTTCCCGGATAATATATTTTTTCCAGCAATTAAAAAAAATATATACCAAGGAGGCTTTACTGTAGTACATAGAGAAATTTGCATACAAGAAAAAAATGATAGCATAAAATAGTACAGCGGTTTGTGGAGGAAAGGGCTGTGTGGAGCCCTGCCTATAACATTCTGGGCACTTCAAGGACGGAGTGCCACTTGTGATGTGACTTGCCTCTCGGAATTTGCAGGTCGACTTGTGTTAGGCTTGAATATGCAGACATGCCGGAATGTGCGGTACATCAGGTAGACTAGGCCGACACTGAACACGGTGAAGATGTCGAACAGCTTGCACACAAAGTGGCCACCTGGGAGGAACATAGAACGTGGGGAAGACAAAAGTAAACTTATGAGCCTAAAGATTGACATTCATTAGGGCGGGTAATTAAACAAGAAAAATAGTGCCCTGCCTGCACTCTCTACTGCACAAAGATGAGCAAGAAGAACCGGGGTAAGTTGGGAGTTACAAAACCTGCACAAGTTTTTGGCCACAGCCAGATTACCGTAAAAACCCACGTATAATATGAGGTTTTTTTCCCATAATTAGCATCCTAAATTTCCGCCTCGTACTATTTGCGGATCCGAACAAAAATTTTGGAAGTTGCTCGAAGTTTTAAGTTTCGTTATTGCGGCGTGGCTACGGCTTGGCTTCGCTATTGGCGTGTGGCTACGGCTTGGCTTCGTTACTCTCGACAAAGGACGCCAAAATGTCGTTTCTTTGTTGTTGATCTGTTGCGTGTGCCGGGGGTCGTGGTGTGCTGTGTGCCTGTTGACAGCGCATGTGCTCGCAGGTAAGCCACGCTTCGTGAAGTAGATGTTTTTTTGGCAGCAAGATGTCAGGGTCTCGAAAACAGTACTCTGCTGCTTTCAAGCGAAAAGTGATTTTAGCTGCAGAGAACATCGGCAACAGTGCAGCCAGGAGGCAGTATGGTGTCACTGAGGGAAGCATTCGTGGATGGCGACGACAGAAAGAAGCCCTTTTCACGTGCAGCGAATGCGGCGAAGCTTTCGTGGCCGGAAGAATAGCGCATTCTCAAAAATTGAACTTGGCCTGACGGGGTTCATATGGCAACAGTGAGCCGCGCATCTAGCTGTGAGCATGGAGCGTATGCAGGCAAAAGCTAGAGAGCTTGCAAAAGAAAAAGAGATGCCGCGCTCTGCCTTCAAAGCGAGCAAGCACTGGATCCATCGCTACATGTGCCGAGCTGGCTTTTCACTAAGCCGGAAGACTTTGATTTCACAGAAGCTGCCTGAAGCGTTCAAAGAGCTGCTTGTGAGTTTTCAGCACCATGTTATTTCTTTGCGCAAGTCAAAGAACTTTCTGTTGGGCCAAATAGGCAACGCTGATCAGACGCCGGTTTACCTGGACATGCCATCACCCCTCACCGTGCACGAGAAGGTGTCTAAACAAGTTAGTGTCTGGTCCACTAGCAACGAGAAGGCGCGAGTTACTGCCATGTTATCGTGGGCGGCAAAGGGCCGCAACCTCCCCCCTTACGTGATCTTAAAGCGGAATACAATGCCAAAAGGTGAGCAGCTGCCGAAAAATGTCATCGTGAAATGTCATGAGAAAGGGTGGATGAATGAGCATCTAGTCTTGGACTGGGTAAAGTCCGTTTGGTGTAGGCGACATGGTGCATTGTAGTCTCTGCCGTCCATCGTTGTGCTGGATGCGTTTCGTTGCCATTTGGCCGGCTCGGTGAAGAGGCTCCTACGCGACTGCGGCACTGAACACGTTGTGATTCCGGGTGGGACGACGTCAACTACAGCCCCTCGATGTTTGTGTAAGCAAACCCTTCAAGGACGCAGTCAAGCGGTACTACGCAGAGTGGATGCGCTCAGGTGAGCCTGCAGTGACGACAACCGGGCGGCTGAAGCGGGCTTTGCCAGCCACGCTGTGCGAATGGATCATGGACGCGTGGGTGGGCATCCCAGAAGACCTTGTGCGTCGTTCTTCTGAGAAGTGTGGCATCTCAAATGTTCTCGATGGCTCGGAAGATAACTACATTTGGGATGATTTGTCGGACAAAGAAATGTCCGAAGAAAGCGCTGCTAAAGATGAAAGTGAGTGAAGTGAAGTGCGAGATGTGATTTGAATAAATGTCTTCTCTGAGCTTTCGTCACTTGTATTATACATGGGTGAAACTTTTTTTTTTTCCCTTTTGTGTCCCTGAAACTTCGCCTCGTATTACAATCGGGTTCGTATTATAAGCGGGTTTTTACAGTATTTAGACCACACATTTGTACAGGCATGTGTGTTCAAGAGATAAAAGCCGACTGCCCCCTTGGCACATCCAAAAGGCACGCTGAATGCTGAGTGCCTGTAAGGCCACCCACCATGGTGGCTTACTGGCTATGCTGTTCGGTTGCTCAGTGGAAGGACATGGGTTGGAATCCTGGCCCCATATCCATGGAGATGAAATGCGAAAAAGTGAGACACTTCGACGATCCGATGCGATGAAAAGCACAAGCAAGATTCACTTTTTGGGATGGTATGACACTTTTCCATGAGCTGCTTCTCCCTTTCACCGCACCCCATTGCCTGCAAGTTGTGCCAATTATTATCGACTTTATTCCGGCTAGCTTTTATGGCTTGCTAATAATTTTATGCTTTACTTTTGCTGCATTGATGGGGGTATGCGTAGAGGAAAGCTTGGTTTATGGGGGTTTAATGTCCCAAAGCAACTCAGGCTATGAGAGATGCCGTAGTGAAGGGCTCTGGATATTTCGACCACCTGGGGTTCTTTAACGTGCACTGACATCGCACAGTACACGGGCCTCTAGAATTTCGCCTCCATCGAAATTCGACCGCTGCGGCCGGGATCGAACCCACGTCTTTCGGGCCAGCAGCCGAGCGCCATAACCACTCAGCCACCGCGGCGGCCCGCATGGAGGAAAGCATGTGAGAAGCCCCTAGCCAGGAGGTGGGGTGGGGAGGTGGCTTGTGGGAGGTGCTTCTAGAAAGCAACTGGCTATCCCACTGTGCCTTTGAATTCGATTACGCCATCACTTGTTTGTTCCTTTGCTGCGTGGGGAACTCCTAGTAGGTGGAGGCCTTGCAAAGAGCAGAGGTAGGTGGGTGCGTAATGGGCAGCACTTCTAGAGGAAGATGGTGGGTGGGATAGCAAGGTGGATTGAGGGTGGCAGTGAATGAGTGCATGGCTTCGGCCATCCAGACTGGCATGTTAACCGAGTGACAGTAGCGCTGCTTATGCAGTAAAAACACCCGTGCGATCTGCGATGTCGGAGTACGGTGGCCGAAATTAATCCAGAGCCCTCCACCACGACAGTCCACATGCAGCTTCAGGACCACACACAATGTACCGCTATCTTCTCAGCACCATTGATGTTTTTGCTCTGCTTCACAGGCGTGCAAAGCCGGGTATTGACATAGCTGCTCTTTGCCCTCGCATTTGAGGCGATGTTTGCGGGAGTAGTTTTTCCAAGTACAGCTTCGGGAAAACAATGCTCTCTGCCTTGGTAGCGAGTGACTTAGTAAAGGCATGCTAATGCGCTCCATGCCATGTGATGCTGACATCATTAAAGCGCATGGCTTCAGATGACAAGAAACTACCACACATACTGCACTAGCAACTACTGCTGTAAAAAACAAACAAGATATTGTTATCTGGCTTATCCTCCCTCTCTGAATCCATAAAATAAATCTGCAGTATGAAATGAAGAAATAAAAAATTAATCAATTACTGCATGTGCTAGAGCCAATAAGAAACTAGCATTAATAAGAACATGTATGGCAAAAGGCTGTGACAATCTGAGTGTGGGTTCTGAGAATCCATCACTGTAATTGTATTCCCCATTTTGAAAACAGCACCACAAAGCAACCGCAAATAAGGTGAGCTGCTAACAGAATCGCTTGGCATGCAGCCATAGCAAGAAAACGTGCAATACAGATGAAGGCAGGTAAAAACCCCAGCAATTAGCGCTCACCTGTCCTCAGAACAGATAATGCCATGTAGAACTGACAGAGGTAAAGCCTCTTGGAGAGAATCTCTTGGATGTTCTCCTGGCCTTCCACCGAGAAGCCCTGCATTGAATAAAAAAATGATGCAAATGGTCCCTGTTCACAGCTGTTACACACTGCACACCATGAGCCTTGAGAACACATTCAGGCATCATTCCCTTTCTCACCCTACGAAAAGGGTGAGGCAGCAGCCTTGCAGCAGTGACATCCCCGTAGTTCTGTTCCGTCTGTGCTGTTGTCTCGTTTCTTTCATCAAAATCAGACACAAACTACTTGCCCAGCACTATTGTTTTCATCACTCTGAAGTCAATATAGAAACCTTACAAGCAAAACCACTGCCTGGTCTCTATAAAATAAAAAAGTTTCTTAGGTTATACTAGACGCCATTCAATGACGACCTCCTAGAGCAATTCATCCTTCACACAGCGCCAAAGACAACCAGAGAAGATGGACAGCAATACAACGTCATGTCAGAGTCATACACGAAATATTGCAACCAGCTCAGCCAATTTTCCATATCCCTGAAACAAGGAACGTCGAAAAGTTTTAATCGCTGATACTCCTGCTTTTTTAGCTAGCTCACTGAGTCCCCCAGAAAAGAACAAGACTTTTCGGCCCTAACATCAAGCCACAAGAATATAACACACAAAAAGAGAGGGTGACAGTAGGTCTCTGTACATCTAAACAGCTACTCTTGAAGCTTTTGAACTGCCCTATATTCTGCTTGGTATGCTTTTCAAAATACTAAGTAGAACAACTTTACAGCTTAAAAACAAAGCAAACCAAAGCCAAGACTCGAGCTATGTAGACGGAGGCAGTAGTAAACTGCGTGACGTAGCTACCTATATAATGCTCCTAACATTGATGCCAATACTATTGAACGTGTGTTGAATGGCAGCACTAGTGACTGCAAGTGACGGCCTCGCTGATGAAATGTCTGCAGTGACTGCATACAACCCTGACACCTCCTGCTTGGCAATTAAGGAGCAGTCATCAAAGTGCGGGCAATGGTTGTGAATAGTAAGCACTGACTGAGATCCTCTGAAGCGAGGTCACAAAAGCGGACAACTGTAAAATTGCAGAAACAAAACGCTACATGGCTGCACAATTCAGCAGAAATGATCAGAATAAGAGAGATACCCATGCTTAATGTATTGTTAAAGTTAATTCCTCCATTTTAGTTTTACTTCCAAGAGTTGAAGACTAAGCCTGACACCATGCAGGCTGGAGCAACTTCCACGATGTAACTGAAGAAATCCTCTCTTACACCATCGGCCATGACGAAGTGGACTCCCTGGTTGTCTGTGCTGGACTTGACAAACCTGGAGAAAGCTCGAATATTCTCGGGGACAAAAATGTCTCCGTCACCAGCGAGCTCTCCAACACCTGCATGTGGCAAACGACAGACACTAAATTATCACAACACTCAGCAGCTTGCAGTTCTTTGGCCTAGTACGAGGAACAAAAAAAAACTGATAGGACGGTTATGACTATGTAATGTGAGATTATGCGATACCTGTTTAGGCATTTAATTTTGGGGATATTTTGAGGCAGAAAAGATAGTGATCTCATATTGCACTGGTGTAGTGGTCAAGTGATGCCCCCCTGCATTGGCTGGCAGCTGTTCCAAACAGAGCCACCCATAGGCTTAGGTGACCCGGTTTGACCATGACATAATGTGAGTGCATTAATGAGTGGCGGGTGGATGTCACTAACGCGCCCACCGGTTACACCGATGATGACGATGCCGCCGCTGAACGACGACGCCCGACGACTACAACGTGCAAGCCAGGGACGCGCGCCTGACAACTATCGCTGTAATACGCACATTTCTTTAGCACAAGACGACTCAGACAAACACGCACGCAACCTCAACCCTATAGCCAACGCACACATATGGCACTGTAAAGAAAGGCCCTCTCCAATTTCACAGCGACTCATTGAAAGCCAGGATTGAACAAGTCAGTAACAGCGAACACTAACCATCGCAGTGCGAGCAGCAAGGACTGAAAATAACAGCTAAAGCTTACAGAGAAAATAGAAAGAAAAGTCAGTGCTACTTTATTACATTGTGACAGCTAGCATCAAAATTACAGCGGAAAATCTCCACACGCATTACTTCGCCCACACAGCCTGGAAGCATTTTTAAATGCCGCATGTCTCCACTGCAATGTTTTGAAGCCCATCATTGTCATGATATAAGTGGGCTGGAGGCCCTTACGCATTACTTCGCCAACACAGCCTGGAAGCATTTTTAAATGCCGCATGTCTCCACTGCAATGTTTTGAAGCCCATCATTGTCATGATATAAGTGGGCTGGAGGCCCTTACTTTCTTGTGACACTCTAGTCGTCGAAATCTATACTTCGCAAAATTCCAACAATTTTGGCAAGCTGTTTCAGCTAGCAAGATGCTAAAAAAAACTTCCCTCGTTAAGTACTGATGTTAATCGCAGGGCAGGAAACAATGTACAGTGGGGACGAAAGTCTCTAGACCACGTCATCTGAAACCGAAGTCGTCAGCTCTATTATTAGATGATGGCTGGAGGTAAAAGAAGAGGATTTTGATTTTTCATCTCCACAAGTGTGGACTAGAGTAAGCTAATAATAGAGCCATCGGCTTCATTTCAAGATCACAAGGTCCAGAGACTTTTTGTCCCCGATTGTACGTGGGGCCTTTCTTCGCCCAATGCCTCACACAGCTCCGCTGCACTCTGCTGCTAAAACTGTATTCGGAAGTGAAAATAGCCAGCAGCTATGCTGCTGCTGCTCTCTCATCTGTTCAGCTTCTTGATTCCATAAATCACAGAAATGAATCAAACTCCTGTAATGAACCATTATCCCTTTGCAATGTAAGCCTTAGCTTGGCTCGAACAGAAAGAAACAAAGTGTGAAACAATTTGGTGTGAATCAACTTGCAAAAGAAACACAAAGAAAACAAGCATACATAAGGAAAGCCTCCCAGAGGCCACCACACTGAAGGGAGCACAATTTCTTCCTGTAGCAAGGAGCAAGATCACAAAGCTATGTAGGAAAACCCAATAGGATAAATTTTTAAAAAGTGGGGTAGCAAAAGAAATATACTGCCATACCCCAGGTAAAAAAAAAAAAAAAGAGCAGCCAAAGATGCAATCCAACCACAACAGGAAGGAAACCAGGCAGAAACCAACAGGAAAGCAACTGTATTTTTTTTTTGTCCAGAAGTCCGACTAACTGATTTCCAGTTATTTAATCAAATTTTTTTCTGCTGGTTAATCACGGAAGTACATAGCCTGTGATAAAGAATCCCAAAGAGGTCGTGGCAAGAGGGATAAAACGCGCAGCACCTGATGTGCCTGTTTTCACTGCATTTTGTTCGCGCGCTGTTATTAGTACACTTCCTTCAATAAGATAAAACATAAAACAAGAAGCATTTAGAAATGCCAGCCAAGAATAAACAACCAAGAGACTGGAGGACAACAACAACAAGCTCCAGCCGCTTTCAAATTACAAACAAACTTGTAACAAATCTGCGCTGCTTTACTTATAATTCGCCTCCATCTTTAAAACAGTTTTCGCTCACTCACAAATGCACAAACAAATATCGAAGAGCTGCTTACCATAGTAGGGTTCAAACGTGTCAGGAGACCCTGCAAAGAAGTCCTCCAGCTTGAAATCGTTTGCGCCTTTCAGCGTGAAACCGAAGCCCTTGGCCTGCCAGCCCTTGCGCCACAGCACGTACTCCGAGAAGCCACCAGGCCCCGCACAGATGTCAGCGAAGTACAGCAGGTCATCAGGGCCCAACACAGAGTCCTGTGACAAGAACAGACCACTTGAGCAATGTGAATTCATCGAAACAGGTGTTCAGTATATATTCACCTCAGCTTGCTTACAACCACTGCCTTTCACATAACCCCTGTCCAATGAAGCCTATCCTATGCCAGCTGTGGCCACCTTGTCCCCACAAATTTCCTAGTCTGACCTACCCTACTAACTTTTGGCCGCCCCCTGCTACGCTTTCCCTCTCTTGGAATCCATTCCACTACCCTTAATGATCATCGGTTATCTTTCCTTTGCATTACATGCCCTGCCCATCTCCATTTATTCTTCTCGACTTTGAATAGGATGTCATTAACTCACATTTGTTCCCTGACTCAATCTGCTCTCTCGCTGTCTTCTAATGTTGAACCTACCATCTTCCTTTCAACAGCTCCCTCCACAGTCCTCAATTTCAAGCCTCTTTGTTAGCCCCCATGTTTCTGCCCTATATGCAAGTACTACAGCTAGATGCAAATTTCATGCACTTTTCAGTGACAGAAACAGGTGCTACTAAGGTAGCTTAGAGACGCTGCCATTCTGAGCACGATTGTTCTTTCTTTTCTTTTTTTTGTGCAGTCAGAGCATGCTAAGTGTCTACTTTAGGCATGTGTGAATAGTGTATTTTTTTAGTTCAAAGCGAATACTAGTAATTTTCTTCAGATAATTTCGAATACTACTGGAGCACAAAAAAAAAAATGAATGGCATAATATGCATTTCTGAAATCAAGTGTTTTTCGAACGCACAAGGCCGCTAAATGAAAAAAAAAAAGAAACAATGCACTAAAGCTTTGTCACACCTATTAAATAAGTTGAGTTTCTGCAAAAATGGCTGTCAGAAGTTAGAGCAGCGAGCCTATTTGCAAAGCCAAACGTATCTGCTGCTCTTAAATGCTGCTCTTAATTGTGACTGCATCGCTGTGCAGTTGTTGCTTTTAGGCGGTGAATCCATGACACCTGCTAGGCGTACGCACCGCGCGCCTAGCGCAACCCCAACTAGGCGTACGACAAAGGCACCCATGTCCATGTGGCTCACGCTGGCTCCCCTTTGTGCTCCCACCGTTGAGCTTATTCAAGCGGAGAAGAGCAGTTGCGGCAGTTATAGCCACCTCAGACTTGTTCCACAGAAGTCAAGGGAGCCACACATCCTCTGATTAGAGAAAATAAGCATAGCGTGATCCGCTGCCATGGGGTGCTGCCACTGCACATGCGCAGATCGCCCAGAGGACGCCACAAGGCGCCAAGCACCAGCCAGCTGTTTGCATGCCTGCCCTGTTGGAACCAATCAGTGCGTGCATGCTGGCAGTGCATGGCAGCGGATCGTGCTATGCAATGTGACACATGCCACCATGCCGGCTACGGCGCGTGCACACCATGGGTACCGCAGCTGTAGACACCTGGCAGGTACAGATCTGGGCGCGGCGCTTCTGCCTGCTTGTGTCGGTTGCCATTACCATATATTCACACATGCCTAGTCTGCATAGAAACACACATAGTATGTCTACAGATACCAGACATTTCAACAAAGACTATAAACAAGGTTTAAAAAACTAGGTCACTCAAGCCAAAAAGATGCTTTCGTTAAAGGTGCACTAAAGAGGAATCTGAACACGTCGTTTTACCGCGGGAAATCTATCAACACGTTCCAGGCATTCTTAGAAACTTCGAAATATTGTCCTGTGCGGTCTATTGCCCTAATTAAATTGGATTAAACATCCCAGCTTTTGCCTTTTTTTGAACTTAACGCGGTAGGTAGGCGGAGTCAACCAACACGTGGAGTGCCTTTCAGCCAGTCCAGTAGCGGCTCCGCTTCTGCTTTTATTTTGTTTTTTAGGTTTCTGTGAATAAACTGTTTCAGTCACAGGCAACACAGCAGCAAATTCGGCCCACAGAAATAAAAGTACATATGGACTCTTTGCTTTACGTATCACTTTGCCGATGGCAGAGCGGCAAGCCGCCACGGGACTGGCTGATGCGTTGGTCGACTCCTCCTACCTACCGCGTAGAGTTCAAAAAAAGGGCGGGAGCCGGGACGTTTAATCCGATTTAATTAGGGCAATCGGCCACACAGGACAACAATTCGAAGTTTCTAAGAATGCTCGGAACGTGTAGATTGATTGAGTTCCCGCGGTAAAAAGACGAGTTCAGATTCCTCTTAAGTGCACCTTTAAGGCTGCAGAGTTGGCAGCTGGCAAACTGAAAAAACAGGCAACACAAGTGGGTCAAATAGGCTGGTTAACAGTAAAAATCTTCGCACTCACCCCGTTTTCGTCCTTGGGAGAAGTGAACATGAAGTCAAAGGCGGCATCCATATTCGCCATCTTCATGGCCGCCCTGCAGCGCAAGGCATGCATCATGTAAGCTGCCTCCAGGGGATGAGAAAAAAAACGTTCTTTTGCTTTTCTGCAGTTCTAGAAACTGCAGTTCAAGACTTAAATCCGCTGGCTGCAATAGATAGTGTAACACACCAAAAACCAGCTCTTTAGTAAGCAAGCTCCACCGTATGCAAAGGAGACTGCTTTTTGCATTTCGGTGTTACTTATATTTTCTTTATACAGAGTTTACAGAGTTAAACCTGGACATAATGAAACAGAGAAAAGTGCAATTTTTTACTACATCCAGCTTCTGTTGTGTGCAGTTTTTGTGTGAAGAAAGGAAAGGACTCTGCAGAATGGAAATAAAAGTTTATGGTTTACGGGTTTAACGTCCCCAAAGCAATTCAGGCTATGCCGAACACCTCAGTGGAGGGCTATAATTTCGACCACCTGGGGTTCTTTAAATTGCGCTGATATTGCACGGGCTTCTAGCATTTTGTCCTCACTGAAATGCGACCGCTGCGAGACGGGATCGAACTTGTGTCTTTCGGGTCAGTAGCAGAGCAACGCAACCAATGAGCCACTGCGGCGGCTTGGAAATCAAAATGAGACATAAATGTAGTAGGTGAAATCATCTTGCAGTTGTTCACAGTGAGCCCTCTTACTCAAAGTTATAAACACTGAGCAACATTTTGCAAACATGCTGATAACGCGACTGCAGCAGCAGCAACCATTAGAAACTTGTAGAACAGGGTGACCCTATTGGTTAGGGGCGTCCGCTGCAGGTGCGTCAGCTGTTGCCACCAGAACCGCGCAAACAATTGAGCGGTGGCGATGGGTGCACACCGCTCATGACATGTCTTCTGAGCTCTGTCCTGCTGCTTCACAGTGCTTTCACGTATGAACTGTTGTAGTGTCACTTGGTGTGATGTCACAAAAGCAAATGCTGTGGAGACTGCCGTGTCTGCCATGTAGATGTACTGACAGTGTTGTAGTAAGGCATGTTGTGTCAACTGGATTTGTTTGTTGCGATCATAGACATTCCTCTTATGGCAGTCCATATTTTATAGTCAAGCAACTTTTGCATGGTTCTCCCCAATTTCACGTAACATAGCACCAGCTAAGTCAGCAAAGTGTTTTCATTATACCATGGTCCACCGCCACAACAGCTTTGTAATACGTAGTTCCCAAATTGACGTGCTTCAATTTGGTGGCAGCATTGGGGATTTCAGACACTTTGTAATATAGGGAATTAGCTACACAGAGGGCGGTTACACCCAGGCTCAACCGTATTTGTGATGAACAGCAGAGGAGGACAGAATTACCTGTTCAGGAAGATTCCACCTCGAATGGTCTCGAAAGGATTTGACCGTGTTCTTGCTCTCCGCAGCTCTTCTGGTTCTAGCCTGTCAAACACACTCTGGAAGGGAGGACGACAAAGGGGAAACAAGACGCAAGGTCAAGTTAAGGAGGAAGCGGAGCCTTTAGACCACAAAATGAGGCGCTGATGCTTCAGCTAAAAAGGAGCACAAAGTGCCACTTGCCTTGCAGTCGAGAACCTCTCTGAGCACGTCCTCGTCACAGAAACAGGTCTCATCATCTATGGTGAGTTTTTTCTGTAAGATAGAAAGCAAGCAAGCATGTGTGGGTTTGTGATGAGCTTCCCTTTGCACTGTGTTTCAAAGCTGCATATATTTTCATGCCAATTTCCAATAAAAATACACTGAAAGCGTGGCTTTAAACCTTCCTGGGTTTCCCTGAAGGTCATGCAAAGAATTGTAGGTGGAAAACTTCAAACCTAAAAAAGAAGTCACTGCACCTTTTGTGTGAGAAGAGATACCTCGATGTAGGAAATAATCCAATGGCTATCAATCATGAAATGCACCATCACATTCACTAGTGAAGGTGATGGTGCTCCATTTGTGGTGTTCCATTCAGGGAATTTTCTCTTTTTCAGAAAATTTGAGATAAAATCAGGCAAAAAGGGAATTAGTACAGTTTCAGAGAAATTTAGGAGCTGAAATTGTCTCACTTTTTCCAACTGATTGGAGTCTTCAAGTTGATGCAGGAAAAAGGGCCTGACATAGGAATTTCAGGGTCTGAGGGAATTTTCAGATTTGGCATAGAACATCACTGCTGGAAGCAAAGGGCTCAAAAAGTACCAATGAAGGTGATCGAGGAGCCAAGGGGAACAGGAGTAGAGATACAGCCAACTTTTAATACCCCAAACTCAAAGGGGACAAAAAAATTTGCTCAGACCATGCGGAGTTCGAATTAGGGCCTTTTTATTGTGCATTTAATGCATCTTATTCCTACTTCACTTTTGTGCACTTTCACGGTTTTTTGGACTAAGCAGAGTTTCAATTGAGGAATTTTAAGGCAACTTTATTGCATTTCAGTTCTACATTACATTTGAGCATTTCAATAAGACATGCTTAATGCTGATATGCTTAATGCTGATGGGGCCAAACCACAATTCAAATAAACTGCAAGTTTGAATAAAGCGAGTATCACCTGTATAATAAAGCACAGGTAGAGCCCCTAATCATAACATCAATTGTGTATACGCTGGTATCATTTGTTTACTTTGGGCGAGGTGCCCACTTTTCAATCGAGGCAAAATGCAATAACATCCACATGCTGCACGATGTCAGCACACCTTAGAAAACCCCCAGGTGATGGAAATTAGTCCAAAGCCCCAAAGCCATCCACTAAGGTGCCCTCACAGCCTGTGTGCCACTTTGGGATCTCAAATCTTCTCTCTCTCAAACACACACACACATGAATACACACACAGGCGCGCACATACATACATGCACGCATGCACACAGGTGCACACATGCTGAACTATATGAACAATTTATATGCTGAACTGGAGCAAGCACAGTTAGCCTACATCCAGTCCTATCACCACACAAAGAAGGAAAGAAAAAAAGAGGCCCCGCAAAGTATAAGGTCCTTAGGAACATGTCCAGAACTCCTGAACGACTTTGACACCCACATTACAGGTTTGATCTTCTGAACACAGATCTCACCTTTCCTTCCGTCACCCACTCCCGGAGTTGGGTGATGTTGGGTGGCTCCTCCTCGCACTCGGGAATCCATTCCAACGGTTCCTTCACGTCAACCTGTGTGGAGAGCATGACGTCACTGTTGAGACCATATTTTGAGAATCTTGCTAAAGGAGCACCCACATGTAAGGTACTGAATGATGGGGATTAGTGATTAACAAAGGACTGCAATAAAGAAACAAAGAACGAAGCATTTCTGTGGTGGTTGTGGCCAGAAATAGTTACTGCATGGTCAGCAGATGGCGGAAACACCAGTGGTAACATGCACAAAGTTTTTTGAGACAGAAACTGAAATTAATGAAGGGCAAAAAAAACAATGGCAAGTTGTGTCCGAACAGAAATGTGGCTGTCTCTCCTTGGCAAGCCCTAAATGCTTTCTAAATATATTCAACATTTATATAGGCTTTGGGAGCCATAGCTGGAGGGAAAAATTGCCCATTGGGTATTAACATATAAAAGCAAAGTATTCGGAGCATATATGAGAATGTATTTGTAGACCATAAACCCTGAAAGAAGTTCCCATGTTCTACACAAGCTATCTTCTTTGACCATGCTCATCTCAATAACATTTTATTCTACCAAGGTTGTAACAACTCGAAGGTATCCGACATGCCAAAATGTTTAAAAAAAAACTTTCAACTTGAGCTTAGATGACCTAAAGAAGAAAACGGTAGTGACATACGGCTCACAACCGTCCACACACAAGAACAAAGGTGGGGGGGGGGGGGGGGGGGGGGGGGGGGGGGGGGGCAGAGGACGCCGCTTCTCACCTCTTCCTCTTCAAAGTCCCAAGTGATGTCAGTGCTGGGCTCGAGCCCCTCCATGGAAAGACCCAGACCTCGACGGCCCCTCTGCTTGGATGTGGGGATGATGTCCCGGATTCCCTGGTTGTCCTTGCCCAGTCCTGTGCCGGCCTTGTAGCCCATGCTCGCCTAAAAGCCAGTGATGAACACTCTCACTGTAGGCTTCCATCAAGGCTATCACTGAATGGAAAAGTGCGGTCTCTTCCAGCTAGGGACAAGGTGCCTTCCCTAATGCACAATTTCACAAAAAAAGGGGCAAGTAAACAGTTGCTGGCTGGGCAAGCTGAACAAATCATAATGAAATAAAAAAACACATCAAGATCAAGACCTAATGTCTCCTATATCTGTCTTGGACATGTGTGTCCCCCAAGTGCACTAATTGAATATTTGGCTAAAAAAGAGACAAGTTTCACTGCAAAAATAGCATAGTACACATAGACAAAAGTACAGGAATCCAACACTCTTCATAATGAACAGAAATCATCCATCAACACAATGCTACCAATGTAGAAGCATGTGTATGTAGTTTAAACACATACGTGTAAACAGGTGTAAGGGCTGCACCCCTGTACGGGCCACACCCTATTTTCCCAAAGGAAATATTTTTTAAAAAAGAGAGGTCCATATAAGGACCGCACCCAAACTTTCTAAGACCCATGCGGGAATAGCCTTCAGAATGCATACACCGTGGCCTCTGCGATCAGCTCTGTCTGCGAGCAATGGTGAGCTTGATTGCGGAGGCCACGCACGCGCATAGCAGCTTCCACGTGCCACCCACGGATGGCACATGAGGCCACGGGTCTCATCATCATCATCAACTCTGCTGCGAGCTCCCACTATTCATATCAACGTCAGTATCACCAGCTCTAGCAAAGTCACGGGAGTCATGGTAGTGTTAGTTCACCGTAGTTGTTGCTATTGTGTGCTGCAGCCGAGCATTGCAATTTTACCACGATGGGCAAGCACCTTAGATGACACACGAACACAGCCCTCGAACACAGCCCTCGAACACAGCAAGCGTGCGGCAGGTAGGAAATTCGACGTGGCCGAGATGTGCATCCGACGATGGCGCAGCCAAAGGATGCACTAAGGAACGCAAGCTCCAAAAAGCACACTTTCCGAGGCAAGCTGTGCAAGTTTCCAGAACTGGAAGAAGAGCTGCTCTGCTAAGTGATGGAAGCGCGGAACAACGGCTACGCGTTGACAGCGGACATGCTGCGCGACTTCTTCAGGGATGAGCATGCATCAGAGCACAGCATAATCGTTGAGCACAGCACCACCTCGGAGACGGAATACTCCGCGAGTGACGGATTGAGCGTAGAATAAATGCCGCTCATTCCCTGCTTGGTGTGTTCTTACTTGAAAAAAATTTTTTTTCACACATTGCGTGTATGTGCCGCACCCCGAAAATTGGCCCTCGAATCAGGAAAAAAAAAGTGCGACCCTTACACGTGTTAATACGGTATCTTTCTCCACAGCAAGCTCACAGCACCATTCCTGTCAGAACTTGGCACAGAACATAACCAGCCCAAACTCCCCCTCTTTTTTTTGCATCACAAAAAAACAATAGACGCAAATACTAATATGTGTCCAAAAGAATCACTGGTGCACTATAGAAGGCAGTAGAAAACCCAGAAAGGCTACTGCAACTGGTCAGTCCAACAAAAAATGAGCTTACCATGAGCTTCTTTGAAACATTGCTGTAGTGTCCTGAAACAACAAAAAAATGCAGTCAGAAAGATAATGACGATTCAAAAGTGAACTTGGCATCATGTTGCCGATACAGATCCCGCATGCTTTTTGAAAATGTAGCACCCACCAAAGAAGAAGAAAGAAAGTTGACAATTCCTTTCCGAGTAGAAATTTCATATCATACGTCTGCCTATCCATCCGTCCGTCTGTCCATCATCAATAAAAGCACGCAGTCAGCCATGGTCTTGTTGCCGTTGTGTAGCGTCATTTGCTTTGAAAGGTGTTTGTTGTATCTTGGCGTGGCGCAGTTCAACAATTTTGTGATAGTCGATGGCATTGGCCAATCGTTGCAAGATAAAGTCAACATGCTGAACACCAGCTCTAAAGGTCAGATTCACATTTTTTACGCAAGGTTAAAGTAAATTGCAGGATGGTTACGAGTGTATAAGGTGAATGTTTAAGAGATCGCTGCACTGCGAAAGCAGTTAATTATTATCGATCGCAATCTCGAGCTCACCAGGTCGCCAAGGTCTGCACTGCGGACAGCACAAAACTGAGGAACACACTATGAAAAGCTAATTCTTAAAAAAAAGTAGCGGTAAGCTCTCAACAGCAAAAGTGCAGGGTGGGTTCATTATAAGAGTGGATGCATTGCGCGAGTAAATAGGATACACCACAAAAGTTGTTCCTAGACTAAGAGACAGACGGGGTGAAACAACAAGGTGCCCTCACGAGTTTAATCGTGTTAGCACGTGAAAAGCATGCCAGCCAAGAAACTACTCTGTCCTGAGCGTGTGCACACAACCAGATATACAGTAAAACCTCATTAATTAAACTCCCGTTAACTCAGAAATTTGGATAATTAGGACTGCCACCACGAGTCCCACCAAAACACCCATCCAAGTCTTTGGCGTCGGAAGCTTGTTTATTTGGATGCCCTGCTGCTGGCGTCAGTTGATTCGGATGGGCTGCCAAAGCAGTGCTGCGTCAACGTATGAGTGGCACGACAAGCATCCAAACATTCACCCACAGACCGAAACTGCACACCACACTGTTTCGCGTGCCCCTCTGATGTGCGTGAAACAGCAGGCACGTTGACGATCGGCAGGCCGCTGTCGATAGTTTTGTTATCAGAGCTTCGCTGCCAGCCCACAGCAATGGTGGCTGCCTACCGCTCATATCAGCCAGCCAGCCGAGCCTATAGCTGCGTATCATTTACAACGGTGATCGCTTTGTCGCTAATTTTTTTTTTCTTTTTCGAAGCAGTCTCGCCGATATGGCATCAATGCATGCTCCCCTCACTTCTGTCCATACAGCATTTCCATTCGGCAGCGCGCCAAAGCTCCATGCTTGTCATGTGCCGTTTGCCATTAGTGCTCTGAAGCCTCATGTGCAGCGGCATCTGCAAAGGAGCTCCAGTGGTGATAATGATGGATTTTTATGGTGCAAGGGCATCTGTGGCCAAAGAGCGCCATGGCACAAGGTATTTTTGACTGCTTGAGGTGGAGTCAAAGACCCACTTCCCAAGCATTTCACCCTAAAGAAGCCGAGCACCAGAAAGGGGAAAGGTTGTACCCATTGTATCACCGGTGGGTACCCGGCGGCACTGGGGATCGAACCCCGCACCTCCCGCATGAGAAGTGGATGCTCAACCACTTGGCCACCGCGGCAGTAGATCCAGTGGTAATGCATCGCTTGCAGAAAGAAACCGCGAAGACCGTTACTATTACGGAGCAGTTCTGCTTCCAACACTCCTGATAGCGTGTGAATTATAAACATTAGACAGAACTGCAAAAAATCACCACTGTCTCGCAGCTTTAATCTTAAAAGGAGGAGACCATTGCCCAGGTTCTCACAAAAGAAATTTTATTTCCAGTTTTTGGGGGAGCATTCGATAATTTGTCACTCGGATAACTGGGGCGTTTTTCTGACTCCCTCGAATTAATGAGGTTTTACTGTAGTGCCGTAAAAAGGAGACAGCAACAGTGGCAAAAGCACCAGCCCGAAGGCACGTATTTCATGAACAAGTGCAATGGTGTTCCGACTGCCTCTTCTATACTGCCATGTACTACTGCACTCAATATGAGCTACAGCACGCGAGTGCCTGAGCGGGCGCTACCGCAGTGTATACTGAACACGATAAGAAAATCCAGGCAACCTGCAATTTCGCAGCTGGGGGACAACGTTGCGAATAGGAAAGCATTTCCTCCAAAGGCCACAACAGTGGCTCGACCAATTTAGGAAGCAATGCAGGTTTACTGGCTGTACCAGCTGAACAGCCTTTGGCCCAATTTCCTGGTGAGCATGCTTACCACCGGCATCAATCTAGTAAACTTCAGACATTTAGACACCGTAGATCAAACAATGGAATGATCTTTTAGGCGCTTTCAAAACGGTCAAATTGCTGCTTTTCTGCAGATCATAAATGTTTGCGCACTGGCTCTATCAATGAGAACAACGCTGTTATAGCTGCTAAAGAAAAATAATAGAAAGTTGGGCTAGTTGTACAGAACTACATATTTTAAGTGATATCAGCCCCCATCCACTTTTTTGCACTGATATCACAAAAAAAAAAAAGACTGCTAAAGACCATCCCATATACATACCTAGAAATGTTACTTTTGAGGCCAAATTTAAACTGAGCAAGTGTAACTAAATCTACGAAGTTAACTTGCATTTCGCGTAGTAGGTTCAGCTGCGTTCCTTAATAAACTGATAACATGGTACAAATTTGCCCAGAATACAGCCTGTATGCTAATTTTCCACTACCACAAGGTAAAGGAACGATTAATAAGTGGCAAGATGCCATTAAAAGCAAGCAATGCTCACTACAGCACATAAAAAGCAGCATCACAATGCGGGCTAATTGTAACTAAAGAGCTGTCCGAAATACACAAATTATACTGCTGTCTATTTAACTGGTAGGTCACTGGTAATGTCTAATACTGCTAAACCCGCAAAACCAAAGCAAGAGGATGTGTCCAGTGTCCCATAATGGTGCTGTTCTAATGCACAACAGAACGATATCGGTTAAGACAAGCACTTCCACGACCCAACATAATTTTAAAGCTCAACACATCTAAGTTTAAAATGAGTATTCAAGACTTACCACCCATGGAAATGCCCGAGCCACTTTCAACATCATCGTCATCTTCTTTTGACGAGTCGTGGGAGAACCTCTGGAACTTAGCTGCAAGAGTGCAAGAGAACAGCATCAGTACAAGTGAAAAATTTTGCATACTCTTGCAGACGACATGCAAGTGATCATAAGCACAGGTCTGAGGCTGAAAGGCCCAAGATATAAATGGAGTTTTAAAGTAGCTTCAGCGGTGACGACACTGCCATTAAATATCCTTTTCGCACTTGGAATATAATTTGTCATCCTACCGAAAGATCCCCACGTCAACCTAAAAGAACATAGCAATTTCAAAAGCTTAAGTACTTCCTTATTTTAGACAGTCAACCACTCAAATCATTCTTCCTTGTAGCTTTAATCTCTTTAGAGGTGTAAGCAATTCATGTGTGAAGGTTGCTTCTATTTCAATACATCTGCTCCTGAACATTTGCAAAAACAGTGCATCTAAGAATTTCTAAAGTAAAAAAAAAAAGCTAAACTCACTCAAGCGCTACACAAGCCCTTGCACTTAATGTTCAGAGCACACACAAAGGCTTGAAGAGTACAAGCAATTCTCACCTTTGGGACTATCATGCATGCCGCTTTTCCGCTTTCTGTTGTTTACCGCGCCAGGTGACTTGTACTTGCCTGCAGTAGATGTAGAAAACCTTGTCAATCAAGAATCAACAACTTGGCTTTACTTTCACAACATAGGAAAATAAAAAAACCAACCTTTCACAGGGGATCAGCTCTTTCATGAAAGCGGTTGAATCTACCCAGAATACGCTCTAAAATGATGTTTTTTATTCATATTTCAAGGCTACAAAAAAATGCATTCCAAGTTCTCAAGTACACTGGGTGATACAAGCCCTGCTTTTAAGAATATTTTTTGCATTCTTGAATATTTACCCTCGCTAGAAAAAGAACAGGAAAAATGCCCTAGCAGTGAACGAAGTAATTAACAAGTAACTTTGAACTTCATAAAAGATGCACATTTTATTAACTACTCACGATGTGCGGCAAACGCCTCAAACTAAGAGCCAAGAGTTCCCTGAGACCTCTTACGCGCACTCAAGACTTCAACGATTCTAGATTGAAAGTATCCAACTGGACTTGCGGCGCCATCTGTTATGAAAAGGCACAAAGGGGTACTGCGAACAGTACCAAACGTTTTGTTTTTTTCTTATCACAAGGCAATTCTGGTCAAGCTTGCTTGCTGGGCACATACAAGACAACGAAGTTATTCTTCCAGTACTTTTGAACACACCTAGTCTTCCCATAAAGATATTTCTAAAATTGTTAGCCCCCATTAAGCTCCCTGTATATATGGCAGCCAGACTGATATCGTTGACTTCTGAAATTCTTCACATCTTGCTCAATACAGCTTTTCATATATGCTACATACAAAAGATAAGTTACTCTAGATCTTGCACCTTTGAATGAATAAATGAGCTGTTTATTCAGAAAGGGAAGCTCATGGCCGTTTGCTGGGGAATTGGGTTGTTAAGGAAGGGAAATGTAGGGGTCTTTTGATACATGAAGGGACGGCATGGGCCACGCTTTACACTGCTTTGTAGAGGCCACATAGCATATTTGCCAATATCTGCCCAGATGCTGTTCACTCCGGCTCTGGTCAATGCACGAAAGTCCTCGCCATCGGTGGGAAAACCATGCTTGGCGACGAGGCCGTCGCGTCCCTTGCGGAACTCTGAACAATGCCAAACTAGGTGGTACAGGTCAGCTCGACACGTACAGCCACAGTACGGGCACTTCGCAACGTCAATATTGCCCTCTTGATGCCAGCGAGGGACGGCAAGCCATCTACGGATGATGTTTGGCATGTAGGCGGCATCGGCGATGACCTTATTAATGAAGATCTATGCTATGTGAGAGCAGCTGAGGTATAAAGGTAACCCGGTGGTGTAACGGCCATAAATCGTGCGTGGCTCCTCTGTTTGGCGTGTTCTAGTCTGCACGTTAGGTTAGCCAAGCTGTTGGACATATCGGCACGGTCATCAGTAACGGCGGGGTATACCAGCGGAGGAAGGAACGAGACACAAACCCGAGCCGCGTTGTGAGCAGACTGGTTCCCGTCGTCATCGCACGTGTGTGCAGGGATCCACGCGAGGCGGATGCGTACATTGCGTGTTGAGAGGGTTCTGATTATAGAAGTAATCTGCTGTGCAATTGGGTGGGTCGAGAATGGTTTGTGGAGCTCGCGTACAGCTTCATGAGAATCAAAGAGTACTCTGATTTTGAGCGACAAGTCAGTTTACAGCAATTGATTGCCGACCAGAACGTTTTCCACCTGCAGTAGAGTGCCGTATGTAGCAAGCAGCTCCCGTTTCTTTATGCACCCATCTGGTGCACGAATACTACGGCAGCCGTTGAAATTGAAATTCTCAGGGCTGCGCCATGCCATTGATATGGCGCTGTCTTTAAGGGATGCACCTACGTATATGTCCTCATCTTGTTCTCCATCAGCGGCCGTGTGTCGAGCAAGGGGGGCCGTGCCGCTGTATGTGCTCCGGGGGGAGCTGTACGTCTGTAGCGGCCGAGGTGTGGACGAAGCCAGGGCGGAGCCGGCCTTCATAATCAACCGGTGCCGAGAGTTCGTCCCAGCGTTCCAAAGCGCGCCCCCTTTCGTGCAAGTTCTGCATGTTTCGGGCCCGTTTACAGCTTCCTCAATGATTTTGTGTATAGGAGGAAGGGCCACTGCTTCCTCTACAGCCGTGATGTGCGTATGTAGTGGTAGGCCTGTTATGGTGCGTAACGTGGGCCTATGCAGACGAGCTTGGTCTTCGTGTATCTTCGTGGTCCGTTCGTACGAGGGGGCGCCGTAGAAAATCTTGCCAACTGCTACCGTGCGAGCCAGCATCTGACAAGCCTCCTGCCTTGCACCACCGTACTTGTTTGACATATGAGCGATGAGATGTAGGGTACTCTTCCAGGTGCTCTTGAGGTGTTTGATCCAAGTACGAGGACTGTTACAGCTGCTGCAGGGCACACTGAGAAGCTTGAGTGATCCGTTATAAGGTGTGAGCACCTGGCGTGCCATGAGAAGATACAACTGTTGGGATGGGTTAGTACGAGTCCTGCCATCAATGCTGAGAAACTCAGTCGTGTCAGGTGCCAGTTCTAGGCCCAGCTCTATTAGTGAGGTCTCCAGGCTATGCACCGTTGCCTACAGAAACTCAAAATCATTGGCCTCGGCCCACACTGTTACGTCGTCCGCGTAGATTGCGAATCTTGCTGCACTGTTCTGTTCTAGGCATCTTTCTGCATCTTGCACGTTTAAAATTACTGTCTTTATGGTAATAAAAACAGCATAGATCCGATTATCTTGTAAATATCACGTTGGTATAACTGCATATGCAATCCTGCAGTGCATCCTAGAGATAAATTCAACAGCTGTGTCTACCAACAAAGATGCAAGGCAATCACAACCACCTAATTAAGGTCTCCTACTTTGCATCCACAGTCAGGTGACCATCAGTGACCACCAGCTACTTCTAGACTATCAGTCATATAATTTTCTGACCACACAAAAACAGATAAACGCTGAGGTATAACACTGAGATTAACTCAATGTTGAGTAGACAGCAAAAGCTCACGGGACACGCACGCACGCCGTCAGAAACTTCAAATTATGCTTGGGACCCATCAGTGAAAACTGCACTAGTCTCTGCAACCACTCAATACAGCTTACACGGTACAGGTCATGTGCACCAAGGGCACTAGGAAACTCATTTTTGTCATACGACATAAATCTGCCCCATGAACTTTCGCTGCAGGCTACACATTAAAATGCACTCCGAAAGAAGGTGACAGCCCAGACTCCCAACCACCGCCACCACCAAGGTTAATAAATCCCGCGTAAGCCAACGAATGTGACGACAAACAGCATTTCACGCAGTATGAGTGAAAACGCAACATGTACTGGGGGTGGTGAGTGAAAGCAGATGGCGGGGACAAACGCAGGAGACACGGTGACACAAATGCAGACGCAACCTCCACACCAACAGCAGCAGCAGAAGCACAAACGGATTTCCCAGGTCGAAGCATCAAACACACAAATGCACGCACACACACACACAAACATCAGCACCACTCACAGCACGTTGCTCCGGCCACCGCCACACACCATCCTTACCCCTCCACGTGTTTTTCTTGCCGCCGCCACTGTCATCGCTGTTCGCGCTCTCACCGTCCTCGTCTTCACTGCTGGACGGAGCCTTTTTCACTTTACCTGTGGCCATACACACGTACACACACACACGCACGCACAAAGTCCACACTGTGACCTCAGAACAGTATCAATACTATCTTGGGCAGAGGCCGCATTCCAAAGTGATCATTTCTTGCTATGTGCCTTTCGCGATGCACACCTATCACACGTACCCCGTCCAGTGAGATCAAGCATGACTGAAGAGATTTCTCGGAGGATGCATTTCTCATGCACACTGACTCAATGCAACATTAGCTGCTGAGCACAGAGACATTGAATGAAAGGCACACTGGTGTCATGTAGGTTTCTTAATATACAGCTGAACAGCCGTCTTTTCGTGGACTACGAATACATTTAGGTAGCTAGGCCTTGGACTCTTCTTAAAACTGCTACGAATGTGATGCACAGAGAACTACGCCATTAAATCAATAAAGTGCGTTGCTTTTGACAGAATCAGGTAGAAGAAAACATAGCTATGTACACAAATGCATTCACTGCAGCAAGGAACTTTGCCATGTAAAGTGGAAGCACTGCAGAAAGTGATCACTGAAGAACACAGCCCCTTGTTGTGGCATGGCTCTCAAATAAAGAAAAAGCAGTGGGGACTAAGTGTTTTATACCTTGAACTTCATTTACAAATTAAGTTACTGTCTACGCAGGATGACAACTACGCTTTAGGCTGCTACAACATGGTGTGTAGACCATTAAAGGCTCCATTACCAGGCATACAAAGCAGCTTTCAAGTTTGCAGTGTTACAGATAACAAGTACTTTGTGTGTTAACCTCCTACCGCACAATGGCCGAAGTATGTTTGAAGCAGTCGGCTGGGTTACAAGAAGCTTGAATAAGAAAGACAGTATAAAAGTGCCTATTCCCTTGAACTGCAAGGCCACACAAAAGCGCTCATTTCAAAGCTATTGCCTAACATGCCAACTGAGTTCATTCAATATGATCTAGATAGCGTGCTGTCATTACAGCGTAAGGGTATTGGTAGATGGGCAGCTCCACACTTTTCGGCTGTCCTTTTTTATTCAGCACTCTACACTCTCTTTAAAATGAGTACTTTTTTTTTCACAGCTTTCTACAGCCTGGGCCAGCTATGCAAAAACTTTCCGTAAGAGTTTGTGCACATTTAACTAGAAACCTGAACTCCAAGCTGCCCAAGGAGTGACAGTAGCTACAATGCACACAAACTGAAAAAGGACCATGCATGCATAGTGAATGAGGATATCGTACTCAACTATGGCATATTTTCAGCATTAACCAAACAACTTCCGAATATTACAAACGACCAAAACTCAATAGAGCTTCTCTACCAATTCGTGAATGAGACTGTGGGTTCATCCTTTGGCAATGCATGTGTTCTGCTACATTATTTCAATTTTCTTTTTCCAACTAAGAAACTTTCAACTGCCAACATTATCTCTTAAGTGCACTGGACTGTTCACTTCACCCATTCGTCAGGCTGCTTAAAAAACTAGACACACATCCCCCACAACCTCACAAAACTAGCAAGTAAGCAGTGCACACTGTGTGTGTATCCCTATTAGCAAGAACGGAACTGCGGCAAGCCAAAAAATTGTATAAAGGTAGAAGATAAGCCCAAACTTCATGTGGAAATTTGGCATATATGCCCACTGATGTAGATTATTCACCAAATATAACTGATTTAGGACTCTTTAATAGCTTAATTAATGCACTCTTCCATCTATTTCACCATGAGCAAGTACCAAATCAACACGACAAATGCAGTGTAGCAAGCATTACATTGAGCAGAATAAGTGGTTGCGATTTGCAATGCTGCACTTGCACGCAATTATTTAAACATCATTCATAACTAAAATTAATTACTATAATAAAAGTTCACTTTAGCATGCCTTCAAAAGTTACCTCCGAGGACAAGTAGGCCTGCATAATGACTAGGTAAGCCAGCAGAATAAATGAAAAAGTAAGTGCAGGAATCCCACAAGCGAGAAGTCAAATGTGCTTTATTAGTTGCCTCCTGAACTACTCACATGCGCCCCGAATAAAAAATGTACCAAAGGAGCAAACAGTAGTTGCTAGGAACATCCCCATTTTTATCAGAGTTTTTTTCACATGTGCCCTAACAAAAATGCAGTGTGCCATATCAACACTGTCCAAACCTGCACTCATATGCCGTGTTCTGCAACTGTCAACAGTGGAAATGCAATTTAATGGGCTTGCACCAGAGAGACAGCGCTAGCATAACTGGCTGCCCTCAAGGAGCAAAACAGCTACTTGCTCAAACTAATGGCTAATACAAAAGACTCAAATTAGTGTTATTAAGAAGCAGTTGTAATCACTAGAGTTAAATGAGAGCCTTTGGCAAAACCATGGTAACCATGGTATGCATGCCAAATCTTCACAGCAAGTATAAAGAACTCTACTCATAAAGGGAGTATAAAGAGACTCAATCCAGCTTACCTGTATCATCGTTGACACTTCTCCCTTCCCAGTCATCTGTGTTGCTTCCCTCTTCCTCTTCATCGTCTCCGCACAGCTTCGGCATAGAGAACCCCGCCTTCTTGGGAGCTGCAGAAAGCAGGCCACAGAATATTTAACGAGTGAAGGTAGAACAAACAAAGTGATGATGATGATGAATTTTTATGACGCAAGGGCAGCTTGGCTGAGAGCACCAAAGCACCAAGGTATTCTTCGTCTCTTCAAGGTGGAGTCAAGGAAACATTTACCAAGCATTTCAGTCCAAAGAAGCCGATCACCAGGTCAGGGGAAAGCTTATACTCCTTGTACCACCGCTGGGTACCAAGCGGCACTGGGACTGAACCGCGTTACTCCCGCGGACGCGAGCCGGATGCTCAATAGACAAGGCCATCACTGTGGTAAAATAGCGCAGAATAGTTGGAGAACGGAATAGGCTTGGGCAGGTTGGTAATTCATTGTAACACAGTAATCATAACGCGGGAAAAACGCAGGACAAAGACGAGATGGGACAAGCGCTTGTCCCGTCTCGTCTTTGTCCTGCGTTCTTCCCGCGCTATGACTACTGTGTTAGAATAGCTGGACCTCTTCACAGTCCCCCCTAGCAAATCAAAGAGAGCCTAACTGACTGGAACGAGATAGACAGAAGGAAAAGATGTGACCGGCACTGCTTGGTCTCATTTTTTCCACATTTTTTGAATTTTTATTAACTTACCGATTCACTTCTACTGCTTCTTTCACTCACTTACTTTTTTTTTTTTTTTGAGAAGCTGATCATTGCATACTGCCAGCATAGGTGCCTGAATATGACTAAAGTTATAGTATGACGTTGTTGTGTTGGGTTTCACGGTATCTGAACGACTAAGGCCACCAAGCACCCCACCTCTTTCTATGACACACTGGCAGTGGGCGTGGTGGCTAGCCCTCCAGTAGACAGGCTCGTGTCCTCCCCCTTTCCATCCTTGTATCATTCACTGAACAAGAAGAAAATTGCGAATATCTGTCTGTTGCGCTTAAGGTCTACAAGTTTTCAAAAAGTTTCAATCCATTTAATATATTTCCTTCTTTACGGCTTGCGACAAATATACAATTGCATTTTCTCCTACGAAAAAGTTGTGACGGAAAAAAAAAATGTGCTTGTGGTAAAATACTGTGAAATGCTTTTGTCCCAGTTTCTTAAGTTTTATGCTTGGAAATAATACTATGAACACGTCTCCACACAGTTTGCAGAGTCTTTCCTGGTTTCACAAGCATGATGCTGTGAGCAAGGGGCGTTTGTCCAATGCCAAGGCAGCAGAAAGTAGTGCTGCACGGGGGTACAGAAAAAAGCACAGATAATGCATTTAAAACTCATTCTAAACAGTGCTAGCATAGAGATGTCAGCAAAGGATTGCCTGCTGTTCCACTTTTCAGGCCACAAGTGGCACACGAAGAAAGTGAAGCAAAGGTGAACTATCATCCGGCAAATGTCTTTGGTCCTGGGCCGCACAATCAATAATGGCATTCAAAAAACAGAGTAAAAATGGGAATAGACGGAAGTAAATTCTAAGGTTTGGTTTATGGTTTATGGGGGTTTAACGTCCCAAAGCGACTCAGGCTATGAGGGACGCCGTAGTGAAGGGCTCCGGAAATTTCGGCCACATGGGGTTCTTTAAAGTGCACTGACATCGCACAGCACACGGGCCTCTAGAATTTCGCCTCCATCGAAATTCGACCGAATTTCGCCTCCATCGAAATTCGACCACCGCAACCGGGATCGAACCCGCGTCTTTCGGGTCAGCAGGCGAGCGCCATAACCACTGAGCCACCGCGGCGGCTCTAAATTTTAAGGTAAGCCGTATATAACTCTTCTGACCCAGTGTGGTAATCCTAACAACTTTGTGTTGAACACGCTGTGAGGATGACCAATACAAAAAGCTATTGGTCCTGAACTGCAACGTAAGCTCTGTTTTCTTCCCCATAATCTGAAGTGTCCCTCAGGCACTCTGCCTCGGGAATAAAAGCTGTTTAACGTGTAAATTAATCTGAAGCGTGCACAGGAATTAACAACGCATTTCTGATCACTTTCTACTCTTTAAGAAAATATGGGGTAGCTGGCTGCCTACCTTACTATGCATGACTAAAGACAGCATGCAAAAGACACACATATACCTTGTGCTGGACGAAAACTTTGCGTCTTCTTGGGTGACTCGTGGTCGTTATCCGTGTCATCCTCACTTGTATCTGCAAAACAAGCCACTTTTTTCAACACACAGTCTCAAGAACGGCAGGATGCAGAAGATTTTGTTATCACTTCCATTAATTTTAGTAGAACATAAATGTGCAACATATCCAAATCATGAGAAATTAAAATTAAGGCTACAATTTCTTCTACTCAATTTTATATATAATACAAACACCTCTGTTTTTTTATATTCACTGCCCTAGAGTACTGCCAGCCAACTCAAGACAATCAATTTTACTTCTTGCAAGCAGCATGTTTTTCATGATCCTGCTTTCTTAAAAATTAGGTTTCAGCATCTGGAAATTTGAAATGAATACCAAATGGGCCTGCAAAGTGATGCAGAGCAAATAAAAAAAATATAAAGAGTTACAGATGCTGTACACAGCCTACTCCGTAACACAACACATTTACACAGTAGTGGAAGACAGCCACAACGCATTGGCTTATCGTTCACTTGTGAGCAAATGAAAATATTTGTCGAAGCTGTAGCACGGCACATGCAGCTTTAACTCTACTAGAACAAGTTGGGACGAGCAATGTAGCTAGGCCAAGTTTACATTAAACGGCACAGCACATCATATCTTGAAGAAGAGACATGGCATAGTAGGACCAGAATTTTGGCCCAAGGAAATAGAAGCACAGTCAACAGCTGCGAGCTTGTGTTACTTTGTTGAGTGAATCAGCATATTATTGTATTATCTGTGGCGTAGTAAAACTATATTTTGGTTTGGTCTGGTTTATAGAGTTTAGCATCCTAAAGTGATTCAGGCTATGAGGGTCACCATAGTGGAGGGCTGAAAGGATTTTTACCACCTCACGTTCGTCATCTTGCACCGACATCGCACATTACACAGCCCTCTAGAACCTCACCTCCATCGAAATGCAACCGCCGCGGCCGGGATCGAACCCGCGTCTCTCGGCCTGGCAGCCGAGTACCATAACCACTGTGCCACCACGGCAATTTCAAGGCAGTCGTTGCCTTCATAAATTTGTATACCAAGTGTGCCACAGGTATCCAAGGCAATGGGTGCGTGCGTGCGTGCGCGCGCGCGCGCGCGTGCGTGCGTGGTAATGCATGCACCTAGCATTGGCAGTTACAATTATCGACGACGACACGCATGCAGTTTCTTGTTTCGACGTTTTCTACTATTCTGTTTTAGCTGGTTATAAATGGCTGACAGTTAACGTAACTCGAACACTGACAACCTTAGAACGGTTTAAAGCAGTTGCATGAAAATATATAAAGGTTGTGAAACGGAAACTATGTAATAGAGATAAACGGCAGCTTTCACTCAAACAATGACTGTCAAACAAAAACATAACGCCACTTCGTAGTAGAAAAACAGCGGCGTTCCAGCTGTGCACAGATCCGCACGTAAGTAAATACTCCGGAAAATTACACGCATCTACTTCTGTTTGTACGGAAACAGACAAGTGTGCGGCACTCCGAATTACCGCTTTAAAAGTGCCGATTTCTACTAAACAATTTTACGCTCGAATGACAAACAGCGACCGATTCGCCGCCCAGCGCCTCAACACCGACATTATCCCAGCGTTCATCGATGAGCGGTGGACTTTGCCATAAGTACGCGAACTGTCGATAACGCCGTATCGCGATAACCCGATAGCACCTGGTAAGCTTAACATGGCAGCTCCGCCCAAGCTCAGCACCCCACATCACCATCGGCGGGAAACGACTCTCGATAACCACCGCTAGAACTCGATTTAACGCGAACTCTTTTGACACGCAAACAAGTAGCCGGTCCGCATCACTAAGGCAACCCGTCTTACCTGAAAGCATCTTCGGCTTGAACGCACTCATTGTTGAGCAACGAAGCTCGGACTAGAGTTCACGATTCCTACCTAAACGTAGTTTTAGTTTTGAGAGCGTTTATATCAATGAAGGGAAGTAAAACGCTGAACCGGGAACTAAAGAAAGGAGCGGCCCATGCTAAAACCAGGGCGGCGCCATGTTTTTTGGGTGCGCTCGTTGCGACGCGGTGCGGAAGAACTTGGAAACGCGCTGAACAGGAAATGTTTGAATTATATTTATAGTTGAGCAGTGTGCCACACAGGGAAGCACCTACTCCGCGCGGCCCAGCAGGCTTGAGGTGAAAAATGCATTTTGCATGGAGTGAACAGCCACAAACACGATACAGCAGGCAAAATTTGAGCGGAGAAAATTGAGATAGCCTAGGTTGCTTGAATTGAATTGGCTTTGCGGAAAGGAAATTGCTCAGTGTCTGTCTCACATATCGGTGGACATCCGAACTGCGCCGTAAGGGAAGAAATAAAGGAGCGACTGAGAGAAGAAAGGAAGAAAGAGGTGCCGTAGTGGAGGGCTCCGGAATAATTTCGACCACTTGGGGATCTTTAACGTCAACCGGCATCGCACAGCACACGGGCGCCTTAGCGTTTCCCCTCCATCTAAACGCGGCCGCCGCGGTCGGGTTCGAAGCCGGGTACTCCGGATCAGTAGCCGAGCGCCCTAACCACTGAGCCACCGCGGCGGGTTAAGGTTGCTTGGGCGCATGCATCTTGTCGTCATGCTATTCTCGTAGTAATGAAGCTATCTTTTCCTTTCAGCTATGATTGCATACCCCTTTTATGCCGTGAGGCAGTAAATATGACCTAAAAAAAGTCGGTTTGTTATGAACCATAAGACATATATCAGGCCACTTTTGATCTCAGTCTCATTAAGCGGGTCCCAATTAATTGGGAATGACATGAAAAGTTTCCAGGATCGCAATGTCATTCAAACGTAGTCCATCATTGTCATTACCTGCTTTGAGACAGCCTGCACGAAGATCCCTAAAGACAACGAATGAATAAGCAGCCATGTTGTACCTCATGTGGCCTTAAGCGTCAAAATAATCATCTGGGTGCTAAAGCAAAACCGAATAAATATGTAAGCAAAAATTAGATAACAGTAAATTAGAAATGATTTGCCGGTCGTACGTGATTACCATGTGGTGATGTATATAAAATCCTTTAAATTTATGTGGGAGTTGTTTATTGATGCACAGGACAATAGAGTAATTTTAAATATTAATGAATATTTTTTCTTGTGCTCTTTCGGTTTCGGTTTCAACAGCCGAACGGCACGCGACCGCGAGGTAATCGATTCGTTGTGATTTCAACTCCTGGGCAGGCAAGAGCAGAGGTAAAATTAAAACCAGGAAAGAAGCTACCATGCAACAGTTTTTGCGTTCGTTCTGCGCCCTTTCCTTTCCTCAAAACCAATTTTAGTGTTTGCACACAAACTATTTACACAATACGCGCCCGTATATTACTTCTCCCCTATCCTCTCCCTTTCCCCTCATCTCTTTAATTTCATTTCTCCATTCTGCCTGCTATCCTTTATTTCCGCTGCCCCAGCTCAGGCACTTCAGTATAGATGGTAGATGCCGGGGCTAGCAAAAAATCTTTTCCTTCCTTTTTATTATTTTTTAATAAAAACCACTTACTACTACTACTGTTTGCACGCGACCGCGTTTTGAAGGAGGCGAAACGCTGAAGGCGCCCGAGTGCTGTGCGATGTCAGTGCACACTAAAGATCCCCACCACATGGTCGAAATTATTCCGGAGACCTCCACTACGGCACATCTTTCTTCCTTTCTTCTTTCACTTCCTCCTCTATCCCTTCCCTTACGTCGCGGTTCGGGTGTCCACCGAGAGAAGTGAGACAGTTACAACGTCATTTCTTTTCCTCAAAAGCAATTTTCATTTTTTTTTTCGCTACGCCTAGGCTTCGCTGTTAAATGTATGAAAACTGGTCGCCAGTTACCTTTTGCCTGCTGAGTCGTCGGTGACACTACGTCCTCTGCAAATGAGAGGAGTGATTGCTGAGTGAGCGAATATCCTCAAAAAACATATAAAATGAATGCATTATAGTCATATCGACTTACCGAATAGCTGAAATAAGAACACACCAAGTCCTTGAGCGCATGTGCAATGCATGCTTGCAGGTAGGATTTTAAACAAAGGCTTTTCCAGTAAAGCAATACAAAGAAAAAGACACCACTTGCTACGAAACGCTTGTCAATGTATTGTGTCATTTAGTGGTGTCAGCTTACCGCTTGGGCTGCAAAGGTGTATCTCGAGAAGAAAATCGTTTAAGTTGCACTTGAGATATGTTATACATAAAGGAGCAGTGTAAACTGTCACATATAACACACAAAACCCACTGAGAAGTACACGATGCTTTGACAATTGACAAAAAAGCTTTCATCATGAGGAGCTCCACAGATGCTACAAGTTGAAAGGTGGCTCGTGCAATTTGTGTGTATAGATAGAGTTGTGACGCAGACAAATGAAGGAGTATTGAGAATGGAAAGTTTTAGCATGGCGGCACCGACAAGCGCTATTGCATACCCCCACCGAACGTCGCCAATGCTCCTGCGCATGCACATGGAGGGGCCATATGTACGTGCTCCTGCACTTCGACCCCGCCTGCGCATGCGCTGTTGGTGGCTGACGGTACACTGCGACGCAATGCTAAAACTAAGGTTCTTGGACTCCACTTCAAGCTGTACTGACGAGGCGAGACAGCAAGCTGAGAGCTCTCACCTTGTCTCGTCTTGCCGTGGCGTCATACTTGTTTGTGTGCAGTGTAACACAATTGGTGCGTATCTGTCTATTTATAGTGACCAGACTTCAACACCGGCGCACAGGTATACGTTTATTCACAAGATACCAAGACATCTTCCTTCCCGCAGAAGCTTCTGACGGCAGCCTTTGGGCTAAGGCAGAGACTGTACAACATGGCAACAACGTGGCGTTAAAGTCGTCATGTTGGTGACCACGCATCAGAGGGTATAATGATCTGTAATTTGCTTACCTCGAGCCCAGGCTTTGTGTGCACGGCCTGGACTCAATGCATGTCATAGTAAAGCAATTCGTTATCAGAGATTACATTGGATCTGCTTGCCTACTTTTGATCGCATTAGTACAAGCTAGGTACTACGTCACTAGAGCAAGCAGCATGAAGTAGGCATAAGAAACGACACTAAAAGAGCAACTCACAGCCTATAGCTCGTTCCCTGTTGTAGAATACGCGAGAGAAAACATGTGAGCACGGGACCATGAAGGCTATTCTAAACCTTGTGGGCATGCCCTGTAGGTATGGGACACGCCACCAATTAGAGCACTATATAACAATGTCAAGAGCAGTGCCTCCAATATTTAAAACGGTATATACAGTGTGCGCCGAACAAGTGATTTGGCGCCATCCCGCTTTCATAAAAAAGATTCCACACATACCTGATGACGCATGACTGGCCCGCAGCAAAGCACACTCTTTTGCCCCCTTTTTAGATTGCTTGCGCCTTTACGTAGGACTTATGTACAGACAGGGACATAAGTTAATGGGACGCAGGTTCGGAGTAAAAAAAAATCAATTCTGCGTTACCTTGCTACACATTGATCTGGTTCTTGCAGAAGAATGCATGTCCTTTCAGGCTGCCGAGCTTTTCATTAGAGTGGATTGTTCACGTAGAAATATACATATTTTTTTTCCCCAGACTGACGTCTCTTGCACTTTAATCCATGGCTGAAGGTTCTGTCAGCGCTAAAGGAGTTTTATTCAAACTAGCTGCCATCAATCAGTGTGCGGGTAGCAAAAAAAGTTGCCACCACCGTCTGGAAGACGTTGACGTAACGAGCGTTAGCTGTTTTGGTTTACTAGAATGACGTCGCAGTCACGTGGCGGCCTACGGCAGCCGCCACCTTGGATTAATTAATGATGTCATCAATTAATTACCATTATTGCCAGATATCTTGGATTTATAAGTGACGTCACCAATTTTATACATCAGTGACGTCACCAATTTGGTATACCAGTGACGTCACCAATCAATAAAGAATTGGGTTGCTATATCGATTTGCTATGGGGGCCGCCATCGTGAATTGCTCGGACGTCGAAAATTTCACGCCCATGGGAGGTGGTAGCATACCCCAAGAAATCAAGAAATGTGATGACGCTCCTTAAAAAAAACCTTTCTCAAGATGCACCGCTGAAGCGATTCTCTCTAGCGTTCGGAGCGGTAGGTGACGTCACCTGTCTTGGGCTCCGTCGGCGATGTGAACGTCGGTACGGTGTGCGTCTGCTCCGGTTCATGATTGATGAAAAACGGATCGTGTGTCGTAGTGGTCGCATCTGCGGACGAGCAAAAGCATTTCACCAAACCTTTCCCATTCATGGCTTGCGGCAATGGAAGGAAGAAAAAAACTTTTTTTATGAAAAAAAAAACTTTCACGTCTCGCTGACAGCAGGCTGATTCGAGACCGTGCGATCAATTTACGTATAGGCGGTTCCGCTTAAAAAAATAAAAATTTTAAGCAGTTATTGGAAGGTCAGCTAAACATGCAAGCCAGAATGATTATAATCGTCATTAATGATGGCGATGGCGTTGTAACAGTTTCGTGAAAACCGGAAAGGTAGAAATTGGTAGAAGAGGACACTCAAGCACGTGTGAGCCACCCGCCGCGGTGGCTCAGTGGTTAGGGCGCTCGACTACTGATCCGGAGTTCCCGGGTTCGAACCCGACCGCGGCGGCTGCGTTTTTATGGAGGAAAAACGCTAAGGCGCCCGTGTGCTGTGCGATGTCAGTGCACGTTAAAGATCCCCAGGTGGTCTAAATTATTCCGGAGCCCTCCACTACGGCATCTATTCTTCCTTTCTTCTTTCACTCCCTCCTTTATCCCTTCCCTTACGGCGCGGTTCAGGTCTCCAAAGATATATGAGACAGATACTGCGCCATTTCTTTTCCCCCAAAAAACCAATTATATTATATAAATTGGTGATGCTATTTCATATAGACGAAAGTAGAGAAAAAAATCCATAAACGCATGCGAATAGAGAAAATCAAGCTGTGCTGGCCAGCTTTATTAAAGAACTGCAGACATAAAATTTTAGTTGCGTGCTTTGTTATTTCAAATGGTGCGTTAGAGATTAGAATGCATGGAATTACCGTAGTATTCGCCCACGACCACTGATTTTTTTTTCTTTTAGGAAAGTAAATGGCGCAGTATCTGCCTCACCTCTGAGCGGACACCTGAATCGCGCAGTAATGGCAAGGATAAATGAGCGAGTGAAAGACGAAAGGAAGAGGTGCCGTAGTGGAGGGCCTCGAATAATTTTGACCACATGGGGATCTTTAACGTGCACTGGCATAGCACAGCACACGGGTGCCTTAGCGTTTTGCCTCCATCGAAACGCGGCCGCCGCGGTCGGGTTCGAACCCGGGAACTCCGGCTCATTAGCCGGGCGCCCTAACCACTGAGCCACCGCGGTGGGTCCGCTAAGTAATTTATGATTGAGTTTCTTCTCTCATGCTATTTCGGTTTCATCAACCGAACGATAAACGCTAATACAACACTTAAATAAGCTTCAATGTCAACAAACGACGTATCAGTGATATTGCCCTTTTTTTTGGTGCGCGTATCTCACGTAACGTGAAGACCAACTACACAAGGCAGCCATTGTTGAGTTCATGAATCCGGAACCGAAACAGCGTCAAGAAGAAATGAAGTATAAATTATATAGCACTCGTAGGCGAATGTCGCGGGATGACCCAAGTATATGAATGTAGTAGTAGTATTTTTATTTGGCCGTATTATAAAATATGCCCTCGAGGTGAGGCTAAGGGAGCATGCCTCCTGACGAGGCCTACACCCCGAATGATACATCGAACATGGTGGCCGAATGGACAAAAAAAAAAACACTTTCAAACAATAAACAAAAATTATTGCATTAGAAGTAATGAACACTGATAAACGATGCAAATGAAACCGAACAACAATTGGCAGTAAACAAAAACATTCATAATATGCACATTCGGGTAGAACAGGAAACAACGCACAAGGCTAAGTATACAGAGTTAGCTTAGGTTTATACAGGAGGAAAAAGATTCTTCAGATTTTTTTTTCTTAAACCCAGATACACTATGACATTCTACAAGAGACTGATAGGCATTACACAATGTTACAATTTGGTTATCTATAGTTTGTTTTCATAGTTTGTTTTAGGCGTTGCAGTGGATAGGACAACCGCACGTAAACCATACGTAACATTTCTCGGATTATAAGATTTTGTAAAGCACTGAAATTATTCTTCACTTTATAAAAAATGTGAACAACCAAACTGATATTGTAGGAATGAAAAAAATTGCGAACATGAATTTTTTTTTTCTGGAGTGAAAACAATATACGAATCGGTTTTGTTGCAGGTTCCCCACACCAGGTTGCAGTATACAAGGTGGGAATGAACAAGGGCACAATATAACAGTCGTCTAACCTCTTTTGGGAGCACATACCTAATATGATAGATAGCACAAATAGACCTGGCCATTTTCAGTCTAATGCAGTTTACATGATCTGTCCACCCCATATCACTGCGAAAATACACACCTAGAAACCGGTAACTATGAACTTGCTCGATGTCAAGTCATCAAATGCGAATTTGATGTGATGATCTAATGTTTTGTTTTTTGGATGGTAGAGCACAAACTTTGTTTTGTTCACATTTAACTGAAGCTGGTTAACAAAGAGCCAAAACGCTAACTCGTTAAGCCATGCATTTGATTGCTGTTCGAGTACTTGAAGATTGGAGCCAGAAAAAGACACTAGTATCGTTCGAAATTACATCATAATATTAGGAGCTAATGGAACGTTGTCAATGTCATTGATGTATAAAATAAATAGAAATGGTCCCAAAATTGAACCCTGAGGGACACCGATATTTATCGTACCGAAAATAGATTTTACATCGTGAATCTGAGTGTACTGGATTAATTTTCGTGCAGTTAGATAACTCTCAAGTTATGTGTAACGTATCATTTGAAAGCAAACATTCATGCAGTAGTCCTTTAAGAAAATCAGTTACTCTAAACGAAGTGGAGAAAGGTTGAAAACAAAAATATTTTCCTAGTTTCTGTTTTCTAGAAAAAAAGTAAAAAATGTGAATTCGAAACTTTGCAAACTATTTTTTAGTAAAAAAAATCACTCATGGAAGGAACTGTAGTCCCTATTTCTCCAATTGTTATACGTTGCCGGCAGCGTCCTTGGGGCACGCATTATTGGCCCCACCCTGGTCACCAGGTGAGAGCATTCTTATGGAAATAAAAGAGCCTTCTACTACCCTAGTGTACTACTACTGCTGCTACTATTCCTATCCCTATGTATATTACTGCTATCACTGCTACTCCCACTATCAATGACACTTCCATTAACACTACCCTTGTGGTATAGTACTCTCATGCTTACAATTAAGTAGATGAATTAATTAGTGCAAAAGTACTCGTGCGCTCACCGACCAAGAATCTTGTCATCTTTGGATCTTGTGCCGTTGCCTAGCAACAGCGACGCCACGTTAAGTTAAAAAAAATGAAATCAGTAATCTACAGCTGGCAGTCGATCCCGCGGCGGCGCGAGTAGATCAGCTTCAAAGGCTGCTGCGTGACAGCTCTATAGGCTATCGCCACAGCCTAACTTTTTTTTTTATTGCCTGTTTCGACAGTCGCTGTCGAACCCGCCTTGTTCACTCGCGCTGGGCTTTGCACGTCGTCTTCTTCAACTTCCTTCCGCGAGGCCAACAGATCAGCTCAGCTTAACCTCGATCGAAGCTTAAACTGAGTCTAATATCGTCGCCAGATGTGCAGGCGACACAGCAAAGCAAAACCACGAGCCATTCAGGCTAAGCGCACGCTTTCGCACGTCCTCTCGGTGTAACTACGTTAACACCCTACCAGTTTACCTCCTCTATCCTCCTTACAACCTAAAACGTCCTTAACACCCCTCAAGTGAGCCGAATGCAAAAAGAAACACTGCTCAAGGGCAATGAATGGCCTTGCTTTCCGGATCTCTTAAAATAATTTTGGTAAAGAGTACATAGGGGGTTTATAGACATTGCACCATTTCGTGCATCACTTGGGTCTGTTGAAATACTTGAGCAGGAGGCCATGCTGCGAGGACAGCTTTAATAGAATCTGGAGCAAAGCCCTTAAAATTGTTTGTAGTCTAATTCCCTTAAAAAAAATCGCACGGGAATGTGACTTATGCCGCTCACCATCCTGGACGACGATGACGACGAGCAGAGCGGTGAGGACAGCCGCCAGGGACAGGACCATGGCGATGGCGATCACAACTCGCCTCACGTGACCCGCCTCGATCCGGGTGCTTGTGGAGGCGACAACAGAAACTGCCTCGTGAGCGAGTCTTAACGGATGACGAGACGCACTTGTCCATTTCTTGCGTCATTTTCGTCAGCTCAGCTCCATTCATGCTCGTTTATTATTCTGCCTCAGCGTTTTACACAACCATTTCTGCCACTCTAGCAACGCCGAGCTGTCACATTCGCGCAGCTCGTCTAGGGGGTTGAGTATGCGATCGCAACAGGAAAAGCAGCTAGGAATAGAAGAGACAGAAAGAACCCATTTTTGAAAGAAGGAGATGCAGTCCTGCAAAACATGCAAAGCTGAAACAATCTCGTTACAACGCAATACTTGTTCACTTGTTACATTTTACATGTATTTGCCGCAGCGGTGGCCTAGTTGTTTGCGCATCCGCCTCGTATGGGGGAGGTGCTGGGGTCGACCCCAGTGTGGCTGGGTACCCACCGGTGATAAAGTGGGCACAACCTTTCCCTTGCCTGGTGTTCGGCTTCTTTAGGGTGAAATGTTTGGGAAATGGATCTTTGGCTGCAACTTGACTATAAGGAAGAAACCTTGTGCCGTGACGCTCTTTGGCCACAGATGCCCTTGCGCCATAAAAATGCATCATTATCATTACATGTGTTTGCTTTGCGGTTTGTGCTTAGCTGACGAATGGGTAACGAGCACACGCTGGTCCGTCATTATGGCAACGGCGTTAGAGTTGGCGTCGTACGGTTAGAACCTATGAGCTCTTAAATGTCAACGATGGCATTTTGTCGTCCTCCACGCATTTTACTGAAAATTTCAACCTAGGTTCTCCGGTGTCTTCTGATCCTTTATGCCAAACTTCGCAGACGGGATGCGCTTCGTTTCCGCGCAAATTAACAAAAAATGGTCGTTTTGAGGCTTCAATCGGGATTATTTTTACTGGAAAGCTTGTGTGTGTGACGTCACGAGCCCATGCATCGTCAAGGTGCAGTTTCGAATTTCCCACAAGTTCGGGCCTTTTTTCTGAGATGTGCGCGTCTCCAAAACACTTCTTAGTACTCGGCGTTTATACTGTCTGGCCTGTAGGAACTGCATGGTGGCAGACCATTTTTTTGTGGTCGAGAAATGTTATAACCACTGCCTTGTTCGGCGATCTTTGCACCTTAGCTTTTATTGTTTTGCCGCTTTTCAACCCACTGAGTGCTTTACCATTTCCTCTCCGGATCAGTTTTGTGCCTGCTTCCTACTAAAATCCTCAGGTACTGGAAAAATTGCCTGACAGTGAGGTGCCCGTTGGTTTGATCATCGCAGCCTAATAAATCTTTTGTCAGAAAGGGCTGGAAGAGGTGCACCATCCCCTTCCTCCAATTAAAGTTCACCCCTGCTCTTTTTAACATGTCCAGCAATTTCGGACAAAAATTTTGAAAATTAGAAAATTGTAAGATACTTTCATGGTAACATTGAAGGTAATGGTCCATTCTTCTGATATGTAGCAAAATATTTCTGTTAAAGTGTTTCCATCGGTCGTGTCGAGCAGTTAAGACTATTATATAAAGGAATGGGGAACGCTTTTGACCACAGCAAAAACATTGATAGAAAACAAAAATTTAAGACTGCCGTCAAGCTACCTGCAGATATGTTGGTTGCTATAATGAAATCTTACATTATATGAAAAATCGCGTTCATAAACTGTTTCCCGTTCAAAAATGCTGTTGTCCGGAATTGCTGAGTACATCCTTGAGCCTCCGGAAACAAGTTGCACGACATGACGTCCCCACCATATGCACGAGTTAAATCGGGATAAGTTCCTGCGGCGATTCGTTCAGCTACGCACGAACTTTCTACGAAACAGATTAACACAGCGCAACGGAACGAGGACGAGAGGAATAACGATGCTATGGCAGGAGGAGATAAAGAATTCACAAAAACTTCTCAAGCCAGGATGGCTTCAGTTACAGGTATTAAAATGAAGGTGACTACTTGTCGCTGCTTCCCATGCATGCTCCGAGTAAACCATATTTAATAAGTTAATTACTGAACGAACAAACTTAATAATAATAATAATTGGTTTTGGGGGAAAGGAAATGGCGGAGTATGTCTCGTGTACAGCTGGACACCTGAACCGCGCTTTAAGGGAAGGAATAAAGGAGGCATGCATGCTCCGAGTAAACCATATTTAATAAGTTAATTACTCTACGAACGAACTTAATAATAATAATAATTGGTTTTTGGGGAAAGAAAATGGCGCAGTATGTCTCGTATATCGCTGGACACCTAAACCGCGCCTTAAGGGAAGGAATAAAGGAGGGAGTAAAAGAAAGAAAGGAGTGCCGTAGTGGAGGGCTCCGGAATAATTTCGACCCCCTGGAGATCTTTAACGTGCACTGACATCGCACAGCACACGGGCGCCTTAACGTTTTTCCTACACAAAAACACAGCCACAGCGGTCGGGTTCGAACCCGGGAACTCCGGATCAGTAGCCAAGTGCCCTAACCACTGAGCCACCGCGGCGGGTACGAACGAACTTACAGTGCAAACAGATGCGCAAAGAAATATAATCATGCCTTCAGCCTGCAACTCAAACTTGCGTTGACTACACGTCGTGACAGCGAAATTAGAAAGGTGCGACTAAAGTACAAAGAGTTTTAATATTTATTTGCTTACTGTGAGAACATCTTCGACGCATCTGGAGACAGAAAAGACGAAAGCTTCAATAAAGTTGTTCGTAATACGACGAAACCAAAATATCGTTGAGTGAGCTGGACGAGTTAGGGTCCACAGGCGATGCACACCGGGTTCCCCCCGCGAGCAGTCCTCACCGAGGCCGAAGAAGCTGGTGCCAAACGTGGTCTCCTGGTTCACAGCCTCTACCGGGGCCGCCAGCGGCTGAGGAAGGGCAGGTGGCTCCACTGGCGGGACGGGCGCCATTCTTACCGCCGGCGCCATTTTTCTCAAAGAAGGCGCTGCTGTCACTGCTGCTACCGGCGCCCCGGCCGACACCGGCATCTGTGGTGCCATCTGCCGGGGAGGAGCGGATGGACGTGCAGAGGGCGCAGACGTGGATCTCAGGGAGGGTCGGGAAGGCGCCGAAGGCTTGTGCACAGCTGTAAACGCGGGTCAAAGGACTTCAATTCAACCGTCGAAAAAGAACCGAAGCGGTGTAATGTCGTCGTCAAAAGACCAGAGCCGAGAGGGCTTGCTTCTAAGCCCTATCCTGAGGCTCCGGTAGCATTCGTGGAAATCGTACTGAGTGGAGGGAGCAGGACCCGACATCTTACATTTAGGAGATTTGCAATGCTGAGAATACATTACGAGCCACAGTGTGGCTCAGAAGCGAATCCTCAAGGCTTTTAACTGTTGACAAAGCCTACACACAGAAAGGTAAAGAGAACAGCACCAGCCGCAGGAGTTAACAGTTGTTTGCCCAGAAGACGGCCCTCTTGTAGAAACGCTGAATGGCGGACTAAGGCTGCCCCCTCAACCATTGATCACTTTGTTTCGAGTTTTTACTATAGAGCTTCTAATTGAGTACAGGCAGATATCGAAACACCTGGTGTTTGCATGGTTACGAGCAGGTGCTGGGAGCTTGCACGGCCGCTTCCATCGTGCTATAGCGACTTGTACACTTGACAGTCTGCAGCGAACAATACGGCGACGTCCAGAGAGCGCTTCTTGGAAAGGTCCGTGGAAAATATGCTCCCAGAGTTCCTAATATTCTCCTTCTGGCTATTATACAAGCTTGAAAGATTCCCGTCAACTTCAGTGCATGTGAACTGCCGCCGGCAAGCAACCATCTTAAGGACGACTATAAATCAAAAGTTACCGTTAAATAAACTTGTGTTTTATAGAAACCTTCCTGTGTTATTATAAGGAAGAAGTGTGCTCAGTACAATTGTAAGTATTATCACCCTCATTGACGATCTTAATCTTGTATGCGAATATGATTTTAATAAGCAGATTTTCCGTTCTTGCGCTCGTCTGGTGATTCTACGCTCACCCGAAAAACCTCGGGTGTTCTACGATATCAGAGGATCGGTGGCCCATGTCAGATTCCAAGATTTTCTCAATGTTAATGGACTACATGCGCCATTGATGCGACCTGCGAGGGTGGAGTTTGAGGCGGCTCCAAGTAATGAAATCCACGTAACACACCATGCTTACAAACAGCACCTTCCTCTCGTCAGGCTTGCAGAGGGGACTGGTGCAGAGACCTCTAACATTGGTTTTAGACCGGAGGCAACCTGTCCCTTGTGGGCTGAGAAGGTGGCCTGCATATTTGTGGAGAAGCCTTCGAGGCACTGCCATTAAGACCCAAACAAAACCTCATATACAGTCTTAATGAAAAGTCTTCGGGTCACATGGTTTTCTTACAGTCCTACAGTGCAGCCCCCCCCCCCCCCCCCTAAAATATAATAAAACAGGACGGAACACAAAGGCAGACTCCGTCCTGTGGCGTACCCTCGTATTCCGTCCTGTTTTCTGGAGCCTTTAAAATCAAGAATAAACAAAACCGACTAGACTAAAAAACAGTTCTCTTAACCTATAGCTTTAGCTCTCATGGCACTGCTGAAGACCAAAAATTTTGGAAGGTGGGCACATGAGAGTTCCTCACCCTGAATATATTTAGGACTTCAAGGGTGTCATGAGCTCCTCGGCTACACGCCTGAAAAGCAAACCGTGTGACCTGAGGACTTTTGACCGAGGGTGGACCATTGCGGAACGCACTTCACTAGGGGGCACGAATGGTGTACTACTGAGTGCGTTGAAGTTAGTTACAAGTGATCTCGAGCTCGAAAAAATACGCTATCCTGCAAGCACTTCCAAATGAATCCCGGTTTACTTCTCGTGTCTCAAAAAACTACCCATGAGGCCCTGCACAAGGCGGTAGATGACCTCACTCCGGATCCTATCATTCGAGAGCTTTGGATAGGTGTAAGTCGACGCTCCATCCTTTTCGGACGTCCCCCCCCCTCCTAACAAGAATACGGCGTCTTCTCGCAGTCCAAGGGTTTCCGGGGAAAGTATAAGATCTACAGAACGGTAAAATCATGTCCGAGCTCCGACAGGTTCCTATCCCGCGCGCACGGAATCTCCTGGCGTCAGGTTCAAACGCATGCCTTCCCAAATCCCGCAGTCCTCTCCCGTATCTACCACGGCCTCTACTTTCCCAACTGCAGGCTCTGCGGTGGGTACTTTTCCCTATTGCTCATCATGTGGGCCTGCCCTATCATCCCCTTCCTCTTAATCACTACCGAAAAGCAGTGGGAGCTCGCGCTTCGCAGCTCGGAGCAGGGCCTTCAGGCTCGGCTCGTCCAACGGGCTGACTGTGTCGCCAAGGCGCGTAAGCTCTTGGCCGTCCGACGGGGTTCATCTGCTGCTGTACCCGCGCTACTGTTTTAATGGCTAAAGCGAGCCGCGCTTCAAGGGCGAAGTAAGGTTACTCACGTGACGCTTTCTTCATAGTTTCCTGTTGGTGTGGAAGACTTCAGACGAAGCGGCAATATCACTTGCTCTTCTTCTTGCTCGTCTTCTTTTGCACCATTAAAAGACACACACCACGCGCGGAGGTCATTGTAAGAGGAAAAGCAGAACTGTTTTAGTATAGACGATTAATTTCGGTGCCTTCATTCTTTGTCATTCCAGCTATTGAGGTAAGCCGGCTTCATGTGCTGAATTAAAATGACGAAGCAGCGTTATATCGCAGCTTCTTCATACCTCGCGTGGCCTATACGTAACTTTGATGTCATAGCCACCGTTATGCTGTTGAAACTGAAACCGAAACCGAAACAACACGACAGAGAATTTCGATTATAAATTATTTAGCTGTCATTATCATGTGCTAATTCATGTATAATAGTGCCTTACGTATCATTACAAAGCAGAAAACCCGTACCCCAAAATTCGGTGTCTATACTCATCTAAGCAATGCATGAATAATTCGTCCTGTTTCGGCCCTTGTTTGGTTCCCAAGAGAGAGAGAGAGAGGGTTTATTGATAGGAAGGGCAGAGAGGTTCGCCTGAAAAATAAATATCTGGCGAGCAACCAAGAGCCATCGCACTCAGAGCTCTTTGTTCTGACTTCCTACGAAACTAGCGAGGAAGGAAGGAAGGAAGGAAGGAAGGAAGGAAGGAAGGAAGGAAGGAAGGAAGGAAGGAAGGAAGGAAGGAAGGAAGGAAGGAATAAATTTAATGAGTGGGGAGAAGAAGGTGGTTGGAGCAAAGCAGCTGAAGTCTTCAGTCCAGGACCCCAGTGGCTATGGCCGACACCGTGGAGATAGCAATAAGCGCCTGCTGGGCTTCCAGGGTGGCTGTGGTCAGCTGCACCTCTCACTGATCCAAGACCGCATTGGGTAGATTTAGGCGGTGTGGTTTAAGGGTGCATGTCCATGTGATTTTGGAGAAAGGTAGGAGTGGCGCCGCACCATGGGCTTGCATTCATATATAGTGCTGGACGGAGGCGTTGTTGATGGTTGACGTTGAGGTAAGTGACAATATGGATTCGGCAGAGCTCGTAGGCATCCGGCAAAAAAAAAATGTTTACGAGGAGGTAGGTAGGTCGGTTGAATCGTAAGGTGTCAAGGCGCGAAGAGTAGTTGGTCGTAAGGTGGAACATATGTCTGGGCTGTGAGTCTCCGCTCGTTATGTGTAATCACGAGTTAGGGTATCAGTGTTAAAGTTGACTTCTTGGTATTCTGGATCGCTCACAACAACGTCAGTTCACGTGTACATCTGTTTAGACACGCTGGTTAGGGTGTACGAAGTTGACCATGAACCCCCCGTGTCAATACGGTAGCATAAACCACCTTTCAAGGCTGAGGTGTTCGAAACGGGGTTTGCCCGCGAAAGGCTGCAGTGGAGTTTGAGGAGCAGTGGGACGCTTTTATCCACCCTTTTTCTGCGGTGGGCTTCTAACCAACAACCGCCCAAGCCACAAGGTCACCCATTGCTTCCCATTCTCTTACTTTTTCCCTTTCTCTCCTCTCATCTAAATGAAGAAAGAGGGATTTCCTTTTCTCCAATCTGCGACCCGACAACCGGGGCTGCCGCGGATGTAGACGACAACGACGCGAAACTGAGGAACGACCTAATTAGAGCTAACGCTCGAAAAATTAGAGTGGACGCTTCCGCCTCAAGGGTATGACGCGATAGCGTAATTAATGTCCATATATACGGAATGTCATTCTATACATTACATTAATTGATCACTCCTCATACCGCTGCTGGCGCAATGGTGCAGTGGTTAAGCGATGTTCGACTGCAGTGCGATGGCAAGTGCTCCATCCGTGAGACTTGTGCTACTGAGGTTGCTGTTCGCGAGCGACCAGTCATTAATTTAACTGCCACCTGCCACGGTCGGCAGCTTGCTCCCTATCCGGTGGGCAGGTTGTGACGACATCGCAAGGTCGTGAGAGCTAGGCGACCCACCAGGCTCCTAGGTTGCTCTCCGGGGACTACCTACTAGAGCCATGCTCGCGATTTTGTGCTCACAACACCGACGCCGAGAACGGCTACGCCAACAGCGCCGACACCCGATTTTCTCGACAACGAGGCCTTTAACGCTTTCGCGTTAAAATTGCCAGGTGACCATCAAAGTTGCAGCGAACTTTAGTGGTAGCTGGTCGCTTCACCCCGCCTCCCTAAGTTAATGCTCGAAGAGGCGGTTAAGCGTACAGCCACAACTGAAATTGGCAGAATCTCTTATAGCATGTCTTTGGCTGAACTCACAAAGCCTAACGAATTCACTTTGAAATAACGCCTTTCTTAATCCTATAATTACTTCTCTCTCGTGGTTCGGATCTGCAGTCACTACTCGCTCATTGCATTTCCATGCCACTTCCAATGCTTCGCTGCCTATCGCAAACTGTTTTTTTCGTCCTAGACTGTCGTACCATACTTTAATTGTATTCTAATAAATGTTTAGACCCACCGTTATGCTTCAAATGATTAAGTCCTGAATCATGCTGTGCATTGATTCGGTCCTGAATCATGTTGCTTGTCGCGCTATGTCGTTGGTAAATTGGCGATTACCAAGGTACATGCAAATGACTTTCATTCTTAACCCATTCCAATCAACTTCTCTGAATACCTCCGGAAACGCGTGACGAATACTAGCGAAGAGATGGGGTCTTCCCGTTTGACACCTGCCTGACTACGAGTTTATCAATACGCCTGTGGTACAGAACTCGGTCTTTTTGTAGCTGCATGCCCGGAGTCGTAGCACTTTCGAAGGAACATATATTTGTTCCGTTGTGAAGGCTGTCCGTGAAATAAACTGCAAGTTTTCTTTAGTCCCAACTTGTCGTTTTTGTTCGACACCATTATTAGTTGTTTGTACGTCAGCAACAAAAAAAATTCTAATATAACCCACCTAACCTCTCTACTCGTATTCTTCACCAATCGGAGGTATTCCAGTACACAAATGAAATTGAGGCACACAGCAGAATATCAACGCCTAAGCTATGCTAAGATTTTAAGAAAATAAAAAACCAGAGTACTTAGCCACATCCCGTCATCGTACATACACCTTGGCCGGCAGAATGAATCATGGACAGTGAAGTGGTCAACCTGAGTTGCCGTACGCCCTGGACGAAATATGTACCTCCAACCGTATAGACAAAAGATGGAGGAAACTGCACTGCGCCTGACATGAGTTTCTCCTTTTTTATTTTTGCGGCAAGAATCTACCCGACGTTTCGTCTTGTGTATTTCCATATCTCTTTTTTTTTTCTCTCTGGTCGCAGTTTGTCTCTAATCGCGAATAATTTGAATGTAAAAAAAATTCTTTGTTAGAGAACATGAGCGTCAGAGGTGGATGTCTTATAGTCCTTGTAGCTGTATTGTCAGATTCTTTCATCGTTCTATATGCTTTGAATGTGCCTTTTAGTTCATTTTCTTGAACCACTGCACTTCTGTTCAAAGTCAGAAATTGCGGTTCCGCGGCTGGCTCTACTGATGCCTGTAACGGGGGCATTATTTTCGAGCATTCAATATTGGGAAAATGCATATATGGAACTCCCAGAAAAGTGGCATGTATTTATTTTAGCGTGTATCGATAGGGTACCGAGTTCTAATAAGAAAGAGGCCGCTCGAACCAAAAACGGATTTTGAAAACGGAAGTTTGAAGAGACGAAAAGACGAAGCACATATGTCGCCATCATCGGCCGATTTCGCAAATGAAGTGCGTGTGTCGACACCGATATTAGAGCGAGAGCTCTACTTGTCGGGGTACAACTTCCGATTTGAATGGGGATGAGAAAATGACCTTGAAGGCCTCGCAATGTGAAACCGAACTTAACTGCGTGATGGTATGGCCCAAGCTATGCTAGTATGACCACGTGATTATGCGACTATGACAATTGGGTACTTGACCTTGACGTTTGACCTTGACATTTGATTTGAGGCAGTGGGCACCACATCGACAATGACCTTCATTGCCTCACAAGGTCAAACCGTACTTAATTGCGTGGTGGTATGGCCCAAGCTATGCTAGTATGACCACGCAATCATAGGACTATGACCATGGCATACCTGACATTTACTTTTAACCTTCAACTCTTGACCTTGACATAGGATTTAAGCCAGCGGGCACCATAATGGCAATGACCTTCAATGACTGACAAGGTCAAGCCGAAGTTAACTGCGTGGTGGTATGGCCCAAGTTAGGGTAGTATGACCACGAGATCATATGACTATGACCATTGGGTACCTGTCCTTGACTCTTGACCTTTAAATTTGATTTGAGACAGTGAAGACCATGCTTAACAGAATTACTTTCGCTCGTATAACCAGGTTCAAGTATCGTTGAACCCCAGCCATTTTTTTACCGTAAATTCTAGAAGGTACGCTACAGGTTCATTAATTTCAAAACGATAATAATCCGTCCTTTCCGGTTTGAATCGACTAATGGAAAGATTTTAAATCCGATCTTCTGGGCTATAATTGGGTCTCTTGCTTCCGGACAAACGAAAAAACCCACAGAAAGCTAAAGACAAAATCTTTATTGAGAGAAATAATTGGATGAAGTGTTCCTCAGCGTTCCTTCAAGTTAGAATAGGGTACGCGGAAGGTGCAAATACCGCAAAAGTCTACGGCAGTATTCAGATAAAACAATGCTGGACAAAAACATTTTTGAACGAGAAAGAGTTTATGAACGCAATTTTTTCATATATTGTAAGATTTCACTACAAAAATGAATATATCCGCAGATCTCCCGTCGGCAGGCTTGAATTATTTTGCTATTAACGGTTTTGCTATCGTCCAAAGCGTTGCTCATTGCTTTTCTATGCCAGTCTTAACTTCTCGGTGCGAGTGATGGAAGCAATATAATTGCTACATATTTACGGTTTTCCGAAATTCAAAATTTTTGTCCAAAGAATATTGGACATGTAAACCTGATGAGAGGAAACAATCCCTGCTGTGGCCGGTGCATGGTAGAGTGCCATAAGAAACCCGAGGAAGGTTTTGCTTTCAAAAGTCGGGTACAACTCAAGAACAAAGCGCTTTTCTCCGTCAAAGAACCTCCTTTCAGCTAGGGGCGTCGCCGATGCTCATCATCCTGCTAGTGTGATAATGCAGGGAGTGGCATATGAAAGGGTATGGTCACCTCCCTCCATAATCGGGGATAGTCTTCTCCCTGCATTGTCATGCAGAGTCATTGATGCGAATTGGCCGACGCCATTGGCTGGAAGAGGTTTTTTTGCAGCAAAAAGTCGCTTTTGTCCGTGAGTTGTGTCGAAATATAGTCTCCATGCGCCCGGACAGCGCTCGAGATACGCGGTATCGGGTTCGTAAGTATGTATTCTGAACCCTTTTCTTAGTGTTACAGTTGCGCCAACTCTCCGTGGACTCCGCTCGGTGATGAACGTGCAATGCGGGAGCGTGGTTTGCTTCGATTCTGGGTTTACGACTGCAAGCTGTCCGTGCCGTGAATTCTGTCCATACCCCCTAGGCACACTGACAGGCGAAATTTGCGAAATGAAACTGTTTATGTGCTTAGCGAGCTAAGCGAGCATCTCTGAACACCTTTGATGCCCACCCGCATGTAAGCTCTTGCTCAGACCGCATTCATTTAATTTCATTTATTGCACGCACTGAAGCACATCAGGAGGCGACAGAAAAAGCTGCCTTGTGGGGAACTTTACAAACGCGCAGCCCTTAATACATCAGGACAAGGGCAGACAGAATACAATCGGTACGTGAAACAGAAAGAAAAAACAGAACTTGTGAACATAACTGGCAGAGAAAAAATAATTTCTTATTGAAAGACACGACACGATTCTATAAATTGAACAATAATATACGAATCTTACAGAGCAAAAAAGTCGCTACGTCTTTAACTCTCAAGGTGTCACAAAAATGCCAAAATAGTACACAACACTCTTATATACATAGTATATGCAAAAGCTCGAATGGCCAGTTTTATTTCTTTTGTGCTCGATGATGAGGAATATAGCTGGAGCTTTAGCTGCAGTTCTTAGCCGCAGCATGTCCTCTCTTTTACTTCGGTCGGCCCTTGTCGTGCTCTTGACTCAACGAGACAGCTAACGATCCTGTGAGCCCCTTTGTGTACTCTTATGCCCACAACCGTTCTGCTAAGGAGAAGCATCCATGTACTTGTAGCGTTCGGATGCTTTTACTTACGCTTTTGAGCAGAAGGCAGCTATTTGCTATTGGTGTCCCAGGACCAAGAAAAGGACCAGTATCTTTGTTACGATGCCAGCACGGCGTGCTTTCCCCGATGAACACAGCCAGCTCCATTGCAGCCTTTCCAGGTGCGGGGCGTCGATGATGATCTCGTGCGTCGCTGGCTGTCGGCTGCTGTTGCAGGCGTCCTAGACCGAGCACACCTCGGTCCGTTTCCTCCAGCATTCAGGCTTGTGCACTGCTGGGCAGTGGCGTTGCTGGGCTGTTTTGCGGGTTCTTGTATTCGCACATGAATGGCAATGTCGCAGCTGCAACCGCCCCTGTTCCACGCAAGTCATTTCCGCGAAGACCTCTCTTGGGCGCCGCCTGTCGGCCCATTTGTCTCTGTGCACGAGGCTTAGCAAAGGCTGGCGGGGGGCGGAAGTCCCGACGCTGGCTGAAGCGGTGCGGCTATGAAGAGAGGTTAAGGAAAACCAATGATGAGCTCACAGACCTAGAAGCCATCAGTGGCAGCATTCTGTCGGAGGAGAAATACTCCGACAGAATGGTGGTGGTGAAAAACATATCTTGCCAAGCAATACAGAGGGAGGCAAACCCCCTAACATGGCACGAGGCAACTCTTAGGTGGCTGCCCGGCACCCCAATGCATTCCCTGCCGTATACATAACTCTGAAAACATCATTAATTGACGTCCCATCCATGCTGCAAACGCTGCCATGTCTCCCCCTATGGTTGAAAAAAACTGCAATAGATTTGTACCAGAACTCTGATTTCTGGCAGTATCAGATTTTCTGGAATATTCTGCAATGGCGTAGGTTATTGTCATTAAGTGAAATATATTTTTTTTAGTTTTAATGGGGACTAAGATCTGGAAAAATTATTCCTCACCTTGTTATTGTGCAGACATCGGCCCACAAGGATCTCAACGGCAAGCACTGCTGTCGCAACACCCAGAATGTTCAGGAAGCACGAAAAGATGAGGCGAAACTCGTCGATTTTTTCCGAGTGCTTACTTCTCGCACTACTCATTTCGATCGTGCCGTACCAAAGCTCCTTTATGCGCTCTTGTTTGTTATGTATACGCAGCGACGTTTCGAAGGTCCTGCGCAGTAAATCTCCGTAGGCTTTCGCTAAGGGGTAGTTCTTGCGTACGGGTGTTATGCCTAACATGGTCCTCAGTGGTTCCACCGACTCTACGATTCCAGGAGCCACCATGTCGACGACCCATCTTGGAGCGCGGTTGATCAAGCAAATATGGCCTTCCTGTCGGGCGCAGGTAAGGCAGCTACCATAGCCGTTCGTCTCCAACTTGGTACCCTTAGTTCTGTACAGGGAATGGAGTTTAGCGTAAAGTACATTGCCGGTAAAGTTGACTCTCAGGTCTCTTGCTGTAGCTGTGCCTCCAACAACGCATAGCGAGACAGCGCCAGCGTCGAGGGCGTCTTCAAGCTTGTCCAGCGTGTCGAGACATTGAGGAGGGGGCCGGAAACTGAGCCGCGACGTCAGTTCGCTCTTAATGTAGTTGGACGGCGGGAGAATGACGAGTATCCAGATCCCGTACACCAGGCGTCTGCTCAGAACCCAACGCCGTGTATTAGGTAATGGGGACGAAGTGGCGAACAACGACGCAAGGAGGACCATTAGCGAGTCTAACGTTGCGGAAATTGAGGAGTATCCGGATTCCACAAAATTTGCTACTCCCAGCACAGTCATAGAGGACACCAGTACTGCAAGCACATGGTAGAAAGATTGTTTGAATTCAGTGACCAGGTTCAACAAGGACACGAGCTCCACTTTGCCACGACTTGAGTAGAAAGTTTCATACGAGTAGAGAACGGCGGGAGTAACGCTGAGTATGAACGGGGTGTGGGGCGACGCCGCTACGACATCCCACATTACATCGGCATTTCCTCTCATGAAAGCGCTGAAGGCTTGTCTGGAACTCCTGAGTAAGGAAATAGAAATTGTTGCGTTAAAGAAACGCAAGGCATGCTCGATCCGCGATCTGTAACTGCAGGGACGAGATGCGTTTATCAAGGCAGGGTCGTAGCAGGCAACACGCACCACGCTGTTGTTGAAGAGGGTCCACATTTTCCTCGTTGTTTCAGTCTTTTGAGATGATGTTGCGCAATCCTGGGAGTAAACAGTCAGAGACATGTTGGTGGACTCCTGGACACTCATTATTTTCACCTGTACTGCGGTCGCTGTCGGCCACCTCCATGCAACATAAGCTTTTGCTGTAATAGTTTATCAGCGCAAGATTCGAGCTCACGCTTGTGTCTACACCATCACTGATCACTATCAAGTCGACGGTATATAAAGATAATCCCATCCAAAACGTTGCTTTGAGGCACTTGGAAACGTTCCTGCCTTGTGTTGGTACAACGACGTTTGTCTTGACGCTCGCAAAGATGTTCCTCTTGATCATGTGTAGGAATGTGGGATTCGGCAGTTCCCACCGACTTAATGGCCACGGGAGCTTCTGCATCCAGTTGTTCCCGGTGGAGTCCCAGAATCCCTTGCACGCGGCTATGGCAACGTGATCATTTTTCCCAACGCGAGAACTAAGCAGCTTGAAGATGCGATCGCCGTCATTTCCAGCTGCGGTTACAAGAAGGAAATAATGAAGTGCCAAGGCACCTGATGTTAACACCCGCGAAGCAATCATTGTGGCATACACGAATCGCCCCACCAATCGAAGAGAATTGCAAGGGAGTGCGTTTCACGACGCAGTAGCACAATTGCAGACTGAAGCCGGTAAGCGCATTGCGGGAATGAAGTCGGCTTGGCGGCAGTTTTCGAAAGCGGCGGTTAAAAACTTTCTACCCAGAAGCTTGAGCGAGCCATTAAAACTTGTAGCTCGCAAACGAAGGTTATTGAAAGGGTTCTCAGGACAAATATCAACTAATCTATCGAAAGAACTGAAAACATCAGGATAATAATCAGAGTAAGAAGTTGCCTGATTAATATAATGGCGCAAAATATTATCGCTGCCCATCGGTGTTAGAGATAGAAAGCTTAGTGTCTACGCACACACACCCACACAATGTTTGAAAATACGCAAACATTTGCAAGTAGAGCAAAGAACGATGTGTATGATGCTCAGTGTCTGTTTTTAACTAATATATGCTGTCACCGGCTAATCACACAATATAAAAAAGAACCTTCGGATCTTGGCAGGAAAGGTGGGCCACATAGCAGCACCCGAAGCCACAGAGCCCGATGGCGAATGATCCTGTAGCGTGGTGAGGGCAAGGAAAAGCTGCAAAAAGCTTGTGGCCAATGGATTTAGCGGAACCCCCTAGGGAAGACTCAAATGTCTAGGCTGGCCGGAATCAGTGTGGATGCTCTGATGTCAAAATACGCACATGAGAGTAGAAAACACAAGCATATTTTAGTTCGCTCGATTCAGGAACGAATGTGGTGTGGCTATTGACATGCTTTGTTACGTAAATACACTGCTGTTCTATATGGCGCTTGCTTGAAGTCAAGCGCGCTAAAAAAAGTGTTTTTGTGATATAACCAAGAACGTTTGCGCCAGGCAAATAAACCGCGGGGGATCGCGTGCGCGTGGCAAAGAAGAGTTCCGATTGCGAGTGTCTCTCCTAAGTCATCGTCATCGAACGAAGAACTGCACTCAAGGATTTTCGAAATAGCCGCAGCACTTCGCCAGCATCGGTGATGTCACTATGGTAATAGATATCTGTGCACAAAAGGCACATGCAGCGAATAACATGAGACACATTCATTTTTAGCTCTGCGGTTTCTTGAGCAATGTGCAGGCCACAAAGTGGACGGTAGTGTTCCTCGGAGTCGCGAGCGGTAAACATTCCCGTATAGATGTATGGATACGCGCGCTATAAGCAAAGCTGCGAAAAATGTTCTGTTTACTCGTACAGATACAGTTAATGGCGACAAAAGGACAAAAGGTGCATTTGGCGCAAATAGAAAAGAAAAAAGTTTGCCGGACTTGGCTGGCGGGAAGAACAACGGATCGACATAGACACAATATCGACCACGAAATCGCAATCGCCAGGAGCTCATGCGGGGCCTCTTTGGTGTAGTTCGTATTGTATCACGCATGAAACGGTGTCGTGACGGAGTCGTCAGCTGCGGAGCTATTATTAAATATATAGCACTGCGGGCTAAGCAAACCCACTGAAGAAGACTTCGCGTGATACAAAGCGGCGTTTCTTTTTTCTTTTACTCTATTCGAAGGATCTTGCCAGAGAAAGGCTGGAGGTAGGCTCGGTCTGTCTGGACGCCGAGCGAAGTCGATTTCTGGAAAGCACGTACTGCCACACTGTTTGGTTTCTTCCGCGCAGTCACATGTGAGCGTGGTAGTACACCTGCTTCTGCGCAGGCGCAAACGAACCTGGTACTCTGATTTTATGCCCGCGCTAATATTTACTTGCGCGTATTATTGCACTAGTCGCGTTCTCTTGAGCGCGAGAGTGAAAGCGACCTCGGCTTCCCTAAGGAAGTCTTTGGGACGAATTCGGCATGCAGATGCATTGAGCGTGCAGCCCATTCCAGGGGCGAATACAGCCTAGATTGATTCGACTGGGCGCTCATACTATGAAACCGCGAATCCTTCAGCGCCTGAAATGGCTTGCTATTGAGTCGACGGTCAGAGAATGATGGCTAAAGACATTACTTAAGTTATTGGTTACACGAGGGAACATATGACATATGAGAAACATCAGCCAACATTATGACAACGTAACAGAGTCTTCGTACCCTTCCTTTTTCTGACCAATCTCTACCCGATCAAAACGCACGACAGAATTTTCTGTCGCGCGTCAAAATTTTGTGTCGCGAGACAAGCTTTCTTTTCGTGCAATGTGTTGTGCGACAGAGGTTCGTGTCGTGGGTCCTTTCGCGGAACAAAGGTGTTTGCAGTGGGTAACCACCCACCACCTATGACTCCTCCGGCGCATGCACTTAAAAGCACTCTTCACCTCTGCCCAATCGCACCTCTAATGTCTCCAACACTCCCTTACATGCTCAAATTTCCTCAAAAACCCTATGCTGACCTAAAGCGTTCCCTGTTCTCCTGTCCTGTCTCCATTCAGTCCCCCTGTTCCCCTGTACCCCTGTTCCCTAAAGTGGTGGGCTTGGCTAACCTCAGGCCAGCTGACGTAGCAGATGGCTTTGCTGACTCTCGCGCAGGTTTTTTTCGACGCTTAATGCTGTTCCACTAGAAAGTTGTTTCACTTTCTCTCTCTGAAATATTATTCCCGACGAGCATGCGATGCCGGGGATTGCGGAGTAGCGCTTCCAGCGGCGGATAAGCGGCGGCGCGTTCAAGTGTGGATATATTAGTGCGTAAGCACTAATCCGATGGGTTCACAAGTGACGTGGTGATAGTGTTGCAATGCGATAGCCCTGTAAGCTGTTGATGCTTTATGGTGACGACACTTCCCTGTAGTCAATGGGGAATTTGCGTCACAGTTGCCCCGGTGGGGCTTTTAATGCTGACGCATCAAAATATGGTGGTGTGTGCAGCGCAGTGGTTCCTGTTCAATTTTCAACCCTTGGCAGCTTCGTTTGTTCACCTCCAAAGCAACAATAAAATATACCTGACATTCTACCAATAAAATACACAAAATGATATTTTATTGCGATCAGAGCGTTTGCAGTTACTGATAAAACAAGACTGCAGGTGTGATCTACGAAGGCCATACAGAATGAATACCAAAAATAAGCTGTGGTTCTACCAGGCTAAACCTAGTAAGACGAGCGAAAGTGCTGTAAAACATGGTTATCCGATCTGACGCCTTTCCATATTGTAAAAAACATCAGATTCCGCTTGACGGCGACGGTAGATCGTCGAAGCTCAAGTTCCGGCACGTTATTCATCGATGGCTTTGTGTGAAGGTAAGCACAGGCCACACGCTTTTATATAGCGAACGGCGCTTCACGCCATTGCCGGCAGTTGCGAGAGTGCCGTGGGCTCCACATATGCGGCTGCGGCGAGGCGCAGCGAGTCACGTGATTTGATAATTTCGATGCGAGCGAGTGCCGTCGGCTCAACGCGCGCACCTATGGTGAGGCGTGGCGAGTCACGTGGCATGGCGTCAGAGCCCAGCCTCCGCTCCTCCTGGTTTGAAGGTCGACTTTCATAGTCACATGACCTTCAGCTTCGTACGGAAGAAGTAGAGCTTTCGCTCTAAAACAAATTGCTAGAGGAAAAAGTCAATTCAATGAAAAAAAAAAATGTGGAGCACTTTTCAAACCTAATAGGGCAGAAATGAGATCGCGGTAAGTGAAAAGGTGCAAAACGTGCTCAACTCCAAGAAGTACGTTAATGAGAGTTATAACGCCTGCTTTCTTTTTCGAACTTTCCCACTAGGGCTTCGGACGACACTCGACTATTTCGCTTTGGCGCGTCTACAAGCCTTACTGTGCAACGCCTGCCGTTCAGGCCCAAGTGGATTGGCTTGTATTTATCGCTATACTTTGTTGAGTTTTATGGAGCCAAGAAGAGTGTCGCGTTAAAACTCACGCCCGCGTTGAAGTGGTTAGGTATTTACAGAAAAGAATTAGTGATCGTTCATAAAATATTAAGTTTACTCCGGGTTGCCGATGTCACAAGTCAGACCAGTTCAATTTCACTTTCTCAACGGTACGTACCAAAACTTCCGGTTTCACCTCCAGGCTCGTCTTACAGATTTTTAAACGACGACTTTGGCTGAAATCAACTTCAAAATGCAGCTTAAAAGGTAACACACACCTAGAGAAGAAGTGGAATGGTTGGCGTGCTTTTGATTCTTGGTGTTAAAGAAGCACCAGTACATTTTTAAGTCGGGGATTTTTACAGCTGTCTTACGCATCGAAAAAAAAGGAGCGAAAATACACTGAGAAACATTAGAGATAAAATTGAGCGCCTTTAATTTTCCTCTTAGGAATTCTCATAAAGTTTCTCCTGTTCGGCGCTAACTGGCTCTGTTTAAACGGAGGGCGCAGAGTCAGTGAAGACTTTTTTTTTCCAGTGACTGTAGGAAGGCATCACGTTTCCACAAGCTCTTAAATTAGGATCTGTTGAAGCAGGATGAGGTGCTGAGTCTACTTTCAATACAAAGCTCGGCTTCAAATGTGGCGGAAAGTCACCTGGCAGTGACGAACATGCCCGTTGTTGTTGTTGCCTCAAATACGATGACACATACCCACGGTGGTGGATTGGCCAAGGTTTGGTGCAGATTCAAACAGGGAAAATATCATCCAGGTTTATCTCAAGTGGCTCATAAATTCAGAGGACCCTGAGTGAAAAAGAAAATCCCAAATTTTGAGAGAGCTTGAGGAAATCGGAATAAAATCAAGGAAACAAAGCGGTGCGCCCATTCTTTCATTCCTGATCACTGCTCGTTTTCATCTTCCTTCATTTCTTCGTTCCTTGCTCCTTTCCTTTTTCTCTTCCCTTTTCGTTTTCTTTCTTTCTGTATTTCATTCTTTCTCTCTCCTTTTGTTTTTTCCTTCTTTTTTGTCTTTCTTCTTTCTTCATTTATGTTCTCTTCCTTTCCTTCATTTCTTCCCCATTTTCCCTTTCTTCACTTTAATTACTACGTATTTTTTATTTCTTCCTTTCTCTCTTTCTTGCCTTCCTTCCTTCGTTTTTTCCTTCATGCCTTCTTTCTTTTTTATTATCTGCTAAGGCTTTCTCCCAGTTTTTCTCTTCTGTATTTCGGTTAAGGCACATTGAATATTAGATAGATAGATAAAGAGGAGGAGGGAAAGGCAGGGAAACACATTGAATATTGCCTCCCTTTCAAAGGGACAGCACACCACTACCACCACCATCACCATTATCATCACCCGCCTAGCTGATGATGGCTGTGTCAGCATCAACATGAATGCTGAGCCTTGGTGCACAGGTACTAATGGGCCACCGCAGTACCAAACGCGGGGCCGCCTGGAACGTTGATCTTTCTTTTCCTGCTCTTGTTTTATTTTCTTGTTTACTTTATCACCGGCAACCAGCCTATCAAATGCCAAACCGTTGCAAAGGATATGGCCGCGGCATCATCATCATAAACATGTAGAACTGTACCGTTGAGAGAACATTTGTCAATGCGTCAGACCACGAGCCACGATATTTCTCACAGTGAAGGCGAAGTTGTAAGCACGACCTCGCGGCGCAGGCTCTGCGCGATCCGCGCTCGCGTGCCGATCCCCTGCTTGCGCCTCCGATAGCCATTTCTCAAAGGAAAAAAACAAGACAGTTGTTTCGCAGAAAGAACGCTTCAAGAGATATGGCCAGCGTCGCAAAGAAGCCCATCCTAGTCCAGCTGGACATGGACTTCAGCGAAGGCGGCACCAGCCCTTGGTTCAACAGCAAGGGCCGCTCGGTTGTGGCCAGCCTGACCTCCGCACCGGAGAATGCCGACCTATTCACCGAGCTGGCTCGCGACGGCAGCATGGGCGCGCTGGTAAGCTACCTGGACACCGAGCAGCCATCCGTTAGTAGCGTCGCCCTCCTGTTCTACATCCTGACTGGCCTGGTGCTACTCGAGCTGTTCGTGGTGCTGCCGTTGACCGCACTCGGCCTGAGGCGCTACATTGCCGCCGTGGGCCTGATACCGTTGCTGGTTTTCGAGCTAGTTCTCCTCGGCAGCGCCGCCGTCCAACTCATCTGCCTTCTGGCCATGATCAGCACTTGGTACGGCATGCAAGACGGCCTGATCACGAAAGCGCCTCAAGCCTACGACTGGACCTTTGATTTGCTGCGGAACTACACACTGCTCACTGTGCAGCTGCTCAAGGGCGCGAAGGACCCAGACACCAACCTTGACAAGGCCCTAACCGCGACCACGAATAGCATCAAGTGGATGCAAGCTAACTTGTCTGCCTGGGAGAACAGCTTCGCGGGTTATGCTCGCCTGAAGGACATGCTGACGGGACCATTGCCTCTGCTCCAGATGGGCTTGCTGGGTTTGGCGCTGTCTGTAGCAGTGGCCTCAGCTCTGCTAGCGTGCGGCGCTTGGAACAGGCGCAAAAGGAAACTTGAGGGCGGTGGCAGAAGTCCAGTGTTCGTGGCACTGGTTGTCTTGACCGGCACTGTCCTCCTCCTCACGCATCTGGTCTTGACGCTGCCTATGATTGCGCGCTGGTTGCCAGTCTGCGTGCTGGCGGACGCGTACCTCTGCGGGCCTTATCGGGACACCGATTTTACCATCATAGACGACAGTGTCTCAAGGATCTGGCCTCTAGCCAACAGGCCAGAGCCTTTCTGCCGGCTCGTTCCTAGCACGCTCTTAGGCAAGTGCTCTACCAAAGGGAACACCGGGATCAAGAGCCTGCCGGAGTGTGCGCTTAAGGCTGACAAGAAGACCTTGGTAGTGGCTGATCAACTTGCGCCGCGAGAACAGCTGCTGCAGCCGCCGCCCTCCAGCGCCGTGGCTCCTTCGAAAGCAAATACGGCCATCGGAGATTGTTTCTATCCGTATAAGATAATTGACACGGATATGACTGCGGCATGCCCACTATTCACGGACGATTTACTGGGTCATTGGATGGCGTTGGTGCTTGCCGCATTATTCGGAATGCTTACTGCCCTGGCGTCGGGAGCCATCGCTGTTTTATTTCTAGCTGTTGGCCAGAAGAAAAAAAGGTCACGAAAAAGGTGATCCGCAAGAAGATCGTCAAGAAACGGAAAAAGAAAAAGAAGACTCCACCACCCCCACCTCCACCCCCACCACCACCGCCACCTCCTCCTCCACCCCCGCAGCTCGTGAATGTCGAGGTAGAAGTTCCCGAGCCCGTCCTGGTGCCGGTACGGCGCAGGCGTCGTCGTCGACCACAGACACCCATCATCATAATGCCGCCTCCTCAATGCTCTCACCCACCACCGCCTCCACCTCCACCACCACCCCCGCCTCCTGTGTTCATGGCGCCACCACTTCTTTTGCCGCAGCCCATGATGGCTCCGGTGATGCCATCAATATCATTGCCAGCGCTACCCGCCGCGCCCCCTGCACCTCCAGCTGCGCCGGAGGTTATGACCAGCTGTTTGGGCGGGAACCAGCAGGCTTCCCTGGCTTACACAAACGTAAACGTCTACGGTGGCAGTGAAGGCGGTACCTGGTCACATACGCCGACACTGGGAATGCCCATGGCCGTGCCGCTGTCCGGATATCAGACGATGCTTTCTCCACAAGTGCGCGTCCCGGCGACGACGTCATCGCGGGTGGCCTACTCGGCGCCGGTGTCTCCGCAGCCTCCTGGCCTCTCGGTGGTGCAAGCGGCCCCAGCTGGATCAGGATCTGTGTGCTCGGTATCCGGGTCATCATCGCTGCTCAATCTCTCGAGGAGTGGGACGCCGATAGGCATGGCAGTGACGCCTTCGCGGCGCGTAGTACAGGGCGTTGTGGGCACGTCGCAGCCAGTGGTCTCGACACAGAAGTACGTGACGCGAGTGCCGCCCTGACTGATGCTGGCAGCTGAAGAGGACGGTTGGGGTTTTTAGTGGCGCGTTTAGCGTGAATTAGAATCATTCGATTGGGCAGGCTGCTAATTTTTTGGTAGAGTGATACCAATTTGAACTTTGAACTACATTTTCTTCTTTGGCTTTGCGAAGGGGACCATCTAATTTTTTTTCACCAAGAGCACAAGGCTAGGCAGAGCCGGACATGGATCATGTTTTCGGACACCAGCGCCGCCGCGCTCCCGACGCGGAATTAAATTTACCCTCTGCGAAGGCGTACTTCTCATGGTCATTCATGTGCAGTGATTGCTTCCGCACCATTTAAACGCAAAAAATGGTGTTTATATACTCCTTTGCTTAGAGCAGAATATTTGGATGCGCTTCAGTGTACTATTGTCGTTACTATGTACCACTAGGGGCTGCCTTAAATGTCCCCTTGAGTCTTTTCCTAGATATCTCCGTATGGCGCAAACATAATTATCAGTTTCCTATCTTCATGTTCTCTCCAAAAGTACAGAAAGCTTGACTAGTTTTTTTTCTGCAGATTTTGTGTAATAACGTCCTTTTTATTTTTCCCCGAATTGCGAATCCTGATGCGTTCTTAGTGCGCCTGTAAGGCTTTTATACTGTTTTTAATAAAAAATTCTCATGAATAAAATATTACGGCTGTGATGTGCTGAAGGATGAAATTGTTTCAGATAAAGGTGATGGGTGAATGGTGTGGTTTCGGTTTATGGGTGTTTAACGTCCAAAAGAGGCACGAGCTATGAGGTGGTGGCGAAAGTTTTATTTGAAACAAGGGAGTTTAGGCACGTAGGTCCTTGGCCCTTCGCACTGCCCAGCTGCAATAAATTGAGGAACACTGTAGTGAACTCCTGAAATTTCGGCCACCTGGGTTTCTTTTGGCTACTGATACGGAGTTCCCGGGCTCGAAACCGGCCGCGGGGGCCGCGTTTCGATGGAGGCGAAACGCAAAAGGCGCCCGTGTGCTGTGCGATGTCAGTGCACGTTAAAGATCCCCAGGTGGTACTCTGTTTTTGTGAGATGCGGGCAGACAGATATCATATGGTATGGGCCTGCCAGAAAAATCCGGAAGAGAGTAATTCAGCCAACGAGAGAGGGCTGGGTGACGACCTTGTCCGACTGCTTGGACCTGGAGTCCCAGAGGGCTCTGGTTCGACGAGCGCGGTCAGCGGCTACCGCCAATGGTGTCGCGGAATGAGGACTACAGCCCAGGCAAAGGGAGCGATGAAACCCTCCAATCTCCTCTAAAACCCGACCCAGTGATGCACCTACCGTCTCTCATGCTTTCACCTCACCTTTCCCCCTCATTGTAACACTTTTGGCGTGCCCAAATCCACACTTTTCCACTACCCTTGGGAATGTCCTTCCCCAGAAGCAGTACCTCACCCCGCCCCCCCCCCCCCCATCCCAAATCCCACTCATTCATGCTGGAAGGCTGAATTACGGACCGCTCAGCCCGCCGGCCAGAAATGGCTGGTGGATCGGGCTTTATATGAAGCACAAGCCCGTGGACTCCTGGACCAGTAGGGGACCACCCTGGGAAATTTTGAAGAACGTTAGCTCTAACTCATCACGTTTCGAGATTTTGAAGCGAAAAGCTTCGCTAGGCTCGTCAACACCGGGCTTCGCGTGAGCCGCACTACAGATTTGCCACAGCTGCTCATGCGCGAAACAGAGTGACGTCACGCCGAGCGCAGGTGGTCGCTGCTGCCGCAGCCGTCGCAGCCACCGCGCGCTGACTCCGTCGTCTGACCGTGAAACGGAGTGACGTCACGCGGAGCGCAGGTGGCCGCTGCTGCCGCAGCCGTCGTCGGCGCCGCGCGCTGCCTCCGTCGTCTGACCTTTCGCCATGGAAGGAGGAGAAGACCCAGAAGTGGTAGCGTGGGAGTTGGCTCGAAAGCAGCGAAGATATGAAAAGTGCAAGGCTAGACAAGCGCCTGAAACGCCAGAATCACGAGAGGCACGCCTTGGTTAACGGCGGCAAACAGACGCTGAATTGCGCCGTTTGGCTGCGTCAATTGAGGGTGGCCAGGTGAGCGAAGACTGTACTTCGAGAGACGTCGAGCGGTTTCGAAGAAAGGATGAAAAGGCCAGAGCTAAACGAGAAACCGAAACACGCGAGCAACGAGAGGAGCGTCTCGCTAAACGACGACGACAACACGCTCAAAAGCGGCTCTTAGCCGCGCCTGCTACCAGTGTTAGCAGCCAACAGAGTGAAGATGACGACGCTATGGAAGAAGCGGTAAAGACTCGCCGCTACACAGACTACATGTTGAAACTCGGTGAAAGTGCCAGCGCGACCAAGGTCTTTACGACAGACTTTGTGGACAACCCGTTCGGCGACGTGTGTGACGTTTGTGAAAGACTATGGCATTTGCGGGTAGACGATTGTACAAGCTTTGTATGCCTAAGACAACACGTTTTGGAAAAGCTAGAAAGGTATACCCAAATTGTAACCCTATGTTTGAAAACCTTAAGCTAAACCACTAGCATCGCCACGAAGCTTTTCGCTTCGAGATATCCTGGCTTAAAACTTTAGCTAAGCCTCAGCCCAACTTTTTGTGGGGACTGCTACCACTTTGAGATCACAGCGCCATATTTGGCAGCAACTGGAAAACAGCACATCTCGCATGGAGACTTGTAGCACCATTTACAATAGCATTTTAAAAACAACCACCTGCTGCCTGCGAATGATCACGTCTCGCTGCAATATGGTGAATAGGGGCGGAACTATGTGAGCATGACATCAAGGGACGAAATGGCGGTTTCGGTTCCTCGATTTAAAGATGACGGCTAATAAAATTGGTTGTGCCCTCCCCATCCCTTTCCCCCTCACGCCCACGCAATATTCTACAACGGGAGGAAAACGGTCCAGTTAGGGGACTGCTATACGTGTATACATTCGTACCGCTACATACACTCCGACAACGAGGAGCACCCATCCGGGGACAGTTGTGTACCGAATTTGGTAGGCAAGTAAAACCCTATGGGTTGTGGTATAGAAATAAAACCACAAATAAATGATAGGTAAACATTGTATACACACAATCACGAATTGAAGCGTTACCGTATCGCACCGCAAGCCGAATTCTAGGCCCACCTTGATCCCCCAAACGAAGCAAGTTCCGTTTGGGACGCATCTTGAGGGGGTGTAACATGACAACGGGCGCGTTCTTCTTTGCTTTCTTCGTCTAGTAAACCAAACAGCTAACGCACCTTACTTCAATGTCCTCCAGACGGTGGTGGCCTTTTTTTTTCGTAGAGTTTTACCACCACCACCACCATCTCCGCTGCGGCACCTCTTTCATTCTTTATACTCTCACTCTTTCCCACACCCTTTCCCTTAATTACGGCGCGGTTCTGATGTCCACCGAGATACGTGAGACAGTTACTGCGTCATTTTCTTTCCTCAAAACCAATTTCAATTTTTTTTTTCAATTCGGTGTGAGAAGCTTCTGCGGAAGGCAAAGACATATTAAACCATGATTCTAGGTAGGTATGTTATTGTTGTTGCGACTGAAGGAAAGATGAAAAGGAACGTGCACGGGCCTGCCCACTGGCTCAGCTGAGCCACAATCACTGCCACGGGCAGACCGAGGAGGATTGTAAAATGAGAGAGGAAAGATTGAAAGAACAGGCTCGCGTCGCAACAACCGCGTCCGTCGACCCGCCGCGGTGGCTCAGTGGTTAGGGCGCTCGGATACTGATCCGGGGTACCCGGGTTCGGACCCGACAGCGGCGGCCGAGTTTCGACGGAGGCGAAGCGCAAAGGCGCCCGTGTGCTGCGCAGAGTCAGTGCAGGTTGAAGATCCCCAAGTGGTCGAAATTGTTCCGGAGCCCTCCACTACGGCACCTCTTTCTTCCTTTCTTCTTTCACTCCCTCCTTTATCCCTTCCCTTACGGCACGGTTTAGGTGTCCGCTGAGATGCGAGACAGATACTGTGCCATTTCCTTTCCCCAACGACCAATTTGCGAAGCGACAACGCTGGCTGTAACAGATACCCCCCTCCCCACCAATCCGGCTGGTATGGCAAGACAGACAAGTTTTATTAGCTCATTGGGAGAGGTGGAGCCCTTCATAACGCAACAGGTCAACCCCGCCGGAAGGCCAAAAGCCTTTGAGCTTCGAGGACCCAGTCAGCCCGTTCGATGAGCCGAGCGTGAAGCCCCGGCTCCGAGCTGCGCAGCGCGGTCTCCCATTGCTTATCGGTAGTGATTAAGGGGAAGTGGGTGATAGGGCAGGTACACATGTTGTGAAATAGGAAAGCTAACCCACTGCAGAATCTGCAGTTGTTCCCAAGTCCTGCAGACTCCGCCCTCAATTAAATTGGTTTTTCAACTAAATCATAAACCAATTTAGTTGAGGGCAGAGTAGGTATGGGAGAGAACTGCGGGACTTGGAAGGCGTGCAATTGAACCTGGTGCCAGGAGATTTCTTGCGTGCAAGGTAAGGACTTGTCGCCGGTGGTCGGTCGAGTCGGTGATGTTGGGCGATTTCATGATAGGTGGTCAACCGGTCCTAGTTGACTTCGAAGTTCGCGCTCACTCAGCATGTTTAAATACTTGTGTTCCTATTAAGTAATTAGATTTAAACGGTCTGCACTAATATACTGTCCATTGTTGAAAATGTCGGGTTTGGTTCTTTTTTGCAGCCATTGTCAATGAAACCCCCTACTTCTGGCACACGCAATCTTATAACTTACACCTCGTCTGTATCGAACGGCACCGCTGTTATTATTACCGCTGTTATCGGTACCGCTGTTATGGTGTAATTGTAATTTTGTAGTTCATGGGTATTGAAACACCAACAAAGAAACAATTATTGTTTCTGAAGCATTGGTAGTCCTGCGCTAGAAATAATTGATATTTGGTTTTAAAACTTCGATGTAGTTGTTCCATATACAATGGGAGCTATTGATGGAGAAACGAGTGGTTTTGAAAATGTCTAGTTGTGCTATTAAATCTTTTTATTAATGCACTAGAAGTGTCGATGTATTTTCATTTGCTAATTGTTCGCAGCAAATCGTTCACAGCACATCGAATAAGCGTCGGAACAAAAACAGAAAATTCTTTTCGCGCAAGCCAAATAAAGGCATTCAAACAATGTTGCCGTATTGCCAAATGCAGATGCGGAAATGTCTCCTACGACTAAAAAGATCAGGGGTTGGCAACATGTCTCATTAATGCCTTGTTTCCAGGATCATGCTTTAATGCAGCTTTTATCTACAAAACACAAAAGTAGAAAAAAAGTTATAGAAAACCGGATGACCCAAGGAACAAACGAAGGCAAGCAACATGCCGATTGCCAGGATAACAAATGGGCAGATGTAACACAGCGCAGGCAACGTCAATGAAACCGAAAACAGGAGCATATAGGAAAGACAGCGAAAACACAAAAGCTGACACAATTAGAGGAGACGAAAATGCTTTCAAATAGTGAAGCTGAAGTGTCCTGACGGTATATATTGTAAAGCAGGGCCCCAATCCTCTTTTGTCCCAGCCTCCACGAGTTGATTGTGATGTTTTCAAGGGTTGAAGATGACACAGTAGCTTTGACAGAGCAGCAGTGCTTGATGGTCTTCGCTAGCGAGCGTTGGGTGACATCACTCTGTTGTTTAACCAGCCATTTTGCACTACGACCAATGAATACTTTGACGAGACTGTCCATTGCTAAAGGTCAGCTGAAAATAAACTAGCCACGATAGCTTAAGTACTTAACAGTGTAAGTACTTATCCGACAGCGTAAGTACTCACGTACCGGTTTTCCTGTGGTCATTCGAAAGGAGTAGCACGAGGCTAAGACTAGACACTTGGCGCCAAAGTTTGCAAAGCTGCTTGTTAGTGGCCGACATCTTGCTGTCGCACTATATGTTTCTTCTTCAGCCGGTTTATCTGAATGAGAACACGTGACCGGCTTTGAAGAAGTGCCGCAGAGAACGGGAATAGATGAAGCCACAATTTCTTGGAAACGCTATAGTCCCTCTTTTGCTTTACATGGTGTCTAGCACAATCCTTGCGTAGATTTGAAGTATATCTTCCCACCGGATCGATGAACCACATTTCATGTTTCAAGATACAGTCAAGATACACGATACAGTCGTTTCATTATAACGAAACGGTTTATAATGAAATAACGAATATAACGAAGGAATGACGATTCCCCTTGGAAGCTCGGTCAAGGAAGCTACGGCTATAACGAAGCAATCGCCGGGCACCTTCAGCTTCGTTGTATCGAGGTTCAACTTCATTATAAGCGTATGTCCCCCTCTTTCCGCTGAAAATGTTGTTCTCGCTCATCTGTTCACACACAAAAAAAACTGCGCATTGAGCGCGCATCAGAAGCAGATGGTTTAGCGCCAAGGCTCTTTCTTCGTTGACGTGTACAGTGCAAATTACAAAGGCGATGCTGAATGGAACTGACGGAAAATGTTCAGCCAGAAATTAACAGGCAATTTCATCTTTCCGGTACTGCTTTGCGGCTTGATAGAGCAAGACAATCCTGGGAAACTTATGTGAACGAAAACGGACGAGCATCTAATGGCTGTAAAGGATGAACCGCTTCTCAACACACGCAGAAATGGCTGCATGGCTTGTTTTCGAAGCTATGACATCGTGGGTGGACACAGGTATCTCGTGACGGAATATCTTGTGCTTGAGAGCAATCCGTCCAGGCTCTCGGTCCGCTCGTGGTGGCTCAATGTCTGCACGCACTAAGTGCGGCTCGCTTAAGTACCAGGTTTATGAAAACGACGCCATCAGAGTGCGCCCATGAGAACATCCGTAGCTGCCCTGATGTGATGCGCCAATGAAGCTATGAGCGGCGCTGCGAGCGATGAGGAACCGACGAGTGCTTGCTTCAGGGCGGTGAACCTCGAACCAACGTTCGCATCGTCGAAGCTGATGCCGAACACGACGTGCTTGCTCATGTAGGTCGCCCATGTATGGTTTCTGCAAAAGGGAATTCAAGAAATTACAGAAGGCAGCACTCAAGACTACTTACTTGCTTTGAAGGCGAAATATGTTGTTAATTAATATTTTTCCTCCCTTTGTAATGGCACACCTACTCATAGCATGCAGTCGTAAGCAACGCATACGCTAGGCTCACCTTTATTCGTTGCGCAACCACGCGTTTTGTGGCTTATGAGTTGCATGCTCACCTCGCAATCTCGAGGACCTTGGTTCAATTCCGCGCATCTTCGCAAGAAATTTTTCCTTCCGTATGACGTAAATGGAAGTTTTGCGGGCCACTTTTCCTGGACGCTGACAACGATGCCAAGTTTACTTGCTAATGGGCCGCATAAGGCTTCCTCCGTAAGAAGAACGTCCGAGGCAAAATGTGCGTAATCGATACTTGCATAACGCACATATTGAATGACGGATATTGTCACGAGTTCTGTGGACTGCGGTCAAAAGGCCTACTTTCAAAGCTATTATCAAAGACGATAGGTTCATACCATATTGATTTTAATTATGGCAGAGATCAGCTTAAAAACGAGGTGTCACTGTCGCGTGTCTTTCACTTCGGCAATCCTGATAGGCCCGCGTAAGATAGCAAAGTTTCTAGTTAAGCATGCTACATTGAAGCACGCAAAGAACATTGACAACTGGATCTTGCTGGCACTGGCTTCACACTTCCGTGCGAACCAATTTCGAGACCGAAAATATTAGTGTTTAGATCTGGGTATCAGACTGCTGGAAGCACTGCATACCGGATAAGTACTGTCAGTCTTCACAAGACCCATTGGAGCACTAGAGCAAGGCTACAGCGCGTACATTTGCGAAACAGAACAGCCATTCAAAAGCATCCTCAGTTTTGCATCCTTCAGGCTTTGGTGAATAGTCTTTAAAACTGTAGGCTAAATTGCTTGTGATTAAACTTACGAATGAAATTGTGGCTTCAAAAGACAGCGTGACAACATGAACATTCTAGAGACCTCGGTACTGTGTGATGTCGGTGCACGTTAAAGAACCCCAAGTGGTCGAAATTTGCGGAGCCCTTCACTACGGCGTCCCTCATAGCCAGAGTCGCTTTGGGACGTTAAACACCCATAAGCCATAAACCATGAACACTATATACATTTACAAATGTGCCAGCATTTCTTGGCGCTGCTAGCTGTCCATCTTCAAAAATGCTGTGTGTGTCTGCACATTTCACGCTAGCCTGGTGCCTGATGGCGAAGGTCTCACGCCCCCCTTCCCCAACCACCTCCTGGTCACCTGTCGCCACATCTGAAGCCTTCTACATATACATAGCGTATTTTCGAACACACCAGCTTATTTACCAAACACAGCGCTGAGATTGGGTCTTACGTCATGTGCTCCTAGCGACCACGGCATGAAAGAATTGACATGAAAATTCGACAAAAGCCGTCTGGTCCTTTTTGCCTCTCCACGACGCCGTCCTTCAATTTTTCCTTCCTTCTCTTCCTCTTTTCTTTCCCCTTTTTCTTCGTCTGTCTCTACTTTTCTCTTCTCTCACTTTAGGCTTGCCTCTTGGTTCAACTTGCCCTGGGTTGGCACCGACATGCTTGGGGGTTCAGGCAAGGCAAGCCAAGCCTAATGAAGGAAGAACTACTACTGCTACTAATACATCTGCAACGGGCTTCAGTTACACTATGACTCACAGTCACTTCCCATTAACGGCTCTGGTCGCGAAACTACTGAGGAACGTCTTCTTTATCATCAACACGTTTAAGTCACTACGGTAACTTACCTGTACATGCCGCCAGCAAGGATGCCCGGACTGTCGATGAAAGCCCTTTCCAGGAGCACAAGTTTGTTGTTGAAGTTTCTAGGTGAGAAACAAGTTTCTAATCGTGAGTAAAGTCCATATAGTAGCTGCTAGGTGCGACACTTCAAGGCATACGATGCACGTCGCGGGACTTGAGGTTCTCTAGAATGCAAGTGTTTCGCGCAATTCTTTGCATGCCCTGACGTGGAGGAAAAGAGAGGCAGAGCAAGTCGACTTGGAGCATACGTACAGGCAGTTTTTGCCTGATGGAAACTGAATGTCTTCGCTTTCGATCTTCACTTATGCCGCGCAATTAACTGCTCTTCACGCAAAATCTTTGCCATTCGTTAGCGAAAAACCTGTCCCTGTTGTTGCTGTGGCATTGTGCTCTTGTTTTCGTGACCCCGGTAGAGTATACGAAAGACGGCATTTAAGACTCAGTGACCTGCACAGAAATTAACGACGAACAAGGAATGGCCCGTGGTGTGCGCAGTTTTCAAGAAAGACAATTACTACAGCACCAGCTGCAGCAACAACAGGAAAGCCTGAGGCACGACCTGACATTCACATGTGGCCGACCCAGTCAGAATGGAATACACCTGTACTGTCTAACCCGAGGTCAGATTAATCTTGTATATGCATTTTTTACTCTCTATTATTCACGTAAAGAGTTTGTGTTAAGATAGATACGCTCCAGCTCTTCAGTAGTCTACCCGCATTTGCATATTTTGCGCACCGAAAGTAATAAATTGTACCATTTATAATCTTTCTTGTGCTGTACGTGATATTTACATTTTGCTCTGATGTTGCATGAAACCCGATGAAGAGCTCTGCAGATGCCAACACACTTCAAGAGAATATATGTTTCTAGTTTTTGTAAATTTGAATGCCTCTACTCACTTGTGATCTTTATTGTGGTGTCTTTCCTGCTCCACAGCATCAGCAGCTTTCGAGAACCCCTCAACAGCTGCTACTAGTGGGCCTGGACACAAGCAAGGGAAGCTCAGCACACGCTGTTCACTAAACGGGAATGAAATACGCGCTAACATGGCGGCGTGCCCCAGCTACACTCTGAACAGAAAGGAGTAAAAAAGAAGAGTAAGGTGTCCTCTAGGATCGTCCCTTTTACAAAAAGGGAGTGCTCTGAGGTCACCTTGCTCCCCTTTTTACTCCTATATAGGTGTAATCATGTTTTAGAGAGTACACCATGGCATAGAAAACGATGGAACAGAAGTAGCCCAATTGAAGATGATTAATTACGGCCTAAAAATATGAGAATTTATGTCGCTCTCTTTCAGGTTGCTAATATCACGGTGCTAGAAGCATTTGTCGCTGCGATAAAACTCCCTGCCCTCGCGACAGAGGTAGGTTTCTGACGGTAACGAAAGATTATTCCCACATGCAGACATCACTGTCGGCAAAAAAATAAATCGGCCGTGAAAACAACTTTTCATCCGAAACTGATTCAGAATAATAATGTAGTGCGAGCTGTGCGGTTATTCATCTTATATTTGTTCGCTGTCAAGAAGAAAAAAATTCTGCCCTCGTTTTCAAAGAGTCCAAGGGGCTCCCACTCTGTATGAGCATCTTGCACCAAGCGCCTGTTTTGAGCAGTAATCAAGTGCAGCAGCCACGTGCTAGCTATCAACGTACCGACGTCGAGGCCCTGGTCCTCGATGTGGGTGGCGTACAGCACCCGCAGTTCGGCAAGGCTCTCATTGAGTGCAGCTGCATAAGGCCGTAGAGTCAGCGGCAGCTGTACCGACACCGCCAGTCCGTGTGCTGCCAGGGCCAACAGCTGGGTCACGGCCCGAAGGAACTGCTCGCCAAGAAGCGCGTGAAGCGATAAGAGAAAAACTTAAAAGAATTACAAGCTGCGCTTAACCAGCGTTGCACTCGTCCAGCTGCCACATGTAGAAAATTGAGACTTAAGAGCTGCGCGGTGTGCCTAGCGGGTTATAATGACACCCGGAATTAATAAAGAAGATTGTTTGCCATATTTACTTCATTAGCGAACGCACTTTTTTCCCAAAATCTGAAAAAGAAATGGGGGTGCTTTTATAACAGGAAAGAAAACATTCAGCAAAGATTTGAGACTGCAATAACAAGAGAGTAAATAGGACGGTGGAATAAATTCTTCATCCGGTATGACATCAACTTATCAATAAAAAAAAAAGAGCTTTGCAGTAGTTTGACAAATGCAGGGCAGGCGGACGATGGATAAAGATAAGAAGTAGACAGCACTGCTCTGAACTAACAACTTTGTTCCAAAGACAACCGAACCACACCTTTTATACTGTGACAGAAAGTTCACCAGTGAGAGGAGGCATAAACAAGGCTATTGAAAGACATTCGGCAATATACCTTAGTGCATTATTCCATCTTTCGATAACTTTGCGCATGCGTACTTCTGTTCTCTTTTGCTTATCAACTTTCTGTGACATTATAAATGGTACGGTTTGGGTGTCTTCTGAAATAAAGTTTTTAGTTCAGCGCAGTTGTGTCCACTTTTCATTTTTGTGCGTCGCCCGCTGGCGCTCCATTTTTCAGAATGATTACCAAAGAATTCGCCCAGAAACATACCTTGCGCTTTTAAACAGAGCACTTTTCAGCACTTCTTCTGCGCTAGAGCTAGAGCACTGTCAACCACTTTTATTTTAAACCAGCACATCGGATTCACATAGCGGCCCGCAGTTCTGTCCAAGGAGAGCAAATCTAGAGTTCACGCTAACACAACTCACAGCTTTTAGCGTGAAGCGTAACTGCAATAAGGCCGATCGAAGAGCAAAACCTCTTCATGAGCAAGCGTTGTTTGGATTGGTTCTTGGATTCCTCGCAAAGCATTCTTACGCACTGTTCGGTACGAAAGGCGACGTATATAGGCCCTGGAATTCGACAGATGGCGCTTTGTGTTATTGTGTAGTAGTTTCGACGTTCAAATAGGGCCCTTGCTAGCTTTCACTGTCCTCGTCAGCAGACTGCGCCCCAGAAGAATTGCGTTTCGCCTCTATCGAAACGCGGCCGCCGCGGTCGGGTTCGAGCCCGGTACTCCCGATCAGATATTCCCAGGTGGTCGAAATTATTCCCGAGCCGTCTATTACGGCACCTCTTTCTTCCTTTCTTCTTTCACTCCCCTCCCTTATTCCTTCCCTTAGGCGGCGCGGTTCAGGTGTCCGCCGAGATGTGGGACAGATACTGCGCCACTTTCCCCAACAACCAATTTTCATTTCATTTTCACCAAAAGGAAGAGGTGCGTTTATTATGCAAGGGGAAAAAACTAATTACGTTTGACACCAGGAGCTTAAACTGTAATCAGAGCTCCAATGCTGAGTAAGGTTTTTAATCTCAGCTGGACACTAATATGTAACACCTCTGGTACGCACAGTGCGCGCCACAGTGTTTCTACCCTTGTTCTGCGCTGCTAAATATACATTCTTGCAACAGCTCTCGTATTCTTCAAGCGCCTCCACTTGTATACAAGTGTGCCCTCTAAACGTACGCCTATCTCGTCAAAAATCGCAAGTGAGGACAAAGGATGAATAGATTGGACGGGTCAAGCCTGTTAGACATGTTGTCCCTGGTGTTCTTAAGCGCTTTGGCCCATGAGACAACTTCCTTTCAAGTATGCCATCTGTAACAAGGATTACTTTCAAACAAAGAGCTGAATGCGATGTCGACGCCACTGCTCACGTCCATGCGTTGCTTAGCAGTAAAGGTTATCTGCTGCCATGTTCGGTAATTGACCTTTGGTCTAGCTGCATTACCCTCTATTTCCGTCCCAATTTTTCCTTTACACTATTGCACACATACAGTGTTTAGTTGACCGGAACTTCTATAAGCGCCAATTTATAACCGATAACTTATCTGAAAGTTCGGGCTCTTCCGTGCGGATCGTTCCTGCCACGTGATAAAACGAACGAATAAGAGATCACAAATATTGGCCCAGAATAAACAAGGCGTCGGAAATGTAATATTTGATGCCATAGAACCGGGTGCATGTCAAACTGTGCGCTTGATGTCATAAATTACGTTACGATCGACATTTTAATTACAGAGAAAATGTTTCCATCCTTCATGCCGTGGCTAACACACCACATTAACGTGGCCTCCATAGTTAATAAGCATAACTTTCTACCTACCGAGAATTCCTTGTCGACCATCTTGTAAGCCATTTCCGTCTCGTAGATGGTGTGGTAAAGAGGCAGGCAAGAGTCGAAACTCTGGAGAAGATAAAACATACGAACACAGATAATGACAGATAATGAAAGAAAAAAGACCATGCGCAAATTTCCAATAATTTTATCCAGGTGCTGCAATTCTTTATTATTTACCTGATTTCGGCAGGCGTAACGGATGTCCACAGAGGCCACACCGAGGTCGTGGAAGAAGGGCGCATAATCACTGTCTGACGCTAGATCCAAGAACCTGCAACAAAATTTGGTTTCGACATGTTCTGCAGAAACGGCAAAAACTCACTTGCTGTCATGTCATTTAATTTTTATTTGCACGCAAGGGGCATACATACTGCAAGGCATATGATGAAACATTTGCAAATAGCTAGCGGTGCCTTCATGCAGTTTATAAAGCTCCTGACGCCAAAGGAGCATCAGTCGGCATAGGGTTGAAAGCAATAATTTAGTACTCAGAAAAAGACACCGTTGGGCAATGACGTAAGCACTAAAAGTAAACTTACAGAAGTAACGATTTCAAAAGAACTCAATAGTCGTACCTCAATGACGAGCAATAAGCCTGACGTCATTGATGCACGAGTGCATTTTTTTTTTGTAACAAAAAGAGAGTTTGACGCGGCAGCGTTAATGGCTCCATTCAGCGGCTTCTCTGCACACACAGCCATTGTTCTTTTCTTCACATTCACATGTTTATTACAATTATCACAACGCAGTTTCTGCATTCTTGTCTTCGAACTCTTTCACACTGCAGTTTACAAACATAATGTTACTCTAATTAGTACCTCATTAATTAGCGCGTCTGGAGTTCATTCCATTAGTTGCCACATTACAAAGCCTCATATTAAGCCAAAACCACACACACACACACATCCCCCTTCCTTGTATCTAAACCAAGTCAACTTGCTTATGTGGCCTAGTCGGTAGCGTGCTTATGCAAAATCAATTACGTTATAAAGTTAAGTCGTTCGAGACTTCCGAATACCTTTAATTCACCAATACAAGTTCCCTTTTCATTTCCCTTTATTCCACACATACACGCATGACGTGGGTTTTTCAACACAACACAGGACGACGGTGCATATTCCGCTCAACGGGAGACTTAAAGCTTTCGCGTCGTTGGATAGCAGGTATGAATCTTAATAAGGTAGAACTTTGGGCTTGTTGGTGCGTCACTTTTGAAAAAAACATAGCGCATGAAGACAGGACATTGGAGAGACAAAACAGGACGAGCGCTCTTCCTGTGCGTCTCTGCTCTGTCCTGTCTTCATGCGCTATGTCTTTGTCAAAAGTTGAATAGCAGCGTTGCTTGCAGCATCGCATTCGGAAAAGGGTTACTGAGGGCCATTAATATCGCTTTTAGCGAAATCAGTTACATTGTTCTTCCTGCCTATATGGTTGCCGTGTGTTCGCCAGCAAAGACGAATTGTTCAAAATTTCATTTAAAACGATCTTTTGCCGCCACTCGTCGCAAACTCGTAACGTCAAGACCAGAAACGGAGTCCGTGACCAGCGTTTGGAAGTGAATGGCGATTTCGCAGTCTCAGAGATCCGCCCTAAAAAATAGGCCACGACTTCTCGGAAGTTTGAATGGGAATACCAGTATATCAGGTATTGACCTTTCCTAGCTTATAAAATCTGTTTTCAGTGAAAAAAAGCTTCTTTGTCGTCAGAACGAGGCAATGTATTGATATAGGAAAACACACACTTGCCGTGTCTCTATCAAAATGCGCTAAAAATAGAAAATGAAATGGAGACAAAAATATCTGAATAGTGGTGAAATCGGGACGGGAGGAAGTATTGAGAAGGAAGGCTATTGCTGCATTTTTTTACGCGTAATGATATCCATTTTGTTGTATAATAAAGCGCTGTTACATACCTGGGCTCGCTGTCGGGGTTATTGTACGAAGGAGAGTTCATAAGCCAGGTGTCGAACACAGAAGCCCTTCCGTCGGAAATTTCACTTTTGTCGGGATTAGGAACCTACCGACAAAGCGATCATCAAGAGAGAATGCATGACGTGAATAACAAAGGTGTAAATGCTTCAAAAGAGCAAAGTCATGTTTTTATTATCTACTTCAAACATTTCTACGTTTTTGAAAGAAATTTAGGCGATTTCCCCCGGGCTAGAATAACATCAAACTACTTGTGAAATTCTATGAAACACATACGGCGACATTTGTCCTTGGTGTCTCATTTATTTTATTCCTTGCGACTGCCCTGTCACCCCCCACCCTCCCTCCCCGTCAAAAGAAGTTAGAGCTGCAGTGTATCATCTCCTGCAGTAAATAAAATATGCAGCAGTGACGGGTTTAATGCCGCAATGAGCGCGGCGTTTCGACGTACTCTGTTGTTGCGACTGTAGGAAGAATGAAAATAAAAGTGAACGGGCCTGCCTGCTGGCTCAAGCCGAACCGCAATCGCTGCCACGTGCACATAGTAGGAGAGTTGACATATGAGAGGAAAGATTTACTCTCTGCCCCATAAGTGCATTAGTACCAGGACCACATATAAAACATGACTGCAGGTGGCGCTTCTCGAAATTGCTGCGATGGCTTAGACAGACCGCCCTACCTCTTCTCCCTTAAGTAAAAAAATGGCGGAGAGAATTTCGTGGACAAAAATTCGCCAGCCGTGTTTAGAAGAAAATAAATTGAAAACGTCAATATGACCATTAAAAGCACACCAGCCTTAGCATATAATACCAATGCGTGCAGGAAGACCGACAAGAGCGCCGATTAGAGCCCGCCTTTACATTCGACACATGCCGGTAATAAACACCTTTTAGCATACTGTATACCGTGTTACCGTGAGCCCGCGCGCCATCAATGCGCATGCGCAAATCGCCTTGAGGGCACCAGATGGCGCCAGGTACCCGACAGCTGCGCGGACGCCTGAGTCACCGGGTCAGCGCGTGCGCACTGGTGGTGGGCGGTCTCCCGGTACTCCGGCAGCGGTAACGGTAACACGTTACACGGTATGCTAAAGGTGTCTACTGTCACGCTGTCGCCACGCTCTCTGAATTTCCCTGAGCTTTCCTTCTGCAGTGCACGTGACTCGCCAACGCGCCTTTGTGCACGCTTTCCTGTTTTCACCACCCCCTTTGCCGGTATGAGTAAGGAGACGATTTCTTCGGTGTGCCACCTGCGGGCATAGCGGCTACAATTTTATACCAGCGCTTTTGATTAAAGTCACTGTTCCAGTGACTTTACCTCTGATTACGTCGAGACGCCATCTATCGGGCGTTCCACCCATTTAAATTTATCAGTAGCATGCTCTTCCGTCAGCAGTGCCGGCTTTCCTGTTTATTTTGCTCCTTGTCATGATGTACCCGCCGCGGTGGCTCAGTGGTTAGGGCGCTCTGCTACTGATCCGGAGTTCCAGGGCTCGAACCCGACCGCGGCGGCCGCGTTTTGATGAAGGGAAAACGCAAAGGCGCCCGTGTGCTGCGATGTCAGTGCACGTTAAAGATCCCCAGGTGGTCGAAATTATTCCGGAGCCCTCCACTACGGCACCTCTTTCTCCCTTTCTTTTCTCAGTGCCTCCTTTATCCCTTCCCTTACGGCGCGGTTCGGGTTTCGGCCGATATGTGAGACAGATACTGCGCCATTTCTTTTCCCCCAAAAAACAATTTTCATTTTTCATGATGTCATCTCCCAACCTTCTTTGCCGATTCCCACACCAAGTGGGCGAGCAAGGGGCTGGCGGATACTTCCAGCGTTCCGTTCCCTTGCACAGCGATGTCGACGTTGACGTAGGCAACAGCCTGGTGGCTCAGCTGCACACGGTGTTGCTGCACAGAATGCACATACTTTAAGATGGGGGAAGCACGAGGCTTTGGCGCATGTGGAAACACTAGGAACGCTAGCGTCCCCTTCTTAGTGGGCAATTATCATGTAACCTTTAATATTGCAGGAGTTATTGCATTCGGCCTTTGGACAAGAAACAAAGCAGGGCTGATTGGAAAAAAAATTATTTACATATGTACACAGGCCGAGGTTACCGGATACATTGACATTCACAAGTAGGCATGACGCTAAGCATGTAAGGCGAGCCAATTAAAGAGGTACCATAAGCAGCTTTGGGCAACTAACAGGAATTGCTTGTGAGCGATTTAAGACGTTAAAACATACCTATTCACAGAAGAGTGAAACAGCAATAATCTGACACGGAAGAAAAGGCGATCTTAGCGCCAGCTTGGTCTAAAGACCAGAACAAGACGATCGTTTTTAACAGAAATGAATGGGCACGACCATTGCCGGAGGAACTCTTCCTCTCCCAAGAAAAAGAGTTCCTCTGACACGAAACCGATCAGCTCCCTTCGAAGACGGCCAAGTGCTGGCCACACAGCGCGGCGTCGAAAGCCACCAGCGACCGCGGTGCATCGATTGCGCCATAAACAAAAAGCAGAGCTTACTGCGAGGAAAGTACAGCACAGACCTCTGCAGTCTGCATAACGTGTGACATGAGAGGTTAAAATTAGATTAGACACGGTGGGAACCGAAAAAATAGAATCAGCAATCAACTGTCACTATGGTACTAGAGTTACCTATGCGAGAAAGCTGCAAATCGCGCGAGTTGGAGCAGGTGCTAAAATTAAAAATGAAATTGTGTAAGTAAGGGCTTCGATCAAGAAATTAGCACTACGTGTACACGCATTAGCCACACGACATCGTGACAGACTACCGCGCTAGCAATGGTCTGCCAAGTTGATTTTTATTTCGGTATGGAAACATGGCGGGATAAAAGTCATTTGAGGTCAAAAGTGGGGTTGATTGGCGAATGATCTTGCGGCGAAGGACAGCGCTTACATGAAATTGAATGAGCAAGTCGAGAAGCCACCTAGGGGGTGTGCCACCCCTATCAAGCCGGGTTAAGTCAGCGTCATGTTCCCGCTCTCCTCTGTCTCGTGCAGGTCCTGTTTCTCGCTGCAAGACCTTGTTAAGTGTTGCAGCAGTTTTACGGAGCGAAAACGCTATGCCTTACTAGTTGGTCAAACCTTGTGTGACAGTGAAAAAAAAAGGCAGACTTCACATCCTTCTGTACAGTTATTTGTGCTCCATGCGGTGCAGGCTCGGCAATTTTATTTCTTTCTTTTTTTCTGCCCACTCTAATTTATGCACAGCAGAGTGGAATTGCTGATCAGGAAAAACAATGTTACGAGGACGGAAAACGCACACTTACCTCGACCCACTCCTGCGAACCGATGAGACCAAACTCTTCAGATCCCCAGCTGCAGAACACCAGCGTGCGTCGGGGTCTCCAGCCTAGGCGGAGGGTAGAGTTTGCAGAATAATGCGCCCCCTCAGATATGAAAATTTGTGCAACCGCATCAAATAAACAATGATAAAGAAAGGAAGAAAACTAACATGTGGCCCTGTTTCTTCATGCCTGTGTACTCGTTTGTTTGCGCGGTTGCAAAGTTCATTCTACACCGAGCCACAAACTAGTCCACGTGCTTATAAAAATAACTGACATCGCTTTACTGGATAAAGTCATAAAAGGGTTTAAAAAATTTTGTCGGGATTGAGGAGAGAAAACTGAAGGCATCTTCGCCCACCTGAGCATTTCTTTACCACTCCGAACGATTTTAATGCTGATTGCTACTAAGTAACGCTTTTCCGCCATTTTATCTATCACACTGCGTCGCCCCTTAGGTCTTTCTGCTTACGCGACCGTGTACTGAGTTCCAGCATCGTCAAGCCAATGGCGATGTGGGTAAAAGGTACATAAATAGGTAAATAAATAAATAGAATGGGTGAAGGGGCTGAGCAGCTGCCTGGTCTAGGCCAGCCAGATTAGGAGAGAGGAAACACGCTCTTTAACAAACAAACAATTTTGGCCGACGTGTAAAACGACCGACATGATACCCTGTTTTGGGTAGATGTCATACAGAGAGAAATGCGGCAATAGAAGGGTGCAGAAAGAAGTGTACTCCAGCGATTACTTGCCTTGCTTCGCCAGCTTCCCGTAGGCTTCGGCCATAGCCATCAATGCCACTGTGCCACTGACAGGGTCGAACGCTCCCGGAGTCCACGCGTCGCGATGGTTTCCCACCAGAACCAGTTTCTCTAGAATAAAATAGTAATGAAATGAAGAAAAGAAGATCCTCGTGGCACGCTCGAGCATCAATGTAATCCCCTGCACGGCAGCTGACTTTGCCGCCGTTAAACTTGGGCTGCCAGTAAGTAAGGACCTGCTAAACTTCTGACTTCCGTAGCTGACCTCGTGTTGCAAAGTCTTTGGAGCGATGTACCGTCTAGCACGATTGGAAGATTATCGGGGCAATTTAAGGTAATTAATGTTTGTTCCGGCTTGCCGGCCGCTTAGCCTCCAATAAAAATGACAGTGTACGACAGCAGAATCCCTTCGGTTAGCTAAGCCGAAGTATTCCCAGGAATACGTAGGTTCGTACGTTAAGTATTCCCACGTAAGCGTAGTATTCCTACGCGAGCTGAAATGGAGTGATAATCTGAAGTGATCCCCTTCAAATCGCAACAGCATTATAGCAGACTTGTTCTTGGAAGAGGCATACAAAACCAATGTTTCTTTCTATTCTCTAGTGCGAAGAGATGGCAAAGAAGTGGCAAAGGCGGCGCTAGGCACTGTTCGGGTTTGAATCCTGTTCCATAATGGCTTTTTATTAGAAAAACAAAGTGCGAAGATAATGGCAGACATCAAATCGACAGTTTTGTGAGCTAATGTCTTTACATGTTGGTATGTCGTATGTTAGTTCGGGCATGCTGTACTGGTGCCATTGTCTTAGCGAACCGTCGATGTCTTTACAACTGCATAGCAACTATGGGGCTTGGTCTTAAAAAGAAAAGATAAATGTCCCAGTACAGTACGTTCCACGACGTATTCAACTGCCTCGAGCAACTGCACAGCAAAACCATACAAAGGCAAGCGCTTGGCTCCGTTGACAGCGAGGCAGAGGGCAGTTCGTGTATAATGGAAGACACATATATCGGCCTAGGCTATAATTCGCAGGCCTGCATCTGCTTCGGGAAGAGCAGCAACTCGCACATCTATGATGCGGTAAAGGACATTGTAATTATGTCGTCGATAACACCAGCAGTCATGTTGACAGTGGCAAAAGTCCGCCGATTTCTCGCGTTTCAGGCCGAAAATGTGCCCCTCAACCTGCATAAAAGCAGCACAGTCCGCAAGAGAGCGCTGGACGCCTGGTTCTGGAAGCAAACGAGCATTGTATGAAATTGTTTCTACTGATCTTTCAAGCCGGCTAGTACTTTGACGCAAAATTTGTTAAAATCATCTGTCGAGGGAAGTAAATATTGCATGTATTTGTGCACAAAACGCACTGTTTGAACCGCTGTACTCGGCACATATATTATTTACTTTGAAATATTATTTTATCAGCAACTTCTGTGAGCTACAGCACAGAAATTCCAGCACTGCATAGCTGTGTTGTGCATTCATTGGCACAGAGTCGCATTGTCATGCTCCATTGTGTGGGTTGTCGCCGAGTTAATGCTGTCCTTGTCAGTGCTGTCACTATGAGTGTTGATCATCAGTGCTACGTGCATTGTGACCCTGTATTGCCTTGCAGTGCAACACAGCACATACGCACTGGCCACAGCATTGGCGGTAACGACGGCGCCGCCAGAAGGCGTTGTAATCATGCTGACAATGCTGTCAATCAGCCGGACATGGCCGGGCAAGCACAGTCAATATGACTCATGAAATCTTCCAGCGCGCATGCGACGCTAAGCTACGAAGTGCCTCACGCGACTGCAAAACTGTAAGAGTGAGGTGCTGTGAAAAGCGAGGTCAGTGAAATATTTCAAATGCTTATCTGTACGAACACCTCGGCCGAAAACACCAGTTGGTTTGCCATGCGTCTCTGCCATTCTCTAAAAAGATGCGTGAAATAAAATTAGTGCCGATACAAACATGTTGCTGGGGATATTTCTTGCATATTAAAGGATGATAATGTTTTTATACTAAAAAAATCCTCAATGAAGTATGGGCACTATTTGTAAGCGGTAAAAACATTACCCGAGCCATAAACATGCATCGGGCTTACCAGGTTCTTCGGTTCCCGTAATTTTGCCGACAACGTTGTAAGTCATCGCCAGGCCGTTCTTGAGGTGGACCTCAAGCTTCATTTCCCTAAAGAGTGTAAAGAGGTAATGGTTACACAAGTCCATGCGATCGAGCTTTGATCGAGCTTCCCCTATTTAACTGAAGACTGTGAAAAAGGAAAGCTATAGTCATAACGTTACAGAAATGAATTCCCCCTGCCTGCTAGCCTAAATAGAAGTCACTGCACGACTTAAGAAAAACATAAAGCCTTGTCGTGTTTTTTTGTAACTAGTCCTTGTACCAATGTGAACCGCTCCAACATGAACATGACAAAGCAACTAGCCGCCATTACAGCATTGCTTATGTAAATAAAGTAGCGATTAGCAGAGCCGATGAACCAATAGAACGGGTTTTGCGCAGTACAGGGATGCGCTTATTTAATGAAACTTCTTCGCACAGGCAGGCTCCTTCACAGCGCTTAGAGTGGTTAACTATATAAAGACAGACACTCTGTCACTAATGGTGTTTCACCCGCTACAAAGTGTAAGTGGCTTTGACGTTTCGTTGCTGGTACCAAGGTCACGGGTTCGATTCCAGCCACGGTGGCTGTTTTTAATTGGAGGTGAAATAAAAAAATACCATGTGATGTGCGCTTTCAGCGCCAGTTAAAGAACATGCTCTGAATTAATTCGCAACCGTCCACTACGGTGCTCCTCACAACCCATGTTACGTTTCGGACGTTAGAATCCTCAGCTTAAAATTTAAAATAAAGTGCGTCTCAGAACGTGGTCGTAATAAAATACCTCGCTGTTTTGCCCATGAAAGGTAGCTCGATGTGAATTATTAGTGCCGCGCTTCAATGAAGGCCAAACGCTAAAGACGCCCGTGTGCTGTGCGATGTCAGTGCACGGTAAAGATCCCCAGGTGGTCGAAATTATTCCGGAGCCCTCCACTACGGCACCTCTCTCTTCCTTTCTGCTTTCAGTCCTTCCTTTATCTCTTCTGCCAAAGCACAGTTCAGGTGTCCGCCGAGATGCGAGCCAGATACTGCGCCATTTCCTTTCCCCAAAAACCAATTTTCAGAAGAAATAATAATTGGTTTTTGGTGGAATGGAAATGGCGCAGTATCTGTCTCATATATCGTTGGACACCTGAACCGCGCCGTAAGAGAAGGGATAAAGGAGGGAGTGAAAGAAGATAGGAACGAATAGGTCCGTAGTGGAGGGCTCCGGAATAATTTCGACCACCTGGGGATCTTTAACGTGCACTGACATCGCACAGCACACGGGATTGAAAAATTGGTTTTTGGGCAAAGGAAATGGCGCAGTATCTGCCTCACATATCGCAGCCTGAACCGCTCGTATGGGAAGGGATAAAGGACGGCGATAACGAGGTGTCGTAGTGGAGGGCTCCGGAATAATTCGACCACATGGGGATCTAGGGCCCCGCCGCGGTGGCTGAGTGGTTAGGGCGCTCGACTACAGATCCGGAGTTCCCGGGTTCGATCCCGACCGCGGCGGCTGCGTTTTTATAGAGGAAAAACGCTAAGGCGCCCGTGTGCTGTGCGATGTCAGTGCACGTTAAAGATCCCCAGGTGGTCGAAGTTATTCCGGAGCCCTCCACTACGGCACCTATTCTTCCTTTCTTCTTTCACTCCCTCCTTTATCCCTTCCCTTACGGCGCGGTTCAGGTGTCCAACGATATATGAGACAGATACTGCGCCATTTCCTTTCCCGAAAAACGAAGTATTATTCATGGGGATCTAGGGCGCTCGGCTACTGATCCGGAGTACCCGGGTTCGAACCCGACTGCGGCGGCCGCGTTTCATTGGAGGCGAAACGTAAAGACGCCCGTGTGCTGTGCGATGTCAGTGTACGTAAAGACTCTCAGGTGGTCGAATTATTCCGGATCCCTTCACTACGTCACCTCTGTCTGCTTTCTCTACCTCCTTTATTCCTTCCTTTACGGCGCGGTTCATCTGTCCGCCGAAATGTGAGAGAAATACTGCGCCATTTCCTTTCCCGAACAACCAATTTTCCAATTTACAGTGCCTTCGTGCAGTGAAAATGTTTGCGGCATGTTCCAGAAACAGGCTTTTATTTATACTAAGCTCACCTAAATGATGTAGAAGACACACTGCTTTAAGGAAAGCTTTAGGGGTGATTCGTTTCCATCGGTCGCCAGTGGAGGACGGAACGAGGGTTGTGTTTATTTTATATGAAGAACAAAGATTCTAGGAAGCAATGTTCTCCCATGCAGATTATCATTTCCGTGAGAAAACATGGTCACAGACGTTAGAACAAATCAAAACATAAGCCGTGCATGTTGGAAGCATTCCTTCTTGAAGTCGTGTGTGGTGCAAAATGAAAGAAGAAAGTCGGTTGCACAAAAAAGGTTTCTTCGCCGTTTGAATGCCTGTTGGCGCATGTGCCTCCAATGTATGAAAATGCACCCTAGAAGGTAAATGCATGAAAGGAATGCTCTGGAATGCGAGCAGTTTATGCGCACGGATCTGAACTCGCACTGCTTTCATCTGTGTAGACTTAAATAAGCGAGAAACTGGCATAATTCACGTTACGGCGCAATACAAAAGAGATATATTGGTCATCACTCTTAAAAGACACGAGTTTCAGCGCATGACAATGGTACTGACAGCTGTCGTTTCTGCTTGAATATGCCGTTCGTCCCTTCGCATTTAAAACTCGGCTTTCAGCGAGAATGTTGGCGCGATGCAGATGCTGGAGCAGAAAACTTATAAGCACGGAAAATTGCGCGTAATTTGTGGCCTTCTTTGATTTAAGCGAAATGCACATATAAGAGGATTTTATTTTTCGGACAGAAGTCATTAACGTACTTGGCATCAGTAAAACCAGGCCCGAGGTGATAGGCTGCGATATCCAAATCTCCAGTCCATTCCTCTGGCGCCACCGGTCCTGTAAGACGTCTGGAAAGGAGGACGGCACGGTAAAGTTTGCAGAAACGTTAACCGCTGGGAAAACTCTTTCCTTGCACCACTTTCACAGTGCCCTATAGCTCGACTGCGTTTCAATGGGAGCATGAATTTAACGTCTCCCTTCTGCTGAGGGACATTCGAAAGTCATTTGCGATGCCTCGCCACACTAAAATGAACGTCAACTATAAATATCATTGAAAATAGGCGTGTATTGCTCGAAAGGTTTTATCTGACACTTCCTAATCGCTGAAGTTTCGCGGGTATACAGTTTCATGGGTCTACAGCACTGGAGTGCGGTGTCCTCCTTTTTCAGAGCTCCACACCACAAAAACAAATGGTAGATCTCTATGCACAACGCAAATGACGTCATCAGCGCGGTTTGACTCAGTTGCTCGGCGCCGGAAGATGGCGCACCCCCGAGACAGCACAAGAGGCTGGAGCAAAGGCAGCCAATCACGGACCGAAGAGCCGACTCGGACCAGAGACGACAATAACTGGCACCACAGCCAACAACCATTGAATGCAAGCCTACCTTGTCCTTGGTCACTAATAGGTTGCCAACTCTTCATATCTGTAAGTTCTGTGCCCTATGCTGAAGAAGGCCTTTGTCTGCCATGACGATACGAATGCAGTCAACTATGAGCTGAGTGATACACATTCTCGTTCCATGCCAATTGATACAAACCACAAGCCATATGCGGCCACATTAAGATAGTTTTAAACCATAGTTATCAGTCATTTTTCAGCATTGTTTTGCAGATGACTGCTTATGTTAAGAATCTTAGGTTTACTATGATGCAACAGTGATCGTAAAATAATTTAATACGTAAGAATATTGCAATCGGAGTTAAACGCTAGCTTTTAAATTTAAACCGCCTAAGTGAATAAGAGATACCGCGGCGAGGAAGTTCTTTCCCAAATTTTTACTGTCGAAATTCCAGAGCTTTCACTTACAGAATGATTACTTTTTATGAGAATCCTCAGCGTACAAACAAATTAGAGAATAGCGCATGGATCTGCTAGCTATTGGAAACTCTAATGTTCTTGAGATGCGTGTGCTGAGGAAGAAATTGATTGCAGGGCTTGGTGGCGGCCTAGTCACCTAACATTGGTACCAGCGGATGGAGGAGACGTATCCCCGATACTTGCAGGAATTTCAGGAGATAACTGCCTTGTGACTGCGGAGATATCACTTCTTTTTTCGCAAGGCAGCACTCTGTAATCCGGTTCAGCCGACTATACTTGGAACGCAGTAATACTCAATGTTGGACTAAGCAGGTAGAAGCGGTACTGAAACACATAATGAAGCATGGCTTCCAGTATCAACCTAAAACAGCGCAAAGACAGCACAAAAAGAGAGAGACAGACGGCAGCGCTGTCACAGCTGTGTTCTGAGGGAAAAAGGATTGTTTCACATAGGATACTTTCTGTCCTTTCAGAACACAGCTATGACCGCGTTTCGGGCAGTCTCATCCTTGTTGTCCCGTCGAAGCGCCGTTTTCAACGCTGTTTTTCATTGACGGGTTCAAGCACTTGTATTGCGTTGCAGTGCCAACATGCGTGGCTTTTTACCAAGGCCTAAGAGCACATTTTAGCACTAAACGAAATGCAATGGGCGCCTTACCTTAGTATCTGGGCTGCCTCTTCGAAGGACGCCGTGAAGGCCGGTATGCCGGGGAGTCGGGACTCCCGGAGGGGTATCCTGAAAGCGTCCTCTTGACAGATTGCACAAGGTACAGGTCGGCTGATGCAGAAGTGAATGTTACAGTACACTTTTGAAGCGCGCAACGTTCTCTGAGACCTGTTACTGAGGAGCAATGGAGCCGGGATAAGTCTTCACTCAGAGTGCCGACGTAGATATTTTGGCTCTAGTTATGTCTTTCAATTGGTACATGCCCACATCCGAACTCACCATGTCAGACATGCAGTTTCAGTGATCACTACATCAAGCGATATAAGCTAATGTTTGAGAGGACTAAAGAGACTTTCTTAAGATTACAGGATTAGACTGAATGGCATCCCGGTAGTCCGACTTTTCCTCTTTTCTCGGCATTTTTTTGCATGCGTAACCGAAATAAGTACCCCTGCCGCGAAAAACAGGTAATCACAAGCCGTCATGATATCCCTGTCGCTGCGATTTTATGTCCGGTGAAGATCGAATAGGTTGTCGCTAAGGGTACTCTTGCTGGGTAATCAACTGCCACTTGGTTCAAAGACCATTGGTAATAGTGATCACACGAGGTACAAATGAGACACTGGTATCATTGCGACCATATCTTAAGTATATCTGCACACCCGGATAATGTGGCTCATACAGCGGGATAAAACACAGCACTGGAAGTCATGACTTCGGTAAGGCCATGGTCGTGCTACCCTGCAGATACGTAGTTTGAACGATCAGAGCAGATTTGAGAAATCAGAACTTTGAAATGACTTTTGAAACACCCTTACCCGAAACCATCTCTTGTTTGTCACTGAACGTTTCCTTCTCGTTAGATAATCAATTAATAAATAAATAAAAGGAAATTACCAGTGTGCCAAAAGGTGCAGGCATGAAAGTGATCGGGCGATGCCCACGCCGCAAATCCTTTCGTTAGTCTAAAAACCTCAGTTTATAATTAAAGGAAATCGCAGCGATGCTCTATTAATTACTAAATGTTTTGAAGTGCGGTTTGGCTCGTAAATTCAGTTCTTAAATCGGCCGCTGCCGCAAGGTGTTCAAATAAACTTCCATATTAAAACCCTCCGGCAAATCGTAATCGGTTCTGTTAAATAGTTGCAAAACATGTTTCTCGGAGTATTCAGTTTCTATGAATTTGCGTCATGCACTTTTCAGGCATGTCATTAACGTAGTCTCAAAACTAAAAAGCGAATGCGCGTCTTTACACCTCAGCCCCGACAAACCGAAGAATCAAAATCGTCCTGGGAGCTAGTTAGGCCTCAGACTCACGTGTATAAGATAACAATTTTGCGCGATGTTGTTAAACAATTAACCTTGCTGCCGTTCCCTACAGTTTCCGAAATAAACTGAAGCGTTATAATCTCATGGCTTACGATGCTCCAGATGTCTTAACAAAGGGGCGAAGGAAAGGCAAAGACAATAAGCTATATGTACAGCTTTAACCAGATGTTGTCGAGCCACTGAATTTGCTTTTAGGGCCAGTAGAGGGTCATCATTTAACGCCATAGCGAAAATTATATAGCTGAGAAGGGGAAAGCTGGCCCTTGTTCTTCTTCGTCTCCACTTTTGGGTGCTTAAGCGCTGAACTACAACGATCAAACGGACACTTCATGGCCTGAATGTTTTCAGCGAAGGATGTACTTCGAACCCACTAACGTAAACAGAGAATTTCTATTCACTTGCGGAGTAATTTCAGCGGCTTAGCAAAGCGCGCTAACCTGTGGATGGGTAGACAGGTGTAAGTGGGTCTCCATTGATGAGGGAAAGAGTCCCGGAGCTGACAGCCGACGCAGGCAGCGACATCGACTCGGGAAACGGCCGCTGAGGCTGAAGTGCGTAGTCGGCCGGGTCAGGGTAGAGGATCACTGCTGAGGCACCCCGTGATTCCGCTTCCCTTACCTGAGTAAAATAGTTTAATCAATAAGCGAATAAATTAAAAAAGTAACAAAAATAAGCAGCTGAAAAATAAAACTAATCTAATGCATTTAACACATAAAACACATCACACACAAAAAAAGATGAAAGCGGAAAGCTTTGAATAACTTATCTGTCTTCACAAATCCAGCTGTCATTTCGTCTCAAGTATAGGTTGTCTATTCAGCGTTTTCGCTCAGTAGCAATTGATTGAAATTACTGTCTTTCATATGTTCGTTTAAATGGTGATAATTAGTAGAATGCAAGTATGGAGAATCCACATTTATGCTTGCTACACACGACTGCAAAACTGCACGGTGTATGTGTCACTACGGAAACAGGAACTGGCGTTATTTTTTAACCACCAAGATGACGTCACGTATAGGGCATGGTACATGTTGTTGTGATTCAACGAAAACAGCAGGAGTATACCTGCTCTGCCGCAGGAGGCCAACATCTCCGGCGCATGCATTTGATTAAAAAGGAATACGCCGCAAGGTACGCAAGTGTGTGGGCATCCCTGAAGGCTTGCCAGGCACTTCACCACTTTCTGAAGGCGTCATTCTGGTGCGGGGAGTTGCGACTTTGCCCCACGAATGTCGTTAACTTGAGTCCTCGATTAAGTGTTCATCTATCTTTTTCTCCTTAACATATATCCGTTTCCCAGAGCGGGATAGCGAACGAACTATTTTTTTTGCTTAAAGATCACTCAGGAGACCACTTATAAATTTTTATTGTCAGTAAAAGCATTTTTGTTTTGCTTTCCGTCTCTGCTAACGTTTACTCGGCATCAAAATACGTTTTTATTGCTGAGAAAATCAGTATTAAATATCATGTGTTTTTTGCCTCTCGATTAAAAACCGTTATCCATGGTGTAAAAAACTACTTTACCACCGACAGGCGGAGGATGCTGGTGTAATGTAGCTTTGAAGACCAATTAAAAAACAAACAAATATTATTGACGTCGCCACAGTTGGTTAGCGAGGAGGGCGTGTAACGGAAACATTGGCATCTTAATTTTTATCGTTTTAGCGTATATGAAACGTCTGATTCCCGTAAAAGTGGTCTTTTCTTCAGAAGGACGCGGTAATGTACTGATAAAAACCAGGTTCAGTTTCTACTAAGAGTCCCATTAGCCCCTTCGCTTTGCCACTTTCCCTGCCTCCCTTCTGCATAAGTAAAAACAGCATGGCTCCGCTCGATGGATTCGTTCATTACGATGGTTTTGCCTGTCCGCCGTTGCGTTCACAGAAGCAGCTGCCGCTGTAACCATCACCTTATTTCCTCGAAATACGCGGCCGAAGCGTATGACGGCGATCTTTCCCGTAACATTGATGCCAGAGTCGCGCAGATAATTGAAGTCCTCGGGACGACCGTAGTTGGCGTAGACCACCTCGGCCTGCAGAAAGAAAATGAGAAAAAAAGAATTCAGGAAAATTTTCAAAATGAGGACCATGAGAATGGTTTTCACTCGCTAATTGTGTCGAAAAGCAATGACTAAACAATTTTAGTTGTCATTTACAGCGGCACCAACAAAGTCCAATTCAGGTTTAAGGAGAAAGTGGATGAGGAGAAACCGTTTGCTCCTTTATCATGAAGTGTCATGTTCTGCTTCAGACTGCAATAAATTAGCTATCCTGACACCATTAAACGGGAAAAGAACAATTCAAGTGGTAAGAGAAGAATTTGTCCAAAGTAGGCTAAATGACCGCAGGCTGTGTTCCAAACTTGAGATGCGCCGTGAGTTGCGAATTCAGCCACGGTATTACTTTGCACGTCTATGAGCCAAATACACGAAATTTCAACTTTGCCACCATGTCTGATGGTGACTATATGTCATGATAACGAGAGCGGGAACTCATTGCGTTGCAGACACAATGACAGTAACGTGCAATATGCCTTCCAGTGTAGCATTTGTCTTAATACTAAGAAGTACTCATTTGTACTTTGAAGTGCAATAATAACTCTCAAATAATGAATAGCCAAGAATCTGCGAGAATAATTTGCAAAAAAAATGTCGCGGTTAAGAGTAAGCTGTGCTATATAACACAAGTTTTTCGACACCCAAACGTACTTAGTTTTCCTGTTAAAATTAACCCTCGTATCACCATCAGACTTGCACCATAGTCCTTTCTCAACAGACTAGTAAAAAATGATACTTTCGAATGTTAGATGAAGCGTACATGTGCTTTGTGAACAATACTTGTACAGAAATTCCATTTGCGCCAATGACTGCAGAAAACGTTATGACTAGGAGCTCGAGCTTTATGTGTTCACCAGATAAAGGTCAACTGAGTTTTCACCAAAAGATCGAATTGGCTCTCGCACAATGTTCTCGTACCGCCAAATTTCCGCCATTTTACAACTCGCTGCGAGCCTAGCAGACAAAACTAAATCAAATGACTTGTAGTTCTGAAAATCGCTCATGCTCACCACGACTGGAGTGCTTCCAGTGCCTGCCGAGTAGGCCAAGTATGGTTCGACAGAGCCGCTCTTCTGCCTTGTGACTGAATACACCACTTTTCCTTGCCCATCAATGATGGATATCTGCAATGAAGCAAATACATTAATTTCGCTCATTAAAAAATAATACACGTGTGAGGCAGTTTTCAAACATCTCCATGGCAGAATGTGACTGAAAACGCCTAGAGATATGACGGTCAAAAAAAAAAATAGAGCATTTATAGGATAACTAGGCAATTTAGTACAATTCTAAGGGAAAAAAAGGGCAATTTGGAAAGCAGCGTGCAAGAATAAAGCTTAAGGTGAAAACCACTACATCTCTGTGTTTTATTGTAATGTACAAATGTTTCATAAAAAAGCAGAAGATTTCTTAGGACTTACGTTGGAGATTCTTTCAATAAGCACGGTTTAAGACCAGATCAGACTCGATGACCACGTCAGAGATATTTTGCATTATGAACAAATTAATTGCAGAAAAGGAAACCCTGAAATCATTGCCAGGGGAAAGTGGATAACGGTACTGATATTACTAATAATTAATTGGAATAAATAAATGACTGAATATAGCCATTACTAAATGATATGCATTGAACTCAAGAAAAAGCTAGGCGAAAAAAGAAGAGCGTTTCTAGAAAGAGAACAAATAAATTGCATTTCCTTTTGAGAAACGCGTGTGGTCCTTGTACTACATGCAAAGGGTACCTGGCTGTGTCGGTCCGGATCCGGGTGTGAAAAGTAAGATTTGTAAGGAGTCAGGTGAACGTCTTCGAGGCCCTGGCTTCTCCACAGTTTGGCCACGTACTCGGCCGACGTCTTGTCGCCTTCGGTGCCGCCCAATTTAGGCATTTCGACGAACGTCCTGCGCATGAAGTAGGCCACAATAAGTGCCTTCAGAGCTGCTGGCGGTAGGCCCCTCAGGGCCAACATTATACACGGAAAAAACGCGAACAGTTTCGAATAAAAATGATCCATATTAAATCATTGGCCATCACTGCAAGTTAAAGTGACGGCAACAAGGACGCTATGAAAGAGCATTACAGCACTTTTGCCTGGACTAAATAATTCATCACTATACAAAATCTGCTGTGAATATATCTATACGTTGTGTGTAGTACTCCTGAGCAAAAAGTGACGTACTAAAAAAAATTCTTAGCTAATTAACTAATATCTGTCATTTTCCTTTTGCTATGGTATTCAGCGAGATTTAACAGTTGTAAGAAACTGTCAGCTGATGTTACATACAGCCGCACCCAGTAGAAAAAAAACGACAGGAATCACACCCAAAAGACGACAGAATGTTATTTGTTTTGTCGCAACGACAGACTTTTCCGCAGTATTGTAGTTTCTTCTGTGGTAATGTGGTATTTATCTCTAGTATTTTATGTACGTTTGTCACTGCGACAAAGGACAACAAAACACTACAGAAAATTCTATTGTTACTTCAAAAATTTCCATTGTTACAAGTTCATGGCCAAAAATACTACAAAAGACGTTGAGACGGCAGAAAATTTTTCGTTGTGTTTGATAGGACGGAGCCTGATTCTGATCCTTACAAGGAGAACTTACGATACCCTGGAGGTTAAAACCTTCTGACGCTGAGAAATATTCTCATTCTCTCCTCTCAGGTCCTTCTAAGTACACAGGGGCCTCTAGTGCTGCACTAGAAGGATGAAAAGCAGACTCTGTGGCCTGATGATTTTTGACCAATAGCGCACTGCTAAATGCAGCTTTCTAAAATCGAGACTCAACAGCAGCAGTGCACAATACCACCCGACACAGAGGATGCACAGCAATAGCATTGATTTCTTATGGAAACATGAGGTAAAATACGAAAGGGAAAACATTCTACAGGACGTCGAAGAACGCAAAGTACGCATGCGTGAGCACGCTGTATTAGCAATTCATTGCAAGCCAAGGTAAGAACTAAAGATAGCCTTCATATCCAGTTTACTTGATGATGTGAGTTGCCGGAGGCGCGTAATTTAACAAAAAAGACAATTCCACACAGCTGTTAAAGCTGATAATCTACATAATCCCCCCCTAGAATCGTGGTTTCAGCGCACGCTTATAGGTGGCTGAGTGGTTATGGCGCTCGGCTGCTGACCCGAAAGACGCGGATTCGATCCCGGCCGCGGTGGTCGAGTTTCGATGGAGGCGAAATTCTAGAGGCCCGTGTGCTGTGCGAAGTCAGTGCACGTAAAAGAATCCCAGGTGGTCGAAATTTCCTGAGCTCTTCACTACGGCGTCCCTCATAGCCTGAGTCGGTTTGGGACGTTAAACCCCCATAAACCAAACCAGAGCACGCTTATATATATATATTAAAACTGAACCCAAAATCTAAACGAGCGTACACTGGGCTGAACATCAGTCGACGGATAACTTTTCACACTAGCTCTTATTTTTACTATCCGGTATTGCGTAGGAGAAATACGAAAAAAAAATAGTGGTGGATTAGCTGTGGATAAACCGGGAGTGACGCGATAGCTACAGCTGGCCGAGTGGAGCTTGGTCCGTTGAATTGCAAAGTCAGTCTTTCGCCGCTGCGTTTCGCTTGGCGTTCCTTCTTCATCTTCGTCCCACTTGACATGGCGCATGCGCACAGCTGTTGCAGCTCGATTTCATCAACCACGTGGCCGTGGCGCCACGCTGAAGGCTCGAAATGCTACTGTAATGTAGCTATCGCTACAATATACGAAAGGAGCAAATCGCCACTAGCTGCACTATATGACCTGTAGCATAAGTCGCCTTTTCTATTTTAAAACGCAAAAAGGTTCAGTTCAACTCCAATTAATTTGATACGATTACTATCCTTTAGACTACTGGCCCTTGGCCTAAAGATTTGGTGGCGACAGCAATGATCAGTGGTAATTGATTTCCGTTCTAATATCGTTGGCCTCAGATTGATTTCAATGGCTTATGGTGAAGTTTCGACCCGACGGTGACAATTAAGGAAGTTCAGCCAGCTGAAAGACCACCTAATTCTGTTAATATTTCACTGTTAAAGGCCCCTTTCAGCGTCTCATATAGCGGTGAAGATAACGTCATATATACTGACGGTGATTCGGCTTACCGCAGCACGGTTTCGTAGTCGTAGGTAGAGAGAAAATCCATGACATCATTTTCCACGCTTCTAACTTGGTCGGCTGTTTTAGTTTCCGGCATTCCAAGGTGGTCAGACTTTGAACTGCTTCCACCTCTGATGGCGAAGTGTCCCAGTAGGACGCCGAAAATGACGCCCAGCACGGAAATGGCCAAGCCGGAGGCGCAGCAGTACTTCCGGCTCACCATGTTTCCAAACCGGAAGTCTTCGGTGTAGCCGGAACTCATCTGTAGAGACCTCATGTCGTCGCCGGACTCAGCGTTCCTGCACAAATAATGTAGAACGAAGCTCAAAAATGGAGACTGCGGAAGGGACACGAGGGTGGACGTACCCAGAAATTCTAGAAAAAAACATTTTGAGCGGAAAACCGCTTATGAACGCAATTTTTAATATAATGGAAGATTTCACTATAACAATTAATATATCCGCAGATCACCCGACGGCAGTGTTGTATTTTTTCTCTATTCACGTTTTTGGTATCGCCAAAAGCGTTCGCCATTGGTTTTCTACAGCAGTCTTAAATATTAGATGCCATTGCTGGAAACACATTAAAAGAAAGATTTTGTTACATATCAAAATAATTAACCATTACCTTTAATATTTCCATAACAATGCCTTACAATTTTCTAGTTAAAAAAAATTTTGCCTGAGAAAGCTGGACTCGCATGGTTTAGCGCATGACAATTCTAAATTTTGCAAATAGCGATTTGTACACGCCTGTAAACGACACTGCATTTGTCTTATAATAGCTCTAAAACTAAAATGTCTTAACGCAGATAGGAAAACGCCTTTTATTCCATCCGAGGAGTTTTAACGTGCACCATGCAATCGAGTGAGTAATACGCAACCATAAACAATCTTTCGAAGGCTGTTCTTTCTGAAACTCTAAATTCGCTGGTTTCCTGGCCTGGCCTTGTATGTGCATTGCTGTAGGCAAAGCTTTCTTGCACTTTTCTGTCATTCTCAAAACAGCTCGAAGCTGACACAGGTGCCAGTCAGGGCAGCGGGAGCAAATTTTTAGTGCCTTGTAGTAACTTGACTAGCAAGAAGTGGGCGGTTAAGGAACGTACAGTGATTGCAAGCCTATTGTTTTTCTCACGGTTGTCGCATTGCATAGTAATACTATAAAGCGTTGCTTATAGTTGCTTATAGCGTTGCTTACAGGAATACAAACGCTTTTCAATGCGTTAGCATGAGAACATCCATTATAGCAAAAAGTGTCCGGCGTTGGCGGATGAAGTTTCGGTTGGTTGGAGGCAAGGTGGAGAGAGTAATCCTTCTCTCCACTTTCAGGGGATATCATGAAGGAATAGGGAAAGTGTTAGAGGGAAGAGGAAGAGGGTATGGGAGGCGACGTTTGGCGAGAGGGAAACCGCGGGCGCCAATCAGCGTCCAGGGGTGGGGAGAGTGGAGCGAAAGTACTGCGTGCCCCACGGCCACTGCGGCAGCGGTAGCTCCGTCAGTAGGGAGCAATAATGCTAATGCACATGCTCTGCAGCATAAATAGCAATGCCCATGTGCGATATTTTTTACTTAATATTACACGCCGAAGATTCGCCGCTTACATTCAGAAGCAGATGGAGAGTTTTGTTTACAAAGAAGAGCAGAAATCGGCGCGAGTTCTGGTTATAGATATGGCTCTTTCAGCTACTGCTCAGCACTGGGAAAGCGGGAATGGGGCGGAAAAAGAGGTACCATGAGTGACATTGTGGACAAAAGAGAGGTTTTAATACATGCAGGCACATTATCAACACACCGAGACTACAAATACCGGTTACAGACACGCGCAACGTAATATGCTGACGACACTGTCTTGCCAAGTAACTCAGGGGGGCGAATTATCGTGTATCATTGAGGTCCCTTGTAGGGATATATGTGTGCGTGATATCACGTGATGCTAGACTAGCAGTAAAGTCTGACTTAGTCTTCACCTTTAGCGTCCCATTAGACGAGCCTGTGCCGTACTACACAATATTCAACCTCCTTTGGTATTCTCTGCATCTGTACTCCCATACAAAAATGTCCTATGCCGGCTATAGGATTTTGACCCAAATAGGTATAGACCTTTCCTATTTCTGTCTATAGCTGTCTATACAAGCTGACATATTTTTCTATAGAGAGCTTAAGACAGTTGTATGGTTCCAAAGCTATAGCTTTAGTGGCATAGATTTCTCAATAGGTGGCAATAAGCACCTCTATGGGTGCTTATAGACGTTTATAAAAGGCCATAGACGGACATAGCTTTTTCCACAGACGCCCAGAGGACGTTATTGTATGGGCTAGAGGCCAACAGTTGTCTTTTCTTAGATGCCTACCCGCGGTTAATTTTTTTCGAGACTGTTCACTTCAGTTGAAATATCATCAAGTGGCGTTTTTTCTGTTGAATATCTGTTAAGCACGCTGTTAAATATCCGTCTTATAACGTTAGGCCAACACTTCCATCTACGGAGAGCGTTTACAAAGTTCGTTAAGTTGGCAACACAAATTTAAAACAGCCGAACACGGTATACGAACCAAAGTAAGCACAGTCCTCCTAGCTTTAGCGGAATATAAAAACTGTGTTCGACAAGGTTGCACGGAACACCGCTAGGGCATCAAAACAAAAATGACAGTGTCCAATGGGAACATGGGTGGAAAGCTTTGCTTCCTTCATGATCGGGAAGGTTGAAGTAGGGTCTCTAGTTGACGCACAGGCATTAATCTCCTTTCTGCATCTGAAGGGTCGCAATGCCAAGGAAATTCATGCCGAGATGACGGCAGTGTATGGTGACAATGCCTGAGAAAGAGACAGTATTCTGAAATAGCGGAGACGATTTAAATGCGATCGAACAAGCCTGGACGACGAACGGATGGGCCGATCACCGCTGGATGGTGAACCACAAATAACTACGCAAGCGGAGGTTCTATTGCTCGCTCACTGGCGGATAACTGCTGAACAAATAATGCAGCAGGTCAGCGTGAGTGGAGGCTTAGTGCACATCATTCTTCACAGCAGTATGCACGCGAAAGAGGTTGCGGAGCGGTGGGCTTCACGGTTGCTGACGGCAGTGCAAAAAATTGGCGGTGATTTAACTCGGGTTAAACCTGGAGTGACGCGATAGCTACAGCTGGCCGAGTGGAACTTGGTCACGTGGCCAACCACGTGACGAACCACGTGGTCAGCGAAGGCGCCGCGCCGCCGGCAGCTGCTCCGCACCACGCGACAGCGTGGCGGTGCCTCCACGCCGTGGCTGCGCTGCCACCGCCACGGTGAAGGCTCGAAATGTTACCGTACTGTAGCTATCGCTACAAAAGACTTGTTGATGGAAGAAGCTGCAGAAAATGTTGGAGCTGTGCGATAGCGACGCTGATGACTTTCTCGACCACCTCATCACCACGGATAAGTGTATGATACACCATTACGACCGAAAAACGAGATAACAGAGCAAACAGTGGCGACATGTTAAGTGACCAGCGCCAAAAATGGCAAAGACAGTGCTATCATGACGAAAAGTCATGTTGAACATGTTCTGAGACTGCCGGGCTGCTCTTCTCACAGACTAGGGAAGTACTAGAGCGAATTTCTCACCAAGGCGTTAGACACTACCGAAGAAAAGCGCAAAGGAAAGCTCACTTAAGGTGTTCATCTTCTCCATGACAAAGCACCAGCTCACTGTGAATAGGTGGCGGTGAACCACGCGTCCTTCTTAGTCATCGAAATTTTGCCCCATCCCCCATATTCACCCGACCTCGTTACCCAGCGATTTTTTTCTTCTCTTCCTTCGCACGAAGATCCCACTGCGCGGGAAGCACTTCGAGAACGACGAGGAAGTGATTTCTCGAGTGCAGCTTTTCCTGAACTGTGAAAAGGAGGAGATTTAGGCCGACGGTTTGCGAGGTGGCACCTCCATCGATCGCAAAAAAGTGTTGACCCGGGGATGGGGACATGATGAGAAAAGTTGAACTTCCCACACGAGACTCATTGCTTAATTTGTTTTCCATCTTGACAATAATAGGAACTCTATGAACGCCCATTAAATAGCACTTTTTCATATCCACAAGGTACTTGCCCTGGATTCACTTGACTCGGTTGCATCTGCATTCCGGACAGCTGCCGTCGAACGACGCCAGTGTAGTGAGCAGAGCCCGAATGCCACCGTCAGGGTTTGTACACGCTTGGAAACTGAATCCAGCCAAACGAAGTGTGGCGCAAATGCAGCTGTACGCGCAGTATGCTGAAAACGAAAACTGCTTCAATATATCTGTACGCTGGCGTCGCATTTTTCTTCTTTTTTTGTTTGCGTGTGGCAATGGAGACAAGCGCACCCATTTTACTGCTCTGTCGTGTGCGTTTTGTCCTTGGCGAAATGTACAAGGTATGCGCTTTCGACCTGGCGTGCAGAAAGAGAATCAAGCACCTCAGTAAGCAGATATGTTGGAAAAATATTTTATATCTTCGAACGATGATAATGACGGTGGCAAAAAAACAGAGCTCGGCCGCCAACAAGGAACGTAACACTCTCGCACTGGCATGTCATGGAAAAGCTACAGAGTTCACGTGAACCGCCGTACAGAGCAACAATTCGATGAGTTGGCCTTCTAAACTTCAGCAACCAGTAAAAGATAGATATGCGGTGCGGGCTCACCTGCCGCAGGGCCCCAACAGTAGTGCCGAACTGTACGGCTATGTCTAGTCTGCCGTTCCCGCCAAATACGTTGAGCAATCCGTTGCCCTTAGGTAAAACGGTTCGTGTTTTGTTCAGTGCAAGATTATGCTAAAATTGTTTTGTTCGATAATTTTGGCCTTCACGTCGCTCGTACAAAGCAATGCGCGATTGAATATTAGAATTTGTACCGTTTTTGTTTCACTTCACCCTCTGCTAGCTACCATCCTCATTATAAAGGATACAACATCCATCGAAGGGAAAAATTCCTCTCTCATAGAACTACAATTAGCTCTCTCCTTCGCCAGCTGAGGCCACCTTATCTTCGCCAACTTCCTAATCTCATCCACTCGTTTAATTCCCTCTGGACGCCTGCTACGTCTGCCTTCTCGCAGAATCCTCTCAGTTATCTGATGCGATAAGTGATTTTCTTCTCCCTGCATCGCATTTTCAATTTTTGGCCATTTCCTCTTCTTTATCTCAGCTAAAGCATCAACTCGCATTTTATCCTCAACCCACTCTGCCCTCTTCCCTTCTCTTACCGTTAAACCCCTCCCGTCTCGCTGCAGCACGATTTTGACTCACATGAAAACGAAACTATTAAACCTCGGATAGCCAATGGCACGACATCGACAAGCGCTTCGGATGCGCGCAGGGATCTAAATTTGTTCGGCTAGCTAACAAGAAATAAAAAACAAAAATGTCTTGCCCGCATTACCGTCGCAACAACGGGCTGCAGAGAACGACAATACGAAAGTTTCCTTACATTGAAATTTACAATCGCCTCGAGGGAAATGTGGTCACGAAGTGTGCGCATGGTTCCCACATTGGAAGGCCCAGCGTGGAGCGGTATGATACAAAACAACTCTAAGCCTAAGCAAGCTTAGCAATAGCTATTATACTGATCTGTTTGAGCGGTACAAGAAGTTGTTGTGGTCACACATGTTGCGTTGAATCTTGCCATATTGTGTTGAATCTTGGGGCCACACCTATTCGACATAATAAGTACCACTTTCAAAATTCAAACAGAGCAATTAGGTTCAAGTCATCTACTAGTTACTGTGCTCATACGTCGCCTCTCTTCATATCTTTAGAGATGCTTGCCCTTGATCTAATAATTCAACATATAACTGCGATAATGGTCACCAGCAACTATCCTTTATCCTAATCTCATTTTGTTTCCTCACAATATATATCACGAATGGTTGCGATAAATAACTTTCTCCCTCCATTTAGAAAAAAATGTGTATGGCAAAAGAACGCTTCTGTTTGTAGGGACTAGAATCTGGAATGAAATGCCAACAGAAATAAAGCAAAATACTAACTTCTCTGCTTGGCTGAAGTGGCACTATTGCAACAAGTTGTGACTGTTTTTGCTCCTTTGAAAGCGTATCCCATGAATGTGCTGTCTCCTTATTTAGGTTTCTGAACATTACGTGCATGGATCCCAACTAGCCTGCAAGCTAGGGATCCAGATGCTTGTAGCAATGTTGTCTCTGTTGATTTTGGTTGTGACTGGATAAAAAATGAAATGAAAAAAAAAAGTTCTAAGCTCCGTGCAAAGCACGCAACGCCAAGCTCAACGTAAGCAGTGTGCACCACATCAAGAGTTGTTAGGCCTCATTGACGGCCATGACGTTTTCAACCCTAGAGGGCACTAGTGGTTAAGTTTTTGTTCTGTTGTGGCTGCCGAGTAATCAGGCGAGTGGACGTTAACTGCGCTCATAGCGTCAGCTGAGACACACGGCGCCTCCAACACATGCAGGGACAGCGAGTGCAACCGGGAAGGCTCATATTGGCGTTTAGGAACATCACATGAACGCTGATAAAAATACCGTTCGCAAGTGTGTTTGTGAGGTGTTGAGCGGGCGTGCATGCATTTGTTTTTCTCGGTGGGTTTTATTCAGCCAGAGTTTGCTATCGTCTTTTACTTAAGTGCCATTGGACCTTTTGAGCAACCTTAGGGGAGTCGTGTAAGGATTGCACAAGTTTAGAGTAAGTGGCGTAGGACCGTGAGTCCTGGATGTTTTGGTATGCGCGTCTTGATATAAAGTTGAGCTGAGAAATAAAATTTTCTCTTTCTCGATCTCTCTCTCTATTGAGAGAGCCCTGCGCACATGCGCCACGTTGCTCAAGGCGCTGTATGGGATGTCGGCTTTGATATCGCTAACCTGAAGCCTACTGTCCAGAATAAGCCCTCTTTGACTTTACTCTGTTTTGGAGACTTGAGGCAGCACCTTCGGCGACACCGACTTTTCGTTGACAATGTACTTGAAAAGGTCGCTTAAAACTATTTTGCAAGGGTGAGAAAAACGGTTCTGCCCTTCAGGAATCACAGAAATTCGAAACTGAAATGCAAACTGTGCTGCTGTTCAGGAAAAAAACGGAAGCAGAGGTCTACGATCAATACTAAAAAAGCATTCTTGGCACTTAAGTTATTGTTTCAGTGTTAGTCTTAGAGCTTAAAGAACGCCCCTCGTATATCAAAGCCGAAGCAACCAAAGCACACACCTCTTCCATCCCCACTGTATGAAGATATGAGACACAAGGTCGCAATGTGCGTACTTAGAAAATAGAAAAATGTGCCTTCCATTCACTGCTGCTCAGTGCTTTGCCACGATGTGAGCCAGCAGGCATATTTTTTTATTCTGTTCAGGGGCGTACTGGTACCCTTGCAGCAAATCGCGCTTATTGCGCTGAATAAGCTCGAGCACAAGAGGCGAGGTATACCACAGTATCCACCGGAATGCTGACAGGGTCAGATCGGCAAACAGGAATAATAAAAAGTGGGCCAGGGTTCGGTGGAATAAAAAAAAACAACAACCAACATTTGCGAACCAACCTGCGTCTGAAGCTGCCAGTAATTTCACTCCCCTTGGGCACCTGACTCCGCTGCGAAGCACGACCACCCGAACTCACGGAATTGAGACATTTAGTACACGCTCAATTCGTAGGCACGGCGCTGATATCGGCGCATTGTCATGGTAAGGTGAGGGGTTAATTTTTTTCATTAATTATTAATATCGCTCTTCGTCAGTACGACATTGAAACATTACAGGCATTGTATACTATTATGCATATTAAGCCATTGTCCCGCCTTCGATCTCCAAGTTAACAGGACCCCTGTCCTTCCGTCTTCCAATCTATCAGGCTACATACTATTACCACTCCTTTTCCTGTCAAAACTTTCCTGTATCCAGCAATTAACCGCCTGTGTCTTTGCCACTCCCCTGTAGTGGGTATGTGCCAGCAATGTCTGAGGCCTTCCTTCCTTCCTTGACCACCGCGCTGTCCAGCTGACCGCACTATAAACGGAGAGGGAAATGATGATGCTGAATTTTTATGGCGAAAGAGCATCTGTGGCGAAACAGCGCCATGGCACAAGCTACATTCGACTACTCAAAGTGCGGCCAAAGATCAATTTCACAAGCATTTCACCGCACAGAAGCCGAGCACCGCGCTAGGGGAAAGCTTGTATCCACTGTGTATCATCGGTAGCTACCCGGCAGTACTGGGTATCGAATCCCGCACATCCCGCATGCGAGGCGGATGCTCAAACGACTAGGCCACCGATACGGTGGGAGGGAAACGAAGCATAGCGTTCTCCACGCATGGGATCCGACCATAGTCATGGGTTCATAGTTGTTAATAGACGTTTTTAGCACGCCGGAGACGTACTACCGGAGACGTATACCAGGTTTACCGGACCCTTCCTGCGCACGCGCAGTGGCTCCCCCTCACCCCAACAATGCCAATGCGCATGCGCAAGGGGAGTCCGATAAACCGGTGCACGTCTCCGGTATGCTAAAAACGTCTAATATAAACAAAAAACATCCACAATTCATGTACAGGTGGGCGCTTAAATTTTCGTTTGTTTTCCGTACCTTGATGTTGTTTCTGTGACCTTCTGTGCCAATATGAAAGTTGAGGCCACGCTCCGACAACCTTGGCCCCAATGACGGGAAGGGAGTCTATTAACGCAGTGTTACCTTGAGGGACTCGTTGAATACCACAACGGGGGCAGCGGCGAAGTAAAGTGCGATCATTTCTATCGCACTTGCAGTGGTCACATGTTGAAGGGAAGTCCAATCACATTGGGCAAGACTACGCGTTCATAAAGGTTACTCCTAGCCACAGGCGACTCAAACGCGTCGCTCGGTAGCGGTAGAAGCCGGCCGGGAACCGGAGTTGCATGCAGCGGCCAAGGTTGAACAGGTGGTGCTCCTACTTTCCTCAATAGCAAGTCAATGTCATGCTGCGAGCACACACGCTCGGCAGCACTGCAGCGTCGCAACTTAACATTGGAATGTCAACATGTTACGCTCTCCCATGGGCCGATTGTGCAGCTGTGTAAGCAAGGACAGTGCTGAAAAATGTCTCCGTGGGCTGACAGCCACTGAAAAGTGGTGTCGCCACTTTTTCATTTGTCATATGTTCTCTGAACAATAAATGTGCCTGATATCTATAACCGAGTTATCAGTTGCATGGAAATGAGGCGGTTTGGAAGCACGTGAGGGAAGCAGAGTTTTAACCGGGGTGTGATGGGGATGGTTTTTCCGAGCATGCTCAAACGATCGTACCTTGGCGTACTTGCAAGCCACGGCGTACTTGCAAGCCGTGCAAGTGTGCCTCCTGTCTTAGCTAACTGCTGCAAGGTGTAAATCTCAGCCTGGAACATGTACAGTCGGGGACAAAAGTCTCTGGACCACCTTTTCCTCAAACGAAGCAGATAGCTGTGCTACTATCCGTCAGCCGGAGACGACACTAGAGGAGGTGAACGTCAACATTTCGTCCTTTCATCTCCACAAGCTTGGTATCGAGCCGCCGACTTATAGTAGAGCTATCGTCTTCGTTTGAGTAACACGTGGTCCGTAGACACTTGTCCCCGACGGTACATCATTATTCCTTGAGTGAGAAGTGACGCTTTTGTGTGTTACCTTTGGTTAGAATGGCTGAGTTTATAGCGTGCGACCACTGCTGTTGCGAGGAATCAGCATAACCTATACTCTGATTCTTACAGCAGTGAGACTCAAAGAGTACCTGTTAAGGCTGCACTGAGACGATTGGATTCACGTCGTTTGAAAGGGATCAAGATGCTAGAAACATGGGCTCAACTTTAGTAGTCACTTAAGGCCACTGAGGCTAGTAACACTGTTAAAATAGTCGAATGCCATATTCGAGAAGCCACCCCAGCGGGTGGTAAGGGCATAGATGCTGAGTCCTCTGGCAAAGTAGCTATGGGTTTTCGAATTCTAAATGAGCATTCAGAACCAGCATTAGACGATCTGATTTAAGGACCAGATAACTCCTCTGATCATACTGTAAATTATTTTCAGTTTCGTGCATTGCCCATCTTTACATGTGCTAATTGCATTGGGATACCCTTGCTAGTGTCGTGTTGCAACTCAAGCAAATGGTGTGTTAAGTCATTTTTAAGCGCGTGGAATTTGTCATTTCTTAAATCTGTTTTTCTCCTTTCCGGCCTAAAACGCTAGTTGATACCAGCAGCACCAAATCTTTGATAGAACTTTTTCCCTTTTAGCTTTGGGGAAACGTGCCTGCTTTATGTGCTCCAGCAAATCATGCGACCCCCCCCCCCCCCCCCTCCCCACGACAGAACAATACGTTCTCTTATAGGGCTTCCAGGCGGGGCTGATTAAAAGATTTCCTCTACACCTACGGAGAGTGTACAGGTGGCACTATAACACCTCCTCTGCGGACATCAACCAAACGGGGGTTACGCGGAGTTTATGAGTTTTCGCTCCTTGTTTGCGGTATGTCCTGCTCTGTGCTGTCTCATCGACACTTTTCGCATCGTGCACAACCATATAGGCAATGATTCTGCGCGCTTTTTTGTCAGTAGGAGACCCAATTAAACTTTACAGTCAAGCGACAGGTCCGGTCATCCTGTATGAAAAATGAAGGCCGAATACGGAAATCAAGATGCCGGTATTGGGGCTGGCTCGGCTGCACGATGTCAGGCGACATTCCCTGGACGGTTGATATTTTTTTGCCCTCGGAGCCACGGACTGCCTCTGTAAATGGACAGCAAAGAAGGCTTCTACGCTATGCCGTCGTTCGTCAAAACATTTTTAAGTTAGGAAGCTGCAGCTATATACAGCTACAGTGTGTGCAGCAGTGGAGAGCTCCTGATAGTTTCAGATCTCCTGCGATTTTTCAACTTTGACCGAAACCGCCGGCGTTTTAAATTTCACCGCCACAATAATGCGACGGCCAAGGCGGCATCCGATGCCCTCATTGACGTGCTCAGCATTCGGATACTGTGGCCCCTGAGCCAATGCAATGGGTTGACTATGTAGTAGCTTTTCAATGGAATCAGAACAGCCGAGAGTTCAGGCTGAGTCATTTCGTTCTATCCGATTTAATATAGCTTGGAAGCCAGTTATTTGGAAGCTAACAGAGGCGCGCATTGAAACCGTAAGTATGTCTCCCAGATATCTGATAAGCCTAAAAATGGTGTTCAGAGGCGCAATAATTGTATTAGTTTTGCCACGACCACCGGGCCCACCTAGCAATGAACGGAAGTAAGTGGACAAACAAACGCAACCGTCATTGCACAAGTCATTTTTAAACTTCCCGCCCCGTTTCGCCGGGGCATTTCTCAGTCTGGCTAGAACAAGGGACGCTCAGCCTGCTCGCTCCAATGTGACAAGCCAGGCCCTTTGCTGTTTCCATTTCTTTTCTCACTTTTGCTTATTTTTCCCCCTTTTCTATTTTTCCTGCTACGTGTCTATTCTGGGCGACCCTGCGAGCGCGATAAGATCAAACAGGCTTCCGTGGCAACTTCTGCCGGCCGCCGCAAGAAATACATACGTAGGCGTGGTGCTGCTCAAAACAGTGAGAAATTACTAGCGCGCGTGACAGAACGCCTAGAACAAAGCAACATGTGGTGATGCCAAGCGCTTTTATGCTTTTCCGCACGTGGATATAAAGACGATGGCTCTAAATGTCTCAGTACCTCACACGAGTCCTGCTCGAAAGTTTGACATTTTCAGGCTCTTTCCGATGAGAAACATAGACATCAGAGCAGATGACGCGATAGGCTGCGCTAGGTCCGTTGCATGTAACTAATTAGACAGAGCCTGCAGGTTACACAGTCACCCATCCCGTCCACTGTGAATAGGCGAGGACTGGGCGACAGCACACAAATGCTGCAAGAAGCGATAGACAGGTGCGCTGACTCGGTTTTCCTGAGAACTGGTGTGCACAAAAAATAAAGAGAAAAGTGAGTGTTCTATGGTGAATTGCAGGTGCGATCGGAAATACACTGATTCCACGTCACTTTTGTTCTCTAACCGCGTCTCAAGGAGATGAAAAGTTTGCACGGTTAGGCCTTCTCTGGAACACAACAACTTAATTCGACAACCGCAGACTAACGCACTTGCATGCAATTAGGTGCAATATCCGCAAATGCTTTCAGCAACCCCATTCAGAGATCGAACAGCATCGAAATGGGTCAGTGACACAGATAACTAACCCATTTGTGTAGAACAGCATTATATACGCACTTGAAACACGGTTTATCACCTTGTTCTTGTCATAGGAGGGTTCCCATGCAGGTTCATTGACAACATGGGTTACATGAAACGGAGATTTCCACTATGAAAAGCACCAGTTATGGAATACCAAGATGGTGTAAACTCTGACGTGCTAATGAGGTCCAAAGGTTTTACACAGTTCAAATCACCGTTAACCGCATGATAACCCAACTCGTTACATCCCATTGCAGAGGCAGTGGGGTAGAAATTGCCGTACGCGGGGCTGTATTTACAGTTCCTGATGCTCTACGCAGATGATAATGCTGTCCAGTGGAATGCTGTTGTAATATCGAACTAATAATTCACGGTAGGCAAGCCGCATGTTAGGCGCATTGCGTACTTCTCAAGAAAACATCGGTCCACCGTCTCCAGGTCACTACAGAACAATAATGTGGCTTGGCTACTGTTGGATTCAGTCGGCGACGCACGGGTAGTAGTACAAAAAACTTTTCACTATACGAATCCTGATTTGCACAAAAGGCGCGCAGAGCAGCCACACACGCACGCGCACTCGGGAAACTCACCGCTGACTTCCTCTGTAATGCAAGCGGCGTTCAGCCATCCGGCGAAGGAAAAGCGAACACGCGCTTGATACGAGCCCGCGCACGTGTGTTTGAGAGCGCGAGGCGACGTCACATGACCAGTCGTCGCGGCGGAGGCATCGTACAGCGGCAGATAACAAGAGACTCGGCGGTCGGGGCGACCGCAAGCGAAGTTCCCCCCTCAGCTCCGTGCTGTTTGACCCCACTCCCGTGGCTGCATCGGCAGGCTGGGTGAAGAGGCGCCGTAAAGCGGAACGAAGTTTTGTTTTTCCGTCTGGCCTCCGCCGCTGCGCAGCGGGTACTTCGGCCTAGTTGCATTCGCACGCCGGATCAGAGAGAGGCGAGACGGAGTGAAAATGTGCGTCTTCTCGCTGCCAGCTGCAGCGCATCCTGAAGTATGGCTGGCAATACGCGAAGCTTTTAGCTGAGCACATCTTTAGCCTTTAGAGAGAGCGCGTACGCGAGAGGAACGCTTGCCATCTGCGGCATCGAAAGAAAAAAAAACGTTCGAACAGGTGGCGCCATCTAACGACATGAGAATGAAACTGCCCTTTATATTTATGAGGGTGCGATGAGCCGCGTTTTACAAAGGCGGCACAGGCTTAATAAAGGCAGCAGGTTGCTTTAGTTGGATTACACTAAGTAGAAACGCAGTTCTAGCGGTTATAAAAGCGCCATAAACGCGAGGAAAGAGCAGGAATAGCTTACGACCGCTTCTTGAGCTTGTCATTTCTCCTTTTCGCTGCAAAATTATTTCCTAGTAAAGGTTAAAAACAAAAGTTAAATTTGAGAGAGCAGCGGTAGGAGGTTACCTAGAATAAAAATTTGCTGCAACATACTTATATAACGTATGTGTTCTTCGAACAATGGTATTCTAAACGCTTCCTTGGTGAAACTCAGTCTCGGTCGAAATTATTCCGGAGCCCTCCACTACGGCACCTCCTCTTCCTTTCTTCTTTCACTCCCTCCTTTATCCCTTCCCATACGGCGCGGTTCGGGTGTCCAGCGATATATGAGACAGATACTGCGCCATTTCCTTTCCCCAAAAACCAATTATTATTATTATTGTACAGTGTGGATGTGCTCAGATAAGGCCAGTAATGGAGGCCCGGCACATCTTTTTGTTTATACTGAAATTGTATATGTGATGAGCAAAAAGGCAAAAAGTAATATAGCTCTGTTTTGCAAGAAACGCTTTAGTTTTCTGGGGAAGAAATTGTTATATGACAAGATTTGGAAACGCCAGTTCTGCGATCGAAAGTTTCGAATTTCAATCCGTGCAGTACGAAATAAAATTTTGGCCAACATGAATCGTTTTTCAGGAGTTGTACGCAAACGTTTTTCCTTCAAGCAGTGGAAACACTTTTGGTTCAAATATATCAGCTGCAAAAAAAAAAAAAGCGAACATTATTCAAAGAGCTGTAAGTTCGAAAAAGCGCACTTTTCAGTGCAACAATGGGACAAGATATACAGTAAGATATTGAAGCACCAAATGTTAATCAGTATTCATCGGTCTTTTCTACTAGATTCAAAGAGAATTTGATTTTATCGTCTAGTAAGGGTTTCCAAAATTCAAACACTGTGAGAATTGTCCTACTTCGATTCAAATGAAAATAAAAAAAATATTGCCACCGTTCATTTTCTTCACAATTTCTCTCAATGACCTTTAGTACTTGGCAGTTGTAGAGCAACGACAAAGTTCTGCATTATTTTGTTTTGAACTAAGAAATTAAGTGCTCAACGACGACCAATATGCGTTCAGTTATCATCGAGGATATTGCCAGTTAAAAGCACTAACGTCCCCGATGTAAATTTCCCACTGAATGCATGTGGTTCCATTTTATTAATTTATTACGAATACATACAGTGCCCGTACTCGTTATCGTAGGTGGTTATTTACAAACAAAAAGGTAAAAAAGAGCGCCAACAAAAGAATAAAATCACTTCTAATACGAAAATACAAATAACTCTTATCGTAACTAAAAGCGCTAGACAACACATTCAACAGTGTGCAAAGTAATGCTGAATCTGTTACAAAGTTAGCCCAGTTCATTATGATAAAACGTCAGTAAGTTTGTCATTTCAAGCACTCTCTGTAGATATGCTAATGTAAGCAAAAAATAAGATTCAGCTGTTCCTAACACGTGTGTTTCAATGTTATGCTGTTGTTTATTTATTGAAAATATTGTCTTAATATATATATATATATATATATATATATATATATATATATATATATATATATATATATATATATATATATATATATATATATATATATATATATATATATGTGTGTGTGAAATTTAAATCATGGCTCAATCCCCGCTGAAGTTATTGTTTATGCGTTTTAGAACAGCGATATTTTCGAAAGGAAACCTGAATACCTCCATGTGGTCGCATGTACAAAAAAGGCAATATTGCTTTCTAGAGTTTCTTTAACAGGGCACTCTTTGGGAGCGCATGTTGGACCAATGATGTCCCCATCTCTTCAGAATGTAGCGCTTTAGGGTTATGAGGGTCCTACTTGGGAAAGACAGTCAGCAGAATATAGCCTGTACTGAGATAATTAAAATTTCTCTGTCTCAGGCAAAGATGGCTCAGACGAAACTCGTACACCTCCGAAATAAGACCTCGTGTAGTTGCATGGCTCTGATCCGACAACTGGATTACGAAGTAAAAGGGAACCGTTTGAAAGAGCTTGTTTTACCGCCTTATATAGTCGTTGCTTTGGGTTGTATAACTTTCGCTTGTAGGTGTTATACCGTGGAGTTATGATTTTTGAAGCTATGATTTCCTGAAGATATTTTTCGCTTAAAGCGTTCACTTTAGATTTAAAAACGTTCGAATTCGCATTAACGCTTCGGTCTGAAAAATGCGTCCTGAATGAGTCTAGAAAAGTGGCTAAATCTATGTTGATTAACTCAGTGAGCCCTCTTTTAGTGACGATTACTTTGAAAGGTGTTAGTTACTTTAAGTTTGGTGGCATTGATTTTGAATGATAAAAGAAAGTGACTGCTTAAGTTAAGCAGGTAGCAGATCGGAAGGGCTAGGTCTGGGAAAGTGGTAAGAATGAGATCCAAGGTATTCGGGATACGGTTGAGTGACCTAGGGGAATCAAGTCCAGGATTCTTTTACATCAATTTTAATTGTGAGACAACTGTTGATACGGTTGCTGTTATGAAAATATTTAAGGTAATATTCCATTCTGCCGGTGCGTAGGACAATTTTTCATTTAAAGTTTCTCCGCCGCTCGCATCTAGTAGTTAAGGCCACCGTAGAAAACTAATAGAGAACGTATATGACGATGGCAAAACCGTTAACAGCAAAAAAAGAATGCGTCTGCAAAGAAATTTTCTGCGGAGATATGATTGATACAGAGATATCTCATGATATAAGAAAAAAACTTGCGCTCATAAATTATTTCCCGTCGAAAAATGTCCTTGTCTAGAATTTCTGTGTATGAACAAGCTAACGACAAAAGAAGGTAGCACAAAGGTCTGACAATTCACTACTCTTGGGTGGCGCAGGGCTTAATAAAGACACGTCTGATGAGCGCGAAATGTTAGCAGAGTTGAAGTCGCCTGAAAGAAATATTGGTGGAGTACGATGGGGTGTTAATTCAATGTTATTGGGTTCTTGAAGCTCACAAATAAGAGGAGACAAGTGTGAGGTTGGCCGCAGCATGCACCAAAAATAAATTCATTGTAGTCTTGTTCAGTGCATGTTTAGGTAGATTCGAACTCAATTCGCAGGTGAATGGGGTAGAAAATTGTAGCATCGCACGACTTACACGGGCTGCGTGATCACATAAATAAAGCGAGAAATGCGATGTCTTGTGAAATATTTAGATATCGTAAACTGGGAGAGGCCTTGTGTAGTGGTGGTGAGTGATATTGTGTGCCTTTCTTTTAAGTTGTTTTAATAATAAAGAAGAAGACTGAGCTTTTTAAATATCCCGTTTGACTGCCAAGTTCCCGTAAGCCACTCGTGCCCAGTACTGAATTGAAATTTTTCTGTGGTGAAAGCACATGGCTTACTTATGAAGGCATTTTCATATATCGGGCATTAAGGGGCTTTGCTAGCGCATTTTAGAGTGCTAAAAGCACAAAAAACATTATACAATTTCATGGAGATTTACTCTTTCATTAAAGGGGCTACGCTTGTAAAAGGCTGCTAAAACTTACCAAAGCATTCTGGTAATCTGATCTTAAAAGAAGTAATCTTGAACTTTTAGAAGTGCGGCGAAATTCTAGCTCTCATACGCCAGACCAGTAGAAGAAATGGTTCGAAGCAAACCGACATATTTTTGAGTTATTACGAAGCTATAGAACAAAGAAAACAAAGCTTCCAGATTCTGCCAATATTTTAAATAAAAGGCAATCACATGCAGCCAGTGCAAAGTACAACTCCTGAGCGTGGCATTTTTTTCAACGGGCAATATCCAGTGATAGTAGAAAACGAAATGTGGTCGCACTGTGTATTTAAAGTTATGGCTTCGAACAAAATAATGCTAGACTGTATTCTTGCTCTAGACTTAGTGAAAGCCTTTCAGGGAAACTTTCATAGAAAGCCGACGGTGATAGTTATTGATAATATTAAACAAACTTTAAAATCTTTGCAATTCCTAAATTCCGGAAGATTCGAAGACGAAACAGCGAAGAAACTTCACTATCTAGAAGTAAGAATTCTTCCTGGTAGAAAACGAAATGAGCACTTAATAGTTGAGGAAAGTGTCAACTTAAATGTTTTACTCTCTCTTGCACCATAAACGTATTGAAAAGTGTCATTTCTAGAACGCATGCCTTTTTGGCCAATGTCTGCTATTTTTTCGCGGTGAATCTTTAAGACCTTGAAGAGTTTTTGTGTTACTTGCAAACGCGAAAGCTTAAACGCAGTTAATGAAAACTTATCTGAGTTAAACATAAGTTTATACTGTTTTGCGTACGAATACAAACTTTTATTGCTGCGAAGTCGCAAAAGAAGTTTCCAATCTTTTGTCATATACAAATTTTTCTCAATTAGCAGTAATCCCGCGATGGATCTTGGTGGCTGCATTATGCAAAAAGAAGTAATATCGAAGCGCGCTCTCTAGAGTTTCCGGCGTTTCAGAGGCTTTAACCCAGTTCATTCCGTTTCCACAGGAGATTGACGGCACCGGAAAGAAAGTTTTGCTGTTATATTTATAGATATTTATTAATAGGAACTCAGCGGCACATCTTGCAGTTTTTCGAACGGAACGTATTTACTCGAGCACTTGGCCGGATGCCTTCAATCCCCACGCGGGTCTAAGGCGCAGAGTAAAATACGTATATTTTTTCACTCTGAGGGAGAGGGCAGGATATCCGTAAGTTTCCCTCTCTCAATTCCCTCCTTTAGAAACTATGGCTTTATACAGGAATTTTCTCTTCTTTATTTCCTTTTTGCTTGCCATGCTTTCCTCTTTCGTCCTTTCCTGTCTTGACTGACTGCACTATGACAAGGTATGAAGCCGACGCTTTTTTTCTTCTTTCCGTCTCCCAATACTTAAATACAAAACAGCTTGGTCATTGTTTGGTGTGATCTTTAGCGTTCGTAGCATCTAAGGCTCATTCATCATAAAATAAATGCGCTTAAAGCAGGTAAAAGAGAACAAGTGTTGAAATTTTACCTTTACTGATGTTGGAAAATTCTTACATGTTTGTCTAGTGAATGCAGTTTATGCACTTCGAAAAACTTACAAGGGATTCACGGATGACGCTTACACACCAATAAAATTCATAAGCACTCCACATTTGGATAAGCCTTGTTAAGATGGGAGGCGCTTACCTAAAAGAAAGTTTCTCGTAGTAGGCCCCAGGTCATCTCAATTATGTTAATTATTTGTACCAGGCGCTATGACGCGGCGCTGGCCCAACCGCGAACGGAAAAGTGTTATTAAAATCTCAGGCGGTAAAGGGAAAAAAATATTAGGCTTACAAAGCAGCCTAAATAATCGGGGCGAGTAAAGGGGTATGCAAAGGCATCTCTTCTCGTGAACATCTGTATAAACAGTTCAACGGCTGTGTTGGCGAGACAAACCTTCAGGATACAGGTGTGTATGCCCCAGACAGATGCCGCAAAAAGGAGGTTGCTGAAATTTCGGACGTCATTGCTTTTTGCACCGCTGTCACAATCACTTTTTCTCCAAACTTTAACAGATGATACTTGCTGTCGTTCATCGCTTTTTTTTCGTTTCTTTAAACACATTTGTTTTTTTGCTATGTTGGTACTGATTTCGTACTTTGATTATCTTGGTAACCGCAGCGGTGGCCCAGTGGTTGAACGTCCGATTCGCATGCAGGAGGTGCGGGGTTCGATCCCCAGTGCCGCCGGGTACGCATTGGTAATGCAACGGGTACAAGCTTTCCCGCGGCCTGCTGCTCTGTTTGGGGTGAAATGCTGGGGAAATGGGACTTTGACCACACATTGAGCGAAAGAAAATACCTTGTGCCATATCATTCTTTGGCGAGAGATGCCCTTGTGTCATAAAAATCCATAATCATTGATTATCTTGTTGCGCACTGGTGATTTCTTGCTGTACAGTGCTCATTTTGTTTCCTCTTTGCTGAATAATAATTTGTTTTTTTAAACCACCTTCTCTACTCTGTTATACCCTTGAGCCCTAAGGGTAAATAAATAAAAAAATAAAAAATAAATAAATGTTATCAGTCAACTCTTCCTGCTTTTATAATGTGTAAAAATTGTGTCTGCTAAAGGAAAATGCGCGGACAGGAAGCTTTACAGGGGAACCTAAATCTGGAACAGGTCATCTTGTCGATCTCTGGATACAAGCAACGCTCTGAAAAATTGAGGTCTTTGCCAAGACCAAGAAAACGAGAAAATGCGCATACACTGAAGAGGCTTCAGAAGAACAAATGAAAAAAGGAGCATGTGTTGTCTTCTAGCGATTTGTCAAGGGCTTGCGATCTTTATTTTTTTTAGGCCTTTAGGAACACAGTCGGCTGCTTCCTTGTGATTTCTCTAAGAGAGCACAAGGAACAAAAATATTGCATCAAGTCTGACGTTACACGGACATCAGGCTTCGGGAAGTCGCACATTTTCAGCACATATTTCACATAAGCACTCACTTCGCCTCGTCTGCTTGCACTCTGAATAGAAAGCAGTTTAGAAAGAGGTCTCAATTACTGCTGTATTGACATGGTGTTCACGGCTTTCGGACTCAGTTGCCTTTCCTTCGTATTTACACGCTGTTCACAACTTTCGGGCTCAGTTGCCTTTCCTTCGTATTTACACGCTGTTCCCAACTTTCGGACTCAGTTGCCTTTCCTTCGTATTTAAACGCTGTTCACAACTTTCGGACTCAGTTGTCTTTCCTTAGTATTTACATGCTGTTCACAACTTTCGAACTCAGTTGCCTTTCCTTCGTATTTACACGCTGTTCACAACTTTCGGACTCAGTTACCTTTCCTTCGCATTTAAACGCTGTTCGCAACTTTCGGGCTCAGTTACCTTTTCTTCATATCTGCACGCTGTTCACAACTTTCGGACTCAGTTACATTTCCTCCGTATTCACATGCTGTTCACAACTTTCGGACTCAGTTACCTTTCCTCCGTATTTACACGCTGTTCACAACTTTCGGACTCAGTTACCTTTCCTTCGCATTTAAACGCTGTTCACAACTTTCGGGCTCAGTTACCTTTTCTTCATATTTGCAGGCTGTTCGCAACTTTCGGACTCAGTTACATTTCCTCCGTATTCACACGCTGTTCACAACTTTCGGACTCAGTTACCTTTCCTTCGTATTTACACGCTGTTCACAACTTTCGGACTCAGTTACCTTTCCTTCGTATTTACACGCTGTACACAACATTCGGACTAAGTTACCTTTCCTCCGTATTTACACGCTGTTCACAACTTTCGGACTGTTACCTTTCCTTCGTATTTGCACGCTGTTCACAACTTTCGGACTCAGTTACCTTTCCTTCGTATTTACACCTTGTTCCAAACTTTCGGAGTCAGTTACCTTTCCTTCGTATTTACACACTGTTCACAACTTTCGGACTCAGTTACCTTTCCTTATATAATTGGTTTTTGGGGAAAGGAAATGGCGCAGTATCTGTCTCATATATCGGCGGACACCTGAACCGCGCCGTAAGGGAAGGGATACAGGAGGGAGTGAAAGAAGAAAGGAAGAGAGAGGTGCCGTAGTGGAGGGCTCCGGAATAACTTCGGCCACCTGGGGATCTTTAACGTGCACTGACATCGCACAGCACACGGGCGCCTTAGCGTTTTTCCTCCATAAAAACGCAGGCGCCGCGGTCGGGTTCGAACCCGGGAACTCTGGATCAGTTGTCGAGCGCCCTAACCACTGAGCCACCGAGGCGGGTGTTACCTTTCCTTCGTATTTACACGCTGTTCACAGCTTGCAGACTCAGCTACCTTTTCATCGCTGCCTGTGCAACAAATCTCGAGCCTGTGTGTCGGAACCGCAAATGTCGAGACATCATAGGAGCCTTAGTTTATAAAAGCTGCATGGGGGATGAGATGACATTCTTTGATGATGACTCGAGATACATTTGCCTCGTGATATTCTTGGCCGGCTACTTCATGTGAGAATGATACAACATGAAATAATACACGTTCACATGAAAGCCACGCTAGCACCATTCGAAGATCCCAGGTCACAGGTACAAGTATGTTCTGTGCCCCTGAGAGGTGTCAAAAGGGAACTCTTAAGACAAGCAATAAGGTAGAAACTTGGGCTTGTTGGTTCTGACCTAAAACCATCCTTGTAGCGCAACAAACAACAAGGACACAGTGTATGTGTCCTTTCGTTCTGTGTCCTTGTCGCGTGTTGCGCTCCAACGATGGTTTTAAGTCAAGCGTTCCTCCAGCCGTGCTTCTCCGTCCAAGATCTTAAGCCATGCTTAGGAAAGAACTGCTATGTAGGCTTATTGCAGTGTTTAGTATCTAACGCAAGTACTGCTGAGGCAGACTATGAAGGGGGATTTCTTTGAACGTTTATAGATTACAGATTTTTATTTCCAAAATTGTGAGAGATGTCTCAGTTCGGTCTATGCAGGCGGGTGCAGTAAAATGGACATTATGCACACACGGCGTCAAAAGTGTAAGGGGTACGTGATTTGCGAAAAATGTTGTGTGGAAGCCAATGGAGGGACCGTGAAATGAAGACCTGCAGCCTGTGCCTTAGAGCGGGAACTGTGCATAGACACCCTGTCGTTCGGACTACTAAACAGTACAACTAATCAATTCTTATTTTTGATTTTAGGGGGCAAGATTACATTGCGAAAATGAAGCCGTCAGAATCTGAAGTGAGCCATGTTTTCAAATCATCTTAATCGGAAATGAGGTTTGAAGTATCGGCAGTCAAAAACACGCATTTTAAAGCCTGTTTCGATGGTGTTCTTGTGTTGAACATTTATGAAACGGAGGCAATCGCGCGTAGTATTGTCGGCAAAATCACGTCAACTGCCTTGGTGTCGTAAAACACACAAACGGCCTTTTAAATTTGCTGCATTAGAAATTCGAGAGACAAAATTTGAGAAACGTGCAATGCTGAAAAGCCAACTCAGGCACATTTCCACTGCGTAATTTTGACATTCGATATTTCAAACTACATTGAGAAAATTAAATAACTGGGCTCACCTTCGGTGCTGACGTTTTTCAGAACCGCAGTAAAATCTCGCCCCTTAAAATAAAAAGACAATAGGTAGAGTACCTTAATTTAACTAATCGTCGTGTTTTGAGCTCCGTAACTTGCAAGCGTCCACCTTGAAAACCAAAACCTGTAAACGTTAAAAAATATCACCCGGTATATTCGAGATTCTGCGGAGCAGTGCATGACAAGTACATTATTAATGAAGATGAAACCTGCTCTGGGAGCAGTACAATATTTATTATAGTACAGTTGCATGAGAAGACTGAGAAGAGAAAGTTACAATTGTCGCTGCCATCTAAGGTTTTATCATTAGAATAAAGTCTTTGTACGCGCAAATGAGACAAAATTTACTAGCCCCAGATGTGCCCTTTTTAAGTACCACTGCATTTAGTGAGCTCCTGTCCTGGCTCAAAGCTTTAATTCCTTGGCGCAATTAATCTAAAGAAAAGCACAGCGCAATGTCTGTTTTTCTTTCACTTTGGCTTTTTATTTATTTATACAATTATGACTAAAAGCGCCCACTTTATGCTGTTTAACACCAATGATGCGAAAAGCATTCCTTTTTGACTCTCACATAGCAAGCTTTGTTCACCATCGGTGGTGCAATCCGGTCAGTGTTCCCGCTTTACTCCATAGCCCTCCCCGTTTAACTTCGCGCCATGCGGCACTGCCCTGTCTAAATTTCCGCTATTAGAAGAAGGAGAACAGCTTGGCCGACGCTCGAAACTGCATTGCTTTGTATTGGCCAGCGATGAGTGCTAACATGCTGCTTGGTTGCGGTGATACGAAATGGACAAGTCCTTGCGTTAACTGAAGTATGAAAATCATAAACACCGCAGCATGAAGTGTACATACCTGATAAACAAGGCTTGTAACTCCTTCGCACAGGCTAGAAGAGCGGTGTCAAGAAGAGACCGAGCAGAAACCCTAACACGCGAATATGAAGTGGTGCTTGAAACGAGCCACGCGCTGCACTTAAGACTGAATCGCGGCTTCACGGAAAATGCACGGACAGAGGCGAGCAGTTTAACAAGTGAGGGATAAACTCTGCAACGGACGCGCACGGAGGGAAAAAAATAAACGAAATAGAAAGAATGCGAATAAGCAAAACACCGGGCGTGGGAGACACGTGGCGGGCAAAAAGAAACCGGTGGCAACCGGCGTCCGCACCCGGGGTTCGAATGCTCGGCCCCCGCGCGGGACTCGGCGCGGGGCGGTGGTGTTTTAGGCCGAGGGTGCGGCGCCGGTCCCAGAATAGCAGTCCATCCGTTTCGAACTGCTTGCTCGGGACGCCTTCGGAGCGTGTTAAGAGAAAAGAAAGGACTTTCACCGACATACCTGCGTACAGACGGGGCGCGAAGAACGGGACCCTCGGCGCCGGGGTATCTTCTTTTGTTTGGCGCAGGCTAACTGAAGCCTTTCCTGTGGAGACCTTGGTGTCAGCCAGTGAGCGGAAGGTTTACAAACCCGAGCTCTTTCAATGAGTGCTGGTGTGGGAAGCTTCGCCAAGGTTGTTTTTTTTTTTTTTGCGTAGAGGAGGATGTCGACGGAGCGATGCAGAAAGCTGGCGCCCCTGAAGAGGGGGTGCGAAGAGATGAGCTTTGATTACACATCGCGCCTGCAAGGTGTGGGCCGTTTGTGCGCGCTTTCAAGATGATTGGAAAGACGAAGTCCTACGGTGGTCCATTTCCTTTACAGTGCGACACAAAACAAAATAAATTAATAATAATAATAATAATAATAATAATAATAATAATAATAATAATAATAATAATAATAATAATAATAATAATAATAATAATAATAATAATAATAATAATAATAATAATAATAATAATAATAATAATAATTAGTTTTGGGGGAAAGGAAATGGCGGAGTATCTGTCTCATATATCGCCGGACACCTGAACCGCGCAGTAAGGGAAGGGATAAAGGAGGGAGTGAAAGAAGAAAAGAAGAAAGAGGTGCCGTAGTGGAGGGCTCCGGAATAATTTCGACCACCTGAGGATCTTTAACGTGCACTGACATCGCACAGCACACGGGCACCTTAGCGTTTTTCCACCATAAAAACGCAGCTGCCGCGGTCAGGTTCGGGAACTCCGGATCAGTAGCCGAGCGCTCTAACCACAGAGCCACCGCGGCGGGTCAAAATAAATTACACAATTTGAGTTCTCGCCCAAAACAATTAACGGAGCGCAAAAAAAAATTGTAAACGTAGTAGACAGAATCCATGACGCTTACAGCAGACATATTTTATCCAGCGACACATAGGCACAACATTACATGTGTAACAAAATTATAAAAAGGAGACCATCCGTATTCGGTGTTTTAAACCCAGCACTCACTCTGTCAAATAGCTGTACCCTCAATGAACTTAATGAAAGATCGCATCGGTAATAGTACCCTTAATTGCAGCTATGACCATTGTCGTTCAGTTTTTGTAATGAGATCCTCATCCTGTTCAAAAGCTCAGGAATCGGGTATTTTTGAATTTCTTCAGTGAATCCCGATAAGTACAGTCGGGGAGAAGAGTCTCTGGACCACGTGCACCATAAAGGAAGCCGACGGCTTTATCGTTGGCCGCCGTCTCGAGACCGCAATTGAGGATGGTGAAATCCAAGTCCCTGTTCTTTCACCTCCTCAAGTGTGCTCTCGAGCTGACGGCTAATAATAGAGCCATGTGCTTCGTTTACGAGTCTCATGGTCCAGAGACTTCTGTCCCCGACTGCACGTGGTGGAGGCGTAAGGTCGCAATACACAATGCTGCGTTCTGAGCGGGAACCTGAGAAAAAAATTAGGGGGACATTTAAGCTCCACTTAAAGGGTATGACGCGACAGCGTTAATGTTTATTTTCTATTTGCTTTCCTAATTAGCACCTTTTTATAAAGCACACTCAGTAGTATACATCAGGTGACGTACTAGACTCTGTGATAGACCACATGAAATGCAAGATCTCCCTTTAACCAAGCGGGACGAGCGAGCCCTTTCAGTTGCGGGACTGGCAACCAAAATGTCTTGGGTTCGATTCCCTATCAACTACTCCAGGTATTTTTTTCAACCCCATTAAGTCACTTCGCATCCTTATAAGCCATAACGACATTTAGGACATACTAAAACCTCGTAATCACAATTAACCTCGAGCTTGAATCGTTTCCATTCCGCAGCTCAACGTGTGACGTCACAACTCTCTGGAACAATTCTAAATTAGTGGGAGAACACGCACTGTTTCTCCTCCCAATGGGCGCTCTGAATTTGCCTGAATTTAATCTTTAGAATAATGAAGTTGATCTATTGCAACAAAGACGAGCGTTGACGGGGAAGTCAGCAGGGATATATGTGCGCATAACGAATGCGTCGGGTGGAGGAGAATAATTTGTTATTATGTGATCAGATATAGGGTGTCAGAAAAGCCATTAACACCATCGCGTTAAAATTCAAGCCTGCCGACGGGAGATCTGCGGATATATTGATTGTTATAGTGGAATCTTACGATATAAAAAAAGAGCGTTTACGAACTATTTCCCGTGGAAAAAATACGTTTATCCAGAACGTCAGGTCACCGTTTCAGCTCCATTTCTGTGATCATCGCCGAAGTGAAGCCGAAATGCTAAAGACGGCATTGTGCTGTGCGATGTCAGCGCATGTTAAAGACACTTGTTTGAAGTTTACCTAGAGCTGCGCATGGAATGTGAGGAATGCCATAGTTCCTGTGACAGGAACCTGTGCTGGGGCGTATCATTTAACCGCTGAGCAACTACGCTGGTAGTGGTACGGGCACTCGCTACCATCTATAAAAGTTAAGTGCAGAATGACCAATTCTGCATATATTGGCATTAACCCACGGTGCTCCGAATGGTGTGCGGTTTCGTGGCCAACGCGAACTTGAGTTGCACAAACGTATTGAATACCACAAACGAACCAAAGGAAACATTGGTAGTGCACTAACTTTAAAGCAAGATTTTGCTATGCGTCGGAAGGTTAGACCATTCCCATGAGTACGTTCATAGCAGTATCTTACTAATTTTCACAGTTGGCTCGCAATGGAAAGTGATGCGCGAGAAAACTGGAGTTTTGCGGCGAGGAAATTGGGAAATCCAGTGTCCAATTGCTCTCAGCAAGAGAATTTCACGGGGCTAAATGTTGATATTCAGAGAGAGTTTGCATACCAAACAATTCTAGACGAAATAGTTTTTTTAGCAAGAAAGAGGTTATAAACGCATTTTTTTTTCATATATTGCAAGATTTCACAACAGCAGTCAATATAACGGCGGATCTCTAGCCGGCAGGCTTGCATTTTCTTCCTGTTACGTCTAAAGCGTTCCCCATTGGTTTTCTACGGCAGTCTTAACTGTTTGATACGAGCTGTGGAAACCATACAAAAAAAAGATTTTGCTACAAATCGGATCAATAATCAATTACCTTCAATATTTCCATAACAGTGCCTTAGAATTTCCCAATATTCAAAATTTTCGTCCGGGAATGTTGGTCATCAGTAATGTATGGCTTCTGCTTTATTTTAATAAATAACCGCCGGCATGTACTTTTCTACTAGAGACAATTATCTATGCCTGTTTCAGCAGCAGGCAGGGCCGATATTCTTATTTTTTATCAAAGACACATTACTTATTGAATGTAGCGATGATATTTAGGATGAAGATAACCAGTAAAAATCTTTCAATATTTCCTCTTCACTAGAAAGAAACATTTTTAATGAGATCTATCACACCACTAAGGTCTATGTTGTTGCGTACTTTCAAGAGGTAATGACAGATCAGCGGATGTCTGTCTTCTAGGAAGGCGAGAAAAAAAATTTACTACGTCATAGCAGGGATTTTTCCGCCTGATATCAAGTAAATATCCGCATCTGCTGAATCTTCCTCATACGCTAGTTTGTGTGTGAGGTCCTTCTTCCGCCTGCTGGAGACTCCACGCGCGGCATCGCGTGATAACAGCGCGCCTTCGGAAATCACGTCACTTCCGGGATGTGGAACGTCAACGGTACACGCGTTCGTCGCCTGCGAATTGCCGGGAACGCTTCGGGCATTGTTTAATGCGCCTTCTGAGCAAAATTAACCTCAACAACGCCAGAAGCCGTTCAGTTACGTGAAGGACAAAAGGAAGAATCAGCCATGAAGAAATTTCTGGGATACTTTGAGCTGAGGACCGGCAACATTTTCATCGGAATGGTGTCTGTGGTGAGAGCGCTTTGGTTCTCCGCGCGGGTCGCAAATATAGTGCTTCATACGTTGCGTGTTCTCTGTATTCAGTGCTCCGATGTGAAGGTTTTTGTTAAATGGGAGTCTTAAATTCGAGCACAAAGGAGTAATTGAGACGAAATGCTACGCCTTAAGGCTAATGTCGTACAGGCACGTGCTCAACGCTTCATGCCCGATGTCGCGGTAACTTGGAGGTGTATTCTACAGGGCGACCTTTGATTTCACTTGCAATTTAGCGCGCGTCTGCTCGTAGAGGTAAATATTAATATGAAGGAACTGTTATTTGATATATATATATATATATATATATATATATATATATATATATATATATATATATATATATATATATATATATATATATATATATATATATATATATATATATATATATATATATATATATATATATATATAGGGAGAGAGAGAGAGAGAATTCAATCGATACGAAAAGCGGAGCAGTCGGCAGGGGAAAACGCGATCTATCAATATTATTTATATTAGGATCTACACGTTCAATAAAATCATCAGGAATTACAACGGCTTCAGTTCTGCTAAAGCACGTAGCTGCAAGAAAGTGAGATAAAAAAAGCTCGGATGTCGTTCACCCTGTGATACTTTAGTGGCTGAAGTGTCGCTGCGGAGGATGACTGAATATTTAAATGTGCAAGTCAAGCTGTAGTGAAGTTGCTCTTGACAACTTCACAGCCGCACGATTTGGAATAGTGTCAGCCATTAATACGGCGATGAATCGCTTGAGTTGCGAAGAGCATTTAGTTCTTTAGTCAGGTTATTCCTTGTTACTAGATTCGGAACATTTCTTGTTTGTGAAAGTTTCGTTTATTCCCCCAAATCCCTGAATTTTATGTCACACGTATTTGCAGTTATCTTTGGAGGGCGCGTGGCTGTAGTCATGAAGTAGGTCAACTTCAGCGCGTTACGTTTATATTTTCAACTAAACCTTCACCACAGGTTAAACGCTTCAACCTGATGTTTAAAACAGGAAACGAACGATTTTTGGCAATTATAATGGAAGGTAAGAAAGTTGTCAATAGATGAAAACTTTCTTTAGATGTTTTATGCATGTGTTGTTATAGCTGATTTATTATCGTGATAAAATTACTCGAACACGCACCCAATGAATAAAACGAGGTGCTGGAGTATTCTGTACTCTATTTCATACATCAGGTGCAATGCTGCGGCACGCCCGGAAGTATTCCGCCTGAAAAAAAAGGGAGGCGTGTTAATCCGCGCTTGCTTTCTGGCCGAATGGTCTGAGGCACGAGAAAGCGACATTGTGTCGTCAGAATTAAGGGCAGCGGGTGTAATAAGGCTGATGACGAGGATGATGTTGAATCAAGCTCACGGCAAACGTATCATGTAATAAGCCTGCAGGCAAAGCAGTTGAATTATTGCGCATTCAGTACAAGGTACGGACTACTTTTCTATCGCGGATGTAGGTAGCACAAACCAGAGCACTAACTTTGACAACGTTGAACATCAGGTGGGAAACTGAGTATAATGCCCTAAGTTTGCCGCGAAACCAGGATTCGTATTTTCGTCATCATTTGCGCGTTTTGATCACATGAAGCTGAGCCTTAATTAAGAAGCCAGCACCCGGAACAAATCTGGAGCGAGTTCCAACTTGCATCTGGGGCGTCTATTTCTGTACGCGGACATTTTTAGGAGTCGCGGTACTTGTTTCGCGTTGCTTACTTAAACAACGTTGCAATTTTGTGTTTAGTTTGCATAAAACTATTTTGGTCGCCATCTGCCGACTGCCTGAATGCTGCACATCGTCATCAGCTACGCAACGAAGTCCTGTTTTTACAGATCCAGCCCAGCCTTCATTTCTCGAATGCCCACACTTTTCGTGCGTCACTTGAGCACTAAAGCATGCCGCGTTAATAGTTAATGAACGACAGTTTTAACTGTTGCGCTCGTTTACTTCGACAGCTGCAAAGTATTTTCATCATCCTGGCTGGCTCAGCATCGTACGCCGAGTCCTGTAAGTATATCCCCTGAGTCTTGTCATATTAAAGCCAACAAAGCTAGGAGCGCTCCACGCGAATTAGGGAAGGTGAACAATGCCAAGCTTCAAGAGATTTAAAATTACGTAATAGAGGAGTTTTGGAAAAAAGAATTTATGTATGAAAAAATTAGTCCTAACGAATATATTATGATAAGAAGCAAGAAAGGCCGCTGAACTTATGGTTACTTACTCAAAACCAGCAATTTATACGTGTTGTAGGAAGGGAAAGTTGTGTATACGGCTCGATTCGATTCCCGTGATGGCTTTCGGCATTTTTTTGAGCACGAAGGCTGCGGGTTGAAAAAAAAAATATTGGGTCTAGGTAAAAAGTCGGAAAACGGTTAGGGGTTTGTAACGCGAATGATCCAGCCTTTGCTGATTTATTATCGCAAATATATGTAGACATATTGAAGTTGATGTTGCTTTTTACGTAGCCTGAACTGTTTTATGGTGTCTGAAATGCGCTCTTATGTCTATTTAAAAAGACAAGATGCCGTTAACTGCATATCTATTGCATAATTATACTTCTTTTTAGAAAAAAAATGTGATTGATTCATGTTTTCCGTGATGTTGTGATGTTTTTCGGGTCAGTTCGGCGTTGTAACATTAATGGTGCTTTAGTTTCTTGATAGCATCGGCGTCACTTGCCTGAATAATAGCCTTCGTGGATGGGACCTGTAGGACAGCAACATCTTGACGAAGTAATGTACAACCTTCGAGACGGTGGCGTTGGGCTTGAGGTAGCCGACGTATCGCATAACTGGTCACTGCAGTGGCAGCCTTCGCGGAACCTCGCACGTGGGTGATGCAGGGCTCTTAGGTGGGAAGCGATTTTTTTCGCCAGTGGGTTTCCGACGGTGGGCTTGCGGACGCCGACGTCAGTGTTGCAAAACTGAGAAAAGAAATAAGCTCAATTAATTCTGTAAAACGGTTACCTTCTGCAAAAGGGAGGATTGTTGGGCCAGTTGATTCATGAGGGCCAGTTGGTTCAGTCTTGAATTGGGTCCCCTTCTGCTTCTTTCAACAGGAGGCGTTGCCGAAAAGAGGCGAGCCGATGCAGGCTAATCAAGGACCGTGTGGTGCTTTTGCTGCCGACAATATTTCCGACCATAAGGAGCTGTGCTCGTTGTGAACACAAGTGGCATATTTATTTGAATAACACGTCTCGAGCTAGTCGATTGTTCATCACGAAACAAAACACCGGAAACTTCGAACAGGACACAACTCGAGTCGTGTTATTCAAGTCAGCGCCTTGTCTTCCCTTTGTGTCTTTTGTGAAGTTCTTGCCAGCTATGCATCATGACTTCACGCGCGGTACTTGCAAAAGGGCTTGATATAGCCCGCCACGGTGACTCAGTGACTGTGCCATTTGTCTCCTGGGGATCAATTTGCAAGCTAAATCTTAGATAGATAAAGAGGAGGAGGGAAAGGCCGGGATGTTAACCAGCTAAATCTTATCTATGCGAGACAGATTTCAGTGGCGGTATAATGCAAAAAACGGCAGGGCACTGACATTTCAATGCACATCAAAAACGCCTCGTGGGGGATACCAGCACTGGCTGTTGGGCTAGTCGGAGACAGGAAGAGCGCCTTTCTGTCTCCGTGTCTTCCTGTGTTTGTTCCTTTGCGCCATTCAAATTTATGATATCAACACACAGCTCTCACTACAGTGTATCACAAAGCACTTACTGGAGCTGTGGGGCACAAAAGTTTACTGCTATTACCATTGCCCGCTATCTTTCGAATTCAGACTTGTTCGAAAGTTCTCAGCAGTTCGTGAAACGAATTTTGTGTTAGCGCTAAAAACTAATAAGCTTGGGCCGCGTAAACAACGGCTCACTCTACATTGATACAGTGAATAGCTACTGGATTTCTCCCCAGCCACAATCACATTCAGTTGCCGAAGCTTTTGCAAGCTATGTCAGGCAAGCACCTATATCGACCATGTGTATATCGCGAGCTGGATTGCGCATTTAAGACGGAATTTTTTCGTTTTGACTCCCTTACTCTTGTGTTTCGAATCGCAACTGTTACGTGTTTCGGCATCATTGTGCACTTATCCTCTCCATATTTCTAGCCTTTTCAGATTTCCACCTGACATGGATCTGCATGGCAGCTTTGCTGCTCGTCGTATCGTTGCTCTTCGTAAAAGGAGTTGGTGACGTGAGTGCTCTTTCTTGTTTTTATTGGCATGCGTTTCTTTTTCACACGCTACTTTTCAAGCGGCCATACCCCTTTCATAGGACTCATTGAGTGGTCTCTGAGCTCTGTTGCAAACTCAAGCTGAAGCAGCACGGACATACATACTCGTACGTTAGGCCGCCTTGGTGGCTGAGTGGTTAAGGCGCTCAGCTGCTAGCCCGTAACACGCGCGTTCGATCCCGGCCGCGGCAGTCGTATTTCGATGGAGGCGAAATTCTTGAGGCCCGTGTACTGTGCGATGTCAGTGCACGTTAAAGAACCCCAGTTGATCGAAATTTCCGGAGCCCATCACTACGGCGTCCCTCATAGTCCGAGTCACTTTGGGACGTTAAACCCATACAACCAACCAACCAACCATACATACTTCAAGTTGGGCGAAGGGAAAAAGAAACAAAAATAAATTCACCCAGATCACCACGCAATAAACCGGACAAATACGCTGAGATGCTAGAGTAACACAAATACTACCTTCTGTGCCGTCGAGTTCGCGTAGCAACTAAACATGTAGCGTAAATGAAAGCGCCTAAGGCTGACGGCCCGAATGCTCCCGGTGCAAGTCCTGTAACATGCGGTATGTATGGGCAGTCTTTGTCCAGAGTAGTGGGGCAGTAGGTTTTCTTTCGAACTACGCAGTCGAACACTTACGGCCCACTGAAGTTCCAACGACTCAGGGTAAGAACTGGGGCTCTACTTAGTTTCTAGATATTTTCCGCGTGAGTATGCTGCAAAAACCCTATATAAGCCTCGGAGGAAAAGCATGCCTCGCCGCTACTTTGACTAAGACTGTACACTGTTGTTAAAATATCGAAGATAAATGGCCCATTATTCCAATACTTTCCCACAAAAATCTTTGTCTTGCAGTGTTTTCATCAATTTCATCGAACGGTTAAGACTGCCATAAAACACTAATGGGGAACGGTTATGACGATAGCAAAAACGTAAACAGTGAAAAATGGAAGCCTGATGACGCAAGATATGCGGATATATTGATTGCTAAAGTGAAATCGTACAATATATGAAAAAAAAATGGGTTCATAAACTCTTTCCCGTCGAAAAATGCTTTTGTCCGGAAGCGTTGGGTATGCCACCTCTTAAGAGCTTCTTTGGAGGAAATACAAGCGAGTTTGAGCTGATAAAAACTTCTGAAAGAGTCTTCGCATCTTCAAAGTGAAATTAACCTGCGCTGGTATTGAGCTTCCCTCGGCTACGATCTTTTCATTTCGCATTTTGTGCTTCAATTTTGTTCTTCTCGTTTCATTTCTTGCTAAAGTATCTGTCGATTTATTTTGCTGTTATTAGACATTGGTTCCGTATACACTGTAAAAAAGGATTTACTGTAAGGATTTACTGCTCCTCAGTGTACTGAGGTACTCACTGTATCCCTCAAGCTCTGGGGCTTCTCTAGGCTGTGAGCGTGTCTTTATTAGCCTCCAATAATTTTACGCTTTCCCGGTGCTGTAAGGGCTCTCCTACAGTGTTAAGAATCGAAACTTGTGGACTAGACACTTCTGACGGACTCTGTAAGTTTTCTTTGCTTCTTCCACCAATTCAAAGTAATTGCATTAGTTATTACTGTTGCTTAATTATATCGCTTCTTGCGATTGAGAGTAGTATTACCCCTCGATTTTATCAATATTTTTTTTTGTATTCAGTGTGCATTTTGAAGCTCCAAGCTGCGTTTTTTGAAGTGGATCTCTCTTTTTCCGGAAATCGTCATGTAATATATTTACTAAAGATTCCTTAAATTGAAAAATAAATATAATTATCGAAATGAGCAAGTAAACGGCTTCAGGTTGAACTGAAAGCCGCCCTGTCGTGAGAGCTGCCTGAAATAGGTTTACGATTGTTCGAAGCCGAGTTAGCTCCAGCAGCGATTGAGCCTAGTAACAATGTTGCTCAATTAGCTTGTCAACAAGAGTTCTGCGATATATAGTGTGATGGCTTCATTACTGCATGAGTGCAAACAACAGTAAGTGGCCACAATGGCAAAAGATGGGCTCGAATTGAGGTGAAATTGATCAGAATTACCTAAATTATTCTGGTATCAGAAGTGGCAACACCTTGTCAAGGGTTGCGGCAAAGCAGGCGATTACCGAAAAATATAAGAGAAAGGTTAAAGTTTGAGTTAGCTGAGGTCACGTGCTGCAGGCCTGTCGTTGCTGCGATGATTTCACCAAGCGAGAGATGTCCTGTTTTCGTTGCTTCAGCCAGACAGTCGCAGCGCTGCCATCGATCGAGCCCTTGAGGATCCGCCCTGCTGTCTATTGTGTAGACGGCACCTTGACTGTGTCTCTAGATTCCTAGTTTTTTTTTAACCCATCGTGCTAATACTTGAGCCACTTTGGGATGCTAAACTCCGTAAACCAAACCAAACCAAAACCTTTGCTTTACCCCAGCGTTGCACTCACCCGTTACCAGCCTCCTCCGCCACCGCACGCAGTCCGAAAAGCCAAAAAACAGCACTCGAAGACCTGCTATAACAAACGAAGCCACAGTTAGAACAGCTTTCTAATTTAAGCTCTTTTTATGATTTACAGAAAATGTCCCGGCTTATGGTTCCATGGCTGTTGACCATGGTCCCTTTTATCCTGTGGTTGGTCGGAGCCGGCGTCTGGGCCGCTATTAACCCCAAGGTAGGTACTATCAGTACAAAAAAAAATGTAACCAGGCTGTCTAAATGAACAGAGACAGTTCTTACTGTTACCAATGTGTCTAATAAAACCGTCTATTAGAACTCCTAGTTTCTGTCAAGAGATAACGCAGATTTGTAAGCATTTTCCGGCAATAACCACTAACGCCATACTCCGCTTAGCGTTGCCGCTTCCTGGGAAAAAAAGAAAACGTAGTAGATGTATGCACGCAAGAGTTTTCCAACCCAACTCCGCTGACCTTTTGGCCTGAATAGAATGTATTTTGTACCTCTCAACCTTTGCAGAATATTCGGAAAAAATATACTGGAACATACGACGCATGCGAATGTTACCTTAAAACCCCCAGTTTTTCTCTTTCGCGGACACAAATGTAACAACGATAGCGGAGCATGTCCAACATTTTTGGACAAAAAATTGGAATATTGAAAAATTTTAAGGTACTCTATGAATGTATTGATGGTAATGGTTCATTCTAGCGATCTGTAGCAAAACCTTTCTTTTAAAGTTTTTCCATCGTTCGCATGGAGTAGTTATAACTGCCCCAGGAAGCCAATGGGGAACGCGATCGCGATATGATAGCAGCAAAAAAAAAAAAAAGGCAAGCCTTTGGACGAGTAATCTGCGGATATGTTGATGGCTATACTGTAATCTTAGGATACAGAGATAAACTGCGTTCATAAACTCTTCGGCGTTAAAAAATACTTTTCTCTAGAATTGTTTGCTATACGGAGATTTCCGTTCAGCATTGAACGATTTTCGCTCTGCCATTGGATATCATAATTTTTTTTCATTTGCAGATGATGGATCCGGTCAGCTCGTCGTTGATGATCGCCTTTGCGATTTTAGAGGTGAGCATACAATTGGCCGACATACGCTTTAGTTCTCCACATTGCGCTACTATTCAGGCATCTAAATAAGGGACACTAAAATCTAGGCGTAACGCGAGATGGATTGCGTAGGCATTACTTTTACAGCGAAAGCTGTTACAGCTTTGGTTTGGTCATATGGCCTTGCATTCTACCGTCAGCCGTAAAACTTAATTTGCGAAGTGAATTAATTCAACTTGGTTCTCTTCAATTCAGCGGTTGGCAGGTGGCCAAGTAGAGGAACAAAAAAATCCGCTCTTCACTTTTATGAAAGAAGGGGAGAGAGGAAGAGCTAGAGAGAAGAGAGAGAGGGTTGGGCGTGGCGGGTGGCATGAGAGTTTATCGCAATAGCGGAGGAATGCGCACCCGGCACGTGGCTGCCACGTTAAGAACGCAGAGGGCGGCTACCGTAGAACGTGGAGGTTATGACGAGGGCGGTGGTATTCGCAGCCTGACGGTGGTTCCACGGAAGATTGCAAGGCTAGACAAGGTGTTTCAGCTAAGACTTTGCACAATTTATAAAAGTAGGCTTTTTGAGCGAGAAGAGCGCTGTTTTCGGCATAGCATTGCCAGCGTTGTAATGCATGAGAATACAGATAAGAAGTCATTACAATTTAGAGCACGTGATTTCCCTCGGCTCTGTGGCCTAACAAATTTTGGCTATCGCAGTGATTTATGGGCACTGGTGATGTCGTTGTGCCTGCAAGCTTCTCAAAAACTCACGTATATTGGCGCGATGTAGCCAAAACTTGTTGAACCACAGCGCCGAAGATAACCGCTTTTTTGAAATACAAAATACTGATATTAATATTACTCACGGTGGGCTAAACGCCTGCCAGTAATTAAGGAGCCTAACAGTAATAGTTAAAAGATAGCTATTAATTATTAGTTAACCAGCCTGCCGGATAGCCTGTTTAAGCTCTATTCTGATGTGCTACACCCACTGATAATGCTATGCCGAAAAAAGCGCTGTTGTAACTCAAAAAGCCTACTTTTAAAAATTGTGTGACGTCTTACGTGAAACGCCCTGTAAGACGGAACGAAAGCTGTAAGAGCGTTTGCTGATTCAGACGCTAAAAAGGTTAATCTAGTTTCACATATTTTATTAATAATACCATTGGGGTCGCTGAGCACTGCAATTTAAGCCTCATATGTGCGTGTAATTCTGTGCCTGCTTTTGAGTGTGGGTGCCTCTTCTATTTGGCGTTACATATGGAGTTTGCCGAGAGTATCTCTGATAGTAAGATGTATACGTCAGTTCCTGGTTCTTGAGAAATGAAACGGAGTTTGGCTCTTGAGTTAAAAGTGTCAAACTTCAGCAGTAATAGCGCTTTGCGGAGCGAAATCATGATGTGCGCGCTCTCGTTTGGGTTGGTGATTGTGTTAAGTAGAAGGCTTGGATAGCCTTAGATTGGCGATATCGGGAATTGCTCGGCCTGTGACGCATAGTGAGAAAGCAAAAGCAAAGACACTGCCCTAGAAGACCCGAGTCTCCTAGATTTAGGGAAAAAACATATTAGAACGGAAGAGGTGTTTCCTCTTGCTTCAGGCGCCGAATAAAAAAATTAAACATCATGTTTTTTGATCACGAGTAACCATAACAGAGAAATGATGCCTAATTTCCCAGCATTTACCTTTATTCCGCAAGAGTTGGTAAATTCCTGAGATAAGAATTCTTGTTTTAAACGTGCCCGTTTTAAACCGCGTGCTCCGGAACTGAGTCCAAGTGCTCGGAATAGGTTATTAATAGTCCTTAGATGACTAGGCGAATGAATGCATAGGTAATGAATGTCATCCTTTCATTTTAAATTTTATTCTTTTTGCTCTTTATCGTTATATTATGCGGCATCATTCGCCCGCTATCACAGAAACCTTTTGATTTACAGTGGCGGACGATATGAATGAAATAAACTCCATGGAAAGCAAAATAACTGCCCTGTAACAGTTAGAAGTTCGCAAGCAACAGTGAAAAAGACACCTTTACGTAATATTCGGAGAACAAAAAATTCTAGCTTGTAACAACGTAATAAAAAAAATGGCAGTGGTATAGCTCTGGTGAAACATGAAGTAACGCGATAGCTACAGCTGGCCGAGTGGAACTTGCTCAGTTGAATTGCAAAGTCAGTCTTTCGCCTCTCCGTTTCGCTGGGCGTTCCCTCTTCATCTCCGTCCCACTTGACACGGCGCATGCGCACAGCTGTGGAAGCTCGGTTTCGCTGAGCGCCGTGCTGCCAGCAGCAGCAGCAGCTGCTCCACACCACGTGGCTGGTCACGTGGCCAACCACGTGACGAACCACGTGATCAGCCACGGCGCCGCGCCGCCGGAAGCCGCTCTACACAACATGACCATGTGACAGCGTGGCGGCGCAGCCCCAGGGTGGCGGCGCCACCGTGCTGAAGGCTCGAAATGCTACCGTAATGTAACTACGCTACAAAACGATGTGCGAGATATCGAATGGATTAGAATAATTTGCGTTTTTTTCTTCTTTGCAGTCATACTTTTTATCCTGCGGGGTCTTTTACCACCGGCTGCTGGTTCGGGAGCACTGAATAACAGCAGGGATGGAAGAGCACAGCAGGCTGCGCCGTTTGAGATCCTGCAGGTTTTGCCTTCGAGTCAACTTAAGAAAGCAGCGGCTTGCTGACTGCCCGAAGCACTGAACTCTTGTTACTCACTCTTGTACAGATATATCTATTATGAATAAAGAAATACATTATCCTTGACAGCCTTCCAGTATTCCGTCTGTCCGACCACCTTTCGTTCACCGCGTTCAGCGCACCAAATTGTGATTTTTTTTTTTTTGCTACGTAGCAGCAAAATCGGTCGCCTAGGGCACAAAAGCCACCTATGTGCGTCACAGTTGCAAAGCTTATTCCTGCAGCGCTAACGATAGGGGGACTATCTCTGTAAGGAAATTCTGTTTCGTGTGTTAACCCGGGCTGTATTATGTGGTGATTGATTTGCTTTTCATTTCATTTGGTGCTCTCCCATTGGCCTCTCCTCCTGGTAAGGTAGTCGCGTACAATTGCGTCACGCTCATCGTAGCAGAAGTAACTCCACGATGCCGAATTTATGCATAAACGCGTCCTACGCCCACGCCGAATTGGCGGATCGGCGTACTGCGGCCAGTTTGAGACATCTGACGAGCTTTATCGGCTGTAATCCCTTGCCAGGAAAGAAATTGTGCCGTGATTGCGTGCCTAATTGGCAGGGTGTGTGGTCTCTGTCACTCCACCCCAACGGATGTGGTGGCATCAGGGTGGCTATAGTGCTGGTGCCCGACCAGACCGGCCGTACTTTGACTGGACACTTCTTCCTCACCTCCACCGGCTTCCGTGGCGTTTGACGTCACGACCAGATGAAATTAAACGCAGCGGAACGTTACATAGTGCGGCTCAAGACGAGCTTTACCAGTAATAAAAACGTGTAATGAGAAGTACGCGTTTTCAGGAATACGCTATTATTGGTTAGGTAACGAAGGGAGCTATCGCCAATCACGCAATCTCCTTGGAAGAAGGACAACAGCTAAGAGTTTTCATAGACAAGCGTGCTGCAGTGGTCTGTTTGGAGGCAAATGACTTTTAGGAACGTTATTAATCAGCCCCAACATACGCCGTCTTTAATAAGTGAATGACCAGAAATAACATTGAGAGATTACTGGGTAATAATCGCCAGGATTAAGGCTTATTCTAGTGTAGTTAAATTTGGAGGCAGTACTCCTGAGGGAAATATAAGAAAATGTGTACGGTGAACTCAGTTTCAGCCGTGGTGTTCAGGGTGCCTTGAAGTATTTCTTGCAGGTGCAAGTGCGCGCGTTGCAGTAAAAGCCGAGGCCGCACTGGCGAATGTCCCGGTGGTCATTGACGTTGTTCGAGCACTCATCGTTCAGCCCTGCGAGAAACAACGATTGTATATAGCATTTTCTAGTACATTAAATTATCATATATAGTGTATTACTATATATAATTTATTATTATCTTAGTATAGCGTGTTAAGTATATATAGTACATTGTATATAGCATGACGAATAGCAGATACGCTACGTCAAATGTCATGGTGATGTCGTTGCAGGGGTAGTGTGGTGAGATAGATTATTGAACGTGCTTAAGGGAATCCCCAAGGTGGAGTAATCTTATACAAAAACAGTTACCCTTTATCATTTACGCATGGGTAGCCAAACGGATACATAGGAATGCTATACAGCTTTCGTAGAAACTGCGTAGTGCAATAAATTTCGCCTCGGCCAGGCGATCCTCACCGTGACTCTCGAATGCGTTTAAAAAGGAAAACTAAGAGGTTACAATGTGAGGACGAATCGATGAACAAATGGAACAACTCGCAAGTCCACTGTATTTAGAAGAATGCCTCAAGGCGGAGTAAGAATTTAAAGTCTTCATTACGGTCAACCCAAGCACAAGCATACAACGCAGCCATGTTGCCAATATAACAATAACTGCATAGCAGACTTTTCCGAGGGGAAAACTTCGTAGTTATCGTAGTTGTATGTCTCCTAATTTTTATACGACAGTTTAAATGTCCCGTGTCGAAGAAAAATGCGGCGCCATCGGCGTTGGCCACGGCGCAAAAAACGGCGAGTGAAAAATCCAAGATTGGTCGGCTGGGATGGAAGCTTGGCGTAGCTGAATGGTGTAGTGGCGCCAGCACGCGTCGCCCGCCAGAACTAAGACGCGCTGCGGAGCAGCGCCAACGCATGTAGGAGTACAATCGCTGGCGGCAACGCAGTGCAAGACGAGAGAGAGGCGCTGCTTGCCGCCGTCCTGTTTCGCTTAGCGAAAATTTGCATTGCTAGGCTGAATTAAGGTTTCCTTTCGAGCACTAGCCAATCCAAATACGAAGTTAACAGTTTCCAGCATTCCGCAGTGTCTCCAGAGTGGACAAAGTACCACATTGCCTTTTTCTCCATCGTGGTGTTTTTGGGAAACTGTGCGTTTGAGAATGGCGAAAAATCTGGTGTTTTTATTTCAGAAGGCATCTAAGGGGTGCCTCCTGCATGTTTGTTTTCACGTTTCGAGCAGAACACTTTGCAAAAGTGTCTGCGCATTATACCATCATAAAAATTAATCAAATTTAACTAGAGGATCTAACTGGATGGCCGTAAAGTTAGGTCTCATCAGCAGATGAAGATGCAACTTGTGTACGCTAATTGCGTTTGTCATTGACGAGTTAACAGTATGACGCGGTACCAGCAACCACATAAAATATGCGTATTTCGAACCCTCATAACTGCACATAGAGTTGACACTTTGTGTCTGCGTAATGTTCTGTTGTATCACCCTCTCTGAAGTTGTAATTTGCAGACTTACTATAATTGGATTTGAATTTCTACAATGGGGTTCTTAAGAAGAGGCGGCAATAGCGGAAATGCTCCTTTCAAGCCGCATTATAGAGGTAGCACCCATTGTGATCATTTCATCAACCTTTTCCATCCTTATCATCATCTCTCACTGGGAGGAAACCTCATCTAAATACATTGCACAGCATACAGACAGATCGTGACGAATGGACGCGCAAGTTTATTTTTCAGCCACTGTGTCAACCATCGGTAGGATGAGCGACTGAAAAGTTTGTTTGCGTGTTTTCAATGACAAGCATCCGGCTAAAGCGCAAAGTATATGCGACACCCTTGGGCGAGGATATACAGAAGGCTCGGTCGTACCGAGGTCAAGGACGCACGCGTGGCAGCAGCGGCATCCATCGGCGTAAGGACGAACCATCCCTCGGCAGGTGCTGTTCCCGGGCTCCGGTCCACACGTGGTATGCTTGCAGGGCTCGCCGGTGCACGCGTTCTGACGCTCTGTGAGCGCCGTCCCGTATAAATATTTGTACGTTTCCATGACAAACACTTGCAGCGCTACATTTTGCGAGATGATCATAAAGTATATATAATAACACGTAATTCACATGTTAATTATTTTCCAGCGTCTCTTCAAATGCTAAGCATGTTTACGACGAACCCGAGCCCTTTTGTGAAGCCGAGTACATCTTTAATAGACTACAGTGCTATCCGAGATCTTCTTTACCACGATCTCCTCTCCTTTTTACCGACGATTTGTTTTGCGCCGCCTCGTTTCTGCCGATCCAAATGGCAAGTTTCATGACCCAATTCTCGCACGACTGGCTTTCATTAGGTGTGGTTCTTACCTCAAGAACCATATCTTCACTTCGCTTCTGAGCCGGAATATTCCTGTGCGGTGCTCTATAGCTTTTCGTTGGAAATATTCACGCGGGTGATGAAAGCAATGGGTTAGTTATTACTGAGAATTCAAGAAAAAGATAACAAGAACGGTAATTCAGGTGCCACGGGAAGGCACGTACACATACCCGTCACGGTGGGTTAGTAGGTTGGGCGTTCAGTTGCAAATGCCAGAAAAGGTCGCCATGCAACGCCCCGACGGCGGCAGTTATTTAGATTGAAGCGAAATGCAAAAATGCCTGTTTACCCGCCGCGGTGGCTCAGTGGGAATGGCGCTCGGCTGCCGATCCGAAAAACGCGGGTTCGTTCCCGGCCGTGGCGGTCGAATTTCGATGGAGGCGAAATTCTAGAAGCCCGTGTACTGTGCGATGTCAGTGCACATTAAATAACCCCAGGTGGTCGAAAGTTCCAAAGCCCTTCACTATGGCTTCTCTTATAGCCTGAGTCGCTTTCGCACATTAAACCCCCATAAACCAAAAATGCCTGTGTCCTATGCGATGCCAGGGCATTTTAAATAACCCTAGGTGGTAGAATTTCATCTGTAGCCCTTCACTATAGCACCCGTCATAACCCATGTGTCGCAACATGACGTTAAGCCACACAAGTTACTTTTTTATATATTTTTAGTCTAGGAGACTAATAAAACGAAGAACGAAGGAACTAAAATGCAAACGAAGAAAAGAAAGCCTGAAGCACAAAACATACAAACTAGGCTACTCCTTGCTTCATATCAGCCACCGTAGCAAGTTTGAACTGATGATAAACTGTGCAGTTTTACATCTTCCTGATGTAAAATTAGACGCTGCTTTAAACGATGGACTTGATAGATCGCGTTTCACTAGTGCCCTCCAGATAATATACAAAAAGTCCTATGGGCGTCTGTGGAAAAAGCTATGTCCGTCTATGGCCTTTTATGAACGTCTATAAGCACCCACAGAGGTGCTTACTGCCGGCTATTGAAAAATCTATGCCACTAAAACTATAGCTTTGGAACCATACAACTTTCTTAAGCTCTCTATAGAAAAATATATCAGCCGGTATCTACAGCTATACATAGAAATAGTAAAGATCTATAGGTATTTGGGCCAAAATTCTATAGCCGGCCATAGGACATTTTTGTATGGATATACTTTACAGCCGCATGAATTTGCTGACACATGAATTTGCTGTTACCCATAGTGCAGGGATAATGTTCTCAGCAGTAGAGAAGAGAAGCGCCTTTCAGACGGAGCGAATTTTTTACCATGTTTTACAAGTATCATCACTTTTTACCCCGTAAGGTAAATGCCGAAGGCAGAGTAAAGAAACGACAAAGAAGGCAGCGCATGTACAGGTACATGTACGTCCACATGTACAGCACGTACAGGTGGCTGGTTAAAAAGTAGCCAGGTCGCATGACATGCTTTAGAGTCGTATAATAAACGACAAAAGGAATTCAGAGGCTAGAATGTAGGCTTACTGGGATTCAGAGCATAAGGGGCTTGATAGGTGGTTCACTACACTACTGAAAGGCAGACCATGTAGCCTGAAGACCTCACCGGCCGCTGCAGTGGCTCAGTGGTCATGATGCTCGGCTGCTGAATCGCAAGACGACGGTTCGATCCCGACCGCGGTGGTCACATTTGCGATGCCAGTGCACGGGAAAGAACAACGGGTATTTTAAATTAACCGGAGCCCTCCACTACTGCGTCCCCCAGAGCCCGAGTCGCTTTGGGACGTTACGCCCAATAAACTAAACGAACAAAGACTGCACCAAGGCTGTAAAGTCGTAATGTGAGAGCCAACAAAATGACTGCACAAAATTTCTACTTTTCGGGATATTTCTCCACTAAATTTGAGAATGACTTTTGGACACTACACGCAAAGAGGAAAACTGGTTACATTCGGATAAAAGGCACAGGCCACATAGTCAACGGAAGCAGCAAGACGCCGCCTGCGCTCACTTTCGGGGTCTACGAAGGCGTCCCAGTCTGGGAGCTCTCCGCAGTCTGGCTCCTTGAAGGAGGACACCAGCACGAGCGTCATGACGCAGCCAGTGGTCACCACGCCGGCCAGGCTGACGGCAACCACGAACAACCGCGTCTCCTGAGCACAGCACCAGCAGAGTAATTTAGTACGTAACAATTACGAAGAAAAGAATGTTAGATATTGTTGCGACAAGCGGTCATCACGAGTAGCCCCCCCCCCCCCCCCCCCCGCTTGGACATGGTGTGGTAGAGTCTAAGGCTCGAATAATTAGGCAGGCAAGATTGCCGATGAAAAGCAATGAAAGATTCCGTTGATTGATGATGTACAGAAGGCAAAATGCTTTTCTAGAACACGTTCTGGGCGTGATTCAGGCTGAACACGCGATATCTAGCGATGAAATTTGGTTAACTATTGTCTGTATGTAAGCATGTGGAGTTAAACTGATAGGACTTTATCGTCATTTCTTGCTTTCATGGTCGCCGCGGTTTTGAACCCGTGGAGCACAGAGTTCGATCGTTCTAGACATGTGTTTTGCAATCTGTACAGCATCCGTCAAAAGTGTACGGCACAAAGGAATTGCTCCTAAGCTGTTTAGCGGGGCACCCTAGCACATCTAGCAGTCCAATGCTGGAGATGATTGAGGACGTGAGGCCATTCCTCTTTCGAGAGGGTACGGCCACTGAGGATGCATAACGAGGCATACAGCGGGCCGCACGAGCAAACCCCATGGGCCGTACACTTTTGACGGGAAGTGCACGTCTTAATTTTCGGAAGGGTGAGGACATGAATTCCTTTCACCGTCAATAAAATTCGAAGACTGCTTCGGATTTCAAACCTTCGTCAAAAGCAATACATGATAACATTATTCAGGAAGGGATCCACACAAGCAAATCAGACACTTCTGCTCTGTTTTGAGGCGAGTTCTGTACAGAGCTGATTATGGTATTAACAATGCCGTTTCCGCCATGCGCGAAAGCGCATCTCCTGTGCGCAACGATTTCTTTACATCATGAACCTTATGTGCTCTATGTGCCGGCCTTTTGACATTGTTATGGGCTCCTTATTTTCCTACATTTTGCATGTTGTGTCATCGCATAGCGCTTTCTGGCTGTCTTCTCTGTACGTCTTCGCAATAGCGAAAAGGAAAAAAAAGCCGCCTTTATAAGCTTCCCAAGGATGGAAAATAAAATCCAAGTGTCACTTCCACCGAACATTTTTACTGGGAAACTGAGGTGATGTGAAGACAATTTTCTTGCGCGCGGATCTCTGGCCTAGAGCTACAGCTCGAGTGACTTTGAAATGGTGATCAGAGAGTTGTTTTCAGTCTTGACGTCACTAGTGTGAACAGTGTGGAGGAGAAAAATGATTAGATTTTTAGTCATAGTTCTCTCCGCAACAAACGCGCCTTTTTGGTGCGGAACAAGCGTTAACGTTGTTTTAAAGAGCTACGCAATCAATTTTTACAAATAAAAAGAATTGGACAAATCTGACTTCAGCCGTGGGCGTGTGAACAGCATTGTGGCACGGTTGCTTGACAGCATGCGTCTGTTCATGCAGATAGCGGGATATCTTCAGATCTACGTGGCATCGACCGCTCCAACAGACACCGCATGGATTGCACCTGCACCTTATTGCTGTTATGCTGACCTGGCTTCATATGACCCGTCCTGGCAACCCTCTTGGACCGTGGCTCCTTCGCAGAAGTTCAGCTCATCGCCTACGACATCACCATTTCCTCTGGATATAAACGAACGCCAGCGGCCCGCGCCTTCCAGTGGGCGTGTGAACAGCATCGTGGCACGGTTGCTTGACAGCATGCGTTTGTTCATGCAGATAGCGGGATATCTTCAGATCTACGTGGCATCGACCGCTCCAACAGACACCGCATGGATTGCACCTGCACCTTATTGCTGTTATGCTGACCTGGCTTCATATGACCCGTCCTGGCAACCCTCTTGGACCGTGGCTCCTTCGCAGAAGTTCAGCTCATCGCCTACGACATCACCATTTCCTCTGGATATAAACGAACGCCAGCGGCCCGCGCCTTCCAGTGGGCGTGTGAACAGCATCGTGGCACGGTTGCTTGACAGCATGCGTTTGTTCATGCAGATAGCGGGATATCTTCAGATCTACGTGGCATCGACCGCTCCAACAGACACCGCATGGATTGCACCTGCACCTTATTGCTGTTATGCTGACCTGGCTTCATATGACCCGTCCTGGCAACCCTCTTGGACCGTGGCTCCTTCGCAGAAGTTCAGCTCATCGCCTACGACATCACCATTTCCTCTGGATATAAACGAACGCCAGCGGCCCGCGCCTTCCAGTGGGCGTGTGAACAGCATCGTGGCACGGTTGCTTGACAGCATGCGTTTGTTCATGCAGATAGCAGGATATCTTCAGATCTACGTGGCATCGACCGCTCCAACAGACACCGCATGGATTGCACCTGCACCTTATTGCTGTTATGCTGACCTGGCTTCATATGACCCGTCCTGGCAACCCTCTTGGACCGTGGCTCCTTCGCAGAAGTTCAGCTCATCGCCTACGACATCACCATTTCCTCTGGATATAAACGAACGCCAGCGGCCCGCGCCTTCCAGTGGGCGTGTGAACAGCATCGTGGCACGGTTGCTTGACAGCATGCGTTTGTTCATGCAGATAGCAGGATATCTTCAGATCTACGTGGCATCGACCGCTCCAACAGACACCGCATGGATTGCACCTGCACCTTATTGCTGTTATGCTGACCTGGCTTCATATGACCCGTCCTGGCAACCCTCTTGGACCGTGGCTCCTTCGCAGAAGTTCAGCTCATCGCCTACGACATCACCATTTCCTCTGGATATAAACGAACGCCAGCGGCCCGCGCCTTCCAGTGGGCGTGTGAACAGCATCGTGGCACGGTTGCTTGACAGCATGCGTTTGTTCATGCAGATAGCAGGATATCTTCAGATCTACGTGGCATCGACCGCTCCAACAGACACCGCATGGATTGCACCTGCACCTTATTGCTGTTATGCTGACCTGGCTTCATATGACCCGTCCTGGCAACCCTCTTGGACCGTGGCTCCTTCGCAGAAGTTCAGCTCATCGCCTACGACATCACCATTTCCTCTGGATATAAACGAACGCCAGCGGCCCGCGCCTTCCAGTGGGCGTGTGAACAGCATCGTGGCACGGTTGCTTGACAGCATGCGTTTGTTCATGCAGATAGCAGGATATCTTCAGATCTACGTGGCATCGACCGCTCCAACAGACACCGCATGGATTGCACCTGCACCTTATTGCTGTTATGCTGACCTGGCTTCATATGACCCGTCCTGGCAACCCTCTTGGACCGTGGCTCCTTCGCAGAAGTTCAGCTCATCGCCTACGACATCACCATTTCCTCTGGATATAAACGAACGCCAGCGGCCCGCGCCTTCCAGTGGGCGTGTGAACAGCATCGTGGCACGGTTGCTTGACAGCATGCGTTTGTTCATGCAGGTTAGTAATGACGTTCCTATGTTTGCAAAGAAATCTAGCAATGTCTTGTGCTGTTCCCACGCCCACAAGTGCTATTAGGTTTGCTTGTGCAGTCATTTGATGTGTGTGCTCAGCTGGTTCTGCAGTCGGGTGATGTCGAACTTAACCCTGGCCCTGTACGCGTTCTAAGAACAGTGAAACGGATGACTCTGTACAGGAAAAGCTTAATGACGTGTTAACTTTATTACAGAACGTTAACTCACGCACTGCTAGAATGGAAACCGAACAGTTACGCTTAATTGCTTCCATATCTGAAATAAAGGGAAATCAGGAATCTATGAAAAAGAATATCTCCGATATCGATGCGAGGCTGTCGGCAGTTGAACTTCAAGCTTCTGCTTCTGACGAAGCTCAACAAGAGCTGCTGACCCTGCGCGAACTCGCTGATAACCTGATTAGCGAGAATGCCAAATTGCGGCTTCGTCAGTCACAGCTTGAGGACAGGCAGCGAAGAGACAATCTATTGTTTTTTGGCTTACGTGACAGTCCAACGGAAACATGGGAAGGAACGGAAGACAAGCTTTTGAGCGTTATCTCTAACTGCTTCAGTCCGGCGCTTATGAAGGATGCGTTTGAACGTACCCATAGGATTGGTACATTTACGGATGATAAATGTCGCCCGGTCATCGTGAAGTTCTCCTCCTTTAAAACAAAGCAACAAATTCTATCCCAGTCAGCGAAACTTAAAGATGAAGGTATCACCGTAAGTGAAGATTACTCGTTGGAAACGCGTCAGGCCAGGAAAAAGCTGCTTCAATTCGCTAAGGGTCAGGACTCATTTTACAAGCTTAGGCACAACAAACTGTACATTAAGAACAAATGCTACAGTTATAACCCTGCTCGCGACTGCGTTTTCATGGAGGCTAATCTTCGGGCATCAGCAACTTCTCTTGATAGTAACTCAAGTCACGGTATCGCTGCTTCATCACATGCTGAGCCGACTGATCGATTGTCTCCTTCGCCAGTCCACAATCAGCAGTCAAATGACGGTACCTCTGGCTCGACCTACGCGCCGTAGGGCTGCGCGAGGGGCAGTGGGCCAGTGTCCGATACTGGCAACTCGCTTTCTTTTCTTTTTTCCAACATACGAAGCTTACTACCCAAGCGCGATGAAGTTAATCCTATCATTGATTCGTGTGATGCTGATGTCGTCTTACTAACCGAAACATGGCTTTCTTCCAAGATAGCGGACATTGAACTATTTGACTGCAAAAAACGCTATAACGTGTTTAGGTCTGACAGAAGTGAGAGATCTGGTGGAGGTGTTTTAATAGCTGTCGCGGATAATTTTGTAGCATCGCCTATTAATATTCCAACTAGCCTAGAACTGGTTTGGGTGGAACTTAGTGTACGTTTTAAGAGAACGATTTTGGGTATATGTTACCGTCCCCCGTCCTCAAGCCATACATTCGTTGATGAATTGCATGATTCCCTTAACATGATCACTGTACGATTTCCGAGTACACCTATTGTCTTAGCTGGTGACTTTAACTACCCTAGTATCCTGTGGACTAGTACATCACCTTATCTCAGCTCTTTTTCTACTGAGTGTAAAAAGTTTTTGTCAATTTGTATGGATTTCAATTTTTCGCAGTTAGTCTCTAAACCTACTCGAACTACTTTATCCTCATCGAATGTTTTAGATCTTGTTCTAACTAACGTGCCTGATCATATCCCTTCGATTTTTTACCTACCTGGTCTCAGTGATCATTCTTTGCTGCATTTTGATGTACAAATTCCTGTATCTATCCGAGTTAGTCAGGCTAAACACATTAGAGATTATAAACGGGCTGACTTTAATGCTATTAACTGCGAACTAGCTGGTTTTTTGGATGATTACTTACCAGGCTTTTCACAGCGTTCTCTTTACGCTAACTGGGATTTGTTCAAGGATATCGTTGAACATCTCATTAACACTTTTGTACCATTAAGATCTTTGAAGTGCGATCGGGAATCACCTTGGTTTAATAATGTTTTAAAAAGACTCTCCAATAAAAAGAAGCGCTTGTTCCGCTCTGCGAAGTTGTTGAATTCTAAACAACGATGGGAGGCCTACTTTTCCGCAGCTGCAGAGTACAAAGGTGCGCTAAAAAACGCAAAGGACACATTTTTTAACCACACACTGCCTGCTATGCTGGTCAATAATCCAAAACAATTTTGGAATGTAGTTAACAAGAAAGACCCTTCCACAATACTACTTACTTCTTCTGATGGTGTTGCCTTTCCTCCATACGAATGTGCTTCTGTTCTAAACAATATATTTGCTGCGGCATTTTCTACCAACTTTTCTCTTGTTCATCACGTGTGCCCTGTTTTTGATGCTCTTCCTATGGATCCAGTTATATTCGACGCGTCAGGCATCCAGTGCATCATAGAAAATCTTAAGGTTTCCTCTTCCTGCGGTGTTGACAACATTAATTCGAAGTTTTTAATTAATACAAAGTACTATTGTTCCATAATTCTTACTAAATTGTTTGAGCAGTCTCTTGCAACAGGTTGTATTCCCAATGATTGGAAAATTGGGAAGGTGATTCCACTGCATAAGTCCGGAAGTAAACATTCTCCTGATAACTTTAGACCTATATCACTCACTAGTATTCCGTGCAAGATCATGGAACACGTCATATATTCTCATCTCATCTCTTTTTTAGAATCTAACTCCTTTTTCAGCATTGCCCAGCATGGTTTTCGTAAGTCTTTTTCATGCGAAACTCAGCTAATATGTTTCACACATGACCTTCATTGCATCCTTGACCACGGGTCTCAGGCAGATTGCATATTTTTGGACTTCACGAAAGCGTTTGACACTGTTTCACATGAGCTTCTCTTTCTTAAATTAAGCAATCTTAACATAGACCCTAATGTCCTTGCATGGCTACAATGCTTTCTTTCTAACCGTTCACAATTCGTAACACCGAACAATATAAACTCTCATTCTTTGCCTGTCCGTTCCGGCGTGCCTCAGGGGTCAGTTCTTGGGCCCCTCCTTTTTCTCATCTATATAAATGACTTACCGGCTAACATTTCTTCTTCAATTAATCTTTTTGCCGATGATTGTGTTATTTACCGCGAAATTAAAGATGGTAATGATGTATCTTGTCTTCAATCCGATATTAACAAGGTTCTTGACTGGTGTTTTACTTGGAACATGCAACTAAACATTAATAAGTGTAAACATGTACGCATTTCTCGTCTCTCTAATGCCCCTTCTTCTTATCACATTAACAACGTGTCTCTCGAAACCGTGTCATGTTATAAATATCTGGGTGTTTACGTTTCTTGTAACCTGTCTTGGAAAACTCACGTTGAATACATAATAAATAACGCTGATCGCATGCTTGGGTACCTTCGCAGAAAATTCTCACGTTCATCTACTTCAATAAAATTATTACTTTATAAAACATTGGTTCGGTCCAAGTTAGAATATGCTGCATCTGTCTGGAGCCCTGGCATCGATTCACTCGTTTCAGATTTGGAAGCTGTACAGAACCGCGCATGCCGTTTCATTCTTTCTAATTATCACCGAACAAGCAGTGTAACCGCCATGAAATCAAGTTTGTCCCTACCACTTCTTTCCCACCGCAGATCAATAGCCTCATTGTGTCTCTTTCATAAAATTTACCACAACAGCTTTCTCAATCCTAAGTTACTGTCTAGACCATGTTACATATCAGCACGCGTTGATCACCGTCATAAAGTTGGAATCCCATCTTGTCACACCAAATGTTTTCATGACTCATTCATACCCCGAACTTGTGTCAGCTGGAATCACCTTCCCCACGACATCGCAGGTATTTCCGATAACAATGCATTTCGTAAAGTCCTTAATGTTTCTTTCTGAGTATGTGTCGTTTATTACTGTATAAAAATTGCCTTTTTACCTTCTACACACTCTTTTAAAATATCCCCACTGCATTCTAATCTTATTGCCTTCCTGTGTTTTCACTTTTTATGTATTCCTGGTTTATTTTTGTTTTCCCTCCTTGTTGTTGCTGTTTAGGCTGAATTTTTATGTATTCCCACTCCCCTCTGTAATGCCTTCGGGCCCTGAGGGTACAATAAATAAATAAATAAATAAATAAATAAATAAATAAATAAATAAATAAATAAATAAATAAATAAACTCACTACCGTCACTGTCACTTCGTAGCGCGCGAGAAGGTAACAATGATGAACCGTTTTTCTAAGCGCTCACAAGAAATTAATCATAAGGAATTAATAAAATTTAATATGACGCAAAGTTTGAATAACACGAATTACTGTCCTGAAACCATTAGGCGATAAAGATGAATATTTTTTTAGCCATAACTCCGGAGAATGGTCTATTTATGTACAGCTGTCTGTGCGTAAAACATTCCAACATTCTTGGACAAAAATTTTGAATATTGGAAAAATGTAAGGTATTGATATAGAAGTATTGAAGGCAATTGTTCATTCTTCCAAAATGTAGCAAAATCTTTCTTTTACAGTGTATCCATCTCTCGCATTGAGCAGTGAAGAACTCCACGAAAAAACCAATTGGGAACGATTTTCGATGATACCAAATAGGTTAACAGCAAAACATTTCAAGCCTGCCGACAGGAGATCTGTCGTTACGACAAAACCCCTTTTTAATGCCTTCCACATAACTCCAATACACGAGGTATATAATGTCAACTTAATAAAACGATATAGGAGAAGTAATACCTATCGTAATTTACTTGAAACTTTGTCTCAACTAACACCCAGAGAACACACTTATGTTATAAGAAACCGCGATAAATGGTTCATTCCCCAAATACGAACAAACTATGGACGTCAAATGCTCAGCTACCTCTTACCATTATTGCTAAATGCTTTGTGTTAGTCTTACAAACCAGTTTTTTTGCATCTTATTTCTTTTCCTGTTTTTGTCTGTTTTTATCTCTTTTTTATTTTTTCCAAGTCAGTTGTGTCTCGCTTATTTTCCTCAAACGCAATTGTTTTGTTAGTTGCTGCCAATATATGTAATCAAACAAACCTTGAGACCTTGTACGGGGGCGCAGGCGCGCAATCAAGCTCCAGTGAGAGCTTTTTGTCTGCGCCCCTAACATCTGGATGATGTAAATAAAGATTTGATTGATTGATTGATTGATTGATATTGACTGTCATAGTGAAGTCTTGCACTATATAAAAAAACAGCGCTCAAAAACTGTTTTGTCGTTCAAAAATGCTTTTGTCTAGAATTGTTGGGTACGCTTCAGCCAGAGGCTGGCTGTTTTTTTTGTCCTGCCGTGCTTCGTTGCTTTTCACGCTGCTCTGCAGTGTACCAATTAGCAAATTAGCATCAATTCAGTTATCTGCATTGAATTTATTCATGGGTGTTGACGAGTGCTGTTCACTTCTCTCCCTTCTATGGTCATGTTCCGCCTCACAACTAATTCACAGTGCAGTGGGATCTACTTGCGCAAGGTGACCAGTTCCGTAACTCTCTGGCTGTGGCTCGAGCGCTTGTGAACAGCGTGTTGTTTTTACTGTGATGTGCAGCTTTTACTGTAGTGCGAAGTAGTGACAAAATGATGTGGTTGATACATACACAAATCTGGTTATAGTTGGCCAATTACAGATATTGTTTTGCATAAGAAGTTAAAGTAAGACAAGCCAGTTACATTTTGCCAAGTCGCATGGGATTATTCCATGGGCTCATAAGTGCGAGACTCCTCAATACAAGTGTTGCTGAAAATGGCACGTATGTAGTCCGTGCCTACTCTCTGTGTTTCCTTGGTGAAAGTTGAGCGCAATGCTCAAATGCTGCCAGAACTTCAGAAGCATGTTGGATAATAAAACTTTCACAGGAAGGAGTCATTCACTAGGTGTTTTGTAGAGCGTTTGCCCGAGTTAATTGCTAAAAAGTATCTTTTTCCAAAGAAACAGGCATGGGTTGTAGAAAGTAAGAAGCAAGAAAGTTAGGGGATTTAGTCGCATTTAGCAGGATACTATCATTATGTTCTTACCTTTGTTGCTCCAACCTCCAGCTCGATTGATTGGCTGAAATGTCGAGATTTAGAGCAATGCATGAGAACTTCGCTGTTTCATTGTATTGTTGGTGATAACAAAAATCCCCTTCAACCGTTATAGCTATTACTGAGCGTTGACGTCAAAGTTCTCGGGTCCCGCTCGCCTTAAGCATGGACCTTATGTCAAAGTTCTCGGGTCCCGCTCGCCTTAAGCATGGACCCTATGTCAAAGTTCTCGGGTCCCGCTAGCCTTAAGCATGGACCCTATCATGCAGGAGCAGATTTGAAGGCGTTGGTCTTGTTGTAGTCTAAGGAGATAATGAAATGTAGAAACTGCTTTTCACTTATGCGACAAAATTCTGCGGACAATACTTACCCATTAGTTTCCTTAAATCATTTTGAAATAAAGTTTAAAGTTACATTGGTTCATCGCTTAAAACATTTTTGTAATGAAAATTAAGTATGTTTCCTATTATTTAATGAAAATTAAGTATGTTTCCTATTCGTCAAACGCACAGAAGTGGCTTTTGCCTCTCTTGCTACTTATCCTGATTAATCAGGCGATGGGCTCCAGAGATACTGACGTCGAGCTCTTTCGTGAGACAAGGTTTGCGAGTAGACCAGGCTCGCTAAACCACTAGACTGATTGCAGGAAGGTAATTATTGTGCTAACTCATTATTATGTTGCGCAATGCGCCGAGAATAATACTAATTGGTTTTTGGGGAAATGAAATGGCGCAGTAAATGTCTCATATATCGTTGGACAATTGAACCGCGCCGTAAGGAAAGGGATAAAGCAGGGAGTGAAAGAAGAAAACGAAGGAAAAAGGTTCCGTAGTGGAGGGCTCCGGAATAATTTCGACCACCTGGGGAACTTTAACGTGCACTGACATCGCACAGAACACGGGCGCCTTAGCGGTTCGCCTCCATAAAAACGCAACCGCCGCGGTTGCGTTGAGCCCGGGAACTCCGGATCAGTAGCCGAGAAATGCAGGCTTTCCTTCGATGCGTATGGGAGGCTATGGGAGCACTGTACCGAAAACCTGAAGTCTGAAGATTTTTTTTAGTCCGTCGGTTGTCTGAGAGATTGTTCAAGTCCAGCGTTCTCGGGCAAAAATTTTGAAAATTGGAAAATTGTAAGAGACTGGTATGGGTGTATTGAAGGTAATGGTTCGGTATTCTGATCTGTAGCAAAATCTTTGTTTTAGGGTGTCTCCAGCGATCGCATCGAACAGTTAAAACTGCCGTAGAATACCAATGCAAAGCGCTTTTGACGATAGCAAAAACGTGAATAGGAAAACAATACAAGAATGCCGTCAGGTGATCTCCGGTAGTATTGATTTTTATAGTGAAATCTAACATTATAAGAAAAAAAAATTGCGTTCATAAACGGTTTCCCACTCAAAAATGCTTTTATCCAGGATTGATGGGCATGTAAAATGAGATGCGATTTGCAGAAAACAGGATTAGTGTCGGCATGCCAAAGGTTTTAGGAATCAGCGTGGAATTATCATTAGACGTGGCGGCGAGAATTGCATGGGAATGATGTTATTGCAATGAATAAATACAAAGTTGGCATTTGTCTACTCTACTGGAGTCAACCCCGGGCGGGCAGTAAGGTCCTGTGACAACTCGGGATTTCTGAGTACATTGGGTCTTCTAAATGTGAACGGACTGAATGGTATTTTTGAAGAAGTGGATTTTTGTTTTCAAACGTGTTGCGAGAAGTGATCGGCACTTCTGCAGCATGCTTTTTAACTCAATGTTCCGCTTCATCTCAGACACAATCTGTTGTCTAAGTATTGACTGGATGCAAAGCAATAGTTATCTTTTAGTGGCGTACGTCCTTATGCATGAGATAGGACAAAAACAACGTACAAAAACAGTTCACGAACCCACTGCATGGTAAAGCGAAACATACTCAAAAATGAAGACACCATAGCGAATGCAAAAAGTCGCGGTGTTGCATAACTGCATGACGTGACCCGCCCGGCGTGAACCTTGGTTAACGAAAACGCAGCTTGTAATTATTAACCGTGCATTTGATTTCGTTTAATTAAGTCCTAAGACCCACAGGCTTTACATAAGGCGCTGGTAGTGCTGAGGTATAAGAACAAACGGATAATATAAAAACACTGGACATTAAAAGCAACCAAGAAATGACATAAATAAAAAAAATATTGTGACGAAGAAGACGAACTGTGCAGTGGCGCGGGCAGGATCGCTCGCGCTAGGCCAGCGGCCATTAAATCACCTCATTGCCATCGACCATCGCGTCTCTTTCTTCGGCTGGCCGCCACGTAACATTTGGTGGAGGTGGGGGTTATGATCGACATCCTGGTCCGGGGAGTTAAGGCGTCCTGCTTCTGCCGTGGTCGTCGGCCGTGAGTTCTTGGCATGTGTCGCTCGGCCTTCCCCCAGCCTTTCAGAACCGAACGGACCTCTCCGTTGTTCCCCCCGCCCTGTCCCCCGACAGACCACTCAACACGATGAACTGAACCCAGCGCAAGGACCTGACCTATCGACCCCACTGACCCGAGACGCCGCTTACATCTGAAGACACCGTTTCCCTGCCCAGGCCGTTAGGCGCGTCCTGGGGCCTCAAGCGTCGGCTACTTGCGACCTGCGGCCCGCAAGCTTCGTGGACCAGGAATCATTCAGCCATCTCATTCATCGTGGCGGCCAGCACCTCACCGCTTTCTCGTTCCTGTCCAACCATACTCTTGAGCCCGTAACCACTTCGCGCGTCTCTTTCTCACCGATCGGGACGATCGCTCGGTGGCCCCGGGTAGTGTGACGAAGAAGACGAACTGTGCAGTGGCGCGGGCAGGATCGCTCGCTCTAGGCCAGCGGCCATTAAATCACCTCATTGCCATCGACCATCGCGTCTCTTTCTTCGGCTGGCCGCCACGTAACATTTGGTGGAGGTGGGGGTTATGATCGACATCCTGGTCCGGGGAGTTAAGGCGTCCTGCTTCTGCCGTGGTCGTCGGCCGTGAGTTCTTGGCATGTGTCGCTCGGCCTTCCCCCAGCCTTTCAGAACCGAACGGACCTCTCCGTTGTTCCCCCCGCCCTGTCCCCCGACAGACCACTCAACACGATGAACTGAACCCAGCGCAAGGACCTGACCTATCGACCCCACTGACCCGAGACGCCGCTTACATCTGAAGACACCGTTTCCCTGCCCAGGCCGTTAGGCGCGTCCTGGGGCCTCAAGCGTCGGCTACTTGCGACCTGCGGCCCGCAAGCTTCGTGGACCAGGAATCATTCAGCCATCTCATTCATCGTGGCGGCCAGCACCTCACCGCTTTCTCGTTCCTGTCCAACCATACTCTTGAGCCCGTAACCACTTCGCGCGTCTCTTTCTCACCGATCGGGACGATCGCTCGGTGGCCCCGGGTAGTGTGACGAAGAAGACGAACTGTGCAGTGGCGCGGGCAGGATCGCTCGCTCTAGGCCAGCGGCCATTAAATCACCTCATTGCCATCGACCATCGCGTCTCTTTCTTCGGCTGGCCGCCACGCAACAATATAAAGAGAAGACGTAGTAAAATGGAAATATTACACTTAGAAAAGCGAATAAGCCTAATGCGAAACACTGAAGGTGGCTCTTTAGCCTATTGCTAAATGTTGTTGGAACTGCACACGAAGCAATGTTTTCAGCAAGGTCATCTATTCAGGCTCGTAATTTGTTAAAATATTGGTTTCGGTATTTCGTGCACACCACATCCGTCTTATGCTTAGGGTCATCGATAGCACTTTTTGATTGATATAGTTTGGGCGTATGTTTAATAGCAGATATTGTAAGCAATGCTTCCATTATAAAGAAAGTTCACAAAGACCCACCTCATCGTGAAGTATGGAGGGCGTCTGGCGGTGCTCCACTTGTGAAGGATGCTCACGGAGCGAACTTTGCGAGCCCACGCTAGGAAAATCACTGAAGTATAGGCACTGCCGTGAAACCACCACACAGGTGAGAATACCCACTACGGTCATTGATTTATATTGCTTCTCATGCAGCTTTAACATGTGAAATTCACATATATTTATAGAAAATTAAATATCAGTCGGTAATTAGCCCAGAAACAACGCTTCGTCATCTTCATTCCCACATCTTATGCCTGTGGGCAGATAAGAACACGTGACATGAGGTGCAACGATAACACACCGGTATATACGTCGAACATATTCAGATGGTGTATGTGATGAAAGTTGTCGCTTTCTTTGGAGCTACTGACCAACCATTGTCAGCAAGGACCGTCTTTGCAGCAAGAACTGTCCTGTCTTGAGTGTGCTTGTCTTCGTCTTTTAGCGCCTGTACGCTTTTTGCGTAAACCATGTCTTTACGACTCCGTCATTCTCCTGAATACCGTCGGGCGCCACTGGTTGTGACGTCAAAATCAGAATGAAAATTAATTTCATACAGCTCATGAAATTCTTGCAAAATACCATGGCATGCAGAATTAGGTTGAAACTCTAGAATGGACAAGAAGCTCCTGCAGAAGGCAAATACAAACAAGTAAGCCTCTGTAAAAACAACATTCCACCAATATATTCATTCGCTAATTACACCCAAAAACCATGTGCACCACTACACGGACCACAAGCACACAATCATGTTCTAGTTGCAATTCAACAATTGTTGAATTATAACTTAGTGAATAACAATGAGAAATGTTACTGAAAGCAAACATTCCAACAAAAACGCAGGGAGACGGCTGACAACTAACGAGAAAAGTATCTAGCCTGAACGGGTATCAAAAATTTGCGGAATGATTAACCGGAAAGAGATTTAGTACAGAAAAAAAGTCCGAAACTAGAGAATAGAAACGTTAAAAAGTCAGCAAATAGATGCTAGGAACACAAAACGTAGTGTTCCTAGCAGTGGAGGATCCAGTTGTCGCGACGATAACCAGTAATGGATAGCTTTGAACAATATGCAGCCTTCAAAGAGTAATGAAAATGATACCATTTCTCTGATGCAATTTTATTTATCGCTTTTACTTCTACAATATTTTTCGCAAGACGTAGTGAAGATAGTAAACAACTGGGAAAAATGATGAAACATGCTTCGCGAACACTGCTGCGCCTGTTTTCGCAAAGAGCGGGAATAGAAAAGTGTGCGATATGTTCAGTGTTCTTAAAGATAACGTTTCATAACGAGCAAATTAGAAGTTGGGTCTTCGATATGCTTAGTGTCTTGCAAAAAGAGCAAAAATAATGAAGTGTATTTGCTACTGGCTACCTCTACGTTAAAATCTGCGTACCGAAGCGTGCGATTTGAACGAGAGTAGTTTTCATTTATGCTAAAGGTGCCGCTGCTATCTTCTTCATTACTTCGGAGTTTTTCCCAGAACAAGAAAAAAGGTCAAATTGACCTTGTATCTTGGTAACAAATCAACGACGCAGGCTGAACACTGGTGTTTTTTCTCTACACAGAACAAGGTCTCGTGCTCTATTCTTGGTCATGGAGGATGTAATACTGCACAGGTGAAAGGGGAAAATGCTGGAGTGCAGGGATTTCGGCAGCGTAAAGAAACCCAGGCGGACGAGGTAATCGCGCAGCCTTCAGTCATAGACCGCATCATAGCTGCTCAGTAGTCCCTGGTAGTCACGAGCGCCTGAAACATTTTGCTATCAAGTAATTATCTTCCAGACAAGTAAATCACTAGGCTCTCTTCTTTCGCATGGGTCGAGTGCCACTGGCCACATCGGCTTGTTTGCGGTTTTGTGTATAAATTGACTGTGAGTTGGTGTTGTCAGTTGATGGGATCGCGTACACTCATGATGAGCAATTGACTAGAGTTTGACGTAGAGAAGAAAATAAGTGGGCGAATCATCGACTTACAGTTAGGTGACCGTACGTCGTAAGGCAGCGCTAAACTAACTTCTTCTTCTTCTTCATCCCAGGTATATGGCACATACCCACGCGGGGGGATTGGCCAAGGTGTAGTAGAATAAACAAAGAAGTTTCCATGGAAGATGACGACAAAGTTGTAGCACCAATCGTGAATTTTGAAAAATCAATGAATAAAAATAAGAGAAGAATATTGACGGTTAAATAACAGACAGCATTTTGGTGAAAAGAGAAGAGCTCGTAGAACTTCAAAAGAATTAGCACATCAACCTACCAGTTGCAATTATGTAATCGTGAAGAAACCCATAAATAGAACCCAAGGCAAATCCCTTGGTGTTCGTACTAAACGATAATAATACTGGCAAAGATAAAGGGAGCCCTAACCTGGAGAGAGGGACCTCCAGGTAAATCTTTCTCTGAAGTGGGAACTTTGGGCAGTAGAGAAGAAAATGGTCTAAAGATTCAACTTTCCCACATGCGTCACATAGGTTCGTCGGTGTCAACCCACACCTGCATAGATATAAATTCAAACTTGGAATCCTGCACCGCTACCGCGTCATTGTTACCTCACACAGCCTGGATTTACACGAACGGACGTTCCAATTATATGCTAAGTGATGATGGTTAGTGGTATTTAGTAAGGAATCTCGTAACCTGGCTGATATATGTAGGAACCGCTGAAACCTGGAAATCGCCAGCAGGCTGAAATTCGGGACGGGATGTGTCACTGACCCGTCAAGAGCCGACCTTGCTAAGTAATCAGCCACCTCATTTGAATGAATACCTGCATGGCCAGGGACCCAGACAAAATGGACCACCTTCAAAGTGCATGGGACCAAAAATCGCAGGATACGGCGCAAAAATCTTCTTGTGAAGTGTCAAGGGAGACTAACACTGACAAACAATCAGCGAGAATAATAACATGAGACACATGACATGGAATTTTGTGAAGGGACATTCCAAGAGCCAAAAATTCCGCAATGAATATAGGAATATAATCTGGGATGCGGACAGAATAGCTCCATGCCAAATCCGGCGAAAAGATGCCAACTGCAGCTTTTTGGCAGTTGACGGAGGCATCGGTAGCAAGCACCGTATGATGGGGGTATTCCTCTATGTGATCCGAGAGAATACCGTTTAAAATGTTTGCGGGCATGTGTTTCGCATGAGATGGGAAGATGTGGTCGAAATGAAATTCCACTGCTGCCGGCGTGCCATCAACCCACTGCAAAGAACTGAGATCAACACCAATCGGTGTTAAAAGGTTCTGCGTTAACATAATTTGTGGCATTTGATACCGTGGCCAATGACGAGAAAAGAATAAGGCCGCTGAGACACAAAAATAGGAGTACTGACATCAGTCACTGTGTCCATCGACCTGAGGAAAGTCGCACCGTGAGCATTTGAAAACGGGAAGTTAGATCAGGGATACGGGCTTCCAGATAAAGCAGGGCGTTTGAAACTGATTTTGGGAGACCAAGGCAGAGGCGGAGAGCGCGCCTTTCCAGTAAGATTAACGGTTGAATCTTGTAGCTTGCGCTACCAGAGAACAGAATGCAACCAAATTCAAGTATAGGTCTTACGTAGGCTTTGTATAGTAACAATAACGTGTCGCGGCGCATACCAAACTTTTTATTGGCGATTCTTTTCAGCCGGCCTAAAGCGCGTTCTCCTAGAAACGCGTTGTTCTTTATATGAAGGCTCCAATCTAATGCTGGGTGATAAGTAACACCCAGATATTTTACGGATTCTGCTTGTGGAATCTGGAGAGAGCGATGAACTAATGAAATGTGCAAAGGCCTGTCTGGAGGAAATACCAAAACTCCGCATTTGTCTATATTCAGGGATAAATTAATACCCTGCAACCATACTCCAAGAGCATCCAAATATCCCTGCAGAATGTGGTAAAGGGAGTGGATAATCCTGGCCGAGGCGAAAAAAGCTATGTCATCAGCACACATAAAAACTGTTATATCAGGACGAATGGGGATGTCAATAACAAAAATATTAAAAAGCAGCGGGGATAGCACCGATCCCTGCGGCACACCTCTTGACTGACAATATGTATTTGAACGTAGGGTTCCCTCGGCGCAGTAAAAGTGTCTGTCCTTCAGAAATTCAGATATCCACGCATAAATGTAGGTTGGAGGATGTAACTGAGCGAGTCTGTTAAGTAAAATAGTATGCTCTACACTGTCATAGGCCTTTGCTACATCAAGAGTGACCAAAGCTGAAACTTCTCTTCTGTGTAGAGAGAGCCGGATTCTGCTCTCTAGATCCACATGCACGGACCATATCGAGCATCCACGACGAAAGCCAATCTGAGCTGAGCTGAGACCGTTGATGTCATGAACATGTTTTGTGAGGCGACTGTGCACTATTCTTTCTATTAATTCGACTAAATTTTAAGTCAGCGCAATTGGCCGAATATTCTCTAAGACGTATCCTTTTCCTACATCTTTCTATAATAAAATAATTATCGCCGTCTTCCAAATGCTTGGAATCCATGCATTTTCCAGAGAAGCATTGACCATATCTAAGAGGGCGCTTGTAAACTCCTCGGCTAAAATTTTAATCATACCAACAGTGACACCATCTGGTCCAGGAGCTGCAGGATGCAACATTGCCAGGACTGAGAGGAGCTCTGATGCGTCAACCTCGGTATAATCCGAAGAGGGTGAAATTGGGCACAAAGGGACGTTTCTCTACGTCTGGAAGCGTAACGCCAATCCCTGAGCAATACACTCCAGGCTCTCCTGAGCCATTTGTGGTGATGACATTGTTGAACTAGTGAGAAGAGGGTCTGCAGAACGCTTGTTACGTTCCATGAATCTATACAGAGCTTTCCGATGACGAGGATTGGAAAGATATGTGTTTAAATTTTCGTTGTACTCCTCCTTGGCTTTTGCAAGTGTTCCTTTGAGAGATGCAGAGAAGAATTTGTAATTTAACCAATTAGCCGGACTCAGGTTGCAGGACAGCCTCTTTCTTCCAGGCCGCTTTTCTGCAACGATAGGCCTTCTCACATTATTCTGTCCACCAAGAAGACGGCTGTTTATTATAGGCTGCTGCGGGCACAGCGAATATTGAGTGGTCTATTGCATTTTGCAAAAATAAAAACCGTCTGCTGAGCTCTGTCATCCCGGCTTGTATTAACTATAGAAGCAAGTGAGGCGGACATCAGATTTTTATAAATTTCGTGGTTGACAAATTTATGGGTTACACAACTAGTTTTAAGAGGAGATAACCGGATAGTGAAAGTTATAGGAAAGTGATCACTAGACGTACCCGAATTCTCTGTCGACCAATCAGACACATCTAGCCTACCTGCTGATAATGTTAAGTCAAAGGCTGAGCGAGCAACCCCTCGCATAAAGGTTATTTTTATAGAATTGCAGCAGCGTACAGCATTTGCAGACAGCCACGACCAGAGAAGCTGGCCGCAGGAATCAGTGCGACTTCCCCAGTCACTATGGTGAGAATTAAAATCTCCTGCGATGACTGCAATGTTTGTGCCAGTCACCAAGCTGTCTAAACAGTCTGTCCGGTGTACACCTAAAGGAAAATAGACATTAGCAATTGTAATATCAGCACAATGCGGAAATGAAATTTTGATCGCTAAAAGCTCACTGTCAGGGAGAAGAATTTTCTTAGAGATAGATGCCTGATGACATAAATTTATAGATAGCATGGTTACCAGTCCACCTCCCCAGCTAACATTTCGATCTGACCTGAAAACTCGAAAGTTTCTCATTGAAAATGATTTATACGGTCATAACCACGTTTCTTGTAAAAGTACAATATCAGGCTTATGCTTGTGAATAAGTATGTCTAGATCTAGAAGAGAAGACAAGACGGAACGGCAATTCCATTGTAACACTTTCATACCTGTCATGATTATCGACCAATTTAAGAGGCCGAAACCGCCTCTTTAAGGATATCAAGATGGGGATGATGTTTGGGTGGTCCCTTTTTAGCTTTCATCTGTGGAGAACTAGAATTAAATGGTGATGAGGAAGCACGGCGCTTTTGCGTAGGGCACGACATTTCGACATCTGTTGTGCAGATGTCACTGCGACATTCACTGATGTCACTGCGACATTCACTGCTAGGAACAGAGATGTGAGGTGGGACCTGGGGAGCATTAGAAGGCGATGTAGAGCGGCTAGCACTAGCTGCAGAAGCTGAAACAGATGCAGACGTTGCTGCCAGGACGGGTGTTGATGGTGATGCAGACTGAACTGCAACAAACTGAGCCAACGCCTCAGAGAAAGTGTTTAACATTCGCTCAACCACATTATTAAGAGCTTTTTCTACTGTGGTCACAATTGAGGCAATCAAGTTGGACTCAATGTACCTAACAGAATCGCGCACACGACTAGCATATGAATTTTTTTCCTGTTAAGAACAGCGTAAGCATCGGCTCTTGAGCACCGCTTCTCTTTGATAATATCCAACAAGCTACGCTCTTCATTACGTTTTGCGCAGATGGCATCATCAGCTGAGTGAATGTTGCTGCAGAGGCAACAATGAGGCTGCTCTGAGGTGCAGTTATCAGCAGAATGACCTTTTCCACATAAACGGCAGCGGGTCTCCGACTTGCATGCTTTGCCGCTATGCCCGAACCGCCAACAGTTGGTGCATTGAAGAGTGCGGGGTTCTAGACGGTCCACACGGTATACAATCGGCCAGATTTTTAGTTCACCAGGGCAGGAAGAGCCAGCAAAAGTTATTACAGACTCAGTAGCAACACGCGAGCCGTTTACCTCTCTACTGCAGCGGTAGACTGAAAGGACCCCAACGCCTGCATCCTGAAATTCCTGTAGAATTTCTTGCGGGGATGATGCTGGGTCGACGCCTCTTACGATACCCTTGACACATGCAAGCTGTTCGGGAATGAATGCTTTCACCGGCAGCGAGCTGAAAATTGTGCACTTAAGCAAGTCTGCAACACAAGCGATGTCCGAGGACTTGCACACAATTCCTCGACGGCCAAATGGACGCACTTCAGAGATCTGCAGGTATTGGGCAGTCAATAATCTTAGCTCCTGTTGAATTAGTTTGGGGGTTTTCATTTTGATCGCACCCTCACCGATTGGGACGATAGCCACGGGAACCGCATCAATGTCATTTTTGTGGAAAAATTCAAGTGGCAGGCTTTGGGCTGGCAAGCTGGCAAACCAAGCTGCCGACCCTCCACCTGGGGAGGTCAACGACATCTCTCAGCAAAACGCACTCTCAGGTTCACATGAACTGCGTCTTAAACTACGCCTTGGCCAAAACCCCCCAACGTAGTACGGGCTCACCAAGGATGAACAAGCCGGAACCACCAGAAGATGCAGGCAGGGGGATTGGCCAAGGTTCAGTAGATAATTCCAATGAGGTATTTTCGCGGGAAAAAATAGATGTGAGAAGACTAAATCAATATAAAAATTGAAACAGTCAAATGAATTAAAGAAATATGAATTACCAGGAATAGAATCGAGTATTTTTGGACATGCGACAAAATTTTGTATACAGCTAACAAGGTAATCGATCAGTTGCACTTATGTAATCATGAAGGTAGCCGCAGACACTGCTTCAAGACTTCTTCGTCTTCCTTTAGACTACACTGGCTGAGGAAGAAAGAAAATTGGCCGGAAGAGAGAAACGTTCTTGTCTTTTTGTCTTTTTGTCTTTTAACTCCTTCAAGTTAGGCAGTATTTTTTGCAGTTCAGTATATTTAAACTCCTCATTGACAACAAAGGAAGCATGAGCTAACGCGAACGCTAGAGCGGCCTTTGTGCAGGTGTACCAGTTGTCGAAAACTTAGAGCTACGCAACATGGGTCGTTGTGCATTGAAAGCGCCTCACATATCTTGAAGAGGAACTCTATTTCTGCCCTCTCCAATACACCGCTTAGAAGCAAACAATTTCGGCTTTAAACTGTTTACCAGGACTCTGCACCACAATTTACTTCAATCAAATTAACAATTTCACCTACCAGCGGGGATAGTATTTGATTTATGAGGGCGTAAATTAGCCCTGCTGCGTTCCCGCTCGAAAAAAAAAACTGTTTTTTGTTCGTTGACACCACCGTAGTAGAAATCGAACATGGTCATCTGCAGAAGAAGCACATGCAAACAATTTTGCACTTGCCTGTAAAAATAATGGCTGTGCCGTTTTCGGTTGCAACGTCGACTGGATGGTTTTCGTGGGTCTGCAGGGATATTATGATGTAATTTTTTTTTCTGAAGGGAAACGCATAGCGGCGTCTGAAACTGTAAAGAAGACGAACTAGTAGGGTAGTTGCAGGCTTGGTACTCATGCTTGCGGTTTTCACCGTTAACTGCAAATTTGGTGGGGAGCGTTCATGTTAAATTACCTGCGATGTGAGCGCCAATAACATTTAGGAATTTACTTATGCAACGGGGCTTTAGGAATGCTCCTAATCATAATATGAATCTGGATGTGAATGTTATTGGCTTTGGCAGCGACCCTTTCAGGGCCCATTTGAGCCGCATGACCCCACAGGGCATATTCTCCAGAAAGCAGCATTCGCATTGATCTTGCTCACGGAGAACGCAACATTCCTACAGACCAGCTGGTGAACGCGTAGGGTTCTCGCTTACTAATTACGACGAAGTAGACTGTGGCGGCGGCACGGAAGAGTAATAAACAAAACTCGCTGTTTTGTAATTTTGCATTGAAAAAAAAGGACGTGCCTCAAACCGGTTATGGCAATGGTTGCGAGCTGACGTATACTCTCTCCTTGTTGTTAACAAGACTTACTTTGAAAACAGCTCTAGGTGAGCTGCGGTGTTGGCTCGCATTTCATACTAAAGCAACGTTTTGAAAGCATGTAGATTATTTGTGCCATGGAAACGAGCTTGCTGCGAAAAAAAGATTTACTAAGAAGGCTCATTCTTATTCCACTTGCATTCGCGGAGCTGCTTTAAACGTCCGCAAAAAACTCACGAGCATGGAGCATAGAACGCGAAGAAAAAATAGAAAATGTGGTTTGTAGTCAGAAGAACAAGAGAAGTCGTATTTCTTCCTGTGGCGCCTAAAATGCACAGACTGTGCTAATGAAGGGAGTGTTAGGAGCGGGAGCTAGTTGTGGCGGCAAACATAAGCTTCAGGAGCAAAATTTTTTTAAAGTTATAAGCGCCACTAGAAGAGTGCCAGAATGCAGAGGTGAAAAGTAAAGTGCTTCGCATTGGATAGTGCTTCATTTCTCTTCCGAAGTAAGCAGATCTAGCAGAGAGAGAATATATTTTTGAGGGCTTTCTTAAGCAAAGGAAATTTCAACTTATCGGAGCTTACTTCGTGTTAGCTTCTAATTTGTTGCCGTGTTTCTTTTAGATCTTTAGTTTCAATGGATGCCTTAACCCCGCTCAACACCACGTGACCACTCCGCTTTATGAATACCTTCAGGTTAGCCAAGGTCAAAATATGCCTCTATAGAAAATCAGAAAAAGAAATTACATTCACAACTGGGAGTCGAATCCGTGGTGGCGCGAACAGATCAGCTTCACAGGATGCTGCGTGAGACAACTAGGCTTTCGCCAGTTTTTTCTTTATTGCATGAAAATGAGTTCCGCTGAGCTACGAAATGCTTTATGTACACGCATATTATCCCGAAATGCAGACACACGCTCTCATGTCTTCGTAGCCAGCACTTCGCCTGCATACTTCAGCCGACAATAAAAAAGGACAGTGAAATATCGCCTTACGCTAAAATGTTCCTGGATGTGCTGATGAATAATAATAATAATTGGTTTTTGGGGAAAGGAAATGGCGCAGTATCTGTCTCATATATCGTTGGACACCTGAACCGCGTCGTAAGAGAAGGGATAAAGGAGGGAGTGAAAGAAGAAAGGAAGAAAGAGGTGCCGCAGTGGAGGGCTCCGGAATAATTTCGACAACCCGGGGATCTTTAACGTGCACTGTCATCGCTGATGACATGCTGATGACATGCTGATGATACTCCGGTATTCCGTGAGGCCTTGCAATGCTGATTGGACTTTTTAGCCTATGTAAGAGCAGCATGATGGATCGACACGCACGACCAGCTCGTTCATCTAAGTTCCTGTTCAGTGATCAATCCTCTTTGGTGCGGGCAGTTTATGCTGCGCAGGAACGGTCGCCTGAATGGTTGGCGGTTCTTGATGTGCTTCGATGTGCTAGGTTATCGCCACAGCCGAACACGCCTCGTGTTAAACGGCAGCAGCACAAATCCTTGCTTTCGGTCTGACTGGAATGTAGTGAACATTCTCTGTAGGTTCCAAAATAGCAAGATTTGATCCGACCCACTACAGAATTTTGACCTTGGCCGATCTGGACAATAATAGACTTCCAACCATAACTGAGCGTGCTCAACACGTCCAAATTTGGCTCGGGCCATTGAACAAATGCTTTTGCTCCACCTTTGGATATAGCCGTGGTTGAACACTGCCTACTTTTTTTTGTCTTTCCAGTCGCTTTCACCTTGAATAAGTAAGGATGAGTGCTACCACGGCTTAAAGAAAAGCTTAGTGGAACAAATATTTTATCTATTTCAATAACTAAGCTATGATGGTTCTATAGATCGCTATTTGGTTCTGAGCAATATCTAAAGGTTCTAGCGATGTCTGTCGCGCTGTTGTTGTCCTTTGTTGGAGTAGCACATACACACAGTGGAGGTTGGCAATGCTGCCTTGTACAGTCAAACAATTTTGAAACACTGACGCATTTAAGTGAATACCAAAAAAAAAACTGCGCGAAGACGACGGGAGAAGAAGAGCACAAAGACGCACACGCAAAATGAAGAACCTGAAACTGACTATATTTTGTGAGAACAGGGGACTTATCAAGGCTGTCAACGTAACAAAACAAGGTACACTCGCAAAATTATCGTGTGCTGGGTGAAGATAGTATGAACGGGCCACGTGTGATTAGGACTGAAGGAAAGCCCGGATGTGCCCATCAAAGCACCGACTAGCGCAACATGATGCCTTGCGGCACACACCTGACGGGGCTTTGATTGAACTAGCCTTTTCCAGATCTTACGGTGGAGTCTTGCTGGCGCATTTAATGCAAGCTGCAATGCAGTTGCGCTGGAACGATGCGAGTCATCAACAGGACCGCATCTCTAAGCTTGACGCCAGCTCACGATTAGATCCGCCATCTAGGGTAATGCGTCGTCAAGGGACTTTATTCCACCGGTTACGGCTTGGCGTTGCCTACACCAAACACTATCTTCACAAGATCGGAATCAAAACTAACCCAAATTGTATACAGTTCCACACTCCAGAGACTATCGGGCACCTTGTTTTCGAGTGTCTGAACTGCACTGAAGAGAAAAGAACACTGGAAGCGACCGTGAGACAACTGTATACTCTCACCCTTTCTATGAAGAAACTCCTTTAGGTGCCAGGGCGAAAAGCGCTGATGGGTGGTGGGCGACGAAGGCCGTCCTCAGATTTTTATGTGAAACAGGCCAGGACACCCGTCTGTGACCGCCTGTGCACTGCCTACAAGGTTTACACAGCGTACCATGTTAGTGCACACACAGTGACAGCTCTGACATCATGCGTGAGTGCGCACATTTGTGTTTTCACGGAGCCGCTTCTCCAGTATGTGTTAACGACATGCGTCGGTGCGCGTTCAAGACACGGTTTTCACGTGCATATAATCACCGTGATGCGGGTGCTAGCCAGTCTGTGTGTGTGGACATCACCCCTTGGAACTCGTTGTATTATCCCATCATCAGCCCTCATTCGCTTTTTCGCCGTCATCCCCTTCCCCTTTCCCCAGTGTGGAGCAAAAGGCCAAGGTCATGTTTCCACCGGCCGACCTCTCCTCCTTCCCTCTCATTAAAATTTCTCTCTAATCAAAGGAAATGTATTTGAGAGGAAAAAGGAAGTCCTCAATGATTTCCTATTAGGCCTGCTCATAGAAAAGCACAATCGGTCTGTACTTTAAAATTTGGTAGCAATAGTCATCTGCCTGATGTATTATTGTCCCTGACCAAGTTTCGTTTTCAGCAGCATTCATCTAAAAAAGAAACCTGCCAGATGAAGGCACCTGAAAGCTCGGTGAGTTAAGAGAAATACGGGTGTGAGAATTTTTTGGAAATAATTTCGAATACATAGCTTCAATGCACAGCTAAATCAAAACCATCACTCCTGACAAATTATGTCCGGGACTTAGTTGGCGAGGCATGGTAATCGCCTTACTCCTGGAAAATGCACCTATATATAACAAAGTTATTTCTCTCATAGAGATTAAAAAAACATGCAATTTCGCGAGTAGCATAGAACCGAGAGCAACTGAATTTCCTAGCTACATGAGCCAGGGTCTGCTTCGATCAGAATACAGGGAAAAAATGCACTGTGCTTGCCAAGGCACGAAGCGCAAACTAAAAAAAAAACACACCGCGCTACAGAAAGAAGCCAGATGTTTTTTTTTAGTCATGGATGATTCTGGTATCCCTCACAAAGAATGAACGACGCTTAACATACCATTATGAGTGCAATGCGACAGCATTGTAATTAATCTTAAAGTGACGCGAACCCTCCCGCGCATGTATTCCTTCTCCTTCAAAGATTTATAGATCGCGCGGAGTCCCGCACCCCTATTGGCACAGTGGTGCAGAGGTTAAGCGATGCGGCTCTAGCCCTGCAGGCGGCTGTTTTCAAGACAGCTACCAGTGGGGCTTGCGAGACCAAGGTTGCCACGCTGTGATGGTGGGAACTACATTCATTTGACTTTTTCGCATTTGCCACCTCCCATGGCGGGAAGGTTGTCGACAATCCGGTGGGCAGTTGCGCCACCTGCTTTTTCGTGACACGGACGGATGGATGCCACCTTTTCTTCTAAACGGAACCCACAATGTTATCGAAAGTGACAAAATGCAGTACAGTTGTCCTCAGGCCTGTCTACAGCGTTCGAACGGTGCGCTCTCAAGCGCATTTATGACAGGCACAAACGTCTGGCGTGTTAGATATATAGTTTTCGCGAACAGTTCAGCTCTAGGCCTCTAGTATATGACGCAAGTGCACTCCTCATGTTTTAGAGTACTCTAGACAGGTTTGTGGACGACAGTTTAAGACGATGATGTAGATCTAACAGCCTGGAGTTAAACGAGACCCCGAATCTGCGAACACAGTTTTTTTTTGGAATTAGATAAGACAACCCGGCCGGTATGGAGGAAGCGAAATGTTCAGGAGTAGGCCGCCAAAACCATTAAGTTACAATGGCGGGTCCAGTAGCACTTTTGGCTTATAGGAAAATTCAGGGCTGTTTGACGCACGTTTGTTGTAGGTGTCCGATTGTTGATTTGTTACTGGCGGGCGGCTGGAGATATACGTGGGCAGCGGACCATGACGACGAGTACTCAAAAATCATTGCTCTTTGGCATCTGCTGGTCAATCCATGTGCCTCGATATTTCGTTGGCGATGCTAGAGCGGTAATCACTGAAATTTTAAGAAATGGTTGTAGAAAAGGGCTGGTCATCAGAGAAATGTGAGACAGGAAACATGGTTGTGTATAGCTAAAAGGCTAGAACGCTACTGAGGCACACTGAATTTAGAAGGGTTATAGCTATTTACTTTAGTTGTGTGGACTGGAGATCCTGCTAGGAAGTATGGCTTGACTGGAAGCTGTGCATGACATCGCTATTGAGGCTTTTTCACCTTTCTTCTGTGCGCAACGCTCCGTTGCAAAGTTAGAGACTTGGCTGTACGCGAAAGGAAGAAAATTAAAATTGGCTTCAGCTTTTATTGTGCAGCGACAAAAGACAGTGCCTTAGAGTGAAGCCATAAGCGCAGAAGGAAAGACAATGATGATGACTTAAAGGCGGCTTGCAGAGAGGTGAGGGAAAAGAGGCTGCACGTGGGTGGTGGACTCGAGTCTGCTCAACCAAGTCAGCCGGACAAGCGTTATCAGAAGCTGTCGGGATTCTCAGTGGACCACTTAAGATGAACTCAAACAGCTCTTAGGGTTACGACAGTTACAAGTTTCTTAGTGGGGAACAAGAGCGTTTACACATCACGGGAGTCGCACTGTTATAACTGATGACTACCCTTAGGAACGAGGCTGAATATGTGCGGAAGGAACAAAAATTCTGAATGAAATCTTTACCTGGCGCTAAAGTACAAATTTCTTGCCACCTCCGTAGCTTTCTCCACCCTGCACTGCCCCCCCCCCTCCTCTCTCAGCAGCCTTTACTCTGATGAACAGGCACACGTGCACTGTCTCAGGAGAGTCGTTTTTCGTGTCACTGGTGGTCGAGGTTGCGCAGGCGAGGGTGGTTGCGCTTGTGGTGACGTCGCTTGTGGGACTGCCGCAGCCTACGGTAGCGTCCCGGAGGCCTGCTGTGGACGGCGGCCTCGTCTCCAGCGTGGGCTCCGGCCGTGGAATTCGCCGCTCCTTCCAGGTTATTCTCGCTCACCAGCTTCTGGTGCGTGGCATCGTCCCCTCGACCGCTGGTGATCTTGGCTTCGAAAAACAACGAGCCCTCGTCGAGTCCAGCCGCGGCTGGAGGTCCGGGAGGTCCGGGCATTCCAGGCTTGCCCGGGCGTCCTGGGGTTCCAGGAACTCCTGGCGGTCCACCGTCCATGGAAGGATGTCCGGGCTCACCCTTCTCGCCGGGCTTACCGGGTTCGCCCATTTCGCCCATCTTACCAGGGCCTCCTGGACTGCCGGGCCTGCCGTGAGCTCCTGCCAGCGAAAGTGTGTATAAAACGCGATTTATACCTGCGCGTTGCTGAAGCAATCAATGACTGAAATTTAGTTTGGGGCGTTAGAGCGCCCAAATTTCAAAAGGCGATAAAACTAATAATGTATACTGTGAGGAAGTATGTTCACGGCCTGTGAACTTGAAAAAAAAACTGTTGGAGGAAGGTAATGAAATACTGTCATACGGAGATTTTAATACAAAACTGATTTTAATACAAAAAAGGTAAATGAGGACCATGGAGGCGTCGTGTGCACTTCACGAAAGGACACCAAGTCTTCCAAGTGGCTAAAATATTTTAAGCAAGCGCATTTCAGGGAGGATATGTAGCTGCATGCATTAGTTTATCTAACTGACTTGAAAAATGTTCAGATTAATGCCATAGCTTAGCTCGTATCATCCGGTAGGAAGTTGAAAAAAGCGATCTATTAGCATAAATGTTATAATCGTTGACGCATTTCTGAGCCTGGAGCTTGGGATTGAAGACTCCACGGAGAAAGTGCTCAAGAGATTAGAATAGTACTTCACTAGAGATTAGCTTTCTTGAATAGGAACGTCCTGCAGCTAAGATTAAGTTTAGAAATATGGCTGCGGAAACTGTGACGGTACATGACCATTTACTGAGCATTGTGACCAATGTCTCAAACTTATTCTGAAAGAGTGTGTTTGGAAGTTATAAAAGCATTCCATTGTTGTTTGGCATTGAGACTGTGTGAGTAATAGGCGAAGTTATTTTTATTGGGATGGTTAAAATTAAGAGTGAGGGGTACCTGCAGGTGAGGCAGAGGGATTATAAACGCAGGAAAATACGGCACGGAGCTCGCGGAAGCAAAGTTCGCCAGAGGTTTAGGCTATGCGAATAAGCATAAAAATATCAAGTCTCCAGTATGTGAAGTAGTTAAAAAAGCAAAAATAAAGCTCAGCAGTCTTTGTGAAGAAATCTGCCTCATAAAGGCATATAAACGAATAGGCCCGGGTCACTTGAATATTAGAGGGTGAAGTTAATTATACGATGAAAACGAGCACTATTGACTATTCCCGGTATTAGCTGCTAAGGGCTTATGTTAGTAGTGTGTTCCGTAATTCAAGACCCTGGCACTATGAACGTTACAGGCCGTACAAATGCCAAAAGTCTTTTCTTTTTTCTTCCAGCAATAGAATTTAAATCTACACAGATGATTAAAATGTAGCGCGTTGCCATCACCCGTGACGTAATAAAGTGAGAGACTGACCGAGTGGCTGGTGAACAGAACGCGATAGGCCACTAGTCTTAGCTGCTCTGGCTATGCGCGATGCTGAATTCTCGGTAATGGATTAAAAAAGGTGATCTCACTAGAAAAACAAGCTAACTCCCGAATGGTACCTGGGCTGGTGAAATCGTGATTTTGAATTTTTGCTTTTTTTTCTTAAGGGCACATGCACCTGAGAACAGTGCCATTGTTTCCGAACTTGTTGATGTTATCCTGCATTGAAAATTTCGTTTATACTAAATATTTTTTATTACGTAACCGCATTTTGACACTTGCGAAATATAGAGGCCTGTAACGTTTCATGCTCCGAAACTTGGACCCGAACATTGTTATTAACTTACATTGAATGGTTACAAGTGTCACAATGAAGCATATATGTTTCAAGTTGTCCGCAGCGGTGGCCTAGTGGTTGAACACCCGTCTCGCATGTGGGAGGTGCGGGGTCTGATCCCCAGTGCCGCCGGTTACCCACCGGTGACACAATGGGTACAAGCTTTCCCCTGGTCTGGAGCTCGGATTATTTAGGGTGAAATGCTTGGGAAATGGGTCTTTGACTACATCTTGAGCAAGAGAAAATACCTTGTGCCATGGCGCTCTTTGGCCACAGATGCCCTTGCGTGATAAAAATTCACTATATCATCGTCATCATTATCGTCATCATCATCTTTAAAGTTCAATATAAGTCTAAAAAGCATTAGCGGAATTTCTTGTCCCGCTCTAACCGAGGCAGCGGCAAAGACGGCATGAAATGGAGCGCGCAAGAAAGTGCACTGCTTTGCTAAAGGATAAGAATGGTTGCGTCATATGCTTTATCCAGCTTAGGTGGAAATACCGGCCAAAATATATGCAGCACGCTAATGGCGATTGAACACTTGCCACGCCTTACGTAGCGATATATTAATGAAACACTTGTTATTACATCCTGGTGGTGCACTCGCGCCTGAAGCCAAAAAACATCTGTACAGAACTCTTGAGAAAATTTAGGCTCCAAAGCATGCTCCGTAAAATTTTGGCTGCACCTCTATGGCGTATAGAAGTCACGAGCATGCATATATATCTGCTATCATTTGCGTTAATTGTTAGCAACTCCCATCATTGGTCTGCCTTGTGAACTCAAAGTTGCTGACGACAGTACACCTGTGTGATTCATTTCTTTGCTATAGCTGTCGTGGGAAGAAATATCGTAAGGACCATGTAATGTGCACAAAAATGGCAGCGTTGAATTCGTCATAGCTGCCACGATGGCCAGAAAACTTCATTAACGCGCTAGCGTTCAGGTTCGAGTACAGCGGAGAACTCGTCGGCGCCAGCGGCGTGCGAGAAAGTGCGGATTAGTCAAAGAGGTAGTGACGTCATACGTGGAGCGGTGGATTTGAGAAGAGATTATAAGCTCATGTAAATTTTGAACATAATGTCGCAATATGGCCAAAAGACATCATGACATCTAAGAATGTAAAAAATAATTGCACTGGATTAGAAAGTCGCAGTGAGATGGGAATCCAACCCGTGCCCTTTGGATCGCGAGTCAGACACGCGGCCCTTAGGCCACAGAGGCACCTTCGTTGCATTGGTTAAAGGGAGACATTGTGCGTTTTGTCCCATAGTGTCTGTGAAGTGATACTGAAAGAGGACCCCAGGACACCGAAGGGAGTCATTAAGGCTATCGCGTCATACCCTTACATAAAGGTTAAGTTTCCCCCAAACTGTTTAATACAGTGTTTCATGCCAGATATTTTCTAAACACCGGTGAGGTACACTCACTCACCATCTTTCCCAGGTGCCCCTGGCTTTCCAGGCGTTCCTCCTGTTTTTCCAGAGGCACTGCGTCGTTCGTGCCCACTCGGCGGCTCCTGTCCCACTGCCGGAAGTCCTGGCTCGCCCGGAAGTCCCGGCAGACCCGGAATACCCGGTTTTCCAGCTTTCGCTTCGATGTGGCGTTTCTCCGGTTCGCCACCGGGTGATCCAGGGCCAGCCGGCTGCCCAGGCTGTCCGGGCTGTCCCGGTTGACCCGGCTGACCTGGACCTCCTGCCGCACCAGGTGCGCCTGCCTGACCGGGCTTTCCACCACCGTCACCGAGTTGTACACTTTGACCTGGAGTCTGAGTCACCAAAAAAGTCACAACGACGCCTGGCTGCCCCGGCTGTCCTGGTTGACCCGGTTGACCCGGCTGTCCCGGAGCTCCTGGCGCCCCTTCCGCACCAGGCGCACCCGGCTGCCCTCCTGTCTTCTCGCCGAGGGCCCTACGCTCTGGGTTCTGGGATTCGGAGCCTCCAGGTTGGCCCGGCTGTCCAGGCTGGCCTGGTTGACCCGCCTGCCCCGGTGCTCCTGGTTTTGAGAAAGCAACAACGGATGGTGTTTTTTCGGCGTTAGAAAGACAAGAGAGAAATAGTGTTCCCAGTTGATGACGACGTCAGGGTAGCGCTGTTGGCTGCGTTAAGCCAGTTTTACGGAAATAAACATGGACGCAGAGAGCAACATACATGCGAGTGCCGTCTTACAAATAAGCAAGGCTGAACTGCAATGCCTGGCGGAATATCATTTGGACTAAGCCCCTCAGAACAGCGCCTTCATTACCTTTTGATGCTCTATACTGTAAACCTCTTTGGCCCGCTTTGGAAACTGCAACAGATCAAATAAGAAGGATTCAGCCCTCAACATTGACTCGGTGACTAAAAAGAGGCGAAACGGTGCACACAGTTGCAGTGCTCTCACCAACTTGTACTACGCAGGGCTGCCCGTTGAGTGGCGTTGTTAAAAGGAGTAACCTCACGCACATTAGCTTTGTAGATGCGCGAAAACATGTGATGGTAAAGTTACTTTGCTATCATAGAGTGGTTTTCAGCCGAAGTATTTTGCACCTCTGGCGGTTAAATATATCCCATCTGCACTCTTTCTGTAGAAACGATATCGGACCAGTGCCTCGGTTGCAATAGTTACTTTTGGTAAGAGTTTCAGTCACCAGTGAGGAGACAAAGAAGTAAACAAAGTAACGCGTGAGGAATTATGGCTAAAATAAATGCTTGGTCGGAGTTTGAGCACAAACTCTGGCAGCGCGTTGTGGATCGCGTCCATGCACAAAATACGTCTCAAGGTCCTTAACCAGCCTAGTGGCTCAGTGGCTTTGGCATTCGGCTGCTGATTTGAAGGTCATGGGTTTCAACCCGGTATCGGCTGCTGTGTTTCAGTGCAAGTGACAATGAAGGCACGCTGGCCATGCAGGTCAGGCGAGAGTTCCTGACCTGCCGGGAGTGGTGGGAAGGAATGGTCATAAATGCACTAGGTACTGTTGGCACGTATTTGAGTTAGACCTTGAAGTAGATGCAGCGTGCCATTCAAGTGGACGAAATTATTAGGATACCCAAGCTACAGAGGTTCATGCTAAGACGCCCGTGTGCTGGTTAAAGAACCCCAGGTGGTCTAAATCAATACGCAGCTCCCCGCTACGTCCTCTCACAACTTGAGTCGCTTCAGGACGTTAAAACCAAAGAATCCAAAAAGAATTAAATGTCAGTTAATATGCTTGCTACAATGCACAGAGGCTTGGGATAGAACGACTCCTACTGTTCTAAAGTCATAAATCAGACCATTCATTAACGTCTAATTGAATCTTTCTTCAATAAACCAGTATCTTCTAATGAAATTCCTTAGTATTCTTGAGGACAGAAGCTTATAAAAGTTCCATCTTCTAAGTATTCAGTTATGGAGCTGTAACATGTAGGCCATGGATGCAGGAAACGCAGGACAGGCCACAGCTTCTCGAGCTGCATGGCAGGAAGCGTGCCGGAAGCCACGTGCTTTTTTCGAAAAGAGCACTGGCGTTTTGGACCGTTGTCATGGCAATGACGCCTGCCCGAAGCTAGATCGAGAGGTTTTCCGCAGGAGCAGCTGCCACGAACTTCTTGGCGCATGATGGGGCTTTGCTATAGCAACGAAGACACCAGTCACTCTCAGCTCCCCGATTGGTTGGATTGGTGGCCGACTGGCCCTAACTTCCCGGCTTCAAAAATGGTGGTCTAATGTCCTCTCTTAAATTCTTTCCTCCATGGTATCGACGTATGAGAAAAACTTAGAATTGAGAGAAGGGCTGCAGCTGAAGAAAGGAAAAGATAAAACGTTAAAAGATGGGAAGTGAGAAGCGCCGGTTAGGAAATAAGCACGATATAATGGTGACCTCGATAAAATGAAGAAGAGCAATTGGACATGGGGACATGGGCGGGGCATGTAATAGAAAAAAAGTTATAACCGAGGATCCGTTAAGAGGCATGAAGTGAAGTGTAGTTTTAGAGAGAGCAAACGCGGCACTGTGTGGCAGATGGTGAGGTGAACAAATAACGTATGGGGTAGCCGTATGTAGTTCAGGAAAGGGCGAATTAGAAATCGTTGGGCGAGGCTTTCATTGCCAAGCCGCCTCGGTGGCTCAGTGGTTATTGCCTCGGCCGCTGACCCGAAAGACTAGGGTTCGATCCAGGCTTGGGCGGTTGCATTTCGATGGGCGAGATTCTAGAGGCCCGTGCACTGTGCGATTGCATTGCACGTTCAAGATACCCAGGTGGTCGAAATTTGCGGAGCCCTTCACTACAGCGTGTTTCATTGCTTGAGTCCCTTTGGGACGTTAAACCCGCACAAACCAATCCAAATTCATTACCGGCTTAGGAAAATCACTGGCACGAATTAGGACACTTAGATGAGTATAATGAATGACCGTTATTTCACGCTGTATCCAGTGACGGTACACGGAGCCGCCTTTAGATACGCGGTTGGCATGAGGAAAAGACGAAGACCAGCAAAAATGGCCGGAGCAGAACATGACAGAACTGTGTGAGAAAGTTTCCGCGTGGTTAAAAGACTATTTAAACCCAACAAAATGTGAGCATTCAAACGTCTCCTTTTATTAGTGGTTTACTGAAGCGCCGCTCTAGAATATTAAAGAAATAAAACTTCCACGGTGTGGCAAATAGTTTTTATGTATAACCTATAAATGAATCCGTAATTCAGATGCGCTGGCAGAATAATTTATTCTAGTGTTAACAGCGCCTTATCTATAGAGATAAGCTCACACGTCATTGATCGAGACAGTGTTACAGCTGGCAATAGGTACAATTGGCACTTATTGGAGGTACACTTTGAAGTAGAAGCAGCCTGTAATTCAAGAGGAGGAAACGATTAAGATACCCCGCTACGGTGGTTCGTGCTAAGCGCTGTGCTGTTTCGTGAAAACATGCAAACCACTGAAGCTGGAAGCTAGGCATGTGGTTCCACTACTAAAGGCAAACAGGTCAGCAAAGAAAATACGCATTCATGATTTGTATTACTTATACGGAGCGTTTGTTCATGCGCAATGAACATTTTCATTAAGTGTGGTCACAGATTTCACTGCTGAGCAATCTAGCAAAGGCACATACGCGCCGTTTATGCCGCAGAAATTTGCAGGAAACAGAAGACATTTAACCATGCGCCGCGTATTTGAAATTTCAGGAGTGCACGAATTGTATTGGTAAATAACGAGACATTGAGGCCTGCGGACAGTGCACTTTTGACGACGCCTGTGCCCCGTGAAATTCCGCAGTTCTATTTGACTCGATCTGTAAGGCTTCAAAGCAGTTTTTGTAGCCTCTGCCGGTGCACTTGAGAGCTCTCAACTCCACTTAGCATTAACAGGAGACACGAAGGCGTTCGAAGACCACCTGTAAGTCCTTAATTAGTGTCCTCTACTCTCGCATGGTGAGATCTTATTCGACGCCCTTTATGGAACCCTGGATGTACTGGAAAACGAGCTATATCAGCTGAGTATGAAGTATGTTCGAGGACTCAAGTCATATCAGATTAGACTAGTTTGGACTACGCGCACATCTCACGTGCGTGTTCTTACTCACTCTTACTCACTCTTCTTAGGCAGCGTTTTCTTGCTAGAACTTATTCTAGCTAAGTACCTTGCATTATTTCTAGATACAATAAATACAGACTTTGGCGCTTTAAGGATATATTTCCCAGTGTATCACCTCAGGTGCCACAAATGTTGACCGCGGGAAACTTTGTGAGGACTTCTACTGCGGGAGAAAGCGATCTAGTGACTTGATTCTCAGTAGTACACACTTTTATGGCGAGCAGCTGGTTTCATCGTAATATAGAGTCTCAGAGGTCCCATAATGCTACTTGAACAAGTGACACCGCAAAAGCCTGTACACAGTTTTGTTTGAGTGGTACTGAATTTTTATAATCTCGTCTCCGGAGGATTCTCACCGGGCAGTCCTGGAAGTCCCGGCGCCCCTGGCCGACCCGCCTGTGGTCCTTGAAACTTGCTTCCGCTTAAGTCTGAACTCTCCAGGCCCAGTTGGTCGCTGTCGCCAGGCCTTCCTGCGGCACCCGGCAGGCCAGGAATGCTCGCTTGACCTGCATAGCGCAGCGTACCATCCTTTTGACAAACTGCAGATGTTCGGCCCATCGACCGCTTTGGCCTCGACGACCAAGAGGTGAAAGAAATTGTGGAAATGACTGAAGAATGTCAGTTATTTCTAATAATAATAATATTAATTGGTTTTTGGGGAAAGGAAATGGCGCAGTATCTGTCTCATATATCTTTGGACACCTGAACCGCGCCGTAAGGGAAGGGATAAAGGCGGGAGTGAAAGAAGAAAGGATGAATAGGTGCCGTAGTGGAGGACTCCGGAATAATTTCGACCACCTGGGGATCTTTAACGTGCACTGACATCGCACAGCACACGGGTGCCTTAGCGTTTTTCCTCCATAAAAACGCAGCCGCCGCGGTCGGGTTCGAACCCGGGAACTCCGGATCAGTAGTCGAGCGCCCTAGCTACTGAGCCACCGCGGCGGGGCACAGTTATTTCTCGCAAAATCCTCATGCCGATTAGAATGCTGTTGCTGTGTAGACGCATATAGAAGGCACGCTGAGATTTAACGAAATGGTGCCCCGTGCAGACGCCATAATGAAGGGCTAAGGGTCGATTTAGACTACCTGAAGTTCTTTAACGAGCTCTGACATGGCAGGGTGCACGGACATTTCCGCATCAGAGAAATGCGGCTGCTGCGGGTGGGACCGAACCCACGGCCTTAAGATTAGCAGTCAAACACTAAAGATAATGAGCCACCGCGGCGGATAGGTGACATTTTTCGGGTTGAGCGGCGTAATCCTGGCAGTAGACTGTGCCAACTGAACCCTCACATTTCTTGGGGTGGGTCAAAGACCTTATGGAATGTATGGTGAGGCAAGCTCCACCTAATTTTCATTCGTGGGAAGATACTAATGCAAGAATTATTTACTGCAACGATATTAGGAGCGTAAAAAGAATATTCTCAGCGTTCATCAGACTCGAACACGTGACGATGACTTTATTGATAGCGTTAGAAACTACCCCATTGTAGATCGGAAGTAGTTAGCTGTGTGGTGTAGCCTCAAGGACCTACAAAAAAAACGCTTTATGCCACCTAATTTTATTTGATAAAGTGCTCTCTGGCAACGTACTGCCAAAAATAAACCGTATTTTTTAATCTTGTCTAGCTCATTAAGAGATGAATTTCCACCCAAAGCAGCCTCTTAGTCATTAAAACGCGATAATCAGTCGATATAGGCCAGCTTTATTTTGTAATTCTCGAGGACGCATCTGCTGTCTGGTGAGCAAAGCGGTGATAGAAATGGGCACTCTTAAGATGCTCCGAGTCGAGTCAATGGAGGGGGAAGGGTATAGACGGTAGAGATATAGTGCTGCTCTTTGTAACTTCATAACTACGCAAGGCAAAATGTCGGATTTTTTATGCCTTCCCAAGTGAGCTCAGAATGGGTTGTAGTCCACCGGACTCCATCTACAGCCATATAGGAACCTCTCCGGAGGCTGCATGAACCCTGATCTAAGTGGCCTGGAAAATTGTTGAACAGGGAGCTGACGGAGATAACATTCATCGGCCACGTATGGACAACGGGGACTCGGCGATTTGCTTTGCACTGATCTCATAAGGCCATAAACCCGTATTGTGTCCACTGTACAGGAGTTCACGAAGAAAGACAACAGTCTGAGGCCAAGGAAAATAAAGGGAAGACTTTTATTTATCGATAGTTTGGTGAATTACAGAATGAAACTATGCAGGAAAATATTTTACACAGAACATTATTTAGAAGTTGAAGAAAAGACAACAGCGTTCAGTGGGAGATAATTTTGAATGCGTGCTGTGGATGCACAGCTACTGGTCGGATTTTTCGGGGAATTCCCCAATGTATAGTAGATTGTAATAAAGGCGTAATTACTCATTGGCATCCACCCATGCGCAGCCATACGGCTACAAAAATAAGCTAAACAGCTTGCTCAGAAACTTCGCCGTTAAAGAAAATACGCGCTGGTCCGGGGTTCGAACCTGGGACTACCGCTTCATCGGAGCAGTCACTCTAACAACTGAGCTAACCGGGACGGCAAGCTTAGGGTAGTGAGATAGCGAATTGATCAATAACTCAAAACGGGAACAGTGCTGGTCAAATGTTTAAGGGAATCTCCAAAGGTCGAGTAGATTTGTAACAAGTAATTACTCAAAGCTTTCTTTGATAGCCGTATGGCAGAGCTTGGGTGGATGCTAATGAGTAATTGCTTCCTCATTACAAGCTCAGGTACTGTGGAGGCGGTCCAACTAATATGTTCGAACTATGTTTTTGTACCCCGAACTTGGGGGTGCTGACTAGCGCCACACCCAAGTGTATTGCTGGACGTGATGGACCCTTTTTATTGCGTCACAAGAAAGGCGATCGAAAGTTATATCATTACTGATGACAGTACGAGCTTCTCATTTTCCTCATCCATGTCTGCGCACCAAACTCAGCTGCAAAACGAAATTAGCTTAATGGCAGCCCTCTTAACTTGCGTACGTTGCACCTGCTTACTCCTGGGGTCGCCCCACGTAAGTGGAGACCGGAGCCGAGCGAAAGGCTTAGGAACGAAAAATGTCAGAGTTCTTGCTGGCCTCAAGTATTTGCGCACATGTTCAGTGCCTGCAGCGTGTACCTATTGTACACATTCTGCGGATGTAATTAGTCTGTTCTTTCTAAGATTATCATGTCTTTCCAATGCTTGTGAGGTGTGCAGAAACCGGGTGACAGAAAGTTAGTTAAGAAACTCCCAACGTTGTTTTCAATTTCCTTTTGCTACTTTTGACAGTTGTTAAAAGTATCAGGTAAAAATATCGCGAAACAGTACTAAACGGTGTAAAATTGTACATGCAATACCTTCATTACTTGCTGATGAGAACATTAATGCGCTAGCTTTCTTTTCTTCACCCGCGACAATGATGAGCCATTTGAAAGGGAGCATAAAGGTTCACGGTGGGGCCATCACTAAAGAACCTTTACTTGTCGAAGCATCCTAAGAATGAGCAGTTTAGTGACTTTAAACGGGACGTCACAGTCACTGCAGTGGATGGTGGTGATTCCCGAAGACCGCCATTTTAGATAACAGTAGTTTAGTTTTTGAGGTTTCGTTTAAAAATAGCTCTTCCAAAAGAAAATCGCGAATGAATACAGAGATCTTATTCCTGTGTGCCCAGAAAGTTAGAATTACTGAGAAAAAGTTGCGCATTTGGTTGTTATTGACCGCTACATTCCGAAAGTAACGAGAGCTAAGCAGATTGTTCGAGAAACTTATTTTCGCCGCATAATTTAAACGAGTCAATTATGCCGATTCCAGAACGTCGGAGAGCAGCAATACTACGCACAAACTCAGGGGTACACAACTCAATAATAAAACTAAAAGTTTCCCAATTGACCACCAAAGAACGCGTTCGGCTGTCAGGGTTGCTTTTGTAGTGTCACTTTTCAGCAGGATTTGCGCCTCTGTCGCATCTTACAGTTGTAATGATAGGCTGGGACATATCCTGTGGGCTATACAATGAGAATCTTATAATATTCTGCGAATATAAATGCATTTTTTAGCATTTGTAATGTCGGTATATTACGTTATACAATGGGTAATGTCAAACTACGAAAACAGCCCACGGAAGGCTGGAACGAAATATGTACCTTGAAAGAGGCAGGCATATCTATAGTAACTTACAATAACAAAGTGCAACTACGAAACCAATAAATCTTCAAGGTGCGGTCTAACTTCGAGCTTAGCTGCACTTTACACACTCCAACTCAATGCGTCCCTCGGTCCTTGACCGATTCATCACCTGTTTGTGCACCGCTGCCGTCGATGGGATCGACAAGTCGGAAGCGACTACGTCGGTGCGGCTTCCTTCCGCCTAGGATGTAGCTGTTGGACATCTCTTCGACAAACACGCTTCCTGGTCTGCGGTCGATGTCCCTGAATCCCGTAGGGGTATCGGAGTCAATGACATCGCGAAGCTGAAAGTCCATTCTCTGCCTTTCCGGGTACCCGTAGTCGCGTCGACGGTATCGCCGGTACTGGCCTGGAAACCAAGGAAAGGATGTCGCCAGTGAAAAATGGGCTAGGAATGTCATTGAGCCCCGTAACTAGAGATAACAACGTAAAAAGACTAGCTATACATTCAGCACTGGCTTGTGCACTGCTCTCGTTTTACGACAAGAGTCGTTTCATGGAGCCCTTGACCAAGCTTACGTGTAATTCCACGACACAGCTGGGAGGACGGCAGAACCAACGCTGAGCCTAAGATTAGATAAAATTAAGGAGAAGTAGATGGTGGGTGCAAATCTTGGTGTCTCGCCAAAATTTTGGAGCAGCCTGATGCCGCTGCCATAAAGAAGGCGGGAGTAAGAGCTGGCGCTACGCCAGAACCTGCGCTTGACTTAGAGCTAATGATAGTCTAGCCGCGCGGGTGTGCCATATGTAACACTACTAGTGCTGTGGTTAACTAAGAGGCTCTCGGCCGCCGGCGCACTCAACCGCGTGAAAATCGTCGCAGCTCCAGAAAATCCCGTGCCGTGCTCGGAAGCAACGAAGGAAAAAAAAAGTTTCAAAATATTGCCTGTCTTTACTGTATATCTTTCACGCAGCCCAACGTGCCTGTTTACTGTAGCAGCTGTGCTGTGTGTAAAAAAAAACAAAAACAAAGCAGCACAGGATATTGCGCATTGCAACAGCTCTCGCTGCAGATTTATCCGCTAAGAGAAGCATAGCACGTCTTCATTTTTGTTTCTGGCAGTTGCGCATAAACTGGATTCTATTTTTCGTCATCCCGGACGCTAGCGAAATTTCTCGAAAGCTTAGCGGTTGTCGAGGAAGGCACGAGAAAACCCTGAAGAGTTAATTCACAACTCAACAAAGTTTATTTTTGATCCGCAGAATTAGGCATGTGCAGCCTTGGTGAAGTTACAAAGTTCCAAGAGGAGAGGGCGTTTTTTTTTGTACCTCTCAGAGGCCTGAAGCTTCAGGGGTGGCGTGAATGGCTCAATACATAGCTCAAAAGCCAGCCGCAGCTTTTAACCGGCCATAGACATTATAGTTTCTCTTTTGTATTTCCTTGTTTTAAATGATGCCTTAGACATTAATACATCCGTGTTCCTGTGCTACCTGCTTACGAGCGCTAAATATTTATAATTGAAATCCTTCTTGATGCTGTTTCGGTTTCATCAACCTAGCGGCGGCTGTAACGTTTAAGCAGTGTTTAGATGACGTGAGACATGAAGAAAACTGCAGTATGATCATTGATACGTAGTTTTCATTTACCACAACACTCAAGCCAGCCTGCCTCAAAAGCTGGGATGACAAAAAACGACGTATCAGTGCTTTAATACGGCGGGTACAGTTATGTACGCAAATCAGTGCAGGGACTGTTACGCTTGTAAACGGCATTCAAACGTTGAATGCAGTTTGGATTAAAACATCCCGAAAGGAGCTCAATACTGAGTACTCAAAGAAGATAGGCGAAACAAACGCTAAGACTGAAATGTGGAACCTCGTCTATCTCACTTCAAAATGATTGCTTTTAGGTATGACATCGGCTGTTTTTAAACCCTAATAAGCTCTAACTTGTATGGACGGCTTATAGGGCCGCTTATAGAGCTTATAGACATGACATCGGCTGTTTTTAAACCCTAATAAGCTCTAACTTGTATGGACGGCTTATAGGGCCGCTTATAGAGCTTATAGACAAGAATTTATAGAGCTTATAGAGAAGAACCGTTGCGTTCACGCATTATTGCACACAGACCAGTATGTAAGCTATGAGAAGGGCACTGTATAGGAGGTGCCTATAGAGTGTGGTTTTTCCACCAAACTGGCCGTTGTCGTAACACTGGGCATTGTGAACCCAAATGCCTGGAAGGTGCTCCTCACTAGTCACAGGGCGTGAGTTCAGGTGTGCGCGACTTCTAAACAGGACTGTCACGCCTTTGTGCAAAAGCAAACAGGTAACGATGGAGGTGAGAGTAGCATTCCACAACAGAAAGAGGGGCTGAGCGGGTCAGCCTGGCGTCTTAATTGCTCCTAAAGTGGATTGCTCTCCTTAATTGTGCCGGTTTGTTACGAAGGGTTTGATTGTAGATGGGAGCACACGTGTGAGCGCTTTTTCTCAAGTACGTATGAGTTGTTGGTGTTCATTTCATGCAGTCTGTTCTTTGTTGAGCTTTGCGCGGCTTATGAGGTACTTGAACAGCAATTCAGCCGCATCGCTATTTTACTGTAGTTTAAATTACACGTGACACTAGTTTGTGATCAGTAGTGTGACCAACTCTGTGGGAAAAAAAGTAATATATCACGAAATTTACTCGAATGCTACGAGAATTAGTATCTACGCTGCAGGCTTCTTCCGAGACCTGAGCATAATCTAAGTGCTGGTTCTGAAACTAGTCCGTTTTGTTTAAGAAAAATCCTGAAATGCCTATGTTATGTTACAGGACTGTTTCTAGACAGCTGTGCAGCTGTAAATAGGGTAAAACTCACCGCTGACGAACCCCAGCGACGTCGCCAGCAGGAAAACTGCTAGCGCCAGCCGTCCCATTGGTTGCACTCAGGATCTGGAACGTGCAGGTGGCAATGAAAAAAACTGTCACCATAGTACGGGCGTTGAGTGTTAACATTGCTCAATGTGCTCCCTTAGATTGCTAACACATAGAACGCTAAGTGAAAAGCTGGTTAGCAACAGAGAACATTACTAATTACATTGTCCGCCAAGGGTATACATCAAGAGCTTAGGATTTTCCCCTTTTGTAATTGGATTTGTGCCATGACACGCAGGAAAGCCAGGTTATCATGCGCCAAACGGAAAGATCATGTGTCTGTTATATGGAACCGAATGAGAGCAGCTTAAGGTACCGTCACTTGTTTCGGAACTTTTGATTTTTTAACGAAAGTTAGAACACAGGAGATATCAACAACTTCCCTTTCTCCTGTGAGTAAGCTAGCACCGAGTTACGCTTGTCCAAGCTATGGAACTCGATAGACTAAGCTAGAGTCCCATAATTAGGACTCCATTCCACGTTGGATCACGCCATATCGGTAATGGTGTCACAAGTTATAATCACCCGTTCTAAAGGTAAGGACATCCGGAGTTAGATTTGCATCTTGTGTGCGTAGCAAAAAATGATAAAACGTGCACTCGCACTTACGAGTCGCGAAGGGCAAGCGACATGCTGTGATTTTCGACCAAGGAGAAGGTTGGCAGTGACTACGTTTACACAAGGAAGCACGCAATGCGGGTCGCTTTCCTGAATGGTCTTATGGACGGGCGTTCCTGTTCTTGACTTTTAACTAGAACTAGAAGCCGAATGTGGAACAAGCTTCAATTCTCTTCCTAGACAGCACTGATTGATTTAGCGGCTTGCGAATCGCGGTTCGAAGACTGGAATTTTTTTATCAAATAGGCCGAGGAAACTCTGCGACTGGCAATTGGGAATGCACATTGAAACAGGCTGCAAACCCAAGACTTCCTACTGTCCTTTCTGCGGGGTTGCCACAACTGAAGTTTTATCAAAACGCCTTTCGCAAACTGTGGGGACCGGAACTGTGCCTCAGTGCCAGATTATTTGTGCTTCGAAGTCTTAATTGTGTACTATGTTTCGAAACTGCACACCAGAGGGTGCACGAGCTTGACAGCGTAAAGCAAAATGGTGCACGACCAGCACTGACAGAGCTGGGCGCTGACCTCTGTCGGCAAGCGGCAACGAAGTGGTGCTTTCCGAAGAAACGCAGCATTGCTCTTTGCACGTTGACGCTTGAAATGCACAGAAAATTATAACCCCGCGGGTTGTTCGTTGAAGTAAAAAGCCAACTATTTCCCGGCTGTCTTGCTAGGTAGCGCGTTGATGAAATCTGGGGCCCTCTCCGGCACTCCGCACTATTCTGGTCGCACCTATGCACTCCCTGAAGGCAGTGTCCTGGCCAGCCACATTGACATATGAAAATGTTAGGTGCTGGCGACACTCAAGTCATTCATAGAATCGATACCACGGGCGGCACCAAATAAAGCCACAGTACGACGCGATAAGGAAAAGTCGCGCGCTGAGGCCGCACAAGCAGCGGGGCACCAGAAAGAATTTAACTCTGCAAAAAAAAAAATATCCGATAGTCAGCAACAGAGACAGGCTAGGCGAACTGGCCGGTACATGTAGCCAAGCCAGACATCATCACCTAGCTACTCTTCCTCAGTGCGTCCGTGGCAGAGAGAAAGCCACATAAGGGCCAGAATCCATGCTAAACGAATAATTACTCCCTGTTTATCTCTCTAACCGAGATCGGAGAGCCCACTTCGCCGCCCGCTACACTGGTGGACCCTTGCAACAGCTGTGCCCGTCGGACACGTAAGGGCGACTTACCGCAGGTCCCGCGTCGATGGCTGAGACTGTTGTCAAGGCCCGGCGCCGAGATGCGAAGGAAAAGGCGGCACCCGAACCTCGCACAGCCCGAGAAGCTAATGGAACCGTCCCGGTCACCTTCGTCGTCGACTGCTCCGGGTGCCACGAGCCATGAGGTGTGCGTGCGGCAGCACTTCCTTCTTTGACACGTGAGTTAAAGATGATGTGCAGTACTTCGCAGGAAAATTAGTTTTATTGAGCACATAACACTTAATATTCCACCAGGCACGTTACGTTATGAATTTGTCTCATCTGTTTCACACGCGCATTATGTTTTAGTATCAAGAAAAATCGGAATATTTGTACGCGTAAATACGAAACCCCATAACCGCCAAAAGTGACAAGGGTGGCTGAAAATTCATGGATCGTGCAGCATTTGTAAATTTTAATTAAGGTACGCTGCACAATTTCGTGCTCCCGGATATGCAGCCCCATTTTTCAGAAGGGCATATGTAGGTCTAATGAAATATGTTCTTTATCATCCGAATGTTTTTCCGAGATGGAAACACAGCAACAGACTTCTTCAATATATCAACCCCCGCCGCGGTGGCTCAGTGGTTAGGGCGCTCGACTACTGATCCGGAGTTCCCGGGTTCGAACCCGACCGCGGCGGCTGCGTTTTTATGGAGGAAAAACGCTAAGGCGCCCGTGTGCTGTGCGATGTCAGAGCACGTTAAAGATCCCCAGGTGGTCGAAATTATTCCGGAGCCCTCCACTACGGCACCTATTTGTTCCTCTCTTCTTTCACTCCGTCCCTTATCCCTTCCCTAACGGCGCGGTTCAGGTGTCCAACGATATATGAGACAGATACTGCGCCATTTCCTTTCCCCAAAAAAACCAATTAACCAATTATTTTTGAAAACGGACCGTTTCTGTATGCTTGAGATGGCCTACCTTTCTACCCTGAAAGAATTTAGAATTCTAGCCGGCATCAATGACGTTGCGAACACCGCTGTAGACGTTTCTTAAAAAGGTTTAGAATATCGCGTGCGTAATTGCAGGGGTCGTGCCGAAATATGCTAAAGTCAGTTGGGTCCGACATTTGTTGGGCCATGACGCCGAATGCAACGGTGTTTTCGAAATTCTAAAAACTGACAGGGATATTACTTTCGGTGCGCTACACTCCTCTAAATATTTAGATGCTATAAAAATAATGGTTAAAAGTTAAATATTCAATATTACTTAGCCGTTGTGGTATTTAGCACAGCTAAGCTCTATTCTGAACTATTACACCGCTGACAATGCATAGCCGAAACAAACGGTCTTCTAACTCAAAAGGCCTATTTTTAAAAATTATGGTGCGTTACGTGGACCACCCTACCGTTACATAGTATTCAGTCCCCAAGTTCGGAAACTATAACCTCACTTTCCGCCGCTACGGTGGTTCAGTGGTTATGGCGCTCGGCTGCTGACCCTAAAGACAAGGGTTCGATTCCGGCTGTGGCGGTAGCTTTTCGATGGAAACAAAATTCTAGAGGCCCGTGTACTGTGCGATGCAAGTGCACGTTAAAGAGCCCCAGGTGGTCGAAATTATCCTGGAGCCCTTCACTACGGCCTCCCTCATAGCCTGAGATTTTTGGAACGTTATACCCCCATAGATGTCAGATTCAACCCGTTCAAAAACGTCATTGGGATTGATGTGGTGCAGCGAAGTGCACTAGAGAGTTTAACCGTAATCAGCAAGCTCGGCAACATCAGTGTACGCCCTCTTATTCTCCAGGACAGCGGCACTACGGCTGGCGTAATCTACAACGTTGACATCGCCATCAGTGACGCAGATTTACCCATGTTGATCAAGCCGGCAACCAACGGCATTTCCATCATTCAAGTTCAGCGGTTAGGAAGGTCTACATGCATCAAGCTGACCTTCAAGCGTAACAGCATACCACCGTACGTGAAAGTTGGGCACTTTCGTCATCCAGTTCGACCTTTCGTGCCTAAGCCACTTCAATGCAGGAAGTGCATGAGTATCGGCCACGTGAGTGGCGTCTGCATCAACTCCATCGTGTGCCCGCGATGCTCCGAGTCACACAGAGGTGATGTTTGCCGCGCGACTACCTTGAAGTGCGCCAACTGCCACGGCCCTCATGACTCTTCCTCGAAAGACTGTCCCCGTCTAAAGACCGAGCGGGCGGTACTGAAGCAAATGGTGCGAGACCATTCAATGCACAAAGAAGCCGCCGCAAAGGTGGGACGACGTCGTTCGCGCCGCCGAAGGTCGTCAAAGAAAGCAGTCACATTTGAGAAGAATGCCCCAAACGCAACTGCAGCTTGTTCGCCTCCACCAAAAACCGTACCAAATCAAGGGAGCCCGGCGCTTGGTGAGGCTAGACCTGCTGCCTCAGATGCAACTTGGCCACCACTGCCAAAGCCTTCTACGCCTTCTGTGTCAGGGATGTTGGCGCACTCAGGGTAGTGTGCAGCGCCTACGACTGATCCAGCCAACAGGCACGATCAAGGCCATGGCCCAGATATGCAAGTGATTGCAATGCTAACGTCACTGATGAATGCCATGCGTGCTCTGCTTTCCAGCCTACGCACGCCAGCAGCAAATAGCGCACTTCAAGTGCTGGACGCGCTAAATCCAGTTCTTTCGGCTCTACAGTAGACGACATCATGGCTCCTTCGCACCTGTCTTTTCAAAAGAAATTGAAGCAAGCTTTCATTTTCCAATGGAATGCTCGTGGGCTCCAGTCACAGATTTTCGATTTACGGCACCACGTCTACGAGAATCACTTCCCGATTCTTGTGATTTGTGAACCGAAGACCCCGGCAATTTTGCGAATATCCGGTTACGAGGCATTTTCATCACCCACGTGCAACAGATCCAGCAAAGTCATCGTCCACATTCGACGTGAACTGACATATGTGCAACATTCAGTTCCTCCGAACGAAGACAATCAGTACGTTTGCCTGACAGTGAAGAGCCGTGACCTGACGTTTATGCTACTGGCGGTGTACTTGGCGCCATCAAGTCGTTTCGACGCCAGAAGGTTGAGTGGTTTGATGGCAGCTACACCTGCTCTGTGGGTTATTATGGGTGACTTTAATGCTCAACATACCATGTGGGGAGGCGTTAGGATGGACGTTAGGGGAAGACAGCTTGGGTCCTTCGCCTCTGACCATGACCTCCAGTGCCTGAATGACGGAAGCCCGACCTATATACGAGGGGTGACTTATAGCAGCTGCTTGGACTTGATTTTCGTTTCAACGTGCCATAACAACAGCGTGCGGTGGTTTTCGGATGTAGAAACCCATGGCAGCAACCATATCCCAACCTATCTGATTATTACCGGCCATTCCACATTTTCCCCAGCCTCGTGTAGGCAGCGCATTGACTGGACACTTTTTAAATTACTTATAGAGGCTGCTTGCGCAAAGGGCTTTTCTACCGGTCTTGAACAAAAAAATTAAGGAGGCCATGGAACACGCCACCTGCCCCTTTAACCCTGTCGCTAAATACACCGATTTTGACTTCGAATTGCAGCGACTGCGACCACAGCGGCGCAGGGCAGAGCGCAGATACCGACGCACAAAGTCGCGCCTAGACCTAAGAGATGCTAGGCGCATACAGAAGAAGATTCAGCGCAGAATTCAGGCACTGCAAACACAATGGTGGATGATATTTGCCAAACACTTGATCCACGGTATCCTTTGTCACGCGTTTGGAGTGTAATTCGGGGTCCTCGCACGTACCCTAAACAGCGCTACCCTTTCAAATCCGTAGCGCTCCACCAAAGGCGCAGAGTGGTTGAGGTAGCCGAAGATTTCTGCGCAAGAATAACAGGCCCTCCGAATCCAGGCGCAACGCTGCACTGCAACAATGTTCCACCCTCACGGGATTCTCGGATGGATGTATGGATTTTCCATGCAAGAACTTGATGCTGCGCTGGCTTGATGTAGCAGGTCATCATCACCATGACCCGATGGTGTGACGTACTCCGCACTTGCCAACCTTGGCCAAGAAACTCGACGGGCTCTTTTGGACACTTATAACAAGTCATAGACTGCTGGCATAGTTCCTCATGATTGGAAGACCAGACGTCTGGTTCCACTTCTTAAACCGGGGAAATCACCGCTCGACCTCTCATCATACCATCCAATGGCACTCGCCAGCTGCGTCGGCAAAGTCATGGAAAGAATGCTGCTCACACGCCTGGAATGGTACTTGGAGCGATATCAGATTTATCCGACCTTCATGTCTGGGTTCCGACGGGGCCGCTCTTCTATCGACAACGTGTTTGACCTTGTAACATCGGTGCAACACAGCAAAAGTTTGAAATGATTGACCGTAGCATTGTTTTTGGATTTCAAGGGCGCGTACGACAACGTAACTCCTCAGGCCATTTTGGACGCAATGGAAGCTGCTGAGATCGGAGGCCGCACGTTCAGCTGGATACGCTGCTATTTATCAGAGAGGTCGTTTTTTGTCCTGACTGCGAAAGGACCAACGTCCTTACACCAAAATTCGCGCGGAGTCCCTCAGGGTGGAGTGCTGAGTATCGTTTTCTTCAACCTTACTCTCATCGGCCTTGTCGACGTATTGCCACAATCTGCTCAGATCTCTGTATATGCAGATGATGTCTGTATTTGGGCATCAGGGGTGACCCGTCCTGAAGTTCGTGCAAGACTTCAAAAGGCGGCATCGATATTGACATCTTATCTTCGCTTGCAGGGCCTGAACATTTCGACCGAAAAGTGTTCACTTGTGGCGTTCACACGCAAAATAATGTCACGTTACACCATTCGCATCAATGGCGAAGCCATTCCCTATGAGAGAAGCCACAGATTCATTGGTGTTGTCATCGACAAGAACCTCTCGTGGAGTCCACATATCTACGACATGAGAAAGAGACTAATTGCGATTGTCCACGTCCTCTCCTTCCTTGGGGGAAAGTCCTGGGGCGCATCAGTGCGCTCGATGCTACAACTGTACCGTTCCCTATTTCTGGGCTAAATGCGGTACAGTCTTCCGATATTTAGTTTCATTAGAAAGACAAATATCAAGACCCTTCAAAGTGTGCAAGCGCAAGCTCCCTGTATCTGCCTTGGACTGCCTAAATGTGCATCAACAGCAGCAACTGTGCTTGTTGCCCGGGAACATCCTGTTACTACATACATTGCTGTTGACACCATGAGAACACATAATTGGCACCTCACACGGGTTCCCTGTCATCACCTCGCAACACTCCCAATAATTAGGCGGCGTACTGCATTCGCCAAAGTCATTGAAGCCCATCACGCATATCTTCCATCGGAGCTCACCCCTGCGTCAAGACCATGCTCACCCTTTTGGAGTCTTCATGAACTTCGGGTTCACCTCTATATTCCTGGCATTACGAAGAAAGCTGGTGTATCACTGCCCGCTCTCAAACAACTGACATTGAATCACCTGCATTCTTACCACAGTCACCGAATACATATTTACACAGATGGATCACTTCACTCGACCAGTTCTGCGGGGTCGGTGGTGATACCGGCCAGATCCATCTTCATGAAAGTGAAGACGACCAATCCAACATCTTCAACTGGTGCGGAACTCGCAGCCTTACGAGCTGCGGTAGAGTTCATCAGTCAAGAACCTCCACATGACTGGACGGTTTTCACCGACTCTAAAGCAGCCCTACAAGCCCTGCAAGCTGCTCTACGCCGCGGGTCGCAGGAACAACTTGTTGCTGAGATCCGTCTACTGTACCACGGCACCGTTTCCAAAGGTCATGACATCATTTTTCAATGGCTGTCAGGACAGTGTGGTATTAACGGTAATCACCAGGCCGATGCGGCTGCGCGTTCTGCTCACAACGACGGACTTGCAGTGAGGATCCCAATATCAAGACCTGACGCTGCGTGTAGGCTTCGCGCTTTGGCGCTGGAGCTCACACTTTCAGCGTGGAACATGGGACAGTTTTGCAACCTCCGCCTCAAGGCACTAGACCCAGGACTGCGCCTTCGTTTTCCACGTAACTTAGCACGTCGCGACGCAACATTGTTATGCCGTTTATGGATCGGTGTTGCTTTTACCAACCACTTTCCTTTCCGGATGGGGATGGCCGACTGTCCTGCCTGTGAAAGCTGCCGTTGTGAGGAGACCATCGCTCATCTTCTGTGTGAGTGCCCTGCATTTGCGAGTGCAAGACATACACTGTGTTGTGCCCTGGACCGCCTCGATCCTCGCCCATTAACAGAGCAAAAGATCCTCGGTCCATGGCCACAGCAGTCGACTGCCCTCAAGGCATACAAGGCACTCTTTGCCTACTTGAGAGCGGCTGGATTGAGTGACAAATTGTGACAGCGTTGTGCGTGTGTTATGCCTTTTTCCCCTTCTCTCTTCCTCCTTTTACTCCTCTAATTCCTCTTCCACAGTGCAGGGTAGCCAACCGGAACCCCTTTCTGGTTAACATCCCTGCCTTTCCCTCCTCCTATTTATCTATTTATTATACCCCCATAAACTAAACTAAACGAAATTCACCTTCGGGCACAGCCTCGAGCTATTTCCGGTAAGAGAAGCTTTGGAGGCGCGACCTGAAAGCAGGGATGCCGCTATGAAAGGCGGCTTGGAGAAGCTTAAATGGGAGCTGAAATGGTTTTTCTGGTTCGAATATATGAAGCCTGTAGTTAAATCATGCGTAGTTTTTTTTTACTCTAGCACCTAAGTTAGCAACGTAGACGTCGACTAAGTTTAGGCTTTGCTTAAAAGCGACAGAGAAGTGCAGAGAAGCTTGGTGATGAGGTCACGGACGGTGACATTTCAAATCTTTGCTGCATTCACTCAGACTGCTGTGCGTCAATGTTTGCAGCTGGCCAACGGTACGCTTGCTTTGCCTACCGTGCTTTCATTTGCTTCGTTAAAAGTAAGCGGTTATGCATTGAAAATGATCCGACCACGCAGATGACGTCGTCAGAAAGGTCAGCGTAACACCCATTCGGCACTGTGCCGACTGCCTGAAAGCAATCGCTGCTTTATACAGCGATTGCGCCGTCATTTCAAACGTTAGCACAAAAAAACTTCGCAGGCTTTAGCGGCAAGTCTGACGCGATCAGTCCCTGTAAGCTCGTCAAATCCTATAACATGTTCGGTCTCCCTTTAACTTTTTACTTGAGAACCGCTTTGCTTCACAACCCAGAAAAGTTTCCTAAAAATTTGAAAGTGGTGCGAAGTCAACTAATCTCTGCGTACCAGACTACCCAGATCGCCTCGTATGAGCCTCACTGGGAATTTCCCAACTGATATGGTGAAAGAGGCCTTAAAAATATATATTTTGGATGCAAAAATAAAGCAAACACAATATATAGGGTGACAGAAGACGGGAGGGCAAGGACAAGATGGAAGCACGGTGCTTGTGTTGTACATACCTGTCTCGAGCCCTGCTAAAACCTGAGCTGATTAGACAGGTGGGGAAACTATGGGAGGAATAATGATACGGAGAGAAAAGGAAATTCTGTAAAGCTGATTTGGAATGAAGCCGGCAGAAGAGATAAGGGCCAGTAACGCACTAGGGCGTAGGTTGACGCAACCCACTTGTGCTCCGGTCTTAGACAGTGCTTAACATGAAAGACGCCGTAGGGTGCATGTACAACACGAAAACATTCACACTCATGTCGAAATGCTTGAGGCTTACCCTATATGTGATGCGGATTTTTCACAGCATGAAAACGTTGATGACTCACAATGTTCCGGGACTCAGACTTATGAGAAGGCAGTGGTGTCGTTGATGAAGTCGTTTCGAGTTACTTGACTCCAGTAGCTTCGAAGTCACCGGTATTAAATTGACCAAAGATTGGTGAAGTCAAGCTGAAGGTGCACTACCCTGTTTAATACCTTCAAAAGAGTTCTACACTGAATAACCCGCGACATGGCAGTCATTGCTTTTGCCGACATTATCAGGATGCAGCAAGTGGTCTTTCAACGAACGCCCACACGCAGCACACAAAAGTGGCGAATTTGGCGAGCACCTTCAATGGATAAAAAACTTAGCTTTCCGTCGCTTTGCAAGAGGAGTCAAAAAGTTTAATATACCTTGTTTAGGAATCGGTAGTGCCATAAGTGCCACATACATTGCTTATTGTTCCTTCAAGGTTCATCTCTTGATATTAGTTTCTTTTATTTCTGTGCTTTGTGAACTGATCGTGAAAGCTCCTGCTGTAAATCGTGTGCTGAGTTCCACTCAAGCTGTAGTTAGGCAGCTTTTACCCCCGGGTAGCCATTTCAGAATAGTGCACGTGTCTGGAAGAAATGTATGAACTGTTATAGAACTTATCGCATGCACATTTGTTTTCGAACGGATTGTTCGTTAGGCGACAAGCCGCACTTCTACTGGCGCGCCGGATATTTGGGCGCTTATGCTTCATTTTGTTGAACGTCCACCTTGGAGGCCTGCACTCCTTGAGAGATGCGGTGTTTTTCATTTAATGCGCTAGCTCCAATAGCGGCAATTCCCAGCATTTTGTCGTTGTGTGTTTGCCTGTTTGTTTGTCTGGAGCCGGTTTTGTGGGAGTCTGCTCACCTGTCACCCGGGTGGTGAGCAACCTGATCAGGTATGTAAATCTATACGTAGCAACCTGCTTACTGTGTCAGGCGGCAGCCCATTTATTAATTAGAGGCTGCTCTGAAAGGCCAACCTGGGTAGCTGCCCACCCAAACGACCCAAGTCCCACCGGTGGCAGCACCTGCCATAGAAGGGCAGTGTCGCATCGCTTAATAAGCTGCAACACTGCGCCAGGAGTGGTCAAAAGATTCCGGGGGCCAATGAATACAGAGAATGACTAATTACTCATATATGGACATGAACCCGTTATCGTTATCCGAACAACTGCGATTCGTGAAAGCTGGATCTGAATATCGGAACTGAAGAGAAAACCGAACTTCTAGCGTATATAAGTCGCTTTGGCAGAACTACGACAATCTACCCTCATTTTTTTAGATACCTCATGTATCTCCATTTAACAAAGTTTCACAGAAACTCGTTTCAATGGGAGGACTCTGGCTTGAACAAAAATCCCAACGCCCCAGCAGTAAAAAATTGATGGAAAAAAGGCGTTTCCACTTTCTTTATTTTTTGTTCCCATTAAGCAACTTATAAGATTCGATCCAATCTCTGAAACAATTGTGGCAACGTTTTTTTTCGTTTCGCTGGCTTTTCTTGTAGGCGTGAACGTCACGGGCATCAGCATTGTCACTCGCTTTACGTGACAATCAACGGCTGCTGGGAATCGTCATCAGGCATGTTTTCGGCGATGTTGTTGATTTGTGAGGCTGGCGGCAAGCTGGCAGCAGGGAACTGACCAAAGAAGAACTGGACTCCCGAAAATGATACCTGCATAACAAAAGAATCCCAAGGGATTCAACATTACCAAGAATTCAAAACACATTTCAGTACTATATTCAAATCTCGCTCGATAGAATCTGTTGGCTCGATCAAATTCGTTCACTTTTCGGCTCAAGTAGAAAAAGGTGCCGAGACTTTTTGTTTGTTTTTCTAGACTATAGCTACAGGAATTTCTGCTACAGGAATCTCTGACACCAAAGTATCAAAAGGCGGTGATGAGTAAAAGAAAAAAAAGCACTCTCAGAGGGTGGCCTGTTGCACGCGTTTCACTGCAGTTTCGTTGCAGCTTTTAACTGCCCGCTAACGAAATCTATCATTTGTTTGAAAAACTGGTCACCTGAGCCATGTTATATTTTATTGCGCACTTTCAATGCAGCAGTTATTCGTTAAGATGTCCACCGGTCTCCTTTACCTTATATTCCCTTATGAGGCCTGGTCTTTGCTTGTGTTGCTTGAAATACTGCCCTCGCCACGTGACTTTGTGCTTAATTTTTTGTCGACAACCATAACGAGAACACTGCATAGGTGTTTCAAAGGTAGCTTCTGCTTCAGGTAACGAGATAATGCATTTACAACACAAAATAAAATCCACCTGGCCTGGCCTGATGATCGGTGTTTAATCAAATGAAGATTTTTATATTGAAGTTGAAGCCATGGGGTAAAAATTTCAATTCCCGAAGAAGCTCCGCACAAATTTTTTCTTGGTCCCAGGTGTCAGATTCTGACTGCAAAAATAGAAATGTGAAAACCAGTAGGCTTTAATATGAACAGTGCTCCTCCAGCATCACGAACCCAGGGAAGAGGGAAAGATGTTTCCATTGCCAACCGTAAGCATCGAGTATTTTAGTGCTGCAAATCAAGCTCTGAGATTGGGCAGAATACCCTGCCCCTAAAAGAAGTGCATTAGAGGACAGCTCACTTCCTTTTTACTCCCATAGAGGTCAAATCGTGTTTATAATGCAATCGCTGCCCTTCACTTGCAAGCACGTTCTGTGTAATGGGTAATGTATGTATGTATGTATGTATGTATGTAAGTATGTATGTATGTATGTATGTATGTATGTATGTATGTATGTATGTATGTATGTATGTATGTATGTATGTATGTATGTATGTATGTATGTATGTATGTATGTATGTATGTATGTATGTATGTATGTATGTATGTATGTATGTATGTATGTATGTATGTATGTATGTATGTATGTATGTATGGTTTAGGTTTATAGGGGTCTAACGTCCCAAAGCAACTCAGGCTATGAGGGACGCCGTGGTGGGTGGCGCCAGAAATTTTGACCACGTGAGGTTCTTTAACGTTCACTGACATCGCACGTATGTATGTATGTATGTATGTATGTATGTATGTATGTATGTATGTATGTATGTATGTATGTATGTATGTATGTATGTATGTATGTATGTATGTATGTATGTATGTATGTATGTATGTATGTATGTATGTATGTATGTATGTATGTATGTATGTATGTATGTATGTATGTATGTATGTATGTATGTATGTATGTATGTATGTATGTATGTATGTATGTATGTATGTATGTATGTATGTATGTATGTATGCATGATATATAATTCATAATCTATAATGATGTGTATTGTTCTGTGTGTAAGGATTCCGACACGGCGAGATCATTAATGTGCAGCTTTCACGAAGATAGTCGCTTGTGGCTTAAAGAATAATATGAATTCACATTGTAGTACTTGCTGTCTGCGTGTAAATATTTGTTCAGCCAACGCGTGCGGTTTAGCTCCAGCAACGTTCGCATACCTTTGCTGGCCCGTATGGGCTTCCGAGGAACCTGGCGCCGCCCACTCGTGTTGGTGCATGCCATCCCGGCCCGCAAACAGTGACGGGTTCCAGGGCCTCCTCGTCCGTCAGGTTGTCAGAGCTTGCGTGCGCCAGCACTGGTGGCAGGAGACCGCCAGGGTGGACCAAACGCAGGGTAGGAGCCGAGTAGGCCTCTTCTTCGGAACTCCAGGAGACATCATGCTGGCCGATGCCCGCATCTGCGAGTGCAATCTTCGTTACAATGCAATCATCAAATGGCACAGACGAAACAGTTTGCCAGAACAGTATCTTGGGCTTATTGGTTTTCCATCCTGAAGGTAACAGCGCAGAACGTAGACGACACACGAGAAGAGAAGCACACAGTAGAAGCTGTAGTACAAGGTATCTGTTATGCTTTGACGGTGCCGACATTTGCTTATAGCCTATCACATTTTTTTCTGATTTTAGTGCGTAGCTCTTAGGCACCTATTCCTGCATCCCACGTCGTAGTCGTAGTCGTCGTTGGCGTCGGCTTGTGGCAGGTAGCGCGTTGGCAGGTAGTAACAAAGCGAAGCGGCACCTGCACCCGGAAAGATCCCGTGCGGTGGCTAGCAGAGAAACACGCCACCTGCCAGCGCTGGCAGGTGTCTTGGGAGAACTACGCTAGAATCTCGCATTACCGACGATCGTATTCGTGTCGTTTTTTGTTTCGATTCTCTGTCTAGGTTTCTGTCGAGAAACTAGCTTGCTCAAAAACCGGTGAGTAGGTTGTGTTGACGATATTAAAAACTCACGTGGCCTTTCTTGACCAATCAGCAAATTTCGTCTCAGACATCTACGGGATTTCGTTGTGGCAACTATAATGCTGGCGCATTAAAACAAGTCCGCATAGATACGTCTTGCTTGACTGGATCTTCCGCATTGACGAAATGATTGTAAACCTTATCTTCTACCTTAGACCTTCGAGCCTCGGTGTAGTGTTGACAACTGACTAGAGGAAAAGTTACCAAAAAAGTGAAGGCGAAGTAATTGCCTCACTTAGACTAGACACCTGAACCGAGTCTTGAGGGACCAGTTGGAAGAGATTGAAAGCAAAGAGACAGAGGGGCAGGTGTTTACCATGCACTAAAATTTCTCAAATACACCTTATAAAGCATTGAAACAAAAACATCTGTAAGAACGAAATCTTTCTGAAGATTGTCGAAGAGGTAAGAGGCTTGGTTTATAATAACCTGCAATTAAACGTAAGCTGCATAGTAAGCTGAAATTAAACGTGTGCATCAATTGATGGCTACTCACCATTCCAGAGGTCGTTTTCGTTTGGCAGCGAATTTTCCGGTTCCGGCCGTCTGGTGCTGTGTCTCAGCCGCTTTTGGCGTCTCTTCTTCACGCAGAAAATGGCGTACAGGATTGAGTATGCCGAAAAGAAAAGAACACGTCAATGTTGTTGGTGCTTAAAACATTTGCCTGTTAGGCTCACGAAAGAGGGAGCCCAACAGGATAATATTACCACGCATAAATTGCTAAATATTCCAGCGGGATGTTTCGAGAGGACTGGTCACTGAGTATCCCACATCGTTGTCGCCCCTTTTAGTAAAACATAAGACGATATCTTGATAGGAGCGTTTATCAAACGCAGAAGATAATAATTGCGCAGCGTTGTGATTTGATAGAGATGGCTGAGGCCAAAGACAAGGTATTTGTACGCGTTGGATAAATGTTTGTGTCTGGAACCACGCCAAGGCTCATATTCTAGCTATTTGAGATGAATTCTTGTCAACAGCAATATGTTATCGGCCGCAGTTTTTCGTGTTTTTTGTACGCATGGTACATTCATTTACAAACAGTTTCACAATGACTTACGACCGTCCCCTCGTAGTTAACAACCACTTTATGCCGCAGCTGCTGGGCAGTATTAGACGTTTTAGTGCAATGGGATAGCATTTAAACCCTCATCGTGAAATATCGTCGTCAGTCATATAATTCCCGGGACCAGAAGGGACGTCACCAAACCGGAAGTGACGAGAATAGGTTTCAATGTTTCTGCGTTGCGTCCATGTCCCCACCTCTAGGTCTCCTGAGGGAAACATCTACCGCCAGCTGAAGAACCCGAAGAGGTCTTTGGTTGTGTGAAGACCTACGCGTAGAGGTTCGCAAACATAATCATGAAAGAATCATACAAAGTTGGACGTAAAGGCATCAGTTAAACTTTCCTCTTGCTCTCCTACCGATGTGAACGGCGGTTAGCGGTACGAAGAGCACTTCGGGTCTTCGTCCGCTCGTCTGGCGACACGTTGCCGGTTTGGGCAGCAATTCCAACTTCTTAGAGACAAAACTTATTCATTAAAGACGGCACTGACATAAAAAGGCAGTTGAGCAAAAGGCAATTAAAAAAAGGCTGTTAAAAAACGGCCGAGCTTGAAAGTCGGCGCGCTCGTCCCAAGTTGTCGTTTCCCGCGGGTTTTAACCCCTCCGAAAATTGGGCGGAGCTTGAGTAATCTAGCTCTCGCCCAATTTGGACCAATAGCAAAGCAATTGCATCGTATGTACTAGTGGGCGGAGCCCAGGGCTCGCCGGTCCGAGCCCAGTGGAATGCGCAGCTTGCTGCATGCGCATTCGATCCACCGGTTGCCACGCGTCGGGACAGAAAGAATTAGTGCCCGAGCCCAGTGGAATGCGCAGCTCGCTGCATGCGCACTCGATCCACCAGTTGCCACGCGTCGGGACAGAAAGGATTAGTGCCGCCTCTCACCCTAAGCGCGGGCGTCACGCCTCGACGTACATTCCTCGATTCCCCCCCCCCCCTCCCCGGGCATGATCGCTCCTGGTAACAGGTGCGGGGGGGGGGGGGGGGGGCATTGGCCCCATGGGCTTCCACTTAACAGCATCTATAGATTTGTAATGCTATCACATTGCCAACACGTAATTTATTATGCCTACGTTTAAGAGAAGGCCCTTAGACATAGCGCCAGTAGACGCCAATCAGTAATTACTAATTTCATCAGCATCATCATTAATGAAGAAGGACGTTCTGGCGGGCTAGTTGGTTCATTATGAACAGAAAGGGTATAAAATGCGCGAACAATACGGGACGAGAGGCACACAAATCGACAGACAAAGCGCAGACTTCCAACTGATTTTATTTGTGAAAAACACATCGTTAATAAGGCCAGAGAACATAAGAAAAAATAAGAAAAACACTATCAGCATAGGGTTCAACGATAGAAAAATCAGCTGAAATTTACAGGTTAATCAGATCTGATGTGAACACGAACGTGCCCTTCTAAAAACTCTAGCTCTGGTGTCGATAGCGACAGCGAGGGCGTGCTAACGCAGTCGTCACCCTTTTTGGCTATCAGGAAAGCTTCGATAACCTCCCTTTCAGTTTTGCTGCGTGCATAGGAGAGGAAAGCAGTTTTGTCTAGGAAGGGAACGCAGTTGCGGCTGTCACAGTTTTTGCAGTGTTATGGCAGATTGCTGCCTGTGCCGGTGTGCATCGATCGTCTATGTTCAAGGGCTCGCTCATTGAAGCACCGGCCAGTTTGGCCGATGTAAACCCGCCCGCAAGATAGAGGTATCTGGTAGATAACCTCGGAGGCACACCTGGTGAACTTGGTCTGATGATTCTTCTTGCATGACCTGCGTTCCGATCTTGTTTCTTTTTTCTCTTCCGAAAGCATGGGACAAACTTTCTTCAACTTACAAGGCGCTGAAAACACTACATTTATTCCATATTTGCCTGCCACCTTCTTGATGCTGTGGGAAAGGCAGTGAAAATATGGCATGACGAAGGGAGGGGTCCTGTCTGCACTTGGATCTTTCCTTATTGCTTTTTTCATCCTCTGAAGAAGGCACTCACATGAGCTGCGAATTACTTCCTGAGGGTAGCCCGCGGATTCAAGTCGCTTGACTTGATTATGGAAACTAGATGAAAGAGAGTGAACACATGACTTATGAAGGCAAGACAAACAACACGACATGATAATGCTACGCTTCACTAACTTCGAATGAGCACTTTTAAAAGGTAGGAGGCTTTTGTTGGACCTGGGACTGTAAGCTCAGCAGACATGAACATCAGAAAAATGCAATTTTAAATCTAGATACTGAATGCGGTTGTTTCTTGTTACTTCATGAGTAAAACGGAGTCCTTGCCCCTCAGAGGAGAAGGTCAAGATTAGTACTGTAATCTAATATCACAAGATAGTCGTCAACATAACGAAACACATGGAGCACCGGATGCTTTGAAAGCTCTAGTTTCAGGCGCCTGTCAAAGGAAGCCAAAAATATGTCGCACAAAACAGGAGCTACAGAAGAACCGATACAAATGCTAGACTTTTGAACATAAAATTGCCCGTCATGAAAGCTAGCGGTAGAGTTAAGATAAAACTGCAAAAGTTCTAGGAACTGCTCTGTGCTAACGCCAGCAGTATTCGTCAATACTGTGTTCGTCAATACTGTCTCTGATTGCTTTGAATAAACCATCATGAGGCACGGAGTAAAACAAATCTTCTACGTCGATGGAAAAGGCCGTAGAAGATAACCGAATTCTGTCTTCCAGGACTTTTACCAGGTCCTTCGAGTTGCGGATGAGGTAAGGATCACCGCCTGCAAGTTTGTCTAGGTCTGGTTTTAGAAAGGATCCCACAATGTGTTGCCAGCTGCCTCTCTCCGAAATAATAGCGCGAAGTGGGCAATCCATCTTGTGTGTTTTGCCGGTGAAAAACATCTCCAAAGAGTCCCTCTCAGCTTTTGAGACCGAAAGCGCGACAGAACTAAGGTTCATTTCCTTAAGGAGCCTGGTAGCTTGCTTTCGCTGTATTTACCCTTGGAATTCAATCGGATGAAAGTTCTTCAAGACAGCTTCTCGGGCTTTTTCAGCAAACATTCCCTGTGGCAGGACAACGAAGCCGCCCTCCTTGACCGCTTACATTATTGAAAGGTCGTTGGCGCTCAGGAAGTTCACAAGTCTCTTCACTGGGGCCTTCCGTGAAGTGAAACGACTTACGTTTCGCAGTAAGCAGCCCATAGAGTCGTTGACAGCCCGTTCCTTGTCCTGTAGAGAGGCAAACGCCCCCACACGGCGTACCATGGCTAGTAGTTCAGAACGTCTTGCTGAAGGTTCGAAGCAAAACTTCGGTCCCTTTTGCAGCGTCTCCTTGATATTACTAGGAATGTCGATTTTGCCCAGTATCGAGACGGAACCCTCTGTAAGTGTTGTCCGGAGTTTGGCCGGAAGCGTGAGACGCATTCTCTGCCAGAGAAACTCGGTCGTCTGCGCCGAAAGTCGCTTGTATTCTTGAAACCGTCTTGCGGCTACCCAATCGTTAGATTCTTGGAACACGATGAACTTCAGCCAGTCTGAGTAGAGCCTCACTCGCCTCCAACCTTCTGATTTCATTATCTTGCACATCCTGCGAGCGTGCCCCCAGGAAGGACCGGGGACGCCAAAGAGCCCCAGAAGCTGAGGTGGGACCATCTACCTCCTGAGGTAGTAGGCCAGCACTCGCGACTGGCACGTAGACAGAGCAATCAGGTTCACAAAGAAGAGTGCTTGATCGTTGGTCTTGAGAAAAAAAAGAGCCCACGGGAGTGTTTTTCTTATTTTTTCTTATGTTCTCTGGCCTTATTAACGATGTGTTTTTCACAAATAAAATCAGTTGGAAGTCTGCACTTTGTCTGTCGATTTGTGTGCCTCTCGTCCCGTCTTGTTCGCGCAGTTTATACCCTTTCTGTTCATCATCATTAACCTGAATACGCCAACTGCTGGACAAAGGCCTCTCCCATATATCTCCAAGTAACCTTGTGCTGTGCCAGCCTCAGCCACCTTTACCCCCGCGAAAGTTTTCTCATCCACCCACCTAACTTTCCGCCCCCCCCCCCCCCCCATGTGAACGTCTTACTATTATTTTTGTTTTCCTAATACAACTGAGGACAGTGAACGCAAAACCTTCTCAGCTTTATATCGTGTGTCATAGAGAAAAACACTACCTTCGTTCTCATGGTTAGAAGCTGCAGTGTTTTTGCCGATTCTATTGCTTCGACAAAAAAAAAATGTGCCAAGAAAGAAGCGTTTTTTTCAAGTCGGCGCCCGAAAAATCTGCGCTTGAGCCTACGGACGTAATTTCATTACGCGTGGATGACTAAAGAGCTAATCACATTTTTATGTACTGTCCTTTGAGAAGACTTTATGATTGGTATCACTCGGGCCATGCGGTTTTGTATAGACATTAAATGGCGGCAGAAACTGGCGAGCAAAATTCACAAAGCTGCGAGCATGCAAAGAGGGCTCACTCTGGCTTCAGCACCGGGCATGCTAGCGTAGGTCGCCTCTGAATGGGAGGTGGGGCATGGCTCTATTGAACTACGAGCCAATGTATCGCACTCAGAACGTTATAAGAAGGTGCTATAGTTACATTACAAATCTTCAGATACCTTAACGAAGCTTGGCTGCGTGATGAAGACAGCTCGCTTTAGAGATGCTTAATTGAAAATCTTTAATGGTTTGGGAACTGTGGTCAGGGTCTCTCGCCTGACGTTCACCAGAAATCATAAGCTTTATACAGGTGCGACACAAACATACAGCGGGATATCTTTGCACATGCATGACCGGACATGTTCAATTGCCATAGAAAAGTTGGAAATCTATTTTGCTGTGATTAAAACAGCAAATTGATTGAATTCAGAACATCAAAAACACCAAGAGCTATTATCAGGTGTTTAGAACATTTCAACAAAAAATCAAAACAAAGTACTGCCTACGTTAAAGCCTATTAAATAAAAAAAATATCTGACGTGCTGCACATTGTCTGCTTTTGAGGGAGAAAAAAAGTTATGAGCAAGTTATAATACCAGGGATAGTTAACAGCAATGAAAAAAAGAATCCGATAGTTTTTTCTTTCTTGAATTTGTCCCCACAAAAATACAGCTGTCACATTAAATTTCCGGCCAAAAAATTCACAGGGCGGTTACGACTGTGTAACCCAATATTTCGTGATAGCTGTTTAGGCGTTTAGTTTTGGGGTTATATTGCTGGCGCACTGATGTAGTGGTAAAGCAATACACCCCTACACTGACAGGCGGCTTCTTCAAACAGAGCCACCCGTAAGCTTATGCGACTCAAGTTGACAGCCGCAACCGCTGGGTGCTATCGAACCTACCGGTTACGGTGACGACAGCGGACGACTACGACGCGGAAGCCAGGGACGGGCGCCTAACAGCTATCGCTGTAAAATCTAATGCTCAGGACAGGAGCCTCAAATACGATTTATGGCTGCAACAGTTGTTACTGGAATATTATTAGAAATCTCTGCAGAGCGCTAACAACCCGCTGAAATGTACAAAACACCGAAAAGAAGACAATCAATTGTTGTGCGAATACTTTGGCAGCAGTCTAGTATCTTCTCACGCAGGCAAAAAAAACTCAGATGTCAGATGTACGGACTCGTTCATTAAATAAAATAATTTGTTAATCGGAGGTACTTTGCTTCTGAAGTGAAAAACAAGCATCATTCCCGAGGATGCAGCTGTGACCAAGTTGCTGTATCTTACCCCGCCTCTCCTGGCAGCGGTGACATCATTTACGAGAACAGCACCTGCAGAAGTGGCACATGGTTGACGCACATGAGTTTACAACTGATGAACATCAAAACTGCGGCATAGTACTCAGAGAAAGAGAACCTTTATTCGCAAATTGCTGTCAGGTTATAGGTGCAGAAAGATGCTTAACTTCTTAGCGCAAAAAAGGACCGATAAAGAAAGAAGACCGGATTGGAGCGGCAGTAAGCAGCACGAAATGGTCAGCTTCATGGGGTGCGTTTAAGGTAATCGCAAATGGAACGTTTGGTTAGACAAACTGGAGTTGAAATTGATCATTGATCAAAAATAAACTTGTGTAGGTGCAATTATGCCGCACAGGACGCGTCTCAGAAACCGTAATTACATCCCATCCACAGTACCATATAGACGGCCAGGACAGCACGTTCTGATAAAGGCAATAGGAAATCCCCTTCAGTCCCGATGCACATACCTCGTATGCACTCTTCTAACCCCCATATTTTCTTATAGCGACGAAATCTCCATTTCCCCTTCAACTAGCCTACATCACATGCCAAATTCAGAAACCACTCTCAATCATGCACGAACTGGCTTCTTTTACCACTTCCGTTTCTCCAAGAACACCAGGAAGATGTGAATAAGAAAGTCATGCCAGGCTTGAACTGCTGAGACTGGGCTTTGATTTCAGGCTAGAGTATTGTGGCTCTATTATTACAAGGAATTCGGGACCTGCGCTTCTAGTTCCTTCGGCTGCCACGACGTGGCGCATGGCTTTTAACGTGCAATCCCTGTCGAAAAATACTATACAGCTGGTCTAATAAACAAAAGAACCTTTTATCGTCTTGTCGTTACTACAGATCTTTCTGTAGTATTGCGACTTTGTTTCGGCGACAGAACTGGCTCTGTTGTTATGACAGGAGTCTGCTCAATGCTACAGAAAATCCTTTTGTTACTATAACAACTTATGTTTTTCAGGCCCAAATTACTACTCGAAAATCTGTGGTGCCAACAAACATTTCTGCGGTGTTTTTCGATAGGGATAAGATAGCACGATGAAATAATCGGTGACGTAACAAATGAAGTTAATGACCGAGTGGTGGAGAACAGAATGTCATAGGCCACAGGGCTTGATGGCACTGGCGGGCGCTGTCTGCGTGTTTGGTAATGTTGTGCAGTGAGGTTTCCCAGGACCCGAAGAAAAAATAAACTTCCACATTATAGTACATATATCTGCGTGAGTATTTCGAAACTTTTGTACCGGCAAGGCGCCCTTTTATGATGCTGGAAAGAGAGGTTCACTTACCGCAAATAGCAAGAACAAGGAAAGCCTTTATAAGCGTCACGGACAAGGTGACCATCGTGAGATGTTCTTGATTGTATTGTTAACCCCGTTGAAAACACAAGCACTCCCGATGTCCGCAAATGTTGAACGCGCTGTGTCAAGCTTCCTGGCCGTTACAAAGTTCGTGTCCTTATGCCACCTGCACATCCATGCCGTAATGTGTGAACTAAGGCGATGCGGTGGAGCTTCACTGACGAGTGCCATTTTCAAATTTCTTTTTTAGATAAGTTTAACAAGCAGCGGCTTATTGTGCGCCGAGGAACTTGCAAAAAATATATAATTCTGTCAAAACTACCTGACTGGGCACCGAGTTTTGAAAGGACAAGGCCTACGCATAAATTTCATTCCACAACCGCATCTGTTCATCAAAACGTGCCGAAGTTTGTTAATGCGGACATTTCCGCAAAAGGAATAAAGCCAGAAATATATGATCTCGAAAGTGTCTCCGTCTTTAGAAGTAAGCAGGGTGTCACTTAAGTCCGCAGAGTTTGAGACGGTGAGTAAGCTGAGAGCTTTTAAGTTGCTTAAAAGGTGTCGGACGCTTCCCCTAACGAGGTGTATTCAGAGTCTTGAAGCCGTTAAGGTGCCTCGCTTTTTCAATACAAGAGCAGTAAGATGTGAGTGCGAAGCTCGAATGCAGCCGAGGTAATCGTGTACATAAGCAAGCTTATGTGACTTACATATGCACCAAGAAAAAAGTGTATTTAGTGTAATTTCATGAAGTTTTTGGCGGCTGATTGCAAGCATTCCCAAGACGTAAGGAAGCACCAATATACGTATGCAGAAATGAGCCCAGTTTGCGACGGCATATTGGGATTACTGTGATGACATATTGCTCAAATATCACTTACACGAGTGACCTATGCGTTCAGACAGCCTCAAAAACCATCAAACACTCTAAAAGGAAAATTGCCAGAGTTGTCAAAATATGAAGCGGCTTACAATAGCAGAAACGATGTTCTAATGCCTTTTCGTTATCTGCAAAGTTATTCCTACAAGCAAAAACATGCATATTTGGCTGCCTAAGAAACCGGAAGTATTAAGTAATATTTTCGCAAAATGTCTGATCAAAGAAAGACGCTTTCATTGTTGTTTTAGTTGCGCAAGGACGCGAGGAAAATCGCCCATGTTGGGCTCTGTATTTTTGTGCGCTACCACTGAAACCACCAATCTATGATTTTGCCGATGTCTGTCCGAAGCCCTTGGCCGGTGGCGCACCCGCCACGGCCACCTGCCCGCCGGTTTGTGAGGAACCCGCCAACAGGCTTTATAGCCACGTGTGCAGGACACTGTGACAAAACACCCTATGACCGCGAGTTGGTTTCGAATCTTCGGCAGCCGCTGCGTTGGGCCACTACGTCATCGCTGCAGCCGAACATCGCGTGTGTGTAATTGAGAGTCTGTCGCGCTGTGCTCTGGGTGTTGTTTTCATAAATTTCCATTCGGGCTCAATGAGTCCAGAACACACTGCTCTCGCATTACCATCTTAAGCCGGGCTTCTAGCCAAAACCAAAACCAAAGTACGAGTGCACCTTATGCACTTGTGGCCTAACCAAGCTAAGTCATCCGCCACTTTTTTTTTTTTTTTGACGCTGTCAGGATCTCGATGACGCAAGTACGCTTGCATCCAGTCCTTGTTGCATATTTCATATCTTCATAAGATGCTATATATTACTTTGCAATCACGTACTGCATTAGCGTTTTATGTGTCCTGAAGGTGTCCTGAAACAGAGATGGCCAGTGCTAAGTGTTCACTTAAAAAAATGTTCAAGCACAAAACGCGTTATTGAAATCTGAAGCTTGAGTAGCAATTTTTACCCCATCAAAAGCATGTAGCGGCATTGCTGAACATATTCTCACATCTATCTCAGTTTTGGCGAAGCGTTGTAGATAATAGGCGTAAATCCAGGCTCTCACACTGGGCTTTATGCGATGACAATTGTTTTTGATAAGGTCACATTTAGAGCGTACATCTCTTTAAGCAAGCCGTCTTGGTTGTCAAACATCACAGCTGACGCTTGGCCTTTTTGAAGGAATTTTTAAGCTATATTCCTTTATTTTAGAATTTAGCATCCTGCATTGGCCCCAAAGGTCGCTGGTTGGTGGCGAGGGAGATGGTGTCACAAGGTCATGTGACCACGGCGCGAAAAATGAGAGCTCAAAAAGAGGGGAGTGCGTGCATTGGGATAGGACGAGGCGAGCAGGTTCTAGCATATTCTCGTCGGAATAACTCAGCCCATGATTCTGTGTGTGCTCATAAAGATACGATGACAATGACGGCATTTTGTGTGTGGTGAAAGAACTGACATAGGCGCATAAACATGCAGCAGCAATGTTGCTTTCAATTCTCTCGCATTCCACTCTTCAGCTGGCATAAGCAATGCCGATAATTTTTAATTCAGGTTTTATTTTTAGTTTTTTTGGCTTCAGTGAATTTTCCGTCCCAAATTTTTTTCCCATGCGCAGAGGAACATATCGCCTACAATCCCTGCTCTTACTTCGAAGCGTTTTCGCTGAAAAGCGCAAGTGTTTGCGCGCTCATAGACTGGCAGCTGGAACATTTCGACGAAAGTGCATTCTTGATTTTACTTAAAGACGAGGTATTATTTGTTGTTCACTGGGGCCTTCGGTAAGTACGGCCATCGAGGCAGTCAGCCTAGATTCATCTGCTTCTCTGCGAGCCGCATGGTGAAGCACAGGGGCTCAGTGTTAGGGGTGTAGAGAAAGTCAGCTTTGCATGAATCGTCGCCCTGCGTCGTCCTATTTCACGCAGCGTATTTTTTTTCGAAAAATATATTGCTGAGCTCGATAATAACGATAATTATGTCCTACTCTGACGTCTATAGCGGCATGTTTCTTTTCGACAAGCCTTAGTTGCCGAGGCAATGGTACTTTTCGCTCTAACACCGTAGCGGTAACCCACCTACGGAAGCCTGTCAGCGTGACCTAGAAAATATGTAGATCAGATGGGGAGGGGCTGCATATTTTCGACAAGAGCTTTACTTCAGATGGAAACACAAGCACGCACGCACGCAGGCCCATTAGGCTTATTAGGGTTTCAATCTTTACGCTAGCAGCGGTAAGCTTTATAGCTATATGCCTTTCGGCGGGATGTTTTCTTCGAAAAAAAAATACTGGCAAGCTGACTTGACAAACCACGAGTAAAAGGCGATAGACCCGCACCCTTCATTCCTAAGTCATACTCAATGCATGACTGCAAAGAGGTGAATGGCTGTGGAAGAGAACTCATTGGTAGGAAGAGCCATCTAGAAGAAGTTTGGGGAGAGAAGAGCTACTAGGTTTACTGCGAAGAGTGATACGTAAGGCGATAAAGTCTTTGCTTTGCAAATTACACCACATCGTAGGGCGGCAGCGACAGACAAAAGATAACGAGGACTACTTCTGTGACAGGGCTTTGTAGAATTTCTGTCGTTATTAAGTTGCACGCCTGACCGAAGGCGAATAGTGTTTTCTATGCGTGTACAAAAATAAACGTAAGACAAGAAGAAAATAATTCCTGTTTGGAAACATCCCCTAAGTAAGAAGAACGGTATCATGGCAACTAGAGTTTTGAGAGCATTTCGATTCAATACGCGGTGAGAAATATTGTTAAGCGGGGCCATGAAAAAACTGCAAGCGCCGTCTTTTGTGTTGGAAATTTGATGATAATCAACAACCGGTGGTTGCCATTCTGCATAGAAGGAAAGGAGTAATCTAAGAAAGACCTTTCTTATCGCTTAGTCTTGGCTGTTACTCTTGTTAACAAAGTGAGTGTCCGGAAACAATTACGCACGCATAGTTTCAGCTGCAAGTAAAAAAACAAATGAGAGCCAGTGTGTAGTTTTGATCAGACTCTTTTCTCAGAGGAGCCTCTTCGAGTACCATGGTCACTTACTTTAATTTCAGTGTTTGTGGGGAGTAACAGAAAAAACATCACTGGAATCTGAGGACGATAAAATAGAGCGGTTATTTTTATCCTGAACAACTCCGTCTCTAACATTTTGGGGTTAGGGCAGGCCTGGCCTTCTGACCAGCGATGGTCATAACGAGTAAGACTGAAAAGCTACAAGGGGAGGTTTAATAAGGAGAATACGGGCGAGTGATGCCAGTTATAGGTCCGCTTGCGGAGTTTGAGCACGAGCCGCCTGTACGTCATTCTTTGCCTTCTGCATATTCGACATGACCTCTTAATGAGATCATACCTCACCATAGCAGCTGATCAGCTGCGTATGGTGAGGTATGATTAGCTGATCAGCTGCGAAGCCCGCAGGGTGAGTTATACAGCGTCGTGTGAAGTATAGGGCTTCAAAGAGGTGACGAAGGGCACTTAAAGTTTCGCAGAACAATGGCCGCTTTGCATGAGACGAACTATGCGACAATTGAGGTCTCTGATTTGTTCAGTGATGACGAAGGGCCCGTCGTAGTGTCACAGCAGGTTCTCAGACCAGATCCGTCATGATAAACACTTTTATGGTGATATATTGCAAGCACATTGCAGAATTTCTCGTGCTTTCAAATCTACCAATCCGTCATTGCAGCAATGGGGTAAGCTTATGTTACTACAGAGGATAATGTCTTTATTTAGGCCCTTCTAAGTCTGTCGAAAGCATCACTTGAGAAATAGGGTTGGTGTCTGGCGAAAACTAAAAATGAAAGCCGTAGTTGCGAAACCTACGGTAGGCTACAACGATGCCGCAGTCAAAAGGGCTTCAGGTTAAGTTCGGGTGTGTAGTGCTTGTTTTTGCCTTTATTTGTTCCTCAGACAGTGTCTAAGAGGAGGCCAAGGCTAAAGGCTCAGAGCTTGATGAGGCCTTGGCCCCTTGTACAAGTTTTTGCAGCAACGAACACAACTCAGACAAAATACGTTGGTCAGTGGTAGGGATACAATGTAAACAACCATTTAAAAGGCAAAACTGTACCGCCCTGTACATCAGTCTCGAGTTATCCAAAGTTGTAAGAAAACGCAGCTTCTGTTAACAATCCAGGTGTGTATACAAAGGGTACAGGCAATAGAAAACATCAAGTGCGAAACCGGCACTACAAACGTTACAACCAATACACCAGAAAAGAAAAACTACAACGCCAGAACAATTTTGTACCCAATGGAAAACATTACATACAATATTTCCTCTGTAAACCGCGGAACTTGAATTGGCGATTCAAACGATTTGGGAACGGCGTAGTAATAACACATATCATTCAGTTGTGTATAAAATTACTGAATTAACCAAGAAATGTCTGCATTCACATTTAAAAACTGTAAAAGACATGTTGAAATCTATGTGCATTCCAGAGCTATGCGATGGTTTAGTTGACTGAAAAGGTAGCGTTTGGCGATCATAATTAGTTCGAATCATAGGCCCTCTCCGTTTAGGATAGGGAATCGGGTATGTACTATTATGTTCTCTTGGAGGGATAAGTAGTTTGTTTCGGTGGATCCACTGTAGGTGTTTAAAGTAATAGACCTGGCTTGCTTTCAGCATGCTGTATTTAACGAAAAGCGGCCCGGTTGACACGCTTGGAATTAACACACGAACGTTTTTGTATCTAGCGCAAGCTGTGTTTGAACTTCGCGATCGAAAATGAATCCGCGGCTTTATTCTCAGCAGCAGAACGCGAATCCTAAGTCCGCCCCTGTACCTGTGAAAGGATAAAAAATATAATTGCAGGAGGTACACTCAATCGTTAAGTTGACAAATGACTGCCAAGGAAAACTGCTTTTCCTGTTCCCGGAGCGATAATGCTGGTGCGCCTATTTCACTGGGAAGCAGCCCAGTGGCTTCCACAACTCGGGATGCACAGTCGAAATTTTAGAAAATGGCTGGAGTCGCTACGAACGCGCTCTTTTTTTGCGCTGCTCGGCAGCCTCCTTTTATAGCACATGACAAGTCTTCTAATAAAATAAAAACTGTCCTAATTCACGGTGCACACTGGAACTGTCTCATGATGGAAGGTTTGGTATGGTTTTCAAATCAAATCAAAAGAAATGAAATCAAAAATTATTTTCAGGGCACGTCCTGCGGAGAGAGAGAGTAAATACTAATAAAGCCTGGGGAGGCCTCTGCCCCGTTTTGTTCGTACAGCGTAGGAAAAAGGTGCACTTAATAAGGACATAGAAATTTCGGTTTTCCGTTCGACATGCCACAATAACTTACAATCTACCAGGAAGAGAAATCAAGCAATACTAGACATATACACAAATGAGAAAAAAAATCACATGCCCAAACAAACTGAATTCGTAAAATTTTAACGTGTTACAGGTATTCAGTGAGTGAGCTTTGGGTTTAACATCCCAAGGCGACTCAAGCGGGGAAGGAGGGACGGAGGTAAGGAAGAGAGAAGAAGCCGCAACAGTCGAGGGCTCTGGAATAGCTCTGAGCGCCTGAGGACATTTTCATGCACTAACATCGCTCACTATGTGGAGGCTTTTGCTTTTGGTTTGTGATGTCATTGTGCGCTAAAGTTTGTTAACTGTATATATTTTTTTACCCTCTTTGGTGGTTATTTCTTTCAGGTAGGTGCGATGGCTTCACTTAAAAAACAGCTGCTCCTAGAGTGTTACAAAATAAAAAAAACATGTTTCATGGAATGAAATCACTATCCTGCGGCTAACGCCACCGACGCTGACCTAATATTTTGCCGATTCTGTGTTTAAGAAAATCCAGGGAACGTCGCGCAGCCCGTCGAAAAAACTTTAGTGTCCGAAAGACATCTTCTCTTTGTTTCAAAGGTATCAGAATACTTGCGAAATAAAACTTTGGAGCGCTTAGAGCCCATTACAGCGCAAACAGCAGTGTAGCTGACCTGCTGAAATTCATTTTAACGCGGCACTATTATTCATCATGCTATGCAACTCATGCTAAGCACCCATGCTATACAACTCACGCTACGCACTAAACTACTTTGTTTCGCTCCGGCCGCACTACTCAGTAGTTTGAGGGTGCTGCCGCAGTGTGGCGTTCGTTTTGTGAAAATTGCGAATATGGAACACTGTAGCTAGATCCAAGACATAAAGGCAATGAGGGAACTTGAGACTGATCATTTGCAGTCATTTAAAGGTGCTGCGAAATTCACTTTCATTTTTCCACTTACTCCATTAGCATCTGAGAAGCTGCTATGAAAGCTCCGAGATAAGTGGGGTTGTTTGCCCTTGCAATTTTAGTTTTTTGATGAGCAGGAACGTACATGATGGAAATAAGAACGTACATAGAAATGAAAACAAACTAGTTCGTCTTATTCGCTTTGAGAACTGTTATTTTCTATCAACTTTTTCAGACACCAAAATGAGCTACCTGATTAAAAAGATATTGGTGCTTACTGGTAAGTATCATGGAGGCCGTAAATGAAAGTAGTATCAAGGCCTCGTAAGAAGTCTAGTGTGGGATCTAACGCTTTACGAGGTGCATTCTGTGTAAACTCGCTAATAAAAAAAGGGAAGTTGTGAATCCTGCGCACTGTTGTACGGAATGTAGATGAGAATTTATATTATAGCAGGATATAACTTTAAAATGACGGTGGTCATTCCCGTGCAGCAAAGAAATGTCTTCAAGTTAGTTTGATGTATGGGTGTTAATAAAGCTTTATGAGTGGACTATTTGCTCATGGCGGACGGACAGCGTGTGGTAGTCGTAAATGTGGCCGGAGCTTAACTCGAGACGAAAGCTGTATACCATAACAGGAATATTGAGACTTCAAACAGAGTACTGTGCCGCACTGTTTTCAAATGCAAATGAAAAATGGCAAACTAATAAGGAGGCAAATGAGCTATTATGTTGTTCATGCAAAACGAGATAAGTAATCGTGGCCTCGTAATCCTCTTTTAGGTAGAAAGAAGGTTGAGCACTTGGAAGGCCCCATTCAAGCCGTCGCATACGCATGCCTGGAGTGACAACCAAATCTTTGAAAAACGCTAAGGCGCCCGTGTGCTGTGCGATGTCAGTGCACGTTAAAGGTCCCCAGGTGGTCGAAATTATTCCGGAGCCCTCCACTACGGACCTATTTGTTCCTCTCTTCTTTCACTCCCTCCTTTATCCCTTCCCTTACGGCGCGGTTCAGGTGTCCAACGATATATGAGACAGATACTGCGCCATTTCCTTTCCACCAAAAACCAATTATTATTATTATTATTGCGTCATAGTGCTTTCTTTCTAACGTGATTCGACTTTTCCGTTTCCTGTCGGCGATGTTTATTTTTTAGTAATAATTTTGTTCACTTTGAAATAAAGATTTTTATCAGGATAAATTGATCATAGCGAGAGCAGCTCATTCTGATTACCTACCCATAACTAATAAATGATCTTAATTTAGACATTGAACTATTGTATTGCGCCGTATATACAGTATTTTCAAAGAGACCGGAATTGTTTTGCGTTATGCGCATATCTACATCAATATTATGCAGAAAGGCGCTACACTGATGAGAAGGGAAGAACAAGAGAAAAATATGAAGAAACAGTGCAATAGATAGTGGAATAGATGAATTAGAGTGCAATAGATTCAAGACTTTTCATAATATTTGTGATAGAAAGGGCATTTCCTTTACTCGGCAGCCTTGTGCGCACTGCAGGCAGCGGTGAAGAGTCGGCACGCCATAGCGGTAAGATATCTTTTCAACCCACTATCAAATATAAATGTCAAATTTCTTTCTTGATTAGTTGCTCCTATCATGTAACAGAATAGATTCTATGCGAAGACAAACGTAGCAGGGGCCGACCGCAAGTCGGCCTGACCGACGTGATCAAAAAGTTTGCTGGGCTAGGCTGGCTGACTTAGCGCTAGAGAAAGATAATTGTAGATGATTAAGAGAGGCGTTTATCCGGCGGTAGACTCAGTTAGACTGATGGTTATGACGATCGGCCCAAGAGCGAAGGAGAGAGGGCGCGTGACCGAGAAATATAGTAGAATGCGTGTTGTTTGCGGCTCAGAATATGATGTATTATTTTGTGAATTCTACAATGAATCAATTTATGAATGGTCTTCTTTTTTTTCAAAAATTCGTTTGCGGGAACGTAAAGTGGGTCGTGACAGGAGGGAAAGAAGCTCAGAGTGCATTGGTCTGCCTTATTTTGTCTCACCGTTCATAGATGAGTCTTTATGTTTTCACAATACTGCGTGCAAGTTGCCATGTTTGAACAAAGCATGCGAAGCAATTCAATCAGGAGTCTCTGGTATACAACCGAAAGCTGCGCGGTTAACTTGGTTGTCGACACTGGGTCTAGTAGTGAAAAACAGACAAGTATATGTATATATTTGAGCCAATACATGTACGTAGAAAGGCAGTAATTGCTTTGCACGATGCGGGGGAACAACGTAGATTTCACTTTTTCTGAGCGCAACAAAATCAATGCCCGACATCTGTTTTCTTGTTCTTCCCGATTTCAGAGCAATGAAGGACATCCTAGCAACGCGATTGGGCGGTCGCTTCTCATTGTACATCCCATTCGTACAACAACCCAGCCACCGAGAAGTTTTATTGATTTCATGCCGCTTGGCGCCCCGTGGCCGCCACCAGTTCCACGGCCGGCGCCTCCAAGTAGAAAGTAATGGTGTTGCTTGGTTTCTGAATCAAAATAAATTGCTGTTCGAAGCAAAATGTACTCGATGTTTTTTCTAACCCACTCGAGATTTCGCGCCAAAAAATACACTTTTCACACACGAATCGAAAGCCGCTGCCAAATGTGGCATTTAAGTGTGGGAGGCAGCCACCAACAACGGCTCATAGGAGTAAACAGAGCTTCGGCACCTTACAGCTTCATGGTTTGCTGCGCTTCAAGACCCATTTGCCCAGAGTGTGATAAATGGCGTCAACTTTCGCATGTCTAGTAGCGACGCAGTCCTGAAGGTGATTTGGCCAATGTGTTTTCTAGCCACATTGGGTTAGAGTACACAATCACAAAGCGCTTTCGCACGTGAGATGAGTTTTAGTGCGAGAGGGCACTCACACGATTACCAATACCAACCAAGAGTCCAGTAACCGTACGTATGCTCACCGTACGTCCGATCTTGTGCCATTGCCTAGCAATCCGAGTTACTACTGGAGCTTACCCGATTTACTGGGGTAAGCTTTGAGGAGTGCCGCGCCAGCTGCGCGAGAGGTCGCTCGGCAAGAGCAACTTGGGAGCAGCCACGTGCCAGTGCAATGGCGCATCTCTTAGCCGGTGCGCCACAGCGCTGGTAGCGGTATGAGGACTCGATGCCATCTATGAATATTAAGCAGATAATTACCAAGTAGGCCTATGTGGGCATTAACCCACTAAAATATTATGTCATACCCTTAAGGCAAAACTTAGGGGCCCCCTTCAAGTGATGAATGAACACCTGCTTTTGCACGTCCACTCGGTTTAACTACGTGGAACCTTTACCAATTTTTTGATTCGACAGTGCCTTGACAGCTCTTATCAAGCTAGCATGGTTATTTCACAAAAGAGGAGGAGCTGGCCACTAACGAATAACACTGACACGGGAGGACAGCTCGGTTAATTATTACTGCCTTTTCTGATTATTGCACCGTATCGACTGTGTGAGCAGGACATATAAAATTAGTTCAAGATACCGGCAACTCGTGAGAGGTGCACAGAACTCGAAGCTGGTTCACACTGCATATTCCAATCGAAGCTCATAGCGGGAATCGGTATCCCGTGATTACTGACGGATGATGACCATACACCTTGTGTTTGGCTCTTTTTTGTCAAAGATGCCCTTGCGCCATAAAAATCATTTATTAAATTTAAAAACTATCAAATAAAAAACTGGTAAGGATTTAACGTAGTTAAACCGAGTAGACATGCGAAAGCAGGTGTTCATTCTTCAACTGGAGGAGAGACAAGTTCTGTCATAAGTACTAAGTTATGTTATGTGTCCTATAAGTATACAGTGCACATAAGTTCTATATATGTATATATTATATAAAATAATATATTATTAAAATATATATATTCTTATATAATGTATATTATGCATTTATATAAGTATACGTAAGTGCAATATAGATTTTTAATGTGCATTAGTAAAATATTTTCCTTACTTACATTGAAAATATTTTGTGAAAAACTTTTGGAGATAGTTCTAAAGTGTTACGAAAGGTTGCATAAAGTTTTCAGCTGATAAGCACGAGGCCTCAAATTTGGTCTCAGACCAAGTGGCGGAATTTGAACAGGCGCGAAATGAAAGAAACATCTGTGAGCCATGATTCAGTACAAGTTATAAATACCGAGGGGTTGAATTTATTCCGTGAATCTCTTCAGCTGAGCGTTCTTACGGCACGTAAACATATATTTACCCTTAAAAAGTAGATAGCTTATTCAGCAGGGTGATAAAAAATGACTGCCTTCCCAAAACAGTTCTTGCATGGGATGACATCAAGGGCTTTACGAAGCATTCCTCAGAAAAGAACTGTACTTGAAACGTTTTTAGCTTCATAATGAGCTTTTGCGTATTCAGGCGGGTTCTCACAGCCAAGCGAAACCTTTAACACGTTACATGGCGTTACGTCGGTCGCATTATTAGACCTTAAGATAACCAGAACATGGCGGCCTTCCTTAAAAAATTGATGAACATGGCAGTGTGATTGATGTTCTATATGTACAGCGGAGCCGCGTGCTAGAAACATGCAACCTGGAATCAAATACAGTCCCAGTGTAAAAAGAGTTTATTTTACAGTGGCGTTTCCATGTGCTCCTAGCATAGCAGAAAGGATAAAACATAATTTGTCAGCAAAAACAACCTCGGCGATGTCGTGGTGCAAACGTGTAAGCATAGAGGGTCCAACATTCATGGCGTTTAGATCTGTGCCTTCATTTTTCATGGCACAGGACTAATATCGCGACTTGAAGACAAACATAATAATACTTACACTACAACGCGCATTCGTTATGCACCAGTGTAGGCCCTGTTGCGACTATCACCGCACCTTCGAAACATTGCCATAAATATGCGCACAATATTTTCTTTCACTTATTTCACCTCTTAGTGAGCGTCTATTATTCGCCCCGAATAATCCACGGTTCGTTCCATGTTGAGTTTTTGCCGTGACACCTGCAGTGGTGTCGTTTCCTTGTTTTCTTGGCGGGAGGCACATGTGTTGAGACTTTTTCGTCAGGAAGATCAGGAGGAGTGGCCTCAGTATCTGCCTTTGGTGCGGAAGGAAAATCAGTCTTCCTATATGAGGGCTTATCTGACGACTGTCCTCCTGAGTCAGGTTCGAAAGAGGGTGATCCAGAAGACATCCCTACCACTGCCTGTGGATGTAACGTTGACTCAGATTTACCCGTCATGGAAGACATTGTTGTCCGGAGCATTTCGGTCGTCGTTCTATCAGGCTCGAGGAAATTAGTTGTTTTTGACGGCGAGGGGAAATCTGTTTCTTCCCACGGGCAGACGCATACATCGTTGTGGCATTTGCCTGCGCAGTATGGGACCTGGGGTTGGGGAGAAAGAGAACACACAATTAATGATCTTGACACCATCCCACAGATCACACGTGCACATAATACGAGCGAATACAACCTCTCTTTTTTCTGTGTAACCTGATCAGCCAAACGAGACGATGTGGATGCCTTGAATAATTTAAGAAAAATTAGATTTCAGAAATGTATGTGTTAGTTATGTAAGAATTTAAGTATATTGAAAAATTTAAGTTGTCTATATTTTGCTTAGCTCTGTACAGTTATACAGCGGTAACAATGTCCCATAGAAGCTGTTGCGAGCTTGCACGGCTGTAAATATTTGAACTCGATCCAGGCTGCTTTCGACTTTCTCCTTTAGTATTACCATGGATTGAGTCTTAAATGAATGTTTGCAACAGCATTGTAGATGTTCAAAAATATAAGGTCAGTCGTCGTTCTGCTCACTGAGCTAAGGTCTCTGGCCAGGACAGGCCTGTAAACGCATGAATTGAGCACTATCAAGCATTTACACTCTAGGAGGGAGCATCTTCAGAAGACCATAGACACCTAATTTTATGGCGTGTTTTGCTCTTTAAAATGACGCTTTAGAGATTAGAATGCACGAATCACTGCGTGGTTTTCGCGTACAACCGCTAGATATTATCTAATTGAATTTCTTCTTTCATGCTGTTTCGGTTTCATGAACCTAATGGTGGCGCTGACGGGTAGTTGATGTATAGGCCACGTGATGCACAAAAATGACAATATAAATCGTGATACTTAGTTTTAACTCACTGCAGTACATAAAACAGCCTATTTCAATAGCTGAATTACACTTAAACGATGAATCAGCAGTAATATTGCCATTTTTTTTCCTCGCGTCACCCAAGCATCGACTACACGGCACAGCCATCGCTTGGTCGATGAAACTGAAACCGAAGCAGCGTCAAGAAGAAATTCAATTATAAATTATTTAGGGGTCGTAGCCAAATACCAAAGACTGCTTCGTATACAGCAATGCTTAGCGCGTCGTTTGAAATAATAAAACACGTAAGCAAAAATTTTGTGTCTATAGTCCTTTAAGCCTATGTTGCGGCAGATGAGCTTATTAGAGCTTATTAAAAACAAACATACTCCCAGCGAACTTTCTATCCTAAGATACTTGTTGCAGACAAAGCAGCAGCAAGTTAGAAGGAAATGTAAGAGGCTATTTCAATGTGTAGAAGTGCCGGCTAAAGAAAGTCATTTGTTGCATTAGAATTGTTAAAATCGCCACACACTAATTTCCCTCCAACCACCTGAATGTCTATGAGTGCGCCAAACTTCAAGATTGTGCGGTTTAGGTAAGCGGATGTTCACGGAAGGATTGCGGCGTACATTGTGTTCAGCCATGAACTGCTGTGAAAAGCTTTCGTTTCTTTGAACTGTAGTTCGCTCGATCGTATCCCTTAAATCTGTGCTTTTGGGAAAGAATATGCTTGCATGTCAGATCTTCCTACCAGGCACTTGTCGCCAGTCTTCAGGTCTCTGCCGCACCTGAGTATCTGGAACCGGCACAAAGAAAAGCATCCGCGTTGTAATTTTGGTAGCATTCAGTTCTTGGTTACTCACAATTCCGGGACAAATACCTGTGAGCACTTTGAAATTTATTTTAATGCATATAGACTGAGTATGAGAGCAAGGCTCCGTTTTATTTATCTTGCGTGAGTATTAAACGTGCAAATTATTTAGACCATACATTCATAAAAAGCTTGCTGAAATACTTGGGGTGTGAGAAGACTCAAGTCAACATTCATGCACTCACTGGAAGAAGCAACGTATTCTTTGATTACAGCCTCATTATGTTTTAGTTCCTCCCTCGCCTGAACAACCTAGCTGTCCTATGTAAAAGCTTGTCAATCATAAATGGGCACATGAAGGAGTCAAGCATTCCAGATGGTTTTTGTAAATGCCGCGCCTATGTTTTACTTTCGTTGTCGTCTGATGTGAAGGGATGATTCGGACTACTCTACCTGTTATATATTGAAATTAAGGAACCTAAATTGAAACACGGGCAACAGACAAGGAGGGTTACACGAGACATGATACTGAAGCTCAGAGACAACGTCAAGTATTGCCTAGCATTTTTTGTTTCTCTTTGATAATTTAATGGATTTTAACTTTCTTTATCTCTAGCCATAGTATTGTTTAAGTTCTTAGCGAACACTCCTGCCAAGCTGAATTATATATTACCTTCCTGCCTTACATATCTTTGGCCATAGTATCCTACTTCTAAGCTTTCTACGAGACTGAATGTGCAAAGTCCTCAAGGAACCTTCCACTGCATTCTTCTGCATGGAGAAATTGATGTCCTTTTTATATTGTGCTCTCGAAGCATACGTAAGAAAGGTTATAATTAGGAATGTATGAACCGGTCTTCTTCTGAGTCTCAAGAGAAAGCCGGCAAAGCCTTTATATACTCAGGTGACCAACTGCTAATTCTGATCTATGCAAAAAAGGCCATGCTGGCCTTCGCAGTTGTTAGGAGAGTGGGCCAAAATGCGACATTTAGTTTCTTATCGCCATTAACTTCTAAATGAGCCATTAGAAGAAGTTAAAATTTATGTGCTATGACCCGCCTCATGTAGACTACAATTCAGTTCAAGATCGAGCAGACTGTCTTCTACTAAGCGTGGAAACAAAACTGAGAAGTGAGCCTCTCTAAAAAAAAAGGGCAGTCGAATAGGGGCAAAAATTTGAATGAGATTTTTGAAAACTTTGCATCGCAGCGGACATGGTGTCTTAGCTATAAGGGACCGTTAATTCATTTAACGCAGCTCAACTGAGCGGGATACAATGAACTTTTTTATCTGATTGATAGCTTTTAAACTCCAGATTATAATACGTTTGTTTCATATTGTTTAAGGATGAGACAAAAAAAAATCTGGGGCAAAGGTATGTTTGGCAAGCAAGTATGGCGTGATTATGCACTCACCTTAAATGCGGTGACCTTGAGAGACAAGGCCGCTGAAATGAAGACGGTGTTTCGTTTGGTGAAATGGTGCATTTACTACCTTTACCGGAAATACTTCTTTGCATAATGAATAGAAACCCTCAGCGTAAGTAATATTGGAGCTGTATATTGGAACAACATTCGAAGAAGTGTTATTTTATACATCAGCACAAAAAATGTGGTTACAGTGTTTTACCCAGTCGGTGCATATTTGGAGTGCGGAGACGCAAGAATGTTGTGAAATAAAAGTAGCCTACCTTGCTTAACTTAAACTTGGTACATGTGGCAGGCACATATTAGAAATGACGATGACGATGACGAGTGTTAAGAGTTTCGTGCTAAAGTTAACTAAAATACATTCTCGTCAACGCACGTGACTTCTACGTGAACTGGATCTGCAAAATTAGAAGTAAGCACAGAAGATGCGCTGATTGTTTGTATTAAATTTGATGTTAATTTTATCTGGCTGGTAACATTTGAAATAATAAAACAACGGTAAAACACAGATTTAGAACAATGAAAAGGAGAAGTAGTTGATAATACATTATAGAGTCGTGTCATCCTGTTAAGTTGTTCTTTGCGCCTCTCCCCGTTCATTTCGCAAAGGGAAATCGTAACACCTCGTAGTAATCCTGAGTTAAGGGAACTCACAGATGATTATTTCCTTTATGGCGCAAGGGCATCTGTGGTCAAAGAGCGCCATGGCATGCGGTATTTTTGTTTACTCAAGTTGGGGTCAGAGACCCATTTCCCAAGCAATTCACACTAAACAAGCCGAGCACCAGACCAGGGGAAAGCTTGTACTCATTATACCACCGGTGGGTACCCGGCAGCACTGGGGATCGAACCCCGCACCTCGCGCATGCGAGGCGGAGGCTCAGACCACTAGGCCACCGCTGCGGCCAGCTAAAGGCACTCTTGACAGAAAACTAAGAGAGGGGGGGGGGGGGGGGGGGGGGGCGTGGACTACCTCAGATGTATAAAAATAATTAGTTCGGTTTTATGCAGTTTAACGACCCATAGTGATTAAAGCTATTGGGACTCTGTGGTGGAGGGCCCCGTATAATTCTGGTCACTTGGAGATCTGTAACGTGCGCTGACATCGCACAGTACATGGCCCTCTAGCGTTTCACCTCTATCGAAACTGCGATCACCGTGAACTGGATCGAACCCACATCTTTCTGGTCAGCAGCCGGGCACAATAACCACTAAGCCACTGCGGCGGCTAAAGATACGTGGTGTCACACAAGAAGTTTGGTAAGGGTTTGGGCAGCTGATCAGTGCGACGTTTTAATCGTGTAGAAATTAACACAACTTTTCTATCGCACTTTCACCTTGCAATTTGATAGTGAAATTGCGGTCACATGACATAGGGCTGATTCAGACAGGCAAATGGGAACTAGAGAGAAAAAGATTTCATAAAATATGCTGAGCGTACTCGGAACTAAGATGTTTTGAACAGTGGTCCGCAAATACATATATTCCAGCTCGAACAAGTGAAATATCGCGAGAAGCTTAATATTGGCACTTGATTGCAGCGAAGGTTTATTCTTAACACAACCGTATTAAATTAAAGGTCGACATGAAATGTCAGATCTTGTGCGACAAAGAAAAGTGCTGAATTGCAAGCTGTAGATCGGCGTAGGTCGCTTTACGGTAAAAATAAAGTTGTATAGCATGATTTATGGCTAATTTAAATGTACTTGTTAGTTGATTGCCGGAGCTACGAAGACAACGATACAAAAAGAGATTTATGGAAACAAGAAAAACACGCGGAGAGCTTTACGTCTCATTTGCGGACCTATTTTGGACGAGCTGCAGAGGACCATCAAAAAATCCGAAGGTACACGTAACGTTCACGAAAAATTGTTAAGTTTGCTCACCCATAATTGTGGCGGCTAAGGCCACTGGCCTCATGTCTGAGTCTGAGCGGTAGCTTCATTCGCTGACAGATACATCGGTCTTGGTGCCTGTTTAAAAAAATAACGGCGCAACCTACTCAGTCTGGTATACCTTGCAAAGGTCTTGGGAGGACTTACAAATTAATGTTACCGCATTGCATGCAGCACGTTTGATAGTTGTATTCGTAAGATATTTCTTTATGATAATGAACCAGTGGCATTCACATTGACTTTTCAGCTCCTTTGGGCTAAAGAACAACTTCGTTGTGAAAAGTTAGGCGGTGGAAACAGGTTGTAGCAAATTAATTGCTGCGAGAGCACCTCCTCATATTTCAAAGTTCCCTTCGCGGAGGAAGCCCCTTCCTCCGCGAAAGTGTTACATGGTATTGTCCCACAGAATTGAGCGCTTTTGCGCCCCCCCCCCCACCCCTCATTAATTACCACTGGGGCTCGATGTGAGCGTTCGCAAGGATTCCAAACGGCCGTACACTCTGTCTGCCCACCGCATCAACACCGATACACTAAGCTGCATCTTACACATCGCTATGTCACGGGATGCCCTTTGCAGGCATCCACGAGATCTCTATCGCCGCCACTTCCTTGCTGCTTTTTACCAAATCTGCCTCCTTATAAACTCATTTGCGGGATTTTTGAGGCAACCACCACTCAATGCGGCAGCTGCAGAGCCCGCGGCAATTTCCTTCTTGGCTTTTATGAAATTACAAACAATCCTAGCTCCGTTCTAGTAAATACTGCCACCAACACGCGCCCATGAAGATTGCCGGTAGTGTGTTGTGGAAGTGTAAAAAAAAAGCTGAAATATTATGAGACAGCCAAGATATCATAAATACAAACACTTTTTGTCTTCGTAACGCTGCACAGCCAGGAACGATGCAGGGTCAGAAGAATAAATGTCTGCTTGAGGACCGTGGCTTTGAAAGCTCAGAGCATTTATGCAACCTCTAAAATTATTAATGTTAGCTCATTTACCTCAATAATAGTCAATATATCGCAGTTAACGTAAGCTGAAAGCTTTGTATACTTGCTCGGGCCACTTTGAAAGCGTATGCTATGCTCAGGAAGGCAAAATATGCTATATTCACGGTCAGTTTCGCGTCTACTAAGATGCAGGGGCTCAGAACAAAAGCTGACATAAAGCCGCTTACAGTCAAATGCGCGAAGTATATGCTTTTAAGCCCCAGGAGTGCGTTTGTTTTTAAGAAAAAAAAAGCTTAATTACTTTCTGACGTTTGCAGTTGGAGCACGCTTTATGCTTTATAAATTGCTTCAGAGCCGTTAAAAATGCTATTACCAAGGAAACGACTTGAAGGCTCTTGGTCGCCTCTCTAGTGTTAGCGCAAGAGACATGAAGCCGGTTTGTTTGACGAATTTTTGAGTTTACAAAGTGAACCGTTTATACAGCCACGTTTAAAAGACAATGCAGGTTTTTACTGCCCAACAAAGAATCGGCGAGATGCAGCTGCAGGGAAATAGACGCCATAAGTTTCTCGGTTTCTATAGCAACATCTTTCGCGACACGTGTCATTCTAAAACGTGAACGTGGAAATGCATTTGGGCTACTTCGTTCAACGCAGTGGCGTCTCTGATGATGCGGGGCCTTCTTGTAATTACTGTTGTGATTTCAAGTGAGCATTTTGTGTGCTATGCTCAAGTTTTGTTCAAGTTCAGCGCCGGAAAATTTGGCGCCATAAAATTCCTAATACTGATAAAGCATCCTGATTTGTTTGCTTAGCAAAACGAAGCGAATGCTAAGGGAAGCACACTAAAAGAATTTGTGCTTAAAGCGTCGTTGCAGTGGCAAAAGGAAATAGAAGTAATTTTTACCAAGTTATTATGGAATATTTCAAGATGTTTTGGGCCTGATTGACATACATTGAACTATGACTGATAATGAACCATTCATGAACAGCCTCTCATAAATAACTTACAAAAGGCTGAGCATTGTGCACTAACAGGGCATGTAATACAAACATCACTCTATAGCAATGTGTTGTGAACATGCCCTATTGTGTCTCATGTGCGAAATTTCATCATCAGCACCATCAGCACTACTTCGATAACGCGAAATATATCCGTAATATATCTAAATGTTGGCGCTTCGACACAATTAGTTTGGCTTATGTTTTTCCGAAAGTATTAGCAAAAACCTTTCTTTGAGACAGTCCATGGTCGCGGAAGGCTGGGTCAGGTTATTTAATCGTATTCGTCAACCAGGTATCCTGAATTGCGAAAGAAAGATTTCTGTCTGCCTCTTTCCCTTTAAGATGGCTGGTAGGAAGGTTATTTCCGCAATATCAAGAGTATTCATGCCAGAAGCAGAGGTGTAGCTAGCTTTCTTGTCTGACACTGTGCAGTTGCTGTGTCTTTAAAGGCACCCACAGATCAAAGTTACAAAACTTGTGGCGTCCACTCTTTCAGTACCGAAGTTTTCCAGTGAGAGCCAAGTAAGCCATGACGGTCTTCCGCTACCTTTCTTCTTTTCGCTACAATGCTGCCCTTTCAGGTAGATTCAGAGAAAAGAAACTTTGTAAGAGAATTCATAGATTTCTTTCTTTGAGCATGAACAGAACAGGAATTTGAAATGCTTAAGGCTCAATTAGGAAGCAAATTTGCTCTTAACTCCAGCACCTTTTATTAAGAGAACGTTCAGAAGAGTGGAATAGTTTAAAGAAATGGTCCTGAAATTTTGTCATATAGATGCGTTCGTCGAATGCGCCATGTTACCGGGAGCAAGAAGTAAGCCCTGTTAAGAGCAAATCAAGAAAAAAAAATGATTTAGTTATTCAAACGCACTATTTTAAGCAGCCTCTTGACTGGCGTTTTTTCAACAGGACTTTTATTTCATGATAAAAAGAAATGGTTTGCTGTTATGGTTCAATTGAAAAGAGCTCTGAGTATTGGCATTTTAGTGAATTTTGTTCATTTGTTATTCATTGTTCACTCATACATATAACCCATTGTCTGTGGACGCACTGCATTTACGAAAGAAAGTCGTTATGCCATAGTCTAACCGCAATGTTCCGTTTCTTGAAACTAGCTCTTCTTCAGGCATCCATAGGGGTAAAATTTTGAGAAAAAAGTGTTTTCACGCAATTTCAGGCAATTTCAGAAAGCGAATTTTGCTCACTTTTTAAAAACTGAGAGTTTTCTAGATGTTACAGGGAAGGCGGGCCTTAAATATGGTATTTCGAGTCAAAGTGAGGGATTTCTCAGCTACACATGGAAGATCACTTGCTCTGGCTCGTTAGATCCCCGCCCGCTAAGAGAGGGGAACGTTCTTGAATGGTCACCGCAACATTCGTAGGCTCTAAAGGCCTGCCATCCACCCACTCTTCTGTTCCTTGAGGGTGTCATGCATTCGTGATAGCTTACAAATGTGGCGGACACAAACTCCGAAGTTCCGTGCTCTATATATATATATATATATATATATATATATATATATATATATATATATATATATATATATATATATATATATATATATATATATATTCTAACGAAGACAGGACCGGCACAGATCACGGTCTCAGCGAAGTCCAGCGCACAGCAGGGAACTCACAAGATGGCTGTCCGAACCACACACACACTTCGTCTTTGTCCCCCGGCACACGCACACTTCGTCTTCATCGTCGGCGCGCTCCCATGAGCACGCGCCATTATATATATATATATATATATATATATATATATATATATATATATATATATATATATATATATATATATATATATATATATATATATAAACCCAGCCCTATTTTCTCCTTTCTCTTAACTCCACTATTAGAGGCTAATAAACCTATACTTGCTCCTCGTCAACCTTCACATCCTTCCCTCACCTCTCTTTATTCATTCTTTCTCGTACCTGTCTCACAACATCCAAGAATACCAAGCGGTGGAATAAAAACTTGCGTCGGTGATGGACAATTCTTTGGTTTTTTTTTACATGGTTGATGAGATATATCCGTAGAGATACAGTTTATACGGATGTGCAACATTTGTCCGTAAAGTTTCGAGACTGAGTCCATTAAAAAAATGCGTTTAAGACTGAAATCATTTGTGCAGCACCCCTTCGAAATAGTCTCCATTGCAGTCTACACACTGCTTCCAACGCTTCTTGAGGTCTCAGAAACAGTTGGAAAACGCTTCTTCTGGCAGGGCTGTCAGCTCCTTTGTCGTGGCGTCTTGAATGGCCGCCACGCTCCCCATCCAGCGACCTTTTAGGGCTCTCTTCACACGAGGAAACAGGAAAAATCGCATAGGGAGTGGCCAGGCGAGTATGGCCGTTGGGGAAGTACTGTAATGCTGTTCTTGGCGAAAATTTTGTCACGCTGAGAGCAATGTGCGGCCTTGAGTTATCGTAGAGAAGACTTCATTTTCCAGATTCCCATAAGTCAGGGCGACTGCGTCGCAGTTCATGACGCCTGTGTTGGAGCACGCGGATATTAAAGTCCTGATTCACCGTCTGCCCTTGTGGGAAGAACTCACGGTGGACGACATATCTGGCATCGAAAAAGAAACTATCAGCGTTGTCTTTGTCTTAGTATTTTTTGCCACACCTTTCTCGACGCCGGAGAGCTTGTGGACCGCCATTCGGCACTCTGCCTTTTTGTTTGAGGATCGTATTGTAAACACCACGTTTTCTCTTCAGCAATGATGCTGTCGACGACTGCAGCATCCTTCTCTGCCTTGGAGAGCAAATCAGCGCTCACTGATGCCCGCGTGTCCTGGTCTTGTGTGAGGGAGTGCGGCACAAGTCTGGCATTCAGCTTTCGTTTCCCCAAGTTCTTTCGCAAAATTTGGTGACATGTTGTCTTACTAATGTCGAGAGCATCTGATAGTATGCGGACTGTAATGGTGCTGCCTTGCTGTGCTATTTCCCTGAACCGAGTCACGTTGTTTTCATTCCGTGAGGTTGAGGGCGCCCCTGCCTTGTGTCGTCTTCCACCGACGTTCTCCCGCAAAAGGAACCTGTTTTGCCACTGGAAAACACGCGCCCGCGATAATGTCTCGCTGCCGTAAGCGTCACGAAGGCGCATACGTCTGTGTGGCTGTCCTGGCAAGCTTCACACAGAATTATATGTATACACGCTGATCGAGCTGGAAGTCCATCTCTCCACATTCACTCGCAGTAGAATGCGCCGACGACTAGTGAAAACGTATTTTTCTAAATGTAGTGCCATCTGCCGGGTGCCCCAGCAATTAAAACAAATAGCTCAGGTTAGCCCGAAAAGATGGCGCTACACATACGCACCAACATTTGTTATGAGGAATTGTATCTACATGAGAAAATAAACCAGTCTAGAAACACTAAGGAAAAAGGTTGTATTTTAATTCAGTGCCTAATCGGTGCAGCGTACAGTGATGATGCAGCGGAGATGAAGCGAATTAATGGATCGTGGAGCGATTAGTAGTGTTGATGCAGCAGTGTAATCGAGGTTTGTCGGAGGAATAGGTTTGGCTAGATTACGTAGATATTACTGCAGAACATGTATTTAATCCAGGATGCAAGTGTTTCTATATATTACTATTTAAAAGCGTTTTTGAGCGGGAAACCATTTATGGACGAGATTTTTTCATACAATGTAATATTTCAAGATAACAACCAATACATCCGCACATTACCCGACAGAAGTCTTGCATTTTCTATTAACATTTTTGCTATGATCAAGTGTTTCCCATTGGTTCTATATGGCCTTAACTGTTCAACGCGGTCGATGGAAACAATTTAGGGGAACGACTTTGCTGAGAATCAGAAGAATGGGCTTTCAATAATTGCCTAACAGTATTTTTAAATTTTCAAGTCCGAGAATGTTGGACATAATTCAGCCCATAGTTGGTTTCTTCTTTCAGGTGTCTTAAAATTAGGACCGAAAAAATTATGATCAGGGCCGTGTCATTGCATGAATCTGTGTTTTTTTTCTGCGTGTGATTGCATGCGGGCAGCAGGCTGGAAAAGTTCCTGAAGTGAGCCACTCTAGGGTGAAGAGAGAGATGCCTTACGACGAGCCACACGAATGGCGGAAGCTAGCAGTGAGTTTTTACATGAAATACCTAAAACCAGGCCAGGCAAAATCAGAGAAAAATTCTTGCTGCTTGAAATAGGCAGCGCTTAACCACTTTTCGCTCGGAAGCATGCGCGAGCACTTAAAGCTTGTAATTCGGTATTAAGTTCTGCTTTATTTTTGTGCGCGAATTTATTTATTATTGATTTATTTCTTCTACCTTCATAATAAAGCATTACAGAGGATACTGCGTTGTACGCAATAACAAGGAAAATACAAACAACAGCTGAGAACAATAAATTACCAAAACAAAGATAACAGTTTGAATAAGTGATCAACACAATATATTAGTCATTAGAAGCGGTGACAGCAGTCTAAAACAATACCAGGTTCAGGAATTGTGGTAACTGAGGAAGGAGGGTGGTTCCAGTCATATGGCGTGCGAGGAATAAAAGAATCCGAGAAGGTTTAAGTTTTGCATGTAGAAATGCCTACCTTGTGTATGTGATCTGCGCGGCATGAAATGTGTGAAGGAGGAAGCAGTAACTCGCAGCAAATGGACTGATGATAAAACATTTTGTGAAAAATGCACAGGCGTGCAATCTCCGACAAGAGAATAAATGCGAAATTCTAAGAACGTTAGCTCATTCCGAATTATTGGTATCTGTGCTGTCGACTAACACACGGAGTAGGTCCTTGTTGTCAGAGTCAAGCTAACATCTAGAAAGTTGTCCGAAGCTAAGATGACGAAGAAGAACTTCCTAATATTTCTGTGTTAGTATACTATAACCAAAAAGTTTAATTCAGTGGCAAAGAGGTGGCTCTTAAGTGTACAAAACAAGTTTTCCAGAAGCACTGCGTCGCTACGGTGCGCGATTATGTGCTAAGTAGCACCAGAAGTAGCATAGTGAGCTGAAGGCAGGCGCTGATATTCCAAAATCTTAAATTTGTTTTCAAGTGATTTTGGACAAACAGCCATAGTTTCGTAATCGGCAGCAAAACACAAAATGAGGAAAGAGAGGGAAATCTAAAGTGTAACACCGGAATGGCGTGCTCATTCCGATAATTACTGCTGTCACTTTAACACGAAAACAGATAAGCATGTTTGGTTTTCGATCCTCAGCCGTTTTCTTACATGGTATTGTTCCGTCAACCACTCTTGCGCACTTCTGAATGCCTGGAGCATAGGTGGGTTAATCCGATAACGTTGTCCAGTTCTACTTTTAATGGCCAGGCTTAAGCATTCTGCAAGTTTTTGTGTGGAATGTAGAGCGGTTCCAGAGCACAAAAAGTCTGGAGATAGAATCGCAGGCTCTAGTATTAGTTTTTGGAAGTACAATACAGAAGTATATAAAACAACCATGTAATGGTCATTTTAGCTCTGTCGCGTTGAAATAAAAGACTAGACGGACATATTAATTGCGCCTATCCTGCAAGGTACCGATACCAGATGATATCACTATATTAACACGCATTATTCAAAGAGCAATACGACAGCCATGCAGTAGGTAAAAGCAGTCGAGTGCATATAGAGCGGTTCCGTATGTTAAAACTACCACTGCTTTCACAATGCCTACATAGCGTCTGCTGAGAGGGTTATTGAGGTAATGCTAAACTGTTTATGCATTTCAGCCTGCAATCGATAAGGATGAGAGTACATCTGTTGAGCAGTCATATACGGCACCATACGAGTTCGAGCCTCATTGGCCCTAACCTGGCTTCCCGGTAATTTCCGTCGAAACATGTGCATGCCAAGCCAAGGAACAAATATGTGGACTGATTCTCACACAGTGCTTGCGCAGCTCGTTTTCGCTTGTGACATTCTGGTCCTCACGAAGCAAGCTTGCGCACGGTTTATTCATGTGTAACCAGTCAGTAAAAACCAGTAGGCTAGACGCATCTGCGCTCCGCTACCTACAAATATGAAGCAGTCCTGATTATTCGTCACGAATTTGGGCAGGGTGTGTAGCAGCGCTAAGCAAATTGGTCGCGAAACGTGAACTAAAGCGCGGTTTGGTCATCTACACGGAACCTGGAAGCTTTTCAGAGCTGGAAAAATGCAGCTGTTCCGTGCTTGCTCTGGTAAGTGCACATTTATGTTTGACTGCCTGTTAGGCGGCCAACTCGTGGTACCTCAGCATGAAGTGCTGCAGCATTCTTCCCCCAGAATCATGGTGCCAACGCGGTAACTGTGGTGGCTTTATAACAGGCTTTTGCGGACAGGGGCCGAAGAGTGAATGTCATTTCTCTCTGATTATTTTACTTTTCAGCCTCATACATAGAGCCAAGTCTATTAAATTTCATGAATGCCATAAAATGCGTTCGTCTTTGCAAGGACTGGGAGGGGCGCGGTAGATCTTATGGCTTTTTTACTTGTCTTAGAGGTCACTGTGAAATGTATCATGGTTACCTCAAACAGCCTCTGTCAAAATTTCAGAGCGCATGGGGCTTCCTTCGTGGCTAAGCTGTCAGGCCCATTATGCACCGCCAGGGTTCCAAATCTCTTAAATGAGACAGGGAGTCTTGTCGTTACCCCTCTGAAAGTTGCGAGGGCTCACTTGACGGATTAGAACCAATTCCTTTCATTTCTTTACTTCAGAAGAAGGCCGTTCTAATGACAACAGCCACGAGTCACTTAACCGAGACAAACATACTTTACTGAATGTTTTTCGCTGATGGTGCTGTTGATAAATCTGAGAAACTTGCAGCGTAAATGTTATTCAGGTAATTTTTGAACAGAAAGCTGAAGGAAAAACCTCGACATGCCGCCTCTGGGATCTCTATCGGCGGCCTCCACATAATGCATGCGGCGCTGCGCAAATCTTTTGGTTACATTTGTTAATAGTTTAGAAAGTGTGCGTTTATTATTAGAAGCAAGCTGAACATAATTAGCAGGAGTAAACAGGATAAATAAAACTTAGCGTGTATATATATATATATATATATATATATATATATATATATATATATATATATATATATATATATATATATATATATATATATATATATATATATATACTGCAACTTGAGACCTCGATGAAAGACGGTCTACCATCTGAAACCATAGGTATATAAAAAAGTGATTTCTGGCAGCTGATTTGGTCAATATAATATAAAATCACCAAAATTGAAAAAAAAAACATAACAGGATTTATTTCACCACGTTTCGGCTGGAGGACCAGCCTTTTTCGAAAAAGGCTGGTCCTCCAGCCGAAACGTCGTGAAATAAATCCTGTTATGTTTTTCAATTTTTGGTGATTTATATATATATATATATATATATATATATATATATATATATATATATATATATATATATATATATATAAAATGGGGCCAGATTTTAATGCATAAGTGTTGAAGCACTCTACTGCTAGACGACCGTGAAGGTCACCAAACAGAGTCAAAGCAAAATAAATTTTCAAAGCGCTGATTTAGAGTAACGCTGGTGAAATATCATGGACAAAACTGTGAGCAAGAAGCTCCAAGGTAGAAGTTGTTTCACGCATTTTAGCCTTTGCACCCATTTCTTTCTTTCCACCCATTTCTTTTCGCGATCACTAACTGTGGAGGGTTGAACCTCCACTGTTAGTGACCTGGAAAAGAAATGAGAGCAGTGCGCATTTTAAAGCTTGAAAGATATTTCTTCCAGTTATTGATCGCTAGCTTATTTCCGATACCGAAGGAGTAAAAATCACACTGTTAGATTAAAAGCTTACCTCGAGTTATTTCTAAATTACGTAGAGTTGCACATGTGTGGGGTGAAGAGGGCGGAAACCGTTTAGGCATCCTGATTCTACTAAAGCGTTGCCTATGGCAAATAAACTGTCCTGGTATACGTTTGAAAAAAATTGGTGGTGGTTTAGCTCTGGTTAAACCTGGAATGACACGATAGCTACCGCTGGCCGAGTGCAACTTGGTCACGTGGCCAACCATGTGATGAACCACGTGGTCAGCCACGGCGCCGAGCCGCCGGCAGCTGCTTCGCACCACGTGACAGTGTGGTGGCGCAGCCGCAGGGTGGCAGTGCAGCCACAGGTGGTGGCGCCGCCACGCTGAAGGCTCGAAATGCTACCGTAATGTAGCTATCGCTACAAAACAGTTCAGCTGGCTCTGGTAAACGTGAGCACGGCGTTGCCTTTGTTTTTGCCAGCAATAGACGTAGGGCAGTTGAACTACCACAACTTTCTCCCTTACTTGGCCGAATATTAGCAGTATTATGCGACAGCGTAAGAGTCCACACACCCACCGGCGGTGTCACAAGTTGCTGCCGGCCAAGCTTTGTGCTCGGAAGAGGCAGCCACGACCTGCCGCTTGCCACGGCTGACAGGTGGCAAAGTGCAGAGAAGAGGAAGGGACCTGAAGGGGGCTGCCACGAGATAAACCCTGTAACCTGCCAAGGTTGATAAACGGAACAGTTAGCTAGGACCGGTCATCGTTGGCAGGGGCAAATATAGTATGCATGGTCGCGCATGGCTGCGCACAACGAAGTTCTTATCCCACCGCATTGTCGTAGCTAACGGTAATTAGGTGCCCTTCAAATTTTTATGGGCTTACCTCTAGCGTTGTTGACATGTGTTTCCGTCCATAGCGAGCAAATGTTCAAAGTAGGAAACGTTGTACTTGTTTCATTTTGTATTTTTTATGTGATAACCAAGAATGAAGGAAAGGAGGCAGTCTTCAGAAACTTCGGAGCTGTAATCACTGCACTGAAAGACCCTGGGAATGAACTTCCACGTGTCTATGCGTTGATCGAATAGAAATAAAAGAAGAGGCAAAAAACTCCGTAAGGCGTGTGCTTGAGGAACTGTGACGGGGATCCTTGAGCTCATAAATAATTGCATGCAATAGCATCCACTTTTCGGAAGGAAAGAATCGTTTCAAAAAAGATATATGAGGCAGATACTGCGCCATTTCCTTTCCCTCAAAAAACCAATAAAAACAATTTGACCATCTTGTTCAGTGTATGATGAGCACCTCGTCTGAAATGTAGCTAACGTAACTTAGAACCTGCTAGGAATAAATATCTCACATGAGTTTTAATGGAGCATCTAGAATAGGAAGCTTATATTGAGAAGAATCGCTGTAAAGTTTTGGACTTGCATGCTCGAGACTTATTGTGGGCAATTGGAGAGTGGTATAAGCTGGCATAGTTTGTCTTGACATTATCAGTGCTGAGTAGAGCAAGGAAGACTGATAGTGGCATCCAAATGTTTTTTTTTTAAGTCTACTCAAACTTTGTACACGCCGTGTGGGTCGTACCCATTTTAAAATGTTCCATACGAGCCACTCGTATGGAATTAAGGGAATATAGAGTTCGTATGACATGGGATTATATACGGAGATAAATGTCGTCTTTACATGTTTTAAATGCGGTGTTAAAAAACTTTTCATGTTTTTCTGTAAGATTTTCGTTGTGTGTGCATGATGTCTTAGAGGGTGTTTCACACACTAAAAAAAGAATTTTTTGTAAGAAGGTATCTTTTTTTGGCATAGCATTGCCAGCGGTTGCCACTTTTCGGAAGGAAAGAATCGTTTCAAACAATTTCACCATCTTGTTCGCTGTATGATGAGCACCTCGTCTAAAATACATCTAAGAGTGGCTAACAAGCAGCATGGGTAATAAGATTCATTAGTTAATTTTTTATCTACTACTGTTGGGGTCCTTAGTTACCGAGAGGTGTGTAGCCCTCGGTAATATCTGTATCAGCTTCTATAATTTCGAAAATGCGTTTATTTTTGGTGTAGTGGTCCAACAAATTTTGGCTCTTAATGTCCGAGTTACGTGCACTGGAGAGGTTGCTTTGCCTGCAAGCACCTCAAAAGCGCGTGTATTTTGGTGCGATGTAGCCAAAATTTGTTGGGCTACAGCACCGAGGGTAACCGCGTGTTCGAAATGATAAAATATGACAACGATACTACTGTGGGCTGCACGCCTGTCACTAATGAAGTGGTATAACAGTAATAGTTAAAAAGTTAACTATTCACTATTAGTTAATCAGCCTGCTAGTTAGCAAATGTTAGTTGTCTACTGATGCATTGCACCGCTTACAAGCTATGCCGAAAAAAGCGCTGTTCTAACTAAAGAAGCCTATTACAAAATATTGTGTAAAGTCTTATATGGAACACCCTGTATAAAGTGCGTAATATTATATATCTACTATACATATATTACATACGATTCCATGTGCTCCGTAAAGACTCTATATAATCAATGTGGAAAATATATAGAATTACGGGACTCGTCATATGCAAAGTTTGAGTAGGTGTACGGTACCACGCGCCACAATGGCTCAAGAATGATGTCGTACAAGTGCTGTGTTTGAGGTCGTGGGGCCCAATGCCGTCCGCTGCAGCGTGGCATTTCGTTGAACATGAAATCTAAAAACGTTGCTTTGCTATGAAACGTAAGCTCCTATTAAAATACCCCAAGTGGTTGAAATAGATTCGGAACCCATCCCTACGGCGCCTCAATCACGTAACTTCCTTTCTGTCCCTCTATCCGTTCTCTCAGCCTAGCTCAGGTGTCCATCGCAAGTGTGGTTTTTGTTTTTTCATGTGCACCGTTCGTAGGAACGGCACAGTTTAGAGCATTAACCAACAGCCCTACAGAAAGCACTACCCTGAGTCCCATTATCCTAAGGAGGGTTTCACAATTCGTGTTTTCTGCACTTTCTTATGTTAGCTTCCGAAATCTACCACTCGAAATGTATTTTCCCGAAAGTATTAGAGCCCATTCATTGGCACTGCTGGGGTGCATTTCTGAGCGCAGCCTTCTCACTGCTGTCAATAGTGCAGTGCCGGGAACGTTTCGTGAATACTTGCTGGCTTCCTAATTTGTAGCAGTTTAGTTTTTCATTAGGACATTCAACATGTGTCCGATGCGCTTTTCCTAAATGTGGCCGTAATTTTCAGACTAATGGTTGTCAATTAATACTACATAACATTTCTTTACGTGAATGACGAAGGATACAACGGGTGACTTTCAGTGTAACGCGGACATTCACATACTTCATACTTAGGCGCTTACTACTAATTGTAGCTTACGAATAACGTTGTCCCACAATATCCTTTGGAGAAGAACGTAGATTACCTCGCTATACTAACTAAACATCCTTGGGAAAAAAGTACTTGATGCACCCTTCCCGATAAAAGTACTGAAGAATAAATTTTTTCGCCATTTTTAACAATTTATCCGCATCATTGGCTTGTGATCCTGCAACGACCCACTTGCCCCATAGCGCAAATTTATTGGAAAACAGGTTTGCTCGGTTACTCGCTGGTTTTGGGTGTGACAACCAAATCTAATACTCAAAGCCTCCTGCTGATGCAAAAGATGGGTGTTACATTTATAAAAAAACCTATCGAAATATGCTTCCATTTCAGGCTACTTTAAAAGCATTGCAGTACTGACTACAGTGAACCTCTACAATTAACAGTCAGCGCTCACGTTTTGAGAATATCGAGCCGACCCTAAAGGCTTCCTCTCTGCATACACATACACTAAACCCTCTTATTTTTTAACACAAGTCCATTTAAAAAAAGCAAAATCAAACTATGGCACCCAGTTACTATCATGGTAAGTCCCAGAGCTTTTAAATAGACATCCTTTATTACTTTAAATAATTGAACGCTCTGCTAGCTTACCCGTATTTAAAAAAATATTCTTTCATGTTTTTTGTCCTACCAAATGAGTGCATTTCCTTGGTTGCATGCGCACTGAAAACCATTTACGTTCTTGTCATGCATAAAACGCTTTGTTTTAATACTGCAGTAAAATGGGTTTGCATGTATGTTTTCTTTGTGATGAATATAATATATTTTTCACGCAAAGTACAAGCGTTGGACTACGCTTTGTTGGTGTATATGTAATGAAAATGTATGTTGTACCTTTACTTGTGGAACTTGTGTTGTGACAGCTGTAGCGTGACAGGTTCCTAGTCAGAGAAATTGCTTCTCCCCTTTTGCCCTGCCACCTTAGAAAAGTTGCATTGTATTGTCATTGCATCGTGGTGGGGGTGATAGTGGTTGTTTATTAAAATAATAGTAAAAAGGAAGAAAAATATTTTTGCTAGCCCCGGCATCTGCCATCGATACTGAAGCACCTGAGCTGGGGCAGCGGAAATAAAGGATAGCAGGCAGAATCCTTTATTTCCGCTGCCTAGCTCAGGTGCTTCAGTATCGATGGCAGATGCCGGGGCTGGCAAAAATCTTTTCCTTCCTAATGTAAGAAATTGCAATAAACTTATCTATGCCACTGACAATGTGACAAATATACGTCTTGTCACATCTACTCATCAGGCGTAACGTAATGCTGATGTGCTTTTATCAAATTAGGCTGTATTATGAGAAGTCCAGAAACAGCTGTTATTCGTTCTGTTGCAATGTTATCGTTCTGTTCCTGTTCTGTTCCGCTGTCCTATTTCTTTTATCCACACCTGCTAAGCGACCTTGAAAGTGAATAAATGACGTAATATTTGCTAGCCAACTTAAATCAGTGCTAGTAATTAGGTTGCCTAGCAGGTGCAGACTACCGCAGCGGAAGTAAAAGCAACCTGCACCTAACGCGCCTTTCTCACGGGGCATTTTTCATTCGACAACGCTGACCAGTCATCGCAATCTAACGCGACCCCCACTTAAAACTAAACCACCGCTGTGACTCAGTGGTTATAGCGCTCGGCTGCTGACCTGAAAGACACGGGTTCTAGAGGCCCGTGTACTGTGCGATGTCAGTGCACGTTAAAGAACCCCAGGTGGTCCAAATTTCCGGAGAACTTCTCTACGGCGTCCCCATAGCCTGAGTCGCTTTGGGACCTTAAACCTCCGTAAACCAAACCAATCCATTTAAAACGGTACTTCTAGGCTGGTTTGCAAAATTAGGTTCGTTTGTTAAACTTTGCGCTTTCGTACAGTACTCTTAATAAAGATGAAGAACCAGGTACTCAAAAGGTAGAACAGCGAGGAAAAAGAAGAAGCAGCTGACCGCAGACCTAGGCACGCTGCCTCTGGAAGGTGAGCAAAACCCAAATTCTATGCCAGGGCTAAGCTTACAAAACCGGTTTTGCAATTAACGGTCAAGTTACCCAGTACCTTCCTCGCTAGCCGCTGTACTTGGGTTATTGTCTGTCGCTACCATAACCAGCCAGCTCATGGGCGATCAGCAGCCTTCTGTTCCTTGTACGAGAAATACAAAGAGGAACTTTCAATACAGGAAATGTGGAGGGCTCCCACCACGGCAAAGTCGTCCCTCTCCGGCTACTGGCCTGCGCGATGGGGAACATGAGGGGATTTCCAAAGTAAATGTTTATGGTTTATGGGGTTCTTACGTCCCGAAGCGACTCAGGCTATAGGGGCAACTTAGTGGAAGACTCCGGATAATTTCGACTACCGAGGGTTCTTATACGTGCACTGACAGCGCACAATTACGGGCCTCTAGCATTTCCCCTCCATCGATATGCGACCACCGCGGCCGGGATCGAACCCAAGTCTAAGGCCAGAGTAAAGATTGTAGACGGTGGGTGCTAATGTCATATTTAATGGAGTGCTGAAGATGATGCACACATCAGCGCACACGCAGGCTAACATATGCCTGCAGCCCGATGTAAAGTGGCCATGAAACAAGATTTGTGAACGGCGGGCCATAATCACAATAGTTTTCCTATGGTGACCCATAAATGCTGATTAGTCATGGCAGCTAACGAGACAAAGACCTTGTCATAGCCACCGAGAGAGCCGCTGAGTAAATATTTAAAGCATTGTACTACGCTTCATAAATCTCCAGCGTTTAGCACAGAATGAAGGCGCCCCATCGAAGTGAAGTTGATCACCCTACTAGTTCTTTGCCCAAGCAGGTTCTTAAGAACCAGAAACTCTTTTGGTCTCCGCGGAGTTGAATTGAATAAAGCTGTCGGTCGATTCGACTTGATATTGAGGATCTCTGCGTTTGTGGGTTGAGACCTATGAAGGTATGTATTTTCCACGAACGCGCCAAACTTCCGGCGAGAACTCCTTTGAGGGGATGACGGAGAAGCGACCTATAGACGCGAATACACTTGTGCAATTAACTGCTTATTAACTAACCAAGCTTAAGCGTTGTCTGAGGATATCACTGCGCGACCTTTGTTCCGGCAGAGAGGACTTCGATGAGGAGCTGTGGAAGACGACAAACAATCATCCGTTTCGACGTCCGTGTTGAACCATCCTTGGTTGAAAGTCCTTGTTTGCATTACAGTGAAATCTTCCCTGCCGGAAATCACTACTCAAGACGAAGCAACTGCCAGCACAGCCGGCCTAAGGAGAACTGATTTGAAGTCCCATTTCTCCTGTGCAATAACCGCGGCCATGGCTACCTCAAGCGAGATGACGTTGCAGTCTGCGGCCAGCGTCGACGCGACGAGTTCCTCAACCGCAGCTATGATGCTCCAGAGTCAGCAGTCATGGCCTGCCGGTGAAGACACCACTAGGAAGACTGCTGCTGTTGTGGCCGTGGGCTACGTTTGTGTGAGCGCGCTCCTCGTCTGCTTCTTCGCGCTATTATTCTTCGCATCGTTTCCGTGGCACTTTTTAGATGGGCGGCCTAGAGAAAGATCACTGCGTGGTTAGCAGCGTGAGCACTCTACGCATTTGACCTCCGCGAATTGTCGCCCACCTTCCACTTGAAGAGAAATTCGAGAACGGCCTGACTGATCCTGTGTCATACGTGCAGTATTGGGACTGTGTATCCTCTATTGTTTAGGTTTGTTTTTGTTCTCGTTGTTATTTTGCGCTCCTTATTTGCTGAAGTCTACCAATAAAGAGCGCTTCTTTGAAGGCAATATTATCTTCCTGTACTGTTCACTGTGAAATATTTTCATTTGTCTTGCATCGCTTATGTGCCTTAGGGATTTTAGGCTAAATGAATGCAATAGTTTGCATTTTGCTTCCATCAGTCTATGGACAGTCTATGATACAGTGTTAATAAAATAATATTGAAGCGGCAAAACAATGTTGATAAAAAATTGTTGATGGCCTAGCCCTGCTAGGCCAGGATATACCTAGCATAAGCGCGGCGACATATGGTTCGGAAGAGTTAATATATGAAAGGCGCGCATTCAATCATCATCATCATCATCGTCATCATCAGCCTGACTACACCTACTGCAGGGCAAATGCCTCTCCCATGTCTCTCCAATTAACCCTGTCATTTGCCAGCTGCGCCCACCCTATGCCAGCAAGCTTCCTAACCTGATCCGCCCACCTAACCTTCTGCTGCCCACTACTACGCTTGCCTTCTCTTGGAATCCACTCCGTTACCCTTAAGGACCAGCGGTTATCTTGCGTTCGCAGTAGATGCCATGCACAAGCCCATTTCTTCCTCTTGATTTCGACTAGGATTGTCATTAACACGGGTTTGTTGCCTCACCCACTCGGCCCGCTTCCGGTCTCTTAACGTTACACCTATCATTTTCCTTTCCATGGCTCGCTGTGCTGTCCTTAACTTAAGCTGAACCCTTTTCGTTAGCCTCCACGTTTCTGCCCCGTAGGCGAGTACCGGTAGAATAGAGCTGTTTTACACTTTCCTCTTGACAGATAATGGTAACCTGCTATTCATGATCTGAGAGAACCTGCCATATGCGCTGCACCCCATTGTGCTACTTCGGCTACTTCAACTATCTTATCCTTATTGCTAATGACATTGCCCTCGTTGTCTCTTAACGCATACATCTGGTTTTTCTCTATGCCTAATGTACTCTTCACCGCTTTTAGGCTACTTGCGTTCTTTAGAGCATGCATATCTAGCGCTTATTTATTTTGCGCGTTAATTCACGGTTAAACATCGAGCCGTCGTGCCGGAGTGGTAGCGTCTCCGCCTCGAACTCCAAAGGGCTTGTTTCGATTCCCATCTTCGACATAGGACTTTTTTTATTCATCTTTGTGGCGTCTCTGCTCCTCGCGCATGCGCCAGCACGGCTCTCTAGAATGCACGCGAAACTGGTCAACCTCAGCCAGTGTAGCTTACGCTACAAAATGTCTTTGATGTCGTTACACACTCTTTTGCAAATATCGATAATTTGATGGCAGGAGCTGTAGAGACTTTCTTCGTACTTGATTCTTTTGAATATCGGTGTCCAATTCTCTGAATACCGTTGGGAGGTTGTGTACAGACATTCTTGGTAATTTGTAGACAGGAAGTATATCGAAGCTGTCGATAAATGGACGAAAGGAAGCACAATGACTTTCTAAGTACTTGAGTGTTTTGGATATCGGCGACCAATTGTCGGAAGACGATTCGTAGGCTGTTTTTACAAAGGATAAAAACAAGTAAAAGACTTTCAACTTGTTTCTAAGAGGTTGCATTAACATTTGCCTAAATACTTTACAAAATTGTTTCTCAAAATTTTTTGAACAGAATTAAATGTCATCGCATTAAAAATTTGTTGTTGTTGCTTTACTCAGACCTCAAGTGAACAGCTCCAGGAAGGCTATAGGGCGCCGGTGTAGGTGTCTTTCATGCAGAAATGCAGCCTTTTCGTAAAGGGCCTGGGCGTTTGTACGAAAAATATTTCATGTAAAACCTACGCATTAGATTTTGTTTCGCAATGCGGTAAATTGCTGGCCTCTAAATACTGGCACTTCTGGATTCAGTTTTCCAGCTTTCATATCTCCTTGTGCACTGAACCTGATAAGAAGCAAAAAGAAAGCGTTCTCTTGTAGACAGGCCCTTTTAGCCGCAGAAAATTCTGAAATATTTTTCTATACTAAACGTTTGTATACAGGACGTGGCACTGTCTCTGCGTAGTGTGTAGTTAACGACCGTAAAAACTATTTTGGGAGGACCGCAGCCGGCTCGGTAGTGTTAAAGTGGAGGCTTCTGTTTACTGCGAATGAGCGCATTATAAAAGGGCATAGCTAAATCACGACGGCTGCATTATGGGCAAGGATTTAAGGTAATAGAATTATAGAACTTTCTCTACACTCTGCTGAGCTATTAGAACTGCATGAGCCTGGGAACAGCCCCAACGCGTAGCGGTTCAACCTTTGCGGTCACGTGAAACAGACCTATGAACTTTTATGGGGACGTACTCACGGGGACGCAACCGATCCTTTCTGTTGTCGATCCATGAGTAGACACAGGTAAATACCAAACGTCGGTGCGCCCTTATTTACTGGTACTCGAAAACTCTTAGGCGATCCTCACCGGATTGCTTGAATGCATTAGCACCCAAAGGTTCGTTATACCCGAGGTTGATACACGTAAGTTCGTTATATACGAGGTGGTTTTTCAACATTCTAAGTTCGTTACATCCAAAGATCGAGACACGAAAGTTCCTTATATCCGACATGGAATACTTAGGTGTATAGTTATATCCGAGGTAACACGCGACAGTTGGTTATATCTGAGGTTAGCACAGGAATTTTTGTTATATCCCTGGCTAACACACGAAAGTTTGTCCGAGGTGGCATACTTAGGCTTGGTGTATCCGAGGTTAGCACTAAACCTTGTTATATCCGAGGTGGCACTCTAAGGCTTGCATATCCGAGTTTAGCACACGAAATGTCTTTATATCCAACATGGAACACTAATGTTTGTTATATCTGAGGCAGTATACTAAGTTCGTATACGTTTATAGGCTCTGTAAGCGGCGCCAAGCGGCGCAGCTGACGCAGATAGGGAGCGCCATCTCTGGCAGAAAAACTGAAACTAGGGGTACCCACTTCACGCTTTCTCCTTTCGCTGCGCGATCTCGCTCTCTTCCCTGCACGTGCAGAGCTCTCGCGATGCATCTGGAGCGCTTCGCGACGTACCATCTACAGTACGCCTTCAAAAAGATTTTCAAGCTTGACAGCTGTTTTGGAATGCTATCCTGATTAAAGGCAAAAACCTCGTTAATCACGTGTAGCTTGAGGAGCAGACGATTGAGAATGATGAAACTCGAGTGAACAGGAAATGATTTGCACAAGTTAGAGATCATTTCGTTTACAACGTGTACCTCGAGGTATATCTGTCATTTTGTTGCGTGCTCAAAATGCTGAACATTCTATAAGCGCTGCGAAATAGAGCGGCGCAATCGATCGATGCTCTCCGTTGTCGAAAATGAAACGTATGTTAGTTGTTTTGATATGTCATCCTTGCAGATGTATTATTGTAATACCACCGAAACCCGTGGGAATGTGAGAGCCACGTATGCTTCATCCATTGGAAAGTCACCCAATGAGCTGTACGCGAGGGAGCTGAGATTTAAATACTGAAAGTCTAGGCGTGCTGCTCGCCTCATTATTTCGGTTCACACGCCGCGCTTGCAGTTGAGTTTTTTCTGAATATCGGCATTATAGACGTAAAACTTCCTGAGCGAGCGTGGTGTTCAGTGTGAGTGGGGCTCCTAGTAGGCACCTAGTAGGTGTCGCGTCGCCTACTAGGAGATGGCGTCTCTCGACCACATGATCAGCAAGCACCAAGAGCGCCTTGGCCCGCAGAAGACAATGGGAAATGCCCGTTTCCAGCAATCTGACGACTAGAAAGCCGCCCGCATATTTTTTGGTATGTGTGGGCATAGCACATAATTGGTCAGGAACTTTTCACGCGTCGTCGAGCCTTGAAATTTGATGACAGACAGACGTGCGATTAAATGAGACGCGCCACAAACGGAAGCCTTCAAGGAAGTTAAGTTACAGTCCCCTCTAATCCTTGGGCACTGACGAAGACGACGAAGACGTCAGATAAGAGAGAGAGAGAGAGTATAAACATTTATTGTGTAAAACAAGACCAGAGCAGATTGTGAGGGGGGGGGGGGTCCTCACTCTACGACTCCAGTAGCTTCCGCCGATGCTTTGGCATTGACGACTAGTGCCATCTGGTCTTCTAGTGCGCCGCTGGCCATCGTCGCCTCCTACTGCTCCAGAGCCACGTTGTGCTGCTTTAAGTGACTGGGTTTAGCTGTGAATTCCCGTGTAATGAGCGTGATAGCGGGAATGTCGCCACATGAGGGACATCTATCTGTGTATAATGCTGGGTGAATGCGGTGTGGGTGTTGGATATTGACGAAAGAGAGTTTTTATTGCGTCCTAGGTGGCAGTAGTCAGCTGGATGAAGTTACTTATGCGGCGGGGTGTAAAAAGACGCCGATTTACGCGGAGGTCTCTAGGCTTGTGGAAAAATGGCCTAAGAGTGGACAGATGGTAGAGTCCGTGTTGTAGGTCGACTCTTGGTAGGTATAATCTAAAGCTAGGCTAGCGGCCCTAATATTGCTGTCGTGACCTGAATGTGCTGGCACCCAGGAGGTTTACACGATGTTGGAGAGAATCTCTAGAGACGCAAGCAGCGCGTGTGCCTAGGTGCCATCTGCGTTTAGAGAATTGACGGGCTGAAAAAAACTGGCGGTTGTTTAGTTCTGGTTCAACCTAGAGTGACGCGATAGCTAAAGCTGGCTGAGTGGTACTTGGTCACGTGACCAACCACGTGACCAACAATGCGATCAGCCACGGCGCCGCGCCGCCGCTCCGTGGCGGCTGCTCTGCAGCTGCTCCGTACCACGTGACCAACCACGTGACAGCGTGGCGGTGCAGCCACAGTGTCGCGGCGCCGCCACGCTGAAGGCTCGAAATGCTACCGTAATGTAGATATCGCTATAAAACTCAATCGTGTATGCTAGCCATTCCCTGTCGAAGGCCGATGGTATTCCATGACTTCGTCTGGTATCGTTTAGGACGTCTCTGCCTAACTAATAAGCGTTGAATCTTTTCTACTGATTTGAGCTTTTTTCACAGAGAATTCAAGGTGGATGTGAACTGAAAATTTATGCAAGTTAAGCTGACATGAAAGCGAGTGGTCGTGAGGAAAATCTTTGCACAAATATTCGTTGTTCCATCGTATTCGAGGCGGGAAACTTTCATAGAAGAATTGCCGTGGGGAGGATATTTATGACATTGTGTTACGCATGACAGCCATCTTTTCCTTTTCACACGTAATATTAAAACAAAAAGCTAAGAAGTTTTATCACGCCGATCGAATTCTAATCAAACTTGAACCAAATTCTATTCACCTGCTGGCGGTAGTGCAACATAACTCCCATGTTTACTTCGCTGGGAGATAAGAGCCACAGAACGAGAGCCCCTAGGCAGATAGCAAAACGCGGCCCCAGAGCCTGCATAAAACGGTTGACCGAGTGTTGAAGACCTGTAACATCTCTATTCCCGTTGTGGTCTTTCGTTTCTTATTTTTTTTTATCACCGCGTGGCACTGTATATGCAGGCCCCTGGCAACCGCAAGGAGCGTCACAAGACCGCACTAATCCATGAGCAACCGGAAATTGCCGTTACAGCCATATTTTAACTCGTCAGAAACAACCGCTCTCTGAGCTGAACGTGTCCAGGACGTCGGTTTATTCGTTAATGTAATTCTGCGTCGTAATTTGCACGCATAAAACGGAGACTCGATAGGCAGATGCAGACGCACACGTCTAGTAATTTCGGATAACATTTTTGAAGATTTAGAATTGTACGATACTTTTACGGTAATATTGAAGGTAAATGTCCATTCTTCTGATAAGTAGCAAAATGTTTCTTTTAAAATGTTTCCATCGGTCACATCGAACAGTTAAATCTCCTATAGATTACCAATGGCGAACGCTTTTGACGATAGGAAAAACGTTAATAGCAAAAAAAAAGTCATGACTGCTGTCGGGTGATCTGCAGCTATGTTGATTTTTATAGTGAGATCTTACATTATACGAAAAAATTGCGTTCATAAATGGTTTCGTGTTAAAAATGCTTTTGTCCAGAATTGTTGGGTATGAATTTCGTTTTCGCCTCATTCGTCGCATTGCCATAAAAGCAATTTCGCTATGTTCACTCCATAAGCATCGTGGCTTATTACGCCCCATCAATGTAAATGTGTGTAAAGAGGTCTGAAAGTAAGCTCAATGTGCGCGGCAATGCAAGGAGAAAAATAAAATGAAGAGATATGCGTATTATATATATGTGTGTGTGCGTTAACATTCGTAACAAAATATTCAGAAAAAAACTGCAGTTCAACAATTCAAGAAAAGAACTTGTTTAAATTTATGGCCGATAATTTCGATCCGGTGCTGAGAACAACGAAAATGAGGGAATGAAGTTATACGAAGTGCCTGGAGTACATGTAATGTAACGTAATTAATCAGTCCTGCAAGTTTATGTCCGTTTTAACCAGACCAAAAGGCTTTTGTTCATAACATATAAAGGACACGCCCGCTCTTCACCAACCGCACTTAAACGTCTAAATACAAAGGTTGCGCCAGAAGGAACACAAATTCACGTGAAGAGTTTTGTACAGTAAGAAAAAGGAAGTGGTTGGTTGTTAAAGCACAGCTGTATGGCCAAACCTCGAAGCAGCGCTATCAAAAATATTTTACTGCCCAGAATCGTGCAATCTAATAGAATATAATCGGTGTTGGCTATCTCGGGCACAACGCCTTGCGTTCAGGGAAAAGAAGTTATCGCAAACTGTGCGCGATGTTCCCGTCAGCGGCTATGGTATGCTGCTTCTTGCTTTTCCTTGCTGCAAGTAAGGCGCAGAACAAGTCCCATAAGGTCGCACCGGCGTCAAGGTATTCCAGATGGCGAACACTGTGCCGATCTCATCGCTGGATTTAAATACACTTCAGATTCGCCATAGATGCTCGTGACTTTGACGTAGTCTGGTTTGTGGGGGTTTAATGTCCCAAAGTGACTCAGGCTATGAGAGACTCTTGGCGTGGTCTATATCAGCGTTTACGCTCTTCCCTAGTGTGTGGTGATGGGTTCACGTATTGCGCCGCTTTGTTTTTGTAGCGATAGCTGCATTACGGTAGAATTTCGAGCCTTCGGCGTGGCGGCGCCGCGACCCTGTGGCTGCGCCGTCACGCTGTCACGTGGTTGGTCACGTGGTGCGGAGCAGCTGCCGGCGGCGCGGTGCCGTGGCTAATCACGTGTATCGTAACGTGGTTGGTCACGTTACCAAGTTTCACTCAGCCAGCTGTAGCTAACGCGTCACTGCAGGTTTAACCAGAGCTAAACCAACACCAATTTTTGTTGTTATTTGTGCAGTCGCACTTAAGCATGTGGTACGCCAACCTGAAAGCTTGAAAAGAGAATCTTGTTTTTTTTTAATTTGATTCTATTTTAGCCCTTGTGGTTGCATTTGACAAGTTAATGTAATGAATACTATCTAGTTTTTGCGCCGCTACAATCCAAATCCATGTGTTTAGGCTCCTAAAAGTTATAGTGAGTTCTACCCGCCCTTTAGGCTTGTTGTTAGATATCAGACACTTCCTTGTGAAAATATTGTGTAGGTGAGTAAGGTATGTATTATATGTGGGCTTTAACGTCTAAAAGGTGGTCGCGAGATATGAGAGACGCCGCAGTGGAGGGCTGTTCATTAATTTTGATTACCTCTGATTCCTTAACATCCGCCCATATCGAGACGGCACCCTGATGTTTTTGCATCTCGGAGGCTTTTTGCGTATCCCCTGTCCAGTACCGCATCCCAGGAATTAGAGCATAGCATCAGAACTCTCCAGTCAGTAAGCCATCACGCCTGGGATTGTTTGCAATATGGTCCTTATCCTAACTGCATTGGCAAATACTGCCGCTGTGGGGAATGAACAAACGTTACGCTTTTTTTATCGAAAGGTCTTGAAGGGATGCTAGTCGATGGAGGGATTCATAAGTGTCTCAGATTCCGCTATGACGCATGGATGATAAGAATACAAGTGCGTTTAGCTAATATCTATCTATGTAGCATATGTGTTTAAACTACACAAAATCGCTTTAACGAGAAGGTGCGCAATATTTGACAGCTATACTTGTTATTTGAGCAATAGACTTGTGATATATGTAATCTTTTGCAGTTGGATAGTGTTCTCAGTGAGAATCTATTTGTAGGTGTTTTTCTGTAATCACGCCAATATTTATTACGGGCTGTTTCATGCCAGACTAATCTCCATCATGTAAAACTAAAAACAGCGATGAAATCGAAGTTCCATCATAAATGCATTTGAGCTGTAAACTGATGCGTTGCAGATTTCGTGGATTTCTGCCCGATCAGATTAGGCCTAATGATTGACAAAGAAGTGTAGGGGTTGAGACCATTATTAATGGGCCACGCTTGTTAAAACTATGCATCACACTAATGGCATCCTGTATTACGCATTTACATACTTCAATACTTAATCAAACTCTAGCACAGGACTTCAACTTTTCGAACAGAACAGATTCTACCTGGTTCACACGTCTCTCAACGCTTAATCACTCATTGAAAGTATATCTATTGCTTAGCGGGTCTAATTTGTTCAAAATACGCTCTTTTGCTTATAGCCATTATAGCTGTGAATGAGCAGTCCAGGTAGATTGCCTCAAATAAAAATTTTGATGCAATTTGTTCCGCTGTATCTTCAGTGTACGCCTGAAGTCTTTTATCGTGTGTTCACCGTGAGCATAAGAATTGCATGAGTTGCTCCCTCCTACCCCTCCCCTTTTCATTGTTCTCCTTCGTGGGTTAACTATATACCACCATAAGCTTTCCTCAGCAGATGGGTTATTCCTATTTGCAACCAATCTTTCTGTTTTTTTTCTTGCAGTTCTGGAATCAGTGGGATGCCCATCTGACAAACAAATGGTGCGGCGTGTCTTACATCGATTTTCTTTTTTTGGGTAGTGCTAGCACACCTGTACACTTCGAATGGCCGCTGCACTGTTGTCTTTATGTTCAAAGCGCTTAAATTTATTATAGCTGATAGCACTACTTGATGATAACTTTAGGGGAACAGAAAGAAAAACAAAACTCAGAATGACAAATGCAGAAGATAGTAAAAGGCAAACTGAGAGCTGGGTGGCATAATATGAAAATTTTGTTTGATTGTATGCTTGCTGAGTGTCAAAAGTTTATGTAAGCAAAAAGGTTTCTCCGCAAGCAATAATTGAGGAAGGCGAAGAAAAGCACTATATGATTATGCTTTCTCGATAATGTTTTGGGTTTGCTGAGATATTTCATAATTTTGCGCTCAGTACTCTTGCTCCGCGAACAGCGGGGCGTCATCCTGTGGTTCGTTCTGAGCCGTTCTGTTTTGATCAGCGCCACAGACTTTAATGAGGGCATTCGTTGTTAAATTAGATGCGTCGATGGCCACGTGACCGGGGAATGGTGAGCGTGCCTGGACGGCTTGCATGCTCGCGGAGGCCTAATGGCTCACTGTCACCTGACCGACGCTGCTCACGAGGTGCTGCGCGTGGACTGTTACGTGATGTCTCATGGCCACATCTTGGTCACGTCAGGTGTTGCACCATGATCGAACGCCACACAAGCAAAGAATACGGTTATACCAACTGCGTTGTGAAAGAAGTGGTATCGCACAATACTTTTATGAGAGTTACGAGGAAGTCAGTCATCCTAACGGTGTTTCAAACAATGCCGCACTGAAACAGGAGTGAATCGCCGAAGCCATCCTTCGCACGCATCACCAAACAAACGTCATCACCGTACACACGTACACAAAGCGCACTCTATAACTTCGCCACCATCACATCATACTCGCAGGATATATTCACTCCAAGCTGAGCAATACCATAAGCAGCACCTCAAATATGCACATCTTCCTGGGATCAATCGGCGGACACCAGGAGAGAGAAGGGAACGAACGGGCGGATGCTTTCGCTTGCGACAACTCTCTGAGCAAACTTTTCTTTATGCTTTAAGCTGAGGACCGAAAAAACGAATGATCCAAGCACCACAAGCACAGACAACAGGCCCTCGAAGAATGACGTCACTCCGGCCACCTTCTTATTCCTTCGCCCAACTCTGCGCGCCTCGAGCCTACATGCATCAGACAAGTGCAAACTACTTTCCGACCATGTGACTTCTAAAACCACCACTTATGTCAACACCGTGGCTTCCTCCGCTCCCGTTTGTCTGGAGTGAACCCTTTTAATACAGATACATATTTCTTCTGCCCATCGCCCCTCAGTAACCATAATACCTCCATCTGCCCACCTGCAGACGTCCTCCTGCAAAATGTTTAGCGCGTACACACCAACGCGACGAAAGTAACTTTTTTTCCAACACGAAAGGCAAGAAGGCAGTCAACCTCCGAAAAGTGCATGCTTGCATGCATTGCATGCTCTGACTGGTGTGTTGTCGCCGGGAAACTTGCCCAGAAGACTAACAGGGCAAACATGTGTTGATGAACACCGTTTGTCACTTGTTCTTGTTGCCGAACGCTGTAATACCAAACCAGCACTCGAGACACCTTTCCTGTTTTCCTACCGTTCGCGTGGTCTGACAAGATGTAGGGCAACAAGCTGGTTCGGCAGCATGCTGACATCTCGTTGGCGAACGTGGTTTGTACGTAGACACCGATGTTGCGTTTCCGCAGTCCAATACCGCATTGATTAAACTAATCTGCAATGGCGAGGTCCCCTGGTGGCTGTCCTCGCCTTGGGGTGGGGACAGGGAGAGGTGTTCGGCTGGCCGCCAATGACATCGAACTCAGCCTACACAATTTCCTCGTGTGAATTCCGCTTTAGGCGCAAGCATACCGCTCTATGACTACCGAGTGGAGGAACCGGCCTTCATTCAGTGCTTATTGCAGAAGGTTGCCCATCTATGGTTTCCTGCTGTAAATTGTCAAACATTTGAAATAAAAAGACCCGCCCCCCCTGCAATTTTGTGAAATTCCGCTCATAATGAGGGCAAGCTCCTGTTTACCGTACTCGCTAAAAATGGACACTCTCGCGTAGTGAAGCAAGCCATTGCGGATAAATACTAGGAGGAACTCAATGCAAGAAAAATGAGTGTAGCAGAGGCCAGGGATCTGCACTGCCTGAAAAGTTTCACCATGCCATTTTTGTTGCACACTGGGAAGCAATCCTTATTGGCAGCTAATGTATTGCTTCGGAAAACAAGCGTATACGTCTTCCTTGTGAAATACCGCGTCTCATAGCAACCTACTATGCATTTGCGTTCTAAAAGAAAGTACAAAAACTCTCACCTTTCCTTCTTCATTGCACTGTCGTAATCGGGCTACTTAAGTGACGAATATTGCTGCTCAGCCACGATGACTTACCTTCTTCTTTGAGTGCTTGAAATATTTCTCGCGTACTGTTTTTTATCATCGTGTGGTATTAACCACGCCTGCAAAAGAATATATTTTCTCTTTCCGGTAACGAGCGCAGACGGGTAGAAAGCAGGTGAAGGATTCTAGTGTTTTCTTTATTGGCCAAGCTATTTTTCTTGGGAAAATAAGAAAAGCGAACTCTTTAGAAACTATTCTTATGCATCATTTGCCGCTTTTTCTTGGGAAATATTCTGTTTATTATTTAATTATTAGTTGAATATTTGCTCAGTTTACTGATTTACTGATTATTTGAATACTTCAAAATGAGACGGGCACTCGAAAACGACCGCGGTCGAAACGACTTTGGCCGACACCCCCTGCTCTTTTTAAATGATTGAGAATTTTCTTGATAGGCCAACATTCTCGCGATAGCCCTGATTTACACGTTATTGCAGTCATTCGGATTGGGTTTAGGAGCACACAGTACGTTTGCTCGAGACAGCTCTTTAAATATGACGAAAAAATAAACGAGCCAATGGTTTGCACGTACGGTGGTAACGAACAAAAGATGCGCAAAGTAACACCGGAAAACTTCGCGGCAATGGGAGGAAATAAAGAAATGACAATGATTTCTGCAATACAGTGTGATTTATGGAATGCTATGATTTTCATGATCCCTTTGTAGCGGGATGGATTGAATGTGCGGCCTGCTCCAAAGTGCGCAGGCAAAAATTTAGCCAGGATGTTTTGATTTGAAGAGGGCGACAGAAGAAATAACGTAAAGAAAATGTGAGCTATCGTCTGCTTTCTGTTTAGCGAAAACAATAGTGCAGCACTCCATGATGTAAGTTGCCACTAGTCAAATTTATTTGGGTAATCAGCTTTGTCGCTCATACTAGAACAGCGGCTTTCGTTTCACTGTTTTAGATAGCGCACTCGAAAATGAAGTCCGCAAAATATATTTCCGGAATTTCAAGAAGGAAAAAACAAGTGGACGCGAAGAAATATACCAGCCTGATACTCACCGTACGCTTGCCTCTGAGAAATTACTTAAATGCGTATGCTTTTAAATACGTTTCGTCATTTAAACACAGTGAAGCGTTTTTAGGCACATATTAGGCTTTCTTTCTATCTTACAGTGCCCTCCTTATCCAAAAAGAGTTCGCACGGTTAAAAACGAGAAGCGAAACGACCGTGTGAGAAATAACGTCCGCACCCTTCGCCCTTCAGGTGTGAGATTTTATACTATACTTATTTTATTTACGCAAAGAGCGCAGAAAGATTCCGTGCTTTTTCTCGAAGAGTGTAGGCTCCCTGGCCGGATCATCTGGTTTTCTGGTGAAGCTTTTGCTGAAAGAAATGTAGAAGGAGTTAAAATTATTGAACTGCTGGTTTTTGCAGGAACTTCTAAATTTTTAATATGTGCATGAGGAATGAATGTTTTAAACAGAACAGGGCGCAGTCTGACAGGGACAACGAGGGAGACGCGACCAAGACGTCCCTGTCGACTGTCGCTGTTAAACTGCGCGCTGTTCTGTTTAAAATAGCTTACCAACTCACCAAAGAATCCGTTTTAAGGAATGAATATGTTTGAGCGTGTCCTGAAAACATATATTATAACAAATGCGCATTTTTAGGATACAGAAAATTTATGTTGCAGAAGATTCAGAGAAGACAGGATGGAGTTTCAAGACCTGCATATCTGAGAACTTGCTATTCGAAAATTAGCTGACGAACACTGTCAAAGGAAGCGATCATCAATGGGCGAGGTGTCTTGGGATTAATTTTATGCAAAAATGATATATACCTTTCCGTTCCTGCGAAAGCTCGCTCCGAAGTTTCAAGCTGAAAAAAGTTATGGCATTTTTGTACTGTGCCCACGCAGAGCTTGGTGGGACTCATCGACCGACTATGTAAAAGACTATAGTTCATCGGCAGCTATTTTGGCAGAGAAAGAAAGAGAGAGAAAGACGAACGGAAAGGCAGGGAGGTTAACTAGGCAGCGCCCGGTATGCTACCGTACACGTGGGCAGAATTCTAAGTGCCAGTATATTCTTTTAATTTCTTTCTTTTCTAGAGAGCCACCAAGACACAAAGAAAAAGAAACCTGCTTCGCAAACTTTGGTGCTGTGAAAAGTGCTTTGAAAAACTATGGGATCAACCACAGCGAGATGGATGCACATGTCATTGAGACTTTATCACAAAATAAACGCAAAAACGTGTTTTAAATCTAAGCAATAGCGCCTCCAAACACAAATATCACGAATGCAGGCAAAGCACTGAAGTTTGGTTGAAAAATACCTTTCTGAAAGTGGGTGCAACTTGCACATTGCATTTACGCTTGCAAGCGCCAGCTTTTATTTTGTACGTACGAGTTGTATAAGTCATTACTTTGTATAACTGCCTATACGTGACGTTGTGTAAATTGTTGGAGGATGTTCTTGCTTCACGACCTTGGGTAACATGGCCTCCGCATATCTCGATATTCGGAGGCACATTTCTTGGCCGAAGGCCAACAAACCAAACCCATTCTGCCTTATTTCACAGGTTAACAGTTTGTCAAACATGTATTTTACTCCCTTTACGGGCACAACTGTGGCAGAACAATGGCAGGCAGGATGTACACGACGGGAGAACCACAAACCTTACTTGCAACCAGAGTAGCGAAACACTTATTGTATTAACGCGATAGCGTTAGGGAGCTCGTGCCAAAGAAACTTAGGTTTTGCCGTCGTTGATCACGAGCTAAAAATTCACGAAATATTCCCAGAGAAGCAACCTAGGAGGCAAGTAGGCCACCTACATCACATAATTTTGTGGCGTCATCTCAATCTACCCCCAAATTTTGAGCAAACTGCACAATGTGGCAGGTGGCAGTTAAATTAGTGATTGTTCGCTGTACGTTATTCGGCAAGAGAAACATGGGTCTCACAAGGCCCACCGCTGGGAGCACCTGCCATCGCAGGGCAGTGGCGCTTCGCTTAACCGCTGCACCACTGCGCCCAGGAAGTGGTATGAGGACCCCCGGGGATCTACGAATGTGAAGTAGGGAATGAACAGTTATGCATATATTGACATTAACCCATTATGCTATCGCGTCATACGCTTAAGGCGGCGCTTCTGGCCCCTCCAATTCTCGCTTGATGTGATAAGATGTATTCAAGCCAAGAAAAAGCAAAATATGACAACATATAAGTCACTGGTTAGTACGGACAATTCAGAGAAACACTTTCCCCACGGCGGCGCTTCCGCTGCCGCTCAACTTCGCGAGTACGCATTTTATGCGTCAAAGCCCGTTAAGTAGGGTGGTGGCTCCTCTGGCGGTTCGGTCACGGCCATTGTTGCTTTATTCCGGGTGGTTCCTTGTGTCGCTCGTGATACTACCTAACATCTGCTTCGTTCATCTGGCGGCAATGTTCGCTTTGACAGGGAAGCTTTCCGCCTCACGTACGGACGTATCTGCCGTTGGCAAGGTTTGTTCTCACGATCAAGAGCGTGCAGCATGTCGACTGCTGACTGCCCCAAATCCGACGGTCTCGTGTCGGCGGTGACATAGGAGTGGCACACTTTTCATGGTCGTCGCTCTAAGCAATAAAGAAGACAAACAAGCCACGGGCGCCTGAGCGGTATTATGTGTAGTCCCGTGATATTGGTGCAACGCTTTTGACATTCACTGGGACAGTATTTTCTGCACTGTGCATGGTCAATTGGAAAGAAAGTAAGCATTTTCATTCTGCCAACGTAACAGTGCAGCAAGTCCCGGTTTTTTTCTCTTGTCAGAACATATACGAATTCAGCTTCAAAGGTAACGCACATCACAACGGGAGTAGTAAATTATTTGAATGCTGGTAATTCTTGATTAAAATAAAAAACAAGAGGCCAAAAGGCTGGTTTCGGGATGAGGAGCTTAAACGACGAATTTTGCTAAAAATAGAACCCGGCCAAAACGCAGAACAATAAAGGGTTTTGACACCGTTAAGGCTTTTTATAAAAAAATAACAGAAGAACGTCATAGGGCTACGGGAATTTGCACTACTGCCTTGCGTTTTAGAAATAGAACAGTCATCGAATACGCGACAAAATGTCTAAAGCGATAGTTTTAAGGGTCCCGCTTTGTAGAAAATCCGGGGCTTCGGCTGTAGTTATTAATGAAAAGTTTGAATAGGGGGACTTAGAAAGTGACTATAACATTAGAAAACATGTAAAACAGGTGATTTGAAGGTCCCAACATGACTCAAAGATTATTGCAAAGTAATTGCATTGCGCTGTAAATAAAATTTGGGTAACATGTTAGAAATTGAACCCCTTACCTTCGGTTAACAAGACAGATACGCGCAGGTGCGTTTGCGCGATTTGATTAAAGCGGGCTGTATAGGTGTGTGGTGTGGTCTTTCGCATACTATAAAAACGGTTTTCGTGTCTGCGGAGAGCCGCAGACGAGACTCATTAACGTTATGACGTCATACCCTTGAAGGCGTAGCTCAGGTGTCCTAGAAATTTTTCCCCTATTGTCGCACGAGACTCATTGCAGAATACGGCACATAATTTGTTTTTGTTAATTGCAAGACAATGAACATCACTGACTACAACATAGCAAGAAAAAGAAAAAGAACGCACCAACGTAATTACGTTCACAAGTCGAGACAAACTATTTCAGTGCTACTAAGTCACGAGATAGGCTTAGCCATTTGAGGAGTTTAGCTTGAGCTGTAAAAAACTCCCGCATAGATGTGGCAATTTCAAAAATGTCTTTCAAGCGTCGAGCGATCGTTCGCACCGCATGCGTGACTGTGATTGTTGTCTTATTTCGGCAGGCAGTGGAGCATTAAGACCATGGTCCTATCGAATGGAACGCCAACCTCATTTTCAGTTGGAAGGTTGCGAAAGCCATGAGGAGTGAGAACTAGATGCAACAAAACTTGTTTTTGGGCTAGTTGGTAAGCCACGATCTCGGAAGAACCAGCGCAAAAAGAACAACTGACAAGAAACAAGGAGGCCGACACGGACAGAAGCGCTGATCTGTCCGTGTCGGCCTCCTTGTTTCTTTTACGTTGTTCTTTTTGCGCTGGTTCTTCTTGAGATCAAACTGGAATGGCAACTTTGAATTGCGGATTTACCGGTTCTCTCAGACATTCTCTTGTTTTCGCGCATGCGTAGTAAAGAATATCGCATGACTAGGAGTGGCATGTCTGCAACATCACCGCTATGGCCGGAACTCAACCGGAAAGCGAGCTATTTACAGTCTGGCTAGCCCCGCCAAGACCTCAGCAGTGAATAGCAAAGGAGACGAAGGGGCTATGGGCAGGCGGGAGGAGCGCTTGTGCTGCGTTGTAACTCGGTGTGTGTACATCGGTCAACGAGCTGCATTTAGGTCGCGAAATGTTGCACTTTTGTTGTACTCTGGACTTTGTACACTTTGTACTTCGTACAAGTTGCACAAGTTATACAAGTTGTACAAGTTGTACTTTTCGCTGTAGGACTGAAAGAAGCAGCCGGCAGCTAGAGGGACGGAACCGACTACGTGGCGTGGATTTAAGATAAATAATGAGGAAAGAGTGGCAACGAGAGGTTAGACGTAGAGGACGACCCTCACAACGGGACCAGCATAGAAAGGTAACCATAGACTGGATTACCGCTTCAAGGCATGCAGGACGAAGCTTAGACGTCCAGCAAAATGAGCGAATTGATTGATTAAATTAGTAAAGGCACTAAATTTTCGTTCCATGTTTTCTCTTTTGGTGTACGAGGATCACCACGTGATGTTCGCTTGCGAGAGCTATATAATTTATTTAAAAATTACTTTTCTGTCCTATCTCGATTTAGGCTTTAAAAGCCGAGCGACGGCTGGAAAAGTTGTTTGTTTACTTTTCCACTGCTAATTATTCCCACAGTGAGATATTATTTCGCAGCTGATTTTATTTTCCCGATATTAAACCTTCAGCGTATAGAACACTACCGGCTGCTTAAGTGAAGCTTTAACGTGAGTGTAGGAGCCGGGGTTGTGTTTGGCACATTCAGTCCACACAGTTTGACTTTTTTTTGTTTCAAGCCTATCCTTTAGGGTTCATTTTCAGCAATATTCTATTGAGAGAATTTTTATAACGCAATAAACTGATGCAAAACAATTTGTACTCATTTAATGGTACCGGTATACTATGGGCATGAACAAATGATTGTGGTGCCTTAATTTTACTGCCCTCAGCTGTCAAAGGACGGCAAGAGGAGATAAATGTAATATTCCTTAGTGTTTGAATTTGCGCACCCGAAACATATGCTGCTTTATTGCAGTATGCCTTAACAGAATGACGTGTGTTTTAGGCGAGCTGAAAATAAGTGCGCAGAAACATTCTTTTTCCCTTAGCACTGGACGCTACGTTTTTATGTCAGCCGTAATCGTCCTGTTTCATCACTAATCAATATGTGGAAACTGTTGGTGGCGGCTCTTCTTTTCGCGGGTGAGTTTTGTGTCTCTTTCTGTTGAAGTGCGAAGAACCAACTTGAAACTACGCTTTTCATTGCTAATATATATTGCACGTTGAGGCATGTATATTTCCACTGCTGCCGCTTTGCTTCATCAGATTTATTTCCTAGGCAAAATTTATAAGTCTATGGGACACAATAGCAGCCCCTATTCAAACGTTCCATAACAAGAGTCCCGTAATACCATGCACGTTCGGCATGGCATATATGGAGTTTATGTGGAATATAGAGGGTCAATATGAACCATACGAATAGCGCCTATGCAAACATACAGGCTACGCATGACGTCGTGCGCATCATACCTAAATCACATACAAATTATACTAAAATGATATGAAGACCATACGGAAATATTTGTAGTCGCTCATTTGAGACATTTCATGCCGAGCGCTGGTTTGTTCTTGGTAATACGTCAAGAGCAAAAGTGCCCCAAAAAAGAGCCAAATTTTATAAAAACGAAATGTGCACGTTGCAAAAGAGAATTGTGCGATGCAGGTATACGCACGTTGAACAACGTGTTTTCATATTGCCCTTAATTACATGTCTTTCGGTGCGAAATGCACACATTGAAGCGTTTGAAGTAGGGAAGGTGAGAGTTATGAAGGTGATCGATGGACGCGCGCCACAGATACTAAGAAGCTGATTGTCAGTGTATTTCATTAACGCTGGTAAAGAAGGAGGCCGCTTACTGAGAACCTGACTGCGGCAGTTCACACGCTAGGTGCATAAAACTTCGTTGCCTTTCTTTGTCTCGATCTCCAGCCAGCAGAAAATAAGAGGAAATCATCGCAGCACTTATCCTATTGGCGCTTCCAGTGACAGTCTACTGCTCGTATCCGTCACCTTCACATGTCCACCCTGCTCATCAGAACACGAAAATGAGCTGGCTTTGAGAAATGAGAAAATTCGGACTTCGTATTGCCGTTCGTCTAGAGAATATTGTACCCACCGGCCTATCCAACCCGTTAACCGACTTGTACGACGGGATACCGACGCTAGCTGGGTTCACAAAATAATTAACTCAATGCTGACGCCATTCACAGGTGTACCAGGAATGCGTTTTTTATGGGAAGGCCACAGTTAGCGCTTTACGGTACGAGAAATGTGTGGGCATGGACATGGGCATCGAGTCACGCAGCGCCTTTGAGGACCGCGTTCGTGCTTTCCTATACCCGCCGCATTACTTTGGCTCCGGCTTCCCGCATACACGCAGGGCTCTGAGCAGGATGCTTCGCTTCGGTGACGTGCACATCTGTCCGCAGTGGGATTTATGTTCCACGTTGCCGGTGCGTGCCTTATAATCATGCCGCGGACACAAGTGCCCAGGCGTGTGCGCACAGCTGTTAATAAGACTCGGTGCAACTGGCGGTGAGCGAGAACAGCCTCACTGAAACAGCTATATGCAAGTGCAACCGCGCTCCGCCAGGTGTCCTCACCTCCTGGGTGGTTCTCCTTCCCCACCTGCCCTCTTCTCTCTTTCTCGCGATCTGCTTCTCCTTCTCCGCCAGCGGGGAAGTGGCAATGTGGACTGCGCGAAGACGATGAAGACGATTACACGAAATCAGGGGAATAAGACTGGTAGCTATTCAAAATGAAATTTGTGAGTTGTTTAAATGACAGTTGCCTAACGTCAGTTCATTAAATGACAGACGAAAGAAAGATAGAAAACTCGCAAAAAGCTTTGCCGTTTTGAGCGCACATTTATTCTGGAAGCCCAGCGCAGGATGCGATACCCCATGTTCTGCGGTGAAGCGAAAAAACAATACTCCGAGAGAACATTTCTTGTCAAGGCATCTAAAGCTTTAGAGCCGAAATTCACACCCTCTCTTTATACGCAGGGAATAGTATTCGATTTCAATCCATACAATTAGTCTCCTCCACCCTGCCGCCGAACAAGTCCAACTTTCTTGAAAATCACTTTTAATTGCGAGGCAATTGTGGTATATTGTACATTGTATACGATACCGTTATGAACATATTGATCAGAATGCTCCAATCTTTCGATGCATAGTAAAATCTTGCTTTCAAACTTGGTCGTGAGCTCCTACTGAGTAGTTAAGACTGCCATATAGTACAAACGAGGTGCTTTTTTGACAGTAGTTGTGAGGCAGCTATGTAGCATTATAAGATATTGTAATGAACTATTCTTGATGACGGGCTCAGCTTGCAAGGCGGAGCGAAATCAACTGTTTGTAGTTTGCATTGCGCTCTAAGCGAGTTGTGAAGACTGCCTCAGAAAATTAATGGGATGAATATTAAGAATAAATAGCAGGAAATTACCAGCGTCCAGAGGAGAGATCTGCTGATATACCGACTGCTAAGGTGCTATAGCTTAGCATATGCGAAAAAATTGCGTTGACAAACATGTTTCTGTTGAAAAATGTTCTTGTTCTGTAATTTCTGGGTATTCCAGCCCCAAGGAGAGGTTTTGGTGTAATAAAAGGTATATTAATTTATAACTCTAAAGGAGTCTTTCGACGACCCATTGCTAGTTGAGTAGATATTAGATATACAATGTCCTTACTAATGAGCCCAGTTGCGTTTGAATAATTCCTTCATGCTTTGGTATTGGCAAAAAAAACCAGAAGCAAATAGTGAATTGAGTTCAGAAAGAAAAATAAAGCGAACTGTGTAATGAAAAAAGTCGCCTCCACATTAACGACATTGGCAGAGAACAATAATAGTCATTAACCACCGCGCGGAACGTGCATATACTTGCCCAGTGTCACTTTGTCAGCCCAAGTTGTGAAGAAATCACAACTGTTTCCAGAAGACAGCATAAGCCGGCACATCAGCTTGTGAGGCTTTGTCAATACGAGACGCAGCGCACGCTTCAGCGCCAGGTCTGTTTGCTTTCTCCGCTGAGAAAGGCTTATGTCTTAGTGCAGGCAATACAAGATCTTTCTTATACTCGCGGACGGCTGTTTGTGGCTATGCGGCGGAAGCCGCGGGCGCGCGCCGCCAGCTTAAACGCCTATCTCTCTCCCTCGTGAGAGCGTGATAAGAGCGCGTCCGTGAAAGCCTTGCGCCTCGCCCTCGTTGCTTCCACTGCATAGCCACAAAAAGCTGTCGGCCAGTATGGGGAACTTGCGCTGAAGTTTGCGGTGCCGATTGCAGCGCCATAACACACTGCCTAGCGAGAAGAGCAAGCAGTTTTGGGTAGTACTCTTAGTACTTTTCCGCGCCATCTTCAGTCGCTTATTGGCGTGAGCCTCCGTGCTCTGTCGAAGGCCGTGCGTCAGCTATCTGGGCTACGCCGAGATCGAGAAGCTAGGCAATGACTGCTGTCAGCCAAACGCGGGTATCTAATCGCGCAGAATGTGTTCTCGCGTTTGCAGCGGCCCAAGGGCTGACAAAAGCAGTTTTGAGTCACCGAATGAAACGATTGCAGTCCCACCTTGGCAGCGCAGGTTCCCCATAGGTTTACTCCCACTGAATATTTGTTCACTTGTATGTGTGTAATAGAAATAGTGCCGTCGCTAGTGAAAGGGCTGAACCTTACGACAAATTTTTTGGCAGACACCATCCGTCGTTATGGGTGCGGTTTGTGTTTGCCATTTGTAGCTGTGTGTTTTTACGTTTAAAAAAACAAATTTTATTTGTTTTCAATGATTCGAAATCGCAAGTTTACTGCGTATGTGAAGCGCGGCCGTTCACAGCATTACGTGCCCGAAATTGCACTGCCCGCGCCCCTCAGTTATCTTGGTACAGTTTTATTTTAACACCTACAAGCACAATCCACTGGCTGGTATAGGGAGCTGCGTTGGTTCAATAGGAACAAAAATTAGTCTTATTAACATCAGATTCCTGGATGTTCTACCTTAAAAATACCGCTTTTTCATACGATAGCAGAAAAGCCCTATGAGGCCAAAATACGTCGTCGGCCACAAAGTTAACCCATTGGCTGGACAAAAATGACGTCACGAGGTTGGAGCATACCCACTGGCTGAAGGTAAGTGACGTCACATGAACAGAAGTGACGTAAGTTCTGGTAACTGCATCAACAGCTGTTAATGCTTGTGGCACATAATGGAATTAAGTATCCCTGTGAACTGTTTTCTTTTAGCGCTGCTGCCGTTTCACCAAGGAAGACATAGAGCTTAAAGTAATTTTTCTATGAATATAAATGAAGATTCATGGGAAGAATTGATGAGAAATTGATTATTTTTGCTTTGGCTGATGTTTTTCAGTACTGCAGCGGGTGCGTGGCCAGTGTCCGTTCGGACCAGATGTAAGCTCTTAATTATTTGCGTTGGGATCAAATTCGCGCTTTTTAAATCTATTTTGTTTGCCCGCCAGGGTTTTCAAAGGCTTAGAGAGTATTCCAATTCGTGCACTGATGAAAAAATGTTTCCTTGTCAAAATTCCCTAAAACTTAAATCAGTGCGATAGCATCTGGGTTGCCGTCTTGAAAAACCACTGCGTTTTTACTTAACCAAATTCCCTGATTGGCTGAGAAGGTAGTAATGTCATCAGCACTGCCAAATTTGAAAAATCTCAGGACTGAAAAGTTCGAGTACCTTTCATTGGATTATCGAAACGCAACCCAATCTTAGACCATAATCCATCCACTGTTCCCCATTACTCCACCTTGGTTGGCCACTAGTCCACACTAATCCACCTTAAATCAACCGCTGATCAATAATTACCCACCTTAATCTATTTTTCGGGTGTTTACTTCAAAAATTTCGGGGGTTATTTGGAATATTTTGGCGTGGGTTGACTTTCAAATAGTATAGCATATTCTTCTTTAAGAATTTGATAAAAAAGGCCCCAAGTTTTGGCTAATCTCGTCGAGTTTTCATTACGCATTCTTTGTCATGCCTTTCAACATGTTCTTTGTGGTAAAGAGTGATAGATCACTATGTTTTGCAATCTCTCTTAGATGCTTATTATATATAACACCTTTGAAGCCATTGGGGCTCAGCACGTTTCTTATGCTTTTTAATTAGGAACCGTTTTCATAAGTCCCGTTGCCGCTAGAAAAGTAGACTTTTCACAGTTTGCTGTAGCTACTGAACCTTGATTGTTTTTCTTAAGTTTTGGTTTTCAAAAATACACAATTATTCCGTTTGATCGTGTTTTTTAATAAGTTTATCGCTTTCAGTGCCTGCCAAGAATGCCTCCAGACAATCCAAATGAACGAGGACGTCATACGGCTCAAGTTAGTGTGACTTTTTGCAAGTCATCTCAGTTTCACCTACCCCATATGTAGTCGAAGTTGGAAGAGTTAAATTTTCGATGGAAACATGGGATGTGAGAACTCAAGTTTACCTGAGAAGAACCATTCAAGTGTTCTCAGAATAGTGCCCTGTTAGGCATCAGAGGGGATAGCTTACACGTGACCTCAGTGGCACCATAATGACTTGCCAGGCATATACTCCATATTGAACATCGAATAAGGTTGTAATAAGCAGATTAGATACGTGCACAAACTTTAACCGTGGTCTTGAGTCTATCAACATGAAGGTCGCTATGACAGCGTATGATGAGCGGCCAGTTGACACCACATGATTTGAAAGAAAAAAAATTGCTTAAAAGAGAGTACACGGAAGGTGTGTAGAAAAGACGAGCAAAGGCTTCCGTGGAAACTTTTCTACTTCTATTGAAAGCCTGCACTTGTATTATATGCATCTCATGTGTGACTGGTCCCTTGCGCAAGAAAGAATCATGCGCATTCTGCTACTGCCTTTGTGAACGCTCTTTGTTGAGCATATGAAGGGGAAATACATTACAACAGGGGGAACTACCGTAATTCCTAGTATACAATGCACACCCAGTGCATTGCCCGCAGGGTTCTATTTTGATAAAATTTTTTTTGTACTATATTATGTGAGCCCTGTTCATAACTTCCAAAGGTCGCGTGTACAACCAGCACGTAGAAATACATGTCCATGCAGTGTTTAGCACAGTCCGAGCAGTCGGAGGCAGGAAAGTTTGTTTCTGTGTTAAAGCAAGGCTCGCAACTTTCTTTCGCATCATAATTTTTTTTTCTGGAGAGTTTTAGCCCGTATAGACAGCCGCACGGCCAATATGGCATCGCATGGCTGTTGCTGTCGTTGCCGTGCTTCCCTAGCTGTATCTGCCGCGTACGGCGGCACTAACCGTAGTGGGCGTATTCATCGCACAGCGGTGCCAAAAGTACCCACTCTCTTCTTGGGAAACATATGTTCTCAAGACGGCTTCACCGATGCCAATGGCAGTCTTGCCAATAGCTCCCTTTGCAGGACTCCACTACTCTCTTGCTCCCTGGCGCCGGTTCACTTTCTTGGAAATCGAAATAAAAATTTGTGCCAGCCTCGCTTTAACAACCGAAGCACAGCGCAAACAACACAAGAATTCTAAGTAAAATCGAATTGGGCATTTTATGCTATACTGCACATACTGAAAAAAAAAACTGCTCAGACCAACCCTGTAGCAATACCTCAGAGTTGAAAATTTCAGTTTTTAAATACGTGTAGGCCGTGGACTGCATACCGCACATTACAGTACTTTTTATTGTGCTAGCAGTGGTATATAGAGCGTTTATGATGCATTTGTGCCTCAACTGGACCCTGCTACTCGTTTAATCGTGCCTATTATCCGCCACGAAGCTGCAGCTGCTCAACGCTAAACGCAGACAAAATATTTTCGGGAAATGGAAATGGGTAGGGGGGGGGGGGCGGGGCTCCTAGAAACACTCACAGTGGCATCGCGGTGAAAGGCGAGCTGCTTGAGGCGTGTCACGTGCTTCAATTTGCGTGTAAGGACGCGGGGAGGTGAAGATGTACACGTGTAATTCATTGCGGCATTAAAATAACCTTGCATAGTGTGATAACTTGACGGCACGCCGCGATCGCGTCACAATACCGGCTGAGCTCATAATTTCAGTGTAGCAGGAAGTTGAAAAAAAGTGAGCATTGCGACAGCGTTAGAATCCTCATGGGGCGAAAATGTGCCGTCTGTCATAAAATTGGTCTATTCGATAAAAGGTAATGACGGCACCAGAGCAAATAATTACCATTGGCTGGATGGAATTGACGTCATTAGACTAGGAGTGGCCGCACTTCTCGTTAATGCAGCAACAGCTTCTAATGCTACCACGTTGAGAACACATCATGTAATTCGGTGCTACTGTGAACTTTCTTCCCGTTTTTTTACTTCTTGTGGATGGGCATGCCGGTGACAGCAAGGTTAACGCCCTTTTTTGATGCGTAAGCATTGCATGGCTGTGTAGGCGAGTTCGGCGTAGACTAGGTAATCTCGGTCCTATAACGGAGGAATAGTTAAAATATCGGGAAAATAATGGTATCTTCGTATAGAGCATCGAAAGAGGATGTGCAAGTGACAAAATGGTTAAGGTGGGTTAATTAGGTAATTGATCACAACAAAATGTCCAAAAAGGAGGCGGGGTCGGAGCAAAAAGGGGGCCACGTTTGAAAACACCGGAAGTGGTTTGAGCTAAGGCTTGCGGCCAAATTTGAAAACGAAACATGGCGCCAAGTTTGAAAACTCAAAATGGAACTTGATGGACCTTGATTACATTAGGCAAAGAGGGGCAAAGAGGGGCGAGGAGGCGTCATTGCTTACGCAATTCTCCATTGCGGGTGGCGCAGTGATCTCGTAATATTTTAAACGCTTATCAAAGCGCGCGTGCTGTGTGTAGGTTTTGCAGGCAGATGAAATTTCGCACTACTAGACGAAGAGTGCTGCGGGGATACATGTGTCTTTCCTATCCTCATGATTCCTTCCCCGCAACGGTAAGCACAAGTGAGGTGGAGTGCCAATTTGTATACACTTTGCGGCAGCTATTGCGTTCTCCCGGCCTTATTATCCCCTTATCCTGTAAAGGAAAACGCGAGGGTACCTTCCAGCTGTAGAACTGCTGTTGCTTTCTTCTAACAATAATTTACCATCACACGATGGCGGCTTTCCGGCTCTTGCTCAAGCACCTATATCTGGCTGCTACTCGAGAAACGCGAGGAAACTCTCCTTATAAAAATGGTCTATAGACAGTCTACAAACTTCTTATAGACTCTTTTGTTTTCCTATAGATATTTACTGTTGTCTACTCATAGTCTTTTGACTATCTATAGACAAAAGTCTACTAAAAGTGTATGGTCATAAATCTATAGACTGTCTAAAGACAAAAGCCTATTAAACTTGTATGACCATAAATCTATAGATTGTCTATAGACAGTCTATAGGATTTGTATTATTGCCTATTGACTGTTCTCTATGGTTCGTCTATAGAGAGTCGTTAGACTTTATACACAGAAGTGTATGGGCAGTTTATTGACGATCTCAAGCAGTTTTTGTAAGGGCTTGGAGCCGGGACAATCATCGGTCGAAACAAATTCTATTCGTAGTATTCTTGAAGTAGAAAAATTCGACGAGCGTCACCTCAGCGGTGGGAAGTGAGCGAATAATCGCTGATGGCCTAGAAGCCGAAGATATGGAAGCGCACTTGCCAAGTTGCACGTAGAATGAATACGCTCTTGACAGAGGAGCCTTGCATCCAAGGAGGTTCCGCTGGAGAGCTGCGACGCGCGGCTTAGAAAAACTGTCGGGAGGCGATGTGTCATAAAATTTCCAGGAGAAATAGAATACTGTAGAAGATAACTTTTTTTTTTCTATTCTGTACCCAGCAGGGCGCTCGGATCGGAGAACAAACTATGAAAACCCCACCGTGCAGAGGCATGGCAGATGGCAGCGTATGCGAGGTGAGAAAATGAGCGCTTGGAAAACAACCAAAATGGAGGTACTATACATGAAGTATCCTGACGGACCTTCAAGTAAACCACACGAACCTTTCCCTGCCTGTCAGGACAGATGGTTGGTAATAACTATATTAGACCCACTTCAGCAGATCATGTGAGGGTAATACATGCATATGCGTCATTTAGGGTAGCTGCTCTGTGTGTTCGGGTAAAGTAAGCGCTTTTGCTTCATTAGTTTTCTAAGCAGATTCACTTGTACACTCAGGGAGATCATGCGTATGTATACTGTATCTGGTATTAAAACTAGTGAACTGTCTGAATCGTTCATTCTTCCTCCACCTCTGAATAAAGGCGAGAAAGGAGGAATTTCTTTTGCTGCCTTTCCTCGTAGTGGTTGCCGCAGTCGAGAATAACATTGGGAGGAATGTTTGAAAGCAAGTGCACCCTATGTCATGTGTCCTTCGAAAGCAATGGCAGTCATTGCCTCCGCAGATAGCTCCACCACTCTTATACAATGCACTGTTTTGCCAGTTTTTCATACTAATTCAGAGTTGGTGCCAGCGTAGCATCCTGTTGTGAATAAATCTTTTCAACCAAAGCATTGTCGTTATACAGCGTTATTCCTCACTAAGTTACATGGATTCATAGCTTTGGAGCAGAAAATTTGAAACTGGATCAGAATGAAACATTGTAGACCGATTCTGGATAACTTATCTTTCGTGAAAATTTGAGAAAATTGGTTTTTGGGAAAAGAAAATGGCGCAGTACCTGTCTCACACATCGGCGGACACCTGAACCGCACCATAAGGGAAGGGGTAAAGGAGGGCTAAAGAGAAGAAACGAAGAAAGGGGCGCCGTAGTGGAGGGCTTCGAAATAATTTCGACTAACTGGGGATGTTAAACGTGCACTGACATCACACAGCACTTCGGCGCCTTAGCGTTTCGCCTCCATCGATGCGCAGCCGCCGCGGTCGGGTTCGATCCGGGTACCTTTTTCATGATCAAAGTTTTGGCGCAGCGCAAGGTGCTGTCTTAAGGATCTAAAAATTACGGAGGGCCCTTAAGACTATGTGATATGCTTGAAATGTGAAAGGATTGTAGTTCTTTATTTTGCATCTTTTATTTTTGTTTTCAACTTTAATAAATTTTGTATTCTTAGGTTAGTTTTCTGTTTTTGTTAGTATTTTTGTACTTTATGCTTTTTTACTTTTAATTTATTTTTGTTTGCCTGGACACGTGGGTTTTGGGAGTTCACTTTTTGCTGGACACCGGTTTGCGCTGATGATGAGCCATGTAATGCACTCGCTTTACAAGTACTTGTCTCCGTGCGCCAGGAACTGAAACGAGAGGGGAAGTTAAGAAGATCTTGTTGCTGCACATACTGTGCGCTGAAATTCAGTTTCTCTGGAAAATTCTATAATAAGCACCCATTTCTGTAAGAATTGCGTTAATAATAGTAACTGGTTTTGGGGGAAAGGAAATGGCGCAGTATCTGTCTCATATATCGTTGGACACCTGAACCGCGCCGTAAGGGAAGGGATAAAGGAGGGAGTGAAAGAAGAAAGGAAGAGAGAGGAGCCGTAGTGGAGGACTCCGGAATAATTTCGACCACCTGGAGATCTTTAACGTGCGCTGACATCGCACAGCACACGGGCGCCTTAGCGTTTTTCCTCCATAAAAACGCAGCCGCTGCGGTCGGGTTCGAACCCGGGAACTCCGGATCAGTAGTCGAGCGCCCTAACCATTGAGCCACCGCGGCGTTGAAAACTAAGTTTCCAAACTGATTCAGCCCTTGTATAGAACTTTGAAGAGAGTTGGTTTTCCTCTCTATCTTCAGAATGAAGCTTTTAGAGTTAACAGCAAACATGAGCTTGTATTCAAACTTTTCGAACCATCAGCGGAAATTGTTTCGCCGTTTAGCTGCTAAACTTTCAAACGTGAGCATTGTTTACTTATAGTGAACATTTTTCCTCTTTCTATGCTGATAAACATCAGCCTAACATGTTTTGAGCTTCGATAACAACCGTCTACTAGAAAGGGGAAAATAAATATGGTGATGAATTTCCTCAATTCTATCTCAGATCTCTTAGAAAATTTTGTTATGTTTATACTGAACTCAATAATCTTTTATTTTTTGAAAGCCAATTGAAGTTACCTTCTCAGTACGTAATACTGTTTTTTTGTTATACGGCAACAATGCGTTAGTATTACATTGAGAAGTATTTGTTTTTGTTCATTACTTGCTCAAGTGTTACCTAAATATTATAGTTAATGTTTCACTGGACTTTTTGGTACTGCCATGTTCTCCGCATTGTTAATTTTCATTGAGCCTTTTTGAAGCTATATTTGTAAGCTATTTATAAGCTAGCGTGCTTTTGATGATACTTGAGTGACAGGTCCTTTATGTAGATTTTATACTTTGGGATACCTCGTTTACCCGCCGTGGTGACTCAGTGGTTAGGACGCTCGACTACTGATCCAGAGTTACAGGGTTCGAACCTGACCGCGGTGGCTGCATTTTTATGGATTCAAAACGCTAAGGCGCCCGTGTGCTGTGCGATGTCAGTGCACGTTAAAGATCCCCAGGTGGTCGAAATTATCCCGGAGCCCTCCACTACGGCATCTCTTTCTTCCTTTCTCCTTTCACTCCCTCCATTCCCCTTTCCTTTACGGAGCGGTTCAGGTGTCCAACGATATAGGAGACAGATACTGCGCCATTTCCTTTCCCCAAAAACCAATTATTATTATTATTACACCTCGTTGCATTTATTGCGCATCTTTTGAGTTACAACTCTGAATACATATTGAAGTTTCAGTTTAAATCCTTACAATTTATAGTGAATAGGCTCGGTCTTGATAAATTGTGCCATTTTTAGGTTTTTAAACAGGAAGCTGCCATGCATTTCCAGTTTTATCAGAGATGTTGACGAGAAGTATGTACTGTGACCGCGAGACATATCTAATTAAATAACTTTATTTTAATTATCTCTCCTTGCCGACGAAAGAATGGCATCTGTAAAGGGCACTGCCGAGGAGGCCTGTGCGAGTGTTTTGTGAAGAATGTATATGACGAAGCGTGGTGAGAAGACAGCATACCACAGGACGTTGCCACCGGAACGAATAGTAAATCTATTCGCACTAGTTACGCTGGGGGCAACACTAAATGCTACAATAAAGGTTATGATTGAAATGAAATGTTTAGTTTCCTCACCGCATGTAATCATCTAATGAATTCGACACGAGAGATTCCATGAAGGCATCGTCATGGGGAGGATGTTGCGTATGATAACCACCCTTCCTTCTTCGCATTTAGGGTTAACAAGAATCATTACAGAAATATTTAATCACGCAAAGGGAACTGCAATCAAACATCAGCAAAAACGTAGCAATCTGTTGTCAGAATTGCAAAACCCATCCGCATATTTACTTCTTTCGGAGATGGCATGGCCAGAATGAAGGCTTCTAGGCGGCTACCGAAACGAAGCATTAGAACTTGCAAAACCGGCTCGCGAAGTGTGTTGAAGACCAGTTACACTGAAGTGCTCGTGGAGGTCATTCAGTTTGTTGTTTTTTATTACTGCTGAAAAACTTTTTCTCACTGTTGGGAGCGCTATTGGACCACATGAATCAAGGAACAACTACAGCCAGCAGTCTTAAATCACATGTTCACCTTGTTACAAACACCTTCGCAGAGATGAATGTGTCGGGCACGTAGGTTTAGTCGTCAATGTAAATCTTTGTCTGCCTTAAGACGCAAAGAACGCAGATTCGAGAGGCAGGTGCCAACGAGGTAAATTTGTCATATTGCTATACAAGCAGTCTTGCTTATTTATACCGCAAACACTGTTCTTATACTTGCCCCAACAATGTAGCCCCCTGTGCAGTGGTCCAAAGGCTACTCCAATATAAGCGGGAAAGCAGGTAGAAAATTAGGAAGAGACAAGAAAATTTTATAAGCGTGTTAGCGCTGCCAACGAAATATTCAGAAGATAATTGCAACGTAAGAATTGAAGAAGCGGAGCCTGAATGACGCACACGGGCAAATATTTTCGATACGATGCTTCGAAACAAGAAAAATGAGAAAAAATTGAAACAAGCACCATGTGGGACATGTTTGGAAAGAAAAGGTTCAATAAAGCTACTTAATGGTCTGTTTTAGCCTGTCGAAATTAAGCACATCTCTTTAAAAAAGAACATGGCCGTTCTAGACTACGCGCTTTTAAATGTCTACAGACAAACAGTACGCAAGAAGAAACGGAAAGTCACGAGAAAAAAGACTTTGAACAAAGAGAACACGGGTGTGGTTGGCTGTTAACATGCAGCTGTGTCGCCGTACAGCTGGAAGGTTAGAACAGGTACGACTGCTAGAGCAGTGTACTGAATACGGGAGCAGAAGAAAGACCTTTTGTAGTCTACAGATTAATCTTGAATAAAGCTTGCGAATCGGCAGGTTATGTTCACATTGTCCTGTTTAGACCCCCTACAGGGAGTGAGGGGGAGTGGAGGGGGGAGATGCAGGTATAGCCGCAGTATGGCTTCCAGATATGGTCCTGTGGTCGGTTCACGGACCCGTTTGTTGCTCGTAGAAATGGTCGCGCGACAGGTCGGCAAGCACAAAGAGAGCGACGCCACGGAGCTCGGAGGGCCAGCGTAGCTTGTGAATGTGTTCGCGGGTTGCGTACAGCTGCCCTCGACAGTATTCGAGTTTTCTTTTCATCAAGCCGTCCTCGGTTGGAAGGCATCCTGTGTCTTTGCACGCCCAGTGATGCAGACCTGGCTCTCGGTGATCTTCGGTTTCTTGAAAAAGAAATTACGTTCTTTTTTTGTCGTTGGTGTGAACAACTTGTTTTTGGCAAAAAGTTTTTCTTCGTGCCACGGCGGCCATCTTAAATTTTCAAGCGGTAATAAAACATAGCCTTAGAAAAAGCTTTAAAAAAAACTAAAATTTTACACGTGAGTGTCAAACATTTTGTTTGTGCAAATAAACGCCGCTGGAATGTTATGTACATGTTGAAATTAATTTGTCTTACCTGTTTTTCGTTAAAAAACATAGGAGATGCTAAAATATCGGGTTTTGAAATTTTTTATCAAATCTTGCTCTCACAGTAGGCATTCCAACTATTTTTATAAGTAGTCCAGAAGCAAAAGAAGCGAGTAAACATTTTTAAAACGCAAAAAAACATGATCTATGTCAGCAAAAATTCTCCCGTTGAGAAAACTTACTTTTTCATGTATTTGCTTTTCCATGGTCCTAATAAACATATAAATTATAGTAGGTTGCTCACTACCATTGAAGAGAATTTATTTGGAAAGTTTAATAGGCTTTTATTTTAAGCGAGAAAATAGCGTTTTAACGTGCGTTCAACCTCACTGTTGCTCTATGAGTGCTCATCACGGCAGCACAATTTGTCGCCGGCTGCAAATATACAGAGAAAACAGCACTCTGCTGCCTGAAAATACAATGGCACACTGGGCTTTGAAACTGCCAATTTCGGCGGCATCCTCCACGTTCGGCAGCATAGAAATTTCCTGAGGGGCACGGTTACAAAAAATAAAAATAAAAAGGCCGGGCGTAGTGGCAGAAGAAGCAGGATGTCACGCGTGGGAACTCGAGATGCACCAAGGCTGCTGCAGCCAAGATCATCATCCCTGCGGCTGCGAGGAGCAGTGTCAAATGCATGTGGCGGAAGCACAGACGACCACTGGCAGAGATGTTGCAACCAAAGGGACGGTCGCGGAAATATACTTGAAATGACTTCGTAGCTGCTTCACATTGTACATCGCCCACTGCGCCGTCTTGACGCTGGAACTGCTTTCCTCCAGCTTCGTGGAAGCACGCCCTTCGGTGTCTTGACGCCTATTGGGCTTCCATTTTTTATTGCAGCAAGTGTAAGCTTTTGAGGGGCTCAGACTAAGTCTTCTCAACCCTTTATGCAAGAGTTAGTCCCTGAATTTTGTGGCTTTCTGTCCAAGCATTCATTGCAGAACCATGACGGCGACTTAGAGAATTAGCACAGCATTCTTACTCACCTTACTTCCCTGTTTTCAGATGGCAGTGCATCAGAGCACGTTAAAGATCTCCAGATGCTCAAAATCATTCCGGAACCCCTCTCTATTGAGACCGTTCTTTAACCTCCTCACTTCCCTTAGAAGAGCTCGGAAAAGGGTTGCAATTAAGTTGCGATATGCCTGAAATATTAAAGCATGCCGTTTCACGAATTTTGTCTAGATAAAAATTTTTATTGCCCTTTGTAGAAGCACAGTTATCTGCAGTGAAAATTTGAATTTGAGTGTCCTCGCACCTTTCTCTCTCCTCTCATCTTTTTTGCACAATGAAAGGTCGGTGCTCCACCGGCCCCATCCCCGGGAGCGGAGGTGACTGACCCGCCAGAGCTGCGCGGCTTATTGGCGGCGGCCATGGTAGCTGCTTTGTCGTCTGAAATAATCGAACTAATAGGCATCTCTGGACTGGTACAGGCAGCTGCGAGCGATGGAGGAGGGAATGAGCGTGAAATGTCGCCAGGAATGGCTCGTCAACTTTTGCGCGTGATTGTTGGTCGTCTGCTGCGTGTAGATGTGTATTATGTGGCCCAGGTTTTCACAACCCAGTGCAGTGATTGAGCGAGTTGATGTGCTCTCCTCGGAATGTGTTTCACAGCCCTTTAATGGCATAGTATTACAGACGATAAAGAAAAAGAAAACTTCTCACCGTATACCATGACGATCGGCTGTCATGGCACACGCAGATTCATGACATCACCATTAAAACAGACAAAAAATATCATCACGAATTGCTAACGAGTATGCAATTCGAAAACTCAAGCGTTAGGTGTGGTGTGAAAGCAAAAAAAAAAAAAAGATGCCGCGCAGCAGGCCGGAGAACGCTTGTACCCGTCCTTGTCCGGTGGTGGGTTCGAACCAATCACACACCGCCGCCAAGTTTGACAACCAAACCAATAGGCGACTCGTCGCCTCCCAACCTCTCCTTCTCTTTCGTCTCGCACTTTCCCCCACACCGCCTCTCCTGTAAAAGTGTAGAAGGCTGTCCTCTTTTCACTTTGACAGCTGCCAATCGAGACATGTGGCAGATGGCGCTGCGGATTCCGACAACGACGACGTTGACAACGTCAGGCACTTACTACCATGTGCTAGTGTTAATTTACAGAGTGATTCATCTCATTCTAAGCTTTTCCCCGGTTACGCTTACAAATTATTCACAAGCACATGCACTCCGATCAATTTCATCCGGCACGGTTCCCACAAAATCTATTTGAACAGAGTACAGATCATTGTTTTTCTTTTTTTTTTGCGATAAAGCTGTGAAATAAGTTATGTCAGTTTTAGGTCCGATACGTCCTTTGATTCAGAAAAGAAGCAATCAATAAGAACACTTCAACTCTTAGTATATTGCGAAATCTGTACCCTATTTTACGCATTGTTTCCTGTTATTGCAATTACACCTCGCTTACTCTTCTTTGCGGTCATATTTTATCTTAAATAATCACTTCTGATGCATTCATTTTGTTGATTCTAGGAATGCGGACACAGCTTCTGTGCCTAGTTCGGGGGTCCCTGGATTATGAAAAATGCAATCTATGACCATAGAATAAAAATAAAACATTTGTCATTTCTTATAGTTTGTAAAAAATATTTGAAAAGAAATCTATTTTTCAAATTCTTCCCCGGTAGTTTTGCTCTTGATTTTCATATGAAGGGCATAATGTCGTTAAGACGGCGTAAGAATTTCGAATTGAGCATATGCGTTGCACGCGATGTTATCATGCACTCTGTATACTACATATGATTTCCGTATGAATCATATAGAAATAACGTGCAGCTTTGGGAATTGTCATGTGACACGTTTCACAAGGGACCCGTTCCCAAACACCCGCTTTCAACTCAGCCAGATTACAGTCTCATTAGCCAGCTGGTGTGTCGGCGGCCGCATCGTTTAAAGCCCATTGAAGGCCAATAGGAACGCCGGATACTTCGCAGAAACTCCTAAAAGCAACTTGCGCTAAAGTGAACATCGTTTTTATTAGGCTTGCATCGTTTTTATTAGGCTTGCATAAGTTATTGTCGCCGTAAGAGGAAATGCGAACACGACAATTGAAACAAGAACACAGATCCATAAAAAATGAATGTGGATTAGCTAAGCTAATCCAGGATATATAAATCGAAAGCTGTCGGCGTTCAGTGTGTTTCTTGGTGTTGGCGTTGACAACGTTCTAGACGCCGGTGACTTAGAGGAAAGGAAGGGCGCGTAACTGGCTCCCTGGGTCAGTGGACGCCTCAATCGCGCTTTGAGGTACGTGGCGGTGGTGAGAGAGAGATGTGGGCAGCTGCATGCATAAGCGCTGGAAACGCTGCGGCAGACACGTGGCACTGCAGCAGTAGGCCGCAGCGTTCATTGGGTGACCTACCTCTCCCGATCAACCATTAACTGCCACCTTCCAGGGTGACAGGGTGGGCGTACTGCCTTTCCAGTGTGCGGAACGCACTCAACGTTACAAACGCCAAGCCGCGTCTGCTCGGCTAGATCACGTGGTCAGGCAGCAGCCGCTCTGCGGCTGTGGAGCACCGGCACAGCGACGGCGAAGGATCGGCTCTGCGGCGCTGCGAAGTCACGTGATCTGTTGTTATGGCAGCGGCGCAGCAAGGATGTTCAATGTCAAGCTGGAGCCCACGGCGAAACCGGCGCCGCTAGGCCAGTAAAGTTTTGGTTTTAAATGTTTTTTTTTTGCTGCTGTAGAGGAAACAATGACAGGGCGCATTACGACTTCTGAAGAACGATCACCGGGCATTTGAACGCAGAAGTAAACATTGAGTACTGTGCCTTCCGCAAGTATGATTGCCATTTTCTGCTAATGATTGACTCTTCTCAGCTGCGCTTGATTTGACAAGTCTAGTACAATGTCTGGTGCAAATAAAGAACGGTGGATACGGCCGATACAAATGAAGCATCAAAACCTGATGCGCAAGAACAACGAAAACGCAGACTTTGCTCAACTTAGGAGAGTTGGCAAGATGCAGTGTGTATGGTAAAGCTTAATTAGCGAAACTAATGGTTGGAGCATAGCTGTTTAGCACGCACGGTTGCCCTAGCATAACGCTCAACAGTTCATAAGTGACACTCATTTGCCGCGAATGCAGCGGCAGGAGGAATGTTGCACGGTCCATTTGAGGCAGCTACTGCGAAACGCGTCGCACTATGCGAGGATCATAGGTGGCGCCACTCGCAGAGAGTGGAGGACTGGTCGAAAAAAAAAGTATGCGTAGAATTCTCCGCATCAACATGTCGTAATATATAACTAACTGAACAGCTGTCTGAATAAATTTTTTTAAACATTGAAATACGTGCTTGTATGGTTGCTAATCTGGGAGGATGGGCTAGCCTTCACGAAAAATGAGAACGCACATGCTGCATCATTATAGCCGAAGCTGAATGGCGATATATTTTTAAAGGAATCGCACTGCAAAACAAGGTTTAGAAAGGTTGCATTAAAAAGCGGGTAATTACTAATCAGCATCTATCGAATTGTTGCTACATGGTTAGAAATAAAAACTAGACACCTTTTATGAGCTTCACAGTTGAAGAAAAATTCATCTTGGTTCAGGGCCCGAACCAGTTACCACCAACCGTCTGGCTCAGTCGTCCCATAAACTATCTCGTTCAGCAGTTTTGGACAAAAAATTTTAAAAATGGCAAAATTGTAAGATACTTTTCCGGCAGTATTGAAGGTACTGGTCGATTCTTTTGGTACGTAGCAAAAATTTTTATTTTGAAAAGCTTCCATCACTCCCGTCGAACACTTAAGATTCCCATAGTAAACGAATGGGGAGCGCTTTTCACGATAGCGAAAATTCTAATAGAGAAAAGATTCAAGACTGCCGGTCTGTGGTCTGCAGATAAGTTTATTGTTATAGTGAAATCTTACATCATATAGAAAAATTGCGTTCATAAATGGTTTGCTGTTCAAAAATGCTTTTGTCCACAATCGCATGGATATGGCTAACCAGGAGACCAAGCAGATGCCAAGTCTAGGCTGAGTTCACCAAGAACTCGAAGAGCAACCATGTTAGTCCAATATGTTTAGCTGGACTAAGTTTCACCGAAATTGTGCCATGTTCCTGTTTGCCGTAGACGTATCATTTCACTTTTGAGTACGAAGCAGTGAATTAAGGGCTCGCGTGCCGGACCGGTTGCGGCTGCTTTTTAATCTCACATAAAACATGCGGCGAAGTGCCAACATTTTATTAACGAACTCGCCGTGGAAGGGAAGCAAGCGTGAGCTTAATTACACATCCCGCCAGAGGAACGAAAAAAGAGCGCTGATTTTTAAAATGGTGGGCGCCAGTGTTCCTCCGGTGTCACGTCTGTTTCTGTTTATTTTTCGATCCGTCAGAGAGCGCGCATCTGCGAAACGAGGGTTAACGTGACGGTTACGAGTGTCGTCATGGGAGAAAAGGGTCTTTCAGGGTCCTTGATGTGTGCGGGTACGACGAGCAAGCGGCTGCTTGCCCGAAGCTCACAGCTGCGGTGTTCACGAGCGTGAAAGAGATGATTGCGACTCGCACTCAAGCGCGCGGTGATGGGAGACAAGGTGGCCCGCCTAGTATTACGCGCAATCTTTTTTCCTAATTGGATTTCTCTGTATTTCTCAGCATGATGTGCTTGGTGAATGCGTTCGCAATTGTTGAAGAAAATGCACGTAGTCAGGTAAAGGAGACCAGAACATGGGGGTAGAAGTTCCAATTCAAAAAGTAAGAAAAAAAACAGTGCTGGGAAAACGGATACCTTTCCCCGAAATTAGAACCAGCGCGTAGTAATTACCGCTTGCTGCTGGAAATATGCGTCATTACTTAGGCAAGAATGTAGATGTTCATGAATTTGGGGAATTCAGCTTCCATGCACGGTAATTTGGCTGAGAGTTCTGGAACTCTCAACGAGTTCGTAAAAATGTTTTGAAGCAATTTTATGCTTTACACAACATACTACGCGTCGCATAGCATTCAGGGTGAGATAAAATGATAGGTAAAAATGTTTTTTACCGACCACATGCAAAATATTTTCATTAATGTCGTTCTTGGGTTGTCGTCGGAAACCCTGGTTTACGATAATGCAGGGTGAAAGCAAATATAACACCATTAAATTAGACCCTGTCATGCCAATGGCCTAAGTGTCAATCAGGGCCACTCAAGAAATGGCGGCATGAGTCGCACGGCCTCTTAGGAACACGTGGATAAGGTTTTCATGACGTGAGCACACATTCGCAGTCACAAGCAGGCATCTCGTAAGATACTTATTCACTTGAATGTTATTTATTTTCAAGCGTGAAGGGCTACAAACTGATGAATTACACGAGGGGCGGAGTAAGCAAAAAGTTTTTGAAAAATAAAAACATTGTTAAAACCTAACTATAGAGTACAACGTTCAGAGAGAGCTGTTCAAATGCCTAGTTAAGAATTATGGCATCAGGTTCAAATTGACAGAACCACATACAACAGTATATTCACAAAAAAAAAATTAAAATGAATTGTTCAGCGTGTACCGAAATCCGAACTCCACATTACTTTTGGCTAAGGCAGCTTGAACGGGAGAAACTTGTCTGTTTCGAACGTGGGTTGCATTGTTTACTCAGAAGATAATACACAAAATGCCTCAGGTTTTTCTCTTTTAGGTGCTACGTACAGACAAAGACTGTACGCCTAATAATTCACCTGCTCCGCGTTCTTATAGAAAAAAAAATGCATATATTGCTGGCAGTTGGGGCGAAAGAATGTAAGCGATACAGGTGAAGTAAAAATGCTGGTCCTGTTGCGGCATGGAGAGGTAGAAGGCAAGGCGATATTTAGAAAACGTAAAGTGGGAGGACAAGAGACAGAAGTGTAATGTAAACGTGTTGCTGCATGTTTTCTGGAGACTCGAGTGTCATAACACACCCCTGAGCTTTCAAGCCATCGCAAAAAAGGTGAATCTTGTTCGTAGACTTGCACATTAAATCAGAGAGGTACGTCGAGAGCGTTAGAGCTACAGCTTTAAAAACACAAAAAATCAAAAAACAAAAATAGTGGCGGCTTTGAGCCGGCTTTATGCGAGCTTAAAGAACTGTGAACGGGAGCTCGGCGCGCCTACGTCTTTCTTGCTTTTTCCACGGCAACAGCTCAAGATAGAAGAAAATAGCAAGTAGCTAGAAACCAGCTTGCCTTCAAAAGAAAACTTTCTTACAAGCTGAGAGCGCTTTTGAGACCTGTGAGGAGGAAGACCTGCTACTTAAACTGTTCTGAATCCTCGAAAGAACCCCGAGCATCTCCTCAGCCGTCTGCGTCGCATATCTCGGGGCACGATGGTTTGGGACAGGCTGCTCGTAACATTTCTGACCGGTAAGTACATAGCATGGGATTATTCATAATGATCAAGCAAACGAGGGCACAAAGGCAATGGTGAAGTGTACGGTTAGACGCCTCTTGTTGACTACTACAGGAAAACAAAGGAAGTTTAAAGCAACATTGCAAAATCGCCAAAATGTAAAAGGCGAAAGCACCAGCGAGGTCGACCGGTCTCTATTCTCAGGTTTCCCCAATAGAAATTGGTCTCCGCGTTAGGCCGCGATGAAAACACCGAGGTTGTTTCTTGACGAGGTTGAGTTCGTGTACTGGCTATCTGGCGCCAATAGCCGCCTTTATTATCCGTAAGGTGAAGCGCCATCTATTTAAACCCTTCTAGACGCTACTAGGAGTGCGAATGGTGGAGTTTACATGAGCTTTTATAATTGCTGAAAGTTTTATTTAGAAACAATTGAAATGGAAGCAAAGAAATTGATTCCGCCAAGCAGGGGTGCTGTCTGGAAGTGGAAGAGCCTTGGCCTTAGCTCTGCCGACCACAGGACCTGCTTTTGAGCAGCGTAGTTGGTCACCGGAGGAACCACTGGAGCTCGAAATTTCAGAATTGGCGAAAAAATGGTTTTCTTGGAGATGCGCTTCCTCTCCAGTTTCTTCTTTTGTCATCTTGTTATCAGGCACAGCCCGCTACAAGCATATGTCCCCTGCGCCGGTTACATCAGACCGGATTTCGACGTGGCGTGCTCCAGTAACTAAACCAATTGAGCCTGGGCAGTCTAATTGAAAGAAACTGAGTGCAAGATAAATTTACTTTCGGCGCTGCGCGAATAGAGTGTACAAATAAGATTCGGACATCGGCTGCTGTAACCGAAGCAATTTTCGTGACGAGCACTCCGAGTCGTCTCACGTGCGCGCTCATGATAGCTTCCTCCTGAGGAGACCTCAGAAGGCCGAAGAGGGGCTTTATCAGAAAATATCAATTTCTGCTTCTGTTACTTCTCCCGTTTCCAGGAAGTCGGGACAGTAAGTGCCTCTATGCCTATTGGGCTATCACGTTTTGATCTACGCCACTCGGTCATTTGCTTTATCCCTTAGGTCATGGGTGATGCCAACGCGCTACTTTAATGTTCACAACCACACGGCACATCGTGACAGACAAGGAAACTAGAAGCGCTTGTCCCGAGGTCTCGGTAATGTTTTTACTGTTTTTGCTATCTAGATTAAAGCAGAAAGATAGGCGACTTCTGAAGGCGCCCAAGTAGGCGCATTCTCAGAATTTAATGTCACCTGCCGTACTTTGTTATTAGGCCTCCGCGCAGTGAGAAGTAGGGTTCAACCACTCAGAGACTCCGTGTCGGCGTCCCAGTTAACGTGCCTGCAGATGGTATACGCGGAAGAAATAATAACGAAAGAATTTGTAATAAGAATTTGGCATCCACCCAAGCGCAGCCATTCGGCCAGAAAGGGAAGGTATAGCGCGTTCTCATAAACTTCGCAGTTAAAAAAAATTCATCCTGGTACGAGGTTCGAACCCGGGACCACCGCTTCATCGGAGCAGTCACTCTAACAACCGAGCTAACTGGGACGACACGCTTATGGTAGCGCGAGATCGAATTGGTTAATAACTCGAAGTGGGAAGAGTGTTGATTAAAACGTTTAGGGGAGTTCTCCAAGGTGGAGTACGTTTCTAATAAGAGAGTAATTACTCATTATCATCCACCCAAGAGCAGCCATATGGCTAAAAAGGTAGTCAATAAGTAAATACTTATTACAAATTTTCTCCAGCTTGGAGGATTACCCTAAACATCTGACCAACGCAATAAATTCTGCATAAATGCGAGGGGGCCTACGGTAGGTGCGACACTGTACGCACTTGTCTCAGTTTCCCAAGGTCTAATCTGTTGATATCTACAGATTCCTTTCATAACCGGGGGCTGTAATACTTTTAAACCTTTAACGGCAGTATTGACGCCATGTACTGTGAAGGGAATTAATTTTCGCGAAAATGGAATGAGAAGCTTGCTCGCTTTATGGAAGGCTCCTGTTTTATGCTTAACGTCCTCTCAGGTGTCAAAAAAGGTTATAGACGGCGATATGTACTGCGATACTGAAAAGCAGAGCTGTGAAGATAAATACTATTGAAATGCACACAATTTCACAGCGCTAAACAAAATTTTCTGAATTACATGCTTCAAAATTGAACGCTTTGACCAATGAACGCCTCTTTAATAATTCATCGCTGGCAGTGAACTGAGATACTTTCTTTTACCCGTGCAGGAATTTCCTCTCCACCTTAGAGCCTTTTGTCGGGCGGAAAGAAAATTTGATAAACAATTTTTATTTTCAGCAGTCCTTGCACTCACTCTGCGTACAAGTTCTGCTCAGGCAAGTGAAGCTTTGTGTCAAAATTCTTGTGGCCTTTAGTAGATACTTGCATATGCGAAGGAAGTTTTCACGAGAATTAGGTTAAAGTTATACTTTGATCTTAGCCAAAAGACCGAGAAGCGATCCTCTTTCACTCCCTTCTTTATCCCTTCCCTTACGTCGCGGTTCAGGTGTCCGCTGATATGTGAGACAGATACTGTGCCATTTCTTTTCTCCCAAAAGCAATTTGCAGTTTTCAATTCTTAAAGATTGATCTTTAGTTTTCCGGAAAGACAAGTGAGTGCCAATCGCAAATTTTTAACCGTAACTTACATAAAAGCTAGGCATCTGTATTTTTTCTAAACAAAGTTACCTAGACTGCCTCAACCGAAGAACATAGCATAAAAGTTTCACTCGTTAAAACAACCGGCAGAAAATTCTCTTACAATGCCGCCTTCCTGTACCACTGTGCTGTCGCCTGTTTCTCGCTCAACTGGCTCTTTCGCGGTGACATTAGTTAAGATGAGTGTTACAAGTACTTCAAAAAAAAAAATGCCGCGCCTGCACCGCTTATGGCATCTAAGGCCCTTTTGGCGATGACCACTGTCGCGGAATGGTAGAGAAAATTACGGGGCTGCTTTCTAAGCAAAGGCAACCCCTTCGTCATTAAAACTGAAGTGTCATATGATAGAGGGTGATTTCGCTTAATGGTCAGCGTCCATTTTAGGAAGTAAGTCGCCATTACACCCTTACAAAAATTTCTTTACACACTCTACAGACTGTCCGTAGACTTCTGTCAATAAAGTATATAGACTCTGTATAGACAATCCCCAGAGCGCAGTTTATAGACAACACAAATCCTATAGACAGTCTACAGACAATCTATTGATTTATGGCCGTACACTTTTAGTAGACTGTTGTTTATAGATAATAGACTATGAATAGGCAGAAAGAAATATCTGTAGGAAGGCAATAGGGTCTACAGGAAGTTTATAGACTGTCTATAGACCATTTATACAAAGGCAGGATTCCACAGAGACCCTTTTTATACTCTCGCAACACAGGGCAGCAGTGTCGGCCTGCCCAGCAGCATGGGAATGGGCTTCAACGGTGGAGCTGCTGTAAAGGCGGTGAAAGGCGGCGGAATTTATCCGATCTATCCGCCGACGTACCCTCCGGTGAGGATAAGATGCCTTTATTTTTTATTAGCAGTAATAAGACAGAGGATAGTTCGTTGCGTATTTATACTTAGATGGCGCTATTCCAAACATACGGGGACGAGAGAACAAATTGCCGAACTCTAAGCGCAGACTCAAAGCTGTGGTTAATTTTTATAATGGTTTTAAACATGCTCACTGAGGCTTCATTACGCCGGTAAGTGCTTGAATATGCACGTTCTATGAGAACTTTTTATTATTTTTTTTTTTCACTTTGTTTGGTTCCGTTTTTTAGGGGATTCTACGAGGCAAGTTGAACCTTGCTACGCGGAAGGCGTATATAGCGTAGGAATCCAGATAAATTCGACCATCTGTAGTTTTTTTTACAGTGCGATGACACGGCATAGTGCAGAGGCCTCTCGCAGGTCATCGAAGGCGAAATGAGGCCGCCGAGGCCGGGATTGAACCCGCGTCTTTCGTGCATGTAGGGCTTGGCTTGTGGAACTTGTTCTTGTTTTTGCCTTTTTGATATCCTGTGATATCCGCGCCAATAAGCTGTGAACAAGACGTGCGTGAAAAGGTAATGCGCTATTAGGTTCCCTGGATGCGCATGGGCTTGTAAGTGTTTAAATAATCCCAAAGTTTTGTTGTCCCACACCTGCTCGATCAAACTACCTCCACTACGGCGTCCCTCACAGCCTGAGTCGCTTTGGGATTTAAACCCCCGTTAACCATAAACCACAAACCATGCAAGAAATTATGTTCTGAGTATGCGTTTTGTGGTGTACGGGCCCTTTTTGCCGCCGTAGCGCATGGTAAACAATTCGTAACAGAACCGTCACTTTCACTTCCAACCTTTTGCGGGTAACCTGAACTCGTCGGCTCGGCCACCGTGACAACCTCGTATCAGTATTTATTTCTACTACTGCACTGTCGGGTAAGATGGACAGATATGGGAGAGGCCTTTGCTATGCAATGGAAACAGTTAGGCTGATGATGATGGGGTATCTCCGTCAAAGGAAACGCGAAGAGTGCGCGGACCCAGGAGAACAAAAATCACTTCTGCAAAACAAATAAGACAGGCTTCATAAACATCTTTCAACAGCAGTCTTCGCGCCTTCGGGGTCAAAATCAACAGCTCTAGTACTCAGGCTCCTTCAACTAAACTATTATCAGCAGCTAGCGATCGAAAGGAAAGTGGCGGAGCTAAGAAGCTCGTACACAAAGCAAGCAGTGTGGACTGCAGAACAAGCTCTCCACAATACATTATTTATTTATTTACGAAACACTGCAGGTAGAAGCCCAAGCAGGAGGGTCATATATAAACATAAAAAGAGAACGGTTTTAAAGCAAGCATATAAAAAACAAAAATTGTTGCACAAGAACCGCCCTTTTATATGAAAAGGTTGATAATCGGTGGTTGATTGAGGTAAATGATTGGATTGAAAGACAAGGCAAGCGTAGAACTGTGTGGCTAAGAATGAGTAGGGCTGATGAGCTTAGGAAGCTGGCGGGGGGATAAGGTGGCCGCAGCATACACACGGTGGGGCTCAGTGGAGGGTTGTGGGAGAGGTGTTAGCACTCTGGGTTGCATAGATCGGCTGATGATTGTGCTGACGACAACGGTTGTAAATACATGCTCAGATGATGTGCATGGCGGCGAAGGTATAACCAGTGGTCCTTTCGGGTCAGCACCTTACTAAAGCTTAAGTAAAAAGCCGGCTCAAACTTTGAAGCTGTCATTTTCAAACGCTGAGGATGTGATTTTGGATGTATTGAAAGATGGCTGCTTGGCGAGTTGGTTACTAAAACAGCACAAAAAACGGCGTAAGAAACCCAGCGCCGTGGGTCTCTATACTTCTCCCGTCCTGGCCATACTTTTTATGCTGTGGTCTTTCACATTGAAAGTGGTACAGGCTTTATTAACTGAATTAATATGTACACGACCAGGACTTTGCCACGTGGTGTCGGCTACTCTGCCAAATATACAAAACGGCTTCTTATTGGTGTCAAGCTAAGTGAAGAAGTCGTTGCCAGCTGGCTTTGGTAAAAATTGCCACTTTTCAGCCAGTGTGGTTGTTAGGAACAGGAATAAATGCTGATCGTCCTGTCTTCAGGCGAAAGCCTTTAATGGCTCAGTGTTGTCCGTTCATCCCTCCGTCCGCGAAATCTGCCACACTATGGCCGCATGAATGGCGTAATTGCTATTACGCATATACGCTTAGCAATTAATAAGTAATGGGGCTTAGTAATTAGGCATTAAATATTAGTTAGTCATCAATTATTAATTCGTCATTAATTTGCAATCAGTTGGAAATAAACAAATGTAAAAAGCTAGGAAAAATACAATTCAAAGCAATGGCTACATGCGCCGTGCAGAAAAAACCCGCGTTATAGAAACTTTCATGCTTTCGCATTCCGGCACGTAAGCAAACCTAAGTGCCCTCAGAATTTTTTTTACATGTTATGCGAGTGCTATCATTTGCTATTTAACGCTAGGGCGGTTTTGCTGAAATTTAGTCTCAAACAAACGTTAATGAGAAAGGCCGCGAGTAACGCTCCCTGATTTCAAATTCTCCTTCGTTCTACCTTCTACACGAGGGATACTTTAAATCGCTTTTAAAGTATAAAGGACAACTTTATGTGCCGAGAGAACTTCCTAGCGAAAGCTACGACCAGAGGTGCGGCTCTAGAAATTGCGGTCGTAACGTTGAACATTGCGTATTCGGCGCTTTTAATCCTATAAGAGAGGTCGGCAAGCCATTTCTTGGATAAAGAAAAAACGTAGTCGCTCTTAAACTGCATTATGTACCCGAAAACGCTGAAAAATTCATGAATAAAGCCATTTATAGAATGGCAATGAATACATAGATTTGTACTCTAGGGCAATTTAGGACTAATCATCATCATAACTCAAATTTTCTGTACCTATTTTTATATTTCTGAGCATTTCTCGCATCTGTTTTCATTTCTGTTTTCTTTTTGTGCCAACGTATTTTATGTTCTCACCTTGTGGGTACTCTCAATGCATGAGTAGAGGTCTTAGTTCCTGTTTGTTTGTTGTTATCAGTCTGAAGGGTAGTCTCTTGTTTAGCTTATAGTAATCTCGTGGAAGACAACATTTATGTGGCTAACATAAGCCATAGAAGATTGTAATCAGTGCAGTCAAGCACATAATACTCTATGACTCCCGCATTGATGAAACGGCAGTCAATATATGAACGATAGAAGACAGAGTAGTTAAACAATCAGTGACCTGCAGTACTCCTTCTAATGAAACTTCACCTTCTAGAAATATCGAAGAATTGAGGGAAGGAAAAAGCTGCCTTTCCCCTTTATAATCAAGCATTCATCTCGAAGTGCGGCACTTGGTTGAACACTGACAAAAAGCTAGCGCAACACTATTCAAAAACTTGGATAAGGTAGGGGGCAAAAAAAAAATGCCCGCCTGCAATACTTTATCACTGAGTGATATAATACTGACTGACGTCTCATTTTACTTGTCAACCATTTAGCAGAGTGCCAGTACACGGCTTCGCTCATTTCACTGAATGTGACATCGTATATCTTTCATCCGATGACAGTACTCCTACGGATTCAGCCTGCCTTTCATCGCCCGAGGAATGCTCACCATCAACTATAACAGGGGAGGATACATTGGAGGCGGCTCCTACGAATGGGATGGACAACAGCAGATGCAGGTACCCCCTATATTCGGATCGACTTCTCAAGGGTAGACAGCGCCAAGGTCACCGAGAACGATAACAGCGTGCTCCAAAGTGAGATGACATGAAATGGACGTTGAAAGCGCGGCAGGACGTTTTATACAAGGCATTTTCAAATTTATAATGCTTTCTTCTCTGAAGCATCGGCATTGCGCCCACGCACGTAAGAGGAGCACAGGAAGAAGACCCAAAATTATTTTCCCGCAATTTTAAGAATTCATTTGCTCAGAGGAATAAAAGTTTTTTTTTCGATGTTCACTGGCGAACGATTGTGTTTTATTTTTGTGTTTTTTCTGTGGCAGAAAGTTAGAAAAAATAGTACAAGTAGTAATATTCGTCCAACCCGCTGGCAGCGTAAAAAATCATGTGCAATCAATAAAAAAGCTTGCGAAGGAAATGAGTTACTGTGTGGCCTCTGATTTCGTGAGCGCATCGTGTTGACAAACTGAATTCATTCCCACCAATGAGAGCACTTAAGTTCTTCATCACCCTGCTGCAGTGGTTCAATTCTGGAACCGCTCCGGCTGACTTGCTTCATGAGCTTAATTTGGCGCTTCCTTGTGCATTTTATTTGGTGATTCAAATCACCCGTCGTCTCATTTGACTTGGTCTCATTTGACTCGTAAAATGGCGATTCCTCGCATATTAAAAATTGTATCGAAAGAAAAATGGCAAATTTATAGACAGCAACAAAAAGTTTGAGGGATTTCTTAACGAACTATAAAGAAAATAATCCCGACCGTGGTGGCAACCTTGTCTGACAGAGGCTCTCTAATTTTCCATCCATCCATCCATCCCTCCATCCATCCATCCATCCATCCATCCATCCATCCATCCATCCATCCATCCATCCATCCATCCATCCATCCATCCATCCATCCATCCATCCATCCATCCATCCATCCATCCGTCCGTCCGTCCGTCCGTCCGTCCGTCCGTCCGTCCGTTCGCTCGTCCGTCCGACCGTGCGTCCGTGCGTCCGTGCGTCCGTGCGTCCCTCCGTCCGTCCATGCCCAGGTGCTCTGGCGTTTGTAAGCAAAATAAAGTTGCTGAAGACGATGAGATTCAAAGCATAGTGCTTGTCGTTGCGTCGTGCAATCAGCCTATACGCTATTATTACTGCTTTTCCTCTCTAAACGCTCCGGTTTCCGGAAACTCACCGCCTGTGTCCGGAGTGCTGCTTCACAGTGTGTATATGTAATCTTTATTTGAGGGCAACCAACCAGCGGCTGGTACACTGGCAGCTTGAAACCAGTGGAGATATGCTGCGGAGGACGCAGAGTTTTAGGATCCAGCACCAGGCTTGCTCCCCTGCATGGGAACCTTAAACAGAGTTTGATGCTGTTAGCTTCTCGACGTAAATCACAGGTTGACTGGCAGTTCTTGTGCACTGGACGTGAAATTTGTTGGAAATTAATTAAAGAGAACAGTGGTCGCATGCTGCTCTAAAGCGGTGGCAGTCGAAGCTAAGCTGTTCGCGTCGACACGAGTTTGAGTCCCGCAGAGGCTGCAGGTACGGTAAGTTTCTCGTTTCTGTTCCCGCTTTTACACAGGTTTGAGACTTGAACTCGCAGCATGGCGTCACACTCTTGCCCTCTCTACATTCTCTGCGACAAACGTCGAAAGCTAGGTTATAGCTCACCCACTGCTGTAGTTAAACATTTGGCGAGCTCTGCAGTTTACTGCATTGGCAAAAAAACATTTGCGCTTGAACTTCAGGAACTTCTTACACTTATCACCTGACCCTTGGATAACGTCAGGAATATTTTTGCAACTCACTGTTATCACGTGACACTTATTCTGCGTCCCTTGAATGATGTCAGCATTTATTTTGCAAGTCATCGTCGTCTAATATCAGTACATACGCACATTACATTTTACCGGCATACAGAGCACAACGTGTTCACTTCATGCCCTCTCTAACGCGCTTGAACCAACGACGCTTCGTGGCATATGCGTTAAACGCCCACCTGACACGCATAGGGCCTGGGTTCGAACAGCAATGCCGGCGTACTTTGCGGACAACTTCCCATATCTTGCCTTACCCTCTGTCGTCTTTGCGTAGGTGCTCTGTTTTTTAGCCTTGTTAAGTCGCACCAACTCGCCCATCGGTCTGCGTTGATACCGCTGTGAGGTTAACGCATTAATAAAATCTGAGCAATTGTTCAGCGAAAGACCTTTCTACGCGGCAGAGGGTGGCAGTGAACGGCACACTTATTATATTCGCCATCGATTCAACTACCCAGCCTTTGGTCTGCCGCACCTCGTAGCAAGAAACGCATAATTCTCATGAAGTGTGCAAAAATCTGAGTGGCACAACATGATAACACTTGCAACGAAGCACGGTATTTTTCTTCTACATCGACAGATAACATCAGCGATGACTTTGTAACCTTAAAGAGACATTGAGGGAAAGCGCATGAAATTAAATATATATGTTAATGAAAATGCTTCCTATGGCTATCCTCGTGAATGCTAACGTTATAACAGCTGAAAAAGACGCATTTAGTGCTATGGAAACAGCGTTTGAAAATATTTCCGCCAATCAATTCACACAAGTGACGTCTGCGCCGAGAAGAACTCGGTGATCACTGTATTGAAGTGAATGGCCCTGAAGACCAGCCCCTGGGATCCGTGAGAAAACCAGATTGACGCACTCGGCGTGAAAAACTGATTAGGGAAAGTGACACCTGTGTAAATGTTTTTCCTTTTGTTGTATTAGAAAAGCGAAACATAAGTTAATGTAGTTCAGATTAAAACTTGGCCATCGGTTGAAACAGACTATCTTCAAGTTGGATCTCAGTCACCTTGAAAACTAAGGACAAAGAATCGTACGACCACCACGGCTAACGATTGCAGAGTGCGAATTGTAGTTGCGTGTACACAAGAGAAGTTTAAATAAGGGTCACCCTACTGACCAAAGATTCCCCAAGGTCACCCTTATTAAGCCTCTTTTATTTTCCCACCATTTACCCCTTCACGTGACTAGCTTCATAAGCTTCAACGCACACCGACATTTTCCAGGCTATGAGGCTATGAGGATTTCGCACTAAACCGGATCTTTTGGCTCCTCGTCACCCACCGTGGAAAGATCATGTCGGGAATAACACCGAAAGCCGACCGCGACCGCGGCGGCTGCGTTTTTATGGACGAAAAACGCGAAGGCGCCCGTGTGCTGTGCGATGTCAGAGCCCGTTAAAGATCCCCACGCGGTCGAAATTATTCCGGAGCCCTCCACTACGGCACCTCTTTCTTCCTTTCTTCTTTCACTCCCTCCTTTATTCCTTCCCTTACGGCGCGGTTCAGGTGTCCAACGACATATGAGGCAGATACTGCGCAATTTCCTTTCCCCCGAAAGCAATTATTATTATTATTATTAAAAAGAGGCTCTGTACTCATCTGCATGGATACGCCAAATTCTAATACAGGTCTGTCCGAAGCAGGACACCTACTGTAAAGTGACACATGTTAAAACTTAAGCTTTTCTGGAATACTGAAAAGGAAAGCAGCGCCCCCCCCCCCCCTTCCCTGCTTCGTGACACTAAATCTTAGCAGGACTATGCTAATCTCCGTTTCTGAATAAGAATGAAGCTCTTTCAGTGCACCCGCCGACAGAGGAATTTGGGAGCATGTGTCACGCAAAACAAAACAGTTAGTCTCTAATGCAAATAGACCATTAGTCCTGTGCGGCATTGCAAAGTTGTCTCTTACCTGGAAGTACAAGTTGGCGCAGGTTGGTGGCTGTGCATGCATCATGCATTTTTCCTGCCTGCCGGTTGCTTGTATTTACGAGTTCACAAAAAATTATGTAGGGCACACGGTCTGGTTTTCAGGGCTTTAGTTGAGCACATTCGGTTTCCTTAAGCACGAAAAGGTACGGAAAAGTGAGAAAAGTTTACGCCTTAAAAAGCATTAAAGCAAAGGAAAACACTCTTTGATGGGCTAATTACAGGAAATTTAACTATACAAAAATTTAGGCCGTAGCCAATTCGTGTAAGTAGTGGCACTTTACGCTTGCACACCAGTTTCACACATGCCTTTGACACGTTTGACACGTTTGACACGTGCCTTAAATTCTATAATGTCCCACATCAATATATGTTCTGATAAATGTTAATAGTTTATCTCGCCTCCGCATTACATACCCTCCCCTTGCCCATTTATTGCTATTTATTTCCAGTAGGATGTCCTTAACACGCGTTTGTTCCCTCACCCACTCTGCCCTCTTCCGGTCTCTTAACGTTACACCTATCATTTTTCTTTCTATGCCTCGCTGCGTTGTCCGTAACTTAAGCGGAACCCTTTTCGTTAACCTCCACATGTATGCCCCGTAGGTGAGTACCGGTAAGTACAGCTGTTCTAAACTTTTCTCTTCAGGGATATTGGTAAACTGCCATTCACGATATGAGAGAACCTGCCATATGCGCTCCACCCCATTCTTATCCTTCTAGTTATTTCCCTCTCAAGATCCGGATCAACTGTCACTACCTGTCCTAAATAGACGCATTCCTTTACCCCTTCTAGCACCTCGCTGGCAGTTGTGAACTGCTGTTCTCTTGCTAGACTGTTGAACGTTACTTTGGTTTTCTGCATGCTAATTTTTAGACCCACCGTTCTGCTCTGCCTGCCTAACTCATTGATCATGATTTGCAGTTCACCTCCAGAGTGACTCAGCAAGGCAAAGTTATCAGCGAACCCCAGATTATTGAGGTATTATCCAAGAACTCGTATCCCCAGCTGTTCCCAATTCAGGTCCTTGAGGTAACAGAGTGGATTTCAAGAGAAGGCAAGCGTGCCAGGGGGTGGCAGAAGATTCGGTGGGCGGATGAGATTAAGAAGTTTGCCGGCATAGGGTTGGCGCAGATGGCAAAGTACAGGGTTAATTGCGTAGACATGGGACAGGCCTTTACCCTGCAGTGGACGTAGCAGGCGAACGATGATGTTGATGAAATGTTATTAGTTTACATTTTGGAGTTTGTGCGCCTACTATAAAAGCGCCTGCTGTACCTAATTTTTGATTGGGCGGCTGAGATTAAGAAGTTCGCAGGCATAGGATGGGCTCAGATGGCAAAGGACCGGGTTAATTGTGTAGACATGGAACTGGCCTTTGCCCTTCAGTAGGCGTAGTCAGGCTGATGATGATGTCGATGATATGTTAATGGTTTACTTTCTACAGTATTTGCGCGCCTACTATAAAAGCTATTATAAAAGTGCCTACTGTAACTAATTAGCATTTTGTCCAATGGTAGCATCATGTAGTGCAATTGTACAGTCTGCATTGCAGAAGTTTCCACAGTTCCCGTACTAATTTTTCAATATCGCGAAGAGATCCTCTTGAAAGAGCCATTTATATGCTGCCTCTTCTTTTGTGGTCTATTGGAAAATTGTAGCGGATTTATTTCCTAATTAGCGCGGCTGCATGAAACTGCACATTGAACGCCTTTGCTGGACATAAGAGCGAACTGTTCGAATCTTGAGCTTTCGCAAAGCACTGAACTTTAAGCCCAATTAGTGCGACTGGCCTTCCAACTGCCAAGCAAGCTTGATCTTTGTAAATATGAAGGAAACAAGAACGACCTGACGCTGGTGAAGTTGGTAGCAAATGAACGGCGGAGGATAGAAATCCCAATCAATACAATATCCGCAAAACCACTATTTTATTAAAGCACTAGAATAAGAGGAAACACAAGGAAAAATACGCAAATATGCAATTGATACTAAAATCATTTCTTTACATCAATAAGCACACAACTACGTGTCCTAATTCAAGCAATTGGCCGCTTCGATATCGCTCAAACGAACCGCTGTCAACAATGCTGCACCTATAAAGTATTTAGGCTTCAATTTCTATTTTACAAAACGCCTAGAACTTCGATAGTGCACTAGTCTGATGTTGCGTTTTAGCTCGTGCAAGTATATATTTGTAAACACTAATTCAAAATCTACCCGACAGGTCCAAATTCTGCGCCTAATAATTATGCGCTAATTTCTGTTTATAGTATGAGATAAAAACATTGCGTAAAATATTAGCTTGTGCCATTCGAGTTACCTTTGAGTTGGAAGCTCGTTTCCTGTCTTGAGCTGATCGAAGTGTTGCTGCATGCTCATCAGACTGGGGACGAATGACGGGACTTTGTGCTGCTGCTTCCGCAAGATGAGTGGATCGTCGAGCATATCTGCAAAATGACGTGAACAACTTGAAGGTGTGGGAAAGGGTTAGAGAAAGAGGGAAAAGTTGTCCTGCATGCGTTCGAATGAGCTACGGTGAGCAGTGCGAAAGAGCATACCAATTTCTACTAAGAAGACATGGCTCAATTTGCTCTTTATTGTCACATTCGCACCGACAAAGGAAACCGCCAATCTGGAAAGGAAGAGCTACTCAAGAATTACAAACAGAAAAAACTGTAGAAACTTCTTCTGCAGCTAGTTATGAAAAGAAAGCAGACAAGAAAACTCTCACTGCGCCTTTCTTGTACGAACTTGCGTGTAGTTGTTTACCTGATTACGTAAACCGAACTAAGTTGTAGCCTTCCGCCTGCAAACTCGTTACATAAAAGCTTGCGGTATCTTTTACGAGCAGCGTAAGGTCACGCTCTTTCCATATGCACACCGAGCACTACCTGAGAGCTTGAGAGGACTCTTGCTACAATCTTCCCAGAAGGCCAGCCAAGCTCCGGTCCATGTGGTGCACTCTGTTGACAACAGCCTCTCTCCGTAAGTAGTTCAGTATTATAATAGACGCCAAACAGCTTTTAGACATATGTGTGTCGATGGTGCGATATGGGCACATTGCGCCTTTAAGTAGAATTATGAGCTCGATAAACTCTTTTTGTGAAGATTATAAAGTTGGGTTAGCTTCTGGCACTCTCGCTCAAGAATGCGGTCTGATCGCTAAGTCGCTGGTGTGCGACTCGAAACAGGAAAAATTGCACTTAGTTGATCAACGAATGTTCGTAAAGATTGAAGGGGTGTAGACAGACAACTTCGAACTCCAAAAAATGGTACGATTTGTTTCGTAACCGTAAAAAGATGCCTTCTAGCAAGTTCCATTCACAGGTGCTGAGTGGCAAAAACATTATTACAATGTTCAATATTTTCCGAGGAGCCACTCAAAATTTCTAACTGCATCAAGTAACGTCGATGCGCACTTACTCCATTTATTTTGACGTCACCTAGCCCAGTGGCTGTTCACAGCAGCGCTTGTCGGGGAGTGCGGCGTCGTCAGCGAGAGATTGCAGTACAGAACAGCACAGACGTTAACTAGGCGACACCTAGTATGCTGCCTTACACATGGGATGGGGAACAGAAGGAGAGAAAGAAAGAGGAGGGAGAAATGGGAGATCAATTTTGACGTGTCCGTTGGCCATACTAATAGGATACACAGGGCATGCACTGAAAGTTTATAACCTTGAATTCAAGCCTTAGTTTAAAGACTTCAAAAGCGCCTTCACAGCTTATCTATGAGATGAAGGTTTGTGCAAGGACCCAGAATCTTGGCTCTGTAATGAGACAAGGATCCAAGCGGCGGAGCTTTGCAGCAGGGAGGACACGCCCTTGCTCAAACTGAGGGCAGTCACAAAGTAGGTGCTGAATTGTATCCTGGCACCTGCAGTTCTCACAACTAGGAGAGCCCGCTATTGCATATAAGTGTGAGTATAGGCATCTGTAACCCTCCCGCGCCCGCCAGCCACAGGCGACATAACAGCGCCACATCGCAGCGGGAGGAGATTACGTTGAAGTAAGGATTCTAAGTGGTGTAAAGGGCATGTCGAGTTTGCAGGGATAGACATTGACACTAGTCATGTCTCGGACAAGCACTTGCAGATGTATTGGTGCGTCGGCTCTTGTCACTGGTGTCCGGAGAGCGTTGGTACTGCCGTGGGCTGATAGAGCTGCATCGCCAGCTAAGTCGTTTCCGACAATTCCACTGTGACCTGGTTCTCACTACGAGAAGATGTCATGACCCACTTCCACTGTTCGGTGTTGTAGATGTCTTATCTCTGAGCACTACAAGTTGCTCGTGGTCACCATGACATAAGTCAGAATTGAAACATTTTAGCGCTGCTATATAATTGCCGAACACAGCCCATTTGGGGGGTGTTAATGCACCAACGTACTGAACAGTTTCACAAAGCGGGGCTTTATCTGTGCCGGTGAAGGTCGTCCGATGCGAAATAAGTTGCTTAATACTGGCCTCTAATGACCACAGCGCATGCAGAACTAGTCGACGAGACCGAGCCATTCCTATATACATGAGTCCGGACAGTGTCAACTGCTGAAATGACGACAATCATAAGCCAGACTTTTTTGCTATCCCCTGAATTGTAAGACGCACAATTGGCTCCCACAGACACCACAGCGCAGAAGGTCACGTCGCATGGGTGAACTGCAATGGTTTGGTCGACTGGCGGGCTGCTATATGCTTTAAAAAAGCAGCGTGTGGCGTCGGTGCCTGCACTGACACAAGGTGATGCTGAGGAATCCTTGTTATATTAGCAATGGTTAAAATTGTTTATGCTCTGCGAGGGAGATCCAGGCATGTTCGAAGGGCCTAACTTATCGTAGATATACGTATCATGAAGCACGCATCGCACCTTTTAAAAGAAAAAGGTGACCTCTACAGCTAACACACTGAGATTTCTGAGCAGAAAATCATGGGAATCGTCGTTTCAGTCAATGCTGCAATTGTACAGAGCAGTCTTCCTGGCGTTTTGCGGCACGTACACTTGCGGTTTCGCAAACATGCAAAAGGAATTCGCATGCCCTCCATACCGACGTCTTCAAGAAGGTGGCAGTCCAGGATGGTTGGCGGGCCGTGGCGTGAAAGTCGTCATCGAGACCTTAACTCCCTGCACAATATCACTTTTAATTGATTATTCACTCTGCGTACTGGTATTTAGAGCTCATTTTCATGATTACTAAGTCTGCAGGACTCTCAAGCCAAAAAAAAAGAGACAGGTACCAGAACATTTCGTCTTCCACTTTAATACAAATGTTTCGCAGAGAATAGGAAGGCACTGGAATTGTCACATTTTCGAAGAGCATGTGAACGATGCCGTGAGAGAAATGATGCATCAGGAATTAAAGGAGGCAGAGGGAAACAGAAGCGAGGTGCAGGGCACTGGAGTAATTTCAATCACCCAGTGTTCTGAAACGTCCACTGACATCCCAGATTACACGGTGGTCTTTAGAATTTCGCCCCATAAAAATGCGGCCGCCCCGGACGCGATTATATTCGACCATGTTGCGCTCAGTAGCCGCACGATATGACCAATCAGAAAACATGGTGGCAAAAGAAATTGATACAAAAACTATCGCTGAAAAAAGCTGAGTGGCTCATGGCTGCGCATACGACGCTTGATAGACGAGGCGAAATGTTTACGCATACGAACAAGTTTAGGTTTCAGGGTGGTATGCTTTCCGCATGCATAGAAATGTTCACGTTCTAGTTGTGGCATTGTGCTGCGGCAAGAGTGATATAGCTAAGCCATTCATAAAAATTCGTTGTTCTGTTACATTTTACGTCGCGGAGCTTCGTCTTTTTTACAAATATACAATAAAACATAAGCAAAAATTTTATTGCAGTTATCAGGATGATCGCTATAGGAGGAGCAGCTGCACAGGTAAATACGCCACGTTCCTTATAAAGGTTTTCTTTTTACGTCTTGTATCACATGCCAATATGGGTCCTCTTCGTGAAAATCAATAAATAATAGGCCGCTAAAAATTAAAAAAAAATGCAGATATTCGAGAACACATGAAAATGCAGGAAATATATGTACTGACAATTGGCAGCATCAGTAAAAGCATTATATTCGTACTGCAGGAAGACCTAATAAATATAGCCTATAAATCTGTATCGCATGAAATATGAAAAGTGAGCGGTCTCCAGTAAATGTACCAGGATTGTTGCATTCTTGACCGGGAGGACCACACGTAGGTTACTTCAGTTCGTCTCATTTGTCTCAAGCTGCATGCCGTCACATAAAAAATCCTGAGGAAATGCGTTAAGTGGAAAGAAACCTTGGAAACGTTCCCCGTTTTTCGCTTTCTACAATGACACTTTTGTTAATTTTCTGAATCTCCTTTTGCGCCAGTGTACAGCATCAAAGCTATTGCTTTCGTGGGCTTGAGTTGAAATGACTGGAGATGAAAAAGTGCCAACGCTGTTCTATTTCAAATACCAGACATGCATCATGCAATGGGAACCTTTTTCACTGATAAAAAAAGTCCTTCCTGAAGAGAATTGTGGTTCTGGTCTTAACCTTGAAGGACGGTTAAACATGTGGTTAAAGGGTCACTGAAATCACGCAGATGCTATCATGTTTCAAACTTTCTTATAATTTACAATTTGTGCATTCAACAACTCCTATAAGGATCTCAGTTCTTCCTCTGTTCTAACGTAAGAAAACATTAATTGAAGAGTTGATGAACTCCGGCTGCTGAATAGATGAAGGGTGCGCAGGAAGTCACCGGTAAGAACCGGGCTATTCACATCAGGGCAAAAAAGCTATACGCGCAAAACGCTATGCCTTGCTACAGTCGCATTTCTACAATGATTACATGATGGTACACGCTAAATACATTCGTCCTTGCTAGATGCCTATTAATAAACAGCGGGACCACCCAGTGCTCCCTTTATTCCTGTATGACTGTTAGTCCTCAATACAGTCTGAAAAGAGAATCAGCACAATATGAACGTCCGCTTGCAAGAGTTCCATACAACAGCACGGCTCGTCCTATCACACTGCTTCCTCAAGGGACCTACTTTCATTCTTTTGCAGGCTTTGCACTGAATGTCAACGCGAGAACATTTTGGTGATGATATTTTAAGGCTATAGAGCCAGGAATAAATTTTTGAACTCTCGCGGTACAAAGAATGAACGTTTTGAAGCACATCCAACTTGTAAAAATCAGCGGATGTAATGCGCTTTGCTCTATTACTAACGATGGCATAGAAAGCTGCTTGTGTGATCTTCATCTATGCAAGCGCATAGGCAAAGTTATGTTTCCGTAATGATGCTAATATGATCAGCACTTTTCGCACCGTTGATAATAAAAAGAACAATTACCAAGCCTTGAGGTACAGTAATTCAGTATTCTCTTTCCAGGAGGGACAGAATATTATGAAACCTTCTTTGGATAGTGGTGTTGGCGCCTTGGGAGGCACGGCACCTATGCAAACAGTCAAGTCTATTGGTTTCGGCCTGCAGGAACAACAACAGATGGTAAGATGGGCAAGCTGACCAGATTCGGTAGAACATGGCATGGAACTCACAGGTGGCTTGGCACTAAAAATAATTTGCCCCAAATCTATGTAAAGTCTCTGGCTTCAATCATGTCAGCAAAGCTTCATTATAATTCATTTAACCGGTCGTGTATTTCTTTATGTTAGGTTCTGAATTTCTTTGGGCGGTCCTGAGCTTATGTCTAAAAATTATTTTCGTAAACGCAATCACAGTTTCCATTTTCAAATCAGTGTTCGCTTGGAAAGCAGTGTTGTTTGAAATGTATTTTTGCTGCACTTCATACCTGAAGTGTTTATCTTCCATTTGACAGGAAAAGAAGACAAGGGCAATGTCTGCAACAACTTAAATTAGTTTCAATGATTTCATGTTGCTGGAATTTTATAGTTAGCAGATTTGTCGAACCTTATGGCTATCATTTTAAAGATAACACTGTTACTTGTATAAAAAAGTGAAAGACAGCGGGAAATTTGTCTCGGTGGTTTATGTGTTATAAAATTGGCGAGAAGAGATAAGAGGATGGCATGATGCCGGCAAATTATCCAGTTACTCCAGTCCTTGCCCGTGAGTGCTAGTGCCATGCCCATGAGTGCCATGAATGCACCCTGCCAAATCCCCCGCCGTGGGTATGTTCCGTTAAGCTTGAATTCACCACCATCATCAACAAGAGCGCTACTGACTACCGAAGGTTTCATAGGTTACGATGAAATATACAGCGAGCGTTGCAAACACATGAATAAAGCAGCGAAGATAGTGAACATGGCAGATAAAAAGGCACGATGATTGTCAAGCTTACGAGCGGTTGTCCGATGGAGCATGCTTTCTGAAGCTCTCAAATATCTTTCACTAATAATTTGGTTTTCTACATGCAATTCTTCTGTATGATTTATCACATGAGGCGGCCTGTTATCTAGCTATCTGTGGCACACTGTCATATCGAGACACGGCATTTTCTCCACAAAACTGCTGGTACTGCATGAGCTTGATGACAAATATATTTTGAAAAATTTAAAAGATCTTCAGGTTATTAGGCCTTACTTCATTTAGAAATGTGTACTTCGCGCTTAGCCAAAGAATAGTGTTTTAGCAAAATGAAACCAACTTTCGAACATTACACTTAAGCTTTATTACGTGGCGCCGCAAGACATTCGGGCTCACTGCACGCTTAGCTTTATCTAATGTCGTGAACAATGTAGTTATCATCACTAAAAAGGAGTTCGCAAACGCCGAAGAGCACGGTTTTAGTCGGAGATTGGAGCATTTAACCAGAAATGTGATTGAAAAACGTCTAGGCTGTCGACTGAACGAAATCCAACAGAGGACTCCTCACGTGAAAAAGCCGCCATGCAGGACCTAGGAAGCGCTAACGTTGAGGTAGATAAAACGCTCTGCTGTGCATTGTCCTAACCAACGTGTAAGAGGTACGTCCGCTCTCCTCTGGAGATAAGTCATGAGATTTTTTTTTTCTGAAATGAGCCGAATGCAGACACTGAATTTAAGTTAAGTTCAGGTGTGATTGTAAGCTTCCTCATAGATCATTTCTTTAAAGAAATATAAATAATCAATGAGCAATGTAATTAGCAATTTAATGCATATAACATAACTCCTTCCAATGTGTTGCGGTGGATAAACACATTTCCGTCTTTTCTTACATGTTTGACGAGGTAGATTTGGCTTATTTAAGAAGAAAAATCTTCAGTAGTATTCACGCATACCTAAGAAAAAGGAAGCCTTGATCAGTGAGTATTTGAGATTGTTTTGCCAAGGAAAATTCAAGGTGTGAGCCGACAGTGCAGGAGTGAGAAATTCTGAACTACCCGTGAGAACTGAGAGTCTCAAATAGCGTTGCTCTATTAAAAAGATATTATATTGCGGTGAAAAACTGCCTTCCCTGAATAAGTTTTCGAAACTCGCTGATGCTTGAGATAGTCCTATATAGGTGCTTTGGCCACATACCCAGCTCAAAGCCCAGCAATGGTTCTCTTGTAACTGCTTTATTTGTTGCCAGAATTTATCGCTTTATCATCATTCTGGCTTATTTATTTTTCTTTCCTGAGGGTCCACCGCTATCCACGAAAACTGGCCACCCAGGAATAAAAGAAACGGCTTCTCCAAATGCAGTCAAGGAGGGGAATTTCCAACCGCAACTGTTGCAGACGGTAAGGCAGCATCGCACTAGATTGATTGCCGCTGACACAATTCACCAGCCATCTTCAATCGCCATCATACTACGCCGCGAGTGTTCGCTTATGGATGCTCTCTAGAACAGCACAGTTTTCCTGCCGACTGGTTACGGGAAAGAGTGGTCCCGCTCAACAAATATGGGTGCAAATACAATGTTGGAAACTATAGGCCGATATCAATAACTTGCACATGTTGTAAAATCCTCGAGCATATCTTATCAAAAAGCATGTTTCACTACTTCGAGAACTGATATCTTCACTCCAAATCAGCACGGCTTCAGAGGATGCCTGTCAACAGTTACGCAGCTCACTGAAAGCATTCATGATTTCGCATGCGCGGTTGAGAATAGAAGCCAGATTGGCGCTATATGCGTAGACTTGCCGAAAGCGTTTGACCGAGTCACGCATTCTGAGCTGTTCACAAAACTATCTTATCTAGGTGTTAAAAAATTGTTATGTGGATAAAATATTACTTCGCAGACAGAGCACAGCTCGTAGAAGTACGTGGCGCAAAATCTGAAATGTCTTCAGTCACTTCGGGAGTTCCCCAGGATCTGTTCAGGGTCCGGTTTTATTCTTAAGTTATATTAACGACATTGTCGAAAGTCTGAACACCAAAACTTACGTTCGTCTATCTGAAGATGATTGCTTCATTTATTCAACAGTTTCGAGTCAAGATCATTAGGGATTGTTTACCTGGGTATAAACAGGATACAAGAGTGGTGTTTCAGATGGAAAACGAAAATAAATCACGATAAAGCAGTTTTTGCAAGGATATCTAGGAACAATAAAATATTTTCCCTTTCGATTACCAGATAGACCGCATGCATATAGCACGTGTCAGGCATTTCACATATTTAGGCGTGACCATATGTGAGGATTTGAATTGGAAATTACATGTGAATGACATATGTACATCAGATGAAAAAAAAAAATCTTTGGTATTTGAAACGCAAATGTCGACTAGCACCAGCAGATGTCCGACTCACTGCATACGTAACTTTAGTGCGCCCGAATTTAGAATATGCAAGTGTTTTATGGAATCCTTTTAGAAAAAACCAAATGGATAAAATTGAGAATGTTCAGCGATGAGCTGCAAAGTCCATACTCTCAAAATACAGGTCAAAAGACTCGGTCACCGAAATGCTTGGTAATTTAAATTTGCCGCAACTTTCCCAACGACGACACATAGTCAGCCTAAAATTTATGTGTCTAATAAGTAAACGCCAATTCAATTTCAACACAGAACGCTAAGTACAAAAACGATCATCGCGTCCTGTACGCGGTAGTTATCCTAGACAGTTCCTTCCTCTATGTGTAAGTACAGATAAGTTTAAGTTGTTGTTTTTTCCAAGAACAATTGAACATAGGAACACCATACCGTACGACATAATAGAAACTAGTTCCCTTGAGCATTTTGAGCAATCTATCATCCATCACTTCGCCGCTGATACACTAACAGTATAGGAGTCAGACAGGTATCTCTTCCTCCCTTTTACTGTTATTTTTATTTATGAAGAGCGCTGCAACCTAAAGTGCAGTACCTTTGATAGCTCTGTAACCCCAATTTTTGATGTTATTAACCTACAATTGTGCTCTTGTACGGCGAGGTGACTGTAAGTGTATCCGTGAAGAAAATTGTATGTATGGAAAACTGGCGCTTGCTTGAATTGTGCACTTCAGTTGTACTTGCTGCACTGTGTTCGTGTTGCTACAAAAAAGTCATTGAATTCCCACCCTCCATCGGTCCAAAAAGGGGCGAACAGTTTTAATAAATAAATAAATAAATAAATAAATAAATAAATAAATAAATAAATAAATAAATAAATGATACGCTGAAATATGCGGTGAAAATATGTCATAATTTTCGCGCGCAGTATCAAAGCGACTTTCACAGTAAAGGAATCTCAAGCATGAAATTGTTTTAGCTCCCGTTGACGGCGACCTTGAGGTGACGTCTAGCCAATACCGAGAGCCCACATCTGCACACCCATATCCCGTCATCCAAGAGCCGAAATGGAATCACCCGGGCCCCTAACTGGATTCAACGAGACAAGTTCTCCGCTCTAAAAGGCCTCGTACAGGAAAAGCACACAGAGGCTAGAACAACGGCTTCCACGCCGTCCTCAAGGATGACGCCACGGTCCCACACACTCAAGCACGTAGATGACCGCCCGACGCCAGTGATCGAGGCGGCAGCAGTTCGAAGCGCCTTAGCCATACCCAAAATGAAGCGGCCTTGGTGTTTAGAATCAGGTCTGTCATGGTGCTGCGGCGTCAGCTCAAGGAGTTTCCCCCTTTGGAAGGCGGGTGTATACACGCTCGGGGAGCACTCGGACACGCTGCTTCTCCGTCATTCTGGTCAGTCGTGCGCCCCGTCGTGGCCGCGTACGCTCCCGCATCGTTCTGGATTCCATTGGCGTCACCGCCACAAATGCTTAAGCCGAGCATAGGAGCCTGATGAAAGGAGAAGTACGAAGCGTCTTGCGGAAAACGATCGCTTTGCGCCACAGGAGAACACTGGTCGCCTCTGCCGAAAACGACATGATTATGCGACCGTTCACAAAAGTGACAAGGCCGCAACGAACCGCGACTGCCTACCTAAGGCCCCACAATTGCAGGCGATCACTTCTAAGTGACAAGAAGAAAACCCGCGGGAGACACTGAGCGCTTGCTCTGTTAGAAAAAAAACGGTTGAAGGCGGCGGCACGATGCGCTATGCAGGTAACAATTTCCTCCTTATACTGCTCTCGATTACGGCAGAGGCAGCGATCTTTTTTTTCTGTACTCTGTCATGTTGGAATAAAAGTGCATGATAATGGCCCCTCAAATCTCCTTCTACGATGCGAGCTCGTTAAATGTTTTTTTTAAGGAATCCCATCGGCGTGTGAACAACAACTGGTACACATATGCTGCATCTGCAGACGGCGGACACCGTTGCAATTTAATCAAAATAAACGCTTGCTATGCATGTGTTTCGCGGTTTAACTTTGGACTAAAGACTAAAATTTTCGGCACAATTGGCCACCTGGATAAGCTTGATAACTTATAGCGAATTGCGACATATCTCACACCAAAACTGTCTTAATTTGGCCGCCGCGGTGATTCAGTGGTCATCGCCCTCGGCTGCTGACCCGAAAGACGTGAGTTCGATCCCTGCCGCGGCGGCCGTATTTTGATGGAGTCGAAGTTCTAGAGGCCCGTCTTCTGTGCGATGTCAGTGCACATTAAAGAACTCCAAGTGGTCGAAATTTACGAGAGCCCTTCACTACGGCGCCCCTCATAGCCTGAGTCGCTTTGAGACGTTAAACACCCCATAGACAATAATAAAAAAACTTTATAATTTAAATCCCAACGTTTTGGATCCGGCATCACACAAGTGTCTATTCGACGGTGAAGAAAACTTTGTACGAAGTCTTCCAAAAAACACACAAACCTCCGGAACCTCTTCCTTCAGTTAGTAGACACCAACGGATCTGCTCCAGAATTTTCATGTGTGAACTTTCAGTTTTCCACTCTTAGATCAATGGCGGAATACCTTCACAACTCATATCTTTAATCACGGAAGAAACAGCGACCCATGTCCGTGTCCTCAGGTGACCCCAGAGGCCGGCGAATGCGAGTTGTCTCCTTTGATGGGGTATCCTTATTCACAAAACCCTCGCAAAGCTCTCAATGACTGATGCACGATATGTTTTCCAACGCAAAGACGCTCTGAGCGCGCAAACACCACACAGTGTAGATGAAGTGGGCCCCCTCCTGGAACGATGCTTACCAAGCACATATTTCTCTTCTAAAGTAGAATTCAAGAGGCAGGTGAAAGGAACACCAGTGGCAGCCTGCCCTTCTCTTTCCTCATTGCAAATCTATCTATGGAACACATCTCCGAACTGGCTGTCAACTCATTCTCGCCACAGCCAAATACTCATAACAAAATCTATAATCAGAAATTTCTTCTGTGACTTCAATTTCATAGAACCGGATATTCAGTTCACGCCAGAAGATAAAAAGGAAGCTGTTAAGTTTTGCGCCAAGGCGTGCCGAAAGGATCAGACAAGTTCCGGGTGAACGACGTTTATTAACACATGCTTATGGGTTGAGGCTCGGGCAAGAAAGAGCCGCTAGCAAGCGGCACTCTGCTTTTAATACTTAGTTGACGCATGCGCACTTCGCAGAGTGCTTTTTTTTTTTTTATTCGAGAAGTGTGCCATGAGGCATAAGTTGAAAAAGGAAAGGGGGGAAGGAATGCACGGGATTGAAAGTTAAAAGAAGGAGTGAAGAACCGTTGCGCTGAGGTAGTCGCAGAGGTTGTTAATGAAACGGTTGTCCATTGTCCACTTCACGAAGTCACTTTCGCGGTTCCACCGCAGGCCCACCTCCCTGAGGAGCCGTTTTCTGATAGCATCCGTCGCTGGGCACGTCCACAGCAAGTGCCGCACATCACATATGTCCGGTGCAGCGCCACAGTGAGGGCATCTGTCAGGTAGTGGCAGATCTTTGGCACGCCACCGATGACGGACAGATGGTGTCAGAGCCGCCCCTGCCCGAATCCGGCGCACGGATACCTCCTCCTGCCGAGTAAGACTACGGGGGAGAGGGTGCGAACACGGAGGAATTAGAGCGCGTGTTCGCTGGCGCAGAACTTCGGAATCGGAAACGTGGGACAGGAACGGATCTGGGGGAAGAGGGGAAGGTGGCGGATCGTCTAATGTATGAAGATGAGTCATAGCATCCGCTTGAATGTTATGTGGATCCTGGGCATGGCCGCGAATCCAGTGTATGCGCACAGGACATGGATACTTTGCGCAGAGCACATGAATAGATTGTGAAATCTGGAACGTTCGTCGAACAGCCTTGAGCTGTTTAAGGGCGGCGCGGGAGTCGGTGTAAATGTGAACTGTATTGAATGTTGGAACGAGCGGAAGGGAAGCAATGGCATTGTAAATGGCTTGAAGTTCCAATGCCAGGGGAGTGCACGTATCCGCAGTATACGTCGCGCGAGAGTTGAGATGCGGATGAGATGGACTATACACAGCAGTAACTCCCCTCTCTGCAGAATGAGATGCATCCGTGTATAATATGCACCCTTCAGGCAGATACGCTGCTGATACCGACGGGGAAACAGTGGGGCGATTGTCAGTGAGCTGGCAATAGGACCACGGTGGAAGTGTCTTTAAACGATGAAGTTTGAGAGACTGTTTTCGAGCTCTATTTGCCACCCGTTGGTCGATGATCTCACTGAGTGTATTAAGTTGGGCGAACTCCTGTAGCACAGGTATGGGTGTTAAACGAGGCAGATATGTTATGACGCGCATAGCCTCACGATTGATAGCTTCAAGGGAGTCCCACTGTCTGCGGGTGAGACGTTGAAATTGAGCCTGATATACTATCCGTGGCTGAAGGATAGAGCGCACAAGCTGGCGGGCCGTATGAGCACGTGCGCCACCAGAGCGCATAGCTATGCGACGAATCAGACCTAGAGTAGCGTGAGCCGATTTACGGGTGGCTGTCAGCCACGGGGTGCCAGTCCCAGATGTATGGAGGAGAAGACCAAGAATACGAACAGTTTCTACCTGAGGAATCAGAGAATTATGTACCGTAAAATTTAAAGGGGGAGCTTTCCGTAAGGCGGCTTTATTTCCAATTCGAATGAAACATGATTTAGTAGGAGAGAGTGTTAGACCCAAAGGTGGGAGGCGAGATGTCAATACATCCAGCGCGTGTTGAAGGACCGACTGATGAATAGACGCATCTGGATGACAGCACCACAAGGTGATATCATCGGCATATGCAAGCACGCGGATAGAAGGGATGGTCTCTAGGGCTCGAACCAGAGGAATTAAAGCCACATTAAATAATGTGGGGGCGAGAACGGAGCCCTGCGGCACTCCTCTATTGGAAGTGAAATTACCAAAGGGCTTTCCGTGGACACGCACGCTGAAGGTTCGATTTGCTAAAAAGGCGTGAATGGAGAGGAGGAACCGGTGAGGGAGACCAAGAGTTTGAAGGGAGGCAAGAATGGCAGAGTGAAGGATGTTATCATATGCCTTTGTTATGTCTGTAGCGATTACGGTTCGTACAAGGTGACTCTGTGGAGAGTGGTCAAGCACGTCAGCAGCCAAAGTAGCAAGGCCGTCCTCCGTTCCAATATGTGGGCGGAAACCAATTTGGGAATCTGGGTAACAATCATGGGATTCCAGCCACCATGATAAGCGTGCGGCTAGAATGTTTTCATAAAGCTTGCAGATGGTAGGGGTAAGGGAAATTGGACGAAGGGCCGAGAGAGATACTGGAGGCTGACCTGACTTGGGGATTGGAACCACAATAGAATGCTTCCAGTCTCCCGGCATGATGCCAGAAAGCCACACTTCGTTAAAAGTATCAAGTAGGGTTTCCAAAGCCCTCCCTTCCAAGTTACGGAATAAGGAGTTAGGTATGCCGTCGTGCCCGGGAGTAGTAGTAATTTTTAAACGGTCAATGGAGGCCAGCAGCTCTGCCATGGTGAGGTCAGAAGTAATCCCATCGGGGGGCTCTGTTACCGATAAGTCAGGTGGAGACGTAGCGGTGCAGTCATGGTTTGGAAAAAATTGACGGGCCGCTTGTTGTGCAAATGTGTCCTCATCCACATTTAGCGCGAGGCGAATGCTCTCTGTGTAATCTGCAACCTGAGAAGGGCGCTCCATGGCGTGAAACACTCTCCAAAGATGTCGATTGCCCTGCGTAGAGGACAGGCGGGCACACCATGCAGCCCAGCGTTGCCTGCCTAGCCGCTTTGCATAGCGCCGCGCCCGTGCGGTAGCGCGGTGAAGAGTAGGAAGAGCCGAAGGGTCATCGGGGTGACGAGTAGCGTAAAGATCCGCCTGGCGACGAAGAGCCCACAGATTCAAGAGATGTATGTCCGGGTTTGGGTCATCTTCATTTACAGTAGTGGTAATTGTGTGAGTAGCGAGAACATCAGATAGAGTAGACAATGCTGAAGAGGGGTTGAATGTAGATAAATGATTGTCTGCGCGTACAGAATCCCATGATGTTATTCGTACAGTGCGGCGTATTTTCCGTAGACGCGTAGGCGTGAGGGAGATAAAAATAGGGCTGTGATCGCTACCCCAAGTATCAGAATCAACAGCCCAACGAGGGTTACCGGGGCCTAACCACCAAGTCAAATCAGGTGAATACGGGCCACCTCGTGGGCGGGTAGAAGTATTCGGGTGGTTTAAAAGTTGAAAGGAATGATCTGAAAAGCTCCCTTGGATGTGTGAACCCCTTGAGGAACCCGATGGGTAACCCCACGCAGTGTGTGCGCCGTTGAAGTCACCGCCAACTAGAATAGGGATACCCGAGTTGGTAGAACGTAGAAAACGAACCCATCCCAGATTGGGAGATGCGGAGCCAGGACGACTATAAAAAGAAACTAGAATAAGGGGTGTGCGTGCAGGTTTTACGAGAAGGGCGACAACCTCTTGACGTGTGTTGCACCACCGTGAAAGGTCGAGCGGTGTGTGCGGAACTGAACTGTGAATATAAATTGCAGATTTACCTGGGCTGAGGGAGGAGGCGGTGCAACGGCGATCAGGGATAGATGGTGAATGGTATGCGCAGAAACCTGAAAGGCGTGGGAGTGCATTATGCTCTTGCAGTAGGAACGCCCATGCCCTCAGCTTTCCGTCGCGAAGGCGGATGTTCACTTCAGAGGCCTTATTAGCGAAACCTCGACAGTTCCACTGCACCACCACCGATGATGATGCGCTATCCATGACGAGGCCGAAGAGCTTCCACGATGAGGGATGTCACCTGCTTCATCAGCGCTAATATCTTGTCCACTGTCGGGGTAGTCACGGCTAACAGGTGGTCGGCACCTGATTGTGGGCCAGTGCTTACCCTAGGTGATTCCTCTGATGATTGCTCCCGAGTTATGAGAATTCTTCGAGAGGATTGAGAACGACGCTGTTCCCGGCGCTGGGTGAGTTCGTCTAGTCGGCGGCGAGCCTCCGCGATTGCATTGTCTAAAGCTGTGTCTTCATCTGTAGTATCCACATGTGATGGATGCACTGGACGTTTGGGCGTACCATTTGATCCGGGAAGGTGAGCCGCTTGTGCATATGTACGCTGGCGAGGAGACGTATGGTGAGCAGCAGGCTCAGATAAAGGAAGTTCAGGGAAGTCGTTGTCGTCACATGCGAGAGCTGCAAAGCGATTACTTGTAGGGACATCCATTTTTGCAGGCGACTTGTGAAACTTCTTCGCTTGCTTCTTCTTTGGACAAGCGGGGGAGCGAATGTCATGGTCCGGCGATTTGCACAGGGCACAATGAGCTGTTGGTTCATTCATGTCGGCCACAGCTGCTGGATTAGGGCAGGTATTTTGCATATGTCCTTCTTTGTGGCAGTGATAGCAAAAAATACGACGAGGTCGGAAGGGCTGTGGTTTGACGATCGCACCGTAGTAGGTAAGGTACTTCGGGAGAGTCAACGGGCCTTGCAGGATGAGCAGGTATGAGCCCCGGCGACCCATAGGCCGTGCTTGCAGTACAACATGAGTTGAGCAGCGAATATTTGCGCGCACCTCCTCGGGAGGGCTCGTGCTGTCGACATGATAAACCATGCAGCGGAGTGTGTCAGGACCAGATGCAAAATATATTTGCACCGGGACATGCTTGCTGTCATCCAGGGGGATCCGCGTAACTGCGCAAAGTTTCTGGGCGTCCATCAAGGATGACAAGTTTACCGTGATGGTGTTCGATGGGCGATGGACGACAAACCCGCAGTAGTTCGAAGAGCCAAGGGCATGGTCAATTGTGGCTTGAACATTCCGGGCAGGGATGGCAGTCATATCAAAGCGCAATGTAGGCTTGATGGTAACGCGGAACGAGTTCGCAGCAGGCGAAAGAGAGCCTTGACTCACGGGAGGCATCTGTGGAGGAGGCTCAGACGCTGGTGACGGCCCTTGGTGGGAATACTGAACTGGCCCGACGGGCACAGTTTCTTGAGGGAGTGCCACGGGCACGGAGGCGGTAGAGCAGTCCATGTCACAGGCCAAAGTCGTAGCATCGGAAGACGGCGCAGGCTGGAGGCCTAGAGGCGCTGACGATTGCGTGGACGTGGAGGCTGCGTCAGGTGGCAACACAGCGGGCATCCGCGTAGCCGTCGTCGACAACGCAGAATCCATGCAGACGCGTAGCGCGGCCTCGCTCGGCAGCGCCGAGCTAAGCCTAGCTTGCCCCTGAGGGTTCCGGTTGGGTTTTCTCACTTGAGAATGCGCCCGCCGTGCCGGGAATTTCTCCGTAGGGGCGTCGTCAGCATTCGGTCGCACGGAGGGCACTGTCCGACCCACGCCACACACGAGAAGACAGCGAAAAGCGAAAACACAGACCTAGAAGCAGACACGTATCCACCCACTAGGTCTTCGTCTTCTTCTCCATCGCCTTCGCAGAGTGCTCTTATCGACATGACCGCCAGCCGACACAACACCACCCTCCCTTTTAATGAAGCACACAGTCAGAGTCCAGCTTGGAATCTATCTGGTGGGCGGCGATTTCGCATGGGGTAGCGTCTTGCAGCGGCGGGTGCTGGTGTTGCCTGTTGCACAACCTGAGTAACTCTGGACGGTTGTGGACTGCAAGAAATTGGTGCGCCGGCAGTCTCAGGATAAACCAGGAACTCGCTGGTCGTAACTTCACCAGCTGTTCCATGCCTAGGGGTAACGAACGTCCTCTGCAGGTATCTGTAGCAGCTGATCCTGGTGCCGACGCCAGGTGAAGGTGCCCTTCGGGGTGGGTGCACGTACTTGCAAAGAGACAGGTCCTGTTTGAGCAACAATCACAGCTGGCGCCCACTTTGGTTTTCCAGAATAATTACGTGCTAACACGCTGTCGCCTACCAAGAAGTGACGTTCGCGACACGGACAACTTAGGGCCTGAGTGCACTGTCTGTGTGTTACTCTTTCCCCTACGGAAGGCTTTACGGCATCTAGCCGACATCGTAAGCGTCGTCCGAGGGGCAATGCCGCTGGTGATTCACGAGTCGTCGCATGTGGCGTGTTGCGATACGACAGGAAAAATTTATGCAGCTTTACCTGCAGTGTTCCTCCTGTCCCGTCTTTGCGCAGCGCATTCTTCAAGGTCTGGATGAAACGCTCTGCCAACCCATTGGAGCTGAGGTGGTAGGGAACCGTGAGGACGTGCCGCGCTCCCATTGCCTGTACAAAGTGCTTGAACTCCTGCGAAAGAAACTGAGGTCCATTATCGGAAACAATTGTTTCAGGGAAACCAAAACTTGCGAAGAGCTCGGTCAAACAACGAATCGTGCTTTGTTTAGTTGCCGATCTCATTTCGAAAGCCGCTGATCATTTAGAATATGCGTCGACCACCACTAAAAACATGGTATTCTGAAAAGGTCCCGCAAAGTCTACGTTAACACGCTGTCACGGTGAAGTCGGCCATGACCATGGGTGAAGAGGTGCGTTGATTGGAGCGTTACGTTGCTCTTGACAACTAGCGCTGCTTCTGATACGAAGTTCGAGGTCCTCCTCAAGACTTGGCCACCACACGTAGCTGCGTGCTAGTTCTTAGCTGTACACGATGCCGCGACGGCCGTCATAAAATTTGCCCAGAACGAACCCTTGCAGCTTTGCAGGGACGACTACTCTTGCGCCCAGCATGACGCATCCCTGATGCACCGTCAGTTCGCTGCACCTGCGAAAAAAAGGCTTCAACTGCTCATCCGTGATCGACGTGGGCCCTCCCACATTTGTGAATTCCTTCACTTGACAAAGAATTCAGTCTTTACTTGTGGCAGCCGCGATATCTCGACAAGAAGTAGGCAACGAGTCCAATCGCAACGAATAAAATGTTTCTTCTGTTTCTGTGGTTTCCACTTCAAGATCTGGCAGCGGTAGACGCGAGCAGAAATTGGCTTCCGCGTTCTCGCTCCATTTCTTGAAGATAAGATTGTACGAGTAGGCAGCCAACATAACGGCCCAGCGTTGCAAACGAGCAGCCGCGATAGTGGGAATACCGGTTGTCGGGCCGAATATTCTTTGAAGAGGCTTATGGTCATTGACCAACGTGAATGAGCGCCCATAAAGATAGAAGTGGAACTTCTTTAGACCGAAAATGATGGCTAACGCTTCTTTCTCCAGTTGACTGTATTTCTTTTCTGCTTCAGATAGCGTTCTTGAAGTGTAGGCAATGGGCCGTGCCCTTCCGTCATCGTAGACATGAAATAGGACCGCTCCTACACCATATTGCGACGCGTCGCATGACAGCCGAAGATGTCTTTCAGGGTCATAGTGTGCGAGCGTAGGTGGTTGTGCCAATGCCGCTTTCACTTGGTTGAAGGCTTCTCTAGCATGCTCGTCCCAGTGCCACGCTACCTTTTTTTTTTTTGAGAAGTCTGAAAAATTGTTGTGCTATTGTTGCTAACTGGGGCTAGAACTTGCTGTAATAGTGGACAACGCCCAACAAAGACTGAATCCGCTTCTTTGATTTCGGCTCTTGTGCCTGGAGAAGTGCGTCAATTATATCTGACAATGGGGAAATGCCTTCAGCGCTGATTTTGTGGCCAAGGTAGTGAAGTTTGCTTTGAAAAAACGAGCAGTTCTCTCTCTTTACCCTGACACCTCGGCTTTGAAGACGCTCCAGCAGCGCTTCGAGATTAACTAAGTGGTCTTCTAGTGTTTTTCCAGTTACCAAAATATCAACTAGGTAGCAGCAAACACCCTTGAGCTCCTTCAACACCGGGTCCATTATCTTTTAGAAAATCCCCGGCGCGGAAGCGATTCAAAAAGGTAATCGGTTGACGACAAACAATCCCTTGTGCGTGTTGAAGGTTAGGTATTGCTTTGAGGCATCAGACATGACCACTTGCTGATAAGCGCGGTTCAGGTCGATCTTTGAAAAATGTGTGCCTCCAGACAGAGCCGCGAATAAGTCATCGACCTTCGGCAATGGGTAACGTGTGACATTAAGGCACGGATTCACCGTCACCTTATAATCGCCACAGAGGCGTATGCCACCGTCTTTCTTGATAACGGGTACCACTGGCGTTGGGTAATATGATGTGGCAACGGGCGTTATGATGCCCATTTTTTCCATCTTGGAAAGTTCCACCTCAACATCCTTTTGCAGTGCGAACGACACCCTTCTTGCTCAGAGGAACTTCGGTGCCTGATTAGGCTTGAAATACAGCTCGGCCCTTTCTTCTATAATCATGCCTAACTCATCTTTAAATAGAGAGTCGTACTTTGCGATTAAAGCGTGCAGCCTTTCCTCTAAACGACAAGAAAAAGGCAGCTCCGACCTTGGCAGATAGTGGACGTTCCAGATTTTGCTCCATTCCAGCCTAATTGCCTGAAGCCATTCCCTGCCCAGCAATGGCGCCCCTCCTGGCCAACGACGTATAGAGGAAGGCTCGCCGTGTTGCCACCGTGCTGCACCTTGACTTGTAGGACGCGTTTTGGGATCACCAGGGCTCCTGTATAGGTGTGGAGCTTGACTTCTGTCGGGTTGAGCCTGGCGGGTGAAAAAAATTGGCGGTATTGTTTGAAAGGCATGACTGACGGCGGCACCTGTATCTAGCTCCATAAGGACTGTCACATCATTTACTTTCATCCGTACCATGATAGGCTCAATACTGGGAGCAAATACGCCCTTTACGGCTACCACTTCTGAGTGGGATACCACCGGTAACGTTTTTACAGTGTCCTTGATGGGGCGTTTCCCACGCGACGTGCCGGAGGCGCTACGGCAAACTCGTTGCAGGTGCCCTCTTTTGTTGCACTTATAGCATTTGTCATTTACGTGGGGACACGCTTTGCCGGAATGTTTCGGCGACCCGCAGCGAAAACATGCCTGCGACTGGACACTCGAAGTCGCTTGTACCTTATGCATGGGGTTGGCTGCAGACACACCTGTATGGGCTTCCGCGGTGCTTTTTGTTGCCGCCTCCATAGCCACAGCGCGCTCTACCGCTCTCTTAAATGTAAGTTTGCTCTTCTCAGTGAACAGCACTCGCTGTATATCCTCTCTTAACAAGCCGCACACGAAGCGATCCCGGAGGGATTCGTCTAACGCGCTTCCAAAATCATAGGTTCGTGCTAGCTTCCGTAGATCGGCAACGCAATCAGAAATGGACTCGTCTTCGACTTGCTGCCTCCTGTGGAACTTTGCTCGCTCGCCAATGACCGACGGTTTCAGCGACAGATGGTCCCCCAGGGACTCCTTTAGTACCTCGAAGCTCTTGGCTGAAGGCAACTCCGGGGCAACCAGCGATTTCAGAATACTGTAGGTACTGGAGCCTATTATGCTCAGGAATGCATGTACTCTGTCACCTTCGGGAACACGGTTGACGATTAGAAACGACGTCAGCCGTTCTTCGTACGACGCTCACTCATTCGTGGAAACGTCGAATGGTTCCATCTGGCCCAGTTTAGCAGCAAACTGCGTCGAACCTGCACTGGCTTTTTTGTTCATGATATCAGTCAGTGAAGAAAAGAAAAAAACAGCACTCTTCAATCGTCGATACTGAACAGAGGCTGAATGCCGAGAAAACTTGCCTTCCTTGACGCTGCGTAACTCTTCAAAATCCCATCTTCGTCGCCACGTGTTACGTTTTACGCCAAGGCGCGCCGAAAGGACTAGACAAGTTCCGGGTGAACGACGTTTATTAACCCATGCTTGTGGTTTGAGGCTCGGACAAGAAAGAGAGCCGCTAGCAAGCGGTACTCTGCTTTTAATACTTAGTTGACGAATGTGCACTTCGCAGAGTGCTCTTATCGACATGATCGCCAGCCGACACAACAGAAGCTCACTGCCGTTAATGGTTGTTCTTGTAGCCCGGAAAGACAGCTCTCTTCAGTTTTCCATCGAGCTCAAACCAACCTACACTGTCCGATATCTGCACTTCACTTCAAGCCCACGACACTCCAAAAGACATACAAAAGTTTTAACACTTTGCAGCACTGAACCCGACAGTACAAAACAAAAACACTTGATATTAAAGGAAATTACCGTGAACGACAGCCTTAAAAAATTGATTCGCAAAAGCATTCGCCACCAAAAATACAGCAACATGTGCTGAGCAAGCAGCCAGGAGCCATTAACCCTTGAAAAAAATTCCTCACTCTGTCCAATGTCAGAGGCGCCAGTGAAACTATTGCCCGTATATTGAAAAAAAGATGGCCCTCGAGTAGCACACAAGCCTACAAACACGGTGACGCTTTCCTTAGCAATTCTGAAAGGTCGGAAACGGAGAGAAAAAGGCCAAGGAACTGTTTATAAATTCCCTTGCGCCGACTACAAAGCAAGCTACATTGTTGAAACAAGAACTCTAAAAAAGGAGTTCGACAACACAAAAATTACGTTCATAGCTTCAAAAGAAAGCGCAACACGTGTTTAGAACATTCCGAAGACGCAGGCCATAGAATCAACCTCGATGAAACACCGTCCTTGATAGGGAACAAATTACCAATAAAGGCTCTTGCTTCAATCTTGGCACATTCAAACGACCCCAAATAATGTCACCCATACAAGGGGAACCTCTCACCCTCTCCCGTGTATTTATGAGACTGGCTGAAGGCCTGCTGCCAGCCACAACTCTGGATAACCTCACAGACGTCCGCAAGCACCTACATGCTCCAAGCAATCTGTCGAATTTATATAAAGGGGACCCAAAGGGCCTAAAGGAGAAAGATGACCTAAAGCAACGGCGCCCAAAATCTATATCTATGTCTTGAAAGGCAGGCAATACCACAAATATAAATGGCGAAGGAATGGTCCCCCGAGTAAAAACAACAGTGCAGGCAGTCTTGGCGAAAAAAAAAAATATAATGAGAAGAGTCTGAATGGGTGCTCAGTATTTCGATCAAAAGCGCTGTCTTCTTTGAAGCGGCTGCTACCTTCCAGCTGTGTGTGCAGCCCCTGCTGACAGCATGAAGCGTAAAAAATGTATTAGTGCAGGTGGCCAGGGGAGGCGGCCGGATATCGGCGAGTGACCATCTAGCGTCACAAGCAGGGCAGCGTATGGGTTGGGTCGGAATCGCTTTCCGCGTTCCGACTTATCTTAAAATTCGTATGCACCTTGGACGCTCATCTAAATTCAAAGCCAGGGTAGGCAAAAACATTGTGGCACAGTCACCGCTGCGTGCAGGTTTGCTATGCCTGTAAAATGCACCATGCACTGGACACGCAGTCTGGCGTCTGGAGAGAGGTAAAACTGTATAATATGAACACTTCGGTTGAAGCTACCATGAGGAAAGGAAACGGCTAGCATTGATGTTTCTTTGTTCTGCATTTTCACTCTGATTTTGCAAAGCTTAGAACCATCATGCGAGGAAAAAATTACTGGCCTTGTACGACTGGTGGGATAACAGCACTTTCACATTGTTGACTTTTGTGCTCACACTTAAGTGCCCCTTCTGATAAAATTCAGTGTCCATTCGACTTGAATTGTTTCAATGATGTAAAAAAATCTGTAACTGTTTTAAGAAAGAGAAAGCCATGCACGATGGAAAAGCGAACGTTTCCACTACGCACACAGAAAGCGCTGGCCCAGTGGACGCGATTTAGAAGACTTTCCAGTAAGCGTTATAAGCGGACAATGCTTGTGAACTACGCTAACAATTCTGCCACGCAGAAGATATTAGAAGGTTTCATTCGCCACTTGATCGGCACATTGCACGAAACTCAATCTTCAGCGCCTGGTATGAAAACGTTTTAGTAAACATGCCACGCACATGCGTGCACAGTGGCATCATGTTGGCATGAGGATAGTGCTAAAGCAGAAGACCGAATAGCATGCTTAAAGTGCTGAAGAAGGATCCAAAAAAGAACACAAGAACGAAACAGAAGGAGAAAGTGCAATCCAGTGGTTAGCTTAGTGCGAAGCCAGCAAGTCGCACTTTAGTTCGAGGTGTGGTTACAACTTACGCTTGCTTCTGCGGGTAGTTCTTTGCTCGCAGCCATGGAAAGCTTGTTCCAAGACCGTTGGGCAGGTTTCAGTGGAGACTCAAGAAATGATTAATACTTGCTCGTGCAGGCAGAGAGCATACTGCGCGCCAACGGAAAAACTTAGAGACGTACGAGTTGTCTTCATTGTATTCGGATTCTTTTTTTTTCGTTAACTCGAGCATTAAAGTACAAGGGCGTCTTGCAATAAACATGTGCTAAATATTCCAGTGCATGCTTTACCTTTCTAGGGCAGTGAAAGCGGAGTCACTATGGCGTCACGCAGCGCAGAAGGCAGCGGCAGCCCGCTATTATATGCAATGAAAAGTCCGGGTCATTGGGGTCAAGCGCGTCCCATGGTAAGAGAAGTTTGATAATAGCTCATTTACTGTGCACGATGTTTAGTGTAAATGACTTTTTAGAAGACAACATATTCGCACCTAGAAATGGTGCTCACATGTGTGAGGCAGTGAAAGGACCTAATCTCGCAACAATGAAAGCAGTTTTAAGTTGGTGATTTTGCAAGGGTGCTGCTCTAAGTTCTCGAGTTTCTAACCTATGATCCTAAAATTTGCCCGTTCGAGATCCCAACAGAACACCACTGCAGCGTCGATCTTAGAAAACACTGCGCGCGTATGTGGAGCGGTATTTTGTGTCCTTGCAAACACCACAAAAGCTCTCGAGTTGATAACCAAAGCCACAGCAGCCATTATTTAAAGAGGTTACATAATTAAGGACATGGTAATGCTGTTCAGAGATCATACATTCAAGCGCCCTGAGTGCAGAAAGTGTGAAAAGGACAACTATATAAGTTTGCAGTAAAAAATAGCAACCATGAATAATTCGGTTGGCCCAAAAATAGCGCGATTCAAAGTGTACGAAGGGCGTTCTGAGGCGATTTGCGCTCTGAGAGTTTTTTAGAGGCACAGAACTATGATTCAACAATAGTTTTATGTATTTACACGTTGCCAGGACTGCGGACGCATAATGGCGTTAAAGGTTGTCAAAAGCGCATGTTCGAAATTCAAGGAATCAGTGATGGTAACGCTACCGGTGCTAGGAAGTCATTGCCAGTATATACTTGTCATGGCTTCCTTGTCCAGCAGTGACACTTATATAGTACCCTTAGTCCAAGAATATTAGTATTCAGCATGAAACGAAGTGTTTTCAGCTAGGTAAAGAGGCCTAATTGGGCCTCTCGACATAACAGATCCGAAAATCACTGTGGCTGATTCAGGCTTAAACAGCAGTGCTTTTAGGCATCAACGGCGAGTAGAGTGTCGGTGCAAGTACATGCTTTCTCAAAAAGATACAGACTGAGGGGGTTGCTTTTGAGCCCAGCAGCTTGGGTCGTATTGCCCCCTCTTTTACCATAATCTCTCCAAGGCGCTAGGGTCTCCCATCCTCTTCCCTCTCAAGCGTTTGGTTTGCAATGTGTACTAGATAGCTCCACTACGCGGCTTAGGAGGAAACCCTTTGGGCTGCATATGATTGACGCAGACGGCATCTCAGCTTGCAGCTAGCGCTGCTTTTGGTAATGTGTTATTACAATAAAAAAACAGTAATGGTTTAGCCAAGAAAACTGAAATGAAGGAAGAACTTGTGGGTATAGATATACAAGTGAAGTAAAATGACAGATATGTTATAATCACGGATGTTGACACGCAACAAATGGTGTTCAGGTGAGAACAGGTTCCATACTCTGAAAAAGAGTTGATACTGCGTCGTAACGAGATGCCTTTCAAGGAAGTTCATGCAAAGCATCTGTTTTAATAATGACTTTAGTCTGATACCTGAGAAATGGTGGCTTAGAGTGGCATAGTGCAAAAGGAGAAGCTTTATTGGCTTGATTGACGTGCTGAAGGAAAACAAAATTGGAAGAGAATACAAGGATGAATCACTAGCAAACAGCGATCGACCTGCTGGCCGAGGGTCAAGGAAGCCAGTGTCTTTGCGAGGTTGCTTGTCGCTGTTGGATGCTCTTAGCTCGGGAACATAGAGGGCTTGTTACAAGCTAGTAAAAAAAAAGATGGAATAATGCTTTGCCAAGCATGTAGAGAGCGTACACAGCGATAGAGAAAAGACGTACAGATTGAGATTTACGTTGAGATTCCCCTCCTTTAGGATATTTCGTTTGAAGTTGGCACCTAACTATGCCAGCATCTTGGAATGAAACATGTACTGAATGTTCCCCTGCATGCTCTACCTTTCTAGGGTAGTGGGTTTACACACTCTTCGCCGTATCGTAGCGCCGTAGACGGCGGCATTCCGCTCTTACATGCATCGAAAAGACCGGGTTACATGCGTCAATCGCGGCCCATGGTAAGTGATGTTTCATAATACACCATGTCCTGTACACGATGCTTAGCGAGAACGACTTGTGCGATGATAATATACTGTGACCTAGAATTAGGGCTTTTCTGCATTCGTGAGAAGATCTTGGTCTCGAAACACGGAACACAGTTGTAAGAAGCAGGATTGAAACGTTTGCTTCTCGTACTCTCCAGTTCGCATTTTACTGGATTAAAAGTATTATAAGTAGCCACTGGAGCATTGCCTTAGAACAAGCGTCTATGCTAGGAAACACATCGGTTTTGCTGCGTCTATTATGCATGTTACAACTTCAGTGATAATAATAATTGGTTTTGGGGGAAAGGAAATGGCGCAGTATCTGTCTCATATGTCAATGGAAATGTAAACCGCGCCGTAAGGGAAGGGATGAAGGAGGGAGTGAAAGAAGAAAGGAAGAAAAAGGTGCCGTAGTGGAGGGCTCCGGAATAATTTCGACCACCTGGGGATCTTTAAGGTGCACTGACATCGCACAGTACACGGGCGGCTTAGCGTTTCGCCTCTAACGAAACACGGCCGCCGCGGCCGGTTTCGAACCCGGGTACTCCGGAATAGTATCCGAGCGCCGTAACCACTGAGCCACCGCGGCGGGTCTTACAACTTCAGATAAATACAAAATAGGTATGCAACAATATTCTTGCGAATTTACATCTCTCCACAACGTCGGAGGGATAGCAACATATTGCTGCGAAGCTTTTTAATGCTTATTTGATCGTATTTAACGCCGTTGGCACGCGGATTTATCACTTTATTTGTGATGCAAGAGGCGACCAGATTAATCTCGAAGGATCGCAGCCAGGCTGAAGTGATTCGGCATTGTTCCGGAATGCCGCGGTTATTTTGTACGCAGTATCTCGGAAGTTCGTTGTAAGCATTAAATTGTGCACGGCCGAGAGCGGCGAGCATTCTCTTCGACGGCTACCGAGCAGGCTTGTTGCTACGCCGCCGCAGAGTGATTCAGTCTTTTTTTGCGGGAGCAAGTCAGCTTAAATAAAGAGTTTCGTTCGGAAGCCATTCTCGCTGTCTTCCTCCTCGCCGGACTGCAGTCACCACTATGTGTCAACATTGAAGGTTGTCAACAGCATTCGTTTGAAACTGTAACAACCCATGATGGCAAAGCTACTGAATCGACGTAGGCACCCTTGACACATGCATGTGAAGGCTACGTTGTGCACCAGTGGCATCTTTAGTAATACACCTAGTTCCTACATGACACTTCAGCATGGAATGAAAAAAGGTTATTTTGAGTTAGGTCAAGAGGCTTAATTCAGTTATTACTGCAGAGAACAGAGTGCTATGCGGCTTACTTAAGATTAGTCTGGTGAAAGCGTACATTAGGGGGAGACGCGAATGAGAGAAGTTGCGACGCAAGTATCTCAGCATGCAGCCAGCACTTAATTAGCTAATAAGCAATGACTGCTCATAAAACAAAACAGTCGAAGAAATTGGTAGGGAGATTTATAAACCGAGTTAAACGGCAGAAACTGGACAATTGCGGAAGATGCCAAGGCGATAAGTTATTTTATTTTTTTATTGTGACAGTTGACCTGCTAGCATAAAGTTATTTACTAATGTAGATATAAACTATACTCTCGAAGGAAGTGGAGTAACGTCCGGTGACGCTGGCCAAAAATCCATTCTTGTGCACCTGTTGAACGACCTGGGTGTGGTCCGCACCACAGCAGGTGTTTCTGCCGGATAGCACGCAAAGAGCGGCCGGCCAAAAGCAAGTATTTAGTGTCCGTCCTGTAGACAGGAGCGGGACAGAAGAGGCAGGGCTCACTTAAAGGGGCATAATACAAAACTGGATACGACCGGGTTACCGTTGGGTTGAGGGCGACACGGAGGCGTAACCTTCGAGGCAGGACTTCTTGAATGACCGGTGGGAGAAGCGCTAAAATGGCGCGCCGGAGGTTTTCTTTTCTTGGAGGAGAAAAGTCTCCGTAGAGCTTGGGGCCGCTTGAAGGGGACGTGGAGAAGCGGACTCATGACTTGCCCCACCCACCAAGGATTGTTTTGGGGTGGGCATCTCTACGCTCAGCTATAGCGTTGACGGTGCGTCAGAATAAGATATGAGCTTACGAGTATTTCGTATTACTGTAAACTAAAAAGTCATTTAATAAGCCGGCGTTACACGAAATACCAGCGGGCAAGCCCTGAATGTTAATGAGCAGAAACAGGACCCCAAGAAAAAAAGCTGTGTGGCACTCCTGGACATACGAACAGAGAACGAATAGTGAGTGTTCATAAGCTGCAACCGACTTGTTACAAAAAAAAAGAAAACGAAAATACTCTGACTGAATTCCATTCCCCGTTACTTGTGGCATACTTTTTGATTACTTAAATGAACTAAACAAAAACTCTGGAAACTATAGGAATGCTGAGAAATATATTATGAAGCTCTTACAAGAACAATGATAGCAGAGCTTCGCAGAGTTCATGAGGAAACCATGCAACATAATGTAGGACAAAGAATCCGTTTAAAGAAAGCCTTCGCTTTTTCACGTAAGATACTTCTGCTGTATCTTCCCCGGACAGGTTGCTAGGAATATTGGGCAATGGTTGGAAAGTTTTTTGCTCCCACTCATCAGAAAGAAACATCTCGGATGACTTGCTTCTTGGTTACAGCTACTGTTAGCAAGGTTATTCTTGAGTATTGATCATGATATTAGAGTAAAAATATCATGAGCCGTACTGATGTATAGCTGCCAGGGATAATGCCACAAGATATCTGTACCTGTGAAAAACCATGATTGTCATTGCCTCTTGTGAATAAAAGTTATAGCTTTAGTACAGGTAATAGATAAGATAGGACAATGCATTGTTTTTCGTCATTTGAGTGTGCGAAAGTGCGAATAAATTTCCGGATTCTGTTCTACTAGAATGGTGGCAACGCCTATAATTCCGGCTACAATACTGGAATGGAAAATGACATGGCTGCCGTAAAGGGAATAGGAGGCTGGGGTTTCGGCCAGCAGCAGACACCGATGGTAAGAGACTTCTGTAGATGCACTTGATTGCTAGCTCGTGTTTCGTTTTGAACGGTAGCTACATGGTTGGTTTCAAAGGGGACGTGTCGCAGGTTGAATCCAATGTCGATAAGTAAAAAAATTCGACCTTAGTGTCATTTCGTGTAGTAACCAGCAGTGACTATTTTGTGTAGACAAAACAAGCGGCTTTTTGCACGAACGTTTCTTTGTACAAAGATGCCTATTAGCCCCTTCAGCTTAGAAATATTCACTGTTTAAAGCAAGAAGATTAAAAGACAATAATAAAACATCTCTGCTTGTTTTCGTATTGTCCAAACGCAGAAAAGCTAAAAAAGCATCGAATGCGGCCTAGTGAGATAGTTTTTCAGGAATATGTGAGTACTTATGAATGCTATATAAGTGCCAGTAAAGAAGCAGTTATGAAAGCGTGAAACCGAGATTTATCAATATTTTAGAACAAGCTATTTGTAGCCTACTAGAACAGTTTTTTTCACGTGGGTTATACAGCCAGGAGGATGAAAAGTGGCAGAATAACCATTGGCAATAGTGTGGTAAACAACAACTACGGCTACTTAACCGAACTAACGTTACTGAACGTCTTTAATAACCTATAACTGAGGCTAATTGATTAACTTTAATTCATTCTTAATGCAGTTGTATTTCTTGGTTATTCTATTTTCTAGAATTTTTATAGCGCTTCATGTACTGATATTCCTGGCTTGGCTTCCAACTTCATGGATGAACGGTGTCAATATGAACTCAGGACAAATAATATTAGCGCGAAACCCCTGCCCCTGGCCGGTGAGATGCAGATGTTATGTATAGCGTTCTGTCTGTCGGAGGCGCAAAGAAATCGCCAAAGATAATAACCCTTCCTTTTTTACTTTCGGCTAGCAAACAGGAATGTGGGATATAGGGCCAATGTGTGTTGTGGAAAATGGCGGTCTGCTTGAATTAGAACGAACTACGGATGATCATCTGTGTGAATGTACCGTTTTATGCTGATATATTCAGCGTTTCTGATTAGTTAAGTTTTCTTTTAAGGTTTATTTCTTTGCCATCCTCTCTGTAAGGACACTATCCCGAGTGTTGAGAGTTTTTTTAAATCAAGAATAAAAATGGTGGAGTGACCTTAGGAGAAAAGTTGTCAAATTTCTGTTTTTTTTCATTCAGTTTTTCGTGATATAAATATGAGGAAGATAGCTGTTGCTGATGTACTGTGACTTTAAAACTTGTATTCAGTTTCTAAAAATTATTTTTTTGACCGAGTCATTCTCTAATATTTCACGACTTCAGCATAATGGAGGCATTCCTGGAATAAAGGCTGGGAGAAAGTGGAGACTTGGTAAACCAAGACCAATAATGGTAAGAATAATTTTTTGATCCACATTATTCAAACGAGAACCATTTGAGTGTTGCCAAGTTACCATTACGTGATGGATGTGTGAATTACTCTCCAGGTTCAAATTTCCAATCTTGCCCATATTTGTATTTCTCCTAATCTTCACTGAATGATCTCGAATTCTAATATGACCTAAAACCTAAATATGTCTGTGCGTGTGCGTGGTTGAAGTTAAAGATACCACGACCAGCAAAGCTGAACATACCGGTACCCGGGCTCCAGGAACTGCGGCTGATGAATTTATGATCAAGGAACACTTCAAGAAACTACGCAGCACTTAGCGCATTGCCATGTGCACCCAATGTGCTGAAATATTTCTATTTCGCTCAAAAAGCAGTGCTACTTACCACTTCCACTCCACCCTCCTCTTGCACGGAAATCTGATGTTTTTTGAAGTGAAGCTTCCGGCTCAAGTGAGGTGCCTCCACCCTCCACCTTCACTCTTCAGAAATACCAACCACCAGCCAGATACCTGTCGCACCCGGTTAGATAAGAGGCGTTCCACTGACCTCCACTCTTGATCCACCGTCCCATCCACCCCTGCCCTCCGGCACCCTGCAGAAGCACCATCCACCACCCATCTGCCCAGCTCTACCTATCAGTAGTGTCACCCACTACCAGCTACCTACATACAGCCTCTGCAAGGCCTACACCTACAAGAAGCTCAAACAGCAGCCCAAGAACCGAGGATGAAGTCGTATTTAAAAGGCGCAATGGCGAAGCCAGGTTTCCTACTGAAAGACCTCACTCGCCGCCACCCTCAATACACAATCCCACCTCACCCTCGCCCACCTTCACTATCCAGAAGCATTGCCCACCAAGAAACTTACTCTAAAGAAATGCCTCTCTCTATCAACCCATCTACCTGCACTCCTGAAAAGGCCTCTACAGACTGGAACTCAACGCAGTAGAGGGTTGAAAAAACGTTGATGAAATCGCATTCAAAGAAGAACTGGAAAACCAGCTGGCCTCCTGATGCGCCACCTCCAATCCGCACCCCACCTCTTTCACTACCGCCATTTTCCAGTTACTGCGAGTTACTAGTTAATGTCAGTTAATGACACTTTCGACCCTCTTATGTTCACCTTCCCCATCTAGAAAATTTTTGTCTCGTGTGAGAAGCCACGGTTTGTAGTGAAAGCAATAATCAGTGCAAAAGCATTAAAGTAATCAACGAGGGCAACTTCAACTGCTTTCAGAGAATCGTGGCGTCAGCTGTCTGATCGTTCGCAATCTTTTTTGGTACAAATGAACTCAAGATATCTTCATCGCAACCGAACAAGATGGTTCATGGCAAAGATGGATGAATTCGGAAAAAAAAGACTACGAGCTCTGTCACTGCTTGAAACGGCAAAGAGCTTTGTGCACGGTGGCGAACAAAGCGAAGATGCAGCTGTTTCTGACGGCGTGCTGCGTATAGCAGCGATTTATTTTCTTCATGTGGATTTAGCATCCTTAATGGTTCGAGTGGGGTGCTTGTTAAGCCAACTAGCGAACACATTGCAAATTGACAAAATATTGGGCTTGGTAGCACGTACTACTATATTTTTACGCAGATCTTTAGGCAGTAGTAATCACAAGTATTTTTTAATGTTGTGAAGACATCTGAAGTTTTGGAAATAATAGGTGATTGCCATTTTTAAACATTTGCAAAGCGCTTTACAAGTTGTAAAGATTATAAAACTTTATATCAAATATGGTCCGTGTATTTAGAAACCAACCGCTTTCTTTGGGCGTTTCCAAATAACATCTTTGGTTTGCGTTATGCCCGAGAAACAATTATCAAAAGTTGATTGTTAAGAATCAAATTAATAAGAGCAGCTTTGAAGCTTAATGACCAGACGTCCTGGTTTGTCATGTGCTCGCACCGACATGTTTATAAACGCGTGCAGAGCACTTCACGGCCAAGGACGCTGAAATACCGTTTGCTGTTCATAGGCTACACAGATGAATACAATGTTCAAAGGAATTCGTTGTTTGCTTGCGGCATTTATTTTATCCCAAGCTGGCCTTTTGTTTTAGCTCCAGTTCACCCCCTCTATGCCCTGTTAGGCACTGTTGTGCCTTACTTTATTCCAAATTTTGAACCAGAGCATCCATTTTCCTTTGCCTACCAAGTGAACAGCTACACGTCTTATTGCACGACTTACTGTTTGTTCTCTTTGGACAGATCGTGATCAAGGGGTGCCCCGTTGGCTTCAGGTGGGGACAGCAGCAGCAATCGCCACTGCTGCTTGGCTGAACGCAGTCGAGCGAAGCTAACCAGCGCCTCACTGTTACGGAAACAAAGCCTCGCTTACCCGATCCTGTGGTTGCAATACTTCGACTCTCGCTGCGCTCATTCTTCAATGCCAATTTACACATATTTTAATAATTTGCTCCTAGATGTGTCGCGTTCATTCATTGCTAGTATGCGAGCCGGCGAAGCGGCAAAGCTAAGCGGATTTCTGTGAAATAAAATAGCACAAAACGCTCTGCGGAAATCACAATTTTAGAAAACCAAGAACCGAGAACCGTTTGGTCATGTATTTTGCGTCCATGACTAGGCCATACACTGAGGCGAAATCTTGTCAGTGTGACTAACTGCCATTAATATTCAGCTCGAGGTGGCACTGACAGCGGTCATCAAAAAACCGGTTATACTGCTTCAGACGTGACGTTATCTCCTCTTAATGGGGAAGGGGACAGAGAAAAAGTACCTTCGATTGTTCGTACAGGGCAAAATGTCTACAGGGTATCAATGTTTTTTTCTGTAAACTGTTGTGTCAGCAGAAGCGATAAAAAGACAGTAGGACTAACACAGTGAAAGAAGCTACCCTACGTCCGCACGGAAATAGCAAAGCGCAATTATTTCTATGAGGGCGCGACCGCTCCTCTATTTTCCGAAGCCAGTATTATAAAATATGGCACTCTTTTGTTTCTCTTTTGTAGTTGACTGCGTTGAATACGAAAATCTGTTGAAGTAAAATGGGCACTCATTCTGAATCATGAGTGCAGACCTTTACGAGCCTTGAATATTTGCATAACGTCTACTCATTATTACTGTAACGGCACTGAAGTTATTAGACTGGAATTAGACTCGAATGATCGGTAGATTCGAATGATAGGTAGTTTAAATATTTGTGTAAATTGTCTATAGGATGCAAGATTTCGCGGCACTGTAACGTTACAAGACCCACAAGTGGTCACCAACAACTGCAACGTCTACAGTGTAAGGCTAAACCTCATGTAACATTATTCAACAATTGGTTTGTAAACTGCAAGTAAAAAATTAATGGTTTTTGAGATAAGTGAATGCCGTGGTAACTGTCTCACCTTTTGGTGGACGCCTCAACCACGCCTTGAGAGAACAAAAAAAAAAGGGGGGGGGGAGTGAAAGAATAAGGAGAGAAAGAGGTGCCTGATTAATTTCGGCCAACGGGAGATCTTTAACGTGCACTGACATCGCACAGTATACGGGCGCCATTTGCGTTTCATGTCCGTCGAAACTCGGCCGCCGTGGTGGGTTTTAAACCGAGATACTCAGGCTCAGTAGTGAACTACATATAAAGCAATGATAATGGTGCGCAAAATAGGGTAAGTGACTTGAATCGAAAGAGAACTTTTGCTTCTAGCAGCTCATGGGAAACATGATTGTCGAGAGACAACCACGACCGCTCGCCCAAGACGACGAGAACGCTTCTCTAATGCTGTGCAGAGCGAAGGAAAGAAAATGCCGCTTATATTCCGCAATTTCCTGAAGCAAATATACCTTGGCGTAAGCTTCTTTCAGGCGTGGCTTGTACTGCACTGCCGGCTGCATGTGGGTCCACGCTTTCCCTCGGGAAGGGTAACTTCTTAGAATTTTGCGGAAGTTAATGCAAAACTGCGTAAGAGGCCTGTGAGTACTTGTTCTTGAATTTTTTAGTGAATCCTCTGTGCAACTGCTGCTATCCAATTTTCCATACTTCTGCCGGAAAATTGGTCTCTAACACAGCGCTGTGTGCATTGCCACAGCCCTGTATGCTACTCCTCATGCGAAACCTTCATTCCGAGGCATATGTTGATGACAATTATAGAAAAACGCCACTGGTGGCACATGGCTTCGAAAGTGATAACTACGCCAATTTTTCCTCTAAACTGAGATAATCGGCCAGCGGCATGAACCCAAGCTGTACTGCAAATAGGAGCTTCGTTACGTCAAGGTCTAAGGGGCTTCGTTCTAACTGAATATTAGCTCTGGCACTCCCGTGGAAGTCTACCTTCCTGCCAAATAAACATTCAAACACGCTTCATTTCCACAGCGTTATATTGCTACAAACGTATATATAATTATAATTGAATTTTGGAGAAAGGAAATGGTGCAGTATCTGTCTCATATATCGTTGGACACCTGAACCGCGCCGTAAGGGAAGGGATAAAGGAGGGACTGAGAGAAGAAAGGAAAAAAGAAGTGCCGTAGTGGAGGGGTTCGTAATAATTTCGACCACCTGGGTATCTTTAACTTGCTCTGACATCACCAGCACACGGGCGCCTTTGCGGTTTGCCTCCATGAAACCGCAATCACCGCGGTCGGGTTCGAACCCGCGAACTCCGGATCAGTAGCCGAGTGCCCTAACCACTGAGTCACCGCGGTGGTGCTGCTACAAACGTAAGAAATGATTTTTTTTGTGCGCCGTGGTTTGAGCACCTAGCTGTAAGAAGCCATGTGTTACGTGCTACGAACGTAAGAAATAATTTTTTTGTGCGCTGCGGTTTGAGCACCTTGCTCTAAGAAGCCAGCGCTCTACGTATGTATACAGCTTGCGCATTCTGGCAATTTAATATAGTTTTATATTTTCTGCATGTGGAACGTTGTACACTAGAAACACGTCTTCACAGGCTGTGGCGGCATTACAAAGAATTCATAAACGTCATCCCGAATAGGAAGACTGGCTGCTTCAGTGCTGTTGATGCCTCTCTTAGTGACAAACTGTGCGTGACAGGGCTATTTCAAAAACGCTGCGAACGCCGCGCCAGCTGGGGCTCAGATGGCGCAGGCGGCAGCTCTCAGGCTCGAACAGATGGCGACGCGCTACACGCCTGGCGTTGCCAGTTGGCAGCGAAGAAAGTTGCAGAACGTGACTCACGTGCGCTGCCTGCTTGACAGTTCCTGCAAGCCGCTCTTGCTTTCGCGCGAATATATACTAGAGCGCTGCAACAATAACAACCAAAAGCAAACAAACGATACCCTTCATTACATGATGTAGTTCAGAGTTGTTTAATTGCGACATGTGATGCGTTCTTCATGTGAATAGTTCCTTGGTTTTTCTCACTTAAGCTAGCAATCGCTCTACGAACGGCTCGCGATGTTTGCTACATGGAGCATTGCGAGTAGCGACCACATTTCAAGAAAGCGTCGTATGAAGGACATTGTGGGGTCAGCTCATATCCCCAGTCGCTGTATCTTATATTTCTTTTTTCGGCTTCGTTTTCTGTTGTAGGATGTGAACCTTTTTCGTTATGTGTGTGACTTCTCAGAGGAAAACGTAACGAAGCCCGTGATCATGAACGGAAACGGCCTTCTCAGAAAAGAAAGTGAAAATAAGAGAAGGATGTAAGAGAGGGGGCTTTAGAATCGAGAGAGCTCACCAACAGAGAAAACAACGCGGCTTACTCTGGAAACAATGTAACTGAAAAAATTCTGGCTTCTGTGTATATAACGATTCGTGGAGTAGAAATATAACTGCTGCTTCGCAGCACAAATAAATTTATCTCTTATGACAACATGCTGAAGAAGCTTTCAGTAAAGTAATGTTCGAACAATGTTAGTTTGGGTGCAACCGCGCAAATGGACTAAAGACAGGAACAGAAGAAGGTACTTATTGCCGAGCTGTTCCCTCTGCTTTTCTTCCTTTGGCGTTCTTCAACATGAAATCAATAGTTATCAACTAGCCCAGCTCTCCATCTTACTCCTTCGAACTATGTCTTACTTCGCAGATGCTTGCTGTTGGCATTATGCTTCATGTTTCGAGCTCGCTTTTTTTTTGTTACAGGATAATCTGTCTATCGTTTAGGCAAGGTTTGCATGGGTCAGTGAGCGCTAAAGGAAAAGTAAAGTACTGCATCTCTTTGTCTGCTTGATGCAAACTAAGCCATTTGCATTAGAATTATAAAAAATAACACAAGTAGAGTGAGCATAAACGCAGTCATCTCTGACAAAAAATCAGGTTTCCTACCGAATACAGCGGAATCACTATTAATTTTTTAAGGGGAAGGGGCGGGAGGCTTCTTAGCACAGTCGACGGAAGTAAAGATATATTTCCCTTTTTCATCACATTATGCGAGATTTGCCAACTGAGAAAACATATGTCATTGCTTATAGTGGCGCATTTTATACTGCTCCCGCCTGCTCTGCATCAAGTAAGCTGCGCCGCTGGGTAGCAACAAAAGAGAAAACTTGCGTATTTGACCTTTTCCGCTATTTTTGTTCCGGCTCTTACGAAAGTAGTGGTTGGAGTTTTCGGTTTACAGCGAAAATATCTAGAAAAAGTAGTCCGGATTCAATTTTGGAAATTCAATTTTAACTTAAAATGGTCAGTACACTCAAGATGAACGCAATATCTAGGTGACTTTCTTGCAAGTGTTACACTCAGTCAAAAGAAAGACGTAAGTTCGAAATGCAGGGTCGTGATGAAACCGAGCACTTATGGATTAAGTGGCGCTGGTGTGCGTTTTGAGGGATTGCTCCTCTACTTCACAGCGCTATGCAGGCTGCGATGCTTCACCTCGTCGGCAAATGTGTGCTAGCGTGGCGCCATTGACTGCCGTCACTCGCTTTGACGCATTAATCGGTCAGGCAGCTTTTTCACTGCACGGACAAAAAACATGCATAAGCCGGACGAAGAAGAGTCATGTTCTTACTGTTGCGACGGTTAAGCGGCAGTTCAATGGCCCTCGTGAATGGGCAGACCACGTGATGCCCCGACCTCTTGCTGAGTCTAGAGCAGCATCCGAAGAACAACATACGGCAACACATCTTTTACAAATGAACATTTACTGGTGTTTTTGTTTAACGGTTCAATACTTCAACTTGCGTTACTTATTTTCAGTTGCGATAGCATCACTTTCCGCAATTTAGACCCTCTGTAGGCGCCCTTCTGGTAATTAGTGACCGGTCCTGCATTCCCTACAGGTAGTTAGAATGCTCAGGCTTGAAAAAAAGCCAACATAAATAATGAGTTTTGAGTGCACAGGAGTGCCTCGTTATATCCGCAACTGATCCGCAATAAAACTGCAGGTGATGCGCAGAAAATACCGATCACGTATAAAACACCAAAAATTGTGTTTTGAATAAAATCCTGAAAAAAGACTGCCAAATTTTCAAAACTTAAAAATCGAAAGCTTCAGACTCTATTGAAGGAATGGTTTATGGGGGTTTAACGTCCCAAAGCGACACAGGCTATACGGGACACCGTAGTGAAGGGCTCCGGAAATTTCGACCACCTGAGGTTCTTTAACGTTCACTGACATCACACCGCACACGGGCCTCTAGAACTTCGCCTCTATCGAAATTCGACCGCCGCGGCCGGGATCGAACCCGCATCTTTCAGGCCGGCAGCCGAGCGCCATAACCACTAAGCCACCGCGGTGGCTATCGAAGGAATGGCGTTAGTCTATGATTGTAGGTTAGAATGCCTACCGTCGAGCTCACTTTTACTCTTAAATATTAGACAGTATTAAGGGAGGAAACACCTACCTGCAAGGCACGAACCCGAACGACTTTCAGCATGACGCCATTTTCTTGACTGGCAAAAGTAACCCCTAAGTTATTCGTAGCATTTCACTCGCAGAAATACAATTTTATTTTCGGCATTCCTTAAATTAGTTTTGGGCTTTCTTAGTACGTTCTCTTCAAGAACGCTCATTCAGAAGTGACATGCTTTCCTATTGAAAAAAAAAGAAGTCGAGGGGACACTTAAACTGCGCCTTAAGGTTAAGACCTGATAGGGTTCATGGAATTTGTCATTCCCAACATTACATTCATAGGTCCCTGGAAGTCCTCACACCACTCCTTCTGCAGTGGTGCAGCGGCTAAGAGATGCACCACTGCCCAGCGATGGCAGACGCTGCCACCGGTGGGGATCGTTAGATGCAAGTTGCTCTTCATGAGCAACCTCTCGAGATCATTCATTAATTTAACAGACACCTGTCGCAGTGGACACACTGTGATGACGTGGCTTATATGGCCCATCTAAGATGCATCTCCGGCGGGTGGTCACTGGAGCCGCCCTACGCCATCTAATTTGTTGCTCAAAACGCCGACAACACAAATGGGGGATTTTGTGGGTAACGGGCCGTTTCACGCTATGGCGTCAAAATGCGAGAGAAGCGGCGCTTTGAAAAATACGAACCGCTATTGCGTCGTCTTGTCGTTCTTGCCAATTTTTCCGGACTATTCCGAATTCGCCTGGTATTGAGAGAGAACTGACGCTCTTACGACGACGTGCACTGTAAAACATCCGTTTTTGCCATAAGGCCAGGTACAAAACACAACAAAAAAAATCTTTCTTAACGACCAAACTTTTTGTTGTATTTTTCAATTCATTTATCCCTAACGATGGTTAGGAAATTGATGTAACGTTACATGGACTAACCGGAATATTGGTTAAAGAAGTAATTAACTCGAAAAGTGGTAGAGGTTTAACGCAGTTAAACTGAGTAGACGTGCGAAAGCAGGCGTCCATGCTTCAATTGGAGGAGGTACTTCAGCTACGCCCTAATTAAGGGTGTGAAGTGACACCTTTAGCGGATTAATGTCCATATACTTCCTTCAATATGCAGGATTGGTCATTCTCTACTTAACATTTATAGACGGCGACGAGTCCTCACAATACTAACAGCGCAATGGCACAGAAGTTAAGATGCAGGTGGCTGTTTCTATCACAGCCACCGGTTCGGACTTTACGTTCCACGTTTCCTTTCCTGAGCAATCGCCCACGCAGCTGGCCCAACGCTCGTCTTGAGTTACTCGAGCTTACCCGAATTACTACCCGAGCTTACCCGGGTAAGCTCTGGTTGCTTGGCAATGACCCAAGATCGTACGTACGGCGACTAGATGCATGTCCGTTTTGCTGAGGGTATGGGTTCTTCCGCACTAAAATTCAGCACTTATTGAAGGCTAACTTCTTTGCCTCTTGCCCGAATTGTATATATAGTCGAATGGTGCATACTATTCTTGTCTAGTGGTGGAAAGCATAACATTTAGGGTTGGCTTGTGGTTTAAGGTTTCCCCAGAGGGGTTCTCGAGGAGAAACAGGGCTTCTATTTCCTAACAAAAATTATTTTAGTGGTTTAGCGTTCACCTCGTGCCCATCTCATTAACGGTGCCCTGCTATGTTAGTCGTCTGGCATTTTTTGGCGCTAGAAAAATTCTCCTAAGCTTGTACTACATGATCCGTGAATATTTTCAGCAGGATCATTCAAACAAGGTGAAGATATATTCCAGGTGTCTTTAACGACACCGACTTTTGCTCCCAGAAGACAGACGACGCTTTGTCAAAGAGATCCTTGCTGGGAAAACACTGCACGAGGTCACGGAACGCCGCGTCCATGAGAAACACCGGCACGCATGGGGCCACACAAAAGCTCAATCTTATCAACTAATTCGGACTAGTTGATGTGTGCGGCTTAATTTTCAGGTAAGCATGCAAGCAGAAAGGTGAAAAACTGAACGCAAATTTTCCAATAAACGATGGCATGTTGAGATGGGATGGGATGTTGAGTGCTGTCATCTGCTCAAGATTCCTCTGAAGTCGCAACTGAATTTAAGGGCACACGAGAGAAGCGTGCATTTTTGAACGAAGGAATGCATCTTGGAATTGGCCTGTCAGTTTTGGTTGGCGTTACATTTGTGCCCGAATTTGAGAGCTCTAGATGAAAAAATCCGGATCGAAGGTAGGTGAAAAACAGGAGGCATCCTTGTCTTTAAAAGGGTAAACAATCAACACGTGCCGACATATAAGCAATCCGTGGCAATGAAAAACTTGCAAAAAAGATGGCTCGAAATATTATATGGGTTTCAATGCGAGCCCATGTAAGAAAGGCAATAGGAATGAGCGCTAATTCGCCACCACTCGTAAGCGAGAGCATTTTGAATGCATTTCTTCAGCAATTGCAGCTAGTGATTTGTTCGAAGTTTTTCATTATATTAGTTGCCACTGAGAAGATGTGAAGGCTCCACTAGATTGTCCAGCATAGTCGAAAATGAAAGGTCAGTCGGCGTAAGCGCTGTCTCAAGCATGCAGCTGAGAATTTGAGCATAGTGGCTTAAGTGTGTTACTCAGTGGTTATCGAATTAGGGAACTTTAAAGCTACGAGAACGTTTTATGTTCCTTCAGAGTTTAGAATACCTTAGATGTGTTTTCATACATTGGTTTTCATACAAACTGATATAAAAGAAGATGGAAGATGCCATGCTATCATAACTTTCAGTATAGTGATGTTGGTCCTGCTGTTCCAATTATTTGATGTTGATTTGCATAGATAAAAAATAATTCCACATGTAATCTTTGCTTTCTGCTTGCCTGTGCAGGGACGTGAAGGGCAGTACGAGAGTTTACGCTCACATTTCTTCAACCGGTCCAAAGAGGTTTGGACTCTCTAGTGGTTTTAGCATGACATGACACTATGCAGCTGTTCAGCATTCGAAGAGACAGAAAATGCAATGTATATAGAAACTGAGAGAACAGTTTTTCACTTTCATCTGAGAGAGAGGACTATTGTTGGAATCATGCATCTCTGACATCTGAGTCTTTAGGTCAGCAGAACTGCATTTTCAGAAGCAATACAGTCGCATCTCACTAAGAAAAACCTCAAATATTAAATATAGGAAACGGTCGTTTTCTTCTATTCAATCGAAGACGCCGGTTTTAACGAACGAAAGGCATATTTATTTCCTCCGATAATTGTCACAACGCTTTTTTTAGCCCCCACATCGATGAGAGACGACACCTAGATGGTTTTAGGCATTCTCTCATAACTCATCCGTGTTTTCGGAACGTTTTGTCTCTGCGACACCTGATAGATCTAGAGTCGAAAAAAGGGCCTCAGTAGGAGTCTGACTCTTCCGAAAGAAGAAAATTCCAGAGTGGTGTCACTACAGCATATGCTAAGCTGCCATATTTTTTGCTGTCGAACAACTGTCTTGAGACGCGTTTTCAAATTTTTGTACTTTCGCTTTTAAGAAAAAAACCTCGATGAATGTGCCTGGATGACATAGAAGTCCTTGTCCATACTGTCGGCACCAAAAAACTGAAGTGAATACCTTCATACTGGTGTTAAGGCGGCCCTATTCGATCCGGTCGTTGAACGTATTTCCGTATGAAGGGCAAGCTATTGTCTTTAGCTTGCGTGGATTGCCTCTCTTGACTGAAGAATACAGATGCGCAACATAACAATGACCGCACGAGAGATATAGCATTTCTCCGTAAGACTCGCAGAGGGGTCTTTCAGATGTATGGGTGGTAGTTTTTTTTGTTCTTTAGTACCATGGAAAATATTTAATAACTGAGCGCAATAGTGAAGCTTGCCAAGTACGGACAACATGGGGACCCTTAGTGCGGTCGGGCTGGTGGTATCTGGTGAGTCGAATAATGATTCTACTTGCAATAACCTTTAAATGATGTTTACATACGCAGACACCTCCCTTTGGGGCACGGAGCAGAACATGATTGCTCAGTGAAAAACTTTCTAATTTTCTGGAAAATCGATTCCGAACACCAGGGTCATAGCAGAGACTAAAAACCAGGATTGCTGCCTTTAAGCTAGAAGTTACACTTTCATTCCGGTGGGTAGCCAACCGGAACCCCTTTCTGGTTAACATCCCTGCCTTTCCCTCCTCCTCTTTATCTATCTATCACTTTCATTAAGACCAATAAGTTATCTTACAAGGCAACATTGAACAGTGGTGCCTAAGCAGGAGACGAATTAGCTAAGCGTTGGGTGTGGATGGCAGAATGAGAAACCTCTAGGAGCCGCTGTATTTTCAGCTGGTAGCTTCTGATGCGATATGCTCCATGAAACAACGTCTGTTTGTGTTGACAAACGGTGGACGTGTCTTACAGTGATCAAAATAGCTTTGCATCACACTGTATACGCTGTCGTGATTCCATTACAGGCACTGGCGCTAATAAAACAAACCTGAGAATTACCAGCGATAATTTAACTTTGTTAAGTTTAAAGTAATGTCTGCACTAAAATTTTTTGACGCGATTCACGTGTAAGAACAATGTTAAGCTTACAGTTCTTTCGATGGCGTGAGGAGGCTCACGCAGCCCCTACGTAAGTTACCGTTTCACTAATATGTTCTGATAACAACAGGTGTACCAAACAGTTGCTGTGAAATCTCAATGTGCCTTCTCGATAGTTGTTGTACAGTACCGAGAACTGAAATAAAAGTGAAACCCGTGCATATAGGTTTCTACTGCTTTGTCGTCACTTAACTTACTGATCAGAGAAGCAGAAATATTCCGGAAGCTGTGGCAGACGTGGGTGAAAAATTGCGGAAGGGGAGTGAAAAACGTTGTTCTGTGAAGTGAAATTATTTTCTTTCTTGCCAGCTGATAACTTTGAAACGTTAGAACTTGGATTTTGCATGGTTCAGGGTGAGGCAGCAATTTGCGTTTTATATTTTAACGCGGTTCGCTTGCAAGCGTCAGGAAGCATTCATTTCCAAAAAAAAATGCGTTCTTAAAACGGTAAAAAGGGGTAATGAAAATACGAATTCTTTATAAAACTCTAAAATCATAAATGATAAAGCAGCAGGGAATAGATAACTGCCTACGTTCTAATCATATTTGCAGTCACAGCTCCCAGAACAAGAAGAAAACGATGTAACATTGTTAGTGATATAACAGACTTGAGGAGAAGAAGAAGAAGAAGAAGACCGCATGCCAGAGATAGAATACGATACATTTTCGGTAGTAACACATTAACTGCCACGGGAGATTAGAGTACATTTCACATCGGTATTGACCATTGTGGGCGAAGAAAGCACTCTGCGGTACATTTTCGGCAGTAACACATTAATGGCCACGAAAGATCTGTGTACATTTCACATCGGTATTGATAATTGTGGGCGAAAAAAGCACTCTACGGAAATCTGCATCGGATTTACAAATTTTCCGACGCTACTTATGACTTGCAAAACGCTATTACCGACACTGTGACGAGGATATTTTTAACATCGGCATGCATACCCTATACAGCACTGAGAAGCAGACTGGAGGTACGGCACTGGTGCATACATCCTGTAGCATTACCACATTATCGACATGAATCGAACTCCTCGTAGCAACTGCATCAGAAATCATTCGCGTACCGTCTGTAGGTGAACCGAAATTTTGGCCATGCCAAGCTTTCCTGGGAACTGGCAACTGCAGTCATCAGTTGACCTCCAGTAGTAAATACCGCGAAACCTAGTCGGAATATCTTAAAGTGCTAATTTAGAGAAAAATATAGAGTTCCGAGAGATACTGCAGGAACATGGTTATTATCATGGGGGACTGTTCCCTTTTGCTGCAATATCTAACCTATACAATGCATCCTGCACCCACATAAACTATTTCAGACAGTCGCAGAAAATCAATCATACGTACCCAAGAATCAAAATTTCCGCTCGAATTTTTACTGTTCAGCGAGAGTGTTGTGGCAGCCGCGCTAGCTAGAACCGTTACGGCAGATTTCCTGGGCGTCAAACTGCGCTTTGTACAATATCTGAAAAACACCCATATTCACATTGACGGGCAGTTAGAAAACAATTTAAGAGCACGACATGTCATCAACGAGTAATTGGTGATCAGCTTATCATATATATTCACACAATATTTATCCGCAATAAGAGGAAACTTTGCAATTAAACTTTATACACGTTTACAGCCATCATCCTGACGGTTCTACTGGGTGAAACGCTTGGACAAAGGGTAAGCCTTCTTGTTCTATTTAAGAACGTGTAAACTTGCTAAGAGAGACACTGCCGCGAATTCGAGACACGCGTACCCTTGAGATCACACTTCAATGGAACACCAGAGAGATTTAGGTAGTTTGGAAAGGTACACCTGTTGGTGCAGTGTTAATCGCGTCAGCGCATTCTGCTGAAGTGATGACAAAGCTTCATATGTCATTTAATGTTAATTGGTGGCCTTAATAAGGAGTAACTTATTCACCTTCATGTACAGGACTTGCACTAAAGTATTTTTACTAACCAGCACTAAGAGTCACGTGCGCTCTGTCTTGTATATACGAAGACAAAACTGCTCTAGCGCACGGTTCGCCTATCTATTCGCAATGAAGCAGTTTTTCAAGTATCTGATCGCACTACGGCACTTTTGCGGATAACTGTCGTGGTGGCTCATTGGCTTTGGTGTTGTGCTCTTGGTAAAAACATCTCAGGCAGAATTCGCGGCAGCGGCGGCCAAATTTTGATGGACGTGAAATGCAGGAACGGCGTAAAACATGCGCAATACCAATACACATAAATATATACATTGATTGAATAACTGATTAAAAAACACTTCTGAATGCGGATGAATTTCAAGCAAAAAATCACTTGTGTTGTTAGTACGGTCTGAAGCAACTTATATTCAGCAAAAACAACAGGACAAAAGCAATTATAGTAGGATACAACTTGCAAAAAACAGCAGTTGTTAACACTGGGCCACGGTCCGCGGCATACTGTATTACTCCACTAGCCAGTCACAAAAGTGAACGAAATCAACTTTTCAATATTTGACTTTATTAAACAAGCCAGCTATCAAAATTCTAGAGCTTATAACTTTTTTTCACATGGTTAGCTTCTTGTTTAGGTGACAAGAGAAGTTTTAACAACGGCCTACATTTTTGTCGTGGAGGAATTCTGTGCGCCGGTCCTGAATGTGGGCGGAGCTTCACTGCAGACTTAAGTTGTATCCAACTATAGCACACAAAAGGACAGACATTAAAATCAGCCCCCCCCCCCCCCCCCCCCCCCACACACACACACTAGAAAAACTGCTCCGGAAATAAAGCTCAGCCTTAGAGCATGACGCGTTAGCGTAGTGGGTCAATTCCCATATATGCAGCAAGTCATTCTTTACTTTACATTCATAGATACCTAGGAGATCTCATGCCTCTGCTGGCGCAGTGGTGCAGCCGTTAAGCGATGCGGCACTGACATACAAGTGAGAGGTGCTCCCAGAGGTGGGCTTTGTGCGGCCTAGATTGCTCTTCTCGAGCAAGCAATCATTAATTTAACCTGCCACGGTGGTCAGTTTGCCCACTATCTGCTGGGCAAACTGCGATGACGCCTCAAGATCACGTGACCAAGGTTTCCTACCTGCCTCCCAGGCAACTCTCTGGGGCAAACCTGTCAAATCCATGCTCGTGATTTTTCGCTCACAACGTCGAAACCGACAACTCCGACATCGGATTTCCGGTTGGACGGGGTCTTCAAAGCTATCGCGTTAAACGTGATAGGTTTTTTAACCCAGCTAACAGAGTACGAGTGCGATGGCATGTGTTTAGAGTTGCTGACTCACGGTTTTGCTTTGCCGGGTCATCGGCACGGCTGGCGGCGATATTATACTCAGGTTAAGCTGTGATCGAGGTTAAGCTAAGCTGATATGTTAGTGCCACAGAGGAAAGTTGATGAAGACGACGATGTGCTTTGCACAGCGAGAGAATGTGCTGCAGTTTATGACGAAGTGTGATGGGCTGTGGTGATAGCATACAGTGCCCTCGATTGTGCAGTGGCCCGCCAAGCTGATTTGTTCGCGCCTCCGCAGGTTCAAAACCCAGTTGCGGCAAGATTTTATGTTTTCATGGGCTAGATTTTGCAAGGCTCTTCAAGGTTAAGCTTCAGAGAAACTCGCTGAGCAGGTTAGCTTTCGTTAAGTACTGCTTTTGCACTTAAAAAAGACAAATGTAGATTAGCTCAGCTAATCCAGGATATACAAAGCGAAAGCTGTCGGCGTTCACTGTGTTCCTTGGCGTTGGCGTTGACAACGTTCTAGACGGCGATGGCTTTGAGGAAAGGAAAGGCGTATAACTGGCTCCCTGGATATGCGGAGGCCTCATTCGTGTTTTGGTACATGTGGCGGTGGTGAGAGAGCGAGATGTGGCCAGTATGCATTAACGCTGCATGCCACCTCCCAGGGTGGTAGGGAGGGCGCGCTTCCTATCCAGTGTGCGAAACGCAATCAAAGCAGGCTTTTGCAGTTGAACACTAAGCCGCGTATATGGAAGCGAGATTGAGGTCTCCACTGAGCCACGGAGCTAGTTTGCGCCTTTTTTTGCGTGAAAATGAACGTCCCTTGCAAAGTTGTCAAAGCCAAAGAACTTCATGAACGCCGCCAGCTCACTTCTTTTGTTTGGTTTTTGCGGAAAGGAAATGGCACAGTGACCGCCTCACATATCTCGGTCGACACCCGAGCCGCACCGTAAAGGAAGAGATAAAGGAGGGAGGGAAAGAAGAAATAGAGTGGGGAATACCTGTGGCTCAGTGCTACTATTGGCGTATGCGCAGTAGCCAATAGGGAGCGAGAGAGAGAGAAAGAGTTGGCGGCGGCCACCTGCGCCGTGTGTCACGTCCCTCGTGCTCCGACATACGCCGGGTCGCGCGAAGCGCGCTGTTGACTAGCGTAGTGAAGCTTTTCGCTTCAAAAAAAATAAACGCAGTCTGAACACGGCAGCGGCCACAAGCAGCTTGGCCGCGCTTCGTGTTTTTCACCTTCATTTCCCAGGGCCACAACTGGCGCGCCCTTCATGGTGCGTCACTGTTTGTTTGCTATATCATCAGTAAAGATCAATTTTTTTTAGTTTTTCTCGCAGAGACAGACCGACGCATTGATGCGAAAAAATTGTGCTTCGAAATCTTATTTCCACTCGACTCTTGCTCATAAAGTATTTGCCGAAAATTGAGGGGTGGTTAACGTTTTGAAGTGAAGCGTGGTGTAACATGGCCTCTGCGATCCGCGTATAAAAGTTGTAGACACGCGCATTACACATAGGAAATGTACCGGTGGTGGCGTCAGTTGTACCTAGTTTTAACACTGTAGCGTTAAGGCCCTGTTGAGCATAAAAACCCGGCGTGGTTGTCGCCGTATTCGAGGGCGTGAGCGCAAAATCCCAAGAGAACAACCTCTACACGTGACCATGTGACGGCATCACAACCTGCCCACCGGATTGTGAGCAAACTGACCACCGTCGAACGTGGCCGGTAAGTTAATGATTGGTCGCGATAATTTGCTCACGAAGAGCAATGTGCGTTTCACAAGAACTACCGGTGGCAGCAACTGTCACAGCAGGACAGTGGCACATCTCTTAATCGGTCCACCACTGTGGCAGGAGTGGTATGAGGACTCCCAGTGATCTAAGTCCGCATATATGGGCATTAACTCATTAATGCTATCGTGTCATTCCCTCAAGGCGGAGCCTAAGTATGCCTTCTAGATTTTTAATCGTTTCTAGCTTGTGAAAGCTCACGTTTTGAGGAAGGAGATATATTTGTGACTAGAACGTCGTTCTCAAAAAGTGCAAACTAAGTTCTTTTTGCCCACAGTGTCTTTTTATAGCTTTAGATATATTCACGGTGTTCATTATGAGCGAATGTGTGTCGATGCTTGAGCGATATAAAATTAGTTTCGGATCGCAGCGAAACTGGATAAGTAAAATGCAGATTTGAGCTGGTTGGTGCATGTTGTAAGGAAAAGTGGCGCGGTGAATTGGATACTGGCAGTATTCGTTGCACACCATCTATTACCGCTGCAATTGGAAAGCTTGGCAGTTCTGCAGCTATGCAGTTCAATTTTAGCTGTGCCGTCAATGTGACCATCAATCTTTGCTTCGCCTTTTTCGCTCATTTAACATTAGTGTCTCACACCGACTCCATATTCTCTTTTCCCGGCCACTGACCAACATCAGGGGTTGGCCCCTCCTCGCTATCCACCACCTGGTTCCCCGCCACAACATTTGGGGCCTTCATGGATAGGCCCACTATACGCTCCGCTCCTACCACCTGAAGGCGCGGCCCCTCCTGACTTTCCACCACCTATTAAGCCAAGGCAGCCGCTATACGCCCCGCTAGTACCACCGGAGGGCTTGACCCCTCCTCGCCAACCACCTGGCCGTCCACCACCTTACAATCCAAACAAAAAGTGGCTTGCGCCGATACGGACACAGCCAAAACAGCTACTATACGCACCGCTGCTACTACCAGAAGCACTGGCCCCTCTTCCCGTTCCGCCCCCTGGCAAGAAGCCAAGCCAGCCGTTATACGCTCCGCTAGTACAACCGGAGGGCTTGAACCCTCCTCGCCAACCGCCTGGCCGTCCACCACCTTACAATCCAAACAGAAAGCGGCTTGGGCCGATACGGACACAGCGATACGCACCGCTAATACCAATAGAGGGCTTAGCCCCTCCTCGCTTCCCGCCATCTGTTAAGCCAAGCCAGCCCCTTTATGCTCCGCTGCTACCACCGGAGGGCTTGGCCCCTCCTCGCTACCCACCACCTGGTTCCCCGCCTAAACGTTTGGCGCCGACGTGGACAACTCCAAGCCAGCCACTGTACGCTCCACTCATACCAGCTGAGTCCCCAAGAAAGGTCTCTTTCCCCTTGCCGGTCATCGATCTCCAGCTGGCAACGGTGAGTGACCGGTAATGAGGGACGTGTGCACAATGAACAGAACCAAGAGAACATAGGGATCATATCAAACGTTTCGGCTTGTCGGCTTTCCCGGTGAATAACTGAGACAAAGAGAGCCCATTCAAGTTATCTACAAGTGAAAGGGTGCCGACTAATTTATTTCCCTGTGTTCCCGTGGCCTTTTTTCCCCTCAATTCTGTCCCCTTCTTTTGCGCTGTTACCCCCAGGAATGCATTACCAACTCGCCCGTTTAGAAATCGTAATTATTACCACTTGAAAAAGTTCCCACCAACAATTTGAAAATGACCCAAAGGTACGCATGAAGGCTATTCTCACCAGAGACGGGGCGATGGTCGTAAGTTTTTCTGTCTCGACTGGACTAGATTGAGAAAAACAGGAAATAAAATCAGGCGTTCACATAAAGAGTTTTACCTGCTAACGTAAAATATTGTGGAGCTCCTTCTTTCAGCTATACGATAAAACGAGATAGCAGTTTAGCTTGCAATATTTAGAAACTTAATTGGTGATCGCAGCTTGATTGCATTTATTATTCAGGATATGACTAAGACGTTTCCGCAATAAGTTCGGTTTGTAGTGGTGCTTGTTAGTGATTTCAGGTGGAACGCATTACTCATGTCAAAATTTAAGTATCACGTAATGTTTTAAAGTGAATCAAAGTGTTCTAAAAGTTACGTAGATGAACTCTAAAGAGCATTTTGATCGAGGGGAGGCGCTTGTCCCGTTCGTCTCTGTCCCTTGTGTTTTTTGTCGCGCTACAAGCACCCCCTCGAGCAAAATGAACCAACTCGCCCAGTAAAATGTTTTATTGAGCATTTTGATACGTGTCAACTGGCTAGGTGAAAACCGGGCTTACAATAAAGATTGTTTCCAAACCATTATCAGTTTTTTGTTCTTGCAATAATTATATTTGTCAAATTTTGACATCTCCTATGTACCCACTTTGTGGATTCGCAGTTCACAATCAATCCACTGCAAAAGTTCCGTGCCGTTAGTCTTAAATGGACCTGGCAGAGTGGCCCCTGAGGGTACATTTTCCTTTCTCACAGTAAATATCCCGTAAACATGAAAAATTAGATATGAAGCGTAACCTAGGTGTTAATCCTTAAATAGAAAACTACAATTTTATGCTTTCTTGCCAATGTATTAATACCTTTTTGCGATAAGTAAGCGCGGAGAAAATAACTGCGCTCTTCGTGGCGCTCTTTGCTCCTCTCGTCCCAGGTTTTTCGTACACAGCTCAAGAATTTAAATCCAGTCAGACAGTTTTAGAATATTGGAAGAAAGGATAGTGTCGGTGCGGTATATGAGGAGATTTTATACCTGGTTTCAGGGTGCCAAACAGCTTCAGCGTGCTGTCCAATACTCTAATAAGAGGGCATAAGGCAAACCTCTTCACAACAAGTGAAAAAACAGTTGTGAAACACATCTGTGTACATAATAGGATTATATAGGGAATTTATTAAAGCAATGAAATGATTTAAGGAATGACGGAAATTAAAGTAGATGCTTATCTGTGAATTAAACGTGAGATAAATATTCGGACATTTTGAATTCACTGTGTCGGAAATCGATATTTTTTACGTGTGAACAATGCCAAAGTATTGCAATTACATTCCAGTCCTATTCGAAATCTCTGTCAAGTCTGTTATATTCTTTCGAAGTAAGTGCAGTTGTGTGTAGTAACACTGGTTATTACTGGTTACCATTTCGTATTTTCCCGCGTTTGATGACGTCACGACGTTTAGACCAATCGAGAGTTTTGTAATGACGCGGATTTTTGGGCAACAGCCTATTTACTGTAGGCGAGTGGCCGCCAATGTGGCTAATTTAGAAGTAATATAAGTTTCTTCACTTTGAAGCAGAGGCACAGCTTTACAGTCCGCTGGAAGCATATTATTCAAGAAGGTGTATTTACAGAGCATCAGTGCATTTCTCAACCTTGCCTTCTCATAAAAATTCAATGCCACCTTCTTTCAGCCTGAAGAGATCTAAGCCTTGCCTCGGTGAGTATCTCTCTTCATAATGTGCGCACAGCGGAATTTGAGCCAGAAAAATAGTGTTCTTGAACGAAACTAAATGAACGAGGTGCGCAAAGCTGTAGCACTTAGTACGCCTATTGTGTGAAATTATCAAATTACAAAGTTGTAAAAATATTAACGGCGACTCTTTTCGTGCGAGTTTAGTTACCTGTGCTGCAGTATGCGCTACCGCCAGACTGCCCCTTTTTAAATTAGACTTGAATTACTTCCCGCGTGTGAGGTTTCCAGACATCTGCGCTTATTTGGTTACCAAGCAGCAATATGAAATGAGAAACAGCGAGGGTGGAACGCTGGACATAAAGCGCCCAGTTAAATGTGTGATCAGAAGAGGACAGTCAGTGAGTATAGGCGGTAGGGCTCTCTAGAGCACTGGCATTAGAAGTCGCAATCAGCCACGCGCAGGAGTATTTTTGTAAACATCCAGTACACAGTTACTCAAAGCGAAGTGACACTAGGTAAAGCCACCCCATAAAGCCACACAAATTGAAGTCACTGCATCAATGTGATAGCTGTGCATATAGAAAGCGCGGCGAGTATAGAGGCCGGCCGACACAGAAGGAGAAGCTGCCAGTGGGAAGGAGTTATTGTATACGAGAGGTTTGAAGAATAAATACGGTGTGAACGAGAGACACTGGCCAGTGAAAGTAACGGAGAGAAGTTTGAGAGGTGAAACCATACAAAGACACTCGAAAGCGGACAGCACCGCAACATCATGTGGAACAAAAAAGCCAGCAGAGGAAGACGGCTTGTGAAAGAGGTGCTACGAGTTGGATTTCGCCTAAAATGACAGGACAATCATTCACATGCGCTCCAGCTAGTCTTGCTGCCCTATAAGGCGGATTATAACATAGGAAAAGCCAATGCAGTTGCTTCAGCTTAAGGGCTATTGCGTGCACACTTGTGAAAAATTTGTGCTAAATATGCTTCCATTTCTTGCTTGTCTTCATGTTTCAGAGTAAGGGGCGGCGTGTTGAAGGAGGCAGTGTGACAGCGTCGATGTCGGAGGCAGAATCCTGGCTTTATCACGCCATGCCGGACAAGCAACTGTACGCAAAGTATTAGTGGATTTGGGTACTTGTGCTGCAATAAATACGCCCGTTTTCTGTATCTTCAAGTTGTAAGTTTGAGCGCCACCCTGGCTCCAGAGGCTAAAAGCCGGAAAAATTGGGTCACTAACAGGATAATGAAAGAATAAAACAGCACAGCTTTTGACTGGTGAAGAGCTTAGGAAATTATGACCCCGAGTGAACAGTCACTTTCTACCGCCCCTGGCACCACGCTCAGGACGGATCTATCCGTGCCACAGATGTGACAAGGTTCAGTGCCTGATCTGAACAAGACCCTTCTCCAATTTCAATCTTGGGTGTCACCAGTTCGCCCGACACCCCTCACTTCGGCCTCGGCAATGAAAACACGTTGGAGGCACTACCACAGCGTTGAATGTCTGGAGAATTTTTTACATAAATTGTTCCCCAATTCTCAAGGTTTCCGAGAAATATACACACGCATTTTCTCTCACCCATCACATTTTATGAGCCATGCACTGACACACCAGTTGGTATGAGTCAGAACAGCTGGAAAAAATTTGTAAATAAAGTAGGCCGAAATCAAAATGGTTCAAAAATTTAAATAAAGAGACAAATACAAGAGGAAAATATTGACAAAACAAGTAGGCAGAAAAGTATCACGAGCACATGTGCCGCGGCTGGGGCGCAAAAACTTGGCGACGCATGCAATTCATTTCGATTGGCCTCTGAATGGTGTGGTTTTTCGCGTATGAAAGAGTGCTGGCCTATATCTTGCAGCATGACGATTATCAACACCTGATCTGTTTGGTCCCTGTAGAGGTGAAAAATACGACTGCCTGAATTCGTAGATTCGTGGCTAATGTTTCCAGTTTTCTTGTGCTCTGTCGACGCATATAAGAGAAATGCGCATTTTACTGCCGTGAATTTTCCACGCCCTTGAATATTTATAAAACAGTAGCATGGATAACAAAACAACGAAATGAAATCAGATATTCCAAACGCCGCTGATCGAGAACGAAAATTAAGAGAGAAAAGCCTCTATTATTCTGGCCCTATTTTCAACCAGTCTTCAATTTTGAAAGGCACGTTAAGAATTAGTACGCGTTAAAAAACAAACTTCAACACACGTGGTATTATAAGCAAAGCCATAATTGACATCATAGATGCTATTTGGCTGTTAAAACCTGTGGCGAAAGAGCATGAGAAGAAATTCAGTTATAATTTATTTACAGCATTGGCAAAGTGTACGAGCGCGAGTTTTGCGTTGCTAATATCTAAGTACCGACGCTCAAGAGTTTGTGCCGGTTCTCCAAGTGCGGCTATGGGCATTTGCAATTTTCCCGAACCAAGACGCATCTAGTCACAGCGCTGCAACGCATTGGAAGGAGAGTCGCCCGGAGGAAGAGAAGGCTATCTTAGAAAAGGAGCAGTAGCTACAAGCAGGTAGAATCACGCGCTATATTTGTTAAAAAAAAGAAAAAAAAGTCAAGCGGCCCCGACGCGTGGTGTGCTTTATTCTCCATGGATGGGTCTTCTTCATTTATGTTTAAAAATAAAAGAAAATCGATGTTAACCTATTTTTTTTTACCATTAACATCATTATCGTATACATAGAAGATTTTATTCAATTCACATTACTAAATATAATATATTTTAATATTTTTACGTTTTCTTTGTCGTATATTTATATGTATAGTACAATAAATGATGCTGTCAAATATCGTTATTTTGTAAGACCCCGCCAACGAGTATGTGTCGATACACAGCATATCGTCACGGGAGTGAAATGTGCCTCCAGTACATCGCCGTTCGTTCTAACTTTATCCACTCTGATGGACTCCTCCTTCATGTGCAAATGGTAAAAAATGCATTTGAGCACTTTGTATTAGTTCGCATCGTTTCCCCTAATGGTACCGCTGTTATTAAAAGAACCTTACTTGATGTGTGACTCGGATGAGAGACGAACATTTGCCATGGCTTTGGTTTCTTAGAATATATATATATATATATATATATATATATATATATATATATATATATATATATATATATATATATATATATGTACTTTTTGCAGTTCCTGGCCACTTTGTGCACCGCACCACATTCAGCACCGCCTCACTATACGATATGAGTAGTCGGACTTCTTTTTGATGACTACGAAGCCACAACCAGTACACATTTAAAACAGGCAGGAAGAATACTCAGAGAAAATAGCCTCCTGCTAACGAACTTGCCGACAATTTTGAATGTCAGATTTTCCAGACCCAGCGGGCCTGCCTAAAATGGCGTACAAGTGGTAAAGCTGCCGCAGCGCAGGGTAGACACTGAAAAAGATGAGTTCGGTCTCAGCCTTCCCAACTGTGGGATGTATAATGCACAAAGTGGCCAGATTTCTCGATGTGTCCTGTATCGCTGACCTGGACGTGTCTTGATCGTTCTGCAAACATTTTTAAGCCTGGTCTTCATTAAGGAGCCTGGCTCCAGTTAGGAATGAAGACAGATCGTTGGCATCCTCTATAATCAAGGGTGGACATTCAAGGCGTAATCCAAGACGTCGCAGCGTCAAGGTGGTGCACTTTTCGCACAAAAGATGGCGGAGGTTTTTGGTGCCATAGGAAACACTTCCGCAAGACAACTAGGTGGTTCAATCATACCATCCGTACGTATAGGGTTGGTACACTGACGGAATCGGAGAATCACCTCGCGGCGCAGACGAGCAGCCTCTGCATGTTCCCTGGCATGCCCCGCCGAAGAAACTATCAGCCGAACCGCCTGACCCTACCAAACATTCAAGTGTCGGTGCGTCAATCCGTCATACTTCGAGGGCCATCGGTGCTCCTGGCCTACACACAATGATTTCAGAAGATAGATATAATCTCGTGGGGCCAGCTTGCATACCCTTTGTTTATTAACTGGTGTGTTCTGTTTGTTTTTTTGTAAGAAAGGCGGATGTAACGGGCTACTACCCTACCAACCCCGCCCGCAAGCACGGCTATAACTGCGCCTCTATGTTGTCCATAACACATTGTTGGGGCCACCATTGTGCTAATCACATTTGGTACAGCCGCTACGTGTCTCTTAACAAAAGCCTCGCTGTACAGAGAGGGCACAGTAGGAAGATGCATGCGGGGGGCAGCCGCGTTATTACCGAAGCGAGGGGTGGATGCGGTGGAAGAGATCGGTCGCAAGCGCAAGCAGGTTGAATCTAGCCATGACAATCAGAGCAGCGGAAAGCCGCCAATCGGAGAGCGCCGCAGCCTGGCGAAAGGAGAGCTGCCGCGGCCGAGAGGTTGAGAGGAGAAGTGCAGGCTAAACCAAGGCACAGTGATTAGCATGTAGACAGCATAACGCTAGAGCAATAGATATAATGCACTAGAAATCACGCCAGGAATAGCACAAAGGCTGTGCGCGCTCCCGCCCAGAATAATAATAATAATAATAATAATAATAATAATAATAATAATAATAATAATAATAATAATAATAATAATAATAATAATAATAATAATAATAATAATAATAATAATAATAATAATAATAATAATAATAATTGGTTTTTGCGGAAAGGAAACTGCGCAGTATCGGCCTCATAAATCGACGGACACCTGAACCGCGCCGTAAGGGAGGGGATACAGGAGGGAGCGAAAGAAGAATGGAAGAAAGAGGTGCCGTAGTGGAGGGCTCCCGAATAATATAGACCACCTGGGGATCTTTAACGTGCACGTATATCGCACAGCAGAAGAGCGCCTTAACGTTTTGCCTCCATAAAAACGCAGCCGCCGCGGTCGGGTTCGAACTCGGGAACTCTGTATCAGTAGCCGAGCGCCCTAATCACTGAGCCACCGCGGTGGGTCTGCCCAGGACATCGGCTTTTCATTTTCTGAAACTTTATTGCCAACATGAGCCATGGAAACAATATTTGGGCAGAAGACTTTAGGGAAGGGGTTTGCAGTGAACCCGTATGATGATGACACGTGCTTGATAAAGCATGTTAGGGAACAAGAGTTTTTAATGAACACGCACAAGGCTCGGACAAAACTAAGCACAACGATTCTCACAGCATTGGATTGGTGTCGAAGGACTAATTCCCTAAAGTTATCTATATAAATTTAGCGGCATACTTTAACTGTAATGAAGTTCTTATGCGTGGAAGCTCGGAAACAAATTTCGAATAATTTTTAAAGCGTTTTTAGAGTGCGGCTACTTAAACAGTGCCAGCTATCCAATCAGCACAGGTTATCGACCCAATATTGTGAATGTATTGGCAAAGGTCGGTCGTAGAAAGAACCACAGTTAAATCATCCTTTTCGAATATTTTCCGATTAGTTGTTCTGCTTTGAGAGCTTTCGCCGTGCTTGCTTTGCACAATACGGCAAGGAACCTAGCACTCTTCCCGGTATTTGAAGACAGCTCAGAAGTTCTGAAAAAAAACAACACGTGACCGCGCTCTTGTTACAGGGTATCAGTGCGCTGACAATCGCGTTTTGAATAAATGATGCGTGAACGCTGATAGTGGCTAGGTGAACGGCCGCTGCTCGAATTGCCGCTCTCCAAGAAAACGCGGCCGCCTTGATCTGCGTTCCTTCGTCAGTTTCGCTTGCTTCCTTGCTTCTGCGTGCCAGAACTGAACAAACCTTCCAGTCGTTTGGATCTTCGTCTCTAACGCTGCAAATAAGTGTGCATTTCTTTTTCTTCATACATTGTTACTGCTGCAGTTTGTGGGCTTCAAAAACAAACGTGTGCGTCAAACTTGGCGGAATAAATTTTAATTTTTGTAGGAGTCGCACACTTCACATGTGCTGGTTCTTTTTCTTTCGTTGTAGGACTGCAGTTAACTTAGCTTTCACTGTTACCACATATGCCTGCTCTTCATTCACTCCTGTCCTGTTTCTAGTTGTCTTTCCCTTCCTTAAGTCAGACAATGAACGTGTCTTAAAACCGCTTTTCTCAGCTTTATTTCGAAGCCGGAATAGCTCACTCAGGTCCAAGAAGCGCAGATTCTGAGAGGCTGTTTTCTTACAGCTGCGCGTTCCGCAGCAAACCGATGGCTGGACTGAAATAAAACCGCAAGAGCCAACCTGCGGCATGTGTGACTGTCGCTTTCATTTCTGTAGAGCTGTTGTTTCAAAAGAACATTTTATTTAAGCATGATATTTTGCTCCGCTTACCTTTGGTCCCCTTTAAACGTGTCTACTTAAGTGGAGAGAAATGTCGTTTTTGAGCATGGAGTTACTTTTGCATGCTAAATTCTTAATTGTAAGCGATATCGTCCATGAGTTTTACTCGAGAGCATTTATCCTCGTGTTCATTAGTATATTAGAAGCATATAATTCTCGATTCCGACTGAGGAGCATTTTTCTGCGTGAGTTAAAAGAAGACATCCTTATCAAAGTGCTTTTTTGGGGCATATCTGTGCGGCTTTTCTGACACTGATGAAAGTGCAGCGTGTGCTTTAAAATAATGTAATGATCATTCAGGGTAGTATCTTCTAGTTTGCTATCAACAGGAAATTTTCTTGCTCATAAGGATACCAGGGGCCAGTAGATCCTCCAGGTCTAGGTAATATTTCATTACCTGAGATGGCTTGAAACGTGTCTCAAAGGAAACCTGGTTAAATCCGCTGGCACCAGTTTCTGTTGGAGCTGCCGACTGATCGTATTGGAACCATTAATGAAGCCTGTTTCAGAAGCCAAACCTCCTCACAACAGCTACTTTCTGTATTCTAGGTGCCATAATTCAATTTTTCAAAAATTTGTTTATCAACCGAGGGGTCGAACTGGGCCCAAGACACGCACGGCCACTTGTTCCTGTGATCGGATGACGGGCCCGTAAGAATACAAGGACACCTTGTGCGCCTCGTACTACCAGCAGATGAGAACTGAGCAAGGAAGAGCATCGCTACTTATAAACAACTAAGGGCTTTGCACGCAGTACATCGGGTTCTGTGCTCCAATTTAGAGCACCGTATAAATATCCAGAAGATAGCGCTACACTGAGAGAGGAGAGAGCGACATTACTCATGAGATACGTTTCAATGCTCCTTGAGGCAAATTTACTCTCGGCTGGTATAGGCATTAACTGCCCATAATAGAATTCAACACAGTCACGCCTGGCCAAAGCACTCGTGCCCTAGCTAGTTAATTAGGACTGCTCTAATGAAGGGGCCTGGTAAATGTTTGTCTTCTGTGCCATTATTTCACAGCATAATTGGTTTATTATTTCTAGTCGCGATAGTTACCTCGCTGAAGATACAAACGTTGTGTGACTGAAAGTGCCTGCCGAAAAAGCTGGATTTCGGGAGATGAAGAAATGTTTGTGAAACTGCAAGCATGACGCATAGCTGCGCTATACTGCACGTTCAATGCGAGCACACATGATAGGTGGCGAATTCCATTTCACTTTCTTTAATGTAAATTTCAGCTGTGTTTCACAATATTTCTGTCCGTAACTCTTCATGTAAAGCGGTTACGTCATAGAGAACGGAAAGCAGGCTTTGGTGCACTACTCATGGGCTTTGCATTTCTGTTTTATATCCTGCTTGATTGCCTTTGTCTTTTAGATCCTCGATATGCCTAAAGCCATGCCATTAGCGTTGGAACGAATGCTATTCATGCCATCTCAGTGGTAAAATGATGCCATGAAAGCATTTCTCAGCAATGTATCTTTTGTGTTTCAAAGTGAATGCCGTGTGTTTGAAAGACGTTACTCTATGTTGAGCAGGAGCTATAGAATAAGCCAGCGTAACACCCAAACAAACATACGTGTTTTAATTGCAAGCATTGGTAGTACATCGCTGATGCCCCTAACGCCCAACCAACCATACGTCTTTTGGTTCGGTTTATGGTTTATGGGGGTCTAACGTCCCAAAGTGACTCAAACTATGATAGACGCCGTAGTGAAGGGCTCCGGGAATTTAGACCACCTGGGGTTCTTTAACGTGCACTGACATCGCACAGTACACGGGCCTCTAGAATTTCCCCTCCATCGAAATTCGACCGCCGCGGCCGGGATCGAACCCGCGTCTTTCGGGCCAGCAGCCGAGCGCCATAACCACTCAGCCACCACGGCGGCTCACCATACGTGTTTTAATTGCAAGCATAGATACTACATTGTTGAGGCATTGAGTGTCCGTGCTCATTCTCTAAGGTTTATACTGCTCACAGCTCCCCCTCACACCGATTTCATGCATTGATCCTGCCCTAAATAGTTCCTGAGTCGGGTCTCCATTTCTCACTCGAGCCTCACGCTACGTCTACAGGCATTAGACAAAAAACAAAAAAACAAATAGACCACACCAGTTTTTTTCAAGCTGATCAGACCAAAAGAATAAGCTACCAGCACACCTGTTTGTGTGAGTCAGAAGAGCTGAGATTATAGGTTTTCAAATATAGGATGTTGTAAGCCGATTGAGGAAAAAGGCCTAAATAAATCACTTGCAGAATAAAAAGAAAGAATGAAAAACGACCCAGAGCAATAGAGTGAACACTTGCTCCCTGTTTTCGATTTGCGAAAACGGCTGGACATTCAATTGAACCAAGCTGGACATTTTGGTGAAGTGCTTTTCTTTGCATTGAAAAGCTGAAGACTATTTTTTGCAGCTTGGGCCCTACCGACACCCGCTCTCTTTTGTCCTCGTGATATTCAAAGATATTACCTCTAGGATTTTGTATTCTCGCTTAGTATTGCTGTGAAGCAGTTATGTTAACCCATTTAAAAGGAATAAAAGCTATGCTGCTAGGGAGATGTTTTATTCTCGATAAAAGTGCCGTTAGTTTTTTTTTTCGGCTATTTATAGCGACGAGTGCCGAACAGTTGAACAAAACAAACTTGAGCGTCCCCTTTGCGGGTGAGACAAAACAAAGGTACCGGAAAATAGCTTTATTTTTGTGCTGGGAATTTCCATGCCGACAAAAAAAGGAAACTTCAGCGTACACGTCATTATAAGCGAAGGCTTAGGGAGCAGAGCGGGTGTGAACTGAAAAATTCAATTACAAGAAGAGCGAGTAAAAGTTTCTAAGCATGAGAGCCATGCGTGTGCTGACATTCAGTGAGTATTTCTTGTGATAATTTTAATTGTGATTTATATTTTGTTGTTACTTAGAGTACCTATCGCACGGAGATCAGTTCGATAAATCGCTTCAAAGGAATTGGTAGTGTCCGCCTTCATCTCAGAAGAATTCTCACTGGCGATGTGAAACATATCAAGGGGTCTGAAAGATAGCAAGAAAAGTGCCTAACAATAATTAAGAACTTATAATTTGTAAAGAGATATGCATAAGAAAAGTAGACTTGAAATTGCAAAAAAACAGGACAGGGCCGCAGTCCCCACGTGTGGTATTGCGATGAAGTGACACAGTTTAGGGTATAAAATGATGCGATGGTGTTAATTTTAACTAGCCGGCATGAGTAAACGTGAGGCGCAGAAATTTAAGCGGGTGCTTGAAACAGGAATATTGTTCCAATACTGCACAAGGTTACGAGCGAATAATGGAAATGTCTTTGTAAACTGCCCGATGGTACAATCAAACGGGCAAGCCTCGAAGCAGCCGAGGCACTAACATCAAAGATAGAAACAGAAGCTAAAATAACGATAGTACAGCTTTGATCCTTGGTTTGATCACACAGTTGAATGAATAGAAATGCGGCAGAAAATGTTGAATATCATTCTCTGCGTCTTGATGATAGGAAAAAATTTTAAATGCCTCTGTGATTTTAAATTTTTCTGAGAGCAGGGAAAAAATTTCAGCGCTTAAATTATTCTTGTCGATGAGACGTTCAAGCCCTTCGTAATACAATCTTTCATTATCTTATGGTAGTGCACACCGGCACAAAATAATGTGTACACAACAGTCACCGGAGTACATACAACAAATTTTTGGTTGCACCTTTCCTCCTTGAACGATGCGCAAGGCCTTTGGATATGTGGATGAGCACGAAGCAATTCTACTGCGCTTGGAAAAAAGATTGTGAATGAATTTCTTTGGTCATGTTTTGTTTCGGTTTTGAGAGATGAACGGCGGCTATAACGCAAGTTTGGGCTTCAGGTTACATAAGGCATTGGGAATTGCGATATAACGGCTACTTAGTAGTTTAACTCTCTTCAGCTCTTGCCTGCCGTAAGAATCGGAACGAATAATTAAGTGCAAGCAGTGGTTTTATTGCAGATTTTGTGCTTCACGTTATCCAAAGTTGGCGTTGTAGCCATGGTTTTGCGGCTGACAGCGAAACAGAAAATGCTTGAGAAATAAAATTCAGTTACAATTTAAAATATTTACCATGCGTTGCATAGTTGCGCGCGGCGGTTTATGTTCTACTAATGTTTTGTGCATAATTAGAAAGCAGGAACACGCAACCAAGAGTTAATGCCTGCGCCCTTAACATAGACACTGACGACGAATAGACGTTGAATTATATCCATAGATTACGGTGTTTTGATTACAAATGCGCTAGCTGCCTTTAAAAACCACTCTTTTATGAAGCATAGAAGGTGAAAAACTGAAATACAGGTGCCGTCGCCACTGGCATTTCGAAAAGGTAAATGAGCTAACGTCAGGTAAGTTTTCACGCACGGATTTTCTTGGGTAAGGCACTCCGCCATTTACTTAAAACGCTAGGTATGCAGTCCGTTCGCGCCTTCATGACAAGATGTGAATCGAGAGGCAGCACATTTTTTAAACCCAGTCGCCTCAATAATAAGTACGCCTTTAGCTGATGGACAATCAGCAGCAAAGCCAAAAAGATCCCGAGAAAAGTTTTGTACAACACAAAAACCAACTTCTACAGCACAAAATTTTTAAAACACAAAAGGGATCTAGTTATCATCCTCAAGTAGGCCTTGAAATTGGCCACCATTGGGCGCGTGTACGGTTTTCACGAAAACAATTAAACACAGTAGCGGCGTTGTATTCCACTGGAAGGGAAGCCGCGCCGAGGGAGGTGACGTTAGGGGAAGAGCGGTAACTTTGACGTTCAGGGTAGAGACATGAAATACGCCGAGAAGGAGGGTGTTGGAAGAGAAGTACCAAGAATGCAAAGCATGGTACCACGTCTTTCACGTTGTTGCTTGCGCTCCATGGTAAAGTAACCTTTCGAAGCTACTGATTCACCATTGTTCGCGCTGTAACGAGACAGAAGAGCTGTTGTCATGTGCTTTGTCTTTTAAATCTAGCGTTATGAAGACTGCATTATGTCGCCAAAAGTCAGATATCCGTGCAAGGAAAAGTTCATTATTGCTGCAAAAATGGCTGCTTCCTTACCTTTTAGCAATGTCATCTCGGTAGACTGGGAAGCCTAAAGTAGCTGTAAGGGCTGGGACCATTCAATGATTTTAGTTTTAATACAGTCTGTGGAAAAAAATTCTGTCAATGAAAGCAATTTATAACGCATTAAAAATACAACGGCCTTGCTTGCTGTACAAAATATTGATTCTTGAAGCAGAATGGTTTTAAATTTCAAACCAAGTCTCGATCGAGCGTGAACGACATCGCTTGCACGACGGACGTTCTGAAGCGTCTAGGAAGCATTGCTTTTTTGCCTTCTCGTTATAATTTACGCTGTAATGAAAAATTTTATCATGATAACTCATTGCTTGTAGCAACATAGTATACTGGGCGAGTTGGTATTGCATCTTATGGGAAGGAAACATCGCAATAAAACGAAGGACCAAGAAAAAGAGATACACGAACAGAACGTGTTCGCGTATCTCTTTTTTTTTCCTTCGTTTCAGTGCCTGTTTCGCTCCTATAGCTCTTTGCTACTGGCAGTTCAGAGAGCGTCAAGAGTGGAATTAAAAAAAAAAAAGAGTTTGAGCTGATAACAAAACAACTTTTCTTTCCAGGCGTCATCTCAGCTCGCATTAACCTTTGCGCGTTATATTTTTCCCTGTCATTATATCATTAAACCATGTCAAGGGACTTTGCGTCATCTTCGGCAACGGAAGGCTCAGTTCATGCAGTGGCATATTCTGCCAGGCCGTCGTGACTCACGTCTAGAGTTTTCCCAAGGTATCTCATTCTTACTGGTATCAATAATCTAAAGCTATCGTGGTTTCTATATAATTAGTTATTTTCTTTTAGACAACAAGCTGCCTCGAACTTTGACGATGGTTAATATCTCTAACTACTTAAGTAAATTGTTAATTTTTTTGCAGTTACTGCCATCTTCTTCATACTCTTTTCAAGTGCCCACTCAGCACCACCCTCCAAAAAACCAGCAACAGTCAGCGGATCAGCAGCACCCTCCAAAAGACCAGCAGTAACCAGAGGAACAGCATCACCCTCCCAAGCACCAGCAACTGCCAGCGGTTTCTTGATGTATCCTGGTGCAGTGGCGGTCCCGGTGATGGGTTGGCCGACAGGGTCAGCTGCCATGGTACCCTTCAATGGAACTCTGCCAGGTGGCTCGCTGGGCCTAGGAAACATCGTAATCCAGAACAACTTCGTCTAAAAAAGACTTCAGGGCCCATATTAAGTCACGAAGTGTACTGAGGGCGTTGGCTTCAATGACTGTGGTCTAGTGAAAACACCATACATGGCTAAAATCCTCGCACCAGCGCATATTTACGGTCCCGCTGGCTTGTAGTCTTTTGGGTTCCCGCTTCAGCTGTGCTAATCAGAGTGCATTATAAGTATTTCGCTGCTCTCAATCTGAAATAAACTTCTGAAACCGCTTTTACCTCGATGTATGCTTTTCTGTCCTCTAAGCGTTGCTGCGGCGCGAAATAAACGAAGCCCAGCAATTGTAATTAAAAGCTCAGACCGGCACGTTGTTTCTGAGCACACTAATAAACATTGATTGATTGATACATTGATTGATTTCTTATCTACAAAAGTGCGAGGAGTGAGGCTAAAATAGCCAACCCCATGTGTTATACCTTTCCCCAATAAAGTATAACACAAAAAATAACCAGCCCTCGAAAAAATGAGAGTACACTGTGTTTTGAGCGTGTTACGCACGTTATTTTGTAAATTAGTAGGATTATATTCGTTTCCTGTATCACAGTTAAGGCGTGCATTTTGCGAGACAATTCGAGTAATCAGATAGTTAGCTTTGGCTGCTGTGAAATCGTTATGAGTGAAATATTTTTCAAACCCTCTATTGGGCTGCAAAACAAATACAAGTCCAGCTTTCTCGCGCGAAAAATGTGAAAACTGAAAAATTGTATTGTAAGACATTGTTATAGAAATATTGAAGGTAGCTGTCCATTATTCTCATATATGCCAAAATTAATATTCATTTTAAAATGCTTATAGCGATGGCATCGTTCAGTTATGACTGCCATAGAAAACTAATAGGGAACGCACAAGACCATTGCAATAACGTGAATAGAAAAAAAATACAAAATTGCTGTCGCGTTATCTACAGATATGTTGAATGTTATAGTGAAATGTTACAGTATATGACAAAATTGCGCTCATAAACGGTTTTCCGCTCAAAAATGCTTTCGTCTAGAATTGCTGTGTACGACGACAGATTTCCCCCTCGGTGAAGCAGGGCCTCCAATAAAACTTCGGTTAGGGCTAGTTGGTGTATGATTTTCTTATGGTGAACGATGAGCGTGAACGTTAGACGAAAACCATGCGGATGATAGAAACGCATGTACAGGCGCTACTGTTTTCAAACGATATATATATATATATATATATATATATATATATATATATATATATATATATATATATATATATATATATATATATATATATATATATATATATATATATATACTGTTTTCAAACGATATATATATATATATATATATATATATATATATATATATATATATAGCAAACAAGGTAAGGGAAATGAGGAACTCGTTTTTGACAAACTTATGAAGGGAGCCAACAGTCACCGAAACGAAAGTGCATAGGGGAATGTTTATTTTTTTAATGTGTATTGATAATCAGTCAGATCATCATCCTCATCATCACCATCAGCCTTACTACACCCACTGCAGGGCAAAGGCCTCTCCCATGTCTCTCCAATTAACAATCAGTCAGATAATAAACAGTCAGATAATAATACTTAAAATAATCTATTGCTTAAAGAAGATTTCTTATAAAGCAGCAGAAAAAACAACCATGCCACCGGTGGGATCCGAACCCACGACCTCCGAATATCGCGTCCGGTGCTTTTACCAACTGAGCTACGGCGACGGCTGTTCAATCTGCTGCTCTCGTGGGTATTTATGTTTGCTGGGTGTACGCGAACCTTGAGAGTGTTCACCAGCGCCACCCTCGTCCATGGCGGCGGACGTAGCACGTCCTGTATTACCGCGAGTGCAACGTGGAACGTCCTCTAACGGCGAGGGCGGAAACTGTGCGAGAGCCCTCTTATGCTATCTATGGCATCAAGACTGCCAGAACCGAGACCCTCGTTAAGCAATAAGCAGACAAGGTAACGGAAATGAGGAACTCGTTTTTGACAAACTTATGAAGGGAGCCAACAGTCACCGAAACCAAGATGCATAGAGGAATGTTATTTTTTTTTAATGTGTTGTGCTTATCAGTGGGATAATATTACTTAGACTAATAAAACACTTAAAGAAAATTACTTATAAAGCAGCAGAAAAAACAACCATGCCACCGGTGGGAACCGAACCCACGACCTCCGAATATCGCGTCCGGTGCTATTACCAACTGAGCTACGGCGACGGCTGTCCAAGCTGCTGCTCTCGTAGGTATTTATGTTTATTTGGTGCACGCGAACCTTGAGAGTGTTCAAAAGCGCCACCCTCGACCATCGCGGCATATATATATATATATATATATATATATATATATATATATATATATATATATATATATATATATATATATATATATATATATATATATATATATATATAGTGAATAGGCCACAACTGGTTCGATTATCTAGGTTTATTCACCAACGGTTTCAGACGGTGGACCGTCCTTCATCAGGGTTAAGTCTAATGAATACACAGATGTGCGCATTTACGGTCCTAAATGCAGAGGGAGAGGAGGCACTTTCGCTATCTCTGTGTCGGCGTCCACTAAGGGGAAAGGAGCATGGATGTGAAAGAAGTTAAAAAAGCTAGTTTCACATCCATTCTCACACACACACACACACACACACACACACACACACACACACACACACACACACACACACACACACACACACACACACACACACACACACACACACACACACACACACACACACACACACACACACACACACACACACACACACACACACACACACACACACACACACACACACACACACACACACACACACACACACACACACACACACACACACACACACACACACACACACACACGGCTACTAAAAATTGACAAGTTGAGAGAGCTTCACATCGATGAGAGCACAGGAACATAAATTCGGCTGTGTAACGGGAAAGGGAAGCATCGCGAAGGCAGTCTTCTGCTTTTTTCTTGATGTGTTTCTCCCTTCTTCGTGGTTTGTCTAGTATTTGCGCACATCGTTGACCATATGAAAAGCAGGCCCTACTCCCCTTAAGTCACTCCTCGAGCATTATTTTCCTGCAAAACCGACTACAAGCATGTTGTCACTCAGTTGGTTACCTGAAATACAGACGTCGATGATTTCGTTATTGGTGTCGTGCATAGAGGTGGTCTGCTTGGTTTTGAACTGTAGTGACACTGCATGTTATCGAAACCCAAGTCTTAAGAATCACAGCCAGTTTATTTATGCTGAAAAAAGTATTGTAACTTGTAATTTCTTTTCTATAACAATAATAAATTACAAATACGCACAATTATAAGATGCGGACTGCTACAAATTATATATTAAGCACAGTCTACAGCCTATGGTAAAAAGACATAGCTCGCAGTTACTTTGGCTTATGCTTGTGGGCGCTTAGGAACTCCGGATTGTCACTGCTGACCGAACTACCACAAAGGCCATTAATGCCTAATGAATTGTCGCAGATATGATAGAGAGCACCGGACTCATGCGTAATGAAACAAAAAAAATTGAAGGTGATTTTTTACATGCCACCCCATAAACCATGCGTACTTCGCGTAAAAGTGTCATAGTGCACAGGTTTTCCGCTTTGTCCATTGAAAGCTTCAAGAAAAGGATTGAAAGAAGATATTTTTATAAAGGCGATTTTCTCACTACGCTTCTTTAAGCATATATGAATACTGTATTTACCCGAATGTAACGCGAGCTCGATTTTAACGCAAGTGCTCAGTTTGGGGACGCCAGTGAGGGGTAAAAGAGCGAAAAGAGATCCCGAGAGTGACTGCACCGAGAGGGAAACAGAAGAAAATAAGTGTACACATATAACGTGAGTTACGCGATGAAAAAGGGTTCAGTGCACTGAAACATAGGCTGGTATTTATGATTAAAAGTGCCTTCTAAAAGAAGGCTGCTGCAGCTTGTTTTCATAGCAAGGTGCGGCCGCTTTCGACCTTGAACACAGTAGGGCAGTAGCTACCACTGCTCCAACCCGGAAGTTTCACTTTGCTGCTCCAACCCGGAAGTTTCACTTTGCCCTTGAGCGCGGAGACCTTCGTGCTTATACGAAGATGAGCAAGGAGTCCAGACGCACTGTCATCGCGTCGGCTGAGCCCTTGGAAGCCTTGTCGTAGAAACGAAACTTCTAGCCGTTTAATCGGGTGGCGATGGAGTCAGGTCTCATGAATTTAGACAACCATTCTTGGCAACATTCAAACAATCCGTCGTGTTGTGGGTGGCGTCCAGGAAAAATTGCGCGGCTGCACGCGAGTTTGATGTCGTCGACATAAAAGTGCGTCACACGCCGGTCGCGTTGAAAGCAGCGAGAGCCTTTTTACACGTCCAATGGCAGCGCCAAGCTTTTTGTGCTCCGGAAGTCGATTATTGCTTTCAACGAGCGACATCTGCAGTGGTTTAGATGTTAGGTGCATCTACATAAAATCTGAAACTAATGAAGGCCTTAACGTTCCTCATGTTCTATGATGCTTTCCTAGGAGAAAAGCATCGAAATTTTGCTTGGTACGCAAGCGCGCCCTCTGAGGTTACGAACTGTTTTAATGCTCCAGCGCTGCTGCTATATGTGACGTGCTGCGTCAGTCACCAGAAGTGAATGTTTGCTGCCCAGAGCTTCCACTGACAGTCCTTTAGGGCATTCCACTTTCACTTTTGTTTCGGAAGTTGTGGTCGGCCTTTACAATAATGAAGTAAATACGCTGTAAGTTGGCTTTGTCTCCTTACGATATTCGATTCTAAAGGAAGGCCTCAATTTCCATTTCCAGTAAGCGAACCCGCCTTACAATAGTAATCACGGTATATACCGAGAAAAACCTAATAAGAGCGAGCATATCCAGTCCCATGGTAAAAGCTAAGGGTTTCAGTCGTTATTCTGGGCTAGCCTCACTAGTTCTACGCGTTTTGGTTTGGTTTATAGGGGTTTAACGTCCCAAAGCAACTCAGGCTATGAGAGACGCCGTAGTGAAGGGCTACGGAAATTTCGACCTCCTGGGGTTCTTCAACGTGCACTGACATCGCACAGTACACGGGCCTCTCGGATTTCGCCTCCATTGAAATTCGACCGCAGCGGCCGAGATCGAACCCGCGTCTTTCGGGCCGGCAACCGAACACCAAAACCACTGAGCCACCGCGGCGGCTCTCGTGTTTTACAGATGAGAATTCTAGAGCCATAAATTGTGCTTCTATGTCAGGTTGTCTCCCTGTATGTAAATAGTTATATAGCTTTTGTTGAAAAGGCCTAGTAAGCCTGAAAACCCCAAAAAAGTGAAAAAAAGTATTGAAGCTTTGATAGGCGAATGGTCTTTTCCGGAAAAAAATTATTTGTTCCCTTTGGGTTGTTCATGAACGTTTGAGTGTTATTTTTCTGCATTTCTTTCATTTTAGATTTCATTTTTTTAGCCTTTCTTCCAGCTCTCGGCCCCTCGGCTAGTCGCCCGTGTGGGATAAAAAGTTCGTCAATTTGGTGCGCAGCTCGAAATGAGTTTGAGAGCCCGGCTCTAGAAGACTAAGTTATTTCCCAATGACCGAAAGATGTAACCCATTTTAGCTTGTCGAAGCTTTAGATAACATCGCTCGGAACATGGGAGTACGGGAATATTTTCTAGACCATGCCGATATCGCTGACGAAACACTTTTGACTGATTATATCTTCATGTATTTAAAAAAAGACTTTTGAGAGAATGGTTCTTTTATATGAAGGCCGTATGCTAGCAAAATTAGCGAACTATCCTGACATTAAAGAAAACAAGCTGACAAACGCGGCGCGATCTTTATGAACTTCCGACCAATTATCAGGAAAAAGCAGAAATACAGCAGCAGGAGAACTCGCTCTACCAGCAATTGAATAGAAACCCAACCGAGATATTCAAACGCCAAATAAGAAATGTCTTGATTTCTTCGAGGTAAAAAACAAATCACAGAGCACAGCTTGCTCCTTTCAACATTTAGGACGAGCAATAGTGAGCTTCGCATCGCTTCCGACCGTAAGTGAAATTTGTTCCTAACAGGCTGACAACATCGTACTTATTTCCGCTCTGATATTTCGGCCCTCTCCATAACGGGCAGCTCGGTCCTTACAACCTAACTTCTGCGCCCTTCTGAACCAATATCCCGCACGCAGACATAATTCAGTCAACACAAGACCACACACCAGACGGTCTTCTTAAACACAACCACCTTGAAATCAATGACAGCCACTCTGTTCAAATTAGCAGCGGGTCAATGGGAAGACGAACTGGCTGTAATCAAGCAGATATTTTCGTGGCCATTCTGCAGGAGGGTTATTTGGGAAGTCGTGGTCACAAAGCAATCTATTTTGATATAAATTGTAGTAACTCGGACAATTGAGCGAGTTGGTACATCATTTTAAAAATTTCGAAAGCGCTGCTACGGGGAACACCAAGAGAAAGAAAGCGGTTGTCCTTCGTTTTCTTTCTCTTGGTGTCCCCCGTAGCAGCGCTTTCGAAAGTTTTAAAACTATTTTGATATAATTATTGAGGTAATGTTAAAAATTTGGCCTCAAATTGGATCAGAAATTTCAAGTTTCATTCAGGTGTTTGGTAGTGTAAACAATTTATTGTAGCAACCCGTCAAAATAGACTGGTTACTAGGCATCACGGGAACCTATTTGGCGCTCACTAGCAGGGCACTTTGAGAGTAGTCACACCAAGTGCAAAAAGGCAATCATCTCTAAATGACACGCAAACCGTTTTAGGAGCAGTTAAAAAAACAGACAAGTTCTAACTTTGGGCATCTTCAGGGAGGCTTTTGAGGTGGGATGCCGTGCACATATTATAGCCGATTAGCGCCACTGAATGCGCGAACAGCATCAAAATGTGGTTCGCAAGGCCACTGAAGTTCCAGAAGGAGCTCATCATGCTGGCTTGTTATTAACCCACTGCGCCTCAGTACTAAGCGACTTTTATACTCTGTGGAACCATTAGCACATATGACTGAAAGCGTTGGCAATTGAAAGCTCTCTTTATGAGACACCGAGGGTTGTGTATAAGCTCCGTCAAAATTTTTCAGTTCGTTCACCGCGGACTGCGCGCAGTGTTATAGCTGTTAATATGACTGTGCGTTCAAATCGAGTTACCTCAATCCGCCGTAAGGTCCGTATGCGATTTGTAGGTGAAAATAACTGCTCCTTCAGCTGTGATTACAGAGGTGTGTGTATACCTTCTTGAGTGCTCAACGTGTCGCCTAAGTTCGGTTTGATTTATGGCTTATGGGGGTTTACTTCCCAAAGCGACTCAGCCTATGAGGGACGCCGTAGTGGAGGGCTGCGGCAACTTCAATCACCGGGAGTTTTTTAGCGTGCACTGACCTCGCACAGTACACGGGCCTCTAGAATTTTGCCTCCATCGAAATTCAGCCGCCAAGAAATTCAGCCGCCAAGGCCGGGACCGAACCCGCGTCTTTCGGGTCAGTAGCCGAGTGCCATAAGCACTGATCTACCGCGGCAGCAGTCGGCCAAGTGAGAGCTTCGCATTTCTCAGACATTCTCATATTCCGCGTTCAAAGTAAGACAGTGCAACATAAGCTACCTCACAGAGACGGCAGGATGACACGACGCGGATAAATAAGTTTAATTCTCGCCCAACTGAAAATATACACGCTATGCACAAAACTATTATACTTTTCAACTATGTGTTACCAACTAGGTAAGGACTATGTTTTAGTGAAGACTTAAGGCGAGGGCTGCACGGTTTAACCACCAGTGGCCTTTTTTCACAATGTCTGCGCGATCTATTTACTCATACCGCTTAAGGTACAAAGCAAGCTCTAGGTCATTGTAAAGATGCTAGTGCGTAAGTGAACTGATGAATAACTTGAAGATAGAATAGTGTTGAACAAATGATTCGTGTTGCTCTAAATATTTTCCCCCAAACATCAGGCCACAACTCTTCTCTATTCGAGTTATTGATCAATTCGCATTCGCACTACCATTAGCATTCCAACCCGGTTAGCTCAGTTTGTGGAGTGACTACTCAGGTTAAGCAGTGGCCCCGATTTGAACCCCAGACAAAGACGAATTTTTCTTCAACAATGAAGTTTCTGAGAAAGCTGTGTAGCTTTCCTTTGTAGCCGTATGGGTGCGCTCGTGTGAATTTCAATGAATAACTACTCCTTTATTAGAAACCTACTCCACCTTGGGGGATTTCCCCAAACATTCAACCAATGTGGCATATTAGAGGCTCAATACCTTCCCGTATAATTCACAAAACATAAGAACATTTGGTACATTTGTGGGACATGCTTATATCGGCAAACGTGCAAAATGTATTTCAGTTCCACGTAGGAGTTATTCAGTTTTAGTGGTTGAAAGTTAACCACCGTCGCCAGAACACTACCTACGACAGCCTGGAACTGTGTCGGCAGAAACCACACAGCATTGCTCAGAGGAATATTTCTTAGGCTCTATACTTTTGGGAAAGGCTGAACCTCGTGGGCTTGAGATAAAATTGTAATGGGATAATAAAAAAATCGTATGTGGAAGTGCTGGCAAAGGAGGTTATTTGTTCGCTGCTACAGTATGCCAGGTATGGCCCCTCCTTTGACTGGCATTACTTTTTGTTGTCCATTTAGATTGTGACCTCCAGGTCCTTGCGTGGCACTTCGATTCACTGCCCGTTGTTCTCAGGAAGATGACAAATATCTCAACGCTTGATTGATGAACATATTCTCCCGAAATAGTAGACTGCTGCGTTTTCCATTGTCGGTTTTCTCGAAACTTTAGCCTAATTTTCTTTTCTGTTTTCGCGCACTAAACGCTATTATTGCGTTTTCTTGGGCTGGCACTTTATTTTCTCGTAATGCAATACTAAACTGTTCTCAAATATCCAGAGAAAATTTTGGCCTTTGTCTCTCCAAGAATGAATAGCGCGGCCCATAGTTGCTTTCCAAATGTTTTCTTAATTCGACTGTCTGCGGAACGCTCGTCAGTTTTGGACAATGCAGAGAGAAGAACTTGCAGCAAACCCAGGGTCAGATTGGGAGCTGGGTGTATTTTTGCCAGCCAACTGTGCCAGATGGTCTCCGGCATTCTTTACGACTAAGCAGTTCATTCATTATAGACGCCTCTCAAGGACCTTAGTATGACATCAGTGAAGCATATATTAGCAATTGGTGAGTACCGCTTTAAGATTTTATGTCGGAAGTGTTTGTAATTGATGTCAATTCGTTAATGCATGGTGTTGACTGCCGTGGTACTAATGCCTGTCTCTTATGCAGTCGATACGCTCTGCGTTGAGCAAGTAAAGTATGAACAGGTCATTTTAACTTATATACTGCCTCTCGAGAAAATTATGACATGCAACTGAGAATAAAGCTCCTGTTGACCGGCAAATGTTGTGAGCATTACTTTGTAGGAATGGAAGTGAAGAATTACATTGAGTAACTAAAGTATTCATGAACTAGTCATCAAACAAATTTCAAATATGTTATAGTGATAAAAAAAATAGAAATGATCAACGCAAAATAGTAGACGTGATGACAAGGCGCAATCATAAGCGCTTCCGAAATGCGAAGCTCTAACAGCCCCATAGCGAAGGTCTTAATCTGCTGACAACCCATTGATATATGTGCCTAGAATCATACCGGCATTGTGTCTGTAGCATAAGTATTACTAACATAACATTTGGAAATCACTTTAAGCATTTTTTTCATGTGATCAGTACAGTATGCAAACAGCAGACTTGGCTGGTAACTTGTATGGCCCGCTGAAATAAGAATCGCCACTTGGGAAATAAGTTTGAAAGCGGGAGAGGAAATTCTTTGGGCTCTAGTGCTGAACTGGTACTTTAGGGCAGTCTTTCAATACTTGTTCAAAGCTTTAAATATAGCATTAGAAAAAACAGGAAGACGACGTTTTAATAAAGATGTAAAAAATTGGCGTTCAGTTTTGTTGAGGACTGTAAAACTGAGTAGTATCACAAAGTATACGCTCTTGAAATGTGCACATAATAGTTGAGGTTATTTACAAGTTTTAGAAAATAAAATACCAGTCTGTTATATTTTTTTACTTGCACCTTGAGTTGTTTATCCCCTGTGATTAAGACGTTTGCTTAAGCTTTCACGTGCTCACATTTAAAACGTTTGGGAGACAACTATTTGGAGCTTGGTAATAACGAAAACTACATTTCCACGAAAGCTCGTGCATAAAGAACACGTTGTTTGGTTTGGAAATCATTGCTTACTTGAAGCAATATGTAATATGTAATATGTCGTAACAAAAACTTCTCCCTAACCCAATGGTGTCTTCAGAAATGGCGCCTCCGCCAGTGAAGGCGCAGACGTGTTTGAGAATTTCACTGTTCGATTATGTGAGCTCTGTTGGATTGAGAAATCTTATCCCTGCATTACATGATCTTGCCGCTTCGGGCCTTTATTGTTGCTTATCTCTTGAAATTGTTGACAAGATGTAGACTTTCTCAAAAATATTTAAAACGTTTCAAGCACAATAAACTCGCTGCATGAGTGATAAGAAAAATCATTCATCCGTGTAAGCAGGCTTTTTTTTTTTCTTGTTCAGTATAACAACCTTTTGTAATATTTATTGCTTATATGTATAGAACGAATTTTGACTTGTGCCAACAGCCAGACTGAAAGCTGATTTGTCTGTCGAAAAATTTAGGTTCTCTTTTTGCTTTCTGAATTTCTATCCGTCTCTCATCGGTAACGGATTGGATTCCAAGAGAAGGCAAGAGTAGCAGAGGGAGACAGAAAGTTAGGTGGGCGGATGAGATTAAGAAGTTTGCGGGAATACGGTGGCAGCAGCTTGCAAAGGACAGGGTTGATTGGAGAGACATGGGAGAGGCCTTTGCCCTGCAGTGGTCGTAGTAAGTGTGATGATGATGGTCAAGATGGTGCATTGGTCTGATGACGATGATGATGAAAAAATGTTATTAGTCGGCTGCACTACCCTACTTTATCTACACTTAAGAAATGCCGACTTCTACACTTAAGAAACTCAACTGAAACGCGTGGCGAAAGATATTAGGTGAAATTCTCTTTTGAATGTTTGTTGTTCAATTAGAATTCCTAATTGTAAACTTCCTTATGCCTTACAGTGGCCGTTCTCGGTATCCTGGCTCAAGGAGATGCAAGTTTACGAGACCGGATAAAAAAGCGCATAGACGCCGCGAAAGCAAAACTGCCTAATTTGAAGAAGAAAATATTTCGCTCCAGTCTGATAAGCCCCGCTCACGGTTATATGGCCCCCATAAAAACGGCGGCTCCGGACGGATTAACGTTTGTGGAGAAAATACCCCTCAGAGGAATAGCAGTAAGCCCGGTCTTCACTGAGACATTCCAGACAGCAGAAACAGCCTTAACTTCTGGCTACCTTGAGCCAAGGACGTATTCGGTGGAAGTAGCGATTGCGGGAGCGCTCGCTGAAGCAAGATTTTTGAAGAAAGAAATAGATCCAGAAGCAAGGCCCATTGTCGAAAGGCGTAAAATATTTGAGAGGTCGTCCATGCAAAAAGATGCAGTGCAAATGAGATCTTTGGAACAGTCTGCGGAAGCAACGGAAGGAGCGTCACTTTGAGGAGTTGCTCTTCAGAGACGGTCCCAGCTGGATCCACTCAAGACGTCGACATGACTATGAAGCTAATAAATAGGATGCAGTCTGTTGGCTTTCAAAAAATTTGTTTCCTGTTTTCTGTTTTCCTATGCCCAGCAAGCCGAGCAAGCGGCGAGGAGTGGAATGCTATAGGAATCGCGAGAAAGACAACAGAAGTGCAAAATGGATATGGGCAGTAATGAGAGGACGTGGACTTAGTGCTGCAGTCTCTGTCTTCCAATGAATTTGTTTTTACTGGTAATAAAAAATGGCAGTGGCTTAACTCGGTTATGCCAGGATATACGTAGCGAGAGGTACGTTTCCATGGCTGAGCTTGTTGTGGCCGCTGTATGTTATACACATCTTTTTTTTTTTCATTTTGCCTTGACAGACAACTTACGCCCACTCTCTCTGTGTTGAGTAGCCAAGTGCCAGGCGACAACTTCAGGATCAGAAGAGTTAACCTTCTCTTGTCTATACTGCCATTTAGCAGCGGCTGGACTCTCCTTGTCTGCATCCATGTCAAACTTTGTGATACAAAAGCCCATTACATCTCCGCCTTTTATACACAAGACTGCTAATGCGACGCGCGGTTCGGGTGATAGAGGCGCGTGCGGCGAGGCAGCGACGGTGCGCGCGGCGCACCTGTGGGGTGTCTCTGGTTACCATGGTATCGGCGGATGTGCACAACTGCTAATCCGAGTGACGTCACGCGTGGGTCTGACGATAGAGCGGATGTGCGGCCGCGGCGACAGCGAAGCGCACGCCACACCTGCAGCTCCTCTCTGGTTTCCATGGTAACGGCGCATGCGCACAACTTTCCTCTCCCGGTCACCGCGAAATGCTCGACTGTAGCCCAGTGTAGCTCTCGCTAGAAAAAATGTTTCAGGGAGCTCATCCATGCCGCAAGTTTTGTGACGGCATAGACGTGCTCGCGCCTCTTTTGGAACTCAATATTTTTGATAACATTGAATTCGTGCGATTTTGTTTACTAAAAATGCCATCCATTTTGAATGAACTACAATAAATATGATGGTTCGGTATAAGGGGGTTTAATGTCCAAAAGCGGCCCAGTCTTTGAAGGCTCCGGAAATTTCGACCACTTGGGGTTCTTTAACGTGCACTGAGAACGCACAACACAATGGCGTAAAGAATTTCACCTTCATCGAAACTCAACCGCTGTGGCCGGTATCGAACCTGCGTCTTTCGGTTCAGCAGCCGAGCACCATAACCACTGAGCCTCCGCGGCGGCCACAACAAAGATGTGGTAGCCCCCTGCACATCTCGCGAAGCTGAAAGTAACGATTCTCCACCCGAATAAAACCACATTTTTGGCATTACTATATACTTTGTTTCGTTAATATGTTAGTTAAGACTTATAAAAACGGTTGGTTACTACGTACATTTATTTTTGTTTGCATTTATTACCTAAAATACTCACAAGAACTATGAAAGACGTTCAGAGCACATTGGGTGGTTATGCAAGGATACGAACAATCAAGTTTAGCTTGTATCAAGCATGTGTCATTTCACGAATGGTAACAGAGGCACGCTAGACTCTTCAGGACATTTTGATCAAACCTGGTCCGCATATACAGAAAGCTTGTGTGGCAGATGACCGACAGCATTTCTGGATGTTTGCCTTCGATCTACTGATGCCGAAAAAAACACGAAATCAAGCTGTAACACGAGCAAAAGCAAGTAAAAGCAAGGCTAATGGGGAACTGAGCTAGGAATAGGGTGAATTTTAACCGTCGTCGAAATTGATTTTCAGCATTTCTAGTTATTCCTAACTGCGGTTCTCGTTTTTCACGAAACTCACTTTTTTGACGTTCCTTCTCAAGCATTAAAACAAATTTATCCCTGCACGATATTTTTCGTCGGAAATTCGTAAAGTCAGTTCTCATTGTTTTCTGTCATTCCACTATTACACAAAGATAATTGATGGTATCATAATAATTTTGGTTTAGTGCATCGCTCCTAACTGTGTTTATAACACCAAAAGCAATTTGACTTGCGATGAACGGCTGGTGTCGCATGTATGATAGTGGTTTTATAAATAATAAAATAATGTATTTTCTCGTCTCTTTCGATATTTTCATTAGCATAGAACAAGGTTGTTCTTAAGACAGACAACAAATTCATTATTTTTATCTGCCATTAAATACCTTTCCGTAAAAACTGGCTTCCTACCTTAATTATCCAAGCAGCTATCCTTACGGATTAAAGTGGCAGGCGACGCAAAGCGGCGGGGTGGAGCCTCCCAGTTCGCTGAAGTGTGTTTGGTGACGAAGCGGTGCCTCTAAACGCAAAGCTATGCTACTTAATCCAGCTGTGTTGCCACCTTGTCTCGCCCATGGCTCCCCTAATATGTCAGTTGTTTTTTTCATCACTGAGTCTAACTGCTACCAAAGACCCAGCCAAATGCGCTTCGCATATCAAGAATACTGGCCTGTTTCAGTTATACAAAATGTGGAAAATTGAATTCGGCGCAGTTTATTTTTTTTTGCAATTTAAGCCCTAAGTGCCTAAGACACGCACAGTCGGTGCGTTTAATCCCTGGAGGCGGCGGGCGCGTTTCGATTGACACCCGTGTGTTGCACGATGTCAGTGCACGGTAAGATCTTTCAAAAAAACAACATTTGGAGGTCAAAATTATACCGCAGTCATACTCTACGGTACCTCTTCTTCTTCATCGCTTTTCCTTTACTGATGGAGAGGTTGAGGTGGCCACCGAGAACGGACAAAGTTGCAGAACATTTTCATTCTTAAAACCAATTTACGTCCGCTAGACTGAGCATTCTCGTGCTGTGGCCTTCGGCATAGATCAAGTATGAGGCTCCACCAGTGTAGAGAGGCGATACTGCTTTCTCTGCACGGGATTTTACTGCACGGTGCAGTATGGCATAAACGATGTCAGTTGTTGCTATTAAATATGCCGCACAGATTTTCACGTAGAGTCATTCTCAAAAGTACACAGCCCAAGGGGTCTGCTTCTGAGCCCTGCATCGGGTGTTCTTTTGAATACTTAGGAACCTTAATCTCAAGAAGGCGAGATGAACTTAAGTGCTCAACCCTCCCAAACTTAGGACTGTCAGATGTGCTTAAGAGCGTCGCTATACGGCTTCGAAGTGAACCCCTTGGGCTGTACATTTTTGACAAAGGCTGTACCTTTATGTACAGCCTTTAGGGGCAGCGTCCCTAGCCCGTGCTTCTTTTGTGCGATCCTCCTGATCTTTGCGGGCCCTCAGCTCTCAGCTGTACGTGCAGCATTCAAGAGGCGTTTAAAATGGTTTTGCGACACTTTACGAGCATGCTTGCCGCCGATAAAGACTAAGATTGTACAAAGCCCAATGATCGGTTTGCTGGCATGAGTGGTCTAGTGATTGGTGCACGCGCACGCGCCCAAAGTCGAGAAAGGTAGCGCAATACACGTGCAGTGATTGGTGAAGTGATCGGGGACGAAAAGTCGTGCAGGTGTCAGAGGCATCAGAGATGTACCTTTCGTTTAAAAAACACAGGAGAGAAATGACTCATGCCCGGTATGCCTGGTGCCACGAGTGTCTCGGCGCTTTGCTTGGGAGGAATTTTTTTTAGGTATTGTGACACGGCATCAAAACAGCATTCATTTTGGACGATGAGTAAAATGTGTAAACACAGCAGTAGAACCTCCGGAATACACTGAGCCAAGTCTAAAAAAATGGCGTATTTAACAATAGAGCGTCTATACTGCACAACCCTGTAATAAAAAAATAAATTGCTTGGAAAAAGTTTTCCGGAAAAAAAAAACAGCCGTGGACATTTCGCCGCAGCTGCCACTATGACCGGCGTTCAGAACAATGCTGCCGTTTTTTATTATCTTGACAAACTTTGTTTTTAAGGCGCACATTGTGTCGTAAAAGCTGTTCGCCCCTTCCTTGCTCCATTTTATATTGCGCACTTGGCGGACTACAGTTCAATGAGTGTAGTCATCTATTCAACCTGCTCTCATTGTCCTCAAATATTACCGTCTCTATTATCTTGGACTTTTTTTCAGCATTGACAACTGTAGTTTGTTTGTTTTATATTTTGCATCTTGCCACTCTGCTTGTCAAACGGGGAAATGCAAATTTCTTGCTTCACGTGTTTCGTTCATAGCTGTGAATATCACATATCGAGCAGTACAGATTCCGGTGAGCCGTCTCTGCATCGGAGCGCGAAGAACCCACGCAAACTTTTGTTTTCATTATTACTGCGGGAAGACGATTTGGTATAGTGTTTTCACACATGTAGTTGTATCAAGCTGAACAAGTGGCTAGTGATGGCAAGGCTTAAATGTAGCCATGCTTAGATCGACGTAAGCTTACGATTTTGCAGCTCAGTTATCTGCGTTCAACATCTTCGATGATAATGAGGTTTCAGAAAGCATTTGGAACATCACCGACCAGGGTGGCTCTTATTGCGAGTAAGTACCTACAGTTGAATAACAAAGTCATCACTTTGATACATTTACTGCTTGCTATAATGGGCATCTTAATAAATAGGAAGAAGATAAGGGTGATAGGATATATATTCACGCTGTAGAGTGCGAATGAGCACAGCTTGAGGGGAAATATTTTTACAGTGCACACAATAATTAGCGAATGCTGGTGCTGGGAATTTTCATTCTATATTTTAAGAATCTCATTACCTCAGTTCAATATTAAAACACCCAAAGCAAATTCTGGCTGCTTGATTAAAGTGGAACTTGTTAACACTGTTGACTTATTAATTCATAATGTGCGAAGGAACGGCAATTAAGCATGGTCCAGTTTAAAGGCTGAGTCCTCTTCGTTTACTGTCGAAGGGAAAAGGAAAGGAATATAGGCACTTTCTCGGGTTTTGCGCGAAAATTATTTAAGTCGTATAAGGACAATCGCTTTTGAATGTAGCGTGGGAAGGTCATATATCCTTTTTGTGCAAGCTGAAAAAGCAGAAAGCAGAAAATATTGTAGAGCTCATACTAAACTTAATCTACCTTGCTTCCCCAGTGAAACACTCTTGATTAGAGCGTCGCTAAATATATCGTTTTGCAACGGCGTTTTCTTGAGACACATAATTAAAAATGATATGAACGTCAAAACTTTAATAGTTTTGTCATCCTCGTTCACCCTGCTCTTCACTAGAAAACGTCGACTAGCATGAAAAGAGCATTCTGACTGCATTTCAACGGTCACCGTCTTCGCTAAGAAATCTTTTTCTCTCAAAACACATCATTAACGCAGTCGTGATGAGTGAGTATTAGAGATAACTGCAAAAGTTTAACTCAATGGCAATTATTAATAAATGCTGCATGAAATCTGGAAATGATGCCTGCAGAACTGTGTCTTAGTGGTCGCTCAGCGCTCACACTGCCTGCTTTCTAATGCTGACTCCCGAAGCCAAAAGCTGGAATATATTTCAAGAAGTGGCATAGCCAGAAGTATTTTTCAGGGGGTGTTATACGCTGCCAATAAAAAAAAATGAAGAGAAAGCCTGCACACTAACGTTACCTTACTCATTACCTTACTCAGGAAGTTAGGATGTTACATTTGCACATTTAGTTCTGCGCATGCAAACGGAGACGCGACAATAACTTCAGCTTAGTGGCGCCATCTGGAATTTAGAACATAAGCCTTTTTTGTAAGCAAATCGACGCTCTTATTTTTGTTTTCACATTTTAATATGTCGGGGGGGGGGGGGGGGGGTGTACATAGCCAGGGCCGAAAAGAGGGGGAAGAGGTGGTGAAGGAATTAGAAAATTTTGGGGTATTCTGACACTGAAACCCCTTCCACCCTCCCCTTTCCCGCTGGCTACGCCTATGATGTAAAGCATATCAGGCAGATTTAATGCAGAAGATTGATTCTGCAGATGGTGGCTTTTAAATGGGGCGTTCAATTTTTGGCAAACAAAACACAAAAACAAGGTTACTACGCCTGGCCGGCTTTCCAATACAGAGATAACAAGCAGGATTTACAGCCTAAAAGCATGCATTTCAGTTCATAAAAGCAGCCTCTCAAACTGTCTACAGCTCAACGTCATATAAAACAGTGATTTTACGAGAGAAGCTGGCTTTAGTTACACATATTGCATATTTAAGCAAATTGGCAACGTACTTAATCGCTAAATGTAGGGCGCACCTTGGTTCACCTCACGCTGAAATGTTTTATAGGAAAATGAAGGCGTTAAATGCACGAGTAGTTGCAATGATACTGACGCTTACACGACAAGTTTCGCCTTCGTGCCTCTGCACACGATGAAAGCAAGCAAATGTTTCTGATAGATGTTTAAAAACTTAGCATACTCTCACGAGTTGCGGATGGCAGCCAGGGCATAGATGCGGACCGCGGACAAAAAATGCAGGGAACCCAAACAAGGTTTTCGGCTCGGAGTCGCTGGCGGCTGGAGGTGGGCTTGGCGGTCATCGAAGACTATGGTGGCCGTCACTGTCAGCCGCGGTTAGTTTAATAGGATATTAAGCCAGGATAGACTAATAGGTTAGCAAATACGATAGCAAATGATAGCAAATGATTTTTGTTACAGAAAAGACAGCGTTGCAGAAAACACTGCCCACTGAGGCAAACACGTGATAATTGACAGCAAAGCACACCGCTTGATTAGCAATAAGAGTGCCATGTTTCACTGAGACGGGATGTTGAATGAAAGACATTCGAGCGTGACTGCTGCCCGCATGCTTTTGAAGATCCCTCGACGCTTACGTGTAAACTTCGCAACAGCACCCAACGCCCCGAAGGCGCATGGTCCACCGCCATCACTGATATGTGCGCACGTGATGAGTACTTTGTTCAGCAGCCTACAGTTGCTCTCGATAGCTTCACATAGTTTTCTTCATTCATATGAAGCGTGTTTTTACCGTACGCGCGCTGTGGAGAAAAAACTTCCAGGGTACCTTGTAGTTCAGGATCCTCCGAGACCCAGCAGGTAAAGCATGCATGGAAGGGTGTTGAAACACTTAAACGACTTGCCGTCAAACCGTTCGTTCTATGTCCTGCTCGGCTAAACCCTTTTTAGTGTATCTTTTCGGGAGAATAGCTACCTCATGGTTGTATTTTAAGCTCTGCATTCTTTTGCGTAAACATAAATTCTGTAGCCGAATTAATGCCATACACTTGTCAGACTGTTCCAAATACCCATTCCTACCGTGAGCACATCAAAAATAAAAAATGAAGAAGCTGGGCAATGGTGGAACCTTGTTCTTTTCGGTATGACTCGATTTCAGCGTTTTCAGTTTATAACCGCCACGTGCAAACATCCCTTACTCTCTACTGTTGACTACCAACACCTCATGTACCCGTGGAAGGCTCATGCATGTAAAACCCGGCAGTGTGAGGTAGCGATGACACTCATGCGGAGCAGGATTCTCCGTTTAAATCTTTACTTATGTAGATGCGGGTTCCGTCCCACAAATCTTTGTGCGACTTGTGGTGAAGTCCAGATATTGGAGCATTTCCTACTTTCTTGCCGGAGGTTTGCACATCAGAGGAGAGCGCTCCTAGAAATTCTCATTACAAAGTGTGGACTTACTTTGTCGGTTCCCCTCCTCCTCGCTTTCGGCGCGAGCGCCAGGGGTTTTGCATTGCATCAAGATTGCGGGAACCTCCACAATTATATAACGGCTACCGGAAGATCCCTTGCTATTGTTCTCAAAAAGTCCGCATTTAAAAGAGCGTTTGGGTATTTTCATATATTTAATTATTTATTTTTCAGATATTCTCCCGCGATATTTAATTTTTTCTTTTTCTATTAAATTACTCTGAATTTTCACGAAAGGCACAATCATTAGCTTGACACCAGTTTACCCTATTCTATGGGGTCTCCCCACTGAATCCTGGCCAATCCCCCATCGTGGGTATGTGCCATGTCACCAATGGAAACAACCACAACAACCAGCGGAACAGACGCAGGGCAAGAACAAGGAGGCACACACAACACCGCTGGACTTACAACTGAGTTGTAAGTACAGCGATGTTGTGTGTGTGCCTCCTTATTCTTGTCCTGCGTCAGTTTCGCTGGTTCTACCATTGCGCATTATGAACCAGCTAGCCCAGAAATTTACAATATTCAACGACGAAGCTGGCAGTGGCGCGGGACTGAACGCTCGCGCTAGGCCAGTGGCCATTAAATCATCTTGGATCTGCACCAAGCCCAGGCCAATCCCTCACCGTGGGTATGTGCCATCGCTTTTGAGGCGACAACAGCAACAAATAATCTCATTGACATCGGTCATCTCGTCTCATTCTTCGGCTGACGGTCATGTAACATATGGTTTGAGGTGCTGGGTTATCATCACCATCCTGGTCCCGGAGCTTCGGCGTCCTGGGCCTGCCGTGGTCATCGGCCATGTGTACCTCGTAGGCACCACCCGGCTGTCCCCCGCCCGCCAGATCTGAACCGCCTTCACCGTTCACCTTAGCCCCGTAACTCGCCCCGACCACAAGACACCACGGAGTGACGACTCTGCCGCGACCAGAACATAATACCCCGCCAAACCGAAACATTGCCTACACGTGAAGACATATCTCCTTTGCATAGGCCGTTCGGTCGTTCAGGCCTCGGCCTTCGGCTCCGGGCAACCTGCGGCCCTGAAGCTCAATGGACCGGGACATTTTTGCTTATCTGTCTCATCGTGGCGGCCAGCACTTCCCCTCCTAGTCATTTCTGCATTGCCTTTGCTGAAGCCCATCCCTATTTTGCGCGTCCTTTCGTCGGTGTATCCTTTTATTTACGATTGGGATGATCGCTCGATGGCCCCGGGTAATTTGACGAAGATGAAGGTGGCAGTGGCACGGGACAGAGCGCTCGCGCTAGGACAGCGGCCATTAAATCTCTTCATTGCCATCAGCCACCTCGCCTCATTCTTTGGCTGGCCGTCACGTAACATTTGGTGATATTGCTGGGTGCCTTCATATGTCTTCAGTATAGCTTCATACGAAAGCAGGATGGCTATCTAAGACTTGCAAGCCTACCGAGTGTTAATAATTTCGACTATGCCAGGTTGCGTGAAAACAGGAAAGCTTGCCTGTTTAATTTCCTTTATTATTACGGTAAACTCTGGCAACCTTTACCACCAACATCAAGCAAAGTCCGAATCTGCTGTAAATGAGCACCATATTAATGGGCTTGAAAACTACACTTCACCATTTACCTCTAAGCTCCTGGAGTATTTTATAGGCCCCTTTCGATTGTGATTGGCAGTGCGCCAAGCTAGAGCGATTATAACTGGGGCAGCTAAGTACCAGCGAGGCATTGTGTCGTGCTCATGAACTGCTGTTCACATGAATACAACTGTGAATTTCATTCTGCCTCACGAACACTAACAGAAAACATTTTATTCGCGCTTGCAGTTGCCACAGCAGCCTGCCTGGACTTCGCAGAAGCACGACCAGCATTGTCGTTCGGAGGAAGTTTGTTCAGCGGAAATGTTGCAGCGAGCCTGAGACTGCCTGTGCCAAATATTGGTGGAGCTGTGACAAGTGGTGCAGGCGGCATCACAGGAACCCTGACGGCAAGCCGCAAGCTACAAACATCTGGTAGTGTTGTAGGTGGCCTCAAAGGAGCACTGACAGGAAGCCACAGTCTGCAAACATCTCGAAATATTCTAGGTGGTCTCACAAGAGCTCTTACGGGAAGCCGCACGATAGAAGCATCTAGAAATGTTCTTGGTGGCCTTACAGGAGCTCGGACGGGAAGCCGCGCGGTACAAATATCTGGAAATGCTCTAGGTGGTCTCACAGAACCTCGAACGGCAAGCCGCACTATAAGAACTTCTGGAAATATTCAAGGCGGTCTCACAGGTGACTTGACCGGAAGCCGCAGGGTACAAACATCTCGAAGTGGTTCGGGCGGTCTCAAAGAATCACTGACGGGAAGCGGCACGGTACTAGCATCTAGAAATGTTCAGGGCAGCCTCACAGTAGCTCGGACTGGAAGCAGCACGGTTCAAGCATCTGGAAATGTTCTAGGTGGTCTCACAGGAGCTCGAACGCCAAGCCACACAATAAAAACTTCTGAAAATATTCAAGGCGGTCTCACAGCTGACTTGTCTGGAAGTCGCAGAGTGCAAACATCTCGAAGTGGATCAGGTGGGCTCAGAGGATCACTGACGGGAACCGGCTCGGTACAAGCATCAAGAAAGGTTTTGGGCGGCCTTACAGGAGCTCGGACGGGAAGCCGAATGGTACAAATATCTAGAAATGTTCTAGGTGGTCGCACAGGAGCTCGGACGGCATGCCGCACGATACCAACTTCTGGAATTATTCTAGGTGGTCTCACAGGTGACCTGCAAGGAAGCCGAAAGGTACAAACATCTCGAAATGTTTCGGGTGGCTTCACAGGATCACTGACGGGAAGCGGCATGGTACAAGCATCTAGAAATGTTCTGGGTGGCCTCACAGTATCTCGGACGGGAAACGGCACGGTACAAGCATCCGGAAATGTTCTAGATAGTCTCACAGGAGCTCCGACCGAAAGCCGCAGGGTACAAACATTTGTAAATGCCTCAGGTGGCCTCAGAGGATCCCGTATGGGAGGCCGCACGGCACAAGCACCTGGAAATACTCTGGGTGGCCTCACAGGAGCACGGACGGGAAGCGGCAAGGTACAAGCATCTGGAAATGTTCTGGGTAGTCTCATAGGAGCTCGAACGGCAAGCCAAACACTAAAAACTTCTGAAAATATTCGAGGCGGTCTCACAGCTGACTTGCCTGGAAGTCGCAGAGTGGAAACATCTCGAAGTGGATTGGGTGGCCTCAGAGGATCACTGACGGGAAGCGGCATGGTACAAGCATCTAGAAATGTTCTGGGTGGCCTCACAGTATCTCGGACGGGAAGCGGTACGGTACAAGCATCCAGAAATGTTCTAGGTGGTCTCACAGGACCTCCGACCGGAAGCCGCAGGGTACTTACATCGGGAAATGTTTCAAGTGCCCTCAGAGGATCCGTTACGGGAAGCCGGATGATACAAGCATCTGGAAATAATCTAGGTGATCTCACAGGGAACCTGACGGGAAAGCGCACGGTACAAATATCTGGAAATGTAGGCGGTCTCACAGGAGCTCTGACAGGAAGCCGAAGTGTACAAACATCTGGAAATGCTTCAGGTGGCCTCAGAGGACAATTGGCTGGGAGCAGCACGATACAAATATCTAGAAATGTTCATGGTGGCCTCGCAGCAGCTCGGACGGGAAGCCGCAGGGTAGATACATCTGGAGATATTGTAGGTGGTGTCACAGGGGCACTGACAGGAAGCCGCAGTGTACAAACATCTGGAAATGCTTCAGGTGGCCTCAGAGGATCGTTGACTAAAAGCCGCATGATACAAGCATCTAGAAATGCTCTGGGTGGCCTCATAGAAACTCTGACAGGAATCCCCATGGTACAAGCATCTAAAAAAGTTGTAGGTGGGCTCAAAGGAGCTGTGACGGGAAGCGGTAGGGTACTTACATCGGGAAATGTTTCAAGTGGCCTCAGAGGATCACTTACGGGAACCCGCAGGATACAAGCATCTGAAAATATTCTAGGTGATCTCACAGGGAACCTGACGGGAAACCGCACGATACAAATATCTGGAAATGTAGGTGGCCTCACAGGAGCTCTGACAGGAAGCCGAAGTGTACAAACACCGAGAAATGCTTCAGGTGGCCTCAAAGGATTATTGGCTGAAAGCAGCGCGATACAAACATCTACAAATGTTCAGGGTGGCCTCGCAGCAGCTCGAACGGGAAGCCGCACGGTAGAAACATCTGGAAATGTAGGTGGTGTCACAGGGGCACTAACCGGAAGTCGCAGTGTACAAACGTCTGCAAATGCTTCAGGTGGCCTCAGAGGGTATTTAACTGGAAGCCACACGATACAAGCACCTAGAAATGTTACGGGTGGCCTCGCAGCAGCTCGAACAGGAAGCCGTACGGTAGAAACATCTGGAAGTGTTGAAGGTGGTCTCAAAGGAGCTCTGACAGGAAGCCGCTGTGCACAAACATCTCGAAATGCTTCAGATGGCCTCAGAGCATCATTTACTGGAAGCAGTACGATACAAGCATCAAGAAATGTTATGGGTGGCCTCGCAGCAGCTCGGACGGGAAGCCGCACAGTAGAAGCATCTGGAAATGTTGTAGGTGGTCTCACAGGAGCTCTGACAGCAAGGCGCAGTGTACAAATTTCTGGAAATGCTTCAGGTGGCCTCAGAGGATCGTTGACTGGAAGCCGCAAGATACAAGCATCTAGAAATGCTCTGGGTGGCCTCATAGAAACTCTGACAGGAATCCCCATGGTACAAGCATCTAAAAATGTTTCAGGTGGCCTCAGTGGAGCAATGACAGGAAGCCTCTCTGTAAAAACATCTGGAAGTGCTGTAGGTGGCCTCACAGGAGACCTGACGGGTAGCAGTGCGTTAGAAGCTACTGGAAATGCTTCAGGTGGTCTTACAGGAGCCAGAACGGGAAGCCGTACGATACAAGCAGCTGAGAATCAAGCCGTGGAGAAAACGCGCATTACTGAAGAACGTGCTCTAAGTGCCAAAGGGCCGTTGGAAAGGTACGATGAAAATTCCCAAACCGGAGAAATACACGCAGTTTCACGGCGGCGTTTATTAGCAGAGAACATCGCCGAGGAGAGATCCCTTGTGGTACCTTTGAAGGCCGTAATGGGATTCTTGGGCCAGGGACCAACGGAGCATCGAGCCTGGTACCATGCATTTATGGGGCCATTCCGGAGTCAGAAGCGAACGCTCATGGAAAAGATTACGAACATTGTTCTGCCATCTCTCCCATTTAGGTACTTTCGCAATTCGAACAGAAGCCCGTTGGACAGGTTTCGAAACTTCTTTCAGGGTTGATGCGGAATGCCTAGCCTCAGACATCGATGAAGCAACGTGTTCGCTGCCTTGGATTGCTTGTCTGCAAAATAAAAGCACATTTGTTGCGCTGCCTGCTTTTGTACTACTAAGACTGCCTGGTCATTACAAATTGTGGGGCAACATACTTGACTATGTGACAATGATATTAAAGCTATAGGGCAAAGATTCCCGCTGTGGAGAAAATGTGGTGTCGGCGTCGTCGTCGACGGTGTGAGCGATAATAGGGTGGCGAAGGGTGGCCTAGGTCGCCACTCCGGGGAAATCAACTTAGGTGGGCTACCTAGGTGACGTGAGCTTGTGGCGTTATCACAACCTGCACACCCTATTGTGAGCAAACTAATCACCCTGGCAGGTGGCAGTTAATGATCGATCGCGAGGAGTTGCAAGGTAAGAGCAACTTGGGCCGCACAAGACCCAGCGGTGGCAGCACCTGCCATTGCAGGGCCGTGGCGCATCTTTTAATAGCAGCACCACTGTGCAAGGAGTGGTATCGGGGACATAGTAACTTTGACAATAACTAATTTTGCAAATATGGATATTAACTCATTAAACGGGCTCTGAAAGGCGCTTAATAAATTTGTGGTATTCCTCGGATGTTAAAGTACGCCGCTTCACAAATGTTTTACAGCAAGAATTTTTTGGGTGTGCTTTTTAGAAGCGGAGTTATCTGTAATTAAACTTTTAATGGCACCGTCTCCGCGCCTTTCGGCCTCCTTTCGTCACTTTTTGCACGCTGGAAGGTCAGCGCTCCGCAGCCGACCCTACCCGCGAGGGCGGTGCTTCCTCACCCGCCGGAGCTACGCGGCTCATTGGCCACGGCCTTGGTAGCTGCTTAACGTCCGGAAAAATGCTACCAATAGTCACCTTTCACCTTGTATCCGCAGATGCGAGCGACGCAGAAAGGAGCGAGCATGAAAAAGTCGCCGGAAAATGCTCGTCAAATTTCACGCGTGATTGCGGGTACCCTGCTGTGTGTAGAAGTGTATATTTGGCTGAGGTTTTCATGACAACCCAATGTAGAGATCGCGCGAGTTTATGTTCTCTCCTAGGAATGTGTTTCAGAGCCCCTTTAACGCTATCGCCTCATACACTTAAGGCGTAGCTAAAGTGCAACCTCGAATTTTTTTTGGTTATCTGACTAACACTGAGTCTTCATGTTCAAAACCGAGCTGGCCTGTGTGTTGTTCATAGTACGCTGCGTTTGTGGTTTTGTGTTAGTACTGTGATTGGTAGCGAAGCAGCTGTTATGTCGCCCAATCAAGAAGCCTTCCCTGTTTTTTAGAATCCTATTCGCATTTAGTTAGGTTAAACAGCGAAAAGATAGCCTATGGAAGGAAAAAAAGTGAAATTTCTAAATATTAAAAATCCCAAGGCATCTTTTCTCGTCTCGCATTCCGAAATGCAGCATTTGGCAGTAAATACTTAAGAGAATATAAACAACATCAAAAGTTAATTTTATCAGAAGAATTTTAATGGAATATGAATGGTTTTGAAAAATTGGAACATGCGCCTTACGAAAATGCTTTGAGGGTTACAGATATAAAATAAAAGTAACTATCGCGCGGAAGCAAACGGAAAAACTACGGGAAAAGTTCGACGATTCGCTATGCTTTTGTTCTTGTTGCTCTTTGCGACCGTAACGACATCATTGCACTATCCACGCACGCACGCACGCACGCACGCACGCGCGCGCGCACACACGCACACACACACACACACACACACACACACACACACACACACACACACACACACACACACACACACACACACACACACACACACACACACACACACACACACACACACACACACACACACACACACACACACACACACACACACACACACACACACACACACACACACACACACACACACACACACACACACACACACACACACACACACACACACACACACACACACACACACACACACACACACACACACACACACACACACACACACACACACACACACACACACACACACACACACACACACACACACACACATGTATGCAAGTGGCTCATGTTCACGCTTCTGAACGTTGCTATAGAATACCAAGGATGGCCATATACAGTTGACAACGTCTTATTCATTCCCTAAGAAGCCCTTCTTTGCATGCTTGGAGGTTTCATAGCTTACTACGCATTATTCGATTGCTTTAGAAGATTTACAATGTACAAAATTGTGCATGAATTCGCTGCTTCTGAAGAAAGAAGAGATCCCGACCGTTTCACTTGAGGTGTCCTGCAATTTTTAAAAGTAGAGCGCTCACAACGGTGTAGCACTTCAGAATACAGCTAAGATGCACAAATGGCAGGCTGTTTAACTAATGTTGAACAGTTTTAATGGTAGGCTGGTTCACTAACTATCATTGGTAGCCTCTTCATTTTTAAGAGGCATGTAGCCAACCCCAATTAATATCCATATGAGCTTTTAGAATTTCAGAAATGCAGTTACCCTAAGTGCAGTGATTCTACAAATTGAGCCTACATCACCCCAAGTACATGTACTGTCAATAAGCTTGTAGGAAAAGCTAACCCTACCGGGCCTCTGACTTGTCAAAGAGCCAAAATTTGTTTTGCCGCAGCGCCGAGGGTAACTGAACTTTCGAAATTCTGAAATCTCATCTGAATACTGCTTGCGCTGGACTACACATTTTTCAATAAATACGGAGACAAACAAGAATATTTATAAAGTTGCCTCCTCAATATTAATTAACCAGCCTACTATTTAGTACATGTCAGCTGTATTCTGATTCGCTACATCGCTAACGATGCAATGCCGACAGAAGCGCTTCTGCAACTCAAAAGGCTTACGTTTAAAAATTGCCGAAGATCATAGGCGAAACACCCGATATAGGCGCGAAGCACATGTGTCGACGAAGTGTGCGTGTGTAAGATGTCTTAGGGTATGGAGATCGCTAGACAGCTGCCAAGATATGAGGCTTGGTTTATTGCCTACTGCACAAATTGTGACGATCTCGGAAAAGAGCCGGTAATTACGAGTATTTGATTAGAACTATTGTCTAGGACGGGCACGCTTAGGTTTGAATAGTAGCGCTGAAATTTTAACATGGGCTACTGGGTGAACGGGGGGCTAGTATTAGAGTTTTCGAGATGGAAAAAAGTTTAAGGGTGTCATTGTTTACTGCTTCATTGATGCTGTAGCGTGATATTTGTATCTCACGCACAAGGCACTGGATTTAAATGATGTTGCTTTTAAGAAGCAAGGAGCTTGCTACCGATTTCGGGTATTTTGCTATTAGCTGCGCGATTTCAAGTTTGGGTGAATTTGAGAGAAGTGCTACACCCTTTGTCGAAGGAACACCGAAACTTTTACTATTTTACAATTTGCAGGAAAGGCCCAGGTTTTATAATCAATTTAACACCGTGGAAGAATGTTGACAAATCTGACGAAAAGGCAGTCGATAACTTTGTCGTTTCCTGTCGACTTGATTCAATTAATCGCCCAGTGCTTGGGTTTTAGTTCGGGTTTAGTGCACCAAAGCTCGCCATCAGTTGCGAGAGACACCATAGTGGATTTCCCCGTATGATTTAGATCACCAGGGGATCTTTTACGTGCACTGACACCATGCAGCATATGGGAGGCTTCGTCGTATTTCGCCTACAGACCCACCACCACCACGGCCATGATTTCGTCACAGAACCTTCGGATGACCAGCCGCACCCCATAGCCGTTGTAGAACTATGGTAGGTTTGAACAATTTTTTCTGATCACCCATCAGGCCTGCGGCACTGTTTAATAAATATTCTTTGAAGAATGTCTGCTAGTGTATGTACTGATGCAGTTTAAGGGGAACTGTTTCAGCAGGTTCGATAACTGCGCTTGTTGGCAGCGATCCAGTTTTGCGTACCCAAACCACGCTAAATGGACTAAAACACCTGCACGCAAAAAGAAAACAGACAACATTTTTCAATCTTGTGCTTCCTTCCAGCACCTTTCTAGTTACCCTTATTCCAGAAATGCCATTTATTTGGCACAAAGTCACTTTTACTGTTCTTAAAATCTTCTTAGAGAATCTACTGGCAGGAGGAAAGCGAAGTAACATGCATCATCCGTACTTCTACACGTTTGCTGTATTGCGAATTCCGTGTTGACGGACATATTCGCTTCTGAGGACGACTGAATGAAATGTCTCAATATATACTCTCTATAGAATTCATAACACCTTATATCAGCACACGTTCTATGAATATGTAAATGAAAACAATGAGTAGAAGTGTGCACTTGCAGCAGATGATGTGCTTTGTATGGCAGTTAAGAACTCAAAGAACTCAAATTTTGGGATATCGATGAGTGCGACGCAATGTATCTGATCTGAATGAGCTCATTATAGAAGTTATTGATTGTTCCACTTTTTCATCGCACTTCTTTAAAAGCAGGAAAATCATTAAAGCTTCTACTCAAACAAACGTGGAAATATGAGGCTATAATAAATTATTTTTTCGCAACTTTAACGCATGAAAACCTGAGTAACATAGCTTAATTCTATCTACAGTGAGGATACATGGAGAGATGCCTTACTCAAACTCCACAATTTTAGCTTACTCAGCATTTTGAGCTTAATGTGACACGCACCGCAATAAAAGACATGAAAATTGGTTTCAAAGTAGCTTTTTACATGAAGATGGGCATCCTGAGTTGAAGCACGTAAGCTTCGCTTCCTCAACATATAAATCTGAGGTATACCGTAACAACCACGAATTACTTACAGAAGTCGCATCCAAACAAGGATAGAAAATGTGGCAGCAAAATTCCATCCAAGCTTTGAAATTTTCAAATTTTTGAGACCTGTTTTTTCGCACACAATGCTTTGGAAACCGGCAGCATGCGCATGAAATAGACACTAACGCATAAGGACGCTAACTGTTTCCATCCACAATTTTCTGTCGTGCACAAACTACCAATTGTTTCAAGTCACGGAAATAAATTCCTAGATAGCAGCTGTTTTTTCATGACAACTTTATTGATAAAAAACACCGTGGAAGGCACTGCCCCACTGAAAATGAGCCTTTCCACCTTGAAAGAAAGGATGACAGTAATGCCGGGCTAAATTATTACACGCGTTAAGGAATAATCCTGCTTCCACAGACAGACGGCAGTATCTCTGCATTTCGCGCCACTTGTTTATTAAAAGTTTGGGTTTATTATATGCAGTATTCAATATCCGCGAGGTGAAAAAGAACGGAACGTTTTGGCCGTTCAGGAATACAGAAAACGCTTTTCAGTTGCAAATATCGGTCCGCGTTTTACATTACTGGTTCAGTAAAAAAAGGCGGTACATATTGACTCCAAATCGCAGTTGCTTTCAGCGTTACATTTTGTAATACAAAGCCGAAGTAATATCCGTTTCGTAAAAGCTATAAACAATGACATAAGAGTTGACGAAACCAATATCTCATCCTCCGTTGGTTCGGCAAAGTATTAAGGACCAAGAAACCGAAATCTAGGACCCATATCATCACTTAATTTTAACACGAGCTATAAAATGAGAATATATAGCTCGCAAGCAGCGGTCTTTACGCGATAAGAAAGACCAGTGCTGTTCCGATAAATGAGAAAGCGGCGAAGAAAAGACTACACTCAGCGAACTACTTTCGCCATGCCGTCGATTCGGCACTCTACTCGGAGTCACTAGCGAAAAGTGCCTCCAGGTCAGCCTGACGCTCGTCGACCACCTCCTTCCAGAACTCGGTGGCCCGAGCCTGAGTGCGCTTCTCGAGCTGCGGCAAGCTGTCCAGGAGCTCGAAGCGCAGCACAGCTGCCAGCAGGCGCAGGCGGTCTCCGCGGCGTAGCGACGCGCACGAGGCTCGCAGATCCCGCTCAACGAAACGCGTGCGCCAGTCGTTGAAATACATGCAGGCCTCGCGGAATTGGTTCTTGAGCTCAGCTGTAAGTCTTCGCCAGGCCGCCTCTATGTCCTCGCGCAGTTCTTCGCGCCGAAAGTCGTCCGGCAGAGAGTCCAGGATGTACTGGCAATCGGACAAGAACTTGTTGTACCTGCGATATACGTGCGTACGTACCCGCTAAAGGCTGGAGTTGTATCAATCTAGCTCTGGGAATGCAATTAAGAGTGGTAAGTGTAGAGAAGAGTTCGCCAGGGGTAAGTGAGAGTGGTGTCATGCAAGGTGAAGAGCTTGGGTGTAAAAAAAAATATAGCTTTAGCTTGGATGAGTGCAGAACATCGTGGGGGCATTAGGACTAGTTACGGCGGACACCTAAAAACTGACATGCTTAAGACATTTATTCTAAAAGCCTTCACCAGAATGTTCTTTATACTAAATGTTTTCTACCTAGAGGCGTTTTGCCAGGAAGGCAAAGACTCCGAAGGCTTTCACTCTTAAAGGTGTTTGCCACAAATGCCTATATTGCTATTTGGTGAGACCTTGGTATCTAGGAACAAACAGCACAAGTGCTTTATTCAAGAATTGTACTGACTATTGCGTCGCTCAGAGAAAATCGAAAAGAAACATTTTCTAAGCCTAAACAGTGTTCTCTTTTGCGTCGAATTCCGCACCGACTTGGCGTTTCGCAGCAACTTTATTTATATTAAGCTTGGGTGGGGTACTTGATTGATTCGTTCAAAATCACTCAGAAATCTAACGTATGTGGTGACGGTGAACGAAAACGGCGAGATTTCGCAGCAATGGTATTGAGAGCGCCATTACACGCCGTAATGAGGAACGAGCTATCTACCGTTCACGGAGGCTGCAGAGAAGCGCAAGATATGAAGACGGGGGCAACCGCGTGGAAACAATGTCTTGTAGGCCAAATTTGGTCCAGTTTTTGAAAAGCACTTTCAAACCAACCGAGCAACCGCTTTCTCCCCCTTGATTCTCACCATACGCTCAACGGTAGAGCGCTTGTTCCTCCGGAGAGAACGTGATGACGCTACCAGCACCATTGCTGCGAACGCTTGCTGTTTTGGAATTCCGACACTGCAAATGATTGAGATTTCCGAATTAATTTGACCGAATGAGGCAAGCACCCCACCGGAGCATAGTATAAAACAAAAGTCACCGCGAAATGCAACCTGTGTGTGAAAGTTCTGCTCGAACGAGAGATTTCTTTGTCCGAGGGAGACTTTCAATGTGGCAACATTAGGAAGGCCACGAAGACGAAAACTGTCAGACAGAGTCGGCGTCGGTGACTGTCGGAAACCTGCACTTGCTGGACGGTGCTTAAAAGAGGATCTTCGTCTCTCCGACTTCCACATTTCAACCATCCTCATATTCTCCTGCCCCACTTCCCCTCCCTATATTTATTCGTAGGGGAGAACAGCCTTAAAAAAAAACTATCTGAAAAGAATGATGCTTTCGAGAAGTATTTGCTCTCGCACTGCTCGCGAAGGGAAACCTGGGTCTCGAAAGCCCTATCGGCAGTTGTGTTTAAAACTACCACCTGCCCGTGCATTCACGTATTTCTGAACCGCTGCACCACTGCGCCGGTTGTCGTACGAGGACATGCCGCAATCTAATAATGTCACACATTTTGTGTAGTTGAACTGGCGGCATTGGAACATAATCAGAAGTTGTACAAATTGTAGAGTGAAAAACGAGCAGCTCAGAATTGAGATGAAATAATACCGGAATAGATTGGCGAGTGAAAGCACGCTATCGTATGTACTCCGCATCAACAAACTTGGTTACCGCAACTTTTTTTCTTCACAGGACGCACGCAGTAGGTAGTTTAATAACGTGGTTTCGTTGAGCCACTGATACATACGGGAAACGTCTAGGTGAGTAAATTACCTTCTGAGGGAGTACGCCTACACCGTCCCGTCGTCCACGGATAGCAACTCTGCTCCGCACTACATATAGTGTAGTGCAAGCCACATTTTGAAAAATGCAGGAATGTTGAGCTTCGCAGACATAATGACCACTGAGATCAGAGAAGCCTATGCCACTTGACAGCAGCACGCGAAGTGGGTCAGCGCACCAACAGTGGAACGCCATCGATACCTAGGCGTTTCACTATTAAGGCGGAGCTGTCTGGTATCAATTATTACTCAGTTTTATTTTGAACTTGTTTTTACCTTTTGGGATTAACGTATTGCGACGCTGGTGTCCTAACAAAAGTCGTTTCTTAAACTCTGCAGCGTGTTGATTATGTATTACTGATGTGAAGTCAAGGACAAAATACACCCTGCTTACTACACAACGTGAAGTTGTAAAAACGAAGAGATGCAGATTTATGGCCTTGAAACAGATCCTATAGTCTGCGGTCGAGCCCTCGAGAACCAGATCTTTATTTCAAATTTGTCACCACACAACTGATCAGAACAGACAACTACGCGCGCTTTGTTTTCTTTTCCTTGCCACCTTCTTCAGCAGTCGGTTTCATATAACAGAAGTCTTATTATTGCACTCTAATTGGTTAAATAAATATAGGCCCGCAGTGGCTGGCCTTTGACAGACCACCGAAGTTCACGCTAGCCAAGCACACTGCTTAAGTTATACCCTAGCCATAAACCTTCGACGCCTTTGCTCTCTTGGTCATCATGAGGGCCCCGTTCGTCTCAATCAAGTTTGCCGATGTGTCGGATGAATTGACCTGTCTTATTACGAGGCCAATTCTTTGCCCCTTGTAACAAGGGCATCAACGTTGTTTTTCTGACCTGTTGTCACTGGCTGCCTTGACCTCATCGCAGACTTGGGACCATTTCGCCTCGATGCGCTCGTAGATGAGGCCCAGCTGGTCACTGATCATGTATGACCGGACGTCGCGAGAGCTTAAAATGTCATTGTCGTCGTCCAAAGAGTCCAGGATCGGACCAACAGCAGCACGGGCGCCACCAACTGCCAGCGCCTAGAATAAATGCTGAATCACACTCATGGCAACAACACGCCGGAACTATAAATGGGGCCAGCTGTTCTTGGAAATAAGCTGAACGTTATCCGCAACATTGTCATTCCGGTAAATAATTTGGCTTGTTTCTCTCTTCGCGGCAACGTAACGTGATTGCGTCGCTGATGTAGCTGACTCCATCGATGGAACAATTTTGTAACTAGACATGCCTAGAAAATTGGCTGAAAACCAGAAAACTCCTTTTTTTTCTTGGCAATTAATAACATTGATAACGTACTATGACATCATAGTCTGTTTTATGAAATTTTGACAGCATACTATGTTTCAGAAAAAAAAAGTTAACTGCAAGTGCGAATTCTACTTCCCAGCGTTGGAAGACAGCGTGTGTATCGAATGTGTGGGTTCCCCACCATTCCTCAAAAACTCGGGGAACACTTGAGCTCCACCTCGTCTAAACGACGCAAAAGGGGTGACGAGTACCTCCAGCGGGCTTGAGTCCTCTTTACTTATCACTTCGCAGACAGGGAACAATGTTCTTTATTTACGTTATGTTTATTTCATTTCATTCTTTTTTTATGTACCGCAACACACACAAGCCCACATTTTAACCGAGACGAACGCACCTTCCTCAGTGGTCGGGCGGTATAGGTCTCTGCGGCGGTTCCAGTCCCGGCTCGACCACTTTTTTTTTGCTCAGTTGCTTTTGGTTAATAAAGCCACGAGCTTGTAAAGAATTGAGCAATTGTGAGTGAAGCCATCACTGCTGTACTGTGCGATCGTTGGGGTTGTTTGGATTACCCGCGCGTAGTCATGTGATGATGACGCCATGACCCTGTCGACCAATAAAGCAGAAGCACGTACAGTGTTGTTCTGGTCGTTATTCATGTTTTGCGCTTAGGGACATTCTTAAGGAGCAACCAACCAGCTCTCATCTGTTCGCCACAGACATGCCTTCGCAGACGCTGAAATTTGTAGCTTTCTGCCTTTAATAGAACTCTAAGAAAATTTTCGGTAACTTCTCCACCTCGCGTTTAAGAAGTTAGAGGTGCAATTAGTGACGCTGAAAGCCAAGCTCTTTTGTAGCGATAGCTACATTACGGTAGCATTTGAAGCATTCAGCGTGGCGGCGCCAATACCCTGTCACGTGGTTGGTTAAGTGGTGCGGAGCAGCTGCCGGCGGCGCGGAGCTGTAGCTGATCACGTGGTTCATCACGTGGTTCGTCACGTGGATGGTCACGTGACCAAGTTCCACTCGGCCAGCTGCACCAATCGCGTCACTACAGGTTTATCCTGAGCTAAGCCACCGTCAATTTTTTATATATGTGAGCTAGCTTGCAGACACACGTATTAGCACAATTACACACATGACACGAGCTGTGTGGAATGTACAAATCCTTCCACCACCTCCAAGCAAAAACGATCCAGGCGTTTGAGAACAAGGATCCCGCCGCCCATAACCCAAGAAGCCTTCGACCTATTCACGGCGAATGCAACAGAAAGATGTTAGGTTAGTTGCTCAATAGAAAGGGTGCCCTTATGGACTCATAATAGGGGCTAGTCGCTTTTGTTGGGTCTGTGGAACTTCGCTGGGAATGCCGTTGGTCGTTCTTCGGGAGAAATGAAAATTACAATGAGTTTTTGGGGAAAGCAGATGGCACAGTATCTGTCTCACATCTCGGCGGGCACCTGAACCGCACCGTAAGGGAAGGGATAGAGGAGGGACAGAGAGAAGAAAGGAAGAAAGAGGTGCCGCAGTGTATGGCTTTGGTAAATAATCTCGACCACCTGGGGATCTTTAACGTGCACTGACATCGCACACAGCACACGGGAGCCTTAGCGCTTCACCTATATCGAAACGCGGCCGCCGTGGTCGGGTTCCAACCCAGGTACTCCGGATCAGTAGCCAGACGCCCTAATCACTGAGCACCGCGGCGGGTTAGTGAGGAAAAAAGTTTCTCAAGAACTACTGCAGAACTAGTTTGTTGTACACGCTTGAACTGCACACAGCGTGCACAAAAGACACCGGTGGTAGGAAACATGCCACACAGGGCTTTGTGGTTGGTTCTTTTCCGTCCGTGTATCTTTTGTGCGTTGGGGGGAATGAACGAGAAATTTTGGTAGGATACACAGCTGCTTCTTTCTACATGTTCTTAGAGCCGCAAGGGAACACGAAACTCGTTGTGCTTAAAGATATTTCTACCTTTAATCGCCTGGGATACTGCTGTTTTCCACGGGAAATGCACTATATACGTTCTGATTTTTCGCGCTCTCAGGAAAAAAGACCATACCGCCTTTTAGTCTGTCTCTAGTTTTTATCCTGCAGTCTCAGCAGAATTCTGTATTGAGTGATTATTAAAATCGTAGACATATGTGTCTTAATCTAAACCTGCTGAAATAAATCCATAAGTAATGCAAGTTCTATTACTTTTTCTATAATGTCAAGAGTCACGTTGAGAAAAAGAAATGTGACATCTTAATTTTACGTTTAGGAGGGTACGAAATGTGTGTACTGCAGCACTGACATAAAAATAACATTATGTATCAACTTTATATCCATGTAAAAATTTTACGACACAACCAATAAATGAACATTCCTTTGGTGAGCCCCAGCTGAAGACGGTAATGTCCAAGTCGTAAAAAAACCGTGAAGAAACCTAATTGGACCAAAGGATTTCCCCTTATGGTATCCCGTTTCCGCCTTTTATGTTATTTTATCAATTATAAACTTATTGGTTTGACCAGCTACCCTTCGCTCCTCATTCCGATTTCCGCCTCCTGTTTGTCTGGAGGAAACTGTGCTAGTATGCAAGCCCCGAGGAAAGGCGACAGCGAAAAATACTGTTTCAGTTATGGGTCATTCCATGCCAAACCTACCAGAGTTTGCCTCGATCACTTCCGAACTTTTCGATAAATTTTATGGCTCTTTACTGAACCTGCTGAACTAAATACCCTAATGACTTTGGCTAAGAAATATCCTGGCATGTGACAGAACTTCGAATTTCTCGGAAGATTGCAAAAGCTGGTGTCAGAAAAAAAATTACAAAAATCAAATGTTTTACTTTTACTCTTGAGAAAGTTCTTAGAGATGACGAATGTGGACTGCGGTTTTAATTGTCAAAGCAAAAGTATATGTAGCGCAATATTTGTGTGTCGCTTTAGGTCATTGTTTTTCCAGAAAAAACACCGTATTAGCGATTTTTTACGCTCTTTCGGCAATTGGCGAGCAAAATCACATATTTCGCCGCTTATCTGTAATCTCATTAAATGGTTTAAATATGATAAAACAGAGCATTTATGAGAAAGAAACCTCTAACTAAAAAAAGTGTGCTGTGCAGCGTTTTTCGGCACAAATTTCGTACACAGGCGTTCCTAGTAAAAATATAAATTGCAGCTCCATTGATAGCGAATTGCTTCGAAATTTGGCTGATCAATTTATGTCGCAGGCTTTGTTCTTTTAAGCGAGAAAAACAATTTTGAAGTTCAGCGCTGCACCTCGAGCCATGGTTGTCCCGTACCGCCACTGCACTGGTCGGCATGCTTTTCACCATTCCCGAGAGTCCTAGACTTCCTGAGAAGCGCGCTTCAGCAAACATTAAAGAGTTGAGAGTGCTCCAGGGGGCTCTGTGTCGTCAACGGAGCCTGTGTATTGGCCGGCTGGAAGATCAAAATCGGTCCACGGCGCCATGACTACTGTCGCGATGACTTAACCGCAGTTTCTGAGTACGTATGACGTAGGGAAAGGAAATTGTGTCGCCACCGTTGCTACGTGGGCCGATCGCTAGGTAGCGCCATAGCTGCGTTCTGACAGCGGCCGCAAAGTCGCTTCAGTCGGCTGCGCGCTGTACTACGTAAGCCATTAGCTACTTCGTGACTTCGGCAGTGGCTATGGAGGCTGTACAAGAACCTATGCAAGCCTGTCAATCTGCGGCCTTTTAAAATCGTCATGGAGGTGAGCGACCACATTTCAGTTATCGTTCGGCTATACGCGTAATATAGACCGTACATTAAACGGGAATTGCATGAGGCTATGCTTCTCGCGACGCGGCGTATGATACCACGCCTTGGCTGTAGAAGAGCCTTGGCTGTAGAACAGGGCGCTTTTATTGCATCATCCGTTGCTACCACTGCGATGTTCAGTCGCCTCACGTTATCAAGAATGTATGACCCCACAAGTACTCCATCAGGATTAATAAAATCAATGAAGAAAGTCTCTTTCGATAATACACAAGCGCAGCGGCGCTAACTGCGCAAGGCGCTGATACTACTGATAACTGATCGAGATATAGGCCACAACATCTTTTCTGTTTATGCTAGTCGCAGCATTGGCTGAGTGGTCACATGCGTTGGCACATGCGTCCGCTGTGCGGAAACACATGCTATGGGGAACCTGCGCTGCCAAGGTAGCACTGCAATTGTTCCATGTAGTGACTAAAAACTGCTTTTGTCAGCCGCTTGGCTGACTGGAAACGCGAGAACACATTCTGCGCGATTAGGTCCCCTCGTTTGGCTTACAGCATTCATTGTCTAGCTTCTCTTGGCGTAGCCCAGATAGCTGACGCACGGCACATACGCCTTCGACAGAGCGCGGAGACTCACGCCAATAAGCGCCTGAAGGTGGCGCGCAAAAGTACTAATAGTACTACCCAAAACTGCTTGCTCTTCTCGCTAGGCAGTGTGTTATGGCGCTGCAATCGGCACCGCAAACTTCAGCACAAGTTCCCCAGAATGGAATGTTTCTGTTATATTTGCGTTCCAACGAAAAGCATGCTACCTATTTCAAATGGGCCAGCACTGTAATTCTGAGCCGGAGATTTCATTGAAATTTACAACGTACGCAGAATTGGCGTCTGACAATTCTCTAACTCCTGTATGACAGTGGATATACATACAGCGCACTAGGATCTCGAGGCAAGCCACTTACGTAATACGACGAAACGGTGGAAAGAGACATGCGGCGCCGCGGGGGCGGAGATTTGCGTCGCACTGGAAATGGGCTCTTCGAGGCTCGTGTCGGAGTGGGCGAGGAGGAGCGCGGTGATTCGAGCACCGCCTCAAGCAGCACCTGGCGTGTTTGGGCCATGAATTCCGGTATGTGGCGTTTGGCTCCCGTGGGCGACAGCAGCAGCTGATCGTCGTTCATCAGGAGAGGTGGAGGACTCCCCCAAACCCGAGGCGGACAGAAGGGCGGGGAGCTGCGAGTGGCGGGGTTGGTCAAATTAAAAAAACATGGTCGACTTGTTAGGCCAAATGCAAACTTGGTGCGCTAGTAGTCAGGTTTTCCCTTCTTTTCCGGCGCTCAGATTCAGTGCAACGGTGGCAGTTGTTCGGGTAGCTATAATGAGTAAATGTTCATATATGGGCAATTGGTCATTCTCTGCATTCACAGATCCCTGGGAGTCTTCCTCCCGCTCTTGGCGTAGTTGTGCAGCGGTGAAGGGATGCGCCACGGCGTTTCTATGGCGGGTGCTGCCATCGATGGGATTTGGTTGGCTTGGGTTGGGTTGCGACCCACATCGGCCTTCACGAGCAGTTGCCCTCCACCCGTTCGGCAGCTGAGCAGCCTGCCATAAAACCGGCTTCGCACAGACAGACAGACAGACAGACAGACAGACAGACAGACAGACAGACAGACAGACAGACAGACAGACAGACAGACAGACAGACAGACAGACAGACAGACAGACAGACAGACGGACAGACGGACGGACAGACGGACGGACGGACGGACGGACGGACGGACGGACAGACAGACAGACAGACAGACAGACAGACAGACAGACAGACAGACAGACAGACAGACAGACAGACAGACAGACAGACAGACAGACAGACAGCGGACGGACGGACGGATGGACACAGACAGAGAGACAGACACAGATGGGTGGGGATCTGTCTGACACAACGGCTAAATGCGGGGAATGGACAGTGTAAGTGCTATTTCAGTAAAAAGTGGCACGATTTTATGTCGTTAAACCGAGTAGTCGTACGAAATCATATGTTTAGGCGGGTTGACTCATTGCTTTGCTTTTCTGGGTCGTCGGCACGTCTAGCAAGGATACGGGTTCGGTGGCAGTTTAAGTTGATGAAGACGACGATGTGCAATGCACAGCGCAAAAGTTTGTTGCAGTTTAACAGGAGCCGGGATGGGCCGCAGCCATAGCCTAGTTCTCTCGTGAGGAAGACACCGAAGCTGATCTGTTCGCGCCACCGCCGGTTCAAATCTTAGTCGCGGCAATGTTTATTTTATTTTTTATTTATGGCTTGGCCTATGCCACTCTCGAGGTCGAGTTTCACACAAACTCAGTAAGCCGGTCCGAACTCGTGAAATAGTGCTCTCGCTCTGAAAATGAAAACTCACACTTACGCATTTATGCGGCGAAGGGCAGCGCTAGGTAGTGCTGCTGCAGTGATTATGAATGTTGAAGTTAATGAGCATTTCACCACATGACACATAGTAGATGAGTCCGATAGAAGAGGATACCCTGTTCCATAGCGCGATGATGTCGGATTTGTGATCTGTGCCGGGGTCGAATGCCCTTTGTAGTCAGCAATAAATTGTAAAGAAAGACCGCCACTGCACATCGCATGGAGAATTTGGCTGGTTTTAAAATACCCGATGGAACGGAAGATACAGGCCTTTTCCTTCGATATGAGGACTCTCCTATATATCCGCGAGCTTCATCACAGTCAGCGCTTCGAGCTGAAATGCACATCGCGAGAAATTTATGACGCAACTTACCGGCCGCGGTGCGCTTTCCTTCGACTCCTTTCTGCTCCGGGAGTTCTGACTGCACAGATTAAATATATACCGCGGGAAAATGAATTAGTAAATAATTAAATCTTTGAACGAGTGTGTAAATTATTTAGTGGGAGAAAATAGCTCACATTACAGAGAAGAGCGTGATGCTAATATGATCGCTTTGAAAGCGACAAGCTAAAAAACAATTTACTCGGTGTTGCCACAGACAGTAGGTGCAGTGCGTTCTTATACGCGTAATCTGGCTTACAATGAAGAAGGCAGTTAAGTTTATAATTGACGCCCCTGACTCGATCTTTCAGTTGGGGAACCTGGGGCTAGTAGATGCAATATTTCATACCCGTTTGATTCACTGAGCATTTATATTGAGCTTCATATCTTCATCATGCTGCTGCTGCGCTTAATAAATCGTTGAAATAGGCACAAATACATTCTAAAATTCACTTCAACCCTGTGATCTCTTCGCACTTCTCAAAAACGCAAGAAGTTCGCACAGTGGCATAGATGGTGCCGGTATAAGCTACGACCGCAGCACGAAAACAATCACACACTTTTAACTTTTACGAATCACGTGGAAATCACGAATCGCGAATCAATATTTAGACGAATATTGAAATTTAACGAACTAATAAAATTTAATAATAATTGGTTTTTTTGGGGGGGGGAAAGGAAATGGCGCAGTATCTGTCTCATATATCTTTGGACACCTGAACCGCGCCGTAAGGGAAGGGATAAAGGAGAGAGTGAAAGAAAGGAAGAATAGGTGCCGTAGTGGAGGGCTCCGGAATAATTTCGACCACCTGGGGATCTTTAACGTGCACTGACATCGCACAGCACACGGGCGCCTTAGCGTTTTTCCTCCATAAAAACGCAGCCGCCGCGGTCGGGTTCGAACCCGGGAACTCCGGATCAGTAGTCGAGCGCCCTAACCACTGAGCCACCGCGGCGGAGCCATAATAAAATTTACATTTTCGATTTTAAGGGCAACGTTATATTGCGAAATTGATGGCCGGCAATGCCGAATGTGAGCCCTGCTCTTAAGTTTTATTAATCGGCATTGTGGTTCGAAATATCGAAACTAAAAAATACACGTTTGGAAGGCTGGCGGGTTGGCTTTCACGCCTTACCTAATTATAAAATGGCGTCGCTGCACGTGGTATCGTCTCCGAAACCAAGTTAGCTTCTTCGACACCATAAAACACACCAGCTGCGCCTCCATCTGATGCATAATAATTGCAAGAGACGCCTTCTATAAATGTGCAGTGCGAGAAAGCCAACTCAACGAGCTTTCAAATGCTTGTTTTTCGCGTTCGATGTCTCGAAGCATATTGACGGTTAAGAAAATATAAAATAGAATCAGGTTCAGTTAATAAAGCCATGAATTTCGCAATATAAGCTTGCCTCTTGACATCAAAAATTTTTAAAAAGTTTAAATCCATCAATCGCCCCACTATGTATAAGTACGTAATTTCCGACTTGCTGCACAGTCTAGATCAACATACCGAACCGACGTATCTCTCACAGTTAAAAAGAATCACACTGTATACACAAATTCTCCCGCAAAAAAAAAAAATGTGCTAGAATAGAATTTTTTTTCCCGTATTTACCTTATAGAGGTTATTTTTTTCTTGAGCTTGTTGAACAAGCATTGAAACACAAAACAGTCGATAAACGACGATATCCTCAGGAGGCAAGTCATCAGAAGCGCACACCTCGGAAGAGCTAGTGACACCTTCCGAATATAAAAGCATTCTTGTAGTAAGTGCACGCCACATAGATAGCTGGTGAAGCACGAAAATGGTAGCTTTGCGACTTACCGAGCTTTCTTTCACCGCTGCCAACCTCCGCCGAAGCTGAGCGTGAAGCGGCTTTAACAAGGATCGGGACAGGCTCAGGAGGTGGCCTTAAGGCTCTTCCGCATCCCACGCAAGGGCACACCACACGCCTGACAGCGCGTGGTTCACCAGTCTGCAGTGAAAATTCGTTTTAAGGAAAGGTAAGACGCAGTAATTGTCTCACTTCTAACTTGACACCACAACCGGTCGGTCAGAGAAGAAAGGAGTTAAAGAAGGTGAACAGAGAGAGATACCAAAGCGCTCCAGATAAAACCAATCTGCAGTGAAGCGCCGTGGCAGCACACGTGAGTGATAAGATGACCGTGGCGCTTGGGGCGAATCTTTCATTCGCATCAGTCAGTGGAGAAAAACGACTGCCACCGAAAAATTGCCTGCTAGTAATTCAATTGCAGCCGCTGTCCTTGCAATCAAGTTCGCGGGCGAACATTATTACATTTAGTAACATACGTATACTTTATTTTTCACGGCTATTCTTCATGACTTCAACCAACTACTCTATGGATGCCGAATGCCAGTTGAGGCTTGTTCTATTAAGAGGCATGTTGAGGCATGTTCTATTGAACAGTATGCTGGCGCTCTTTGCCTGCAGCCTTCTAATTTAAAAATCATCAATTTCTAGTAAGATTTCCGTACGTAAAGCAGTGGTTGGGTCGTGAACAAAGAAAAGCGCGGAAGTAGTGAGTTAAACATGTGACGTATTGCTCAGCCCCATGATCTTTAAAAACTGAGGAAACGGTCCAGCTTCAACAATTCTTTAAAATTTCTTCCTTCACATCGACGTCTGTGAATCATTTGTGAGCGCCAAGAACAAGGGGAATGTCATCATCACTTTTTTTAATGCGCGAATAGCCACTAAAGAAATGCTTTGGATATATGAGCGGCACCGAGACGTCGTCATTGGATACCTTTAGCATAGCGCGTACCGCTACTGATACCGCTTACCGCATATAGCGAGCCTCCACTGCGCATGCGTAATCGCCCGAAAGGCAACAGAAGGCGCCGCGCTCCCGCCAACAGGCCGCAAATCTGCCGTGTCAGGACCAATTAGTGCGTGCGTAGTGGAGGGGTGGCGCCACACGGTAAGCGGCAGTGGTTGTGGCACACGCTACGCTAATGATATCTATATTCTTCCTACGTTCTCGAGCACTTTATGCTAGGTTTGTGCAAATTTTCTTCATGAAAGAATTCTTGGTTTGTTATGACCAAATTATGAATCCGTCAATGATGCCATTCGATGGCAGTTTACGTCATCATGTAGAAGGCGCGCCGCGGCCCTGAAAACCTCAGCCTGCACAAATGCCTAATAAATTAAGGGCTCTATGTGTGATGTATTCGCATGTCAGACGCTATGCGGCACATCCCATTAATTAGGGCGGACAGGGCAAAACTTAATGCGTTCAAAGTCAAATATAGCGCAAGCATGCACGTCGCAAAACCCAGTCACTGAAATGGCCGGCCGTAAAGAGTAAATAAAAAGAACTTGCAAATGACTCATATTGCATAAAAGAAACACCAGATGCAAAGTCAGGACGAAAAGCCTTTAGGACGGTTGAGCCGCAAACAAAGCCGATAGCTTTCTGGATGTAAAAGTAGAGTTTGTGTTCTTTAATATGTGCTATTTAAATGACGTTATGATGATATTAGGTTACCTACGTATTTAAATCGCTTTCCTAATTTCCCGAAAAGATTTGTTTAGTGGTACTACCTCCTAGGAAAAAAATGTTAAGAACTCAAGGTGTTTGTTTCTTAAGCCAGCCCTTATAAAATAAGCCATAGACAATCTATAGACTCAATATCCGTCCTTTACAACATTCCCTTTTTCTATAGACAGTCTATAGACTGTACATAATTTAAAGTGTAGAACCGCCTCAATTTTCTTTCGTCTATAGATGGTCTATGGACTATCTATAGACCAGTCTAAAACAATCCTAATTTCGTTTGCTTTGACAATCAATACAGTGCCTTTCGACTATGTCTATAACAATAACAATCTGTTTTTGCATTGCATGCCGAGAAGAACTGCAGCGGGTGACCACCACTATATGCCTCTTTCGCTATTTTGGCAATTCAAGAATATTTGATGCTAATACGTAAAGCGGGGAAAGACGGACATTACTGAAGTAAGGAAGTAAGGGTGCCCGCAGACTTTACTACATCAAACGAACACGTTCTTGCTTAAACGAATCGCTCGAGACAATTTCATTCCATCTTTTGGTCGTTACTCTCCAATGCACTCAACGGAGAACCTTTTCATCAGTGATTCCACATTTCTCTTAAAAACGTCCTGAAAATAAAGGAGGAAAGGCGGGTGCGATAAATTAAGGATGTGCCCGTTCCGTAGAAACATCTTTAAAAGAGACTCAAAGAGCATGATCCTCTGCGCGCTTAACATCTGCCATTTGTACTGTTCCATGCTCAAGGATAAAGGAAACGCGACAGGAGCAGGACGTAGGAAGAGAAGTGGACAGGACGGGCGGTAGCAGTTTACATTCACGTTAAAAAATGCTGCGTGTCAAACATCACAAAACCAATATTTTTTCATTCTTGTCCATATACACGTTGCTTCGAAGCCGATGACGCACTTCTGTCGCCCATATCAGTTTTAAAAAAATAGACACACAAAAGATGTTGTGCTATGCAATAGCTTAATTGTTATTCGAAAAGTGTGCCACGTACTATACGGTGGGAGATCCGGTGCCTACGGTCAAAGCAGTAAGGCTTCGGTTTTGTTTTCGCGAAAACAATAATGTTTTTAAAGCGCGAGCGGAGAATTTAAGCTTATAAGCCAATTTTCCTCTCTTGTCTTGGATACCTGATCAAGCTACATACGGCATGAGAGCGAATGGTGAAAATACAACCGTGAAATGGGTTTGTTTCGCGTTTAACCCATTTTACCGCAAGACGGCGGAAGATCATTCGCGCTGCAGGCAACTGTGAGCTCGGATATGTCAGTGTCTTTGAAGTGTACTCGTGGATTATGTTTGCAACGAAATCCAACTTAATCGTGCACTTACGGTAAGTCTACACGATTATGTTTTATTCATTTGGTCTCCTAAACCACTCTAAGCAGAGCTGTGTGCGCAGAAAAGATTATGTGCACAAATTTCCTATCTCCGTTTGTAAGCGGCGGAAGCCATCTGGTTCTCGACTAATACCGCTTATGTGTGTGTCTTCTCTCACGCTCGGAAAGGCAGCCGGTGCGAAACCAGTGATGGTGCGCCGCTCTTCGCGAGCTGTGTATCCTGTTGCAAGGTAGATGCGCGGCCAGAATTGGCGCTTATCTCTGAAATGGCGGCCGAAATGGAACTATGCGTTAGCTAGCACCGTGGGGGCTTGATTTAGTTGGCGCCTCCGGAAACGCTCACTCACGTTTTGAGGTGGTTTATATTTATTTTTAATCTTTGTGTTATCGCCTGTCCGGACAATAATAATAATAATAATAATAATAATAATAATAATAATAATAATAATAATAATAATAATAATAATAATAATAATAATAATAATAATAGGTTTTTGGGGAAAGGAAATGGCGCAGTATCTGTCTCATATATCTTTGGACACCTGAACCGCGCCGTAAGGGAAGGGATAAAGGAGGGAGTGAAAGAAGAAAGGAAGAATAGGTGCCGTAGTGGAGGGCTCCGGAATAATTTCGACCACCTGGGGATCTTTAACGTGCACTGACATCGCACAGCACACGGGCGCCTTAGCTTTTTTCCTCCATAAAAACGGAGCCGCCGCGGTCGGGTTCGAACCCGGGAACTCCGGATCAGTAGTCGAGCGCCCTAACCACTGAGCCACCGCGGCGGGGCAGGACAATGGAGTGCTGTTCATTGAAAGGTGTGAGTTGCATGTTACGTGCAGACGCTCGCTCGGGCGCGTCGTGGACAGCGACGTTTATGCAAAGGTTTTTTTCTGTAAATCTATAGGACTGGAACACAGGACGTTTGTCAAAGTTGTGTGATGCTTATAGTGTGATGGTTGAATAAAAGTCGCTGCCGGCGCATAAGACCAGCATGTACAAACACCGCGAAGAGTCTGCGAGCTGCATCCCGTCTCCCCTTTCGTTGCACACGTATGGATTCGTCCATCCCTGTTATCTGATCCGTTGGCCGCCGACGCTGGCCTGCGGGAACTTCATTTTGAAAGCAGAATAAATGTCGCCTCGACACGAGATGGCCTACGTTTCATTCAGAGAGGCTCGTTATTTACCCCGGCCACGCCTGAGGAAATTTCTCAGCAACATTTGTGCGAAAGGCACAGTATCTGTTTTTGATCTCTGACTGCTACATTACGAAAGCGCCAATGTAACTCGGCGTCCATTTGCGTCGGTCCTTTTGCGTTCTTGTGCCTCTTTCGTCCTTGTTCTTTCCGCGCCGTCCTGACATCATCTACAGCTATGAACCAACTAGCCCGAACCGAAGCACTTCTTGAATTCAACTCGCGCTGTGTTATTATGGTTGGGCAAGTTAATGAAGACGTTAATTGTTTCATTTAAAAAGTTCCTACTTTGAGTGCGTTCGTTGTTTTCGTTTTTTTTCGAACAGTGTTAGGCTAGGTGGCTGTATGCAAGAACCACCTCTCCACTGCTCTGTTCGGGTTGCACTTCAAGAAAAAATTGAGTGAATGCCGGACGGTATTTCATCGTTACAGCAATGTGTGCGTTGTCTCAAGCTCACGTCTGCTTTTGAAACGAGGCAGATGCAGCCAGTTTATTCTGTTTTAAGTCATTCTGGATAATGCGCGCAGCATGGAAGCACTGCTACCCGCTGATTTATGAGTGTCCTGTTCCCTCTTTGTGCTTGTTCCCTCTTTGTGTTGAAAATTGAAATTGAAAATTGGTTTTTGTAGAAAGGAAATGGCGCCGTATCTGCCTCAGACATCAGCCTCCGCGGTGGCTGAGTGGTTATGGCGATCGGCTGCTGACCCCAAATACGCAGGCTCGATCCCGACCGCGGCTGTCGAATTTCGATGGAGGCGAAATTATAGAGGTCCGTGTGCTGTGCGATGTCAGTGTATTTTAAAGAACCCCAGGTGGTCGAAATTTCCGGAGCCCTTCACTACCGCGTCTCTCATAGCCTGAGTTGCTTTGGGACGTTAAACTTTCTTAACCCACCTAAACTGTCTCACATATCGTTGGCCACATGAACCACGCCGTAAGGGAAGGGATAAAAGAGGGAGTGAAAGAAGAAAGAAGAAAGAGGTGCCGTAGTGGAGGTTATGGGCTCAAAACTGTGGTGAACTGGTTCGCAGTCTGCCTGGTAGGGTTTGCATGGCTTGTGCTCGTTTGAGTATCGGCGTACGTGCCGAGCTTCGCGGAGGATATTTTGAAGCGCTTGTTTTATAGCGGGTATAAGAATAAATGCTCCAATATTCTCCTGGATTCGTGTTTAAGGAGCATTGAATATGCATTTATTGGGGATGCCACTATCAACAGTTCGTAGTTAGTCAATGATGATATGTAGCACAATTCTTCGAAGTCTTCTGATACAACTAATGCAAAAAGAATCCACACAGAGATCAGTACTGGCAGTAGGTATTCAGGGATTATGGGTCTTGCTTACAATGTTTTATGAAAACCTTTTAGAATTTTTCATGCGTATTTACTGAAATGGTAAAGCCGGCGTGACGGCTTAGTGGATATGGCGTTCCTCTGGTGACCTGAAAGATTTAAGTTCGATCCTGGCATCGGCGGTCGCTTTTTGATAAAGGCGAAACGCTAGAGGCCCGTGTACTATGCGATGTCAGTGGACGGTAAAGAACCGCATTGGGTCGAAATTATCTGCAGCCCTTCACTATTCACTACAGCGGTCACCTTAGTTCCTGAATCCCCTAAAACCAAAACGAAAGATCAAGACTACTTTTCTAGAATGGGATAACCAAGATACGCCGTGCGTTGTAAAGCAACTGTACATAGATGGTGGAGAAGTTTTTTTCAGTTCCCCTTATATTATTTTTTCCTTTGCACTCTGCTGGTCAACATGCCCTAATGACTGACTGCAGAAAACTGGCCGCAAGAATGCTTTTGATGAAACTAGCCGGGCCATTACTTTCGAAATTTATTTGAATAATATGGCACATTCTTGTGGTACATGTATATTTCCAGCGTGGATAACTATTAAATAAACTAAATTTGTATTATATTGATCGTGATGGCATTTGTGAAGACGGTGTGCTGACATTTTTCAACGATCAACGGTTGTATACTGTCTAGACAGCCTATAATAATGGTCTAGTAAAGGTTTAGTAGACAGAGGTCTGTATACTCTTTATTGGTAAAGGTCTGTAGCATTGCGAGACCTTAAATCTTTGGAATTTGTAGACAGTCTGTAGACCAGTCTACACGACCAGTAGGCTTTTGTCTAGAAGCTGTATCTGGATAGAAATCTACAGGAAGTGTATGGCATCAATCTATAGATCGTCTATAAACTGTCTAGAGACCTATGCCTATTAGGTGTTCAGTGGAAATTTGTCTATAGGCTGTCTATAGACAAAAGTGTACTAAAAGTGTGTGACCAAAAATCTATAAATTGTCTAAAAACTCGTCTAAAGGATTATGGAAAATCTAGATGTCATAGACTAACGTGTATAGACAGTCTATGAAATGTGTAAAGAAATTTTTGTAAGGGAGGTACTAGGGCTCTGGCAGCATCGGTGGCGGTTCCAAAATTCGGAGGGCTGGGGACGAAATTATCACGGCCAATAAATTGGCCCCGATTTATGTGGCTAAAATAAATGTGATTTAGGTGCGTTAACACGTTTGCCCTTGTATTGCTTTGTTTATACTATAGATTTTGCTCTGCTTTAGAATTCGAGTGGCATCTAAATATCCGTGCACTCATTCCTTGGCTTTCCTATTGCGATAAGCCACCTGAGCTCCTCGATTGCTATTCTAGTTACCGTTCCCCGTGTCCAGCGGCCTCTGAAGCCACTTATACTCGCCTTTAAAGAGCAGGTTCCTCCGGCAATGATCCGATGTGCACATTACTCGCCGTGCAGCACACCGTACGTCTTCGGAATCTGCCGAAGGACCGGCTTCACTCAAGCTTTACGTTTGCTGCCCCCCTCCCCCTCCTTCAGCGACTTCACCCTCCGCATCTTCTTTCTGATATCTGCACGTGCACGCAAGGACGTTTCTTGCTCTTCATCTTCACACCTTCTGCGGCTGCAGCTAGCGCAACTTTCTCACATTCGCTGCAGCTGGCACGACGCTCCCCCGAGCATACAAGAGGTCCTCCGAGGCTTCAACAAGAGCAGTCACTGTTTCTTCGGTGGTGACGCATCTAGTGATAGCGCATTAAAATATCAGCACGTCTGGCGATAAATAATTAGCCACAAAGCCTGCCACAGAGGCATAATGTTTGGTCCCTATATTTCAATAAAGCCTTTATGCTTCGCACCGAGCCCCGCACGTACCTGTGTCGCTGCGTCCGCGGTGCTTAGCGGCGGGGTGCGAAGGCGCAGCATGACAACGGGTTCCACATCCTCGAGTTGACGGGAAATGCTACGAGGAGTAGACGAGGACGCTGCCAAATCGGCTCTGGACAAGTTGGGCAGCAGGCCTTTCGAGTGGCTTTTGCGGGAGCGTCTGTTTTTGGCGTCGGGCGTTTCGGGCTCTCGGTGCTTCTGACGCTGCGCAAGCTTGGGTGCGAGCTTCTCGCCTTTGATGACTGGACCCCACTGGGTGTTCATCACGGAGGCGTTGCAGCTGTCATACACTGCCTTCTGCTTGAGATGCTACGTCGGGCCTTCTAAGCGGAGTTGGTTTCTTGGCTATTTTGTTCCTGCTTCGAGGCTCGACTTATGCAGCATATTGAAGGATCTGAAAAAGGAGAGGTGTGGACTTGCTAGGGCTGTCGCTGTGTTTAAGAAGACTACGAAATTTTAAAGCGAGTATTAAGGTTAAACTTAGCAGATGTGTGACTGGTTCGCGCAGCACATTGGTTAAGCGGTTCCTGGATGGCTTTGACTCTATGTGTCCTGCTAAGGGATTAAATTTTCAGGTCAATTTTCAAAGCTTGTGTTGGCGTTTAGTAGGACCCTGCTTGAGAGGTCTGAGACCTGCTCGCTCAAGTCGTTTTTCTCGGAATACGTACATTAGCAATCACCTAATGACAAATCAGGTTTGCCTACTAGTATCCTTACAGAGAAGTCATGTTTCCAAGAAATCAGTAAAGTGCGACAAACAATTCAACATATTTATTTTTAGTGCATATCTTTGCTACTTAGATAATACAGTCGCTCTTACCAAATGCCTCCCTTCCAGCCTAGCGCGCCTACAGCGAATTATCAAGCGTCTTCCTGCAGCCAGGATTCAATTGAACTCGAAAAAAATGTTACTTAAGTGTAATGAAGGCGACTATATTGTCATCTCCGAGAAAGGCGCTTAGCCTGATCCTGCCAAATTTCAAGTCGTCACTGCTTTCCTGAAACCTACTACCTTGAAGGACTTCGATGTTTTGTCGCCTTAGATTACTATTTTCGCGTATATGAGACTGTCTGAGAAATGCGAACTTCTCACTTGGCCGACTGCCACCGCGGTGGCTCAGTGGTTATGGCGCTCGGTCGCTGACCCGAAATATGCTGGTTCGATCCCAACTGCGGCGGCCGAATTTCCGTGAAGCAAAATTCAAGGAGCCCGCGTACTGTGCGATGTTAGTGCACGTTAAAGAACCCCGTGTGGTAGAAATTTGCGGAGCCCTTCACTATGACGTCCCTTATATCCTGAATCGCTTTGGGGTAAACTGACACTATCGGCTAGGCCTGGAGCTTTTCTTCTCCAATGAAAATCTGCACGTTCGTTGTTGTTGCTCACCTCCCGCCAACTAAATGGAATGCAAATGTTCTGCTACTGGAAAGAAATGCTAAGACATAATGTTGGCGATTGCTAAGTTTCTACCTTAAATTTAAAAGCCGGCTGCCCGTTATGTGGACTAAACCACGATCACGCACGATGCTGTTCGCCTTGCCGCATGGATCTATCTGCCTGTTTTGCCTGTCGGAGTTTACGTCTCCAGGAGTACGACATTAACGCCTTTTATTGACCTGGACGCACTAACTTGATCGCTTATGCTCTTCCTCGTTTGCCGCTCCATTGTGATTCCTTCTTTGACTTCGTCTATTCTTGCGATTTCTTGCCGTTTCACTTCGCCACTGTACCTTCTGAGCAGCAGAAGAATACTTTAACGGCCTCACTCCTAACCTTCCTGTCTTCTCTGCCCCGCTTCCCCTTCCTCCCTCCCGCCCACGTCGCCGCCTAGCCCACCAGTATGTCGTCCATAGTGTACTTTTAAGTATACTGCCGCAAATATGCTTCTGACAGGCAGCTGGTTGTTTCTCCACGCTTACGGGCTGCCATCTACGCCTCTTCTCGTTATGACGCCTCGAAATAACTTCTGCGTGACTGCGGACGCCTTTTACTTTATGATATTGTGAAGGTCATTCTTTAGCAATGTCAAACCGTTAATCGTTCTACTACTGAGTAACACCCACGCACTGACGACATGACTGCCTGATCCAACTGCCCTCTCATCGACACGCTCATCATGCACCTTGACACTGACGACGCGAACGGCGACCTTGTTTTACCTTTAGTCACGTACGCATATAAAATGGCCACGCAGAGGACGACCGAATTCTCCGGTTTCTATCTTGCATAAGCCTACATAACAAGGCCAAAGCACACCATCCTCCCTTCACTCTGACGCTTCTGAGACGACTGCACTTTCCAATGCGGCGGTGTATGCTGAAGAATGCTCAACACTCTGAACTAATGGCACCAAATACATACTCGGCACCTCTCAGACCTCACGCCGTCATACCCTTGCAGCTCTTTCGTTTCTCCCTGTGTGCCTTACTCCCTTTCTGGCCTTTCCAAAACAGCGCGTTCTCGTTGTCATGGTCGTTGCAGCGTTATGGGATAAAATTCCCGAGTGAACTGCACAGTGAAGACCAACGCTTCCCTTCCAGTCTATCGTTGTCATGTGCGCGAAGCTTTAAGCGTGGAGCGCGTCAAATTCTGCTGTCGTTAGCCTCTTCTCTTCTTACCTTCAGTCTCTAGCATGACTCCTTTTTCGGCATGAAGTAATTGTAGCCGAACAGACCAGTTCACGAGGTGCAGCGAAGAAGAGGGCACGAACTATAGCCTGGTACGTCACACACGCATGAGCGCATAACCATCGTGACGGTTTTCTACCGAGCTTCATCGACCTGCTCTTTGAATAACACATTTGTACCTGTAGCTTTTTATTCATCAGCAGAATATTTTTTACAAATTGAAAAAAAAAACATCTGTGCTCAACAAGGGCACATCTACAAGGAAACCAAAAAAGCTCTCGCTATTTTTGATCTCGTGGCAGGAAAGCGAGCAATGACAGGAAATAACTCTCACGGGCAGAAAAGTTGTCAAGGTGACAGTAGGAGCATTGAGGGTTACTAATAATTGTGTTTTGCACCCTCAAAAAAGCTAAGACATGTTTATCTACTTGGCTTGATGTGCGATGATTCAATGCCTTACTTGGCGTATTAGGTGCTGGCTGTGGTAATCGGCTAAGCGTCGCAGGCTGATTGCAAATAGACTCTACAGTCTATACTACTCCTACTATAGCGTGATAATACTCTACCGTCACAGTATTTTGAAGCCTATCGCGAATGATTCGACGAGGTAGGTTAAATGTAGAGGGACTTTGGGCTACGCTAGCCTGTGATACGTAGGCGACTGTATAGTAGTGTCTATTTGCAGTCAGCCTACGACGCTTAGCCGATTAGCACAGCCAGCACCCAATACTTTAGGTGAGGCGTTGAATCAACGCACATCAAGCCAAGTAGGTGAACATGTCTTGGCTTCTGCGAGGGTGGAAAACACAATTATTAGTAACGATCAATACTCCTACTGTTAGCTTGACAATTTCTCAGTAAACAGCGACACTTTGCGCGAATAAACCAAACAATCACCGATTCTAACCTTGCGATTGCTGAGGAGCCAATGTCTCATTCCGAAATAGCGCAAATAATTACCGAGAGGCCGCGCAGGTATGAAACGGGAGACACGCCATGCCGTAAAACAGGGCAAACGCTTGCAACCTGCATGAGCTGTTGGTGGCGACGAGTGCTTTCAGTAGGCGATGAGGTCTTCGTTAGTGCTTCAGAGCTTAGTAGCGAAGAATGCGGTAAATACACTCACCTCATGGCAGTAGCCTTGCAGCCGCCGAAGAGCGCGAGACGCTGCTCGCAGTGAAGGCGCCGAATGCGCCATAATGGCTCCGTCTGCCACGTAAGGCATATGGCGCTCGAGCAAAACTCAGAGCAATTAGCGAAAGAAGACAAAAAAGTGATATAGAATAGGGGCGCCTCTTCCTGCTTCAATTCCGGCGAACCGGACTAAAATGGTAGAGATGTACAAAATTTCAGTTTTCCTTGTTGTTTGTTAGCGATTATGTGGCCATAGCAAAAAATTCTCGAATATCTTATTTTAGAAAAAGACAGTTAAAATTTTCAGCTGAAGAGCATGCACCCCGAAAGCGACGTTTATCTAAAGTGCAGTTCGAGCACGATTGGCTAAAGAAGCGACCAGACCTCGAACTCTAACAGTGGCAGTGCGAGAAGTGCACAATAGCAGGAGAGCAAGTGCTCGTATTGTATGCGCTGATCGCTAAAAGGACAGCAAATACCGCAATCATCATCATCAGCCTGACTACACCCACTGCAGGGCAAAGGCTTCTCCCATGCGTCTCCTATTAACCCTGTCCTTTGCCAGCTGTGGCCACCGTATCCCCGCAAACTTCTTAATCTCATCCGCCCACCTAACTTTCTGCCGGCCCCTTGCTACGCTTGCCTTCTTTTGAAATCCACTCCGTTACACTTAAGGACCATCGGTTATCTTGAATTCGAATTACATGCCCTGCCCAATCCCATTTTTTTCCTCTTGGTTTCGATTAGGATGTCAGTAACCCGAGCTTGCTCCCTCACCCACTTTGCCCGCTTTCGCCAGGGCCCCGAATGCATGCGCCAGTTTTATTAGGCATTTGAAGATGCTACAGAATGAGAAAACGTTTTGAACATTCGCAGCGTTCCGAGTACTGTCACAGAATAAAGCAGCGTTCTTGGGTGAAAAAGAAGGGAGAAAATACGTCCCGCCACAAACTGCCCATTAAGCACTGACCAGCACTCACAAAGTCAACTACCCATTTTACTAAATCGACATTTAACTGTTCGTTTGCCGACTGGCTTTTGGTGGTGCCAGCAGTAGTGCTAGCATATCGTCTGATATATCATCGTCAGGTCTTACAGATAATTCCAGTAAGTCGCAAAACATTTTAGACGAGAAAAAGGCTTTCTTTGCACGAGTCAAAACCATGACGAAGTTCAGCCAGAAGCCAGTTTTCTAAGCTTCAGTTCGGTCGTTGTTGAGCTATTTTGCGCTCTACATCGTGCGCTTACCCAAGCATTTAAACTCACAGGTGCGGGTACACTGTCAGGTTCTAAATGGAATGACGTCAGAACTCCAAAATTGCATTAGGAAAAGAGCACACGTGGTAGAAGAATAAAGCGTGCTTCGTCTACGTCTGTCCGCGTTGGCGCCTCGGCAAAAGGGGTCTCACATAGAGGCGATGAAAGAGCCGGCGTCAGCCGACATGGTAACAAATCACTGCCCAAAACGTTATGGTTGCCATGTGCATCATGTGTTCAGGTACGCCACTGAACTTTCGCTTGAAATTAGGTTATGCAGGACCACGTGCGAGGGCAGTGACCGAGTGCAGTGAGGTGCAGTGGTTGATTTTGATGAAAGGCGATCTTCATGATCCGTACAGGCCATCAGGATTTTAGGGGCTCAGTAAACAAAGGAATGCTATTGTGGGATATTACTGAAGGCGTTGCGTGAAATAAAATAGCGGTGACTGCGGGAGCTGGCAAGACCACATATTTTTTCCGCTCCCTGGCACTTATGTTATTTCCAGCTTCGCAGGCTCCATATTTTTTCTTGCGGGAATTACCCTAGAAGCTCAGTGAAGTGGTGTCGGTTAAAAAATAGCGCCACTAGAATCTTTCGTAACTACAATCTGGTTCTAACAAGATATGTAATAGTAGCTGAGGCACTCTTATTGTGCTCTAAACAGAAGATGTTATACTAAACGCTGTTGTTTAATATGAAAAAAAAGCATTTAAACAAAAATCTGCAGTACCTGCTCAAAAATGTCCTGGATTTCAGGTGCGCTGGCGTTGTGCGATATTTTGGTTCTGACGTGTCCACTAAAGTTCAGGGTAATAAAACATTAAATCTTAAAACATTAGCCTTAACATTAAAAACATTAGCAACATCTTATTCGCTTTGCTCTATTCTAATCACATCAACTTTCTAACATACTACGCACGGTCATTTTAGGGCACTTAAATTCGTTTCACGTCGTCATCCTAATACTTATTGTTTGTCTGCACGAAACTTCACCTTGCCACTGTGGTCAATTCATGTCGTGGTAAAATATGGTACGCACCTAATCAATAAGGCAATCAGTCAGTCAGTCAGTCAGTCAGTCAGTCAGTCAGTCAGTCAGTCAGTCAGTCAGTCAGTCAGTCAGTCAGTCACTCACTCACTCACTCACTCACTCACTCACTCACTCACTCACTCACTCACTCACTCACTCACTCACTCACTCACTCACTCACTCACTCACTCACTCACTCACTCACTCACTCACTCACTCACTCACTCACTCACTCACTCACTCACTCACTCACTCAATCACTCACTCACTTTCTCACTCACTCACTCAAAAAAATAAATTAACCAATCAATCAATGCAACCAGCATAAGCCTGTATGTTTTTTCCTTGACAGCTGACCTTGAACTCAGTAGCAGCAAAAGTCCCAGCTGAGACATATCTTAGATTCAGATCCGATATTATTCTGGACTCAAGAAAGAAATGCGCATATTTGTATATGATTTGTATATGATTTATTTTTCCACATGTCACCCATACTTTCCATTAGCACTTGACATTCAACTAAGGCCGGAATGCTGCCCATGAGTGCTCCTGGGGTCTCAATGAAGCTTTGTAATACAACCAGGGATGAACAACAGCGCAGCTTGTTTGGTTTTGCAGGAGTCTGCTTGAGAGACATTGAAGTGACCTCAGTAAATCCATGGTGCCCATATTCCATTGTTATTCTCTGGATAACCCTTTGGATCTACATAAGGTATAGATTGAGGTAGAGCGGTGAGGTTGTATATGTTCAGCCTGTGCAGCATGAACGACAGGAGCTGCAAAATAGGAAACACAGTTATGAAAATGATCACGGCTGTGTCTTTAAAGAGTCTAGCAGAAGGTCGTTATTTTTTTATCGAAATAAAGAAAGCAGCACGACCAAGCGGAAACTCGGCTACAAATGTTGGTGAGGTCAGAGGAAGAAACGAGTCGACACAAAGGAAGGTTAGCCCTTAAGCTCACGATCTGGTTTACTTAAGGCGCATTTTTCTTCATGCATGTTCGATTGGCTGCGTTTGACCTAAGGTTATTAGCCAGTAGTGCATCCATTTCACCATATGTGCATAATGAGAGACAAGAAGAATCCAAAGAAGAGGAATAAAATACATCACACATGGAGCAATGGCAATTTCCAAATAATTTTAATGCTCAATTTTTTCTTTATTTGTTTCAATTATCGTGCCACTCTGTAGCCAGGACACTTTTGCCTTATATTTTAAACATTAAATCTTTTTGAGAGTAGAAACGAAATTCTAGCCAGCTTCCATCATGGGCCGAAGCCGTTTCGCAAAAGACCAGAACGACAAAAAAGAAAGAATGGATCGAAGAAATCACAGAGTTTGGGAGCGCACATTTCGTTCCGCTTTTCTTTAGGCCGGTTGGGTGTCACCCAGTATTGCTTTTGGTGGGATTCCGAATGCTGCTAGCAAATGTGGTTGTACCATGAAATATTCGCACTCACCTTTGGGTTCACGAAGGCTAGGTTCCGTAGCTCGCAGGGGTCTTCCTCTAAGTCAAACAGGTAGTATTGCTGGTCATACTCGAAATTTGAGCCGCTTTCCAGGCTGCAATTCACACTTGCCCTCTGCCTCGATCTGCACGCGCCGTTATCTTCGAAAAGGTGAGGGTCGCCGTAAAATCGCCGCAGAACCGATGCAGTCCTCGATTGCCGCAGTAGAACATCCACTTCTGAACACGACTTACTCCCCGTCGGCACCTGCGCAATTGATTGTTTCGGTCTGAGCTAACTTTACTTGAATAGGGGCTCTGTGCTAGTCCTTATCATTTGAGAACAAAGATCCCGATGTTCAAAAGAGAGGAATAAAGACCACCATAATAACAGTTACCGCACCATAATCATGATGATTATCATCAGTTTGAAATACCGCTGCATAACAAGGCATTTCCCACATCCTTTTAATTGTAACTCGTCCTATTCTATAACTATAACTCATGTTCCAGGCACACACGTTTTACTGGCAAGGACCTCTTCTCATCCGCCCTCCAAACTTTCTGCGTTGCCGGTACACTTGCCTTCTGTTGCACCCACTGTGTTACAATAAGCGACCATCTGAATTATCTTGCCTTTGCAATGAACTCCCCCTTCTGTGTTCCCTAAATCCCTAATCTCTTCCCTAAACTTCTCTGCTCTCTTGCTAACTATTAAATTTACCCGTATAGGTTTCCTATACATAGCTAGCAGCGCTGTACATAATTTGTGTTCATATATTTTCCATAGCCTCATGTCTAAGCCTCATTAATTAGTACAGGTAGATACAGCAGTTATACGTATATCTGCCTATAGATTGATACTGTTCAACTGGCATTCATGACCTTTGAGTACCTGCCATGTACCCCCCCCCCACCTCTTATTTTTCAAGTTCAACGTAATCACTGCCGTAACGGCAGTCATTACGTGTTATAAGTAGACGTGATGATTGTTTTTTAATCAGCCAAATCTCCTGAACGCCAACACAGAGCAATTCGAAAGTTTGCTGTCCGCTCTAGCCCTAGCGTCAACCAAGATGTTGCATAGTATGCTCTGCATGTTACGTAGGGAAACTCTAAGCCACGACCGAATAAAACATTATGCCAATAATTTAGTCATTGTAAATGTGCTAACTTTGGATTTGACTTTTTCGGAGTGAAAAACCGGAAATAATCCAGTTTTCTTTAGAAAACTTCATTTCTGGAGTTGTTTTCACGCTCTGTTATAAAAACATCGCTTAAATGGTTTATGCTGTGAATACAGCGGGAAAACACTTACATCATTGTGTGCAGTCAGCGATATTGCTGTGCTTCAACAAAAGCAAGTAAATACAAATAGCAGGCTTCTGTCGCATGTACTGGTGCGAAAGCATTCTTTTCTATCGTTCACAATTCTTCAGCGGAAGAGAGAACTGGCTAGAATGTGTGGCCACAAACATGATCGCATTGCTTACTTCACTGCAGCATTACAAATTTATAAGCAGGAGCGAAATTGTAGACTCCTACGGGACGCAATACGGCAGCACAACGACTAGAGTTGTTTCCTGTCTGCTTCGGCTGCATTACTTAAAATAATGAACTGAGAAAGCCACTGCCAACTAAATGTATTTAACACCACAACCTTGACTGTAGTGGAGGCATATTCTTGCTTGACCGGTGTCGGGGCTAATGATCAAATTATTATCGTAGTTTTCGTGGTTGTAAAGTTTGGCCGCTCTCTTGAATTCGTTCGCAATTGATAAGAAAGTAGCTTTGGGAAAGGAATAAACTGAGGCAAGATCGAAGCAGTCAGAAAACTGAGGCTAGTTTACAGACAAGCAGCTCACGAGAGGATTACTCTCATTTTTATCCGGAAATCAGTAGTGTCTGGCTAATTGTTTTGGCATAGGATTTGCGCGTACAATTTCTATGCTTTACTGGGCACTTTTCATATTAATTAACACGCTTTGCAAAAGTAAGGTTTATGAATAAGCTTCCTACAAAAGCAAAACCTGACTTCCTTTTGGTTTCGGGATATGCTCTTTTCGAAAAAGCTCCTGATCTTTTCCGAGACAAATTGCAATGCTTTTCCACCTTATGTAAACTGTTGTTGCCTTTTGGCACAGTTGAACACTAGTTTTATGCATGCATTTTTGGACTCACGGTCCACTTTGGAAGCTTATCTTCTGAGGCATGCTTTGCGATATACCCTTGAGTAAATTAGAGAGACAATGCCATCATCAGTTGGGAGGTTGCTGTGGTAGTCTTAAATATCTATTCATCTTTCAAATCCGGTTCTCGGGATGCAAACTGTAAGCTCTCGGTGAATAACACAGGATAAATTATGTATTGTTGCCTGAGATCATTCCTGGTTGCTAGTTATTATTTTCTATGTGCCGGACTGTGGTGGCTGTTCAAGTGCTATAGATACCTTCAAGTACCTTTACATAGTGCCCTGTATTTGTTAGCGAGACGTGCTTGGATACCTGGAGCAGGGAAAGGGGAGGCGGCTCCTTCTGTTTGCCGAAAACAGAAGGAGCCGAGACGCCGAGCCAAGTGCCCGGGTAGAGTCGTAATGCGCCTGTCAAGGTATTCAACGAGAATGTGAAGGTCCGCGTCAGCCTGCTGCCGGTCCATTGTGTCTGATGCGCTTAGAGTAGAAGAGATCCCGTTGGTCGTCATCTGGTTCTGTATCGCGAGCGTCGACTGGTGCGGTCGAGAGCATGTTGGTGTCTACGTGTTTACGGCCCGAATTGTATACGATAATTATGTCCCATTCTTGAAGTACTAAACTCGAACGTGCCAAACGTCCGCACGGGTCTCGTAAATTTGCCAGCCAGCCGGGCAGTGATGATCGGTTACGAGTTTGAATGGGCTGCCGTATAGATAAGGAAATTCATAGTGGCCCATACGACAGCAAGGTATTTTTTTATGGATGTATAGTAATGACTTTCAGCGCTGGAGAGAGTGCGGATAACATAAACCTCTCAATGTTGGAGGCGTCAGGGTGGCCTGTGCCAGCAGCAGCTGTTCCAGCAGGTGCAGGTGAGGAAAAGAAGGTGAGGGTGACGATGACAGCCGGGTTTTCTGTCAACGAACCAAGAAATGCTGTAGATTATACAAAAAAAGATCTATACAAAAAAGCAGCTAGTGCCCTCTGGCGCAAACTGGTTGCGTTTCTGGTAACCAGAAAAAGAGCCTCTTAATATGCTCAAGTACACACCAGCTCATTGCCATGAAAGAGAAGAGGCGGTTGACTCACCTAACCTAACCTAACCAACAGGAAGGTGAATTCTCAGCGCCTGCACCCTCAGCGGTCCCAGCAGGTGCGAATGAGGCGAAGCAGTGGTGTTCGGGCGGGGAGGGGAGGTACCCGAAAATGCAGTGCCTAAATCTATCTTAGGGGTTGCAGGTGGGGGAAACGAGGTGAGGATGATTGTGGAAATCTGTGAGGGAAGTGAAACTCACAGGGACGGCACCCTCAGCTGTCTCAGGAGGTGCAGGCGTGGAAAAGAAAATGGGGGTTACGGTGAAATATGGCAGGGGAGGGTAACTCGCAGCGCCGGTGCCTTCAGCTGTACCTGAAGGTGCCGGTGAAGGAAAGCAGATGAAGGTAAGGGTGGAGGCTGGGAGAGGCGTTAGAAGCGCCGACGCCTTCACTGTCCCATCAAGTGAGGGTGTGGAAAAAGAGATGAGCGTGATAGGCGAAGCTTGGAGAGGAAGGGAACTGGCAGAAACATCTAGCTCGGCTCTTCAAGTGGGAAACACCTGGGGAAAAGCGCTCTGTAACTGAGATTGGAGGTCAAAGTTCTTCAGCTTTGATATTATAGGTTTCGCAACTGCCGCGCGAAGTCGTAAAGACACAAATGTGTCTAACATGCAGCTTAGTCCTCGTCGAATTTAGCGCATTATGCGACATAGCACGGATATTGTCAGTGTTTTTCCTAAAATGCCCTTCAAGCAAGATAACGCAAAAAAATGGGAACGAGGGTTGAGCGTCAGCCTAAATCCGCTAGCAAGCGTTGTGAGGAGAGGACTTGTCTTCTTCTGTTCGATGTGTTCGTCGGTGGCAGGCGTTAATTAAGCTCTTCGCTCCTTGGATTAAGCACCGATGAGGGGAGGAGGGTGTAATATGAGAAGGGTGCTGAGGCAGAGGACATGGAATGCTAAGACTTATCCACGGTGCTGGCTGATTTTCTTGAAGTTTTTGAGAGCTGACTTTCCAGGCTGACCCTAGGTCGACTGTAACTCATCGTCATTTGCGAACCCCAAGGCAGCCGACTGGCGTAAAAGAGCCTGGATTAAGACACCTTACAGGAGGAGTACATAACTGGGCTTTCCTCAGAACTATGTTTTGACATCTATTCTGCGAAATAAAAGTCGCTCTGATTGAAAGTCCTGTCGGGTATAGATCAAAGGGATGAAGGCAAATACAGCAGTGACCTTCAATCTTTCGCTCATGCCTTCTTTGTAGCCTCCAAGAAGCAATTTGAACCTCCCGTGTCGCAGTGCCGCGGTCTCTGTCACATAGGCAAGCTCGTTGAGCAGTTCGAGGCGGTTAAGCGGTGCACCAGTGGATAGCGTTTGCCAGATGTTCATACCGTCCAGGGCTCCTAGGGATGCTTGATTGCCTCCTGCGCGAGAATGCGAAATGACGACACACTGTAGTAAGCGCAAGCACAGTGACAATAATGCAGATAATCGTTCTTGGGCTACATTTAGCCACACTCGTGCACTTTGTTTCTGGCATTTTCACTGCCTTTTATTGGTATTAAAATATGTTGTTAATAAACTATTCTTACAGGTGCGCGATAAATTTTAAACGAAGAAGAGACGCCAACATCCTACTTATGAGAACCTCTTTTCAAATATTGCAAGGGATATTATAAATGAAGACGAGGTGAACGAAGTGTTTAGGTGGTGCGCGTGTTCTGGGCTTGGGTGCTCGGTGCTCTGTGCAGGCCCTGCATTTTCCGCCGGTGCGAATGTGCACGGATGGTTCTTGCGTCGTTCTCGCCTTGGGCCACGTAACAAGATAAGAAAATGAAAAATGAAAATTGTTTTGTTGAGGGAAGGAAATGACGCAGTAACTGTCTCACATCTCTCGGCAGACACTCTAACCACGCCGTAAGGGAAGTGATAAAGGAGGGAGTGAAAGAAGAAAGGAAGAAAGAGGTGCCGCAGTGGAGGGCTCCGGAGTAATTTTAACCACGTGGGGATCTTCAACGAGCACTAACGTCACACAGCACACGGGCGCCATAGCGTTTCGCCTCCATCGAAACGCATTCGCCGCGGTAGAGAAATACGGATCAGTAGCCGAGCGCTCTAACCACTGAGCCACCGTGCTGGACATTTCGATGGAGGCGAAATGGAAAAGGCGCCCATGTGCTGTGCGATGTCAGTTCGTGTCAAAGATCCCCGGGAGGTAGAAATTATTCCAGAGCCCTCCGCTATTGAGCCTTTTTCTTCTATTGCTGTGAATGCATTAGACGGGTCATTTCAAGGTCATATTTTCGCAAAATATGTCGAAAATATTTGTCATAAAATAAAAGAACACAAAACTGGGGTGTAGGTGACAATCCAACACACGCCGCAGCCTACAACTCCGCCACGACATTTCGACCTTTGGAGCTCAATAGACGCGCATCCAGTGAATGTGCAGTAGTTAAAAACGTATCTTAGACATATGTACGTAGACCTATGTAAGTAATTATGAGAACGTAAACTAGATATGTCGGAATTAAGCGAGTACCAAATTTTCTCTATTAGCGCTAAATTTCGTCTATGCTTGGCGTGCAGTCGTAGCGCCATCATGCGATACTCACTGAAAACCCCTCTCGCAATGTACGGCGCTGGCCCAGCAGATGGCGCAGTTGACGAACCGCACCTAGCTTTCGCATTTTCGCACATAAGGAGACAAGTGCACCTCGTAATTTTTCCTTCTTTCACTTCCACACTCCTTCCTTGCACTCTTAATTAGGGCATGGTTGATATGTCCACCGAGAAGTGAGAGAGGTATTATGTCATTTTTTTCCTCAGAATGCACATTTTTTTTTGCAGTCGAGGTGTCAACTGAGATGTGACACAGTTACTGCAGCGTTTGAGTTCCTCAAAAATTTTAGTGTTTTTTTTTAGTGAGCAAAGGAAATGAAGTAACTGTTTCACTTCTCAGTGCACACATTAACGACAGCTACAGCTGGTGCGGTAAGGAAAGGGAGGAAAGGAAAGATGCATAACTGCCCCGGGAAGGGGGCGAGGCAGGAGGGTGATACAAAATAAGAAGACAGAGGTACCGCGAAAAAATAAAAGGAAAATTCGTTTTCAGGAAGCGAAACGACGAAGTAACTGTCTCACATATCTCGGTGGACAGCCGAACCGAGCAGTAAGGGGAGTGATGAAGGAGGGAGCGAAATAAGAAAGGAAGAAAGAGGTGCCGTAGTCGAGGTCTCAGGAATAATTTCGGCCAACTGATGCAGGGTGGTAATTTGGGCTTGTTGGTTCACCACAGAAGAGGAAAATTTGCAGCACAAAAAAACGCATGGACGACAGAAGAGAAACATAAGCTCTGACACTACCGACTGAGAACGGTTTTATTGTCGCGTGCAATATATACTGTCGCAAGAAGGAAAGATAAAACACAAAGTAATTTAGCAGGGTACAAAACAAAATGGAAACAAAAAAAAAGGTAGGACACAAATCTGGGAAAGCGAACTCAAGATTTCAGATATGACAATTCCTTCTTGAGTACGGCGATCCATAATGTGCTGACGCAGGTCTCTCCCATATTGTCGATGAAGAATGCCTCGAAGATTTCTCTCGCTTCTTGCTCTTTGTATTTACGCAAAACGCGTGTTTCGTGCGGCTTTGGCTTACTGCTTTTGCATTTCTTCCAGTTCAATGCCAAATTGCTACCTGCTTCAATCGTGACTGAATTTGCGTGTTCACGCAGCCGGTCATTGAGGCAACGGCCTCTCTGACCCGCGTACGTGCGGCCACCATGCCCACTATGCCCAGCGCCCACAATGCCTATGCCCACTATAGTGTCAAGACGACCGGAAGTCTCTTGTGAAGCTGCGCCTTCTACCACCTCTGTGGGTTCCAAAGATCGAAGCGCTGTGCTGCTTTAGCGACCACCGCCAGTTCAACAACAAAATGACATGCGAGAGAGGGATATTTCCTAAAATGAAACGTCTTGAAACCGGCAAATAATTCCTCACTGTGCCACTCTTGGCACCGTTCTAGCGTAACGTATCAATTTTCTGTAAAGCACTTTGGAATTAGGGGTTGGTAATTAACAAGAACACCTGCACTTACCGGCAAGGGAATAGATTGTAGGAAACCAGTCCATAATATGCATGAGCTGAGGGGCAATCGCGCCTCTTCTTTTGAGGCGTGCGCTCCACACGAAAGAAGTGGCGCGAATGCCGCCCTCCCACGCAGTTCCTTTGCCGCCTCGAAGTGGCCAGTTGAAACCCCAGTTAGTTTCCGAGCTGTACGGGTCGGCGCCGTTGTCAGAACTGAACACCAGGACAGTGTCTTGCAGCATACCAGCCTTTTCGAGCGCTTCGAGCAGTGCTCCGACTGACTGGTCCATGGCGTCTACCATTCCTGCCAGACAAAACAAACAAAACAGGACGGTTACGAGTATGCCGCACAAATGTTCCAATTTTAGCTGCTTGTGATCGCAAATGAACGATTACATGTTACAGTTGAACGTTTTTTTCACTGCATTGATCATCCGTCTTGTCGCCTCTCCAGTAACAAATATATCACCTCCGCTAATTTTTTTATTATTTGGAGGCACCACGTGCTTAAAATTAAACAATTTATTGCGTACAAACGCTTTCAAATATATTTTTTTCTCTTAAATAAATGAATATTGAAATTAACGCCCAGGTAGAAGCTGTTTCATCCCATTAAAATTTTTTTTTCAGTGCTCCATCATTGACCCTAACTTTTGTTGCTGTATTTTTTTTGGTGCTAGATGTTTTGTATGGTATTGGCTGTAATTTGTATGCTACACACCTACTATGGCCGCACCGAGGCGGCAGTACACCATAAAAAAATGAATAAAATATGCACGAGCAGATACCCCAAGCAATAGGCCCCCGCCCCGGAGGGAATACGAGCATTGGCTTCGTATGTTTGAGGTGCTAAGCTCATATGTCCAAGGTGCATGTATGCCGATTGCTGTCTTAGGGTGCAGTTTTTCTCGTGGGTGCTCGGCGATGCGCTAGAGGATCTCTACGCCAGCGGCGCAATACTAGGAAAAGAGCGAAGAGCAGCTACAGCAGTTGCTGTAGCATATGTAGATGCACTTATTCATTGAAGTTTGAACTTAATTCATTGAAACGGGTAACAAACCCGCAATAACGCGGGAGCTATAGGCGTAGCCTAACATGGGCTCCTACCCTTTCGAGCAGTAACGGCAGACAAGGTGCAATTTAAAACAAAACTTGCAAGCATATACCATACATCTTGCACAGACAGCAAACGTGAACTGAAACAAAAACTGTAAAAAACCCTAACAAGCATATAAAATTCGTCAAATATACGTAGCACACGCTTAAACTGAAAGTTTAATTATTGTATTTCAACAAAGCAACATAAAGAGAAATTACAAAGTTAATCATTTATTATTTCACTCTCCAGCTGGAATTTTCTGAGTGACTTCTTTGAAATAAGTGCCCTGAAATCAATCCTGTTTCTTAGGTTTAAAAATAGGGGGACTTGGTGGCTTAAGTGTTGCGTGCCATGTTTTTTACGTATGCGTGTTCTAAGTGTGTCTTTTCCTTTATAAGATACCTGCATTATTCCATGGGTTCTACGCTGCTTATTTCCGTTGAGCAATGAGCAAGGTCACGTGTACGGGGAACAGACATATTTTATCGGGAGTTCTTAATTTCTTTCTTGTTCGGGACAGTTGTTGGAGAAGAAATGCTACCCACAGCGTGCATATAGACGGAGGGGACGACTTGTCCTTTAGATGCGTAGGAACACAAAATTATTTGAGCTCATTTTGAGCTCGTTTTTATAATAATTATGCCCGGGAAGGTGTTTCAAGTCAAATAAAAAGGTCGTCCAGAAACTTAGCGTCTGTACCTATTTAAAAAAGAGCCGCCGCGGTTGCTCAGTGGTTACGGCGCTCGGCTGCTGGCCCGAAAGACGCGGGTTCGATCCCGGCCGCGGCGGTCGAATTTCGATGGAGGCGAAATTCTAGAGGTCCGTGTACTGTGCGATGTCAGTGCACGTTAAAGAACTCCAGGTGGTCGAGATTTCCGGAGACCTTCACTACGGCGTCCCTCATAGCCTGAGTTGCTTTGGGAAGTTAAACCCTCATAAACCATAAACCAAACCTTTAAGGAAGCTTTCTGTTCGGAGGAATAGAAAAATCGCGAAATGCGGTTGGCAGCCAGTTGTTAACCAGTTAACCTAAAATACTTGATAAGAAAGTTGGAAATGTTTTTGTAACCACGCCTGCGCTAATCTTTTTTTTTTAAGGGAATTACTGTCACCACCGTTCTAAGCGAAAAGAAATCGCCGTTTTCCGCTTTTCAGAACCTTCCTCTCCTTTCTTGTATTCCTACTGCAAAGGCGATACGCGTTTGTGTCGATAGTATGACAAGCGCAAAGTACTGCTCCATGTGAATGCGTGATTTTAATTCTTTGTTTAATTTATGTCCTTTTGATGCCTGTCAGTACTGGTTTATCACGCGCAGCTAACAGGACAGCCACGAACTGGTTCCAGAGCCGCTCCTTTCAGATTGGCATGAGGTGGTTTTGGCAACACATCAACCCGAAAATTGTTTTTCTATCTGCTTGCTGCCACTCATAACACATGCAAAACGAGGCTGGCCTTAAAAAGGAGCTGAAGATATGAAGCTAGTTCTTTAGCAAGTGTTTTGGAGCCTTATGTCAAGTGACGGAGCTCATATGTGGCGTCATCTTAATGGTTTTCTTTATATTGATGCTTTTCTGAGTGCTCATGCATCTGTTGTCCTGTGGTCGAGTAGAATTTTTGTGTGCTTGAATAGAATATGAAGAATGAAGAACAATATCTCGCTGCAACTGAGCATGGAGGGCTGCATTTTCACTGCGACGCTGTTATAAAGTTCGCTGATGAGTATTGCAGCATGAATAATTAATTGTGATGAATAATAAACAGGCATCATATTGTTTCGCCAAAGCTCTGTAGAAAGACAAGTGTAGTGGTTTTTGCAGCAAACTGAAAATTTCTCGAATAAAACGAGCATTGCGTATATTGAGAGCAATTTTGATATATGTACTGGGGTGTGGCCTTTTTGGAAGTTTGAAAATTATTCCTTCTTATGCCACCCGGATATTAAAAGTTTTTTGCACTATTGCTTACTGACATACGAGAGCAATGGTGCCAAAATTATATTTTTGTACCTTCCCGAAATTTTGTATTAAAATCTCTTTTAACTCGTTTTCGTTATATTAAAATTGTCATTTTTTTACTCTTTCCTTCTTTATCTCTTTGCATTACGCAAAAGGTAGGCATCCAGAGACAGTGCGGTTCTTGACGTTAGACATAACTTCACGCGCTTATTGTTAGAGTCATAAAAGATTCACCAATTCCAATATTCACCTGCGTAAATGGACCTTTTCTTGTGGCTGATGTGGGAAAACTTTCTGACATTTTCTTCAGGCGCCTGGAGTAACCTTGGCTCGTAGACGCTGTGGACTCCTTGTTGGGCCAGGTAAAGAAAAAGAGGCTGCAGCCGGCCAGCATTAGCATTTGTTAAGCCATTTGCACTCGGCATATAGTCAGGTTGTCATCGAAGAAATCATTACGGCAGAGAAACTGAAGACAGCATACGTTTAGGAATGTGGAACAAGCATTGTCTTTGAGCGCGTATGACATCACCTAGAGCGCTGCGCGACGAACGGTTTGCATCACAACTTCCATTCGAAAGTCTGGGAAGGCATGCAATTGAAGGTGCATCTGTCATCGGCACGAATACTTGTCGCAAGCTAGATCTGAACTGGACTAACACATGTAAGCTATATGCAACGAGAAGTTTCAAGAAACCACCTCGGAACGCTACACGAAAAACGGATGTGTCCCCATTTTCATACGAAAGCCTTGAAAGACACACAGTTGAAGGCGCATATGTCGTCGGTTCAAATCCCGGTCGCAAACTAGCCTACTCCTTCACTAGTTAGCACACCTTCCATATCACTATCAAGAAAAAAACTAATTTTTAAAGTAATCTTAATTGCCGTTACTGGGCCGCATGATGATGAGTTTGCTTCAAACAAAGGTCGTAATAAACCTACGTAACGGCGACATCTTAAGTATAATCGTTTGATGTCTCCATGAAGCCCTGCCAATATGCAGACTGATTATTGAACTACGAAGAAAAAGGATTCCACTCGTCACCCACAGCAAAAAATGTTGAGCAAAATAACCTCTTGTCGAGTGCACTTCTTCACTCGTCTTTGCTTTCTGCCCTTTTTTCTGGACACTCAAAACCTTCAAGCTCATGTTGCGTTTTGTGCAATAAATATCATATGACTTCAAAACTTTGCGAAGATGATTGCTTTCGTTCCCTGTTGCAAGGCGTTGGGGAAAAGCGGGCAAGCTTTTCAACGATCACAAGTTGAAAGAGCTTGTCTTCAGCGTTGTTTCCAAGTTCCGCAAGCGAAGCTCATGGGCGGTGATCACGAAGGGAACCCTAATTGCAGAAAAAGCTTAAAGCTTACAAATAGGGGTCTGGCGCTGCATCGAATCTTGTCGAGCTCAACAATGCGCAAGCAAACCAGGGGCACGCATCAAGAGAGATCTCAACGCAGAGTCGTCCATAGGTCTGAACTGCACCGACACGAAAGAGGAGGAGAAACTGCCTGTAGAGAAGGTCACGTAATCTGAGGCGAGGGCTGCGAAGACACGCAAAGAATATGTAGGCGAAACGCGGCCGATTTCAGTAACAAGACAATAATCTTAATCTTATAGTAACGGGAGGAAATATGGGGATTTATATTCTAACTAAGCATTACTTTTTAAACTCCTTTCGTGTACTGCCATTGGCCGCTTCTGCCGGTGACGTAGATAGTGGAAAAGGACGTTAGCAGGCCGTTGTAGAATCACAAACCAGTTCAATCAAATGCAGCGCTGGTGGGCCGGCCTATGCCAGCGAATGAGATAACGACTGAGCACTCGACAGAACTGGTGAGCTTTTCGGCCATAATCCGATCCCGAGAACGAAAGAAACAGTGCCATGGTTCTGGAGCCAACTTACGGAGCATGGCGATTATGACTCTGGCGGGATGGATGCAGCGGTGACAGGACAGTTTACAGCAGCGCCGCTAGCAGACTGTCTATGCGTCTGATAGGTCATTTCATCATCCGCATTCTACTCTTTTGTCATGATTGACGGTGCGAAAGCTTACAAAAGAGTGAAAGCTTACAAAACACTGCCCCTGGTTACATTTACGAAACGAATTTGAAAACGCCACGACGATTTTCGTAGTATTACATGCTGTGCCGTCATCGAGACAAATGCGATCAGGACAGATCTTGTTGCGTTGAGAGGAACACACCTTTCTTCCCTGTACGTTTGACCAGGTGAGCTGTGACACGGTTTTGTTCGGGATCAGTGTGCGGGAATTAGAAGCCTTTCATTTCAGACCTGTATAGGAAGCCTTCGAGCAGTAACGTGGTATCGAAACTGGTGGTTGAACATTCATTTTGCTTCGTTAACTTGCCTGTGGCGGTGTCAGAAACTACTGTAAACCTTTTTTTTTCGTCAAAAAAGCTTGTGTTGCAAGCTCTGATGAACTATTGATGCTGCTCTTTGGGAAAGTAAATATCTCTGGTGAGATAAAAAAATTAGCCAGTAATTTACATAATATTGCCAATGATCATGACAGATTTTACCGAAACATGTTGAAATTGTCAGGATCATCATTTCTGATAATCATTTTTCGAGCAACTAGTGTCATGTTAATGGTTGTCTGAACAAGAAACGAAAATGAAAGGTAGTGCTCACTTTTGTCTTGTTTCTATTTGCAATGATGGACGTGGCGCGCTCTGTTAAGAAAGTCGTTGCGTAGGTGCTGCCATCAGGCCAAAAGGCTTCAGTGTTGTTCCAGAAGTCAAGTCCGGTTTTGTTCTCCTAGAAGCGGAAGAATACCACTGGAGTGAGCACAAAATTACCGACTGCAGCTGCCCGATAGCCTTTCCTTAGAGGGTAGGTTGAAGGTGTTTCCGAAATTGGGAAGCTTCTCTGACGTTAAGCTTACACGTGCGATAACTGACAAGTGTGAGACTTCCCAGTTGAGCGGGATGTCTACGCCAAAACACAAGAGCCATGTACTTAGGCAAGCGTGGTGGTGCTTGGTCTGACTGGTTCCTGACTGAATAAGTGGATGTAAGTGTACTACTCAGGAGAATATTGCCGCACTTAGTTTAGCAATCACGCTACCGGCTCCCCCGTGCGGTCTGGACTGGTTGGACGGGTATGACAGGGTCTCTGAATTTAATCTGTGGGACGAGGACCGCAAGCTTCGGAACGTCTACTTTGCCCTCCAGGACGCCGCCAAGACGTGGTTCGAAAACCACGAGTCCGCCATCCACACCTGGCAAGACTTCCGGCGCCAGTTGCTGGATACGTTCAGCAGCAACGAGTGGAGGGAGCGTGCTGAATTGGCCCTGCAATCGAGAGCGCAGCAGCCAAACGAGAGCGTGGCGATGTTCGTGGAGGACATGACCCGGCTTTTCAACGGCGCTGATCCTTCGATGTCGGAAGCCAAGAAGGTGCGCCATTTGATGCGGGGCGTCAAGGAGCAATTGTTCGCTGGGCTCGTGCGCGATCCTCCGGCTACAGTCGCCGACTTTGCAAAGGAGGCGGCAGGCATGGAGCGCGCCCTGCAGCTGCGGTTTGCGCACTACGGCCGTTCCTCAAACATCACTGCTGTGGAGTGCCACATGCTGAGGCCCGGGGATGAGCACACCTCCCTCCGAGAGCTCATCAGGAGCATCGTTCGCGAAGAGCTGCAGAAGCTTCGCTCTGTGGAGCAGCCTCCTAGTGTCACCGCCATCTCGGAGGCTGTCCGTGACGAGATACGCCGCACGGTGCAGCCCACTCCACCGCCGCCACCGCCAGCGCCCTATGTGATGACATACAGCGAGACATTGCGAAGTCCTGCGCCACCACCGCCGGCGTTCTACTCTCCTGCCCCTACCGCGCCGTCCCACCGATTCCCGCATACGACAGCACTGCCAGACGACCGCCCACCCGTCACGAAGGCAAACATGTGGCGAACGCCGAACAACAGGCCCCTGTGCTTCCATTGCGGCGAAGCAGTCCACATCCGTCGTCACTGCCCGTACCGCCGGATTGGCCTGCGCGGCTTTTCGCCCCACGCACCCCTGCCGCGCTATGGTGAACGACCCCGCGAGATCGATCAGTACCCAGCGGCCAACGTACCACCTGTACCCACTGCCCAACGTCAGTCCAGGTCACCGTCGCCTCGACGGTTTTCTTCACCAGCTCGCCAGTCCTACGTCCGGCAGTCCTCCAGCCCGCGCCGGGAAAACTGAGGACGGCGACCCCCGGAGGTAGGGCCGCCGTCACCGGACATAATGACGAACATCCTCCGCTCACCGACGTTAGCATGCGACCCGACCTCCGACCCCACGCCGCGACGACCTTTCGACGCCCAGAGACGCCTTCTTCGCTTGACGCCTCAATTGGACAATCTGAACGACGCTTAAGTCCGACGACTTTTCGACGAACGGAGACGTCTCCGCTTGACGCCCCAACCCGACCGCGAGAACGATCCCCTAGTCCGACCTCCCTCACACAGCGTTTTTCTGACGGTGACCAAGCTTCGGCTGAAATCTCGGTCATCGTTGATGGCCGCCGCGTGACTGCTCTCGTAGATACCGGCGCCGATTTCTCCGTCATGAGTCGTGGTCTGACGCTTGTCCTGAGGAAAGTACTGACACCTTGGCCTGGAACACACATCCGGACAGCTGGAGGCCATCTGGTGACATCGCTTGGCGTCTGCACCGCTAGAATGGAGATTCGTGGTGTCACCTTCACTGCCTGCTTCGCTGTGTTGGCTCATTGCTCGAAGGACCTCATCCTCGGGTTAGATTTTCTTCATGAACACGGTGCGATAATCAACCTCCGCGAACTTGTCGTGACGTTCTCACCTCATTGTGCCATAGCCGACAGCAGCGAGCCCGACAGGCCTGTTTTTCGCGTGTTTGATGACAATGTCCCGCTACCACCACGCTCCAGTTTGTTTATTACGGTGGAATGCTCCAACCCACGCACTCCTCACGGGGTTGCGGAAGGTAACCTGTCGTTACTGCTGAGTCAACATGTCTGCGTTGCGCGGGGTGTTACTTCCCTCCGCGGACTGCGAACGCAGCTTTTTGTTACGAACTTTAGCGCCGAATACCGCCACTTGCCGCAAGCAACCGCCATAGCCTATTTGGATGAAATGAGTGACTCAGTCTCCCACTGCGCCTGCTCCCTCAACGATACCCATGCATCGACGTCTGACGCCCCCGTTATGACTGACGTGAACCCCGACCTAACCGCCGATCAGAAACACCGCCTCCACATGATCCTCGACTCTTTTCGTGACTGCTTTGCGACCACATCTAAAGTTCGACAAAAATCGGTCGCTAAACACCGCATTGTAGTGGATGAAGGCGAGAGGCCTATACAACACCACCCCTATCGAGTGTCTGCGAAAGAACGGGAGGTGATTCGGAGGCAGGTTGAGGAAATGCTCCGCGATGAGTTTATCCAGCCGTCAACAAGCCCGTGGGCTTCGCCCGTTGTGCTGGTCGCCAAGAAGGATGGCACTCTCCGATTCTGCGTCGACTATCGTCGCCTCAACAAGATTACTAAAAAGGACGTTTATCCGTTGCCCCGAATTGATGACTCGTTCGATCGCCTGCGTCATGCCCGATACTTTTCCTCTCTTGATCTACGCAGTGGGTACTGGCAGATCGAAGTCGATGAACGTGACCGTGAAAAGACCGCGTTCATAACGCCTGACGGTTTGTACGAGTTCAAGGTGCTCCCCTTTGGCCTGTGTACCGCTCCTGCCACCTTTCAAAGAATGATGGACACTGTCCTGGTTGGCCTCAAATGGCAGTCGTGTCTCGTCTATCTTGATGATGTGGTTATTTTCGCTGCGACCTACGAAGAAAATATCAAACGCTTGAGTGCAGTATTGATGGCCATCCGATCAGCCGGTCTATCTCTAAAACCCGAAAAATGCCACTTCGCGTACCAACGGCTTAAGTTTTTGGGCCATATTGTGACACCTGAGGGTGTCAGCCCTGACCCCGACAAGACGGCTGCTGTAGCTGCGTTCCCGACTCCCACTGATAAGCGAGCTGTGCGCCGGTTTCTTGGCCTCTGCGCATATTACCGACGCTTCGTGCAAGACTTCTCCAGGCTGGCTGAGCCTCTCACACGGCTGACAAAAGACGATCAGCCTTTCGTCTGGGCACAGGAACAGCAGGACGCCTTCGAAAAGCTCCGCAAACGCCTACAACCAACGCCCATTCTTGCCCATTTTGACGAGGAGGCGGATACAGAACTTCACACCGATGCCAGCAACATTGGCCTCGGTGCAGTCCTCGCCCAGTGGCAAGATGGTGTTGAGCGTGTGATTGCTTACGGCAGCCGCACGCTGTCTCGGTCCGAGGCCAATTACTCAACCACTGAAAAGGAGTGCCTAGCTGTTGTGTGGGCGATCACGAAGTTCCGGCCCTACTTGTATGGTCGCCCGTTTCGGGTCGTGAGTGACCACCACTCACTGTGCTGGCTCGCGAACCTTAAAGACCCCTCGGGCCGGCTAGCTCGTTGGAGCCTTCGCTTGCAAGAATTTGATCTAACAGTTGTCTACAAGTCGGGCAACAAACACAGCGATGCAGACTGCTTGTCCCGTGCTCCTATCCCGTCCAGCTCTGATGACCTCGAAGATGACCCCCTCTTTATTGGTGCTCTGACCACGTCCGACCTCGCTCAACACCAGAGGGACGACACGGAATTGCGGCCACTCATCGATTATCTTGAGGGTACCGCCTCGTTACCGCCTCGTCTATTCGCGCGTGGCTTGTCGTTTTGCTTGCGAGATGGCGTCCTCTACAAACGAAATTTCGCCCCGACGGACTCTGGTTACCTGCTCGTGGTTCCAACGGCGCTCCGCACAACGTTTTGCAGGCATGCCACGACGAGCTTCCTTCCGGCCACCTCGGGTTTTCTCGAACGATGGCACGAGTTCGTCACCGTTATTACTGGCCCAGGCTTTCTGCGACTGTCAAGCGTTATGTACGTACTTGGCGCGAGTGTCAACGTCGGAAGAAACCACCTTTCAAGCCGGCTGGCTTGCTCCAACCCATTGCTCCGCCGAGAATTCCTTTCCACCAAGTCGGCATGGACTTACTGGGCCCATTTCCCACGTCATCATTGGGTAACCGGTATATTGTGGTTGCCACCGACTACCTCACCCGGTATTGTGAAACGAAAGCCCTTCCCCGCGCCACTGCTGCTGAAATTGCTGACTTTTTCATCATCAGCATAGTCCTCCGCCATGGCGCCCCTTATGTTGTTTTAACTGACCGAGGCACAGCGTTCACGTCCACGCTTACTCAGGAAGTTATGCGACTCAGTGGCACAAGCCATCGTAAGACCTCAGCTTACCATCCGCAAACCAACGGCCTAACCGAGTGCCTCAATAAGACTATCGCTGATATGATTTCTATGTACGTCGACGACGACCATAAGAACTGGGACGAAATCCTTCCGTACGTCACTTTTGCCTACAATACTGCCCTTCAAGAGACGACGGGGTTCACGCCATTTCGTTTGGTACACGGTCGTGAAGTCGTGACTATGTTGGACACGATGTTGTTGCCCGATATTGCCCGCCCATCCGTTGCCGACGCTGATGCATTCGTTCGCCATGCAGAGGCTGCCCGCCGGCTGGCTCGGCAACGAATCTGCGTGCGGCAAGAAGTCGATGCTCACCGCTATAACCTCCGTCACCGCGAAGTCATTTTCCAGGCTGGCGATCAAGTGTGGGTTTGGAGCCCCATCCGTCTGCGCGGTCGCTCCGAGAAGCTTTTGCGCCGTTACTTCGGCCCCTACGAGGTACTCCGCCAACTCAACGACGTTACGTATGAAGTGCGCCCGCAAGAGAGTGTTCGTTCTTCCAGACGCCCGCCGACATCCGAAATTGTGCACGTCGCAAGACTCAAGCCATACCATGCCCGCTAGGACAACTCTCACCGCGTTCGGTGCCTGGGATTCTGTTAACACCAACACGTGGCGCCCCCTCACTGTCAGGCATCGAGTCGATGCCTTTCCAGAGGGGAGGGGCAATGCCGCACTTAGTTTAGCCATCACGCTGGTCTGTCTTCGACCTTTGTCGCGCGCCGGACTTCGTCCTCTTCTGCTCGGTGCTAGGCCCTGCCGGCTACGCTCTGCGCAGTGTGCTCGCCAGGTACTGTTCTGCCAGGGATTGAACGTCCTACCGGCGTCCGTGACAATATCATGTAAGCATTCAGGACATTCACGGCTTTTGCGTTTCAGCTGTCTTCTTAACTTCCATCATGTGTCCACGGTGTTCTGAGCCTCACAGCGGTGATGCCTGCCTGGCAGTTGTCCAGCTGCAGTGGTCCCCATGCCTATTTCTCAAAAAGGTTGTGCTCGCCGAAAGGGAGCGGTCGATACTTAAACAAATAATAAAAGACAATTGCACACGTAGAGAGGCCATCGCTAAGGTGCGAGGACATCGTCATCCTCGTCTAAGGTCTTCTAAGTGTCGGCGGTCACTGCGAGGGATGGTCCAGAGATATCTGCATCTTTTGCACCCCTTCAACATGCTAGTGTAAAGGACGATTGCTATATGCCCGACGAAGCAGGGACGGTTGTAGCAGATGTGTTTCGACCGTCTCTACTGCAGTTTCATTCACCTACAGCTACCGAGGAGGTGCTGGGCGCTTAGGTCGCGAGCCTATCGATAGCTAATCAAGCATAAGGCCAAACCCTGATCCAAGGAATAGACCCGCAATCGACTTGCTGACCGAAACTGAAGCACTGGACACCCTCAGTGACAGAGGAGGTACCACGCTCCACATGTTCTGAGCCTTTGACTGGTCGGGCGCTATACCAAGAACCAGTCCACTTCGATTACGAGAGTCACCGCAATAGTGATGTTCCTTGTGAACACCATGTGCTGCTTTCTAGCCTGCTCACCGCAGCTGCACGAAATGCTCTGCAGGTGACGAACGCGTTAAGTACGGTGCTTGTAGCTCTTCAATAGTGGCCAGAATGGCTCACCTTGCCTCATCGGTCTCAGAAAAAGTCTAGATATCTACCTTGATCATCCACATCAACTTCAACTGAAAGCTGCCAATAGCTTCGCGGTGTGCGTTGCGTTGTGTAACTACCGCTATGTTTGGCAGAGAAGGGCAGCCGTATTGTTCTGCTGAGGTTGCAGCATTCGGTAGTCCTGAAGGTGTGCAGGCCTCTCCTCTGGAGGCCTGTGACCTTCAGCGCCTTAGACAGCATTTATGTTTTATCAATTTTTGCTTTACATTCCTCGGCACCTTTCCAGTTAATCGTCACCTTTCTCTTCACCTTTACGTCCCTCTTACAACTTTTCAGTTAATCACCATGCTCTTGCCTAGCCTCTCTAATCTGCATTTTTATTTATCTTTTAGTTACAGTAAGATTTCTTACTTCGGTCTTTGTATTGCGCTGTACAGTTTCATTAATTATGCATTATGTGTTGTGCACTATTCCTGACTGAGCACAAGTACCTTTAGAAAATTCGCACAAGGAGATTAAATATGACCGCTTTTCTTTCTTTCAGAGGAGCAAACCGCTAGTAAAGTTTACTGCGTTAAGTGGATTGTTTGTCGGTTTGTTGTGTCAAAGCATTAATTCTGCAACAGTGAGGGCCATTTTGGGTATAGGATAGACACAGCAGCTGTAACAATATTGGATTCCTATTGCCCTACAAACATTCTTTTCTTTAACGCAACAAATTTTTTATGGTTTGCATTGAGAACACCAGGTGTGTGTTTTGGTAGCGACCGGGTCTCTTCGGGTTGTTCATCGAATATTTATATTCTGTGCCACCTACAAGCGGTTCGTCATAGTAGTCAACAGACAGCTCTGCGCAGGGATCAATAGCTTTTGGTGTGTGATAGCACTATTTCACTACAAATCCTGAAAAAGCCGATGGGTTTCTGAAGCCTCAACATTTCATCCTTGACGTTTGACTCTTGACCAGTTGAGATGAAATGACTGGGATACGATGTAGGTAAGGAAAGGTCACGTGATAGGAAAATTTAAAAGGAATTGTCTCGGAGGACGATGTAGATGAAGATCTAGGCAAGGTTCAAGCGAATTCGAATGACACTTAAGACAGTCCTTAGGCAAGAATCATACTTAATCAAAACCAAGTGCTTTCGCACGTAATACTCGGTTTAACAGCGTTAGAACTGACTCATTTTTGGCATGGTTGCCCATGTTTCATGCAGTTAAGGTTCACCGCTCATTTTACAAAAGGCTTTGCTATGCTCTTCGGCGTTAATGGAACACACAGCACCAAATTTATATAGACATAAGTAGCAGTTATATATCACATAGATTATCAATTTTCAGAGTGACAAGAATTCCACGTTCAATAACTCAAACAGGAAATCGGCGCCCTGAAGAGTATTGTAGCTAACGCTAGCTACTCACTGCCACCGCTTGCTTTACTGAGTGCTTTGGGACTTCTCGCGAACTGCCGCAACAGAGGATTCTGGCGAAAACAAAACAATGATAAGTGCACAAAATAATGTACTAGCGTCTCTGGCATGTGCCCGATTTTCCGCCAGAATCTAATTCCTAGCTTGCACCAAGAGGTGCAGACAGGTGAAGACAGGCCTGGTTAACCGCTTGAGGCCGGCACACTCCGGTAAGGAGGACTGTCACTAAGCCTGAAAAGTGCTGGTGTATGTCCGCACGTAGGCCCTTGATATGATCTGCACATGCGCAATGTCCGCCTTCATAAACTGCGCATTCGTAGATGGCAGCATGGGGAAACGGGCGGTGCCATGTAAGGAAAAAAAAACTTAATTGAGAAAGACAACCTGGTATCTTACAGCTGCGACTGCCCTGGCTGGTGGCGTGACCTACAGCGGGAAGCTCTTTCTTTCCTTGGATTTCACACATGCCTTCCTTCTCATATTTCTCGGAAGGTAGAATGTGATGACGAGTCTACACGATTACTCTAGTGTCTCAGCCAGTCGCCCTCAGCAAAAGCGCAAGTAGACTGCGGAACGCCGTTGAATACGTACGTCTTTCATAATCTCGTGGAAGTAGTCTGTTGGCCCGGTATAAAAGCCAAAAAAGGTGTCGAACCCCCGGTACGTAGGCGTGTAGTTGACGGTGGAGTATCCTAAATGCCACTGGTAAAACAAAAGAGCCTCGATATATCAGCACAAGTTCAAGCATCGAAATGAGGAATCATCATGAATAATCGCCAGCACATTACAAAGCTACCATAAACGCTTTAATATACTCCGACTTTTTATGCGCTACAGATGACCGAAGCAAGTTGCCGCCCAACGCTCTGAAAGCTCTGCTTCCTTAAAAAGAATTCAACGTTGGAAGCCTGTTGTCTTAATTATGCTTGTGTAATTTAGTGTATTATTTTTGAGGATATAGGTTTCTGTGTCTTCAAATGTATACAAATGAAAAAATTTTATTTTTCGTACTTTATAAATTACAATATTTGTTTTCACAAATCTTTTGTTGCATTATTTGTACGGTGTATTATTTTCACTTTTGATGTCTCAGCTTTAATAAGTATTATATTTAAATAAATTAATAAGGAATATCTTTAGTGAGTATTTTAAGGCGATCTAGTTCGCCAGCCTTGACCCTATTTTTGCGTTGACGCTTTCTCTCCGGCCTTTTTTGCGAAGGTCGGCCAACGACAGCTACCCGTATGCATTAAGCCACACGAGGAGCCAGAGGCCACTTCCCCAACGACGAAATAAAACTGATGGCTAAAGGAGCGGATGCCAGTCTAAAAAGGCCCTCATACCAATGTTGTCGACCCATTATAATGATGTCATCCACAATTCCCTTGCGCCCCTTAGCGTGACATTACGTGGGCTTGCATGTATAAGGAGATTACCAACGAATTGAGCGGATTAATCAAGATGTCACGAGAACCGGTCACCGCCACTGGATAGAAGGTGCTATCTGAAGGGCATTCGCTGCTCCTTTCTCCAGTTTTATCCAAGTTCAGCTGCTAGGCAACTAATTCGCATCGAGGGCAAATCACACTGTGGCAAAGGCGTTGATGGACACTTTCATAAGGGGCACGCTATTGCCGATAGTCTTGATGCTGCAGGTCGCAAACCCTCGATTAATAACTATATGACAGTTGTACTGTAGGACCACTAGGTTCTACGACAGTGTGTTTTAGTACGCTATATCTACAGCTTACGCTCAGCCGCTGGGCCTTTGTCTGTGCAATCCATCTTTGTGACCTAGGTGGCAGGTGGGCCAGCTAGATAACTTGACCTTTTGAACCCAACCACATCTGCCCAGCAGACTGTGAGCAAACTGCCCACTGCAGCAGATCGCAGCTCAGCCAATGACTCGTCGGTGAGAGAATCTTCGGGATCAGCAATCTGTTTCTCACAAGCCGCACCAGTGGCAACACATGCCATCGCAGGGCAGTGGAGCATCTCTTTACCGCTGCTCCAATGTGCCCCGACTGTTTTGAGGACCGCCAGCGCTCTATAAGTGTGAAGCAGTAGACGACAAAAAATTGACATTCGAACCGAAACCGTAGCGAAAAATTAAGCGCTAGTGCACCAAACTCGCATTTGGCGTAACCGCGCTGAATCTTGTGTAATTTTGTTTTTTACATGAGACAAGAATTCTCTCTTCGGTGCAGATTTTAGACGCTGGAAGAAAAAAAAGCAGAGGTGGAGAAAACTGTTTGCAAAGTCCTCTTTTCCCTTCAGTGAATAAGCCTTGAACGTACTCATTTAAAAGGACCGGAGCTCTTGCTACCAGTGGGCGATATGAACGGTCCGTAATAGACGATAGAATGCTGCGGAAAAGTAGCGACCGCCCCACATATCATGAATAGCTTGCGCATTTTTGTGCTGTCTCCTTCTTCAAAAGCAAGCTGCAAATGTCAGTCGAATAAATAAGAAAACACAAATCAGTTCAAATAAAGGGTGCAGTTTTAAGATGACAATTCAGCGCAACATTTTTTTTTATACAGGCAATGTGATGCAAGCTGCAAATGTCAGTCGAATTAATAAGAAAATACAAATCAGTTCAAATGAAGGGTGCAGTTTTAAGATGACAATTCAGCGCACAATTGTTTTTATACAGGAAATGTGATGTTATATTTCAGTGAGTCGGTGGAGGGTACTAGAATATACCTTTATTTCATTAACTATACCACGCCTTGTGCCGTACGTTTATTTGCTATCACAGAATAAGTAAGTCCATGCGATGTTGAAAGAAAAAGAGGGTGATTTTAGCGTGAGCCTGCCAAAAGCCACGTGTTTGGAGCTCTTTGACCCTAGATGCCATTGCGCCCCCCCCCAACCCCCCCCCCCCCCCAAAAAAAAAAAAAAAAAACATCCAGCACCACCAAAAGGGCGTGACTCCTGCATTCGCAGGACTAGAGTGTCTATGAGTAACAAGGAGATGTGGCTTTCTGAACGCTGCCTAGAGACTTCCTTTCAGTTGTTTGTTTTCATTACGATGTCGGCATAATTTTTTCCTTACTGCTGAATACATTCATGTGCTACCATTTATTCTGTGTTCTGTGTGTGTCGCTAGCATGCACGTTTTATAAGTAGTGAATTTCTTTTCATAGTAACCTGGGAACGAATACTTTCCGATGATTCATTTCGCTATAAATATTTAGTGGCGAAGGTGACGTTCCGGATAGGCATAAAAAGCGCAACCTTGAAGGAAATGGAAATGTGCAACACGCTCTGTGCATAAGGTCAAAAATCACTTTGGTTCGCCGTACAAAGCGGAGAAGTACATCAAGAGTACACTGAGAAAGAGGCTCACCTTTCCAGTTATATGTGTTTCGTAGCCCAGGTCCCTGAGGTGCTGAGGCAATATTTTAAAGTGAAGAGGCAAACCGCCAGGCTGCGCCGGTTGTAAGGGCTGTGTTACCCCTGGAAGTTGTTGTCAGAAGTAATATTACGAAGACATGTAGAGTGGAGCGATCTATACTGACTTGCATACCGCTTAAGTAATCCGTTGATGCTTCATGCAATCTCGAACATTTGCTTCTAGAAATGCCACATCGGCGGAGTGGGTCAACACTTGTGAAGCGGATAAGCACATGTATTCGTGCTACAAAATGAATAGACAATTTATGACAGCCTGTGCTCCTGCAGTGCACGTCATGATGCCGCTGTTCATGGTTTCAGTGTGCGAGCACTTTGGCAGCGCAACATATAGCTGCCCAGCTGCTCTGCTACAAATAGCCCAGTCTATAGAGCTTTTATGCAAAAGATGATCTCTGGGCAGTTAAGCAAAGCCACATAAATCATTTTTAGTGGGAGCCTTGGTGCTCAATGAAAAAATTGGTGGTGCTTTAGCTCTGGTTAAACCTGGAGTGACGCGATAGCTACAGCTTGCAGAGTGACCACATGACCAACCACGTGACCACGTGGCGGTGGCGGCGCCTTCACCGCCACGGCGCCGCCACGCTGAAGGTTCGAAATGCTACCGTAATGTAGCTATCGCTACAAAACAGGCAGCGGTCGATGTCATTACCTACTGCCCCCTTCCTACCTAGTACAAGAAAAGGAAAACGTGCCTGCACCATGCCTCGGCTGCATCACATAAGAAGAGGCAGCACCTTAGCAACTGACTCTATTTTGTTGCCTGCAAGTGCTTTTGCCTGGAAGAACAAATTGATCACGGTAGCAGATTAAACACCTAAATTCTTCAAGCGTGGCACAGCAGTAAAGGTTTACTCTGCCAGTGGTGTTAAGTATTGCAGGCTGCGTTTGCCGCAGTCGTAATAACTTAATTACGCAGTCAAGACGCCATCTAAGAAAACGTTCTTAGCGATTGAATACTCAATTTAATGCTCCTTCCAAGAGTGTTTGACTCTTCAGGCGCATTTGCCGAGCGATAATTTTGTTGAAAGGAAGAGGGAGGGTTGGGTCACCCGATACTACGCGAACGCCCACGCTAGGAGCGACGCTGTTAAAATAGGAATTACGTTTAAATTATCTATGTTAACAAGTCCTTCCAAACTATGACTGCAGTGAAGAAAGCCGCATAACACGACTTTTACATGCTCGGTGCACACTTTCTTTGGGCTTGCGTTACAGCTGTCGTCTTGAATCATGAACTCGAGGAAAAAAGCGTGCTCAGAGAACTTAGGGTGCACAGTGCACTAGAGGCAGAAGGATGCTAATCAGTCTAAGCCTTCCTAGGCTAAAGGAACCCCGGTATTAAGACCTCGCATATTTGCCTCCCATTTCGAGATAACCGGGATAAACTTCATATAGCCTTGAAAATGGACGCTGCAGCCGCTTTACTGATCCGGAGTTCCCGGGTTCGAACCCGACCGCGGCGGCTGCGTTTTTATGGAGGAAAAACGCTAAGGCGCCCGTGTGCTGTGCGATGTCAGTGCACGTTAAAGATCCCCAGGTGGTCGAAATTATTCCGGAGCCCTCCACTACGGTACCTATTCTTCCTTTCTTCTTTCACTCCCTCCTTTATCCCTTCCCTTACGGCGCGGTTCAGGTGTCCAACGATATATGAGACAGATACTTTATTCCCTTTATTCCCTTTATTCCCTTTATTATACTTTATTCCCTTCCTTTAATGAGACAAATGACGTTAATGTGCTGTGGACAAAGTTTAAAGACATAGTCATGCACTGTGAAAGCACCTACGTGCCTTTGAAGAAAAAGCGCATCAACAGGGAGTACCCGTGGATGGATCGTAATCTGATACATCAGAAACGCAAAATAAAACGCTCTCGAAAACGGGGTGACAGGAAACAACTTGCAAGTCTAGTACGCACTTTCAAAGATAAAGTGCGCGCTGCAAGAGATCAGTTCTTTTCTTCCACATTGATTTCTTTCATGTCAGAGCAACCAAGGAAATTCTGGCAATATTTATCTAAAGATAAAAGCGGCATCACAGAGATCAGAACATCTGGCACAGGCATTGACGATCCTTTGACCATTGCTAATGAATTTAACGCCTTTTTTCAATCGGTGTTTACCATAAACGCATCGCACGCGCACTTGCAACCTTACACGCTTCGTAATCCGATGCCCGAAGTAGATTTAAGCAAAAACGGCATCCTTAGTCTTTTACGTAATCTAGACATAAAAAAGTCATCAGGTCCTGACAAAATATCTAATGTTTTCCTTAACAGATACGCAATCTGGGTAGCAGAGTACTTATATGTAATATATAAAACATCGTTAGAATCCTGTGTGATACCAGATGACTGGCGCCTTGCAAGGATAGTTCCGATTCACAAATCTGGATCCCCTCTAGAACTAAATAATTACAGACCAGTTTCCTTAACATCCACAACTTGTAAACTGCTAGAACATATTTTATTTAGAGCGATTATAACACATTTAGAGAATAACCATTTACTTCATGCAAATCAACATGGATTTAGGGCTGGTTTATCCACAATAACACAGTTAGCTGAGATAACGGATGATTTTATGAATGAGCTGAATATGAGGGGTCAAATCGATGCAGTGTTTCTGGACTTTTCCAAAGCGTTCGATGTAGTTCCGCATGCCGATTTAGTAACTAAACTGCTCTCAATGGGCATTGAACGCAATATCATCCGTTGGATAGAATCTTATTTGTCCTCAAGAAAACAATACGTTGCTGTTAAAGACTGCGTTTCTGGTACACTGGAAGTGCACTGAGTGGTGCCACAGGGGTCAGTTCTCGCTCCCTTGTTGTTCTTAGTTTATATTAATGACATATATTTATCTGTTCAATCGCCTGTGAAGATCCGGTTGTTTGCGGACGATTGTGTTATTTATACTAGAGTAAATCATCACTCCGACCAAGTAAGACTTAATGAAGCGTTGCACTCAATTAGCGTATGGTGTGAAACATGGGGACTGAAGCTAAACACTTTGAAGACGGCAGCTATTACATTTACCAACAAGAAAGAACCCTTAGATTTTGCTTATATTATTAATAATTCTTATATTCATAAAACCCAGCGAGTGAAGTATTTAGGTGTTACACTCACAAGCAATTTAAGTTGGGAACCCCATATAGAAAACGTTTGCAGCAACGCGCTAAAAAAGCTGGCATTTTTGAAACGGAAATTGCGCCGTACTTCATCAACCGTTAAGTTAACAGCATACAAAGCTCTTGTCAGACCAAAATTAGAATATGCGGATTTAATCTGGAGCCCTCATCAAAAATATTTAATCAAGAAAATAGAAAGAGTGCAAAATTTAGCTTTGCGGTTTATATACTACACATACTCGCGTTTTTCAAGCGTGTCCGTTCTTCGCGACAGGGCGAAATTGAAAAAACTAGTTCATCGCAGAATTGTATCTCGCATCAAATTTTTATATCTGCTGTACCATGGTCACTACAGAATAGCGCGTGAATGTTATTTACCCGAGCCCCCCATGCGCTCTGCTCGTACAAACCACAACAAAACAATTAAGCAACCATTAAGTAACCTTAACATCCATCAATATTCTCTTTTTCCCCATGCAATTTCACTATGGAATAAATTACCCGAAGAAGTAGTTAACGCTAATACAATAGAATCGTTCGTTCAGCTTTCAAATAACCTTTTCTTTGACCTCTAAAATTGCCGCAATGAGAGCAGTTTCTTTTGCGTTACGCTTTTTCATTGTTATTTTGTTTACGTATTGCACTGTTGTACGTTCATGTTTATTTCTGTTACGTATAGTGTTACAATGATGTATGTACATGTTTATTGTGTTCTTAATTGCTAATTGGCAATGGTAATTTACGTTGTTGTATGTACCCACTCCTGCTTGGGCCCGAATAGGGCCTGCAGTATTTGTAAATAAAAAAAAAATTTCCTTTACCCCCCAAAAAACCAATTATTATTATTAGCCGCTTTACCTACACATATTAAATGTGATTATTGGAGTGGAATAACAGGCTTTCTCAGCACCCGAAAGGAGAGGGAAAACGAACCTTTTTCAGGTGCGGGGTGGACGGCAGGAGGGTAAGGAAGAACTGAAAAGTTTAAACGTAAAGTACGACTACCACCACGGCTACGACCGCCGACTCGACGCAGCCTTAAATAAATGCGCCACAAATGTGCAGCGAGAGCATATGCGGCACAAATAGCAGCTGTCTGTCGTAGCGACCCATTTTGGCGTAAAATTTGACGTCCGTGTTTGTTTACAGTGAGGCACTGATTAAAAAAAGAAAGTTTGCTTCACCGACAGTAAATATTCTATGTGGACCAAATATAAACTATGCTTTCTTCATTTCTGTGAGGAGGTTGCGCTTAGCAAAAAAAAAAAGAATGAAATAATTGTTAACATTTTGTCACAGATTTACGCTTGTCGAATCTGTTTCAGGGTTCTGTTTCAGGTTATAATCGCAGGTGTTGAGTGCGCGCTCACTGCCCTCTACTACAAGCCTGTGCAGAAACTGTTCCTTTACTTTTTCTGTGGTGAATGCTCATTTTCCAGAAAAGGCATCTGTAAGATAGAACATAAAAAAATGACGGTATAGGCCGCTAGGTGGTTCCATATGATCTGGCAGAAAAAAAAGTACATAATTTGTGACTGATATATTTGGTTCGTTTGTTGATGGGGGCTTACCGTCCCAAAGCGACTCAGCCCATGAGGGACGCTGTACCGAAAGGCTCTGGAAATTTCGAGTACCTAGGGTTCTTTAACGTGCACTGACATCGCGCAATACAAGGGCCTTTAGAATTTCGCCTCCATCGAAATTCGACCGCCGCGGCCGGGATCGAACCTGCGTCTTTGGGATCAGCAGCCGAGCGCCATAACCACTGAGCCACCGCGGCGACTTGTGTGACGGAAACAAACGAATGTTTACAGCGACTGGGCTCTTAGAAACATTAGTACTGCATGCGTGATCGCTGATTTTGAGGAGTTTATGACAAATGCTGGATAATACCTGAAAATTTTTCTATATGTGCAAATGATGGGATAACTACTTTCCTAACATTGCTTCGCTCTTGCAGGAAGGGTGCGAAAAGTTATGAAAGCGTGATTAACGGACCTCACATCGTAATCGTGTCCATTAGGTGGGCGCTGGACGCGCTCACTTAGGGCCACTTGATTTACCGTGTAGGGAACTCCATAAACGCATATATAGACATGCTTTTCGGCGGCAAGTGTGTATTACGCACACTCAGTTTTGCAACTCATAGAAGCCGTAATGAACTTCAGCCAAAGCTGGACAGCTGCTGCCTGGCGCCGCCATGCATGCTGCCTATGTGACTTGAATGGCGAAGTTTTTGTTATTACTAATCATACTGCTAACGGGCTCGATTTTAAACAGGGTTCACATTCTAGAAGGATCTCGTGCACAGATAAAAGATAGTAGCGCCTCAATATCCTGCATAACGTTTGTTCCAAAACTGCGGCGACACTAGCCGGGAGCTGTCTCAATTCATGAGAATGATATTACAAATTACTCTCCATTTTATTATATATATATGCGATACAACCAACTGCACAAGCTATGGCATGCCCAATTTCTTTATATGCGGAAGGTTTGGAAAATACCATTTTATACTAAATTGTTCATTTTGGTTTCCTGAATATTGCGGTTTTTTGTTATTAAGTTTTATTCTGGTATACCATATCTATTTTCAACCCTTACAGCAGGTTTTATCGGAATTGCAGCCCATACCAGGAGCCTAGTTTCTGTTAAAGCACTATTTATCACCCTTGACTGGCCACAAAATCTCAGGCAGGAGAACAGTTGTTGTCCTATGGCTGTCTTCGGCATCATACTATGTATATATACACGTTGTGGCGCACTTTCCCGGTTGTACCGCTAATTAATGTAACTTCTAATTGCAGTTAAACAAGTTGTTCACTTCATTATGAAGAAGGCTTTGTACTTCTTAATACATATTGGTCCTCCTTTTTTAAGTGCTTCGACTCCATACGTGCTGTGCTGGCAGGTTTCGTTTGAAGACATAATGGCTGTTTTAGCGTAGCCGACTGCCAATTTTAAGAAGTTAAAGTAAAAATTGCTCATACTTGTAAGTCGCTCTAGTACAAGGCCAAAATTCTGTCTGTAGCCAATGAGAGAGAAGCCTCCATTTTTAAGGAGCACCACCCAACAGCCAAATCTCCCCTTTACCCTCCGAGCAATGGGGACACCTATCTCCCGATCGCCATCATCGATCCAACTCCTCACCCGTCCATCCTTACCCTCCAACTCCTGACTCATTCGCCTTTGCCCTCTAACTCTCTACCTAACCATCTTTATCTTGAAACTCCCTGCCCAGCCACTGGATGGATAGATGGATGGATGGATAGATAAGGCTGAACCCTTTAAATCAGGTGGCGGCTCAAGTCACCAAGGCATGACTCGTAAAATTTTACTTTCATCTTGATTTTAGCCACCAATCAGATAACCTTCGCTTGGTTACTTCTACCCGCTTAAATCTATTTTTCCTTCACTGTCCTTAAACCCCAATGGTTTGAATAAATCAGCCCCGCTGCCTTCCACTGTAAGGTGAAACCCTTTACAGAAAAGTATCAAGTGTTGAACCGTTTCCTCCTCCTCTCCACAAGCATCACACAACGTGCCTATCTCGTGGTAACTGACTCTATATGTCTTATTAGTCCTAAAAACTCCCGTCCTGGCCTTGAGCAACAAAGAACTTCTCCTAAATTTCCTGCTTAAAGATCCTGGATGTTCCCAGTGCCGATTTTGTCAGCATCCCTGTTTTCCCCAGAGCTCTCTCTGTTTATTTAACCTTTTTTAACCGATAATTGCTGCCCTGCCCCCCTAAGCTGCTGTCCAGATATTTGCTCGTAAATTATCTAGTTCGCTTCCTCTATTTTGCGTCCACATTTCTCATGTACAGGTACCTGAAAATTTTCCTAAACCACTGCTTTTGCTCTATTTTTCTTAATCACGCCTACCCCGCCGCGGTGGCTCAGTGGTTAGGGCGCTCGACTACTGATCCGGAGTTCCCGGGTTCGAACTCGACCGCGGCGGCTGCGTTTTTATGGAGGAAAAACGCTAAGGCGCCCGTGTGCTGTGCGATGTCAGTGCACGTTAAAGATCCCCAGGTGGTCGAAATTATTCCGGAGCCCTCCACTACTGCACCTCTCTCTTCCTTTCTTCTTTCACTCCCTCCTTTACCCTTCCCTTACGGCGCGGTTCAGGTGTCCAACGGTATATGAGACAGATACTGCGCCATTTCCTTTCCCCCCAAAACCAAATATTATTATTATTATTAATCACGCCTGAAATGCTATCTTACTACTAGCTTCTCCGCTCTCGAAAGACGCCCATCCCATACCGCACTGTACGCCCTGATAAGCCGTATTGCCATAGGATCCCAAAGCTGGCCTCCCTACGCCACATTGTTTGATTTCTAACCTTGCTTGAACATCTGGTCTCATGCACAGGACCGCATTGCCGAAAGTCAGACTAGGAACAATCACCCCCTTCCAGGTCCCTCTTACCACTTCATACATACCTATTATAATTTGACAGTGCCCTGTGTTTCATGATAGCAGCATTCCTATTAGCTTCATTCGTTGCATATTTTTCTTCCGTCAAATACTCCGCACCCTTATTTATCCACACGCCAAGATACTTATATCCTACTTCTATCGTGAACTCCTGTATTCTATGCTCGCCGCCCTTATCATTAGAGATGCACTAAAGATGAATCTGAACTCATATTTTTACCGCGTGAACTCTATCTACACGTTCCGGGTATTCTAAGAAACATCGAATTATGGTCCTGTGCAGCATATTTTTCTAATCAAATCGGATTAAAAGTCCCGGCTCCCGCCTTTTCTTTGAACTCAAAGCGGTAGGTGCCCATGCAGGTACGGAACGGCAACGCGACAGCGAAATTAAATTCAAAGATGCCTGTTGAAATCCAGCTTCACTCCAAAAGCTGCTTCCACCAGAGTCCTCCCCACCCCACACTCCAAGATAGGGGGCTGCGTTTCCACCCGCCGTCAACTTCGACCCTCCTCCCCAGCCGACCTCTATCCACCGGAAGTGCCACTACATTCGTCCACCTTCACCCTCAATAAAAAATTTGCTTGTGTGTGTGAAGCCTTTCTTTACAGTAAAATATTTCACTAGAATAAAACAATCTGAGTATGACTGAAAGGTAAATCCAACTGCTTGCACATAATTGTCGTATCAGATGTCTGATCATCCCGTAAGTTGTTCCGGAGTGTAAAGGCCGCTTTCGCGATGTACTAATAGAAATGTCGGCTGACGTCATAAAACCGATGGATCATGGTGTGCTTTAAGAGAGTAGTGGTGAGCACCACAGCATAGGCTCGACATAGTGTTTCGTAGCATGTGTTCAGCGGAGTTACGTGAACTAGTGGGCGCTGCATTGGGTGCTCCACATCCTCGTGGCTTTCGAATAGCAGGCGCGGTGGTCAAAATTCATTGAGCCACCGGGCCGACGGTGATCGCTCTTTATAAATTATTAAAAGTGATATGGCTATTACTGACAACCTGGTGCAAGTCTTTAATTTCAATGGAGCGTCTAACTGCTAAATATAAAGCAGGTAATAAGTTATTAACATTATTCCCGGCTTTTCTGATGGCTGACCATATCGGCAGTAGTACGCCGTAAAAAGGGATATAGTTACGCGACGGGAAGCCGAAGAAAACAGGACGACACGACGTTTGGCGACAGCATGATTTAATGGCTTCGGGCTCAGCGCGATCGCTCCTACCCGTACCACTGCCCGATTCGTCTTCTTATAGTTCCTTAGATGACATGGGAAAACCGGGCGATCGTCTCGATCGCGAACTAGAATGACATTGACGATGTGAAGCACGACATGGCGAGGCGTTAAGGTATAGTTGAGTGTAGAAAGGAAGAATGTAAAGGGCTTGCCGCCACGATGGATGACATTATAATCATATGAGCGCTGGGTCCACGAAGCTTCCGGGCCACAGGTTACCTGGAGTCGACGGCCGAGGCACATGGGCGCACGTGACGGCACGGGCGGGGGGCTGTGTGCTCTTGTGTCTCGAAATGGTGGGGTCGTATGATCTGATCATGGCGGCATCATCAGTTCATCGGGTCTTCTTGTCAGGGCGGGGGACGGGGCTGGGGCACAGTCGGGTGATGAGGACCATGAACACATGGCCGACGACCATAGCAGACGCTAGGCGCTGAATCCTCAGGGCCAGGATGGCGATGAGAATCCCGCAAGTCACATCAAAAGCTTACGTGACGGCAAATCGATGAAAATAGGATGATATGACGGATGGTGATTGCATGATTTAATGGCTGCGAGCCCAGCGCGAGCCATCTTACCCACGCCACTGCCCGTCATTATCTTCTTCAGGGCAACAACAAGAACAATAATATTTACGCATGAAGCTCTTTGACGCACAAATATTGTTGTTATTATCCTCAAGAAGATAATCACGGGCAGTGGCACGGGTAAGAGCGCTCGCGATGTTCCCGCAGTCATTAAATCATGCAGTCACCATCCGTCATATCATCCTATTTTCATCGATTTGCCGTCATGTAACATTTTGATGTGAGGTTCGGGATTCTCATCGCCATCCTGGTTCTATTTATAAAACAGCCTATTTATAAAATAGCACCACAGCGGTGGCCAAGTGGTTGAGCATCCGCCTCTCATGCGGGACGTGCGGGGCTCGATCCCCACTGCCGCCGGGTACCCACCGGGGATACAATGGGTACAAACTTTCTCCTGGTCTGGTGCTCGGCTTCCTTTGGGTGAAATGCTTGGGAAATGGGTCTTTGACCCCACCTTGACAAATCTAAAATACCTTGTGCCTTGGCGCTCTTTGCCAAAGATGGCCTTGTACCATAAAAATCCTTAATTATCATCATATTTATAAAACAATTGTGGCGGTATTTCCTTAAGCACCTGGTATAGCATCTGCTATTTGAGCCCTGAGTCTCCTTTTACAAAAAGTGCGCACTGGCTTAAATAAAGCATTATTTCTAGCAATGTTACCTTTCTAATGCGTCCCGTTTAGGAGGTATACATGTTAATAAGACCTGTACCTCCCATACCCTGGGACATATGAAGGCGCTTTTATTCATGCAGCTGCTGGTGCATGTTATGAATGAACATGTTCTCGTTAGCATATATCTTGTCCTTTTGAAACATTCCTGCACAAACTGTCTTGCCGCGTATATGGCTTGTTCACTTGCAGCATGAAATGACAATTCTTCCCGCAAATTAACTCGCCTACAGTGCCTAAATTCTGCATTTTCCCTCTTCGTCTATTTTCTGGCACGGGCTTTTTATTATCGAAAAAAATTTCTGCTCTACTTGTATCTTCAGTATACAGGGGCCACTGCAATGTAAAACCTTCCTGTACTGTCATCATTCAAGTGTAATTAACGAATAAAAAATCAAATGGTGGTCACGATCTCGCGGAGCAATGTTTTAGCGTCAGCTATGGGGTGAAATAGAGCCATTTTTTTTCTAAGCCTGTATAGGCTTGTTCGCGTTTCTCATTTTCTCACGTCAGCGATTGCAGTAGTTAGCAGGACGGACAATCGCGGCCGTCAGACTCGGAAAGAAAAACGCTCTGCCGATACTGGTGTGCCACCGAATTCGTGCTTGGCTCGCGGACGCCGTCTACGTAGACGTGAAACCGGGAAAAGAACTAAGAGAAGCTAACACTTTAACAAGCAGTTTTAAACCTTGTTGGAAGATCCTTCAAAATACCTAGGTTTACTGACTTCCGGGAAGTAGGTGCATCGCAAATAGCAGAACTACAATCGCACTTTTTTCGTGTCGTTCCAGTGCTTAACTTCGCATCTTGATAGCGGCCAACAATTACCACGTCCGACAAGTACCAAAGTGCCATTTGCCCGCGGAAACAGTGGAGATCTTGCTTCAGCGAGGCGATTTAGACGTTGAGTAGGAAAAATATATCGGAGAAGTGTGTGATAAAAGACTGCTTCTACCGTCACAGTCTGTCTTTTTATTTTTAAAAAAGCAAGACTGGAGATTTCAGCGAGAGAGAAAAAACCTTCGCAAGAGCGAAACAGTTATGCGCCGAAAATTACATAAGCCTACCCCACGAGGGTCAGTTGGCGATCAAGTGGCGCGCGGAAAGCGGAGTATTGTAAGGACTGCGGACAAGGGGATGGAGGAGGGAGGAGAGGTCACTACCCTCTTTTACTCGTGGTAGAAGGTACAGTGGTGAAGAAAGATGTAGGAGGTGTTGAAGAATATTCCCAAATGTCTAAACGAATGTTATCGAACTGTCCCGTGTTTAAACTTTGAATAGTATGTCGTAATTGTTATTTCTGGATTCGATAAGCAAAAACACTTGTAAATTGGCAAGAAAAGTAATGTAATAAAATCTAAAAGTGGGGCGCCATGAATGAATGGCACACGATAAGACATCTTGCGTCAAAACAGCGCCCAAAAAACAGCCCCGCGACAGAACAGGTCAGATAAAACACGGCAAGCGACAAAACGCCGCAGGGAAAAAACAGCATGGCGACAAAACAGCTCAGAGAAAAACCAGAACGCGTCGGAACAGTGCGCCTGACAAAATGGCACAGCGACAAAAGACCACACCGAAAAAAATTGACTGTGGCTTAGCTCTAGTTAAACCTGCAGTGACCCGATATCTACAGCTCGCCGAGCGGAACTCGTTAAGCCGAATTGCAAAGTCAGTCTTTCACCGCTCCGTTTCGCTGTGCGTTCCTTCTTGATCTTCTTCCCACATGACACAGCGCATGCGCACAGGTGTTGCAGCTCGGCTTCGCCGCCGGCAGCACCAGCTGCTCCGCACCGCGTGAACAACCATGTGGCTGGTCGCGTGACCAGCCACGGCGCCGAGCCGCTGGCAGCTGCTCCATACCACGTGACCATGGCGGCGCTTCCACGCTGAAGGCTCGAAATGCTGCCGTAATGTAGCTATCGCTGCCAAACAGCACGACGACTGAAGAGCACAAGGAAAAACATCACAGTGACAGAACAGTACATCGGAGTAAGGTGCAGCCCTGCTGGAGGGGTTAAGAATTATAGCCACAACCGCAAACGCTAAATCACAACTCATCTGTTAGTGACCTTCGGATTCAGCGAGGGTTCGTTTCAGAGACTCAGTAATGAACAGGGTAGGGTAATATTCGCGATAAGAAATACCGACTTTTTTGTGGCGGGTAGTGGAATTAATGACGGTAAAAAAAGTTGTTCTGGTGGCATTGATTCGGCGAGTTGACCATCGTGGAGCTAAATTCTGGCGGTTGCGAAATAAGCTACAAAGCAGACCTGAATATTCATTCATCAGTGTGAATTCGTTAATTGTAAGTTTATGTTGCGTTCCTTTTTTCAATTGAAAGAAAATTATCTCTAAAACTCAATTTTCGCAAAAATTGACCAAAGCTACTGTCTTCGCTTGGAAGGCAATTTTATTATAACATCACTGTTCGCCAAATATGACCGTTTAATCAGGAACCACAAGAAAATCTAACAGAGGTGGGGGTCTGCTGAAGCAGAATTGTAGAAAGAACGAAAGGGGTATAGTTTGATAGGAGGTCTATTGCCCCATCGGGCTTGCAGATTGGGAGAGTCCCGCAAAATGTAAAATAATAAGGAATTAGTGCAAACAAGACTAGATACACTACCTGGGGAATTTGACCTCCGAGCAGACGCCCGGGCCATTTTGTCTCTCAGTCGCCGAAATTCTTCTTACAGAGTACAGAAAGAAACTAGATCATTGAAGCCCAGTAAGCAAGGACTGCATAACCACTAGTTCTGCCATATGCACCGTTCAAGCAACGCTGTTCCTCAGTGAATGAGCCTGCCCTGTTTTTTTAATAAAGCAGCGAAACGAGCACTCAGAAACTCCAAAAGTCGCTGCCACGTGTGTTGTGATTTATCGTTTGCGGTCATGGCTATGATAGTTCACCCCTCCAGCAGGGCGGCACATTACTCGATGTGCTGTTTCTTCATCGTGCTGTTTTTTTCGTGCGCTCATTTATCGTGCTGTTTTTTCGCTGTGCTGTTTGTCGCTATGCCGTTATTTGCCTCTGCTCTTTTGTGTTTTGTGGCTGTGCTATTTTTGTGCGCTGTTTTGACGCATGCTGTCTTGAAGTGTGCTGCTTTTTTCGCGTCCCGTAAAATTGTTAGCGCTGTGTTCGTCTTGGAGAGAGAGAGCGAGAGATAACTTTATTTGCTCAAATCAAATGTCGTTGCCGGTGTCTTCAGTGGTCGAGTCCCTAGTTTAGGACTCCGGTGGCCTTTCCTGCATAGTACGCGCGGTCATTTAGCCGTAGCCGGTCTCCCGCGTCTTAGGTGGACAGCGCTGCTTCCCACTACTCCAGAGTGACAATCGGAATCACTGGGAATGCCGCGGGGGGACTGGCAGCCCCATGTAACACCCCTCTTTTGGGGCCTTTAAGGTAATAAAATGAAATGAAATGAAATGAAATGTAGTATAAGGATTGGCCTATCACCGCATCATGGGCAGGTGTCCCTTTATGCGGTCGGGTGCATTTTGTTGTAGATAAGCACTGTAAGAATTTATCTGCAGCTGCCGCGAAGATACTGACTGCTCCCTGTCTAACTTGTTATATGACGGCGTGTACTTTCGCTTGCCTTGTCTTTAATATTCCAATATCCCTCCGCACGCCTGAAGCGCGAGTGACTCGTCCTCAACGCCTTGACCTCATCAGATCAGTTTGTGTCCTCAAACTCTTCGGTTAGCCTGAAGATTGCCTATCACGTCTTCGCGTCTGGGTGTCCAAATAATTAGATGTTTTGCTTGCGATAGGCGTCCTGTTCTGAGCATATTGGAGGCCCTTTCACCATAGTCTTCGCTTTATGAATCTCCGCACGCGTCCTGCAAGTCCGTGATTATTTTCAGAGAGTTTTCGGTTCTGTGTCCTCATGAGACCGGTTGCCCAAGAGCGTTTATTAAAGGGAATATCCCGGAGAAAAATGGCGGCGCCATCTTTCTGGGACACCTCATTTAATAAACGCTTTAAAGCGTATATTGCGCACGCATTATTGTTTCATTGCGTCAGTTCCTTAGAGCCACTAGTATCGCTGTGCATTAAGCAACCGAGCTAAGGCTCTTAGATGCATGAGGCGAAGAAAGCAGTTATTGTGTTTGCTTTTCGGATAAGTGTATTTTTCAGGAAAAGAATGGAGGGTTTTAATGCTGATTGCACGGGATGTGTGCACATATCCAGAGAGAACCCAATTACTCTCCAGGGCGAATGCAATGCGCCTTGATTATTACGCTTCAAAGAGTTTATTTAATGAAGCGTCCCAGAGAGTAGTGCCGGTTCCATGACGTAGAACTGTTCAGTGCCTATCGCTGGATAAATTTTTGAAAATTAGTCGGGCTATTTCTTTAGGAAGGAAGGTACGCTTGTACTCATAAGAGTGGTGACACAGTGCCGCTCTTAACTGCGGGCTCACGCAAAACGGACAAGGACAGGAAATCTAGACAAACGCTACAATTTTGCAGGACTGCCACCAAGTGCCGCTTGGAGCTGAGTACTCAAAATCGCCGCTAGAACTTGGGATGTTCGGTATATTGCACTGGTTTTCTATGGCCGTTGCAAATAGTTGGGGTAAACGCAGCTAGCATTTCTTGTGTCATATATGGAAGCGAGCGGGAATAGACGTTCTTGATAATTACTATGCTTATGCAAAATCTCTCGGGACCCTCTAGCTTTGTTGCGCGAACTGTAATATCTTAAGCCATTTAGTACAAGGAATTTAAGAAGTACAACGGCAGCCATGTAAAGCGTTTCGCATAACACGTCAGGTGGACACCACCTCCACGTGCCTCAAAGAGCCACTGAGGTACCCACTGACCCAGGGAGTCAGTTAAGGACCTTTCCTTTCCTCAAAAACCGACCGATTGCAAACCCTTCGTTAGCTTTGAGAAAAGGAAAGGCGCATAACCGCCACCATCGGTAGGTCGACACCACCGCAACCTCACAGCGCGATTTAGTGGTCGACTTCCTCAGTGCGCCATACACGTATGTAGCATTACTTTCCTCAGAACTAACAGAGGCCCGGTTTAAACTGCGAATAACACCAGGTTGGGAGCAATACAATTTGTTTCGTGCAAGAGGGCCCTTGAGTAGGTAAAGTGTGTCGGGAACATGATCGAACGAAAGACCGCAACTAGAAGAAGGCTGAGTATGCACGTGAGCACATAGACGCCAAAATGGACCCCCAAGATGGCGAAGCTAGCAGTCGCCAGTAAAACGTCATAATCGGCCTGCCATTCCGGACATTTCGGCCGCTAATGGCAATAAACTTTTGCTTATTAATGCGCTAAGCCGCAAGCTGCAAGCGTATATTGCCTAGATATAATTTTTTTCAAAATTCTAAGCTGAAATACAACTTTTTAAGATACGGTGTGCTAGCCTTTGGCGGCCAACAGATGACTGCAGTTGCTACAAGCAGAGGGAATTTGGGAATGTTCTCGATAGAACCCAGTTCATGATACCTTTTCCATAACATTAAGTTCTTATCTGAGTTGGTATCTTGAAGTGCGTTTATTTTAATATATTGTTAATCTGTTGCATTATTTGTCCACCCACCCTTGCCCAGGACCCTAGATAGGGTTTGGAGTACCTGTGTAGCAAATAAGAAATTAACAGCGCTCTAATTTTTGTGAGTGCAAAAATTTTTTTCTCTTGTGGCCAGTGTTTGATCCCGAGTGCCGCTGGGTACCCACCAGTGATACAATGGGCACAAGCTTTTCCTTAACCTTGTGCTCTGCTTATCTTGGGTGAAATGCTGGGAAAATGGGTCTTTAACCGTGAGTAGTCAAAAACACCTTGCGCTATGACGATCTTAGGCCGCAGATGCCCCCGCGACATAAAAATTTATAATTATCATCATCAGATTTCAGTTACGCAGTATCTCAGGCTCAGCTTCGTGAATCAAGCAGAACTCTCCTATGCAACTATCGCTAGAGAGAAGTAAGCACCATCTGACCATTGTGGATCGGATAGAGACCAGTCATGAGCGCCGCCCTGGTGGGCGAGCAGAGCGGTTGTACATAGTAGTTGCTGAGGAGTACGCCCGTGCTGGCCAGAGCGTCCAGGTTGGGCGTTGGGATCTGCGTCGACCCATAGAGGCTTGTGTCTGCCCAGCCCTGCGCAGATGGAGGGAGAAAGCTATAACTTTGAAACATATAACTTCGTTGATCGTATGCATAATTAGGTAGAAAGAGACTTGGAAAAGGTATAGCACTGGCAAAGCGCTTCACGAATGTGGCAGAGATTTCTGCAGCAACTGGGCAGCAACCACAAGAATGTCGTAGTCATGTCCTTCTTCCACTCGAGCAAAACTAGGGCATGCCAGTGCTAATGGCAACATTTTTCTCAAGGGTGGGTGCTCCCAAAAACTTACGGAAACACATTTTTGTGCCCACAGCTCGAACTATTTGTCTTCATCACCTTCCTCCTTGTTCTTCACCATACGAGTCTACATTCCTCCAATTCCTTTAAATACCGGAAACAGCCGCCGCGGTGGCTCAGTGGTTATGGCGCTCATCTGCTGCCCAGAAAGACGCGGGTTAGATCCCGGCTGCGGCGGTGGAATTTCGATGGAAGCAAAATTATGCAGGCCCGTGTACTGTGTGATGTGAGCGCATGTTAAAGAACCCCAGGTGGTCAAAATTTACGGAGCCCAGTCACTTTGGGACGTTACACTTGCATAAACCATAAAAACCTGAAACCGTCTTTGAGGCGCATATTTGGCTCAAGAGATAGGTGGAAGCTCTCGAGTATAAAGAAAAATTATGATAATTTTGGCGCAACTAGGCTGGTTTACTGAGCTGATTATTTGATTCATTTTTGTTAAATTGCTGAAACAACAGGTACGCATTGAAACATAAGCGCTCTAGGCCGTGTATATACCTCATGTGGTAGCATTCCTCACAGAAAATTCATCAAAAATCATAAGCTTGCGTTCAACTGTGCTTTTGTAGCGTCCGTCGTGAATGAATGAGCTGTTTATTTCGAAAGGGTAGGAAATTATTTTGTTGAGACAGGAAAAAGTGGGGACCTATCAGATACAACGGCGGATGCCTTGGGTGGTTAAGCCATGCTCTGCGCAGCTTTGTAGAGGCCAGCCTTGTAGAGGCGGAGGTGTAGAGCATATTTGCCAATGTCTTCCCCGATGCCGTTAGCTTCGACTCTTGTCAATGAACAAAATTCCTCGCCATCGTCGTTTATGAAAAAAACTCGGTTCATGCATCAGTCACGCCTTGAACTAGAAAAGAAATTGAGCAGTCAAATGTCACTGCCTCACCAGGTCGTCGGCAAGAATAAATATGATGTGCGGAGGCTTTTTTTGGGCGTCGCAGAGAGTCACACCGCAGACAATGAAGCCAACCAGGAAGAGCCAAGGCAGCATAACCGCTCCTCCTAGTGAAAACTGGCAGAGCCGAGCAGTGGGAAAAAAAACAATCCGTTGCGTAATGTAAGCTCAGGTTATCTGCAGGGATTCCAAAAACAGCACCTTGATTGCATGAAGAGGTCGCCCCTTATGCATATTTACAAGGAAAGAAATTGCTATGAACAAGTTTCTGTGACGAAAGTAAAGCTTACGCTACGCGTGCATGCTCAAGGAGGACTGATCGAATATGCTGGAATGAAATTGTTTCTGACCGCACAAGAAAGACACAACCTCATCAAAATATAGTCGAACAGTCCATCCAAAATTTATGTTCTTGAAATCTTTAGCAAGGTTTCTCTCTGTAGCTGAGCACCAGCCGAGAACTTTCAGGTCGATGGAAACAAAATGAGGAGGAACCGATTTACTGAGGATAAACAGGACATGGTTAAACTACAAACTCCTTTATATACGAAATAAGATGACATTCTGAAAATGTTTGATCCCATAACCGATTTTTTGGCGCACTGCTGAGGCAATAAAATAATGAAGCGGTACTATTAGCTCGCAGGAGAAAACGTAACTAGCACTGTTTTTCAAGGAAGCGAAAAACATATACAAGAGATTCAAGATTGGAGTAATCTATATTTGACAAGGAGGACACCTTTGTGCATGGTAAAATTGCAAGAGGATTTGGCACATGACAAACTTATCTACGACAAAGCGCTCACCTCTCGCACTAAAGATAGCGGTCCTCTCACTCAGAACGAAGCTCATACAGTTTCATGAAGTTACAAGTCGATAATAAAACACATATCATAGTTAAGTGGGTCAACCTTTCATTCTTTTTATATAGACCGACAGTTTGGAAGAAGGAAAACAACAATACCTCCTATTGTGCATGGAGCGCTTATAATTAAAGGGCAACACCGCCGACGAGTGCAGCTTGCTTGGCCACGATTTTTCCCGCTCTCGACCCAAAGAGTTGAAAGCGCTTTTTTTTACACTGTTCTGGGATTTCCTTCCGGCGAAATTAGGGCCACCTGTCAGAAATCGCAGAATATGAAGCTATGAAAGGAATTTCTGACGGCTGTCAGAAACCCGCATTTAAAGCAGGGAGGTCTGTCGTGGAATCTTTAGTGATGACAGCGAAGAGAAAGTAAGAGAGACAGAAGGAAGGAAAGCGAGGGGTGGGGGTTACACGGACAATGCCCTGTTAGCTACTCGACACGTGGAAAACATGGAAAGGAAATCGAGGCGCTCATTACAAACCACATATGAGTAAAGGATACTGCCGCTCCTCACTGCCTATTAATGGGAGGGTGCTCTGTGCTGCTCTTGTTTGAGCGATTAGCAACGACTGACCGCGCGGTCCCGCATGATAGCAGAAGCTTTCGGAGTCGCTGACTGAAGACTCTGCCCTGGAGACCTCTTCCCCCGTCACCATCGCCACCACCGAGGAAAGCACAGGGGAATGTTCCTCTTTTTGTTTTCAATGTATATCAAAGTTAAGTAAGCAGTGTAACAATATTTCATCTCACAATGATTTCACGAAGAAGAAGAAAAACAGCCTCAGGTTGCTGGTGGTATACGAAGCAAAACCCTCCAAAAGTCGCGTGTTGTGCCCTGCCAGCCGAGCGATGATGGTGGTCCAATTGTTTACTTTCGAGGCTGTCACGAAGAAGCGGTGGGAGCCTAGTGTTCTGCTTCCCAAGGCATCCGATTCAGGCCCACTCATTCTTTTATTTCCAATTTCTTAAGAATGAGGAGGTCGACGTAAAAGTTGCTGTAAGAAGGCCGAGGAGGCCTCGACCCCCGTACAAAGAAAACCAATGGAAGACATACGCCCATACGTTCTAGAGCACTTGCAGAGAGCACATGAAAGAATGGCTACATACACCGAAAACGTAAATATGTATAACGATATATATTCACCACTGCGGTAACCTGGTCGTTTGAGCACCCGCCTTTTATGCGGGAGGTCCGGGGTTCGATACCCAGTGCCACCAGGCACTGAACGGTGATACAATGAGTACAAGCTTTCGCCTGCCTGGTGCTCGGATTCTTTAGGGTGAAATGCTTGGGAAATGGGTCTTTGACCCCACCTTGAGTTGAACAAAGCAACCTTGCGCCATGGCGCTCTCTGGCCACTGATGCTCTTGCGCCATAAAACTTTTTTATAATGATGGAAATATATATATATAATGCAAACATGAAAATGATATGTTAGCTTCAAAATCATACATGCGGAAAATGGTTAGATTTTATGCTCTCATTATTAAAGCTGCATTCAAATGTCTAGGCGAATTGTAGAGCATTTTAATTAGGAGTAGTAGGTCATGAACAATTTAAATTTCAATGGAGTTCAGCTGCAAATTTTTATTCCTCTTTCATGAAAGTCATTTAGATGCTTGAGGAAACGATACTTAAGCGTTTGATTGCCATACTTTTTGCTGAAGCTGAGAACCTCCCACAATTCTAAGTAGCGAGTAAGTCGTGTAGGCGCACACTGTTGAAAGTTTGCTGTTGGAATGATTGGCGGCAATTCTTTCGATAAACGATGCATAAATGGCCCCTAAAAGAAAAAAAAAATATCTCTCACATTAAAAGTGGTTGCATACCTAAATGCCATTGGTGAACTCTACACGTTAAAGAAAAGATACATTCTCCTAGGCTTTATTCGGTACCCACTACTGTTGGCCTTCTACAGGTTCAAAGGGGAATAAAAGATACAACAGAGGAATAAAAGAGCAATGAACGTTAAAGTACAGTTCTCGGTATGCAGTTGGAGCTGTTCGAGCTGTCCTCAGTGCGTAACAGCATGGCACGCCCACAGTTGGTTTGCACTTTGACGTTGAAACCCGTGTTCGTAAATATTCGAAGGATGCTTTGATGGCTTCCCAAGGAGACGAAGGTTAATGCAAGTGACATCGATAAAATACCCATGCACTCCGGGGAATCCAAGCTGCGACTTTCAAGTGATCGGCGTAATCACACGCAAGTTACCCAAGCCGGCTGATACGCATGTGAACAACGCGACAGATCGTTTAGAAAAAAGTTTGTAAGGGTGTTTTACTCTGCAGCTTATTGATGCATTCCGCCCACTTCCAACATAAGGTCTTTCACTACAGCGTGCTGGTTTTACATGATTTGCGAGTGCCTGGCTGCATGTATGTGGAAAAAAGAAATAACAACGTTTTGTGGGCTATCACACCTTCCGCTGTTTACATTGCATATTGTTCCCTTGTTACGAAACATTTACGGCTGCAGGAAATAATCTGGACAAAAAGAACATAATACGTTGGCCACTTGTAAGACAGAGAAATCTCTTTCGAATGGCTTTGAAGCACTTTTTAAGTCATTCAACGTTAGTTGTTAACGCGCTACCTTTCACAGATGAATTTGAGCGCAAGCGGTAGCTGTAATCACCTCTTGTTCACATGAAACAAATCCCTTAGTCGTTTCTAGAGGTGTGAAACGGAAGGCTGCCCCTTTGTTGCACACTTCGTGTCTGCTTGACCTGCATTACGCTTGCGCAATTGTCGGCAAGTGTTTACAGCGACAGCTTTTAGGCGCACGTCCCTGGCTTTCTAGTGGCCGTCCGCCTAACCGGCGGATGCATTAATGTCACAGTAACGTCACCTTAATGTCGTAGTCAACCTCAGCCGCATAAGCTCACCGGCGGCGCTGTTTGAAACAGCCACCTGCCAGTGCTGGGTTCATCACTTGACCACTACACCAGTGCGGCAGGAAGATATCCCCAAAACTACACACCTAAACAGCTATCGCTGAACAACGAGTTACATATAGCAGTAACCGTCCTGTTTTTTTTACACCACAAGCTAAGGCTACTGAGCTAAATGACGATGAAAATTACAGGTGGGAGCTAACCCCTTGACGTCACAGAGTATGCCAAAAAGGAAACAATAAAAAATAACAAAAGATGATCAATGAGTTAGACAGGCAGAGCAGAACGGTAGGTCTAGGCATCAAAATGCAAAAACCAAAGTAATGTTCAACAGTATAGCTAGAGAACAGCAGTTTACTATTGGTAGCGAGGTGCGGGAATTGGTAAAGGAATATTCCTAATTAGGGTAGGTTGTGACCGCTGATCCGGATCATGAGAGGGGTATAACTAGAATAAGAATGAAGTGGAGCGCATATAGCAGGTTCTCGCAGATCATGAGTGGCAGTTTACCAATATCCCTGAAGAGAAAAGTAAATAACAGCTTCGCCTTACCGGTACTTACCTATGGTGCAGAAACGTGGAGGCTAAGTAAAAGGGTTCAGCTTAAGTTAACGACAACGCAACAAGCTATGGAAATAAAAATGATACGTGTAACGTTAAGAGACCGGAAGCGGGCAGTGTGAGTGAGGGAACAAACGCGAGTTAATGACATCGTAGTCGAAATAAAGAGAAAGAAATGGGCTTGGGCAGCACATGTAATGCTAAGGCGAGGTAACAGCTTGTCCTTAAGGGTAACGGAGTGGTTTCCAAGAGAAGGCAAGGGTAGCAGGGAGCGGCTGAAAGTTAGGTGGGCTGATGAGATTAAGAAGTTTCCGTGCATAGGGTGGGCGCAGCTGGCAAAGGAAAGGGTTGATTGAAAAGACATGGGAGAGGCCTTTGCCCTGCAGTGGGCGTATTGAGCTCGATGATGATGATGATGAATAAAAAGTAGGAGCGTTACCGAATATTGTCTCTTAACGCTTTAGTCCAGGTATTTTGTACTTGGGGAAGTTTAATTCTATATCGGGAGGCACATGCATGAGTTCGAAAAATTAATGCATTGTCTCTGCCCTGCCATTCGAACCGACGGTATTACGCATACTATGCTAAGAATGGGTACTTAATCAACGGAGCAGCCAACACAAAAGTACTATATACCACGGCATTGTGATTACTGCTAGAAACGGCTGACAACCCACGAACAAGCCCTAGTGTTGCTCATTGCCGCTGCGGTAAATATTTTACTCGATGCAATCACCACTGTTATCCTTGAGACTTCTTGTTTGGTTTAGACTGCGTACTTTTTCTTGTGCATTTCTTTCTGTCGTGTTGTTTTGTCTACACTGCTATTTTTGGCACATAACCCTTTAATCACTGAAAAAACTGCGTGCAACGAGTTCAACCAGTAGCACTGCTGTGCAAAGTGCCTCCATAGTTTACGTGCGTTTCTCTGCGGTGCTGCTGAGTTGCGTTGCAGGTACATAGCACAAATAATACGTTAGTACTGAGTGAAGACTCGGCCTATAGAACCCAAAAGAGAATGTTGACTAATACACTCACCATCGCCGAAGCAACTTAGGTTTACGCGGCCTGTTTGGTTAGGGAAAGCATCGCACTGCTGACTCACCTATGCGGCAGCTGCGACGGTAGTGGCACGTGCCAACGGTGCTCTCATCATGAAAGGAAACGGGGCGGAGGTAATTGGCTCCTACACGCGCGAGGCACAAAATACCGGGCTTGTTACTTTTATATAATCGCTCCGACTGGGAGGTTTAAAGACAAAATATGCTTCATCCTGCACCAAGCAGAATGTTTTCTTCTCGGCCCTTGTCAATTAGAAAAGCCTTTTTTACACAGTTTGGAGTTCAGTGTTCCGGCAAAAGCTGTGCCAGAGTTCGTTGTCTGTATCAGTAATGCCAGGAGTCGACTGATAACTACCAACTTTTTTTAGTCACTCGTATGGTATTCGTATCAGTGCACTGCTATGTGCACATTTCTCTTTATATGAGATGTTTATCACCCCAAGACAAAACATTCGAATTCTTTTGAAAAAATGTCTGCGCCTTCTGAATTCTTACTGGTGTAGGGCAAAAGATGAATGTGTTCAAATGGGCTAGAACAGTATCTATAAAACCATGCGTTAAAATACATTTTTCTATCCCTGCCTGTATAAAGGTTTCCCTTTGTAAAACTTCATTGCTTGAACAGAGACACACAAAGTTGCTATCTAACATATGCTATGCCTATACCACCCCAGTGCTGGAATCTATGCGAGCTGCGTCATATTTTGTTGGCATGCCTTCATGCCGAGAGGCGGCATAGGACGAAGCTGTATGCATTCCATTTTTGGGGGTTATCTTTCGTTCCGTCACACAGGACGGCAAATAACAGCATGTTGTTTTGGTTTATGGGAGGTTAACGTTACAAAACAACTCAGGCTATGAGACACGCCGTAGCGAAGGGCAAAAGAAATTTGTACCACCTGAGGTTCTTTTACATGCGCTGCCATTGTTCAGTACACGGGCCTCCAACATTCCGCCTCCATCGAAATGCGACCGCCGCGGCCGGGATCGAACCCGGGCCTTTCGGGTTAACAGCGAGGACCAAAATCCCTGAGCCAGCACGGCGCCGCCAGATAACTGCATGTGGTGTGGGAAGCTTAATAGGACACAATTCACGCCAGCCATAGAGTCACTGGTTAAGATTTCATTGGACTGTGGTACTTGTCACCCCGCTGCCGTATTCGGAAACTTCATGGCAAGCTTTGACTGAGCTCACAGCACTGAGTTCTTGCCTTCTTAATGTCGTTTTTACATACGACGAAATAAACTTCTGCGCATTTGTAACAGGTTACTTCGGATATAACGTGAACGGGCACTCTGAATAAACAGAAAACAATTTTATTAATCGTTGAAGCAACATCTTGCGGATGTAAGCGGGTCCTAGAGGAAAGCTGCGATAGGGCACAGAAGCCGATCGCTCTATGAAAAATTACTGAAAATCGTAGTGTTTGCTGTTTTGGCAACACTTCTCCACGGCAGCTGTATTACTTGCAAGCTGGGCGGCGCAGAGAGATAGAACGCGGTTCTCTGAAAACTTATTCAGTGACTTTTCCCAGCCACGTCTCGGTGCAACCTGTGCTGTTGGCCCATTGCCTCTGGTGTTCTTGTGCCCCAAAGGAGACAAGAAAGATTCCCAGCCACGGCAGCGGCATATCAACAGAGGTGGAGTGAAAGCCCCTGTCTGCAGTACAATGTATCGAGACCCTAAGAAATAGAAGGTGCCCCAAAATGACCCGTATTATACACGCCTCACTATATTTCTGAAAGGGCTGCGAGGCAAACACGTGTGAAGCGCTGAAAGGGTACAAAACTGGTGTTGTCAACAAAGGTCGCTGTATTTGCTCAGCCACAGCCGAGTGCAACGAGTATTTGTGTCGCTGCTGCGCAGGACTCGAACGCGATGCGCTGGGGGCTGCCGCGTTCGCCCCGTGATGACGCCCCTGTGTTGGTCATGTGACTGGTATCGCTGTGCCTGCAAGTGTGAGAGTTGGACTGTTGTCGAAATAAACGGTTGGACTGCACCGTCACCTCCATTCAACGAATGGCAGCGAGGATGGGACAAGCCAGCCGTGATGACCTCCAACATAGGAAAGCTGCCGGAGTTCCGCCCGGAGACCGGTAACATTGACGTCTGCTTTGAAAGATTTGATTTGTTTGCAACAGGCAATGAAATATACGGACGTACCTAAAGAGTTTTCAGTCTTCCTAACTGCCCTACCACAGTCAGCACACGGGACACGGCGCGAAACAAAAAAAAAATCTCTGTGCAGTACGATGCCACTAACTGTAGGTGAAAAACTTTAATCTTTTTCGACATTTTCAACTTTCATTGCACGTTAGCGTTTGGTTGGTGAAATAGAGTAGTGATACCGGCGTCACATCAGAAAGAAGCACTGCCATTGTTGCAAAAGCATTGCACAGAGATAGCGACAGGGACTACTACTTGAAGTCAATAGACAAGATATAATGACTTCCGCAATCGCTCATAAGACTGTAGAAACATTGAAGCTTTTGTTAGCTGGCTTCGGTCGTCAGGTTTAACTGGTTGAAGACAGTTTGCCGATTTCTTGTTTGCAAACGGTGTCAAGCAGACCCGAACTCCAACGTTACACCCGCAAGCTAACGCCGAAGCAAAGCGCGCGGTTCAAACTGTAAATTGATCATTACTTAAACAGTTCTTAGAAGAAGAAACAAGAGCACGAGCTACTTACTTCAGCCCACAGGGGGAAACTTTGTTTTCGCGTATCACAGAGAAAACACCTGCGAATGTTTTCTTAAGCGAGTATTGCTTACAAGGATGTCTTTGCTCAAACCAAACTTTGATGAAGGAATTAAGCCATAGCCAAGAGGGTGATGCTTAGTGAGAACATACGCGGGAGCGAACGCAGATAGTTTCCAGTGGGTGACCGTGTTCCAATGCACACGGTAAGTAATGAACGTGTCCAGTGGCGCCCCGAGTAGGTTGTCCAAGTGAAGTCCCGTGTAACGCAACTTGCTCATTTTTACAAACTGGTTTCGTGCACGCGGATCCACTGCGAAGTTCTTTATTGAAGCTTGAAGAATTTGTTGAGCTCCATTATGATGTAACTGTGCAGCCGTATGTAAGTGATGAACCTAGTAAACTTCATGATGATGTAAATGAGTTGCCGCATGCGAGTGATATTTTGAGCGATCAGAGTGTTTTGTCACAGGAAACACGCGCAAGTCCTGAGCCATGATGTAGCACCCTCGTTCGGAGGCCTCAAGACCGGCTGACGTATGAATGACTTTGATTTTATTTGGGGACGAGTATTTTAGAAGCACTAATAAATTATTCAGAAGCATTGCGAGCTGAACATGCGTGCAGTGCTACATGGAGAGAAAACATAGTCGTTCAGCCAAGATCGCTCTACTCGTGCGGCCGCCGCCGGCGCCACGAGCGCACGACTCGACCTTGCTGTGGTGTCGGCTGCCGTGGTCGCCATGTGATGAGCCCCGTGCTTCACTTGTAAGACTTTTATGGTAAATAGTTGAAAGAAGCGCTGTTCTTGCCATTGTGAGAACTGTTAGATTGTTGTCGTTGAGGTAAACGGTTGAACTAAGCCGGTGCCTTTATTCTTAACAATGCGGCGCCCTCCCCTACCTCCGGCATTCTTCATTTCCATGTGGCGCTTCAGGATGTTAAACACAGATGCGACATCGCCGACACAAAAAGCGTCTACGTGCCCTGCACTTACGCGGTTGATACAACTGCCACTTCTGGCGGTTCATCGGCGTGGCTTGTTCACTAAAGTGACACTTGGATGTTCATCAGCGAACTCTTTGTACCCAGGCGTTTGCTCGGAATACACGTTAAATCTTCCGGAAATGACTACAGAAGCGTCCAGTTGGGAAGCGATGGACGTTTCGGCTTTGCTGTAGTGCAGCACTCCCTGGTGTCATAAAAGGGATGCTCGGAAGTTTTATCTTGACAAAGAACACATGCAGAAGCGTGACGCCGCGGCACGCATCTTCTTTTTGACGACCTTGAACTGCATTCCTAAGACTCTGGTGTGAAGTGCCGGTAATTGCCATAGTAGAAACATAAGAACGCCTGCTTCAGCAGCGCGGCGGTTTGTCCCAGCGCTATCTGCAACACCCCCGACTCATCCTACTAAGCTAAAATCTCGCCAGCGGTTTCCGAAGACGATCGAATTGTAGTAGACCTGCCACGGTACTTAAGAAACTGTGTAGATATTAAAACACTTGGCTTAGCACAAAATCACCCTCGAAAGCAAGTCTCATTTGTGGTTCTTTCTGAAGAAAGAATTCAATCTCGCTCCTGCTCGCCGTCCCTAATGCTTGCTGGAGGGGTCGAAGCTGTTGCAGCTGCGCTTCCGCGTTCAGTAGCTACGCCAACGGTTGTGATGGGATCAGTCGGTACCCAAGGTGCGCTCTTCACGGCGTTTTGAACGGGCCTCTGCCCATACTGGCCGTTACCAAAGGGCGCTGGCAGTCCTGGAGGTGTCCGAGCATAATACGTGATAACCTAGCTTGTCACAAAGGGGCAAAAATAAAAAACCTAGGCTTCGGCACGCCGCAACATCTTCCTATTTCTACGAGGGGCGTTACGTATAGCGCACCAAGAGAACTTTCGGCCACCCAATACAAGCCTGGATGCTGGGGAACTCACCTTTGGCCGGAATCGGTGAATACATTTCTAGAAATGAGGCCCGATGGGTTGTTAGCCTCAAAACTTGGCAGTGTCAAAGCAGTAAACACCGGTTAACGGCTTGTAAGTCCAGCGAAATCCGCACATGAACAAGGGCCTAATTTTCCAAAGGTATCTTCAGCCGTTTAGTGATTCACAAATATGTGGTATTCAATCTTTCGTCATCTGTTTACTGACGCAATTCCGAAAGAGCGCCCGCATCTCAGTACGTGCGACAGAGCAATGTGGAAATATAAGTGACCGTTAGTAGAGAATTAGGTGATATTAGGCATTTCTTAGTTGTGCAGTCTCTGCCAGATCTGAGCACCGTGAAAGGGTTTCCGTGTGGGAACAAACATATTGCGATGAAGCATATTGCAGTAAGAGTTCAAGCACCGTCAGAGAGTGCGAAAACACAGGTGTTTGATAGTAGAGAAAGGTCATAGCGGGGAACTAGGCTTAACGGTGAAAGGGGTATTCAGACCCTAGCCCCTATAAGGGTACTCCCTCCCAGGATGATTTGGAGACTTAAGCGAACGACCTATGGAGTGAAAATGCACATGGAGGCCGAGAGCCCGTTTATTAGGCAAAAATCAAGCGCTCGCTGTCTATAGAGGCTTAAACATGAGCTCTACGCTATTGAGATTAGTTGCAATATCCCTCGCTGTCCCTAATCCATTGGCAAATTCCATAAATCCCTCCTATTATCATATCGGCTTTCCAAGCAAGCAATGTTTCCCAGCTGCATCCCAGGGCAGATCAGGTGAGTTTCTCCAATTTAGATCCCCCTGGTCGTAGTAGTTGCCAGTTTTAATGATACGGGAAAATTTCATTGAGCGGACAATGAACGTTTTGCGCATCAGAGGCTGGAAAACTAAATAATAGGGGAGTGCTGTAGCTCCTCCCCATTACTTTATTATGAACCTTCCGCTGCACAAAACGTTGTCCGATTCTTCATTTATATATATGAAAGTGGCTGTCATCCAGTTGTACTAAGTGGTGAGGGCACGCGCACTATATTTGTAAATTTTTGAACGGCTCAGTATAAATTCTGTTCCTCCTCATCCTACGAATTTACCCTGTTTAGCCCTTTTATCCTCTTTTGTACCTTGGTACACCTTGAACTCTTATTGATTGGGCCTACTTTTAACTCATGATTCATTTAACTTCCTCAGACTCTTCCACTTCGCTTTTTTTTTCATCGATACTGCGAACATGTCTTTTTGACATAGATTGCGCAGCTTCCACCGTGCGTCTGTGCCTCTAGCTTCGTTTTTTTTTCTTTCTGCGTGACTATTTCACGCAATAAAGCTATCGATCAGTCGCTCTGTAGTCAGTCATCATAAACGATTGATCCTTATGCATCCTCATGCAGTTATAAGTTCCAATATAATCAATACCAAGATTTAAAGAAAACGCTTAAATGTGGAGAAATGCTCACATCGCCACACCCGCTTTGTGTTGCGCGTAAGGTCCGTAGGTGCGAATTTCGGCGGGACATAAAACTTTTAAGGCTAATTTTATTTTCGGGAGTTTTCAACTGGTGTGGACAGACACATGAAAAATTTGCGCGCAGATCGAGTTGAGTATGAAGCGTATTTCCATTCCCTCAATGGTGGGGTACAGTCATTTCCATTCCCTCAATGGTGGGGTAGAGCCATTTCTAGTTTTTATCTCCAGGCTGGTCTCAGAGCTCTTTAACCTGCGATTAAAACGTATTATAAGTGAGGTGATATATATGAGTTTGTTTTCTTGAACGCGTTGTGTTTTTTATGTTTTCTGAGAATATGCGAAATCTGTTATCGGTTTTATGGGTTAACTACTGATATATTGTAGTGGCTCAAATGTTTTTTTTAGAACGAGAGCTTTACTACTCGGGGTACATCTTCCGATGTCGATGTATAATGCCTCACAAGGACAAACCGAAAATAATAAATACGTTTCCCTTGTTTAGCCGCGTCTGAAACTGTTCAAAACAGCCCGGACCCCACCCCGTGGTCGTGTACGCTACCGAGCGCACGCCGACCACGGCGTGCCTTGCTCTGAGGGAACAAAGCAACGACACTCTGGTTGACACAAATAGGCATTTATTGCTACAACACAGTATCGTCAGCTAGCAACAAAATAGGCTAAGGAATCGAGATCGTCCGACTCAACAGCCATGTTACGAGCGAACGTTCGCCCAGGTTAGGGCAAGGAGAAGCTTCGAAGCCGGACGGGTCGACGAGATGCGTGAGAACGTTGTCGCCGCCACTTCCTCGTCCCGCTGGCGAAGACCGGAGCGCGCGTCGTACAGTCCGTACGCGCCGACCTTCCCCATCCAAAAAGGATGCGCTCTCTATCGCGCGTGCAGCAATCACGCGGTCTGTGGCGCCCGTGTCGCTTCTACGCCGCGCCCTTTCTTGTAAACAAGTTAAGGTTACTAACAAGGAAGGTACGTCGCAGGAAAGAAAGCAAAGGGGATGTCATGAGGAAAAGTCCTCACAATCTATACTCCGTTTTATACATAGTAGACAACGCTGCCAAAGCTAGTGCGCCAGTTCGCGCAGGCAAAGTCCGCGCCCCAAAAGTAGTTCGCTATGCAACCACACTGAGCATAGACATATTTCGTTGCAGCAAATCTCAAGCACCGTGCATGGCAACCTTCTGAACTTCATTGCACTTCTTGTCTCACTTTCCCCCTGTCCTCATCGAGACCGAGAATTAAGCGTGACATGTGACAGTACGATACTCGGCTGGTAGATCGAATCACTCTTACTGCATCCGCGCCTTAAAAGTAATCCACACTCGGTGACAGTAATAGTCGCAAGGCCCAACACTGAGCACCTCACAGTTTTAACCGTGATTTTCAGTGCTACCACTTCCTTTTATACTGCTCTTTTCTTTCGTCCCAACACTCACCGAGGCATCGAGAAGAACCAATTACCTATACGTGGCGGAGAAATATGGTTTCGCAGACGCACTACATGCGCAGACTCTACATTGTTGCTTGCTATGTATGAAACCGAGTATATGGCTGTGTAACCAGCGTATAAAAATGTATGTTGACGCACAGCGCAAGTGTCACAACAGCTCTATAGAGTATACACATGGCTAATTTTATGCCTTATTAGGAGGCTTTGAAAAAACAAATTACCGTATACTCTGCACCCGTAGACAGTCCGCAGATGGGGGTGGTTAAAAGTTTCGTTAGCAAGTTTACAAGCGAAGCATTGACGTGGAGGCCAAAATTTCTATTTCTAAGCGAGTATATTTCTCGCACTACCCGCCTGAACTTACTGTAACTATATGTGCCTGCAATTGTTCTTATGTGTAAAGAACCTTTCCTCAACAGGCACAGCAAAAATGGAATCATTAGTATGAAAAAATATTTCCAGAAAAATATGAAAAACAAAATAAATGCTTAGTTCAGAAGAATGCCCACATTTTATGAGACCTCTGATCAAAGTTGATTGTTGATGCTGAAATAGGTGGTTGAAAAAGTTTCCTAAAGGAAATTAACAATTAATATATATATTTTGTAGTAATATCTACACACTACGAAGATTTTTGTTGAAACTGAAGTGACAGCATGTTGAAGTGTATTATAAGTGAGGTGAGATAGATGAGCTTGTCTTCTTCAATGCGTTGTGCTTTTTATGTTTTGCGAGAATATGCGAAATCTGTTTTCGGTTTTATGGGTTAACCACTAATATATTGCAGCGGCTCAAATGTTTTTTAGAAGGAGGGCTGTGCTACTCGGGGTATAACTTCCGATATCGACATATAATGCCTCACATGGTCAAACCGAACTTAACTGCCTAGTGGTATGGCCCAAGCTATGGTAGTATGACCACGTGATCATATGACTATGACCATTGGGTGCTTGACCTTGACCATTCACCTTAACATTTGATTTGAGGCAGGCAGTGGAGATCATGCTTAACAGAGATTTCGCTCGTATGACAAGTTGAAGCCACGTTGATCCCTATCTATTTTTTTTGCGGTTGCTTGTTCAGAATAATTTTTATCGGCTGAGAAAAATTTATGGACACCGCCACTGTTCGCACTCCAAGAGATCCCACTGTACTCTGCGGTCTAGGGGACCTCCTACTGTTCAACCTTTTAGATATCTGTACGTGTTGTAGCAATAAAATATTTCCGATTTTTGTTCTGACCGGTTTTATTCCTATAATTGTGTTAGTATTAAAATCAAAAGTTCCGAGTTTCCTTTCTCGTCGACTAGAAGCTCTCTGTCGCCAGTTCCATTGAAACAAAAAAGTTCCACATTTCGTTCGGTCCGATTGGGGCTGCTGGTATTGTGGCACGTGCGATATGCTTGAAGCTCTGTAAGATACGGTATTGAAATTCAAAGCACATTTCAAAGAAATAACATTTTATCAGGCAAAAACAGAGGCACTAACCAGAGGGGAAGCAAGACTGCCAATCAAATGCTTCCTTTTTTTTTTCTTGCTAAACACTTCTGTGCCTTAAACGCCGTTTCTAACGTATAGTAGCGTGTGAGCTGTTTTACATAGTGGCCGATATATGCTTCTCCTTCATGCCTGCCACTGCTTGCAGGAAGGTGCTAGCTTTTTGTTGTCTGCCATAGCTGAAAAAAAAAGCCAAGCATGAGACAAACTTTCAGTGGTTATCTTCCTCCTTGAAGTTCGGTGACACGATCTTATATTTTTACAACATAGTGAGCCTCTCAAGAAGAGGTAATAAAGTTATGAGCAATCGCTTTAGTGCTCTGTTGACGACAGTTTAAGTTGTCCGGGCATTGAGAGGTCAAGACAAGCACGTTCAAGCTATATACGCAGCACTGATGTTCCTGCTGCCAGTCGCATTCTTTAACAGATTCATTCTCATAAATCATACCACAGAAAAATCTGTCGCTACAATTGTGTCTACCTGAACTGATGAGATTAATCAATGCTGTTTCGAATTGGTACGAACCGCAATTCTTTCATGTGAAGACTTTGCTTGAAGACAAGGGGAATAAACCCACAAAGAATGACATCTTACAATGCGGCCCTCATTTCTATTCACACATAAAACATAAGCACTTGTCTTTTTCGAGAGTTTATTTCTTCCACATGCCACTCACAGTCATCCTGAAAACCTGACTTTAAAACAAGTCGGGGCTATTGTCGAGGGCAGGCATACTCATACGGTCTCGTTGAAGCATTTTATCACGAGCGGGGAGGCAGTGACAGGAAGCAGGTTCCTTTTGGTGGAATTGCCTTTTGGTCTAGAACTCAAGTCAGAAAATCCATGGTGCCCAGACTCCATTGTGGTTCTCAGGAAAGCCCCTTGGGTCCTGAGCAGTCATAGGCTGAGGTGCAGCCGTCTTGTTGTAACATTTGAGTCTTTCCAGCATGAAAGACAGAAGCTGCGAAAAATGAATCATGTGTTAAGTAAGAGCTCGAGCTTTTTTTTTGATTGATTTATTGATCTTTGTTGCTTTACAATTGTACGCAAACACTGCTCGGACCCATAGCCAACGGCTAGTAACGGGTCCAATAGAGAAAATGTATACAAGCATGCAGGCAACAATATACCAAAATAAAGTAAGCAAGTTAGTAAAAAAAAAGGCTATACATCACTCTCAACACTTGTAAGAGTATCAACAAAAAAAACACATATATTACAGATTATATAAACTATAAACTTACAGATCAAACAAAACGCATAGAACTTACACAAAAATTAAGGCATCACAAAAAGCTAGAGGAAAATAGTTGTTAACTATTTACAAAACATCACAAGGGTACAACACACGAGAGGAGGATAAAATAATTTCAGTGCACACTTTTTAATCACAAAACACTTTTAGAATAGACGCAAATTTATAAATCTATAAATAAATCAAGGTATCAGGTTTCTGCTACATGCAAATAATATCAGACGACTAGAAAAAAAAAGAATGAAAGTATGAATTCAAAGTGTGTCATTCTTTATAAGGTAATAATTTTTTATTCCAATGGAAAAGTTGTAGGCAGTCTTTAGGTCATGTGGTAGATTATTCCAAATTTTTGCGCCCGTGAACTCTAGGATACGCTCTCCATATACATTTCTTTTCACTGGCCTACACTGTAGTCTCACAGTTTTCACTGTAGTCTACACCTATAGTAACAAGAGAGACTACTCATTCCTTTTTGCGTAACCACAGAATAAATCAGTAACGCTAGCGTTGAAATTTTTGTGAGCGACTTAGCCATTTGTATTGCACACGCCGAGGAAATATTGATTTCAATGAAATATCATCTGCAGAATGCACAAACGAATTTTTACATGGGGCATATTTTTCTTCGCATTTGTACGAGATATTCTATCACCTTACAATTACTGCTTGCAGCGTATTCACCTCACTTCAGGTTCTGTACGCAAGAAGTAGGAAGGAAGGCACTCGATGGACAGAGAAGACAGAGAAGAACACAAAAAGAGAAGAGAAAAGTTTACTCGCTCATTGTTCTTTCAAACACATTTTTGTTTCTTTGTTCAGCTAGAAGCGAATGTTGATGGAACTTTGCTTGTAACCACTGAATGACTTACTGCATTGCCCTTCTGCGCAAATCGGGAGGCAAAAGAGAGTCTGATTCAGGACCTCAAGAGGTAAAGCGATGGTGCGTCTAAAATTTAGCATGACGAAAATGAATGCACATCAGTCTGGGAAGAGAGCTAACGTTCACACTGGACAACGAAGCATTGAAACAGATAAGGAAATGCTGTTATTTTGGGGCAGGTTGGATATATATACTGTATTTGTGACGAGAGTGATGGACGTAGTGGATTAAGAATCACGTCGAGTGCATGTGATGCGCACGCTCAAGTGATGTAGAGAGGCTCACCAGTATCCCTCATGAGGAAAGGGCATAAAAGTATTATTTTGTAATTGATAAACCGTGGGAGAGATACTTCGATCGAAACAAAACTACACAGAATAAATAAACTGAGGGCGCAGCAGCGCCTGCGGCAGTAAAATGGCAGTGCTAACATTAGGAGACGGGAAAAGAGAAGTCTTAATGAGGGATCAAACGCGAGCTTTTTGTGCCCTGCCTGAAATCAAGAGTAAATGGACGTGGGCGCAACTTTTAAGTTGAGGTGAAATTAACTGGTTGACATTAATACTAAGACTGGGGATTCTAAGTGAAGGTAAACGTAGCAGGGTGAGGGAGGGAGTCAGTCCGCAGGTGAGATAAAGTTTGGGGAGATAAGGTGGCCGCAGCTCCTCCTGGAGCGGTCATTTGAAGGTAAAGAGAGTGACTTTGCTCTTCAGTGGACGTATTTAGGCTGCTAATTGTGATTGCAGCCTGAATGGTGATTTCAGCAATCCGCTATTTTCGCTGGCAAAGAAAGATATGGCTTTTTTAGACTCGGGGCAGTATGCCAACCGGTGAAACGTGTTGCATTGGTTTTTTAAGGTCGTTGTTGATAAATTATCTTGTATAATCTGACGTATCATTTTTCTTCATGCATGAATTCTGTGTGCATTAAATAAAGCCTTAGTGGAAGTTAGGGCTTGTTTTTGTCCCCTTAGTTCTTGCTGCGCTATGGAATATAACGCATACCCACTAGCCCGAAGCATCCCCTGGTTAAAGATGATAACTTGTTTAGTATTCTTTTCAAACCTTTTTCATACCTTTACACAGCTACCCACCCTTCTTTGACTTAGATTTCACAATGTAACTTTCTTTAGCAATCACCAGCAAACCTTGGCCAATCTCCTCATCGTACATGTGAGTGATTTTATAACAGAAGGAAGACGTGCACTAAGTTAAGCAAACTGTTAGCATTGAAGCAAGTTTTTTCCTGCTCTTTCCAATACAAACAACTGTCTCTGCCGTCGACAAACCCAGCTTGACATCGAGTTCAGTCAGCGAACTTTTATCCCCAAAACTGTCACACTCACCGCGGGGTTCACCGAGGCCAGGTTCCGCTGCTCGCAGGGATCTTGAGCCAAGTCGAACAGGTAGTATTGCTGGTCATAGTCGAAACTCGAAGCGCTTTTGACAGCACAATTCACGTTTGCCATCTGTCTCTTTTTGCACCAGCCACTGGCGTTGAAGAGATTAGGGTCACCGTAGAATCGGCGAAGCACCGCTGCTGTCCTCGATGTTCGCAGTAACACGTCCACGTCTTGGCAAGACAGACTCCCCGCCGGAAGCTGCGCGAACATTTCAATACACTCTTTTAGTGGCAAGTACGTAGCGATCTTGCTTGCGCAGCACTGTCTACGTCGCATGCGCTGTTAGTTGTGAGTTTGACAGCGTCTTTCAAGAAAATGTACACACTGTGGTTCCGTCTAGTTAAAAGTGTAGAGTGATAGAGTGCGTAGCTCAAGAAACATTTTTTGATGGATTTTCAAAGTATGCTTTATAGGTCTTGGTTTTTTTAATCAATAATCACAATACATAACAGATGAAATTGTACAAACAGGCACAAACCTTAGCAATTGCTTCGCTGAGTGTCGTTTCTGTGACGGCAACTTACACGTCATATAGTAAGGCTTGACTGCTTGACAATTGCAAATTGACGAAAAAAAAGGTTCAGTCACTTATAACTTCAAGTACGGCTGTGACCGTGCTAATCAAAGAGAGTGCGACCATTTAGAGGCACAAGTCAAAAATGCAGCAGGCATACCGTATTTGGCTTCATATCCGCGATCAGCAAGCCGCCATGCTAGCAGCGCGACCTGTAACCTACGCGTAAAGAGCACCCGCTATAATCTATAACGAGCACGCGGGTTCTCTGGGCGCGACTGGTACCCGTAAACTCAGTGCTTACGTATTCTTACTAGGTCCGCTCAACAGAAAGTAGAGAGCTCTGGCCCAGGGTTTGCAGTCTAGTGCTACCGCTTACCGCAGAAAGATGGTAGCCACTGCGCAAGCGCAAGAAGCCCCGAGACGGCAGGTTGGCCGAAGCATTCCCACGAATGGCACATCCCAGATATTTGCGCCGTGCCGTCGCCGTTCGCGGTGTGTGGTAAGTGGAAGCCTTTAAGTTATACGCTCTGCCAAAGCCCTCCAGTGCCTTGTCAAAGCGCACGTTAACGGCAAAGAGGCTGTTGACTGCTTGGCAGTTTGGGAACGCGAAAGTCGTAATGTACGAGTGAGAGGACAGAACATGCCGCATGTTTGAAAACTGTCCTCCCCAGGTGCCAGCCGGGCCATCGAAGCTTCGGTCTGACGAAATGAACGATCAGCAAAAAGTTGTCCGCCTTCTTTGAACGCATCGGAATAGCCAGCCCGTGTTTTCCACTCTTTAAATAACTTTTCACCATGAAGGAACCTGGCTCACAAAAAAGTAGGGTTCGTCGCCCCTGTTACAGAGTGCTGTGGATGGTGTCTGCATGAGCTGAAGAGCTTACGTCAAACTACACAGTTTTTCATGCGGCCCATTCTAAAGGAATCAGTCGCGAGGGGCTGCAATTATCGGCTGCGAAAAGACACCTGGTCTCCAAAATTCACTACGGTCTGTGACGTAACCTTACGTTGCAATTCTAAGTTTTAAAACAGCTTTCAACTGAAGGCTGCATTAGACTCCTCCTCTGACGTAACAGAATAATAATCAACACAAACCGTTTTCTACTCCAGCCTTTGGCATTTTTCTTCTATTCGAAGTTCTCGAGAACCATACCATAATGGTTTGCTTTATGGCGTTTAACGTCCAAAAGCGGCTCAGGTTATGAGGGACGCCGTTTTTGAATGGCTCCGGATAATTTGTAACATCAGGGATTCTTCAACGTGCACTGAGTCGCACAGCACATTGGCCTCTAGAATTTCACTTTCATCTAAATGACGCCGCCAGGGGCGGGATAAAACCTGCGTTTTTCGGGTCAGCATATGACCACCATAATGACTGAGGCACCGCGGAGGGGCATACCACTTTTTAGTATCGCCCTTTACGGCCCGCGAGGCCACGAGGTGCAATTGTCAAGCTTCGGTGAGAAGAATAAGATCGAGGAATCGAATCCTGTCTGATTGAGTGAAATTTTTGTTTTCAAATGTCCTCCAGGCACCGAGTAAAATGTTTGTCAAATGTCTTCTGCGCAGGTTACACTCTGAACCGCCTTTTTTTGGGAATGCGTGTTTTCATGAGACGTTTGTGAAGACCACCGAACAGTTTGCCAAACCTCGTGTTGTGTAAGCCCCGAATCTCAAGAGGGCCTCAGCTGCACACATGCGCATATTGGTGCTGTTAGTTTTCGTGCTCCGATAAAGGTCATTACCAAACGATTACAACAATTGGCCATCCCTTATTGGTGATTTCCATGACCAATGGGAACGCCTCTAGGGATCCATTATTTTGGCCATAAAGAGGCAGCTCGGGAATCAGAAGCTGTTCTTGACGGGGGCGGCCTGTCTTGAATCGTGCTTGCTTAAAAATGTCAGCATAAACATGCGCTTCTTTTGCGACTCAGGGAACCCTATGTGAGTGAGACAGCGTCAATTTTTTCGAAGAAAGACCCGCCATCGCATGAAGAACTATGCAAGGAACAGGGAATAACGTCAAGAAGAACGCAAACAAACAGGTGTTGAAGTCCAAAAACACTTCACGCATTATACCTAGAAGACTATGAGCCGCAATGCGCGCACTGTGGCAAAGAGGCGTACCTTTACATAACTGGTATGCAGCAGCTGAAACAGCACAGCAATAAAAAGAATAAAGAGCTGATGATTGAGCACTGGGAGAAAATGCTGTCTGGCTCCGACCCGAAAGTTCAGTAGGAGCTGACCGAAAGAGAAAGAGCGGCTGCAAGGTCGAATGGACTCCCGGAATACAGAGACCAACCACCAATATTAGTTACATTTAAATTATTTTTGCAATAATTATTATCGGACGTGTAAAATTATAAATGACCAATGACGATAAAATTGTGCCTCGCGTCCAAAAGCGGCCAGTGTGTAAATGGAGCAGTACCCAGTCGAACCGAAGTTAGGAGGGAATGAAGTTTAAAATAAATTAAATCAATGGTAAACAATTTTTGTACATTGGCTGACTGTCAAGGCGATTAGATTAGGCAAGCAAGACAGTAGCGACTGCAATTTACTTTGGTGCTGCGCAGAAAAGGAACTGGAAAAGCCTGGCAGCAAATGTTGCTTGTGTTTTACTGACACAGGTGCGCCCTTTTGCATTTTTACGCTTGTATGTTTTATGGTTTGGTTTGGCTTATGGGGGTTGAACACCATAAACGACTCAGGCTATGAGAGACGCCGTAGTGAACGGTACCAGAAATTTAGACCACCTGGGGTTCTTTAACGTGCACTGACAATGCGCAGTACACGGGCCTCTGGAATTTCGTCTTCTTCGAAATTCAACCGTCGCGGCTGGGATAGAACCCGCGTCTTTCGGGTCAACAGCCGCGCGCCATAACCACTGAGGCACCACGGCGGCTGCTTATATGTTTTATTATTCATGTGGTGTAAAAAAATGAGTAATGATTTGTAATCATATGAAAAGGCGAAATGTGAGACCAATGAGCTCACATTTTTCTGCCTTTTCGGAACAATTTGCCGCGTTTTCATCCCTAAGGTTTTTCGTATGAAGTGGATGGAAGACACGTAATGCATGCAAGGTCTCTCTGACACTATTACTTTCATTTAGTTCCAGTCTTGTGACCAAAGCATGTATCATGACTCCTCCCAAGGACAGTCAGCGCATCAATCAATTTCGGTGCAATAACAATCAGAGTGATACGCATTTCGGCTTAATTAATTATGTGAGTACATTCGGCGCACACGAATGCACCATGTCACTAAACACGTTGGCGGTATTAACGCCTGCAGAGCAGATACAGTGTCAGATAAATCTCGTCGCGCTTGAGACGTGCCGGCTAGTGATCTGTGCTAGACAGGTTTCATGGCATCTCATATTTATATAGGGCCTTCTAGCCAAGGAAAATCATTTTTTTAGATCTATAGACTCCGAGCTTGTAGATGGCTGTGCTGTCATGCGATCGTTTTGTGCTGCGAAACCGGTTCAGATTTTCTCGTGGTATTGCTAGTAGCTGAAAAATCCCGCAGTGACCATCAGCTTTTCTTCTACCTCATTAGTTTGGACATATCACTGTTAGAACAGCATACCCAATAAATAATTTACAATAAAACTCTAAGAGCAACGTCTGAATGTGCCAGTGAACTACTTGAGGAACGGAGCGAACGCCGTCGTTGGCGCGCTGATCTCTTAGCGTAGTGCGTGGCGGCGCCGCAGCGTGGTGTCGATTTCTTAAGAATCGCCAATAGGCACGTTATGCAAGTTTGACTATAAAAGGATCAACCCTACAGGATGATTTTGCAACTACGAATATATCCTAAATAAATAGACAAAAAGGACCTTGAAGCGCAGACTCTCTTCTTCGGGGTAGCCTCCCACCACCAACTTGAAGTTCCCGTACCGAAGAGCAGCGGTTCCTGATGCAAAGACTAGATCGTTGAGCAGTTCAAATCGCACAGACGGTGCGCCCGTGGACACTGTTTGCCAGATGTTCTTGCCATCCAAGGGCCCAAGAGATGCCACGTTGCCTCCTGGAAGAAGGAGCATAACAAAGACACATCATGCCAAAAAAATTCTGAGGGCACTTCAGCCGGCTTACGTAGAGGAATGCGAAAGCATAGAGCTTCCAAGAACGCGTGTTTTTCCCCCTCGTCTAACGCCAGTCTAGGACAGTCTAACGCTCCGGAGTTCCATCTGCAAGCCTGCGAGGGGGGATACGCAGAACATTTAAACTTACACAGGGGATTAGAATCAAATATCCACCACCACACAAAGCTCTGACAAAGGAGGAGGCCACCATCTGGCGTAGACTACAGACAAACACCTTCTCCAACCTACACATACTCAACAAAATGTTCCCATCACAATACAGGGCCACCTGCCCGTGGTGCGGAGCCACACCCACACTTTATCACATTACTTGGGAGTGCGAACACAACAAAGCATTCCACAAACACGAACACCCGAGAGCGGAGCAATGGGAGAGCCGTCTCACCAGCAGCGAGCTCGCGGCCCAACGGGCCTTAGTGAGGCACGCGGGCGATGCAGCACGGCTCAGTGGAGCCCTGGAATAGGGGCCCACCCGTGCTGAAGAGAAGGCTTCGATCGCCAGCGCCAAGAACGAAGACGACTGAGCTTTCGAATCCGCGAATCTCTTGAATGGATCAATAAAAGTTGTCACTCACTCACTCCCCCTCGTCAGTACGCGAACTGTTTACTTCTTTTTCTTTTTCATTATTTTTATTTGGTATTTTTACTTTCCTCACTTTTGCATTTTTTTATTTTATTTCGGTTTACATATATTTTTCTTTGTTTTAATGTTACTTTAATTTACTTCTCACGTCCAGGTGCTATGTCTACGTTCGTTCCTACTGTACCTTCGAGGTGTGATTAATTAACTAATTATTATTCATCTACCAAATGTTTCCCACGGGAGATCTCGTCACGCACTATATAACACGAACATTTGCACATTTATCCTCACAGAACGACGTAATCGTGTTGGTAAAGTTATTGAGACACAAAACACGGGACATGAACACGGGGATACTGTGACGTCAATGCAGTTTTTGCTTTTAATTAATTAACTAATTACAATTCTGTTGACGACAACAGCGCGGTCGCAACACGCACAAGATTTGTGCAAGCACAGGCGCTCACTGACAACATCTTTAATTCCCTTGTACTGGCTTATATAGACACAGTTCTTCACAACACAGTAAACAAAAACTCACGTTTCCTTGGCACAATTATCTTGTTGATCCGTAACCTTCCCTCCAGTCGTTGGCATGCTCATGGGTGCTGAGAAAGATCAGCTCTTTTTTGCTCAGGTGTACGGATGGCTTTCTGAAACATTTGTATGAGAATCTTGACATTGCCTAAGCTTCTACTGTCACCCATGTGGTGGTGTCATGGCATTTCCGCAGAACGGCCGTTTTTTTCAAAGGAAAGTGTAAAGTAGTGTATCAGCAAGTCATTCGTACACCTGATTCAAAAAATGTGGTTTCAATCTACGGCGGGAAGCTCGTTTGACGGCGAAGCTGTAAAACGACACCCATTTATCCATTGCGACGTCACTTGAAAATTCACAAACGGGGCTCTACAAGGAGTCAAACCAGAGACAAGTGAAATCTGTTTAAGCTATATGCTGTATGCCTGATTTCAAAGGAGGTATGCTGTTTTTAGCCTGGTGTTTTTTGCTTACGACAACGACACGAAAACGAAACCGTCATCTTTACCGCGAAACAGACGCGGAGAAAAGGAACGTGCTTCGCACTGTTTGCAGACCCCCTTATCATACATTATGTGGCTTGACCTTCACACGAGGGCTTCGATCGACGTCAACTCATTTCGAAGCACCTGCAAACATAATGTTTACCGGGGTGCGTAATTGTAGTTGTCGGCACCACGCGTAGGAAATATTCTTTCCCTACGGAGACAAAAAAGAGCCGAAGAGCTGGAACGCATAAACGGCGAAAAATCAAAGGAAGCTGTTACCTACGTAGAGGCGGCAGGGGATAGAAATACAAAATACAGGACAGCCATGGTGGTGGACGGCAGGGGCAACCCAATCGCAGCCACCACCGTAAGGCGGGAAAATATAGAAACAGCAGAGGAAGTTGCGATCGCACTGGCTTGCGTCGGACCAAATGCCGAATATATTATAAGCGACAGTAAAACTACAATCCAAAATTTTGAGGAGGAAGGGTGTCTCCTCTCACACCTAAAATTTTCAGACAAACAAAAATTGACAGGCCAATAAACATAATCTGGACCCCCGCGCACGAAACTGTCCGTGGCAACGCGGCTGCTCATGAGCTAGTTCGAGATTTCTACCACCAGAAGCACAAGAAGGGCCCCACTTCGAGAACCAGGGAAGAGAAGGGCGACAATATCATATCAACAAGTAACTCAGCACTACAGGCAACACCGCAGGCAACTTCCTCCGCCCAGTGCGAAGCTTGATATTCAGCAAGCGGTATCGTGGAGACGTCTTTAAACAGGCGTCTACCCGCAGCCGATATGAATTAAACATATTATCCCATAAATCGATGATGACAAATGCAAGAAATGTGGAGTGAGAGGGACCCCCGACATAATTTGGAGTGCACACAATCCCCAGGCAGGGCGAATAAAATGGATAGAAGAGACGCCTGGACGGCCTTGCTGCGTGGCCCGGACCATGAGCATCAGATCCTGGCCGTCCGACTGGCTGAAGAGGCCGTCGGGATTGAAGAAATCCAGGCAAGCATCTGACGCGGCGACCCTGTCCGCCTCAATCCCTCCCGGCCCTCACCTCTCCACTGAGAGGGAGAGCCGGAGGGTTGGATGAGGTAGTCTTCTTCTGTTGGAAAATAAATTCTCTCACTCACTCACTTCCCTCACGGTTTGGTTTGGGTGTCCATCGAGATATGTGACAGGCGTCATTTCTTTTCCTTAAAACCAATTTTCATTTTATTTTCCTTGGTTTACGGCGTGGTTCGGGTGTCCACCAAGATATTGATACGTGCCACTGTGGAAGAAGAAGAAAAAGCTCCTGCATCCGTGGAGAAAGATGTTGCTCTGCCGGTCGCGCGCTCTGACCACTTAGGGACCGCTACAGTTTTACTGCGTTCAGCGAATAGCCACCCGATTCTTGGCGGATCGGGCAGTGTGGGTATGTGCCATCTTTTGATAGGACAACAACAACAACAACAACAACAACAACAACAACAACAACAACAACAACAACAACAACAACAACAACAACAACAACAACAACAACAACAACAACAACAACAACAACAACAACAACAACAACAACAACGACGACGACGACGACGACGACGACGACGACGACGACGACGACGACGACGACGACGACGACGACGACGACGACGACGACGACAACGACAACAACAACAACAACAACGACAACGACGATGACGACGACAAAAGCAGCGACAACAACAACAACGACAAAAGCAGCGACAACAACAACAACGACAAAAGCAGCGACAACAACAACGACAAAAGCAGCGACAACAACAACGACAAAAGCAGCGACAACTACAACAACGACAAAAGCAGCGACAACAACAACAACGACAAAAGCAGCGACAACAACAACAACGACAAAAGCAACGACAAAAGCAACGACAACGACAAAAGCAACAACAGAAGCAACGACAACAACAAAAGCAACGACAACAACAAAAGCAACGACAAAAACAACAACAACAAAAGCAACGACAAGAACAACGACAACAACAAAAGCAACGACAAAAACAACGACAACAAAAGCAACGACAAAAACAACGACAAAAACAAAAGCAACGACAAACAGAACGACAAAAACAACGATAAAAACAACGACGACGACGACGACGACAACAAGAATAAGAACAACAACAAAGTTTTACGTCTCGTCTCCGGAGGTTCTCCTTCGAATTGCTCGTAACATTTGGTGGAGCAGTGCTGGGTAACGCTTCCCTACCACCGCACTCCGCACAGCATCACAACGGACCTCAAACCTGTCCACCAGCGACCCAGCTGCCGTATCCGCGGAGAGTCGCCCGAATTTGGGCCCCTTCCCCCGCCTAAAAGAACGACGCAGCCTCGGTCACCGAGTCCAACTGACATGGCCACTGACACCGGGTCCCCGGCGCCGACCCAGCCTAGCCCGGTGAGTCCAACTGCCATGCCCCTGACCCCCGGCTCCTGGCGCCGATCCTTTGCCACCCACCGCGAACACCGCCATCTTTTCACGGTGACGTTTTCGAAGACGCTGAGGATTGGCTGGAGACCTTCGAGCGGGTCGCCCGCTACAACGGCGGGAGCGACGAGCGCAAGCTCCACAACGTATATTTTGCCCTGGAAGAATCTGCCCGGACGTGGTTTGAAAACCACGAGACTACCCTTGCCCCCTGGGAGACGTTTTGCAGAATCTCCTGGCTACATTCCCCAACGCCGACCGCCGGGAGAAGGCTGAAGCTGCTCTGCCCTCCCGAAACCAGAGCACGAATGAAGGTGCGCATGTACATCGAGGACATGGCCCGTCTATTCACGCGTGCCGATCCCAACATGACTGAGGAGAAGAAGCTTCGCCATCTGATGCGAGGGGTTAAGCAGGAGCTCTTCGCAGGCCTCGTACGCAGCTCACCCCGCACTGTAGCGGAATTTCTCACCGAGGCGACCATCATGGTGACGACGCTCCAACAACGGTACATCAACCGCATTGTGCCCGAAACCTTTCGTCGTGCCTAGGCGGCAGCACACACACATGGCGCGAACTGATTCGGTCAGTTGTCCGGGAGGAACTGCAACGGTTCCGTCTGCCCCAGGTTGCGCCTGGGCCCCTGGCAGCGCTGACAGAAGTCGTCAGGGAAAAGTGCGGCATGTTGCGCAGGCGCCTCCTGTTCCCGAAGTGCCGCCCCAGTTCGATGCCCGACCCACATATGGAAATGTTGTACGTCGCTCGGCTGGCTACGGTCCCGCTACTCCGACACCTGCCATGCTGCTCCATGAGCAGCATGGGCACATGTCACGCAACAGCACCTGGCTCCGCTGTTTCCTCGACGTCTGCTGTCAGTAGCACCACTACATATTATGCAACTACGCCTGCTACAGATCAGCCACGTCCTCAGAAGTCAGATTTGTGGCGTACACCGGACCGTAGGCCTCTGAGCTACCACTGTGGGGAGCCCGGTCATCTCTACCGAGCCTGTCCGTACCGCCAAGTGGGACATCGCGGTTTCCGTCCTGACGCACCTTGTCCTCAGAACGGTGAACGACCGTGTGAGATTGCGGAGCATCTCTGGGCGCGCCAGAACCGTGTTTACTCTGGAAAGCGCGAGTCCCGTTCGCCTTCGCCTCTCCGCTATCGTGCGTCCAGCCCCGGCCGCCAGAGTAGTTCCGCTGGCCGTCGCTCGCCCAGTCCTCGTCGGGAAAACTAACACCAGCGACTTCTGCAGGCAAGGCCGCTGACGTCGAGATGTGTCAAGATACTGCATCGCGGAACCATTGAGCCGACGATACCTGGACAGAGAGAGGCAGCGACAGTACCCGATACGCTGCATCCGATTTGCGGGAGAGAGGTGATGGCACTAAGGTTCCCGCGCTGCTCGATACCGGTGCTGGTTATTCCGTTATGGGCGGTGCCTTTGCTGGAGACCTCAAAAAGGTTCTAATACCATGGACGGGGACCCCCATGCGCACCGCTGGTGGCCACTTAATTTTCCCTGTTGGCAAGTGTACGGCTAGGGTTGGAATTTGTGGTTTTACGTACGTTGGTGAATTTGTCGTCTTCTCTGAGTGTTCCAGAGGCATTATTCTGGGGATCAACTTTCTGCAGGCGAATGGTTCTGTGATTGACTTTACTGACGCACGTGTCACGTTCTCGACCAAACAGGCCGTGGTCGCTTTGACTCCCTAGATCCTTGCAGCAACGCTCTGTGCATTGTCCAGAATGACGTCACGGTGCCGCCGCGGTGCAGTGTCCTGGTGCTCGTGCGGAGCGACCTATTCCACGACTACGAGGGCCTGGCAGATGGCCAAACTCCACTGCTGCAGGAGCGGGGCCTTGTTGTTGCCCGAGGTCTCGTCCAACTACGTGACAGCCGTACCAACGTCCTCCTGAGCAACTTTTCCAGCGAATATCAGCACCTCCTCACAGGCACGGCTATTGCCTTCCTTCACGACGTTGCTGAGATCCCAGGTTTGTGCACCGTGGGAGGACCCACTCCAGAGAATGCTGGCCCACACCACGCTCTTCAGTCAGTCCAAATAAATCCGGCCTTGCCATATATTCAGAAGGATCTTCTGTCAGACCTCTTGGCAGACTTTGCGTATTTTTTCGCTACGTGTTCGAAGGTCGGCCGCACTCCACTCGCCAAGCACCGCATCATCACTGATGCGATTACGCGACCCGTCTGCCAGCGCCCCTACCTTGTTTCGCCGATGGAGCGAGAAGCCATTCAAAATCAAGCTGCCGAAATGCTTGCGGACGATGTCATTCAGCCGTCCATCAGCCCATGGGCATCGCCTGTTGTTCTTGTCGAAAAAAGGACAAAACTCTGCGTTTCTATGTTGACTATTGATAACTTAATAACGTGACCAAAAAGGACGTTTACACACTGCCCAGAATAGACGACGCGCTCGAACGATTGCGGGACGCCCGATACTTCTCGTCCTTTGATCTTAAATGTGGGTACTGGCAGATCGAAGTGGACGAAAGAGACCGGGAGAAGACAGCTTTCGTGACGCCCGACGGCCTCTATGAGTTTAAGGTGTTCACATTTGGTCTGTGCTCAGCACCGGCCACGTTCCAAAGCATGATGGACACCGTTCTATCCGGCTTGAAGTGGCAGACCTGCCTGGTGTACCTGGACGATGTCGTTATATTTTCGACTACGTTTGATCAACACTTGGAGCGAATGCGCATTGTGCTACAAGCACTCAAATCCGCACAACTCACCACCAAAGCCGAGAAAGGCAATTTTGGCATTGAAGAACTTCGCTTTCTTGGTCACGCTGTCAGCGCACAAGGTGTTCGCCCGGACCCTGACAAGACCGCTGCCGTCTCAGGTTTTCCACGCCCAAGTGACAAGAAGGCCGTTCGCCGGTTTTTGGGTCTGTGATCGTATTATCGGCGCTTTGTTAAAGCTTTCTCGCGAATCGGCGAACCGTTAAACTCAGTGGCTCGAGACGACACGCCCTTCGTGTGGGGCAGCGACCAAGAGGCTGCATTTGCCGACCTTCGCAACCGTCTACAGCGTACTCCGATACTCGCCCATTTCGATGAACCCGCTGCTAAGGACATCCACACTGATGCCAGCAATGTCGGCCTTGGTGCGGTACTTATCCAATGGCAAGACGGTGCAGAACGGGTCATCAGTTATGCCAGCCGAACAATTACGCGCGCCGAGACCAATTATTCTACGACGGAGAAAGAGTGCCTTGTAGCGATATGGGCCATCAGCAAGTTCCGGCCGTACCTCTACGGGCGACTCTTCCGTGTGGTAAGCGACCACCACTCCTTATGCTGGCTGGCGAGCCTCAAAGACCCCTCACGACGCTTGGTTAGATGGAGCTTACGCTTGAAAGAATACGACTTACCAGTAGTCTACAAGTCGGGCCGTAAGCATCAGGATGCGGATTGTTTGTCGCGTGCGCCTGTCACAATCGGTCCCGAAGAATTCGTCAATGATTCTCTTTTCCTGGGCGCTAGTAGTACCACCCAAATGGCACAGCTTCAGTGGGCGGACTCGGAGTTCGCGCCGCTCATCGATTACCTCGAAGGCGTCGACGCTCGCATCCCGCATGTTTTTCGCCGCGGGCTCCACATCTTCACTCTGCAATCTGGTGTTCTCTACAAGCGCAAATTTTCCAGTGTTACGTCTCGCCTACGACGCGCGGTATAGCCGGCGCGGATGCAATGGACGCCGCGGCTTCGTTCATCGCGGCCGCAACGCCTCCAGCCAAGCGCGTCCAGACAGGTTTCAGTGCCACGTGTCGTCGTGCGTGCGTGTGTGTGTGTGCATGTTTTGCCCACGCTTGTCAAAGCGCGGCAGCCGGGGAGAGGAGCTCCCCAACTGGGAGGCGAGGAGGTCTGACCGGCGCCGGCCTGGCGGACGCGCCCGTCACGCCTGAACATGTTCATGCGTCGCCGTCTTGTGCGACTCACTCCAAGCCGCTCCTTCTTGCCCTCGACTCCGAGGGTATATAAAGAGAGCTGCCCCGGACGTCAACGAGAGACTTCGATTCCTTCCTTCGAGTAACGTGGTCGCCCTGACCGGCTGCTCTTTTGGCGATGCCAGAATAAACAAGTTGTTCTGTTGCCAGTCGACTCATCCTTTGCCGGGACCTTCGGATGTTTCCAGCTTTGCCCCAGGCCGCCAGGCCAACGCTACCCTTGGGGCTTGCAACCCAAATGCAACAACTGGTTGCCAGCGGTGAGATCGCGACAACGGAGGCCAGCAGCGAAGATATGCGGTCAACTGTATGCTGAGCAGCTCAACGACCATCCGGGAGCAGTGCAACGAGCCCTGTGTGATGACTGGTTGCCTGCAGCGGAACGACTGCGCTGAATTCTTGGCTGCGAGGTTTGGTGAGTGCGGGACTTTCTTCTTCTGAGTTTTGCCAGGCTTTTGTTAGTGTCAGAAACAGAGCTGGTAATTGTGTTGTCGTTGCTGTTGGGTTAGTTTGCGGCAAGACAATAGTAGGCAGTAGAGAAAGCAGCATTCGGAGCAGCCATGGATTTGAAGTCGTTGCGCAAACCGAAATTGCTGGAGCTTGCAAGAGAGTTGGGTCTGGATGTCTCAGACAAACTCAGAAAACCAGAACTGCTAAGGGCTATTCTTGAGTTGGAGGCTGAGGATGACGAGCTGTCGGAATGCCTTGAGACCATTGAGGAGAGGGAGCAAAAAGAGGAGCGCGAACGTAAAGAGCAGAAAAACGAGCGCGAACGTAAAGAGCAAAAAGAGAAAGACGAGCGCGAACGTAAAGAACAAAAAGAGAAAGAGGAGCGAGAACGTAAAGAACAAAAAGAGAAAGACGAGCGCGAACGTAAAGAACAAAAAGAGAAAGAGGAGCGCGAACGTAAAGAGCAAAAAGAGAAAGAAGAGCGCGACCGTCAACACGCTTTGGAAATGAAGCGTCTCGAGGTAGAGATGGAACGCGCTCGTAATGGAAGTCAGGCACACGGTGCAGGAGAACGGGTATCGTTCAAAATGACTGACCTGATGCGGCCGTTTAAGCTTGGAGAGGACATTGGTTTGTTCCTGGTTAACTTTGAGCGAACGTGCGAGAAGCAGGGGTTCTCTCGGGAAACGTGGCCACAGCGCTTGCTCACTTTGTTACCCGGCGAGGCGGCCGACGTAGTCGCTCGCTTGAAGAGAGAGGAGGCAGAGGATTTCGACCAAGTGAAATCGAGTCTGCTAAAAAAGTACAGGCTGTCAGCGGAGGCGTTCCGTCGGAAGTTTCGGGAAAATGAAAAAGGCAGAAATGAGTCATATACAGAGTTTGCCTACAGGCTTATGTCAAACATGCAGGAGTGGCTCAAAGAAGAGAAAGCGTTTGGTGACCACGAGAAAATTCTGCAGTGTTTCAGGCTGGAACAGTTTTATAGTCGGTTACCTGAGAACGTGCGGTACTGGGTCTTGGATAGGCCAGACGTTAGTACAGTGGCTAAAGCCGCCGAGCTAGCCGAGGAGTTTGTGACGCGTCGGGCTCGCGGAGCTAAGGACGGTCAAAAGGGTGAATTTGGCTCCAAGTCTGAGAGGCCGAAGTTCACACCCATGAGAGCAAGGGGGGACACGCGTAGTGCGGATGCGAGTGAAAGCAGTCCGACCGAACGTAAGGAGACGGCGGCAGCCGAAGCCGAACGCAGAAAGCGGTTCGAGGCGAGGCAAGCGCGCGTGTGTTATACGTGCCAGAAGCCGGGTCACTTTTCGGCGCAGTGTCCAGAAACAAAAAGAGAAGTCGTGTGTTTGTCATTATGTAGCACTGACGAGAACATGAAGCTTCTCGAGCCTTACATGCGAGACTTCCTCGTGAACGGGAAAGAGTGCCGAGTGCTTCGTGATTCCGCAGCTACAATGGATGTAGTTCACACCTCTTACGTAGAACCCGATATGTTCACGGGCGAGTGCGCATGGATCAAGCAAGCAGTGGAAGCTCACAGCGTGTGTCTGCCCGTAGCAAAAGTGGTTATTGAAGGACCTTTCGGAGCAATTGAGACGGAGGCCGTAGTGTCATCTAGGCTGCCCCCCCAGTACCCGTACCTATTTTCGAACAGGTCCGATCACCTCCTGCGCGAGAAGGGGCTTTTGTTTGGTGAGGCTAGCGTTCAGGCCTTAACCAGACCGAGAGTTCGGGAGCTCGCTGCAAAGGCGGTAGTTGCGGGGCCGACGTTGTCGAACAATGAGAAAGGGTCGGAGGCGCAGCAAGCTGATATTCCGAGCACGTCAGAACTGGATAAAATTGAGCCTGTAGCGTTGAAGGCACCAGGTACTGGAGAGGAAATGCCCGACAAGGGAAAGTTAGAAGAGCTTCCGGTCGAGCTTCCGGGACTAGGCTCAGTGACGAACAAGGAAGACACTGATCAGGTCATTAGTGACTTACTCAGTAAAGCACCGCTGTCGCCTGAGCAGAAAACCGAACTACACCAACTCTTACAAGAGTTTCAAGGTCAGTTCTCTGAGAGGCCTGGTAGGACTTCTGTCCTTACTCATGATATAGAACTTACCTCCCCAGAGCCAGTACGATCCAAGGCGTACCGGGTGTCACCCCGCCAGCGCGATATTATGGAGGCTGAGGTAAAGAAAATGCTACAGCTCGGAGTTATTGAGGCGGGTGAGAGTGATTATACCTCCCCTTTGATTTTAGTTGAGGTACCGGGCAAGGAACCTCGTCCTTGCGTCGACTACCGCAGGCTTAATTCCATTACTAAGGATCAAATTTATCCGATCCCTAACATCGAGGAGCGCCTTGAGAAAGTTAGTAGCGCTCAGTTTATTTCCACCCTAGATCTTGTCAGGGGTTATTGGCAGGTTCCACTTACAGAAGAGGCTAGTAGGTATGCGGCGTTCATTTCACCAATGGGAACATTCCGTCCTAAAGTTTTGAGTTTTGGTTTGAAGAACGCGCCATACTGCTTTTCAAGCCTCATGGACAAAGTGTTGCGAGGACAGGAAGAATTCGCTTTACCGTATTTAGACGACGTAGCGATATTCTCAGCATCCTGGTCTGAGCATATGGCACACTTGCGGGCAGTGCTAACCCGCCTGCGCGAAGCGGGCTTGACAGTCAAAGCTCCCAAGTGCCAATTAGCACAGGCCGAGGTTGTCTACCTCGGTCACGTGATTGGACAGGGTCGTCGCCGCCCCTCTGAAATAAAGGTGGCCGCTGTGCGAGACTTCCCGCAACCGCGCACGAAGACCGATATTCGGTCGTTCTTAGGTGTCGCCGGCTACTATCAGAGGTACATCCCCAGGTACTCCGATATCGCGGCTCCCCTGACGGATGCTCTAAGAAAAACAGAGCCCCAAACAGTCGTCTGGAGCGAGACAAAGGAAAGAGCTTTTAGCGCCCTAAAGAGCGCCCTAACAAGCCAGCCTGTGCTACGATCGCCAGACTACACAAAAGGGTTCGTTGTTCAGTGCGATGCTAGTGAGCGAGGCATGGGCGTTGTACTGTGCCAAAGGGACAATGGAGAAGTGGAACACCCCGTCCTGTATGCTAGTCGTAAGCTGACCTGTCGTGAGCAGGCGTACAGCGCCACCGAGAAAGAGTGTGCGTGTCTCGTGTGGGCCGTTCAGAAATTGTCATGCTACCTAGCCGGCTCGAGGTTTATCATTGAGACGGATCACTGCCCTCTCCAATGGCTGCAGACCATATCTCCCAAAAATGGCCGCCTCCTGCGCTGGAGCCTCGCTTTGCAACAATATTCCTTTGAGGTGCGTTACAAAAAGGGGAGTCTCAACGGTAACGCCGATGGCTTAAGTCGAAGCCCCTAACGTAGGAATCCGCCTCAAAGTTGTTGGTTACTGATGTTTTCTTCCTGAGGCAGGATTTTTAACATATTGCTTTTGTTTAGTGTTTCAAAGTGATTATGTGCTTTCTAGTGCAATTTTCCAATTTGTGGACGCGTTCTGAGTGCTGCTTGACTACTGTAAGGAACTAGGCAGTAGTATAAAAGGGGAAAGAGCCTGGCAGAGCTTAGTGAGGGTTGTCTCGTGCTTGCTGACTGAGCGGTTGCGTTTCGGCGTAGTTCTAACGCTTGCTGGGAACGAGCACAAAAATGGCAACTCTCCCGAAGTGACTTTGCAGTGTCCTATGTGATCCTGAACCCGAGAACGAGGCCTTCTCTGTGCGCTGCGCTCAAGCAACGTCGAGGGACGACCGGTTTCAATTACGAGCATCATCGAGCGACATCCCTCTGGACAGCGGATGCAGTCCCCTGACCATCGGGATCTCCTTCTCCCGGCGGGGCGGTCTGTTACGTCTCGCCTACGACGCGCGGTATAGCCGGCGCGGATGCAATGGACGCCGCGGCTTCGTTCATCGCGGCCGCAGCGCCTCCCGCCAAGCGCGTCCAGACAGGTTTCAGTGCCACGTGTCGTCGTGCGTGCGTGTGTGTGTGTGCATGTTTTGCCCACGCTTGTCAAAGCGCGGCAGCCGGGGAGAGGAGCTCCCCAACTGGGAGGCGAGGAGGTCTGACCGGCGCCGGCCTGGCGGACGCGCCCGTCACGCCTGAACATGTTCATGCGTCGCCGTCTTGTGCGACTCACCCCAAGCCGCTCCTTCTTGCCCTCGACTCCGAGGGTATATAAAGAGAGCTGCCCCGGACGTCAACGAGAGACTTCGATTCCTTCCTTCGAGTAACGTGGTCGCCCTGACCGGCTGCTCTTTTGGCGATGCCAGAATAAACAAGTTGTTCTGTTGCCAGTCGACTCATCCTTTGCCGGGACCTTCGGATGTTTCCAGCTTTGCCCCAGGCCGCCAGGCCAACGCTACCCTTGGGGCTTGCAACCCAAATGCAACACCAGCAACAGAGAGGCCTTCCTGCTTGTCGTACCATCACAGCTGCGGCCAGAGATTTTGAGTGCGTGTCATGATGCACCCTCTGCCGGCCATCTCGGAGTAAGTCGTACGCTTGCGCGCATTAAGCAGAAGTATTATTGACCCAGGTTACTGCCATCAGTGCGGGCCTGCGTAAAAACATGCCTCGACTGCCGACGTCGTAAGTCTCCTCCGTTGAAACCAGCCGGATTTCCTCACCCCGTCGAACCACCGAAGACCCCTTTTCGCCAAGTGGGCATGGACCTCTTTGGCCCTTTTCCAAAGTCTTCATCTGGAAAGCGTTGGATCGTCGTTGCCACGGACTACCTGACACGGTACGCTGAGACCACGTCTCTTGTCAAAGGCACTGCTGCTGAAGTGGCACAGTTCTTCGTACACAACATTGTCCTGCGTCATGGAGCCCCCGCCGTTGTTGTTACTGACCGGGGAACTGCTTTTGCTGCCCGCTTAACCCAGTCCGTGATGACTCTGACGCACACCAGCCATCGACGTGCTACGGCCTATCATCCACAGACAAACGGATTGGCAGAGCGTCTCAACCGCACTCTAGCCGTTATGCTTTCTATGTATGTTTACGTCGAGCATCGAACTTGCGATACCATTCTTCCGCACGTAACGTTTGCCTACAACACCGCCCTGCAGGAGACTACCCGACTGACCCCCTTTCAGCTTGTCTTGGGTCGGCAAGTGACCACTCTGTTGGATGCTATGTTGCCCGTTGACCCCTACTGCGATTCTGACGCTGACCTCGACGCAGACACTTTCGTTCAGCGTGCTGAGGAAGCGCGGCAATTGGCACGCCTGCGAATTAACCGTCAAGAGGAGACTGACGCCGCTAGGTACAACCTCAGACGCCGCTTCGTTAGTTACGCGCCTGGTGACTTGGTGTGGGTGTGGACACCTGTTCGTCGCCGCGGCCTTTCTAAAAAGTTGATGCGCAGGTACTTGAGGCCTTATGAAGTAATGCGCCGTATCAGTGATGTGACGTATGCAGTTACTCCCGTCCAAGCGGCTTGCTCATCGCGCCGGTCGCACTGTACTGAAGTCGTGCACATAGTTCGCATGAAGGCTTACCACGACAGACTCCCCGATTGAACGGCGGGTCACTGCAGCTGTATTTTCCTGATATTTCCCTCCTAGCCGCATCGTGGCGATGCTGCAGAAGAGGGGGCAGTGATACGTGCCACTGTGGAAGAAGAAGAAAAAGCGCCTGCATCCGTGGAGAAAGATCTTGCTCTCCCGCTCGCACGCTTGGACCACTTAGGGACCGCCACAGTTTTACGTCTCGTCTCCGGAGGTTCTCCTTCGAATTGCTCGTAACAATATCTTTTCTGTCCTTAAATGGACCAACGGGCAAGGCGTCGCGCCGAATGGACAATGGCGCTTCGTTGCCTCCTTGGCAATGCTGTAACAGGCTGTCGCGTCCCTGGCGTTTTTTGCTTACGACAGCGGCACGAATATTTTTTGGGATGGTACATGTGTACAGCTGCGATGTAAAAAAGAGCTGATCTTTCTAAACGCCCATGAGCATGCCACTGACTGGAGTGAAGCCTACGGGCCAACGAGATAATTGTGCCACGGAAACTTGAGCTGTTTCCTGTCTTGTCTTGGGACTGGGCCTATATAGGCCAGTTCAAGGCAATAAACGATGTTGTCAGTCAGCGCCTGTGTTTGTGTCAATATTTCTTTTCCCTGTTGCGACCACGCTGTAGTCGTCAATATGTGTAACCGACAAGCCAGACTTTACATATCAAGTAATTATAATTAATCAACCAAATATTTTACACAGCAAGATCTCATTACGAACTATATAACACAACAAACTTCTGCACATTTAACTTTAAAGAACAGGCGAGAATCCACAGCCGCTCTCCGGCGTGGCTATTTGCCGCTGACAGGTGCGCCGCTTCGCGGACGCTTCTTTGAGGACTGCAGGGCTGCGGCAGCTCAGCGGCCGCTACTGCATATAGCCGGGATTTGCTGCCCTTCGGGCGCTAAAAAACACTGCCGAGCACATTTCGACGGCGCAGTTGTGTTGCAGGATGTCTTTTTGTTATCAAATGGGTAAAATTGATGCGTCAATCTTAACATTTAGTTTCACATTCGTGTTTATTGGGCCAGCGCTTAGCACGCGCTCGTGCTTGCATCGCTGCCGTCTAGGTGCTCCCCCGCACAGAAAACTTCTTGGTCGCCCCCTCCTCCCCCCCCCCCCCCCCAAAAAAAAAGATGTAGGGCTCTCATGTCGTCGGCGTGGTGCGCCAGTTACATCAACAAATTAGTGCTGTAAGCTCAACTCAGCCGCAGGGCTGAGAGAAAACAAATTTTGTCATGGTTTATGCTACCTAGCACAAAAAACATATTTCGCTTAAATTATCAAAGCCTGAGAAAATATTAGCGGAAAAGTCAGCTTTTACGAATTCTCAGGCCAGAAGGGGCGTTACCTTATTCGGAAGCTCTCTGTGCGTGTGACAGCGTAATAGATTATAGATAGATTCAAAGCGTAATAGATTCAAAGGTAATAGATTATAATAAAATTGTGCATATTTTGCAATGATTAGTGGAGATACCAACAGCAGAAAAATACTATGATTAGCCGTTTATCCCACTGATCTCTGTGGCATACGTGCAGAAATAGCAACTAAATTGGCAGCGGTCGTGCTTACATTCCCGTACACGAAATGTCTTTAATGAGAGCAATAGCAAGCTCAGCGCAAGGAGATGCCGATGACGTACTGGTGATCGAAAACACGCGCTTCGCCGGGACAACCTTCACTCTCCAGCTGGCCTATCTGGTTACTACACGATGGAGTGATATCAGTAAATTCACAAAATGCATAAAGTTATCATAGATGGCCGCGCACTTATAGAAAGCAACAAATGACATGCCAGCGCAGTAATCTGCTTGTAAGTACCGGATCCTAGTCCGCACAGTACATGGTCGAGTACTCTCGAGTGTCACGTTAACGGGCGGCTGCGCGTCAGTTAACCGCAGTATTGTGTGGTAGAGGAAAAATGTGAGTATTCATGCTACAGCACACACCCACACTCTTTAGGTGCTGGAGCGCGAAAACGACAGAAGCGAACCCGGGAACATGCGTTCTACGCGTGGCGCCGGCGCGACCCGCAGTCCACCGGGCAGCGGGCGAAGACAGATGGCGACTGGTGTCGAGAGTGAGAGTAGAAGTCCGCACGCAGGCCTGCGCGCGAGGGTAGAGGAATGGGTTCCGTAGAGCTAGACAATAGTGCAGAGAAGCTATGTCGACGCCTGAGGCAGTTCTCACGGTGAAGTGCAATATTTTCGTTTAATTAATTAACTATAATTACACCACATCGGCCAAATTTTTCCCACGGTGAGATCTCATCGGACAGTATCTAACACAACGAAACTATTGCACATTTACCTTCACAAAACGACGTAATCTAGCGGAGAAAGCTTTCCTGTCATGATACTCTGGACATAGCCATCTAATGATTTCGAATTAATAATGTAAGAGTATTGATGTTCAGCTTGTATGTGCTTTTAATTCTTCCTTCTGTTGCCCCCAGTAGTGCTTCGCATAAGGCTCATTCCCCGCTGAACAGATGAGTGTTTGATCTTGAGCCTAGTCTATTTCTGTAATGACATTTTGGTTCTCCATTCAGCTGTCGAATGTATTTGTAAGAACACTTTTGGCTCAACGATCTCCGGCCCCTGTGACAGTCCTTATACTTCGAGCCCTATCAAAAGTAGGCGTGACAAAAAAATTCGCGAAAAGGTGTTTTTTTGTTCCCGCTTCATATTTTTCCTAAAAAATATATATGAATTTTTTTGTGTCGGGCAATATGAAACTACCAGCTTAAAATTTTAATTTTTTTGGAGGTCTTCGTTTGTTTCTATGGAATCATTTTTGCTATTTCCTTAAAAAAGGTCATCGCCTTTAGTGATTATTATAAATTTTTCTTTTTCCATTCTGCCTGACATACATACCGTATTTTAAACATAGCTAAGACATAGATCAAGAGACAAACATTACTAAATTTTTATCTATATTTCGTCCTTTATGTTAGCGCCACATACACCAATATTGCTATTTCTTTGAACAATCTAGGCATCTTTTTTGATTATTGTAATTTTCTATTTTACCGAATTACAAACGTAAATTAAATACAATTTTACAGGCTAAGCGTAATAAAAATTTTCAGACGATTTATCTTGGTTAAGCCAAATACGATATAGTTGAGCTAGGAGAAGTTGTAGCGCTCAGTTTAACTTTCTAAACGAACTTTAAGTTCAACTTGGAAAAATCGGTGAGTATGGGCCTTAGTTCTAGCGCATTAAAACTCAAGGCGATTCTTAAGCGACAATTTTTTTTTGGTTTGGTTTTATGGGGGTCTAACGTCCCAAAGCGACTCAGGCTATGACAGACGCCGTAGTGAAGGGCTCCGGAAATTTCGACCACCTGTGGTTCTTTAACGTGCCCTGACATCGCACAGTACACGGGCCTCTAGAATGTCGCCTCCATCAAAATTCGACCGCCGCGGCCGGGATCAAACCGGCGTCTTTTGGGCCAGCAGCCGAGCGTCGTAACCCCTCTGCCACCACGGCGGCACTCTTAAGCTACGCCTTAAAGGTATGAAGTGATAGCATCTGTAGGTAATGCCCGAATATGCGAAATTGGTCGTTTTATACCTAACATTCATAGATCGTTGGGTGCCCTCTTACCACTCCTGGCGCAGTAGTTCAGCGTTTAAGCGATGTGCCACTGCCCTCTGAAGGCAGGCGCTGCCAGTGGCGGGGCTTGTGGGAACTACGCTGCTTTTCACATGCTACTTCGCGTTACAAATCATTCAGTGAACGGCCACATGCCATGGTGGGCGGTTTGCTCACAATCAGAGGCCCCCAGGTTGCTCGTGCGCCGATCTTTGGAAGATTTATCGCTCACGGAGTACGACGCCGCCGCCGACACAGGCTTTCCGGCGACAGGGGGCACTTAGCGCTATCGTGTTAAACGACGTATTGACAGGTAAGTACCTGGACGTACTCAGCCATAAGTAAATTTGCTTCCCAGGGTAACTGCAGCTATAGATAGACCTAACAGTAGAACCTGCAGAGTGCCTGTGGCAACATGCCTAGTTCCTGTTAGCAGGAAAATGATGCTGCGAAATGGGCTTAATGAATTAACAGCCACGCAGTTCATCGCAAATGTAGGCAAGCCGAGCCAGTGGGTCAGTCTCATGGTCGTGGGCCCAGAGAAAGGCAGTGACTTGCGCATAATAATTTATGGCTTAGCAGTCGACGAAGCTCTCAACTGGAACGGCAGCTTTCTTCTGTAATCATGGATATCTCGATTTATCTAGTAGAAGCAAGTCTTCCGCAAGCTCGATCTCACTAATGTATGCTGGCTTGAGCCTGAATCTAACATGCCTGCAACCTTCCAAACATCATTTCGAGGGTGCAGCGGCTTTGCCTACCGTTTGACTTATCAGGCAGGACTGAAATTGCCCAAAAGCGACTGCAGACTGCATTGGATGGCCTTTAATGAGTGACGTGTGTTGCAGGCGATATTATAGCGTTCGGAGCGGGCTGCCTTAAAGAAGTCGCACAGCATGAACTCGTCAGAAATCTGTACGCACCGTAGCGGTGGCCTAGTGTTCTGAGCACCCGCTTCGCACGTGTGAGGTGCGGGGTTCGATCCCCAGTGCTACCAGATACTTACCGGTGAAACAATGGGTGCAATCCTTCCCCTGGTCTAGTACCCGTCTTATTCAGGATAAAATGCTAGGAAACTGGGTCTTTGACCCTACCTTGAGCAGAAGAAAACTATTTTGCGCCATGGCGCTCCTTGCCCACCGATTCTTTTGAGCCATAAAAATCCATCATCGTCATCAGAAATCTGTACGCACTCAGGGGGAGAGATGTTGCAATCAGGGCATTTGCATCAACAAAGAAAAGTTTGAATTTACGCCGACCGGGTTACCTTCACGGGCCACTAGATAATGTCGCATTGATTGCATGGTTAACGAGCTTTCAAGATCTCTACCTGCTAATCTGAAGATATAGAATCAATCAGAAGTTTCACAGCCAAGAACATGTAATGGGCCTGGAATGCTGAGCAGAACTGCGCATTTAACGGTAAAAAAATTTTCTTGCTTCACCGCATGTTTTGAAGTTATACGATAAAAATAAAGAACTCGGAGTGCAGTGTGACGCCAGTGAGATAGGTCTTAATTGGTACTGGGATGCTGAAAGATAGGTCTCTGCGGCCGTTAAGACAGCAAATTCTTTCCTGAAGAAGGCACCGGAATAAGCGCACGCTCAACACTTCTTTATTCTTGTTTATCACAATACACCATGCTAGCCCAGAAGCGTCTTGCGTTACTAATTATGTATAGGAGGACAGGGACGACACTTTCCATGACCAATAAACTGTTAGAGCCCCGTAATGTAAACAAGGAGCACAAAGACACTAAGAAGACAAGGCGGGTTAAAATGTGCTGCAGAAGAACGACGCGATATATTCCCACACTACGCAAAGAAGACACGGTGCGAGTAAAGACACATGCCCCAAGATTGCCATGGGAAAAAAGTGCAGCACTGGAACTTCGACTTCAAGATCCTACACGAACGATGTCAGTAGAGCGCGCTAAAAAATTACAGGAGGAATTAAGCTCCACCTTAAGTGTATGACGCGATAGCTTTAATGGTTAATGCCCGTATTTGCTGAATTGATCAGTCTTTACTTAACATTCATAGATCGCTGAGGGTACTCATACCACTCAAGGCCAATGGTTAAGCGATGCCCCATAGCCCTGCAACAGTAGATGCTGCCACCAGTGGGGGCTTGTGCAACCCAGATTGCTCTTCCCGAGCAACCTTTTGCTACAAATGATTAATTTTACTCCCTCCTACCACAATGCGCAGTTTGCTCACAATGCATTGGTTAAGTTGGGAGGACGCTACAAGGTTACGTGACGTAGGTGGGTCCACCTTCCTCCTAGGTTGCATATCTGGGAATTTTTCGTGGATTTTGAGCTTGCTTTCAGTAACGACGACGCCGGATTTCCCGAGAAACGAGTTCTTTAGCACCGCTGCGTTAGAAGCATGGAATAACAGGAACTAGCGCAAAAACCAGAGTACATATACAGCAATTGACTTTACCGGTGTTAAACAGTTTCCCACCTCTAAAGAAGGTGCAAGCCAGTAACTGAGGACTACGAGTGCTACTGAACGTACGTTTAAAAATAGAAATTTACCTAAGGCTGTGAAGGAGTGTTGGTTAAGGCATAGCAGCTTTCACTGCAGTCCACTTTCCGAGAAGTGCGAAAGAGAGTACTACAGCGACATCTCAGTTACAACGTGGACGAGTTTTGGTCATAGTATTTTGCGCCTCAAGTTTATGGGGATTTTACACTGTTTCAGTTTCAATTCCTTGAGTCTGCTGCAAAGATCGCCATAAAAAATTAGAAGAGACACTAAAGCGCCGCCTTAAAGGCGTGAAACGACAATCTCAATGTGTGAATGTGCATTTATGAACACTGGTCATTCCCGGCTTCAAATTGATTGGCCGCCGGGAGAGTCCAAACCACAACTTGCTCACTGGTGCAGCGGTTAAGCGATGCACCACAGGTCGGCGTTTGTACGTTCTGTCTCCGGTGGGGCTTGTGCGAGCCTGGGTGCTCTCCCCGAAAAACATCTCGCGACCTATAAATAAATCAGCTACAAGCTTCCACGGTGGTCAGTTTGTTGACAATCCGGTAGGCAGGCTGTGATGACACCAAGAGGCCACGTGACCTGGCCCACCCTGCTTGCTTCCCGCTAAATTTTCGCTCACAGCGGCACCGACACCGTTGACGACTCCTGAATTTGTACAGAATGGAAGCCTTAACATTATAGCGTTAAAATGGCGGCACGTAGATGGTGGTGAGTGCATACTTTTTCGTCTCGTGAGGCCCGAGCTAGGCAGCAATAAAACTGAAACTGTGAGCCGTTATTTGTTTCGCCTCAAGCAGGAAGTGCATTCTTCGTGGTGCGAGGGATGGCGTAGGAAAAAAATCACGAGGATCTCAAAGCATTTGCATAGAATTACACCGAAGACATTGAACCGCTTTCCTTAGAAGTAAGTTATACTCAGGGCCGTTTTCCTTGTAATATTCAAATTGCGCGCACCTCCGATACACGACAGGGAGTCTGTGTGCTGTGATTCGCTGTTAGAAAGACAGTTCCCTAAACTGCCAGGTATATCGCAGCAGCTATTTTCTCAATTAGCTGACACCTCCTGGTCTGTTGTAGCCTAGCATATTGAGCGACTCGAAAGCCTAATACTATTAAAGGTATAACGGACAACCAGGCCTGCACTTACCGGCAAGGAAATAGATTGTAGGCAACCAGTCCACAATATGCATGAGCTGCGGCGCAATCGCTCCTCTTCGTGCGAGACGTGAACTCAAGACGAAGGAGGCGGCGCGAATGCCGCCCTCCCAGGCGGTGCCTTTGCCGCCACGAAGGGGCCAGTTCAAGCCAAAGTTACGGCCTCCGCTGTACGGGTCGCCACCATTGTCAGAGCTAAAAACCAGGACCGTGTCGTCAAGCATGTGGGCCTCTTCGAGCGCTTCGAGCAGCACTCCAACGGATTGGTCCAAGGCATCGACCATCCCTGCCAGAACGAAGAGCAGACGCTTGTTCAACGCAATAATTGTACATGTCCTCAAAGCGTTCGTTTCGAGTCTGTAAGAAACTTGCAATAGTTCATGGTGTCTACGCAACCTTTTTTTGTAGGTGCGTGAAAGAACTAGGGCTTACTAGTGGGCCGCTTAACAGTTTTTGTGATATTGTGTAGTTCAGAGAAGGCTAGTAGAAACACAGGGCTTTCAAAGTAGTTTTCCTTTCATTCCTGAAATAACGAATTTAGCTAAATACAGTTCGGAGTTGACTTGAAAGACGCGGCTTCGGTCCCGGCCGCGGCGGTCGAATTTCGATGCATGCGAAATTCTAAAGGCCCGTGTATTGTGCGATATGAGTGCACATTAAAGAACTCCAGGTGGTCGAAATTTCCGGAACTCCTCCCTATGGCTTGCCTTACAGCTAGAGTCGCTTTGCGACGTTAGACCCCCATAGACCATAAACCGGTCAGTAGTTGGCCACAGTCCTTATTGTGAGCCCTGAAGCATTTTCAGTCATGGCTGCAAGTCTTGCTCGAAACAGGGTAAAGCGAAATTTTTCCGAAGCCAGCGGAGTTCTGAAAAATTATGAAGTGCCAAAATATTCTTTCCTGTCTCTACCCAGGGACGCGAGAGAAGCAGCACAGAGGGTGGTCTTTAAGCAGCTTTACTAAAGAGCATGTAGATTTTTGCGGAATATTAAAAAAAGCTATTTTTGACTGGAGGAATGTATATGGTGCTCAGAGGCCCTTCAGAGCGACTTAGAACGATTAAATCGGTTTCTTTGTGTTTATGTTTTCAACCTATAAGCTTGTTTTCAAAAGTGTGCAGTTTAAAAGAAAAAATTTTCTAGACCCATTCTCACAATTATGAAGACCGTTAACTTTGCTGGACTTCAAACCCAGTGGCTCAGTTTTCACTCACGCATTTAAGTAAAAATATTTTTGAAGAACATGATGGAATGAAAATTTGATTTCCTACTCAAAAGAGTAACTGCCCTCTCTCAAGAAATTTCTCAAGTTTTTATTTTTGAAGTTTTGTGCCAAAACGAAAAGTTTAAAATTAAAGAACTAAAACGCTTTTCCTGTTAAACATCCCTCGTATCCAAGGCTTCCTGTAAGAATTGATATTTTGACGGAAGAGATCTGTTGTAGTTTTGTTTTTTGTATTGAGATAACGCTTTCGGACATTTTTTTTCTATTGCGAGTGCCATTTGCGAAACGTGGCGGCAAGATCGCGCGTTTTAAATTTTTGTTACTTTTAATTTACGCGGAGCTGGAGGTGCCGCGCTAGAACCCGGCCTTGGCGGCCGCGTTTCGATTGAGGCGAAGCGCAAAGAGGGCTGTGTGCTGTGCACGTTAAATATTCCTAAGTGGTCGAAAATATTCTGGACTTCTCCACAACAGCATCTCTGTCCCTCTGTTTTCGTTCATTCCTGCTTTCCTCCCTTCCCTTGTGGCGCGGTTCGCATTTTTAACGAGATCAGAGAGAATTATAGCGCCATTTCCTTTCCTCGAAAACTAATTTTCAGTTTTTATTTTCATCACTTGTTCTTTAAGCAAGCGCAATTTTTTTGGCACCCCATATCTCATTATGGTAATATAAGACATGCCTCCAAGCTTTGTAAGCTGCGTTCTTCTCTGATTTGCATATTTCCCAAAGTTGCACCATTGCCACAACGATCTCCTCGTACCTGCGTAAATGGTTCTGTTCGTGTCGCTGATGTAGGAGAACTTCTTGACGTTTTCTTCAGGTGCCTGGACTAGCTCTGGCTCGTAGACTCCATGGACTGCTTGGTGCGGCAGGTAAAGAAAGAGAGGCTGCAGGCACAATTTATAACCAATTATTGATTCGTTCTTTGAACCGGCACAAAGGGTTCTGTGAAAGATCTCAAGACAATTTCCCCTGATTGAATAATAATTGTTTTTTTGGGGGGGAAAGGAAATGGCGCAGTATCTGTCTCATATATCGATGGGCAACTGAACCGCGCCGTAAGGGAAGGGATGAAGAAGAGAGTGAAAATTGACGGAATAATAAGCGCACAGGACAACACACACAGGAGCAGAGGAAGACACGGACTGGCGCTAACTCACATCTGATTTATTTTCAGCCACAGCAGAAAATATATAAAAGGGGGGAGGGAAACATGCGCAGTACACACAAGATATAAAGAACACAAGGTCACAAGGCAACCAAATGATCACATCAAACCACACGTTCAAGAAACCCGATTTCTGCTTTGTAGAGTTTAACCGATGTATCACTGATACATTTGTCGCCCAATTTCCTGATATGAAAGGCTTCTAGTAACTCGCGCACGGTTTTATCTCGACCTTTACCTAGAATCTTTACAGCGCTAAGTCGTGGTTCACACCCTGTGCAGTTGGCGCAATGAATAGCCATTTCGTTCCACCTCCCTTAATAGCCCTCAAATGATCCCCCGCGCGATCATTAATGCAACGCCCCGTCTGGCCTATGTAAGCCATCCCACATGTCAACGGGATCTGATACACGACTTCGGTGGAGCAGTTTACAAACTGCTTGGCATTCTTTTTTCTGCATCCGCTCGGATTACCATCTCGCGAAATGCGTGAGCACAGCTGGGCGAGCTTCTTCGAAGCAGAAAATACCACTGGCACACCATGTCGGTTCGCCAATTTCTTCATGTGGTGGGCTACCTTGTGTACATACGGTACCACAACAGGATTAACAGATAACTTCTCCCGTGCAATCTCTTTCCCAAACATGACACGCTTGGTTTTTTGTAAAAGGCCTTCCGTCACAGACACAATCACCTCACAGGGGTAGCCAGCAGACATTAGCCAATTTACTTGCTTGTCAAAGCTAGACTGCACAGAGTGTGGGCATGACTTCTTGAGGCAGATCCCAAGCATTGGAAAGCGATAGCTCTCTTCACTGTTTTGGAATGTGCCGACAGGTAGGGTAAAAGTTCCTTCTGTGCCCGCGGTGCGTACTCCCAAGATACGTGCCCATTATTTAAGGCAATGTTAATATCTAAAAACAGCCATGAATTCTGAGAAGGAAGTTCATGCGTAAACACTAAACCCTTCCCAAGTTGGGAAGTATCGGGAGAAGTTCCCTGTTAATCCTGTTGTGGTACCGTATGTACACAAGGCGGCCCACCATATGAAGAAAGTGGCGAACCGACATGATGTGCCTATGGTATTCTATGCTCCGAAGAAGCTCGCCCAGCTGTGCTCACGCATTTCGCGAGATGGTAATCCGAGCGGATGCAGAAAAAAGCATGCCAAGCAGTTTGTAAACTGCTCCACCGAAGTCATGTACGAGATCCCGTTGACATGTGGGATGGCTTACATAGGCCAGGCGGGGCGTTGCATTAGTGATCGCGCGGGGGATCATTTGAGGGCAATTGTGGGAGGTGGAACGAATTTGGCGATTCATTGCGCCAACTGCACAGGGTGTGACCCACGACTGAGCGCTATAAAGATTCTAGGTAAAGGTCGAGATAAAACCGCGCGCGAGTTACTAGAAGCCTTTCATAACAGGAAATTGGGCGACAAATGTGTCGGTGTTATGTCGGTTAAACTCTACAAAGCAGAAATCGGGTTTCTTGAACGTGTGGTTTGATGTGATCATTTGGTTGCCTTATCACCTTATCACCTTGTGTTCTTTTTATCTTGTGTGTACTGCGCATGTTCCCCCCCCCCCCCTTTTATATATTTTCTGCTGTGGCTGAAAATAAATCAGATGTGAATTAGCGCCAGTCCGTGTCTTCCTCTGCTCCTGTGTGTGTGGTCCTGTGCGCTTATTATTCCGTCAATCTGCAATGCACCATCTAGCCCGTCAGCAGGTGTTAAAAGAGAGTGAAAGGAGACCGGAAGAAAGAGGTGCCGTAGTGGAGGGCTCCGGAATAATCTCGACCACCTGGGCATCTTTAACGTGCACTGACATCGCACAGCACACGGGCGCCTTAGCGTTTTTCCGATTATGGTGCTCAGCAAAATATACTGTGTGCCTCGTTGAGGTTACAGTAATATTTGTTCGGCTACAAATGTCTCAATTTTTCACAAGACAATTGCATATACAAAGAGAGGTGCAGTTACTTTGGATGGTGGGTGTACAAAACAGAGAGAAATAAACTTCATAATGTAAATAACAAAAAAGACACCGTGATTATAGTGTGGAAGTAAAAACGATATGCTTTTGCCTCAGAGATCTGCGCGTAAACAGTCTTACGCCGTCAAAGGTTTTAAGAAGGTTGCTGAGGGTGACACCGATTTTTCATTTTTTCTTCATTTTCTGAAGTAACCGCTTTATAACTTTAGCATTGGTAACTTTTCGAGTGACCAGAAATTAAATTTCTTCTCAGTTCCCTCTAGCACGCCAAACACGTTTGAATAAAAGTGAAGTGTTCAATGATCCTGGAGATGAAGACCTAAGGTAAGTTAATGAAACAGCCACGTACAAAGAGAGCATAAAGTCAGACTGTGTGATGCGATGCAGTGACTCATTCATCATGTAAGCCATGGTGGGGGTTGATTCCAGCGACAACAAAACAGCCTGGTTGCAAGATATTGCTGATATCTTAGCTAACCTAATCAGAGACCTTTAAGATTTCAGGAAGTTGCGCGTTACACGAGACTAGATAGCTCTTAACTGGTCGCAGGCTTGGTTGCTTTTTCCCTGTAAATAGGTTTATGAACTGCTGCCCAAAGGAGCATGAATAAAATGCTTCAAAACGTATTACCAAGCCTAGACACAATCACACGCCCCCTTATTTCCATTGCCTGATGAACACGTCGTTTATGAGTGGCACTCAATTGTGTGATAAGCGTAGCACTTCAAGAAGATATATATGTAGTGTGTCGTCTAAGATTTTTGTGCCTTCGTTTACATGTTCTCCATAGCCATGCGACGGTGTTCGGAAGCCACGCTGCGTAGACACGGCTGGAAGGCGAGCAGAAACAGAGCGTTCAAGGTGGGAACAGATGGAATCTCGTGCTTCGGGTTTTTTAGTATTTTTCGATTTCGTCGCGCTAGGGAGTGTGGAAGGAAGAGCAAGGTACACAGTAAGCCCGGTGTCACTAGGGCCAAGTATCGGGGAAGCACAACGTTCTTGAAGAACAAAGGAAGAAGTTCATGTTTACAACGTGGAGTATTTTCAGCATATGTTTACAAACACGATGGCGTTTTTTGTCGCGACGCATAGTCTGCTCTTGTAGCAACATGTATCTTACCCATGGAGCAGCTTGCGATGCGACAAAAATAACGTTCTTTCCTTACAGCATGGCAAGGTGTGCTTTTCTTAGGAAACAGGGTCGTTCTTCGAGAGCCTATAATTTGAAAACTATTCTGTAAGGCTAAATGACGCGGCCGCATTCGCAGCTGTGGGGAAAATCAAAGCAGATTGCAATCGTTACATAGAACCGTCGTCAGCGGAATCAATCATTATTTCTTAAAAAGCTTGCCTTTACTGAAGCAAGAAAGTACTTATAGTATGCTTTGTAGTGCTGCAAATTTTCTCAAAATTTAGGGGGGCACATTGTTGACCTAAGTGAGGTAAGGCGAAAGCCTTTAGCGCGGTGTTGCTACTTGTGTCACTGATGTGTGGTTAAGATGTTAAACTAGTGCACAATTGTTACTACATATGCGTTGCGCTAGGAGGGAGGTTGCGCGGCACCTGACTCGGTCGACAGCTGCGAGTCATCTGGCGCGGGCGCGGCGCACGCACCGGTGGCGCCCCCTCGCGCATCACTAAACTATCAATGGCGCATCTTTGCCTCCGACATCACGAGCGTGGACGGGTGATCTCGGAAGGCATGGGCGCAAGAGCGTAGCGGACGGACGGACGGACAGGCGCTAGCAGGAGCCATTAAATGATTTCGCCTTAAAATATGCGCGATCGTTATGAAACTTACTGGTTGATGGGGAATCGTACGGGTTGCCGATTCATACCGATCAATTCTGCCCGAGTTGGTACGCGCTAAGGCATTCCGGACGCAAAATTGTTTGGAAGTTCGTGCTCACCTTTGTTTTATCTCTCTTACCAATGATGAACTTGGCCCTCTCCGTTAGCATAGTCGTTGCGTACGTGCTGCCGTCGGGCCGAAATGCGTCCGTGTTGTTCCAAAAGTCAAGGCCTGCTCTTCCATCCTAGTGCGGCAAGAGTACCGCCAAAATTATAACCCAGAAATTACGGGGCGGCGGTAAATCACCATTATGCAATGAGCTTGTGTGAGCATAGGATGTCCTAACTTTTAATTTCTTTTGTTGTTTTAATTTCTTTTGTTTCTCTCGCTAGTATATCTTAACGCGGTAGCGTTAAGAGTCCCATTAAACGAACAACTCGGCGTCAGTGTCAACGTCTTGGGAGGCGTCAGCGGAAAGTTACTCGGAAAGGAACGTAAGTTGGCCAACTAGGACACGTGGCCTTGGGATGTCATCCGGACCTGTCCACCGAATTGTGAGGAGCCTATCCACCGTGACAGGTGGAAGTTAAAATAATGACTGGTCGCGAGAGGTCGCTCGTGAAGAGAAGCCTGGGTCTCACCACCCCGTTGGTAGCGTTGTTTGAGACAGCCACCTGCCGGCAGAGTGACGCATCGCTTATCCACTGTACCGCTGAACCAAAACTGGTGTGAGGATCACCAGCTATCTATGAGTGTAAGTAGACAACGTCAAATTGGGCATATGAAGGCATTAACCAATTGACGTCAGTGCATCGTACTCTTCAGGCAAACCTAAAGTGTCCCCTCAAGTGTTTTGTTATCTATTTTACATGCATTTCATTACTCTGATATGCTGAGCAGACTGCGGAGCAACTTTGCAGTGATCTTTACTGAGTGATTCGCAGTTCTTTTTGTTTGTGCTCAATAAAGCTTAGTCATTTTCCTTTTTCCTGAGCCATTCATAATCATTTTAATCTTTAGTGAATCATTCATGGCCATTATAAATGATTGTAAATTTTAATCGTTTTTTTTTCGGGACTGCTCCCGAGCGAGCCATGTGGCCTTTTCTTCCTCTTCCATGCAAGTGCTGAGGGAACAATTTCATCTCTTCCCCTTGCAACCTGCCAACCGCGGCGGGTGGCAGGAGTTCTTCGGTTCACCTACCATGGCAGACTGCTCATGTCGCCAGTACAGTGGAGGTATTGGCAGGTGCCCATTGTACACAATACTACGCCGCCGCCCCATACCGGATTATATTTTACCCGATAGCTTTAAAGGCCCCGTTTTGCAGAAAATTTGGTAGCGTCGTTATCGGCGCCGGCATTGTGTGCGAAAATACACGACCATGATTGTGACAGGTGGTGCCCTTAGAGCCACTTAGGAAGCAGGTGGGCCACCCTGGTCACGCGACTGTGTTGCGCCATCACGACCTGCCCACCGGATGATTAGTGAATTCACCCCCTTGGAAAATGGCAGTTAAATTAATTATTGGTCGCTCGGGAAGACCAAACCTGGATCGTACAAGGCCCACCGCTGGGACCACCTGCTATCGCGGGGCAGCGGCGCATCGCTAAAGTTTTCCACCACTGCGCCAGGACGGGTATGAGGACTCCCAAGGATCTAAGAGTGTATAGAATGACCTTCTGAATAACAGGATTTGCCCATTACGCTGTCGCGTCATACCTTTAATGCGAAGCTTAAGTGTACCCGCCAGGTTTTCTTCACGGTAGGGGTTCTAATGCTACCGCATTATAAATTACGCAGCCCAGCTACGTGATGGCAAGCGCTTCCCTACATACAACGGATCTACGCTTGAATTTTCAGAGCGTAGGGCGCGTTAGCGGCGCTCCTAGAAAATCCACCAAATCTGGGGGCATCGAGTTGACGTAGCAAGACTTGGTAAAAAAAAAAAACAGCCTTCCCGAGGAGAGCACGTTAGAGATCGGCTTGACTGCTAGGAGCCTGCCTATGTTGATGCAAACGCCAGGTAGAGCCAAAGTAATACAAGTGTTTAACACATTTTCTGAGCTGATGTGTGAATTCTTTTTTTTTTACTTACCCTTCCTTTAGAAGAAACTGGTTGCCATCACGGGTTTTTACTTTGGGTGATACACTTAAACTGATATTCATGACTGGATTGGTCTGGCTTTATACGGGTTAATGTCCCAAATCGACTGAGGCTATCAGGAACGGCGCACTGGAACTGGAGGAAGGGCTCCGGTTAATGTATACCTCCTCGGATCCGTTAATGTCACTGAGCCCGCCCAGAACATAGCTATATAGCATTTCGCCTCCAACGAAATGCAACCATGGAGGCCGGTATCAAACACGCGTCTTTCGGGTTAGCAGCTGATCATCACAACCACTGAGCCACCGCGGCGGCATTCATGATATACGAGAATCTTATATATATATATATATATATATATATATATATATATATATATATATATATATATATATATATATATATATATATAATATTTATTCCCCGTGAGTGGTCCGGATCTGCAGTCACAATGTGACATAAGAAGTATTCTCTTAGCAGTTACAACGCTTCGCTCTCTGTCATAAAATCCTGTTCAGTTCCTTGACGTTTAGATGTTCGCTGCGGTAGAGCAGTGCACATGGCGCATGCATCCTTTTATTTTTGCCCTCGTCACATTTGCCGCAAGGTTGATAATATTCTCGATAATAATTTTTCTCTAAGCTTCTGGCCCGCCACCCATTTTCCTTTTCCAACACCGTGAAGAGTGCGGAACGCTTTTTTTTTGTACGTACGAATTCCTCTATCTCGTAGTAATAGTCCGTTGGTCCGGTGTAAAAGCCAAAGAAGCTCTCGAATCCCCGGTACGTGGGTGTGAGGTTCAGGCTTGAGTATCCTAAGTGCCACTGCCAAAAGAGGAGAGGTTAGAGAAATAAATTGGTTTAGACTCAGTGCAGCTTACGGTGAAGCCACGTCATCGATAACCGTGCACTCAAACCTTCTCGCCGAGGTCTTTTCCAAAGCCCCGCCATGCAGGAGCAACCAGCTAACCCAAGTGGGGATAATGCCCCACTCTCTCTAGTTGCCTGAGCGTGACACACGGGATGAAATAATGCTTTAGGAAGCCATGTATGGACGCTTTTTCAAAGTTTTCGTCCTCTAGATAGGCACCAGACAACATGCAGAAAACACCGCATTCTTCGTATATGACAACAGGATAAGGATCATGCTCTGTGTTGATTTTTTTTCTTCATGAGAGGAACGTTTCTTTTTTTAGCTCAGAGGTTAGAGGACGAAATCAAGTGCGAAGGTGAAATCAAGATAAATGGTTCGAGACACACGCAAACAAAAACTCTTGCTGAGCTCTTCTACACTTTCCTGCCAATAGTGCAGGATTGTAAGTGTATTGAGATAACAGGTGTCGTAGTTTGAACTAGAAAGTTCTGAACGGGAAGTACGCCAGGAGTGATACGTCACTTAAATGCTTGCCCGTATACGATTAACTACTTCATAATTTTCGTGATTTTTTTCCCAGGTTTCGTAACAACAACTTTAGGTCACTTAAACGCGGAAGCATCAATCAGTTCTTATCGAAGTTGAGACAACTGAGGACACAGTTCAGCACCCTCTGATAGTCAGCTAGTCGGCAATGCCCGCTTGCAACGCGTCGGGCTTTTTAACAGCTTCGTCAGAGCATTTATGGGACCGCTATTTATATAGTGACACGCGTGTCCAAGGAGGCCTAAATAAGAATTAAGTCGATTGGATATTTAAACAAGCTGATGAATTCCTTGTAGTATTGCCCGTGCAGGCACTTTTAATCCTGGAGATATTGCCTAGAACGCCACGGAAGATTTTAGCCCAAACTTTTCTGAACTAGCTTCTAAATGTGAAAGACGAAATAACTAGTAGTTTTATGAATTAATGCATTTCTTAACTGCATTCAATGGTTTTTAGATGCCAACCCTCGGAAACAAATACAGCTTTCTAAGCATTAAACACGATCGTGAATATCAAGCTGAAAAAGTCCTAATGTTAACACGGAGAAGTGTCAGTGGTGAGCAGTTGCAACCAATATCCGGCAAGCATTCGTGTTAACGTTGCCCAGCTCCACAGGAATGGATTTTTTCTTGGCCCTAATATTGTGAGGATGCGACTCTGTACTGCAAAATAAAAAAAATGTGCTCAGAACAGAGAAAACATGAAGCTTCATCTAATCTCATGCATATAAATGATGTTACAAGGTGTTAGCACGAACACATCAGCATATATACTATTATAGCCACTTCTGTTATTTTTCGTTAGCATGCAGGAATGAATTGAAAAAAAAAGCGGAGAAAAGCGTGCAGCTACATAAGAACACATACACAAACATGATTAATGTCGATTTCGGATCATTTACTAAAAGTTACTCACCTCTCGAGATGAATATATTTGTAAAATAGCATGAAGTGTTCATATAGCGCCCGACAGGAAAAACCAAAAGTAAAAAAAGTAGTTAGGCTCCATACTAGCAGACCATAGAAAATGTGATAGGTGCTCTTTGCAACTGAAAACAATAAGCTCTTTTGAAATGCCGGCTAAAACAGCGGATATATCAAAGGCTTCTTATACCGTCCAAACAGTATGAGCCTCGCGCATGCATTGCTTCCTTGTACATCAGTAAGTAGGTTCGGTACCCCTGGCTTGCTCTACAGACCTGGTTTCTTCACTGTTAAGCTTTTCTGCGCATCATTAGGCAAACGTGGCTCCCATTGGATCCTTACTGTGTGCGTGCGCCTAGCATCGTCGTCTTGTTAGTTCTGAAGATACATTAGATCCAGGTATTTAACACGCAGTCGTATGATTAATTATTCATTTTTGATCACTGGATGTTCCACAGACTTGTACTGGAGATGTTGCTGTATGCATTCTACTACAGGCCTCCAGCTAGCCCACTTGTCTTTGTTAACCATTTACTAGCGCTGATTCCTCTCCGGATTCAACGACAACAGGCTGGGAGAAAATTGCTTGTGCACCCACAACGGAAGACTAAAAAACGTAACTGCTTAGGAAAACCCAGTTTACTAAGTAACACCTTAAGAGAAAATCTGTGCAGCAGCTTACCTTTCCAACCATGTGAGCTTCGTAGCCAAGATCCTTGAGATATTGAGGAAGTAATTTGAAGTGAAGAGGCAAACCTCCAAGCATCGCTGGTGCTAATGGAGTATACACCCCTGTAATTAGAATGAAGAAAGGAATTCATGAACAGTCTTATGATCGGCCGCTTTCTGCTGACTCTGATATCGCTTCACAAATCTGTTGATGGTTCATTTTGTCTGAAGCATTTTGTCACAAAAGCAGCACTGGAAGGAAGAAAACAAAAAACAGTGTTCGTTTACATGACACTCTAATTCAGTGTGCATTCTGAAGTGTGTACTCGAATCTCTACCTACCTTACCACCAATGTGTTTTTTTGTCGCATCGTCATCGCACTCAGAATAAAACTCATTCTGCACCTCACTATATTATAGCTGCTAATCGGGCTAGTCTACAAGCAGTATGTATCTGGAGAGTGCTTGGGGCGAAGTAGCTTTAGCAGTTCTTAGGAGCCGTTCATACATATATTAGGCTGTTTGGGGCAACCTCAAAAGATTGAAAAATAATAAGCCCCGGCCTGACCACTGATGTATAAAAGGGTTAATCCAATTTGAAGATAAAAGAAAAGGCCTGAGAGCAATAGTAATTTTACCACCCGTAGGTGGGCAAAATGTAAAAAAAATTAGGGGTGGGGGAAGAGCTACATTGCGACCCACAGCCGGGGGAGTGGGCCCGGGGAGGCTACCTTGATCTCCCCTGGGACTTAGCTGACAGGATGGATCAAATGGATAGGTTGTCTGGAAAGGGGTTATGGGCATAGGGATGGGAATGGAGACAGCGAGCTTTTTGCTCGGATCCTTCGAATGTCTCGACACCATTGCTGGCCTGCCTGGCTAGTATAGGGAGGGCATCAAGATTGCCCAGTGGTGCAGCCCCGCTCACAGGATACCCTGCCACCCGGGCTCCGACCACCGGACTCCGACCGGCTGCGACCACCGGAAACAGGAGAACCTAACGCGGGGTCAGCTACCTCGGGCACCTCCACGACTTTCAGGGTTTCTTTCCAACCTGCCAGCTACTAAGCGTCGAGTGCTTTTCGCGGTTTTTCAGAAACCGGAAGTACGTGGGGTGTGATCCAGCCAGTAGAGGCTTAAATCATCAGCCTATCGGCCCTCCGACCCAGGGCACCATGACCTAACACATCTGGGGGACCCACCTGTGCTGCAAACCAACCAACTATGAACTTAATTTTCTCCCTAGCCTGCTCCGCTCCTACCAAGGAGGGAGTATTCAAGGCTGGGCTGACGGGGCCACAAAGAACTTGGCTTAGAGTGAGATGACCCGGGGCAACTCCGCCGGTACTCCACAACATCGACGGTTTTTGCACTGATCGTACTGCGCCCCCTATCTCGGCGTCCCGCAGTGATCCCGATGGACCCGCGCTCAGCCGTGAGGCTGCTTCCCCGTGGCATCGCTTCCGAGAAGCCTGTCTGTGGTGAACCCCCGCGTGGAATAGATTTTCCTGTAACCAGAAAGCGGCGCGTCGGTCGCCAGACGTGCACGCCCCTGTGTGTGGAGGGAAGTTGCATGTAGTTAAAAAACTTTTGAACATTGTACATGTCTTCCGTGCCGGATTTCGTGGGTGCAGCTTGGGTTTTTCTCCAAGCCTGCCTCCGCTCAGGCATCGGACCGCACGAATGCGACTGGCCCTCACAGTCGCTTGGGAGTCGCTGCCACTCCCAAGAGGTTTCGCATCCCCAGAGGATGGGCCCCGGCCAACCCATCTCCACCTCAAGCGTTGCACCGGAACAAAGCTTTGTAGCTGCAACTACAGGGGCACGTATCCGGTGGCGGGGGGCGGGGGAGGGGGGGTGTGACTAGCAGTTGCACAGTCGGATTTCCCCCAAGCCCTTCATACATATATTAGGTTGGGAGAGCCTAAAAAGATAGAAAAATAATAAGCCCGTTAATCCAATCCAAGCTTTATCCAAGCTTAATCCATTGTATACTGTGAGTACATTTAGCGCCTAATAATACTTTCGCGTAAAAGACATATTTATAGGTGGATGCTCGAAATTGTATCTATGCCTTGCGCCAGCGTAAGGATATTGCTAAATAAAATGCCACTGCAGAGCACTAAGCCTCAAAGCGAGATTGGGTGGTCAATATTCACCTGCCCCGCAATTGTGCAAGCACATTGGGTACCAAAATATTTTATGCCCCCTCATCAGTGCGTTCCCTGCCATATGCGGTCTTCATGAGTGCCTCTATGCAGACGAACACGGGTGCGCGTCTGGTATCCTTTGAGACCCTCATGCCTTGATGTGACGTACACCATTCGTGCTTTTTAACCAAGGACCTTTTCTAATGACCCTTTCGCTGATGATTGTGTTATAGCGATGCGGCTATACCTCAGACTTCTTTGATACTTGTATTTTTATATTTGCCGTTAGTCATAATTATGCCTAATAGAAAACAAATCGTTTAAGATGGATGTAAGAAAACGGAAATATCTGAAAGTAACAAGAATCTGCGACACTGGTAATTCGCAATCATATGGTTGTTAAGCTTCTCCAAAAGTCCGTTTCAGAGCATATATATTTTGGAGTATACACATTACCAGACAGTTCTTATTGAAACAGCGGATTAAACAAACAGTCAGCAATTCAAACCGGACGCTTGTTTTTTTTTTCAACCAAGCAATTCCCTTGTTCCGGTTGATTTGAAAAACCAGTCTACAAATCACTCATGTGATCAATGAGGAAAGATGATCCCAATTAGAAGACCCTGACAGCAGTATTGTTATTTTTGACGCTAAAGATGCCACGCGGAATAAGACGTGATGCCATTAACGAACGTTATGAAATGTTACGAAAAAGCATGAAGCCTGGTTATGTATAGAAGTCGCATAAACTTCGGGCGTAAGTATTTTTCGTCGACCACAAATTGAAATTCGAGTCAGTATTTGAAGGCAAGCACGCCTATTGGAGAAGACGAGCGTGCATCAAATAAGTTCCTGGGCATTGCCGCAGTAGCTGATAGACATCGGTGTCGCAAGCGGGTGTTTCGCAGTGAGGGCATTTTTCCGGCGCAGGAATCTTCTCACTTCGCACTGGTTGCGAGCTGCAGGCGAAAGGGCCACTCCGACCCGCAAGCCGCCTCGGAGAGGCCTGCGGCACCCGCGATAGATTGGTGGGAAGGGGGTAAGTTCACGGGGGCATAAGAACCCGTGTACTCTGCCTGAGGCAGGCTGAAGGTGTTAAATGTGTCAGAAGTGGATCTGGTGGCAAACAGACAGGGGAGTTTGTGGGACGTCTTTTAAATGAGATAGCAGGTCAGCTGCAATGTAATGAACATCTGTGCGAGCTTGCACCCTGTGGTTGAGTATAGGCACCGTGTAAAACATACAAGCAGCATTTACGGCCTGGGAAACCCGACGGGTACCATGGGCTTTTTTTAAATGTTTGAGAGGTTCCTGTGAATGAGTAAATAGGTGCAACTGGTTATAAGGAGGGTGGGTAGGTAAAGCTCATATGGGATTTCAAAGCACTTGCAGTTCGAAGGCTAGAGGAGATAAGATGTCAGGACATTAAGACTTTCATAAATGCTGGTCGGCTTGTTATATCTACCTATTCTAGTGACTATAATGCCACACTAAGAAAAAAGCCTCAGCACCTTCCAGATGATTCATGCAAAGTTGTATCTCTAGGCTTTTTACTTCCGAAAAATGCATTTATTTAATAAGCCACTTAACGAGATCCTCTTCTCTGCTGCAAATTACGTTTCACATTGCATAGCTGATGGGTTTAAAATAAGCATAGGAAGTTGGACTAACCAAAATTCTCACTCTTCTTTCAAAGATGAGCTGAGAGCAGAACCACCAACCTGCCTGCATTGCCTTCGTCACAGAACTTGAAGCGATGAAGTCAGCACGTTAAGAACAGTTATGTATAGACCTTTGCTTCTTTTGTGTATACTAAATCACTCCTATCTATTTGCCTGTGCAGCGCTGATAGTGGACAAATAAATTTACCTTGAGGCTTCCCGCCCCTGGTATAGCTTCTACGAACACCACGCATGTTTGCGTCTTTTGTTTCAGATTACTGGGATAATCTACGTAGCTGTTTCGTTCTGCCGTCTTTCTAGGTGTTCAGTCCAGTGTTAAGCCAAATTAAAAAATGAATTTAAACCAAAAACCTAAACAAGCAACCGACCAAATCACCAACCAGCCATATAAAGAACCTACGAAGCAACCGACTGACTGATACACTGAACATTCACTGGCCAATCGACCGATCAAAAGATCGGCCAAAAGATGGAACAACCAACCGAGAAGCCTGCCAGCGGTCCAGGAGTCAGCAAGCCAGCTAGCCAACCTAGCATCCACCCAACTAGGCTATCAACCAGCCAATAAGCAACCGACCAACAAGCTAAGGTGCCAACCAAGCAATCAACCACACAGCCACCCAGCTTGCCAGCCACCCAGCTAAGGCGCCAACCATGAAGCCAGTCAGTGAGGGAATCAAACGAGCTGCCAAGCAACGAAGCAACCAAGCAAGAACTATAAATAACTGCGCAAAAAAAGGACTGTGTCAAGAGAGAAGCACATGGGGCGAGCGCAGAATTACAGCTAGTTTATTGCACCCTCCCGTCTGGTCTTGTCACGTCCTTTTTTGCTCAGTTATTTATAGTTCTTACATGTCGTACCAAAAAGTCTCGCGGTGTGTGCGAACAACTTGTTTTTTTATGGGGCGAATACGAGCGAAATAGCTGCAGAAGCAGTCTACGGGCACCACGTTACTGAAGCTTTTGGAGCGAGAGATTATGATTGACAGTCAAATGCCTATGAGAAATCCACAAACGCACCAACGACTAATATTTTAAGTTATTCGTAACCTTTTATTCTATCCACAGAATTTTATCGACGTGCGGTCGTCCTAATAAAGACAAACTGCGCCATGAAGGTCTCCGTGCGTAAGCAGTCCCATGAAATTTTCAGCAGATCTGACCAAAGGAATACTCTACTCTACTTTCCATTTGCTTTAGGAAAGGAGCTGACGTCGCTACAGAAGCAGTAGTCAAGATGCCAAAGATGGCCATCTCTTGAATCTGCGGATTTTAGATCCAGGTTGTATAAATATCCATGGCGACGATTACGACATACATACTATTCTAAGTACCGGTAATGCGGAAATTACAAGTTTTTGTTGAACCAGAGTCAGGCGTCGCGCATGCAAAGACAAACAGTTGGTTTTTGATGCAATGGCTTCAAAAATTCTGTTCAACAGAGAACCCGGCCCCGCTGAGGTGTTGAGAAAATTGAGGTTGGTCTTAATGGTCGGGGCGTCACAACCACGTGACCTTGCGCGGGTCATTCGCCTTTTGTAGCGAAAGCTGCATTGGCCAAAAAGTCGCAGTTTAGCCGTGCTCGCATTCCCACCGTGCTTGCATTCCCACCGTGGTCGCACCGCACCACATGACAAACCACATGACTGGTCACGTGACCAGCCGCGTGACGAGCCACGTGACAGCCAGACTAATCTAGACTTGCAATCAAGATTAACCAAGGCTAAGCTATGCCTTAGCTTTCGCTACGTATATCCTGGCATGGCTGAGCTAAGCCACTGCCAAATTTTTTTCATAACACGTTGCGCCGTATGGAGACAGGCACAAATTCATCTGCTACCGGTTGAAATGAAACACAGTGGGAGACGCAGGCGCTATCAGGTTACGCGCGGTGCGAACTGTGCCGGCGTAGTGGCACGTGCTGGCTTGACAGCTACCGCCATCTATCGTACGCACCTGCCGCTAACATGAACTTCTCGTGTGCAGTAGGAGATAGATGTTTGTTCATAATCAGTGCAGCAGTGAGAAGAGATGGGAGAATGCGCAGAGCGGCGGTGTTGTAAAGAGAGATTCAAACTTCTCCCAACGATCACACAGAACAATAATGACGACGTCACGATACAATTTCTCATTGTTCTACAAGGTCGAGACCTCATTGCTATTTATCGCGTAGTGCCTCTGAAGAAAAAAAGCAATGGCGCTGAAAACAAACATGGTCAAACCGCAACTCGAACTACTACGTCATAGCAAGGTCGTGAGCAGGGCGCGCCACCGCTCGACCGCTGGTGAAAGCTATTTTGTCTTGGTTCAATGGAGGTGTTGCATGTATTGTGAAAAAGAAAGAGAGAAAGAAAAATTAAGAAGTAAAACAAACAGCAATGCCCGCGTCTGCGAAGTGGTATGCAAATAGGACCCTAGGCCACTGAAGGGACTCATTAATGCTATTTCGTCACACCTGTAAGGCTGGGCTTAAGAGCCCCTAAACTTTTCTTTACGTGACGCCAAGAAGCATGCGTATGCGCCATTATGATTAGCTTCTTGCCTTCGTCTGGACGCTGTAGATTCTAGAGTAAGGGACTGAGCATAGACAGTTATGTGCTTTTCTTCTCGGTTCCTTTTAAAGGGTTAGAGTCTTGTTTAATGTGTTTCCTCGGGATTGGCATGTGCACACTACGGGAGATTGAGGCTGGCGGCGTTTAAGTTTTCGATCGCATTTACGATAAGGGTGCCAAGCTTGGGTTGATCACGCTGATTGTCTACAAGGCCACTTGACATTTGCCGGAAATCGCTTCAACACATTATCAGCGGTTTTCTGTTTTTGAAGATGCGATAATAGCGCGAGCACCTTTCACGTTGAGAGCAACGTTTTTATATTTGCTGGTTTTTGTCTGTTTACGTGAAGCACCGCCGCGTTTCCAGCGAAGGGCGACTGTTTTTGGATGCCATAGCTAAGGTATGCGAACCAGACACGACTGTTGGTTGTTGGTTTATTTGGGGACCTACGCCGCACGCTGAGTCAGGGCAACGCACGAAGAGATCATAGGCACCATTCATGAAGAGCTACCTCTGTAACACATATATGACATGCAACACAAGATGCGGAGCACCGGTTTAAGGCACAACAGGCCAGAGATGACGGCCATCCTAGTGGCGCCACCTGTTGCACGTTAAGCAAACGTTTCTTTGTCAATGACCCAGAAGAAAATATTTTAGTACCTCACAATTCCTGTCCAAGATATTTGTCTCCAGCTTTTGTAGAGCGAGCGTCCACTAAGCATAACTTTCGGGCGACCTCAACATTCTTACATTGTTGAATAAAAAAGAAATATTAGTCAATCGAAGCTTCGTTTACTGTCTTAGGTTTGGCGAGATCCGGGAAGCATGTGTCAAAGAGCTGAAATACAACCACGCATTCCGAGTGCGTCGAACTTCTTAGCTGCAAAGCGGAATGACAGGCAGAAATAAGGGTGAGTGACTCGAAATGAATTTCACGAATGGCAACAACGCATTCGTTATGGGGCGCAGTTTGCTGTAGCGTTTTAATTCGAAATGTTCTTTATGAAAGTTTTCCGTGCGGTGAATAGGAAAAACAGAGGTCCGCTTTTAGAACAAAACTGAAGGTGTGCAGGGAAAGAGACAGGACTTTTTCATACCAGGCCAATTAGGTGCACAAAATATACTCAGCGTCCTAAAGGATTCAGACCGGCAATTAACAGGTTCACTGAAGCAGAAACTTTATGAACACTAATACCTGTGCGTTGTGGCCCGCTGGTGGGCCACCCTTAAATTTTGTTCGGTACGGCGTTACCGACCAGTTGGTCACAGGTGAAGTCAACTTCTTCGAAGCGCAAAGAGACGGCAATATGGACCTGGCATGTGGGCTTTTCACAAGGTCCTTGAAAGTTCATAGCTGTCCCACAGCTTCACGTAGCGACCCAGTATTCGTGCCGCACAGCAGGAGCACAGGACCTACCTAACCCACCGGTGAGCCTCAATGCAGTGAACGTGTATGAGCGGTCCGCATAGAGCTAAGTGCTCCAGAAATGTGGAGATGGGTATGGATAGGAGTGAAATGTCAGAAAAACGATTAGCTATGTGTAGAACAGTGCTCGCGAAAAACCAGAATAAAGAGATGTAGGTTGCTTTTGCACTTACAAGCACGGATATCGTGCTGTTACAATTGCAAAGTGCAATAATGAAGCTCAACTGCGGCAGGTCTTTGTTTTTCTCGGAAATGAGTTTTCGTCTAATTGACTGGGTATACATAATGAGCACAATCACGCTTTAATCCTCGCATGCTTTGTCAAAAAGAAATAGCTGAGCAGCTTAGGGAAACAAGTAGGGATGCACTTAGCTTGTTTTGAAATAGAGCACTTCGGTCGGTTTACCTACGCCTGAGTTATTCTTGTGCTACAGAGCAGATGTCATGGGAATGCAGCATATAATGACGAGATGCTGGATAGATGAAAAATATGCGTAAGAAAAGAAGCGATGCCCTGCACAATGCTGACGGTTTTGCCGAAAAAGGAATTAGATTATTCCTCTATGTTGGAAGACAGCCCTTTTATATTCCTCTATGCTACCATGAGCGCAGTGATATAAATAAAGGAAGATTTGAGGCATTTTCTCGTGAAGGCCAATTTTTTGCACTACTCGGGTAATATTCTTCCTTTACAGTCCATTAATTGCGGCCGAGTTTCCATGAAGGCGAAATGGAAAAGATGCGACTCTGGCGCACTTTGAAGAAGCTTTAAAAGGGATCAGTTTTAGGGCGAGGTCAGTGTGCTAAGCGATGTCAGTGCACCCCAGGCGATGGAAATTTCCGGAGCCCTTCAGTACGGCGTCCCTCATAGCCCACGTCGCTTTGGGGCGTTATACCCCATAAACCATACCAAACCAGTTTTGGGTTGATTTAGGTAAGACAGTCAAAAGAAGAAAAAAAAGGCAAAATACACAGGATAGATGCGGGCGGTCGATTACGACAGCAGGTGCATTCCTCTGGTAGGGTCTGTGGGGCAGATCTACCAGTCGACTACAGCAGCTGGTGGGGTTTTTACCCAATGATCAAGCACTCTGAGGCCGTAAAAACGAAAAATTAACAAACTCAAAATGAAATTGCAGAGGATGCGGCTATCTAACGCTCGTAGCCAGTGGAATATGGTAGTTCGTCGTTTGTTACCATCACCCAAAAAGATATTTCTACTTTCCACGCGACATTTAGGTTGCTATTTTCCTTCCATGTCTCCAATATTCAAAATGCCTTGTTTATTCTGTGTCTTTTCATGTGACAGCGTCAGAGCGAACGCTTGAAAAAAATGCCACGCGCGTCGTCAGACCAATTGAGGATTTGTCAAGAGGGTTATGACGTCACACGATGCGCTGCGGAAAGAAAATTAGTAAAGCAGAAATTAAACTGTGACTATGAATTAGCAGCTGGAGGGAAATGTCATTATGACATATAAGGATACTAAGTAAAAAAATACGCTGAAAACAAACTTGACACAACTAGTTTGGAATCGAACCCTTTATTAAGGCACGCTAACCCTAACAATTTCAGGATTTTAATTTCTTTTTTTTTCTTAGCCATCGAGGAACGTTGGTTTGAGTTGGATTAAAGGAGACCTTCTGTGTCTCTCGGTCTATCACTTGGTCTAATATGCCTGTACGCTAATAAGTGTGATATTAGAAAGAGGCAGTATTTAAAAAGTAAGCAGCAAACAACCAATAATGCTTCCCGTCGTACACTTAAAGCCTAGCTAAATTGTCCCCGGAACTTTTTTTTTTCATTTCCCCACTTCCAAGTGCGGGTTACCGTCTGTTGAGACGTCAAACTTGTTTTCGATAATCTGTTCTTGACCCTTATCTAGCGGCTGGTTGCAGGCTTATAAGGGCATTTAAGGCAGAAAGCTGGACTAGATTGTGTTTACATTGAGGGGACATAGTAGTAGCGCTAAAAAAACAAAGGGAAGATAGGATAGAAGTAGAGAACACAAGCGCTTAATTTACAAGGGCAAGGGCGATCTGTCTATAAAAGCCATGCTGGCTTTGAATAAATGCTCAGTTCATAATACCACGTTGTGTTGTCGGCTGCATTAGTCATGTTTCTATTGCCGTTTTTGGTCGTTTTAAGAACTCTGGTCAAAAATACTCAGAATTTCTCTACTACGGTGCCTTTTTCTTTCGCCTTTGAAGCCCTCCAAGTCATAGTCGATGTGTGCATCTAGGCTGATAGAGCTATTGCGCCCTTTCCTTTGTGAAAACAGGGTTCAGATTTTGTGTGGACGAACATGCAGTCTTTTAGCACTAGGTGCTGTTTACGTGAAATGTCCTCTGTACAGCTGTCCTTGGAGAGAAGTGAGGACCATCTGACCATTGTGGATCGGGTAGAGACCGGTCATCAGCGCTCCCCTGGTCGGCGAGCAGAGCGGTTGTACGTAGTAGTTGTTCAACAGCACACCCGTGCTTGCCAGAGCGTCCAGGTTTGGCGTCGGGATCTGTGTCGACCCATAGAGGCTTGTGTCTGCCCAGCCCTGCACACAGAGTGTGAGGAGAAACTTGAACGACGGTGTGTTTGAAGTGGGAGATGACATCTGAAGAAAGCTATGTTCTTGCCTGTTGGCAGTCAGGAAAGCAGAGGTACGTATAAGGTATGCGCGAGGGACATATAAGGTATGTCCTACGGCATAGAGTGACCCGTGTAAGCTTCACCGCATAACTTCATAGATTTAAGTTAACGGCATTAGAGCTGACGGTCACCCTGACATGTTTTTTTCTAGTGATGCATTATGCTTCCCATTCTTCCAAGCGAATGCATTTGTTTAATTTTTTCTTTTTGCTTTAATTTATGTTCTTTCATGCGCAACCTATGACCACTCCGATATCTGGATACGTCATTGTATGTGCGAGCTGACCTGATTCTCTCGTGTCGTCGGATGGCAATAGAACAGTTCTAGGCTCAATGCCTCTTCGCTTCCACTGTGCTTGTTCATATTTCCACATCACAAGGTATGTTAAAAACAAAAACAAAATGGAAAAATGGAAATAAATCCTCTTTCCTGTAAGCAGGAAACAAGTTCTCCTGGCAGAAGCTTCGGTTTCACGTAACTCAACGAATTCAGCCATCGCCGCTGCCTTTAGGGCTACGTTCAGGTGCGGGGCATGTAGGGCAATGTTTCGTGTTATAGCGAATGCTGCAGCGACTTTTTTATAAGCACTTTTGGGGTACAATGGCAGCCATAATGCGCAATGCAGGCTGCTTTTGTGTGTGTGTGGCGCATGAAGGAAGAATGGTAAGGTAAGTGCATGGGCCTGTCCACTGTATCGAGTTAAACCACATTCGCTGTCACGTGCACTGAATACGAATTAAAAGAGATGGTATAGTAAACACCAAAAGAAGGAACCCGCGTCGCAACAACTGCGTCCGCCGAAGCAACAGCGATGGCTTTGGGAACAGATACCCCCGGTGGTGAGAGGCCCTCGCCACAATGGCCGTAGTTAGAGAAGTTTATACCTGGCTGACGAGAGAGGCTGCTGTCTTTTAAAAATTGGGCAGACACTGCTGTCTTTCAAGGAAAGAGACAATGCAGCAAACACTTAGCAGATTTCCTCGCCTAGGGTAGTAATAAATCAAATACTCGGAGAGTCCGCGAAAACTGAGCAGTCAGGGGATAGGGCAACGTTGAGCACACCACGCACTCGCGTCACATGGTCCACGCGGAATGTGGCGCGTAAACTCCACAGTACGTGGACTTGCACTATGGCCTACTAATGCAGAGGCCGCAGAGACACGCGGTCATGGCACGTCGCAAAAAAGCGGGTGCTAGGTTAGGGCGCCCGGCTACTGATCCGGAGTTCAAGGTTTCGAACACCAGGCAAGATTTCTGCAAACCCCAGCTGGAGCAACACTGACCAACACTTGGGCAGCGACCATTATATTTTATCCATGAGCCTAACCACCGGCAGATTTAAGAGGTAGATGGGCTGAGCTCGTCTCATGGACTGGCACAAATGGCGGGAGTCCCAACCCCTTCAAACAAACCCATAACCGACATCGACAAATGGACCCTAAACATCAAGAACAGCCTAATTCGCTTTACTAAGGCAACCCAAACGACTGAAGGCTGCCCCGCCGTCGACCCACACCTTCTCCATCTTTGAGAAGTGCGGCGATCTCTCACCAAGAGGTGGAAGAAACAGAGACACAACTGCTAGCTTCGACTTCGCTTAGAGAAAATCAACGCTCAAGCTGAAGCCTATGTGTGAACTCTCACTCGTCAGAATTGGAATTCGCTATGCGACAGCTTTCAAGGCAACATCACGGTGTCCAAGTCGTTGTACTTGCTAACACCCGCTCAAAGGAAGTCGAAATCCCTCGACAGAATGAAAAATCTCATTAATTCATCCACGAATACCCATGAGGAGCTCCTAGAAAGGCTGCAGCACCAATATTTATGCGCAGATCCCCCAACAAGGCATCTAGACGCAAAGGACTCCTTAAGGAAGACCTCAATGCCCCAATCACGATACAAGAGATTAGAGCGGAGCTCGCCATCATAAGAAGAAACAACGCGCCAGGACCAGATGAAGTCACGGCCCTAATGCTTTATAATGTCCCTGACGACCAGATTACATCCCTCGCAAACTACTTCAACACGCCATTAGAACAAAAGCTGACTCCAAACATCATGGAAAATTGCAGACCCAAAATTCATTCCAAAACCCAGCAAACCCGTTCTCCTTGACCATCTCAGACTCATCTCTCTAACCTTCGGCCTCGGCAAGCTCTTCGAGAGTGTCATTATCACCAGACTGTCCATACACTTGGAGGAGAACAACCTGCTGCCGCCCATAGTTTGGTTTTCGTTCCCTTCCCTCCCCCCCCCCGTTTCGAGGCAGGACGTCCTCCTATATCTGTGCAAGGACCTAATTGAAGATCCTACCAAACACCAGAGAAGAGCTATCCTGGCGCTGGAACTACAGGGAGTATTTGATAATATATTCCACACAGGGGACCTCGGCGGGCTGGTGGACCGCAACTGTGGAGCCAAGACTTACCATTACATCAGAGACTGTCTAACCTCGAAACAGGGAGCCCACAACCTATAAAACCTCCGGTCAAAGCCCATCACTTTGTTATCCCCCCTGGTATTCCACTTAGCAATGAAGGACTTGCCTGACGAGCTGCGGAAGATCCCCGGCACCCACCACGCGATTTACTCGGATGAAATCACTGTTTCGTGCAACAAGGGGAGCTATGCAGAAGTTAAACAGAGTCTTCAAGCGGCGGTAGATGCCATCCATCACTACGCAAGGGCCCGGAGGCTCCAGTGCACACCGGACAAGTTCTAACTCCTAATACTCAATAACATAGCACAACCCTTCCCCCCAAACATCAAGATATACAAAGACGGACAAGAGGTACCAAGAACAACCGAAGCCAGAATTCTCGGGCAACGCATACCACAGGAAATACAGAACACCACGACCATCAACATTCTCTTGAAGACAACACACCAAGTTATAAGCATGCTCTGCTGAATTAGGAATAAGAAGCACGGGCTAAGAGAGAAGGAGGCGGCCCATCTTGTCCAAGCGTTCGTTGTATTACGGCTAGCCTACCTTCGCCTCTCTCAAGCAGAAGAGGCGAAGCTGGAGGCTCTCGTCAGGATGGCCTATAAGACTGCACTCGGCCTTCCCAAGTCAACACTACCGATCAGTCTAATGTCTCTCGCGGTTGACAACACACTCCAGGAGACCTGGGAGGCTCAGAGAGCATCCCAAGAGAACCGCCTTGCTGCCACCTAGACGAGCCGCCTACTACCTGAAAAAATCCATCTCACACCGGCCTACACCATTGACGAAAGGGCACAACTACTGTTCACAACACGCAAAGGACTCTACATATGTCAGATCCCCAGGCACCCACACTCACAATTCAACATACAAAGAAGAAACGCCAGGGCAGAAGCGCTCCGCAGAAAGTGAGAGGACCATCCGGACACTCACTACGTGGACGCGGCCGGCCCTAAGTGCGGAAGGATGACCCTGACCGTTGTCAGCCCACAAGGACGCCTGATTAACTTCGCATTCATTAAAACTACGAACCTCGGTCATGCAGAGGAAACAGCCATAGCTCTTGCGCTAGCTACCAGACCTGACTCAAACATCCTAACCGATTCCCAGAACGCCTACAGGGACCTTATGAAAGGAAAAGTACACAAGACTGCACTCTCAACAGTGAGCAAGCACCCACATAAAAAAAAGCCAACATCACTTGGTTGCTCGGCCACATGTAGGAGGTGGGTGGAATGCTGCTGCTCACAGGCATGCCCGAGCGCTTCTCCCCCGGGCCTCTCCCAGGTCTGATGAGACCGCGGAACGCGATGCACAACCAGTGACCACTGACAACGAATACCTTCAACACTTCAGGTTGGCGAGGTGCACATTTCCTATGCTGCACAAAGATTTAAGCGAGACTGAGGGACTCACACTAAGACACCTTCAAACGAATAGCTTTATAACGCCGGTCAAAATAAACATTTGGTATTCCACACTCTCTGAAGCGCAATGCCCACACTGTGGAGGAATAGCCTCGGCTTAGCACATGGTGTGGGCTTGCCAACTAAATGCCGGTGTCGATCCTATACCAAACCCAGACCCGGGACAGTGGGAAGCCACTCTGCTCAGCGGAGACCCTGATCACCAGCGCGGAGTGGCGCGCAGAGCCCTCTCTGCCGCGCAAAGCAGTGGACTGCCGGAATAGGCGACCCACCCAGAAGCCCCTGGATCTTCTGTCTTCGGCAAGAAAGAAGGTTTCTTCCTCCTCCTCCTCCTCCTCCATCTGCGGTGGCCGCATTTCGACGGAAGCGAAAATAAAAGGCGCCCGTGTTGCTGTGCGACGTCAGTGCACGTTAAAGATCCCTGGGTGGACAACAATATTCCGGAACCCTCCAATAAGGCACCACATTCTTTCTTCTTTCACTCCTACCTATCTTCCTTGCCTTACAGCGCTTTTCGGGTGTCCACCGAGATGAGAGACAATTACTGCGCCATTTCCTTTGCTCAAAAACGAACCAAAAATTAGCTGCGATTTAACTACTGCTGAACCTGATTAGAAAGCGAAAGCTGTGGTGTATCGGGAAAGTAGACGAGGCTTGGCGTCTGTAACGTTGTGTATGTTCCTCACACGGGATAGGCAGCGTACCCACCCGGCCACCCTGGCAGGTGCAGTTAAATTAATCGTTCATCGCGAGAAGTTAGTCACCCAATTGAATGTTTGTCCTATTTTACTGTCCTCCGCGAATCGAAAGGTCAAAAGTCAAGATCAAAGGTAAAGTGGTACGACACCAATCTGGACCCCATATGGTAAGGCCTATAGCAACACTTGACCTCTGGCTCAATTGAACGTCAACCGGCAACACACGGCAAAACTTTCTTTATCTAGCGTAGTTAAACTTCCGCTTCGAATGCCAACTTCTTTTACAGGGACGGAAAAACTGGTGCTTCAGCAGCGTCGCAAGATTTACACACGCTTGTTCGTACAGTAGTGAACGCACTGGTTTTGCTTCAGAGGGAACGTGGCGCCTTTCGGACAAACTTATTTGCCAAGCTGCCGCACCTCTTTGGCTCCACAACGTAGATGCCCCCAGACAAAGCAAAATTTTCAAAACGTGTTGCGAGACCCAGTGCAAGCACCCAGAATCTCGCCGCACATTTGTGCCAAACGTCACCAAAAAGTTGCCGGTGCAACACATTCGAAGAGCGCATGCTGCAAAGTTTGCAGGAGACTGAATTGTGGACAACGAGTGGAGGACACTACATCCCACGTCGCAATACGCTTTGTCCTGTGCAAAACCCTCGAGCCTCGCAACCAGTCAATGTCTGCCACTTCTGGTGGTAGGGCCGAGGACGTCAGGTCCCGCCACCACTCCTGCCTGCTCCGTCGGAGCTGTTCGCCTGTGGCTTCCTCTACAGCTACAGGCTCGCACAGACAAGAGGCGGGTGTGTTGAAAACATGTGCATCTTGCAAGGCTGTGGTGATGAGCCTGAGTGTCTGGAAGACATAATGGCGGAAACCTGGCCGCTGGGCCCACTCCGAGCTCGAAAAAAAAAGGAGTGTCTCAATGTGCCGGAAAATGCGACAAAAGCCCCATCCCCGGATAGTGGGTAGTGCTGAATAGTTCGCGGAGCCTGGAGCCTCTAAATCCCAATAACATAGGACGGGGAAGCCCTCATCGAGCGACGAGCTTCCAAAGCCTGGAGGCTTTCCTTTAGGACCTGCCTACATGCTCAAGATGTCCATTAAAAAAGTTTCGAAATGGTGTTTGCCGTGTCATGAGAGCCTGTTTACGTTATCTCTAAAGTTAGCTTTGCCACTACATATAAAATCAATGGCATTTATAATAACGACATTCCCAAAGGGAATGCACGGTGGAAAACTTAGCCGTACTCAATGTCTTCCGGAGTCAGCCATGAAGCTCTCAAAAGACGAACAGCTAGCGCCGTGAGGAAAAAGTATATAGGGCAGAGTGAAAGAAGGAAGGGAGAAAGAGGAGTCATAGTGGAGTCCCCCGCCAGAGCTTCGGCAAGCCACCTTTTTCTTCTTTCTCTCCCACCTTCCCCTCCCTCCCGTCTGCCCAGCCATTGCTGTGCGTCTTTCCTTTCCTCCCTGTCCTTCCCTGTCCTTTTACGCTAGCTGTGGCTGCGGTTGTGCCCACAGAGGTATGAGAGTGTACCTCCGCCATTATCTTTCCTCATAACACGCAGCTGCAAAGTTAATGCGGCGTCGACGATGTGCAGAAGAAAGCCAAATAAGGAAGGGCGCCAGGCAGGGAGACACGATTTCACCAATGCTATTCACCGCCTGTTTACAAGAAGTATTTCGAGACCTGAATCGGGAATAGTTAGAGGTAATGGTTAATAGAGATTTAGTGAATAATCTGCGATTCATTGATGACATCGTTTGGCTGTGTAACTCAGGAGATGATTTAAAAAGAATGACCAATGAGTTGGACAGGAAGAGTAGAACGGTGGATCTAAAAATTAACATGCAGAAAACCAAGGTAATGTTCAAGTCTAAATTAGTACCAAGGTACTGGAAGGGGTAAAGGTATACGTCTACTTAGGGCAGGTAGTGACAGCTGATCCGGATCATGAGAGGGAAATAACTAGAAGAATAAGAATGGGGTGGAGCGCATATGGCAGGTTCTCTCAGGTCATGAATGGCAGTTTACCAGTATCTCTTAAAAGAAAAGTATACAACAGCTGTATCTTACCGGTACTCACCTACGGGGCAGAAACATCGGTGTTATCGAAAAGTGTTCAGCTTAAGTTAAGGACCTCGTAGCGAGCGACAGAAAGAAAAATGATAGGTGTAACGTTAAGAGACCGGAAGCGGGCAGAGTGGGTGAGGGAACAAACTCGGGTTAATAACATCCTAGTCGAAATCAACAAAAAGAAATGGGCTTGGGCAGGGCGTGTAATGCGAAGGCATGATAACCGATGGTCCTTAACGGTAACGGAGTGGTTTGTAAGAGAAGGCAAGCGTAGCAGGGGGCGGCAGAAAGTCAGGAGGTCGGGTGAGCTTAAGAAGTTTGCGGGCATATGGTGGCCGCAGCTGGCAAATTACAGGGTTGATTGGAGAGACACGGGAGAGGCCTTTGCCCCGCAGTGGGTATACTCAGGCTGATTATGAAAGGAGGGTCCATGACGGATGTCCGTGCAAAGTTTGCACTGTGGAATTCTCGTAGAATCCCCCTGCCGGCGGAAGGGGATATGCACCGTTCCGATGGAAATGTCGAAAGCCTATTTACATCCCAGATGAAAGTGCAAAACCGCTCCATTAGATGGGAGGCTGGCTCATAAAGCGGCGAACCCGACTGGGCAGGCCAGTTCGAAACAGAGAGGCTGTGCCAAAAACCTAAACGTAAAGCCCCTCAATAAAGGAAGAGCAACGAAAAGCTTTGAACTTTCCGGCTTCCCTCCTCTCCTAGCGCGCCGCTCGATAACCGATCCTTCCATTGGCTGAGGCAGCGTGTTCATGTGTTAGCGCGCTTTTTGGCTGCGCAGCAGACGCCGCAGTCATTGTCGGAGGTAGAAATCGCGCTTCGTTTTCGTTTTTTGCGACATAGTTTTGAAGAGAATCGTTTCTCGAGATTTGAGGGCGTCTACGCGCTGCGGCGACGCCGAGCATCTCTTTCGCTTACGGGTGCAACAACCGAAGAGGCAGGGAGGAAATGTTTTTCACCATGCCACCCGGAAAAAAGCAACGCGGTTCGCCGAAAGGTTTGGATCGTAATAAGATCGGCCAGGAAAACATTTATGATGTGCTGGATCGGCGACTTTCTGAAGTGACAGGCCGTTCTTCAGCTGTCCTGTTTTTGTAGCGATAGCTACATTACGGTAGCATTTCGAGCCTTCAGCATGCCGGTGCTGTGGCGGTGGCGGCGCCGCCACCGGCCACGTGGTTGGCCACGTGGTGTGGAGCAGCTGCCGGCGGCGCGGCGTCGTGACTGATCACCTGGTTCCACTTGGCCAGCGGTAGCTATCGCGTCACTTCAGGTTTAACCAAAGCTAAACCACCGCCAGTTTTGTAGCTGTAGCTTCATTAGGGTAGCATTCCGAGCCTTCAGCGTGGCGGCGCTGTGGCTGCGCCGCCACGCTGTCACGTGATGCGGAGCAGCGGCCGGCAGGGCGGCACCGTGGCTGATCACGTGGTTCGTCGCGTGGCTGGTCACGTGACCAAGTTCCACTCGGCCAGCTTTAGCGTTCGCGTCACTCCAAGTTTAACCAGAGTTAAACCACCACCAATTTTTTTTTGATGTCACGGGCATTACGGGGCGTATTGCTTTGAATGTAGTGGGACTCGTTCGCGGGCTCAGCTGTAAACTTGTTGCAAGTTGTTTGAGCTCCGCCGTTTACGCTGTTCGCTGTGCAGGTCGAGCTTTCATGTTGCGCGCATAGCTGGACATATTTGTTTTGTTCGAGTTGGACTGCTTCGCTCACGAACTCGATACAAAGGAGGAATTTCTCCCTGTTTTAGCGACGTTGTTCATGCAGCTCGCAGTGCAGGTCTAGCTTGCATGTTGCGCGCATCGCTGACCGTATTTGTTCTGGTAGGGTTCATACCAAAATCGGTCGTTACTGTGCCTATCCACAGCAACCACAGATATCGGTTCGATACTCCATACCTGCTTGGATAATACTTGAGAATACAAGCGAGGACTTCCTGATATGCGTAGCCGCATACATTTTCTCCGTTTGTTTTCAATTTTCGCATCAAACAGCATTGAAGCGGACTACGTTTTGCTTTTAAACCGGGCTGAGTAAATTCGAGTTCTAGCTTTTCACCGCTTGAATTTTTTTACCCTGCTTCGATAGAAAGCGAATAACTAACTGCGGCAGTGCAGGCTGCTGCGCACACGAGGGAAGACAGTATTATGTTATAAGCCATTATTGTATATGCTGACCCATGATGACAATCACCTAAACAACATTCTAGTAAGTCATGCAGAGCTGTAGCTGCACGCGAAGCAGCGGTTAAAAGCCATTTTTCATTGCTGCCACTCAACCCAAACAATTAAGCCTACATCAAAATTATTCTGATCACAAGCGTGTTACATTGCCCAACTGGGGCACCGTATTCACTTATTTGCAAACAAAGAGTAAGGGATCCTTTCAACCTGAGCCTGCGAGGTGTCCGTGGTATATAGTAACTCCAAAATAACCGCTAAGCTTTCCTGCACTTTAAGAAAAATTCAGATGAGTAGGCGCCTAAGCACAGCCAACTGCACATGCAAACGCGCCTTTGAGATACTATCTCATGGCGTCATTACACCACCATCCTTTAAAAAAAAAGCCCAAGCCGCATATCGTATGTCAATCTACTTCCTCTTGCGGAGTTAAGTTTTCAATAAGATTGGGCATAAAGTACTGGTCCAAAAACAACACTCCGGGGATGTTCACTGCTCTACCGCGAGGCTTCCTTGCACATCTACCTCCACTGTGTGCACCCAGATCACAGCGATCAGAGCACAAAAAGTTCCGGCAAAGCAGTGCAACGTGGGTTGGGGCAGTTGTTTGGGTAACTATAAATTTTCAGTCGCCCATGCAATGATTCTTTGCGGCTGAATCCAAGACTGAAACTGGCACAAACAATTGATTCGGGCGTGCGATCCACTGCGCGCCAAAGCGCGAGCGTTGGGAAGCAGCTCTGAGAATAGGCTGCGAGTTAGGCCGCGCGCGCCACTTCCACTGCGTGCACCGCAATCAGAGCGATCGCAGTACGAAAAAGTTCGATAAATCAGTCCAACGTTGATTGGGGCAGTTATTTTAGTACATAATTTTTAAATCTTCCAGGCAATGGTCTCATTTCGACCGCAGCCAAGGCAGAAAACGCACGCACGGTATATACTGCGCGCCAAAGCGCTAGCGTTGGAAGCATCTGCTAGCTTCCCCCTGCCTAGGTGTCGCTACCGTCGGCGCCCGGGAGGAACCGAGAGAAGGAGCGCCGGCAGAGGAGGAGGGAGGAGATGTCGTTACTTTCAGTTCATTGAACGGTTTTACCTAAACGTACTTGCAACAAACAGGCCAAAGAAATAACGTTCAAGATTCTCGACAAGCAATAGGTGCGCTTAAAAGAAAATCCAGCCAAGTTCAAAGATGGCGTGAGGCGTGCACAAAATGTCCTTATATCTGCTTGTGTTGTGCAAGCGTTCCCGTATCCGCGGCATGCATGCGCCAGATAAACCTTAGCTGCCCGAAACGCCGCTAATTTCAACCCGTTTCGCTGATACAGCGCTAAGGAGTAACCTTAGCTATACTAAATTTTTTACAAGAGTTCTCCTGCTGTCACAAGATGCCATGAAGCGTCTAAAACCGATACTAGCCGGATTTTTCTATGACTGGTCTAAGTCTGTATTCAAAGCGGTAATAGTGGGCTAGGACTCAAGCCCTATTAACGGAAAAACGCGATTGTCCATCTGGCTCTCCTGGCCGGTGGATCACCTGCCATGGTGGTAAGGTGGAAATCTCTCTCTCTCTCTCTCTGTCTCTCTCTCTCTCTCTCTCTCTCTATATATATATATATATATATATATATATATATATATATATATATATATATGTATTAAGCAAGCCAACAGTCACCGAAACCATATATATATATATATATATATATATATATATATATATATATATATATATATATATATATATATATATATAATTCAAAGTTGAAAACGCTTCATTTAGCCATAGATTTATTTTGAGTCGACGTTTCGGACAGAGCCAGTCCTTTCTCAAGACTGCGGTTACAGGGGTCTTCTTCCTCTTCTTAAGGAGTTGGCACTGGCACACATGTACGGCACATGAACAAAAGAAACAAACGGAAGCAAATAATACTAGAAAAGATACAGATAGAAAGGGAAAAAAGGGGAACAAATAAAAAAGAAAAACGTGTTGTCCCCCGCCGCCCACCCCGCAGCCGCGGGGAGCCGACCCCGGACGAGGGAAAAAAAAAGGAAAACACGGAGCGGGAGGGGATAATGGCTACCCATCAAGGCAACAGAGCGGCGGCGTGTAAGGTGCACAGGAGCAGGCGGTGGCGGGATCGCCCTACACACAAAAGTTAAAGACGCGTGCACTCGCAGAGGCCTTCAACATCATCCGCACTGAGCGACCCAAAATTCAAGTAGCATATGCAACGCTGGTACTACCACGCGCTCCTAACCGCCGGCGACGGTCTAGTAACTGGCGATTCGTTGATAAATTCAATCGCCGGGATGAGAGGTTCAACTGCCAGCTTTCTGAACTTTGTCGACGAGAAACCAATGCGTTTTTCCTCAACCATTCGCTGGAGACCTATCCATCATCCAGTGTCCTCGCAGCAGATGGAGTTCATCCAAGTTTTGGTGGAGTTTCCATCTTGTCATGGCATACTTATAACCTCCTCCTTGACTACCAGCGACATTTCCTGATAGAATGGCAAGACCACCTGCCGGCAAGAGACGATTTCAGCCGGTCCCCCTTGCAGTGTCACACCCAAGTGGCTCGCACCTACTCAGAGGTTCTCAAGAGCCACCAGGAAGAATACATGCAAGCCGGATACCCGCAGTTCCCTACTATCGCGGAGACGCAGCGACAGGAAGAGGAGGGTAAAACACGGGTCCTACAAGGGTGCCGCCCCAAAAAACCGCATGAAAACCCAGGGCTCTTCTCCGAGATGGCCGGTGCAAGATCAACCGTGACCCAACGCAGGGCTCTACTGCCAACACCAACACGGCCACCACATCTTCGCAAATTGGAGTGTATAGTTGTTCCTGCTATCCCGTAGTCGCCCAGGCGCACCACACGAGACAGCACCGCCGAGAGATCCACCTCAGCAACAAGCTTATCCGCTTGAACCCACCGACAACAACCCCCATCTAAGGCCAACCATGTGCATACCCCCACCACTCCCATCACAACACCGAAATCCGGAGCGAGTGGCGCCAGTACTGCAGCAAGCCCAGGCGGAGCATCAGGCCATTCTAGTGCAGCGCAGCGTCAACTGACTTCCACGGTGGAGGGCCAGGTTGATACGATATCCAACCGGAAAGAAGAGCTTCCCAGCACCCCTCTATCACGCTACGATCTTCGAAAGCGCTGCGGTTCGGCACAACGGGTTCGTCAACAGTGCCGTTCAGGCCGCGTGAGTACGCCGACTCTCTCTCGCTCATCCTACGGACAGCCTTCCTCAAATAACTCTAAATTTTTAAAATTAAGAAAAATTGTGGATAAACGAATTAGGCATGAACTACATATTCATAGCTTAAAGGCCTATCTTGAATCAAAAATCGTACCAATAGGTTTACAAGTGTCGCTAACACCATCAATGGGTGACCTGTGTGAAGAGGAGAAGGCTAATTGGAATCGTATACTACAATCTGCCTCTTTAAATTTTCTTGTAGTTACCATTGACCACTTTGAGAAGGCGTTGGTGGCTCTGAGAATGGAAGAGAGTCGTGCTTATCAACAAATTACCCTTACCGCGCTGGAGGCCACAGAGCTTATCTTCTTTGAGGAAAAGAGAGCGACTGAGGTACGCGAGACCAAACGCAAAAAAATTCATTCGAGATGGGGTTCCACAACATGCGTGGTCAAATTCAATAACAAGCGAAGAAGAATCAAGAACGGAGGCAGCTACAAATATTAACCCCACTATAATAATAAACTCCAACAACAAATCCAGTAGAACGACACAAACATCAACAGTTCAAGAAACACGCGTAGAACGATCTGAAATGACAGCATCTACTAATAATAATCCTGCGGTTCCAAGCGCCGACTTTGCTTTCCAGCACAATATTATTAATCTATCAACCAGGGCCTTAACGACAGAGGAAGATCCATCCTTTCTCGAGGCCTTACATTCTGCCCTACCAATGGTAAATACAGCGAATTCTCGGTGTTAAAAGATTTGGACAACTTTGCACGAATGTTGCGACTCCGGGAATACTTCTTCGATCGGGCGCGGATTACCGCGGATAGCAGAGAACTCGTCGTTACTAACCACCACTGGACTCCTAGTATAGGAAGGGACAAACACTTGGACATGTACATTAACGACGTCCAGAAAGACAATATTTACGCCTACAAGAACCACACTCCAGGGAGGCAGAACTTGTCTAAAAACGAACAGGATGCATTGAAGGCTCTGAGCAGGACAGATATAATCATAAAGCCAGCGGATAATGGAGGTGGTATAGTTGTCATGGACAGCGAAAAATACATTGAAGAAGGCTTGAGACAACTCTCTAACATTAGTTTCTATTAACGTCTTGAAGCAGACCCAACTGCGCAATACCAACATTTTGTAGCGGAGACCCTGGGTCAACTTGCGAAGAATGGGGACATATCCCTACGGCTATCTAAAGCCCTCACCGCACCACACCCGTCGCCGGGCCGATTCTACATGCTACCGAAAATCCACAAAAAGAATAATCCTGGCCGCCCTATAGTATCCGGCATCGGCACGATTACAGAACCAATTTCCAGTTACATTGACACACTAATTAGACATATTCCAACAACACACGCATCATACATACGCGACACAAACCATTTCCTTTGCGCAATAGCAGGTCTCAAACTCCCGGAAGGAGCCTTCCTGGCAACACTGGATGTAGTCTTTCTCTACACAAACATTCCTCTTTCCGATGGCATTAAATCTCTGATCGAAGCGTATGAACAAAACCGAAAGGAGGAAACCCCTACCCCACCTGTTTTAGAAATACTGGCAAAAATCGTACTCGAATATAACAACTTCGAATTTAACAATGAACACTATTTGCAAATTAATGGCACAGCCATAGGTACAAGGATGGCACACACCTACGCCAATATCTTCATGCATAGTATTAAATCCAAATTTCTGAAAGATTGCCCCATTAAGCCCACCCTATACAAACGCCACTTGGGTGACATCTTTTTAATATAGACTGACACAGAGCAAGAACTCATACGTCTTATTGAAAACTTCAACCTCGTCCACCCCAACATATATTTCACTTACACGTACTCCAACACCACAATTAACTTTCTAGATGTTGAGATTTCGGTAAACAAAGGCTCACTTACCACCGGTGTATATAGAAAACCGACGGACCGCCAACAATACCTACACTTCCAAAGCTGCCATCCTCGTCACTCTAAAACAAGCATCCCATACTCTCAGGCACATCGATTTAAAAGAATATGTTCCCAAGACCAGGACTTCGTAAAAATTCCAAACGCATGCGAGAAGTCCTCATTAAGCAACGATACCCCCCCGCCATTGTCGACGATGCCATTGAAAAGGCATCTAAACTCAACCGAGAGCAAATACTGGAGGGAGGTCGCTACAACGAGGAAACAGACCGCCGGGCAAATCCCGTACTTACCTTCACCAGTAACCCGCCTAACGTAAACAAAATCCTCAGAAAACATTTCAACATCCTCGAACAAAGCGAGCGCCTCACCAAAATTTTCACTGCTCCCCCTCACGTGGTCTACAGACGACCAAAAAAACATTAAACATTTTCTAGTACACTCAAAAACAAATAACCAGCCGGTTTTGGTGCGCCGGCCCTATGGAAAAGTAGATGCCAAGTCTGCAAACACAAACATCAAGCTGCGCAGTAAGCACAGCTTCAGGCTACAACTGGGAAATTAATGGCAACTTTGATTGTGATTCCTGCAACGTAATATACCTCCTAGAATGCAGTGTGTGCAGTATGCAGTACATTGGACAGACCGTCAACCCTCTACGAATTCGCTTTAATAACCACCGCGCGCATATCTTATCCCTACCCAACCTTCCCTTGTCAAAAGACATTAATGAGCGAAACCACCCATTTGATGCAACTAAGTTAACAGTCCTACAGAGTGGGTTCCACAACACCCGGGAAAGAGAACAACGCGAGACGTACTTCATTTACAAATTTGAAACAATTCCTCACGGCATTAATGAAAGTCCAGGTGTATTGTCCTCCATCCGCCCCTTGCAGGGCCGTTGCTGACAGTACGAGAGCCAGCTTGACATACCTCGGTCGTTTCTTGCCAGCGACACCTTTTTCAAGCTCACGCAAATTTCTTCATTCCCTGCCCCATCCCGCCCCTACCTTCCCAGTTTGATTACCTTGCCGACGGGGTGCTATTGAAGAACCCTTGCCTAAGTGCTCACGTCATTCACATTTAACTCCCACACCACACTTGCCCGAACTCGGATGTTTCTCCACTTTTTTTTCTTTTGTGGGTGTTTTCAGGCACAGTGCACGTGTGTGTAGTTAAGCTCACGGCGCCGCTGATTCTACCTTGACTCGGGCTGCCGAAATGGTTCCAGATGACAGAAGTCTCCTGTCCTGTCTGCATTTTATTCTGTTTATTTGTTTACTTTTTCTGGCCAGGTCACGCGAGTGCAAGCATCTCCAATTTATATATGTTGGACAATTCCACCGCCGTCTGTTTCTGTACACGTTACTCGCTTAAATGCTCCGCCATTGTCATTTAGCCGCCACACGACACTGGCATGAGCTCGGATGTTTTACTGTTGTGTGTCTGGGTGTTTTCATGCACAGTGCACGTGTGTCTAGTTAAGCTCACGGCGCCGCTGATTCGGCCTTGGCTCTGGCTGCCGAAGTGGTTCCAGATGACCGAAGCTCCGGCCCTGTCTGCATTTTATTCTGTTTATTTGTTTACTCTTTATGGTCGGGGCACGCGAGTGCACGCGTCTTTAACTTTTGTGTGTAGGGCGATCCCGCCACCGTGTGCTCCTGTGCACCTTACACGCCGCCGCTCTGTTGCCTTGATGGGTAGCCATTATCCCCTCCCGCTCCGTGTTTTCCTTTTTTTTTCCTCGTCCGGGGTCGGCTCTCCGCGGCTGCGGGGTGGGCGGAGGGGGACAACACGTTTTTCTTTTTCATTTGTTCCCCTTTTTTCCCCTTTCTATCTGTATCTTTTCTAGTATTCTTTGCCTCCGTTTGTTTCTTTTGTTCATGTGCCGTACATGTGTGCCAGCGCCAACTCCTTAAGAAGAAGACCCCTGTAACCTCAGTCTTGAGAAAGGACAGGCTCTGTCCGAAACGTCGAATCAAAATAAATCTATGGCTAAATGAAGCGTTTTCAACTTTGAATTTTTGCCTCTAGCAACCAAATACGTTTATCTTTCTATATATATATATATATATATATATATATATATATATATATATATATATATATATATATATATATATATATATATATATATATATATATATATTACGAATTGGAAAAACAGCGCAATCAAAGACGAGACACAAGAGAAGCACAAAACACCAGCGCTGGTGTTTTGTGCTTCTCTTTTCTCTTGTGCCTCGTCTTTGATTGCGCTGTTTTTCCAATCCGTAAAACATGTACCAACCAGCCCGTATTTGCCCTCTTCTGGAATATGTATATATATATATATATATATATATATATATATATATATATATATATATATATATATATATATATATATATATATATATGCGTGCGTGCGTGTGCGTGCGTGCGTGTGCGTGTGTGTGTGTGTGTGTGTGTGTGTTTGCACAATGCCTGGGTGAACGCATGGTGTGAAATCTACTTCGTTTTTAGTCTCAACATTGGGGCTCTTCTACATCCACTTCGTCATCTGTCGTTTGCGAAAGGAGGTATTGGTGATCCGTAAATTATTTCTTTCTGCAGTATCAACATCATCAGCCTGACTACACCCACTGTAGTGGATGCTTGATTATCTCTCCCTACTATTCATAGAGCCTATACCACAGTCGCCTATTACCTTTTCTGCAGCCTGCTTCTTGCTTACTTTCTCATGGGCTTCTCCCAGCAGCACTGTGCACAGTGTTTTTGTGTGCTCACTGCCTAATCCCCGTCTTCGTGGAAGATTTCGACGGTCTTCTCATCATAGCTTGATGCAGACGCGTAGGCATTTTTCACCTTCTTATTCTACTTCTTACGATAAACCGCCGTTTCCTTCTCGAAATTCTTATTAAATCTGCGTAAACTAGAAAGTTAGCAGGGAAGTGTTTTGCCTTACCAAGTCGTCAGCCAGGATGAATATGATGTGAGGCGCAGTTTTCTTCGAGTCACAAACGGCCACTGAGATGACGCTGAGACCAGCCAGGAAAAGCCATGACAGCATAGCCGTTCCTCTGATTAGTAACTAGGAGGGCCCTGTAGTCGGTATGGCAAGCCGCTGAGTGGTGCGCGCACAAGTCCCTGTGTCAATTTCTATTAAAAAGATCGACAAGAACAAGTGTTAAGAACTTCTCTGCTCTTGCGGCGAGCTCCAAAGCTCAGCGAGCTTTCCTAAAAGGAAGGAGTTGCGTGGGATATATCTGAAATGTCCAAGCTCTGTTCTGAGAAGATAATTGACTGGAATACATTGTACGAGCCTTTCCAAACATCGTTGTGTTTAAGGACGACTAACTTATTGCGAAGAAATAAAGAAAGAGAGAGGAACAGGAAAGCATGTCTTGCACTGTGATGTGTCTTTCCCGCCCTGTATTTGTTCGTTATGTTGCAAACTAGCTCGAAATGCCACCATAGTCAATCAAGTAAGGTCTTTGCTTCTCTCTAGAGGGAGGAGGCTAATACTGTGACTGAGAAGTATTATATCACTATAAAGTGTTTTAGACGTGGAAAGCATGGCATGATCGAAGTACAACGGTCATTTAGACACAAATAAGTGCCTGACTGAGAACATGCTCCAACGTAAAGCAATGATATTGGGTGTTCTTGCCGCACAAAAACGCACTAAAAAACAAGGCGAAGAATTCGCAGAAGCTTAGAATGTTAAAAAGTAACCTTTTCCAGATTCCTTCAAGACATAATTGTAAGAAGAAACAGACATCCACCAGACAAGAAAAACATTTATATCAGACAAAAAGGATAGCTCGTGATGTGTACTTTTGATGCATAAAATCAAAAACATGCAATAATTGCACCCAGGAAGGCATTTGTTCTTTAACTACCGCAGGTCACTTGCCTTTTGTGCACAACGCAGCGATTTCCAAGGAGAGTACACAGACTATACAGTCTCAAAGAGCTTGACGCGGATAGTAGATCGCGTTTTAAAGCCTACGGCAATGAATGTTTTAATGTTTCCTCTCTGCGTGAACTGCCAGCGTGCAAAGACCAAACTATGAAACTTACAGCCTGGAAAACAGTACACACATGTCAAGGCCGATATCAAAAGGGAATGCAGCCCACGCGCCGCTGGTTTTCCAGCTGCTGGCACCGTGCGACTGAAAACTGTATTTACAGAGTTATACGAGCTTCCTGCGGATGTAGATTGAAATGTTTGTAATAAAGTTATAGCAGGCACTTGAGAAGGGCGCTTTAAGCGGTGACTTAAAACTAGGCTACTTGGCGCCCACTTCTTCGTGATGTCAACTAGAAAAGAGAGAGAATAAACAATATTCTTTACATTCTAACCTAAAGCTCTAAGGGCCTCCTTAAACTGCCAGACGAAGAGGAGTAATGTTCTTGATTGACTGATGTACTTTGACTGAAATGAGCCTTAGGGGAACTGGGTACGGAGGAGGTTGATGAGGTAGTAGTGATCGGCTTTCCTTGGTCCGGGAGCCCGTTGGCCTCAGCTACGGCTCACGCCCTCTACAAGCATGAGCTGACGCTGCTGGTCCGAGTGGGCTGGAAAGTCTTCCCACTGCTGAACACTAGGGCTGTGTGCTTTAGGGATTACGGGGCTTAGGTTATGAGGCATTATGGGTTATGGGGAATTCCCATGTTGTGTGGTATCATGTAGTGATTGATGTCACCGCACTAGACATGTTCCCTGTTTTGTCATGTGGGCCATATCTTCTGGTATCGTGCTGTGTTTCGATACGGGTTAGCTTTTAGCGCCTAAGTATTTGGTTGATTACCACGGCTGTGGTCGCCTTTCTGCGCTCGTACATAGATGCGTCGACGTACGTCACGAAGTGTATTCTTTTGAGGTGTTTCTACATGGTTTTGGTCCTTGAATTCTTTCTGCCCTCGTGGACGGCCGGGTCAATATTCCTGGACAGCGGCCTAAACACGAAGCGGTTTCTCATCTCTGTTCCGATGTTTGTGATTCGATCACTATTGGCTGTTAGGTTGTTATGCAATAGTTTAGTGAGGGCGGTGGGGCCTGTGCTGGTCTGTCTAATGTTCTGACCTGAAAGTCGAGCATTATTGCTTCGCTATGATTTTCTAACGGCCAGTGGATTCCCAGATTATCAAACTTCCTGTTTGAGGTAAGTGGCTGTAATTCTAGCTCCAATTTATATGCCTTTCTCATTAGTGCGTTTATTTGATTCTTTTCCGTCTTGGTTGATTTCTGCTTTTGGAGACTGTACGTGAGGCGCGGGGTGATGAGTGCTGTCATTATCTGTATGGCTCATTATTCCTTGATCAGCCTTCTTTTTTTCGTTATCCTGATTATCATGCTGCAGGCTTGTTATGTTACATTGATGGGAGTTTTGTTGGTGTGGTCGAATATTCCTCCTTTTTGTTGCCCCAGGAAAAGTACTCTCACTCGGTCTATCCGCCGTATCGAGTGGCCATCCATGACTATGCCAATATCCGCTCGTTCGTATCTGGGAGAATGTAGTGGTATGTATTCCGAATTCTAATATGGGCATTGCATACCGCTGGAGCTGGGGATTTTTTCAATTTCTTGCGCAGCTAGTAGTCGCCGTTCTTTTTTTCACCGGTAAAAGTATGTTGGGTCCCTACCGTTATATCGTCTGCATGGACAGCGTCTTCAGTGCGCTGTATATACCTGAGTATTCTCGCTAGAGCCACTATGGCGATGTTAAAGAGTAGTGCAGAGACAATTGACACTTGGGATGTGCCCCTTCTTGGGGTCTTTGTCGTTTCTGATCGGATTTTGTTAATCTCGATGAAGGCTTTTGTTTCCGTTATGAACGCGTTCACAAACTCGAAAGTCTTTCTTCCGGAATTTCTTGCGGAGGGTTCTCTGAACCATTATTAGCTTTCGTTCTTTGCCGATATTCTCTTTGTGGAAAGCTCCAATCTCTTTGAGCTGCAGTAGGACGTCTCGTGTGGATACTTGGGCCTGAAGGTGAGGATCGTGTACGGAAACATTTCGTTGTGTTTCATATAGTAAGTCAGTCTTGTCCTGACGACTTTTTCGTAAAGCTTCCCCAGGCAAGAGGTAAGCGAGATGGGCCGGACATTATCCGGGCTGGGTGCTTTGCCAGGCTTGGGGATAATAATGATCTCCGCGTGTTTTAATTGTAATTATCGCATTAGTGATCTGGCCTTGGATTTGGGTTGTATTCTTTGATTGGAGCGTCTACCTCTTGCATCGTTATCTGTGTTTCTAGCTTGAGATTTTCCTCTCCGCTGTAGTGTGTTCGTGCATGGGGATGTATGTGTGTCTCCCACATATCAGTACCAAGCGGGGTCAATGACTTGATGATCTGTCCCTTTGAACTAGTGAGTTATGCTTTCCGGTATCTTGAGGCATTTTCACTTTGAGTCCGTTGAGTCATGAAGCTGTCTTAGCTGTGTTCACTTTTTGGCGCTGCCAGGGATTTCATTTACACCTTTGCAGAGCTCAGTACAGTTATTGCAGCGCAGTTCCGTAATAATGCAGTTGAAAGGCATGTTTGCCGAATTCTGAGTTGATTTATGCGATTCTATGTTAAAGTTTCCTTTTAGGTTTGAGCGTTTTCTATCTTTTAGTTAGCCTCCTACGTGAGCAGCATATAGGTGGAGTGTTTGTGTGCCACTGGGAAGTCTTCTGTTAATATGATCCTACATCGAAAGTCTGTCATTAGAATGACAAAGTAGTCACAGGTGTTAGACTGTGAAAAAAACGTCACAATTAACAAGGTACGCATAACGAAGTGGCCATAGAACACATCTTTATTGAAATCTTCAAACGTTGGCTAATGGACGTTAGCTCCCCGTGAACCTTTGTTCCCTTTGTGTCGTTTTGTGCAGAATGCTCAAATCCGATTTTATTATTTATTTAGTATTAGCATTGCTCATATATTTTTGGTATTGTTGCATTACATGAGTACTTGGAGGGCACCAGTCGAGGCAGGCGGTAATATCAGGCAGTTTGCAATGATGGATCAGAAAACTTCAGGGGAGGTTTAAGCTCCGCTATATAGTTAGGACGCGATAATGTTAATGAGCACGTTTAGCGGCTTGGGGACCTCTTTGTGCATCCCTTCACAGACACGGACATTGTTCGTCATTTTACCATCACATAACGTTCTGTGTTTGCGTCGACATCAAAACTTTAATTTTTGGAACCAACGAGAAACGCCTTTGTACAGCTTGCAAAATAGCGCAGACATGATCTTGCGAATGCGACAAGTTTTTTACAAACTTCTCCGACAGGGTAGAAAAAGGCTTCCGCGACTCTAATATTGTTGCCCTTTAAAATTATCCTATATGAAATGAAAGTTTCCTTTCGTGCTAATAAAGAAATGTTTGGTGATATAGGTCATTGATGATCTAAGTTATGATGACCCAAAATATGAGACCATTGTATTTCCCTGGGGCTCAAAAAATTTTTTTGGGGTTCAAGAAATTCTCTGAGGCTAATTGAAGTGTTAGAAGCTGTTCTGAGTTACCGTAGCGATGGCCTAGCGGCTTGAGCACACGCCTTGCATGCGGGAGGTGAATGTTCGATCTCTAGTGCCACCGATACCACCCGGTGCTACAGTGAATACAAGCTTTCCCCAGGTTTTATGATGAGCTTCTCTTCAGTGAAATAGTGCGAAAATAAGTCTGACCACCCTTGGCGAAAGAAAACACTTTGTGTTCTGGCGCTTTCTGGACAAAGGTGCTCTTTCGCATTTAAACTTCAACATGCTCATCAGTTGTTCTTATTGAGCTCATGCTTCTCGGCCCTTGGAATCTGGAAGTAAATAAGGTAATATATCTTGCAATTCTGTCTTTCCTCAGCTTCCTCTAAATAATTCTCAGAGGTAGCGACCAGAGAAGCAGTCTTGTCAGGGACAGACAGGGAAGACTTTAATTCAGTTTCTGTAGTGCAACTATTCTACTAAAGCCTTTCTAGTTACGATAGGCGATTGTTTAAAGCAAATACAGTTTTGACAACAAACACCACTGCAATTTATGGAACTGTACGTCGTGGAATAAATCATTTTAACTGATGAGAAAACAACTTCGTCCGTTCCGCAAGAAGAGTTCCGAGGTCTTCCAGTTAGGAGTTGGCCCTGATTCACAAGCAACAAAAATGGCGGAAAATCTTCAAGCGCCGACCAATTGTTAAAAAAGATGACGTTTCGGCCCCGGCTTACGGGGGCCTTGTTCACAATGAAAGAAAGACAGGAGCGAAGGTAAGTTATATAGGTTTCATGGTATGACGCAAGCAGCGGGAGTATATCGGGGGTAGATTGCCTTCGTTGCAATTAAGCGTGTTTGCCGTCGTCTGAATATAAAAAAGATTCTAGGTAAAGCCTTGTCGTCTTGCTCTTCTCTTTTCCAATTATCTTCGTGCCGTCCAAGTCGATGTCATGACCCTCGGAGATAGCATGATGAGATAGCAAGGCTTTACCAAGAATCTTTTTATATTCAGACGACGGCAAACACGCTTAATTGCAACGAAGGCAATCTACCCCCGATATACTCCCGGTGCTTGCGTCATACAATGAAACCTATATAACTTACCTTCACTCCTGTCTTTCATTGTGAACAAGGCCACCGTAAGCCGGGGCCGAAACGTCATCTTTTTTAACGATTGGTCGGCGCTTGAAGATTTTCCGCCATGAACATACCCGACCAGACGGGTTCCCGTCGAACCCTGGATTTTAAGCAACAAAAATGTAGCACTGCAGGCTGAAACTGTGAAGAAAACACAAAGAACCTTTTTTTTTGTCAAGGATCAAAATCAAGAACCAGTTTTGTCAGCGCTTGAACCACGCTAAATCGTTAATACGCAAGGAGATTAGTGCGCACTTAATTGAAGGGCGGCATATGTAAGGGAGATTTTTTAAACCGGCCACACCGGTGTTGTTCAAGCATTTGGTGCCGCCGCAGGGAGCAGCTTTTATTATCTACATGTAAATCGCGGCCATGAGCAGTCATTTGGGCCCAGGTAGCAACCCAGCTTTGTTTAGCCGTGGCGAACCATGCAGTCAAAGATAACTACGTGCGCATTATCGCTTTGTTTTATATGTGTGCATCTGTTGTATTTTCTCGAGTCCAATTATTTTTAGGAAGTCTGTCAAAGCTAAGCAGACCGTGTAGCTGCCGCAAGGTGTCACGCTTTATTTCTCAGCAATAACATCATGGAGCAATAATATAAGGTGATATTATGTATACTTACACTATAATGCGCAATAGTGAAGCTTGTTTTCACGCATATCTGCATTTCGGGTCTGTTATCGCCGTTTTCACGAGATACTAGTTTTCACATAATTAATAACAGGCGTACTGAGTCCCTGAAGCGCGCATTTTAATCTCGAGCAAGTAGACTAGTGTGCGGTAAACTTACAGACGTAAAGCCTTCAGATATTAGTGTGGAAAGCGGCAATAGTTTTCTCTGGGGGAAGTACACTCTTGCTTAGTGCAGCTTTTGGAGCCAGCTAACTGTCACAAGCTACCACAGCAGCCAACAACACACCGGCGACATTCACCTGACATAATGGTGGGAGGATGGCATATAAAACGAATACTTCGCGCTGCTTTGCTTGCTAACGGAGTATTAAACAATGTACGCCTGCTTTCCCCTGGTCATTACTGTGCGCTATCAGTGCAATACGTGCTTCTCATGTGCCTCAAGTCACTTTAAAATTGTCACGACATCATAAGCTAAGACAACGTGAGTCAAATAAGAGTACAATGGCTAGGAAATAAAAATTGAAAAGAAGATTTTCCGGCCCCCCGTAGAAACAACAGGTGAAACTGTGACAGGATGTGTAACGCTTATTCTTAAAATGGCAAAATACGTCGCAATTCAAGCACCGGAAATGAACGGAAAACAACTCAAGCTGCCGAAGGTCGTGTGGGGTTAAAATGCTGCGGATGCAGCTGATAGCACCGCGGACAAATATTTGTAGTGCGAAAGAGCAACCTTGGGCTAGGGCAACGTTCTGGTCATGGGTAAATATCGCGCGTCAGTGGGTGCGTTTATAGCCACTCACGGCCCTCGACCGGGGTAATTTTCAGCCAGTTTAAAATAACAGAATGGACATAAAGCGAAACGCTTCAATCGATACCTAAATCCACGCATTTCAATAAGAAAGCAACGGAGTTCGACCTTCTGATGCCTTTGCCAGTGTCTAGTGTGGTCATCTTCAGCTAAACTGAAATAAAAACCTAATGAGCTGGCGCGAAGTGCATTGATGGTTGAGACCGTCGACGCTGATTAATGGACAAGAAACAGCTGAACACCGTACAAGTTTAACAGCACATGCTTCAGAAGCGGCGGAGACTTGTGTTTTGAAATTCTACTCGTGGGATTCTTGAGACGTCCTAGAGATGTGCCGAAACCGTGACATGATGTGCGCAACAGAGAGATAGAGCACCTGTGTGTTCCAGAGGCGCCGACAGAAATGTCCGAACTCGCGCTATTTCGTGTTCTTTAGAACGTTGATCACCACTGTTTCCTCTCTAACCACACAAAGACGCGCAGTTTTTCTTCGATTCTCCTCTCCTCTGTTCGACTGAACCAATATAGCCAACGGAAACCGAAGGGCCACTTTTGCTAGGCCTCTACGTTGTTTCACATATCGTCTATTCAAATAATTGATACTCATGGCACCGTGACTTTCTAGAGCCTCTAGGTGACGATATGTACATTAAACGATATATCGTACAGTAAGCGAGCTTCTGTGCACAAGTCGGGCATAGAGATTGGAGTTTATTCCAAGATAAGGCAAGAGCAGAAGGCGGGGGTAGAAAGTTACGTGGCGGATGAGATTAAGAAGTTTGCGGGAGATAAGGTGACCGCAGCTGGTACAGGACCGGGTTAACTGGAGAGATATGGGAAAGGCCTTTGCCCTGCAGTGGGCGTAGTCAGGCTGATACGGTAATGAGAGATTTTTTCGTACAAAGAACCTGTACTCAGGAAGACGAGTTACTGTTGCATAGGAACTTCTGCGCGTAGGGTAAATAACTGCAAAAGAACACTAACAACTAGCACAAACTCAGGCTAACAAATTTATTCCATGAAACCATACTGTGGAATAATGGAGGGACAGCCTTCTGGCCCGCACTCCCACTCCGCGGATGCAGCGTTTCCGCTCGCTAACCGCGGAGGGGTTCGTGCCCGAGAGAAAAAAGGAAGGGGACGACAAAGTGTGAACACTCATATGCTATTTATTTGATTTGTAAATAATACACAGAGAGGGCCAGCTAGCTACAATACATACACGAGGCATTCCTCGGAAATAGAAGGCTACGTAAGATGGGCTTCTGACTGGCCGGGTGGGAAATGGGGAGCGACTTCGGAGGTATGAGCATGAGAAGAATAGAAAAGGATTCTTGTGTAGTGATTTTCTGATTCTTTTTCGCCATATTGTGGAAAACTGTTCTGTAGAGACCTGCGCCTTCTATGGGAGAACCACATCACACGAGACTTAAATTTCCTATCTCAATATGCCATCTGCAGACGAAAGCCTCTCCTAACACGTTGAGTAGCGACGTCTTCGACAATGAACAAGGATGTGGTATCACAAAGACCAGTCCTGCATATGCTTAGGCTGACGAGGCAATCAGTAGTCTTAACAAGTTCTGAAAGCCCTCGCATGCGGGAGGTGCGGGGTTCAATGCCCAGTGCCGCCGGATACCCACCGGTGATACAATGGGTACAAGCTTTCCGCTGGTCTGGTGCTCGGCTAGTGAGGGCTGAAATGCTTGTAAAATGGGTCTCTTGCCTCACCTTGAGTAATCAAAAAAGGACTTGTGCCATGGCAGTATTTGGCCATAGACGCCCTTGTGCCATAAAAATCTATCATCATAAAAAATTTTGAAAGTTCTCACTTAAGCCTACTTATAACGAACCGAGCATACAGTGTCGAGCTTGCACGTGAGATTCGATGCGTGCAGCACTTGACTGACAACGCTTTTCACTGTATTGAATTTACTTGAATGAATCTGAGTGCGCATATCATTTTGGCCAATAAGGAGGTAGAGAAAGGAGCCCACAATGCTCAGCAGCTGATTAAGTAACAAATTATAAACCTATTTTTGATTATGGTCTAAATTCACATGTAAAAAATGCCGCCGCTCTTACATATACTTTTCACACATCGCAGTTTGACCTTTCAGTTTCCGCGCGACTCTAAATTGCAGGTCCAGTTTTGAATTCGTTCTCAAATTGAAGTTCTCTCATCGCTTCTGTTGCTGATGTTCATTCATACGAGAAACATGTTGCGTTTGAATCTGACCACCTATCGGGTTCTTCATAAAAAAGTGGTTGACTATAGACTGCAAAAATTACTTTACTGGAATGCCGAGCACACTTCTCCTCGAGAACTCATCGTTACATTCTATAGAGAAAGCGGGAATACGGGATTCAAAATATTACAAAACGAAGTTAACCAGGCTCTCCCTCAACCCTAGATGATTTCGTTTTGCGTTATCATTGTTACGCTCTTAGTTCAAAAGAGACAGTTATGCTAGTGACTCTGACATTGCGTCGACAGCCTTCCGCTTGACTGAACTGCTCGATTTAAATTTTATTTGGCTGTCGTCCGGACATTGGCCTTTACATCGACCCATGAAGCACTCTGCTAACAGTTTTATTCGTGGCTTATGTTTTTATAAATTCATTTTTGCATTCCTTCCTTATTTATGGAGTCCAGATTTTTTAATACCCAAATGCCACTTTTCTTCGCTATGTACGTTGTTGGCAGCGTTTGCATAAAAACAATGGTCCCTGCCGCTCTTATAATGTAACCTCTAACATGAACTTGTGATTTTTCCCTACATTTGCCAAAAAGAAACTCGAAGTGCGAGCGACGCATTCATTGTTACCTTCGTCATCAGTGTTCAGTGACACTGTCTTACATTGTTACATTGTTTTGAGCTTATGGGCCGGCGGTTAATAAAGTGATAAACACGCGCTTTACTGCTGGTTTAACTGCAATAGTCCGGCCATTGAAAACTGGGAGAACAAATTTTTTGCTGGTTTGTTGCTCTGGTTTTCCAGTTTCCACTTTCGTTCTTTAACTGCCCGACTATGTCATTGGTGCCCTTGCCATCATTTCTTTTATCCCCACTCCGATATCTTCCTGCCATGGCAGATTGTAGTGTTCATGGCGAGGCTAGCAGCAGAATAACACACCGAGGCTTTTTAAAACGCCGCCAAAGAGGCCGACCTCATTTTATTTCGGTCGAAAAAAGCTCTGCTGTGCACTGACATTGCACAACACACGGGCGCCTTTTTGCGTTTCGCTTCGTCCAATACGCAGCAGCTGTGGTCAGGTTCAAATCCGGGTACTCCGAGTCAGTAGTCGTTCGCTCGAGGAACCGAGCCACCGCGGCGGGTACACTAAGTTGGTCTGTGCGTCGTTAAAGACCTGCAGATGGTCGAAGGTATTTTTATTCTTTCTCTATTTAATTCAATCTCCCCTTCCCGCTTTGACTTTCAGAGCGCTGAAGGTTTCCTCCGAGTAGTTACACAATTACTACGCCATTACCTCTCCCCAAAAAACCGGTAAAAAACTTCAATGATGTGGGAGATAGCATGGCTTTCTCTTCAGCATTTAATAACGCAGAAATGCCTTCTTGTGCTACACCTACAGCATCCCGCATGCGGCATCATGATTCTCAGCCTCATCTGCTTGTCCTTCCTGCGATATCTGGATACTAGGGTTACCACTAAATTTTTACCTGAAATAAAGCTTCGATGCCAGCCAGCGGCACACAAGTGGACTTCTACGGCACGAGGCGGATTTAGGGTTGCTTGATGGCGGAACTGATCTCTGATCCGTCAAGGAAACTATTTGGTCCGAGAGCCTTTACCCAAGCACCTCACCCTTGAAGAGCTGAGCATTAGGCTGGGTGAAATCTTGTGCCAATTAAAAGCCGGTGGTTACCCGGTGGCACTGGGAATCGAACCCAGCGCCTCCCTAATGCGAGGCATATGCTCTCCGACAAGGCCTCGGGGACTCTTTGTGTCAGGATTGTTGCAATGCCAAGGCCATCTCGCCGCTCCGACGCATATGGCTGCGACTCGCATCTGTTTCCGGTTTGTCGCGAATTTTGATTCGGTTCACGTTCTGTCAGCACGAGGCGGTAACAGTCCCCGATATTGCAGCCGTTCTGAGACTCGCGTAGCTTTCGTTAATTTTAGTTTTTTACCTTTCTTTCCAAACGCGCGCATGCTCTTCGCTCACTCGGTTATTGAGCCGAAGGACTGTGGTAAAACAAGGCCTAGTGGCCACGAATGCAGCGGAAATTTAAAAACAGAGCCGAGTTTCACTTTGAAAGCTCCCACTGCACATTCAGCAAATTATTCTCCTCGTGCACGAAAGGTTCATCGTTTTGGGGACTAGTCTAGCTACGACCACTATAATTTCCTTTCGCAACTAACTGCACCGACTAAGCTTTAGTCGCTTACAAGTCATCTGTTACGGCGCAACTGTTTATCCGAATGAGCAGCGTAGGAGTGTAACAGTTCATCCAGAAAGAACGACAGGCGAAACAAAGAATTCTTTTCCTGCGTTGGAGAATCGAACCGCTTTCTCGTTGGCTTTAAGCCGGTGCTTTCCGCTAGCACACCGCTTTCCTTTTCTTTACTTAATTACATGAAACTGTCGAAAAAGGACATAGTGTTGCTTGACATCACCGCGCCATACGAGCCCGCCACACCACTGCAGTTCATGAACATCAAAAACATCAAAATTATAGAAGCTCCGGACAATCACCTAGATAGACAGCTACGAGGTTCTCCCAGCGTAGCATGCATACCCCGCATCAAACCCCATTGCTCTCGGAACACATTCTTCGACCACCCCAGGAATTTGGCATTTCTATCAATCATACGGCTTTTCCACAGATGTAATAGCCACCTCTTCCCGGTGGGCTCATAATTATGCCAGAGCAAAGTTTAATGAACAGGCGAAAATCTAACACTGCACGGAGCGATACTATGTCCATATTAGGCTTTCGTCGCAGTCTGTCCCCGAAGAACATGTCAACGCGGCAACAATAATCAATATCTGTCCTAATGCATAGGCGGCAGTTAACCACCCTTGACACTAACATCTTAGCGTTAGGCCATCTCTTGACAGGCAATGTCGATGTGTGTAGTATTAAAAAAAGAACGTGCTGGTATAATCTATGAATTAAGACGCGAAGCTGAATGGTAAAACGAATTGGCGGTCGCAACAATCGCGACATCAACAGGGTTGCAGTGCGCGCCTCGAATTAAAACTACGAGATAGAGTGGGAAGATGCTTTTATTTGTGGGATATTAGCAAAGCGAACTTTAGGAAGGTTTCACGCAGTAGAGCTTTGAAGGAGAACGTGAAATATTTTAATTATGGTGTATTTTAGCACAAAACACTTAGATCATCAGCAATGTTGTCCAATAAGAACAATAGTTTTTTTTTTATGGTTGACATATCTTCAATGAATCCGGCTTAACCAGCCAAACGTAAGGATTAACGTTTCTATCAGTCCACCTGTTGGCGGTGCGAAGAATCGAAGTCATTAGCTGGTATTTTACTCTTATAAATATATGTCATGTTTGGCACTACTATAGATGCTTACAGCGCTGCTGCATGGGCATCGCAAAATTTGGTAACTTGACCAATCCGTCATCGCCGGCTTTCAGGCCTTCTGGATTCGTGAGCTGTCGCTGCTCTGGTGCCATGCTGCAAGATGCTTTTCCGGATCTGGCTGCCAGAGGGCACAAAAACTTCATGTGCGTGCGCATAGTAGGTGTTGGTGCTGCAAAATGTTTTGCTCAGCCACCTCAGCCTCCTCAGCCACGTGGTCGACCATGTTCCTACGGGGCAGTCGCTGTAATATTTAGGACGTAATACGTCCGTAGCTATGGACGAGGGCGGCAGCGGTGAAAAGTCTCAAGGTTCGCTTACGCTACACATAAACACCCCCGAAAACAGCAGATTGGACAGCTGCCGCCGAAGCTCAGCTGGTAAGCACCGGACGCGAAATTCGGAGGATGTGGGTGCGCATCCGTCCGGCGGCATGTGGTTGTTTTTTCTTATGCTTTTATTAATGTCTCATTGATGAAGAACTAGAAATTATAAAAATGACATCCCCTGTGTTCTTGACTTCGGTGGCTGCTGGCTTCCGTCATGTATGTCATAAGGAGCACCTCTTTTTTCCTTGACTTGTATGCTTCGCACCATTAGCTACAATAAGATGTTTTTTATCATACAGTGCGAAATAACGCGGCGACGATACAATTGCACAATATATTACTGCTGTGAAGATATCACAAGCTCGTTCTGGCATTCCCTCAGCTACTACCGGCGCTGAATTAAACTGGACCATGGGTTTGTGATATGTTTATTTTTTTTCGTAAAACCCAACACATTAGCGTTCTGTTCTCCAAGAAACCATCTAGAACTGACAAGACAGCTCCTGGAAAAACGGCGATTTGTGCTGCGAAGTGCCCCTTATGTAAAAAGAGCGTCTATTTTCCTTCATTATACCATAGCGATATTAACTCTACATAATAATTAAAGCGTGCGCATGACATCCGTACCAGAGCAGAGTTGCTTAGTAGTCAATTGACATTCGTATGCAAGCTGGGCAGCAGCGATTTGTTCTGCGCACCGATGCAGCTGACGGCGGCTAAGAAGTACAGTAATGGCGGCAGTCCTAGTGGTGCCACGTGGCGTGGACAAAGCGAACTGATCTCTGTAAATACTGTATATCTCTCGGCTGCGCAGCGGCCTGATACCTACCCAAACGAAACAGAAACTCATGCGTAATGAGACATGGAGGGACCCGTTAGGCGGTGTTGGGTCAAAACCTTAGATTCCAATCAATCAATCAATCATTCATTCAGCCAGTAAATTAATAAATCAGTCAAAGAGTGATTATCAGTTCATCGTGATCAAGCTATTTTCTTCTGCAGTGGTGTATGTCGGTGTACCTTATTTCGTACATAAGGAACTTTTATATTTCTTCTGGCCTAAATTTTCTTTCCGTTTACTGTTCAGTGACAGAAATTTTGCTGAAAATTATACTGACCAGCTAGAACAGTGCACTGGCCTCCGCGTGCTGCAATAACATACCTCACTGATCGTACTTCTATTCATGCGCTTTTTCTTGCGGTTTAGTCCAGGCAATCTGGTGTACTGCCCTTAACTCGTATGGTTTCCCTACCAGCATGCACCAGTGCGACACGAAAGCTATCGCGCATGAAGCATGCGCCATTATAAGTTTTATTGTCTGGAATCTGTAAGTTGATAACGTAATAAATGCTTGATAAAATATCCCGCCCGTTTTGCAAATGCGGAAATATCTTGTATTTATTAAGAGACAGAGACAGGATTGTAAACGGAAAGGCAAGGGGGTGAACTGGGCGCCACTCATTATGCTACCTTCCACGTGGGCAGGAGGATGAAGAGAAAGATAGAAAGGGCAGAGAGCAAGATAGATTACTTTTCCGTACGTAACTAATAAGGTACACAGGGAACCCTCAAAAAGTATCTAGCCTTGAACTTAATCCCATGTATTTCAAGAATTTAGGAAGCGCCTTCACATCTATCCTCGGCGATGAAGCTTTAGTCCAATGATGATGACGAAGATTTTTTACGGCACAAAGGCAGCTTTGGCCAAAGAGCGCCTTGACACAAGCTCATTCTCGTTTCACAAGGTAGGGTGAAACACCCATTTCCCAAGCACTTCACCCTAAACAAGCCAAACACCATGAAGGGAAATCTTGTACACATTGTATCAGTGGCGGGTACCCGGTGGCATTGGACATCGAACCCCTCCCCCCCCCCGCCCCCCCCCCCCCGCATGCGAGGCGGATGCTCAAACCGCTAGGCCACCGCTGCGGTGTTTAGTCCAATGATCCAGAATCTTGGCCTCAGTAAGGGTACGTGGATCTAAGTGTCGGAATGCTGCAGCCAGGCCGACGCGCTCACGCTCAAAACGAGGGCAATGACAAAGCAAATGCTTAATTGTCTCTTCGCACCGCAAGTTCTCACATGCAGGAGAGTCTCCCATAACGACTAAGTTGGAGTAGGCAATTGTAAACGCCACTCCCAGCCACAGGCGACACAAGAGCGTAGCATGGGAACGGGAGAGGCTGGATGATGAACTGAGTTGAAGTTCAGCGTCGAGGCTGTGTAAACGGCATGCCAAGTTTCCAGGGGTAGACCATGACGCAAAGTCTTGTTCCGTCCAAGCACTCGCAGATGTCTTGCTGCGTCGGCTCTTGTCAGTGGTGTCCGGGCCACGTTGGCACTGCCGTGGGCCGATAGAGCTGCAGTAGAAGAGACATTTGGGGGCTAGTTGGTACGGTGACCTAATGAACAAACAGCGCCAAACACGTGGACGAAGAGCGCACAGGACGAGCGCTGCAGTATCAGCTTCGACGTTTCCAACAATGCCACTGCCTCCTGGTAGTCACTGGAATATAATATAATGACCCTCTCGAAGCGCCTAGTGTAGTAGATGTCTTAGATCCGCTGCGAGTTGCTCGTTGCAGCCATGGCGTAAAGCAGAATTCAGATATTGCAGGGCATCTTGTGAATCGCAGACCACTGTCCATTTATGGGGTGTTTTTGCACCGATGTACTTTACGGCTGCAGGAAGAGCGACCAGTTCTGATTTGGTGGAGGTTGTCCGATGAGAAATTATTTGGCTGATACTGGCTTGTCTGGAAGGAATGACAAGAGCGCAAGCTAAACTAGTAGATGAGAACGAGCCATCTGTGCATACATGACTGCGTTTACGATACTTGGCGTGAAGTAGTGCGTCAACTGCTGAAGCGCCACCGTCCATAGAGACTATTTCTTAAATATCCCCAGAGCCGTAAGGCGCATACATGTCTCCCGCAGTCAGCACAGCGCAGAGGAAGGCCGTTCTACCGAGGTCATCTGTGATGGGATAGACGACTGGTGTGCTGCTATAATCTTTGAGAACGCAGCGTGCGGTTGCCATACTGGTAAAGCCACTAGGTGATGCTGGAGAGTCCTTGTTAGATGACATATGTGAATCCAAAGTGTGCCAAGGACTATACACGTCGAAAGATGGAAGCACTTGGCGATAGCAATGGTTGCACCTGTTGATGCGCTGCGGGATAGAACCAGGCATGTGTGAAGAGCCTGGCCTTGTACAGCCTTGAGGGCACGCAAATTTGTCTTGCATATGTTCGAAACTACAAGTGTACTATATCGCAAAAATAGTGCGCTGTACAGCTGCAGCACCGGCAGAAAAGAAGACCCCCATGACTTTCCGCCCAGAATTATAAGCAGGTGAGCGAGAGAGTGAAATTTTTTTTAACTTATTCATTGTACCTTCAGGGCCAGAGGCATTACAGAGGGGAGTGGGCTACATAGAATAAAACAAAACAATGAATAGAATACAGTGAATAATATTGGAACACATCTTCAACTTTCTCCTGTATATACAAAATTAGCTAGTGCATCACGAAAACGTTGGTTATCTTCAAAGGCTGTGATATTAGGGAAAGGCGGTTCCAATCGGCGGAAGTCTGTGGGAAGTGAGACTGAAAACAGTCGTTGGTATGATATTTTGCACTCCCGACCTTGTGACGATTATCAATGCGACGGTAGGTGTTTTCGGGTGGTGAAATGAAATTTTCATGCAGCGTGACGTAGTGATATACCTTGAGAAAAAGTGCTAAGCGACTGAGTTTCCTGCGAGATTGCAAAAATGGAAGTGAAAGGTGAGCTTTCACAGCTGTGATACTTGTGGAACTGTTATGATTGGAAAGGATGAAGCGAACAGAATTATTTTGGATAAGTTCGAGAAAAGTTGTAAGGTTTTTGTGCGTAGGGTTCCATATGGATGCTGCGCATTCAAGCCTAGGACCTATTAGTAGTATATAAAGTGAGAGTTTTAGAGACGTTGGAGCGGCTGAGAATTTGCGACGTGAATACCCTAACATGCTATTAGCGTAATTAGTCACGTATCAGATAGAGGTACGCCATGTTAAGCTTCTTGTGATATGTGCGCCTAGACAATTCTATGCTGTGACAGAATCAAGAAGAACGGCATTAAAAGAATCTGAAGGAAGAATTTTGTGTGCGCAGAAAACGCGCATGAACTTACTTTTGTTAATGTTTAATTCCATTTTCCATGTTCTGCACCAGTTATAGACAAGAATAAGTTCGTACGGGAGTGTGTCTATGTTACTAGGGTTAATGATTTCCCGGAAAATCACACAGTCGTCAGCAAAAAATGGTTGACAGAAAATAGAGTAGAAGGAAGGTCATTAATATCAATTAAAATTAAAACCGGTCCAAGGACGGATCGTTGTGGTACACCAGAAATCCCGTCAGTAAGCGGTGAGGCAGTGTTTTAGGAAATGCAAATTGCCAGCGGTTATGTAGGAAAGATTCAATGCATGTGAAGACAATAGGAACGAGATTAATATCACTTAATTTATAAACTAACCATTGATGACACACTTTATTAAAAACTTTAGAAAAGTGTAAAAAATGCAGTCTGCGAAAGATGACTTGTCAAGTATGGGGTGCAGCTTATTGGTGAATGAAAGTAATTGTGTTTCACATGAATATGTTAGACGGAAGCCATGTTGCGCAGGCGTATAAAGGAATTCCCATCAAGAAAGGCAACTATGTTCTTCTCGATTATATATGCTAGCATTTTCCAGCATGTGCTGGCGAGTGAAATGGGACGACAAATTTGAGGCGAGCGCTTGCCGCTGGACTTGTGAAGTGGAATCACCTTCCCGATCTTCCAATCGTGAAGAAGACCTTATGAGTCGAGCGACTGGCTTGCCCGAATTGCATCTTTAAAAAGGTGCAATGCAGGCTCCATGATAGATTCCGGTCTTTATTAATCCCTAAAAAACGATTAGAGTTACAATATGGTGTCTGGTATTTATTTATTTATTTATTTATTTATTTATTTATTTATTTATTTATTTATTTATTTACTGTACCATGAGGGCCAAAGGCATTACAGAGGGGTGTGGGTTAATTAGGATAAACAACAATGAAATAGAATACTGTGAAAATAAGTATTACAAAAAATTTTCCTCCAGAATAAAACAAATAAAATCCAGAAAACGTAAATAGTATAGAAACAATGTATACAATACAGTGGAAGCAGATATAACACCCAATCAACTTTCTTCAGAATAAACAATATTAGCTACAGCGTCATGGAAGGTTTTATTATCAGGAATGGCTGCAATATCGGGGGGAAGGCGGTTCCATTCCACAGACATGCGGGGAACGTATGACTGAAAAGAAGATTTGGTGTGGCATGTTGGGATGGCAACCTTGTGGCGGCGATCGGTGCGATGTGAAATGTATTCCGGGGTGACATGAAATGGTTGTGAAGCGCAACGTGATGATATAGCTTGTGAAATAGCGCTAGGCGACCAATTTTGCGGCGAGATTGTAACGGTCGGAGTGAGACGTTAGATTTCATGGTTGTGATGCTTGCCGTACGGTTGTAATTTGAAAGAATGAAGCGAACGGAATTATTTTGGACTAATTCCAAGGAATACGTGAGGTTTTCATGCGTAGGGTTCCATATTGATGCTGAGTGTTTTATAGAGTCGAATTTTAAGGGTTGAGGGAGCGGTAGAGAAATTACGATGTAAGTATCCTAACATGTGGTTAGCGTTATTAATCACGTAGTCGATATGAATAGACCATGTTAAGTTTTAAGTGATATGAATTCCTAAGTACTTATATGTTTTTACCCAATCAAGAGTAGTGCCATCAAGATGATATGAAGGAAGAGCGTTGGATTTCTGGGAAACACGCAAAGCTTTACATTTATTAGTGTTTAATTTCGTATTCCATGTAGTGCGCCAGTTTGACACCAAATTAAGATCTGACTGGAGAGTGTCAGTGTCGTTGATGTTATTTATTTCCCGAAATATTACACAATCGTCAGCAAAAAGGTGAATGTTAGAAGATATGGCAGGAGGAAGGTCATTAATATAGATTAAGAATAGGAGTGGTCCAAGGACCGGGGGGGACATTAAATAGTTTTGAAGCGCAACGTGATGATATAGCGTGTGAAATAATGTTAGGCGACCAATTTTGCGGCGAGATTGTAACGGTGGGAGTGAGACGTTAGATTTCATGACTGTGAATCTTGCCGTACGGTTGTAATTTGAAAGAATGAAGCGAACGAAATTATCTTGGACTATTTTGAGTGTAAATGTCACTAATTCTCACTCCTCGGCTGAAATGCTTAGACCTTGCTCTTGGAAGTAGAAGGAAGCTATGGTGTCTGCCCGCTGGAGTCTTGCTCGCACCTGAATTCGTGTCACAGAGGTGGTCGAAATGCAGATATCAGCGGCCTACATAGAAATGTCGACGGTATTAGGTTGGCTGTCTGGTTGTGCTGTAAGTATCAGATTAAACAAAGTAGGGCCGAGAGCACCACCTTGGGACACACCCCGGTAGGTGTGATGCACGGGTGTTTGGCCATCTTCACTGATGATATAAAATCACCTGTTTGACAGATAGCTTTGTATCCAACTGAACATCCGACCACCGATTCCAACAGGCTGTAGCGCACCAGGGATGGCTTCATGAGGGACGTTATCGTAAGCACCTTTGACATCAAGAAAAAGTTCCACACACATGCGCTTCTGGCGTTTCTTGTGTGTGAACTGTCGACACTCGACCAATGACGTTTTTTATAGAAGAGCGACCCGCCCAAAAATCGTCATGACATTAGGATGTACTTTATTGTGCTCAATGAGCCACACAGGGCGCGTCAGAATCATTCTCCCTATGATTTTTCCATGTATCTTGCCAAGGCTTCTGGCCTGCATGATATGAGCTCGAGCGGGGATTTTCTTTGTTTATTTACGCTAAAATCAGCGGATTGCGCTTGTAGGCCGGAAACGTTTTTTTAAATCAGATGTTTAGGAACAGTTCGGAATAAATTTCTTCCCTTTATTTAGCTGCCGTGAATAATGACCACTGTTTGGATTCTAAAAATGAAGGAGCCGCCGTGGTGACTGAGTGGTCATGGCGCTCGGCTGCTGGCCCGAAAGACGCGGGTTCGACCCCGGCCGTGGCGGTCGAATTTCGATGGAGGCGAAATTCTAGAGGCCCGTGTATTGTGCGATATCAGTGCACGTTAAAGAACTTAAGGTGGTCGAAATCTCCGGAGCCCTTCACTACGGCGTCTCCCATAGCCTGAGTCGCTTTGGGACGTTAAACCCCCGTGAACTAAACCATAAAAATGAAGGACAATTTAGCGAGGTTAGGATGAATGCGAAATAGGCGCGCTCACACTTAGTTTCTCGATTCAATTTCAGTTCAAGAGAAATGCAATAGCAATGTGTTCTGGATCTACTACGCACGGATGGAAGTTGTTGAAGACAACGACGTCCGAAGCACAGCGCTAGAGACTGGCTGTTAACACGTGGTGTGTTTGGCTGTGGCGACGAGGCAGTGGTCTAAAGCAGTGGCTAGCGAAGCTGATCTGTTCGCGCCATCGCGATTTCGAGACCCACTGGCGGGCGTAGAGTGTTTTCCCAAAAGTTATTCTGCCTACTCGGCCATAAAACCTGCCTAACAGGCTGCCCTGAACCCGGTTGGTAGGTTACCGCTCACCCAGTGTGGTCGGTGGACCACGCGACATGACTTCGGACAAACAGGCATCGGCGATTTTGTAGTTGGAGAGTTTTAGCGTTACCGCACTCAGGCAAATTTACAAAGAAAGGGCACATCTTCTGTCAACCACAAGTAAGCTCGAAATGTAAGAAACCAATGCCGCTGCTTACAAATAACGTTGAATATATCAACCGTATAAACAGCCTCGCAGTTTAACGCCGCGACTGACGTTCACAAGAGGGTGGCAGAGCAAATATTGACGTGATATAACAAGCGACCACAGCATTAGCTAAAAATGTCTCCACAGGTCTTCCACTTCTGCCGTGAAGCAGTTTAACAGTTACTGCAAGCCAAGACTTAAATGCCCGAGGCAGAAGAAGAACATTCTTCCCCGCACTCATCTGAATGTTATGAATTGCAGAGGTACAATAAGAACTCGAATATAAGGTGGGTAAGGTGGGAAAAGCAAACCCTGCGCCTTGAAGAATTTTGCCCAAGGTAGCCTTTTCTCGGCGAAAGTGCCAGCGGCCGGAATGGGGTTGCTGTTGGAAAGTGGCTTAAATCTGAGTTCGTTTCTTCCCGACAGACACGGAGGGACAGGGCAACTGCTCCTCATCTTGGACAGCGAAACCTTGAGCAGGGAATTGTCACAGCATAGCCGTACAATCCCGCACTCATTACTGGAACGAGTGCTTTGGCCTTAACATTTTTCTGGTATCTTTATTTTTATCGTACATGAACCACCGGCCGCCACAAAAAATTTAGGGACCAGATCTATCTTCAGTTGCAGACTTCAAACGCTTTTTTCAAGATCAGCGCTGCTATGCAGGATGCCACGAGTGGACCACTCGCTCGACTTTTATTCGGTCTGCGCGGTGGCAGTAACTAAATCGAGATGGCGCACAACGCGCGAAAGCAGCGGGCAAGAAATTACCGAGATAAAGCCGTGTATGTCAACACAAGCGTGCCCTGTGCGCGCCGCTTCCACGTATCAAGTACGGGAAACTAGGTATGCACTACAGCAAAAGCTCCCAATCCATTGATCCAAATCTATTGAACGCAATATCGCATATCGCAGTTTCGTAAATTCTGCGCAATCTGGCAGTCGCCGGAGGCCGTCTGCCACGCCCTTTATGGGTGTATCAAATGCGTGTCTCCTCTTTGGCGCATTATCTCTTTATCCATGTCGAAGCGGAACAGTGCACGCACAAATCATTCATGCGCCACATGCCTCCCTGCTTTCCAATAGGTTCAATGTGTCTTATATCATCATTAACATTTTATTTATTAAATTGGGCGAATAAGTACTTTTAGGTTTGAAGAATGCAATGAAGCTTGGGTGAATAGCGAGGTGTGAGACAATTACTAAAAAATTTGACACTTTCTGCCGTTAGTGGCGAGAGTGAGCCGACAGCTTGCGCGCATAGAGTTTGTAAACATTGACTACAGAGAAAAATCGCATTGCTGCACTTCATCCATGGAGGACGCGCTAGGCATGCCGGGAAGACGTGGCTTCGTATTAACATCTGGTGGCTTCTTGACTATTCTAATGACATGACTCTCTTCGTTCAGATTAGTTCTCATTAATTTGTCGTTGAATGTGCGACCAAGTAGTTCTACAAGTACTCCGGTAGTTCATTTAATATCCCAACCCTCCAGAAGACTGCAAAAACTGCACTGCAAACAAAGTATCCGCAAAGAATGTGCATATACATTAGCTGAGCTTCAGTGTGATTTTATTGCTATTTAGAGTAAGCATATTTAATTACAGCAAATTTCAAAATCAAGTTCTAATGATTTTATTCAGGCAGCAAGCAGTTGCCTGGCAGGCAGATATAAAGGCATATCGATGCTTGAGTCAGCGTTGACCCCCATCTCTTTCCCACACACATCACTCAACAGCATTGATACTTCGCTCATCGAAAAGCACTTCAGAAATGGCAAAAGTAACCCATCGTAATAGAGAAACATACTAGCGCATATCGCGAAAAACACAGTTATATAAAAAATCACATTGTTCGAGTAAAATATAAGAATCCAGAGAGAAATGAAACGCATTCATAACTAAACAGATATTTGATGCCGAATTAGTACCCTGAAAAACCGATAAATGATTAAATATTTTTGCCCAGAAGGTATGTAATTATGTTCTTTTTTATTAGCGCGAACTGAGACACTTTGAGTTAAGTTGCTCACAGTCGTATCGTGTTTATTCATGAAGTCAGGAATGTGATATGTTCATTTATGTGCTCCGTAGGTGCTACAAATCTTTTATTTCTTGTAAGGAGTATGCCGGAGGTTAAAAGGTGTTTGTGTACATATTTCTCTCTAAACATTGAGGCATTCAGATTCAATTGATAGGATATAACTATTGCTAATTTTTAACGCAGGATCTTAGTGATAGTCAAAGCTTGGTGCTTTTGAAATAATCGAGTGGATTGAGCTAAATGTCAAAGATTTTCTATTTGGCGCAAAACATTTTTTTTTGTAATACGTGTAGGTTCTATAAATTTGTTTTTGTGGTCGTATCCAATACGGGAAGATCATTGCGGCTGCGGGAGTGTATTGGAGTGTAATATAGTTTATTTTTTACCTAAGATGGTAATAGATCCTTCAGTCTGAAAGATTTCCAACGGCTCTTGCGATATCTGTACTTTTGCGACATGAGCACATCAGTTTACGTTTTCTTCAAAAAGTACACTAAGAAACTTACGCGATGTGACCCTTTCTATTCGAATCAGAATGTCTGAATGCCTATAAGTTTTGGTCGAAGTGCAATATATTTTATTTTGTTCGTGTTTGGAGCTGAATTATTTATGCCAAGTCACACCGGCCAGTTATTCGCTTGCCTTTTATAGACCCCCATATCTGTTCCTGAAAATAATTTCTTAGTGTCATCAGCAAATACTATTTTTCTGGAAGTAGCGGGATGTTTATAATATCTTTAGTGTAGAGCAGAAATAATAATTGGCCAAGTAGAGGCCCATGTGGTATGCCATATGCAATAATACAAATGTCAGTCTGAGCTTGGTTTGCCTCTGTGTGCTGGAATCTGTTTGAATAAAAAGTAGCGCAAAAAAGACGACCACAGGAGTAAGACACCAAAAGCACGAACGGTTTTTGCGCTACTTTTTCAATCCCAGTTTGTATCATCTAACAATCGCAACTCGTAATTATGTTCCGTTGGCTCCGGCGTGCCTCAGGGCTCGGTGTTAGGTTCTCTGCTGTTCATAATATACAGTACTGACCTACCTGACTGTGTATCTTCTAACATTCATTTATTTGCTGATGATTTTGTTGTCTTTTGGGAAATTAACAGTTCTACAATATCAATGCCTTGCAAAATGATATAGATGCTATTACTAATTGGTGTGACTTGTGGAAAATGGACCTTAATACATCTAAATGTAAAGCCTTACGTGTCTCTAGAAATTCCTTTTGTCCTAGCGTCTATTACCTAATAACAGTGCGCTCGAATCCGGCACTTCCTACCGTTATCTCGGCATCGAAATATCTTATAATGTCACTTGGTCTCTTCACATTAACATCTTAAAGGGACACTGAGGAGAACTCTATCATTTTTTTTTCTAGCAAAATCAGATAGTTCGGCATTTCATGGCTTTGTTGCCGCTTGTCCGGGCGCGAAAGATGCATTTATTTCAAAGAAATTTGGATTCGAAGATGAAAAAGTTTTTCCCGCCGCTCTGATTCAAACTCAGGGAACTCTTATGACGCCACGGCAACTCTTATGACGTCTCAGAACGGAGTGACGTGATATGTGACGTAAACGCAGACTCCGTGATTTCTGACGGCTAGCGGTTCGGTGCGCAACCTTCTTTTGCCAGCCTCAAGAGATTCGTGGTTGTATGAAGTAAGGAAAATTCCTCCAAGGTGGCGCCTCTTGTCCTAGGAAGTCAAGACGCTTGCACTTGCGAGATTGGCCTGTGGCGGCGAGACCTGTATTTTGGTTCTTGCTATTTTCTACATTACAAGAACTTTGTTTTCAGTAAGAGTGGCGTTTTTGTGATCAGGAGCTGCTATTTTATCGATACAAGGCAACTTCAATTTCTCCTCAGTGTCCCTTTAATTAACAATGCTAATCACATGCTTGGTTATCTTCGCTGTGATTTTTCTTCTGCCCTCAGAACATTTAAACTACTCCTGTACAAGACACTAATCCGTAGCAAACTATAAAAAGCTGCATCCATTCGAGACCCTAGCTGTGCTAACCTAACCTATGCCTTGGAGCTTGTCCAGAATAACTCAGTTCGTTTCATTCTGTATAACTACTATCATACTGCTAGCATTTTATCAATGAACAGCAGGCTAAACCTTCCTTCATTAGCTTGTCGTCGGAAATTTTCTCGTATTTGGTTATTCCATAAAATTTTTCATATTAGACCCACGATTCGCAGCGCGCTCATCCCTTCGCCTTCGAATATTTCATCTCGTCTGGACCACGCTCACAAGGTTGAAATTGCACCACTCAGGACGAAAACATGCAGCAACTCCTGGATTAGTCGAACATCCAATGACTGAAACCACCTTCCCGGATCGATTGCCAGCATTGTAGACACTACTCATTTTAGAACCGCATTAGCCGCCATTGTATATGTCGATCATTAATTTGTCTGCTTCGTGTCATCTTTTCTGTATTGTATTTATCTCATTCAACCACTACCCTCTGTAATGCACCAGGCCTCGAGGGTAAAATAAATAAATAAATAAAAAAGTATGTGTCACCAACTAGCCCACCAACTAGATTTATGGAATCTTTTTATTAGGTAATGTCTAATTAAGTCAAGAGCAACGCCTCTAATGATGTAGTTAGGTAACGTTTGCAATAAGATTTTGTTTTAATAGAGTCGAAGGATATTAAAATGGGGAAGCAAGTTTACTGTGTGTATTAAGGCTCAAAGTTGTTATTTTCTTCTTTTTAATGTCTAACAGACCATTTTGGTCGACTTGCATTTCTGAAACACATACTGCTGATTCACACAGCTTTTAAAACAGGTATTGATAACTGTTCTATTATTTTCAAAATATTGGCAAGTTGGAAATTGGTCTATTAATATTCAAGCTACTTTTATTGTCTCCATTAGAATAACTGAAACTCTCGAACTTCGAGTTTATAAGGAAAAACACCCGTACTAATAATAAGATTGCGTATGTGTGAGAGTAGGTGGTTGATTATATGAGCAACCGACTTTATGGGTTGCTCTTTCAAATTATCCACTCCACAAGCACTATTGTTATCTGGCTTCTCTAGCAGCAAAAAGATTTCTGCCTCTGTAGCAGGAGCCATGTAAACTTAACACGCAATATCAGACTTCATCTATAATTTGTGGTCCGCGGAATAACTGTCCGTGTTTATTTTAGATGCCCCTGTATTTAGGAATTGTTCTTTAAACTTGTCAGCTAGCGGCTTTCCAGCATAGGTCGTGCCATCAGTACTCAATTCTTGCAATTCTGTTTTCTTATTTCTTGACATGAGGTGGTTTGCAGTGTGCTATGATTTAATCGGGTTGTTGGGGTACTTGAAAACTTCTTTTCGCAATAAGTATGACGCGCTTTATTAATGTCATGTCCTATATTTAGTATCGCTGTTTCATATATTTATTTAGAATGTCCAGAATTCTAGTTATTGTAAATAATGCAAAATATTTGCCATTTTTTTAGGCTTTTTAAAAGTGCCTTCTAATCTATGGTTTTTTTACATTTTATACTTTTACTTTATTAGTTTACTGGAAATGACTGTTGATAAATATTTTCAATTTTCTCTATGCATAAATCGTATGCATTTACGGGACCTTCAGAGAAATAAATGGGGTCCCAATTTGTTTCTGCTGTTAGTCACTGAAATATCGTAATTGTATCTTCATTAATGACTGCGTACTCAATCCGCTGGCTGGAAATTCGCTCTGTATACGTTATGTATGGTGCGTTAGCAAACTAAAGATAAGTAAATGGTCACTCACTTCCACAAACAAAACACCAGATTCTATATAGGTCGAGCTAAAGTTTGTGAAACAAAAGTCTAACAATGAATATTGGTTAATCTTGTGTGCACAAGGATACCGTTTTTATAACCGTATCACAGATTGCAAAACGACGTTTCCTTGCAATATTTTTTGAATGACTATTTCTGGAGTTGTAGTTATGTATTGGACATAAGAATAGACAATCAAGATTAGAAGGCTCGTCCTCCCTTCATTCCCACCAACTCGCAAAAAGGAGGTGCCACCTTTTCCGCAAGGTAATACTTAAAAACTCTATGGTTTGCAGGTGGCCGTGTCAGAGTGGAGAGTCGGCTGAAGCGACAGCTGAACATCCCAAGCACACCAATAAGCTCCTACGGTGAGATGCCGCCAGGGGCGCTGCTGTCCAATTCCCGCTAGCTGCGTTGCTTGCAAAGAATGTGGACGACTGCGACACGCTGAATCTGTGTGTTTAACTTGCCTACCAATGCTATAAATCCACGGCCCATTACAGTCTCTATCGCCACTAAAATTTTATACTAGTCCTAGCTATACGAAAGCTAGTGTCGATTTCTAAAGCGATATACTTTAAATCGAAACGTACCTCCTTATAAAACAACGCGCTCTTTCTCGCTGAAACTGCACATCGGGGTAAATTCAAGCCGCCAGACATAATTGTTAGCCCAATGTTAAGGAGTAATTGCTTGAGAACTTCCCAGTAAAGTCGATTTGCGTGTGTGATTTACGACGTCAACCAAAAACTTCGATTTCCTTGGTAACGGAATGGTAAGCGCCGTACGTCGGTGCTGCGGTGGAGAAAAATTGCCGCATTTCCGCAACGTCTCGCCGTGCTCAAATTCATCAGCGAGTACACGACCGCTGCGCCAATTAACAAGTCTGATACCATGGTGCTTGAGGATGTCATGTGCTCCAGAGAACCGCTTCGCTATTCTCGTCTCCGGTGGCTAACCCCTTGCAAACACCTGGAGTGTCGTGCCGACAAGTTTTTGCTGCTGCTTGGTTACAATAAACTTTAAGTATACTCATAACACGGTCGCAGTCCGAGAGGTCAAATGCACGACAGTCGACGCTTTATGTGTTTCCAACATGCTCAGATTTATACTCGATAGTGTCCGTTGTATCCGGTACATTTCAGCACTGATGATTTTTGGTGTTCGTCAGCACGTCTTTAATGTAACCAGAGCGTGTACAGCCTGCGTCACCGTAGTTTTTGAGCGCTCGAGCAGTGCGTACCCTGTCACGAAAACTGAAATGAGAGAGTGGCCCCTCCCTACTTTCTAAGCTAAGTGCTCGTGTCTACTTTGACAGTTTATCTGGCTCTAATTCCGCGGAAGTGTTGTCTTTGGAGGTGATAGTAGCAGCTGCGACGAGATGTGGATTTGTTTGCAGGGAAGTTCGCAGCCGTAGCGTTCTACATAACGCTTACGCAGACTGCACGTGAAAAATACACGCCAGGCCCTGGACGAGACCTAGGGTTTTGACTGACGGATGAACACGGGCCCAATTCCCGAACATTGAAAGCCCCCGATCTGATTTCGGGAATGTTAATGCAGGCGCGGCAGACTACGAGGATTCTAACAGGTGTTCTTCGGCATTCCTGAACACCAGTTCGTGATGTCGTCCACCTCAGCACCGAAGGTATCAGAACTTTGTGCGCAGCATCTTTGCTCCACACTTGAAAGAACACAATTTGAAAGAGCCCAGCGGCTTGCAGATATTAGTCAGAGAAATTCTAACAGATTATAGTGAAGTTCATTCAATTTCAAGACAAATAGCACATCAAAGAATGAAGGGGAAAAAACTTTTATTCAAGCAGTGGTAAATTGGTATTGGTCGCAACCCTCCCTGGACTGTATCCATAGTCGAGGACTCCCCTGACTGGCGCCATCCTGCACGCCTGCTCGCTCAGCAGGAAAAACCGTCTAGGCTGCAGAAGTCTGAGGGAGGGCGGGTCGTTCAAGCTTCACGGTGATAAAATGCGCATGAATAATGCTTGATAACTGCACGATAGATCACACAATGTGACCGGTAGCAAAATCGTAGTGCGGCCACACATGAAGCGTAAAGACATCCCCAGCTTTCCTGCAGCTGCACTGTGCGTCATTGGCTTCGCTTATAATTCACTAATATACACAGTACATTCCCCAACCGCAGTGAATTTGCACTTTATATGCAAAACAGTAACTCACTCATCCTAACACTGGTGGAAACATGGCTGCAGCGAGACATAGCAGACGACGAAATCTGACCGGCTTGGATATTTTTCTTTACCAGAATGACAGGCGTAATAAAAGGGGTGGTAGGGCAATAATAGTAGTAGGAATAATTTGTTTCCACGCGTGCTAACATTTAATCTCGAGACGAAAATTTTTCCTTCCATTCTAACATTTAATCTCCAATAAAAACTTCAAGGCGATAGATCATGTACTTTTAAATTAAATCCTTCCTTGGAATAAAAAACGTAACACAAAAAAAACAAGGACTCAGAAAGTCAACACACAAGCTCAAGTGCCTACCTTTCCTTGGAATATATTCCTGGCCCCCCAGTGCATACGAGACTTTCATAACTACTCTGCAGGTCCACCTCAGAGTTTCAGGATTAACTGCCCAAAAGCAGACATATTTATATTTCATTATTTTGGTTTCTCATGTATTAAATTTAGTATCATTTATGCAGGGGCTCGTGCCGAGGTTAATTGCGTTGAACTAAATGTAGAGTGTTCCTTAAATCAACTGCTTGAAGACCTTACACTTGGCGTTAACTTATTACAGCTTCTACTCAGATATTTTACCAACAATATAGGCTCGATCGCCCTCAGAGACAGTTTCTTTGATGCTAAACTGGTCTATTTCGCTTTTAAAATGCCCTCAAGTCAATGAAATCTTAAGCCCGGACATATCTCGACTATAACAGGGAATCTGTGATGCCAATGAGCTTGTTTTGCAGAAATGCTTCGTTACTTTCCTGGCATAATTTTTGCACTGATCTGTTCATGTAAACTGGCGTCAGTTGAAAAATAAATTAACTCAATTGATGCGCACTCATCAATCTCTCTCTCACATTTTTTTCATGCTAATTTGTATAAACCACAGGAACGGCCCTACTCTAATGAACAAAAAGGAGCGACTTTTCAAAACATCCATAAGGCTGAAAACAGAAGCGGCATAGAAAAAAATGAAAAAAAAACGCTGACAGAGAGAGTGTCGTGGTGCCTTCCTAAAACAAACACGTAAGTTCATGTCCGAAGGAAGATTTTAAGCCCCTCTTGAAAGACAATCTAAAAAAAAATTGCAAACAATTTCACTTTCTCTAAGTTTTGTATATTTTTCATTGCTTGATGAAGCTGGGGACCGTTTCGCTCAAGTCGAAAGTCTTCCAATTTTTGGCAACTTTTTCATCAATATGTTCAGAACAGAAGATTTTTATATTTTTCGATGGGCATTGCTACGTGATAGTGCCTGCAAAACCCGAGAGATAGTTCTGTCGAAGGCACTAGATAATAATTTCTTGATCTAAAAATATCTATATCATGCGATGTCGCTGGCATTATCCCAACAATTTTGAAACATGCCCTGGTTTCTTCCACCGACATGTTCAGTCATCTTTTTCGAAAATCACTTCCACTGCTCACACACTGTGCGAGTGTGAAATGTCACTAACGTGGTTATATTGCAAACTTCGCGAACACATCATTGTTTGTAATCTGGCAGTACGTACATTCAGGAGGCAATGGTTTCTGCTCAGAACACCACGGGTTTTGATGGGGCTCTCCTGTGCGACACTACCCGAATTTAGTGCCTACCTACTTCAGGTGATAAACCAAAGTCTTCAAGTCGCCTGTTTATTGCACAACTCTGCTAAATCGTTTTAGAGCTTTCTACATTGCCATATAATAACAATACGGTCTTCCTTGCACCTTGATTTCTTGACAATATCTTAGATAACATTTATTTTTCGCTCCGTAAGCCGTTCCGTTTTGTTCATAACTATTCACACTTCTTTATTTTTTGGCGTAACCCAGGTTTGTTAATCAGCCCATTAGTGTTTCTACACTGCATCAGTGATCTAGTAAATGTTACCTCTTAACAATCACTGCTAGCGAAGTTTGCATTTTTGTATCAAAATCGTGATTTTTTAATATCCATACCCTACCTGAAGAATTTCTCGATGGCATTGCTCTCTGGTGCTCAGCGCTGTGCAAAAGTCCTTTAATAAAAATACCGATTAATCACATTTCACCACAGATAACCAAACCATATATTTATTTATTCGCCCAGCCATTTTCGCGTCATCGTATAAGTACCTTGTCCTCACTTGTTTACCTAGTATCTCATAGACAACCACCATAAGAGAAAAAAAAAACTTCCGAATATAACCGCACATTAGGCAATTTAAAACGTAACCTCAGAGGCGCTCCCACTTGCCTTCAGAAGCTCACTTATAAAACATTTCTTCGCCTACGACATTAATACGAATTTTTTAACTTCGTCACCTCATCAAGACTGCTCAAATTTATAGATCACTTAGAAAATAAGGACGGTCATTTCATGCCTTGAAACTAAGGCCAAAATTCAACCAGAGCTAACAGCAGCATTACGCTGTCTTTCTCTTCTTTATAAATTCCAAAAACAATCGCGCTTTTCGGCCCCGTCAACACAATTGTTTACAGCCACCATCTTTTCACCCTACCGCAAACACAATTGATTTGTAGATTTAAGTCATTGGTGCACTGCGCTCACATTTCTTCCCTTTGTTTCTGCACTGTTAAATCACAGCCTTTTGTAGAAATTTTTATCAAGGAACAGTTTCAGACATTCAGAACTTTTAATATCTGAGCTGTGCTGCTCTTTCACGTTTACTGTCCTTGGCCGTAAATAATATCCCCGAAAATATGGTGACTTGTAGCTTTGGTTCGCCCTTCCTTGAAGTCTGGTTTAGTTGATTTTTTAAATATTTTAACAGTCTTGAAGCATCATGTGTGTCTTTGAAGATAAAAAAAAAGAAACCATGGAACCCTCTGACATCTGGAGTACTTATTTCACAAATCGCCCCATCGATGGGGCGATTTCCGGCCGGTCTGACATTGTGTGCGACCATCGTTTGACGGCTCCGAAAAAAACACCTTTTGGTATTTTGCATTTTCTGCCTTATTAGCTTGCTTCCTTGTCGTTTCCACAGACTGTTGAGGCGGAAAACGTTTTCTCACGAGGAATAGTGTGCGGCGTCTGGAAAGGTGGAAGTCGCCAGAAGTGACGGGCGATTGGTTACTCACTGATGCGCCTTAGCATCACAAGCCTGCAAATATCTTAGGCTGCTGCACTCTGCACCATTTCCTGCAATATCGGGCGCACTTGCGATCGCAGCCATAACGGAGAACCCTTTCGATGCACAGCACGAGAAGACAGTCATTCCAACACGTGTCCGCACAGCGATCTCTTTCGTACGGGGTATACAAGTCACTGTTGGCTCTTGTGACGTCATATTCGTAGAGACGGCGCCGGCTCAGCTTGGCGGTTGCTATACATGGGTTTGACCAGTTGTCACATACACATTTGCCCCTGCAGCACACGCCCAGTGATGACGAGCAGTTGTTCCCCTTTTTTGGCAGCTGAAACCGCAAAATAGAAAACAAGGATAAGTGGTATTTAGCGAGTTTTTATGACAACAGAGCACTTAACTGTTAATTTCTTTACCGCATCAAACCCGTTCAGTTGTTCCTTTTCAAGATTTGACAATCGCTGGAAATTTTCCTACCACAGCAGCGTAAGAAGCAGGCACGCAACTTTCTTACATTTGGATTTCGTATTGCGTTCTGGACGCTTCTACTTACTTTAAGAAAGCCGCATGCAATCATAGACAGCTATCATAGCTAAAATGTCTACTCTCTGCGCATCGAAGCAAGAATTTCCGCAGACTCAGTCTTTGCCGCCCGTTTTAGTGCGAGATATGCAACAGTCCTGGTTTAAAAGAAACAAAAATATTCTTTTGTTAGTAAAGGTTTGCGAATGCTTAGCGCTATAAACAATGAGACAAAAGCAGTGGGTAAACAAAGACAACAATTAAAATGTGCGGACGATTAAGGGAAGGAATTATTGTCCACTGAGAAGGACGAAGAGGTCACATAATGTATCGACGAGTGCTATCTGTTCAAGTTATTGAATTGATAGAATTGGTGTATCTTTTGAGGGTAAACCCTTTAACGCTGGCAGTTTATTCCAGCTGATTCAGGTTCTTTGGTTAGGCCCTTGACGTGCTCATCAGACATTACGGACATACAAAGCAAACAAAACATGCAATAATGGATCTTCATCACAGAAATCTAAGCATTGCTGTAGATCTTTGACAACGCCCATGCTCTCGGACATCTTTTGCAATTGGCGTTTTGCACGCCACTCTGGTACGTTGCAATTTGCACGAGAAGTGGTTGCTGAAATCCGGTGGCGGGATGATAACAAAAAGCCGAGCAGTCAAAGAGCGTTGGCAAAACACGCCACCTGGGCCATAACGGAGAACCCTTTCGATGCACAGCACGAGAAGACAGTTATTACGGCTCTAAAATGTATTTACGGAGCTTTTATAATAACATTCGCAGGAATGGGCCTTTCTTCAAAAGCAGTGAGCACTAGTTCGATTATGTTTTCTCGCATCCTTCGGTTCTTAGTTGTAACAGTAAGTGGAAATATTTTTTTGTGAATAAATTTTCTTCTCTACTGATTTCCAACACATAGACTGCCACATCATATTAAATACATCATAAGTGCTCAAAATACTAGATTATTCATGCAAAATGCGAAAACGTTAGCGTAGGTGCTGTGGAGAAGAGGTTATATTTATCGGCCTTTAAGATGCAGTTACATAAACCGCGGTTTCAAGTTTCAAGTTTCAAGTTTATTTTATTTACATCTTAGATCTGGGCAGGTCCAGGTAAAAAGTGATTGCAGATCACTTGAGGGACCCTCGGACCCTCCTTTACATGGCATACAGCAGGAAAAATGAGTACTATGTAAAAGATTGCAAACATCGGAAGATCGGCCAACACTATAGACAAAACTTTTTACACAGACACATGTATGCATACAAAATATTTTTTACACCAAAAAATATACATATACTGAAACAGCGTTTTATTGCTTGTGTAAAGATGGCTTTGTAAAGCTGGTGACGGAGCCCCAGCATGTAGAGTCGTGCGTGTATTAGAACGCTTGTATTCGTTATTCTTGAAAGAATCTTAATAAACGAACTCCCTTGTTAAAACATCAACGACAAATCCTGGTAACACATCGATGTAACACTTTGTGACAACATGATAATAAAATGTGCTTAATGCCGCCTATTGCTGAAAAAAGCGTGCCTCTCCTTTTCCTACTGCGTGACATCACGAATGCGTTGGAGGAGATTTAGAGAAATTACTACCGAAGAGTTCACAATTGCCAGAGTGGCATTTTGGAAATGTGCTACAATAATTATTTCATGAAAACGAATTCCGCGTCTGAGGGAAGGAAAGGAGCGGCTTACCTTGCATGCACCGTATTCATAGACGTAGTCGACGCACTTTTTAACTAGCACCTGCAGTTCAAATTCAGTGAAAGTACACAAGTTGCCGTCCGAGCATTTTCTCTGAAGCTCACGTAACACCCTTGAACAACGCCTCTTTGAATATCTACATTACCCCCCACCCCCCGCCCCTGCACAGCCATCACTAAAAATTATTGCTGGAGACTGTGTCTTCGCGCCACCATCAAAGAGTATTATAACGCTGTCCACCTCGACCGTCACCCCGGCTCTGAAACTATACCGCGACCGTCATCCTGGTCTTCCTTTGCTGGACGACGACATCCTTCGACAGCTACAACTTAACACTTGTCATACCTGCATGGATTTATCTGTACAAATTTCGGCGTGATCCTAGATGTCCCAACTGCCCTGCCCATTATGCCAACCTCTCCCACTGCTTATTCTCTTGCATGGTTGTTCTACAGTCGGACTTCTTTCCCGCCCGGTCTTGTAGTGCGCATTCTTGAAACAAATTTGACTACTGTTCACGGCAGGTACTTTCATGCAATGTTGTTTTTTAGAAGTAGTTGGAATAAGGTGGCACTTTATCTGACACACACACACACACACACACACACACACACACACACACACACACACACACACACACACACACACACACACACACACACACACACACACACGCACACACACACACACACACACACACACACACACACACACACACACACACACACACACACACACACACACACACACACACACACACACACACACACACACACACACACACACACACACACACACACACACACACACACACACACACACACACACACACACACACACACACACACACACACACACACACACACACACACGCGCGCGCGCGCGCGCACTGGAGCAGCCAACTGTCACAGAAACTAAGAAGTATATGGGAAACAACCACATGCCGCCGGTGGACACCGAACTCACGATCTCCGAGTTACACGTTGCAAACTTAGTGTTTTCTGCTAAATAGAAGCCTTCTAGCTTTTTCAGGGACTGTATTGTGAGCGTTGGCGGACGTTAAAGAACAGGTGAACTATGCTCACCAGCAAACTTGTTAACCTCATTCGAATTTTAACCTTTGAACTTTTACGGATAGGCGCAGGATGGCAATCAGCGCCTTTTAGCTGGCCTTTAGTATTAGCCATATTCGTTTAGGATTCCCGAAACGGTTACGGCGGCTCAAGTAACCTGTGTCTTTCTTTTGCCATTCGTAAAACGCGCGTCGGCAGGGAAAGCGAAGCGACCTCACTCAAACCGCGTCCCTCGATGACTCACCAACATGCAACAATCTCTGCCCGACCTGCGCCAGAGGAGGGAAGTGGCGATGAGCGATGAGCACAAGAGTACCGGTGGGGCTGTGCTTTGCTGTGGCGGAAAATAAGCGGTTGCCGAATGAGGCGAGAAATGACTCAAAGTATTTGACCACCAGTGCCAAGAGTAACGGCTTTATAGAAATTCCAAAATCTGGCATGGCTATTGCTAAACAACAGCAACGAATCTCTTTTTGCAATCGTGCACCTGTCGGTGATAGTTAAAAAGTTAGAAATCAGAATTTTGTCATCCTCTTTACCAGTGCATATGATTCGTCTGTTTTTTTGACGGCCATCCACACGGAATTACTATGCCGTAAAAAGCCTCGTCCTTATCTCAAACGCATCATCTTTAGATTGGCAGGCTTCCCTGAAACACTTGTCAAATCTTTATGCCTGAAGGTCTATTATACCCGCCGGAGTGGCTCAGTAGTTACGGCGTTCGGCTGCTGACCCGAAAGACGCGGGCTCGATCCATGCTTCGGCGAAATTTGATGGCCGAAATTCTAGAGGACCGTGTACTGTGCGATGTCAGTGCACGTTAGAGAACATCAGCTGGTCCAAAGTTACGGAACCCTTTACTACGGCATCCCTCATAGGCCGAGTCGCTTTGCGACGTTAGACCCCAATAAACCAAAGTTATATTATAATCGACAATTTATCCCATCTATGTTGGCACTCATAAGTGATGTCAATGCTCAAAACCAACCTTATGCTAATGTTGGAGTGACAGACTGACAGTTTCTTAAGTTCGAATGCCGTTCATATTCGGTATACCAGGCACGGGATAGACATCTTTCAAAATCTAATATCCGGCATTGCTGACTATCTCATGTACACAATGACTACACATTTTTTTTTGAATATTGCCTAATACAGCATACATGTACCAAGCAGTTTCGTTTACAGGTGCGCGCAACGCACAGTCCACAGACATAGCTCTGTGTGCGGATAATCTCTTAAAAACTTATCAGCCAAAAATAATGTCTTTCGAATATACTCTATACGCCAAATTGATATTCTACAACGGGAAAAGATTGCTCCGGGAACGGACTTAGGCTTAAAATGGTGGCGAATGAAACAAAGTCGTTACTTTAAATGACCAAACTTAATTCCAGGATTAGCATCGAAACATATTTTCCTGTTGTAAGGAAGACGACGAGCATAGTCGCAAGCCGCATGGTCATCGCCTGGTGCATGCTCCTGGCTCTATTGTAAAGAAGACGACGAGCATATGCGCGAGCTTCACGCTTCCAGTATAATATTTCTTAGTCAACCTTCCGCCTTTTTCAGTGCTGCCTGGTCTCGATTTCATACCCCGCCGATATGTTACGTGCAGTTCCTCCTTGATCGCATAAATATTCATTTCACAGATGTCCGCCAAATATATAACAACTCCTCATCTGTCCAGATTGAATTCGATGACATTTTCCCATCGAATGCAAAGCTGCAGCCCTTCCCGCTTCTTCAGGGTCTATTTCAGGACCACCTAAGGTCCTTTCCCTCTCATGTTCTTATTGCTACCGACGCCTCGCAGGATCGTGAAAAGGCAGGTGTGGGAATTTTTTCACCTTCACTGGTTTGGTCTTTTTCTCTCCGTCTTCCTGACTTCACTCCAATTTTTCTGGCTGAATTATTAGCAGTAATCTTAGCCTTACGAAAATTAGAATCTACCGTTTCCCAGGTCGTGGTTATGACAGACTCTCTGTCCATTTGCTCTTCCTTATCCTCACCCACTGACTCTCGGCCATTACGCCTCTTTAAGTTCCTGATTCCGCTCCATCTAAATTCGGTAAGGTTGCTTTGGGTACCAGGTCACATGGGCTTTCACTTAAATGAGGTTGCAGATTTCTTAGCAAGAGCCTCTCTCAGCGGCCCAATTGTTGCTGTCCTGCCATCGTGTGCATATACAGCTGCGGTGAGGTTTCGCAGCTACACAATATTTCAGCAATTTGCTGCCTCGGTTCTTACATCATCTCCCGAATATAAGCATCTTCTGCATCCTTGGAGTAGCAAAGACTGGCGCTCACGCAGACTAGAGGTCTCTTTCACGCGTTTGCGTTGCCGGGTTCCCCTTCTAAATTTCTACCTTCACAGATCTGGCCTGGCAGCTTCCCCAGTGTGCCCTTTTTGTGCCGAACCTGAGACAATAGATCACTTCCTCCTGTTCTGCCGCCGCTTTTCTCATTTGAGGAAGCGTCTTTTGCAAATTCCATTTCATCAACGGGGCTTGCCTGTGTCTTCCGCGGTTGTTCTTTCCATTGGCGCTTCTTTGCTTGGACGAAGCGACAGGAATGTGCGCTCTGCTGTGCAAAATTTTGTTCAAGAAGCGCAGCAACTGCCATTCTAATTTCTTTTTCCCGCTCTCAGTCAGTACGACATTGCAACATTACAGGCATTGTGTACTATTATGCACATTAAGCAATTGTCCCATGTTCGATCTCCAAGTTAACTGGACCCCTTTCCTTCCCTCTTCCAATCTATCAGACTACATACTATTGCCACTGCTTTTCCCGTCAAAACTTTCCTGTATCCAGTAATTAACCGCCTGTGTCTTGGCCACTCCCCCGTAGTGGGTATGTGCCAGCAACGTCTGAGGCCTTCTTTCCTTCCTTCCTTCATGGTCATCGCCTGGCACACGCTCTCGGCTGGACTAGCTGACCCGCGGTTGGCCCTGCTCCCGTTAGGAAGCTTCTCAGAATAAACCCCACCTTACATTTGGTGCAGGTGCCGGGTAACGTCTTCTCGCCCTGGAACTCCACAACCGAACGCTACCCCCTACCGCGATGCCTAACCACCAAGCCGTCCAAGTGAACCCGGCCGCCGTCATCTGTGCTGGTTCCCTCAGCCAGCGAGACCCCGCTATCTTCAGTGGCACGGACGACTATGATGTTGAGGATTGGCTCGCATCGTATGAGCGGGTGAGCGCATACAACAAGTGGGACGCGGAAACCAAACTGAGCAACGTGATTTTCTATACAACAAGAGGGACGCGGAAACCAAACTGAACAGCGTGATTTTCTATCTTACGGGCGTTGCGAATCTGTGGTATCGGAACCACGAGGCGGACATTACATCATGGTCTCTTTTCAAATCTAACTTCTCAGAGGTATTCGGCCGCCCGGCAGTCAAAAAACTCCGTGCCGAACAGCGCTTGCGTGCGCGGTCACAGCAGGTTGGCGAGAACTTCACGAGTTACATCGAGGATGTCGATCTTTGCAAGAGGGTGAACGCTCAGATGCCCGAAGCCGACAAGATCAGGCATATTTTCAAAGGCATTGATGACGACGCCTTTCAGATGTTGTTGGCGCGAGACCTGCGCACCGTCGCGGAAGTCGTCACCCTGTGTCAGAGCTTCGACGAACTACGCAAGCAGAGGGCTCTGACACGCGAACACACCACGAACGTCGACTCGCTTGCTGGCCTGAACGATGCAAGAGACCAGTCATCGCTCCTACCGCACATCAGGAGCTTCATCCGAGAAGTTCCTCGCCAGCTCTCGCTTTTTTCCCGCCATCAAGAGCCATCACCACATATAACTCCGAATTTTCGGCACATCATTCAAGAACATGCCGTGGAGGCTCTCCCGCAGGCCCCTCAGCCCACACCTCTTGCGGCCCCGCTGACATATGCGGACGTTGTTGCGCGACCTCGTCCAACTACCTACGCTCCGCCTCCTGGTCCCGTTCGAGAGCCCGCTGCTTTTATTTCTCCGCCTGCTCATCTGCGAACCTCCTGGAGCACGCCTGATAATAATCGACCGCCTGCTCAACTGCGAATCTCATGGCGCATGCCTGACAACCGCCCGATCTGCTACTTCTGCGGCTTGCCAGGTCATGTGGCGCGGCTTTGCCGTCGACGCATGAACATCTCACGAACACCTCCTGAAGTTCCCGGTTACTGGTCCCAGCGTCAGTACTCAACTCCTGCTGAGCCGCCCCTAAGCCGTTCTCCGTCTCCTGAGCACACCACCTTCTCTGGACACCGTTCGCCTTCTCCACGTCGACGCTCCATCTCTCCGATGCGACGGCGTCCCTCGACCACTCAAGAGGAAAACTAGGTGCCGCAGTTCCTGAGGCGAGAACTGCGCAGTCGTCAAAATTTGAAAGGCCTCGTCTGTCTGCCGCCAATTTAATTGACGTTTTTGTAAAGGGCGTATCTGTGATGGCGCTTGTGGACACCGGCGGTGCGGTTTCTGTCATGGATGCAGCGCTTTGCCGATCTTTGAAGAAAGTGAAGACGCCCCTTTCTGGCCTGTCGTTACAGACTGCAAGTGCGCACCTCATCCAGCCGTTAGCAGCGTGCACTGCTCGAGTAGTCATAGCAGACATTCTATATTTGGTTGAGTTCATCGTTCTGCCGTCATGTTCGCATTCGATCATCTTGGGCTGAGACTTCCTATCGCTTCATGACGCGGTCATCGACTGTGCTCGGGCTCAAGTAGCGCTCTCCACGTTGCCGAATCCCGTACCAGAGACTGAAATTTGCGGTACCCCTGTTCCTGCTAAAGCTTTTGTCGCTGACAGTACCGATATTCCTGCGTGCTCTTCCGTGATTGTGCCTCTCTCCTGTGCTTGTGTTCGCGATGCCAGTGTCCTCTTCACGCCGTCTCCTACTTTTCTGCGTCGCCATTGCCTGCCGCTGCTTTATGCCCTGCTCACTTTCTCCGCCGGACTCACCGCACTGTGGGTCTTCAACCCGTTTTCAAACCCCTTCACTTTGCGCCGTGGAGAATGTGTTGGCACCGTGCAGCTCTTTGATTCTGTTTTCAACCATCTCGACGCTGCCGCAGAATCACAGCCGGTCGCCATGCACGCCCTCAACTCACCTATTCCTGCACCCGACCCATTGTTGACCGACCTATTCCTTCGCTCTACCGACGCCACTCTACCTCCAACTCAGCGAACCCAGCTTCTTGCGCTACTTGATGAGTTTCGCTCGTCCTTCGATTGCCACCAGAGCGGTTTGGGGCGCACGTCGACTGTCGAGCATCACATTGAAACCGGCGCCCATGCCCCTCTGCGACAGCGCCCATATCGTGTTTCCGCCGCTGAACGAAGAGTTATTGAAGAACAGGTAGACACCATGCTTCAGAGCGGCATTATTCAGCCTTCCACCAGCCCATGGGCCTCCCCGGTTGCCCTCGTCAAAAAGAAGGATGGCTCCGTTCGGTTTTGCGTCGATTACCGCCGCATTAATAAGACCACACGCCGAGACGTCTACCCTCTGCCCCGTATTGATAACGCCCTGGACTGTCTACAAAGCGCGGAGCTCTTTTCTTCCCTTGATTGGCGCTCTGGTTATTGGCAGGTCCCAATGGCAGCTGCAGATCGTGCCAAAACCGCGTTTGTGACCCCTGACGGCCTCTACGAGTTTACCGTCATGCCTTTCGGCCTTTGTAACGCTCTTGCTACTTTCGAGCGAATGATGGATACCGATTTGCGTGGCCTCAAGTAGAAGACGTGCCTGTGCTACCTGGACGATATCGTTATCTTTTCACCTAACTTCCAAACGCATATATCTCGCCTGCGGGGCGTCTTGACATGCCTCAAAAACGCAGGCCTGCAGCTAAACGTAAAAAAATGCACCTTTTCAGCCCGTGAACTAACAATTTTAGGTCACGTTGTGTCGAAAGATGGTGTACGCCCTGACCCAGCGAAACTTCGTGCCATGACTGACTTTCCTAAACCTTCCACCACTAAGGAACTTCGCAGCTTCCTAGGGCTCTGCTCTTATTTTAGGTGTTTCATTCGCAGCTTTGCCTCAATTGCTGCCCCTTTGACTCAGCTCCTCGGCGCCAATGTCGATTTTTCGGCTTGGTCACCCGCCTGCGACAACGCCTCCAACACCTTACGTCTTCTCCTCACGACACCTCCTATCTTGCGTCATTTCGACCCGGCGGCCCCGACTGAAGTTCACACGGATGCCAGTGGTATTAGTCTCGGTGCAGTGCTCGCTTAGCGCAAATATGGATACGACGAATATGTCGTTGCCTATGCCAGCCGCACACTTACAAAGGCTGAGTATCACTACTCTCTGACTGAAAAAGAGTGCCTCGCCATTGTGTGGGCCTTAGGCAAGTTTCGCCCTTACGTGCACGGCCGTCCTTTCGACGTCGTTACGGATCATCGCGCCCTTTGTTGGCTTTCCTCTCTGAAAGATCCTTCCGGCCGCCTGGCGCGCTGGGCGCTGCGTCTTCAAGAATACAACATCCGAGTCGTGTACCGGTCGGGCCGCAAACATCAGGACGCCGACGTCTTGTCTCGCTCCCCTCTCCCCGCAGAACTTGCCAGCCTCTGCGAAATCGGAACCCCTGGGCAATCTCCCACCGTCAGTGACATGCTTTCTGATCAGCGCAAGGATCCGTGGATTCGTGCTCTTCTGGACTTTCTCTCCGACCCATCGGCGTTTAATACATCCAGCGCGCTGCGCCGTCAAGCTTACCATTTTGAGATCCGAGATAACCTGCTTTATCGCCGTAATTATTATTCTGATGGACGAAAATGGCTCCTCGTCATTCCTCGCCACCTACGGTCCTATATCTGCTCATGTTTTCACACTGACTTGCAATGCGGTCACGCAGGCCTTTTCAAGACTTACACGCGCCTCCACCTCCGCTACTACTAGTGTGGCATGTACAATTTCGTTTTGAAATACGTACGCTCGTGCCTCGACTGCCAACGCCACAAGACACCCACTACCCGTACTGCTGGCGAGTTGCAGCCGCTATCTTGTCCGCCTCGCCCTTTCGACCGCGTTCGCATCGATCTATATGGGCCCCTCCCCTATACTGCTTCTGTCAAATGATGAATAATTGTTGCCGTCGATCACCTCACGCGGTATGCTGAAACCGCCGCGCTCTCTGCTGCCACGGCCAGGATGTGGCACCCTTTCTTCTGCGTCGGTTCATCCTTCGACACGGTGCCCCTCGAGAACTCCTCAGCGACAGAGGCCGTGTCTTCCTATCTGATGTCATCAAATCTCTGCTCCGTGAGTGCAACGTTATCCATCGGACTTCCACCGCTTACCACCCTCAGACCAACGGCCTCACTGAACGCTTTAACCGCACTCTGGGGGACATGCTGGCTCTGTACGTCGGTTCAAACCACACGACCTGGGACCTTATTCTCCCGTATATTACGTTCGCGTACAATACTGCTACGCAATCTACGACAGGATTCTCTCCTTTCTTTCTCCTTTATGGCCGCCATCCCTCCGTTCCAATTGATACTGTTTTCCCCTATCACCCTGACGCATCTGAGTGCACCACCGTCTCCGAAGCCGCCAGGCATGCCGAAGACTGCCGCAAGATCGCCCGGTCGCTCACGACAGCTACCCAGTCCCTTCAAAAAACGCGACACGATGAAGATCAACGTCCCCAACATTTCTCTCCCGGCTCTCTTGTCTTGCTATGGATACCTTCCAGTACTCCGGGCCTCTCCCGAAAATTGCTTGCTAAATATAAAGGGACATATCGTGTCCTGGAACAAACATCTCCAGTGAACTATATTGTTGAGCCTCTCACGCCGTCACCCGATCTCAGACGCCGCGGCCGTGAGACTGTACATGTCCAGCGCCTCAAGAGATACTACGACCCCGCTGTCTTGTGCGCCCCTTAAGTCGCCAGGATGGCTCCTCTTCTCTCCGGGGGCCATTGTAAAGAAGATGACGACCATATGCGCAAGCCGCATGATCATCGCCTGGTGCATGCTCCTGGCTCTATTGTAAAGAAGACGACGAGCATATGCGCGAGCTTCATGGTCATCGCCTGGCACACGCTCTCGGCTGGACTAGCTGACCCGCTGTTCGCCCTGCTCCCGTTAGGAAGCTTCTCAGAATAAACCCCACCTTACACTGTCTTTAAACCAAGTTTCGTGCCGTCGTCTTCATGTGCGCTGTTGCTATTGAATGCAAAATTCCGACGAGCTAGTAAATGTTTTAGGTCTGATAGCCGTGTTTCCAATTTCTGAAAAGACTTCTTTTCTGAAGCAACGCTTGACTGTATTTTTGTGGCATGTATTCAATGGCTTTGAGAACACTTACCCTGTGTCCATAAACTTCTTCTATCGGAGATACGTAACGCGTCGACCTGTGTTCCGGCACCGCTTGTAGTAAAACAAACAGGGCTGAAATAATGATGAAAACTAAACATTTGTCGAGTACAAGCACCAAAGAGACAGTAAAGCACCTCGAAAATTAACAATCAAAATAAGAAAATTTGAAACAACGCTTGCAGTTTACACGAATGGCTGCACATGCCGTGTAGTACGGAAGGCTCAAAATGACCGTGAGAATGTTGAATGTTGGCACATTCAGTTGATTTTCTACATCCGTTAAAATTGCTGCTGTGAGCGCTAGAAGCATTTTACAGTTTATATTTTGGAGCGAGGAGAAAGTAACGGCAACAATAACCGCCATTATCGCGTACAATCTCTCTAGACTTTCTAGTTTTCTAGAAACTAGAAGTTAAAAACGTCGCCATTTAGATACATGGTGCTTGCTACTGGCGGCCAACATAATACCATTGTTGTTGATATCCAGGAAAGATGGGTAATGGCGCGCCGAAAGACATTTATGATCGAGTGCTGCGATGACACTGCTGAAAGATTTAGCCACAAATTTTCAATGCTAAAGTGCGCTTTGCAAGCCTTAGCAATGTTAAAATATTGAGCTTTTTTTTCCTCATTTCGAACTATCATGTTATTCCCGTTCACACCCGCAATACCTTTCCTTGCAAGGCAGGAACGAGGACATTGCCCGTGGCAACCGGACTCCCACTCCCGCCTAAAATGGCTGTGCATGAAGGGTTCTGGTTATTAAATGATCCCGCACACCTCTAATGCCCCCCCCCCCCCCCCCCGCGTCTACACAATGTAAAGTTTCTCGTCAGTAAAATATGCTTCGTATTTAGAAGTGAACCTTTGATGAGGTGCTCACGGCGGTGACGTATTCTATCTTCTGCAAGCGATAACTCGTCAAACGCGGCTGGGTTGTCTCTTCTAAATATGATAATGTACAATGCCTCAGTGTATTGGGCTGCCCGTTGCAGTTGAATTTTCCTTAATTACGATTTATGGCCCTATATTGCCTTGTATCTTTCCAGGGGCTGCAGATGAGATCCATAATTCTGCTTGCACGCAACGCCTCTTCCATGAAATTGAGCATGTTTAATTCTTCCTTCATGCAAACAAGTGTAGCGTTTGCTCAGCTTTCAAAATATTTGACGAAGTCATTCTAGGCGGAAACTTTAAAGAATGTGTTATTAGGTTCCTGCAATATATTTGAAGGACTAAGATTTTTAATTGTGCACTTTTTTAATTTTCAAGGAGCCTGTGGAATCCACTCGTTTGAAAAAAGCGATAGCTGTTCAGTCTATCTCGGGAAGTAAACCAAGACAAGGTAAAAACTTCGACGCACTTGGGGTAGATTATATCCCAGCCTAGGATCCTGCTAAGGCCGAGGTCTATTGTCAGAGGTATTTTTTATCATCGACTGAGCGCTGAAGACATTATAAACAACATTTTTCAGTAGGCGTTTTATTTTTCTCAAATCGAAGATAGCCACGACACAAAGATCTCTGAAAAATTCTGACCTTCAAAAAGCTTCCCCGATTGTACTGCGTGTTCATGTTCAAAGAAAAATATATAGGGCTATTTTCATAATCTTTTATTGGCGCAGTCAGCAGAAATGAGCAAAAAGTAGTAAAAATTTGTTGAAACACAGCGGCCAGATTTTCATGCGTGAAGGATGATTTGCCTCGCTTCCACCAATCTCTTGACAATTCACGCAGTGACTGAAGGCACGACAATTTTCTCGTAGCGTAGCAACGCATAACGAGTGAAGCGTGAGCAAGAAATGTTACAAACCCTTACCGTGCAGAACCTGAAGCACCGTTGCCCACCTCATCGCTGTTTCGAAGGCATCATACGCTTAGCTTTTCGATCGAGCCTGAAAAGATGAAATACGAGCTTTTATGCCGGCTCCTAAAAAAAAAACACCTGGGAATGTCTACGAGGCCATGCAGCCAACTGCCTCGAGCGAGGCGTCTTTTTCGCAGACTAGCGCAGTCTCCTGTAACCCTTTCAAAGATGGCCAGAGCTTGGGTCGCCGAACGTTGGCGTGTCGGCTTAGCGTCAGGCTCCCAGAGAAAATTCTTGAAAAAAAGAAATTTTCTGCCTAGTATGAGCCACGTTGAGGCTCTTTAAGTAAGGCACTGTCGTGAGCCTCTCTCCAAAATTTTTACTATTGAGGTCTTTTTAACACAAAGAGCATGCATGGAGCAGTTCCTGGTCACGAATTTAGTTGAAAATCATCAAAGTTAGCTTTTTGCGAAGACATCTGGTTTTCTTGGCATGAAAGAGAACCTGTTCGAGGCAACTCGTGTTGAAGCCGGCTTGAACAATCCTGGATTTACGCACGCTTGTGCATCTACGTTGTGCAGACCTGTGAGAGCAGCCTGTTTGCAATGGATGCGGCCGTCTTCTCCTTTGACCAGATACAGGGGCAATATGTAAGGAACCTAATTATTCTGCACACTGGTGATCGCGTATGCCTTAAGTGCCGATATTTAAACGAAGATACATAATTTAAAGATTTTTTTTTTCCAAAGGTTTGAAACTAAATCCATTCCTGACTTTTTGTTTGTTGATGGTTTGTATTATGCCAGATAGTGCACTAGCGTAGTTTAAAGTTCTCTAGGTTGTTGTAGTTTTCTTTCTCGAGGAAAAGCATCCCTGTTTTCCTTTCGAATAGTGAACACCAACCAATTGTGACTCTTTTCAGGATAAAGTTCGCATGCATGAATGCTTTCAGTGCACCTTGTTACCTTCAAACGTTGTTGGATCAAACATCATAATATTTTGATAAAGCTGAAACATCAAAAAGCACCCCTATGTTTCTTCATTTGTAGAAAATTACCAGGAACGCCTATCAGGTGTCTTTACTTAGGCTGTGTCGACGTTAAAATATTCTTGAAGTCAGAGAACGCGATCACTCAACTTCGATGGCGATGACAGGTAGCAATCTAAGCGCTAGTTTCACATCCAGATGATTGGCTAAAAAGAGTTCACAGTTAACGCTCGCAGTCGAAGAAATCCAACTTGTGGGGAACATAATAAACATATTCAAAATGCGTTTCAAGATCGAGCCCGTCGGTTTGCAGTTTTGTAATGCCGCCGAGAAAAAATTCCTACTTCTCGATATTGCACAGCTCATTTAATGAAGCTTCGCTGCTTGTAGTTTCTTGAAACCCCTTCGCGAAAGCAAATTTCGCGTTTAATTTATTTACAAAGTTTATTGCCTTTACTTGCGTTTCAGCATTACACACCAATATTGTGAGGAATGCTTCCCCATCCGGTCACACCGGACTCAAGATTAAGGCGAGTTGTTTTGATAGAGACGAAAAGCGAAAGTAGCTTTGTAGACTCTGACATCACATATTTTTAACTTCGAACATACATGTTATCCGGTCCGTGTCTGGCATAGATCTTTTCCACTGAGTGCACAGCGTTTGCAATGAGAGGGACTTGCTTCATGTACAGTTAGAAAACCGGCTTTTCAGCGTGCCAGTCATACAGGAGGCGTGCTCAGTCATTAGGACAATCAGCTTTTTGTACTAGACTCCGTCGGTCTACAATCTGTAATTAAACTGCGTCATGATCACACTGTTGGTTTCTACTGCTAATTGAAAACTTTGAACCGCAGGCTGTCGAATGTATCCGTCAGGGGACAGAAATGTATCTTGCCAATGAGGCAGTTGTAGGGTTCAAAAGTTTTACTCATTTCGAAATGAGCGGCTGAGGATGGCAGGTGTACTACCACGACAAAAACATCACGGCACGCCAGCTGGACGCGAAAAATTTATTGTAGCCTTGCCTTACGACCCTGTTGCAGGGTATTGTCCCTTCCCCGGCGTCCGGTATTTTCATACTCTTAACCCTATTCACACGGTTACAGTTGGCTGTCACAGTGTCGAAACCAGTATTTGTTCGCACATTCGCTTGCCGAAATGTTTTATCAATATAGTACGTGAACGCGCCTAATATTTACCTGCCGAACTCTTCGAGATGCAAGATCATCAAAGTTGTCCTAAAGCAATACAACTAAGCATTTTGATAGAATTACCTGTTTGGTTGGGCGAAACTAATAGTAATTTGTGAGGCACTATCTTCAACCGAATTAAACAAGTCCCGACGTTTCCGAGCTGCTTCACCTCCTTCGTCGTAGGTGATAGTGGTGTTTTGGGTTGGCAGTTTAAAGTACCTGGTGGGGAGGAAAGGGATGCGAAACGGGTCGAGGAAGGTGCAAATTTGATATCTCTGCCTGTGAATCATGGTGCCTCACCACACCATTACCTCCGTCTTCGCCCACCTTGTATGTAAGGCGGCAAACCCAAAAGTTTCTTATCACCACTGAAGAACAAGCCGAGCCAGCTCCGAAACGTCGTGTCTTAAAATGCTAAAACTTTAGAAGATTTGTTTAGAGAAATTGTCTCACAATCTACAAAGCGCTTCTGTCACGGAATCTTTTCCCTTATGAGTTTTGTCACTGAATTCGCGCTGACGATACCACAGTCTCTGTTGCCGTTGCAGATAGTGCTCAAGTTTCACTTTGCTCTTGGAGGCACTTTCATCTTGATCCCAACTCTAACGAAGGTACAGGAATATCTTAATTATTGTTTCGATGACACTGCCGTTTGATCTGCCGCTTGATACATACATGGTGCCATATTCGCATCTCAACGTACCTCCCTAGCTCTATCTGTTAGCTTTGTTTTTCCCTTTTTTCGCACTTAGTTTGCACATGTCATACCGAACGCTGTGCTCCGTTGGCACACCTGTAAACATAGACGCAGAGCATTGCACAGAGAAATTCCATGAAACAAGAAAAATACTGTCTGAACGGAAGCACTCAACGAGCATCCGGAGCAGATTTTGCCCTGAACATGATGTTGGGTGCGTTTGAAGTTCGGGTGCCTTTAGCTTACAGGCAGTAGTGCCTAAAAAAGGAATACTAGTGTTAGAAACACGTGTACAACGCGCAAACCATCGAATATAAGGAACTTCATCATCCCGTTCTAGACACCATGCCTTATGGTGTCCATTGTGTTTACGTCAATTCAAAGGGCTTTACGCCATCCTCTGTTTTAATTTAAGCCCTGTGCGGCACGTAGTGAGAATTAAGGCATCAGAAAACTTGCCTTTCTTCTAATGTTTCTTCTAAGAAAGAATTCCTTTCTTCTAATGTTAATTTCAAGCCACATTTTGTATGAAAACAAAAGTGCTATAATCTTTTGGCACACGTGTTTTGGGCTTCGTAGGAGCTGCGCGCTGGTTAATGAGAGCCTCGAGGTTTATTGTAACAAAAACATAATATACCCGGCTTGGTGGTACCTTTCGTAGGCGAGTGTGTCAACTAACGAGATGCTTTGAACAACATCTACCAACTTAAATAAATGTTTCTTTTCTTGAGATACTCATCAAAAATTCGGCACAAATCGGGACAACAAAGTTAAGAAAAAATAGATTCAAAATTTTGGCTGATGCCTAATGGTGAATATAAACGTGGTCAGGGTATCTTTAACCCTCGGGATATGTCCCGAAAGCATTATTTAAAATGATCTGGTATGCGAAAAACGTCTGTTGAAGTAAACGTTGTCATGGTCGAAGAAATGATTTAACTCATTCTTCTGTGGATTTAAGAAGGCACTCAATTCAACATTATGTTCAAAAATCAACACGCCTAAACAACACATCACTCTAATCAACCCAATTTCAAACATTATTTACACAACATTTATTTTCCCGTCCTAAATGTAACAATTCTTCAATGTCGCTTCAAAAAAAAAAAACGTGACACGGTGAGAAACGAAAATTTTATTTTAATTCAGAAATTGAATACAACTCCAGACGGTAGTAAAAAAAATCCTATGTCTTATTCTCTAATTCATGCTATCAAATGCATATAGTCTGTATGCTGTGTAGAATATACTGTATCATATACTTTAACATTTTATTCAGCACCTCAGCTCCTTTTTCGTGCAGTAGAGTGAAGCCATTTTTCAGAAGATCACTTTATTAGACCTTGAGCGTTTTGCCCGGCTGCTTCGTGTTCTTTCTATTTGTCTGGGCACTGAAAGCCTGCCACTTAAGCTTTGCTCCCACCCAGCCTTTATTAGGCAACCTGCTCAAGGAGAGTCACCAAGGATGATTACACAGGACAAGGGGCTTGGGGACGTTTTTTTTGTTCTAACCGCTACCACACTCTTGGAAAATCATCGCCGTTTTGTCCACAAACCTTCCCCCGGCTCTCGCTCTACGCAGACGGTGAAACAGCTTCCGGCACTTCACCATCTTCTTCACCATCACCATCACTTCACCCTCACGAGCGCCGCCCATGCTCTTAATGACGTAGGCCATTCGGTTGCTTTGTAAGCCTCTTTTTTTATCTGATCACCGAAAGTGCGTGAACAATTAACTTCGAAATCTTTATCGCCTCTCGAATTCTGTCATTGTGTGTGTCATTTGCGTGGCGCCGCTGTATTGGCCCCTCACTGTTGACTGATCACGTATTTCCTTTTTTTCTCAATATTTCTTGTTTCTCGCGCCCCCTCCCTCCGGGTCTGTCTGTCTGTCTGTCTGTCTGTCTGTCTGTCTGTCTGTCTGTCTGTCTGTCTGTCTGTCTGTCTGTCTGTCTGTCTGTCTGTCTGTCTGTCTGTCTGTCTGTCTGTCTGTCTGTCTGTCTGTCTGTCTGTCTGTCTGTCTGTCTGTCTGTCTGTCTGTCTGTCTGTCTGTCTGTCTGTCTGTCTGTCTGTCTGTCTGTCTGTCTGTCTGTCTGTCTGTCTGTCTGTCTGTCTGTCTGTCTGTCTGTCTGTCTGTCTGTCTGTCTGTCTGTCTGTCTGTCTGTCTGTCTGTCTGTCTGTCTGTCTGTCTGTCTGTCTGTCTGTCTGTCTGTCTGTCTGTCTGTCTGTCTTGTGAATAGAGGAAGTGAGAGCTAAGCAGGTTAAAATCGCAGGGATAGACAGGCGTGTTTTGTCTTGCTCCACGTAGCATTTAATGCACAACACAGAAAAAAATGTTATAAACATGACGCATATCTGCACGACCATCTTCAAAATTTCATTTAGGACCTATTGGGTTTGGATATTTGCGGCACTCATCGACACAACGGTTGGTGCACTGACGCGAGCAGGCGGGGCGGCCATTTGAAGACTCGCAACTATTTTTCATGCATTTCTGCCAGCAGGAGGTTACACAGCTCCTCATATTTTCTGAATACGCCCTCGCCGTGTCCACTACGCTGGAATTCAGCACGGGTGTCGCTGCCGGGAGAGGCGATGTAGAAAGCCGGCTCTTGCAGGGGTTCTTCCAGGAATAACAGTAGCACTCTAAATCACAGCACCTTCCCAAAACTTGGTCACATGGCCGCGTTTGCGTGTCCACCTGCGGAGAACGGTGACAATCAAATAAAGAATTTCTGGCGACAGTGAAAATGAAACGTCTTGAGTTATTTATCTGAGGTGTTGCAAACATTTTAAAGTTATGGACGACCCGTGGCATTTAGAGTGCGTAGGAAATGGCGATGCTGCAACACGTGTTTTTTTTATCTAGAACTGTGACTAAGCAAAATGTTACTTGCGGGAGTTTTACCTTGTGGTTTATGTAAGAGGCAAGGTTAACGTACTAGTTTTACTTAAGTATATCCGGTGTTAATAGATGCACGCATTTTCTTCCGCACAGATTTGAAAGTTTAAGCAGCAGAATTCATTCTTGCGTCTCCTTACACACTACATTTTTGAACAAAAAACGTTTTGAGCAGAAAACCGTCGATGAACATAATTTTTTCATATAATGATATGTTTCACTATAGCAATCAATATATTCACAGATCACCGGATGTCAGTCTTTGACTTCTTTCTCTATTAATGTTTTTGCTATGGACAAAAGCATTCCTCCTTAGTGTCTTACGGGTGACTTCACTCTTCGATGCGATCAGTGTAAACAATTTAAAAGAAAGATTTTGCTACATATCAGAAGAATGGACAACTATCTTCAATATTTTCATAACACTATACGAAAGTTTTTAAAGTTTCTAAATTTCTGTCTCAGAATGTTAGACATGACAGCATGCTGATGGTGTCCACACTCATGTCCTCGGTGCTGACGACTATTAGCACGAAGCATCACGAAAATTGACAATGGAAACTGATGAAAGGAATGGCACGAGCTTTCCCTAAAATTTTTCTGCCAGAAATTTTTTTCCAATTTGGCAAGATCGTTTCATATAGTCAAGAAAAGTTATTCGTTCTCGTAAGTTATGGGTCACGGTGTATGATCCAGGGCTCTCATAAATCAAATCTTTGCTTTAGTATCTTCTCTGAAGAGTTTTTCCTTAAAAAGTGGTCCCGATGAAGCTTCGTCTCTTCGACGGTTGTCGTAGCCGTGCAGTGGTTTTAGCTACCATTATCTGAGCACTGATACAAAGATAATCCGGAAATCGCTACGAAGCACGTGCCGGAACTGACGCCGGAACTAAGGCCGAATATGAAGACCAAACTTTTCTAGTCTTTTCAAAATTTTCGACACAGTGGTAACCAGGAAAAAAAGAACATTTTTATTGTAGATGCCAGACCGGCTTTGAAGCAACCGGCAGCTCAGGCAGAATCTCCTTGGCTTTTTGAACTCAAAGCGGTGGATTCATTTCACGAACGAAAACTAGGTTGGTTTTTGGAGGATATGTAGCTGTTACTAGTGCTCTAGACTGTGCCATTCTTTGCACCCTCACAGAGAAAGTGACATTTCTGCATGCGATTTCTTTTCTGAGGCGATCTTTATTTCTTCAGCACTGTACTGCGAACTTAGCTCTACTGCCACACCGTTTTTAAGTAGGAAACACGGCGTCTTACTGAAAGCCTGACAACCAGTGTGGGCCACATTGAAACGCATGTGTCAATTGACGCTGCTTTGCACTACGTACCATTTATTTATACCACTTGGTCATAAGTCCACCTTTTTCAAAATATATTCGCCCCATCGGGTCTGCATCTCAACCATACAGCATGGCGAGATGTGCAGCCTCCGGATTCAATATATCATTAAGGTGTAAAGAACTATCGCTGTAATAACTCGTGAGTTTATAACATGAAGTGATGCTTTGGAGCCCCACTATACGACATAATACCTGATTTCTGACGAAAGCTTTGTCTCCAAGAAGGAGGCGCCGTGATTTCTGCCTCACAGTGCGTCGGCCCGGGTCGGTGGCTGTTTGTGCCATTAAACTTGATGCAAGTGTCTCTTTTTTTTCAACAGCTGCTAATTCTAAATATAGAGTTGTATAGCTGATTGCTCTGCACGCTCCTGAGATGTACACAGGAGTTCGATAAACAGGCCGTAAAGAAACTAATTGCACCGGACGGTTGTGCCGAACAGAGGAACGGGTGAAATATTTGCAGAGAAACTGTAAAGTTAACCTCAACTGTATAATTGCGACCGCCTGGGGATCTTTAACGTGCACTGACATCGCACAGCACACGGGCGTCTTTGCGTAGTAGAGGCGAAACGCAAAGGCGCCAGTGTGCTGTGCGATGTCAGTGCACGTTAATGTTCCCCAGGAGGTCGAAATTATTCCGGAGCCCTCCACTACGACGCCTTTCTTCCTTTCTACTCTCAGTCCGTCCTTTATCCCCTTCCTTAGGGAGCGGATTGTGTGTCCACCTAGATATGTGAGACAGTTACTGTGCTATTTTATTTCCCGTGAACCAATTTTCATTTTCATTTCTGTCAACAGCCTACAGTAATCTGGAGCACCACTGGAAGCGTTTTTTGAGGACGCATTGTGAGAGCTAGCAGTAACGCTAAAAGAAGTATTTCAGAACGATGAAGCACTTCTGGCACGTCGGCTGTCCCTGCCGCACATTACACATTCTTTCTAAACCAAGAGGTATGTTCACCGCGCATATTGCTAAACTTCACGCGCGGTGGTCTTGAAAGCGATGCGTTTTGTAAAATGTGAAGGGACAAGTTACCTTGCACGGCAAAGCATCAGTGCGATTTCCCGAACAGAGAGTGTACATAATGACCTGGAAGTGAAGAAAATTAAGAAAATAGGTAATAATAATAAATCGATTACTATTCTGGCCACAGTTTTACTGTCTCTGCGTTTTTAAAGTTGGCTCCACCTCTTCCACTCATTGTTGCCGGCCTGTTTCTGCTGACTGCTTTCATTCGAGCAATTTGTCGAAGCAACGCTGCAGGAACACAGCTATTCATCCTGAGTTTTTCTCCGTGTGGTTCCGCAGAGGTATGTCAATCGTTTTCTTTCGCATTATATTAGAATTTTTATATAAGGTAATAGTCCCCGTTTGAAAAAAAAACTTTAGCAGAAAAATTTCAACTCTGTCTTTCCTGTTATAGATCAGGCACATCGAAACCTTGGAAGAGGGATGTACCAACTGTGGTTAAACTGACGTAAGTGCTCACCTGTAGGTCGGGACATTTTCTCTTTCTTTGTAAAACGATGTTCACCGTGTTTTTCAATAAGGTAATAACGATGGCTGATGAAACTAATGAATGAAGCATAAAGAATGGCGAAGGCTCCGAGAAATATTTAGTTTTCATTTTTTGCATGGTTCCATGAGATCACGCGAAAAAAAAATCCGAAGTATGTGTGGTTTATAGAATGGTGGTTTTCTTGAGTCCAGTATGCTATGCCTATGCCTCAACTCTACGCCTACGCGTCAACCGGTCATGGTCTTATTGCGAATAATATATTGACACAAAGATGCACTTAGCATTGAAGCCCAAAATTAATAGGCTAGACCGCCACTATGTCGAAAAGCGAATAATATGAAATGATGAAAAAAAAATACTCTCTAGGGTGAATTGAGTCAACTTTCCAGCGCAGAAATATATCAGACGCAGAAGGTCCCGCGAGGGAAAACAAATATATTCAGTAAAAAGAACCATATTAACCACATTTGACTAAGTGACTAAGAGTTTGCGCGACAACAGAGAGTTTTAGTTTCACGTACGTAGAGGGTTCACGTACGCAAACGTGAGAAGTCTACGCAGCCTGCACGCAGGTGGTTTGAAACCCTTAAGTTACACCTACGCGAAACATGCCGCGCTTTACGCCTAGCGCCATCTACAAAGAAACACAGACACTGGTTGTAGCCAAAATCGTCCAAGACAAGTCATTAAGCGAAGCCATTCATAGCGAGACCGTTGCTATGACGACGACCAACGCTACTTCGTCAGGCTTAGCAGCTGAAAAATCGCCCTTCTGTCTGAAAAACAAAAGCTATTTGTCGCTTAAAACCTTATGCGAGGGTAAGAATGGGCAAATCGAAGGCGAATACAGCAGTTTAGAACACCATATCGTGTCGAGGGATTAGCGACGAAGCTGTTATCGCCGTGAAGCGGCGGGCAGGGTGCCGTCATGTTCGTCAACGCTACGTACGCAAGCAACGCAAAGACCGCAACGCAAAAATCCGAATCTCACGTACGTACGTGAGACTCGCGCATACCCTTTGCGTTCTGCGCATGCGCTCTGGTCACCCGTAAGAGCTCTACGTACGTGAAGCTTCTACGTACGTGAAACTAAAACTCTCTCTGATATGTGCACATCGTTATCAAGTTTGCTTTATTCGTTCTAACATACGCGAGGAGTAATACACCGCACCTGGGGAGTTATGGGGAAGGGGCTATGAAGGCTGGCGAATAATACGAATCTTTCGTGGTTAGTTTTAAAAATAATGATCAGCATTTCAATAATGTTATGAAAACACTTTTCTTTTCGTCTGAGGAGAAAATGTCAGCAGAAGCAATCTGGGAGTTTCAATTCGATAGTCTTAATTTGCCGGCTTTGTTAGTTCACCCGGTAAGCTTTCGTCTTCTCTTCATAATTGTCGTAAACATGCAGAACTGATAAAAGGCAAGTTTTCCTACAAACTTCAAAGAATATATTAATTTTTATTATGATGAAAAGTTATTGTCCTACAGATGGTCTAGGGCAGTTCGTAGGAGTAGAGGCCTGGAAATAGTATATAATTCGGCGTCCTATCAATTACCAATAGGCTAGGTTTGCTACACAATAAATTACGAACAATGTAGTCGTAAATTGAATTGAATGCGAATTGAATAGTGAAAGAACCTGATCAAAGAACATTCTAATAATTTTGAGTTTTTTCACTACATGTCCGATGTTCGTACAAAAGGTATATTCAAGCGAAACAGCGACGCAGCAGCAATGAGTTATGGAAGTCTCTAGCTGCCGGAAAAGAACAACGCATTACGAGTTCAGTACAGTAACTCTATGATCATCAATCACTGGCACACGAAACCTGTATGCTGCTACTGGTGATGATAGTGAACAAAGAGCACAATGTCAGTCGATCAGACTTATGACCCAATTAATTATGGCCTCCTAGGTAGAGCATAAATGCAGGGTTAGCTAAACCTGGTCCTAGCCAGTCGCGTTGCCCAATATTGAAATCCCTGTCGGCATTCTGAACGTCGCCATAGGAATGAACTGAGTCGCGGCGCTCATCCCTCCTGCCTGCACAAGGCGATTGCGGTAGCAGGCGGCGTGGTGTCGGAGTGAGACCTGTTTTCCAAACAGTCGTCAAACAGACAATTACGGCGTGGTGGTGGTGGTGGTGAAACTTTAATTTCTAAGAGAATTCTAGGCCCGTAAGGCCTCCCGCTCGATTCGAACTTTGTGGTGATTAATCGAAAGCTATTCAGGAACTTCAGACCAAATTGCATTCGTTTAGATACTTTAGAGCATGTGCTATTTGCTTCGTTCACCGAATTAAAAATAAATGATTTATTCACAATTAGAAAATTTGCCATAATCCACATAAAATAAATAAAGGATATAAAAAGAATACTACGAATTTTTTAAAGATAATGGTTAGCGTACACGAGGAAAGCTTCAGTCCAGCCTTCTGACTATCAAATTCAATCAGAACTTTATTCTCACCTTTTTATTGAATAGCGCCTTGAGCCCTTCAGTATCAATCTTAGCTGTAGTTTTGGGAATTCCAGGTGTTAAGATTAGAAGACCTAAAGAGATGCCGGAACAGATTTCTGAGAACATGGAGATTCCAAGGATGTCGATACCTCAGTATATCAAGACAAGAACACTGTAAAAACACTTATTGCGAACAGCTGTAATAATTTTCGAGAGAACATAGCTAAGCTTTTATGCAAAAATCGAGTGCTCTTAGATGTCTGATCATTTTCTCGCCAATACCCAATTGCATTCCACAAAGCAGCTTCTTGAGTAGCTGTGTACGGACATGAAAAATTGCCGGAAAGTAACTTTAAACTTCTTGTATTCTATGAAGATGTCTCTCATAAGGCAGCTGCAAGTTAAAAGCTAAAAAGTTTACTGCATTAAAAGTTCTTATTAAGGCCTTCCTTATCTGCTTTAATATTGAATATAAAATTATAGCCAATTTTAAATATCGGCTTCCAAATTTAAATGCATGAGAAGTTTTAGGTACGTGCAGGGAACACAGACCAATTTACCAGGCGATATTTAAATACAACCTATGCTAGAAAAGATCTTCAATCTTAAAAGCTGAGATCTCACCCAGCAAACATGTGGGAACCCTCATCTTGGTCGTCATTGTTCAGAGCACGAACATACTGTTTATTGAAGAGTGCACACAAAGTGTAAGGCTTACATATTTTACGAGCCCATTTTCAAGACACTAACAAATTACGCTCCTTTCACTACAGCTGGTTTTCCAACTTCGCTTTGAACATGCTCTGAAAAATTGTGTTGCGTTATGCATCTCGCTACGAGGCCTTTAGCACACTTTTGACATAGGAAACAAATCACAGGAACCAAGTAACCAACTCGAGGTTGAAAACTCTTAGAAATGAAAGCAAGAATCGAAAATTTAGGATATAGTTCCTTCGGTGTGCGTGTTAAAAAATTGAGTTTTGCTATCCCTGCTAACGCCTTTCCCGAAATGCGTCGACATTGGATTATCTTTCTGTCAAGAAATTAGCAGCAAGCCAGATCCCTTTCCTCATTCGTACAGACCGTTATTTGCCTTTCCAAAACAGCTACATTCTGATAGCCATTTTCTTTGAGCCGTTTTCGAGCCTTCCATTTCTTAGATTTTGCGGTGGATATCCCCTCCTCCAGTCAACAACATTACAGCTTCGAGGCTCTGCAACTTAAACGATACCCATTGTACACTGTGGTATCCCACATGACAACTATTTTTCATAAGGAAGGCCAACGGCGACTAATATTGGCGCACATGGCCATAATATCCACGGCTGGTCCATAACCGCTTAAATCAGAAGTATTTCATGAAATGCGGCTCATGTGAGGCCTTCCGTTATATACGCCTCTAAAACACTGTCATCTCCGTATAAATCATGTTTATTATCGGCAACGCAAAAAAAAAAACGTCCTAATGAACAATTGCGGAGCGAGAAAGAATAGGTAGAATATTAACTCAACATAGAAGCTTGTGCAATAAAACGTGTTTAGGGCCTTCGTAATGTATGTACTTTTTTGAGTGATCGTCATATACCCGTTTAATTTCCATATGAGTCTCTGGGTGGTCAGCTGTAGGGGCTTTAAGGTAAGTAAAGGTAAAGCGTTCGGTTCAGTCGACTTTAACGAAATACACGCTTGTGTTAATTTGCACAGTATAAGCTTCCACTCTGAAATGCGTACTTATAACGCCCTGGTCATTCGAACTGTAAATATAGGTGCTATAATGAAACCTCGATTTCTGAAATACGAGGTACTTACAGCTCCCTTTCTAAAATGTTTCCCGCCTATTGAACCCTACCTAGTTTCTTCACACTACAACGAGGACCGCAAAAGAGAGAGGAAATCGCAAAACTTGTAGGCTACAAAATATATTCAGAAACAATATATAAAAAAACGAATTACCGATTTGAGGCCATGTCATTACCGCAGCACGATGAAAACCTCATGACGGGGCAGCATGCTGAGTGGAATTGACAGAGCTTCTATAGTAACCGAGCAGCCATTCCAGCTGACAGTCTGCAGCAATAAATGGCGGAAGGAGGAGTGCTTAAATTAGACGTTCCACACAAATAGATAACTGTTGGGAGCTTCAAAGCTAAACGACATGATGCTTGAAATGAGCCAAATTGTCATTCGACTGGCGTGTGCTTACACGGTGTGATAATGTGCTCCTGCTGACGTAGATATGAAAGGATTTAGCACACGTCCGCCCTCTTGGTGGCCCCGGTTATAGCGGCAGATGTTGTGCAGTGGTGCGGATGATTGTTGCATTTATGCCACTGTATTCGCATCTGCGCATGCGGAAGCTGCAGTGAATTGCTATTGTTAAGAGTACTGCACTAGCCAGGTGCAGTAACCAGCCATATTGGAGGGGCGAGGAGGGGGGGGGGGTGACGGGAGCCATCGTGGGGGAGAAGGAGGGGTGCTGTTGGGCTAGCTGATGTTGCAAAATGTTAGGAAATTTGCGCAAAAACAGGGACAAAGGACATGGGAGGATACATGTCCGCCATTTCCTACGTGATATCTGTAGGATGTCGGGTGTATATATATGAGCGTATGCTGACGACCATTGCAGGCCTGATGTATTGCAGAACGTGTCATACACAGCTGGCGCTTACAACTTTTATGGTTTCTAGGCCTTGTTTCAGACTGGACCGCTCCTGCTGCATTCAATCATGTCATGGTCAGGAGGAAATATTGCTGCTGTGAAACTAGAGCGCGTTATACGGGCCAGTTGAACGGTTCAGACGCAAGCTTTGAGACGCAAGTTTAGCGCCGCCAAAACCAACACCGTTTCGGCGTATTCTGGCATCTATTACAGTTACTGATATGAAGCAAAGGCGATATACGTGATGAATCTATGTTCATCAGTTGTCACATGCTTGTAACTTTCGTTTGTGAATTGAATATTTTTAAGGTCAGAACGCGATCATTCGTTACAATGTGCATAAAAGTTTAGTACGCAATTCGCTGCAGTGGTACAGCAAGCTCAACTTTTGGCCGGTACGAACAGCCGTATTAAGTACTAACCAACAACACAACTGACTTGTCCGGGGAAAAGCACCTGGTGTCTTAAGTTCTGTATTGCCGCGAGATGAAAAAATGAGAAGGTTGCAACGTATAGTTAAACCCAGTGGACGTGCGAAAGCAGGTGTTTAGACTCATTGGCTCATGGTAGCGCTTTGCTGGGTCGTTGGCATGTCTGGCTACTATATTAATTTGTGCTTAATCTCTGATCAAGATTAAGCTGATCAGATCTGTTAGCGCCGCAGGTGTTACTTCACGAAGACGACAATGTGCAGTGCACAGCGCGAGAGTGTACTGCAGTTTAACACGATGGATGAGCAGCTGCGGCGACAGCATAGTGCCCTCGTACAGCGGCCAGGGAAGCTGATCTGCTCGCGCCGCCACGGGTTTGATACCCAGTCGCGGCAATATTTATTTTATTTGTACATGGACTATTGCTATGCTAAGTTTTGCAAAGATCACCTTCTAGGTGTAGTTTCACACTAACTAGGAGAGCCGTTTAGACAGCGTGAAGTAGTGTTTTCGCATCTTTTTGAAGCAGAACGCTTCAGTACGCTTGGTAAAGCAGTCGTTATGTAGGCTGTAGCATGACCTTGAACGACATTCAGCCCAACCATGTTAGGCGTGTATGACCATATGTGGTACACTGATGGTGTCGAACCCTTGACCTATGACCTTGACCCATTATCTTTAGTTTACCTCTGACCTTGAGTTGCCTTTAACCTTGGGTGATCTTTGGGCTCACCTTTGACCCTAAGAACATCCGATGGGCTGATGCGCAGCTACGTGATGACATTCGATGGGTTGTCGTAAGACCATGCGATACAACGTCATAGCCATGTGGTCATGTGGGTGTATATAGAACTGCTGTTGCGAGTGTGTAGTAGTGCTGCCATGGACGAGCCTCAGACGCTTACCAAGCGTGCTTGCTTTTCGATGAATTCCATGGTTAGCCAAGCTAAGTCACTGCCAATTTTTTTGATGCAAGGAAACAACGAATTGACTGGCGGAGTCCCCCAGCGAAAACGCTCATTATTGTTTGCCTCACTACGCCCACTGTAGCACAAAGGCTGCTACATGACAAACAAACACAATTCAGGCATGTTGTTGCACAGTGTGAAACATTACTAGATACACTTCGTTGGAAAAGTAGCACCATACAATTCGGAGGCGGTCTTGTGAACGAAAACACCGTCGGCACCTCAACAGACAGTAGGCGCGGCCTCGCTCCGGTTCAGTCGAAACATATTTGGTAAAGTGGGCCCTGCAAATTCGGCTGCCTTGTGAAGGTTTCCACCTATTCTTTTTTAAATTTATGCGACATTCATGGTATAACTTAGGATTAGAGCGCGGAAACATGAATCACAATAAAGAGAAGGGCTGTTGGCTCTAGCGCAACGGCATGACACAGAGCTGAGAAGACGAGGCTCGGTACTATTTTCGTACGTGCTGCATGTAGCGATGTCCTGTTGCCTGCTACTGCCATTCGATTGCTGTAGGCCCTTATTTTTAAAATCTCTATCCCGAAGACTTCCCTGGTCCCCTTATGCAACACGCACGCATTGTCATGGAAGAAGGCGAGAACGGCGAAAAGGCAAAATGCCAAGGGGAAAACGACACCTGAAACTCAAAAACGGCGCTGTGGTTCGATTTCATTTACTGACAAACGCTCACCTCTGTGCCGACGCCGCTTACTTGCAGTGACGTATATTTTTTGAACAGGAAACACGTATATTATTACAAATGTGACATGTATGCTATATACAATTATTTGTAATGTCATTTAGAGTTGGTTGTGAATGTGTGGATGAAGAAAAAGATATTTACTTGCCTGAACATGGAGGAATCTTGCACACTGTAGAACCAGGCCAGGGTGCTTACGAAATGCGTGCTTGGTGAGGTATTCAGTTAGAATTTTTCGCTGGCAAACTGTTGCGCGTTTTTATAGATGTCAAATACGTTGCCATACTGATTGCCATGCTGTTTTGGGCTGAATAACAACTTCAAATTCTCTGTTTTTATTATGACGACAACGGTTTTTGAAGACAGGGTAGAAAATTAGAGAAACCTGCTCTGAATAGTGACTAAAATGATTTATTGTAAAAATTGAAGCCCCCAATCTTCCATAAAAAACGCTGTTACTTTTTTTCTGCAAAATGTAGCAAATGACATGCAATACCCACTACTAGAATTCTTTGAATTGCTTGTTAGGCACAAGGACATGTCTTCCGCCTTTGGAGCCTCACATGAAACGGCCAGCAATCATCTTGTTCATGAGGCTTGCTTTCATGAACACGTCCAGGAAAGCTGGCGATAATTAAACTTCGGGTCCGGCATGGAATATTAGTACATGTGCTCTGTATTACTTCTAACGAGCTCCACCGGCATTTCACCGGTGTGGTAAAGTCCACCCCTCACATCCCGTAATCCTAGTAAGCTAATGATGATGATGACTCGCGTAAATCATGTTGCTTTCTTTTTCTAATACAAATCCCGTGATCCTTTGCTTTTGGAAGTGCCCATGCAGCTGCCCCAATTATTGGCATTTAAAATATATTTTTGTCACAAAAGTTGAAGTGCATTGTATGCTCCTACAGGAATCATAGATTATTATTTAAAAAATTTCTAGTTGCCACCTTGTAGTCAAAGTTTCTATGCAACATTTTCAATAATTTTCATGATACTGATTTGGGCGTGATTATATATCTAAGTTTATCTTTCTGCGGAAGCCCATAATTGAAATCGTGACACAAACGTATATATCCTGGGAGAGATTTTTTATGCCTTTTGAGAGACGTCACTATGACACTGACAAAATTTCAAGCCTCGAAATGGTACCAGAAACTTTTCGATCCTTGCCAAGGAAGTCAGTTCTCATTTAATCTGGCAGAACGTAGGTAGGAAAGCTCTATTCTTCAGAATTTTGAGCGGATATTTGCTCCAAAATATGTATACTTTCGAACTAGATCACGTATTTTATTCTAGAATCGATTGCTTCACTCATATTTTATGAAGAAAAATGTGTTGGAAAGGCTTTATGCAGCATTCAGTCTTTGAGCTTCTGCCGCAAAAGCCCGCATACTGCTAGGAAACAAAGTCGCGCTGGCTCGAGCTGAACAAGTGCAAAGAAGGATGATAGAAGCAAAAAATGTGCAAAATTTACCAGTGCCAAATTTAGAGTTAACGTAATGTAACGTCGTATATTCTGTAAACCACCAAGAAAAAATGTGCATTGCTGAGTGGTGACACGCTATATATAAGGAATAGCTGAAGGCATTTCACTGTTACTTTGTAAGGTGAGGGAGCCCTCGCTACTGTTTATTCAGCACTTGTAGAAATGAAACTTTCTTGTCTTGTAAGGCTTTCAGCCGTCGCATGTTGCCCAGACCTTTGGTGCAATTTTTTTTGTAGTCCTGAACTTTTAAAGCGCACGATATTAGAGATATTAGTGTCATATTATTGGCTGAGTGCCATCTACTTTGCAAACTCAGTATAGAAACGGCTCCTGGATAGTTAAATATCTGCGTGCAGCCTGACAGAAATGTTAATACACAGAAAGGAAACGGGAGAGATAATATGTGATATACACGAGCGGTAGTATTTTAAGCCCCGTCCTATTTTCGGCACTATTGCTGTCCCAAACATTTATCTCAACAGCTGCGTCAAACACCCTGCATGACCATGCAAGAATGAATGAGATAGATAGATAAAGAGGAGGAGGGAAAGACAGGGATGTTAACCAGAAAGGGGTTCCGGTTGGCTACCCTGCACTGGGGAAGAGGGATTAGGGGGCTAAAAGGAGGAAGAGAGAAGGGGAAAAAGGCATAACACACACACACGCACAACGCTGTCACAATTTGTCACTCAATCCAGTCGCTCTCAAGTAGGCAGAGTGCCTTGTATGCCTTGAGGGCAGTCGACTGCTGTGGCCACGGACCGAGGATTTTTTGCTCTGTTAATGGGCCAGGATCGAGGCGGTCCAGGGCACAACACAGTGTATGTCTTGCACTCGCAAATGCAGGACACTCACAGATAAGATGAGCGATGGTCTCCTCACAACCGCAGCTTTCACAGGCAGGACTGTCGGCCATCCCCATCCGGAAAGCATAGTGGTTGGTAAAAGCAATGCCGATTCTTAAACGGCATAACAATGTTGCGTCGCGACGTGCTAAGTTACGTGGAAGACGAAGGCGCAGTCCAGGGTCCAGTGCCTTGAGGCGGAGGTTGCAAAACTCTCCCGTGTTCCACGCTAAAAGTGTGAGCTCCAGCGCCAAAGGGCGAAGCCCACACGCTGCGTCAGGTCTTGATTTTGGGATCCTCACTGGAAGTCCGTCGTTGTGAGCCGACCGCGCAGCCGCATAGGCCTGGTTATTACCGTTAATACCACAGTGTCCTGGCAGCCATTGAAAAATGATGTCATGACCTTTGGAAACGGTGCCGTGGTACAGTAGACGGATCTCAGCATCAAGTTGCTCCTGCGAACCGCGGCGTAGCGCAGCTTGCAGGGCTTGAAGGGCTGCTTTAGAGTCGGTGAAAACCGTCCAGTCATGTGGGGGTTCTTGACTGATGAGCTTTACCGCAGCCCGTAAGGCTGCGAGTTCCGCACCAGTTGAAGATGTTGGATAGGTCGTCTTCACTTTCATGAAGATGGATCTGGCCGGTAACACCACTGACCCCGCAGAACTGGTCGAGTGAACTGATCCATCTGTGTAAACATGTATGCGGTGACTGTGGTAAGAATGCAAGTGATTCAATGTCACTTGTTTGAGAGCGGGTAGTGATACACCAGCTTTCTTCGTAATTCCAGGAATATAAAGGTGAACCCGAGGTTAATGAAGACTCCATAAGGGTGAGCACAGTCTTGACGCAGAGGTGAACTCCGATGGAAGATATACGCGATGAGCTTCAATGACTTTGGCGAATGCAGTACGCGGCCTAATTATTGGGAGTGTTGCGACGTGATGACAGGGAACCCGTGTGAGGTGCCGAATATGTGTTCTCATGGTGTCAACAGCAATGCATGTAGTAACAGGATGTTCCCGGGCAACAAGAACAGTTGCTGCTGTTGATGCACATTTAGGCAGTCCAAAGCAGATACGGAGAGCTTGCGCTTGCACACTTTGAAGAGTCTTGATATTTGTCTTTCTAATAGAACTGAATATCGGAAGACTGTACCGCATGTAGCCCTGAAATAGGGAACGGTACAGTTGCAGCATCGATCGCACTGATGCGCCCCAGGACTTTCCCGCGAGGAAGGAGAGGACGTGGACAATCGCAATTAGTCTCTTTCTCATGTCGTACACATGTGGACTCCACGAGAGGTTCCTGTCGATGACAACACCAAGGAATCTGTGGCTTCTCTCATAGGGAATGGCTTCACCATTATTTCGAATGGTGTAACGTGACATTATTTTGCGTGTGAACGCCACAAGTGAACAGTTTTCGGTAGAAATGTTCAGGCCCTGCAAGCGAAGATAAGATGTCAATATCGATGCCGCCTTTTGAAGTCTTGCACGAACTTGAGGACGGGTCACCCCTGATGCCCAAATACAGATGTCGTCTGCATATACCGAGATCTGAGCAGATTGTGGCAATACGTGGACCAGGCCGATGAGAGCAAGGTTGAAGAGAACTGGGCTCGGCACTCCACCCTGAGGGACTCCGCGCGAATTTCGGTGTAAGGACGTTGGTCCGTCCGCAGTCAGGACAAAAAACGACCTCTCTGATAAATAGCTGCGTATCCAGCTGAACGTGCGGCCTCCGATCTCAGCAGCTTCCATTGCGTCCAAAATGGCCTGATGCGTTACGTTGTCGTACACGCCCTTGATATCCAAAAACAATGCCACGGTCAATCTTTTCAAACTTTTGCTGTGGCGCACCGACGTTACAAGGTCAACCACGTTGTCGATAGAAGAGCGGCCCCGTCGGAACCCTGACATGAAGGTTGGATAAAGCTGATATCGCTCCAAGTATCATTCCACGCGTGTGAGAAGCATTCTTTCCATGACTTTGCCGACGCAGCTGGCGAGTGCAATTGGACGGTATGATGAAAGGTCGAGCGGTGATTTCCCCGGCTTAAGAAGTGGAACCAGACGACTGGTCTTCCAATCCTGAGGAACTATGCTAGGAGTCCATGACTTGTTATAAGTGTCCAAAAGAGCCCGTCGAGCTTCTTGGCCAAGGTTGGCAAGTGCGGAGTACGTCACACCATCGGGCCCTGGTGATGATGACCTTCTACAACAAGCCAGCGCAGCATCAAGTTCTTCCATGGAGAATAGTGCATCCATACGAGAATCCCGTGAGGGTGGAACATTGTTGCAGTGCAGCGTTGCGCCTGGATTTGGAGGGCCTGTTATTCTTGCGCAGAAATCTTCAGCTACCTCAACCACACTGCGCCTTTGGTGGAGCGCTACGGATTTGAACGGGTAGCGCTGTTGAGGGTACGTGCGAAGACCCCGAATTACACTCCAAACGCGTGACAAAGGCTTCCGTGGATCAAGTGTTTGGCCCATTGTCCTCCACCGTTGTGTTTGCAGTGCGTGAATTCTGCGCTGAATCTTCTTCTGTATGCGCCTAGCATCTCTTAGGTCCAGGGGCTACTTTGTGCGTCGGTATCTGCGCTCTGCCCTGCGCCGTTGTGATCGCAGTCGCTGCAATTCGAAGTCAAAATCGGTGTAGTTAGCGACAGGGTTAAAGGGGCAGGTGGCGTGTTCCATGGCCTCCTTAATTTTTTGTTCAAGACCGGTAGAGAAGCCCTCTGCGCAAGCAGCCTCCATAAGTAATTTAAAAACTATCCAGTCAATGCGCTGCCTTCACGTGGCTGGGGAAAATGTGGAAAGGCCGGTAATAATCAGATAAGTTGGGATATGGTCGCTGCCATGGATTTCTACATCCGAAAACCACCGGACGCTGTTGTTAAGGCACTTTGAAACGTAAGTCAAGTCCAAGCAGCTGCTATAAGTCACCCCTCGTATATATGTCGGGCTTCCGTCATTCAGGCACTGGAGGTCATGGTCCGAGGCGAAGGACACAGGCTGTCTTCCCCTAACGTCCATCCTAACGCCTCCCCACATGGTGTGATGAGCATTGAAGAATGAATGAGGTGGCCTTTGAAGCCCAGAGCCTCGCTTGACTGTGGCTGCATTTTGGACACGTGCCATAAAAGAAAATAAAAATAAACAAAAAAGCAGCGGCTGATTAAGAGTTTTATTTTCACCATGAATGCTGGCCTGGAGGTACACGGAGCAAAATACTCCGAAAAGAAGATTAAAAGATCGAGGAGTTGTGGTTAGAATTTATAATTCATAATCCAGCCATTTTTTATTCCAGATGTTTGCCATTAGGCACAATGAGAAAGGGATAGGGGATATGAAATAAAGTCAGGAGTGTAGACAAGCCTCGCATAAAAAGTAGCAAAAGTTCTCGACAAAGCAGTTATCAAGTGTCCACTTGCGATAGTCGCCTTCAACGTCTCATCGCAGGCCTACCTTCCTTAGGAAGCATCGTTTCACGGAGGCTGTTTGCCTACATAGAACAAAAGCGCACAAAGTACAGAGCCGCCACGCGAATTAAAAGACGTTCAGTAAGCTGTCTATGCAAATAACATGTTATGAAAGTGAGGAAAAGCAGGCAGGGAAGTAGTCAAAAGTTGATTCTTTTTTAAAGTTTGTTAACATCACTTGTATTAAGGTAATTTTATTTCTAAAGAATAAAATCATTCTCGGAGCTATGTTAATTCTGCTTGGTCGTTTTGGTTTGTTTTTGTGTTTACGACAGTGTTTTGAATCTCTAACTTATAAACTCAGAATTTTAAGTGGAACATCAAAGCAAGAAAACGAATTTAAAACTAAAAATGCAAACTAGGCGAAAACAAGATGTTTTAATTAATGATTGTGCGAAAATAGGCAGGCACACCAGCAGAATGAAAAGCCTCTAAACCTAACCACGCATTGTTAAAAGGGAAGGTGCCCAGCTAGTTTACAAAAGAAGGGGCCAACCGAGAAAACTAAGTTGTCGAAGCTATTACAATGGCTTGAGGGCCCCGAATATCCCTCTGTGAGCACCAGAAATTAACTTTCTCAAGCTAGAAACCATGCGCGAATCGAATGCGTCTGGGCGCTGTCAGGTCATGTACCAGCGTCCAAACCCGCATCCAACGCTTGGAGGTTTTCGCATTGCAAGTAGAGTGCTTCGGTTCGCTTGCTTCCCATGTCGACAGGTTATAGATGACGAAAAAACGGTTTAAAACTCCCTTTCTTAGGGCGTCAGTGAGATCTCTACCTATATAATTTTTGTTTTTTTGCACTCTATAAATGGTACAAAGCAGAAGCTTTACAACACGCGAAAAAAAGATTTGGGGCTGTTTTTCAATACGCCTCGGTGGCTCAGTGGTGAGGGCGCTCGGCTACTGATCCGGAGTACCCGGGTTAGAATCCAACCACGGTGGCCGCATTTTGATGGAGGCTAAAGCGTCCGCTCAGCGGCTGTGGAGCCCCGGCGCAGCGATGGCGAATACTCGGCTCAGTGGCGCGGTGAAGTCACGTGATGCGTGGCTATGGCAGCGGCGCAGCAAGGGCGTTCAAGGTCATGCGTGTGGTGACGGCGAAATAGCATCGACAAAAGCAGTAAAAGCTTTCACTTCTCAGGAGAACAATGGAGGGAGAAAGAGAGGACAGGGAAAGGCTTTCGCATTTTCGCTCATAGGCGGCCGCTTTCCATGGAGGCCAAGCGCAAAAGGCGCCCGTGTGCGGTACGATGTCAGTGCGCGTTAAAGATCCCAAGGTGGTCGAAATTATTCCGGAGGCCTCCACTACGGCACCCTTTCTTCCTTTCTTATTTCACTCTCTCCTTTATCCATTCCCTTAAGGCGCGGTTCAGGTGTCCGCCGAGATGCGGAACAGATACTGCGCCATTGTCTTTTACCCAAAACCAAATTTTATTTTTCATTAAGCTTGCGATACGGGAAACAATAGGCGTTCTTTCATGGATGCAAAACTTTCGCCTGAAGCTGCATCGCAGACGCAGCACAGCTGGTGAGCTCCTTTGGCAAGTTAAACAGGAGGCGGTTGTGGTTTAATTCCCGCTTCAGTGTTGCAATGGTTCTCGGGACAGTTATTCCAAATGCACGATGCCATCATAATTTTCAGATATGATAAGTGGACACCTGCGCTGAAGAATGCACAGAAAGATACCCTGGTAAGTGCGAATCTCTTCGCAATTTATTACGGTAATTTGCGCTACATGGGCAAGCTTCGACGGTAATCTGAACAAGCGTCGTGGCATCCGTTCAAACAATGGCGCCTGCATTCCCCTTTGTCTGCTGCGTCTTCGCACATCCAAGAGCTCTTGCACTCCTTTCTACATTCCGCGATGCAGCTGCCCATGACCAACAATCTACTCTTACCCTTTTCGTCATCGTCTTTTTCAGCACTGATACGATTAATTACGTCGCACGGATTGGGCAGAGTTTGGCAAAAGCAGGACCCATTGCAGCAAATGCCGTCGCCTCCCGGGCAGAGGAAGTTCTGGAGGCCATGCGAAGGAAAATAAAGTAAGTCAACATCCCTAGCAATTGACATGCCGAAATTGAAGAAAGCAAAATTTCTTTTTCTGGGCAGAGCGAGCACTGTTCTACTAAGTTTCTATAAATCCTTCGAATGTAAAGTCTAAAGTCAGTGTAGGGTCTCAAATCATATGTTATATGAGTCAGGACAATTTATAGTTACCAAACGATTCACCCTCTCGGATGTTATTATCCTTGTTTCTGGACTGTAAAGTTGTCCGCCTACAACGCAAGTAAAATTTGTGATAGCTGTGAGTGCAAAAACAGTCCCGTTCGATAGCAGGAATGAACTCCGGCATATATATTTGAAGAACTTAGCAATGTTCCTTATGTAGTACTTGAAACCAAGGGCGAGTGCGTAAACTTAACGGAAGCTTTTGCACACACTTAGGAGTCCTGCGACCATGTACGCAGAATTTTGGTGGAATGTATCTATGTTTTAAAAAAAGAAATGAAGGCCTACACAGTATACCCCACTTGTATGTCAGCTCCACCTTTATGTGTACTTGTTGGAGAGACATGAGAGAGGCCTTTGCGGTGCAGTGAGTGCAGTCAAGCTGCTGCACCTGCTGCTAGTGCTGGTGATGTTGATGACTCATTGAAGAGAAACGGCGGCGCAAAACAAATAAATGATTGCAGATAGATGCCCATCGTGTGTACTCTCACTTTATGTGGCGTTTCTTTTCGCTTCTATTTTTTCTCGTGTGTTCTGTCTATGCGCTGTCGACACAATTTTTCTAAGGCAAAATATGAATGGATGACCGGAAAATTATGATGAAAAATAAATTCATGAATATGATATGCGACGGTGACGAGTAATAGTGAAACTAGTTCCGTGAATCGCTAAAGGTTAAGCGAATTTGCGATAAAGGAGGGATAGTCATAAACATGCAGCCCAACAACAATAGGTCTACGGAAGAAAGATGCAGAATAAGGGTGCGTGAAGATACGAAATTATCTACCAGGGAATCGAATATATTTCTACGAGTATTAGAATTGCTCAACAAAAGAAGTTGCATATGTTCGGAAATTATCTGATTCAGTCGAATCCCTTCTGAAGTTCTATTAAGGCACGCGTAGTTTTTTTCGACGACTGTTCTGTAGCCAACGCCAACTCCACGCCGCTCTTCATGTTCCTGCGATATGTTTTTACGGTGAGTTGGGTTCAGCACCATAATGCGTTCTACTCCTGTGCAAGCGTTGCCTATGCACGTACATATGATCGTCGAGATTGATTGAAGCGATAGGATTTCTAAATGTTTAGTGAACCCTGCCTCCTAGCCTAACATCCGAGGCTTTGGGTCAATCTGTCGCCCCTCCTATGCAACCGTTTTTCCTATGCGGATGACATCACGGTCACACAGTTGATACACATTCTAAACAGAAATGAGTAAAAGGGCTGCAAGCTGTCCTCTAGCACACTCCTTTTCATAAAAGGGAGCGCGCTAGAGGAAAGCTTGCTGCCCCTTTATTCCCATGTTGGCGTATTCATGTTTAAACTGATGCGGCTTGTGTGCGGCGGGCCTCCTGCTGGAGATCAGTGTTGCGCCTTTACCGTACCTTGCTAGAGAATATGCGGGGTACACTAGTGGTGGATATGGCTCTGGTTGCACATCCGGTTCCGAGTACTAGTCAAGAGCCTACCTATGCCCATTGTAGGTGGGTGGATTCAGTCATAGCAGCACTCGCAATGGCTGATGTGTCACTCGGGTCTTCAGCAAAGCGAACGAGGACTTGCGCCGCAAGTTTCCCTGTTGGTCTGTACGGGCAATTGCACAGATTTGACGTGATCCCAGATATAGGACCGCTTTGGCCTTGGTGGTAGAGGCTAGTGTGGTTCCACCGGCATTGCCGGCCCTGGTTCAGGGAACGCCGACTTTGCAGCCACTGCCCATTGATGCCGAGAAGGTGCACCAGGAGTTCCTCGCGGTGGGCTTCTCCAGTACTGACTTGTCATCAGCGGTGTGCACAGGGCCCCTTTCCTTGGCCGATGTGAATGCCATGGTAAAATTTTATGGTGTCTGTCCCAGGGATCCCAACACAAAGGAGCTTCGGGACGCACCGTGACTAGAGGCGTGCTCTATGAAAAAACGACGACGGAAGCGACGATATCTTGGGAATCAACTGCTCTATCAGTTAGGGCTAGCCATTTTGGCAGACGCCCTTCTTATGGGGAACTAGCCATCAGGGTGTTCACTCCATGATGTTTTGAATGTACTCTACAAGATCTTCGCGAAGGAGTCACAAGTTCAAATTCCTGCCATCTCTTCAGTCAAGATAGAGGTTTACGAGAGATTTCAACTGAGGAAGTCCAGGCAGCTCTGAAGACACTGCAGGCCAACAGTGCTGTCGGACCTGATGGTTTATCGGTGTCAGAGCTACGTAAAATAACAGCGACCATACTCACATGGATCCTGATTAATTGGTTCGCATTCGCCACGATACCTTTTGAAAAGCCAAGAACAGTTTTTATTCCGAAGTGTGCGAATACGACTGGGCCCGGCGACTAGCGGCCTCTACTGGTCACTGCAATCTTATATCGACTTTCTGCTTAAGTGCTGCTGTCCAGATTGTCTAAGAATAACCGTTTTAACAAGTTTCAGGCTGTATTTTCTCACGGCACCAGCACCTCGTAGACCAATTTCATCTCCAAGCTCTCATGAGAGCTTTGAATAAAAAGCGCCTCCCGCTGTTTGCAGACAGCCTGGATGTCCGCAAGGCATTCGATTCTGTTTCTCATCTTGCCTTATTTCCTCCCGAGGTTAGAGGGGTGCCACGGTGGTTTATCGATGTTTTGCGAGAAATGTACCGCCACTCCACTACTACCTTTCGTCAGGTGACTTGACAGATGACATTAGAGCCCCAGCAAGAAGCAAGGGGACCCCCTTTCACCCTGCCTATTCAATAGTGTACTCGACCACTTGCTGACGGCGCTTAACGACTCTTATTTCGACGTGTCACAAGGGGAGCCTTTCTTCCATGTCTTAAGTTCGCTGATGACCTCCTCTTGGTGTCAGAGACCCTGGAGGGGTTGAATGCGCTACTCCACAAAACAAAATGTGTACGTCCAACTTCCGGCTATCGCTGAACGCCAAGAAGACGCAGTATTTAGGATGGAGAGTTGACCTCTACATGAAGAGTTTTAAGTACGACCGACCTTCGATTACTGTAGCGGGCCGAACGAGCTCTGCGGTAAAACGTGGTTTATCCATCTGGTATCTGGGCCTTGACTTTTTGTGAATAATGCCCCCAAGGTAGCTGGCGATAAAACAATGAAAATCTGGCCCTCATCGGGAAGGCTTCACTCACACCCTTTCAGAAGCTTCACTGTTAGAGGCAGCAGGTGATGCCAGCTTCCCTATACAGAGCTTCAAACTCTGGAAATCCAAGCTGAAGCCAGCAAACTTGACCACCTAATGAACTCATCGTTACGAGAGCGCTCCATGAGCCCGAGAGTTTCCCAAACAGCCATCTCTAGATGCCATCACGTTGTGGAGGTCTTGGGCTCCTCCAGCTACAACGAGTAGCTCAAGCAACACAACTCAAGGCGCTGGCACGGCTGGTACGCCTTGGGGATGAGTGTGTTGACAAGTTGTTGTCCCATGTCCTAAACAAGTGTTAGTGCTATGTCGACTGAGTGAGTTGTTCGGAGTACCGGGCTGCGTTAGTGAGAAGGAGCAAGTGGCCAAGGCAGTGAAGAAAGGATCCCTTGAGCGGTGGAAGAGGTTACAAAGGAACTATTAGAACAAGCACCTTTTCGCCCACAAGACTCAGTTTCTTGCTATTTCAGGCTTTGCCATGATTCCAAACTCCTAAAGGATGGCGACAGTATAAGAGCCCTGAGGATGAAGACAAACATCTACTAGACAAGATCTGTCTCCAATAGCTACTCCACAAACCCCGGCCGACCGTCCCTGTTTGTTTGCACCTATAGGTGCAACCAGGCAGCAGAAACAGTGTACCACATCTTGCAAAAATGCCGCAGCATGGACCTTTCCCGAATAGAGACTTAATTTTTTAGCGAACCAAACTGAAAGCATGGTGTACGAGCGGTACCCATAGGATACGGTTGCCCATGAGAAACTCTATGTTGTACCTTCAGGCACGACGCTGAAGCTTGATATGATAGTGATGGAAGCAAACGATGTCCAAATGGCCGCATTCGCCGTGACTGGGTCACGAATGTCTTCATGTTGAAAAAAATGTGTGCTCATAAACGGATGAAGTACGAATGCTTGAAACCTTTGTTCCCCGCCAAGAGGGTCTAGGGGCGATGGCGTTTGGGGCCCACTCCATGAGTTTTACAGAAACGCTTGCAACTGCTCAGATGCTAGGACTGACATGGTCCAACCTTGGATGGCTGTCGGCCAAGGCTCTTGGTAGCAACATTGCTCTCAGCAGATTTCGGCTTCAAGTTGCGTCTTGATGTATAGGGACAGTTGGCCTCGGCTCTGAGCGACTGTCTAGCACCTCTTTGTGTTCTTTTTATGAGTTTGTATGTTTTTAACTTTTTTACTGGTATTAGTAATTTTTTTATTTTCTAGCACGCCATTGCTGCCTTCTTTCCGCGCGCTACATATCTTAACCCCGTTACCCCCCAGACTTTGCATTCTTTGCCAGTACAACAATATTGACTTTCAGACACCGCGGCACACCTTAGCGGGGACTTGCAGTGCTGTCAAGGGGCCTTCATTGGCGACGCAAGGTGGGGCTTCTTCCTCGCCCGCTTGGCCACAGCAAGCCCTACAAACTCTAGGTACTGGTTCGGCGGCCATTCTTCACATTGAAAAAAAGCAGTACATTTTAGTAACTAGCTATATCGCAATAATTCTTTGGCTTACATCAACGCCGCTTAGACTGGTCTTTCACATGATTTTACTTCTGCCAAGATTCGCACAAGTAGTAGTAAATAATGACGCATATATTTGTTCTCACTGATTTCTATTTGAGTCCTATTCGTCAGAGATTGGTAGCGAAACTAGCTTGTTCTCATTTGATTTGGTTCCAAAACGCACTATTCGCACTTCCTTACCGCATACCTTTCTTAGAAGCCTAAACATTGGTGCTGTCCGGTGATGGCGCCGCCTCCACGGGGTAGTCACTACCAATTCAACTAATAAGGTCTGCTAGAAGATAGCTTCACAAGGTCGACTGATCATGAACTGGAAGCCTGACCAGCGTTTGCAGATTTCCTTTGTAGCCTCCACGTTTCCGCAAAAATGTCAGCCACGCCAACGCCTATTGATGTAGGGTCCGTGCCGTGTTTCTGCCGCAACGTTCTCGACGCCTTCGTTTTATTAAAATAATTTATCTATTTATCAAGGTTAAGTCAGGCGAACAACAATGAGCAATTAGCAACTGATGAGAACATGCATAGTAGTGGAAATATATAGATGGCTTTACGTAGGTCTGCGGATGGTGTGCATTGTCGAGGAGAAATAGCAGGACACCTCCTTGCATAAGGGATGCACTGCAAGGCAATAAAAATGTAGGTACGGACGGCAGGGCGCCACATTACAAGGTAAAAAATGTCGCGATTTAGCATTGCTAGCACAAAATCTTTTGGGAAAGCACCCTTTTTTCTGCATCCTGCATCTCCATTCGGGAAAATTTTATACTGCAGTACATGTGGCCTATGTGGAAGTGCTGCTCATTATATATCCGAGCGTTAAAACTATCGCATCGCACGAAATTCTGTTTCTTGCTGTCATTTTAAACCAATGCTTGGACGTATTTCTATGAAGCCCCTCATTGCAGAATAGACTTTGTCAATGCATTTGCTACACTAACGTATGCCAAGACACCGCGCTAAAATCTGCAACGTTGTGTTTGGCGAAATTGTGCGGTTTTTCTAACGGCGTAGCTAGCTCCGTTCTTATGCGTATAAAGAGCACGTGGCGCAATTTTGTAACAAAGCCGTTAGCAAAGTGGAAGTGTGATAATATTTTAAAGTAAGTATGCAAACAAAAAGCTACATGTTTCAATAATGTTTATGTGTAAACATTACATTGACAGCCGCTAAGCTTATAATTTTGTACTTCGCTGTAAGCCGCTGAGCAGACAGAAATGTAGGAAAGGAGAGAACTCCTGGACAGAAGCACTGGCCCATTCGTAACACACACATTAAAAAATACTTTATAAGAAGCTAGAAAAATACAAGTTGCGCAAGCCGACTCGTCGAATATATTTCTTAATTTTGAGATTTACCGAATAACAAGATATTGAACAACAAGATTATTCGCATATCATCATGCCTGAGTAGCAGTACAAATCTTTCTTATGAATCTGTTCATTAAAAATCCATCTATACGAATGTTTATTCTATGCCCTGAATGAAACCTTATTAGCGATTGAACATCTGTTCTGAAATTTTAAGGGGGCTTTGAGAGCTTAATATTTTCACTTAGCGATGACGGCTATCGATCTTCCTAGGCAAAAGCTAAAAAAATGTCGCTAATTTTTGCTGAAGTAGGTCTTCTTCCTCCAAAACATCATTCTTCAGAATTAATTCATCAATAGGTTACTCAGTGTTTAACGCCGCAAATTCTGCGCCGGCATCGCCGAGGCTTTCTTCGAGAACTGCCGGATCGTATATCGTACTACCTCTGCATACCACTCAGACAGAATTTGCATGACACATTGTTTTAACCTCATTCCTGGCATAACGATCCCAATTTATGGTTCCGCCTATCGCTACACTACGGCTACGTTCTGCTATTTGTCACATGTGCCACAAACTGTGGCATGCAAGCCACCGCGGGATTCGCCTTGCTCACGGCTGCGAGCTTTCCTGAAGCATGGACACCATTCTCGCATATTGACCTGCTTCCTCCGAATTCACGAGCGTTTTTCAAGCCACTAGTTACAGTGAAGGAAACAGCCAGCTTTCCCATAAGGGTGAGAATTTGGCCGTGCTTATTTCGTGTTCTTACCCCCAAAATCTTCAAGACTTATAGCCCGGTTGTGGTGTCTCGTCCAGCCGTGCCCGCAAAATTGCGCACGGTAACATTATGGATGCCTATTACAATAAAGAGACAGGGTTCCGCCTATTGATGGCCAGCCTGTCGGTTTCCGGTGGTAGTTAAACAATACCATTCGAGGCTGAAAGCACTAGGGGCCAGCGCCTAAGGAAGCAGACGATCTTCCCAGCTGGTGCGTGCCCTGAAGTTTTCTGGCTGTTATGACCCTCAGCCATGTGTCAAATATCGGGCTGCTGCGCCTACTATGATTATTGTTACTAGAAATAAATAGATAAAATACTTATAGATAAGTACACGAGTAAGAGCGTAGAAAAACTTTTCCATATTTTACAAACTTTCCACTGGTAATGCTCACAGAGAACTTCTAACTTGAAGTTGTTTCAGTGTGACAGTGTCATACGTTCCCCAAAACGAACCAAAAATCTTGTCGTCTTTAGACGTTTAATCTTTTCAACACTTAGTCTTGTGTCTTTGTCTTGGAGCAGTGACGCCACGTTAAGTTAGAAAACATTGTATGAAACCAATAACCATGACTGGGAGTCGAACCCTCGGCGGCCACTGCGCGAGAGGACTAGGCTATAGCCGTAGTTTTTTTCTTTTTTACTGCATGGTAGCCAAGCACTCCGTGTGCTAAACTGCAACCAACTTTCGCGCTGCTTTTTCTTCTTCTTCTTCTTCACCTTTGTAAACATGGCACATACCCACGCAGGGGGATTGGCCAAGGTACAGTACAAAATGCCAATGAGGTATTTGCGCGGGAAAAAATAGAGCTGCGAAGAATGAACGCAGATAAAAACTGAAAAATTCAAATGAATTAAAGAAATATGAATTACCGGAAATAGAATCAAGCACTTTTGGACATGAGACAAAATTTTGTGTACAGCTAACAAGGTAATCGATCACTTACACTTATGTAATCATGAAGGTAGCCGCAAACACTGCTTAACGGGGATCGCTTTGCGCTCGCACTGAACGAGAAAAGAACTGGAAGAGGCAGAGGGAGTCCTACCCTCGAAAGAGGGACCTCCAAATACTGCTTTCTCTGAACTGCGAACCGCCGGCAAGAGAGGAGAAAATTACCTATTGTTTCAACTTGCCCACATGATACACAAAGGTTTGCCGCAGCGAACCCACATCTGCATACGTACAAAATTTAAGTGAGGGTTATGATCCATAGCGCAGCAACAAAACAGGGGACAAACATAAGCGCTTTTAGCGCTTATGTTTAGCGCTTTTAGCGCTTGTGTTTGTCCAATGTTTTCTTGCTGCGCTATGGATCATAACGCATACCCACTAGCCCGAACCATCACCTTGTTAAGCTAAATGAGATTCTGCATAGCAGAAGCGTCATTGACACCTTACAAAGCCTTGATTTACGCCACCGGATATTCTTTGGGCACTTTAAGTGGTGCAAATCTACGGTATGTTCGCCCTGGGCATTGCACACTGTCTTCTTCGTCCACTAATACTGCTTGGGGTGTTTCGGGCTTGAGTGCATTGAGCTGCGGATTGCACACCGTCTTCGTCCACTAACGCTGCCCCGGGCCTTGGGCCCCTGTTTTCGTACTGAAATCGGTTTAAAACCAAGGTAAAACCCTGACACTTTTTCCTTCCCAGTGGACAAATTATGATGTGTACCGTAAAGTTACTTTGAAGTGCCGAAACCTGTCTTATATTGTTTGGTGTGGAGTGTGACTTTAACATGATAAAGCATTTACTTACATTTAAATTGCAGTAACTGGAACCATCGACATTCTGTCGACACACTTCGTCCGGGTCCTGCTGAAAGTATATATAATGCATTTAATTAACGCCTGCTGTAGGAAGCGTAAGAGTGGCGCATGCGGTGGCATTCCTACATATTGCCAGGCGACATGGCGGCACCAGTCCACCGGTGTAACATGGGCGTGCTGCCCTTTTATGCAAGAAAGTGGCATCATAGTTGGGTTGCCGTGAGTGTGACCGTCACGTCGTAAGCCACAGCATACGGATATAAAACTTAAATAACACAAAACTTCCATAATGCGGCTCCAGTAGTAAAATTCCCGTGGAATGAAACCCTAATTATTAAACATAACGACAAGAATAACATCCATTTCGTCTTTTTTGTTAAGACGAAACTATCGCAGTGTGACAAAATCTGCTGAATATTGTCGTATATGGCTCTTGCTGCTGCTGGTACTTATTGAGAGAATTGACGTTATGTTTTTCATTGAACGGAAAACGAGCTGCTTAGGAGCAGAGGAGTGTTAGTACGTGATGTGTAGTATCATATAGATTATATTGCGTTTGAGATCAAACATCCGACTCTCTGTTTCAACAAGTATGGCGCATGAAATGCTGACATTGCAATATTTTGCGCTTGGAAACACAAGAGCTCAACTACACCAATTACAGCTGCAGTTCTTTCGTAGTTAGGAGTTTACAACGCAATAACAAATCAGTTTAAAAGTGCCGAAAAGGAACTTTTAATTTTCAGCTTAGGTGAATAGCTATGTACCATTAATGACCTCTGATTTGAGCACAGAGAAAGACGTATTTGCTAGTCAAGATTTTCAGAAACGGAACAAGTATTTACGTATCTTTGCATACCTTCCTTAGTGGACATTCTTCGACAGAATTCGTTTGACAGAGGATGTTTAAGCATAGCATGAAGGCTCTGCTGTCATCTTAATTTGCCTATTTTTTTGCAGGAATTTAACACTGTGGTGCTGCCGTCTACTGTGGATCAAATAAAAAAAATTTCCGTCAAATGTACAGAAGCGACAAAAAAACTAAAAACACCTATATTGTTTCTAACGCATCAGTAAAAGCTTACCCTCGCTTCGTTGCTGTTATCCCCTTCGATGTTGCGTAATGCCGTATCTTCTGCGGGCTGCAGGAAGCTATCGTTCGCTCGCGGCGCCGCTTGAGATGCTATAAAGGTGGCTACAGGAGAGGAGAGAGATGTTTGCGAATAAAATTCTGCGGGGGCGCTTAAGTCTGCTTACGTGGAGGAATGCGAAAGTGTGTCTATTGAGGATAACTAGTCGCCTCTCTTTGCTGCTCTTTTTCCTCTAAGGAGGATTTGAGAACGTTCGCACTGTTACTGTAATTAAATCCCATTTTCAGTTCAATAACACATTTGTTTTTGCAAATTTGGCGCCCATTGCTGCTTTCCCGTGAACCTACTATATCCCCGTCCAGCCTATTCGGCCATCCAACGACTTCTGCTTGTAATTAATAACTTAATGACTGTATGTAAATCAAACTTTTTTTGCGTGTAATTATCACTCATCAAATACATTTCAATTCATTCCAGACTTTATTTTTACTTCTTTGCCTATTTTTCACTATTTTGCCGTCCACGGTTGTTCTCACGACCACTCACTATATCGAAGGCTGGGCTATTTCGGCGTTTTTATTCTCTGCTGCCGGAAGCGAAAGCCGTGCGCAATACTCGACCTTCGCTAAGCTGCATCAGTATATATTTGGTTGCCCTCTACAGCTAACTCAACGCCTGGTGCAGCCGTTGCGTGCCATTACGATGCACGTCAATCGAGCCAGGAGTGGCATACTCAATGCTTGCTCCCTGCAGTAATTTCACGTGAAGTGCTTGCTTTTCACTAGCGAATGGTTTTGGCATTAAAAATCTTCCTCGTCGGAGACACATTACGAACCAAGTACGCACGCGAACGAAATCTCGTGTCTCAGGAGAAAAACGTTGATATTACTTACGTAGTGCGTGTAAATAGCGTCAGGCCTTCCTGACGTAATATTATTTACAGCTAAAAGCTCCTCTGCGGCTCTGAACAGTCAGCTGAAGTGTTTCTATCACGCAGTGGCTACGGTGGTTGGTAGCTGACCTAAAAGACGCGGGTGCGATCTCAGCCGAGGCGGCAGCATTTCGATGTCGAAGAAATTCTGCAGTGTTAACAAAACATTGCTAAAATGATTGAATGAATGAATGAATGAAACCTTATTTTTCATCAAAAAGAAATAGTGGAGTCATTATTACAGGACGCCATTGGAGATGGCCGCCTGTTTCACCCATTGCACCAGTGCTCTCTGGTCCACCCGGCGTGAGCTGGTCAGTATCTCCTAGCACTGCTCAATTGTGAGGTTTGTGATGATCGCTAGCTCCTGGCTTTTTGGCATGCCCGCACCATGTGAAGGTATTCCCAACGAAATGGGCGTTTATCTGAATTTAACGTGGGATATATTATATGCACAAGACTGTGGTGTGTGTATGTATTAGTTTGTAGTTCGCGTGCACTGCTTCTTCCTTCTTAGCGAGTTCTTGGCGAGCTTGTGGGCATGTTTTGCTTTCCAGTCTGTAATGCTGTAATAGCACCCGGTATGTGGTTATTCTCTCTTTCTCCTCACCAACCTCGCATAAGCGCTCGGGCTGCGGCGTGGGCGCCATTTTTACCTCGAAGAGGCTCGTGAGCAGGTGTCCATATTGCGATGACCTTTCTCTCCTTCTGAAATTTTGCTGCAGGACTTTTGCCGCCTTTTAAGCTCAAATGGCAGCAAACGGCCTGTAGTGCAGCGCACACCCACCCGGAGGGTTATCTTACTCTCCATATTTGCTTTTGCTTTCTCGTTTTTCGTTTTATTCCTGTATGTACTCCTCTGATGCGCATGGCTCATGGGCGCAAGAAATAAATTACGAAAAGAATATCTATTGAGTACTTCATTTATTCTTTCTGAAAAGGGAGGTATTTAGGTGTACAGGACCGTAAATATTTTACTACCCACAGAGAGAGGACAGAAACGTCTATATATAACGGCTACATTTCACCGTATAGCCAGGTAGACTTTCAGTTAGTAAGCATACCTCCTTCCTTCTTGACCAAGGGAGAAAACTTCACAGAGAGAAATTTTTCACAATGCATTTATTGGCGATGCCAGCACTGATAAAACTGTTTATGTGAATGCCACAGGGATTGTTCTCCCACAATGGTTCACGCAAGAAAAAATGTAGAGATTAACTGCTGCAAAGAGTCTTTTGCTCATTCCTTCTTTTCATTCAGAGTAAATGAGTAGACTTTTTTCGATAAAAGCACAAACAGCGTTTTTTTTCCTCTTCTCGTCTGCCGCTTCTTAGATGACGTTCGTTATCTTAGTGTGAATTGATGATTCGCTAAATTTGGCTATGCGTGCTTTTTTCATGTTTTCTCTGTTTATATGCGATAAATCACTTCTCTGAATACCTTCAGCGTTACATGTAGGTATGTGCAAATATATATATATATATATATATATATATATATATATATATATATATATATATATATATATATATATATATATATATATATATATATATATATATATATATATATATATATAGATAGATATATATATATATATATGCAACACTCTCCCTTGAACTGAACGGATTCGTTTTTCTTATAAGTTGTGGTCTTAATCATAAGATTTCTTGCCGAGGGCCTGCACTGTCGGAAAACCACCTTTAAGAGCATGCATAATTTAAACAAGCTATTAACTATCTCTGCCTGTGCTTTTAGCTTTACGCAGCTTAATAACATTCCAATTGATGTCTTACTGTGTGTGTAGCATTGTCGCTTTGTAGCGTTGCTTGCAGTTCGCACAAGCTCTTCCTCTATGTCACAAATGTTTGTCGTCTTTGTGCATAGAACAATTTAAGTTATTTGCTCCTTTAAACAAAACGAGCAAACATGATCGACTCTCTTTGACAAAAATTTTGCAAAATTGGATAATTGTAAGTTATTGTTACGGATTTATTGAAGGTAATAGCTCATATGTAGTAAAATCTATTTCTTTTAAAGCGTTCCTTTCGATCGAATCGAGCAGTTAAAACTGCCATAGCAAACCAATGGGGAACGCTTTCGACGATATCTAAAACGTTAATACAAAAAAATTTTAAGACTGCCGTCGGGTGATCCGTTGATGTATTGGTTGTTATGGTGAAATCTTACTGTTTTGGATGAAAACTGCCTTCATGAAGGGTTTACCACTCAACACTTCTTTTGTCCAGGTTTGTTGGGTATGATAAGTCTACTTGTGTTGCAGTTGATATAGTCATTGCTCCTTCTATTGCATGCACAATAGTGACTTTTCCATAAAGTAAAGAATGCTGAACCACATTGCTAAGCTAGCGTAAAGCTTTCTCCCGAAGTGAACGTCCGTAGACTTCGGAAACTTGCCTCATATTCGACGCCAATGAGCAGCGGTAACGTCGAGCCTTGTAGGCTTGCTTTCAACAACATCCCTTGCAATCGCAAGACGCGCTGTAGAGATTGGATATCGTTGCAATTCTTACCGAAGAACAGCATCAAAGTGACCGTAAGCGACTCCATTCCTATTTTCAAGTAACGTACTCCAATCGCTTTCGCCACCTTCATTAGGTTACGAACAACTGTTAGCCGCGAGGAACGAGCGCTGTGTAACATCTGCGCTAAAGCAGGCCCCATCGTAAAAAACAGAACAAAGCAATATGTTTGGCTATTTTGTGTTGTAACATTTTTTTTAGCAACGTGTGCTCCGTTCTCGTTGGCTACGCGTTGTTGGAACAAATGGGGAAAATTAGGGAGGCGCTAACACATTTTTATTGGTGCAGATTGGCTTTCATTAGAGCGATTAAAGGAAGCGAGGAGCGAGTGTAATAGAGTTTGAAATTAGGCCTATCTTAGGCGTTCGTTTTGGGCATTTGGAGTCTTACGCATGCGCCACTCAGCGATGGTTGCAATTCGAAGAAAATTGCAATTCGAACAAAACTACTGCAATAAATGCTTGCGCGAAAAAAACTTTTTCTTCTTTAGTGAAATGGTTAAAGGTTAAATGTTACATAAACCAAAATTCAAAATAAGAACATTCGACAGAGGCCTCTATGGTTCGGAAAGGAATGTAATATGAGAAAACGCCTCCGAACAAAATGAAATAACATGACGTTTCGGAGCGCATTCGCTTCCCCCATGAGGTGTGAATGTGGGTAAGAGAGCTTAATTCTGAAGCACCAGTTCTTGTGTTAAGCCACGTTGGCCTCCCTGTTGCCGCCGTCAGCATAACCGAACAAACCGGAGCACCGCACCGTCGCCCAACCCCGCAGCATGGGCACAGGTAGGGTGGCTAGGGGGAGGGAGGTCAGTCTGCGGAGAAACACACCCGCGAGCTTCCTCCTCGCAGTCGCGCCACGCCCCGCTTTGCTGGTGGGTGGTGCTGTGAAACAGATTGTCCGCGTCGGCTACGCCGCTCACAACGTTGCGTTCCCCTAATAAACCACCTGCTTATATAACGGAATACAATATAGTCTCAGCCATCTTTTTTCTGAATATTGAGAGACATAATGGGTGGAAATGCTTTGTCTGCCGTTGCAGCTAAACGAGGTGCCCGAGCAGTGGCTCAGCACTACCGCTGACAAGACCCTGCCATTCACGCCACCGAAGCACATGCTTGTAGCCTTAACCGAGAGAAGCCAGCAGTTCGGGGTGCCGATGTAAAGACAGTAACTCAACTGGGTTCTGTGAAGGCTCGTTGCAAAACTTCGCTCCACAGCTCAACACAGCGTTTACGTCGCGAGGAAGTTCAACGCCACCCAAACATTTACCCTCTTGGTACGCGGCACTTCTGCCGGCACTGTGCTCTTTGAAGAACAAAAAAGATACGGGTGAAGCGAACTGCAAGAGGGTTTGGATGGCGTTGAAGTTTCTCGCGATGTAGAGGCAGTGTAGAGCTGTGGGCCGAAGTTTGACGAAGTAGAGTCAAGGCGGTGCCTTCGAGAAGACTCTGTTGTTCGCGCCGCCAAAGCAGAAGCTCCTCGCCGCCGCCGAACAGAGCTGTGTTCAAAATTTGCATTAGGGAGTATCGTAATCGTGCTTATTATTTTTAAAGCCATCGTATAGTAAGCCGCCGGGTAACCGAAAACAGTGGGTGTAAGAGGTAGGAAGAGTTTAAAAGTGGGGCAGAACGCGACAGAAATTTTCAAGTAATCACACTTGATTTTTCACAGGTATCAACGAATATGCATATATATATATATATATATATATATATATATATATATATTAGGTGCGGTCTCTTATGCCTTTGATGACGTGGTGCCACGTCTGTGGCGTTCAACTTACAAGGCGAAAGGTCGTTGTCTTTCTCGGCCTTTTAGTAAGGGTCTATTTTAGGGCAAACATTTCATTAAACAAAGCAGCTCAATTGTACCTTTTGCATACTTCTCAGCCAGCTCTTTTTCTTGGGGATTTTTTACTTTAGAGCTGAGAGTGTTTCTTATGAGGTCAGTATTTTAAAGGTCAGAGGAAATAAGTAATCTTAACTAAGAAATCTACATTAATTGCACCACAAAAAATTACTGCAAATTCGGAGACAATAATCGCAACAGCACAGAGTTGGTTTCTGTTCCTTAGGAAACTTTGTCTAATGTAAAAGTTTGTTTAAATTTAGCTCGGAAGCCAAGCTTACTTTGCAGAACTAGTGAGGACATAAGTAAGCAAAGCGCGTTTTACTGTAGTTACTTGAGTGAAGCTTTCGCAAACAGAAATTATTAGCGCTTATGTCGAAGAGAAACCGTACCCACTATCACTACATCGGCACAAGCTCGCGATACACGACGCGTTGTTAGGCAATGCTTATTAGTGCTGAAAGGTTATACCGTACTTCGTTCAATTGTGTCTGCATCAATACTTTAAATATGAACGTTTTACACACCGTGGAAGCAGTGCTTCGCAAGTGAACTGAGGTCTGGATATGAGCGCAAAAATTATTCGTAATCAATGAAGCCTGTAGATAGGGTTTCTTTCTATTCTCCTGATGTCACATTCAAAACATCGACGTAGTGCATATGCTCTATAGGAGGGTAGCCTTTGCGAAAGCTGACTTGGCGCTTTGTGTCACTGATGCTCAAATTTGGTATAATTCTTTTAAAATTACCTTAGAAAATACCTTGCTAGAAAACGAAAGTAGGCTGATAGGGTTCATATTTTTCAAGTCGTGCACATTCACTAACTTATGAATTTAGAGAATATCAATTTTGTTCCAGATGCTGTCTACGATCGATGTCTTAAGTAATTGGGCATACAGATTGGCAAGATTTCCTAGCACTTGTTTTTGCGGTCCATCAAATGTCTGCAGTTACTTCTCCGTCGCCTGTAGCTTTAGCCGTTTATATTGCTTACCGGCTTCATATGCTAACGGAATGTTATATTCTTCCATGTTAGTGCAACCGTCATTAGTGTCAAAATAATATCTACGGTATAGATCAAGAAAGATTTTAAGGCGAAAGCCTTCAATGACTCATACTCGCGGTGACCGCCCGTCCAGTCACGTGACCTCACGGTGACCATCTGTCCGTTACATCGCCCCTAGGTCACGCTAGGTCACGTGGCGCGACGTTCGCGCAAGCTGCTCTTCTCGTCGGTCGAGAAATGAATTCAAGCACGGCAAAATCAAATCAGTGCAAACGGCTTTCGCCTTCCCGCAGTTAAGAGATATCTAAGTGCCTCCAACTATTTTTTAGTTACATTTTTCAGTTCTGCTAACAGTTAGTTTCTTCCATTGGTGACTACTGGTAAATGTGCTGATCCGAAAGCACCTGGCTTGTCCACATCCTCCGTCTTTCGTCCCTGCGCAGTTTATCTCTAAAGAATAAGACTCCAACGCCTTAACTCGCTGATCTATGCACCTTCCCATCGAGCGAGGAGCACGTCGAGACACGCCTCTCTAGACTGTTGCAAACTAGTTCCATAGGCGCATTCAACGCGCAAGCGCAGGGTGCACGCATCAGCCCACGAAAGAATGTGGTGACACAGAACCCTTATGCAATTGTATATACTACAGTGCATTTCTTGTACATCGAGCGCTGTTTCGTGTACTAATCCCATGCCTTCCATCTGCTGTCTACTTGATATTTGTTTTTGCGCAATTACTTGTCAAGGAGCAATGTACTAACCAGCTCAACATATCGTTCTATTCTACACATCATTTCTTGTGCGATGAATACTGCTTCGTGTTCTAATCCTTGAGAACCGGGCCTGTCTGCTTCGTCCCTCATTTGTCTCTGCCATCTTACATGCCATGAAAGTCTGTTCCAACTATTTCAATTGGCGTTATGTACTACCGTTCTCTCTCTTTTTTTTTTAGAATGAACAGTGTTCTGTGCGAAATTCCGAAAGCCCCGGGCCTCTCTGCGTGCAAAATTTTTGCCATGGCTCTTGTCGATGAAATATGTACACGCTGGCTCATTTCTAAACTTCCAAGCTGCGGAGCCTTGTAGCCAAAAGAAAACGCTGTTTCTCCAAACACACCAGCATTTCACAGCTGCAGGATATGTCGGACAGTAGATTAAGTTGAAAAAATGAGTTGAATTGGTGCACACAGCATGTGAAGTTTTCAGGCGTCGACCATGGCGCCAAAGTCTCCTTTTGGCGAAGCATTCACTGATGTCTTGCTGCGTCGGCTGTTTTCAGGGGTATCTGGACAGTGTTGGTTTTGCCGCGGAACAATCTTACTGCACCGTCAGCCAAGTATTTTCCGACAATGCCTCTAGGTCCTGGTATGCACTGGAAAATGAGGCCATGACCCTTTTCCAGTGCCCGGTGTTGTAGACGTGATTTATCCGCAACTAATTGCTCGTGGTCTCCATTGTGTAAGACAGAATTGAGACAGTGTAGGGCAACTTCAGATTAGCAGAACACAGCTCATTTATTGGGTGTTTGTGGACCAATGTGCTGCACAGCCGCACAAATATCGGGTTATTCTTTCCCGGTGGAGGCTTCGGATGCGAGATTATTGGTGATAACCGACCTGTCTGGCACAAATGACCACGGTGAAAGCTGAAATATAGAGGAGACTGAGCCATCCGTATGCACATGAGTGTGGTCACCGCATTCGGCATGGAGTAAGGACAGTGTCCACTGTAAAAGGGCCGACGTCGATAAGTCCAACTTTTGCACTATGCTAGGAATTGCAAGGCACACACATGGCTCCCACAGACGCCACAGCACAGAGGAATATCGTGCCTCCGGGGTAAACTGTGATGAGTTGGACGTCTGGGGGGCTGTCACAACCGTTGTAAACGCCGTGTGTGGTCTCTGTACCGGCACTGACGCAAGTTGATGCAGAGAAAATGTTGTTAGAGTTCTATGTACGTCAAATGCGGATTGTCCTTGGTGATAGCAGCGCTTGCAGCTGTTGATACGCTGTCAGAGACCCCGAGGTATGGGCGAATGACTTGTACAGTCTGGAGGGCACGCAAATTCGTCTTAAATGCATCTAATACTAATTCAAGTGGCACCAACAGCTAGTGATTATCGTTTCAAGCGCATCCATTATAATATTAGGCAGCTTCCTCGCATCGCCGTAACTACATAAATGCATAAATGTACCATTGTACTATTATTTTCATTGCGCGCAATAATTCCCAATTAATACTTTCCCGTTTACCAACATGTGCTTGGTGCCAGGAAAAAGTGTGGAATTGTAAGATTTTTGTAACTACGAGTTCTGACCACAAGCTTATTTTACTGAAAAAGTACGTGAGGACCGCAGATGTTACTCGGCCTAAATGCAATATGTTAAAAACGGCGCTTTTCCTGTATCTGTGTCCGTGCATCTCTTTGAAAAGCGAACTCGAAAAGGCTCGCAAGGCGCTTGAAAGGCACCTCTTGAAAAGCGAAACACATGTTCACTGCTTTCAAATCGCTCCTAAACGCCTTAAGCAACCTTCTCTAACTTTCTTCTGTTTCTTGTATTTTGTTTGCTATTATTCCTGCTCTTCTCTTGAGAGATAAAGCCCAGGTTTATTCATCGGGACACGTTTCCGACAGCACGGGCCTGAGCGACTTCATGGCACATAGGGAAAAACGTGTTCTTACTCCCGTCCTCATTCCGTCAGAACTGATTTAGCCCACATGCTTGTAAAATGCGTCCTTCGTGAAGTCTTGGTGCTCAACGATTCCGACGGAGACATCGAAGCCACAGCTACAACGGTGAGAAGAAATGGCGACTTCAACAATTCTGTTCCCACTTCTCATTGGTAAGGGCCGCTGAAATTTGTCTTTTTGCACGTTCCCCGAGAAATCTTCTATGTAAAGAATGCGCAAATGTTGTTTCGACTACCGCTTTCACTGGCTGCTTTTATTACATTCTCACCGCTTCTTAGCGTAAACATTTAAACCAGTTTTCAAATGCCTGCAGAGACGCCAACAAACTGAAATGAGCTTTGTAATTTGTCCCTCAGTGCTATGTAATGGGCATGTATTTCCGGTATCTGCGACGAATCAGGTATAGCGCCGGTGTATGAAGATGCAAACAGGTATCGGCAAGTAAGTACGCAAAACGCTATGGCCTATAATATGAGCACGTTTTCTTTAGTGGCGTGCAGATTTTCTTTACCGGACTGGCAAAAAGCGGCGTCGAGCGAGTGATCACATTTTATCGGAACGCATGTCGGTTCTATGTTTTTCTTCCCAGTTTTTTCTCCAGAGAATGTAGTCTTCAACGGCTTTTAGATATAATTGTTATCGATATACCTGAATAAGCTGTTTACTGTTACCTGCCCGAATTAAATTAGTGAACTGGAATTTCTGAAGCTATGACCAGCACCACGGGAGCAGTATAGAATTTTATAAGGCATCTAGAGAGCTGTATACAGGAGTCATTGCCACAAAAGGTTGTTGTATAATTATGGCTGAAGTTAAGAAGCAACGGAAGAGAAAATATTGTAAGGTACACGACGACATGCGTCAGATTTTTGGAACTAAAATTTAAGTATTTTTTCTGCGCGCGGTCTCTGCCTAACAGCTTTAGTAAAAGAATCTTTGGTGGAACCACCTCACAATTTCGCAGCACACACCAGCTCTCAATACTCTGTTGAACAACAATGCACGCAAGTTTTATGAACGAAAGTTTGGACGAATTCTGGGCCACGCAGTTGACTCAAATGTCATCTTTTTCTTCAGTCCAATGTGCACAGAGCCACAGGAGAAAGAGAATAACATGTCTGTCTATTGGTTACGTCTGTTAGGCGCGGAGCATGCTTTTTTCAGGTAAAACATTTCACGTACATTTTCAGGTAAAACATTTCACGTACATTTTCAGGTGAAACATTTCGCATGACCAATCGGTACATGCATTGAGGTAGCGGTAGTTAGCTGTGGGGTTCTTATACTCAATGCGACAGTAGAACAAACTTGCTGTTGAATGAATGCTGTTGATTCTTTTTGGCTCATTGAGCTAGTTTAGCTCAAGGAGCTAGATATCTAAAACTCTAAAACAGCAGCCATCGCGGGAAGGATTACGCAGAATGTAGCCTCTTTGAGAAATGCAGGCGCTGTTTTGCCATCAATTTCTCTTCGGTCGAAGGGATCCTTATAAATACTATGATTACTTTTTCAGGTTCTTTGCTAAGAGATGAGGCCGCCTCACAAGTGGTCGGGCCAGAAGTACTTCCTATGCAGGTGGTAAGAAGGAGCTTCGAAATTGTTGCTCACCAGTGAGCTAACTTGGGGGTCATATTTTGTTCTATGCGTACCTCGGTAGGCCTCGTTTGGTTCAGTATTCTTTGGTGCCTCATGAAATTTCCTCGACGAAGTGAACAAAAAAGTTGAAAAGGCAGCAAAAACGAAGATATTTCTTTTGTGCTCTTCAAGGTGAGAGCGAAGCTTTATTCTGTTAACTAGCGCCTTGAAAAAGATTCCGACCCGCTATTTATTGACGCAACAGCTAGCCTGGACCACAGATATCACATATATACAAGAAAGTACCACTCCAAAAGCACGTTTGAGGTTATTTTCTCTGTATGACCACATGACAGCCCCGTATTGCACTACAACTAAAATATTGCTGGAATTTTCCGTGCATTTAACGCATACAGACATGAAAACGCGCAACATTTAACGCCAGAGTGTCAAAAAACTCGGGTCGCACAAAATCCGGAGTCGTCGTGGATCGGTGTCGTTAACGTGAGCAAAAAATACACGAAAACCTGGAGGGGACCTATCGGCTCCGCCTCAAGGGTATGACGCGATAGCGTATATAATGAACGCCAGATCACATGAACTATGTGGGCAGTCTGCCTCCTAGGTTTCTCTCTGAGGCCACCTGCTAGAGTCACCTTCGTGATTTTAATGCGAAAGCATTTCTAGGCTATGTCGACGAGGTCGTGTCCCCAAACGTTGTCCGCAGCAGTTGTGAAATCTTCATAAAGGGCAGCATCAAACGAGTGAATGTAGTCGAAAGAGGGTGATTGGAGGGTGACGTCGCGAAAACGAATTATGTCGATAGATGACTAGTTAATTAGAACCAAAAACATAAAAATGTCGAAAAAGCGCGGACATCGATATAGTGCGTGGACGGTAAAATAGAAATGGACGTGTAAATAGCAGCAAAATGTTTATTAAATACACATAAACTGTAGAAAAGAATTATAAAGTGTTTAGGAGATAAAACACAATTGAAGAGAATGATTAATTAGAGGTAATTGTGTAATTAATGAGAAGCAAAATGTTGTGAATGGGTAAGTAGAGTGAACGGGTATATGTCAGTGAGCGGGAACGACATGTGGAGCCAAGTTTGAAAACTCAAAATGATTGCTGGGATGAAATGCGGGTATAATCAGAGTTAATCGATAACCAATCAATCAAGTGAACGGGAAAGCAACCATTGCGCCCAATTAGAAAGGCGACCAGTGTCGAGGAGGCGTCAACCCTTTCGCTTTTTTCAAATGCCGGTAACCGCAGTTATCTCTAAATTTTTTCACTCATAAAGCCGACGCCGGATTTTCTGGAGAAAGGGCAACTGTAGCTATTGTGTTAAAATATCCAGAGAAGCAACCTAGCAGTCAGGTGCGCCACGTAGGTCACCTAACCTTGCGGTTTCATCCTAACCTGCATACTAGATTTAGAACAAACATCGCACCTTGGCAGGCGGTAGTTAAAATAACCATTTTTCACGAGAAATTACTCGGGAATAGCAACCTGAATCACACAAGCCGCAACTTGGCAGGACCTGCCATCACAGGTAAATGGGGATTATTTTAGCCGCTACACCACTGCGCCAGGAGGGGTATGAGAAATCCCATGGATCGATGAATGCAAAGTCGAGAATGACCAATCTCGCATATAAGGCCACTAACCGATTAACGCTGTCGCGTCATACCCTTAAGACGGAGCCAAATGTCCCCTCTAATTTTTTTGTAAACTGCTGACACAAAGCTTTATATCTTCTACATCTTCTATGCTTTAAAATCATCGCCGCTAAATTGTAAGCTTCTGAAGCTGATAAATCGCTGCAGCTTGTCATATATAGTTCTCACTCGAATGTGCCACTTTGTCTTCGTGAGCATTTGTTCGATGCGGCCCGTACACGAAATCAATATTTTCTAGTTGTGCTTTCTTCCCGTAGTAGGAGGAAGCTCATTTACTGCACTACACAATCTGACGCTACATGTGGCGTCCAGTCGCAGACAACTTTCAGGTTATTCATCGCTGTCGCTTTCTCCACTCCTTCGGAAATGCTCCTTTACAGTCTTATCTTATAATTCTTCTTTTCCGATCATTTCGGTCAAAATTTCTTTGAGTTAGAACGTTTTTACGGCCAAGTGGGTAAGGGTGCCAAAGCAGTTTTTGTAATTGTGTATAAAAAGGGAAAGAAATAAACAACAACGAAGCTGGGCTGAGTCGAAACCGTTGCATTCACACAGTACACATGAATACACGCTGCAATTGACATCAAATATGTTAACGCGCGGATCGCACTCTTTCTCATTTATACATATCTAAAAAGTGTGCATATATTTCCCAGGCACTCTAAATGTCGCTGCTCATTATTGACTTTCTAGCAAAAAAAAACTGTCGTCAAGGTTGACTGTCGGACGCGGTTTATTTCATGAAGAGGCAGAGTTTGAAGGACGAAGTTTCGGGGTTCAGAACGATTCATAAACTTAAGCGCAACGTACAAGATAACAATTTATTTAAAAGGTCTCATTCCAAAAGTATCCCGTCTGTTTCTCTAGATGCCAGTACCGTACACCATGTGTCGAGTCAACGTCAACGATATGGTGCCCTGCACGGTGAGCTTACCACTTTTTTCTTTGTTTCCGCTGCGGAAGCGCAGTATGAATTCTGGTAAATTAAAAGCGGCCATTTTTTCATTGCTCAGCTTGGAAAACGGGATATGTAACAGGTGTCATTATTGTTTATGTGTATGTGTGCCCCGCTTTGTAATTTCTTGCAAGGCACGTGGGGGATTCAGACAGGCGCCAAAAGCATCGCACCTTGCACAATATTTTTGAATTACACAAACGTTCGAGATTCCGCACACATGCCTGCATTGCGCACGTATGGCAAAAAATATTAATGCTTTGAAGGGTTTTGAAGATACATTTCAGAATTCACGTCTGAGAGTTTCTGACACAAAGCTTTGTCTTTGCTAACTGCGGCAAAGAAATTTTGCGTTTCATAAATGCGCTAAGCGCTTAATGAAGAGCCTTGTAAAGAGGCGTCCTGCGCATTTAAGTGCAGAAATATTCCCAACTACTGGCTTTGAACCAGCAGCACATGAGGAGCAGGTAACCCAAACTGTACCTTCAGCTTACGAAGAATGATTATTACTGGTATTAAGTCACGTAGAAAGACTTCAAATGTAGCCACGTTTGCACGCTTTTGAGTAAATTGGTTTGAGCGCTCGTGTTGCAGTATTTGCGCTGAAAGCAGACGCACATGGAGCCCTTACTGCCTTGTAGTGACTTTTTCTTGATATGTGAAATTTCTATCGTTCACCCAGTTATTCTGGGGCTACTTTCAAGTGCTTGCGAAAATCATTGTGCATCTGTAGCTTTGGCCCTCTTGAAAAGCCAATAATACACTCGCCAATATCATATAACGTATCTCAAGCTAAAATCTAGCAAAAGTATATAAAATAAGATCTTTAGCCAGAGCAGATTTTACGTCACAAGCGATTGTCAACACACACCGGACAGTACTTTTGCACGGCTTTTAGGTGACTAGCCTTCAAGCAATCAACTTCAAGTGTGCTTGGCATTCAGTAAGAAATGACTTATTTTAAAATATTGCTTTCAGCAATGCTCGAAAAATAGAGCTAGTGTTTTAAATGGAAATAGAAAAGCAGGAAGTTGTCGCACGTGAGAAGGATTATACGAAAAATTGAAGCGAACAGTGAACAAATAGAGAGCGTAATTCTAGAGTTTGTGACCAACTTCACTGAAATTCTGCATTAAGTACTCGATGGCTTTTTGTAGCAGCTTCATTCCAAGCATTTAATTTGTAATGTCTCGAAGTTGCACTTATGACGCATCAAATCCTGAGAGCCGTGCTTCAGACAAAATACAGAGAACGCAAAGTATCTCTTTTCTGCATAACCTAAAAGAAAGCGCGCACTACATATGAGCGTTAAAATGCCAAAACGTTGAAACAAGCGGACAATATTGTTTATCTTGGTCTTAGATTATGGCGTTTATAAAGGCTATAGTAGGTGTCATTAAGAACAAGCACTTTTTGCTGTAAAAAAATTTAGGCACAGAACTTCTGAGCACAGTCAGAAGCACAAAAACACGTTAAGCTCTTCGCGAGCTTTATGTAAGCAAGATGTAAGAGCCCACAACTACCCGAGTTGATCACTTTCAGCTTCGGCAAGTTCCGACAATATGGCTAGCACACATCCGCAGCAGCTATAGGCACAACTAAGCGGACGCAACCAGCAGCGCACCACAAAAAGACGTGGTAGATTAACAACAACACATACGAAAGTGCAGTCTATCTTCGACCTATGCGCCTCTTTTAAAGGTATACATGCTGCATCGCGTACCTTCATGGTGCACCGACATAGCACCTGGTTCGGTAAATTTACGGCGAGAGCTATTAAGGACGCGTTTTCTACGCCTTAAGCATGGTGGCCGTAAAACACCACTTGACGTCACACCTGACGTCATAACTGTTCACGCTGAGTAGTCAAAATACAGTGATGGCAATGATGTCTCGGTAAGTTTAACTAATTGTCAGGGATGCAGATTAGATCACAACGACAGCAATCATGAGGCCACGAGTTCCGTCTTCATTGTCTGTATCACTCTTCCTTGTTTCATTCACTGCTCCTGGCGTTCGCATTGCATGGATTAAAATGTGTGAATATCCGGGTAAGCGACCATGTGTGACTCAGAGTGGCACACATGAGGCACAGTTGTGAGCGATGCATGCCTAACCTACAACCCCACTCCTCAAACGGGCACCGGCGGCCTTCAATCTCGGGTTCCCACGGGAGCGCATGCATTCCTTCAGTGAACTGACGCAGGCCTGCAAAACCTAGCGTCGGCTGTACCCCCCCCCCCCCCCCCCATCCCTCTCTCGACAATTATCATCAGACACTTTGGAGGCGGCTGGAAACAGGCACCTTACCCTCCCCTTATATAAGCTCGCGCTACCACTAAGTCCACACAAACCACTCCTGCACCCTCTGCCACAACCCCAAAGCCACTTTCGATCATATCCTTTTCCTTTGCCCGGCGGATCCTCCCCGCTGGGCCTGGAGCACCTTACCACTTGGGAAGCTTGGGAGACCCTACTGCGCTCCGAGGACCCGGACAAGCCAGCCATCGCCACAGGCCGGGCTGTCAGCGTCATGAGCCTCCGGGACATGAACGTTTGAGTGCAGTGGAGCCGTGCGGAGGCCCAAGGACCTGCGCATCCTAAACTCCCCTGTGTGTAATAAAGTTTCCACCACCACCACTCCTCTTCCAGACTTAACCCCCTGTCCCCTAAAGGACTGCAAACGGCTATGCCAGCATTTACAGCAGCACGCACTTCTGACAAGAGTAGCTGAACTCTCCAAATGACGTCCACATGTCGCCACGGTTGTGCAGACATGAAGAGTAAGCTTTGTGTCAATTTTGTTTCTCTGCGCAGGTGTCGCCATACGCCCCAATGTGCCCTCAAATGAGAGGCACCTGCTGCAGAGGGTCTTGTGTCTGCACAAGCTATCCAAACCCGTGCATCATGGGTAGCAGAGCAGCCGTGGAGCCTGCCTACCTTGGATTCAGGGCCAAGAGGGATGCTCACCACGACGAAAAAACTGGGGTCAAACAATGCTTGCAGAACTGCAGGAATGTCTGTAAAGCGCCTTCCTGCCAGAAGAATCAAAATCGTAAAACGTGCAAGAGCAAGTGCATGCATCGATGCCGAAGCGAGTGCCGCATACTTTATCACCACTGATGTGCCACTTCGGCAACAGTGACTTTCTGGAAGTTAAGTGAATAATAAAATAAGGTGAAACAAAGGCCAAAGTAATGCCTCTCTTATAAAACCGCTCAACATTGGGGAACAAGTTGATGTAAAAAATCACCTGACCACAATAGATACTCTACTCCAAGTGTCCTAATGTGGGTAACTTGCACGCCAAAAGTGTCTGAAAGGAAAGACTCGGAGTTCGTCTAATTACAACTAGCAGTGAATATGCGCAAGCGGAAGAAACTCACTGTGAGCTGCCAGGCGCGACCGCACACACCATGCAAGTGCAGAAGGAGATTTTCCCCAGTTCACTTGGGCACCTACCAATATGTGGCAGGTAGCTGCTCGCTCTTCTGTGCTCCAACTTAGTTAGGCGACAGCGTCCCTCCCGTGGCAGGCGCGTTGTGGTCTGTACTTTCTCTTCCTAAACTAGATGAAAAAATTTCCCCGTTTCCCCTTGTTAGTTAGCCCCCTGCGAACCTGTTAGGTGACAGGATGCAGCTGGCTGTTCTATGTACCAACCGAACGAACTTCCGCTCTTTCCTTCTACCCCTCTTTTCCATTTTGTCCCTTGCCAAACATAGAATCTGGCAGATTAAAGCTGGGTCAGCAGCGTTTCTGGCAAGTGGCACAATCTGATGAAGCAGCGTAACTACCTTCACTGCAGGGAAAATATGAATCCAGTATTCCTCTGTCGTAGGGAAGCTGATGCTACTTATCCCAGCTAAGATTCTAATCTCATTCGCTCTGCCCTCCCCAAACCTTTTATGGAGATATGCCTCTGGCACTACTACTGGGAGAGAGCAGCGGACTGCCTCGGCTCTGGCCACTTCCCAATCTTCCGGAACCTTTTTTTCTGAAGGCGACAGAAAAGGTGTACCGGATAACTAAGTGGGCTCAGTACAGGGCCTGGAAAAAGGAATTTCCCCATCACCGGATCTCCTGGCCCTCCTTAGCACATGCTGCCCAGGGCGCCACCGTGTCCTGCTCAATCCCAGCATAGCTCCCTCTCCCGTAACTCTGCCTACTAGGCTTCTGAGCTGCCAGGAGGCGTGCATAGCGAAATGTCGTGGAGGCGGTGGTCCTCGAGCCTCTCACCTGGTTGGCGTGGGCCACCAATTCTGCCCACGTCAGCCAAATAGGGTTCCGCGGGAACCGCTGCACCACACACTTTATCGAAGACATTGTCTTTATTCTCTTCACCCTCGAACCAGCATATAGACGTCGCCCTCCTGGTTCTGCTGGACGCCAAGTCAGCCTTAGGCAGCCTGCCACACGACACCATCGAGCAAGCACTGAACGACTTTGAAGTGACGGGAATCTTGCGACGTTTCATCATTGCCTTCCTTTCTAACTGCTCCATGTGGTGCGGTTAGGGGGCATATCTTGAGCTCCCCTCGCCCCATCACAACTGGAGTACCTCAGTACTCGGTCCTCAGTTCCTGCCTGTTAAACGTGGTATTGGCAGACCTCCCCCCCTCCATTCAGCAGGACCGTTGTCACAAGGTTTCCTCCTCCGTGTATGCGGAAGAGCTGGCACTGCGGGTCTAAGCCCCGAGGAAGCAGATCACCTCAGCCAGGCAGGCCCTCCGGCGTGCTCTCAATGTGGTAAAGGAGTTCCTGGCAACCAGAGGCGCCACCCTCTCGGCTGTAATGTCGTATGTCCTACTGGTCCGTCCGAGAGGAATAAGAGCACAGCTCGAATCCCTCCCGTAAAACCAATGGCCCCAACTTACCATCGGAACCCAAGGTGAAGTACCTGAGTCTCGTAATCGACAAGGCTAAAAAGCCCGCCTGGCCCACATGGGCGCGTCGGCCGGGCAGCCCAACGCCTCCTGGCCCGGGGCAAATGTTTCACCTCCACCTGGATCATCTGCCTGTTCCAGGCAGCGGCTACATCATCCATGCTCTTGGCATTGCCACTTGTCGCTTTCCGGCCAACCCGTCTTAATCGTCTGCAAACTGTCCGCAGGAGATGGATCTGTCGTCTCCTGAGCGCGCCACAGCCATCGCAGTGTGCAGTAACCTTTTCGGAGGCTTGCGTGCGCTTCACAAACATCCTGCACATCCAGAGCGCCCTGACATAGATGGGCCGGCTTGATCACGCCCCATATGGTGTTGCCATCTGGCACATTACATTGCAAGTTACGCTGAATCTAGACGGGATGTCAAAAAGTGGCTCTGCTGTTGCGTGCGCCTTTCAGATGGCGCGAGATATGACAGAAATTAGTTGAGCCGTGACAGCAAGCCTAATCGGGTTTTCTTGATTCTAAAAAACTGATATGGTTATTACTAAGGGCCGTGTGCAGGTAACTAATTGTAATCATTATTCGCGAGCCATTATTATGCGAAAGCATAAGGAGCGCATGAATGCGCATTATGAAACAAAAGCGCGAATAAGGACTTGGACGAAGGTAAAGACGACACAACGAGCGTTTCCCTGGCTCTGTGCGTTGTGTTGGTGTCACACTCGAGTGCACTCGGTGTGCTATGAATTCGTAGTAGAAAAAAGCGGTACGTGTGATTGTACTAGTGCGTATAATCGATCATTCAACCTGATTAATAGTCGTTTCTGATTATGCCATGGTATGAGTCATGTCATGACATGACCGGTTAATGTATCGCTTGCTTGGTGTATATGAAAGCCAATATAACATGAGCAGCAGTATGTGGTATGTCTATCACGGAGTGCTAAGCATGACACGTGATGTATTTTCATGACAAGCAGGTCTAAAGTCGACATGACTGTGCTAGCGTTACTTAGCATACCATGGGACATCGTCAAACCTGAAGTGACGCCGATAAACCGGAAGAACTGCCGGTCGGAAATGACATGGGAAGTCTGACCGGAGGAGGCGCCACCGAATGGGAAGCGACGTCTTTAAGTGATGTGACCGCGTCGCAACTCTTGCAGCAACGCCTTGATGGATTCTTAGCGCTATGGCTTCGAAATAAGCAGACGACTTTATACTGCACAGGCTGTATTCCGATACCGATAGCGCAGGGAACTCGCCAAGCTGTAGTCAAACACTTCCGGTTCAGTGACGTCACTGGCGGTTGTTACTTGCAGTTGGTAGTAAGTAATCGATCTTATCTAAAGGCAAGTTTTTATATATGTCAGTCGGATTTGGAACCCACTGCCACTGGGTCGCCAGCCGCGCATGTTTTGGACTGGACAATCTAGACACTTTGACTTCATTCAGCTATGAGAGGGGATGATGTGTTTTGTTGTTGGCTTAATTTGAGTCTTAGTAATATGCTAATCAGAAAATTGAACTAAAGACGTGCAAATTAGTGAAATGCTATTTAGAGTGCCATTATATGCCTAATTCATCAGAAGAGAGCGAAAATGCTGTTGTGATAATTATGATAAATGTGTAAATGTTAATAAAGAACGGTTACAGTGAAGCCGGAGCTTAAGTGTCCACGCAATATTCTTCATTGCTCTTTCCTTCATGTGTGCTGTCGCAAATTTGCGCCAAAGTAAGAAATGTTGAGGCGTCTTACTAACCAGCGTAAAACTCTTGGGAGATGCGTAAGCGCACCGTGCATAGGGTGCTAAAATAAGCATTCAGATACAAAAAAGTTAGCGACATTTGGTGCTTATGACGTACGTGCGCCGAAGGCTATCCTTATGACCCTTCTTTCACTGCAACCCGTTGCAATCACGAAATGCACTGAAGTGGCTGCCAGTCTTAGCACTTCTTGCTGAAGATAAGAGTCATTGTGGCCGTATGGAACTCCATATGAATGGTCTCGTAACACCTACAATGACTTTCCCCACCTTCATTAGGCCACCGCCTCATCCGGTCACTTTCCCCACCTTCATTAGGCCGCCAACAGCTGCATGCCGCGAAGAAACAGCGGCGAGGAACATGCGCGCTGAGGAAAGTTCGATCTTAAAAAATTAATCTAGAGTTTAGGGCTAGTTAACCTGGTTAACAAGGTGCTACGAACTGCTCGAACAATAATAATCAAAAGTGAGTTTGCGTTTTTCTAATTTTATATTTTTGCTCACATACCTTGTTTAAACAAAATAAAAAAACTGAGTAACCGGAATAGTAGAAGTTAAAATACAGCCTATTCTTTGGCGTCCGTTCTTGGCATAATAATCGTACGTATGCGTCCCTCAGCGGGCCGTTATACATCCAGGGTGAACACTTAAAGGTGTATTTTGATTACAAATAATTGTGGCAATGAGGGCGTCCGGAAATGAAACTATTTTGTTCCTGTGAAGATTATTAAAATGTTGCTGGTACATGTAATTGCCCTGCTGTCTTCTTTTCATCAAATCTATACAAATCAAAGCAAGGAACCAGCTAAGAAACAGTGAAGGTTAGTTATGTTTCATTGTTTGATGACCGAAGCCGCTTACCCAAGCCTGATCTTTTTCATGCCACGCAGGAGGTGACGAGGTTTATTTACAAGACTCTAGCTGTATGAAACTGCTTCTACGACTTTGCAGTTTGTCGTAGGCCATTTCCGCACCATATTCTGAAAAGTTATTCCCCATCTTTAAATTGAGCACCGCTGAGAGACGCAATGATATTGACTTTCGATGACCACCGATAACAATTATGGTGATAGCCACCGAAGGCGCCAATTTGTTCCTCCTTACTGGCGTAGGATACCCCGCAGAGTTTTTTTTTCGCGCCTAACGTTTGTTTGCAGTCAACGCTTCAGTCCGTGCATTCAACACACCCACGTGTCAATTCTGAAACCGGATGTTTCACGGAATGTACTGAGAGTGAACTTGTGTGTACCTAGAATTTTGCGGTCATGCTATTCATCTGAACAACTGTTTCCTAGCCTACAGAAGAGTCCAGAAAGCAAATAGGTCCACCTAGACCAAATGCTCGAGGACTGAATCAAGGCCACTTTTTCTAATATCTTGTACACGTGCCTTAAGTTTATATATTATCGGGAAGTAAATTTACTGTAGATCCCTAATATTGACGCTAGAAATTTATTTCTCGCACAGCGTTTAGAGTTCGCTGCGATGTTTCTGCATCGTTTAAACTCGACAGAGTCTTTCGGGGGATGAACCAACCGTTTTTTTAAATATTCAAAAAGTTTACAAATAAAATATATCCGCAACGCTTGCAAAAGGGTCAAAATTAGGGGTCGCCCAACACGACAGGAGCGGTTGGGACACCGATCGGGTTACACGTGACCCACCGTTGTCACGTGCGTTCTTTGTGCGATTATGCTGTCGAAAAGAACAACATATGGTGCGGCAAAAAAATGGGGTATTATTTAAGTGCGCTCATTTTGTAGCCTTTCCACAGGAGATGATGTTAGTTCTTTTTTGGTACCCTGAAGTGCAAAATGAAATAGAACGAATGACTTTCCGTGTCGACCACTAAAAGAACAAAAAAACATGATAAAAACTTCGAGCTGGCCAATAGTAATTCGATTTTTCCTGAGCGCAGGAAGATGAGGATGCCGACAAATCGCACTAATATTTTTGCCTGAAACCCCTTAAAAGCAGAGTGTTAGACTTTCAACAGAAAATGTTGTAGTTTGGAATGTAAATTAAAGTCAGTGGTGCTTTTGGCAATACCGTATTGAAGTCTACGAACACGAGCTAGTCAAGAAAAAACACATCGTGCTCAAAGCTGCTGCTGAGAGTTCAAAGAGCACCGATTCTCAGGCGATAATGTGAGTTTCCCTTGTTCGTAATAGTCGAAATGAGCAAAGTGCCATGATAAAACTGGGCATTTTAGCATATATCTTATTATGTGCATTAATTTCCAAATTTCTGTATTTCAATTCACCAACGGGTATGTGGTGCTAAAAAAAAGACACATTTTATTCGTTTGCTAAAGCCGAGCTCTGAGCGAAAGCTTACTTTATTAGAAATGCAAGAAGCTACGCCGATGTTCCTCGGCTCAAATGCACTACGAGAAAAACAAAAGCAGTGTTTCTGGTAGCTTTGTCTCTGGATCCCTTTAAAAAAAGTGAGCTCGAAATGCACAAAGCGTGCCTGTAACGCGACTCATAAAAAGCGAAACACATGTTCGGCGCTTTGAAATCCAAATCACTTCTAAAGGCCTTGAGCACCCTTCTCCAGCTTTCATCTATTTCTTGCATTCTGTTCTTTACTACCATTCCCTTCTTACGAGCAATAAAGCCAAGTTTTATTCATCGAGGTACGTTTTTGAGAGGCTAAGCGGCTTTATAGCATACTGGCAAAGGCGTGCTTCAGAGGCTCGTCCTTACTGCGAGTGAAAAAGAATATGCGCACATGCTTGTAGAAAAACCCTTCTTCGTGAAGTGTTGGGGCTCAACATTTTGAGACGGAGGCTTAAGATCCACAGCTCCTATAATGGGAAGCAATGACGACAACAAGAATATTGTTTCCGCTTTTCGCTGGCGAGGGCAGCCATAACTTATGTTTTCTGCATGTTTTATGACACTTTTTTATTTCAAGAAGAAAGCGGTAGTTTTATTTTGATTACTGCTTTCATAGGTGTCTTTTATTGAGAATGAGTTTTTCCATACAATTATTTCACTTTCCACTAAGCCCGAAGTGGCACCATGCAACTAAAATGCCTTTTACAATTTATTCCTCAATGCTATGTACTCACTACGCAGTTCCAGTATCTCCGACTAGTGAGGTATGCTGCTGGTGTGTGAAGTGACAAAAGCCGCAACTTCGATGTTTCGAACAGCTATAGACTGTTAGGTACCTATACTGTGAGCACGTTTTCATTATCGTTGAGCAGCTTTTGTCTAGAGATCTGCCATACAGCAGTCTCATCCGAATAAGCAAATTGTGTCGTTGGACAAATTCTATTAACAACATTTTGCCGCTCATTTCTCCACCCTATAATTTGGTATACAGGGGTTTTCAATATAATTTTAGTGAGTTTTGTAACTAAGCTGTGTAAGAGCGATTAGCGAAAGACAGTAGTGAACTTGAACTTCTGAAGCCATAACCTGTGTCATGACAGCATTCTATAATTTAATATCGCATCTAAGTAGACGTATAGAACGCCTACACCTAAAAACTACAAACTGTTGTTCACTAATTACGGGGACAATTCGGTAAGGATAAAACAGCGAAAATTGTAAAGGTACTCTCTAGCATGCGTGACCAATGTGGCAAAAAATTCACTACTTTTATCAGTGCGCGGACTCTGTTCATTAAGTTTTAGAAATAAACAAACCGTTTTGCAGCGCACACCTGCTGTGAATATCCTTGTGATGCAGAATGCCTTCTAACTTTAAGCGTGAAGATTTGAATGTTTGTGGGCCACAAACTTGATTCCGCTGGAATTATTCTCTCTCCATCAGGGTGCAGAATCTGCAGTGAAAATGAATTGTAATGCGCACGTATTAATTACAATATTTATGTGCGACACTGTACCCTGAGCATGGCACACTCCGGTGTCGTGTATATATGAAGCTGAAAAATTTAGCATGCAAAGTGGAAATAATAGTTTTCAGCTTGATGCCCACACTGACAACGACAGTAGAAATGTCCAACATTCTTCGGCAGAAATTCTGAATTCTGAAAAACTAAAGTAATCTTATGAAAATATTGCAGGGAATGCTTAATTATTCTGGTGACCAGAAAAATATGTCTTTTAAAATGTTTCCATTGAACACATCGAGTAGTTAAGGCTAACAGAAATACCAATGTGCAAAGCTTTTGGCGATAGCAAAACAATATTAGCAAAAAAAATCCATGCCTGCTGACCGGAGATCCGGGATTTATTGATTGCATAGTGAAATTCTGTATTATATAAGAAGATATTGTGTTCTTGAATTCTCTCTTGTTAAAAGATGTTTTTGTTCAGTATTGTTGGGTAAGAATGACCATATTGTTTGATGAGAGCAGCGAAACAGTTTTCACGTATTCACCTGCTTAATCCGAGGAAACTAGATGTGGCAAAAACTAAAAACTGCAGCAACCACTGAAGGAAAGCTGCTATAGCAATATTTTCATCAACAGTTCTGTCGAAGGAATTCAGAAATGGTGTTCTGATATCTTTTTAAGCTCTTTTCCTTAAAGACGAAGCCACGTCCCTTGGGGTAAGAAGTTGTTTCGCAACTGTCGCTGATAAAAAGCGTAAGTTTTGGCGTCTTATTTTGTTCTATGTACTTAGTTAGGCCTTGGGTTTACTTTTTCATGGTGTCTGTTGCAATTCGCTTGACAAAGTAAAGAATTCTACATGTCGCGCTTAACTTATAGGGGCAATACCCAACATGCACAGAAAGGCAGAAAGACGAACAGTGTCTAGTATGAAGTGCCAACCAGCCTCTGCTCCACCCTGTTAGGAGTGAAGTAGAAAATAAAAGGCCTCAAAAAGGAAGAGATTGCAGGAATAGACTTTAACGTCAATGCGAAGTGGTTTTCTGTTTGCTAGGATTTGGGCCACAGATTCCAACTAGGTATGCAAGCAGCAGCTACCATGCAACTTAGATAAAACTCATGTACTGTACTAAATAAAAACGTACCACTCGAAAAGAACAGGCGTTGTTCTTTTTTTTTGCAACCACGTGATAGCCTCACAATCCTCTACATTTAAATTACTATTAAAATTTTCTAACTCAAAAAAACTAATTAGAAAAATGCGGTCTTTTGTTCTCGCCCACGCCTCTAGATCAAGCGGTGACAATACCATCTCAGTTTTTAATCTCGACTAGCTCGCAAGCTCTCATGCTGATAATGCACTGCAGCATGTAATATACCGTTATACTGGACAGAACGCTCCACACTTTTTTGGTACTCACAGGTTTTGTATGACCCAGACAAGATATGGGGATTTTTATCATTTGAAGCCGTTTTCCGGGGAAGCTACTTTATAACATCATACCATCTGGCGTTACATCTAGCACGTATTGCAAGAAATTTTCACTTCATTCATTGCTTTGCTATCGACCTAATAAATAAAGTCATCTTCAGTTCACACCATTGCATTTGAAATTTCTGTGAGTTCAAAGCTTTTAGAGAGTATACATTTGGTGTGGGTCAAAACAGTTTTTTAATTGCGTTTAAAAAGGCGGATATAAACAATAGTAAACCAGGATTTATCCGAAACATTTTATTTGCGAACGAGACAAGAGGGGGCGGTATATTTTGAAATTAATTTATGCTTACGGCCGAAATGCATTCAGTCTTAAATTCACATATCTGTTCCTTGCGCACCTACTCCCTGGTGCTCTCAACTGTTCACGTCAAAGCTGGCTTTGTAGAAAAAATCTGGTCGTTTGGGCGTAAAGACATCCTCAGAAGTTTTTGTTGTGTGAGGGGCGCAAGAAGGCTTAAAGGAAAAGTTTTCAGGGTTGGCAGCTTTTCATAAAATAAACGCTACGTAAAGGACAGCAGCTTGTTTATATGATCGCCATAAAAATGAACCTCGTCTATCTCCCCAGATTATAGTCTCGTAAAGCCTGTGCCATCATGACTTCTTCCATATGGTGCCCTGCACGGTACGCTTTGAGTTTCATCCTTGTATCTGCTGCGCTAATGCAGAATGAAGTTATAATAAATCGGTTTTTCTTCACATGCCCGGGTAGAATATGGGATATCTGATACGCGTATTTTTCTTTGGGTGCCTCTATGTTGCCATGCCGTGCCAACTGCGAAAGACGGCTCTCATTCGATAATTTCTTGAAAAATTTTGCAAGCAATAAAATTTCGACAGGCTTCAGTACACTTGAACATGCGCAATATTTTGAATCGAACAGAAGTTCTTGAACATGCGCAATATTTTTTAATCAAGCAGAAGTTCGAACGGCTGAACATGAGCCCATATTGGCTACGTGTGTTAACAATGATAATTTTTAGGCCATCAAAGAGACATTAGGCAGTTTTCTGAATCTAACTGAGATTTTTTGAAATAAAGCTTTCTTTTTCGCAACTGCGGCAAAAAAAATGGGAGCCATCAAATCGCCGGACACCTAATGAACACCACTGTGTAAAGGCGCCTGCAGACTACACTTAGAAAATACTGCCATCCACCAGCTTTGAACCATCACCTCAAGACGAGCAGGTAACCTAAACGGAACTTTCATATTACAAAAACTGATTACTACTTTAATTGAATTGTTTCTCTGCTCTACGTAGACAGTGTGGTGACAGCAGCGTCAGCGCTCAAACTGCCTTAGCCCGACGCTGTCTCTGCGATGACGTCCCCCTCTCGCGAGGTGCACACACCGTCTGCAGTTCTTTCGACAGAAAGTGCATCTCTAGGCGAACTTTGATCCGCTCGCATATGGTGGCATCATCAAAAGTCATACAAAGAGGACCACAACTGGGCTTTTAAAGCACGAGGGGATTTGGGATTGTTTTATGGTGAAACGAATCACGGGCCCATCGACGTAATGGTTTAATCTGAGACCTTCTCCAAGCATTAATTGAAAGGAGGGCCCCACAAACCCTGTATTAGGCAGCGCCATAGGCCCCCATTTAGTTGGAGCCGCCTAAGTGGCCGAGCACCTGGTCGGAGGACCTCTAAGAAAAGTCGACCACCAGGCCGGGGAAATATTGTATACATGAGAAACCGGCAGGTACGCTGCGGCACTCAGTGTCAAACCCCACATCTCCCGACTGCCAGAAGGATGATGTACAACAAGAGCACTGCACCGGGTAAAGATACCGCCCCTGCCAATAGGGTGATTTCCCAGGACCATGCTGCGTCATCATTCGAAGGGTTGAGGTCCAATGATAGCCAAGCATCAGTTCGGGAGGACCCTTAGGCATCCGCCGACACCAAAGTGCCTCTGACGGCCTTAGCAGACGCTCAACCACGAGACCAATATTGGCTAAAAGTGGGGCCCGGCTTACTCCGTAGTAGGAAGTGCCATACAGGATAGGATAGGAAAACTTTTATTGTCCAACAGAAAGAGGGTAGCCAGAGGGCTACACGCCTAGACGACGACCGAAAGGTCTGGGCTCTCGTAGGCGGCTTCGGCGAGTCGGACGAGTTGTAGCTGAATCGCTGGGTCAGAGTTCAGTAGTAAGGCCTCCCAGGGGTCTTTCTCTTTATACGCGTTCAGTCCGGATGGACCCGAGCGAGGTGGTCTTCACAGATAGGGAGTGCCATAGGTGCCCATCCAAATGGAACGCTCTATGTGGCCAAGCACCTGGTCGGAGAACCTCTACCCATTTATGTCGGAGAGTTCCCACCGGTGGAGCTTCGCGCACTCACACAGACCAAGCCGGATGCTCCGGGACTTGCGGGCCTCCTGCGGCGTAGGCTTGAAGGGGTTCCGGGCATTGCATTCCCAGACGAAATGCCGAACGCCAGGCAAAAAGGGGGGAGGGAAGTTCATCCGGCCTATCTTGAAGATAGGTACTCGTTGACACCTATGGCAGGTGCCTCCCATTGCTACGGCGGACTATCGATTGTAATGCCGTCTATGGTTGGGAGGGGGGCCAAATATTCTCTTTGGCAACGATCCCTGCAGTCATTATAGGCCCTCTTTTCTAGTCTTGACTCTACCAGGCTCCGCACGAAGCCAGAAGATGCCTCTACCCATTTCAAAAACCTACTAATTTCTGGCGGCACTAGCGATAGAACCCAGCACCTTCCAGTTGCGAAGCAGATAATCTAGAAGGCCAGCGCTCATATCATGGCGCGACAAAAAGCTGTTTCCTTTTCCAAGCCTCAAAATACAATCGCCAATATAATTATTTGCAATTGTGGTAAAATCCAAACACCAGCAGATAAAATAGGTTAATTTACCAGAGAAATTTTTTTTTCGCAAAAGGAGTGTCAGCACACACCAGGCTGCACACTTACACAGTTTTTGAATGGCAAAATTGAGTCTCCTCAAATCAAAACCGAATGCTCTTGACGCTAAGTGAGGCATGGTATATCTTAAAATATTGCAGCCAGCAAAGCGAGAAAAGCAGCGCTGTGATTGAAAATTGTATTAAAATGCAGGGAACCACTAAATGTTTGCTGGAACCAGAATGGTTAAAGAATACATTTTTCAGTAGTCGATAAATAAGAAGCATTAACCCTGCGGTTATCTGACTGACTGTACTGAAACTGTAGATAGAGTGCTTTACATTTTTTTTTGTAGCAGCTTAAGACCAATTATTTAATTCCTAATATCGAAAAGTCGAACATTTGTCTCATCAGAAGCTGAGAACCTTTCATCGGTTATATTTCAGGGCGAGCAAAGCCGGAGTCGCTCTGCGTCACTCCAAAAAAAAACGCACAAAATATTGAAGCCCCCTCTCCTCTCTTCCCGTCCCCTCACCTCTTTCATTTCATTTCTCCATTCTGCCTGCTATCCTTTATTTCCGCTGCCCCAGTCAGGTGCTTCAGTATCGATGGCAGATGCCGGGGCTAGCAAAAATCTTTTCCTTCCTTTTTGCTATTATTTTTAATAAAACCACTACCACCACCACAAAATATTGAAGTTAAACATAAAAACATTAAACTTGAGCATAATAATGTTTTTCTTTTTAGATTTGGGCGTCTAAAAATACTGCAATAGGCGTGATTCAGAACAAAGCCATGTTGCTGTGTAACCGCTCAGAGCCAGAGTTTCAGAGCCCAGTAAGAAGCGCAAATCCAAATTAAGCTCTTCATCAGCTTCATACAGGTAAGGCGACAGCCCGCAGCCACCAGAGTCGGTCACTGCCAGTTCTGCTGAACCGCGCAGAGGTGATTGTCGCTCATCCGCGGCAGACAAGGCTTCCAGAAAGTGGACGCACCTGCAGCACGCGAAAAACGTCACGCGGCAGATGAACGGCAGCGCAAGGAAAAATGTAAGCCACCTTGGAATAATGCGATCCTGTCACAGATACACATGCCTTATTGCATATCTTCCTGGAAGGGCATAATGCCACTTTATTAGGTAAATTTAGAGGAAGCGCGGCCAGGCTGGCATTTTATATATTTGAAGCCTTGGCAGATAATGAACACCAGCTGATGTAACTCTTGACATCATAACTGTCCACGCTGACTGTTCGAAATACAGTGACGACACTGAAGACGCCTGATAAAATGTAAGTTGATTGGCAAAAATGCAAATTCGAATATAACGTTGACAATCACGATGTCACGAGTTCTGCATCAAAACTTCATATCTCTCTTCCTCGCTGTGCTTGTCATGCCAGCCGTTCGCCTTATATGAATGGGTAAGGAGGAATGAGCGACCATCTATGAGTCTGGGTCACAGGCGTGATGCCCAGTTGTTAGTGATGCATGCCTTACCTACTCCTCACCCCCCTACCCCCTGCAAATGGCTACCCCAGTATTTACGCCAGAAAGCGCCCCTGCCATGAGCTACCGCATTCTCCAAATGACATCCTTGATTTGCACCTCCCTCGCCGTCGCTACGGTTGTCATTACCGAAAGAGTGATCATGCGGTAAAGTTTGGTTTCTTCCCACAGACGTCACCGCCTGCCATGAACTGCCCTGAAATGCTTGGCTTCTGTTGCAAAGGGGCGTGCTTCTGCACAGGCCATCCGAGGCCGTGCTTCACGGGTAGGAGAGCCGTACTGGAGCCGACCCTAAAGGGGCAGAAGGAATTCTGAGCACACCTGAAATAACGCTCTTGAAACGCTGCTTGCACCAAAACAAAAATGACTGCCACAAGTATCAAAATAACAAAACGCTCAAGAGCAAGTGCATGCCTGCATGCGCTTGCGTTATCACTAAATATGCCACTTTGGCAATCGCGTGATATTCATGCAGTTAAGTAGACAATAAAATGCGGTCCAGCGAAAACCAAGCCAAAGCGTCGATTCTAAACCCGTTCAGCATTCCGGAAGAATCCTAACTTAAGAATCACGTGATCATAATCGAAAGTTAATTACAAGCGTCATACTATGCTTTCCCAACCTACATGCCAAATCACTTTAATAGCAAACATTTAGGGGACACATAATTTCCATTGGCTGTGACACTGTGTTACCAGAACCGATAGCATAACACAAATACCATACAAGCGGAGAAAGAATTTCCTCATTTGTAGCTGGTCACTCGCTAACTGCGGCAGGTGGCAGCTGGCTCTTCAGTGTACCAATCTTGGTAGGTGACAGGGCTCTTCTCTTTTCAAACACTATCCGGTCTACCCCACCTTTCTGTGTTAGATAAGAAGGGATTTCCCTCTCGTCACTTCGTCCCTGTGAACCATGGCAGGTGGCAGTCCACATTGGCTCTCCTGTCTACCAATCTTAGCAGCCGGCAGGGTGTTTTTGGTGGCAGCCATGACCTCGTCCCCTACTCTCTGACGAAGATTTCCTGCCTTCTACTAAGCCACTTGCCACATGTGAAAGCTGACAGGTCGCACGTGGCTCTGCCGCGTTTTTAGCAGGCAGCACGAGCCACGAGGCAAGGTGCCACTTGCCACCTCGAGATGGCAGAGTGTTGCACCATTGGCAGATTCAGAGACATGGCGCTCCTAAGCTATCGCATGATAAATAGTTTCTTGTTGATCATCATAAGCAGCAGCGTAAGTACGTCCATTGCAGGGCAAAGGTCAATCCCATATGCCTCGATTAACTCTCTCCAGCACTAGCTGCTGCCACGTATCACCACTAAATATCTAATTCCCCCCTCCCCTCTTACTAACCTGGTATGAGGTTTTAACGCCTGCTTAGCCTCTACTGCACTGAAGCCGCGCCTTCATGAGAACAGGTCTACGCCAAAGGTTGGAAGGCGTGCTTTGAAGGGAATTTGTCTCTGGATTTTAATTTTTATCCGAGTGCCTAGAGCAGGAAGCACATCAATGAATTAGCGGTAAAAAGAAAATAGAGAAACTCAGGATCTCGTTGGTGAGGAGAGGCATTCTGCTGTAACATGAGAAATTTACCTTGGAGTTCAGGAAATGAATGATAACCTTACGAATGTCGTCATGGAGTGCGCGATAGAAGTAGAGGGTAGGGCAGTTAGCCAGATGATCGAAAATTTGCCGCAGGAGTAGAAAGACCTGAAGACGTAATTAACTACTTAGAAGAAACAACAGCATCTTTAAGAACCAACACGGCTCCCGTGAAGGTTTCTCATTCGAAATGCCACTTGTGGTATTCATTAATGCGCTACATTCATCGGTTGATGTTGGTATTTCAGCAGACTCTATATGACCTTACTGGGCACATTAAAACAGGTTATTGACAAATTGACACGGCTAATCACTCACCCTCTTGTTATTGTATGAGTAAAAAGTTTTCTCTGGCCCAGGTTTCAGTTTACAGTCGGCAATAACCAGAATTCGTCTTTCAGCCGAGCACATTGTGGCGTCCAAAGAAAAGTGTACTCCTCCCCTTACTTTTCATAATAGTAAACCGGTTATTCTTCCGGTTGACCGCCCTGCCTTTCCTCCTCCTCCTCCTTACCATATACCTCACTTCATTTAAATCAAAATCCGGTTTTTCGCTGGTGATTGCGTAATTTACCGTAAAATGTATCGCCATGATGATCACCAAGTCTATAAATCTGACCTAGGTTCTGTAACAGCATGGCGGTCTACATGACTCATGAAACTTAATTAGAAAAAACGCTTACCTCTTTTACAAATCAAATGACTCTAAATCAAACATCGCACTCCTTAATTAACTCGAGTCGAATTAGTAACCACGCATAAGTCATCGTCACTCAGACGTAACATAGTCAGCATATTAACCCTATTGCATCTGCTAATCGGTGACTAGGTCGCTAAAAACAACTTAAAGCATGCTTCCTCGCAACCCCCGAACTTCCTATTACAACACTATAATTCGACCTAAATTGAATATACTTAAGCTATTCTGAACACTGATCAACCACATTTATTAAACAACGTAAAATAATTGCAGAACCTGTTTTATTAACTTTAAGAAACGCGCAGGTCCTTGGGAAAAACTGTCATATATATTTAAGCGATGGCTGTTAAGCGCCCGTCCCTGGCTTGCGCTTCGTAGTCGTCTGCCGTCGTTGACGTCGGCGTAACAGTGGGTGCGCTAGCACCCACTGGTTGCGCCGGTCAGCCTGGGTCGCTGAAAGCCTACGGGTGGCTCTGTGTGGAGCAGCTGTCTTCCACTGCAGGGCTGCATTGCGTGACTGCTACACCAGTGGTCACGTGACTAAAGGCCGAAAGTAAACAGCTCGACAGCTATCGCTGAATCTCGCTTTGCATGGTCCTAACCGTCCTGTGAATTTTATTCACCATCATTGAGCACTTAAAGAGGACTGTGCTTGTTTTCCTGCTTCCATTCTTGAGTGATGCGACCACCTGTTTAAAGATGAGCGTTTTTCATGTCGCACATTTAACTACACGCATTCATCATACCACGCACAATAACTCTCTATAATGGTCTGCCTTCACGAAATGCAACTGCCAGTCATCCTAAAAAATTTTGCAACCTCACGACTAAAATAACTACTGCTAAACTTCTTGTATACATTTTTTTATTAATGCATTGTGTTCATTTCGCATTATATTTATGTTAACAAAGTTTTATTGTTGTTTGATTTTAGTGTTTTTTTGTAATAACTTAGTTTAGTTTAGTTTACGGGAGTTTAACGTGCAAAAGCGTCTCAAGCTATGATGGACGCCACAGTGAAGGGCTCCAAAAATTTCGGCCACCTCGGGTTCTATAATTTGTATTAGCTGGTGTTAAATTTGTGATTGCTGCTTTTTTTTATTCTGTTGTTTATTTTGTTTTTACATTACCTTTACACTTTTAACGGTGAATTATTACCAGTTGCTTTTCTTAATCCAATGTTAAGTTTGGTGTTTTTCTTGTTTCATTGTTTGGTATTTTGGTATATGGGTTGTACCCCCGGCCCTTTGTAACGCTTTAAGTCCTCCGAGTCTTTAGCTTTATTTTGTGTATGTAAATATAAATGAATTAAAAATGTGCCAATGTATGCAATCGTCAAGCCCAACAGGTAAGACGCAGCTGCAAGAACACCTGGAATAAGATAAACGACCTAAGGAATTATAGCATGGAGAGGATTGAGCAGGCTCTAAAAAATAGAGGAAGTCTCAATGTGTCTAGTACGAAGTATCTCATTTTCCAGAATTCTAATGTGCGTTCTAAAAGACCGAGATGGTGACGTTAATATAAACACAGGTAAATGAATTGAAACAGCCGCAAACTCAACACAGATATGAACAGCAGACGAAAAAATTGAGCTGACTCTGAAGGTCATCTGAAGTGTATTACGCGATAGCGCTAATGCGTTCCTTCAGCCGCCTGTAGGATTATTTAAATGTCACCTTGCATACATGGACATTCTTCGTTTGTTATTTGTTTTAAAATTTTTACTTCATTACTTTAGTGCTAAAGCTCTAATTCACGACCAGGGCTCCCAATGCTTTGTCGTCGCTGAAGCCTTGACTCTTACGTTGCATGAATGAAATTTATGTTGCCGCGACTGGGACTCGTGGCGGCACGAACAAATCAGCTTCGCTGGCCACTGCATGAGAGTGCTATGCTGTCGCCTTTTTTTCCGGCCGATTACACCTCGTGTTAAACAGCAACACACTGTCACACTGTGCATTGCACAAGGCCATCATCATCAACTTTCCTTTGCGGCGCGAACGGATCACATTAGCATAACCTCTATCAGAGCTTAACCTTAGAATAAAATCGCCGCCACCCAAGCACACAAAACCATCAACCAATCATGCTAAACAGACGTTTTCGCATGTCTATAATCGGCATAACTACGTTAAAACTGTACCATTACTTCCTTTTACATTTTTCATTACACGACAAATAGCACCTTAGTTTCACCAAAGCTGAGCGAACCCTCCTGAATGATTGAAGAGTAGCGCGCTTGAGTCTAGACCCAACCGACAGTGATTCCAGTCCCGGCCCGACCTTTTTCGTATTTAACGAAATAGCTTTTTTTTCTCAAGAGGCAGTAGGTAATGGTCGTGCAATGACGCACTAACCTGTAGACTAAGGAGGCATTGTGTAAAGAAGTAATCACTGCTATATGCTGCGTGATCATTGCACGGTTTTCGAATTATCCGCATGTGGTCAAGTCTAAGTGGATTTTCAACACTTTCGCATCGATAACCCGGGAGCCGGTTGGGACTCCGCTGGTGTGAACGAATTGGACATCCCTTAGAGAACAGAAGATGAACTGAAGAAAGACAAAACTGCAAATCAAAGGTGAAAAGCGACTGATGAGGTTTAGGTAACTCTATATTCCTTGAGAAATGGTGGGGACATTCTGGAAGAAAAAAGTCCCACGTTTTGTACACAGTGTGTCACGGACTACATTGAACAAAGAACCTTGAAAGGGCAATTTAATCACTTTTATCCGTTAGACATGGAAGGCGAAGAACTTGAAAATTAGAGGTATTAGCTTTGACTGTACTCACTAAAATGACCAGGCTGCCTTTCAAAGGTGCCACTCTACAGTAGAGAGTTAATACACCATCTCCCAGGTGACACAAAAAGACGTAGAATATAAGCAACCTATAATATATATATATATATATATATATATATATATATATATATATATATATAGATTTAAGAGAAGAGAAGACCGCACCGCGGTCGAAACGTTGATAAATAAAAGTGTCTTTGTAGAAGTGCCCACTTCTCTTAAATCTTTATTCTGCGGAGCCAACGCAACCTACGTTCGTAATATATATATATATATATATATATATATATATATATATATATATATATATATATATATATATATATATATATATATATATATATATATATATATATATATATAAACATCGAAGTGTAAGCTTCGTTTGAGGAAACATTTTTATTTTACTCGACGTTTACTCGACGAAAAGATCGGTCATCATTACCAATGATGGAAGTCATCATCATCATCATTGATAGAGGAAAGAAGCTATTAAGAATAAAGTAGCCACAGAAGTGTTTAATTGCAGTGTGGAGATCGCGCTAAAAACATTAACCAACCTGTACATACAGTACCTCATGGCTTCAACCCCAGCGGTACTTTTGCAGAGCATTAATTTTATCTTAATCTACAATGAAGCCTTGAGTTCAGGGTTGTTTAAGCAGAAGGTACAAAATATATAACACGCCTATTGTAAATCTCAACAGCATACAGCGAGATTGCCGTGATACATATTCTCTATGGGATGTTCTCAATCATGAACACCTGTTTGAACAACATCACTAAGCGAAGCATTCCAGAATTCTCTGAAGTTAGGAAGTGTGGAATATGCAGTGACATCAACATATTGTGCACGAGAAAGCACGTAAAACACTCACGAAAGAACGTTTTTTATTTCAATAAGCAAATGAAAAGAATTTGACAAATTTGGACAACTTGCCATTCGCTCTACAGCAAAAAAATCTTCTGCCAGGACTTTGTACGGCTCTTGCAAATCCATTGCAAAATAACGAAGTAAATAGGCGGGTGCTTCACCCGCTGATAACTGAGAGACACTTTTCTCCACAGGAACGTATGCAGGTCATTTCACACACGTTCTGGTCTACGATCGGGTAACAGGAGTGTGTTATGCAGGTGATGAGGCACATACGCATGCACTGGAACAAATTATTTAGCAGTTCGCCTTTCTCCTGAATACTCTTTCCGTGATCTGGTTCGTTCTCAGGTTCCATGGCTGTTCCCTCGCCGATAGCGCACGGGTTTGGATCAGTGTTGCAGACGCACGATCCATTGCAGCAGATGCCTCTTCCCTCGGAACACACCCCAGCAAGTGGCGGCAGCTGCATGGCACAGTTAGAACGCAGATGAAAGCATGTTTAGAGACGTCGTGCATGCCGTCAAGCGTCATCATGACCGCAAAAGCCTGAAAGACTTTGCAGTGGGTAGTCCCCGTAAATGACTCACTCATACACGGAGTTATGTCTTGCAGTTGTTTCCAGAATTGTAACTTCTCCATTTGGTAATACTGGAGTTTTCGTACGACATGGTATATATAAAAAGCGTTAAGGCAGGGACCATTGTTGAGGGGCCACGTCATTGTTTTAACTAAACAGTCGCTGCTGTTCACTGTTAAACAGTGGAAGCACAACGAACAATTCAGTGGGCTCCTGAATGTCAGATGCAGCGCGTGTTTATCACGAACAAAGAATGTTTGCAAACTAAAGGCTCCATCATTCGCACTTTCCTTTTAAGCGCCCATTGTTCAACGTCAAGAGGAGATAATACAGAGAAGAAAGAAGCCGAGACTTGCCAAGGGTAAATGAAAGTGTCAGTGTGAGACTTGTAAAGTACAGGAGAAGAGACGTGCCACCAGGATAGACATGCGAGAGAAGCAGCAGTCCAATGGAAAAACACATTAAATTTTCTGCGCTCACAGGAAATTTTTCACTTTATTTTTGGCCATGAAGTTATAACAAAAATTTTGTTTCCTGCTGTTTCCTGCCGTAACGACAGATATAAAGGCAAATACTACGGCTAACACTACAGTATTGACGAATAATGCTTCATTACTAGAGAAAAATCTATAGTAACGAAGCCAAACGAAAAAAAACCCACATAATTGTGTTTTGGACATTATTCTATTGTTTCTTTCGATTGGAGGATGATGGGGATTAAATACGCATAAGACAGGGTAAATGTGGCTAAAGTAAAGAGGTGATGCTGGTGCACCGCGGCTTTAACGCTAGATTCTGCGCTCTTCATTGCTCACCTCACCTGTTGGCAAGGAAATGAATTACCTCTACTTCAGATCTTGAAGCAGCAAAGTAGTAGGTACAGGTGAAAATTACGGTAGAGAACAGAACAATCGCTAGCGGAACTGATAACGATTGTGTAGAACTATTAGATGATGCTGTACTGGTGGAATAGAACTGAAGTCATATGATGGCGCAGCTTTTGTGAATAAGCCCCGAGGAATGTGGCTGGGCCAACGGAATGTTTACGTGGTAGCGCTCTATCGCATGCATTGTCTGTGAAAGCCACCACTTCCTTTAAATGTCCCCTTGCCTAGCTCTCAAGAGGTCTACTCGAGCACTCCTGACACCCGTGCGGATGAATATCCACATGGAAGTGGCCCACTATTTGCTAACGAGGGTTAGTAATCATAAACGTGTTAAGAAAACAAAACAATGCGTTGCTATTGTTAAGTTCTCTTGTGCAACATCATCACTCACCGTGCAGGCCATCTGATCAGACAATTCCGTCAGGCACATCCCGTCTGGCAGTGGCCTGTTCTAGAGAGCAGAGAGCGATTCGAAAAAATGTTGCGATGAAAAAAGTAGCGTCATTGAAAAAAATTGCCCAGTGACGTTATGAATCAATGTACAACTTTCATTCAATACATTAGCGCTGTTATAGAGAGAAAATTTGCATACCGGTCAGGTACTGTCCGCTCAAAAGGTACACACTGAGACAGTCGCTAATAATGATAAAATCTTAGAATTTAATCAAACAATTGATCATGCAGACATTCGTAAAGCTACTCGGCCATAAATCATATTCACACTACCAATCAGGTGAAGAGAAATGCACAGAACGTAACCAAGCACTATATATAGCCTTCATAGATTACGAGAGAGCATTGGCCTCAGAGGAAACTTAAGCACTCAAGCAGGATTTATGGTGCATGGTTGTAGATGAGTATTATGCAATAATATTCAAAGATATAAAAAATGGCTGCACATCCACTACAGTCCTCCGTAATTGTAGCAATGGAATTCCAATGCCGATCAATGTCAGCGTGGCAGACACGATCTCGTCAGTGCTATTCAGCGCCTGCTTGCACAAGATATTCGGAGGCCTGGACTGGAAATAGCTGGGGATAAGAGTTAATGAAGAATACCTGAGAAACCAGCAATTTGTTTATGACACTTCGTTGCTAAGTCACTGAGAGGTAAAATTTTAAATCATGATCAATGATTTAAACAGGCAGAGCTGAACAGTGCGTCTAAAAATTGACTATGACAAAACCAAATTATTGTTCAAGTCTCGAAAGGGGACCGCATTTTAAAATGGTAGCCAAGCGCTAGAAGAGGGAAGGGAATACGTCCACATATGTAAGGTAGTGACCGCAGTTTTTATGCTCATTCTTCCTTTGCGTAGGTGCTTTCTACCTGATGCTGTCATCCTCTATCTTTTTATTACTACTTATTTAAAGCCGTGGTCGTACAGCATTTGTGTAACCTGCGCAGAGATAAGCCATATTGTATGGTGCCAGTGGATAACCGCAGTGACCGCCCAGTGGCAGGAGGCCTTTGTGGGGAGGGTGAGAAAAAGCTGGTGGAAAACATTGTTAAGTGAAAAAACGCCTATCTTTTGTTCTGATACAGACGTTATGAAAAGTGCAATATAAAATGTGTCATAAGAACCCAATAGAGGAAGTGAGAACTGGGACACAAGAAGAACTATACGAACAGGTCACGATTAGTCTAATATCTTTTTGAAAATTTAGAAGGGGTATTCACTGAGGTGAATATAATAGGACCAGAAATTATGATACGATTCGCAAAATCTCACTAACTTTCTAGCAGCTGGGCTGGTTTCGTATAATAATCCCATTCCATTTTCATAGCTTTCGCTCCTTTCGCTAAGTGCACCCAAGGCCGCAATCCGCGTTTTCTGAGAGTTTACGGTTGACGTCTAATAAAGGAAGTTTGAAATTGCATAAACCAACTGTAAGGAGTGGATCAAAAAAAGTGCCAAATAATCGAGACATTATTTTAGTACTTTCTCAAGCTTACATAATGCAAAAATGAAACTGAGAAAATGCTTTCGATATCATGACAGAGCCTGAAAAAAAAAATTTTAGCTCTGGATTTTAAAGTATTAACTAAACCTGTGCACAATAGTTTTGGCAAAGGGAGAATACTGAAATAAAGACCGTGAGGCTGCTAGTGAAGGAGGGAAGCGCTTAAACATTTTGTCTTAGTATACAAAGCATAAGTACATCTGCGCCTTCAGAAAGAAATTAGCAGGAAAATGTGAATACGCCTTAGCACATGTAGTAAACACTTTCTCTAGAGGCCCGTGTACTGTGCAATGTTAGTGTACGCTAAAGAACCCCAGGTGGTCGAAATTGCCGGAGCCCTTCACCTCGGCGTCCATCATAGCCTGAGTCGCTTTGGACGTTGAACCCCATAAACCAATCCAAAACTTAAACACTTTCAAATTTTATTCAGAGGCTTAAGACAGGTGAGCAGACTCAAAAAGGGTAATGAAAAGTTTCTCTGGCATTAAAAAACTTGTACCGAATTATGTTAAATAAGAAAAATAACAATATGAGACAAAGAGACCACAGAGGTAAATAGTTGTCACTTTTGCGGAAATAATAAAGGCAAACAAGTTTTAATGAAACCTCGAATACCCCGAGCACAAAACTGATGGTGTTTTAGCCCATGACACTGAACGCCATGGCAAATACACGTCTTTGATCAACAGAAATTCAACTATAGTAAATGAAGAACAAACTATTGGGTATTCTTGACTGCTGCAAACGAGAGCTGGATCAATGCGAGTTGTCTCAATCCTCTGAAGAGCGTCGCTTTTCTGTATTCGTGCTTATAATCTTCTACAGTTCCACGTAGCTATCTCGGAATTTCACAGTTTTCGATATTGAAACAAGGGAGGACGAAAGAAACCTGGCAACCAAGCTGGCTAATAAGTAAACAAAACCACTAAAAGCGGGCAGAAAACCGGTGGGTATTGCAAAGAACGAAGAGTTTGTCATAAAGAAATATGACTTATTGTTTACCACAGAGATTTTATGCCGTTCATGAACCGATAAGAATTCTTTTCCTCCGTGAAAACCTTTTTATAAATCGTAAATTGGCCTTCCTATAAGTATGCTTATATTTGTCAGGACTTGGCAAAAATGTTTCTTGTCTCCAAATATATCGATCCTGCAGCCCTGACGTGCATTGATTTAGTGAAGCTTTTTGCAAACAGCTTCATGTTAACGAAACAAGTGAATAAGCTTTTGTCATACAAAATTAGGATAGATATGGACGTTTACATCACACTTGAAATATTTTCGTTCATGCTAAAAACTAACGGTGGCATTACGAAGAGAATAACCTAAGTGAAAGAAAAGAGAAATTGCAATGCCTGCTTTCCAGGTTTGTGCATTGTTTTAATGCACACGTGTGTGTTAACAGTAATACAGCAGCACAGAGATGGCTACTGAGTGTTTATTTTTCACTGAGATTCCGTGGCCACATTTGGGAAGAATTGTTATATCTGATTTTTTCCTCATATAAAAGGACGAACTACTTTCTCAAGCTGTGAACATTCTAACCATTTCATGCTATGGTGCGTAGGTCTATATTGGATGATAGCTAGGGTAATTTCTGCTCGCGCTCATTCAGGTGCTGACGTCATTTAGCGCGTAACTAGGGACGCCGATAACGAACTGCCGTGGCACGTGCCCCATGCTTTGAAATTCTCGCCTCTACGCCTCCTCACACGAACTTTTCCAGCGTTTCATCATCTCGCAGTTTCACTCATGACTAACTTAATACCCTAACAGCACGAGACCCCTAAAGTGTGCTAAAAACGCGTAACTTTTCTCCTTAAAAAAGTGAACAACTGTTAATGATCCTTATTTTACTTTCCTTTACACACCTACTGCATCCGCCGCGATATTTGATTGCAGCTTCGCACTATTAAAAGAACGTGTGCTGTTGGCACTACTGTGGTCATATACTTCCGACAGGACCTTTAAAAGGTGGACTCTGTTCATTATAAAAAATATCGGTGAAAAACTATGATGAATCATTATATATTTCTTTATAAAAATATTATGTTGGCAATTCGGAGCTATTATTTCCTTAATAGATACTGGCCATCACTTACCATGTAATCAAGAGATGTATGCCTTCCGTCGATTGCCAATCGGTTCACTCTCTTTTGCGGCATGGCCTCCAATATGAGCAAAACACCTGGAAAAATGACTGCAAAAGTTTTCGGTCATTCACACTTTTGTTCATTTTTCAGTCGTCTCTCGTCAGACAGGAATCAGGACGATGAAAGGAAACCACACCCTCTTCGTTGCTTTAATCCAATCCAGATTCTAATGGCATTTACTTCTCCGGTTGAAATTGGCAATGTTAAACAGGCCTTGGACCTCCACTTAAGAAAGCACTCACAACGCGATTCATTCATTGCAAAAATACTTTTACTCACTTGCATGAAGAACCAGCCTCTTTGACCATTTCACCGTGATTGGCGTCATCTGCTCCTGATGAACTGACAGCCTGAATGTACACGCAGAGTATGTTGGAAATATTTTGAAACCAATCCACCTGCAGTGAGCGTCACCATGGAGCTAGACAGCAATGTAGCGGTCGATGTAACTCGCTTGCGATGTGATCAGCGAGTGAAATGAGAGATTCCGCTTTGCTTGCAAGCCAGCACCAACGTATATATACTGTCGTATCTCCAGATGAGCAAAACCCTATTTGCTGTGTTAATTGTTTTAACCTCGGAACTTTTCCAACATAAGCTATCTCCAAGCACAATATGATGGAACGCAATCCGCGTCACAACGAAAAGCCTGCGTGTGTGCTGTAAATTTTTTTCTTATTATGCATTAGTCAGTGGAGTGGACGCAGCTGCTCGGTGTTGTTTAATTAAGTCCCGGAAGATTTAATAAATGGGTTCTATTCGCAGAGGGTGGATTGCATTGCTTTCGATGTCATTGTTCCTCACATTCGCAGGATCGCTTGTTATTCTCAACAGAACAATGTCAGAATATACAGCTGGAAGAGTGAACTACGTCTAATCTCCCAGCAGCTGTGCCAGAATACTTTATTCGCAGATAAAATAGGTAAGGGTGGAACTCAATTTTTCGCTTTTCCTAATACAGTATTATAATCGGTAAAATAAGATTATCGTCCTAATAGAACAAAGACTAATATCACATATTATAATGTGGCAACATTTCATTGGAGGTCGACATTACTTCTACCTTCTTTATTTATGTATTAGGCACCTGTGGAATATTCGTTCATAAACGTACTGTCCAATTAAAGAGAAAAAACGTATTTTAAAGACCACAATTTCAGTTACATGCTTTCGTTTTTAGGGAAGCATAACCGAAGCCTTGCTGCGTTTTGCACTGTGGCATTTTCGGTCAGCCGAGAAAACCTATCTCTAAAATAAAAAGGGGAATGAAAAAAAACTCAAAAGTTGGAACATTGTACTGAACAACTACTGACAGCCATCAACACTGAACAGGATTTAGATTAATGCGCTTTTCACTCACACCGCTAGGAGCGCTTCTGAAGCAGCTCAAAAACAATTTTGTATGCATTTAATGTTGAAGAATGGTGGTTAATGAATTTCTTCCGGAACAAATATTTCGAATACGTTTGTAGAAGTGCAGTTACGGGAACTCAATTTTACTTCGCCGAACTGGCGCCTTGCACCCCTTTGATTTTGTGATTGCCGATACCTAGCCGCCTCTTCATTGACCTCTTTCGGTGAAAGGGAATTATTTGGGAACTAAGTCGTGGTTTATTTTTTTCACTTTTTACATTTTTCTCGCTAAGTAGTTACTGATCCAGCACGCCCAACGAGCAGCGAAGCTCAGCGGAGCCCTGGAATAGGGGCACCGACCCTGTGAGAAGAAGGAAGATGGACCTCTTCTTTCTCGTCTGCTACTAGCACCTTTCTAGAGCATTAAAAGTCTTTCCTACCTGCGAGGCGTTCACGTGGCATCTAAATGTCGCTGATATAGCCCTTTCGGAGCGCACACATTAACAGCTGCGTTTGGGGAGTGTGCACAGGTGTATCACTTAACAAATGCATTCAAAACAGAATGATCTGAACGATTTTCCTCAACTACGGCATCTCGTTTTTCTTTTCTTCTTTTACTCGCATTTTCCTTTTTTCCCTTACGACGTGGTGCCGGTGTCCACCGACATATGTAAGACAATTACTGCGCTATGACTTTTCCTAAAACAATTGGAAATCTCTTTTGGGGGAAGGAAAAAGCGCAGTATCTGTGTCACATCTCGGCGGACACCCGAACCGCGCCGTAAGGGAAGTAATAAAGGTGGGAGTGAAAGAAGAAAGTAAGAAATATTTTCCGTAGTGGAGGGCTGCGGCATACTTTCGACCACCTGGGTACCTTTAACGTGCACTGACATCGCTCAGCAAACGGGCGCCTTTGCGTTTCGCCTGCATCGAAACGCGGCCGCCGCGGTCAGGTTCCAAGCCAGATATTCCGGATCAGTAGCCGAGAGCCCTAACTACTGAGCCACTACGGGGGGTCCTTGTCTCAAAAACTAATTTATTTTTACTTCAGAAAGAGAACCAATAATCTGCTACGCATTTCGCATAAATAGCTAGCGCTGATGTTCGCACTTCATGGTGTGAAATTTGGGCGATTTTCAGAGCGGTAGCTCTACTACACCAAAAATCGCTCAACATTTCGTGCCTCATTCGACCTTAGTTTAACCTTGAGATGCACAGCATAGAAAACACGACAGATTTACCTTGGCCGATTTGGACCAACATCGATGTCCAGACATAATTTAGCACGCCCGACACGATGGCAACATCCGAAATTGGCCCGCGTCATTTCTAAAGATTGAGCTGGATCCAGCCCTGAAATTTGACCTTTCTCAATTTTGACCAAAAGCGATGTGCAACCATATCTGAAGGTGCATGGCACGTGCTGACCTGCAAATGTGGCCCTTGTAAATTACAAAAAAATTTTACCTTCAACCGATTTGGACTGATTTGGGCGAAAATCGATGTCCGTCCATAACTGCAGGTACCCGACACGTGGCGACTTCCAAATTTGGCCCAGGTCTTTCTAAAAGCTTCGCCGGGGTCGCTTTCAAAGTTTTACCTTGGCTGTTTTGGACCAAAAGCGATGTGCAACCTTAAGTGAGCGAGCCTAACACGGTGGTGACCTTCAAATTTGGCCCGGGCCGATGCCAAAATACTATCGCTCTACCATGGTTAAAGACTCCCATCTTATTTCCGTTTCTATGTATGTATGTTTCGTTATTTGGAGCCATAAGGAGTTTTCGCTCATGGCTTCATAGTGATTTTTTTATCCATTTGTGAAACCAAAACTACCAACATATTCTGCTGCTTCTTCATTTACTTTGCGTGCATCCACATGCCAGTGCCTTTGGCAGAAGAGGCAATGAAATAAACTAAATCAGTCTATTGAGAAAAACTAGAGGATTATAAGCCTTAATTTTAATGACCTCAGCAGGAGCTACTTCCGACTGGGGTGATTTATAGTGCCCAAATTCAGAGAAATCGGTCATCAGCAAGAGCCCACTAACGAGTTGAAGGAGCAGTGGTCGCCGTCCACCTTTCTTCGCGACCTGAAGAGGAAGATGATTGATTGGTTGGTAACAACTTTATTAAAAAATTTCTGCAGAGCTTTCGCCGACGAAGCCTTAGGTCTCCCACGTGTGGACGTCGAGGTGATGCCTCGCCGTCACCTCGCGGCACTTGAATGAGAGGGGGGAGAACCTAGGATGGCTGCCACAGGAAGAACACCTACGCCCTCCACGAAACGATAAAGGAAATGACAATGTAAAATAGATACGACTGAGAATGACTCACAAAAATTAAAAGTAACTAAGATTGGCTAAAAAATTTGTAGGATTAGTTTATGCACGAGTAAGAATCATAATCTTTGCGAAGCTGATTTGCGAGTGGTTGAGATTGTGACTTGTGTGGTGAAGCAGCTCACATTTTAGAGTGTTCCGATGGACACTGGACCTAGTGTAAGTGATTCTACTTCCATGACACATATGTCCGCCCAGAATATTTGCACCTAAACACATCGCTACAAAGGGTACAAAGGTTTACAATGCTAACGCATCGTAAACGCGTAATGCAACTACTTGCCCTCGAACTTTGAGTTCATTATTTATATGCGACAAGTTTTTAGCTTTAATTACTTAACGACGTTATTTATTTTGGGTTGAAACTGAAATATCCATTTGATCTGAAATGGTTTTGAACATTGCACTGAAAATATATTTTGAAAATATCATCTTCCTGCTGGACGGCCAAGAGTTCATGGGCTCACAAGTGTCGAGCTGTATTTTATGCAGGGGAGTTGCGAGTACACATGTGAACAATCTGGACACAGTATAGCGATATAAACGTCCCTAGGCACTTTCGGATGCATTCATTTAACTCTTCTTTAGGATCAACTTGGCTTGATATCTTTTCTGCTGCGATTCTAACGCTTCTCAACGGCGGACAAAGCACGGTTTGGCAACCGTCTTGCAGAAGTAGGCGCAGCAGGTGCCACTTCCGTCAGTGTTTATTCGAGCAATAGGTGAGATCCGCAAGACGTCAGTAAAAAGTAGGTGGATTTAGGGCTGGCAAAATGTATCACGACATCTCGTCGCCTTTACTAGAAACGGCACAAAGGTCACGCCATGTTAGGGTGGCCATCAGTCCCCGGAAACGGGGCGTACAGGATGCGTCAAAAGTTCAAATGCCATAGGGCCTGCAATTCAGCTTTATAAAGCGGTACATGAGGCCCTTGTGAAGTTATGAAGGTTGTCAGAGGTAGCAAAGGGAAGTTTTACCTGCCTCTACCCAGATAATAAAATGAATTCATGCGATATATTTTTCAGTATACGGCTGTCTCCTAGGGCTGCTGTGGAGACCCAGCGATTTGGAAATTTTTGACGTGCCCTGTACGTTTCACAATCTTTTAAAGCAATTTCAAGCACGCGTTTTTGAACATTGCCGTCGTCCCTTTAAATGTGCATGCCGTTTGTGAAAAGTGGAGGGGCACATGGGTGGTTATGAAATTTTGCAGGCGGCGTGCGAGAGTTCAGTACAGAGTTACTACTGCCTACTAATGAAATCTAGGAAAACCAAGACCAATGCGGGTATGAGACGCCAGAATTAGAGGCGTCATGCAATAAACGCCTGCATAATAAATGCTAGCAACCCCCAGGACCACATTTCACCACTTCCATTTTTGATCTCTGTTGTGCGAAGTATAATGTAGCTTTGAAGGTAAGAGGCCGTTTTCTGGCTTCTGAATAGCTGTTGCGTCATTTGCAACGGGTCAGGAAGATGTATGTCCCGTGCCACTCCTTGTCGGCACTGAAATGGGACCTATGATCTTTCCTTGATGGCTACAACAAGCGGCTGCTTTTACAGCAGTGTTGTTTCCAGGCGCCCGCAAGCAATTTGCGCAAGTCTCCAGCACACTGCCTTCAAGCCGTGATGCGTCCAATAAGTGAGCGAAGCGAGTTGTACAGCGTCATCAACAGAACGACCGTTAGCGCAGGATAAGATCAATAATTTACTGCTGTGATTTCTGCCGTGCTAATGTTCTAAGGAAAGCGTAAGACATCATAGCCCTCGTGTCTGCGTTGTGGTCTCGGCTATCTTGACTTGTAATAATGTTGTATTAATTGGCTTTGCTTGTACATATGTCATTTTTTCCTGCTTTACTCAATGGCCTTCTTAGCCCTGTAAGGTGCTATGAATAGACAAAATAAATAAATGGTGTGGCTGTAGACTTTGGTTACACAGTAAGGATTGCTAGTTTACGGAACCTCCTTAGACCCTCAGCAGCTCAGAGCGTAAGAAACATTTTGTGGTATAATCATGCGCGATGTGAGTGTTTAATCTCGCTTTGTAGCGGACATAGAGAAAGAGCTTCGAGACCTTGGCGGAACTCACCTCACTATAGAGTACATCGATGCCAGCGTCCCAGTCACGAGACACTGGCTTCATCCTACGCGCTTTCGGAGCGCCTTAATGCAGAATGTGGGTTCTGGGACGTTGATCTACTCATCGCTCAGTCATAGCTTGCTTAAAGCTTTTGTCCCATTTACACATTGAAGCCGTGCTCTGGTACAGCCTCTAGTAGCAACGGAAGTGCCAGAGCACTCTCTCTACCAGAATGTACCAGTCTGTGGTACAGTCTCTGTTACACTCTGGTAGAGCCTCTGGTACCAGAGGCTTTACCACTGTCTGGTTTTACTAGCGCGTTGGTTCAACAGAGGTCGCCGTTGCGGCTTTCATATTTCGTATGTTATAGGCTTACATTACATTGTTGACAATGTGTTTCATGTGGACGACTAAAAATACGGCACGGCTGCAGGGCGCTGCAGTGCTCGAAATGAACTGGTAGCTACTGAGTGGCAAGGAGAGGTGAGAAACATTGCACATAAAGTTGAGCGGCCACATGGTTTCGGTGGTGAATTGGTACGCGAAGTAATTTAAAGCAAATGGATTTTCCTTGTTTCCCTCAAATGATTACGCAAAATTTTAGGAGTCCTTGTAAGTTTGGCCCCAAGAGTAGGCGATATAGCGTCTTCCCCATTCTTGTTCCCGCTTTAATTCTTTTTCTCCTTATTTCACACCGATTCCCGATACACAATCACATTATCAACGACGGTCATCGATTACAATCAATACTACCCATTACATTAACGATTACCAATCACCAATCATTATTTAGGTTACACTGCACAACATACTACACCGTCACATGCTCATGCACACGCACATCACTTGCTAAAGCACAATGATGCACCATAACACCGCTTTTTATTGTGCGCAATATCTGACACCTGTTTGGCATATATATATATATATATATATATATATATATATATATATATATATATATATATATATATATATATATATATATATATATATATATATATATATATATATATATCCGGTTTTAAATTTAAAAGTTACTACAACATCAGTACACATCCGAAACACACGTTACTATGTCACGCACACCACACCGCGTTCACTAGGAACCCCTCGAACACGATCGAACGAACGAACGACATCCGTTGCCTATCACTGCCGTGTTTGGGATTTTTCTACGTTTGCTGCCACTTGCATTAAAGAAAAAATGCCCTCCTTTGCCTATTCGTTGCATGCCCGCCTGGCACGCAGAGGGCCTGGCTTTGCACCGAAATGACGGCTATTTTCGTTTAACGACTTGCTTTCGATTTTTCCATATCCTGGAACTTTTTCCGACTCCGGCAGGACGACGGCCGATGCCGGGTTTTAAGCAGAACAAGCCCATTACGCTATCGCGTAAAAGAGACGATCACTTACGGCGCAGGCCGCGATTTCGGCCAGTGAAAGCTGGGGCGTGCAGTTCAGCCACCGCTTCCTATGAGCAAAGCAAGAACAGTTTGTGAACTGGCGGAGCGAGTAATTCCATGCAATGAGTAAAGTTTACCTGCTTAGCTAAGCGCTTCACCTCAGTACACGCCATTTGAGTGTGCCTCAATACTGCCTGTTTTTGTTTTCCGCTCTGCCGGAATAATTCAACAATCCTTTGACATTCAGGTCTTCTTTCGCTGTTCACACATGCAGCTTCGGTTTCTGTGTCCTCGAAAGAAATAGTCACTTGTATTTTCTTGTTTATATCATTTTGATAAGCAAAATCAGTACAAGGCCATGCTACCACTGTTACTGAGCCAAAGGCCACTGGATAAAGTTCAAAATTTGAAGCAAAGCACAATACTTTGGACTTACCAAATAATCTCAACATTTTACCTGCAGAAAAAACGATCTCCCTTCAGGAAACGTGTTGAATCACTTTCAGTGCATGTCTCAACAACTAATAGGCATAGCTTAGTGAAATTAAAAAATATCCTTCGCCAAAGCCAATGCAGCTAGCTTCGGCAGAGGAAAGCTTGTTTGCTATGGTTTGGTTTATGGTTTAAGGTGTTTACCGTCCCAAAGCAACTAAGGCTATGAGGGATGCCGTATAGTGAAGGGCTCCGGAAGTTTCGATCACCTGGGGTTCTTTAACGTGCACTGACATCGCACAGTACACGGGCCTCTAGAATGCCGCCTTCATCGACATTCGACCGCCGCGGCCGGGATCGAGCCCGCGTCTTTCGGGCCATCAGCCGAGCGCCATAACCACTAAGCCGCCACGGCGGCTAGTTTGTTTGCTATGACAGCCTCTACTTATTGCGCTCATAAGGGTAGAGAAATAAGAGGCTTGTTATGATATACAATTGAAGGAAAGCTACAGTCATCGAAACCAAGAAAAGCATAGTGAAATGCTCATATTTATTTTTCTAATAACTTCTGGTGCTCAGCAATGAAAATTATTAATGTACTTAATTTATGGCTGCGAGGTTATTGATTAGATGTTGTCATAGTAAGTAAATTGGGTTAACTAATAATTTCTCTTGATCCACCCCAGAAGTTAAATGCACAAAAAGAAACTTTCCCTCATTCTTTCCTTGACGTAGATCACTGTAGAACCTTTATTTGTAAGACTACATATGTGCGACATGCAGTGCTGCGAGAAGCACGTTTTGGAATATAAATTGGCAGGAAAATATCAGTGTTCCAGAGCATGTTGTAGGCACCCTCAACATATTACCCCTTAGTTACACTCATTCGGCCAGAGCGAAAATATACGACCGATATAATGTGTATGCCAGTAGGGTCTTGCGGAAATAATAAGGCTAATGAAATAGTGAGGCTGATGAAAGGTGTCTGGAAATAATGAACAGAAATATTGAGGCTAAATAAAGTTTTCGAGAAAAATAAAGCCAGGCTGCAGTTCGTAGTAAAGAAAAATTCAGAGGTAACGTTTAGAGACAAAGTGGAAAGTGTAGCTACAGTAACAAAGACATTCTGAAAAGAAAATATATCATGGTGGGGGGGGGGGGGGGGGAGAAAAGAATGCGCTTAACACAAAGCCGACAGTATTATCAAAGCTGATAAAAAGAAACAAAGTTGACCTACCCAGGAAGATAGAGATTTTAGGTTTCGATGAGATAAAGGAAAATTCGTTACACGATGGGAAATGTAAGATTAAAAAAGCGTGGTCGCAGGCGAATGGAAGAAGCCATCTAATTGCCCTGGATATAACCTGACTGCTTCTCGCGCTTATCATCATAGCTCAGAATAGCTACATCTGACTCCTTGGGAATCGCCAATGTCAATAGAGGTGTTCAATTCGAAGAGAGGTGTAGCAGAAGCAGGTGAAGCACTAAACCAAACACTAACTAGCGGTCACAAAACCAGCGGCTCATCGAAGAGAAGTAATTTTTTTCCCAAAAAATTGCGTCTCTCGTTTTCTTCGCTATCGCTTTTTATAGCGTGAGCCGTTTTACGGAGCCAATTTTGAGCTGCCGCTATGTTTAGGTGCGTAAATTCAACGGTCCAAGTGACCAGGACTGAAAGACGACAGAATTCCCAAATACTGTGGGAATCCGACAGTAAGTGTCGGCTTCAATGTCCTCACGTTTGCATATCAGACCGAAGCCGAAAAAAGAAATCTCGGTACTGAGGCCACATCCGAGTGACGGCAGGTGTGAGGGCAACCCCGACCCGGATCCTCCTAAGCGCAACCTCCTCTGCACGGGTAAGACCGCGGGGGATGGTTACCACACACGGAGGGATGAGAGCACGTGTGGGGCATCGGAGGTCTTACTTTCTTGTTAAAAGGAAGGTGGTTTCATCCAGAGTGAGGGCTCGAGTTAAAGAGGAGATTGAGGTCGAAAGGCGGGTCGAAGAAACTGCCTGGCTCTGAGAGTTCAGCAGACCCCGTGGGACCCACTGGGCTGCGGGATGGTTGCCGCGAGCCGGTGTATGTCCTGACATATTACTGGGCAGCGGCCCAGCCAGCATGCGTCCTATAATTACACATATTTTGACAAACTTATAGTGATCGTTCTTTTGGATGCTCGTGTTCGGCACTTTCCTTATCGAAATAGACTGAAGAGAGTGGTATTCGTCTACTACCAGTCGATCACTCTTCGTGCGTTGCATTTCCTGCAGCTCAAGCAAATACATGCGAAGAAGACTGAAAAACCTTTCTGTTAGTCTAATTTATGCACCTTTTTTTACTGCTGTCACGCTATTTCAACTGAGGAGCATTAAAGAAGAAACATACCCTCCATGATTTTAATTTTACCAAAACTAGGACCTCGGTTCTATAAACTATTTTAGTTTTCGATTCCAGTTGACAGCTGCGAGTTTTATAAAAAAAAATGGTGCTACTATAGACAAGTGGTGTTACTGCGATGCCCCGGCACTGGCATCAGGAGAGACTTCCGTTAGGCAAAAGATGGCACCCTCTATATGCAGTGTCTTTAACGACCTACCCTCCTGAATTTCATCTCACATTCACCTATTCGCCGCCGACTGCGTAATATTCAGAAAAATAACATGCGATGACGACATACTAATGCATCAATCTGACTTCGACTCCATATCAACCTTGTGTAAAACTTTCCTAATGGACGTTAATGTTTGTAAATGAAAACTCATGCGTGGGTGTTTCGACTGACTTATAACTTGCCCTCTTATCATCTTAACGGCTTGTCTCTAGACTCTGTACACTTTTATAAATACTTCGTTGTACACATTACTAATTACCTTATATTGGCTGCTCACGTTAGACATGTGTTTAACAACGCCGACAAAACACTTGGATATCTTCGCCGTAACTTTAGTAAAGCACCTTCATCTCTGAAACTATTACTGTTCAAAACACTAATTTTACCTAAACTCGAATACGCAGCATCAATATGGGATCCTTATCACCAGACGTCAACGCACTTACTTATGGTCCAAAATACAGCTGCTCTATTCATTCTCTCTAACTGCAACAGAACTGCAAGCATAACCAGCATAAAATCTAGTCTCGGTCGGCCATACCTTGAGTCCCGTCGTCGAGCGCTTCCTCTTCGCCTTTTTCATAAACTTTTTACCATTCTTATCTGCGCAAAAAAATTATTTCACCCCCACAGTACGTGTCACCACGAATAGATTACGCCCACTAGGTTGGAATACCATTGTGTAGAACGAAAACCTATTTTCATTCTTTTTTACCCCGGACATCCGACGAGTGGATTCACCTTTCCTCACCACTGGTACTAATTAATGATCGCCGTTTATTTCAAGGTGCATTATCTAACAATGCTTAATGAGCAACCTTGTCTAATATTATGCTCCTATTTGTATGTTTTGTTACTTTGTATAACCACTCCCCTCTATAATGCAGTATGAACCTGAGTGTATTTTAAATAAATAAATAATTAAACACAGTTCGCGATATGCCCACAGCTTGTGTGGCGGTTGATTGTGCGCCAAGGCATCATAAAAAAGCCGCATAAGTTCTCAGTAAATTTTACGGTCAAGTAAGCCAGAAAGCGATTGGGAGCGGTCGTGAAGCAGTACATTTCTAAGATGGATCGGCTTCTTGGCTATCATTGCATTTCTGCATGAAAATGTGACTGGTTAGTTTGCGTCTCTGGACTAATCCGCATGGTTTCTCTTCGGTCTTGCCGAGAGAAGTGGCCCCTGCAATTCCTTGGAGCTCTATCGTATTCTCGGGATGAAAAATTTAGACATGATATTCCATGTGCCTGTGATCTGGAGTTCAACGCATATAGTATGTTTTAGAGATGTCACTCACCCGATCTATGTGCCAAGCATCTGCTTGCAGTTGTTTTTGTAGCGCACCGTTAAGGGCGACATTTGCAGCAGCGCCGGACTTAGGTAGTAGTGCAGTGAGTGGTTTCACTATAACACACTCGCTGGTTTCAATGAGATTCTGCTTTCAGCACAGGTACTAGAAAGCGATCAAACTTTGCTAGAATTTCAGCAGTCAAGCCGTGCTACTTTCTTTATTTGCTGAGTTTTGTCATTGCACGTCAGTCTCAATATTGCGAACAACGCAAACACCACATCGGCCCTCTCATCATGCTGATAAAGGGCACTGTAATACAAGATTTGTAATAAGAACAGAATGATTCTAAATATTTATTTTGGCAGAGCGAACGTCATTTTCTTTTAAGGCTCGAGGTATCGGTCTATGTACGCACTTGTTCAGTTCCGAATATGAAGAGAGCAAAAAGGAGCCGGACCTTCATACACATCACTGGTACAACGAGACCTCGACTCCTGCGGAATTCTCTTTTCCTCGGAACCGAAACAAATGAACAAAAAAGGCTCCTTCGGTAATCCTGGCTCATCCAAACCACCCCGACCAACATCAACCGCACAAAAGGAAACCTGGCCACAGTATAAGCCCAGGGACTTCGCTCTTCGACTCAACGAAAAAAAGTCGCCACTGACCGCCTCCCCACAGTGCGACAACGTGACTTAGAACCTTAGCCCCCCCCCCCCCCCCCCTTTCCTCTTCCTTCCCTACTCTTTTCGCATCACAGCTTTCGTTCCTTTGAACCCCCTCCTCCCCTCCACACTTAAAGATGCTAGTTACTTCCCTCAGTCACCCCTGATGAAGGAGCCGAGTCGGCTTCGAAACGTTGGGTTAAAATTAAAGTTTTTTGCTGGAGATGTGCAGTAATTCTAAGTATTCAAACCCAACCAGACAGGCAAATCTGTCAAAATCTTTAGTTTTCAATTCTCTTTTATCAAGCAGAATAAAACAGTTTCGTTCGCTGCATGCTGGGCGTAATGCTAAGGAACAGAAAGGTCTTATTTTCCTCATTTGGAGCAACTGTATTGCTTAAGTGCGTTGTAATTCTCGCTGTCACCCGGAGTACAGTGTGTCGAAAAAAACAAAATCAAATAACAATGTACAGCGCATGTGAAAATTCAGCTTCACGTCGTCCCTGGTGTCGTCCTCCTTCTTGCACTAGCAATAGCGTTTGCTGTATCGGCCCGGAAGATGAGAACTCTAGCAGAATATTTACGCTCTATAGAAAGCGATTTCTACGTTTGATTTATTCAGTCAAAATAGGCACCCGCAGAAGTGGCAGCGATGCAGATGGATTGGTTGACAAAATGCAAAACTACTCTCCAGGAATTGTCAAAGAATGATTCTAACCACGAAGCACTCGTAAGCTGTGAAATATTCGCGCATCGAATTGGTTTCGAAATCAGCGTCGCTTGGCGCAGTTTAGGCATGCTACATGTTTGCTTACACTCTGCGCGGTTGCCAGCAGAAGCGCCGCCTATGTTTACAAACATGACAGTTCTCTAGGTAACAGCACAACACTATCTGCTTAATTCAATCTCCATGACAAATTGGTTACTCACTTGCATAAAAAAGAAGTGTCCAGCAGAATTTCGCTCTCATTCACGTCATCCGTTTCCTATTAAGTGTCAGCTCAGTATCCTAGTCGAATTGGTTGGAAAAGCTTCAAAAACAAGGGGTCTTAAGTTATGTCAGGATGGGGCGGGCTAGCGAATGGAGGAGAATATTTCGCTTCCCCGTACCTTTACGAGGCTAGAGCCGCCAACGTTTCTCCCTACACGTCAGTGTGGGTGCCCTGCTTTATACAGGGGAAATGCATGTATGCAACAAATGTTATCTACAGCCATGTCAAACAGGATTTCTCACGGACGCTCCAGCTGTAACGCAGCAGATGTGCTTTGAGAGTTTTTGGAGCCAATTTATTTTTATTGGGCATTCCACCAGCAGAGGCTGCAGTGGATTCCTTTGAGAAGTCTTTATTTTGCCCTGCAGATAGTTGTTTGCATTCGTCACAATGTCATGTCTTTCGTCTGTAGCGTCATGTTATTCAGAATCGAACGATGTTAGAAGGAACAGCTAGAAGACCTAATGACTGGTCTTGTTGCAACTGCACTAAAATTCTTTACGTGTAAAGAGAATAGGTGAAGGTAGAATACATGTTCTTGCTATTTTATTTTCGTTTAATTTTTATACCTTATTGTACCGTATTAGCTACCAACCAAGTCTGAACCCCTAGCCGAAGGCTGGTATGAGTTCAAAACAATATACAAACAAGCAAAGATAAAGCCCTTGTGTGAAATGAAAATTGCAATAATTAACGCGAAAGAGCAAAACACGGCAATAGGTGAAGATGTCATGCATGAGGCCGCACATTATAGTGCGGACAATTAAACAAAGAATGTGGAGTATATAGGTATGTAGATTTGTCAGAGCAGTGGTCAATTGCACTGGTGCTCGTGGAGGCAAGTATGTAAACTGATCAATGCATGCTATCCTGTATAAGTAGTTACCAGACAGTTTACAAGCTTCTGCGATGGGTAAGAGGAATTGACCTGCAAAAAGTTGACTTGCCAGCTCTAAAAAGCCCGCAATCCTGCCTTATGCTCATCATTTCACACACAAAGGGGTGGGAGAAATGTTGCAAAAACGTATGATGTGATAATGCACAATTCTGCACCCCTAAAACTGTCCATTGTTTCTACCTAGCTTCGTAAAAAGGCACAAGTTCATAACAGTGTGTCCCAGTGTCAGGAAAATCACAAATTAAATTTTGTACTGTTTAGAACATAATTAACAGGATGCCTCTTTCCTGCAAAAAGTTCTCTATTGCTCACGCCGGCCTTTGTTTTAATATGCGCCTTTTCTAATATAAGAATTCTTTAGGCCCTGAGCAACCTGACAACTTGTCTAGGAATTGAGCAAAATGAAAATGTCAATCTTCGATAAAACCGTTGTGCTTGGTAAAGCACAACGCTTGTAGCACGACAATAGAAGCTTTCTACATTATAAAAAGTGGAGACGACTGCGTAAGCGACCCATCAATTGCACTGAATAAGAATCAGATTACTTATGTTGATTCAGCAATTACCTAATCGTAAATTCAAACTTCTGCCTCTACTGTTTTGAGTGCTGTTTTCTATGACTTGCTTTTTCAATCGCGCTTGCCTTCAGGCTTTTTATTGTGTTTTTCCATGTGTTCTTTGCTTTTTAACCTAACCACACTTCCTAATATAAAACTCAGTTGTGAGAAAGCGCTTTCCGTGTTCCACGCAATTACAGATTATCCACGCACGCCATTATTGTTTTTAGTTGGCGGTATCTCATCAAAAATTCCTGTGATTTCTGAAGATGGCTAACGAATAGACGTTCGATATCGTGTGCTTGAACGGATTGCGCAGAGAGGCCGACTTTTTGCAAAATAGAAGGAAAGAGCAAGCCAACTCTATAATATTAGCCCTGCTGCCTTCTGCTGTATTTGAAGGTGTAATATTTAGCAAAATATAGTGGACAACACAATCTAACAACCGGGCGAGTTTTTTTTTTTTATTACGTTTCAAATCGCTTACAGAGCTCTTCTAAGAAAGGAATGTTTGAAAGAAACTCGGATTGCGGAACCTGACTGGAAAGCTAGCCGACGATGCTGGCAGCTTTCATGAGCTGCAGAAGGCTACAGCTGACTTCAAAACAATTTGTGCCCAAAAATCTAGCATAAAGTCATTCGTGTTATAAAAAAATTCGAAACTGCCAACTGCGCAAAAAATTAAACGCTGCTTCACACCTGACACTGAACTTCACGTCAAAGGGACACAAAGAGCTGCTAGGGCGAAGAAAATCGACATGTGACTGAATTCTTGTCGGGGTCGGTGGTTATGATCAAATACATTGTTTCTATATTTACTATCAGAGGAGCCCAACCTAGGTTAGCAGAATAAGCCACCGTATTAAGTTGCGGATAGCTAAATTTATCGTCCAGACTCAAAGGTCTTGCTTGTACGCGGACGCCTTTGACTCTCATGTTTTGTCTATAAAGTTGTGTTGCGCTCTGACTTGGTGGCAGACTAAACGCATTAAAGGGACCCGCAAATTGGCCGAAACCTGTGGTGAGATTGTGGTGTAAATAAACATGTCTTGTTCCACATTCTACGTATTGTAGAGAATTAGAATATGTAGACTGCGATTTGTTTTAGCAGAAACTGAGCAAATTTTTTCTTGTGGGCCAGTAAAAATCCTCACGGAAATTTGTCATTCTTTGATGAATATAACCATTATGACCATGTTAAGCCCTATGAAAATCTTTAGAGATTTCCTAAGGACCTAGCGTGATACAGAAATCACGGCGAAAAGAATCCCCGAGGGATGTCCGCGGGAGTGTCCCGCGCTTCCTGTGGATATATCTATGTCTTTTCGAAATTTCGCACGGTCATCGCTTGGATGCCAGTGTTGTCACTGAGTGTACTCACGTACTAGATGTAAGCAATCGTCGCTTTCTGGTCAGTGGGGTCAAGACTATAACTGATGACCATTTATACTCGCTAGAAGCTGTCACATTGGACGATGTCACACTCAGGAACCCTGCCATGACTCTACTGCTTGATAGACGTGCACGTTGCAGATGAGCAGGCGCCGACTAAAACTAAACAATCTTGCCATTGTTTTCCGCTGCTGAGTGCTTGTTTTACTTATGCGTAATAGGGATAAGGTAGAAACTAGCGCAGCTTTTTTGGACGTAATAATGGACGTGAAAATTTCACTTGGCCGCCGACGGTTTTTCTTTAGCGATGCCATCTGCCGATCAGCCTTCGATTGCACTCGTCGCGGCTCGCTGAATGGTGATGATGATAGATTTTTATGGCGCAAGAGCATCTCCGGCCAAAGAGCGCCATGGCACAAGGTATTTTCCATTTTTCAAGGTGGGGTCGAAGACCCATTTCCCAAGAATTTCACCTTATAGAAGCCGAGCACCATATCAGGGGAAAGTTCGTGCCCATTGTATTACCGGTGGGTGCCCGGCGGCTCTGGGGAACGAACACCCCACCTCTCGCATGCGAGGTGGAAGCTCATCCACCCTGCCATCGCCGCGGTCTCTACTGGATGGCACGTTCCTGTACTGCGACTTTAGCGATATTTAATGCTTACTTCGAAAGTTTCTGCGTCATCAACAATCGCTGTAGGGATGTGTCTCGATTGCGAGAAAGTCCAATTATGGGCTCTGAAGTAAAAGGAAATCGTTTTTTTAATCCTTTGTTGCGTCCAGTATATGAACGCGAGTGGTCATACATGCAGTGGGAGGCCACAGCAGGCTTTTTGCAGCCGCGAAATTCCCGTCTCAACCCATGTAATGCTTATTGAGAACCATGCCTTTCTGATTTATTCGCGAAACCTTATAGACCGTTTACAGAGAGCAGTTCACTCTGTTCACGGCAGGTGGAACCAGTAGGACGAGTGCCACTTCTGGCCTTCGGAGTCGTCGTTAGCAGCATCTGTGCGCAGTGCGAAACGCTGCGGCACAGCTTGTGCATGAACGTGAAGTGACTTTTAAACAACCCGGTTGTCATACGGATATCATGCGTATCGCTGAATTAATATCTAGAGCTAATATCTCTGTGGTCTACGTTTTGGAAAAATAGACGCGCTTTTTCCATATGGGATACTTCGTGACACAACTGCTGATGTTTTTCTGGGAGATGCCTTTCGAATTCATAATGCTTTCGGAAGAACAGAATTAATGTGTTGTTTCACGAAAAAAGATAAACACATCACAAACGCCCCGCGCCAGTTTATTTCAGCGCAAGCAGTAGCTCCGGGAATGCCAGAACGAGTGTGCATGCCTGTAACTTTTCTCACCTTCGATAAACACTGATGGAATACGTCGAATTATCGGTCCATTTTTAGACCTTTTCAATAAGTGCTTCCTGGTCCGCAGAGGAGGCGCTTCGATAATTCTCTCACGCGATACAAAAGCCTACACAAGTACAAAAATGCACGGGACAAAGGTGAAATTTACCATGACAGGACTTTGTGTATATTTAAGCTAATTCCGGCTGGTTACAACTGCGGGTGCTCAACTCCGAGCACTTTTCAATTTTACTTAGCATGCAACAGGGCACATTCGAACGTCATCGAGCTTCTGAACGGGCCCTTGAGAAACACCATATCCTTCCTTTTCAAGCCTTAATGTTGACGGAGGATAAAGTAAATATCTCGCTAATAGGCCGGCGTTCACACGCACACTCAGTTGTAAGACGCGTGCACAGTGCTCAGCAGTGAACGTTATTATGAGCGGTGAACACATATTCCTCCATTCGGCGAAAATATCGAGCTCTAAAAAGCAAGCTTTCGGGCATTGTCCCCCTTGTAATCTGAAGCTTGACAAGAAGTTACCAGATCCACAAGTAGCGTTAGACGACCAATTGACTGAATAAATTTGAACACGCCCGTAGTTGACCGCGATCTGTTGACACATTCAAGCCAACAATTCGCGTCGATGCGGGAAGTCTGATGTAGAAGTAAATAACCGGGTTGAACCAAAATTGTCCAGTACGAACACGTCCTATGCGCACTCCCTCGAAGTTTTTGCGCAGTCCTGCAGCTCGTTATCCAAAGCAGGAGCCGGCGTGGCGGGAAAGCACGAAGGCCGGCAATGTCGGAATAGTCACGTGACTAAACAAGGCGGCGCCCATGCTCCCACACTGTAAAGCGTCTATACCTCGAAGCGCTATAAGTCAAAGTGAGCCTATTTGCGAAAGTGCTCACGTACAATCAAAATTGCACAGCACAAAAGGGCAGTCGTAACATTTAAGATGTGTTTTGAAATTCAATGCGCTCAGGATGCCTGGGGCCGTATTCTGTAACCTGTCCATTTGCCCGGCTATTGCGTGGTCTCGAACCCGACCTTATGAAATATGAAGCGAATGGTAGCCTGAATCGCAGCGCTCTGTGAACAGGTGGCGGCTGAGCCTGACCATTGGCCTCTGTTGGCTGCGATATGCAGCCACTGGTAAGGTCCGGTCGCCAGCTACCCAATCGCCGGGTCGCTTGGAGCAGACGCCATAAAGCAGCGCGCATATCTGAGTGGGCACCGACAAGGGACAGACTGGACGCGAAATAGACAACAGAAGTTGAACAGGTCATTGAACTCGGCCACTCACAGCGTAAGGACGATGATTGTAGTATGCAAATAAGAAATTTTCACACAGGAGCTTCTAGCGAGTAGAAAACTCGTTTGTTTGAATAATGAAAGAAAAACTCCTCGAGAGCAGCTTACGGTACGTCCACTAGACAACTCTATGATTTTATTCACACCTGAAATGGCGTTCACTAGTGTCGTTCAAAGAAGGCGAGACTTGTAGCACTCCTGCACGCACACATTACGGCATGTGTGCGTGCACGAAGTGTCGTTGGACTCTCTCCTTTTCGACCAGCACGTTTTCCACGAACAGAATGTTCTCTTGCACGCACAAATGCATGGCTTCTCGCATATATTAAGCTTATTCGTCTGAGGCTTTTTCGTTTTTTGTTTGGTAAGGCGTTTTGTACCTCCGGCAGGCCGCTGTTTTCTTGTAGTAGAAGGCGCCGTTTGGGTGGGGCAACGACATATTGGTGGCGCAACAGATGTGCCATGCGGTGATGACGGCTTTGAAAAGATCGAAACGTGGCTTGAACCAGCTGAACTACCTCTGCTTGTCGTGGCTTTCCTTGTATTACTCGCTGGCGTACCTTGTGTTGTGTAATTCTTCGTAGCACTTCCGAAAACTCTTTGTTCAGCGAAGCGTGCTGTGGCCGGCTTCATGTTGGGAGCAGGCGCGGTTGCCACGGCATGACTACTAGTGCTTTTTTCGGGCTTCTGACTCTTGGAGACAAACTTTGGCGACGAGGCTGGAGCGGTAGCTTTAGATGCAGTAGTGGGATGTCCAAGTGCAGGCTGGAGCTCAAGATCTACAGTGAGGTTTTGCCTTAAACTAGCTGAATCTGAAGCATTTTGGCCATTGGTAGTCGTCGTCAAGCATGTCATAAGGCAAACTGCAATAAAGTAAGCGGCGGAGGGAATGAGATGCACCAGCGCGTAGCCCACATCATGTTGTCAGCATTGCTAATAGAAATGCATGCATCAGGAATGCATTATTTCCCTTTTATAAAGCTTGACTACTGCATTAAAGTTTATCACTCGGACTGCTGTTTTCTGGATTTCTCCGTACTGGACTATATTTAAGAGAAGCTTTAAGCGAAGGTTATATCGAACACGCAGAATAAATTTTCTGGCTAGTTGGAGATTACCTATACCAGTGACCAAAAATTCTTAAATCCTTCAAGAACAAATCACCACAAAAAACGCAATGATTGTATCACAATTTCAAGCAATATAGTTAGAGGAATACGTTTGGTAGATGCGTATTTCGGTGCTTAACAGGACACACAATACCGAAGGTTACTATAAAAACTCGGGGTGCCGCAACACAGATGCTGAGTAATAATGATAATAATTGGTTTTGGGGGAAAGGAAATGGCGCAGTATCTGTCTCATATATCGTTGGACACCTGAACCACACCGTAAGGGAAGGAATAAAGGAGATAGAGAAAGAAGAAAGGAAGAAAGAGGGGACGTAGTGGAGGGCTCCGGAATAATTTCGACCACCTGGGGATTTTTAACGTGCACAGACATCGCACAGCACACGGGCGCCTTAGCATTTTGCCTCCATAAAAACGCAGCCGCCGCGGTCGAGTTCGAACCCGGGAACTCCGTATCAGTAGTCGATCGACCAGTAATAATAATAATAATAATAATAATAATAATAATAATAATAATAATAATAATAATAATAATAATAATAATAATAATAATAATAATAATAATAATAGTATTATTATTAATTTTTTCGGCAAAGGAAATAGCGCAGTATGTGTTGTCTCATATATCGTTGGACACCTTAACCGCGCCGTAAGGGAAGGGATAATGAAGAGAGTGAAAGAAGAAAGGAAGAAAGAGGTGCCGTAGTGAAGGGCTTTGGAATAATATCGAACACTTCAGGATCTTTAACGTGCAGAGCATCATCGCACAGCACACGGGCACCTTAGCGTTTTGCCTCCATCGAAACGCAGCCACCGCGGTCGGGTTCAAACCCGGATCAATATTAATAATAATTGGTTTTTGGGGAAAGGAAATGGCGCAGTATCTATCTCATTATTCGTTGGACACATTAACTGCGCCGTAAGGGAAGGGATAAAGGGAGGAGTGAAAGAAGAAAGAGGTACCGTAGTGAAGGGCTCCGTAATTATTTCGACCACCTGGGGATCTTTAACGTGCACTGACATCGCACAGCACACGGGCGCCTTAGCGTTTTGCCTCCATAAAAACGCAGCCTCCGCGGTCGGGTTCGAACCCGGGAACTCCGGATCAGTATCCGAGCGGCCTTACCACTGAGCCACCAAGGCGTGTACAGATGCTGAGTCCCAGAGCTCATTTATAGTGGACATTTACGAGTTGAATCCAATTAAGTGTTCAACACTACATCTTTTCAGTGCAATCCGTGTAACAAGAGAAATGAACAAGAAAAGCGAAGAGCATTCAGCTTACCAGCGGCTACCTCCGTAAGAATTGTCAACCGCGAACCAGAAGCCAAAGCCATAGTTGAAGCGGGCGCGACTGTTCCATTCTGAGGCTCCCGTTTCAAGACGCGCCACTATCGCTTCTGACGTACGGCTGTGAACAAGTTTAGATCGAACAGAAATAAAAGCTGGCATGCTGCTCTCTAGCTTATGCTGCAATCATTTTCGCTGGCGCCTAAATCAGATACGTGCAACCGTTGTATCTGTCGTGTCTCTCTTTCTCTTGATTGATTTAGCAGCTGCTGCTCTTTGCTCTGAGTAGGCTTTCTTTGTTTATTTAACCACCCGGGGCCGACTCGTAAAGCAGCCAAAATGAAAGGGCAAAGCCATCAAGAAATGAATTCAAACCGTTGCCATACTAAGTTCGCGGAACCCGTGCTTCCGATCTACCCAGCCAGAAGTCGTTAATTGCATCTTTCAAGAGCGTAGAGGAAGAACTAGCGGAAGTATTCCTGTCGATAATGGCGGCTAGTACTTCCCATGCGAAAAGTCCCAACGATGTTGTCTAGTATTACTACTACTCGTATCATTCGAACACACTGGAGTAGGCCACAGCACCGGCGTATTTATAGGCGATGACTTAAAACATCGCAGTCTGCCAAGCAGGACAAACTCTGAGCAGGAACTTGCGAATGTTCTTTAAGTGATTTAATGGACAACTTTTACTCCTGCGACGAACTTTGTGTTGATTACATTCAATTATGTTCTGTTTGAGTCAAAGCAACAAATTTTTATCCAACTGCTTTTGTCATTTGGCGACTAAAATGCGCAGACAAAGCAATATAAACGTCCCAAGAATGTTGATGTTAGGTTAAAGTAACGTAAAGCTGAAGTTTCATTTCTCCTAAATCGCGCAACGCTCACATATGAACAAGATAACTAGCAGTGGTACGGTGTGGACAACCCTTCTCCAAGTAGCTTAATAACTTATCGCGTTAATTTCTTTTCTCTAAGGCTAAATAATACACATTGTTTAAGGTACAGTCTAATAGACGGTTGTAAATATATTAGAATATGCATGTCGACCTTGCACCATGGCGACAATATGAAGTGCATAAATAACGTTTTAGGCAAGAAACTACATTTAATTGGCAAAGAAGATCAGGTCTGGTTTCTCAGTAGAGCCACGCTAACATTGTATGGGCCTGGATTTAGGACATTTCATCGCTATGCCAGAGCTTCGCACGTAGAATAATTTCTTTTTTATTTAAACTAGAGGCAGCGTCCTTTGCGCTCTTTCAGTAAATCACAGCGACATTCTTTAAATTTTGTTGATCATCATTTGTGATTTTTCTGAAACGTAATCACACCATCCAATCTGGTGGTGGCCCGGGCCTCCTGGACTACCCAAAACGACTCTATGACCTCTCCAATGGCCAGTGTGGCTCCAGCAGGCTGCGTTCACCAGAGAACCGCAGCAGTCGCCACGGGGCGTGGCTCTGGGGGCCCCCAGCTTATGCGTGTATGTGTACGGACTTACCTACCACCGCACATCTAGCCTCCTCTTGTCATCGTCTCTTACAAGTTCGGGTTTCCAGTGAGTCTTGTGTCATTGAACCCATTGCTCCCACACGCGTCTGCAATATTCATTAGTAACCACATGCTGTTGAATGCCTGGAAAATATTACACCTGCCTCGTTAGCAGTGTCCAGATATTGCAATAACTATAAACATATCATATTCGCCATTGGCTGAAATGGTGTGCGCGAGACTCGACAACAATGAGGAGCAAGCGGCATGAACGCTGACCGACGATACGCTTAGTGGTACCAGCACGCGATTCGTCCGCACCACTGATCATATACCAAAGACTAGAGTGCATGTACGGGGTGCTTCGCCTAATAGTGTTCGCAATTAGAAAAGAGGCTTCTTGAGTTACGAGAACACTTTATTCGACAAAGCATTGCAATGGTGGTTGCGCAGCGATACACGTAATTTAATTTTCTGCTAAAACAGCTCAAAAAGCACCCAAAGTTAAATGTCATCAAACAACTGCACTTACTAATCTATTGAAATATACAACTGAAACGTCTTGCCTAGCAGGCGGGTCAACTATTATTAAATATTCAGGTTCTTAGCTGTAATAGTCAGCACTTAATTTTCTGGCAGACTTCGAGGCCATCCTAAGTAATTGCCAAATCACTGTTTAGATTCTAGAAAAGGTCATTCTCGTTCCCATTGCAGCGGAAAAAGTTTTTGAGCCCCACACGAGCAAAACCGAAGCCGAGTGGCCGGCGGAAACGCTAGCCCCGCCTACGACCACGCGCTACGCAGCAGCGAGCCAATGCCGGGCTTCCTCCAAGCGCGTGCGTGGGAGCGGGCGAGGTCGCTACAGGGGGTGTAAGGCACGCTCATAGAGGACGCTAGCACTTTCTCTGGGCAATCTGTTCCGCTTTTGCCGTTGTGGCGTCCCTAAATTCACTCCGCTGTAGAGCCGACGAGATTGGCTTTATCGAAAACCTGAAAACTTCTATGGATGCTGTTTACGGCGGCCAAGAAGCGTCTCAATAAATGAGGAGCTTAACTGCAATGGGTAAAAAGGTAATCTAGTTATTGTTACTTTAAGCACCTTCTACATAACACATCTTAGCTGTATTCTGATGCACACCACTGGCAATGCTATGTCGAGGAGTGCATATTATAAATAAAATAGGGTCATATTTTTAATTATCTGCACTATTCGGTGAAAGGCCTCTTGTAGTAACATTTGATGACATGAATTTAAATACCTTTTCCGCACTGCATTGACTTGATGTATTCAGCGCAGCAAAGGAAATAAACGTTAAAATTAATTCCAATAGAGGTAATCTCACAGTTAGTCAACAACAAGAGATCTTAAATGGCGTTCCAGAAGCGAAAGCCACAGGTGAACCGTATACTATTGCTCATTCTGCGGCTTCCGTTTCAAGCGGTGTCACCACTTCGTCTGAGCGTCTGAGATATGACGAGAAATATCTTTAACTCGAGCCTTAATAAAGGCAGGCGTGTTACTTTCCATGTTGCGATCTTTCTACGCTGAGACCTCTATACGAGGCGTGCAGTCGCTTTAGCCGTCATGTCTTGTTTCTTTAGATTGATTTGGCAGCTGCTCGTGTTCGAGCTATGCAAGGTTGCTTTCTCATTTACACGCAAGAAGTGCAGTCATCAAGCAGCCATAATGAAAATGCAGCAACAGCACAAGCTATGTTTAAAGCGAGGCCTGCGCTACTTCGCAGAGCCCTGCTCGTGCCATCTGAAGAGAAATCAAGATTATTGCGCGGTCTTAGACGCGCAACATTTAACTCGTATAAATATACTCCGCCGGTGCATCCAGCATCTGTGTGTGCCACTTAACCCGCGTGGTTTGAAGGTGACGGCTAATAAACATTCAGTCCGCCAAACAGGGATTCTAGGAGCCAGCGCTGCAGCAGATTTCTGGAGTCTTTATCGGTGCTGTCTCCAGTTCTGGTGAGAAAATGACCTAAATAGTTTTCTGTTGGGGCTAAAAGATAAGAAAATTTGACCACTTGTTTCCTTTCTGTGGCGAAGATGGCTCAGGCACAGAGGGATAGTCTTTACCGTCTTAAGGTTTTGAGATCAAGCCCAAGTAAAAACGCGTTTTTGTATTTCACTAATAAGCGCATTTTTCACAAATAAACCATATTATCAGTTTTTGTGGAGTATGGAAAAAATTGCCCTGGTTATTTGAAAATAGATTTTCGGACCGCAGTAACTAAAGGCATAATAATAGTTAAAAGATTCCGGCTATTCCGCAAGACACTATTAACATCCGCAATGCAACTGCTAAATATAAAGCATAATCCGATAATAAATTCGCTCCCGATGTGCAATTACTGTATTTTAAAGCGCGACTTTGGTGTCGCAGTTCTTATAGCAACTTCCGTAAATCCGTGTTTTCAAACGGTTGTAATCGAACGAATCTCCCGTAAATGGCCTCCTGCCTGAACCGAAAGTGGGTTGCTTTTTGCCAAAGCGTTTAACAAGGCTGGAGCATTTTGGTTGATGTAATAAAGATTTTTCTCATCACTGACATTTTAATCCTTTTGGCTGCTGATGGACTCCACGTCGACGTCGACACCAGGGAAGCCAGGAAGGCCCACGTTTTCAGCGTCATGGTTGACTAGAAACACACATTTCCATGACCTGAAGATGGTATGAGCTCTTGAATGACGACAGGTTTTTAGAATGCGTTAGGAACTTTCCGGTACTACATATAAAATAATATTCAACCTAAATATATGGGCTCGAGAATGTGTTTCGTCATCCATCCTTGTAAAGACAATATTGAGCGTCTTGGTTACATGCTCTAGTCGTAGCAAAGCGTGGCACGGAAAAAGTAATATGTATACGTTTGGAGAAATAAAACTGAGAAGGACAGTAGTGTGAATGAAGAGGCAGAGCACGGTGTGCAACACGAATATTTGCTGTGAAGGGGCTTCGAGAAGGACGGGCGCTGTTATCCGATGAGCTTTTGGCGCATGAAGGCTTTCTTGAAGCGCCACGCTTCAGATTAGTAAAAACCACTACTATTACTAATATATCGCCTTTTTCGTGCTGTAATTCGAATTCTTCCTATCCCGTAGCATAGCACTCAACGTTCTTGCCCTTGGTCAGTCGTGCCTTGAATATGATGCTTCGGACTTTTTAACATTAACTGTTTGCTATCATTTGGTCGAGAAGTGAATCGCGCTGGAAGCAAGAAGACGTTGGAAAGATGAAGATTAAAAACAGGCACGGCTGGTCTCGTCGCGGAGCCTTCACTAGGCAGTGCCGCCGTATCAAATCCTGCCCACTCATCGCACCATTTCTGCGCCAATTTGCCGCCACCAGCAAACTGTTTCTTCACGCACGACATTAACGCCGAAAAAGATTGTCAGGTGTGCCAAACATGTCACCGTGTTTCGTCATTCGTCGACATCGTCACCTATCTACTACTGCAGCAAGGACGTGTGGCGTGCTCCTACGAGAGAAGTGGCATTACGCTAGTGTTACTGCTGGCGAGCGTACGGCGTCATTTGTCATCTTGGCCTCCCATCCGGCCTGTGCCACGTGGAACCCAACTGTCGCCACTGCGCAGCTTCAGTTCCGCTGAGTTTCTTTCGCGGGAGGCCGCCCTTGCAGATAGCCTCACCACTGCCCTGCTCATAGCGGCTCCATCAGCGGCCAGTTTCCCTGTCCCCCCGTTGCTACCCAACCACGTGACGGCCACGACGAGCTCCTAGCGAGACGCTTGAGCGAGGCGCTTGGCAATCTTACCATGCCTCTGCTTAGTGCCGTCGAGCAGCTAAGTGTCTTCTCTGTGCTACAACCTGCATCGCTAGTCGTGCGGTGCTGTCCCTTCTGGAAAAGACCATCGGGTGGGTCCGGCCTGTCCGTTTCACACCCACCTCAGGGCGCCTGTTTTATGGATTAGGGGAGCTCCTCAAGCAGATGCTTGGACCATTCGGACTGTGGTGCGACGCGGTGCGGTGGCGATGGTCGGTGCTTGTGGTGGCTGGCACATTGAGGGATAGCCACAGCGATGTTTTTAGCTCCTTGGTGGGAAGCTGTGCGGTTGGCGTGCGGCTGTCAGTGCATACATGTCAGCCGGCATGGCACCTTGAATGCCCCATTTTCGTACTGCTGTGGTTATGTACCAATCGAAAATCCTTCAGCCGCTTGTACTGTGGATTGTCGTCACCGCGGCGCCCTGGTCGTGACATGACGTACAGAGCGCACCGACCTGTGCGCACCGACCTGTGCGCGCCTACCTTCATTTTGCCTTGTGATACGCCACGTGACATTTCAATCCCTGCTTTCTATTCTAATTCCCGCCGCCCCCCGCCTTTGTCCACCGCAATTCTTCTCTTTTCGTTGTCTGGCCGACATTCCGCACCGGGCCTGCTACCTTTCCTCTATTATATAACCCCCGTTACTCTGCGCAGTGCCTTTGCCGTGAGTCGTAAAGAGACAGGTATATCACTCAGCAACTACTGATTCGTCTTCCATCACCATTCCTTGGATCCTCGTTTGTTTCTTAGTGTTTTTTATTGCTTTAATGTGTACTGTAGTTACTGTGCAAAGCGTCATCTGCAGTGTAGAAAAAATTTTGAAAAAGCACTTCGGCTCGACCTGCAAATTCAAGAAATCTCCGTCAATATAGTACAGGATCCAACAATATACCCTCCTTAAGGAGCAAATTAAACTGTCGTAGTTTTTTCAATATACATTGAGTCGTTGTAAAATAATTCTCACACGTAAGCTTTGAAATTTTCCTCGCTGGCATAATTTATTGAAAATATCCTTCAGTACCGCGGACGAAATTATTGAATGATGTAATAAATGATGGCAGCGCGTCTCGTAGGAAACTATGTGGGGGGTGCAAAATGTTCATTCATTTTTGACACAATAAAGTCAAATCCCATCAGGTAACGAGCTTGAGAAGAAGTGATTTTAAGCCGATCATGGCGTCTTTCTGACTTTCAGTATAGGAGCAATCATTTGCGTTAAGCACGTATAGAACCCATTACACAATACGCAGGGTGCAAAAAAATAATAAAAACAGCTTGGTGCTGCATCCCACCATAGATTACCCCTTTGACGCCTAAATATTCATGAAATTGAAATAATGACCACTTCACTGTGTATGTTCTAAAATCTATATGAAAACTACATAACACCTGCTCAAATTCTAGAAATCAGTTCATCGCGATCTCGAGACCAAGCGCTTTTTGTACAACTTTTGCAATCGAGTTACATGTAACACCAGATTCGAAGCAGCTAATCGCAACAAACGACGTGCCACTGCATGGTTTGACAGTACCGCGGTAGTGCGTGCCAATGTCTAGTTTGAAGGCACCTTCGCTCCGCTCCTTAGAGTAGATATTAGGAGTAAAGGAGACAGATGTGTGGTGCAGCGGAACGGTTAAAAAACGCAAGGGTAGTGGCTCAGCACAAACAACGTAAGAGGGTCAGAGCGAACCTGCCCTTAAATACAAGTGGCACGCTTAATTAGACAGGAGAACTGACAATGACCTCATTTAGAAAGCCCAGCTGGACTTGCAATACGAGGAGCAACCGTGGGGGCGGGCCAGGTGCAAAGAGTACATCTGGAGAGTTCAAGGTGAAAAACAGCGCAAAGTATAGAGAACATACAACAGAAGAAAGGCACTTAAAGCGCTTTGTAATCCTTTCTCTTGTGTGTTTCGTCAGTCTTGCACTGTTCTTCGCCATGCATATCCACCAATAAGTCCAAACTTTTGCTTTTCTATGTCTGAAGAAGACAGAAAGCGGATGGCAAGTTTGTGGAAGTCCCCGCTGAGAGTGGCGCAATCATACAGGGCGGAGCAGGAGCGTATGATGTGTTTAAGAGCAGGCTTAACGCAGATTGAGCAGCAGGCAGGTGAGAAATGGCAGAGCCAAAGCTAATGAGTGAAGCGAGGGGTGTAACGGCAGCTGCACGCGTATGACACCAAGCACAGCCAGTAATATGATGAATGAGGATAAACTCCAGCTGTGCGCCGGAAGCGTGGAGGTACGTGTAACGGGCGCGCTAGTGCTACGCGTGTGCTATGTGGCAGTCTGGGAGCACGAGCTTCTCATTTTTACCTAGACGAAAAATTGCCGCTGCACTAGTTCATGCACCACTGAGAGGCGCAATAATGCAAGGAAGTTGTAGTGTTGCGCTTCTTTACTTCGGTTATGTGTTTTTCGTTCTGTTGTGTTGTGTTTCCTCTGAACTTTTTTATATCAGATAAACGCTGAATATTTGTTCGCGATAAAATAAGTAGGCGAAAGAATAATAATATTAATAGGTTTTTGAGGGAAAGGAAATGGCGCAGTATCTGTCTCATATATCGTTGGACACCTGAACCGCGCCGTAAGGGAAGGGTAAAGGAGGGAGTGAAAGAAGAAAGGAAGAGAGAGGTGCCGTAGTGGAGGGCTCCGGAATAATTTCGACCACCTGAAGATCTTTAACGTGCACTGACATAGCACAGCACACGGGCGCCTTAGCGTTTTTCCTCCATAAAAACGCAGCCGCCGCGGTCGGGTTCGAACCCGGGAACTCCGGATCAGTAGTCGAGCGCCCTAACCATTGAGCCACCGCGGCGGGGCAAGGCGAAAGAGGTAATATTAAAATGATTTCTTCTGCACACGGGAGAGAATAGGAGCTCAGTTAAAGAATCTGAGGCCGTAACCACATTTTCACCTCAACACTAGCCAAAATAATTATTAAACCTCATGCACCCAGCATTCCTGTAGTGAATAAAATGCTCTTTAAGAAACTAGCGTAGATAGAAAGTCAAGATTTCTTTAGGTATTTTTGAAACACCCTATTGGGGAAGGAAGTATTGAACGCGGGGACAAAACTAAGTTGGGCGCGGTGGACACCACGGTTACGAGCCGAAACACTCGAAGCTTGTGATCTTCATCGCACTTATAAACAAAAGATGCTCCAGGTTGACCCTGGATGGCGAGGAAACGGAATTTGTGAGCCCCACAAGGTTGTGATGCGCGACAAGCCTAAATAGCGGCGATGCCAGGCCGTGTTTGACGACATCGGCGTCTCAGATCGCAAACTCTGGACAGGAGCTGACAGTCCGTTATCACTGAATTTCTCGCATTAGCTAGCAAGCGTAAACGTCGTCTTTTCGTTTTATTTGCTCATACAGTGCGGCGTTGTTTCATTGCAGCTCCCCAGTTTCTTATGCAAGCTGTATTCTAACAAAAGAAAAAAAGTTCCTTCAGTTGTGGCAAGCAGCGAATGATTCGGATCGGATCGGAAAAACATTTATTGAGCACTAGAAAAGAGATCTGCGCGGCTTCAGACGGCGTCTTCGATCTTCCGATGGCGTCTTCCGTCCTCATTCACTGGATTGGTGCCCTAGTCCAAGGCTCCACTCGGTATAGTCATCTCACGAGCTCGCTCTACTAGGCACCTTTGGCATTTCAAGCTTACACTCTCCCACTGCTCTGCGGTCGGGTTTTTCATTCCATAGATAATTGGAGGCTCAATCTTTTGACAGGCCCATGATATGTCGTATAAATCTGGTTTTTCTCCGCACCATGGGCACCTAGCCTCATACTGCGTAAGGAACATTATACTAAGAAGGTTTAGATTCAGGAAAGTACCCGTCTGAAACGGTCGCCATGCAACAGCATCCTCTATGCTTAGATCCTCATGTGGGGGTGGATACTTCAGTCTCACCCCTTTATAACAATTTACGATATCTGAGTAGCCCATGGGTACTGACTCGGTTTCCTGAAGGCTGTCTGCGTCGGACGCCCGGTTGGTATGCCCTCGAGCCATCGTATCTGCCTCTTGGTTCCCTGTTATGCCAGTATGCCCTGGTACCCAGAATATGGTATGCTGAATTTTTTCCCGGGTCGTTGAGCAGAGTATGTGGCGTGCTCTGCGCCCAGTTCTGCCGTTTGTATAATTACGGCCTGCTGCTTGAGAGTGTTATTATTGTTAGAGACTTGCCAGATCGGTAGCCCTCCACTGCTGCCAGAGCTACAGCTGCCTCTTCGGTCTCGACGACCGTGCAGTCCTGTAGTGATGCGCTGGTGATTTCCTTGAGGTCCGAATTCATCACCGATGCCACTGATCTGCTGCTTTGTCTTCCGTCTTTGTCAAACGTTGCCGCGTCCGTATACATTGGTTTTGTCCTTGTTTGCCAGAGTTCTCTGCACGTACTCCGCTCTTGCTTCCCTACTTCTCTTGTGCAGGTTCGGGTTCATATTCTTGGATATCGGTGCGACTCGTAGCGTACTGCGATACTTATCTGGAATGTCTTCGGTACTTTTGATCTCTTGGATCATGTTGCTGCCGCCGTATCTTCGCAGGAGCACCCTGCCCGAGGGGGTCTGCATCAACCTACGTGCCTCAGAGCATAGTAGTGCTTCTCACAGTTCACTGAAGGTATTGTGCAGTCCCAGAGCTCGCAGTCTCTCGGTCGGTATGCACTGCGGCAAGTTTAGCGCAGTTTTGTACGCCCTTCGCAGTATGACCCCGCTTGTTCTTCTTCTTGCTTGATGCAATTGTGGTAGGGAAGGCTATGCACCACTCTGCTAACCACGAGGCTCCTGACCAGCTTGAGTGCGTCGCTCTCCTTCATGCCGTGTCTCTTACTGAATATTCTGCTGATCATACGGGTCACCTGCATGATGGCGGTCTTCATCCGTGTAAAAGTATGATTGCACCGTTGATTGGACTGAAGCACATCCCGAGGATCCGAATTGTGGTCTTCGCCGGAATGCGTTGCCCCTCGAGGTATACGTTGTGTTTGAGCTGATCGCTTTTAGGGACCATTCGATTTTGTTTGCCTCGCCACACCCTTAGGAGCTCGGACTTCTCCGTCGAGCAGGCGAGGCCCCTGGCCCCCAACGTAGGTTTCTACGCAGGTGGCTGCTTTTTGCAGACATTCTTCTTTTTCGCTGAGTGATCCCCGGTTAACCCATACCGTAAGGTCTTCAGGGTACATGCCGTGCCGTGTGCCTTCAATTTGTTCGAGTTGTCTTGCTAGCCCGATCATTGCGATGTTGAAGAGGTTGGGGGACATGACCGACCCTTGAGGAGTTCCCTTGTTTAGGGTGCGAAACGTCTCGAATCTGACTTCTCCCAGGACTATAGTTGATGTGCGGTTTGAGAGGAAGGCCTTGACGTAGCCATGAATCGTTCTCCCACAATTCAGGCTATCCATTCCTGTGAGGATGGCTTCGTGGCTGACATTGTCGAAGGCTCCTTTAATATCCAGTGCCATGATGACTTGCTCGCGGTTCCGCGGAACGTTGCTGAGCACCTCCTCCTTTGAGCTGTAGGAGCACGTTTTGCGTCGATAATTTAGCGCGGAATCCATACATGCTGCGGGGGTACAGCTCGTTGTCCTCCATATTATTTTGCAGCCTCATAGTAACCACCCGCTCGTATAGCTTGCCTAAGCATGACGTGAGAGAGATTGGTTCTCTGCGTGCAATTTTTTGCCCGGTTTTGGAATCATCACTACTTCCGAATGCTTCCACTCCTCGGGTACTGTCTCCGCCGGCCAGTGCTTGTTGAGGTAGTCAGTAAGTTCGACTACCAGCTCATCACTGAGGTTGCGAATCAGCGCGTTCTTTATCTTGTCTGCGCATGCAGACGTATTCCTAGTGGTATTTCTTTGGTTATAGGCCTCTTTGGTTATAGGCCTGTCCAGATAAGAATTTCCTTGCCCCTTGTAGTACTCCGTGTAGGCTGCTGGGTCGCCGTCCCCGAAGCACTTGTGCCTCACTTTTTCTATGAGCTCATACTCTGGGCCCGGAAACTGGCGAACCAGCCTCTGTATGGCCTTGTTGTTCTCCGACTTGGTTTTAGTCGGGTCCAGGAGTGCCTTGAGTATGCTCCACGTTCGGGCAGTACTCAGGGTTCTGCTCAAGGAATTGGTAAATTGCTGCCAATTTCCTCTCGCTAGTTGTTCCGCATACTCTTCTGTCTTTTTCGTAATCTCCGCAATCTTCAGCTTTAGCTTCCTATTAAACTTCTGTCTCCTCCACCTTTTGGTCAGGCTCTGTCTTGCCTCCCATAGCCTAAGCAATCTTGAGTCTACCTCGGGTGTTTGCTCTTTGCGGTCAATCTCCTTGGTGTACTTGCTTTGCCTTTCCTTCAGCATGTTCCCCATTCCTCGATTGAGAGTATCTCGCCCAGCGGATGTCCATCGCATGCTTCTCTAAAGGCATCCCAATACGCTATTTTTGCTGTACCTATCCGACGCTTTACGCGAACCATTCCGAGTTGCGTCTTGATAAAGTTATGATCACTACCGATGCTTTCATGCATATTTTCCCAGACCGCCTGTTTCGCTTTTCTTACAAAGGTGATGTCGGGGCTAGTGTCCTCCTGGACGCTGCTCCCCACCCTGGTGGGGACTTTTGGGTCCGTTAGGAGTTGGCAGTTTATGTTGTCTGCCGCCTCCTTGACTCTAGTACCCTTTTTATCGGGGGTCTTGACTCCCCAGCTAGGATCCTTGGCGTTGAAGTCTCCGACGATTACGAGCGCGTTGTTTTTAGCCAGTCTACTCACACTGTGGAACAGTTACGCGAATTTGCCCTCCTTCTGCTTTGGAGGACTGTAAACGTTTACAATAAAAGTACTTCCCCCGTTCCTCTTCTTTTTCGGTATATTTTCGGTAATCTCATGATCTATGTGTCAGCAATCTTGTCGTGTGTTATGGCGGCAAGGGTTTTGCTTATTAGAATGGCTGTCCGACCATTCTCCTCGTTTTTTTTGACATGTATACCCCTGTAATTTTGGCGTGAAGCCCCGGGTCTCTTGCAGAGCAAGGACGTCGGGCGGAATTAGCTGCTTGTTGATGTACTGTTGTAATTGTGTCTGTTTTCTTGGGCACCCTCTGCAATTCCACTGCCATATTTCAAGCTTTTAGTTTTTGCCCCTTCCTTTATTGGGACTGGCCATGATTAGTTCTCTGGGTGCATTCCTAATGTTGGATATCGCTGGCCAAAGTTTTCTTTGACCCCTTGTGTTCTTTCTTGTTTATACGTGTTGCGTATTTCTGTGTTCTGCATCTCTATTCTTTGCTCTACTATGTTGAATTTCTGTCTCATCTCTGCCATGAACTTGACAAAGTATTCCGGTGCTTCTGATGCCTGGTCTTGCGGCTGCGATTCCCTGGAAGGGGCTCCCGATTGGAGGTCCCTGACTGCTCTCATTAGTTCTTCAATATTTGTATCCTGCTCTTCTACCTTGTCTGAGGGCCTTATTTTCTTTTTCTGAGTCTCGCGTGTGCTGATGTTGTTATTTTGACTTTTGATATCCGAGTGCGAAACAAGCGATTTGGGAGGGCCTGCATCCCAGCTTACCTTGCCGTTGTCATTGTTTTTGTTGGGCTTCTGCTTCTTCTGTTGCTGCTGCTGCTGCGGCTGTTGTTTGCCTCCCTTGGTGCATTGGGACGACTGCCAATCACTGGTCCGTGACCGGCTCCGCGAACGGTTCCGTGAACGGCTCCGCGAACTCCCCCTTTGCTCCTTGCTCTGATTCCAGGATTGGCTCCGAGATTGGCTCTGCTCGCCCTGTGAGCTGAGCCATCTCTTCCGCTGCTGCTGCTGCTGCTGCTGCTAACCCGCTCCGACTCTTCTGGCGGCTTTGCTGTCCGCCATAGGCCGGCCCGCGAAGCTCCTTGAACTGCTTTAGGCGCTCCTTGCAGTTTCTGGATCCGGCGACATGGTCGCCTCCGCATACCAGGCACTTTGGCTGACATTGATGTCCTTCCGGCGGGTTCACAGAACCCGTGTGCTCCGCACTGAGTGCATGCCCTGGCCTCCGGCGTCGGACATACCTCGGATCTGTGGCCTTGCTGTCCGCAGTTGCAGCACACTTGCCTCGTCGGTCGGTATGGGTAGCATTTGTATTCGCCTCCCCACCAGTTTACCATCTTGAGAATGAAGGGCCCGTCGAAGATAATGAGGGCTGTCTTCGACTTCCCCAGCATTCTGGCCCCCCGTACGGTTACTCCCTGGGTTCTCAGTGTCAGGTATTCCACCAATTCTTTTTCCGTGGTCCCGGCGTCTATCCCGTGGGTCGCGGCATGTTTGCAATCTTCAGGTGTCGCTACGTAGGTGTTGGCTTGAAAGGAGCGTCCTCCGAAAATCAAGGTGGTGATTCCACGAATTAACTTCGCGGTCTCGTCGCTTGCTGTGCTCGCTATTATGATGTTGGAGCCCCGTCGCAATCTGACAATAAAGTCCTTGCCGCCTCTAATCTGGTTTCCCCAGGCCGCGCTGATGGCTTTCGGTACATCGGCTCCTTGCAGTGCCTTCACCGGCAATCCATCCTTCGGTCTAATAATAAGCTTCACGTCGTTCCTCGGGAGAGGCGGTGCCCTTTGCCTACGCCACTGCGTTGTTCTCCTGTCGTTTGAATTTGGCGCGCTCGCGCTTTCCGCGCCGGGATCAGCGTCGCTCGTTGTGACGTCCCTGAACGCCGCCTTCTTGTCATTGTTCGCTCCTGCCTGGGGCATCCATTCTTCAAAACGGCGGCGTTCCGTGAACCGCGTTTTTGAGCCTTAATTTGGCGCTTGGTCAGAGAGAGTCCAATCGTACTCACTCTTCGGATGATTTCGGGTCCGCTGCTTCGGGTCCGCTGCTTCGTGAAGCATAAAGGCACCTTCGTAGTCCCCGTTGTCCGCGGCCTCTAGATCGGAGGTGGCCTCGAGGTGGTCGACTTTCATTTCTTGAGCTTCTAGCATATGTTGGGCGAATCCACTTAGTGATGATTCGGAATTCGGCAAACTCGCGTGGCGGAGACCGATTCCATGCTGCGTGTCTGTCTTGCTGCCCGCAAGCGCCGTAAAGCGCTGGGCCTAACGTTAGGCCTAGCGCTTGCGCTCCGCTCGGCTACGTGGGGGGCCTCAAAAGTCTGATAAAACCCCCAAAACGGGACTACCGCCTTGAACCCGGTATCCAGGTGGTTAGAATCGTGAGCGGTATCAGATACAACCAGTGGTTGATGGCCCGATGAGTGAGAGTGGTCCGAGTTGGTCGAAAAAATGCGGAGCTCATGCGACGCACGTCCGCACTCCTCCGCTGGCACGACCGTGAATGCAGCGAATGATTAGGCAAATTTCATCATTGCTTATGAAACGCCCTATCTTCGACGGTGTAAGTTTCCGAAACTCCGCGGTTACAGAGGGTAAAAAGTAACCTATGCAGTAACTGTTCTGGGAACAAGTGCAGTATTATAAACCCTTAGGTAGAGTATATTCCTAAAAATTACGAGGAATTTTATCTTCTGCAGTGAAATTTTTTGCCTACTACCTTGCTGTGAATTAAAAAGAACAGTAAAAAAACTGGAGCGAACACTTAAGCTCCGACTTAAGGGTATGACGCGATAATGTAATGGCTTTAATCCCGTATATGCGGAATTGCAGAATCTCACAATTTACAATCATATATTGATGGGAATGTTCATATCCCTTCTGACGCAGTAGCGCAGCGGTCAAGCAGTGCGCCGCTAACCTGCGATAGCAAGTGCTCTCCCAGCGGTGGGCCCTGTGCGACCGAGGTTGCTCTTCCCAAGTGACCAATTGTTTATTTAACTGCCACCTGCCATGGTGGGCAGTTAGCTCACTATCAGGTGGGCATGTTGTGATGACGCTGCAAGGTCACATGGCACAGGTGACCACCGCCAGCTATGTTGCTGCCTGGGCAGCAACCTAGCTGGCGGTGGTCTATGGGCAGCTACTTAGCTGCCCAGGCTCATGTGCAACATAATATGCATTCAGAAAATAGGTGTCAGCCTTTTCTTCAGAAGCCAAAGGCAATGGTTGCATCCCGGTCACGAAGACAGTGTTTAGCTTGAAGAGAATTACAAAATATCCCGTCTACTGTGCCATATCGGAGCCCGTAGAAGAGTTCCACCTAGTCTTAGTAAATCCTGAGGCCCCCACTATGGCGTTCCTCACAGCCCAAGTGCGGATTGAGAGCGCAGAATTCCACTGTATTCTGCAACGCGATATCGTTAGGGGCCCTGTTCTCAAGAAAATCCTATGTCGGCGTAGTGAGCGAAAAATCAGAAGCAGAGAGCAGCCTAGAAGAGAAGTGGACCACCTAGGTCATGTGACCTTGCGGCGTCATCACAGATTGCCCATAGGATAGTGAGCAAACTGAGTGGTCGCAAAATAATTGGTCGCTCGGGAAGAGCAACCTGGTGTATGGTTTAGGGGGGTTTAATGCCCATAAGCTATAAACCAGGTTGCTCTTCAGAGCGAGCAATCATTTTGATACCAACCTGGTTTATGGTTTCTGGGGGTTTAACGCCCGGAAGCTACTCAGATTATGAGGAACGCTATAGTCAAAGGCTCCGGGAATTTCGACCACCTTGTTTTCTGGGAGAGAAACCGGGGTTGCACAAGGCCGCTGGTAGCATGTGCCATTGCATGGCAGTGGCGCATCGATTAACTGCTTCAGCACTGCGCCAGGAGTGGTGTGAGGACTACGAGGGGTATGTGAATGTAAATTGAGAATGTTCATTTCTGCACATATGGACATAAGCCCATTACAATATCATGTCATACCTATAAGGGGGATCTCAAGTGTCTCTTCCAATTTTTACCTTCTGACGCTGAGAAGCCGGTAAGTCGGTGGGTCCAAGTTTAGTTACCAAGAATATTTCTTCTGGCCGAGATCATTACGGCTTGTCGACACAGGGCTCGCATGGCGACGGTGAGCGAAGACTCTCTCCATGCGTCTTTGACTTCTCTTTTCGCCTCCCAAGTGAATGTATCCAGTTTCTTTCTATACCGCCTGTGGTAATCTGCCCAGGCACTGGCAAGTACTGGAGACCAAACAGTGCTTCTGTAATGCATCTTCCTGTTCGCCATAGCGCTGGGGGCTTGCATTACCCAGCTCTGTAGAAGTTCGAGCCCGCAGCGGAGTCTTCCCGTGTTTTTGGCGCCCAGAGGGCAGGAACCTCGGATGCGCTGTGGGGGTTTACATGGCGGCTGGATTTAAGAGGGAGTCAGCTGAAGGAGCTATGTACGTAGGTCGAAATTCTGCGCTGCGAGGTGGAGAATTCGCATAGTAAACACATTCACCTCTCTTAACTAGTTTGAAATAACTAATATATGTGACGCCATAGTTTATGTAGTCTTAGTGAAAGAAGCTGTTTTTGACTAGGAACTATTGCGGTGCCCACTGTTTCAAAGCGGTTTACTAATACATAGTGCAAAAGCGTACATTCGCGTTGTACAGAGGAATACAGGATCAGCCTCTTATATTCCTCAAAAGTGAGGGCGTTGAAAGTAATGCGCTGTGCTGGCAACTTGCCTAAATGACCTTCATCGCTGACGAGCAAAGGACACCGTACAGGCGTCAGCTCCTGAGGAGGGCCTGGCTACCCTGACACAATCAGTGTTTCCACGAAAATGTCATAAATATTGTAGGCTTCCTCTAATGCAGGATATTAACAGCCCACCCTACGTTCCTAACTAATGAGCTCAGTCACTTGCGAGAAGAAAGAATTCCACGTATATCCAATTTCCATCGTTCATCTTTCGGCCCCTAAAACCTCTAAACCTCTAGAAAGCTCTAAAAAATACCGGGAATACTTTATTTCAGCCTTTTAACATTTTCCTTAAATGTGAAGATAATACTTCGTACTTCAGTAAAAAAGGAATATGTCTGTGAGCTGATGTCTCAAGAGCTGAAATTATATCATCGGGGCATGGTATGAAGTTACACTTAATGTCTCGGTGCTAGCGGAAGATAATATATTGCCCCATAAAAAGTGTGTTTCTCCGCCCTGATCCGTTTACACAGTTATTTTGCCCTATTCTTGTTAAAATTTTGACAGCAAAGTATATCTGCATTGCCAAGAATTTGCGTCGGAACAGAATTTGCGCCCTAGAATTTGCGTCAAAGAATTTGCGTCAGAGAATTTGCGTCAGGATTTGCGTCAGAACAGCAATTATATGCACTGAAATTTCCAGTAATGAGAAGGAAATGTAAAGACTGGCTTCAAGAAATCGTATAAATAGGCATTCGGGATTTCTTTATTATATAGAGCCTATTATATCTATACTAATGATAATACTATCAGACTGCTGAGAGCGCAAGCATGCTGGTGACTCCCAAAGCTTTATGTTTTGGTCGCCTTTCTTTATGTTTCTTCTTCATTTTGATCAATTGTAAGTAATTCTTCTTTGTATTCTGAATCTCAATTTCGTGCGTCGATATGTCTTTGAAACAATGTTTTATATAAGAGCTTCCAATCGGCAGACGTAGACCCCCAGGTTCTCCGAGGACTAGGCGTTCTGAATTCAACTTCGCAAAAAAGCAATGCAATAGTACTGTCAGATATTGGTGGCGGCTGCCAGGAAGGCAAACTCAAACCTTCTTTAATAGAGGGGGAGGCGAAGTTGTGGGCAGAAAGAATTGAAGCACCTCGGTATTGAGAATTTCTCTAACTTTATTTTCCCTAATACGATAAGTAACAAGCTTTTGCTTCGAATTGACCAGGTTAGCACCGCCCCGTTAAATGAATGTCAACCCGGTTAGCTGAGTATGTACAGCAAGTGCCTTGGACAGACGGCCGTTTCTGGTTCGATACCGAAGCCATGACATATTTTTCGACTGCAGTGCTTCTCAGAAAGTTGTATAGTTTTTCCTGGCACCTACACAGCAGCGCTTGCGTGGAGCCTAATGAAAAAGTGGTCCCTGTTTAAGATCTACTTCACATTGGTAGTTTCTCTTAAAAATATTAGCCTATAGCAACACTCGTTCCTACTTATCGTTCCTTTCGGCATTTGGGTACAATCTCCGTCACCGACAAGCATTGAACACCCCTAACTGAATGAGGTATTTTTAATTTGTAATGTTGCGAGAACTAGACAGTGCGCGGATAATTTGCACAACATGGTGGCTTACAATGACCGACTTTATGTCCTCGTTGCAAAATAGGAGCTTTAAATTGCCTCCAATTAATGTACTCTACGGCTTTCCTTTAGTACATTTCGTGCTTACATAAATTTTCGACGGCGAGCGAGTCAATGATATTTTTTCCCGAACCTGTACTCGCCTCGGGAGTGTGATATATGCCTATACAGCAAAGACGCGAATCCGTGGTCAACTACAGCCGTTAATACTTGTTCGGGTTTCTTAAATACGACCATTTTTATCGCCTTTAGGAGCCTCTAGGATAATTATTATCCAGCCAAGAAGCACAAAAGGCACGTGTTTACAGCTTGGAGATTCAGAGGACACTGTATTTATTTACAAAAGAAATAATCACAGTGGAGAGCGGGAGACATAGGGTGAAAGAGAGGTAAAAAAAGAGCGCGTTGTGGCAGCCTTTTTTCTGGTTGGCTTGGAATGCCAATGCTTCGTTTTCTAGAAATCGTGGAATCGCGCACGAAGTGCTTGCGGGCACCTCCGGTACCGGGCGTGAATTGGTGGCCTCTGCAAACCTCAGTCGCGGCCAAGTTACGGCGTGATCGCTCAGTAAATGCGTGTTTCTAGGAAAATATAAAGGAATCGATACTACAAGAAAATTTTAAAGCTCCAGGAGATTTTTTGAGTCGGGGGCGCTTCCCTACAAGTCACTGCCAATACCAGAAGCTTGCAGAATTTGCAACAAATTTCTGTGGTGCCATACTTGCACTTTATTTCTATTTTCAATTTTTAATGCATTTTAACTGCCATGCCTAAACATTAGACTACCGGTGGAAGGGGCGTTTAAAAGTTACACGTCAAGTTTTATCGCAATTACGTAGCGAAATGCATAACGTCACTCCGTCACTCCTTTCGCTGGGAGAGTTGCACTGAATGAAGCCCGATTTATATTTCTAAGACTCCTGTCTCATTTTGATGAGCTATTTTGTTGTTTACAGGTAGCAATGCTATATATGAGAAGACAGAACCACAGCAACCAACTCGAGAACGTAAGATTCGTTTTCATACCCTGAATGATTTATTATTTCTTAAATTACTGTTCAAATTACTGTTCTTGCTGTAAAACACTTTTCAAATATATGGTCCGACTTTTTCTATGTATTTCTGCGCCGCCTGTAAAACTTCCGCCGGGGATTGGCGTACTTATAAAACAATAAATAAATAAATAAATAAATAAATAAATAAATAAATAAATAAATAAATAAATAAATAAATAAAAACTGCCGTCATACATGCATTTGCACAGCTAACTACCACTATTAAAAAATAGGAGACTGATGTAACTATTTAAAATATGGGGCTTCTGTAACACTGCAATATTACCGCTCAGGAAAGTTATGTTACTTAATCAGACATCGTTGTTATCACAAGGAATGAAGCACACAAATTTGACCATTTTTCTATAGATTAAGCCGTACGTCCCAACAGTTTCGTATTATTGGGAAATACGTAAGACTGGCTAGAAAAAAAATTAATTATTTCATTTCAGCTTGATGTCTACAATATGTGCAATATCATGCATTTATCTTTGGTTGGATTTCTTGCTTGGTTTAAACTTCAGATTCAGCACTAGCTCAACACCTGCACGGCTACTCTCATAAACGTGCTTTAATATGTAAACACCTAGTAAGGACGTTTCACCAGTTATGCAGAAATCAAATAAAGAAATCACAACGAACACATTATTTGGCCATACACTGAAAAACAAAACTAAACAATTGCATACAGTCCCTAAAATGTGAAATTTCAATGTCGCGAATTCGCCATGTCGGACACTTAATAAAGACTGCACAACTACTGTGAGGTAAGTAGTAGACTTTTGTTTAACTAGAGTCATTTAAGTAGACACGTAATGAAAAGCGCACATACATATGCTTATGCTAGGGAGGAATTCTAAAATTGTATTTTAGCATTAGCAACCATCTGCAACCCCTCTAGCCCTTCTGCTGCAGTCTGTTACTTCTTATTACTTCGCGATCAGGAAATTGGTATGTCGCCGTATATATCTTTGATTTCTTGCCAATATTTGCTTGTTGTTCTAGTTTCAAGTTCCACAGTGAGCCCAAGGCATAGTACAATAGCGCACGTGGGGATGAATGGACAATGGAAGAAATAAGCAGCAAAAAAGAAGGAGTAGAGATAAATGGCTTAAAAATAGTCATAAAATGTTTGTGCTCAAAGAGTTGTGCAAGCCTACATTCACAGATCAGTATCCCATCATGCTGAGCTTTGCCATCTGTGCTAATGAATAAATTTAATGTCTCCATTAATACATTCGTTAGATTAATCAAAGTGCTTTGGTAGCTATCTAGTCTTGAAATCCTTCGGCAGTAAAGTGTGAAGGGAGCACTGTAATGATTTCAGGGAGCCAATAAGCAGTTTCGATTGGCCATCACCTCCCTACCGTGACTGGCCAATTTCTTTGTGCGAAGTCAGTTTTGCGTTTACGACGTCCGCGTCTCCGGCAATGCAGTTAAGGCAATAGAGTGCTGCACTGTCTTAAGGAATGACTATGAATAACGCAAAACTACTGAAATCACCAAAAACTGAGGAAAACAAGTCTCCGCTGCTTCTCAACGAGCAGCATGCAGTGCAGTGGATATAATCAGCGGCCTTGTGAACATCCCTTTCAGGGCAATCTAATTTCCGAGCGACATGCAGTTACCCCTTCCTGCCTGAGGTCCAGCCACTTGTTCCTCACAAGCTTCCTAATCTGTCCTCCTCACCTGATTTCCTGCCGTCCTTAGCTACGCTTGGCTTCTCTTGGAATCTCTCCACTACACGGAACCAGTACTGGTTGTTTTTAATTCACTTTCAGTGCTCGGCACCTTTTCTTGTTCTTGATTTTAGTTGCAAATAATTAACTATTGTTTGTTCGCTCATCCACTCTCGCTTCTTCACTCCCCAAGTTGCTGTTATAGTTTTACCTTCCGAACCGCTGTCCTGCATCCAAGGTCTTCCATTCAATACTGCCATTGTGTGACACGCTGGGGACGCCCGATTATGCGTCTGGCAGGTGGGCGTTTTCATCTAGACATTGCCACCCATCACTCACAGCGTGCCGCTTAAAGGATCTAACAAGCAGTGTGACGTAATATGTATTGCTCTCCCTACTGCGACTTGCAGTTAGCCCGTATAACTGGTCATTCATAGAAGAAAGGCTGCATGCACTTTCTGCTTAATAGGCATCTCCGACTGTTTTACGCTTGCTCGACATATGTTGGTTCTCACAGAAACTGGTAAGCTGATTTTTTATGCAACAGCATTAAAGGCATCCTAGGAAAAAAATGATCCGCTTGTCGCATAATCCTCTCGAACGAAAGTGCGTCACAAGACCGGGAGCGAAAACAATTACGTTTCGTTGTATCCTCAATGCATCCGTGTAGGCACCTCTAGGCACCTTTGCGGAAGATTTTTTGCACCGGCTTGATGACTCGTGTAAAAATGACTCTTGTGACATTCCTTGGGTGCTACGAGGTACATTCCTTGTGTGTGCATCGAGTTGGGGCTTAAGGCCGCCCCTCTTTTCCAGCTGCATACCTTCGCAGAAAGCAGGACGCCGGCACACGCGGAAACCGAGAGCCCCCGAGTACATACGGGGAACGAAAATTGTCGCTTGACGCACGGACCCCCTCCCCCCCCCCCCTTTCGACGTGGGCTATCGCCGGGAAGGCACCCACAGCTTCCCGCGGTGCCTCGTGAACAAAAGCGCATTCCCAGAAGGGCCGTGACGGACACCTGTCAGACGGACAGGCAAGACTCGCCAAGAATGTGGGAAAACAGGGGCGACCCTTAATCTGGTTTCCCGGAGCGACAGACGAACCCCTTCATGATTATTAGCTGTGTCCCGCCGTCGGTAGCGCGGCAGCATCGAGGGCGCTTTCGCCCCCTCCTCTGTTGCTGACGAACGACGCGGACCGATGGTGGGTGGCGGTATGCATGCCTGAGGCAAGGATTAGCTCCGAAGGGAGAGCCTGTGGATACTCTCACTTGAGAGAGAGTGGTGACGTTTTTGTTGTTTATTTAGTCTGTATTGTTAACAAGAATCTGGGTTCGAGGCTAAGCCCAACCCAAGGGGTTGTCCCCATCTCGCATGTTATTTTTTATTGGAGAATTGATGCTTTGGGCGGGCCACTCAAAATGACCGCCTTTAGTCCTTTGTTAATCAAGTGCTTAAAAGCGCATGTAAACGGATGCAGTCCAGTCTGAGCTGGGGCTCCATGCTTAGCATGTAATGTGATGCTACTTAGGCACTAACCTGCCCGGTCGATGAGTAAAGTAGTGCAAAGTTTGTTCTTTTGTAAATTCAGTTCTGCTTTTTCCAGTTTAACTCTCTGTATATGTATGTTGTAAAATTATGCTCTGCTGTCATCATCTACAAGCTCGCCTCCTGTTCATCTTCCAAGCCGAACGACACAAGAGGAAGGGTTTGTGAACCATCCTCGAAGAAACGGACGACTATTGAAATTCTACTGCATACACGCTCAGGACGACATCGTTCGCCAAGAGGGCCTTCAGCGCCGAAGCCCGACGGCGTGCAGCTTCTGCCAGCAACCGCTCGAGCCCAACTCCGGAGCCACTCCATCGCCCCCATGAAGTCGTTGGCACGTAAGCTCGGACGCCCCAGCCTCTGATGTATAATCTTAATCATGTGTAATTATTGAATATACCTGTTTGTTTAAACTGAGCCATACGGTGTCTCTTTGCCTCTCCGTCCCGTGTGGACCTGCGCATTATGGGGGTCATCACACTGGTGTCAGAAGTGGGGTCTCAAAAGCAAATGTCCTCTGAATGCTGTGACATTCTTGACTTCAAAATTGTAATCAAAAGGGAATCACGGGACTGATTGTGGGACTTTTACCCCCATTTGAGAGGCTTGAGGCACTGGAGGGCTTGAAAAAAAAATGACTGTATCTGAGGGAGCTCCCACTCCACAGCCGTCGCTCGGAGCAAGCATGCTGGCATTAGGAAGCGTCATTCCGACGTTTACGGGAGATAAGACAGGGGTTCCAATCTGCGATTTCTTTTCCATGCTAGAAGAGATTGGGAAAATGGGGGGATGGTCCGATGCTCAAATGCTGGGAATGGCGAGGTGTAAGATGGCAGGAGCTGCTCATGATTTTGCCTGGCGAGACGAAAAAGTAAAATCCACAAAATCATTTGCGGAATTTAAGAAGCTCGCGTTTGAGCATTTCGACACTGAACCACGTCACGTGCGGGTACAGAGGTTCCGTGACGCCGGACAGATGGTAGGGGAGGACGTGCGAACATTTGCGTCGCGGCTTCAGCGCCTAGCACGCGATACGTTAAGCAGGGAGGAGGAAGGAGACCAGCTAAGGAAGAAATACGCGGAGGATATACTTAAAGAGGAAATGACCGCTTTGTTCGTGGCTGGTCTGCAAGACCCCGTGCGCCGGTTCGTGCTCTCGCGCAAGCCGAGCAATTTCGACCAAGCCGTGGAGGCCGCATTGGATGAGGAACGAAATGAGGCGTTAACGACAGCCGCAGTGAGAGTACGCGTCATAGAGAGAGCGGTGCTCAACTCTGAGGTTGCTCTCTTGACAGAGCGGTTAGATCGCTTGGAACAGCTGCTAACTCAGCAGGTAGAACGCCAGGTTGAAGCGCGCGCTCAACAGCGCCCATTCGCTGGAAACCGGAGACCGCCACAAAGCTACAGGCGCGGTATGCGAGATTTTGAAGAAATCGTATGCTTCGCTTGCCAGGGTCGCGGACACATCGCCAGGTTCTGCCAAAACGTGCGCCGTGGGGAGCCACAAAGAGAAGCAGGCGAGACACGCCCTAAGCAAGCCGACAGCGGGGCTCCAGATATCGAGACAAAAAACTAGTTAGTCCTCCCCAGCCTGAGGAGCGTGGGGAGGGAGCAGTAGATGATGAGGTGGTGGTAGTTTGTGGTGCCGACGAGGCATGCCCTGTTGTGCGTTGCAAGTTAAATGGTTGTTGCATGGAATTGTTGATAGATACGGGGTCAAAGGTGACATTGCTTAAGGAGAGCAGTTTTAACACGCTTCGAAGGAAGGGGGACCGCGAGGTGTTGGAAGCGTCTGGTGGTATGGCAACCAAATTTGTAGGCATAACGGGGGATCCTCTTGGCATAAGTGGACTCTACCGGTTACACTTCTCTCTCAGCGGAATTGCATTGGAGCACCCCTGCTACATATGCCCGGACACGGTGTCTCTGCCAAACGGAGTGTCAGGTATATTAGGGCAGGATTTTTTGAGAAAAGGGAAGGTAGTAGTCTCATTCTCTGAGGAAGAGGTTAATGCGGGCGGCTCAAAAGTTCCGTTTTTGAACAGGAGAAGGGCTGAGATTCGCATTACCGATATTGACACCCGTCAAACAGTGGGATCATTGGAGAAGGTATATTCGCGGGTTGCCGTCCGGCTGGTCGAGGAGGCGGTCGTCCTTCCTTGGTCGGAGCACATTTTGTACGCGTTTGTGCCTTCAGATGTAGAGAGCGGCGCCGTGGGAGTGCTTGAGCCGGTCGACTCTCTCAGCAATGGCCTGAAGGCAGCCGCGTGCCTCGTGACAGTTAATGACGCCCACAGAGTGCCCCTACGGGTGGTTAACTGTAGCCAGCAGCCACTGAGCCTTCCCAAGAACAAAACATTGGCTTTCTTCACCTCTGCGATAGAGCAACGTGAGCCCACCGATACGGTACTCGCAACTGTAGAGCATGCTAGTCCTTCGGCTGCTCCAAAGGTGTCGTTCGATCTTTCTCACGTAAAATCCAGGGAGAGGGAGGCTCTGGCTGGTTTGCCGAACGACTACTCGGAGGTATTCGCCGCGTCCAACCTGGATTTGGGCTGCTGTGGCGTTAAAAAGCACAGGATAGAAACCGGCACTTCATCGCCCGTTTACCAGCGTGCGTACAGGATTCCTTACTCCCAACGTGAGGAGATGGAGCGGCAGGTGCAGGACCTGATTGATCGCGGCATTGTCGAACACTCAAAGTCACCCTGGGGAGCACCAGCACTATTGGTGGAAAAGCCAGATGGCTCGTATCGATTGGTAGTGGACTACCGCAAACTAAATGCCGTAACTCGCATCGATCCATAACCCATCCCCAATATACAGGAGACGCTTTCTCAGCTGGGCTCTGCCAGGTACTTCACGGTGGTGGACATGGCGGCGGGATTCTGGCAGATAGCAATGGATCCGGCAGATGCCGAGAAAACGGCATTCAACACGCCCTCAGGGCACTATGAATGGAAAAGAATGCCGATGGGTCTGGCCAACAGCCCTGCTGTCTGGCAGAGAACCGCTGATGTTATCCTGGCAGGTCTTCTGGGGAGGCTGTGCTTCGTGTATATGGATGACATTATCATATACAGTGACAGTTTTGATAACCATTTGCGCGATATTGAGCAGGTTTTGGTGCGACTAAGAGCAGCGGGTCTCAAGCTGAAGCCCTCTAAGTGCCAATTCCTCAAAAACGAGGTGAAATACCTCGGGCACGTTGTTTCAGCTGACGGCGTGCGACCGCACCCTGAGAAACTAAGGTGTGTCTCGGATTTTCCATCCCCGACTAGCGTCCGCCAGGTCCGGCAGTTTCTCGGCCTGATCGGTTACTACCGAAGGCACATAGAGGAGTTCGCCAAGCTCGCTAAGCCGCTCAGCGCCTTAACAGCCAAAAATGTCGCCTTTCGCTGGGACGAAAACGCGGAGAATGCTTTTGGGGCCCTGAAAAGGAAGCTAATGAGTGCACCGCTGTTGCGCCACCCGGATTTTAGTTTGCCCTTCGTTATGGCCACAGATGCGTCAAAGTTCGCAGTTGGTGCCGTGCTATCTCAGGTTATCGAGGGCAAAGAACATCCCGTTGCTTTTGCTAGCCGACAGCTGAGCCCCACAGAGCAAAAGTACGGAGCTACGGAAAGGGAGTGCCTCGCCGTTGTCTGGGCAGTAAAGCACTTCAGATGCTACCTTTACGGCCGCAAATTCAAGCTAGTCACAGACTGCCATCCTCTGAAATGGGTGATGAGTGTCAGGGACCCTAGCTCGCGACTCGCTAGATGGAATCTACACCTGCAGGAATACTGCTTTGAAGTTGAGCACAAGTCAGTAAAGACACATCTGAATGCTGATGCACTCAGCCGCACAGCTGCCGTGGCAGCTATAGATGAGTTTGTCCCCGTAGTCGACCCCGCCGAATTACGCACAGAGCAGTGCAAAGATCCTGACCTGAAGCGAATAATCGAAAGCTTAGAGGGCGCACCGTCTCACCCCGAACAGCTAGGTTATTTCATTGGCAAAGACGGCTCCCTGTGTCGGCGCACGAGGCCAACCAGGAAAGGGAGACCAGAGAAAACCGCTTGGGAGAGAGTCGGCATACCTCGGTCGTGGACAGAAAGGGTTCTTCGCGCGTTTCACGATGCGCCATGCGCCGGTCATTTTGGCGTAGCGAAGACACGCAGGCGTGTGGAGCGTTTGTACTTTTGGAGTGGCATGCGACAGGATGTTAGAGACTACTGTGCGAAGTGTCATTCCTGTCTCGAAAGAAAAACACCCAAGGGACGAAGACCAGCTCCTATTCAGCCGTTCCCTGAGGTTTCGGCTCCCTTCGAGCGGACAGGTATGGACATAATGGGCCCCTTGCCCACGACCACTTCCGGAAACAAGTACATTTTAGTATTTGTCGATCACCTTTCAAAATACGCGGAAGCGGTAGCACTCCCAGATCAGAAGGCAGACACGGTTGCAAGAGCATTTGTCGAACAGATCGTGCTCCGACATGGACCCCCGAGGCAACTCTTGACAGATCGGGGAACGAACTTCGTGTCGCAGCTAATGAGGAGAGTTTGCGAGCTGCTTAAGATCGCTAAGAAGCAGACAACACCGTACCATCCGGCTTGCAACGGCGCGGTGGAGCGACTGAACCAAACCGTGGCCGGGTTCCTGTCGCATTTTGTTTCGCGCGACCAGCGGGACTGGGACTTGTGGCTCCCGTATGCAATGTTTGCCTACAATTCCGCAGCACACGAGAGCACGGGCGAATCGCCATTCTTTCTTCTCTACGGCCGAGACCCGGACCAGCCTAGTGAAGTGCCAGAGGGCCCCCGTCGTGTCCCATACGCTTCACTGGACGACTATAAGGTTGAGCTAGAATCGCGCTTGCAAGTGGCGAGGGACATCGCAAATGAGTCCTTAAAGAAAGCGGCGAAGCGCAGGAAGGAGGTGCACGATCGCAGTGCTAGAGACGCGCCGTTTGATGTGGGGGACAGCGTGTACATTGAAAACTGCCAAAGGCAGATTGGGCTAGCTCGTAAGTTCCAGACGAAGTGGAGAGGACCGTGCGAGGTTGTCGAGAAGCTTTCTCCGGTAAACTTCAGAGTCCGAGAGTGAACCGGCGTTTGATAAGGATACACGCAAATCGCCTCAAGTCGGCACCGGTTCAGTATTCACGAAATGAGGAAAGGGAAAGCGCGGATTTTGATGGGGACAGAAGTGAAGCGGAGCGCGCAGATAGTTCGCAAGAAACGCCCTCTCCTGCATTTGTTCGGCAGGCGCCCGAGGTGACGGCCGGAATGCCACCGGATTTACTTCATGCATTGCTAGAAGAAGAAGCGCGCGAGGTTGCCGCGCAGATAACGCCAGGAGAGGCTCCTGCCACGAGCCCTCGCGAGTCCCAAAGCAGACAAAGGGTCACAGACTTACTTACCCCCGTATTCTTAAACAGACCTCCACTTGAAATTTCACTCGAGTTGCTCCTCGAAGCCCGTTTCGTGCTTCTTAAACCCTCCTCCACTCCTACCGGCCCTCGAACGGAGGAACTCCTCCACGCTCTCCTCCGAAATCTCGAGGTGGCGCTGCTGCTACCTTGAACGCCTCCTCGACCGAAGCGTCCCCCCTCAACCGTGTTGAGATGGCTGCCGGCTCGCTCGCCGAGTTCGCCGAACGTGTGCTACGTGTGGACGAACTGTTCCACGACGGCGCCGACGATAGCGAAGCTTCAGTTGTGCCACGACGGGCGTTGCGGGACAGAATAAACCCGCTCGAGCATTTCAGCGATGGGGAGTTCCTATCCCGGTACCGGTTTTCGAAGGACAACGTGCGAGAGCTCCTGAAGTGCCTGCCCATGGAAGAAAGCGTCAGCAATCGCGGTCACCCGCTACCACCGATGCTTCAGCTGGCCATTGCACTTCGATTTTATGGAAGTGGAACGTTCCAAGTCGTCACCGGTGACTTGGTAAATGTTTCGCAACCGACGGTGTGCCGTGCAGTGGAACGAGTATCCACGCTGATCGCGGCACATATGTTCCCTCGAACTGTTAAGTTCCCCGCTACTGCAGCCGAGTTTCAAGCGGACACGAGAGACTTCTACCGCCTTGGCCGTTTCCCTGGGGTGACTGGGTGCATAGATTGCACCCACATTAGAATCAAGTCTCCTGGCGGGCAGCTCGGAGAGGTATACCGCAACCGGAAAGTACTTTTCGATCAATGTGCAGGTGAGCCCATTTTTCTTTTTGCAATACTTTATCGCGTTCTAGGTGGCATTAAATTGTACTAACGCGCGTTGATATAGAACAAACTTGAGGGCCACTTTTCTTCACATTGCCCATCTTAGCTGTCGTCTTCTTCAAATAATGTTCATGTAAATATTGACCAAAAAAAAAAGATCGATCTCTTGGCGTGCTGAACCTGCACTGCATCACTTTTCAAGATTGGAGGGTCCGGTTTAATTATTGCGTGTACGTATACGCAAACCCCTTTTACGTCCAAAGCGACTACTATCAATTCATCAGTGATGAAGGTATTTTTTGTACAATATTTTTGTTATGCCTCAATATTTGCCTTGCGTTGTATAAACACCAGCACATCTAATGAATTTACTCTCTATTTCTTAGCTAACATTGTATATATAGGAGCAATAATTTGTTTTCCGCATTGCTTGTTTTGCATTTCATTCTTCCTGCACCCTTTTCAAATGCCTGTATGACCCCGAGAGTAAAAATAAATAAATACCATGAATGTTACCTAGCGTTCCTGTTACATGATGCACCAAATTTTCACTCGCATTGAAAGTAAACAACTTGCACCATTTCAATGAAAGTGCTAATTTTTCTGGCTCTTGTTTCCTGTAAAACATAGAACCTAAGTTTTATGAATATATATTAATTGCTGAAGAGTAGAGTGATCTGACATGTAGGCACAAAAATTTATTTTCATTTCCTGAGAATATTTTCACGAAAGAGACATAATATTTTATCCTCAGGCAATCACAGGGCCAAGGCTTGAATTTTATGACTTGGTCGTCGGCTGGCCTGGATCAGTTCATGACAGCAGGATTTTTGACAACAGCCGTGCACGGGTCCTCTACGAGACAAAACGAGTTCCTGGGTTGCTGCTGGGAGACGCAGGTTATCCCTGCATGTCATTTTTAATGACACCTCTGGCAGATGCCAACCCGCCAAATACCCCAGAGGGCAGGTAAGTACAAGAGGGAACGTAGCACCATAGTTTCTTTGATTGAAGGCAGCACAAATGTACGAATGTCATCTCCTTTTGTTGCTGTACTGCTCCGTAAACACTTTACATCAAAGAGTGGAATCTTCATTTTTATTTGTTACTGAAACACATAATTTTTCCATGCTTTTCCCATTTTTTCATTCAAATTCAACAAGAAATAAAAATTCAGATTTAGTATACATTTGCCACCAGTTGACGGACAACGCCCCTGAAGCTGTCTTGCTACTTTCCGAGGCGTGCAAATGTAATTACAGCTTTATTATTAGCTGCAGAGCGGCCACTGAGAAAGTAATGCGCAGACTGCTGTGCTCTTCAATTTAGCACATCTATACAAATTTTTACTTCGAACTGCTGGTCTTTCACGCAGGTATCAGGCGGCCCACATCAAAACGAGAAATAGTCTGGAGAGGGCTTTTGGAGTTTGGAAGCGCCGCTTCCCATGCCTAGACATGGGCCTCCAGAACCGCCCTGAGCGCTCAGCAGTTATAATAACTGCTTGCGGCGCCCTTCACAATCTCGCCGTTCTACGGAAGGACCCGGAGCCACCTGCTGTGGCCCTCCCCGTTATCCAGCAGCCACAGCCCAGCGTACAACCACAGCAGCTTCATGTGCCACCGCAGCTTTCTGCCGACACAGTGAATGGCTCTCGTGTTCGGGTGGGGCTTATAGCCAGATCGTTCCGTTAAATGTCCCAATTACCTTCTCCGAAAATGTACACGATACTTTTCTAGTGTTAGAGAACCGCTATTTTTATGGCATTTGCAGTGTTTTTGTCTATTTCTTTGAACTGGGTTCTCTTATAGCATATAATGTCATCATCAGCTGAACCTCGTCCATGGGAGGACGCAGGCCTCTCCTGTATCTTTCCAATTAACCCTGTGCTGTGCCAGCTGCGGCCACCTTGTTCTTGCAGAATTCCTAATCTTATCAGCCCACCGTACTTTCTGCCGCCTTCTGCTATGCTTACCTTCTTTTGGGATTCATTCCGTTACCAATGGCCCAACATTTATCTTGAATTCACATTACATTCCCTGTCCATGCCCATTTCTTCTTGATTCCAGCTTGGACATTACCAACTCACGTTTATTCCCTCATTCATTCTGCACTTTAACCGCTACTTCTATCATTTTCCTTTCCATAGTTCGCTGCACTATATCTGCCCCATAGGTTATAGGCTTTGCCCCACAAGATATGGCTGTTGAGGAATACTAGTAAACTGCCATTCATGGCTGGAGAGTGCCTGGCAAATGTGCTGCACCATCATTCTTATTCTCCTAGTTAGTTTACACATGTGGTGCAGATCTGTGGTCACTATGCTCTAAATAGGTGCGTTTACCTTACAACTTTAATGCTTTACTGCCTCTTGTCGGCTGTTCCGTTCTGAGTGTTAACATTACTGAAGATCTCAATATGCATTTTTACTCCCACCGTTCTGCTTCCTTTGCTTTGCTTGTCTTCGACCATGTTTGGAAGTTTGTTCTCAGCTACTTAGCAGTGAAATATTTTTCGAAAATCTGAGATTATTAAGGCATTCGCATTCAATTTCATCCTCAGTTGTTTCCTCTCGAGTTCTCTGAAAATATCCTGGAAGCACGTGAGGAATAGTACTGGAGAGAACGCGTCTCCCTGCGTGACACCCTTCACAACTGGTATTTTGTCACTTTCCTCGTGAACTATTATGGCACCTTCCAATTTCTGCCAACGAAAGATTTCTTTTGGCTGCTTTTAGGCTACTTCCTTATTTTACTGCTTGATCCTTTCCATATTATATTTCCTTATGCTGTTTATACATGTGCAAGTGTGCTAAATAAAGAACATTGTTTTTAAGAAACTGAAGGAACATGCAAATACTGTACGACTGCATCAAAATGACGACAGTGTTGGTAATTGTACACAGAAGTGTTCCGAGACAAATATGTACAAGTTAATTTTATTTCTCTATTTAGCGCTTCAGTGCTTCTAACTGCCGCTTTTTGATTTCAAAATCCAGAGAAAGCAGCTTGCGCTGCATTTTGTTTTTGAGCCGCTGCTCGGCCAGCTGGCTCCTGCGGAGTTGTAGGTCGAGTTGGTGTAACTCTTCCTTCCGCCGGTCCTCAGCTTCAATAGCCTTAATTCTGGCTGCTACTTCAGGAGCCAGTGTCCGCTCCACCGCAGCAACTCGGGGGCCACCTGCCCTCGTGCGAGCAATTTGTGCTGGTGTGATGTCCTCAGACACACTCTGGCACGACGGCACGACAGGCACGAGCACTGTTGGTCTGCCTGCACTGAGGCACTCTTCCTGAACAGGAAGTGCCTCGTCAGTTAGTGGTCGGCTGTTCAGCCATGGTGACGGTGCTGCCTGCATTGATGTGGGTGCAGGAACCTCGCCTGCAAAAACATGCACACACATACAATACCTTCATGAGAACTCTGCAATGCTGTAACAAAATTGGTGGGCTCTTATGCTTACATACATACTACTGTGATATGACATGCAAAGAACAAATAAGACCATAAACAGAGGCTATTCAGACCATAACAGGGAACCAAAAACAAATGCTTTACATGGTCGCGACTATTGTAGACATCTAAAAACAAACTTCTCAACATGTATGTGACATGGCGAAAAATGGACCCAGTACGAGCCCGCCAAGAAGTCCTGATAAATATGTGGCCCGCCTGCTTGAGCACGTGCACATACCACGAGCAGAAAATAACTAGTGTTTGATGCAGTGCCGCTCGATAGCCGAGCACCAGTTGCGAATTGAATCTGGGATGCTGCGCCCACGTATCGACAGGTGCGAGGAGCTGTGTAAACGCCCGTGTAATGCGGCATGTAAGCGGGCGTTAAAGAATCCCTTGCAGTTGAAATTAATCCATAGCCCTCCCCAACAACGTCTTTCTCAGCCCAGGCTTTGGACTTCATGCACGAGGAAAACTAACCGTGACAGTTGTAACTAGTATTTAAAGAGGGCAGCCTTACTTACTGGAAAAGTCGTCTTGGCTTGGTTCGTTGTCATTTACCATCGCCTCCAATAATGCAACAGGTGGCAGGGACAGCACTGCCTCGCTGACATGGGCCCCGTCGCTGTCAAAGGGATTTGGCAGTCTGGTCGCCATATGGTCGGCGACTGCACCAACCAGTTCTGTTGCCGGACTCATTGGCCGGCATTCAAGGGTACCGCCACCTGCACCAAAATTATTAATTGTACATATCCTACAGCACAATCTGCGCAGTGAAACACACTGAGGTGAAGTGCATTCTGTGCGCAGCACGCAATGCTTGAAAAGGAAAAACAAACAAAATCGCTAACCAGTAGAGTACCACCAGTAATGTTTTGCTCAAAAGTAGTACGCAGATTTTTAACAATTTTTCACAAAAATTCACAATAAGAAAAAAGATTGCATTTATGCTTAAGGACGGAAATGCGAAAGCCTTCCCTTTTTCTCTTGCTCCCTCTGTTCCTTTTTTTAGTTGGAAACTTCTTATTTCATTTATTTTGTAGTTGCTTGTTTTTCATTTTTTAAATTTGTTTTTTATACTAAGTAAGCCTTGTCGTGCATTTACATCGTTTTTCATCGAATCGGTCGCACAAAACCTGCTTCAAACACAGCAATTTTTATTTCATTATTTCAATTTAATTAACTAATTACAATTCATCAACCAAACTTTTCCCACTTCAAGATCTACTCGCGCACTGCCTAACTCAAACTTTTGCATATTTATCTCCACAGAACGACATAACCGTGCACACAGAATTCGCGGACACGTTTTGCTGATTCGAAGTAACCATATAATTTTTGCGCATTAATAAATAATGCCAAATTGTTAGGATTAAAATGATGTCAGAAGATGAAACGTGCGAACATGCAGGAAAATGTATGGGACAGTTTTTGAATGTAAAACTGTTTCGCTCACCTGTCCGAAAGATTTCCCTCGTTTCTTCAGACTTCTTCTTTTTCCACCGGGACTTCATATTATCCCACAGTTTTCGTAGCTGTGCTACACACACAGTGCGTGTGCCGGCCAAGCTATTGTAATCTTCGCAAAGCTGAGACCAGGCTTCATCCTTTGCCTTTTTAGTGGTATTGTCCGTTCGTTTGTTTTCTATCACGTCGCGATACTTCGCCATAATGTTCCTAAACACGTGGCGTTCATCTACGGTGAAGATGAATCGCGGACAGGCGGGTCGTTTCTTGGCGCGCTGGGTTGCGTCAGAAGCGGATGCCGATGGTGTCGTGCTGAAGTCCGAAATGTCGAGATCAGACATTGTGCAACCAAAAAGAAAAAGAAGGGCAGACACAAAAACACGTGCACACACGAACAGTCGAACACGCGCAAGCACAGACACTGCAACAAAGCTGCAAGAAGCGAGTCAGGAGCACAGCAAACGGACGAGAACACGCGGCGAGCAAGCGGAGAAACGAAAGAGGGAGCGTAACAAAAATGCCGCGCCGAACAGCTGCGACTGCTGTGGTTGCCAGACAGGTAAAGAAAACTGGTTATTTCTTCTGAAAGTACACGTTTTTTTATGGAAAAACAAAATATATGCATTTTTATTGTTTTTACCTTGCAGTTTACCACTAAAATAGACAAATTACTTCTATATTACCAAATAGGTGGTGTTTTATTTGCATAAATTTACAATACTCTCGTCATCGGCAGTTTCTTTCTTCTCCTCGAAAGCACTGGAGTGGAGGAGGGCTACTCGGCCAGCTCCTCGATGGAGGAATGTTCGAGGTGTGTTCAAGAAGCGCGACTGCTCCTCGGGCCGAGGATGAGCGCTCTCCTCCACTCCCAGGAGTGGAGGCGCAGCGTCGAGTGGAGGGTTGTTTGTGAATACGGGGGTTAGTATGACTCATGAAGGCCGATATCCGCTGCGAAATCGGAAAGCTAAGTCGGACTAATGGCGTAAACAGAGCGGAGTTTTGAACTGGTTAGAATTGTGTAATGCCACAGCTCATAACATTGCTATGTGCTTATGTGTTAAGTTATCGGAGTTGGTAGTTAAACCTTTCTGTCATTAAGTAACACCTTCACAGGAGAGCATGCGGAGCGCATGCAGAACCTGCCCTACTTCCTTTCGTTATCTATATTTTTGTCTGTGCCGTGATCGTGCTAGAAGTGGGAGCTCCTTTATAACTGTGGTAAATTTATTTCGTCCAGTTTGGACTAGAAAGGAGAGGCTTGGGTGCTGAGTTTCATGTTTATCTGTAAAAGAAGATCAGTGCTGCCCCTGGAGACGCCAGTTATGACAGCGGAGGCATATGGTGTTGTGCAGTGGTGTTGAGTGCAGCGAAAAGTGTTTTGTCGGACGCACTGTGCGAGGCGATTCAGAAAGACAAGGGGAGCTGCAGGGACTCAAATGTTCGGAGAACATTCTTCTGGAGGGTGAGCGAGTGTGACATTCCTTGGGTGCTACGAGGTACATTCCTTGTGTGTGCATCGAGTTGGGGCTTAAGGCCGCCCCTCTTTTCCAGCTGCATACCTTCGCAGAAAGCAGGACGCTGGCACACGCGGAAACCGAGAGCCCCCGAGTACATACGGGGAACGAAAATTGTCGCTTGACGCACGGACCCCCTCCCCCCCCCCCCCCTTTCGACGTGGGCTATCGCCGGGAAGGCACCCACAGCTTCCCGCGGTGCCTCGTGAACAAAAGCGCATTCCCAGAAGGGCCGTGACGGACACCTGTCAGACGGACAGGCAAGACTCGCCAAGAATGTGGGAAAACAGGGGCGACCCTTAATCTGGTTTCCCGGAGCGACAGACGAACCCCTTCATGATTATTAGCTGTGTCCCGCCGTCGGTAGCGCGGCAGCATCGAGGGCGCTTTCGCCCCCTCCTCTGTTGCTGACGAACGACGCGGACCGATGGTGGGTGGCGGTATGCATGCCTGAGGCAAGGATTAGCTCCGAAGGGAGAGCCTGTGGATACTCTCACTTGAGATAGAGTGGTGACGTTTTTGTTGTTTATTTAGTTTGTATTGTTAACAAGAATCTGGGTTCGAGGCTAAGCCCAACCCAAGGGGTTGTCCCCATCTCGCATGTTATTTTTCATTGGAGAATTGATGCTTTGGGCGGGCCACTCAAAATGACCGCCCTTAGTCCTTTGTTAATCAAGTGCTTAAAAGCGCATGTAAACGGATGCAGTCCAGTCTGAGCTGGGGCTCCATGCTTAGCATGTAATGTGATGCTACTTAGGCACTAACCTGCCCGGTCGACGAGTAAAGTAGTGCAAAGTTTGTTCTTTTGTAAATTCAGTTCTGCTTTTTCCAGTTTAACTCTCTGTATATGTATGTTGTAAAATTATGCTCTGCTGTCATCATCTACAAGCTCGCCTCCTGTTCATCTTCCAAGCCGAACGACACAAGAGGAAGGGTTTGTGAACCATCCTCGAAGAAACGGACGACTATTGAAATTCTACTGCATACACGCTCAGGACGACATCGTTCGCCAAGAGGGCCTTCAGCGCCGAAGCCCGACGGCGTGCAGCTTCTGCCAGCAACCGCTCGAGCCCAACTCCGGAGCCACTCCATCGCCCCCATGAAGTCGTCGGCACGTAAGCTCGGACGCCCCAGCCTCTGATGTATAATCTTAATCATGTGTAATTATTGAATATACCTGTTTGTTTAAACTGAGCCATACGGTGTCTCTTTGCCTCTCCGTCCCGTGTGGACCTGCGCATTATGGGGGTCATCACACTCTACTCCCTCCAGCCGCCCTCTTTTTTTTTGCACACACACCGCTGTCTCCCCTGTCACTCGTGTTGGAACAGCGCGATGCATCACTAAGACACAGTTTTGGTGGACATGTCTTGCCTTGGCTGGCACGGCGGCGCCAAAACAAAGAGATGTCTGTTTCTTTGCAGCCAGACGCGTAGGAGACCGCGAAGACAACCATCAAAGAATGGTACAGAACTCGATCTAAAGCATCAAGTGCTACTAATGTTATCATAGCGCCGACACATAATCAACTTAGGTGTCGCTGTGAATTTCATGCCGATCTTTCAGGCGCTCGGTGCGCACAGGGTGGAGTATTTGTTGAGGTTTAAGGTCAGTATTTATTGCTTTCGAAATGAACGCAAGGTTGTCAAGGAATTGTTTTCACATGACCAGTCCTTTGATTTTGCTAACTTAATTTGCTTTCCAGCATTCATTCCAAGGGCATGCTACGGTGAATTGCAACAAACCTGTAGGCAGAAACTGATTGTTTGGTACTTCAATTCGACAATGAATAGCTGCACATACTCAGAGGTGAGGGTGTGTTATGTGGGTGACAGCTTTGAGACCTGTGAAGAGTGCACCAAGCGCTGTGGTGGTGAGTTGTAATGCTGCTTTCTTTCTTAGTCTCAAATTTGATATTTTTTTATTTGAAAAGTGTAGGCAACAGATGCAGTACGCGGCTTTTATTGTATGGTTTCTCGTAAATACTTGAACGGTAAACTGGCGGCGCTGTTGTTCATTGACTAAGGGCATGCCGAGAAGACGACACCTCGCGTTTGGCTTTGCTGGTGTCGGGCAAAAAATGTGGATTCAGTAGTAGCAACAAAAAAATTGTCCAAGTAAAGCTCAAAGCAATTCTTTTCTAAAATTAATGTGTGCCTAATACCATATTGACTCATGCTTTATTTTTTTAAATACCTAAAACACCCTCCAAAAGGAATTTCAACTGCAGCAGAACTGCCTCAATCCCACAGTTTCCTTTTTTCACTTAGATTCTCAATGGCTGTGTTCTTCGTTTCAACCCTTTAAAGACCCAATAAAAAGGACAGAGAAAGGACTCATCATCTTAACATTATGCAGGGTAATGTGCGCATTCCAAAATGCAGCGTAAAAAAATTTTACCGGCACTGAAATTGGAGAAGCCGATAAGTCGTGCATTCTCGATAGCGGGATTTGGTCCATATTGCACAACTAGGCTTAATTACGTCGGACGCCAGTTATTCGTTCTGAAGTCTTGTAAACATTTATGTCTTGCTTATACAGAGCGGAAGATTGCATTTGTATTTACTGCGATCTACTTCACCATTGCGCTGCAGTCGCTTACTCGCCTACCTGTTTCTTAGTATTGCGACGTTTGCCGGGACCGCGCCAGTAGTCGCGGTCAAAAATTGTTGCGGTCGCCCTTGCTACAGCTTAAGTAGAAGCGCGAACAAGTATGACCTACAAACGCTGGAATGAAAGAGGAAGCCTCAGTCAACTGCTAAGCTTTTTACAGCACCACTTGTCTTATTCTGGGCTATTTCGGGCTCTTCTTGGCGAGTATTTCGCAGGCGCTTCAAAGCGATCAATAAAGGCCAAAATGAGATTAAAGAATGCATATAGTGTGACGCCTGGTGTTTTCATGAAAGTTTTTTGCTATTCAAGACTTCATGCTTCGGTCAGCGAATTAAGGTTACTTGTTCCCTATGTTTTAAAGGCATTGCTTGATAACACATAATTGTAGCAATATTCTTTACCTGTCCACTCATTCTTTGGTTACTGATACGTAGCAGATTGTGGCACACATAATGGGACAAAAAACCTTCACCAATCTCCCGGGGAATAAGCCTAAATGTGTGTTATGAAAGACAAAGTGTAGCCAAGCAAATGCATGCGCAATGTGGCCAATCCTTAAGGATTCGGGAATTAATAAAATGATCAGCAAAAGAATTTCAAACGTTTTGCTGTGATACAGCCATCCTTTAAGCAACCAGAAAAACTGATAGAATTTGTTCATCTAACTTTATTCTACTCATCCCGCAAAGGTTCCCACTAAATCAGAGAGGAGCAATTGCTAGCCGCTGGGTGTACAAACAGCTGGTAGCAAATAGCGGTCGCCAAATAGCGGCCGTTTCTCTTTCACATTCTTCACAGTGGTGCCCATTACATCGGTTACAAACTGCTGGCCAGTAACCACATTCTTATATCAAAATTCATATGCAACCTCCATGTAACAATGAGTATAGGCCGCTCAATCAATATGTCGTGAATTCATGACACTTATAGCTAACAATTACAAAGGAGTTCGAATACTGATTGCATGCTCAAGGAACAAAAATCGCATTAGGCAAAATATCTTTCAGGAGTAGAAAAATATTATAGTCCCATTTAAAGATAGAGTCAACATCTTCCCGCACATTGACCTTCGTCTTTACAATATTCAGTGATTGTGCGGGCAAAGAAGCCTGCAATGGAACTCTGTTGGGAGCTGTTAATTTCAAAGCCTAGTTTATATTCGTCGCAGCAAAAAATAAAGGGTTGTATGCTAGTATAGGTTCTATGACGTCTATATTTTTGTATGAACCAGCATTTATTATTAAGGAATTATTATGGGCGCTTTTTTAAGGGAAGGAACAATATATTAAAAAAATTAAACTCTTACCTTCGTGCAGGTTCTGACACAGTCTGCATGCAGAAAGTAAGGTCTTGGTGGAATACGCCACAAAAACCAAAAAGTACAAGCCGCCCATCGAAACCAAGTCACGGTCAGCCGGGGAAGTGACTGCGAATTATGACACCGAGGTGTGTTACATTTCGCGAATAAAGATTGTGTTTCTCGGCAGAAAGTTTTTTGAGCACTGCTATCTCATCTTAGTTTTACATTCACTAGCGCATTTAAGATGATGGACGTCAAGTGCTAGATGTCTTCAGTATGAAATACATCTCGAAACCTCACAGTATGCGATATTACTTTAGGGACGCTTTTATGGAATCAGCGCCCGTGTTTCCTTTTACTGTTGTGGCGGTTATGTGCCGTGGGAGGTCTTAATGGAGGACTGTTTCTTTAGATATAACCCGTTATTTTCCTTGCCACTTTAGGAACTATGACAGAAAGTCTAGAGTACGGCCAAGTCGACACAGCAGTTTTCTAATGACTTACGGTGGCGGTGCACTGTACGAGCGAAAGATAAGACAGCAAAAAGCAATGAATTTTGTTATTTCATAAAAAAGGCGAGATTAAAACTTGACGCCAAAGAACAAAATCAGGAAGATTACCTTCAGACATCAAAATAGAGAAGCTACTTACACCGGGTGTCCCAGCTAACTTGAGCCTAGGGTTAAAAATAAATTATTAGGGACAGACAAGTGACAGTAGCTGCATATTGGTGACAGCCATCCTGCGCACCACGAGGAATTTTTTGTTCCGCAATTAATTAATAGCTTCATTAAGTTATGATTGTGTAAATTAGAACTATTGACTTTAGGCGACAAATTATATTTGAAGAGTTGTCGTACACGTTCAGAAACCCTCATTCCATCATTTACGATAAGGAAACCCTCACGCGTGTCTTTTTTCCCTCAGCTGCAAAGAAAGCCCGCGAAATACAAAAATAAAGCACGCGACTAACGCATTCGCTCACCACGATCGCGCTGCTCTCAAGCGCGCCTTGAGCAAACGAACTCACCTGCGAGTTACCGACGCCAACATATCGGCTTGCCGCTGGTGCGGGGCCGTCGAGTCAAAGCTGCAGCTGATTTCGTTTGCTCAAAGCGCGCTTCAGAGCAGCACTATCGTGGTGTCCAAATGCGTTATTCACGTGGTTTATTTGTGTATTTCGCGGGCTTTCTTTGGAGCTGAGAAAAAAGACACGCGTGAGGGTTTCCTTATCGTAAATGATGAAATGAGGGTTTCTGAGGGCGCACGACAACTCTTCAAATGTAATTTGTTGTCAAAAGTTCATAATCATTAATTTAAACGATTAAACCTAATTAAACTATTAATTATTTGCGAAGCGAAAACTTCCTGTGGTGCGCGAGATGGCTGTACCGACGTGCAACTGGTTTCCCTGGACTGTCTCTTATAATCTATTTTTGAACCCTTGGCTCAAGTTAGCTGGGACACCCGGTATTGCACTTTAAGCTGTCAGTGCTGTTGAGCGCGAAAAAAAAACAGGTTAAAACAATAAGTGAAGTTGATCTGAAATCGCGCTATAGCACTGGAGATTTTGGCCAAACACGAGCTAGGTAGGAAAAGATATACGAAGCGGCAAGTGTGTTTTAAACCACATTTAAGAAAGCGAATTGATCGTTTAGTGCCCATGCCAGTCCAGATCGCCACCGCTGTGGAGGACGCTTTAGTACTAGCAATACCACAAACCTCAACAAACAATCATATCTCCATGGTCACTGATTCTCATGCAGCATGCCATGGCAAGCCAGTGCAATAGTGAATAACCTTGAAGACAATAAATCATCATCATCAGCAGCCTAGCTACACCCACTGCAGGGAAAAGGCCTCTCCCATGCCTCTCCAATTAACCCTGTCCTCTTCGCCAGCTGCGCCCACCCTATCCCCACGAACTTCTTAATCTCAGCCGCCCACCTTGCCTTATGCTGCCCCCTGCTACGCTTGCCGTGTCTTGGAATCCTCTCCGTTACCCTTAAAGACCAGCGGTTATCTTGCCTTCGCATTACATGCCCTGTCCAAGCCCATTTCTTTCTCTTGATTTCGACTAGGATGTCATTAACACGCGTTTGTTCACTCACCCACTATGCCCGCTTCCGGTCTCTTAACGTTACACCTACCATTTTTTTTCCATGGCTCGCTGCGTTGTCATTAACTTAAGCTGAACCCTTTTCGTTAGCATCCACGTTTCTGCCCCTTAGGTGAGTAAAGGCAAGATACGGCTGTTAACAGTTTTCTCTTGAGGGATATAGCGGAACTGCCATTCATGATCTCAGACAACCTGCCGTATCCGCTCCACCCCATTCTTATTCTAGTTATTTCCCTCTCATGATCCGGATCGGCTGTCACTACCTGCCCTAAGTAGATGTATTCCCTTACAACTTCCAGCACCTCGCTTACCAATTGTGTTCTCTCGCTAGGCTGTTGAACATTAGTTTATTGTTCTGCATGTTAATTTGTAGACCCACCGTTCTGCTCTGCCTGTCTAAATAATTGATCATGCTTTGCAATTGATCCCCTGAGTGACTCAGCAAGCTGAGTGAATCAGCGAATCGCAGATTACTTTGGTATTCTCCACTAACTCTTATCCCCAACTGTTCCCAATTCAGGCGTCAAAATACCTCCTGCAACAGGCGGTGAATGACATTGGCGAGATTATGTCTCCTTGCCTGACACCCTTGGATATGAGAATTTTTTGCTGTCTTTATGGAGGGCTATGGTAGCTTTGCAGTCGCTATATATATCTTCCAGTATTTTGACATAAGGCTCCTTTACACCATAATTCCGCAATGCCTGTATGACTGCTCAGGTTTTCAAAGAGTCGAATGCTTTCTCATAGCCAATGAAGGCTATATATAAGGGTTGGTTATATTCTGCGCATTTCTCTATCACCTGATTGATAGTGTGAATATGATCTATTGGGGAATATCTTTTACGAAAGTCTGCCTCATCATTTGTTTGAATAAAGACTAACGTTGCTTTCACTCTATTAGCGATTACCTTAGTAGGTACCTTGTAGGTAACGGACAGTAAGCTGATCGGTCTGTAGTTTTTCAAGTCCTGACGTCTTCTTTCTTCACCACGATACAGGATTTCTAGTTTTTTTTAGCACAATCTCCCCTCCGTTCTTCAAAAGATCTGCTGTTACCTGATCCTTACCAGCCGCTTTTCTTCTTTCTATTGCTCCTAAGGCTTTCTTTACTTCCTTTTTCGTTACTGGCGAGATGACGCACATCTGTGCGCTACTGTCTCTATCAATAACCTTCTGAATACATTGGCTGCTCTGCACATTTGTGCAGAACTCTTCGGCTACATTTACTACCTTATCCATATTGCTAATGACATTGCCCTCGTTGTCTCTTAACGCATACATCTGGTTTTTACCTATGCCTACTTTCCTCTTCGCCGCCTTTAGGCTGCCTCCGTTCTATAGAGCACGCTCGATTCTCTCAATGTTAAACTTCCTTATGTCGGCTACCTTGCGCTTATTTATTAACATTTATAGCTCTGCTCGTTCTGTTTTGTCTGTATGGTTACGTGCGCTCATGCTTTGACGTTTCTAAAAGGGTGCTAGAAAGGCAATACACTCGGTTCTAATACGCACGCCGAGTGCCGTAATATGAGGACCGTCATGACTCCTAGACGTGACTCGCTTTACTCTACTCTAAGCGCTCGTGCTTCTGCCCCAGATCATGGAGACGTGACAACGTCGAAGAAGCAATGGAACTTGGGGCGGCACGAAGTACACCCCTCAACTACGCCAATACTTCTTCCTGAAAGAAAGCACAGGCAGCTTACAAACCTCTTATCACGCCCTAACCAGAAGAGAAGTTGCTGCCTGGCGGCTCCCTCAAAGCAGCTTTTTTCGTGCCTCCGCGGTGAACTTATCTTTTCTTCGATCTATTATTTATCCCACTATTCCTCTCTTGGCAAACACTAAAACTACCTTTTCGGGGGCTTATGAGCTTTGCAGCACTACGCGGGTTAAAGTTCTTTGATGGCCGAACGAATCGCCGGCCAGTCAAAGCAACCCTTTGATCCGAGACCGTTTTGTGGCTCATGACAGGGCCGAGACCAAATGAAAAACTGCGGGCACCTGGCGGCACTGCAAATAGAGCCCAGCATATCTCGCATGCGAAGCGGTTACTCAAACTAATAAGCAACCTGTGTGGAGAAAGAGGACTGGAAATAGATTCTACCGAACAATGCGGATTCAGTTCTTTTGACGACGGAACGAATAACCAGCCAGAAGGAATTACCATAGCAACGATTTGAGCTAAGACCGCTTTATCGAAAATTCTACGCACAAGAAAAACTGAGGACGCCTGGTGAAAGATTTCAATCAGTGGAGAACCAGTGGCTATTTGATGTCATGATGAATGAGCTAGAGAGGCCAACCAGAACGGTGGCTCAAAAATTAATATGTTGAAAGCTAATATGTAATGTTCAAGAGTTTTGCAACAAAAGAGCATTTTAGATTGGTTCGGAGCATTGTAGATAAAAATTTGTGTTTGGCTCCATGACTACATTCTGGCCACTTTGAACTTCTATTTTGGCGCAATTATTACCTATTGTTTTTAATCTCGGAGATGGTGGGATTCAAGATACTACGCGTTGCTAGGGCAGCTTACATGCGCACGTTGCGCAACTACAAAGAAGGGGACATCTTCAGAGAGGATTTCTTTAAACCAAGGCGTAGCGAAAGCGCGCCGCTTCCAGTTCTTGAGGCAAACTGAATACATCTTCAACAGCGTCTTCCACACGCCTCGTCTTACTTAGGAGGCAGCATGCCAAAAAACTTATGACAAAGAAAGCACGAAGAATCGTAAAGGCATACTAAAGCTGCCACTGCATTTTTTTGCATGTTCCCCCGAAATGTAGCAGTAGCAAACAATTCGCATGTACTTGATCGCACGTAATGTTTTAGTTTGTGGCACGCAGCGGCTTTGTGCAAAGGCACTTGTGGCGAATGCTCTTTTCCAGATATGGCGCAAGGCACACTGAAACTTTTGTAAATTCCAGTTGCTAATGCTGATTATTAGTCAGGGTTCTCCAGTGTGACGTTAACAAAACCGAGGCGCTTGACAAAATGAAGGTGGACTGGCTAACCACCACTTCACCGTCGCCACTTTGCAGTGGCGGTAACTATGAGCATCAGATAACCATCTATGCTTCTGTGCAGGAAATCCACTGCACTTGAGCACGTATCGTCGGTCATCGCTCGTGCCACATATGTGATAGCCTCGAGCTGCGGACCAAGAAGGAGTGACAGTCAGTGGCGCCTGTGTCCGAATATCCGACATCAGCGTTGTAGTTTCACCGAGTGATATAAAACAAGATTTCTTCGGTCCGGTCGTCTCTTGACAGTGGCGACGTGGCTTACGAGCGTCACATAATCATATCTGCTTCTGTGCAGGTTAGTGTTTAAATATGGTCCGTTCTGAGTAAATTTTGCTTTTTGTTTCTTCGTCGTCGCTTTGCTTGAGTGCTTGAGGTTGCTTAAGTGCATTGCAAGACACTTGTACTTGCTATGGCTTCGTGTTGTGTCTACCGCTTTCCTGTAGCTTATAAACCCTTTGTCACATGCTCAGAGTGCAGATTTTTCTTTTATCTTGGCGAATGCGGAGGCGTAGCAGAAAAAAAAATTTACAATCCAAGCGCCAAGAGCAAACGAAAGCTTGTAAATGTGGTAGTTGCCGAGGCATCCCGAAAGCAACAGGCTGCACAGAAAATTTCAAGAATGATTCCACCTTACTAGGCAGTATGCTGCAGATTGAAACCAACTACGATAACCTCGATTCCTGTCAGTCGCAAATGCAGCTGCTCTCCGATAAGTTCGGCAATTCCCGAAACCGCGTCATGGCTCAAGGAAAAACAACCCAACAGGTAACAAAGTGTATTGAACGGCTCGAATACACCAAAGTGGGCCGTGATGTGGCTCAACTAAGACAGGAGCTTGATGATTAAGTGTGGCGTAGTCGCCGTTTAAACTTGCGGCTTCATGGATTGGCTGAAAGCAAGGACGAAGATTGGATTGGCGACGCTTTGAGGCACTTTCAGTGTCAGAGATATTTATTCAGTCTATACATTAATAGCAGTAAGTGCAGACAATTACATATTTTAAACTCATGTACAGCAGCCACCGTATTCTACTCTCCCGGTTATATCAGGTTCGTAATCTTAGTACTTTATACACAGACACCAGATGATCAAAATCACTAGAAATGTTTACAACCAGTGGTTCTTAATAGAGTATCGAGCAGACAGTGACACGGCATTTTGCGCGGGCACCAACGCTGCCACTATAGTCGTGCAAAGGCATAAGCCAATTTAAATCTACTGTTTCTTTGTTGTGGGCTTGGTGGTCGACGGTACTGGTTGAAGACATGCGCACTCCCCTTTGACGCACCTTCCGAGATGATGATGGGGACAGCTTTCTTTCTGTAATGAAGAAAGGAATCCATTGGTGAACGCAAGTGCGCTATGCTTGCATAAATAAAGATAAAGGAGCCAGAAATAGTGCATCCTCCAAAATGCTGCGCGGAATTTCAGCAACAAACAATTCTTTTCTCCTTGTATTTGGAACCGCACGGTAAAGACATGCTTCGAGCATTTTTCTCTACATTGTACGCTGGGGGACTTTCTTTAACGTTTACCGATTTTTTTATTTTAAAGCCTGCAAGAGCCAGACAAATTCGTTTGTACTGAGAACTCCAACTGGTGACAGATGAGTGCACGGTCTGACTTTGTGTGCGAAACCGACCTTGCAGCCAACGCGAAGAATTCTGCAGGAGGTTAAAGGTGGGGGAATATGATAGTGTCACGGCAGGCGCTTCTGGAGTTTGGTGATGGGGAGGAGAGATGGGCCGAGGGTGAAATTGGGTGGTCGAGTGGTGCTCTAGCTAGGCGGGCGGGATGGGAAGGCGGTTAGTGCTTCTGGAGGGCGGCTTTCCCACTACGTCTTCATTTCGATTTCGCTTTCGCTGTTTCGTGGCACTCTGTGGGCGCTTGTAGTGGGTGGAGGCCTTGCGGAGGTTGAAGGTAGGTGAGCTGGTTGTGGGCAGCACTTTTGCAGGGTGGATCTGGGCGATTAGTGGATGGCGCTCCCGGAATGCGAACGTGAGTCGAGGGAGGTGGTGTTTGAGAGGTCGGCTTCTTTTCCAGGAGGTGCTTGAGGGCGGTGACTGGTGAATGGCGCTTCAATTCAATTCACTTTGTTTATTTTACCAGAAATCTGAAATAATATCGGCACTAAACGCTGTAAAAAATGAGACTGTGGCAGTGATTCATGTGAGGGAACATAGTCCATAATATCCTCAATTGCTTTACGATACTGCTGCAAGAACTACAGCAGGATAACCATGGAGGCTAGTTGCTGTGGGCCAAGCATATTGATACAAGCGACTAAACGGAAACACATTACGAGGAAATACACAAAACAGCGCTGTTCTTTTTTACGTCCTCCAATTATTTTTTGTTGCTGGTTCATCATGTCTGATCGTACAAGACGTATGCCCTTTCCTATTCTCATAATTTCATCTTTCTCGAAAGCGTTAATCCCGAACTATCATAGCAGCTGCTCTGACCCACCACATGTGGCTCAGTGGTTCGGGCGGTCTGGTACTTAGCCTGAGTACCTGGATTCGAATCAGGTTGCGGCGGCCGCGTTTCAATGGAGGCGAAACGCTATAGGCGCTTGTGCGCTGTACAATGGCAGTGAATTGGAAAGATTCCCAGGCGGTTTACAATAGTGCGACAAGCCCTTCACTATGGCAACTCTATCACTTTCTTTCATTCCCCTTTCCTCTCTCCCATCTCTGGGTGGTTAAGGTGTCGACAGTGAACTGAGTTACGGAGCCTCTAATTTCAACTGAACTAAAGTTGTTTTTCGGGGAAAGGACACGGCGCAGTATATATTTCACTTAGCTCGGTGGACACCTGAACCGTGCCGTAAGAAAAGAGATAGAGGAGGGAATGAGAAAAGAGGGAAATAAAGAGCTGACGTAGTGAAGGGCTTCGGAATTCTTTCGACCTCCTGGGGAGCTTTAACGCGCACTTACATCGCACAGCACACGGGAGCGTTTTGTGTCTCGCCTCCATCGAAACACGACCGCCGCGGCTGGGTTCGAACCCGTGTACTCCGGACCATTAGCCAAGCGCCTTAAGCTTCAAAAAAAATTTTGGTAGCAGCTGCTGTGTGTTTTCTCGCATTTTAATTTATGCCCTCTTTCTAGTTCACACATGTACCACGAGCCTCATCTTCCTGCAACAGTTTTTCATCTTCGGCATGCTAACCTTCACCAATCAATAACTGGTACTGCGCCTTTCCTCTCCTAATGAGTCTCTCGTGTTTCTTGTAACAGTAAAGCGCTCCTTATGAAGTCTTCAGGAGTGCTGAAAAGTCTTTCATTTTATAATTCTTTTAGATGGGTTCAAACCGCTTTTTTTGGGAAAGGTAGCTGTAGCAGCTCAGCCTTAATAGACACGGAGAAAGAAAGTCCTATCTAACCCTGTTATAGATGGGTTTGGCCTTCAAAAAATAATATTCGATTTCAGAATATATCCAATGCTCAAATCAACAATATAAAATGCATGGCTCCATTTGTAAGTCTCACGTATAAACGCAGTACTCTTAATCTGATTTGTGGGGAGAGGCTCGGAGGTCTCCTATGCACCTGTTGCAAAACACACGCCCAAGAAGTAAATCCTTTTCAGAAGTGTATCTAGAGCAATTCTCTGATTTCGACACAAAAGAGCACTGACGTCCGATCTGCAGGTCTTTTTGTTACTAAAATGCATAAGTTTCGCATTTCTTAGTTCTTTTAACGTATGCTTGGTATGAACAACACCTGAGAATTTTCAACTAGCGCTGAAAATTTGTCCGCTATGTAGTGCAGATCGTTGGTGCTTATAATATAAGAGACATAGCATTACATGTTGGCATTTAGATAGAGAACACATATCACCAGCGCTAAACTATATCGACGAAAGGGCCATTTGTGTTATCAGCTTTCCCTTAGTCGTCAATGGTTTAGCGCTAGTGCTTGTGATGACATAGTAAGGACATAGTAGCGCCACCTTGCAGCGACCGAAATAGAAGCTACCAGAAGATAGACGCTGTAGATAGATGAATACTTCACCTCCTATCATCGCACTGATTCTGTTCAATGTAATCTGCAGCGACAATGGTCGAAATGTTTTGCAATATGTCACTCTAAAGCGTACTGTACTTCGTATTCTGTCTGAATTCATTCTGAATGCTTACCATGCGGGCAAAATCATGAGCAGCACCCTGTCCCGAAAAGGGAGAAGACTTCTTTAAGAGTGTGCTGACTGACAGTGTTAGTTTCCAATTGAGCACAACGTGATTATGTCTTCGGAAGCTACGACTCCTTCTGAACATTTGCGCGATCATACACACTCACATCACTGATGGTGAGGTCCTTGTCTTTGCAGCATTTTTTACGTCGATCATCAGGAGAAACAAGTTTAAACATAGTCTCACCTTGCAATAATGACCGTGGTGGTAGTGCCTGTGGTCGCATCCAAGAAACCTCTGCGAAAAGAGACGCTGAGAATTGTGTAGAAGAGCTCTTTGTGGTCTAGTAATAAACAAGGCATTAAAGGGAAGCCGCACACTAATTTTTAAAATGGGTATTTGAGGCATGAAGACGACCTAAATATTCAGTTCATATGACTTCTAAATTTATCTCCTGTAAGTTCACTCAAAGATGGTTCAGTGCCTTTGCAAGAACCAAACATAGACGTATCAGTTTCAAGCTCTGAGCGTTTCGTTCTTTGTATGCAGGAGCAGTTCACTAAATATAAATTACAGTTAATGTACCAATTAACCTGAAAATATATTGCTGTCATTTTACAATGAAAGGTACCACGCAATATTTTTGAGCATGCATAGCCTCATAAATCTATGAAGATCTCCTCACCAGTTCCCGCTCAGCGGCCTTGGAGTGCACTGCATAGTTCGGATTCGTTTCTAGTTGTGCTGATGCGGCTGCGATGAAAATTGCGGCCAAGGCTGCGGGGAAAAAGAGTGCACTGTAATTCTATCATTAATGACGTAATAAGGCAGTGACAATCTTTTAAATATTTTCACTAGTATAGGCACTAGTTATTGCTATTCTACTTCCTTCTTGAAGTGCTCATTTGCGGTGGTATACTGTCGTATGGTATGGTATGGCATGGTATGGTATGGTACGGTATGTTATTGCATGACATTTTGTGGTATGGTACGGTATAACGTATAAAATACGGAATTTAAAGACATATAGTGACAGCTGGGATATTAGGAATGGCGTGGTCGCGGGCTCCGGATTATTTTAGACCACTTGGGGTTTTTAAAAGGGGTTAACATCGCAAAACACGCGGGAGTTTTCGCATACCGCCTCCATCTAAAATTAGCCATCGCAACTGGGGTTCTATAACGTGGCTTTTAGATGAGCGGCCGTAAGGGAAAGGTGCCATCGTGGTGGTCCAAAGAAACATAAGAAAAAAGGAGTATGGAGTTTCTTAAAAGAGATGTGAGAGGCGAATGCCGTTTTATTGGTGCGGTCGGTATTGCGTAAACTTTCTTCTTCGACTGAACTGCAAACTGTTGCCTTATTACGTTGGTATCGGATCTCCTAATATGCTAAGATCCTTTTCAATTGGCAGACTTTTTGAGGGGCATATGGTGCACTACCTGGCGGGGGCACTGGGCAAGCGTCACAGCGTACAATCCGTGTTAATGGATTTCAAAGACGCCTTTAACACCATCCCGCATTGTTTACTATCTGAAAAATTGCCTTTCAGAATATTGACTCTCAAGTGATATCATGGGTAAGGGGTTACCGGCGTTACGGCGGGAGTTTGTGGTTGCAAAAGGCGTCCAGTCTCTCACGGTGTAAGTTGTCTCCGGTTTTTCCGAAGGCTCAGTATAGCGCGGCACTATTTTTCTTGCTGTATGTTAATTTAATTAGAGATGAAACAGGGTCACGAATGAGGGTATTTGCGGATGACTGTGCTCTTTATAGAATGGTCACATGCGGTAGCAACGTTGAAATGTATAAAGAAGATTTGAAGGGAATCAGAGCCGTGTGTTATATGGGATATGAATTTCAATTTCACCAAAAATTTTTAGCTGAACTTTATAAGAAAAAATGCGCGCATGCAATCTCAGGTCATTAAGAATATAACGCTGCAACAGGTATTCTAATTGAAATACTTCGGCGTTCGTTTAACACCTGATTTGAGCCAGCTCCGTCACGTCAATTGTGTCGCTACTAAAGTACGAAGAATCTTGTGATTGCTTTGCCAAAATTAAACTGCTTTCACAATTATATGTCGAGACGTTCAATGCAATAGGTATGTCAGGAAGATTCTGGAATACGCGTGTACTGTTTGAGATCCACCTGCTGGTAGAGATAAGCCGAAAAATTGCCTTTAGTTCTGTATGTGGCATACTTGGGGCTCAGTGAAGAGCATCACGTAGAAAAGAACCACTCAACTGGGAACAGCTCTACACGAGCCAGAAGAAGTTCTGCCTGTACGATTAACATGCTATTTATTCATCCTCTGTTTGGATTGAACGTGAGAACTATTAGCAATAGTCCTCTCATAAATGCACCCGTGTTGAGCATAATTTTAAGGTCCTTGAATTTGCGACAAAAATTAACTGTCTAAAACGCTTTCTCTCCAAAACTACTTAAGATACACTTCCGAGTGAAACTGTGGGAGTTACATAATGATGCTTTGCTTTTCATTTATTAAATGGTCATGTCTAAATACTTTTCCGCTTATTTTTCTTTGTTAGGCTTGTCCTTTTAGTTGTGCCTAGGAGCAGCCCTGTGATATGTATTGTTTTAGATTCCGCCAGAGACAGTAATGCTTTTGGCGCTGCAGTTTACTTTATAAGTCAATAAAACCTAAACAACCACATATTACCCTCACTCATTAATGTGGATAAAAATAGCAGTCAGAGCGAGACAGGAACTGCGGTGGCTAGAATAGTGTGGGTTGTCTCAATCTGTTCCTGGTATATGAGTAAGTAAATATTAAAGACAATCAGTTGCCAAGGTCAAGCGCCAAAATGCGCATTAAGGCAGGAAAGAAGAAAACAGACTACTTTAACTTGAATGTTGCTGCCGGGAAGAATAGTAATATAATAGAACAGGGTACAAAAGCTTTTTAACTATTCACTTCACTCCAATTTCTCAGTTTTCTTCCAAAAGAAAAACGCAATTGTAAAGAACTATGGTCAGTGATTAATGCTTAGTTGGTCATTTAACACCATATTCTACAGCGTGCTGTTTCATCCGAAGTCAATTTTTTTTCTTTTTGATAATGTTTATACTCGCCCAAAATAGAATTGTACGATACAAATGTATACGAAAAATATTTATTTATTTCCATGCCTTCACGGCCCCTGGAGGCTTTACAGAAAGGATATGTAGCTTGATAAGAAGTTATGAACGTTGAAGAAATGAACTTTTGAGGGCTTTTATTATAGGGCAGCACTGATCTTCAGACCAAATTGTATTTCTAATGCGCCGGGAGTTGCAATCTTGCACACGTTCCTACAGTTCTGCATTAATAAACAGCCACCAGCTGTTTCCTTTTTCTCCCACAGAAAGCGCAAATACAGTAAAGGCTAAGTTCAGCAGTGTAAAATAATCACACCTCTATGGCAGAACCAAACGCTCCATTTCGTGCGCGTAGGCCAAAGAATTCGCTTGTCGTGATGTGTCCGACAAAATAAGCGATTGTTCACAACACGTTTTAGTTCAAACTTTCGGAGCATTGCAGCTTGAGCTTAATATTACTTCATTGGGGAAAAAAATTGCACGGTAATTCGATCATTAAGGACGTAATAAGACAGTGGTAACCTTGGAAATATTTTCACTAGGATAGGCCCTAGTTATGGCTTGCGCAGTTTCGATGGGGTATAGAAAGTGATATTCACGTAAGCGGCACTGTAGCAAAGGAAATATCTACGTAATTCTAGAAAATCTAGTCGAGAGTGAAAGAATGGTGATTGTTTTCGAAAGCGAACTCACTTACCGAAGATATAGAGGACCCAATTCAGTCTCGCCATTGGTGAAAGAAAGACGTACTTTTCTTCCCTAGGAATGTGTTCGCACTTTCCGTGGAGCAAAGAACGATTACGTTGCCAGATTCTGCCTAAAAGTGTAACGGCACAACCCTTGCCCCAGGATGCAACTCGGCTACAGCGTGGGCACTGTAGTCATGCCTTCGCAACGCTGACAAGCTCAAGTGTATGGAGGCGGCCCTCTTTGACCCAGTTATGCTTCCCTTTCCTGGCTTTTCCATTTCTGACAGTTCGGAACCTTTGATCACTGCTTCCAGCTGTATTCATGCCTGTGCGGGCTGGGCATTATTATTTTTAATTCTTATTATGGCAAACTCTACTATAGGTATTCATGCCTACATGTTTTGACGCTCTGTAGGGGGTGACATCACATGGATAATAAAATCTATATTGTCATTTGCGTTCACTAAAATAACCTTAACAAAAAGCAATTCTCATAGGCATCGTGTAAAAAAAAGAAGAAAACAGGCGGTTTATTCAAACCTATGATTTTAAAGACGCGCAGATATATTTAAAGTCCGAAACGGGAGAGTTTTTTTGTCTATTTCTTGCAGAACAGCGTATGCAGTGCACTGTGTTGAGGTCCTTCTCAACGTATATTATTGTCCAAGTCTGCTCTTTGAGCATTTTGTTCACCTCATAAAGAAAATAAAGAATAACGCACTCTCCTGTCGACGAAGATGCACTCTTGGCTACTCATCGCTTTTGTCGAGACTGGGAAGTAGGACACACGTACAGAAAGCGCTGCTCTGATTGTTCGGCGGTGTTTTCTTTCGGAGCAGAAAAGTTTTCTGCTTGCGACGCAAAACAAAACTGAAGAGAGAACGATATCGCAAGTGATGCGTGCACTTACGATCTGTTCAGCAACATTGTGCCTCCGAAAAACAGGAGAGATTGATGGTTGTTTCTGACCTGGTTGTACAGCGTTGAGAGTAAGCAGTGTTTTCCATCGTATCTAAAGGAGATGCGAAAAAGAGAAAAGTGCGGCCTTTACCCAGCATTGTACGAGGTTAGTACAAACCGTAGGCACAGAGAAATACTTTAAAGCTGAGTGTCAACAGATTAGGATATCAGGTGCTTGGCCATGCTGAATACAATATGTTAATTGTAAAGGCAGGCTTAGATCCAGCTAATTCACAACTTTCTGCAAAGTGCAAGTATGCTACTTCTGGCCGAGTGCACTGGGAAGACACTGACCAACCAGGTATCGTTCTAAACCTCCTACTCTCAAGCCAAATTAGATTACATGGTTGTCTCCCGTTAAGTGATTGGAATTGTTTTTTTTTTGCGAAAAATGGAAATGCTAAGCCACTGCTACTTTGTTTTAGCCTATCCATGCTTCATTTATTAATGATCTTTAATTTCCTGGTAACAAAGTTGCGATATTTTCTACCGCCACCTTCATTAAAAATTATATCTCCCTATCGGGAACCCGTGCAATGATTTATAACTTTTTAGGTTTTTAATATGTGCGCGCAGAGATTTGAAAGCACCACGTGCAATGGGACGAAACAACACACCGGATGGAGCGCCCTATCTATCGGAGAAAATTTAAACCAGAACATTCGCAGTGTGCTTGTTACCTGAGAGTAGATGGCGCCGGTGTCTCGAATGCTCTGATTTCAAACTTCAGCGCCTCAAAACAGAAAACGGAGTTTTTTTTACGCAAAGTCTGGTAAAGGGAATTAGGCGCTGGCCATGGAGGAGTGCCTCTTTGCCTTCCTTAAAAACACTCAAGGATCCGCTTAAATTAAGCAAATCGGACAATGTAGTTTCGGGTCTGGTCTTATTGTGAGTGCTGGCTCTTCATTGGTGTTGAAAGATGAACAAGCGCACTATCTCTCTCACTTCTGCCTGGGAACCAGCGCAGGAGCTGAAACGAGTAAAAAGACAAACACAAATACTAGCTCTGAATTACCGTTTTAGTTAGTGTGCATGTTTTTTTTTCGCACAGCGCCACAGACAAAAGTCACCAAGTTACTGCGCCTTTAATTGCCTCAAAACCAACTGAGACTCAAAACAAGCTGAGAAGAGAATGGGGACTGCTTAAATTGCTTCGTTCAAGCGGGCGCTGTTTTCATGCTTGAGTCACGTTCTATTGACAGGCGGCAAGAAATTTTTGAAGTGTTCATGTTCGCGTGCAACAAATTTAAGCAGTTGTTTAGATGAACAGCAGGCGCATTAGATTAGCAGTGGTAGAGTATAAAATATGTACCTCTTCACGGTTCCGAGTACAGGAAGTTCATTTTACCTGCCAGATTCTATTACGGTGAGACAAACTCACGTGAGGCAATAAAGTGCAGCACAGCCCATTTGCCTTCGCCCCTAAGCTGTGCAGCACGAATCCTGCAGCATCCATGGCAGTACTAACCTTCAGAGGGGAGTCGAGGAGAGTTGCTCTCACCTTCGTGTGTCCTGAAACGCTGGCGATGCAGGACGAGCCGTAAGGCGTAGCACAAGGACGAGCTCACAAAGTTCTTAAAGTATGGGAAAGCGTCTACGTCACCTAAAATGACAGGCATGTGGTTCCTTTCGACGCCCTTGTTATCAGGACCGGGACTTGTGACTGCGTAATACCCTAGAGGCCATTAAAATTTCATATGGCATAGATGCTTGAAATTGTAGTGTAGATAAATTTCATAGTAATTTAGGGTAACATGACTACTTATGTATAACGTGACGTCGGAGGATTACACGTCCCATAGTTTAAATACCACAGCTTTCGAGGATGCATGAACAATATGAAGCTGACGAAGACATTAGGGTACAAACGCTTGCAATAAAGCACAATCTCTACGCTATTTTTGGTAAGTTCTAGCAAGACACGAGTGGACAGTTTTCACAGAAAAACATAGGGCCTTAGAGTTAAAGGAGCCTTGAAAGTTAGCGACTCATCTTTCATTCGAGACATCCAAGCCATCAAGAGGCAGTGATCTGCCGTTTTCGTGTTTTGACTACTTAGAAGCTGTAGGGAGCCAGCGGTAAGCTCTCTTAGCACACTCCACGTCGTTTAAAATCCATTAGTCTCTTTGGACTGCGCACAGTAATCCGGCTGCGCTGTCGCAGTAGTGGCTCGTTTTGATTTCAAGAGCGCTCATCAGCACTAGGAGGAAGTACACAAGCACGCAATCACTGTCAGCGGAGTTCCTGACACAACATTTGTCACTGCCAACGCCCAGCTATATTCTAAATCTTTTGAGGCCGCGCGAAATTTTTCCGCCTCAAGTATCACAAACTCAATCTGCTCGCCCCTACATAATACGGAAATAATATTGTTGGTCTCAGGATAATATATTACAAATTGGAACACTGAAAATGATTACAGCAAGCTTTAAGGCAAAGCTGCGCGTCTGTTGTCAAATCTTCTCTCTTTTGGTTTCTAAACCATGGCTTTTTAGCAAGCGTCATCTTTTTCCCGAGTATTTTATTTTTTTTGTACTCTAAAATAATTCAGAACAGGCAGAGCATGGTAGCATGCTTATTTGCTGGGGTCTATGTTACTCTTCGTTGAAGCAATTGATTTATGTTCCTCCTGATGCGTGACATAGACATAATGTTTTGTGCTTTCTCAAGCTTCTTGGCTCAATCGGATCATCGACCACCCGCCAGCAGTTGTGATGTGATTAGAATGTGCAACGTGTTTCGCTCATTTCGTGTAAACTCAAGGTAAAATAGTTGTCCCTCCACAAAAATGTAGCGAATACAAGCCTTCATCCAGAATATTTTTGTGTGTTCGTGTTTTTTATCATAGCCACCCATCATGCTCCCCTTTTATCCCTTCCTCCGCAAATAAGTAGCATATCAGGCAAACAAAACGTCTGCAGATCTTTCTGCCTTCCATAGTACTCAACCTGATACATATGATTTTCTGGCGCTAGAGAAGAACTTTAATAACAATTTAGTCAACATTTTTATACCGTTAGCACAGATTGTACAATCTGCACTTTCGCGCCCTTTATTCGAATAATAGAAGGTTCGTTATAAATTCACCGAAACCCGCGTCATAGTAAAAAGCAGTCGTGGCAGTCTCATTCTAGGAGGAAACAGACAGAATAGGTCTCCGACAACATCTTTGCTCTAACACCAAAGCCAAGACGGAAACATTCGCGTAACACACTCTTAACCATTTTGTGATTTATATATTGTTTTTTCATTGCCCGTTGCTTTTCAGAAAATATTTGTATAGTTTTGTACCCCCCCCCCCCCCCCCCGAGTGTTTCGCCTGCAGGAGATCAGTGTTTCCATCTCCCTTCACCTAGCTGCTATAGAGATGGTTTTCTTCGACGAAGTTACTGTTAATCTTCAAATGCAGCATTGAATAAAGTTTATTATCCGGAGCCCCCCTTGTAATGAGGGGCCTTTAGGATAACTTTGTTGGAATTGTAGCTTCTTAAGGTGACCTTTTTTTCTCTACACTGGGAGGTGTCTACTGGGAGTGATGTGATTTGATATTCTTCCTTGAACCTCTTCTCTAAACCTATGTTCAGTAAGATCCTCAAGGACACGGAAAGAAAAAGTGACATAGGTCAAAGGCCGTTGAGTAACGGCCTCGTAAAGACGCGGTGTGAGGCACCGATGCAAGGGCATCGTCCACTGAACGAACTCTCTTTTTCCAGCAATGCTTCTGTGACTACATTTTTAAACCATTTTGCAGGTGGGGACTAGGATTTCTATAACCCAGATATACTCTGAATTTACGAAGGTAGGCAATGACGTGTTATTAACGAAGTTTTTCTTTTAAGAGAGAAATAACTCTAATCACATGCGCAACATGTCCAAATTTCTTTTTGTGTAAATAGTTTCTGTATATTACCTCTTCCCCTATACTTACATAATTTATAATTGGTTTTTTTGGGGAAAGGAAATGGCGCCGTATCTGTCTCATATATCGTTGGACACCTGAAGGCGCGGTTCCCCTATCCTTTCTTCCTGTTTCTTCACCTCTTTCATTTCACTTCTCCATTCTGTCTGCTATCCTTTATTTCTGTTGCCCCAGCTCAAGTGCTTCAGTATCGATGGCAGATGCCGGGGATAACAAAAAATTTATCCGTCCTTTTTATGATTAATTTAATAAACCACTACTACTAGAGGGAAATGAAAATCCATGCCCACGTATTTCAGCACTCTCGCAATGCAGCAGAATGGATATTTAGAATTAGACCTGGATGGCAATTTTCCTGGAGAATTATTTTAGCACGGAAACGTTACTTCGCGAAGAATAACCAGCTCATCGAGTCTGTGTGAAACTTAACCTTGCGGGCCGCTTTGTGTAAACCATAAATAAATAAAATAAACAAATATCGCCCGACTGCGTTTTTCGAGCCTACAGTGGTGCGAACAGAGCAGCTTCGCTGGCCAATGCACGAGAACGCTATGCTACCGCCGCAGCCGATCATGCCGCATGTTAAACTGGGACCCACTCTCGTGCTGTGCACTGTACACTGTTGACTTCTTCAACTAGAACTATTGTCTAATATGCACACACTCATGCTGTGCATTGCACGTCGTCGTCTTCATCAGCTAATACTACTATCGAACAAATATCGTCGCCAGACGTGTCTACGACCCAGCAAAGTAATAAAATGAGCTAACATGGCTAAACACATGCTTTCGCACGTCTACTCGGTTTAACTACGTTGAAACCGTACCGTTTCTATCGTTGCATTAACAGAGGTACAGCATATCACGTTGATGTACTTGAGGGCTGCTTAAGTATACTATTGGTCAGTTGAACCTTGCTCGACTAAAAAAACTCTATAAAAATTGCGAACGCGGGTGGTTTGGATATTTTCTTGTGCGGAAACACAACATTTTTTTTCTCTCAAAAATTTTCGCATGTTATTCCAAAGCTAAACCAAGAAAAGAAGTCAAGATTCTCCTGGTCTCCTTTTGGGGGATAGGCTTATCAGGGGGTATTTTGGTATAGAAAGTAAATCGCGCTGTCATTCCGTTCGCATCCTCAAATGCAGTACACGTCAATAGGAGTAGCGAGCTGTTCGTTCGTCTTCCTTGTACTTCTCATAGCACGGCCTTTGTTCTTTTGTTCTCAGACTTCCTGTTTTGCACTACTTGCAAGGAGATCATAAGCGTGACATCACATGTTTAGTGCGAAGGAAGGACAATTTGTGTTCAGATCATCTGGTTCATGCATACAGAAAACAAAAGATTAGAGAAGCAGATCATCTAGAATATGTCAGTATGTCAGTCTATCTAGAATATATCAATGCCACATATCAACAAAAAGGAGGGACACCGAATGGTATGAAAATGAGCTTCAGTCTTGGCACTTGTACCGCGGCACTGTTGTTTGTGAACTTGCGCATTGCCTTCAGCAAGAATGAGACAAATTTGTGCCCAAAGCTGCTTCGAGTTGAACCTAGATGTACAATACTGAGCTTGCCTGATCTTGGCAGTGGCTAATGAAAATTGCAAAAAAACTATACTTTCAAGCATAACCGTGCATCAGAAAACTGAAAGAGCATCCGTTGGTTGTCGTCAAATTTTTGTCACCAATTCCTGTTTGGCCGCGAAGTCTTTTCGAATATCTGTACCACAACTATCACTTGCAAGCAGTCTGGCATAGAAAGCGTTACAAACATTCCAAGCTGCGAGGTCTGACGTAAGCTGCTGTGCCGGCGCGGGTCCATTGTCGTTATAGTGTAAGTAGCGCCAGTGGCGTAAGGTTTCGTCCGCATACCAGACTTGTGGCGAAACATCAGGACAGTTGAAGGTTATGACCTAGCTATAACGTTTCTCGTGCTCAAAAGGTGTGCCACAGAGGCGCGATGGGTCCACAGAGACGTCCAGTGTGAGGTGTTTTAAATATTGAACCACTGATATGACTTGTCCTTCCACATAGTGCAAAGGGAAAAAAAATCAGGACTACTTTTTAACGTGCTCCCAAGTTTGCTGACACAAGAATATTTTTAATGCAGTGTAGAAACCATTCAAACTCTCATGCTATGGAAACAAGGATCGCCATTTTACTGTCCGAACGTCACAAACAGTTCCAAAGTAGATAACCCATCAGCGTTTAAAAACACCAGCCTGTCATATCAGCGGAAAAACCGCCTTGTCTTTTGATACCCAGTTATTTTGAATGATAAGGGTCACAAATGGACTAAAGCTCAAATCACTGTAAAGAAAGGCGTGCCGGAAAAAAAGCGGTGGGAAATTGTTTCTTGCGTGAGTGTAGACTGCTGTAAAGAAACTACTCTGATTTTGTGCATGCACAAGGCGCAATAAGGGTGACACTGACGAGCAGCACTTTTTAATATCCCTTAGACGACTATGGGTTAGAGTAAATTTTGGAGGGAGCGCTTTATCGAAACTAAATATTATCTCCCTTTAAAAAACTGCGCACGAAGGAAATGAGTTTAGTATGATTTCAATTTATTTATTATATTAACTTTCATAGTGGTGCAATGATTGTCGCGCGGTTAGAAATGTCGCTAGGAATTACATGTTTAGTAAAAAAATCACCCAGAGTTTGAAGTAATGCCTTCTTAGTGAAAAAATGATGCACAAAAAATTTCTCTTGCCTGAATAGCGACTAAAATACGTCAAATATTGCAAGACAAGGGAAGCCCTGAGAGAAGAGAGGACACTCCTTGAACATAATGGACCTACATAAGAAACGCGTTTTGTTATTGCGTATTTTTTCTCAACGCAAAGTTATCACAAAGATCACGTCTTTTTTGTGAATATTTTGTACGTAAATTTCCCAAAAAATGGTGCTTCCGTCGTTTTTTTGTTCAAGCTCCGTAGAACCCAAAAATTTACAGTAATGCGAACGGCGCATTTATATTTTGCAGTAAAATACTTCTAAGCAGAAAACAATAAATCAACATTCAACGTATTGCCAAACCTGTGGCCTAAACATACATAAATTTCTAACGATATAAATTTTTTTATACGATGAGTAATTATTCAGCAACAAATCCTACTTATAATTGCTAGCAGTAGTGTTGTCAGGAAAACTGAATGAACCATGAAAGCCAATTTAAAATGTTAATGCAGGACAACTTAACACTGCGATCATAAAACTTCGAGACCGCAGCGGTGGCCAAGAGGTTGAGCATCCACCTCACATGCGGGAGGTGCAGGGTTCGATCCCCAGTGCCACCGGGTACCCGACGGTTATACAATGGGTACAAGCTTTCTCCTGGTGTAGTGCGCGGCTTATTTAGGGTGAAATGCTTGGGAAATGGGTCTTTGGCCCCGCCTTGAAAAATTGGAAATACCTTGTGTCATGGCGCTCTTTGGCCATAGATGTCCTTGCGGCATAAAAATCCCCAATCATACATCATCATAAAAGTTCGAGGACGATAAGAGGTGTCTCCGATGTGTAGCACCTATCTACAAAGAAAATCGTGACTCCTGTGAAGTATTCGCAAAAGTGAAACCTTGCAACCACTTCCGCTCTCCAGTTAATCATTGTTCCGAGAGTATATAGAGCATTAAAAACAAAACAATTGAACCAACCGTGCAAGCCGTGAAACAACACCATGTGTTAGCATGCCTTCCTGGGATTCTCTACACCGCTTCATGCCAATGCTCAACAAAATGGAGTAAACTAGGAACACAGAAGGTAGCTATATCTTCGCCTTTGCGGTCGAAACATGAGGGCCATATTAGCGAAACATGATCCTCTTAAACCTTCAGCTTTCTGGCAGGTAATGTAAAAGCTCCATTTCTAACTAATCCTTTGTTATCAAAGAGCTACTGCGCTGATTTTTAAAACAAAACATAACATTTAGACGCCGAAGGTTTTCTATGGGCTTAAATTTCAGCTACAGTCTCATTGCCATCTGGTGTGCAGTGCATGGTAAATTCATTTCAAGTTCAACTTTTACCCACGGCATTTCCGTTGTAAAGCTGAATGGCAGTGCATTCTGGGAGTGAAACCAGAGCTGCTGAACAAGAAACTGCAAGCTTTTCGAAGTGTGACCTGTAGAGGAATGCGGACTGCGAGTATACCACCGTTATCACGCTTATCGTCGTTTGCAGCTCAGGCGATTTGCGTCACTCCAGCAGAGAACCGGCAGAGAAAGAGCTTGTGTTGCACCAGATCGTGGCAGCACGCGCGGGAGCATCGGCCGCCGGTCGAGTAACGTGACACCCTTCAGCTGCAAGCCGTGCCAATCTGCCTGCACGCCCGAGAAAGCGAGAAAACGGTGTTCGATGGGAGTTTGACCTGAGCAACACCTGTGCGCGATCGCCACATAGTAGCGGCAACCAGATGATTCGGCATATACGCTACGAATTCAATACTACCACATCAGACGCGGGAGCTTCAATAGTTTCAGACTATGCGTCGAGAAGAACGTCCGTACCCGCGTGCTCCAATGTGTCATTGAACCATTTCTCGTGGTCATTGCACCTTTCTTATAGATTTCTGCATTTCCACCTGACGCTGGCCCCTCAGCGCATTTAATCTTTATGTTGTTAGTTAAAACCAATGGCGACATGAAGAATATCTTTGTGCATTGATATGACAGGTGTTGCGTTACTCCGATTACCAGCCGCGAATGGAAACTATTTAAACTTTTTAGTCTGATTGCGTTAAACATGAAGCTTCGTAATTATTGCTCGTTTGATTTCTTCGTTTCCATAGTTTGTTCTTTACGTAACATTAAACAGTTCTAGCAAAAGACCACTTTTTTTCGCAGTGCCATCGTATACCTCAATCCAGTCTCTGGGAATTGTTCCGATGCAGTCTTAAGCTTTGTCTGGCCACAAAAAATTTTAAATATTGAAGTGCTTATTATTATTGTAGCTGTGTTATTTTGCTTTATAGCGGCTGTAGCAAAGCAGCTGTTCTGAATTTTTTGTTGCAGCTGTCAAGCAGGAAATATCTGATGTAAAAATGCTTCATCTATAGGCACTCAAAAAAAAAAAACATTTGCATTCCAAGCACCGAATTTCATGTGAACTCTAATTCGTTACCGCTTTTTAACTGCGCATAAAACATTGAATTTAATTCCTTCCTTAATGATATCTAAATGCCGTTAGCAAACAACAGAGACAGCAGCCTCAGTGCGCACTTCACAGCTGACAATTGACATTTTGGAAGCAGAAAATTACTGATTCTTCTGAACAAACCATCTGTTTCTATTAAAGTGGTGGTAATAAAACTGCACCTTTCGTGTTGAACTATTACAATAGGTGGAAGCAAACGTCCATCCTAGCTCCTAATAGCAGCACGGCGCAAGCAGCCGTGAATTGCAAGCCTTGTTTATAGCTGATAGTGAGCGAAAAGAGGGCACACGAACAAACCACCGGTTAGCAGACGACATCAAGAACTGCCATGGCCTGCGATCAAGCTGGAAATGAAGAGCGGTCATAGGCGACGTGACTACTAGTGCAAACCCAGTGATGTGTAGAAGAGAAAACTGCCACCGTGTTCGCAATTCTCTCCACTACTTTTTTTCTTTCGTTTTTTTTAGCGTGAAACCTCATTTCCTTTCCTTCCAGCAGAAACTCTTTTGCTAGAAACAGAAAACGGGCGAAAATGGGAGCTGCTAATGTCCGCGTTTTTTTGACCCGCAAGAGCAGGGAATGAGCAAAGCTGGGTCGAGCAGAGAACGCACTGCCCATTACACGACAAAGAAAAATGACCTAATCAGGGCAGAAAGGCAAGGTGCTCGCACATTAAGTCGCAAAGCTTCTCAATGCGAAATGTTCACTTCGTCGTAGCTTTTTTCACGGTATCGTTGCCGTCCTTAACGGCAGTTCTGGGTAATGGTGATATTCACATCGTGTAGATCAGCAAGCATTGTTTTTAGAAATGAACTAATTGAAATCGTCTCTAGAGCATTTTCCAATCGGTTACACTCATGCTGGAAGGCCATTCGAAGAGGAAGCTCCAGCTTTGAAATTTTCCCGATTTCTCGCGCGCCTTTTCTCTCATAATTTATTTAGCAATCGGCATAAAAACTCTACTAGGTATCTAATGAAGATCTGCTAAGCTGCCACTTATTGAGGATGAAATGCATGGCGAAAGGCACGTTGTGTAATATTTGGTCTTATTTTCTGAAACATTAGGCAACAATAAAACTTTTCTATTGAAGATTATATGCGGAGGGAAAAAGTCTGGCGCAGTAGAAGCTTTCGCTGTGGTTCGTTTTCTGTGCAGATTCGAATATAAGGCAAAAAAACTCACTTATACAAGAGAATAGAATTACAAACAATTATAACAGTGTATCTTATTGCAGGATATTTTTCACAAGTGAACGCAAGCGCTCCGCTGTGTCACAGCGCGGAACTCACGAGTTCATTATACGGATGAAGAAAATCTTACCAAAGCGTGGCCGTAAAGTCCCTGCAGGCATGAACTGAATGGTTTCAAAAATGTGCAATTTGTTTCGCTGCGTTCCAAGTGGCCTTTCTAGTAGTTGGTCTAGATGGCGGGGAAGAGGATTAGCCGTTACTTTGCCGCCCGAAAGGAGAAGGTAGAAGATTAGATCTTTTTCTTATAACCGCAGCAAAGCAATAAAGTTGCTAAACGATCTGTGGTAATTGTACCATATAATTGCCAACATGGCTTTCGGTTTCTTCTAGAGGAAACTAGAGTTCCCTGATAAAACTGAATTGTCATGTAAAGAAATGACATGTAAGGCTCGTAGCCTCATTTTACCTCTACCCTGTTTTCGTGTTTGTTTCTTCCAGCTTCATGGGACATTTTCCGGCAAAGTTACTTATGTAGAAAGACTTCGCATCTGTGAAAAATTTTCATTTCAGCTACTTAAAAAGTGTTCAATGAAAAGTGGAGGCACAGTTTGGGAATACAGTTTGCTAGACATAAAGAATTTTTGAGTAAATAAACGGGCGCCAGACGCATGAACTATTTCCTTCAAAGAAATGTTCCTTGTCGGATTTTTTGGGGGGATGCTGTGTGACGTTGAAAGTTTTGATTTGTAATTCCGGAGAAAGAATTTTCATTACAGCTATATGCTCCATACGCTGCCGACAGATGGCATGCTCCCTCTCGACATGCTCCGAATTTTTTTTAGCCGGACACAGCGGCCGACTAGATCGAATTCATTATCTGGGCACGCTCTTACTCGTCTGTTTCGCCCCTGGCTGCAGCATTTGGATGCGAGAACTATCCTACTCCCTCCAGTACAACGTGCAAGATAACGCTAAGTTCAGAGAGGTATTTCTTGCCCTTTATCTCTACCATCTACAGGGAAGACGTTTAGATTCGTTCACAGGCAGCACATTTCATCATTATGAAATCATGGTATTTAAATATAAAGAGAACCACACCTTTAAGAACAGTCTTAGCATTTTCGCTCGCATACTTGTCGAAACATCACATCAGAATGAGTGGTAAACTGCATTGAGCGTTTTCACCTTGAGTGGAAGGAAGCGGCACTAAAGGTTGTGGGTGTGATGAACTAATGCGTGCGGTTCAATAATTACCGGTGACCGGCGCAGCTATATTTTCTTGGGTGTTTTAATGTCTTGGGCTTAGAGAGTCAGAAAGGGGGGGGGGGGGGGGGTAAGCGGAACACAAGGGCGTACGCGGGACATACCGGGGCCTCGAATGGAATGACGGAACTTTCTGTTATCGAATGAAACTTTAAGAATGACTCATGCACTATTTTAGGCAAGAAAGCAAAAACTACTCAAAATTTTCTTCCATTCCCAACTGCCTAAAGTGATGTTACAGACATCATAAAACGAAGGAAGCACCCTTAAGAATTTCTTCGAGTAGTCTGTAGATTAAAACAGGGTGTACACGTTAAACTGGGTGGCGTGTAAATTTAAACGGAAGCGGCAGCATCAGCATATTTCTGTCAATATTAATAAAAGTTATCCTTTGCAAATGCGTAATAGTTGAGCCTTGTTTGAAGAGAAAATATGACCTGATGGTATTATCGGCTTCTGTAGGTCAGTTATCTACACATACAGTGAAAAAATATTGCGGTGAAGTTTTTAATTGCACTTATGTCGCTTCAAGCATCTCAGTGTATCTAGCAAAAGCCGTAGGCTCAGTTTTCTGACAACACGAAGATTGCAGGGTGCCCACCAGAATGAATGTAACCAACTAGCGTGAAGTTCCTCGTCCCGGGCGCTTTGATATTCAAATAAGGACACCTTTCTTAGACACCTGTCCTGCTGTTTCCTACCGTCGAGCTATTTATTCTGAGTTAGATTCTTTATTTTTTTTCGTGTTGCGATAAAATGGCTTCCGTATTCACCAAATGACGGAATTTGCGAATGTGTTTTCCCCCTCTTGTCCATGGTCTCCGGATGTCGTTATGCAAATGCGGTACTTCTGACAGACGAAGAAAGCTAGGTACTGTAGCATAGGACAAAACGTTGTCTTCCTCAGTAGGACACAGCGTTCGCTTTGCTTTCAAACTACCAGCTGTGAAAATTGCTTTTTTTGTTACTCCCTTCCAAATGACTACAAAGCACCAGAGGGAAAACAAAAACTGACTGGGAAACCCAAAGTCAGCTCGTAGTGGCCGCCAGCTGATGTTCTGAAGTGTTAGCGCATTGTTTTTAATTTGTCCCTCTTGCTTGGACAGCATTTCTAATACTATGTTTCACATACCCTGCAATCATAGCACTGTATTACACTTTTGTCACTTTTTTCTGGCGCTATATGATATTTAATATTGTGTTGTGTACGTGAACTAATGCGTTTGTTTTCTTTTGGTTGCTCCGTTACTATAACGACGTCGCCGCTTTTGTAAGAGAAATTTAGAAGAGAGAGATCGGTTTTCTGAAGGTTGTACTGCTAACGGCATAGTCATTTCTTGTTCTAACTTTGGAGAGTGCTTCGCTTGGAAACCGCAAAAATGGCTCGTGGCCAACCTTCTGCTGTATGCCTTTCGTTGCTCGCCTTCAACGCCTCCCAAATCAAGATGCCAGAGAACCAACACTTCCCAATCATCAGATGATGCATGAGAATTTTGATTAATTAAAAAACAGCGCGAAAAAGACACGGACGCAAGAAAAAGACGTACACACGCACGACACACGACACGTACGTCTCTTCCCTAAATTCGTGGCTTTTTCGCGCTGTTCTTGAAATGAATTACCACCAACTCTCCCAAGCTCCTATACTAGAGATGCCGATGTCATCCCAGACTTCTGCCACCTTTGCCAAAGCGGGAGCATAACCTCTCTTCGTTTTACTCTAGAACTGGACGACTGCACATGGACAGAGTGCTATTTGTCCTTGTTGGCGATGCTCTTTTGGAGAGGCTATAGCATACTGCCTTCACAGGATTCAGACATTGCTCTGCCATCTCTCACCACTTATTCGTCAGTTCTCCGGCCTATACCACCATCCGCCCCCGTCGATCCCCACCTTCCATGCCTGTCCACTTAGATCTGGATAGCGAATCTATGTGCCTCACTCCAGTTCCTATAATGCAGCAAGCATCCGCAGCACTCCTGCAGGAGACAGTTTCCGGCAGCCAACGGGTGTTCGCGGATGGCATGATTGTCTCAGAGGGTGGGAAAACTACAGCAGCTTGTACCACTGCGGAGTTTAACCTATCCAAGGCGTGGCGATGGGAATTCTCTAGGTCTTGGTGGCGGCACAGCTCGTAGGAGTACACTTTGCGGCAGACGTCCTGGCTTGCATACCACTTGAAAGAGTAGTCGCCATCGCATGTGACTCCCAGCCCAACGAGCAAATTGTTAGGCGAGGGGCTACCACCCTCAAAGTGGCCACCTTTCAAGGGAAGCATGATTCCCTGGAGTAGCGTGGGCGCATATTTTTCCCTAAGCAGGTTGCCAACCCAAATCGACAATCCTGACAAAGAGGAAGCCAATGAGTTTGACAGAGTACTTCATAGCTTTGAATGCAGCCCTTATACTCGCTAGAGAAGTGATTTCCTTAGTTCGCTCTAGGGCCGCCATTACGGAAACCGTCACCAGTCACCATTCCGATCACCAGACTGCATCTGTTGCCTGCAGGAAACAGCTACTTCAATACTCAACTTGAATGGAATGCTATATCCTCTTCTGCCATGCTCTTCGGCTGTTCCGGGAAAGTGTTTAGGCTTCACACAACAATACAGCCTGCTCTGCAGCTGCAAAAACCTCTCATACGTTTGATAACAAGCCATAATTAGTTACTACTCTTCTGTTTTATGTTTTGTAGGCAGACACGCGGTGCGCAAACCTACCGTTATGCCCCCAAATTGAGGATAATTCGATGACAGAAGACCTGCTTTATTTACCTTAAAATCAATTAAATGAGGAATCTTAGCTAAATTTGTGTTGTATATGAAACATAATTTTTCGCCTCTCTCGCGTTCCTATTGTTGGTGGTAACATCTATGTAAAAAATGCTGCATCCTACGGACGCTTGCGTGCTGTAGTCTCTCTTGTTTACGCCCTAATTCACTCCTGAAATTTAGGCGAATTAGTAGGAGACTAGGTAAGCATCCAGCTTTTCCAGCTTTTCGCCTTTTCTACATTCTGATTTTCTTTGTTATTTCTTTGGTGTAAATATTCTCACAAGCATCCTTCTTTGCTTGCTTTATTGAATTACTAAAAACGTATACAAGTTGCCTATGCTTCCCGGATAGAATTGTTCTGCTTGCTGTAACTATTCCTGCACAGGCAGCGTCCTATCCAGTATCGACATCTTACGAAGAATACGCATTTCTTGCGACCTATCAGAAAAAAAGAGTTAATGTCGTTCCAATGACCTCAATAACACAGCTGCGAAAAAGCTCAGATGCCGGACTTCGCATAACTCTTCCTGTTGCTAAGAGATTGCTTGATATTTTAGTACGTCCACTGTAGTGCATATCTCCATACCTATTGAACTCTAGTGTTCCCACCCGCACCCGCTCACCGCTTCTTCTCAACTTCTTTCTTTCCCGCCTTCGTGACACACGGCCTGTTTACATTGTTCGTACAATACACGCACGTTCCGCTTCTATTTACGTGGTTGAGTAGCTACCGTGAACAAGGTCAAACAGCACTCAGAAACAAGATAGCGAAGTGTTACCATGCAACTTCACTGCACACGCGGCTACTTACTTTATCCAGGCCTTTTTTTTCTGCCGGTGTGCATCTCTTCCAAGGTGCAGTACTTGGAAGCGAAAAATCTTCATGAATTATGCATCTCTGTGGTTGGCGCTGAAAGAGGAGTCGTGCCTCGGTAGCAGAAAGGAAACGGCTGTTGACGTTTTCGGAGGAAGTTCTAGCAAGAATTTGGGCAGGGGCCTCCATGCGTCTCTCTCTTGCCCCTCTCGTCTGCGGTTACTTCCATACAGTGAGCTTAGTGCAGCTAAGCACAGGTACAGTCGGGGAGAAATGTCTGTGGACCACGTGCTTCAAAATTTAAGCCGATACCTGTATTATTATCTGGCGACTGGAGACCACAATTGTGGAGATGAAAAAGCAAAATTTTGAGTTCCACCTCTACATGTTTGGTCTTCAGCTGCCGGTTAACAGCCTAGCTTTCGGCTTTGTTTGAGGAACGCATGGTTCACAGACTTTTGTCCCCGACTGTACTTTCATGACGCTGCTTTTCCCATCAACTGCACGCTGGTTTATAGGTGGCTATGCTTGTGTATTTTTGAAACCCCATTAAAAAGTGCTCTTGACGCAAGGTGCAGCATGAGGCTAGTGACTGCCCCAGTGTCAGAAATTTCAACCAGGGCATTCCGCGTGGTTGCGTCAAATATTGGTTCCAATTCATTCATCCTGAATATATAATTGATGCTTGTGTCAGCACAGTCATTTAGTTGGTCGCTGTGTGCGTGCTGATGTCACTATGCAGAACTATCGAACAGACCACGGACAGAGCCTGAAACATTTTAGCATTGCATTTGCACAAAAACTATTCCTCCAAAGGTGTAAAAATACCATACTATTTATGGTTCTCTCACTGCGAAAGCGTTAGCAGACGCAGCTCGACAATTACTCTGTAATAGGCCGTTCTCAGCCTGAAAATCCTGGAAGGAGCGCATCGATCTACCATGTCGCGTGCAAAGCCGAATCGTTTCAGCTGTGGCTCGCAACGTATCGTATTTCTATTTTCGTGTACAGCCCCTGTCAAAAGTATACAGCCCAAAGGGTTTGCTTCTCAGCTGGTTAGCGGTGCCCCAAGCACTTCTAGCAGTGTTCGTGTAACGTTTATTCAGCCGCTGTATCTTTATTAAACGTGTGTGCCTTTTTTAGTAAATCGAGCAGTATGTTGCTATGAATCATGAATAAGTTTCAGAAATGTATGCATCAACCGAAATTTTCAGCTGTTATTTTGGCATTGCTGAATTCTTTAATGCAAAAATTCTAGAGGTTTAATGTGAAGAAGTTTGGTTGCTTGCCTTAATAGAGCCTACCAGAACACTTCGAGATCTTCGGCGGGCAAAGACGGGTAAGAAGTCTCACTCTCACCAGCTAAGACAATGCTAATCGGAAATTTGTGCCACAATGTTAATAGTGCAGTGACCGAGCGTCTTATTTAAAAAAAAGTAACTTGTAAATGGTCGTGCTTAACAACCCGAGCGATACATTGGCTATGAGGGACGCATTAGCGTAGAGCTTTGGATCAGCTGCACTTTCATCGCACCGCACACGAGCGCATTTTACGTCTTCGGCGATAGAAATGCGCCTGCCAAGGCTGGGACTGCACCTGGCTCCACCGGCTCAACGTGATTATGATCACATTTTGTTGCACAAAGGCAGGTTCCTCAAGATAAAACCGTGGCACAGGGTGCTTATCGTGTACGCAAGTTGTACTGAAAACACCAATTTGCCAAGCATTCCACACCGGATAGGCAGAGCACCAGGCCAGCTCAAACGCGTGGATATTGTATGAGCGGTTGTTTACGAACGGTACCAAACGTTACCCTTACGATGACCCTTGGTCTTTAAGGGTAACGGAGTGGATTCCAAGAGGAGGCAAGCTTAGCAGGGGGCGTCAGAAGGTTAGGTGGGCGAATGAGATTAAGAAGTTTGCGGGGAAACGGCGTTCGGAGCCGGCAAAGGACAGGGTCAGTTGAAGAGGTATGGGAGGGACTTCTGCCCAGCAGTGGGTGGAGTCAGGCTGATGATGACAGGGGATCTATCCTCGATCCTCCAGCATGCAAGGCGGACGCTTTATCCGATAGAGCACCGCTGCGGATCCCAACTCTGTAGCCGATCCGGAGGTCTGAGCAAACGCGCCAGTATTTTGTTCCTTATTTTCAGCTAAGGTTGAGGATACTATTTTATCCAGCTCCTGTATTTCTGTTTATGAAAGTTCTTTTTACATGACGCCAATTCATTTATTTGTCGACAGTGGCATACTGTATATCAGGCGTCAGTTTTTAAAGGCAATCGTCCCTCTGCCGCCGGGGTGGCTCAGTGGTTATGGTGTTCGGCAGCTCGCTGGAGCCATATTTAGGTCGAGGCGAAATTCGAGAGGTCCGTGTACAGTGCAATGTCAGCGCACACCAGGTGGTCTAAATTGTTCTTAGAACTGCACTTCCGCAGCCCTCATAGCCTGAGACGCTTTGTGGCGTTAAAACATCATAAACTTCATTCGTTGCCCTGCTTCAGTTCTTCGCGTGTTTGGGAAAATAATAGGTAACGTAACATCAGTATCTCGATATATAGCTCTTACACTGAAAATCGTGTATGTTAAGCGAGCTTGCACTGCAATAAAAAGCAAACCATGTGACAAGGCAGCAATGGAACTTGAACGCCGACTTCAAGATACTCAGAACGGAATTATTATTTTTAATACCGTTGAATGAAGATATCCGTATTAACCTCTGCCTGTGCAGATATTTGAAGAATTTGCTCTTAACAAAACATGGGAGTTTCATGCAGTGAAGATATTAAATATTGTCAGCACACCCTAAATGGAGACGTTGGAAATTTAAAAAAAATATAAACGCAGAATGTAGATGTTTAGGGCTAGCTTAGGGCCGGCTTTTTTCTTCATTTTACATTTAAACACAGTCGAAACACGATTGTATGCAATGAAGGAAACATCTGAATTATTCTCAATAAGACATGTAGCACTAATTTGGAAAGTTGTTATGTTAAAGCAGGTAGACAGAGCAAACACATGCTGGTGGTGGGGAAACACTTTTTTGTCCTCATTTATACAGAATAAAAGAGTAATGCGAATATCCCGCATTTTTTTATGTGGTGCAACAGGGGATTGTGTATTATTTTGTGAGAGGACGCGCAAATCGCTTATGGATTATTGACATCGACGTCTTATTCCCGGGGGCAATATTGAGAAAAGCTTGCTTTATATGTGCAGCAAGCCTGCTTCATCATGTGTAAAATAATCAGCTTGAGAATTGCTTGCAGCAAAAAGGTGTCCTGTCTACAAGTGCCTCAAGAATTTTTCCGTAACTAGTGAAGCAGCCTATTCTATGGGAGATGCAAAAAAAAAAGCAATCACACTATGTTAGATTTTTGTAGTTATTTAGTAATTGATCAGAGGTAAATAAACATCCAACGGCTTGTTTGGATTACCTATGATAGTTTAATTTTAATTTCGCTTTTGTTCTCCTTATCTCGTATCCTTCCTGCTACCGCATGATTGATAGCTGAAGATTTTATTTAGAGGATGAGAAACTGCACCAGTCATAGAAGGCACATATCTTTGCCTGATGAATTTTTGGGCCCTGTAAAAGAAAGTAATTTTTTCCCCTAAAAAATGAACTGCAAAACCAGGAAAGCTTGATGGCTTGAAAGGAAGAAACAAAACACCCCATGTTTCTTTATTATTCTTCCACACAGACCGCCAACATGAATACTCCTTAAATCCGAATTCATCTACAACTTTTCCCACTCTGTCGTTGTTTGCCCCGACGTTCTGCTCCCTGACTTTAGGAGGCTACTCAAAATGAACAACACATTATTACTGAGCAATCTAGCCTTGGCTAGAAAAGACGAAGTTTAGAGTACGACATTCTTTTCTTTCTGTAGTTCCACCCAATCTCTAATGCTATTTATAAAAAAGATATGTAGTTTTAAATGATTTTAAGAAGCTATGAGAAAATTAGCTACGTGCGTAATACCGGGAAGGGAGAGCACCACTACAAAGAATAGAGTCAGAAACACTAAAGCAACAACAAAGCAATCAAAACAACTTACTATTTTATTCTCTCGAGAGCTTTGATGATTGTTGCGTGGTCACATATGGAGCCGACATCTGCAGGCGAAATGTTCCATTTTCAGATGCCGACTAACAAAGGTGAATATTTTAACAAATTTGTGCGCTCGAATATTGTGCTGATTTTGAAAGGTTGGTCTAAACTAGAAGATATGTCGGCAGCAGGTTGCAGAAACAATGCACGAAAGTCCGATGAACCATGATAGAGGCAATGCGCTTCAACATTCGGTGAAAACTAAACATTTTGACAGATTTACCTGTCTGGTTGGATTTGTGCAGTTTATTATAAGATTCAGTGAGATGCAGTTGCGAGTACAATCACTGTTTCTTTACTTCTTTATATCGTGGGGATGGGAAACCTCACCACGGCAATAATTTCACCCAAGGGAACGAAACGATTATTCACGTTCTGTTTGCTTCTAGTCATTAAAGAATTTTTTTTTTCAATACCTGAACACTTCCACAATATTTGCCCTGGGTTGGCATGTATCGCATCCTGAACATACGGCGTGCCGTACCGACAAAAACAATAGCCGTACTACACCGGCTGCAAAGGACAAACGTGTAAGATTGGCATCACAGGGACCCGAATTACCTCATACCCCGCCCAGTGCACCCTCGCACTCCTCATTTATTGTTCAACCGGACGTTAATATATCCTATGTGATTTCCTCACAGGACCAGCCTGATACTTTCAGCACAAAAAAAAAATAAAAAACAGAAAGCAACTGGCAACGACCTGAAAACACGGAAGTTTACTACAATCCACAACGACCCGTGATTGATGTCGGGCAGATTTCTCGCTCGAATTCCGGAGCGTGGCAGCCGCTGGCTTCAGATTCATATGGAAGCGGTATATATATATATATATATATATATATATATATATATATATATATATATATATATATATATATATATATATATATATATCAAAAGTGATTTCTGGCAGCTGATTTGGTAAATATAATATAAAATCACCGAAAATTGAAGAAACATAACAGGATTTATTTCACGACGTTTCGGCTGGAGGACCAGCCATTTTCGAGTGTGCCGTATACTCGAAAAAGGCTGGTCCTCCAGCCGAAACGCCGTGAATTCAATCCTGTTATGTTTCTTCAATTTTCGGTGATTTTTATATATATATATATATATATATCCAGATCGTTGATTCATTTCTTTTTGTGCAGCTTGAGGTTTCGTTGAGTTTTGTGGACTGCACAAGCCAATCTCGAGCGGCGGTAAATTTGGGGAGGCTGTTTCGCCATCCCCCTAGCTGTTGCTCACGAAAGGGTCATGTTTCCTGATCTTGCGCATTATTCGTACGGAAAGATGCTGCCGTATACCGGCCTGAGTTTCGGGAGAAGTTAGATTTATGGCCTTTCTGCTGGATGCGTTATCACGCGAGAGAGCGATATTGCTCGGGTGCAGACAAACGCTTCCGCGCAAACATGCAGCGACCATTCGGGCTCACATCCGTCACAGCGATACTCTTGCTCCGGTTTAGGTATTTTCCAGTGCATTATATAGGGTTTACTTACGCGTTGTTTTTCTAGCCTGGGTTCTTGATGTTTGTAGTTACCGTTTTCGAAGCCAACATGAAAAATAAGTGCTAGCTTAGAATAAGCTCGCCGAGCCCTTACTTTAGGTTGTAACGAAAACATTTGCTAATCTTTATCCTGCGAGCGAAGCATCCAACAATTTCGTGCAGCAGGGGTAGCAGATAATTTGGTGAGCTGATGAGATAAAGAAGTTTACGGAGGTAAGGCAGCGTTGGCTGCTACAAGACGGTGTAAATTAGAGAGACTTGGGAAATGCCTTTGCTTTGCACTGGGTGTAGTCAAGCTGATGAAGATGATGACGGTCTTACAAAAAATAGCTTCACCTGTAAGAGTGGAAAAATATTTGTGGCGCTGAGATGCATTAAGAGCAACGAGATAGTTATGGCGTACCCTTCAAACGCAAAGCAAAATCTCACTTGTAAAATGCTCTCTGCTCACGCTGTGCCTAGTTCTCACAGCCATGAAATGCAATGGTCTTCTGCAAACATTCGTCTCGACCACGGCTAATATGGGTGTTTATTGCCATGTGGCTCAAGGTGGCCGCTGGCAGACACGCAATCAAGAAGCGTTTGTGCAGATTTCCTGCGCTTCAAAGATCGGAATTACAATTCACGCGGATGTGTAAGACCTCCATCATCATTGACGCATATTCCACTCATATCTGCCGTGGGGGACAACTGGGCCGCTTCCCTCGAACGCGGCAGTAAATGCTGACCCTCGACTAACAGTTGATGAATTTCGTATAAAGATTAGACTACAGAACACTCCAGTATTGGGCCTATTCGCACACTTCACGCAAAGCGCACCGAGCAGGGAAAGCTCATGTTGGCTAAGACTCACAAGGCTCTCCACACGAGTAGGTTGTGCGATTTTCTGGACGCCTTTAGCAAAGCAAAGTAAATTTCCGCACTGCGGACCTGAGCATCGGGCTTTGAGCGCGTACCTTTAAGGGCTGAGGAAAGTGTCACATGTGGCAGCTGGCACGTCACGTGACCATAAGCTGTGATAGCCCTCGAAAAATCAGCGAATTTTATACCAAATCACGACGCAATGAACGTCGTACCAATGTTTATCCGGCCGCCGCGGCTGAGTGGTAATGGCACTCGGCTGCTGACCCGAAAGCCGCAGGTTCGATCCCGACCACGGCGGTCGCATTTTGATGGAAACGAGATGCTAGAGGCATGTGTGCTGTGCGATGTCGGTGCGTATTAAGGAAACCCAGGTGGTCGAAATCCCTGAATTCCTTCCCTATGGCGTTCCTCATAGCCCGAGTCGCTTAAGGACGTATATCCCCCATAAACCAAACCAAAATCGAACCATATTTAGCCGCCTGACCTTCCCTTGCAGAATATAAGACGTTCCAAAACAGTTCTAAGTTTTCTTCTTCTTAGTTTGTTGATGTCGTCAAGTGGAAAATATTCCAGAATTGCCAAGCTGAGGGAGTATATAAACCTGGAGTTGTTAAAGAGAAATAATGGAAGTCTATCATCCAGACTGAGAGCGTTTTCCTCCCAGCAAGCTTTATTTCAATAATAAAAAAGCAATAAATCCAAGCGATAGTATGTTTTCTCCTCTGCGCAGGGATATTCAGGTGATAAATGATCTTGGTTGTGAAGGCTTATGTTGATAAATGAACGCTTGAAAGCAATCTCTTCAGCATATTGCCGAATTCTTCTTTCTGGGTCAATTACAAGTTCCTTAGACACGTTCTTTTTTATATATGGAGTTCCTAGATCAGCTTTTTTAATGATCGGTTCACATTTTTCGGGGGTATCTACTTAAAAGCGGCCAGTGGTGAGGCAACTAAAATGAGTTAGTTCTGTCACAACTAGCTCCTGGAAAAAAATCATATATATTAAATGGAAAATCTTCATGCACTCACAATGTGCTGAAATTCCAATACAGCACCTGGTTCTTTCACGTTTTTTATTACATGAGCGGTCGCTACAAAAAAAATGCAGCTGGATGTAAACTTGGAAAAGAAACACAAATTTGTAATTTAAAATCTGCCAAAACCTCTCTATCTTGTCAGTATGAAGGTACATCTCTTGTTCAATGCGGTATTCACAAAATAGCTTCTCAGCGAGTATTCACGTCACTTAATCTATACACGTCTTCAGTAACTGAAAGAAAAATCTACCGGTGACGTTTGATGAAGTTAGTTGCATGGCGTTTTATTTTCGCTGGTCGAGAAAGGCGCAATGATTTTCTTTTCGTTTCATTGATACTTTTACTTGCGATGAGCCAACGGAAAAGACTAGATTGCCTCCAGCCAGCTTGGCGATTGAGAGTTGTGCCAGATTGTTACGTAGCATTCACAATATAGCAAACCGATTACAACCTTTCGTGCTAGAATTCAGGTTTACGAGTTAATGCCCGCAGTTGTTTGAAGTAGTTAGCACGAACAATTAGCAGAATATCTGATTGTTATTAATAAAGTGTCACTTTATCGCTACTTCAATGTATTTCTCTCCAGTGGGCACCCCATCCCCTGTTTTTCTGAGCCAGTAGCTCCCTCGTTCCCCCTTTTTTACCTTTACTTTCATATCAGGCTGCAAAATATTCAGCGTATTTAGAAACATTCATATCCTAATAGTACCGCACTGTATGTGTGCTTATCAAAATAGTGCGCATCATTAAAAAAATGGCTTACATGAATGGTGATTACATTAAAAGCAACTTAGGACATATTGCAAAGTGAATACAATCAGCATACAATTTAAGGCGGAGAAAAAACTTTGGTCTAAGCACTTAAATTTGCATGACGGAATGGTCAAAACTCATTTGGAGCATGAAGGTCCTTACAGATAGCTTTTAACAGGGTGGCAATTTGAGGGACAAGTTTAGGAAAAAGTCAAGAAACATACAGACGCATATCTTTAGACTTTTTACAGATGCGCTCATTGAGCAAATAATAAACAGACAGAAATTCGACAGATTTCGTGCAACAAAATGACCCAGAAAAGAAAACTCCTAAGCAGCGCATGTCATGGAAACCCAACTCGGAACAGAATTTTTACGCTTTGTGTAATCACTGCACACTATAGTATGCAACAAAGCCCACCCATCATATGGAGCAACTAGCTTTTTTTTTTTTGATGCGATGTTTATTGCCTCAGGGCATAAAACCTATGAAGTGAGAGATGAGTGAGATGCTTAAATAAATGAAAAAAGGTGGGCTTTTGAGTGCACACATATGAAGAAAATGATCATAATATCAAAGATATATCTTCCTCATAGGTTATACACGTTTATACTGTGCGTAGATACTATTTAATTGGCCTTAGATGCCCTACGAGGCCTAAATGCGTCCTCGGGCACAAAATTCGCTCGCTGGCTGGCGGGCAGACACGTCAAAAAACCGTAGCATTCACATCAGTTCCAGGGAAGGTACCTCACCAAATCAGTGCATACATTACCTTAGCTTGGCTGGAGGGAAGTGGAGTCACCAGACCAAAAGTGACATCACTTCTGGTAAAGACATCACCAGCTGTTAATGCTACCACATTGCCAACAGGTTGCAATTATGTGTCCCTGTGAACGTTTCGCTCTTACTCATATAGCTGAGGCTGACCAAAAGATCTCTGGTTTGCAAATGCCAGACTGAAATTACCTTCCGGCAAGGGGAAGGGTAAGAAAGAAATGCTTACCAGGCGGCCGATGCTTACCAGCCAAAGAAACACCCTTTTTCAGTATGCGATTTTTATTGCATAATGCCGACAACGCCTAACCAGAAAATGCAAGAAAGCAGATCTGGCCAATATAAACATGATGTCTACATTTCAGCACGAAAGCAGCATGTTACTTTGGGTGATCGCATTACTTGCAAGACATTAAGAGGTCGGTTTCGTAACCTCATCTTAGTCGCGCGGAAATACAAGTTGCTTTAAGGGATCCGTAGCCATTTATCGGGCCAAAAGAAGGCTACTCTGTGTGGTGATACGACAGAAGCGATTAGGGAAAGCTAGCAAGAAGAATTCTTTCTCTGTTACGAAAGAGACGTCTGCACGATGCCCGCTAGGTGAAAATACCCATCTCTTCCTAGAGATATACGACACTGTTCCTCAGTCAGGCTTGGTTATGTTGTTTTGTGCATGCGTGGCTATGAGCATGAGTCACCGGGCCCCTGTGCTTTGTTAAATTTATGCGTAAAGCGCACGCTGTTGTAATTCCTGATCAATATGAAGCATCGCTTTTATAACCGGAGCCTTCGAGCCTGCGGTTTTATTGGTTGCGCCAGAATCATTAAATGCATTGCCAAGTGCTCCACGCTCTAAAGCCACTGAAAATTCTACATCAACGCAGAGAGCCATCAACGCTGAAAGGACAACTGTTCCGAGCCTTGACTGTACATTTATACTCAATGTATTAGGCGTGTTGCATGGTGTTTTGCACTTAGTCTGAGGAGTAGCAGGTTTCATTCTCTTAGTTTCTAGTAGTTTCGTTCACGCATAAGCACACTTGATGTGAAGAATTCAGCGCGACAACTGCGAGAGCAGTGATTAGAAGACACATAAGATATTCCTCGGCGCTTCTTTTCTGTGTCTTCTCTTGTGTCTCTTGTCTCATTTTAGCGCTACCTTGTTAACATTATGTCGTACCCACTAACCCAACAGCAAGCCGTCCAAATATACGCACGTGCTTGTGCGCCTGCGTGTTTTCTTGACTTAAAGGGATTATTTCGAACAAGCAAGCGTCTCCCAATACTGACCTTACTTTATCTTTTACTTTATTTTAAGTTTATCCCCAAGCCTGCTTCACAATTATTTTTTTCAAAAGCATGAAACGTCTTAAGTATTCAATGCACCTAATACACTCCCATATACAATTTCCCTATGAGCAGCCAACTTTGCCTGCCTCTAAACGCGAGTTTAAGCACTCGGCGTTATTAGGTAGGGAATTCTTTCGATTATACTTTTCAGCAATATCAGTTGTCATGAAATCGCTGTAAAGCTGACTGCAAAACCAAAGTCGAATCCAACGCGAATTTCCATTCAAGATATGCAAATACGTAATCCGTGCCTGTGGGGAGCTTGTTATGACAGAGCGGCTGGCGCACTTTCTGCCACTGCAACGAAGACGGCGCGTGAGCTTATTTTCGATTTAGTGAGCACCATATTCGGCGGTCGACTCAGGCAATCGATAATAGATGACGCCAGCGGTGCTGCAGCTGGCAGACTTACTGCTAGAGCTTCGGGTAAAGGTCTTGAGTATGCTATGTGGGGATTGGGCTGGATCCGTGACGAGGTAACACTGCCTGCAAAGACAGCTATGCGCCGTTTGACAGGAAGTTCATGGCTGGCTGATTACGTAATCAAGGGTTAAAAAATTCTAGGAGACCTGCGCTCTGCTCAAGAATTTGCAAGCAAAAATGCAGTGTGCCGGCATGATGGGCAGGATTGTCTACAGGCTCAAGTTATCAATAAATGTGTTATTTTTAGCACGTTTTAGTTCACCCTATGGCCAATTTTATGCACTGCAAAGAAAGCCATAAGTGTGGCAGCTGATCTATGAAACGCATACATAACCTGAGGAGTAAAAAAATGTCTTATAGGTTACGTGGCCGATACAAGATCCGAATCTCGCGTGCGCCTTATGAGGCTTATCAGCCATCTTAACTACGAACATTCGTGATCCCGCAGTCGATGAGTGAACGTTCCCTACCATATGTCGGAATCGTGCGCTTTGCTTTGAATAATATTTGTTACAAATCTGACTGGAAGAACTCCTGCTGCCCTAATTTAGGCAGGAACACCACCACGAGGCACCATTAGCCGATATGTGTCTTTGGGACATGAAATCCCCGCTAATCACGCTTTCCGCTGTGCTGCCGTCTATTTTGCCCATACATGGCTTCAGCCAAGTTGATTTTCCCAGCAGGCGGCAGAACGATTTCTTGCGGAGAAAAACACAAAAAACGCCCGCTCTTTGCATACTCACAGTGTGCGAGGTTGATGCAACAATCGCATTTCTGTGGCAGTAATATTACACTTCTCAAAATGAGCACATTGGCACAGTTCTCACTTTTTGAGCTTATTGGGCACATGTGATAACGCCTAAATGATTGCCACTTCCGTTACCAACAATAACCAGTGACACGATTCAGAGCGACCGACCACGTTAAAGTAGACAAACTGTCTTCGGCATGCGAGAGTTGGCAGCTTGACAGCAAAAATCTACTATCCATTGAACGGCGACCAAAAGAGGAACACTACTTGGTCTAGCCATGGGGGTAGCAATATTTTTGACCCGCTTTAGATTGGTGTGCGGCCTCTACTGGAAGTATTCTATTATTGTTTCCACCCAAGCCAATGCCATTGGCAGCGATTATTATCGGATGTCCTTATTTTGAAGCTCCTAAAACCACAAAGCGTTCTAAAAAAAAGATATCAAGAATTTAATACATTTTTCTGTTGCATAGAGCATCAGAAACTGAAATATCGCCTCATGACTTGCTGTACGGGACCTAAATACGAAAGCAGTTGTGTACGTTGTGTAGGTGTCACCGAGGATGCGCTGTAGATAAGCAGTATTTCTGCGTAATCACCAGGTATTTATCCTGAACCACTAGTCGGTGTAAAGGAAAAAGAGCGTGTTCCTATTGCCAAAGCTGACCATTAAAACATAAAGGAAATTTAGCAATACCCGATAAAGTTTACTCATTTCCTCCTTGCGCACAAGTTTCGGTCTATGTGCGATGTATGAATTAAGTTTCCTGTCCTCGTTGGCGTTGTACGATAAGAATTTGCGAAGAGACATTAATGCAGAGAATATAATTGGACGATTCGGTTCTGCAGCTGACTTCCACTCGTTAAAGCAGCATTCGTCGATCATCCACGGGCCTCAGAGAGTCGGATAAGAGAACATACGTCCGCTGCCTATTCATGCTCAAGCAGGGGCCGCTGTTATAGACAGAATCAACTCAAGATCTATACGACCTTGGTCCCTCAAAGAACCCCCTGCAGCCATTAGAGTCCCCGCTAAGTCATGAAGTCGGGGCGCACTGTGGAAAACAGAAAAAAAACGAGCAAAAATGATCGTGTTCCTCCATGCCGCAGTTTAGTGATTTGTTCAAAGCCCATTTGCTATGCGTGCTAATGAAATGTCCAGATGGTTCCGCAGCACACAGGCATCAGGTCGTAAATTTTAGCATTCTCATACCTAAACAGCAACCAAAAAAGAAGCAGTGGGCGTCTGCAACAAGTAACAATATCCTAATAATGAATCGGCACAGTGAGATGCCGATTCATTATGACAGAATTCAAGTAGTCAATTCCTCTGATATGACTTCAAGTACTGGCCTCATGAAGCCGAAACATGTACTTTTGATTTTTCACTTCTAGGCTGCTCCGTGAAGGTACAGAGGTCTAGAATATCAAGCGAGGTAGAGGAAAAGAGTTTGGATGTTTTCTTCTTATTTTCACAGTATTTTTCTTAGAACAGCCAGGCAGCTAATGTAGCAAGGCGTTACACGCTACGAGATTTTGGTGAAATGAAACACTCATGTGTTAAACCTAGCAATAATAGCGGAAGCATGGCAGTCCCATGCAAAAAACCTTTCTCTGCTCGCAACTAATCAAAAGGCGTACCTCCGTCCAGACGTGTTCTTCGCAGTGAAAATGAACAAAACTAACGTAGCTGATGAAATATAAATGACAGGACACATAAAGAGCACGAACTAGACATCTTTCATTGCTGTTGTGTTTGCTTGAGCCGTTTACAGTGCCTCTGAACTCGTTGGGTACCTGCCGAGTTCCGGGTATGGCTTTGATATCCCGTGGGACGGGAGGTTGTTTTGGACCCGCTGTCGAGCTAGATTTCAGGCGTGGCAGTAAAGTAATAGACTGCTAGCGAAAGGTCGCGTTGACTTTTGCCGACAGGTAGGCTGTGGTAACGACAGGCTGTCAATACTACAGGCAGTGTGAATGGTTCTTTCATCTAGTTATGGGAGACGCATAAATAAAATAAATTTAATGAAACGTAGGCAAAGAGGTCGGCCGAAAAGAAAAATTCTGCAGAAGTGTTGTGTTGGCCTATTTTTTGTTAAAACCTTGCACTGATGAAATGCTCAGTCACCTCAGGAGTCTAAAGAATGTTACTCCAATATTCTCTAAAAATATTTCAGCATTGAATTTTATATGTTTAATGGTTTATGGGGATTAAACGTTCCAAAGCAACTCAGGCTATGAGAGACGCCGTAGTGAAGGGCCCCGGAAATTTCGACTACGTGGGATTCTTTAACGTGCACTGATACCGCACAGTATACGGGGCCATTTTATAGGCTGGACCTGTAAAACCTGTTGGAAACCGTGTAACTGAGACATCTCGTAAACTGTACCTGGAGAGTAGCTTCCCATGACTTATTTTCTCCCCTTTCAAGCTTTGTGACATCAGAATCTATTCAATGCCGAATGAAAATGGCAACATGTTCAATTTCATATTAAACAACTGGGAACAAACAGCAGCTGTGAGAATTCTTGAAAATTTTGTGCCTCGGGAAGGGAGAAAGAACTGCAAGACAGAGTGTAAAATGTTTATCAAAATAGATGATAGAGAGTACCATGCACGAAAAAGAAAGAGCATTCAAGTTCGCATTTTGAAGACATACGCGTCGCTGTTCCGTGTAGCTGATACTGGAGATGAACGTTTTCTCTTGGCCCGTGTAGACTACCTATTCTGGTCTTCTGTGGTTGCGCGAAGATATGGAAGATTATGACAATACTGATGCAACGGTTGTGGTTTCATGCGCTTTTTAATGGTAAAACCTAGTACAGCTCTATGTCCCGATTTCGCACATGCTGTGCATTTAGGGTTTGAAAATGTTAACATGGGTCGATTATTTTATTCAATCAAATTTAGCATCACAATACTATCAACATCCATGCATATAATGGTAGAAATAGCTGTGAAACATTCTTGACACCATAAATTTCGCTCTAAAAATTGTGCTTTTGTTCGCACCGTTATTAATAGCTCAGCAGAAGGGCTGCAGGCAGCACAAAAGTTATTCATGCAGCAATGATCAAAGATAAAAAATTCTTGAACGGCGTATCATCAATTCCGAATGTCTAGTATTAGAGTAAGGCCACTAGTTATTATGTCAGCCTTGAGCAAGGCACAGAACTTCAGTCAAGTACCTCAAGTACCTGCTACCTGAGTAGTGAAATAAATTTCGGTTTCGTACTGGGCCGACTTCATGAATTCCTCTGGTGTTAAAATGCCGCAAAACGAATGGCCCCTTCTTTAGATTGCCATTGTCATTCTTGATAAACTCATCGTAATTCAAGACTTCTTGTCAGTTCATGTGCGTACGGTTTGCGGCCTGGAGAATAATTTGGTTCTCTTCTCTATCTTGCGCTTTATCTAAAGCTACAATCAACCTGCTTCTGGCAGTGTCCTGAGCAGCTTCGCTTTCTTTTCTATTGTAAATAGACTCCTTGCTATTGGTTTGCTCTTGATTATCTTTACTTTCCAAGTTCCTTGCGTCGCGTCAGGCTTGACTCGAGTCGTGGCCTCAGGCGACTGCCGCTAATGAATCAACTTCCGCCGCATCGACTTGGGGTGAGGCCGAGACGGAGGCGATGGAAGAGCGGCCGACCCATGTCCGCCACTCAGAACTTAGCCGAGGGCAGCGCTTTCAGGCTGTCGATGAGAGGCTTGGTACGTGACGTTGTGCTCGCCCTCAGCTCAGCGCTAGTGCTACGCGTGTGCTGTGTGGCAGGGCGGAAGCACGAGCTTCTCGTTTTTACCTATGGGCTCCGTGCGCTGCAGCTTGGCGCGCGCGAGTGGCGCCACCTTGTTAACAGCGGTGGCGAAAGGCGGACGCAGCCAACGCAGCTCTCTGGTTCAGTTTGCAGTGAGCGAGGCGAGCGGTGAGGTGTTTCGTCCGAAGGCGAAAACAAACTTGGATAATTATGGATGCTCTACCTACTGCTGTGTTTACCCAATGTCATAACAGCTATAAAAACACTGCAGTAAAGGCACCGAATATATTTAAACGCTTTTCTTAGACATCGTGCATGCTAGCTCATGCACAGAGGGTATGTTGGAAATGAGTGCACTGTGGAATTAAATTCATGAGAGTGAACTGGGAAAGGGTTTACATTGACTGGGGTGTTCCGAACGTGACATCATTGGTAGGAGCTGCTTTATAACTTTATGTAGAGCGAAGGAATGCGTTCAGTCGGTCACAGGAAATGGCCTACGGTGAAGTTCTTGGAGCTAGCATCTGATGTTTAAGCCTTTGTTTGTTATGCTCATCTGTGGTTAAGCGTGTCAATTTTGTTTCGTTTTTTTTCGTGTGTGTGTGTGTATGCAGTGGGAGCGACATCGTACTTCTGAGAGTGCTTATGTCGTTTTTCACAGTTTTGCCTAAGCTTTTGTGTATTTATTTGCATCATTTTATTTCCTTCAGTGATTTAAAATTTTGTATCTTTATTTGTTGCATTTATGAGATCTTAAATCCTGTTCTAGACGAATAAAAAGAAAAATAGAGAGTGGTTCAAATTTCTCTATATATATATTTCTTGGATTTCACAACATAACTAAACCCTTAATTTCGGGAATTATTCTTGATTTTAATTCGGTTTATCGTCCCAATGCAACAAAGACTATAAGGGGCACCATAGTAGGAAGTTCCAGATAATTGCAACCATTTGGAGTTCTTTAACGTGCACTGACATCGCGCAGTACGCGGCCCTCTAGAATTTTGCCTTCACCGAAATGCGACCGCCGCAACCAGGATCGAACACGAGTCATTTGGGTCAGCAGCTGAGCACCATAACCACTGAGCCACTCCGGCGGCCTTTCTATAGTTGAGCATTTACCAAAAGAGAAACATGGCCAAATTAATTCATGTAATTGGTGTCTTCATGAAATTCCTGAAATGAAAGTCCTGTGGAAGATACTTAGCAAGAAACCCATCGCCTTTTCGTATGCTTAGAGCTATGCTTCTCTGAGAGGAATACACAAAGTAAAGAAGTGTCGATCCTGCAGGATGTAGAGCACTATTATCTGATATATATGTGTAATAAGTTTGCGTTTTTCGCATTTCTAGCCGACAATTCACATAGTCGATGTCACAGTGGATGTAAATTACATAGCTGATTTCATTATCTGAGTCAATCAGAGACTTGTTTCTCAAATTGTAAAGGTACTTAATTAATCTCAATAAGCTCAACTGCGCTGCCAAATATTGCAGTGTCGTCGGGACTGCAACACAATCATGGCTGCTCAGAATCGGTGATCAGCCCAACCTGAAAGCAATTGAAACGAAATGCAGCAGTGGTGGCGTCAAAGCTTTCAATGCGTTGAAATCCGCAGAGAAGCAGGCGTTGACTTAGAATGGCATCGCGGTCAGCGCTTGTCTGCTATGCGGCCGGGCTGGTGCGAACGCATCGGGCACGGAGAAAGGCGCAGGGCCACCACGGCCAGTCTCGAGGGGGGCGCGCGCGCTCTACCTTTAAACGAGAAATTGTCAAAGAAAATATCTATGATAATTGTAGGGGAAGTTCTTTGTTGTTTGAGGCCAGGACTGGAGTTTTGCGGACTAAGACGTATAGAGTCAGGTACCACGAGATAGACACTTTGTGCATTGCGTGCGGAGAGGAGGAGGAAACGGCTGAACACTTGATACTTTTCTGTAAAGGGCTTCACCCTACAGTGGAAGGCAGCGGGGCTGACTTACCCAAGGCATTGGGGTTTAGGGATAGTGAAGGGAAAGTGGATTTTAAGAGGTTAGAAGTAACCAACCGAAGGTTATCTGATTGGTGGCTAAAAGCAAGACAGGAGTAAAATTTCACAAGACATGGCTATGTGGCTTGAGCCACCGCCCGATGTAAAGGGCTCAGCCGTATCCATCCATCCATCCATCCATCCATCCATCCATCCATCCATCCATCCATCCATCCATCCATCCATCCATCCATCCATCCATCCATCCATCCATCCATCCATCCATCCATCGAGAGACCGGCCGTGACTGAGCGTCCGGTTAACGCGGCGAGTGCCACGAGGCGGCGTTGGCGATGTGGTCGCTGCTGGCGCCACCATACCAGGGCACGGAACCCATACGAAAAATTGCCGATGCAATAGTTGATACACAATGTTCCGGCGCAATAATGCGAGCAAGTTGTAGTTTTGCATCTCTTTACTTCGGTTGCGTGTTTTTCCTTCTGTTGTGCTGTGTTTGCTGTGAACTTTTGTATATGAGCTGAACGCTGAATATTTGTTCGCGATAAACTAAGTTGGCGAAAGAGGTAGAATTAAAATGATTTCTTCGGCACACAGGAGAGAATGGGAGCTCAGTTAAAGAATCTGAGGCCGTAACCACATTTTCACATCACCACTAGCCAAACTTATTACGAAACCTCATGCACCCAGCATTCCCGTAGTGAATAATACGCTCTTTAAGGAACTAGCGTAGATAGAGAGTCAAGTTTTCTCTAGGTAGTTTTGAAACACCCTATTGGGGCGGGGGGGAAGGGGACACTGGAACGCACGGACAGAAGCGAGTTTGGCTCGGCGGGCACTACGGTTACGAGCCGAACCTCTAGAAGCTTGTGATCTTCGTCGCACTGAGTATAAAGAGATGCTCCACGCTGAGCCTGAAGGGCACCGCAAAAATGGCGAGGAAACGGTATTTGTGAGCCCCAAAAGGTTGTGATACGCGACAAGCCTAAATAGCGGCGATGCCAGGCAGTGTTCGACGAGATCTGCGTCTAACTTTGCACGCTCTGGACAGGAGCTGACCGACAGTATAACTGAATTTCTCGCATTAGCTAGTAATCGTAAACCTCGTCGTTTTTTTCTCATAAAATGCGGCGTTTCTTCATTAGAACTTCCAGTTTCTCATACAAGCTGTATGTAACGTGATTTTCAATTCTAACAAAAGGGAAAAAGTTCCTTTAGTTTAGGTAGGTAGTGTTGAAGGTGGGGATCGGGGTCGCTTCTCGACACAACCTCGGCCAAGATGACGCCCGCTCCGTCCCGGACAGGAGTGCCACTGAGTGAAGGGTTCGTTAGTGGAGAAAGAAGAACTGGTTTATTTTACATAATTACAAGCTTTCATGTTCAGAAGGGAGCTGCTTCAACTGCATCTGCAGTCCGGTTTTATACACTGCGTCTTCTCTAAATTTCCCAGGTAGGGGACGCCCTCGCCGTGGTGGCTGTGGCCAAAACTTTCACTATCACACATAAACAGACACCTCCGCACACATGAACACGCTCCTGGCATAAGTTGAGCCGGAGAGAGAGGGGTATGCGGCCAGGACTCTGTAGGGCTGGCAGGAGACGTCAGTTGGTCGGCCCGCTCTCCGCCGGTCGGTGAACTTCGAAGAAACCGAGGCGCAGTCCCGTCGGGAGATAACCCCAGTGGTTCTGCCAATAGCGATGGCCGGCGAAGCCTGCAGACAAGCCACTGTGGCGATCCGTTCCCACGCTGGTGCTGTGCCCGTGAGGCCAGGGGCAGTCGGGTCGGTGGAGACGCCGGGGAAAATCGGAAGACAGCCGGAACCACTTCGCGGCCGGTGACAGCGACTCCTTAAAGGGATTTTCGCAGAACCCTGCTCCCTGCTTGTCCCCCGCAGCAACGACCGGGCGAGCGCGGTAAATGCACCCCGCAGACATCTGGCGAGAGATTCTGTCTTGGTGGCAATCCTCGAGACATGCTGGCGCCAATCCCAATACCAGCTGGCGGCCATTCCTAAAGCAGTAACCGCATGAGGCGAAAATTCGCGGCGACACGCCGCGCGATGGCATCGCGCGATGGGCTGAGGGCCGCCGAAGCGCTGTCGCTCATCGCGTCGCCCAGGTTCTGGGTTTGCAAAACATTTCGCCCATCGCCCGGAAATGCCATGCGAGACTAGCCAATGACGGTAGGCCTTGCGGGTGAGTAACTTCCGATCCGTCTTGCGCGCGAAAGTCGATTTTTTTTTTCAGCGGGCGTTCCGCGCGGAGCAACAGCCGACGCATCCCTCACCATGGCAGCTATGCAAGAATTTAATGAAATGCTCATTATTGAAGTTCAAAAGTAAAGGGTGTTGTGGGTATGTCCTACACGCACTATAAGTCGCAAGAGCGGAGGAATGTCGCCTGGTGCCTCATCGCAGCGTCCCTCGGGCGCACGTTTCTGCGTCACGTGACTTTGTGTAGACTAAAAATAAAATTATCACCTAAATATATTTTTCAATGTTTTTATTGTGTTTTATCTTGTATGAAGCCTTAAGAGCGCTGTTCTCCGCGTTAATTAACGCAAAATGACTGAACGCTGAAGCGGCCGCAATCGAGCAACACTGAAAACGCGCCGCTCCGACGCCGAGTCCCGTCGCTTCGTGCGGTTTGCGCCAGCGGCAGCGATGGGCGACGGCGGCGTCATCGCGCGACGTATCGCGAAGGAATATCGCCTCATGCGGTTACCGCTTAATAGTAGCAAATGATTAGGAAAATTTCATCATTGCTTGTGAAACGCCTTATCTTCGCCAGTGTAAGTTTCCGACACTCAGCTTTTGCGAAGGGTTGAAAAACTTACAAATGAAGCAACTTTGCTATGAACCAAGTGCAGGATTAGCAAACTCTTATCTACAGCGCCTACCTAAAAAGAGTAATATTATCTTCTGGAGTTGCATATTTTATCTGTTACCCTGCTGTGAATTACCCTATGTGTTACCCGCCGGTGGTAGTCAGCCCCTGGCACTGGTAAGTATTGGCGACCAAACAGGGCTTCTTTAATGCAGCTCCCTGCTCGCCATAGCGCTGGCGGCTTGCATTACCCAGCTCCGTAGCAGTTCGAGCTCACAGAGGAAAGTCTTTCGGTGTTTTTGCCTCTCTTAAGGCAGGAACCTCGGATGCGCTGTCGGGTTTACATGGCGGCTGGTTTCATCAGGGAGTCAGCTGAAGAAGCTATCTATGTAGGTCGAAATTCTGCGCTCCGAGGTGGAGAATTTGCAAAGAACCACATTCACCTCTATTTAACTAGTTTGAATTAACTAATATAAGTGACGCAATAGTTTATGTAGTCTTATTGAAACAAACTGTTTTTGACGAAGAACTTTTGCAGTGCCCACTGTTTCAAAGCGGTTTACTAATACATAGTGCAAAAGCGTACATTCGTGTTGTACAGAGGAATGCATGATCAACCTCTTATATTCCCCAAAAGTGCGGGCATCGAAAGTAATGCGCTGAGCTGGCGACTTGGCTAAATGACCTTCAGCGTTGACGAGCAAAGGACGTCGTAAAGGCGTCAGCTGTTAAGGAGGAGCTGGCTACCCTGAAACAATCAGTGTTTCTATGAAAATATCATGAATCATGTAGGCTTACTTTAATGCAGGATATTAACAGCACACCCTACGTTTCTAACTAATGAGCTCAGTCACGTGCGGGAAGAAATAATTCCACCTATATCCTATCTACATCGTTCACCTTACGGCTTCTAAAACCTCTAAACCTCTAAAAACCTTAAAAACTACCGGGAGCAGTTTTTTTTTCAGCCTTTCAACATTTGCCCTAAATGTGAAGATAATACTTCGTCTTTAAGAAAGAAAGGAATGTGCCTGTGAGCTCATGTCTCAAGAGTTGCAATTATATAATCAGGGCAGGGTATGAAGTTACAGTTAGTGTCTCGGAGCTAGCGGAATATAATTTATTGCCCCATAGAAATGGTGCTTCTCAGCCCTGATCCGTTTGCACAGTTATTTTGCCCTATTCTTGTTAAAATTCTGACAGCTAAAATTATCTGCATTGCCAATAATTTGCGTCAGAACAGAATTTGCGCCAGAGAATTTGCGTCAGAATTTGCGTCAGAACAGCAATTATATGCACTGCGATTTCCGGTGATGAGAAAGTAGGGCAAAGACTGGCTTCAAGAGACCGTAGAAATAGGCTTCGGAATATCTTTATTATATAGAACCTATTATATGTAAACTATTGATAATACTATCAGACTGCTGAGAGCGCAAGCATGCTGCTGACTCCAATTGTTTTAGGTTTAGGTCGCCTTTCTTTATTTTACTTCTTCATTTTGATAAACTGTAAGTAATTCTTCTGTGTTCTCTGAATCTCAATTTCGTGCGTCGATATGTCCTTGAAATTGTTTTTTTTATAACAGATTCCAATTGGCAGGCGCAGACCACCAGGTTCTCCAAGGACTAGGCTTTCTGAATTCACCTTCGCAAAAAGAAAGGCAATAGTACTGTCAGATATTGGTGGTGGCTGGCAGGAAGGCAAATGGATTTAAACGTTGGCGGGTCGTTGAACTCAATCCTTCTTTAAGAGAGGGGGAGGCGAAGTTGTGGGCAGAAAGAAGGGAAGCACCTCGGTGTTGAGAATTTCGCTAACTTTATTTTACCGTAATACGAGAGGCAACAAGCTTTTGCTTCCAGTTAACCAGCTTAGCATCGCCCTGTTAAATGCATGTCGACCCGGATAGCTGAGTATGTAGAGCAAGTGTCTTGGACGGACGGCCGTTCCTGGTTTGATATCCAGACCACGACTTGTTTTTCGTCTGCAGTGCTTCTCAGAAAGTCGTATAGTTTTTCTTGGCAGCCACATAGCAGCGCTTGCGTGGAGCTTAATGAACACTTGGTCCCTGTTTAATATCTACTTCACATTGATAGTTTCTCCTAACCATATTAGCCTATAGCAACACTCGTTCCTACTTATCGTTCCTTTCGGCATTTGGGTACATTCTTCTGGCCATGCTAGTTGGTTTGGTTTGGTTTGGTTCTTAGGGGTTTAACGTCCAAAAGCGACTCAGGCTATGAGGGAAAGCGACTCAGGCTATGAGGGACACCGTAGTGAAGGGCTCCGGAAATTTCAACCACCATGGTGTTCTTTGACGTGCACTCACATCGCACAGTACAGGAGCCTCTAGAATTTTGCCTCCATCGAAATTGTACCGCCGCGGCCGGGATCGAACCCGCGTCTTTCGGGCCAGCAGCCGAGCGCCGCAACCACTCAGCCACCGCGGCGGCTGCTGGCCATCCTAGTAAGATTAGTTGGTTGAGCGAGGCGACCAGACAAATAGTGGTCCCGGGACCGATCCCTGAACCAAGAAAAAGGTTTCTTTAGCTCCGAGGCTTCTGGCAAATCAGTTTTGCTTTAATTTGTAGCCATATGACTTTTTATATTGAAGAGCTAATTAAAAATTATTTCGTAATTGAAACCAGCGAATCCTACCATGACATCGTCAACATGCGTAGTTACCAAGCATTGAACACCCTCTAACAGAATGAGGTATATTTAATTGGCAATGTGAGAACTAGACAGTGCGGAGATATTCTGCACAACATTTACCGACCTTACGTTCTCGCTGCAAAGTAGGAGCTTTAAATTGTTTTCTATTAAGTATTATACGTCCTAGAGTACGCTACGGCTTTCATTTAGTGCATTTGAGGCTTACATAAATTCTCAACCGCGAGCTAGTCTGTGAATTTTTTTTTCGGAGCCTGCACTCGTCTCGGGAGTGTGATATCTCTTATCAGCGAAGAGGAGAATCTGTGGTTAACTGCAGCTGTTAATACTAGTTGGGGTTTCTTAAATACGACCGTTTATCGCCTATAGGAGACTCTACGGTAAACTTGATCCAGCCAAGAGGCACAAAAGGCACGTGTTTACTGCTTGGAGATTCAGAGGACACTGTATTTATTTACAAAAGAAATAATCACAGTGGAGAGCGGGAGACATAGCGTGAAAGAGAGGTAAAAAAAGAGCGCGTTGTGGCAGCCTTTTTTCTGGTTGGCTTGGAATGCCAATGCTTCGTTTTCTAGAAATCTTGGAATCGCGCACGAAGTGCTTGCGGGCACCTCCGGTACCGGGCGTGAATTGGTGGCCTCTGCAAACCTCAGTCGCGGCCAAGTTACGACGCGGGCGTGCAGCAAATACGTGTTCCGAGGAAATTATAAAACAATTGATGCTAGAAGCAATTTTTCAGCTGCAGGAGGTTTTTTGACTCAGGGGGCGCTTCCCTACAAGTCACTGCCAATACCGAAAGCTTTCAGAATGTGCAACCAATTTCTGTGGTGCCATACTTGCACTTTAATTTTTATTTTCAATTATCACTGTATTTTAACTGGCATGCTTAAGCATTAGACTGCCGTTGCAACGCGACGTTTAAAAGTTACACATCAAGTTTTACGCAATTACTCAGCGAAATTCATAACGTCACTCCGTCGCTCCTTTCGCTGGGAGAGCTGCGCTGAATGAAGCCCGAGTAATTTTGCTGAGGCATAGTAGCAGCGCAAAAAAAACACACACACAAAAGAGAAGAAGAGATACCGAGAGACACGCCCAGACGCTACTGCGTGTCTCTGTGCGTGTCTATAAGTGTCTATTCTTCTCATGTGTGGGTTTTTCTTGCGCTGCTACTGTGCCTAAGTCAAGTTACCAACTCGCCCAAGAGCTCATTTTACTGAAGCTTATTTTGCTAAGACTCCTGGCTCATTTAATGAGCTAATTTGTTCTTTACAGGTAGCAATGCTATATATGAGAACACAGAACAAGAGCAACCAAGTCGAGAACGTAAGATTCCTTTTCATACTTTCAATGGGTTATTATTCTTTTAATTACTGTTGAAATTACTGTTCTTGCTGTAAAGCACTTTTCAAATTTAGTCTGACTTTTTGTATGTGTTTCTGCGCTGCCTGTAAAAATCCCGCCGGCGACTGACAGTACCTTTAAATTAATAAATAAATAAATACTACCATCATACCTGCATTTGCACAGCTAACTACCTGTATTTAAAAATAGTAGACTGGTGTAACATTTTAAAATATGGGGCTTCTTTAACACTGCAAAAATTATAGCTCAGAAAAGTCATGTTACTTGATCAAACATCGTTGTTATCACAAGGAATGAAAGCACACAAATTTTACCATTTTTTTATAGATTAAGGTGTACGTCCCAACAGTTCCGTATTATGGGGAAAATGTAAGACTAGCTAGAAAAAAAATTACTTATTTCATTTCGGTTTGAAAAGAACTACTGGCTACACCATGTGCAATATCATGCATTTACTCTTTGGTTGGTTTCTTGCCTGGTCTAAGCTTCAGATTCAGTACCAGCTCAACAGCAGCAGGCCTACTCTCATAAACGTGCTTTAGTATATAAACACATGGCAAAGACTTTTAACCATTTATGCAGAAATCAAAGAAAGAAACTACCACGAATACGTTATGTCGCCATACACAAAAAAGAAAACTAATATGTGGCATACTCTTCCCAAAATGTGAAATTTCGGTGTCGCGAATTCACCATGTCGGACACTTAATAATGTTTGGACAAATACCGTGAGTTAAGTAGTAGACTTTTGTTGAACTAGAGTGATTTAAGTACAACGCTGTATAGCAGACACGCATTCGTAACGAAAAGCGCACATATACACAAGCTTATGCTTGGGAAGAATTCTAAAATTGCATTTTAGCAACTGCGACCTCAAGCCATTCTGCAGCAGTCACTTTCTTCCTATTCCTTTGCAATGGGACCGTTGGTATATCCTCGTATATATCTAGTCTTGAAATGCTTCGGTGGTAAGGTGTGAAAGGAGCACTGTAATGATTTCAGGGAGCCAGAAAGCAGTTTCGATTGGCCATCACGTTACTAACGTGATCAGCTCATTTCTTTGTGACAAGTTAGTTTAGCACTTACAGCCTGCGGGTCCGCGGCAGCGCAGATAGTTCAGTACAGTGCTGCACTGGTCTTAAAGTATGGAATGATTGTGAATAACACAAAACTATTGAAATCACTAGTAACTGAGGAAAGCAAGCCTGCTGCTTCTCGACGAGAAGTATGCAGTGGATATAATCAGCGGCATAGGGAACATCCACTTCAGTGGAATAGCATTTCCGAGTAACCTGCAGTTACCCCTTTCTGCCCCCTGTCCAGTCACTTGTTCCCCACAGACTTCCTAATCTGATTCTCTCACCTCATTTCGTGCTGTCTTTTGCTACGCTTGGCTTTTCTTGGATACTACATCCGTTATTGTTATTGTTTATTGTTATTGTTACTTGTTATTGTGCCTTCACATATCAGTGCCCTACCCATTTTCTTGTTCTTCATTTTAGGGATAAATCATTAACTATTGCTTGATGCCCCATCCACTCTGCTCGCTTCTTCCCTCTCCCCCCCCCCCCTCCCCAAGTTGCTGTTATAGTTTTACTTTCAAAAGCGCTGTTCTGTAGCTAAACTGTTCGATCTTGCAGTTCCGTTGTGCGACACGCTGGGGACGCACGGTTATATGCGTCGGGCAGGTGGGCGTTGTCATCAAGACATTGCCATCCTTCACCCACAGCGTGACACGTATATGATCTAACAAGCAGTGTGACGCAATATGTTGTGCACTACCTACTGCGACTTGCAGTTAGCCCGTAGAACTGATCACTCGTAGAAGGAAGGTTGCACGACTTGCATGCTTAATGGACCTCCCCGACAAATTCACGCTTGATGCACTTATGTTTACTCTCACGAAAACAGGCGAACTGCATTTTAATACACCAGCATTAAATGCCTCAACAGAGAAAAAAAAATATGCTCCGCTTGTCACATAATTCCTTGGAACGAAAGTGCCGTCATAAAACGGCGGTGACAACAATAACGCTTCGATGTATCCTCAATACATCAGTGTCATCCGTTGCTAGGTACATTTAGGGAAGGTTTTTACCACCGGCTCGATGACACGAAAGTACGTCTGTTTCTGTGCAGACTGACGCGTATGTTACCGCGAAGACAACCATCAAAGAATGGCAGAGAACTCGATCTAAAGGCATCAACGGCTTCCAGTGATATCGTGTTGTCGACACGTAATGAATTTAGGTGTCGCTGTGAATTTCATGCCTATCTTTGCAGTCGCTCTGAGCGGACAGGATAGATGAATTGTTTAGGTGTAAGGTCAGTATTTATGGCTTTCTTAACGAGTGCAAGGTTGTCAAGGAATAGTTATTCACTTTAGGAGTTCTTGCACTTTGCTAACTTAATTTTCTTTTCAGCATTCATTCGAAGGCCATGCTACGGTGAATTCTCAAAATCCTGTGGAAAGATGAATGTTGTTTGGTACTTCAATTCCACAATGAATCGCTGTGTATACTCAGAGGTGAAAGTGTGTTATACGGGAGACAGCTTTGGAACCTGTGATGAATGCATCGAGAGATGTGGTGGTGAGTTGGAATGCCTGTTGTTTTTTTCATCCTCGAATTTCATATTGGCAAATCGTGGTCAACAGATGCAGTTCGCGGTGATGGTGTGATTGGTCAAAATCTTTTTAGATATTATTTGTTTTATGCATTTTCTAATACATAGGGCGTAGGTGCTTGTATTGTAGAGATCTCATAGATACTTCAGCGGTAAGCTGGCGGCGCTGCGGTTCATAGACTAAGGGCATGCCGGAAAGATGACACCTCGCATTCCGCTTTCCTGGTGTTGGGTAAAAATTATGGATTCAGTCGTAGCAATGAAGCTTTGTCCAAATAAACCACAAAGAAATTCTCTCCTAATTTTCATACGAGCCTAATACCTTACTGAATCATGCTTAACTTTTTTAAATAATTAGAAAACCCGCCAAAAGAGGATTTCAAACTGCAGTTGAACTTCCTCAATCCCGTATTTTAACCAGCAGGACTTCATTTTCAAAGTTTAACTTCTTTCCTTTAGCTTATCAATGGCTGTGTTCTTTTTATTCCTATAAAGCCCACATAATAAATGACAAAGAAATTACTCATAACCTCCGCATTTTACCAGGTAATGTGCGCATATTCAAAATGCAGTGTAAAAACTTTTCTGCCGCCGCTGAAATTATATAAGTTGGAAACTCGTGCTTTCCCGACAGTGGCATTTGTTCCATATTGCATAGCTAGTCTTAATTATGACGAATGCCAGCTTTAAAGCCCTTATTCGTTATGGAGTTCTTTTAAGACCTCATATCTTCCGGGTATAAGGGGCTGAAGAGTGCAAATATATTGCAGCATTGCGGTGCAAGCGCTTATTCGCCTACCTGTTTCTTAGTATTGTGACGTTTGCCGGGACCGTGCCATATGTCGCGGTCTGAATTTTTCACGGTCTCTCTTGCTGCAGCTTGAAAATTTAAAATTGGTTTTGAGGAAAGGAAATGCGGCAGCTTAAGTAGATCGAAGAAGATTGACCTAAAACGCGGGAAAGCAGGAGAAAGCCTTTCTACTACTATCGGTTTGAAGAAGATCACTTATCTTCTGGGCTTTTTTGGACATTCTTGGCGAGTATTACATAGGCGCTTCAATGCGATGAATAAAGTCCGGGATGAGGTTAAAGGGTGCAAATAGTGTGAAGCCTGATGTTTGCAATGAAGATTTCTTGCTATGCAAGACTTTATGTCTCGGTCAACGAATTCTGGTTTTTCGTCCCACTGATCTTAAAGGCATAGCTTGACTAAACGTAATATTAGCAATATTTCTTATCGCACACTCGTTCTTTGGTTACCGGGTACGTAGAAACTTGTGCAAAACATATTCTACAAAAAAAAAACACGGCCAATCTTCCGTCGAATAAGATAAACTTGTGTTCTCAAAGGCAAATAAAGTGCTGCAAACAAATGAGCAATGTCGCCATTTCTTAAGCGTTCGGGACTTAATAAATCGGTCAGCACAAATAAGTGTTTCAAATGTCTTGTTGCGACAAAGCCATCCTTTAAGCGACGGGAAAAATTAATAGGATTTATTCACCAAACTTAATTCTTTTCATCCCGCAAAGGTTCCCACAAGTTGAGAAAAGAGAAATTGCTGCCAGCTGTGCAGCAAGCAGCTGGCCGCTAATAGTGGTCGCAAATAGCGGCCGCTCTTCTTTCACGTAATCTCCAGAGTAGTATCATCCCTTAATTCGGTTGAAAAGCGCTGGCCAGTAACCACGTGCTAATACAAAAAATTCATATGTAAGCCCCATGTAACAATGAGTGTAGGTCATCCAATCAATATATCATGAATGCGTGACACTTATAGTTAACGGATACAAAGCAGTTAGAATACTTATTTCATGCTCAAGGAAAAAAAATTGCATTAGACAAATATCTTTCAGTGCCAGAAAAAATATTCGAGTCGCGTTTAAAGATACATAGAGTGACAATTTTCCCTCAAAATGACCTACATTTAAGCAATATGCACCGATTGTGCGGGCAAAGAAGCCTGCCATGAAACTCTTGGAAGCAGTTAATTTCAAAGCTTAGTTTATCTTCGTCGCAGCTAGAAATAAAAGTCTGTATACAAGTGTAGGTTCTATGAAATGTATATTGCTGTGTGAACTAGCGTTTACTATTAAAAATTTCACATGGTGTAATTTTTATGGAAAGGAGCAAGATATATAAAAAAAGATTTAAACTTTTTCCTTCCGGCAGATTCCCAAACAGTCTGCGTGCAGAAAGCGAGGACTTGGTGGCAGACGCCACAAAAACCAACAAGTACAAGCCCCCCTCCAAAACACAATCGTGGTTAGCCGGGTAAATAACTCTGTGAAGTAACAAACTGTGGTTTGTTACATTTCGTAAATAAAGATTGTATTTTTCTGCAGACAATCTTGTTTCCATAAAGACAAGAGTTTCTCCTTTTTAAGCACAGCTCTCTTAATATTTTTACATTGACTTGCGCGTTAAAGAAGTCCGACGACAAGTGGCAGATGTTTTCAGTTTAAAATGCATCTCGAAACCGCAAAGTATGGGGTAGTACTTGAGAAATGCCATGACGGAATCTGCGCCGCTGTTTTCATTTACGACAGCGACTGTTGTGAGATGTGGGAGGTTTTATTCTAGGACGATTTCTTTCGATATCGCCCATTATTTTCATTTCGTTTTGAGAAACAAGGATAGAAAATCTAAGTACAGTAGCCGCATAACAGTTTTCGTGTGACTGACGCTTGCCATGACTTTTAAGAGCGAAAGATAAAAGACTACAAAAAAAAAGAACTCAAAGAATAAAAAAATAGAGAGGCTAGTCACTTAGCTACTTGTATAGCACTTTAAACTCTCTGTGCTGTTGAGTACGAATAAAAATAGTATAAAAACAATTACTACAGGTGATCCGAAATCGCGCTTTAGTGCAGGCGATGCAGCCGAAAAAGAGAATAAATAGAAAAAAATATACGAACCAGAAAGAGTTTTAAATCATTTTGATGAAAGCGAATGGATTATTTAATGCCGTTAGATACCCAGGTCGCGGCAGCTGTGGAGGATTTTGTAGCACGATAGCACAAACCTCAACCTTCTCGAAATCAAACAATCCCATATCTCTCGTCACTGATTCTCCAGCAGCATATCCGGTGTAGCCAGTGCAATAGTGGCTAACGACAAAATCATTTACGGTTCTCTAACACCCACGCCAAGTGCCGAAATATGAAGATCGTCATTACTCCTGGACGTCACCGCCCTTACGTCAATCGAAGCGCTCATGCTTCTACCTCAAATCGCGCAGACCTCACAACGTCAAAGGAGTAGTGCAACCTAAATTACAAACAAATACCTCGTGAAAGAAAACACAGGCACTATTGGAACCTTTTATCACTCCCGAACCAGAAGACAAGTTGCTGCCTGGCGGCTCCCTTAATGCAGATTTTTTTTTCATGCCTCCGCTGCAAACGTTTCTTTTTTTTCGATTCAATACCCATTCCAGTGCCCTCGTGTGGCAAACACGCAACCTCTACCTTCTCAGTGGTTTTGTGGACTTTACAGCACTGCGCGCATTCAAGCTATTTCAAGGCCGAACGAATCGCCGGCCCGTCAAACCAACCGTTTGATCCGAGAATTTTTACTGGTTCACGTTAGACTGGAGACCATCGGAAAACCACTAGGCACCTGGCGGCACTGCAGATAGAACCCAGCATCTCCCGCATGCGACGCGCCTACTCAAACCACATGGCCACTGCTGTGGAAAAAGAAGACCGAAAGTAGATTTTACGGAACTACGCGGATTCAGGTCGTTTGGCGACAGAGCGAATAGCCAGCCCGTAAAACCAACACGTTTATCTAAGACCCCTTTCCCGAGAAGTCCTCGTAGAAAAATGGTGAGGACACCTGGGGAAAGCTATCGCCCATTGGAGAACCAGCGACTACTTGATCGCTTGATCAGTGAGGTAGATAGGCCAACCAGAACGGTGGGCCAAAAACTAATGTGTTGAAAAGTAACTTTATATTCAAAACTCATGGAACAAAATCGCAGTTTTCGTTTGGAAGTCATAACGAACACTTGCACTGAGGTTAGGTAGTGATCCCAGATCCAGGTCACGAGAGCGAAATAACTAGAAGAATAATAATGTGGTTGGGTGGATGTTAGAGGCACTGACAGATCTTGAATGGGAGTTTGCCAAAATCCCTCACGACAAAAGTATGCAAAGGCTGTACCCTACCTATACTTACCCAGGGGCAGGAACGTGGAGTCTAACGAAAGGGTTCAACTTAAAATGAGAACAATGCAGCGAGGTACGGAAAGGAATATGAATGCTGTAACGCTAAAAGACGAGAACAGGGCAGAGTTAATGATGGAAAGAACGAGGTGTAATGAAAATCCTAGCTTAAATAAAGAAGAAAATATTAGCTTCGGTAGGACATTAATGTCAAGGGAAGATAACCAATGGCCGTTTAAGGTAACGCATAAGATTCCAAGAGAAGGGAAACGAAGCAGGGGGTGGCCGAAAGTTCGGTCGAGGATGAGATTAATAAGTTTGCGGGGAGAAGGTGGCTGCGGTTGGCACAGGACAAGATTAATACTAGAGACATTAAAGAGGCCTTTGTCTTGCAGTGTGCGTAGTCAGACTGATGAAGACAATGATGATGATTTGGTAGCACTGTGACTGAACCCTAGACCTTCCGCTGTAGAGACGGATGCTCAAATTATTTCGCGCACGCGCATTTCTTAGGCGACCTGGGAAACGCAAAGTCCTGCAGTCGTCGCAATAGTCTAAGAGAGTTGCGCATCTCTCTTAGCGCATCTGTCTTGGTACCACTCTCAGACCATAGCTGAGTGCAATGAAGCCGATTACATCGATTCCGGTACAACGTTGCTGTTGGTGGCTAGTTAACCACCCCGTGTAGGTAAAAATTTCTGGTTGGCTCCATGGCTACATTGTGCGTGCTTTGAGCTTCTATCCTGGCGCATTTATTAGTCTTTGTTTTTAGCCGCGAGGATGGTGCACTTTCAAGACACTAGGCGTAGCTAGGACGGAAAGGAAGCCTACATGCACGCGTGGTGCAACTATAAAGAAGGTGGCATTTTCAGGGCGAAGATTTCGCTAGATGAAAAGGCTGTGAGAGAGCGCTGCTTCCCTTTCTTGAGGTAAAGTGCAATGCATCTTCTACAGCGGCTTCCCAATGACTCGTCTGCACTTCGGAGGCCGCATGACAACAATCCTGATGACAATGAAAGCACGAAGAATCATAAAGACATAATAAAGCTGCCACTGCATTTTTTTGCATGTTCTCCTTCAAGCTGCGGTGAGAAATCCAGCAATTGCAAACAATTTGCGCTTACTCGATAACAGATGTTTGAATTCATGGCACGCAGCGGCATCGTACAAAAACACTTGTACCGAATGTTGTTTTACAGACCTGGTGCAAGGGACACTGAAACCTTCGTCAATTCCAATTTCTAATGCTAATGCTTATCGTAGACTCAGATCAAAGACTGTGAGGCGGATATCCACCGCCTGTTGTGGGTTTGCCCTGCGCTGAAGCCGACGAGAATTCGGCACCTGGCGGCGGTGGGTCTCCCACCAGACAATCCGGATTCCTATATTGCCTTGACGCAGGGTCCATATCTTCGTTCACTGCTTGATTTCATTAAATTAACCCACCTTTATTCATTTATTTAAGCATCTTACTCATCTCTCATTTCATAACCTTTATGTCCTGAGGCAATAAACATCGCTTGAAAGAAAAAAAAACTATCTGGTGCGACGTTAACAGAACAGAGACGCATCACAAAATGAACCTGCACTGGCTGATCGCCACAAGGTCGTCGGCACTTGGCAGTGGCGGCAACTATGAGCATTATAAAGATTTCTGCTCCTGTGAAGATCATCCACTGCGCAGTAGCACATCTCGCCAGTCATCGCTCGTGCCACACATGTGATAGCCTCGAGCTGCGGACCAAGAAGGAATGACCGTCGGTGGCGCCCGTGTCCGAATGATCGACATGAGCGTCAGCGTTTCGCCGCGGGATGTAAAACAAGATTTTTCGGCCGGATCGTCACTTCGCAGAGGCAACGTCAACTGCGAGCATCGCATAACCATCTCTGCGGCTGTTCGGGTTTAGTAGTTAGCTATGTTCTGGGCTGAGTAAATTCTGGTTTTTGGTTTATTTGTCGTCACTGCTGCCAAGTTTGCTTTAGTGCTTTGCAAGAGACCTGTACTTGCTATGGCTTGGTGGTTGTTTTGTGTGCCGCTTTCCAGTTGCTGATAACACCTCTTTCTCGTGCTCAGAGTGCAGGTTGCTCGTCCATCACAGCGAATCTGAGGGCATAGCAGAAGAAGCATTCAGTTCTAAGCGTGGAAAGCAAAGGAAAGCTTGGAAATGCGATACTTGCCTAAGCGGGGGCTGCAGAGAAAATTCAAGGAATGGTTCTACCCTATTAACCAGTATACTGCAGATTCAAACCAAGCTGGATGCCCTCCTGCTCTTGCCAATAAAGATTCCTTTCAGTGGAAAATGCAGCTGCTCTCTGATAATTTCGATGGTTTCCGAAACCACGCCATGGTTCAGAGAAAAGCCACCAAACAGCTAACAATGCGAGTTTAACGGCTGAAATACACCAACGTGGGTACTGATCTGGCTCATCTTAGACAGTACCTTGGTGATTTAAGGCAGCGTAGTCGCCGTCTAAACTTGCAGGTTCACGCGTTTGCTGAAAGCCAGGACGAAGATTTGATTGAAGAAGCTTTGAGGCACTTTCAGTGTCAAAAATTTTTATTCAGACTATTCATTGACTGCAGCACGTGCAGATAATTGATATTTTAAATTGAGGTACTGCAGCCACCGTATTCTGCTGTATAGGTTATATCTAGTTCGTAATCTTAGTACTTTATAAACAGAAACCAGATGATAAAAATCACTAGAATTGTTTCCAACCTGTGGTTCTTATCAGAGTATCGAGCAGACAAAGACATGGCATTTTTTGCCTGCACTGAAGCCGCTACTATACCTGGGCAAAGGCATAAGCCTTTTTCATCTACTGTTTCTTTGTTGTGGGGCTGGTGGTCGATGGCATTGGTTGAAGACATAAGCACTCCCCTTTGACGCACCTTCCGAGATGATGGTGGGTACAGCTTTCTTTCTGCAGTGAGGAAAGGAATCTATGAACGCAAGTGCGCTATGCTCGAATAAAAATGTCAAAGGAAGCAGAAGTGGTGCTCATGTGAGGAGTGCAGTCTCCCAAATGCTGCACGAAATTTGGTCAACAAAAAATTCTTCTCTCCTGGTGTTTCCAACAGCACCGGAAAGACATGCTTCGAGCACTTGTCTCTACATTACACGCTGGGTGATTTTTTTAACGTTTACCCATTTTATATTTTAAAACCTCCAATAACTAACCCCTTTGTACTGAGAACTCTATTCCGATGAAGCTATATTCATTGTCCAATTAAGAAGAGTCCAGTGGTCGGTGCTGCTTGAGCACGCTACCCCAGTAGCAGATGAGGTAACTAGTGAGAGATAGGCGCACGGCCCGACTGCGTGTGGTAAACCAAACTCTACTCTCCAGAAGAAATCTTCTGGAGAGTAAAGGTGGTGACATATAGTAGTGTGACTGAAGGCGCTTCTGGAGGTTGGAGGTGGGGAGGAGAGATGGGCCGACGGTGGAATTGGGTGGTCGGGTGCCGCTCTAGCTAGGAGGGCGGTATGTGAAGGCGGTTGATGCTTCTGGAGGGCAGCTATCTCACAGCGATCTTTCATCCCGATTTCGCTGTCGCTTTTTGTGGTACTCTGCGGGGGCTTCTAGGTGGTGGATATGCCTTTTAGACAGTAGAAGAGAGAATATTTTGTGAATATGTTAATGTAGAGCGCACTCTACTTAGTATTCTTGCGCCAGATCGAATAACCCTAGCAGCACAGAGCATCATCCAATATTGAAAATAGGTTGGAAAAGGTTAGGTCTTCCTAGGACCGGTCTTTGCCAACGCATTTCCAATGTTGGGCCGATGCTCTGTGCTGCTTGGGTTAACTGTGCACATTCACTCTGAATGTTTACCATGCGCACAAAATCATAAGCAGCACCAAGTCCCGAACAGTAAGGAGACTTCTTAAGGAGCGTGCTAACTGACAGTGTAGGTTTTCAATCGAGCTCAACGCAATTACGCATTCGCAGGCTGCGACTCGTTCCAAAAATTTGCGGGATCATACATACTCCCATCAGTGATTATGAGGCACTATTTGTGCATTTTTCGCGTCGATCATTAAGGGAAAGTAAGTTTAAACGTGGTCTCACCTTGCAATAATTTTGACCGTGGGGGTAGCGCCTGTGGTCACATCCCAGCAACCTCTGCGAAGACAGACACAGATCATTATCTAGAACAACTCTTCGTGGTCTAGTAATGCAACGGGCTTTATGAAGAAGCCCGCCACTAATTTTTAAAAGTGGGCTTTTTGAGGCATGAACACGACATGCTGTATAGAGTCACTAATTACGGCGAACATCCTAAAACAAGAGATTAATGTTAACTAGGAAGCTGGCTAAGTAAATCCTGTCATATCTTTTCGAACTACTACTGTTTGACGCCTGGTTAAACAAAGACTTCTAGCCGACCAATACCAAAATCTATGCCAGTTTCTTTTTTTACTTAGGAAACCACTCCATGGCGCAAGTGACGCGTGACCGTCTCAGTTCCTCATACTCTGTGGTCATCGCCGCTGCAGTCACAGAAGAAAGAGACTGTCACGTGAGTCTTGCCCAAAAGTGCGCGCTAAGGGCGCTGCTTTGCGCGCGAGCTTTTTGAAAGCGCGCGCCTTTTTGTGCGATATGGCCAAAATTGTTGAGCCAAAGCGCAAAAGGCGTTAGCGTTTTCGAAAATTTTATAAACTGATATGGCTACTAATATTGACCACCTACAAGCCTAATAAACAAATAAATAATTGCAACCCAGTGCTTGAGTATAATAGTAAAAAATTTAATTATATAAACTTTAGTAATTATCTTTATAATCAACATTATTCACCTGCTTGCTGGTGTCCGACAACACCGTTATTTTTGTCAGACAGGCCCATGGTTGAGGTTGAATGCCATAAAAAACGTACCCCATATGTCTACGTAAAATATTCAGTAGTCATACAGAGATCACCAGCGAATTACGGAAAGAAGAGGTTACGCACACAAATACCCAGCCTCAATGAACATACTATGTATGTGTGTAAATATGCAGAGTTGAGAAATGCTTTATTTAGCCATACATTTGTTTTGAGTCGACGTTTCGGACAGAGCCTGTCAGAGCCCATAAACCATAAACCATGAAGTTCAGCGATCTTCCTCCTCTTCTTAACGAGTTGACATTGGCACACATGTACGACTATTAACAAAACAACAAGCAAACGGATGCTGGAAAGAAGGTAGGCACAAAAGAAAAAATACTTATATATATATATATATATATATATATATATATATATATATATATATATATATATATATATATAATGTACATTGAGTCAACAAAATGAAAAAGAATAATGGTCTCCCGGCACCACTACTGTATCGCGGGTATAATTCCAATCATAACATAAAAGATGTGGCCCTGGGGCAATTGAAATTTTGCACCCGAGGGTGGAAAGAAATCAATAGCGGTTTGCTACTGTAGCAACCCAAACCCAGAGAGCGTGCTTGGGGAGACTCCCCTGATATCCCCTGGGAAGTAGCGGAAATGGTTGGATAAATGGGTTAAGGGAATTTAGAGGGGAATGGGGACAGCCAGTTTTTCGTTGCGATCCTTCCAATGCCTCGACTCCATTACTGGCCTGCCTGGCCAGGACAGGGAGGGTGTCGAGATTGCCCAATGGTGCGGCCTTTGCTCACGGGTTGCCCCACTACACATCTAACGCAAAGGGCACCGACCACCGGAGGCAGGAGAACCTACGACGAGGTTAGCTACCTGAGACACCTCCACGACACCCGGTTCCAGAGTCCGTACCGACCGCAGACTAGGTCGTCGGTTATTCCGACTCACAGGGGTTGGTTCGGACCGCCCAGCTACTAGCCGTCGAGCGTTTTTCACGGTTTTTCAGACACCTAAAATATGTGTGGTGTGCTCCGAAGAGTAGAGGTTCAGGTCGTCAGGCTATCGACCGTCCGACCCTCAGCGCCAGGACCTAACACCTCCGAGGGGACTCACCTGTGCTTCCATCCAATCAACCATGCACTTAATTTCTCCCGTAGCTTGCTCCGCACCTACTGAGGAGGGAGTGTCCAAGACAGGGCAGTCCGGAGCAACATACCAAAAACGTGGCTTAGGGTGAGATGACCCGGGCCTACTCCGCCGTTACTCCACAACATCGACGGCTTTTGCGCAGGTCGTACTACAGCCCCCGTCCTCGACGTCCCGCACCACCTTTAGGGATCCGCGGCCAGCCTAAAGCGTGGCGTCGCGCGCCCGCGCCGGCATCGACGAATTCTCTTCCGCATGGTCAGTAGCCGAGCGGCGTTTTTTTGCCGGCCAATTGTGCGATGCGCATCAGACGGATGCGCAGGAAGCGAAGTGAACCCGCTGGCTCTCGTGCGCAAAATGCTCGCGAGCGCGTCTCTTTCGGCTGGCGTGCATCGGCTTGGCTCCATCCAGAATCACGTGACGCCCACTCCGGCTCTCATTGGCCCTCTGTCGCTGTGTTGTCCCGGCGTCGACGCGGCGTCGGCGTTTTTTTTCGTTCTGCCAGAACCCGACGATTTGGCAAAAATGTCCTCTCTGGCGGAAAAAAAAACGCCCCGCTGCCGTCGACACCAAAGAATCGCCCTTGAAAAAACTCCGTGCAGGCCACGCTTGAGACAGCTTTCCCGAGGCGTCGGTTAGAGCCCGGCTACTATGGTTCCCGCGCGGACCTGGTTTCTCCGCAACCAGGGACCAGCGCTGTCGGTAGCCAGACGTGCACGCCCCTGCGTGCGGAGGGAGGCAACATGTATTTGAAATCATTTTGCAAATTTTACATGCCTTCCATGCATGCCGGATTCCGTGGGTCCAGCGTGGTAATATAACCAGGCCTTCCTCCCCTCAGGCATCGGACCTCACGGGCGCAACTGGCCCTCACAGCTTTGTGGGAGTCGCTGCCACTCCCATGAGGTTCGCATCCGCAGAGAAAGGGTCCCGGCCATAGCCGCGTCCACTGCTGGTGTTGCACCAGAACAAAGCCTAGTAGCCGAAACTGCACCGACCCTTATCCGGTGGCGGGGGTAGGGGGGGGGGGGCACGAGCAGGCCGCACAGTCGTATTCGCCCCACCCAGCCTAGACAATCAATATCCAGTCATTCTGGGTTAATTCTGGCAGTCGTTCTGGCTTTGTCGGAGCTAAGACGAGGAAGAACCAGCTCCGACAGCGTTGAGGTTCGAACACTTTTTTTATTGCGCTGCTCGCGCTGCAGCGGCCTAGCCCAACTTGGCGAGTGATCGAGTGCTTCACCGGTGACTCTGCTATGCGGCTTTGTGAGGTTGGGAAAATCAGCCAGAACTTTAGCACACGGCGAAACCGGGACGAGAGCGCGAAGCCTCGTCGCCGCAGTGGTGGAGAGTACGCCGTTGCCGAAGAGGCGCGTGCTGAGGTCTGTGAGACGATGAGCTTGCATGTCGACTGCTAGGTTGAAAAACTGAGGAAGCCCGTGCCGAGAACAGCTTGCGAGACGTGAGCGATAATGATGATAAAGCGAAACGTGCGGCGCAATCTGAGGTTAAGCGCCAAGGACCGCTGGCTGCACGTTCGAATGGAGGAGTTGTTAATCGCTTGGAGCTGGGAGGTCTGTTGCGACGGCGATCTCCCCAAGAGGCCATTATGACGCTTACTTGTGCTCCCGTGTCGACCAGAAAACGATTGCCAGTAATCTTGACCGAGACGTAAAAGAGGCGGCTTGTCCGTCCACCAGCACAATTTGCCGCCGTCAGTGACCGGTCGCAGCGTTTCCCGACCAGGAGCACGGGTGTGAGCACTTGCGGGCAGAGCTGCCGAAAATACGGTGGTACCAGCAGACAGCGAAGGGCGAGGCGGCTGGCTGCGCGTTGGGTGGTTGGGATTTCGGGGACCACGAAGGTCTCCGGGAGCGGAGGCGTGGCCTTAACTTAGCCGGAGAACAGCGCGGCAAAGGTGTGAGGACATCGAGGCGCCTAGCAAGAGCGTCCAGTCGACTTTGTATGCTCGCCAGCTGTGAGTCGGTGGCAGTAGTTGGAGTAAGACTGGTCCCAGAGCTGACGTTGGGGTGTTGTGAGTAGTCCGCAACGCGGTCAGCGAGTTCGGTGAGCTTGTCCAATGGTATATCACCCGGAGCCACGAGAACGAAGATCATGCTCTGGGGAAGACTCTGAATGAACAACTCACGCAGAAGGGAGTCGGGCTGAGCAGCGGAGTCTACGAGGGGCTGGCGAATGCGACGGAGGAGCTGTGAAGGGCGGCTGTCACCAAGCTCTGCAGCGCTGAGGAGCTGTGGAGCTTGGTGCCCTCGGACGCGGACTTGTGGTCGATGAGAGCTGCCTTCAACGTGTCGAAGGGGCGAGCCGTGTGCGGTGAGTTGATGATGTCCACCAACTCCTCAGCGACGTCAGGAGGCAGGGTGGACTCCAAGTGGAGGAACTTGGTTCCTTGGCTGGTGATTCGTCGCTGCTGGAAATGCGCCTCAACCTGCAGGAGCCAGGCCCCGGGGGCTATTGGGCCAATGACATAATGACATAATAATAGACGCATCACCAGGGGACACCTCGTGTGAAAGAACATGACAGATTCTTCGCGCAGATTCACACTTTATTACCAAATTATTCAGTTCATGTGACTTCTAAATTTATCTCGTATATCATCTATATTCGGTTCAGTGCCTTTCAAAGAACCAAACGTAGACGTATCATTTTCAAACGCTGAGGGATTTGTTCTTTACATGCAAGCACAGATCATTAAAATAAAATAAAGTTAATTTATCGATTAACGACACATATCTATCTATAGCTGTCATGTTACAATGCAAGGTACCACGCTGTATTATTGCGAATACTTAGCCGCATGACTCTGTCAAGGTGTCCTCACCAGTTCCCGCTCAGCGGCTTTGGAGTGCACTGCGTAGCTCGGATTCTTTTCTAGTTGTGCTGATGCGGCTGCGATGAAATTGCGACGAAGGTTGCGGGAAAAAAAAACACTTGCACTGTAAATTCTTTCGCAAATGAAGTAATAAGTCAGTGGCGACCTTGGCAATATTTTCGCGAGGATGCGCACTAGTTTTTGCTATTGCACTTCCTGCCTGTTGCACCGAGTTCTTATGGTAACCGGTGGCATGGTATGGTATGGTACGGTACGTTATTACATGTCATTGTATGGAACGGTATGATACCGTACAGATTGTGGGCTTTAAAGACTGATAGTGACACTGGGCTATGAAGAATGGCGTTGTCGGGGGCTTCAGATTAATTACGACAACATGGCGGTTTTCGCATGGGCTAACACCGCATTACACGCGACCAGTTTTGCATATCGCCTCCATCGAAATACAGCTATCACTCCCGGGATTCTATACCACGACTTTGGGATCAGTGGCCGAAAGAGAAAGCCACTGCATCAAAATGGCAGGCCATAGAAACAAAAAAGGAAAGGCGTACGGAGTTTACGAAAGGGATGCGAGAGGCGGCTTTCGTTTTATTAGTACTGTCGGCGTTGCGTAAAGATCCTTCATCGACTGAATTGTAAACTCTTGTCTTATTACGCAGGTATCGGATCTCCTATTATGCTAAGATCCTTTTTAATTGGCAGACTGTTTAAGGGGTATAGGGCGCACAACCGGGCGGGGGCACTGGACAGGCGTCAGAGCGTAGAATATGGGTCACTAGATTTCAGAGTGGCCTTTGACACCATGCCGCATTGTTTACTAATTGAAAAATTGCCTTTCACAATATTAACTCTCATGAGTGATCATGAGTAAGGAATTACCGGCGTTACGACGGAAGTTTGTGGCTGAAAATGGCGTCCAGTCTCTAAAGGTGTAAGTTGTCTCCGGTTTTTCCGAAGGCTTCGTTTTGCGGACGCTATTTTTCTTGCTGTGTGCTAATGAAATTACTGATGGAACAGCAGTGTCTCGAATGAGGATATTTGCGGATGACTGTGTTCTTTATAGAATAGTCACCTGGGGTAGCAACGCTGAAATGTAAAAGGAAGACGTTAATGAAATCTCAGAATCATGCGTTACATAGAATATGAATTTTAATTTGATCAAAACTGTTGATGTAAACCTTACAAGAAAGAAAAATCTTTTCCTTCCATCTTACATCGTTAAGAATATAACGTTGCAACTGGCATTCTAACAGAAATATTTAGGCGTTTGTTTCATTCCTGATTTGAACTAGCACCGTCACGTCGATTATGTAACTGCTAAACCTCGCAGAAACTTGTGACTGCTTCGCCAAATTGAAACTGATTTTTCAATGACATGTCGTGACGTTCAATGAAAGACTTCTGACAGGTCGATTCTTGAATACGCGTGTGCGGTTTGGTATCCCCTCACCGCTGGAGGTAAAGATAAGTTAGATAGGGTACCGAACATTGGATCTCGTTCTGTATGTGGCACACGTGGGGCTCAGTACAAAGCATCACGTACGAAAGAAGCACTGAACTGACAACTGCTTGACACAAGCCGAAAGAAGTTCCGCCTGAAGCATTTTATGCTATTTATGCTTCAACAGTTCGGCTTTAACGTGAGCAGTATACGGAACAGATTAATGTGGCGAACAGGGTGTGTTGGGACATCATTACAGGCACAGCAGCGCACAATAGGCGGGGACGGAGTAGACAGGCAATTAGGAATAGACAGACAAGACTTGTCATTGTCTAATTTGTCCCCGTATTTTGTGCGCTGCTGTGCCTGTAATACAGAACAGCCCTTTGATGAATCCTGCCGTTTTCACCATGTTTTTAAGGTCCGTGAATATGCGACGGAAACTCAACTGGTCAAAACTCTTTCTATTCAAAACCCATTGTAGATTAAAATAGACTTCCGAGTGAAGTGCATTTTCCTTCAAATGATCATTTCCTTTTAATTTTGTACATGTTCATATCTAAGTGCTTTCCCGTTTATTCTCTTTTTTAGGCTTTATGCTTTTAGCTCTGCCTATAAGCAGAGCTGTTAAATATTTTGTTTTTTTAATGTACATCCCCCTGCACGCAGTAAAGCCCTCGGAACAGTGAGTTCCGTGATATATAAATAATTAAAACCTAAACAATCATGCATTACCCTCACTCATAATGCGGATAAAAAAAGCAATCGGAGCGACGCAGGAACTGCGGTGACTGCAATATCTTGGGTTGTATGAATTTATTGCTTGCATTTCAAGTAACTATAAAGGACAATGAGACGCAAAGTTAAAAGCCAAAGTGTTTAGGAAGGCACCAAAGAAGATAGCTTGAACTACACTAACTTGAATGCTACTGCCGCCAAGACTACTAAGCCAATAGAAAATGGAACAAAACCTTTTTAAACATTCACTGCACAGCGATTTTTCAGTTTTGTCCTGAAAGAACAGAGGCATATATAAAGAACTATTCCCATTTATTAAGGCATGGTTTGTCATTTAATACCGTATTCTCTATCGTGCTGTTTCCTTCCTAGTCATTTGTTGTTTTGGCGAACGCTTACGCACCGCGGTTAGAATTATACATTTCAAATGCATACGAAGTATTTTTCTGTGTGTGATGTTAAACGGAAATAAACTTTTTCAAGGCTTTTTTTTTTCATGGAGCAGCACTGATCTTCGGACAGAATTACATTTCAAATGCTTCAGGAGTTGCAGTTTTTCACACGTTCTTACTGGTCCGCATAAATAAATAACCACCACCAGTTTTCGTTTACTCCCACATAAAGCGCCAATACAGTAAATGTTCAACTCAGCATTGTCAAACAATCACACCTCTGGAGTAGAACCAAACGCTGAACATCGTGCGCGTAAGCCCAAGAATTCGCTTGTTGTGGCGTGTCCGCCAAAATAAGCGATTTTTCTCAACACATTTTAGTTGAAGTTTTCAAAAACTTGCAGCTTGAAATTAATATTACGTCATTGTTTGTATACACATAAGGCAAGTTCGTCGGGGTGCACGAAAGTAATATTCAGGTAATTTTCAGTGTACTAAAGGAAATTTTTCGTAAATCTAAAAAAAAACAGTCGACAGTAGAAGAATGGTGATAGTTTTCGAAAGCGAACTCACTTACCGAAGATATAGAGGATCCAATTCAGTCTCGTCATTGGTGAAATAATAATAATAATAATAATAATTGGTTTTTGGTGGAAAGGAAATGGCGCAGTATCTGTCTCATATATCCTTGAACACCTGAACCGCGCCGTAAGGGAAGGGATAAAGGAGGGAGTGAAAGAAGAGAGGAACAAATAGGTCCGTAGTGGAGGGCTCCGGAATAATTTCGACCACCTGGGGATCTTTAACGTGCACTGACATCGCACAGCACACGGGCGCCTTAGCGTTTTTCCTCCATAAAATCGCAGCCGCCGCGGTCGGGTTCGAACCCGGGAACTCCGGATCAGTAGTCGAGCGCCCTAACACTGAGCCACCGCGGCGGGTTGGGGAAATATCGAATTTTTCTTCCCTAGGAAGGTGTTCGCACTTTCCGTGAAGCAAAGGACGATTACGTAGCCAGATTCAGCCGAAAGGTGTAGCGACACAACCCTTGCCTTAGGATGCAACCCGGTTACAGTGTGCGCACTGGTGTCATGCCTACGCAACACTAAGAAGCTCAAGTGGATGGAGGCGGCTCTCTTAGACCCAGTTATGCTTCCTTTTCCTGGCTTTTCCCTTTCTGACATTTCGGAACCTTTGATCCCTGCTTCCAGGTGTATTCATGCCTACACGCTTTGTCGCTCTGTAGGACATGACATCCCATGAATATTTAAAGCCTATTTTGCCATTTGCATTCGCTGAAGGATCCTTAACCAGAGCGATTCTCATAGAGATCACGTGAAAAATGAAGACAGACGCCAGTGGTCACTCTAAACCGAAGGTTTTAAAGACGCGAAAATATGTTTGCAGTCCGAAACCAGTGAGTGTTTGTCTATTTCCTGCAGAACAGCATATACAAAGTACTATGTCGAGGTCATTTTCAACGTATATCGTTGGCCAAGTCCGCTCTTTGAGCATTTTGTTCACCGCAAAAAGAAAATAAAGAATGACACACCCTTCTGTCGACTAAGCTGGGCTCTTTGCTACTCATCGCTTTTGTCTAGACTGGAAAATATGACGCTCGTAGCGAAAGCGCTGCTCTGGTTGCTGGGCGGTGTTTTCTTTCGGAGAACGTAGTTTTTCTGCTTGCAACGCGAAACAAAACTGAAATGGGCACGATATCGGAAGCGATTCGTATATGTACGAGCCGGACATTAAAATTGTGCGAAAGCGAAAACGAAAGAGATTGATGGTTGTTTCTGACCTCTTTATAGAGCGTTGAGAGTAAGCAGTATTTTCTATCGTTTCTAAACAAATATGAGAAAAAAAGAGAATCTAGGCCTTTGCCCAGCAGTGTACGAGGTTAGTACAAACCGCAGGCACAGCGAAATCTTTTAATGCTAAGTATAAACAGATTATGATATCAGGTGGTTCACCATGCTGAATACAATACAGTATGTTAATTGCGAAGAGAACCTAAAATCAAGCTAAATCACAACTTTCTCTTAATACAAGTGTACTACTTGTGGCCGGGCCCACAGGGAAGACGCTAACTAACTTGCTAGCAATCTAAAACCCCTACTCTCAAGCCCACCTAGATGACATTGTTGTCTCCCGTTAAGTGATTGGTACTGTTATTGTTATGGCACATGGAGGTGACTAGGCCACCTACTTCAGTTTAGGCCACCCTTTCTTTATTTATTGATGGCCCTTACTTTCCTCCTAACCAATAAGTAATATTTTCTACTGCAAGCTTCATTTGAAAATGATGTCACCCTATCGCGAACCTGTGTGCCATGTTTAAATTTTACGTCTTTAATATATACGTGCAGAGACTTGGGAGTAGCACTTGCAAACGGAGGAAACAACGCACCGGATGGCGCACGCTGTCTATCGGAAAAATCTTAAACCAGAACATCCGCAGTGCTCTTCTTACCTGCGAGTAGATGGCGCTGGTGCCTCGAAGGCGCTCATTTCAAACTTATTCGCCCAAAATAAAGATACTTTTTCTAAAGCCACGGGGTATTTTTCGCGAAGCCTGATACAGAGAATTAGGCGCGGACAGTGGAGGAGCGGCTCTTTGTCTTCCTGAAAGAGACTCAAGGGCCCACCTAAATTAAGAAAATCAGACAGTGTAGTTCCCAGTCTGGTGTTATTCGCAATGCAGGCTCTTCATTGGTGTTGAGAGGCGAAAAGCGCAGTATCTCTCTGACTTTTGGCTTGGAACCAGTACAGGAGCGCAAAAAAGTGAAGGGACCAACACAAACACTGGCTCGCAACTGCAGCTTTAGTCAGCGTTGGTGTTTCTTTTTTTTCCCACGGCGCCAAAAACAAAGGTCCCCCAGATACTGTGCTTTTATTTGCCTCGAAACTAATGGAGAGCATAAACTGCGAGTTAGACCAGACTGGCAACTCTTTAATTTGCTTCGTTCCAGTCGACGCAGTTTTCGTGCTTGACGTCACGTCCTATGGATAGGCGGCAAGTACTTTTTGAAGTGTTCATGTTAGCATGCAAAAAAGTTAATCAGTCTTTTGGATGAACAGCAAGTGCATAGATTAGCACTGCTAGACTAAAGGCTAAAAAAACTGTTAAAGGTTCGTTGTACAGGGTATTCGTTTTAAACGCCAGATTGCATTACGGCGGGAAAAACTCACGTGAGGGAATAATGTGCAGCATTTATAGTGTCTAGAGCCCAAGTACTCTACCTCCTAAGCTGCGCAGTACGAATCTTGCAGCATCCACGGAAGTCCTAACCTTCAGGGGGGATTCGAGGAGAGTTTCTCTAACCTTCATGCATCCTGCAATAATGGCGATACAAAAAGAGCTGCAAGGCGTGGCACAAGGATAAGCTCACTGAGTTCTTCGCGTATGACATAGAGTGAACGTCATCTAAAAAGGCAGAACCCACACGTTAGCAGGACCGGGAATTGTTGTCACTGCGTAATATCTCAGAGATCACCAGAATTTCATATGGCATGGAAATTTGAACTATCTATTGCAGATAAATTTGTAGTATTTAGGGTAATATGACGACTTATGGATAACGTGACGTCGGGGAATTACACGACCCATAGTTGAAATACCACAGCTTTCGCCGATGCATGACAATATGAAGCTGACGAAGACATTAGGGTACAAACGCTTGGAATAAACACAGTCTCTACGCTATATTTGATAAGATTCGAGCAAGAGACGACCGGACAGTTTTCACAGAAAAAGCATAGGGCCTTAGATTTAAAGTAACCTTGAAAGTTTGCGACCCATCTTTCATTCGTGACATCCAAGCCATAAAGATGCAGTTATCCGCCGTTTTCTTGTTTTGACTATTTAGAAGCATTAGGGAGCTAGCGGTAAGCTCTCTTTGCACGCACCACGTCGTTTAAAATCCATTAGTCTATTTGGACTGTGCACGATAATCCGGCTACGCTGTCGCAATAGTGGCTCGTTTTGATTTCAAGAGCGCTCATCAGCACTGCGAGGAAGTACACAAGGACGCAATTAATGTCAGCGGAGCTCCTGACACGACATTTGTCACTGCCAACGCCCAACTATATCCTAAAACTTTTGAGGTGGCGTGAAATTTTTTCCGCCTTAAGTATCATGAACTCAATCCGCTCGCCCGTACATAATACGTAAATAATATTGCTGGTGTCAGGATATTACATTACATGGTTTAAAACTAAAAATTATGACAGCAACCTTAAGGAAAAGCTGCGCGTGTTTTTTCAGATCTCTGTTTTGGTTTCGAAAGCACGGCTTTTCAGCAAGCAATATCTTTTTTTCCAAGTATTTTATTTTTTCGGGCTCTAAAATATTCAGAGCAGGCGATGCTTGGTAGCACGCTTATTTGGGGGGTATATTCACTCTTCGCTGGAGCATTTGTTTTATGTTCCTCCTGATGCGTGGAATAGACATGTTTTGTGCTTTCTCAAGCTTCTTGGCTCAATCGGATCGTCGACCACCCGCCAGCTATTGTGATGTGATTAGAATGTGCAACGGGTTTCGCTTATTTCGTGTGAACTCAAGGTAAAATGGGTGTCCCTCCGCAAAAAGGTCACGAATGCAAAACTTGACCAATAACATTTTTTGATGTATGTGTTTGTTACGAATTTTCATTTTTTCACAAAACCACACATCATGCGCGTCTTTTTTTTTCTTCCTCTGAAAATAAGAAGCACGTCAGGCAATTATAACTTCTGCAGATCTGTGCGCCTTCCATCCCAATCAACCTTACAAGTATGATTTGCGGGCACTAGAGATGAAGTTTAAAAACCTTTTAGTCTGAATTTTGTAGCGTTGGAACGCATTGCGCGTTCCTCACTTTCGCGTCGTCGTTCGAATTTCGAAGGTTGGTTTTAAATTCACCGAAACCCGCGGCAGAGCAAAAATGCAGTCGTGGCTAAGTCCGGATTCACCTCCCGCTGTGTTAGAATGCAAGAAAACAGACAGGATATATCTGCGAAATTTCTTTATTTGCTCTCAACCAAAGCTAACGCTGAAACATACTCGTTACACGCTCGTAACTATCTTGTGATTTTTTATATTGGGTTTTCATTGGCCGGTGTTTTCAGAATATTTGTATAGTTTTCTGCCCCCCCCCCTCCCCCCCACAAATCGTTTTGCCTGCAACAGATCAGTGTTTCAATCTCCCATCACCTAGCTGCTACAGAGATGGTTTTCTTCGACGAAGTCACTGTTAAATAATCTTCAAGTGCAGCCTTGAATATAGGTCAATTTCAGGAGCCCCCCTGGTAGTGAGGAGGCATTAAACAACTTTCTTCGAATGGCTACTTCTTAAGGTGACCTTTTTTTCTCTGAACTGGGAGGTCTGCTGGGAGGGATGCGAATTTATATTCTTTATTGAACCTCTACTCTGAACCTTTGCTCGGTAGGTTCCTCAAGGGCACGGACAGAAAAAGTTTCATAGGTCAAAGGTCGTTTAGTAACTGCCTCGTCAAGACGCAGCGTGAGGCACCGATGCAAGGACATCGTCCACTGAACGAACTCTCTTTTTCCTGCAATGCTTCTGTGTCTATATTTATAAAGCATTATGCAACTGGGGACTAAGAACTTTACAACTCAAAATATACTCTCAATTTATGATGGTAGGCAGTGACGTGTTATTAACGAAGTTTTTCTTTTAAGAGGGAAATGAAACTAATCACACGCGCAACCTGTACACATTTCTTATTGTGAAAATAGTTTGTGTACATTACCTCTCCCCTATCCTCTCTTCCTGTCCCCTCACCTCTTTCATTTCACTTCTCCATTCTGCCTGGTATCCTTTATTTCCGCTGCCCTGCTCAGGGGCTGCAATATCGATGGCTGATGCCAGGGCAAGCAAAAATATTATCCTTCCTTTTTATTGTTATTTTAATGAAACCACTTACTATTAGAGGGAAATGAAAATACCACCCACCTATTTCAGCACTCTCGGAATGCAGCAGAAGGGATATTTAGAAATATGCCGGCTGGAAATTTTTCTGGAGCAATATTTTAGTGCGGTAACATTACTTCGCGAAGAATAACCAGCTCATCGAGTTTGTGTGCAGCTTCACCTTCAGGGTCGGCCTGTATAAACCATAAATAAACAAAATAAATAAATACTGCCATGACTGCATTTTTCGAACCTGCGATGGTGCGAACAAATCAACGTCGCTGGCCACTGCACGAGAGCACTCTGCTACCGCCGACCTTGCCTCGTGTTAAACTGCAACAAACTCTCGTGCTGTGCACAGCACACTGTTGACTTCTTCAACTAGAACTATTATTTAATATGCACACACTCATGCTGTGCATTGCAAGTCGTCGTCTTCATCAACTAATATTACAATCGAACAAATATCATCGCCAGACGTGTCACCGACCCAGCAAGGTAAAAACATGAGCACAAAAGACTAAACACATGATTTCGCAGGTCTACTCGTTTTAACTGCGTCAAAACCTTACCGTTCTTATCGTTGTATTGACAGAGATACAGCATATCACCTTGATGTACAGTTTTTGTCAAAAATAGTTGTATACAGCCCAAGGGGTTTGCTTCCAACCCGTGCAGCACGGCTCTTACGCACACTTGTGTGCTAAGCTTGGGAGGGTTGAGGAGCCAAGTTACTGTCGCCTTCGCGAGATTAGGGTTCCTGAGTATGCAGGAGGAGTCGCCTGCAGGGCTCAGAAGCAGACCCCTAGGGGTGTATACTTTTCTCAAAGAGTGTACATGAGGCCTGCCCAACTAAACTATACTATTGTTCAGTTGTGCGTGGCAGTTAATCACCTGCAAGCTTAACTCAAAAGGCTCTCTATCAAATTGCACACGTGGGTTATTTCATTGCTTCCTTGTGGGGAAACACGAAATTTTTTCTCTCAAAAAGCTAGTCATGTTATTCCAGCAGCAAGCAAAGAAGAGAAGTCCAGGTAGTCCTGTTCTCTTTATTGGGGATCTGCCTGCCAGGGTGCCTTTTGATATAAAAAAATGAATCGTGCAGTCATTACTTTTGCATTCTTCCATGCAGTGTGTCTACGGAAGTAGCGAGTTGTCCGGTTGTCTTTCATGTACTCCTAATAGAACGGTCTTTGTTCTTTTGTTTTCAGGCTTTCTTTTTTTGCGCTACTTGGAAAAAGATCATAACCCATCAAACGTTTAGTACGAAGGAAGAGTAATTTCTTTTCAAATCAGCTTGGCCATGAATACAGCAAACGAAGAGATTTACAAAGGACATCATCTAAAATATGTTACGGAGATATCAATGCCACTTATCCACAAAAATAAAGAGCTACGAATAGTGTGCAAATCAGCTTCACTCTTGGCACTGGAACCGCGACAGTGTTGTTTGTGAACTTGCGCATTTCCTTAAGCAAGAATGAGACAAATTTCTTTCCACTGGCGCTTCGAGTGGAATGCAGATGTATGAAATTAAGCTTTCATGATCTTTATAGTGGCGAATGAAATCTTTAAAGGCAACTATTTTTAAGCTTTACCGTGCATAAAAAAAAACTGAAATAGCAGATGTTGGTTGCCGTGATATATTTGTCAGCAGCTCTTGTTTTGCCGTTAAGTCTGTTAAAATATCTGTACCACAGAAATCACCTGCACGTAGTCTGGCTTAGAAGACGCTATCAACATTCTCAGCTGCGACCTCTGACGCAATCGCCTGTGCGGCCGCGGGCCCATGCTTTTATACGCTAAGCAGCGCTTGTGGCGTCTGGTTTCGTCCGCATACCAAACCGGTGGCAAAACCTCATGGCTGGTGATAGTATAATAGGACCTTGCTATAACGTTTTTCATTCTCAAACGGTAGGCCACAGAGACACGATTCGTCCACAGAGACGTCCAGTCTGAGTTGTTTATCTATTGAACCACTGATATCACTTGTCTGAGTTGTTTTAACTATTTAACCAGTGATATGACTTTTCGTTCCACATTGTGCAAAGAAAAAAAACCTGGACGACTTTTTAACGTGCTCCAAAGTTCGCTGACAGAAGAATATTTTCAATGCAGTACAGAAACCACTTATTCAACCTATCATGCTATAGAAAAAAGCATCGCTTTTTTACAGTCCCCACATCGCAAACCCTTCGAACGTAGATAATCCTTCACGGCTTATAAAAACTAGCGTGTCATATCAGCGGAAAAGGCACCTGTTCGTTTGATGCCGCGTTATTTTGAATAATAAGGGTCATAATATTAACTAAAGCTCAAATCACTCTAAAGAAAGGCGTGCCGGCAAAACAGTAGCGGGAAGTTATGTCATGCGTGAATGTAGACCGCTGTAAAGAAACAAAACTTATTTTTTTTATGCACAAGGTGAATTAAAGGTGACACTCACGAGCAGCACATTTTTATATCCCTTAGACGACTCTAAGTTAGAGCAAATTTTGGAGTGAGCGCTTTATCGAAACTAAATTTTATCTTCCTTTAAAAAGTGCGCACGAAGGAAATTAGTTTATTACGATTTCGATTTCTTTATTCTTTTAAATTTTATGGTGATGCAATTATTGTCGCGCTGTAAGAAGTTTCTGGGCGTTTACTGTGTTTACCTCACTGATGATGTTACTTGGAGTCACATGGTTAGTGAAAAAATCACTTGAGTTTCAAGTAATGCCTTCTTAGTAAAAAAATGATGCAAAAGAAAACGCCCTCGCCTAAATAGCGACTAAAATACGTCAGATATCGCAACACAAGCGAATCCCTAAGAAAAAGGAGGACGCTGCTTCTACATTATTGACATACTCGAAACACGGGTTTTGTTATTAAGTGTTTTCTCCCAGCGCAAAATTATTCCTTTGTTGTCGTATTTGTTGTGAATCTTTTCCACGTAACTTGCCCCAAAAATTGACGATTCCGACGGTTTTTTTCCAAGCTCCGTAGCACCCAGAAATATACAGGAATGCGAACGGCGCCATTATATTTAGCAGTAAAAGACTTCGAAGCGGAAAACAATAAATCAACATTAAGCTCTACGTATCGCCAAAATTATGGCCTAAATATAAATAAATTTGTAACCATTTAAATTCTTTTATGAGATCAGTAATTGTTCCGCAACAAATCCTACTCATAATTGCTTAGCAGCAGTGTCGTCAGCAAAACTAAATGAACAATTAAAGCCAATTTAAGATGTTTATGCAGGACAACTTGACACGGCAATAATAAAATTTCGAGACCGCGGCGGTGGCCAGGTAGTTGAGCACTCGCCTCGCATGCGGGAGGTGCGGGGTTCAATCCCCAGTGCCGCCGAGTACTCACCGGTGATACAATGTGTGCATGCTTTCCCTTGGTCTAGTGCTCGGCTTATTTAGGGTGAAATGTTTTGGAAGTGGGTCTTTGACAGCACACTGAAAAATCAGAAATACCTTGTGCCATGGCGCTCTTTGACCATAGATGCTCTTGCGCCATAAAAATTCAAAATGATACATCATCGTCATAAAATTTCGAGGACGATAAGAGGTGCCTGTGATGTGTAGCGCCCAGCTACACAGCAAACCGTTACTCCTATGAAGTATTCGCAAAAATTAAACCTTATAACCACATCCGCTCTCCTGTTAATATTTGTTCCGAAAGTATATGGAGCATTAAAAGGAAAAGCAGTGAAGCAACCGTGAAAGCCGTGAAACAACAATATATGTTCGATAGATTGCCTTCCTGGGCTTTTCTACACTGCTTCATGCTAATGCTCAGCAAAGTGGAGTAAACGAAGAACACATAAGGTAGCTATACCTTCGCCTCTGCGGTCTAAACATGAGGGCCATATTAGCGAAACATGATCCTACTAAACCTTCAGCATTCTGGCATGTAATGTAAAAGCTTCATTTCTAAATATTTTTTTGTTATCAAAGAGCTACTGCGCTGATTTTTAAAACAAAACATAACATTTAGACACCAAAGGTTTTCTATGGGCTTAACCTTCAGCTACACTCTCATCGCCATCTGTTAGGCAGGGTATTTTAAGTTCATTTCAAGTTAAACTTTTACCCATGGCATTTCTGTAGAAAAGCTGGATGGCAGTGCATTCTGGGAGAGGAACCAGAGCTGCTGAACTAGCAACTGCGAGCTTCTCGTAGTGTGACCGGTAAAGGAATGCGGACTGCGAGTATACGACCGTTATCACATAATAAATTAAATCCGTACTCCGGGCTATCTGTGCCTCCGTGTTATGTGCGTTGTTCGTGTTGGATTAGTTTTGTGCGTGCTGACGCAAATTATTCACTGCGCCTATCCTAGTGGCGCCAATTTTGCGGCGACACTCCGTTGAATGGGCAGTTACCGAGCAGAGCCATTTCCTCAAATGTCAAAGTTACCACCCCTCTGTACTTTCCGCGCAGCAGCCTTTGAAAGTAGCATGGGCTCGCTCATCTTTAGTGCACCGTACAGAGTTTTAAATTGATTCGAAGTTCATCAAACTTACCCCCTGCAAATGTCACTGGGCATTCAACCGTTTGTGAGCACTGTCACAGAAACGTGCTGAGAATTCATTTCCAGGACACACAGAGAGTTGTGACAGGAGCGTTTAATTAAACCGTGGGTGATCCCGCCTTTCACTATGGACACTTCAGTGCGCGGTCGAAATGAGTCAGCATTCTGGGAAAGCATGGTCAGTTCGACTAGCCATTGTCAGCATGCGAACTTTTGTTGAGCGCGAAAAGCATTCACCTTAAATTTCCAAAGGCGAATCTTGTTTCCAGTGTGGCCGGTGGCGCACCTTAACTCAGGTCCTTCAGTTAGTAAGTTCTTACATGTGTTCTGACGCAACCTTCGTGGCTTCCTTGGTTTTAATCCCTTTATGGCTACTGATTTCATAGGCCGCATTGGATGACTTATTTGAACCTCACTTAAATTTCTCGCCCTTTTATGAAATTTTTACAGTGTCTCCCGGCCTTGTCCTGGGACATAATAAGGGCCGTTGAAAAATATAGGAACCGCTAAAGAGAACCCGTGATTTGGCACACAGTTTTTTTTTGACCCGATACATGCAGGTGTTACACATCTTAGCCGCACTAGTGTTCAGACCACATCGCGAGCAGGGTTGTCTGCACGACGAAGATTTTGGCTGAATACGCGCTTCCACAGATGTACTACTGGTTGTAAATAAACTTTTGCGTAAACAGCAGCTGACCGCTAGGGTTTGCTTCATGGTTGTAAAGTTTAGAAGCGCCCGCCACGTCTCTCAGTACAGTTCTCGGCGCACCTGAATTGCAAAAAGAATCGGCTGCAGACACTTTCTTGAAAGTACGCACTTACGATCACATTACGTCGACAGCTGTGAAACGAAACGCCGACAATTTTTATGGCGGTCCATAATAATCGTTGTGTATCAAAGTAAATTAAAAGGCGGAAATTCGATGGAAATGGAAAGCAACATTGTTTTCCAAAATCATTAATGAAGCATGACGTGTACCATGGCGTTTCTAATTAGAGGCGGGATGGCTAAATTTTGTCGCCTGGAAAAAAAAAGTGGGGTTGGTTTAAGATAAAATAAATTTTTGTCTAGAAAATTACCGCGCTGGACTGAAGTGCCACTTGATATAATCCAATTATTGAAATCTTTTTTAGATAATTGTTTCTATTCAGGAACAGAGTGAATATTTCTGTCTGAGAAAAAGCGGGATCATCGAGGGACACCATAGAGAGGGAACATTGCTTAAGTGTTCTGAGGTATTAAAAAAGCACAAATAAATAGCTGTTTTCCTAGACCACAAATACTGGATTTTTTTAAAGGAACAAAGCAGCAGGAGAAATTCCTTTTCGCACATAGCTTATGAGACCAGGATGAAAGAAAGCGAAATAATATATTGTCGCAAACTTTTGTACCGTGTATTTGTTCATGCTTAATGCCATGGGAAGGCAGCTTTGTCGCTTTGTTTGTCATGCAAGACGCGACGAGATTTATCTCGAAATACCTCAGCCAGGCGGAAGCCAGCCTACCTTGTTCCAGACGGTTGTGGTTAGTTTGGACGCCATATGGCGAGAGTTTGTTGTCAGCTTTAAATTGAGAACTGGCGAAAGCGGCCGGCATTCTGTTCGCCGGCCGCCGAGCATGATTATTGCTACTCCGGAGCAGTCATTCAGTTCTTTCCGGGCGCAGGTCAGCCCAAATAAAAAGCTTTGTTAGGAAGCCCACACCGCAGTCTTCCTGACTGGCGTCAACTCTGCATGACATTTCTTCTCTCGTCTCGTAATAATAACATCCGCAAATCGTAATTACAGTGTTTTTTCAAGCTTAACAGCAAACGCGGAATTCCACTTTACGCTATAAGGATTACCTTTTCTTGGCTCATGGGATGCAGTAATAGCGCAGATTAAAAGTTTAAATGGTAATATTTTTACAAAGTTGAGAGCTTGTGTTACAGCTAGTTTTAGGTTTATCTCCAGTCTTTTCACTGGGATATTGGGTAATTTGGGTAACTTCGTTCAACGTATATAATTGTATTAACATATCTCGCACTAAATAGAGCATGTCGACTTTCATGTTATCGTAGAGCATTTTTCCTAGCTTAGAACAAATGCAAGATTTCTAGTAACATTCACTAGCGCTGACTGTTTCTGCCATAATATGCACTATGTTCTCACGTAACCACATGTCCATAAAACCAGTAAAGTACAGAAAACTATAGTAATATAGGCGGGAAGGGAACGAAACTGCCTTCAGCGCACAAAGCATAACGCCGTTTCTAGCCCAAACGATTTGCGTCCCTCCGGCAGAGAACCGGCAGAGAAAGGCCTTGTGTTGCACCAGAAGGTAAGAGCACGCGCGAGAGCATCGGCCGCAGGTCGAGTAACGTGACACCCACAAAGCTGCAAGCCGTGCCAATCTGCCTGCACGGCCGAGAAAGCGAGGAAACAATGTGCGATGGGAGTTTGACCTGAGCAACACCTGTGCGCGATCGCAATATAGTAGCGGCAACCAGGTGATTCGGCATATACGCTACGAATCGAATACAACTGCATTAGACGCGGAAGCATCAATTGGTTGGGACGATGCGTCGAGGAGAACGTCCGTACCCGCGTGCTACTATGTGTCATTGAACCATTACTCGTGGTCATTCCACCTTGCTTATAGATTTCTGCATTTCCACCTAACGCTGGCACCTGAGAGCATTTAATCGTTATATTGTTAGATAAAACCAATGGGGAAATGAAGAATATCCTTGTGCATTGATATGGTATGGCAGGTGTTGCATTACACCGATTACCAGTCGCCAATGGAAACAATTTTAAACTTTTTACTCTCATTGTGTTAAATATGAAGCCTCAAATTATTGCTCGTTTGATTTCTTCCTGTCATTAGTTTCTTCTTTGCGTAAAATTAAACAGTTCTAGCAAAAGACCACTTTTTTTTTGGCAGTGCGATCGTATACCTTAATCTATACTGTGGGAATTGTTGCGATGCATACTTAAGCTGTGTCCGACCACAAAAAATGTTAAATTTTGAAGTGCTTCTTATTATTGTGGCTGTGTTATTTTGCTTTATAGTGGTTGTAGCAAAGCAGCTGTTCTCCATTTTTTGTTGCAGCTGTCAAGCTGGAAATATCTTTTGTAACAATGTTTCATCTATAGGCACTCAAAAATAACATTCAGATTCCAAGCACCGAATTCCCTGTGAACACTAATTTGTTACCGCTTTGTAACTGCGCAATAAAACCTTGAATTTTATTCCCTCCTTAAATATATCTAGATGCCGTTAGCAACAACAGAGACAGCAGCCGGAGTGCGCACTTCACTGGTGACAATTGACATTTGGAAGCAGAAAACCTAGAACTCGTGCTGAACAAACTAACTGTTTCTTTTAAAGTGGTGATAACAAAAGTTCACCCTTCGTGTTGAGCTTTTGCAATAAGTGGAAGCAAACATCCATCCTAGCTCACAACAGCAGCAAAGTGCAAGCAAACCTGGATTGCAAGCCTTGTTTATAGCTCATAGTGAGCGAAAGGAGGGCACTCGAACAAACCACCGGTTAGCAGACATCAAGAACTGCCATGGCCGGCGATCAAGCTGGAAATGAAGAGGGGTCATAGGTGATGTGACGACCAGTGCAAACCCAGTGTTGAGTAGACGAGACAACTGCCATTGTGTTCGCGATTCTCCCCACTACTTTTTTTCTTTCGTTTTTTTCTTCGCGTGAAACCTAATTTCCTTTCCTTCGAGCGGCAACTCTTTTGCTAGAAACAGCAAATGGGGAAAATGGGAGCTGCTAACCTGCGCGTTATTTTGGCCGGCAAGGGCAGCGAATGAGCGAAGCTGGGTTGAGCAGAGAACGCACTGCCCATTACAGGACAAAGAAAAATGACCGTGACCGGGGCAGAAAGGCAAGATGACCGCACATTGAGCTGAAGTCGCAAAGCTTCTCAATGCGCAATGCTCACTTCGTGGTAGTTTTTTTCACGGCATCGTTGCCGTCTTTGACAGCAGTTCTGGGTAATGGTGATATTCACACCGTGTAGTTCGGCAAACAATGTTTCTAGAAATGAACTCATTGTGCTCGTCTCTCGAGCATTTTCCAATTGTGTTTACTAATGATAGAAGGCCATTGGAAGATGAACCTCTCGATTTTAAAATTTTCCGATTTCTCGCAATTTTCATAGATAATTTATTTAGCAATCGGCAAAAAGCTCTACATGGTGTTTAATGGAGGTGAGCTAAGCTCCCATTTAATGAGGATGAAATGCTTGACGAAAGGCGCGTTTTGTGATTATTAGCCTTATTTTCTGTAACATTAGGTAACAATAAGACTTTTTTATTGAAAATTATATGCGGAAGGAAAACGTCTGGCGCAGTAAAACCTTTCTCTGTGGTTCGTTTTCTGCACTGATTCGAATAGAAGGCAAAAAAGCTCAATTGGACAATAGCATAGAATTACAGCCAATTATAACAGTGTTTCTTATTGCAGGATATTTTTCTCATGTGAACGCAAGAACTCCGCGATGTCACAGCGCGGAACTCACGAGTTCATTATACGGATGAAGAAAATCTTACCAAAGCGTGGCCGTAAAGTACCTCCAGGTGTGAACTGAATGCTTTCAAAAATGTGCAATTTGTTTCGCTGCGTTACAAGTGGCCTTGCGAGTAGTAGGGGTATATGGCGGGGTAGAGGATTAACCGTTACTTTTCCGCCCGAAAGGAGAGCGTAGAAGATTAGACGCTTTTCATAAAACCACAGCAAAGGAATAAAGTTTCTAAACGATTTCTGTTAATTGCCCCATATAATTGCCAACATAGCTTTCGGTTTCTCCTGGAGGAAACTAGAATTTCCTGATAAAATTCTATTGTCAACTAAAGAAATGACATGTAAGGCTCGTAGCCTCACTTGTCCTCTACCCTGTTTTCGAGCTTTGTTTCGTCCAGCTTCATGGGACATTTTCTGGCAAAGTTACTTAAGTCAAAAGACTCGCTATGGCCCCTCTCGCCTCCCAGCTAGCTGAAATTCCCGACCTGCATCATATATTTTACGCCGATGACATCACTTTCTGGTGTTCATCTGGCTCTCCCGGTCACGTACAGGACACCCTGCAACGTGGCCTAGATCTCATCGACTCCTTTCTCACCACCGCTGACCTCTCTCCTGCTCCTGAGAAATCCGAGCTTCTCCTTCTCAACCATTCCTCCTACCAGCGCTCACACAACCACTTCGTCTCTCTCCACCTTTCTGGCTCTCCCATTCCTATCGTCACACAGTGCAAAGTTCTTGGCTTCCCTTTGCATGCGGCTAAGAATGTGCAAGCCCTCCACCGCGCTGTCACCACCTGCCACTCTGTAACTCACCTCCTGCGGCGCGTGGTCACTAGACGCTCAAGTCTCCACGAGGCTCACGCGTGCCGCGTTGCCCACGCGCTGGCCCTCAATAAAGTCGTACTTTGCACCCTACGCTTCCTTCACTCAGACTCAACTTAACGCTCTCGAGACTGCCCTTGTGGGCCTCTACAAGGCAGCTCTCAACCTCCCTATCACTACCTCTACCACTAAGCTCTTTGCCACAGGCCTCTTCCATCCTCTTCGTTATCTTCTCAGTCTCCATCGTGACTCGCAGCTTGCCCGGCTTTCCCTTACCCGTCAGGGTCAGTGATTATTGACTCAAGCGGGTATCTCGCCCATTCCAATCTCCCCGTTTACCTCTCCTATTCCCATCCCCGCTCCCAATCTTCGTATCCTTCCCCTCCCGACCAACATGTCCCCCGTCCTGCACGCCGGACGTCGTCATGCGGCCGCACAGCACCATTCCCCTCTCTTTGATACCCAGGGTGCAGCTTACACGGATGCCTCCTTCGTGGCTCCTCGAGGTTCCTGCGGCTACACCCTGTACCATCCACACCTCCCTGCTCCTGAAACACACACCAGCGGGCCGTATCTACACCCTCCAGAAGCATTGTCCCTCGAGGTCCTCGCCATTTCGCATGCCCTCCAGTCATTTGCCCTCCTTCCCTCTCTCCAAGAGTGCAAAGTCTATTCAGACTCACAAGCCGCTATACACCACATACAGAAACGCACCCTGACCCCTTCTCTCCAACAGGAGGTCGAACGAGCGGTCTCCTCACTGCAGCCTTCCATCGTTTTCCTCCGCTGGGTCCCTGGGCATTCAGGGATTGACGGCAATGAGCTGGCCCATCAGCTCGCCCGCGACACACTTTTCCGGGCACCGTTGATCCCCTGGCCCAAGCCCTCGGAGGACGGTGGGAGACTCACCCTTCGCCGCACCATAAAAGAGGACTATCTTGAGCTCCGCCTCGACAGACGCCTTTACCCTCCCCCTCATCCATCACTCACGGTGCCGGAGTCTCGCCTTCTTCGGCACATTGAGATGAATTCAGTTATCACCCCGTCCCGCCTCTTCCTCTATCGCTATCGATCGGACCCTTCCTGTCCCAACTGCCCCTGCATCTATGTGGACATGGCCCATTGCCTCTTCTATTGCCCGGCTGCTCAGCAGTCGGGTTCCTTCCCCCACCCTTTATATCCATCACCACCTGGTTCGACTGGCTTGGCGCTGAAGGGGAAGCAGAACAGCGGCTTCTGCTCGCCCAGGCGGTCGACATGCTCGGCCTATAAATTATGGTCGAATAAAAGTATTTTACTACTACTACTACTACTACTTATTGCAGGGACTTTTTCTCAAGTGAACGCAAGCGCTGCGCTATGTCACAGCTCAGAACTCACGAGTTCATTATACGGACGAAGACAATCTTACCAAAGCGTGGCCGTACAGTCCCTGCAGGCGTGAACTGAATGCTTTAAAAAATGTGCAATTTGTTTCGTGGCGTTCCAAGTGGCCTTGCGAGTAGTTTGGGTATAAGGCGGGGTAGAGGTTTAACCTTTATTTTTCCGCCCGAAAGGAGAGCGTAGAAGATTAGATGTTTTTCATATAACCACAGCAAAGGAATAAATTTTCTAAACGATGTGTGCAAATTGCCCCATATAATTGCCAACATAGCTTTCGGTTTCTCCTAGAGGTAACTAGAATTCCCTGATAAAACTCAATTGTCGTCTAAAGAAATGACATGTAAGGCTCATCGCCTCACATTACCTCTACCCTGTTTTCGTGCTTTGTTTCGTCCAGCTCCATGGGACATTTTCGGGCAAAGTTACTTATGTAAAAAGACTTCGTATCTATGAAAATATTTCAATTCAGCTCTTAAAAAGTGTTAAATGTAAAGTGGAGGTAAACTTTGGGAATATATTTTGCTGGACATAAATATATTTTGAGTAAAAAAAGGCGCCAGGCGCATGAACAATTTCCTTGAAAGAAATTTTTCCTGTCAGCTTTCACTTTTGTGATGTTGTGTGACGCTGAAAGTTTTGATTTGTAATTCCGAAGAATTTTCATTACAGCTATGTGCATCCATACGCTGCCAATAGATGGCATGCCCCCTCTCGACATGCTCCGAAATTTTACTTAGCCGGACACAGCGACCGACTACATCGAATTCATTATCTGGACACGCTTTTACTCGCCTCTTTCGCCCCTAGCTGCAGCATTTGGATGTGAGAACTATCCTACTCCTACCTGTACAATGTGCAAGATAACGCTACGTTCAGAAAAGTATTTCTTTCCCTTTATCTCTACCGTCTGCAGGGAAGACGTTTAGATTAGTACACAGGCAGCGTATTCCATTATTATGAAATCAAGGTATTTATAATATAAAGGGAACCACACCATGAAGAACAGTCTTAGCATTTTCGCTCGCACACTTGTCGAAACATCACATCAGAATGAGTGGTAAACTGCATTTAGCGTTTTCACCTTGAGTGGAAGGAAGCGGCTCTAAAGGTTGTGGATGGGATGAACGAAAGCGTGCGGTCCAGTAATTACCGGTGACCGGCGCTGCTGTATTTTGTTGGGTGTTGTAATGTCTTGGGCTTAGAGAGTCAGAGCTGGAGGGGCTAAGCGGAACACAAGGGCGTACGGGGGGCATACCAGGATCTAGAATGGAATGACGGAACTTTCTGTTATCGAAGAAAACTTTAAAAATGACTCATGAATTATTTTAGGCAAGAAAACAAAACTACTGAAAGTTTTCTTGCATTCCCAACTGCCTAAAGTGATGTTACAGGCATCATAAAGCGAAGGAAGTACACTCAAGAATTTCCTCGAGCAGTCTGTAGATTAAAACACGGTGTACAGGGTAAACTGGGTGGCGTTTTATTGTAAACGTTAGCAGCAACATCAGCATATTTCTGTCAAGATTAATAAAAGTTATCCTATGCAAACGCGTAATAGTTGCGCCTTGTTTGAAGAGAAAATATGACCGGATGGTATTATCGCCTTCTGTAGATCAATTATATACACAAACAGTGCAAAAATATTGCGGTGAAGTTTTCAATTGCACCTATGTCGCTTCAAGCATCTCAGTGTATCTAGAGAAAGCCGTAGTCTTAGTTTTGTGACAACACTAAGATTGTGGAGTGCCCACCAGAATGAAGGTAACCCACTAGTGTGAAGTTCCTCGTCTCAAGAGCTTTGATATTCAAATAAGGACACCTTTATTAGACATCTGTCCTGCTGTTTCCTACCATCCAGCGATTTATTCTGAGCTAGCTTCTTTTATTTTTTCCTCTTCCGATAAAATGGCTTCCGTATTCACCAAGAGAGGGAATTCGCGAATGTGTTTTCCCGCTCTTCTCCGTGGTCTCCGGATGTCGTTATGCAAATGCGGTGCTTCAGACAGACGAAGAAAGCTAGGTGCGGTAGCAGAGGACAAAACGCTGTCTTCCTCAGTAGGAGAGAATGTTCGCTTTGCTTTCAAAATACCAGCTGTGAAAATTGCTTTTTTTTGTTACTCTATTCCGAATGACTACAAAGCACCAGAGGGAAAAGAAAAACTTACTCTGAAACCCAAAGTCAGCTCGTAGTGGCTGCCAGCTTATGTTCTGAAGTGTTAGCGTATTGTTGTTAATTTGTTCTTCTCGCTTGGACAGCATTTCTGGTATTATATCTAACATTCCCTGCAATCATAGCACTTTATTAGACATTTGCCACTTTTTTCGGTGGCTATATGACATTTCATTTTGTGTTGTGTACGCGAACTGATGCGTTTGTTCTCTTTTGGTTGCTTCGTTATTATAACGACGTCGCCGCTTTTGTAAGATAAATTTAGGAGAGAGAGATCAGTTTCTTGAAGGTTGTTCTGCTCCTGGCATAGTCATTTCTTGTTTTAAGTTTGGAGAGTGCTTCGCTTGGAAACCGTAAAAAGGGCTCGTGACCAACCTTCCGCTGTATGCCTTCCCGTTGCTCGCCTTCCGCGCCTCCCAAATCAAGATGCCAGAGACCCAGCACTGCCCAATCACCAGAAGATGTCTGGGAATTTCGATTCATTATAAATCTGCGCGAAAAACACACGGACGCAAGAAAAAGGCGTGTACACTTATGGCACACGACACGTACGTCTCTTCCCTGCATTCGTGGCTTTCTGGCGCTGTTTTTGAAATGAATTACCAGCAACTCTCCCAAGCTACTATACTAGTGATGCCGATGTCATCCCAGACTTCTGCCACCTTTGCCAAAGCGGGAGCATAACCTCTCTTCGTTTTACTCTAGAACTGGACGACTGCACATAGACAGAGTGCTATTTGTCCTTGCTGGCGATGCTCTCGTGGAGAGGCTATAGCCTACTGTCTTCACAAGATTCAGACATTGCTCTCCCATCTCTCACTACTTGTTCGTCATTTCTCCAGCCTACACCTCTATCCGTCTCCGTCGACCCCGACCTTCCATGCCTGTCCACTTAGATCGGCAAAGCCAATCCATGTGCCGCACTCTAGTTCCTATAATGCAGCAAGCATCCGCAAGACTCCTGCAGGAGACAGTGTCTGGCAGCCAGCGGGTGTTTCGCGGATGGCATGATTGTCTCAACAGGTAGGAAAACTACAGCAGCTTGTACCACAGCGGAGTTTAACCTATCCAAGGCGTGACGATGGGAATTCTTTGTGTCTTGGTGGCGGCGCAGCTCGCAAGTGTACATTTTGCGGCAGACGTCCTGGCCTACATACCACTTGAAAGACTAGTCGCCATCGAATGTCACTCCCAGCCCAGCGAGCAAATTGTTAGACGACGGGATACCACCCTCAAAGTGGCCACCTTTCAAGGGAAGCATGATTCCCTGGAGCAGCATGGCCGCATATTTTCTCTAAGCAGGTTTCCAACCCAAAACGATATTCCTGGCAAAGAGGAAGCCAATGAGTTTGACAGAGTACTTCATAGCTTTGAATGCAGCTTACTCCTCTCCAGAGAAGTGATATCCTTAGTTCGGTCTAGGCCGCCATTACGAAAACCGTCACCAGTCACCATTCCGACCACCAGACTGCATCTGGTGCCTGCAGGAAACATCTACTTCATTACTCAACTTGAACGGAATGCACTATCCTCCTCTGCCATGCTCTTCGGCTGTTCCTGGACGCTAGTTTATAGGTGGCCATGCTTATGTATTTTTGAAACCCCATTCAAAAGTGCTCTTGACGAAAGGTGGAATATGAAGCTAGTGCTAATGTCCCAGTGTCAAAAATTTCAACCATGGCATTTCACGTGGTTGCGTCAAATATTGGTTCAAAATCGTTCATCCTCAATATATAATTGACGCTTGTGTTAGCGCAGTGATTTAGTTGGTGGCTGTGTGCGCACTGATGTCACTGTGCAGAACTATCGAACAGACCACAGACAGCGCTTGAAACGTTTTAACATTGCTTTTGCACAAAAGATATTCCTCATAAGGTGTAAAAATACAATACTATTATAGTGCTCTCACTGCGAAAGCGTTAGCAGAGGCAGCTCGACAATTCCGCTGTAAAGGGCCGTTCTCAGCGTAAAAATCCGGGAAGGAGCGCATCGATCTATCATGTCGCGTGTAAAGGCGAATCATTTGAGCTGCGGCTGGCAGCGTTTCGTATTTCTACTTTCGTGTACAGCCCCTGTCAAAAGCATACAGTCCAAAGAGTTTGATTCTAAGCTGTTTAAAAGCGGGGCTCCTGAGCATATCTAGGAGCCCAGAGCTTCGGAGGATTGAGGACGAGATGGCATTCCTCTTGCGAGAAGTTACGGTTGCTGAGGGTGCATAACGAGGCATGCAGCAAGGTCCACTAGCAAATTACCTGAGCCGTATACTTTTGAGGGGGGTGTACGTATCTTGAGTTCCCTTGACGGGTACATTGGGCCTCTTGGTGCTAAGTGGTTTCACTATTCGGGGATCTGTGTTTTTCTTTTTGACTGTGCTTAGATAACATATTCGAGGTTATGTGAATGCGTTCTTGTTATTCTTATTAAGCTTATTAAGCCGCTGTGGCCTTATAAAGCGTGCGTGCCTTTCTTATTATTGCAGCAGTACGTTGCTGTGAACTATGAACAAGTTTCAGAACTGTATGCATCAACTGAAATTTTAAGCTCTTATTTTGGCTTGTTTTAATGCGACAATGTAAGAGGTTTATTGTGAAAAAGTTTGGTTACTTGCCTTAGTACAGCCGACCAGAACACTTCCAGATCTTCGGCGGGCAAAGGCAGATAAGAAGTCTCACTCTCAATATTAAGGCATTGTTAATCGGAAATGCACGGTACGAGGTTAATAGGCCATGATCGAGCTTCTTACTTTGTAAAAAAAGTATTTTGTAAATGGTGGTATTTAGAAACCCGAATTGACACATTGGCTATGAGAGACGCATTAGCGTAGAGCTTTGAAACAGCTGCACTTTCATCGAACAGCGCACGAGCACATTTCACGTCTTCGGCCGACAGAAACGCGGCCGCCGAAGCTGGGACTGCACCCGGATCCTCCGACTCAGTGTGATTATGATGAGTTCTTGTTGCTCAAAGACAGGTTCTTCTAGATAAAACCATTCCACAGGGTGCTTATGGTGTACGCAAGTTGGAGTGAAAACACCAATTTGCCAAGCATTCCGCAGCAGATAGGCAGAGCCCCAGGCCAGCGCAAACGCGTACATATTGTATGAGCGGTGGTTACCAAATGGTACCAAACGTTACTCTTACGATAATTCCTGGTCCTTATGGGTAACGGAGTGAATTCAAAGAGGATCCAAGCGTATCAGGGGACGTCAGAAGGTTAGGTGGGCGGGTGAGATTAAGAAGTTTGCGGGAATACGGTGTTTGCAGCAAGATGAGGACAGGGTCATTTGGAGAGGCATGGGAGAGACCTCTGCCCTGCAGTCGGTGGAGTCAGGGTGATGATGACAGCAGATCTATCCTCGTTCCTCCCCCATACAAGGTGGAAGCTTTATCCAATAGGACACCACTGCGGTTCCCAACTCAAGCCGATCTGGAGGAGTGAGCAAACTCGGCAGTTTTTTTTTGGATTTCCAGCTAAGATTGGAGATACTATTTCATCAGGCTCCTCTATTCCTGCTTTTGAAAACATTGTTTACATGACACAAATTCATTATATTATCGACATTTGTATACTGTATATAAGAGAGTAATTTTTAAAGGTAGATGTGCATCTGCCGCCGCAGTGGCTCAGTGGTTATGGTGCTCGGCTGCTGGCGGGAGTCATATTTTGATGGAGGTGAAATTCCAGAGGTCCGTGTACAGTGCAATGTCAGTGCACACCAGGTAGTCTAAATTGTCTGGAGACCTGCACTTCGGCAGCCCTCATAGCCTGAGACGCTTTGTCGCGTTAAAATTCCATAAACCACATCCTTCCACCTGCGTCAGTTCTCCGCGTGTTTGGGAAAATAATAGGTAAAGCAGGATCAGTATCTCGATATATATTACTCACACTGGAAATCGAATATGTTAGGCGAGCTTGCACTGCAATAAAAGCAAGCCATGTGACAATGCAGCAATGACACTTCAACGCCGACTTCAAAATACTCAGAAAGGTTAATTCTTATCTTTTTAATACAGTTGGATGAAGATATCGGTATTCGGCTCTGCCTGTGCAGAAATATGAAGAATTTGCTCTTGTTTAAACTTGGAAGTTCCATGCAGTGAAGATATTAAACATTATCAGCACACCTTAAATGGAGACGTTGGAAATTTAAAAACTCTAAACGCAGAAGGGCTTGCTTAGGGCAGGCTTTTTTTTCATTTTAGCATGTAAACAAAGCCGGAACATGATTATATGCAATGAAGGAAACATCTTAATTATTCTCAAGAAGACATCTAGCACTGATTTGGAAAGTCGTTATGTCAAAGCAGGTAGACAGAGCAAACACATGCTGCTGGCGGGGAAACAATATATGTTGTCCTCATTTATACAGAATAAAAGATTAATGCGAATATCCGACTTTTTTTTTATGTGCTGCAAAATGGGGCTGTGTATTTGTTTGTGAGAGGACTCGCAAATCGCTTATGGCTTATTGACATCGACGTCTTATTCTCGGGGGGGGGGGGGGGGGGCAATATATAAGAAAAGCTTGCTTTATATGTGCAGAAAGCCTGCTTCTTCATGTGTAAAGAAATCTGCGTAGGAACTGTTTGCAGCAAAATGGTATCCTGTCTACAAGTGCCTCAAGGATTTTTTCGCAAATACTGATGCAGCCTCCTCTATAGGAGAGAAAGAGTAAAGATAAACCAATCACACTATGTTATATTTTTGTAGCTATTTTGTAGTTGATCTGAGGTAAATAATTATGCAACGGCTTGCTCGGATTACCTTTGATTGTTTTTGTTCTACTTACTTCGTATCCTTGCTGCTAGTTCATGTGTGATAACTGAAGTTTTTATTTAGAGGACGAGAAATTACACCAGCTAGTTAAGGCACATATCTTTCCCCGATGAATTTTTGGGGCCAGTAAAAGAGTGTAATTTTTCCCTTACAAACTGAACTCCAAAACCAAGAAAATTTTATGTTTTCAAAAACAAGAGATAAAAACACCCATGTTTCTTTGCTAGTCATCAACGGAGACCGCCAACTTGAATACTGCCGAAATCGGAATTCATCTACAAATTTTTCCAGGCTGTCGTAGTTTGCTCTGTTCACGTCGGCTGTGACGTTCTGCTTCCTGACGTTTAGAGGCATACTCAGAATGAACAACAAATTATTACTTTGCAATATATCTTTGGCTAGAAAGGATGAAGCTCACAGCACGCCAGCCTTTCATTTCTGTAGTTTAACCCATTCTCTGACGCAGACTCTATGTTATTTGAGCACAACAATCATGATGCTGTATTTTGATGAGTTTGTTGAACCCAATAAAATTCTTGACATATTTGCAGTAAAGGTACGTTTCTCTAGTACACCCTATTCATGGGTGGTCTTGTTTGTTTTACGTAGCCATATAACAGAATCATCTCTGCCGCCTGTCTAAACCAGTATGAAGGAAATAGTAACTTTTTTTCCAGAAGAGCGACAGGCTTCTCCTACCGGAATAGGAGTTATGGCTGCTTAGCCACGTTCATTCCCGTAACTGAAATGGGATTGCTACACAGTGAGTTGGGTGAGTCATATGGAATTGTTCTTAGGTAGCCAACTGAGAAACATGGTGCCTGGACAACGTGCTTCCGCGAAACTGGCTGTTCTGTGCACTAAAATTTCTTATACAACGGCACTTTGTCTTGCGTTTCTTTTTTCACTGTCTCTCGTCTTTTACACTGTTACCTTCGAGCAATTTAAAGCATGAATTGCACCCTAGCATCGAACTGTGAGACCAACTTTACTTCATTCTTTCTAGCTTATCCTCGTTCTCCAAGAAATATGTCATATTATTTGATAGTAAAATTACTCAAAACAAGAAATTTTTACCCCTTCACTATGACGATTCCTTCCTCATTCAGAATTAAAGCCTAACTTCTTACTGTTGCTTCTAGGAGAGGCACCATCTGAAATATGCTAAATCTCTGAGTCTGTGGAAATCTGCTGCGTTAGCACATGGTGCTTAATTTTTGCTCTGCTCGGCTCCCAACCTAGGAAATTCGCACAAAAGAAAATAATCCTTACGGTAAACATATAAAGACGCAACCTGCCATTTCGCGCTTGCCTTAAAGCCGTGACTATATAGAGGCATTCGTACTGGGGAGTAAGGAATCTCTCGGAATAGGATTTGACCAATTTCTCACAATGGCGAAGACCTAATTAAGTCGCCAGTAGTCTACTTGGGGAAACTGTTCTGAAACGTCGCATGATGTAGTAAAACTCATTACTCAATCCGGGGTTCTACGCGGAATGGCATCAGGCATCTCAGCTTGTTTCGATGACATCGGGTTCCCTGCTTCGCCGTGAATTTCAATGCGTGCAGAGCGTAAGCTGTCTCACGCCCAATCTAGGCGTCCTTTCTCAAGAGTGCGCGTTTCGGCAGCCGGACGTGCGCACTATGCTTCATAAACAGGCATTTTGTACTTCATGAGCAGCGTTGCGTCTCTTTCGTGGAATTTCAGCGGTTCTGTTGATTAAGATGTGTTTTCAAACACTGAATAACGCTCATTTTTTGCAACATCGAAATGATTAACTCGAGTGATTTCCCGTGACTGATGATTAACAGTAAGCTTTGTTATGTTTAGGAGGCACTTAGTGCTCGTCCTCCGATGCCTCGTCTGTATTACTGGCGTTTTATCTAACTGGGAGAGTAGACTTGCAGCTTATTACATGGTGAGACCGAGAGTCGTCTGAGTGAAGAAGTAACCTGACTATCGGTAAAGTCATCCCTCGTGGCGCGCACCATGCTGACCAGGAGGCAACTTCCGTGGCCGGAATATTTACGCGACCACACAGACGCGCACACAGTAGCATCTCTACCACCGTTTCTTCGCATCAATCGTTGCTTGCGTCCGTGGATGAAGGGAGTAAGATGCACTCCAACTGGAAGCACTGGAGAACACACGCTAGAGCTTCAAGATGGCGCAAGAGGGTAGCACTACCGCCCTCGATCGTTCGGAGGGAGAGATTCCGACAAGCGAGTCGCAAAGTGTGATCGCCAGAATGAAAAGTGCATGTCGCCTGGAGCCAGTTCCTTCCCGACCTAAGTCGGTTGCACAGCCATCACGGCAGGCCACTGTGAACGAGTCTTTGGCATTTGCATAAGCGCCATTTAGTGAGCATCTACTGTGTGAAAATAGTGAGAAGTAGTGAGCGGTAGAGAAAAGAATAAAACTGCCCGCATTTTATTTATTTACCCTATGCGCCCTTTGGGGCATTACATAAAGGGGGGAGGGACACACAACTAAACAACATTGATAGTAAATACACATGAGCAAAAATCGCACTTACAAGGTACCAATACAATACATAACAGGAAAAAAATGCAAGAACAACCTAAAGTTCTTTTGAAACCTGAGTATTTATACAAAAGATATGCAGTTTTAAATGATTTCACAAAGCTATGAAAGAATTAGCTACGTGCTCAATACCGGGAAGGGAGAGCAATACCACAAAGAATAGAGTCAGAAACACTAAAGCAACAAAAAGGCAATCAAAACAACTTAACATTTTATTCTCTCCAGAGCTTTGATGATTGCTGCGTGGTCACATATGAAGGCGACATCTGCAGGCAAAATGTTCCATTTTGAGATGCCAACTAACAGAGGTGAACATTTTAACAAATTTGCGCGCTCGAATATTGTGCTAACTTCAAATGGGTGGTCTTAACGAGAAGATATGTCAGCAGCAGGTCGCAGAAACAATGCACGAAAGTCTGATGAACCATGATAGAGGCAATGCGCTTCAAGATTCAGTGAGATGCAGTTGCGAGTACAATCACTGTTTCTTCACTTCTTTAGATCGTAGGGTTGGGAGAGCTTCTCACCACGGCAATAATTTCGCCCAAGTGAACGGAGCGATTATTCACGTTCTGTTTGGTTCTAGTCATTAAAGAATTCGTTTTTTTCAATGCCTCAACGCTTCCACAATCTTTGTCCTGGGTTGACATGTATCGCATCATGAATATACGGCGTCACGTAGCGACAAGAACAATAGCCGTACTACACCGGCTGTAAAGGGCAAACGTGTAAGAATGGCATCACAGGGACCCGAATTACCTCATACCCCGCCCAGTGCACCCTCGCACTCCTCATTTATTGTTCAGCCGGACGTTAATATATCATATGTGATTTCCTAACAAGAGCAGTCTGCTACTTTCAGCACAAAGAAAAATAAAAAAAATACAAAGCAATTTACGACGACCTGAAAACACGGAAGTTTACTACAACCCACAACGACCCGTGATTGATGCCGGGCAGATTTGTCGCTCGAATCCGGAGCGTGGCAGCCGTTGGCTTCAGATTCATATGGAAGCGGTGTGTGTATATATATATATATATATACGCAGCTACTTAGAAAAACCAGATCGTTGATTTATTTCTTTTTTTTTTGTGGAGCTTGAGGATTCTTTGAGTTTTGTGCATTTCACAAGCCAATATCGAGCGGCGGTAAATTCGGGGAAGCTGTTTCGCTATCCCTCTAGCTGTTGCTCGCGAAAGGGTCATGTTTCCTGATCTTGCGCTTTATTCGTACGCAAAGATGTTGCCCTATACGGCCTGAGTTTCGGGAGAAGTCAGATTTATGGCCTTTCTGCTGGATGAGTTTCACGCGGGAGAGTGATATTGCTCGGGTGCAGACAACCGCTTCCCGCGCAAACATTCAGCGACCATTCGGGCTCACATCCGTCACAGCGATAGGATTGCTCCGGTTTAGATATTTTCCAGTGCAATATGTAGGCTTTACTGGCGGGCTGTAATTCTAGCCTGGATTCTAGATGTTTGTGGTTACCGTTTTCGAAGCGAACATGAAGAATAAGTTCTAGCTTAGAATTAACTCGCAGAACACTTACATTAGGTTGTAACGCAAACATTTGCTAATCTTTATCCTGCGAGCGCAGCACCCAACAATTTCGTGCAGCAGGGGTAGCAGATAATTTGGTGAGCTGATGAGATAAAGAAGTTTACGGAGATAAAGCAGCGTTGGCTGCCACAAGACGGTGTAAAATAGAGACATTTGGGAAATGCCTTTCTATTGCACTGGGTGTAGTCAAGCTGATGAAGATGATGACAGCCTTAAAAAAAAGAGTTCACCTGTAACAGAGGAAAAATATTTGAGGCGCTGAGATGCCTTGAGAGCAACGTGATAGTTATGGCGTACCCTTCAAACGCAAAGCAAAATCTCACGTGTAAAATGCTCTCTGCTCTCGCAGTGCCTAGTTCTCTAAGCCATAAAATACAATGGGCTTCTACAAACATTCGTCACGACCACTGCTGATATGGGTGTTCATTGCCATGTGACTCATGGTGACCGCTTGCAGCCACGCAGCCAAGAAGCGTTTGTGCAGGTTTCCTGCGCTTGAAAGATCGGAATTAATATTCACGCGGATGAGTAAGACCTCCATCGCCTTTGGCGCCATATTCCACTCATATCGGCCGAGTGGGACTATTGGACCGATTCGCTCGAACGCGGCAGTAAATGCTGACCCTCGACTAACAGTTGACAAAGTTCATATAAAGTTTCGACTAAAAACCACTCCACTAGTGGGCCGGTTGGCACACTTCACGCAAAGCGCGACGAGCAGAGAAAGCTCATGCTGGCTAAGACTCACAAGGCTCTCCACACGAGTAGGTTGTGCGATTTTCTGGACGCCTTTAGCAAAGGAAAGTAAATTTCCGCACTGTGGACATGGGCATTGGGCTTTGAGCGCGTACCTTTACGGGCTGAGGAAAGTGTCACTATGGCAGGTGGCAGGTCACGTGACCAGAAGCAGTGATAGCTCTCGACAAATCAGCGAATTTTATAACAAACCACGACGCAATCTTTTTTTTTCGTTGTGAGGCTTGTAATGCTACAATGTCAAAAATTTCATCACAAGCTGGGCTGCCACTTGTACTGACAATAAGAAATAGCGGAAATGTCGTACCGATATTTATCGGGCCGCCGCGGTGGGTCAGTAGATATTGCGACCGAGTGCTGACCCGAAAGACGCGGGCTCAATCCCAGCCGCGGCGGTCGCATTTCGATGGAGGCGAGATGCTAGAGGCCCGTGTGCTGTGCGATGTTAGTGCGTATGAATGAAATCCAGTGGTCGAAATTTCTGGACCCCTTCACTATGGCGTCCCTCATAGCCAGAGTCACTTCAGGATGTTAAACCCTCGTACACCAAACCAAAAGCGAACCATATTTAGCCGCCTGACCTTCTCTTACAGGACATATGGTGTTCCAAAACAGTTCTATCTTTCATTTTTGTTAATTTCGTTTGTTGATATGGTCAAGTGTAAACTAAACCAGAATTACAAAGCAGAGGGGGTATAAACCTGGAGTGTTAAAAAGAGAGAAACCAATAGAAGTCTATCATCTAGACTGAGAGCGTTTTCCGCCCTGCAAGCTGAATTTCAATAAAAGAAACAATGAATCCAAGCGATAGTGTGTTTTCTTCTCTGCTCAGAGATATTCAGGTGATAAACAATCTAGGTTGTGAAGGCTTAGGTTGATAAATGAACGCTTGGAAGCAGTATCTTCCGCGTATTACCGAATTCTTTCTATGTCAATTACTAGTTCCTCAGATTCGTTCTCTTTTATCATTGGAGTGGCTAGATCAGCTTTTTACCATGATCGGTTCACATTTTTCGCGAAGGTCTACTTAAAAGCGGCCAGTGGTGAGGAAACTAAAATGCTTTCTGGCAGAACTAGCTCCTGGAAAAAAAGCATATATATTAAATGGAAAATTTTCATGCACTCTCAAAATGCTAAACTTTCAATACAGCACTTGGCTCTTTGTACATCACGTATTTTATTACCTGAGCGGTCTCTACAAAAAAAAAATGCAGCTGGATGCAAACTTCGAAAAGGAAAGGAATCCAAAATTGTAATTTAAAACCTACAAAAACCTCTCTATCTCTTCAATATGAAAGTATATCTCTTTTTCAATATGGTATGAACAATATAGCTTCTCAGCGAGTATTTGCATCACTTAATCTATGCACATCTTCAGTAATTGAAAGAAAAGTACACCAGTGACGTTTGATGCAGTTAGTGGCATGGCGTTTTATTTTTGATGGTCGAGAAAGGAGAAATAATTTCTTTTTTCGTTTCTTTGACTCTGTAAATTGCGATTAGCCAATGAAAAAGAATAGATTGCCTCCAGTCATCTTGGCGATTGAGAGCTGTGCCAGATAGTTACGTAGCATCCACAATTTGGCAAATAGATTACACCTTTCATGCTAGAATTCAGGTTTAGGAGTTAATGATTGGAGTAGTATGAAGTAGTTAGCACGAACTATAAGCAGAATTTTCTAGTTGTTATCAATAAAGTGTCACTTTATCGCTACTTCTCTGCATTTCTCTCCAGCCCACACACCGGCCCCTGTTCTGACACCCAGCAGATCAATCGTTCCCCCTGTTTTAGCTTTACTTATATATCAGGCTGCACAGTTATTAGCATATTTAGAAACATCCATATCCTAGTAGTACTGCACTTTATAGGTGCTTATCAAAATAGTTGCATCATTCACAAATGGCTTGCATGAATGATGATTATATTAAAAGTAACTTAGGACGTATTACAATGTGACAATAATCAACATAAAATTTAAGGCGCAGAAATAACTTCGGAAGAAGCACTTAAATTTGCGTGAAGCAACAGTCAAAACTCATTTGGAGCAGCAATGTCCGTACAGATAGCACTAGACAGGGTGCCAAATTGAGGGACAACTTTAGGAAAAAGTAAAGAAACATTCAGACGAATATCTTTAGACATTTTAGAGATGCGCTTATTGAAAAAATAATAAACAACAAAAATACGACCGATTTCGTGCCGCAAAATGACTCAGAAACGAAAACTCCTAAGCAGCGCATGTCCCGGAAACCCAACTCAGAGAATTTTTACGCTTTATGTAATCACTGCACATAATACTATGTAACAAAGCCCACCCATCAAAAGGAGAAACACGCTTTTGATGTCCGACATACGAAGGAAATTATCAGAATGCCAAAGATAATTCTTCCGGATAGATTATATACGTTTATAATGTGCGTAAATACTATTCCGATGGCCTTAGATGCCCTACGGGGCCTAAATGCGTCCTCGGTCACAAAATTCGCTCGCTGGGTGGAGGGCAGACAGGCCTCCAGTCCGGAGCATTCCCATTAGTCGGAGGAAAGGCACCTCGCCAAACCGGTGCATACCTTACCTTACCTTGCCTGGAGGGAATTTAAGTCACCAGACCAAAAGTGACATCACTTTTGGTAAAGACATCACCAGCTGGTAATGCTACCACTTTGCCAACACGTTGGAATTAAAGTCCCTGAGAACCTTTCGCACTTACCTCATATAGATGAAGCTGACAAAAAGATCTCTGGTTTGCAAACGCCAGACTGAAAATATTTTCCGGCAAGGCGCAAGGGTAAGAAAGAAACGCTTACCAGGCGGCGGATGCTTACCAGCCAAGGAAATATCTTTTTTTCAGTGTACGGTTTTCATTGCGTGATGCTGACAATGCCCAGCCAGAAAATGCAAGAAAGTACACCTAGCCGAAATAAACATGATATATACATTTCGGTGCGAAAGCAGCATGTTGATTTGAGTGATCGCATTACTCGTAGGACATTAAGAAGTCGGTTTCGTAATTTAATCTTAGTCGTGCGGACACACAAGTCGGTATAAGTGATCCGTAGCCACTCATCTTGCCGAAAGAAGGCTGCCCTGCGTGCTGTAACGATAAAACCGATTAGGGAAAGCTAGCAAGAAGAGTGCTTTCTCTCTTACGAAAGAGACGTCTGCACGATGCCTCCTAGGTGAAAGTACCCGACGCTTCCTAGAGATATATGACACGGTTCCTCAATCAGGCTTCCTTTTGTTGTTCTGAGCATGTTTGGATGTAGGCGCAGTGGTGACTGCGCCCGTGTGCTTTGCTAAAGTTATGCGTAACGTGCACGCTAGCGTAATTTCCGACCAATTTGAAGCATCACTTTTATAACTGGAGCCCTCGGGCCGGTGGTTTTTTTACTTTCGCCAGATTCAATAAATACCTTGCCCGTTTTTCCACGCTGAACAGCCGCTGAAAACTCCACATCAACGTTGAATGGCAGCCAGACTAACGAAAACTTTTCGCAGAATTGCCCATGTATTTCTATTGGATATATTATATGTGTTGTAGGCGTTTTTGCGCTTGGTCTGAGGTACCAGCAGGTTTCATCATCTGAGTTTCTAGTTGTTTCACTCACACATATGCAAACTTGTTGTGAGCAATTCAGCTCGGAAACTACCATGGCATAGAATAGAAGACACATAAGACGTTCCCCGGCGCTTCTTTTTGTGTCTTCTCTTGCGTCCCTCGTCTAGTTTTAGCGCTACCCTTTTAACATCATGTCACATAGCAAGCTCTCCAAATATACGCACGTGCTTGTGTGCTATGTGTTTTGCTTGACCTAAAAGGTTTATTTACAACAAGCAAACGTCTCCCCATACTCTTCTTTCATATAAATTTATCGCCAAGCCTCCTGCACAAGTATTTTTTTCAAAAGCAAGCAAGGACCAGAAGTGTTCAGTGCACCCATTACTTTCCAAATTACGGATTCATCATTAGCAGATAACTTTACCTGCCTCTAAACGCGAGTTTAAGGGCTAGGTGTTATTGGGTAGGGAATTCTTAAAGATTATACTTTCCAGCAACATAAGTTGTCCGGAAATGGCAGTAAAGATAACTGGGAAAGCAAACTCTAAACCAACGCAAATTTTCATTCAATGTAAGCAGATACCTAAACCGTGCTTGCGGGGAGCATATTTTGACAGACTGGCTTGCGCACTGTCGGCCACGTGCCTTAAAAACTTCATCTGCAAAGAAAACGGCGTGTCCGCTTTTTTTTTATTTAGTGAGCACCATACTCGGCAGTCGCTTCAGACGATCGATTATAGATGGCGCCAGCAGTGCTGCAGCCGGCCGATTTACTGCTAGAGCATCAGGGTAAAGGTCTTGAGTATGCTATGTGGGGATTGGGCTGGATGTGTGACGCCGTCAGCTCCACCTGCAAGGGCAGTTGTACGCCATTTGACACGAAGTTCATGAGGTGGCAGGTTATTTATTTAATGGTAAAAAACATTCAGGAAATCTGCTCTCTGCTGAAGGCTTAGTGCGCAAAAATGGAGTGTGTTGACATGATGGGCAGGACTGTCGACAGACACAAATCAATAATAAAGGTGTTGATTTTCAGCGCATTGCAGTTCGCCTTATGGTCTTTTTTTTGCACGGCAAAGAAAGCAATAATTGTGGTAGCTGATCTAAGAAACCTTTACCGTAACTTCATGAATAAAAAAAATGGCGCTCATCAGTTACGTGGTCGATACAAGATTTGGATCTCGAGTGCGCCATATCTGTCTTATCGGCTCTCGCAACTAAGAACGTTTGTTGTACCACAGTCCCTACCATCCTTCGCAACCGTACGATATGCTTTTAATAACGTTTCTTTGAAATCTCACGGCAAGACCTCCAGCTGTCCTAATTTAGTCAGGAGGGCAACTACGAGTTCCCATTCGCCGAAATGTGGCTTCGGGACATGCGACCTCGCAAATCACACTTTTTGCTGTGATCAAAACAATGTCATGCCGCAGATAGCATGGCAGCACATAAATGACTGCATAAATGCCAAAAGTGCTGCCGTCTACTTAGCCCACACGTGGCTTCGGCCAAGTTTTTTTCCCACAGGAGGCAGAGGGAACTGTTAGGGCGAAGAACACAAAAACCATCCGCTCTTTGCGTACTTACACTGTGTGAGGTGGACGCAACGATCGCATTTCTGTAACAATAACATTACAATTTTAAAAATGAGAGTATTCACTTAAGCATATTGGGCACATGTGATAGCGCTGAAATGGTTGCCACTTTTGTTACCAAAAATAACCAGTGCCACGATTCAGCGCGACCGACCATGTTAAGGCACACAAACCGTCTTCTTTATGCGAGAATTGGCAGCTTGACATCAAAAATCTACTATCCATTGAACGGCGATCAAAAGAGGAACACTAATTGGTCTAGCTATGCGGCTAGCAACATCTAGGACCCGCCATAGATTGGGGTGCGGCCTCTACTGGAAGTATTGTATTATGGTTTATTCCCTAGCCAATGTCATTGACAGCGATTATTACAGGATGCCTTGGTTCTTTAGCACCAAAAACACGAAGCATTCACATGAAAAGAGAGAGATCAATTATTTGATACAGGTTTCTCTTGCATAGAACATAACAAACCAAAATTCTACCTCATGACTTGCTGTACGGGGCCTAAATACGGAGGAAGTTGTGTGCAATGTGTAGATTTCACCGAAAATGCGCTGTAGATAAACAGTATTTCTGCATAATCAGCAGGTATTTAGGCTTAACCACTAGTCGCTGTAAAGGAAATAGAGGGCATTTATATTGCCGAAACAGTATCATTACAACGTAAAGGATATTTAGCAATAACCAGTAAAGCTGAATGGCTTCCTCCTTGCGCGCGATTTTCGGTCTATGTGCGATGTGTGAATTAAGTTTTCTGTCCCTGCTGGCTTTGTTACGATAAGAATTTGCAAAGGGACGGAAATGCAGAGATTATAACTGGACTCTTCGCTTCTGCTACCGACTTATACTCTTTAAAGCAGCACTCGTCGATAATGCACGAGTCTAAGAGAGTCGGATTAGAGAACATAAAGCCACTGCCCATCCTTGCTCAAGCAGGGGCTGCTGTTATAGTCGGATACAACTCAGAAACGAGGTGACTTTGGCCCCTCAAAGTACCCCCTGCAGTCAATAGAGTCGCGGCAATGGCATGACGTCGCGGCGCACACGGAAAAAGAGCAAAAAAAAGAGAACAAAAATGAAGCTGTTCCTCCGCGCTTGTTTTTAAAATTTGTGACAGGAGCTTTATAAAGCACTAAACAAGCTGTCCCAGTTTTTTTATTTCTTTACAGCCAATTTGTTGTGCGTGCTAATAAAATGTTTAGACGGTTCCGGGGCACACTAGCTGTCAGGTGTTAATTTTAGCATTGCAATAACAAAACAGCAACCGAAGAAAATGAAACAGTGGGCGCTTGCAACAAGTAGCATTTCCTAATAATGATTTGGCACTGGGAGATGCCGACTCATTATGACAAACAGAGTAACGGAGTAACCATTTTCACAAATATGACTTCAAGTGCTGGCCTTATGAAGCCGAAACATAGAATGTTGATTTTTCATTTTTCCTCGACCGCTCCTTGAAGGCACAGAGGTCCAGAGTATCAGGGGACGTATACGAGAAGGTTTGGCTGGTTTCTTCTAATTTGCATACAATTTTTCTTAGAACAGCCATGCAGCTGATGAGGGAAGGTGTTACACGCGACAACATTTTGGTGAAATGAAATACTCAAGCGTTAAACTTAGATGTAAAGGCGGATCAGGACAGAGTTTGGTGTATAGAGTCCAATGCAAACACCTTTCTCTGCTCGCAACTAATGAAAAGGCGTACCTCCGTCTACACGTGTTCTTCGCGGTGAAAATGATCAAAACTAAAGTAGCTGATGAACTATAAATGACAGGAAGCATAGGGAGCCCCAACTATGCATCTGACATTGCTGTTAAGTTTGACCGAGCCGCTTACAGTGCCTCTGAACAAGTTAGGTACGCGCCGAGTTCTTAGTATGGCTTTGACATCCCGAGGGACGGGAAGGTTCCTTTGGACCTGCGGCCGAGCTATCTTTCCGGCATGGTCACCACGCGATGAATATTGAAAGGCGTGCGTAGTAAAGTCAGGCGTATATAGACTGCGAGCGAAAGGTCACGTTGACTCTTACAGGTAGCCAGTGGTAACGTCAGGCTGTCAATACTGAAGTTAGTGTGAAGGGCATTTCCACGTATTATTGGTAATGCATGCATAAACTAAATTTAATGAGACCAAGGCAAAGAGGTCGACCAGAAAGCAACATTATGCAGAAGTGCTTGTGTTGGCTTAACTTGCGTTACAGCCTTGCACTGATGGAAAGGTCAGTCAGCTGAGGAGACTAAAGAATGTTACTCCAACAGTGGGCAAAATATTCTAAAAAAATTTCAGCATTAAATTTTCTATGTTTTATGGTGTATGGTTTATTAGGGCTTAACGTTCCACAGCGACTCACGCTGCGAGAGACGCCGTAGTGAAGGGCTCCGGAAATTTCGACCACCTGGGGTTCATTAACGTGCACTGACATCGTACAGGACATGGACGGATTTTCTTTTTGCTGAGGATGGAATATGGCAACATTTTGATATTAAACAACTGGGAACAAACATCAGCTCTGAGTATTTTTGAAAACTTTTGGGCCTCGGGGAAGGAGAAAGAAATACAAGGCCGCGAATAGAATGGCGATCAAAAAGATTTCCATGCATGAAAAAAAAATTACCTTAGAATTTCGGAGATGTTCGCGTCGCTATCTCGGTAGCTGATACAGGGGATGAACATTTTCTTTTTGTCCACTGCAGACTACCTATTCTGGTTCTCCGTGGTCGCACGAAGACATGTAATATTATGACAGTGCCGACGCAATGATGGCGGTTTCGTATGGTTTTTAATGACAAAGCCTAGCACAGCTTTTTGATCCACATTTCACATATGCTGTGCATTTGAGGTTTGATCATTTTAATATGTTTAAGTGATTTTACATAAATGAAAACAAACCTTACCCTCCGCGGTGTGTCAGTGGTCACGCGCTCGGCTACTGAGCCAGAGTACCCGGGTTCGAACCCGACCGCGACCGCCGCGTTTGGATGGAGGCGAAACGCCCGTGTGTTGTGCGATGTGAGTGCACGTTAAAGATCCCCAGGTGGACTAAATTATTCCTGAGCCTTCTTCCACTACGACATATATTGCTTCCTTTCTTCTCTAAGTCTCTCCTTTATCCTTTCCTTTGCGGCGCGGTGCAGGTATCCACCGAGATATGCGTTGTGTGCGTCTTTCTTTGTCCTTTGTCTAGTTTTGCGCTACACTCACATACCATGAAAATGTGAGACAGTTACTGCGCCATTTCCTTTTCCCAAAAAACCAATTTTCAACTTTCAACCTTCCCAGATACTACCCCTTTTTAGCGAGTATTACGGGCTTCCTTTCATGGTTCACCTAATGCCAACGTCCGCCAATTTGAGACCAAAGTTTTGAAAACTGGAAAATTGCAAGGTGCTCAAAAATAAAATCATCCATTCTTCCGATGTGTAACAAAGTCTTTCTTTAAATGTGTTTCTATCGTTTGAATCGAGCAGTTAAGACTCCCATAGGAAACCAGATATGAACGCTTTTGACGACAGCAAAAACGTTAATAGGAAAAAATTCAAGACTGCCGTCGGGTAATCTGCAGTTATGTTGCTTATTGCATTGAAATATTAGATTCTATCAAAAAAAGGCGTTCATAAATGGCTTCCTGCTCAAAAGTGCTTTTGCCCGTAATTGCTGGGTACCGCAAAGGAAGGAACCTAAATCATTTGAGCCTCACAAAAATTTAATCAGCCATGCAGGTCCTGGTGAAAATAGCTGTGAAAGATTCCTGAAAGGTTAAATTTCGTTCTAAAATTGTGCTTTTGTTGGCACCATAATGACTAGCTCATCACAAGTGCTGCAGTCCACACAAAAATTATTCATGTAGATAGATGAAAGCTAAAACGATTTTAGTGCAGCGGATCGTGAATTCATATAATAAAGGCGCTAGTTATTATGTCAGTCTTGAGCGAGGAAGATGACTTCAGCAAGTACTTGCACCCTGAGTAGTAAAATGAATATCGGTTTCATACGGTGCTGACTCCATGATATTTTCTGGTTTTAAAATATCATAAAAAGAATGACCCCGGATATAGATTGCCATTGTCAACATTTCTAAACTCATCGTAATCCACGCTTTCTTCCGTCCGTGTATGTGCGTTTTGCTGCCTGGAGAATATAATGGTTTTCTTCTCTGCCATGCGCTTTATCTAAAGGTGCAGTCAGCGGCTTCTGTCAGTGCCCTGAGCAGGGTCACTCCCTTTTCCGTTGTAAAGAGACTCCTTGCTATCGATATTCTCTTAATTCCCTTCATTTCCTAGGTTCATTTTTTCGCGTCAGCCTTGACTCTAGTCGTGGCCTCAGGCGACTGCGTCCAATGAATCAGCTTCCGCCGAGTCGGACTTGGGTGAGGCCGAAACGGAGGAGATAGAAGAGCGGCCGACCTTTTTCCGGCACTCGGAACTTCTCCGAGGGCAGCGCTCTACGACAGTCGATGAGAGGCTTCGAGCGTGCCGATGTGCTCGTCCTGCCTTCTTTCACCGACTTTATCTGCTCAGATATACGAGGAATCGTGAGGGTTTCTGCACGCTTTAATACAGTTATCATAATCATCAAGATCATCATCATCAGTCTGATTACACCCACTACAGGGCAAAGGCCTTTCCTATGTCTCTCAACTTAACCCTGTCCTTTGACAGCTGCGCCCACCTTATGCCTGTAAACATCTTAATCTCATCCGCCCACCTAGCCTTCTGCTGCCCCTGCTACGCTTGCCTTCTCTTGGACTCCACTCCGTTATCCCCGAGGACCAGCGGTTATTTTGCCCTCGCATTACATGCCCTGCCCGAGACCATTTCTCCCTCTTGATTTCGATTAGGATGTCATAAACCCGCGTTTGTTCCCTCCCCCACTTTACCCGCTTCCGGTTTCTTAACGCTACACCGATCATTTTTCTTTCCATTGCTCGCTGCGTTGTTCTTATGCTGAACCCTTTTGCTTCCGGTTTCTTAACGTTACACCTATCATTTTTATTTTCATTGCTCTCTGCGTTGTTCTTATGCTGAACCCTTTTAATTAGGCTTCACGTTTCTATCCCGCAAGTACCGGTAAGATACAGCAGTTGTACACTTTTCTCTTGAGGAATATTGGTTAACTTCCATTCATGAAGTGAGAGAACCTGCCATATGCACTTCACCCCATTCTTATCCTTCTGGTTGTTTACCTCTCATGATCCGGATCAGGTGTCACTACAACGCTAACCTACCAGATACGGATCACGTGTCGATTACCTATAATTATATATTAGGCGCCACGGCTGCTCATTAGAAACAAGCGAACTTTTAGGCGAAATCGCTCGCGCTGGAACCACAAATATAAAATACCTAGAGTTACTTGGCGACTAGTGAAGATAAAGGGGGGGGGGGGGTCGAAACAACACATGTTTTATTCGAATACCTGAAGTGGAAAGAGATGGTATCACAGCAATCGCTATATCTTTTCCTGTCTTGCTGGGATGTCAAAATTAAATTACTGAAACAAAAAATCGACAGTACACCAAACAAGGCATCAACCATAACCACCCAAAATTTATTCCAATATCTGTTCGTAATGCCTGGTGTGGTAGCGGTAATACGAAGCGGGAAGATGCATAGAAGTTGGAGTGTTGGAAGGAGCATGGCAAATCACAAAAGGGCGTCACCGTACTTAGATCACTGTCGCCCGAGATCGTGTTGCAAGGATGACCATATCCAGCGGAAAGACCGGTTTTCACCGCTTCCATTGCTGTAGACGGTAACCCTGTTATATAAATTGTAAAAAAGTCTTTTTAGTCCCGTAAAGAACACATAATCTGCACGAAAATCTGTTGAACCATAAATAGAGTCTAGTTAAATATCCGTTTGCACAGTATATTTCTTCTTCGTTGTTTTCTGTCATTCCGTGACGAGGCTAGCAGACAACTGGAGGAGACCCTTAAGCTCCGCCGTAAGGGTGTTACGCAATAGTTTCAATCGGTTAATGTCCAATAACGCTAGGATACATGCCCATGTACCCAAACTTCTGCTGTTGTGAATTTTCAATGTATTTTTTTTCACGTTCGCACTGACAGGAAGTCCCTATGCAGCAATGAGCTAAGGGACCTCCTTCTCTATTTTCACTTATGTAACAAGTTTCAGTGTACTAATAAATATTTCATTTGATTTGATATATGCGTAATTCTTAATTATCGAGATTCATAGATCTCCGGGAGTCCTCTTACCACTCCGGACGCACTGGTGGAGCGGTTAAGCGATGCGCCTCCACTCGGCGGGGGGCTGTTTCAAACAGAGCCGCCGGTGGGGCTCGTTTGACCCAGGTTGCTCTTGCCGAGCAATCTCTCCAGATCAATCAATAATTTAATTGGCACGGTGGACAGTTCATGGTGGGTCCTTTCATGATGTAGCTAATTTTAAGGAGGGCAACCTGCCACTTCACTGCTTGGAATGCACAAATGCAGGACCGTGCCTCAAGAGAGATCATTGAACCACAGAAAGTCTTATACCTCGAGAACCGCTTCGTTAGCTGCTCTTCCTGTGCGTTAACGGACAAAGAGGTTGCATATTTGGCAAGACATTAAAAACGTGTCTTCGGTTTTTAACTTCAGCATCACACCTGTTTCCATCTGCCATGCATGAAGCCATGCAAATATTCATGTCAATTTCTGTGAATAAACAGTTGACAGTCAGCGCTGTGTCTGTCCTCTTCTTGTTACAACGTCCTCTTCGCTCGCGCTGTTCATAAACACGGTCAACCAACTAGCCCGAACATCAACCCTTGCAAACTTTGATACCTGTATCGCGTCATGATTCTTGGATAACCGCGGTAGACTCTCTCGTTGACACTGGTGAAGCGCGAGCTTTCTCTAACGAGCGTTTTCAAAGGGAAGGTCAGGGAGATGTAAGGAGACAGCTGTAATCGCTCAGCTTTAAGAAAGAAATTATCGAAGAACGCTGACAACCCATTTATAAAGCGAAATCTTTACTAGCCTCGTAAAGACAAGGTCAGGGGCGCAGCGCATTTGACGTTCAAGTGGAGGAGTGGAGGTGTGTCAGCCACGTGGCTAACCACGTGACTCGCCGTTCGCTTGAAAGGGAGACGGCGGCGCTCTCGCGTGCATACACACTTCCGCCTCAGAGTTTCTCGCTATGGATGAAGCGATTCGGCCGCGAACGTCTGCGCTTTCAGGGCGGTCTCGTAGACGACGGGCGTAGTCTGATTATTCGGCTGACGTTGCCAATCATGCTAAGCATTTAGCTTGAGGTAAGGAAGTTAAACGTGCGGAGCTAGCGGCAGAGACGACGAAGAACGGGAGCGTCACTGGCTCAACGGCGGTTGGAGGAGGCCTAAAGACGGCAGCCAATAGCTCTGGAGGCAGCCGCTGCTGCTTCTGCATGCGCCATGACTTCAGCGACGGACGAAGAGGTCGAGTCTAATCTGGCTTAGCAACACTGCACATCCACGCACAACAAAGCTTTCGCTCGCACAGCCGAGCTAAGCCGCAGCCATTTTTTAGAATTGTTTGCAAAAAAAAAAAAAACCCATAGCGGATTCTCGTGACCAACAAGGAAACAAAGGTAAATGCTATTTCGTATGATTTGCTTCTAAGCTTAGACTAAATATCCCGACTATAAAAATTAATTTGATATGAAAATTCATTTCGTACAACCCTTATTTTTTTTCACAGCGCTAGTGATTTCCCTTTGAGTGTTTCGAAAACTTGTGCCTAAGACATCTGCACAAAAATTAATTTTCCGCGAAGATCTCTTTGCTAAATGTTTCCAACGCCATGCTAGTCAATACGTTGCAGGTGAACTGACTGCAATGAAAAATCAGAGTTTGAAAAACACAAAAATGAGGGCTAGACCGTGCATCTGGGAAAGAAGCAGATGATGGTATTTCAAATGCCCAAACCAAAGCGCTGACAAAGAAACATTTACATAAGAATAGATATAAACCTACAAGTTAGAAATGTGTACCTTGCCATTTCAATACAAATAGCAAGAAATGTGAATCATTAAAAAAATTCATATCCCCTCTCCGGCTACTTTTTTTGAAAAGACATGTTGGGATCGACTTACCCAGCTAATAGAATCCCGACTAAAATAATGTGACGTATGTTCACGCATACTGATTGGAGTAATACTTCAGGCTTCCCCGACACGGTCAACCTCGTGTGGAACTGCTACGTAAACGCTCGATATGATACAACTACTGTCATCATGTGAAGTCAATTTCATTTGACGGTGACACTTAAGCACACCGTTATTCCTGTAACGTGCTTGCTGAAAAGAGAAAAAAAAAACGATGAAGGTTCATGCCACGGCACATCTATTCATTAGGGCTGACTGTCTTTGCCGAAAGTACAAGCACATAAATACGAACATGTTTATGACCTTGAAATCGCAGTATAAGATAAATATACAGCCCTAGTTTCTTTCCAGATATTAAATGAATGGCACTGATGGGCTAGAAAGGACGCCTCACCTTACAATCTCTTTTGGTTCTTGATATCGTCTATTTTACAAAGTATATTATTTTAATGAGCGTTCGACAACTATGGCGTGCTATCACATCCGCGAAGTTTTTTTGTCGCACGAGGAAGAACCATTCGAGGCCGTGTGATCTTATGGTGCTGCAGCACCGTTTAATTGGCGCTCTGAATACATGCAGCATTTTCCCTGGAACAGCTCGTTATTCGACTGATAACCAAGCTTTCAGAGATTGTTAATTATATGCTTGTGATTTTTTGTCTTCTTTTTGACGAATTCCTCGCCCTTTTAGACATAGCAGATTTCTGAAGAAACATGGTGCTTTTGCATCATTGTCCAACTTACAGACCCTAGCCATACAAGCCATCTAAACTGAGAGCGTGCAGTAAAGGAGCGGATTGTATAGAACGCAGCGAGAATTACCCGTGCAATCCACAACATCCTATGCACTGTGTATTGTCCTTGCTAAACGGGTGTAAAAAATTTGACGGTCCCACATATACACTCTTGCAGATAATTTATTTCGTCTTGGGTAGCCCTGCATGTGCTGCGATTCTGCTCACATCCGCTCTAATGTGTCGTGCACTCATGAAAATGAATCAGATGTACTTAGGAATAATAATAATAATGAATCTGGGAGAACTGTTTTTGTTTGTAGACTTCGACCGAGATAACTTTTACCTGTACACCTTTATGGGCTGTTCTCGTTTCTACTGGTGTTCATGCCCCTTAATGATCTTACACGAGGCTAGAATAAAAATACGATACATCTTTTGTTCGTTGATTGCATGTTATTTAGCCGTATATAGAAGGTCCGCGTGAAAACTCAACTTATTAAAGTGCAACATAGATATGGTGAAAAAAAATTGCTGATGGCCTAGCTCTGTTAGGCCAGGATATCCGTAGCGAAAGCGCGGCGACTTCTGGATCGGAAGTGTTAATATATGAAACCCGTGCATTCACTCGATGCCAGTTTATCCATGATGAAACCCTGAGCCGTCATGGCGGACTGCAGCAGTGTGTCGCCTGAATTGTCAGTAATGTGTTCGGTGCCCCGTCGGCTGTCAGCGTGGTTGCGAGCGACGTTGTCCACTCGACTTCATAGGCCGACGCCTTGGCTGTCTCAGAAGAGGAGATGGACAACAGCGCACCTTTGAAGCGTCCTGCAGGTGATGAGGTGTGTGTCGATAGAGATAAGCAGAAGGCACCTGGTGCGGTGGCATTATGAAGGGTCACCTCAAAACGAAGGGCGATGTCTGCCCTACAGGCCGCCGATTTGCTGGCCGGCCACCCCAGTACAGGGGATGGCCTTCAATAAGAAAAGTACCAAAAATGGCGGGCTTTGCAGATACTCAGGTCGCCATCCTAACAATAGGGGTTTGCGGAACCGTCAAAGGAAACATCAGTTACGGCATCTTTTAAAAATAAGGGGGTGTGGGTGTGGCAGCCATCCAGGAAACTAAGCTGTCTTCTGATGAGGAGATTGAAGCTGCTGTCGAGCCTTTTTTGTCAGTATTCAATGTTATAGTTAGTCACTCGAGAGGCTTGTCAGGTGGGTGCATAGTATTCCTGGCCAACGCACTCGGAATTACTGCCGTGTCATATAGCACAGATGACGACGGGTGACTTATCTGCGGTGACCTTGCAATTTCAGGTGTACAGTGGCGAATTGTTTGCGTTTATGCCCCTGTAAAGCAGCGTGATATAAGGCTGTTTTTCCTTTCACTATTCGACCATTTGTCCACGGATCGTAAAATTATGCTGTTCGGTGATTTCAATTGTGTTTGTAGGGATGAACACCTAGCAGTGTTCAGTAAGCGTTATGACCCTAGTGCTGATTTACTTACTGATTTGGCATGCGAATACAACTTGATAGATGTTTGGCAAGATAATTGACATACCATTCATTTCACTTATTTTCAGTGCTTATCTAGTGCTCAGCTTGACAGGATTTACGTTTCAGGAGACATGTTATCCAGTGTTTTTGGTTACTGGGTGCGGCCCATATTCTTCAGTCATCACTGCATGATGTCCTTCAGATAGGGAGGTACAGTCGGCGCATACTTCATCCTCGACGGCAGCTGTGGAAGCTGAATAGCTGTCTGCTCTCAGACGAAATCTTCAAATGTGCTGTACCTATTTGCTTGAAGGTGTTCACGTGTTCACGCGGTGATCTCTCAGTTGTGAAAAAATGGCACTTATTTAAACAAGAAACAAAAACATTGCTATTGAAGCCTGAGCAAGAATCACGCTTTTGAAGAGACAACACCTTCGTGAGCTCGGCCGTACTTCGGTTGAGCTTCATGAGTTAGAGAGGATTAGCCCAGGTGTCTACGTAAAATATATCACTGCCATAAAAGCAGAGCTTCAGCAGTTTGAAACTTAAAGATATAAAGGGGCCTTGATAGGCTCTAGGATCCGTAGGTTTCTTGATGAGCAACCATCTCGTCGGGCCCTGAGTGATGAAAGGCAGACTGCTCTAGCTACAAAAATATTGGAAATTTAGTATGCTTATTGCATATACTCCAATGATCGTGGTATTATTGAGGCTTTCATTGACTATTATCGGAAGCTGTGTGAGGCTTGTGCTGGTGCAAATGTGAGATCAGATTACAGTCGCTTATTCGAAGCCTTGTCCCGGATTCACGATGACGAGCGTGCTGTAGTGGAGGGGCCTATCACTTTTGACGACATTAAATCTGCCATTTATGACCTGACGGCTCAGAAATCTCCTGGGCTAGATGGCATTACAAGTGAGTTCTATAAAACATCTTCGACTTGCCTAGCGCCTGTCTTGATGGAGGTTTTTCAGGCTTCTTGCTATGTTGTTTTTTCCCCCACCTTCTGTTCTGGGAATAATATTTTAGTTACAAACAACTGATATTCAAATCGGTTGAAAAGAGTTGATGGATATCGTCTAATTTCCTTCTGTAATGTAGATTACAAACTTTTTGCAAAGGTTCTTTGCAATCGTCTGCACCTAGTTGTCTCTCACTTAATAGGCACGCATCAGTTTTGCGGTATCAAGAGGCCGCAGCATCCAAACCCATATTGATAATGCACGTTCAGTAGTGAAGACAGTATCTGATGAAATGGGACAAGTAGCTCTAATTCAGACTGGCCTTCCCAAGGCCTTTGATAAAGTTCGTCACGATTTCTTGTTTGCGGTCTAAGAGCATTCAAATATGAGAGATGTTTTGCTTAGGGGCATAAGACTGCGCTATAAGGAGTCTATACAATGCTAATTGTTAACCAAGAGCTAACCAAACCTATTTCATTAAATTTATCTGTTCGCCAAGGCTGTCCATTATCGCCTTTTTTGTTTTCCCTATATCTTACATCCCTTTGCCTCAGTATTATTAACTGCACAACTATCCGTGGTTTCTCCCTGGCGCAATGTGAAATTAACATTTTAGCCTATGCACATGATGTAGCCCTCTTTTGTTCTGACAAAAAAGAGTGTGCTTGAGGCATTGCATTTGACTGAACTGTTTTGCGAGGTATAAGATAAACTCAGGATAAATCCAAGGCGTTTTGGTAGGGCCATTGGGCTACAAGGTCGTCATTATGGCGGCATAAGCTGGCACTGGGGAAACCTTCACTACCTAGGGGTTCCTTTTCAACGAATTTGCAACAGTGGAGCCTACTGGGGTTCACAGATAGTCTCCATGAAGCGGCATTTCTAGGTTTAGACGGGAAAGGAACGGTCAGTGTTTGCTCGGGCTCAAGTCTGCAATATTTCTTTTTGGAAAACTTGCCTATGTGTTGCAGGTTCTCCACTGTGCGAGAAAGAAAGTGAAGGTGATGCACAAAATATTTGCTACATTCGTATGGCGTTCACAATGGTAACCCATGCGTCGCGATAACCTATTTCTTTCTCTAGAGTCTGTTGGAATCGGCCTTGTTCACTTACTCGTGCCTCAGCTTTTTCGCGTTTTTTTTTCAAATCGTCCAATCAACTTTTCTTAGTAGCTGTACTTATTAGACGTGTAAGTGCTCATTTGCCTTTCCTATTCACACCGACTGACACACTCGTGAGGGGCCTTTATGGGGATTCCTTAAGGAAGTTGCATACGACTTCGATTTCCTCACTGTGCGCTTTTCTTCAGACTACCTTTATAGCCTCTCCAGAAGGCAGATGACTGAGGCCTTTACACAGTATTTGTTCCCTGTACCTTTCTCTCGGCAACCTTTGCGGGAGTTCATTGAAACCAGTGTTTTAAAGCGTGTTAGGTGAATTAGCATTTCTTCTGCTCCAAAACTATTCTTCTTTAAATTGCACTCGTCTACGCTGCCTGTGAAGGCATAGCTTCATGCTAAGGAGATGCTTGCGCCATGGTCGGTGAACTGCTGCCTGTGCAGTACATCAGAGACAATTGACCATTGTTTTGTTCTGTGCATTGATGCTGTGTTCTTCTGGATTATATTACAAGGAACAATAAAGAAGGACATTGACATCACACCCTACGGTATTCGTTTCTTGCCTGTGGAGAAAAACTGTGTTGAGCCATATGATCTATTTATCTTACTGGGATTATTTTGTGTCTGGAAGAGCCGCATTATGGACCGCCACGCCGAATCGCCATGGTCGTCGAAATTTTTGTTTCGTGAACAACGCGCTTTGGTGCGGGGAGTATATGCTGCCTTGCCAGAGCCGCCTAGCTGGCTACCCTATCTAGATGCATGTGTGTGCTTCCCAGATTTTTGATGTTTTGGAAGGAGGGGTCCTGCAGGGCTTTGGTGACCTGGTGTTTTGCGGCGTAAGCATGCTTAGACTTTTCTTTTAGGCACTATTTACATGCAATAGAGAAAAAAAGGAGCAAGCATGGCGCAGCGGCGGCGTCTCCGCCTCAAACGCCAAATACCCTGGTTCGCTCCCGAGCCTCGACACCGTTTTTTTTTTATTCAGTGAGTGTGCGGGGATTTCTGTGGCTCCGATAGATATCGGCACCGAATACGTTGGTTAGCGGTTAAGCGCGTTAGAAGAGGTTAGGGTGGTTCCACGGCGAGGCGCGCGGTGTGACGTCATGCCAGATGGCGCGGCAAGCGCGCGGCGTGCGCCAGCTGCAGCCGTTGCTAGGCGCCGGCTTTGAGCCTCCTACTCAGGAATATAAGCCAACCCAACATGCCCTTCCATCAGGGTGCTGTTCATGTGAAATTGTTCCTCTTAAATTACTGGCTCTGTCCCCTACCGCGTTTCGTCTACATGTTTGAATTTTTTAGTTTTTTATTTCAACAGCTGCAAGGAATGCAGTGAAGAATGTTTCCGCAGCCTTGTTACGGTATTTGTCACTGGATTGTCACGACTTTCCAAATACTGAGGTGGAGCCATTACCCGGTCAGCTGTAGCAGTATAACGACAAGTCGAATATCTCAGTGGCTCGGCAACTCTGAAGGCCCCTGCCAAGAGAAGTGCAGCCAAGAGTAAGGTCCCTGATGGTCCCTGACCCTTGGCTGCGCTCTCAGTAGTAGTTCATGATCCTCCGGAATGTTCAGCTGCAGTCGTCAGCACGGCACGTTGACATTTCGTCGTTAGTGAGGTTCGCAGCGAAGGAAGAGAAATGATCGCCCTTCTTTTGTTTCCGTTTATGTCAGCTGATGACGAGAGGGTCTATCACAGTTTGACAAACATACTTGTCTAACATTTTAACGGATATATGAGAGCCAAGCACGACGCACATGAAAAGTTATATTTACCATCCAAAGGTAATGAATATATCATTGAGGCTGCAGCAGAGTTTTGCAGAGGTTTGATTCCTTCCAACAGCAATAAAAAAATTAATAATCATGAGTGCCGGGTTAGAATTGCTTATTTTGAAATGAGCTCCAATCAATTCTGTAAGGAATTCCTAGAAAAAAGAAAGGAAATAAATGCTATCTAGTTAGAGCTAAATTTAGCTATTCTTAACTTTTATGATTTATGGTTTACGGGGTTAACGTCCCAAAGCGACTCAGGCTACGAGGGATGCCGTAGTGAAGGGCTTCGGAAATTTCGACCACCTGGGGCTCTTTAACATGCACTGACAACGCAGAGCACATGGGCCTCTAGAATTCCGCCTTCATCGAAATTCGACTAAACTTTTGGCTGATATGCTGCGGCAAAAATTTGATCTGAAGTGGTGTCCACTGTCAATGAAAAGTGGGTGCTTGTCTTACACCGACGTTGGTTCTGCAATTCGCGACACTATTTGGCTAATGTATTATGTGCGCAGCTTACGGGCTTCCTAATTGATAGTATTTCCGAGAGATGTAGAGGAACCATGCATGGCAGACATCGTTTTCTTAGACAACCTTTATCGATCGAACTAAAGTCGGCAGCTCATTACGCGCTTGATCGGCTTACATTTCATCAGTGCTGGGAGCCAGAGTACCGTAGATAGAGGAAATTGTGTCTTGTTAGAGATATTACTCGAGGGAGCAATAATACAATTAACACAGGGCCTGTATAAGCGGTTGACATAGATTTTGGTAGTAAATTCGACGTCAGATTAGCGAACGCCAAGTTTTGGTGAAGTTGGCAGGCCACGCATAACCTGGTGGGCTATAGTTGGGCAACGCATGCTCCAGTTATCGTAAGTATATACTTTGAAACTTTTAATCGAACCACTTAGGCACGTCCTATGCTCATAAAAAGTAAAATTTCCAACTCCAGGCGGCCGTGATCATCTTTTCCTTGCAATAGCAGTTACTGCAGCGCCCCCAGACCGTCGATGAAGCATATTCCATAAAATGGGGTGCAGCACTGGCTTTTTTTTCGGCAAATTTAAAATTAATTCGGGTCAAGACGGCATCAACTTACATGAAAATATTTTAATGCAAAATCAAATTTTAAATGTTTTGTTTATTTAGTTTTAAATTGAAGTTTAAATATTCAATGAATACAACGCAATATTAAGGTTTTTAATTTTTAAATAGTTAAAAATTTGATGCGCAAGACAGCGTAAAATTAATATTTGAATATCAATCACGAAATTTGAATATTTATTTGTAATTTTACGAATTTATTCTCATTATTACCCGAAATTGATGCCACATTTTCTCGGGTAAGGAGCGTGCTTGTTTAATTAACGCCCATTCTTATTTGGCTGTCAAAAAGTGCCATTCAACACTCGTAAATAACGAATGCCTTTCTATCTTGTTGACACGCAATCTACTAATGATACATCAATTCTAGCAGGCACTTCATTAAAATGCAAAATAATTACGCAATAACGTATAAACAGCATTTGTTCAAAATTAAGACCGGTGATCTCACCGTATGGGGCGAAGAGACATAATACTATCACTGGCTATCAATTTTTATGAAGCTGTAAAATGCGCAGGAAAAAAAAATTATAACAAAATTTTTTTGGAAGAAATCTATCAGGTATCCGTTATTAGGTGGCATTAAGACACTTTTAGGGCCGTCGCTTCCAATCCTGTATAAATGCATGGCATGCGGAATCGTCCTGCTGAACTTACTACCGCAGAAAGGCCCTTTTAGATTTCTGCTCCACCCAGCGCATAAGAACACGCTCCAAAGTTTTCAAAAAGAAACATCTAGGTCAGGAATCTTGATGTATGAAGGTCATATTGTTTAGTTCGTTGGTGGATGTTTGTTTTTTCTGGTGTTACCAAATTTATGCAGTTATTAGCATGTGCAACTGGATGGAAAAATCTCAATAACTTTCCAAGTGAGCCCTTAACTAAGAAATGTATTGGCGTTCCGGTTAGATGGAGCGGTGTTGCACAGGCTTGATGTTCCTTTTTTCCTTTATGGCGTGCTTGCCATTTTTTATCCGATGCAGGGTACTATGCGGGAACGCCCTATTCCATGGGCTGAATGCAGAAGTTTGGTTGATCCGGTGTGATTTTGTATTCAACTAATTGCAAGGCGCCTTGAAGTGGGTCAAATTCATGATGTAGTTGATATTTTCGGAAACATAACAGAACATTTGAAAATTAAATTCTAAATAATGAACTTATTATAAAGACTATTTTTTCACGATGAAAGCGTAACCACTCTAATATAAACAGACGTTACGCCTCTTAAAATCAGCAACAGCTGCGAAACAGTCGCATTATCAATGGATGCATCAGAGCAAAAACTTAGTGCGATGTCTTTGCAACGTTTCCAAAGCTTTATTGCAAATGCCACCTTCGGTTTGTTGGCGAAAACCGAAATTAATATTTCTGTCGCAGTCTTCTAACAGAAATGATACGCATTCAAACGATTAGTTCTACTATTACAGCACGCAGGTGACAAAATATGTTTGGTTCAATGAAGGCTGAGATTTGACAGCATGGTGCGCAGTCCATGCTTTGTCGCTGGCGACGCTAAATTAACATTACTTAGCCTTAGTACGCTCCGAGATTTGTACGCTGAACACAGGACCAGAATTATATTTGAAGCTGACAGATTTAGAACCGAGAGCTGAGTGGAAGTGTAGTAAAATCTTCTAGGTGTTTTGTGGCTTCTTAAATGCAGTTCTCAACGGGAGTTACTCTCAGTCATCGTCCTATGCACAAGTTTGACAGCTTGATCAATGTAAGACCGTATAAAATTTTTCTAATCTGTCGGAAGTTTCCTGAAGGAAAAAATATTTGAAGCCTAGAATTTAAAAGCAACTCCTTTATTCATCATTGTCCTAAAGGGCCGCATTTTGCCGATATAGTGCAGCAGGTAAAATTCATTCAGGAGTTGTGCAACTACGTGGTAGAGTGGGCCGATGCTGATCATAGCATGAAGGAGGTTATTTCGGCAAAAAATTCCACAACAATTTAGCTTTCTTCCTTCAGGAAAACCGAAAAGAGGCCTAAAGCAGATGGCCTCTATTTAAGTTAGTAATTTTATGCGCTTGAGCAGCAGAGCGAAGAATCAGAGTTGTTCAACGCGCTACACGCACAAAGAACACATCAGCATTCGAAATATATGTACAGATATATTTAAAGAATAACCTTGTCTCATTCCTTAATGTGCATTGCAAGCGGTCGGATCCAACGCCTTCGATGACGATTGGTCGTAGCGGGGTACCATCCGTGTAGGCCTCCATTAAAATTATTTTGGTGCTCATGATTATGTATTATTTTGAGATCGCGCTCTTCTGGTTCGGCAAAATGTTTTCGCCTTTTTACTTTCTCTTATCTTTGAATGCCGGCGAGGTTGCGTTCAACCATAAGTTAAACGTTGTGCGCGCACAAAGACGAAAGTTAGGAAACGAATGCTGGTCCAGCGCTGATACTGTTTCCTGTCTTTCCTGTTGTATTCTGTTCTATGTATTGTGCACGGCTTCAACCGTGACGTACTATCTGATATTAGAGTTAGGTGCCTTTATTGAGACACATAAGGACATATGTCGTCTTTAAGGTGAACCATAACATATCTGGGCTGTGCTGGTAATTTTAGTGCCAACTGAAGTTCAAATAACCTTGTCTTTTTAATGTATCTTTGAAACAAGTACGCTTCTTCGATAGAGACATATGCTTAACTACATTAATTTTACAGTTTAGGGCAGTATCCTGATGCTAGAGAGAAATAAACTTATGGACCACCGCACCAATTCTTATCTTTATATTATTATTCGAATAGCACTAGAGTCACCTTAAAATTGAAATCCTGTGATAAGTGTCTACATTGCATTCAGGTGGCAAAAGTAGCAATATTTGGCAAACTTAAGTTGATCATTTTATGTGGAAATGTCATTAAAATTCTGAAAACATTTCCAGTGCAATCTGTTTCTTTTTAATAAATACATCGTTGTCCCCTTCATTTCTTATATCTTTTCAGGCAGATCTCACTAACAATCTCTGGGAAATCTTCCGTCGCGGTGACAGACGTAGCTCAAAACTGAGCTCAAGTGGCAGAAGGTAAATAACTTTACTGAACCCATTCTAATACAAAATGTCTAACTGGGCATTCTTCAACGAGTGGTCGGCAATTAAATTTCCTCACCGAAATGTAAAGGAACCTATAACATATAAAATACGTTAAACCTTTCTCATTTAGAAAAACAATGGTGCTTGAAGGGAAAAAAATAACTCAACTAATTATTTCTGCAGAAAACGATGCCAGTGAAAAGGCAATTCTTTTGTCGAAAACATTTTCGCTTGTCATCTCTGAAATACCTCTTTAAACTTGGTCGTTGGCTTCGTCTTGACGTATAAATAGAACTTAAGTTATTGAGGTGCGATAGCACCACAGCGTTCTAAGCGAACTGTACTCTTCTTTCCTTTCCAAAAAATTGTGAGATACTACACCCGTGTTAATCTCCTGGAAATGAACGCTACACTTAAGGTTGTTCTCGCTTTGCATGTTATTCTATCGACGTGCCCTGTGGTTCACTCGACAACAGTGAGTTGCCTACCTTGATATCATTACTATTGGGCTTGCGACAAGTGGTAATTTTTGTGTTCGTGCCCGAAATATTAGATGAAAACAAATCTCTTGTGCATATAGCGTCTTGAAAGACGGGTCAAATATGTAATTTTTAAAGCGAAAGCTTTACTACACCAGCCAGCGAGCCATTGCGTCTTGTCGCGCCATATTCCGTATGCCGGATGCCGTGGGTCGTATGCCTTATGTCGGCTGCGTTGTTGCCTAGCAACGCCACAGCCGTGCTCGAACTGATAGCGCCGCCGTTGACGTCACTGCCGTCGCCGCTCCCTCCGCCAGATGTGCTCCGCTGGGGTAGAGGGAGAGGAGGTGTCGCCTAGCGGGGTATATATATATATATATATATATATATATATATATATATATATATATATTTATTTATTTATTTATTCAAAATACCTTACAGGGCCCAGAAGGGCATTGAGTAAGGGGGCAAAACAATAGATTAAGCAAATAGGAAGAATAAATTAAAAACAACGCGTGATACAAGGCAAAAATTAAACACAATTATAAATATACAGGGCAAAACGTAACTAAAAGACATACATCACCGCGAGCAACAAAAATTAAATTAGTAGCAAGAATGCATCGCAAGTGCACAATAGGCATCAAAAGGAAAAAGCAGCAGTCATAAAAAACATACAGATGACTGAAATTGCACAAGAAACCAAAACTTTGTAAAATACCAACGAGAAGAAAAGGGGACCAAGGACACAGAACAACCTGAAACAAGACACAATGTCGTTAAAGAAAATGTTTGTGCAGTTGGTCTTGAAATGATTGGTGGTTGCCGATAGATGCGATACAGTTGGGAAGATCATTCCAAAGAATAATGGCACGTGGAAGTGCAGATGAATTGAATGCTAAGGTTCTTCCGTAAATGCGTGTAATGCTATACTGATTATGTAGGCGGCGTGAAATGCGTGAAGGCTCTTCGAGGGGCAAGGGAGATGGCCTGGTGCCATGACGATATTTATGAAGTAAGCATAAAAGAGCGATGGAGCGACGAATATGTAATGGTTCGAGGGAGATATCAAGTTTAACCTTAGTGATACTGGACTGGGGGTGGTACTTTTGTGTGATGAAACGAGAGGCTCTATTTTGTACGGATTCAAGCATGTTGATCAGGTAATTTTGATAAGGGGACCACATAGGTGAAGCAAATTCTAGTTGAGGACGAACGATTGTTAAGTAAGCGACTTTTCTCACGTTATTAGGGGCGTTTCGCAAGTTCCGGCGCAGGTACCCAAGTGATCTTGAAGCTTTGGCACAGATGGATTGAATGTGTGTGGCCCATGAAAGATTATCTGTGAGGTGAATACCTAAATACTTATAAGATGATGCCCGAGACACTGCGGTACCTTCAATGGAGTACGAGAAATTAGAATTAGTACGCTTGCGGGTGAAAGAGATGACCTTGCATTTAGATGAGTTGAGCATCATTTGCCATTTACTGCACCAATTTGAAATTAAGTTCAGGTCAGTTTGGAGGGCAAGGTGATCATGCATAGAATTAATGGGCCGGTAAATGATGCAGTCGTCAGCAAAGAGGCGTATAGAAAAAGATATGTCTGTTGGCAAGTCGTTAATGTATATTAGAAACAATAAGGTGCCAAGAACACTACCTTGGGGTACGCCAGACTCTACATCACTGAGTGGGGAGGTGAAATTGTTAACTGTAATGAACTGCTGGCGAAATGAAAGAAAGTTACGTAGCCATGACAGTGTTAAAGAATCTAGGCACAGAGTAGACAATTTTGAGAACAATCGGGAATGTGCAACACGGTCGAAGGCTTTAGCAAAATCTAAAAAGATACAGTCAGTTTGAAGGTTAGCATCCATGTTGAAATGCAAGTCAGTCGTAAATTCTAGCAGTTGGGTGTCACAAGAAAAACCTTTTCGGAAGCCGTGCTGATTAGGAAAAAAGAAAGAGTTAAGTTCCAGATGGCAGTAAATGTGAGAAGCGATAACATGCTCGAGTAATTTACAGCAAATGCAGGTTAGCGAAATGAGGCGGTAGTTTTCCGGTGAATTTCTGTTTCCACTTTTGAACACTGGAACGATCTTAGCAATTTTCCAATCTGTAGGAAGTAAACCGGATGATAATGATTGCTGATAGATGAGGCATAGAATTTCACTGGAGATCGATACGGTGTTTTTCAGTATTTTAGAATTTATGTTGTCAACACCTGCTGATGAGGAAACCTTAAGATTAGAAATGAGACGAGCGATACCTTCAGCGGAAATGGTAATAGGGGCCATAAATTGGTAATCATGATCAGGAACAATGGGTATGTTGGAATGATCTTCCCGAGTGAACACTGACGCAAAGTATCTGTTAAATGCTTGGGGACATTCACTGTCCGAAAGCTGCACGCGATCGTCGTTGCATAATGGAAATTGGTTGTTAGTACTGTCAGGAGATATCACGCGCCAGAACTTTTTGGGATTAGATTTTAGGAGGGCGGGTAGGTCATGGGAAAAATATTTTTTCTTTGATGCCCGGAGGGCCGAGCAGTAAGATTTCAGACAATCGTTGTATTTTTGCCAAGCACCCGATGTAGATACCAACCGAGCCTTTCTGTACAAACGCTTTTTTTTGTTTCGATGACGACGGAGAGATCTAGTGAACCATGGATTAGATTTGTCGTTTGAAATTGAAACCAAGGGAACATATTTGTAAACTAGATTGGACATCATGATCTTATAAAGTACCCAGTTCTGATCGACGGACCTGTCCGCAAATGAGGGCAAGAACGTTTGAATAAAAAAATCGTTAAGTGCAATATTCATATCTGTATAATTAGCTCTATTGTAATCGCGAATTTTCGTGGATGTAAGACCTTGAAATGCTAATGGGACATTAAGTTGTAGATGAATGAGCTTATGGTCACTAAAACCGTCAAGGAGCAAGACTTCGTTAATCGTTTCGGGCGCATTGCAGAAAGCTAAATCTAAAATGTTTGAACCGCGAGTAGGTTGGTTAATCACCTGAAAGAAATTAAAATCTAACATAATGTTGATAAGTTCTGTTGAGGCGCGGCAAGATGACGACAAATGTGACCAATCAATCTGTGGAAAATTGAAGTCACCAACCAGGTAAATGAGTTCAGTTGGGCATATTTGCATAGCTGAAGTAATACTGCTATGGAGTTTAGAAACGAATGAGTGATCTGAATCAGGCGGACGGTAGCAAACACCAACCAGTACCCTCACCGATGGCAAAATACAAGCAGCCCAGACTATTTCAAGTGAAGACCCGGTGTTAATGAGGAATGAATTTAATCCTTTTTTGATGGCGATAAGGACACCACCACTTTTTCTACCGGAGCAATCACAGCGATATACGTTGTAGTTATCTTTACTGGGAAAAATTTCGCTATCCGCTACGTCAGGGTGCAACCAAGTTTCTATTAGTGCCACAATATCATCGTCAGAATCATCCAGAAAAGAACACACCTCTTCACGCTTAGGCAGTAGGCTTCGGATGTTAGTAAATGATAAAGATAACTGTGGACTGGAGCCACAAGACCTAGGCAGAGCCTTAGTGCGATGGCTGTTGCTGAGCTATCTGGTTGATAGAATGACAGAATTGGTCGCGCTATCATATACGTAGGTATTTTTGCCAATGTGCAGCTTATCAACGACCAGTTTGCCCTTCTTATCCTGGAGCTTGGCGAACTCTGGGCTTCTGGGCTTCGCCTACGTCTATTGTAGTCGTTACGGAGAGCGCGATAGAGATGCAATAACTACAGAACTAAGTGAGGAAAAGACAACGCGCTCTAGAGACGCCAGAAGAACACGCCGTACGACCCGAGTAGCGTCGTAATGAAGATGAGGCTAGAAGAAGTCGTGCCACGTCTCAGAGTAACTCTTCAACTGCGGAAGACACCGCTTTGAGTTCCCGAGAGCGTCGGAATGACAGGCTGCGTAGACGACGTGCCGAGGAAATGAAGCTTTCGCAATTCGACTAGCGTTAACCAGAGCTAAACCACAGCCAATTTTTTATCTAAAGAATTTTTCATTAGAATGTCCGACTCAACAGTTGCATTTCACTGTCGTCGTTCTCCTTCAGGACGACTGCGCTTTCGGTCTTTTAGCTTTCGTAATCAAACTAGCATGCAGTTGCAGCGCAGCTTTTGTTGCTTCTCGTGTGGAGAACTGCTGCGTAAGTGCATATTTATAATCAAAGACAAGAAATTTTGTGTACAATTTATTGTTGCAGACGTCCTTTGGTACGGAAGGAATTTTCTTCATGTCTGAATTTAGGCAGTACTCATTTCGATACCTACATAGTGGCTTTTGAGGAAACAAATGTCGCAGTAATAGCCCCACTTCCCGGAGGGCACCTCAACCGCGTCATAAAGGAAAGAATAAAAGAATTATCAAAATAAGAAAGGGGCAACAGGTGCCGTAATGGAGGGCACTGGAAAAATTTTCACCACTTGAAGATCTTTAGGCATCACATAGCACACGAGCACCTTTTCGGCATAAATGGCCTTGTAAGATACTGATAAGTGCACGGCTTCATCACACACTCTGTGTTCAATTTTCTGCCGGTACGCGTTAGTGGTGTTTTTTTTTTCTAGTCGTCTGCGTGCAATGATAAAATACCAGCATATTAGCAGTATAAAAATTTCTTCAAATCTCTATCGACATAAGAAGCCGCATTACACCTGATGCCTTTGCAGTTAAAACGTTTCGTTAATCGTGCTCTTTGACGATTGTCAGCTAATAATAACTGTTGAGGAATAATTTGAAGACAAGGGCGGTAAATACTGCAGCAACAACACATACCGTACAGATAATTACAATTTGCTTCTTTTAGTGCCACTAAAGGAGATGCCAATGACGCATATTACCGCAATAAATGTTCACCTTGAACTATAGTGCAACTACAAATTTAGTATGCCCCTAAAATTAACTCTCCCTACAGCCAATGTAACACAGGCCTCGCTCGCCAAGAAAGTGGGACCTGGTGGGCCGACGCGTCACATCTGTTTTACTTTCTTGGATCTAGTCTACTCCTCTTCGCACATCAGCACAGGCTGCATTTTTTTATTTCAATATACTGTCAATCCCAACCGAGGTTTTTACAGGGGTGGGCGGATCAAAAAAATACCCAACTTCCAGATAAAACAATTATAGTAAGCAGTTATACAATGAAAAGGATGGGTCTACTTAAATCATGACAACAACAAATTCAAGGTAATCAGTTATACAGAACACAGTATATATCACCAACATTTTAACAATATTTAGCCAGTTTTGTGGCAGCATACTCAGCTCGGCAAGCTCCAAAAATTTGAGGACTGTCGGCTGCATTACAATCGAAACGTCAAGGGCATTCCATTCGCGCACTGCTCGCGGAAAGAAGGAAAAATAGAATGTGTTATTGTAACAAGAAAATTCTTCAAGTATAAGAGGATGTTTGCGGCGGGTGATTCTGGAGTGGGTTATATTGACGAAGTCTTCAGTTTAGTTAAACACCAAACACAACCTTTTTAGGGCTGTTCACTCCAGCAGGTGGAGATAGTGCCGTTCTCATTTGCTCGCGTTTTCCAGTTTCCCGTGAACGGCATTAGATTTCTCACCCTGCACACAAGTCTGTAGACAGCTCTTTTATGGTCAACACCAACGTTATTGCATTCTACAAACCAAGAGCACTAGCCATTCAGTTATGAGGAGGATTCAGCCTTACAGCATTATAAACTAATATATTCCGCCATTTCCAAAAATGAACCAACTTAAGAAGTTTGTCAACCGATTGAAATTTTATTTACGCTTGCTGAATTCCGCTTTAAATTGGTGGCGTGTAGGTGTAAATGCTTTTAAAGCAAGTGTTAACCATCGCAGTTCTTTATAAAAGAGAAAAGTCAAACAAGAAATGTACATAAATGTATATTCTATTGTATGAAATTGCCATTTCGAATTCCGGTCAGATGTTTTGCTGAGAAGTTGTCGAGTTCGCGTTTCTCACATATGTAAACATTTATTTTCAGTGAGACATGAAGGCAGACTACGTTAGAAAAACACATTTCGTAAAGTACTTGGGTTCTTCATAAAGGTGGGACTGCGTGCGAGCTGCAGCTTGGCTTTTTTAATCCAAATACATTCGACCGCCATGGCAATGACCTTAAATCGTTGTTGCACGAAGAGGAAAGGCTTCCTAGAGGGAGATTACCATTCAGCCGCGTATAATAACTGCTTTTCAGAGCTCCTGGCTGTATTCTGTGTTGCAGCCAGAAATGCCCGACCATCCCCGAGTTAACATCACTTATCATCACGGAGGTATGCCGTATCCCTGACATTTGTCTGCATTGTGCTTGTTTCACTTTTTAAAGACACGTTTTGCAGCAAACAATCGTAACTGTTTTTTATCTATTTTCGTAAGAATGGCTATCTTAACAACGGAAGACACCGAGAGATTGGCACTTACCGCCTTCAGTCTGCAGTAAACGTTTTTCCTACCTAGACTACAAGATTGCCTGTGCCTATTAAAGGTGCCCCAAAAAGAAAACCTTCAGTACCGCCTAAGATCCTCCGAATCGACTGTACAGTTGACCGTAGGACGTGAGCTGCAGAGAAGCCTTCTTGGTAAAAATGCAAGAAAAAGGTTTGCAGCTCACGCAATACAGGGCAGCAAAACACACCGACCGGTATATTTATTTCCATGCCAATCACCCCACTCCCCACAAAGCATTTGTCGTAACAATTTTATTGAAAGAGGGGACATCAACCGTTCCTCCCAAGAATAAAATAGAAACTAAAATAATCAAGTCCTCGCTAAGCTTCATAGAAATGGCAACTGAGTGCCTTCATTTGACGCAAGATGCGAAACTGATAAAGACCCAAAATACAATTTTACGCCCAGCCAGAGCATACGCGAGCGGATAAAAGCAAATTTGCTTTCTATACATAAAAGGCATCAGCGAAACCTCGTCTAGTATTCTTGGAAAGGAACGTGTGAAAATAGTGCAGAAGCCGGTTACCATTGCAACGCCACCACATGGACCGGCGCTTTGGAAAAGGAAGAGGTTCCAGACACGTGGCGGCTTGAACTTTTAAGGCTGAGTGGCAGAGCGGGCGTGTTGTTCGCTGGCTGCCGCCACTGATGGGGACTCAAGATATCGGCAATAATTGTGGGGCCGCATCTAGCGCCCACACCACCATAGGACGCCGCCTCCCTTGCCCATAAGGGCGTTATCATAACGAAAAGACCCAAGGCTTTGTGTGCAGTATCCGCTGCCCAGAGTTCCCGGCGTCATACGTTGGGGAAACTAAGAATTTCGCGTGAAGAATAAAGCAGCACGAAACTGACGTCATGAAAATTAACAGTGAGCGAAGCGTGGTATCAGATTACTCCGAGACATGTGATTAGGTCTGTATTGCCATAAAAGGTTACGTGCGAAATGACGATACGAAGACAGAAGAAATGATAGGAGAAGCACTCGTCCTGTCGTGTCTTCTGTCTTCGTCTTTCCTGCGCAAAACCTTTGATGGCATTGCAAGTATGAAGCCTACTGGCCTGACAACAACTCTTGGTGTGATCACAGGATCGACTTTCATAGAGTTGTTGAGCAGGAGACCAAGACAAACCCGTGCAGGAGGCTGTGTCTCTTAGTCACGGAATATTCAGCAGACGCGGAGGAACGTTACTCGATTCCTTGAAGCCCTTCCCTCTTTCTCCACTCACGTGAACTAGCGGTAGAGTCTACTTGGCTCTTTAAATCCAAGCTACAACTCTCATGCATTTAAACAATTAAGAAACCGAGTATATTTTGATACGTCTTGCTTTTCGTAAATGAACGTGGTTGGTGTTCATTCCTCACTTCAGTTACATTTTCATTTCCATCCAGGTAGTTCTCTGTCAATTGTTTTCACTTTCGATTCAGCACTCAAAAGAAAGAGTTCTAGCACAGTTGGTTGCAACATGGTTGTACATAGCCGTATCAATCAGTTGCCACAATCTTACTCTGCTCTAAGAGAGACCATGTGCTAAAAATACGCCGAAACATGAGCTTTAAAACGAATGGAGCCACTGATTACTATTGAAACGTCTATTTAAGAGCCTATGCTGCAGCGCTCAGCTTCTTTCCGTTTCCCTTTTAGGTAGCTCGCTCTAGCAAATGATACTAGAAAAAGCTTCTGCTAGTACCAGTCTGACGTTGCCGACGGGGAGCAATGTACGCTGTGTGCAGTGATAAAGCCATATGCAGAAAAGAAAATTGATTATAGACAATTGTCCATCGTCTTTCGGATTTCAGCACCCGTATGTCGGACGGAGGGCTCCGGCCTAGACCAGAGCGGTAAAAGTCGGAAAAAAGATATCGCACATGTAAATTACAGCTCCATGCTACTGGGCTTGGAAACCTCTGCTGCTGGAGGTTTTAAATTGTGTGCCATTATTATTTTATCGCACTTCTTAGAAGTCAAAAAATTGTTCTTTAAAGTAAGGAGTAACAACTTAATTTAAGAAAAATCAGCATTATTTTTGCCTTCAATTAAAACACGCAACTCTTTTAGTAACTATTGTGTTTAGAGCAGCTGAAAGTCAACATTTATTGAATGCAGTTTTGTTCAAAACACAACTAAAACAATCAAATGCCTAGTGAAAAGCGTGGCAATATTTAGTGCGAAGAAGCCGTGTTTCTTGCGACCTTGTGTTCCTTGCGAGATTAAGGCGCTTAATTTGCCTTCAAGTGGCTTCTTCAGTCTTCGTTTATGAGGTTTAAGCTCCTATCGAAGAGAGAGTGCAAATTATTTTGTTGCCACCGGTACTTTAAGTTTGGCAAGAATATCTCTATCGAGTACTGGGTGATCTTGGAAGCTTCAGCCGCCACCGAAAATATGAGTACGTGAGCATAAGCGAATGATCACAGGCTGCTTAGCAAAAAAAACGAAGGCGCCAGCCTAGAAAGCCGCTTACTGTCGCACGAAATCAGGAACACTCAGGTGAATTAATCAGAAAGTAATGACGTGCTAGCAAACTAGCGTACATAATAAGAAGTAAGAATACGAAATAAGAAGTAGCTATTGAGGACCATTCGTCGTGCTTGATTCAGACTTTGACATTTATTTTTTTGCTTTAATCATACTAGGTTCACTTCACGGCCTTTGCGCCAGACCTTGTAGTAACATAGGTTAGTTAAAAGAGGAGTATAATGTTTAGCCTTTATTAAAGATGACTTTGGATGCCATGTATATCTGAATAACACAATTTAATATTGTCATTTGCGCGTGAATACGAGAATCTTTAGAAAGCTTTTATGGCGAAGCAAATAATACAGTGTAAACGTTCATTTTAACGCCAACATTTATCGCCTAGCTGCTGTATTGGACTATATTTAGCTGAAATGTCAGTGACTTCTTTGCGTCAGGAGTAAATATTCTGAATCATTTTTGAAGCTCTGCCCTTCGTCTTGAATGCTAAGGCAAGCGCCTTGCAGACCGGGCTATGAAAGGAAAATCTATTGGGGCCAGCAGAGTAGGTCAGGCAACAAACGCGAGGTTACAATGTATCCGCTAACATAAATTAGCTGAACTTAGAGTCCTATCATATAAAGTGAAGAGATAATCATAGTTTTGGGCTAACGCAGTAGGTTCTGTGCAAAGGGAAGACAAATTGCAGATGGAAGAGTCATGTGAATCGATGTCATTATGAAGTTTGAGGGAATCGACTGACCCAGCTAGCACAACACAAGAATAATTCCAGAGTAATGGAAAAGGGTTTTATTGACCTTAAGAAGGCTTTGGCTTCCCTCACAGACATTCGGTAATGAAGGAAAACCCTGCCAGACCAGCGACCAATGCGGAAATCCTACGTACTATTGTTGTGTCGTACCCGTGTATAACAACAGAGCTCGAGGAACCTGCAAGAGACGAGGAGCGGCGGGAGAACAGTGTAGCATTACACTTGTCAGGTCATCCACGGCGAATAACCTTTTGGCCCCGTATTTGCATCACTGTCCTTGTATTCAACCAAGTAAGTCAGCCGGAATTTTTGTTACCCTTTCTTCTAAGCCCCTAATAAATCAGGAAAATGTATCCATTTTTCCTTAAATTTTATTTCAACCACTTTCACCAAGTAATTGTGCCAAGCACTTTGTTTAAAACCCCTGAAAGGTGGGTCTCTAAAGATGAGGCGAAACGTGGATTATCTCTAAGACATTCTGTTGAGTTCTTATTTTTGCAGTTTTTATAAGCAAGACAAAATAATTTAGAAGATTGCAGAGGGATTTGACGCTCCAAAGTTGAAAAAAAAAACTCAAGAACAGACAAACGACCTCGCTAATTCGCATGAAAACAATCCGAGCCACTTACAGGATTGCTCTTGCAAACTACGCTTAAGTGCAAGTGTAGTATTTTAAATAGAAATAACACAAATGTATGGTTTATACCTCCTTTCATCCGCGCCACACTGACGCCATGATAGCAAGATTACTTGGGATTGTCCGGCTTGAATTTTAAATATCTAGATCAAGAAGCAACGGATGAGCCAGGTTGTTTGAGAAGAGGTAGAAACACTCGGAAAAGACAGATAACATGCGCTAAATTTTATGGAATGTTAAGCAGTCCTAGCAAACCGTTAGACAAAATAATACGTTTGGTAAATACTTCGAGATATTTATAATGTAGTTTAAACATGTTTTGTATTCAAGAATGCACTAAAATATTCCGGGAATAGGTCCTGAAAATTTATGTTCGGTTTTTGAGATTTATTCTTAAAATTTTCCAAAAATACGTCCCTTAAAGCATGCTTCGAGCTCGTTTCAAATGCGTGAAAAAATATGAAAGTGATGTTAGCATCTGATCAGTATATTAAAAGTGTACTTTTGTAAATATGAAACTAATTCGCCAGGTGTATAGGTCACTTACAGCAAGTTTCGAGCCCGTTTCAACCACGTGAAAAATTATGTATGCTGTTTTAGCACCTTGTCAATGTTTTAAAAGTGTACTTTCGTTAATATGAAATTAATTCATTCGAAGTGTACGTCACCTAAAGCATGTTTAGAGGAAGTTTCAGGCAGGTGAAAAAATAAGTATGCGGTTGTAGCATCTTGTCAGTGTAATAAAGGTGTACTTTCGTAAATATGAAATTATTTCGCCTGAAGTGTACGGCACTTAAAGCATGTTTCGAGCTCGTTCCAAACACGTGAAAAAATATGCATGCGATTTTAGCATCTTGTCAATGTGTTAAAAGTGTAGTTTTGTAAAGATCAAATTAACTCGTCTGAATTATACTCCAATTTCAACAAAAGGGCAGTCCTTTAATCTTATCTGAAGCACACTTTTAGCTGCCATAGAACAATCTGGTACTCGAAATCGCGTTTCGGGCAATCATCTTTGTATGTTGCATATGTATTGAAAGTGCACATTCGCAAATACGACATTAATTCGTCCAAAGTACCCTTCAATTCTAACGAATTAGCTGTCCGCGTAAACGTATTTGCAGCACACTTCAAGCTGCCGTTGAACAATTAGTGCTCGAAATCGCGTTTCCGGAAAGGACACGTTGGCAATGCATTTAAAGTGTACTTTGGTAAACACGAAATTAACTCGTGCATACTATACTTCGTGTCTAACAAATGGTTAGTCCGCGACAGCATATTTGCAGCATAATTTAAGCTGCCATGGAACAACTTAATGCTAGAAATCACATTTCTTGTAACAGTGAAAACTCTCCCTTTTCTGTCGTGTATTTGCTTATGTTAACTCCCAGCGGAAATGCAACCGCCACTAATTAAATTAAGTGTGGGCAGCGTGATAGCATTACATCGGTAATGACGTCATGCGCGCTTCCTGGCCCGAACATGCCAGCGAAAAGGACCCTAACTCGCAAGGCAGACCGTCTCCCTTAGAAGCCCATGTATCTGTTGGTTGACAGTTCGACTCCTGACCAATGCCTGACGCAAGTTACGACTAACAATTCGGTTCTAGATAGACCGCAGATTCGAACGCGACCACTCCGACGCTTCGGCGATAATTTGGGGGCCCACAGTTTGCGCAAAATTTCCTCACCGGGCAAGATAATGTGTCTCTTCTGGAGGGTATCTATTAGCCAATCCAAGCATCACACTTGTCGGAGAAGTTCCTGTTTGCTGATGTCACTTTCCGCCGCAATTTCCTTGTGTGGCGACATCATTCCCGTTCAGATCCCGTCACGTGATCTTGCATTGGCATAGAGTTCTTGATTACAACGCGTTTTCTCTGGGATTGTCGCTTTCCTGATGCTTATAGCCAGTTCAGTCAGTACTTGTGATGTTGACAACATTGGTCAGTATTATCAGGTGAATCCGACTAGTACACCTTGTTTAAGCCAAGACGAAGTTAATATTTTAAAGAATTATTTTTATATATTTAGTGTATTTTTAATGTAATGTACATAATGTATATTTCTAGGATATTTTAATGTATTTATTGTATATTTTAGTATATTTTTAATGGATAATAAATATGCTAAGCGAAGAGAAAACGTAATTTTGATGCATTTTTAAAAATGTTCAAAATATTACTCCTAGCATACTTAGAGAGCCTTCGTAATGCAATTTAATCATAAGGACAAAATGAAAAATAAATATGAAATAATTAATATGTTCGAAATGCATTTTTAGGACAGCCTGTTTTCGCTAATGGAAGAACTTTTATTTTATTCAAGTGAAGCATTCCTTTGCGTGAATGAGAAACAAATTTGGAACCTTGAAAGAAATTGGAGCACCATTCCTTCTTATCAGCCTCTGTAGGAGCCTACACAAGACAAAAAAAATCCAGCCGCGGTTTATCAGTGGCTTCCATACTCGCCGGCTGTTATAAGGACGGCTGCTTCGTTTTCACCCGCGCTGGCCATATTTCGCTCGAGAAGAAATTCCAAAACGCTCGCGTTCTGTGCGATGTTTACGCACACTAAAGAACCCCAGGTGTTGAAAATATCCAGAAGCCCTGCAAAACGGCGTCCCAACTAGCTTATAAGCTGTTTTGGAACAGTAAAGGCCTCAATTTGCAATTTACTCTAAACGGGAAATGTTCACCTGAACACTCAGCCAGAGATTAGATCAAGATAACAAATGGAGTCTGACAAGACTGTGTAGTGTCGCCTAATGCATTTACCTTTATCAAGAACACGTAATCTGCTATGCTGAGATGAATGAATCAAAGGTTAGGGTCAGTAATTGCCGGGGCAAAATTAAACACTTTGTATCAGATACCTAGAAGGTAAGAGTGCGAAAGGTGCCTTAAATTTCCGAACTTAGTCCTGGTGCCTTGACAACTGTGCCCATGATTTCATGATCTGGGGGACCATAGATGAGAAGTGTGCCTGGTTTTTGATCATTTAAGTAGAAAAGAACAAAAGGTGGTGATTGCAGTCCAGCTGGCGGGGAAGGCTGTCACAAGCTCGGACGACATACTGCACAGTGAGATAAAACAGTATGATCAAATTTCTTTGTAGCTGAATCAGTGATTGCCCGTAGCGACGTCTGCTTGTTAGACCTCGGCAGTAAGAAAGGCCGACCTAGAAATAAAGAACACTTTTGAATTGTTTAGCTCGACAAGATACTTGGGAGTCCTTTGAAGAGCAAAATCTAATCACTGCAACCGCCTGGAATCTCCCTTCGAGAGACAAAGGCATAAGCTGATGTTTTAATAGGTGAAAGGCCTAATGGGACTGCAGGATTCATTACAAATTGCCCTAAAACTGAGATAGGTGGAACCGAGGAGAAGACGCGGAAGAAACCAGATGAGATTGATTGACTGTCATGGCATGTGCCAGCACGAGCCTGAGGAAGATTTAAGTTACAGTGGAGAATAAAGTAGCCTGCCTGTCTTAATTAATGAGGCCTTCAAAAGAGCCACGAATGGGCGACTAAACAACGTGCCATTATAAATTCATAACAGCATGTCATCATGTTTATCTGCGCTCCGGTTCGCTATTTCCTGATATAAAGCTTCGTTTGAATATGTCTTCTCAAAATACTTAGCATAACAGAATAACCCTCTTTATTAGTCTCTCCTTTAAGCCATCTGGCGCAGTCTTCCATCGTAGTATAAATAAGTTCTCTCCTCAGCTTTCGTCCAGCCTTTACAGAATTCACCGAGGGCAGGTATGAAACTGGAATATCGAAGGCGCTTGAACCGGCTCTTTAAGAGGTGGTGAAACGGTTATGCCAATATAAGCCGACATTCACAACTCGTGCACAGCACCCACACAAGTATGCTTTATATTCAGTTTGCGTATTTGCAGTAAGGGTAATAGTAGAAAATGACCCTTGCAGCATGTAGTTCCAAGCCAATGGAAAGCACGTGAGGTGACTGCGGAACTGTAGGCGATCCCACACAGAGCAACTGCAACTATACTGGTTGGCCTCAGAACTGCTTGTTAAGTGTCTTCGGGAGCACTTCGTCTTACGGTTGCTTTTGACTGCTCATTCCCGATGTTTCTTCTGCATGTACGCTGGTGCTGGTGCACCGGCACTGGCACGTAGGGCAAGGTCTTCATACCAAATTAACTTTGCTCCGGCGTTTGCGGTGTGCAGCACGCTGTCTTAATAGGCTCGCTGATTCTTTTTTGGCCTACATCACTCCGAGTCGTTTGTCCAGAAGCAATGCATGTAATCGCCAGGTTTCTTTGAGCATATGAGAGGGAACCTTACAGTATCACTTAGCCATCTCCCGAACACATGCTGGCGTGAACCTGCAAGTTCGTCGCCTTTAAACCACTTTGAAAAGTTTTCCATCCCTCGCTTGCTCTCTGCGGACGCCTAGTTGAGTTGAGTTGAGTGGTTGTAAACTACCGGTGGGATTAGCCTTGCAGTTGCTGCCGGCAATTGCTCCACCGTAGCGACACTTAAATAGAAATCACAGAAACACTGTCCGCAAAAAAACCCAAATAGACACTCGTGAGGTCACCATGTGGAGGCCAAATCCGTGTCCGACGCCTACGCCTGCTAAGTAGTAAGCAGCTAAGTAGTAATCTCCACCTACTGACCTTCTGCTTGAGTCTCTTTCAATTCCACGTTGATGGGTAAATCCGACGTTGGCGCCATTAAAGATTGCAATCCTTCATTATCCATCGAGATGAACGATGCAAAGAACATATGTCACTTGTTTAGAATAAAATGACAAAAACTGAATATTGCATTTTACCTGCAATAGGAGCCACTCATAACGATATTTTTGTCATTTGCAGATTTTGTGTGTCATCGCAGCGCTCCGGAAGCCATCGGTGTATGCCGTTGATAGCGGCGAATCCTCCTCAGGAATTCTGCATCCAGTACATCAATATATTCAAAAGGACGCAGCCAACGGAGATAGGCTGGTACATTTGACTGCACTGGTTATGGCTCTAGAGTTTTTGTTTTTTATGTACGAAAAATAAAAGCTGGTAAAAGAGACTCAATCGGATCATTATAATAATAAGCAGAAACCCGCACTTTGATTACGTGATTGCAACAATTTCCGACATATGCTGATTTTACTCTTAAGATGGTCGATACTGTGTTTCTAAGTTAGCGAATTGTTTTAAATTACTGGAACCTTTTCCATAAAAAAGCTTTATGAGTAATATAAGATCATACGTGTTAGAATCCTGGACAGGATTAAGCACTTTGGTGGCCATTGTACCAACTGCTGCAATACGTTTTCTGCGATAAACTTCTGGCTGGCACGCCATTTAATCCGCCATATAAGCATTCCTGGAGCACTTCGGGCGCTTTCAAATTAAGCCTTCCTCACTGAGAACATCCAGTGGAATAGAATACATACATTCCATTCGCACAAAATAATCGACCTGTTTTATCCTATGTTGTCAAAGGAGCAAAGTGTGGTGAACATTTAAAAGAACATTTAAACCACTAACAGGTATTGATATAATTTCGGAAATGGAAGCAAACGATTAATACCCGTAGTGCCAAATACAGGGAAACAAAAATATTAAATTGGGCGAGCCCTATTCACATTAATCAGGATACAGGACACAATGTACCGGGAAACATACAAGAACTAAAAATGACAGTCTGGTAATAACGAGCCTCACTCGTTCAATTACGATAGGGAGTTAATGGTAGAGAGAGGACAGGTAGATGGGCTTCTTGCAAACAATGTGAACAAGCGAGGGAAAGCCTTAGTGAGCGTGCCAACGTCTCAACAAGAGGACTGGTCTTAATATGGGCGAAGACGAAGGCAGATTTTCTAGTTGAAATTTTGACAGGCTTCCTGTGGCTTCCCCTCCCCTTGCTTGTTTTGCGTCTGATAGCGGGCTAAGAAATTTTAAAAAATGTGTACAGTAAGATAATACGCGAAAGCCTCAGCGTTCCGTGAACCGAAGCGTTTTACTCCTGGACAAGGATGAATTATTGCAAAGGAACACCAAAAGTACTGCGCTGTGCAAGATAGCATCCTCTTAGTGGATATTCCATCGCGGAAACGAAAAAGAAAACAGAACCCATGATTTCAAATATTCTTTTCGTGGAACTAAGTGGCCATGGGAGATGACGCGCCTGCTTGAAGCTGCTTTTGCAAAAAACAGCCATTCCATCCAAACAGTCGTTCTTACCGTCCGTATAGCGCGGCATTTAGGAAAGCGGTTTTGCCACCTGAAGACTTAGAACTGGTGATTTCAGAAAAACTTCTACTTCAGAAAAAATAAGTGATTCCAGTGTAGAACCTGCTGTGCTAGATGTTTATGAACACGACATTGTATGAAGGCCACTTGTTTTCAGAAATTCGAATTTTTACCATATGGTACGACCTTGCTGCGAAAGGGGATTGATCAGAGAATAATACAACTGGGATTGTACTACGTTTGAACAGGGCAACGTTGCTCTGTAGTGCTATTTATTATGTACTATAAAGACCACAGTGGGAAGACTGAGGAGGTCACTGGGGGAAACATCAGCCCATTATAGCCCGCAGAAAGAGATATTTCCGCCACCAAAACTAATTACTCAGCGATAGAGATTGTGAGCAAAACGATGATGACGAGGAGGCGAGCACAGACAAACTGACGTAAGGTGCGGGATAGAAGCTCGTGACTGCGGGAAGCGGGGAGGGGTGGTTGATTGAAAGGATTTGTGAGTGAATGCAGCGGTTTCAAAGAGAGGCCTCTGTACCTCTTAAAGCGAAACTATCTGAATTCTCTCCAAATACTGTTTATTTTTAACTCTCTTGAATCGAGATATTATAGCTGTTATCATCAGCAAACACAGTCCGTTCTTAGGATCACGCTGATTAAGCAATCTCCAAGCCTATCAGTTCCCTTTCTGTATAGGCGTCAGCCTGCATAGGCACGGTGCATAAATATTGGTCGAAATTTAAGCGATGATAAATAGATCCGCTGCATTGATTAAAAATGCACAAATTTTACGATTTTCCTAAACAATTGCACCGCTTGTATGAAGGATTCCACATTTCGCTGCTTCGTTCTGTATTGCTACATTTCCATAGGGTATGTATGTTCCCCCTTTCTGATACCACTTGCTTAGTACTGCATTGCAAACTCTCTGGGTTTTCTGCGCTCGACAGATGGTATTTGTAACGATGAGTTTATAACTCATTCATAAATATTACATATCTCCGGCCTAGTAGCGAATCCTTCTTTTTCCACGTATCCTTCATTGAAAATTGTCTACTTTTAATTGACAACCTGCAGTTTTATTTGTTGCAGTACGGCTTCAGTAGTCCTGATTGCTGAGGAAGTACATGTTCGAGTTTGTTACTTTAATCTATTTCGGACTAAGAGTAGGACGTCAATATAGTGCCTCGGAGACTAATACCGTCCCATGAGAAAGTCAAGCTGCCGTGGGGTAGCAGCGTGTTCAAACAAGATTTACTGATTCTGCAATTCACCTTTAGTACGGAAGTGCTCGAAACACACAACTCAACACATATTAGAATCTGCAAGAAAAATACAGAAAAATCACAATGGCCATCTCGGTCCCCCAATTGGCACAACGGGCTACATTACATGACTGTGAATATTCTGCTGTTCACAGGATGAAAGAAATGAATGCTCTGCTGTGCCTGTGCTCAAGTGTTCACTTGAAATATGCATTGCGCCTTGATTTCTCAAATATGAATTGCAGGAATAATGAATCTTTAACCAGGCATATTTGTTCTAGTTTGTGCACACCGGAGCGATTGACGCGCAAGCTGCCTTTTCCTCATTTTTGCGTTTTTCTCCTGTGCTAATAAAAACAAAATGAACAGGGGTCGTTCACGAGGCTGACTCTGCCCCGAGCACAGGCACAGGCACAGAGAACCCTGCTCCGGCTGAAATGTAGGAACTGTTATTGAGATCGCTGGCTGGCGCGGATCGGTGGCCAACAGAAGAAGAGTAACTCTGGCTCGTGGTAAGCGTCGCCCAAGAACGGACACCTTGTCCTCTCAAGACATCTACAGCGAAGCCAGCGGCCTTCATAACAGCCGCGGCTTCATTTACAAACGTTTCTTTACAAACTAGCACCTCACGAGGAATTAGTCTTTCATTCAACACCGTTTGAGCTCAGTCATCAGTAAGGAACATTTTTCACTCACTCAATACTCAGTGTTTCCGGTCGGTACAACGTATCCATCACTTTCAATGAGTGCTTCTGCAGATCTCTGCTTAAGGAAACGGCAGTTGGAAGCCATATGTTTAGTTTATTTCTTCTCCAATTTTCTGTCGGCTGCACGAGTCTTTTTCACAAACACCTTTTATTTTACACTTGAGCCTTAACTTTGTTTTATCCGTTCATTTATTCGAACCTTTAAATGTTAAACATCCTCATACGCATTCGATGTCACACTTCCTAAAAGACCTTTATCAACCTACAATAAAGGCATCTTGGAAAAAATGGCTCAGAATTTCATCATCTTCTTTCATTTCGGCGGATGGTTTATACGAAATATACACAGCTAAAAATGAACCTTGTTTGATTCAAAGTTTGCTTTTATGACAAATAACTCATTTTCTTCAGGAATAAAGCCATCCCAAATCAGGACTTTTTGCATATGTGATGAAAATAGGCAACTTCCGCGCAGAATATGGTGTGAAACGTACCATCGTTTCGCTTTCTTTATCGTAGAAGGCACATGCGTGCAGGAAGTGGCATTTTCTAGTAATACTTCAAGCTCTTTTTAATAACGTGATGCTATAGCCTCCCAAAGCATCGCCGAGTGGCGCTGCGGCGCCTTATGTCCAGCGCCATCTATGAAAGAAAAAGTAAAAACTGGGGCTTTGACTGTAAGCGCGCTCAGCTTTCACCACGCTTTTTCGCACGCGCGCTCTCATGCACGTAATACACTCGCTCCCGGTGCCGCGATGTATCGTCTGCATTACCGGTAAAACTGACACGCACTTCTGCAAAGCAAGCCTAATTAATAGAGAGAAGCTGATTAGTCACGTCTATTCTGTGGAGTACGCGATCGATGACGCGGAGGCCCACTGGACTTCGAAATGCGTTTATCCAGTCAGTCATAACGTCTTGTACGACATGTACCTATAGGTAAGTCTAATGTTTATTTATTGGATTGAAATACAGAAACTACAATCAGCCGTGTGAAATGAAGCGACGCACTGGTTTATTCTTGTTGCCGGTTGTTAATTGCATGAGATGCACAGGTTGATCAACTCTTAGGGTTCCGCACGCCCGCAAATCGAAGCAAAGTGGCGTACGCGCAGGAGAGTCTTGAGGTAGTGCTTCGCGTCGTCTGCCACTTTCCTGCGCGGCGGGACAGACGCACTGGGGCTCCGGAGAGCGCAGCTGCATGTTCGCGTGTTAACGGTAAGAGTGCATCACCCCGTACGTACGCTTTAGTTTTTTAATTGCGGCCTTACTAAAGCACATTTTGTACATCTGGGGAAGAAAGTACACGTAGCTGAGAAAAAAAAAGTAGGCAGAGACAATACTGCTTAAGTGTGAGGAGACATAAGCCCGCCCGCTCAATTTCGAAGCGTAGTGGCCACGCCCTGCATAATGGTGTAACCCTATGCATGCCACGCAGCTGGCAATTATACCTCTGCATGGCTCTACATAGCCGCCGCCCAGATGCCGCCGCACGTCTTCTCATGTGGCGCTAACTTCGTGAAGGCAGTCGCCGCCATACTGCGGCCCGAGCTGCGATACTAATATGTTACTTACTGCCCGTATATGCAGAATTGTGTTTTCTGTGCTTAACGTTCAGGGATAGCTGGGAGTCCTCATACCACTCTTGGCTCACGAACATGACCGCGCACGCACGCACACACATACACGCGCTGACACACACCAGCACAGAAACGCGCACACGCGCACACACGCACGCACACGCACACACAAACGCACGCTCACACACACACTCACACACACGCACACGCACGCGCACACACAAACACGCACGTACACGCACGCACGCACACACACACGCCGAGAGACGGGTTTTAGCTCAATGGAGCAAGGAATGCTTACGTCTTAAAAATGATTCTGCACGCGCAAGCATGCTCGTGGACTGGAAAGCCTTTAACGGACATGTTCTGCGCGCATGGACGCAACCAGCTTGCTGAGTCGTGAGGCAGATGAACTTTAAAGTATGCGTACTCCTCTTGTAATTTAATTGCACGAGCACTTATACTTTCATCTAAAGATATCTGTGAGAATATTAGCTTTACATTCGTAATACCTGTGGCACGAATGTGGTGCTCCGTCTGAGTGGTGCCGAACCACAAGCGTGCCATAAGCATCAAAGCATCAGGACAGCACAGTACCTCGGACCTCCGTTTTCCTTCAGCGGTAGAGCCTCTATCATCGCGAAGATTGCGCCTCGCGCAACACGTTCGTCGCACATGTACACAAAGCTAACCATGGCGGGACATGAGTGGTGACGCACTTGCGTCGCTACATCGTCAGTCTGGCCGGTCTGGCCGCGAGCTAGCAGGGCCAGGCCAGGCCGAGTGGCTTTCCCGGCGGCGCCCTGACATTCCATGCTTCACCGCTGCGGCGCTGGCGTCGCGCCCCAAAACCAGAGTTTGGGCTTCCTATAGCACTGGGCAGTGTTTCATTGTAAAAAAAGTTGAAAACCTGAAACACACGAGAAGTATTAGGGACTGAGTTTATGGGCCCCTAATATGTAAGACCTAGAGCATCCCGGAGCCCTTCCTTTCCACGCCGCCGAGCGTCCTTGAGGGTGGACATGGAGCATCAATATTTTATCTATGTTTAATGAAAGTCAACCAGTTAAAATGCCTCAAACGTAGCTGAGATCTATTACATAATTTGAAACATGAGGGGAGAGCGGAACAGCAGCAGAAAAGAGAAAGAGCACTTAAATCAGAGGTATGTTTTTCGCGTACTTCTGTGGCGAGAATGCGCATCGTTTTTGTTAATTTTATCCCTGCCAACTCGCCCTGCCAATCTTTATTGTGCTTGAATGAGGCCGCTGAATCCAGGGAAATAAAACTCTGTCCGCGAAAAAGTATAAAATGAATTTCGATGATTTGCTTCATTGCTCTGAAAAAAAAATTATCTGTATGCCTATCTTCATATTTGTGATATTATTACGCGACGAAACGATAACATATGGTCAAAATACCTGCATTTCTGTTTTTGTCTTTTTAATTACTTAGGAAAAGAAAGAGGTGTTAATTGTAGCTTGCTGCAATTATCATGGAGCCTATAATATTGTTTTCATGACCAGTGCATCACGTTTCATAATGACCACGTAAAAACTGAGGCCACTTTCGCAATAGTCCAATTAGCTTTGGGCAATGAAAGATGAAACACTTCTAGTTTTTCAGACAAAATCTGATATACTCGTACATCTATTTCCTGGAGAATTGATTTTGTTGCTGATGGCATGATTTGTGTTATAGTGTGCACTGGCTGTGTAGGTTTTCTGGACAACAGTCCTTCTTGTTATTTCCACTTCTTTCGCTATATTGGGTCGCTCTAGCCTCAGTTGTTAGTCCAATAGATTGTTACATGTCTACTAAACTGTTATCAGCGAGTTGAACTCTTTTGACTTGCGTTGTCAGGATTTAGGAAATGTATTTCGAAGCTTATTCTAGTTCCTGTGATACGTTCTTATTCCATCGGTTTTTGTCTCTTCCTCGCAGTAGACGTCAAGCAGTTTACTTTCTTTACCTCTCATCTAGACCAACTTATATGTAGCGAAGCGTTTTGCCTTCTACACGTAGTGAAGAGGTGAAAACACTCCGAGTCTTTGGGGTACTATTTAAGAATAAAGGTGCAGTGTGCGAAGTGGCACCTCTAAAAGCATTTCATCTCGAAGCGGCGACAATGGCAAGCGCCCATAAACCAGCTATGGTTGAAAGGCCGGTTCCCCCTAATGTGTGTATCAGAATTCAAAGAAATGTACTTTCTACGCAATCACCGCAACTTCGCTATATTAGTATAGATTATCTCTGCGTGTGTAAGAATTACAACACCAAGATTAGGAAAAGATTGCTGACCAACAACTTCCGTTTTCTCATCAACTTTTACCAATTAGAACATAGCAAAACAATCAATCATGCAATAAATATTGCTACATGACAAGCATCGTGCTGCCTCTGCGCTTATCCGGAACGACCACAAAGCGACCGTTCGCGCTTGAGGAGTCCTAGGGCTAGACCTAGCTCTGTCATTAGACCAGACCTCACTCTTGAGTTCACCCTTAAGTCTGCCTGCGCCACTGCTTGGGTCGTGACCCTGATGGAGGTGCGGTAAATGTGGATTTCTCTTGAAGACGACTCGACGCGCTAACCTTTCGTGACCGGCCCTGTTTGTCGTGCAGGCCACAGACTCCCGAAACTTGTCCCCGAGGTCTTCTTTTAAGGCGAAAGCCTTTAATGCCTCATACTGTCGTCCGCTGTCCGTTCGCAAAGGGTGTCACACGTTTAACTCGGGAACTAAAAGAGATAGCAGAGAAATAATGACTTCTTCAGACAGAGGAGAAGAAATGAAGCCAGAAGCCAAGTTTTATGACTGTAGAGTAATAGGTAATTATTACAGGCAAAAATGTCGAAATTGCATCGGAATGGCGCGGCCGCCGATGTAGACACGGAACGGTGTGACGTCACATCCACCGGAAGTTGTCACGGCATAGTGAAAATTGTCACAGAATGGTCGGCTTTCGCCTCTCAGCACTTTAATTGCCAAAGTGTCACGTAGTTTTTTAACGGAGTGCCACTGTCTTCTATTTCAATGATGGCAACGACACCAACCGCCCCCCCCCCTGCCCGCGATTGTCCCTTCTGCAGCTCCCTCCTATCTGACCTTTCAGACTCCTCGGACTCCTAAGCCATTCGACGGTGATCAGTCCCAGGATGCCTAGGACTAGTTGGCTCACTTAGCGGAACGCGCACTTCAACTTTGAAGACGCTTCCCGGACGTGGTTTGTGAATCGCAAGGCTACACTGTGCACGTGGCCGGCCTTCCAATGTCAGTTCCTTAATACGTAAGCCAGCAATGACCACGGGAAGGTCATAGAGCTTCCATCTCAAGATTAGAGACTCGCTTTGCTATGTTTTTAACTTAATATTGCTGGAGTGCGCTGATTTCTGTTTCATGGGAGATGTTCAAAAACGGTACGTTGCTTAAACTTCTGTGTGCATAGTTCATTCACCATATTGTCACCAGACCAAGGTCTGAGACACCGTTCACTAGCAACGCTCCCAAAAAATTACTCAAGGCACGCTTGCAAAACCTTCACCTCCTTGTCTTTTGGAGCTGCCTGGGGCCACCTTGTGACCCCAGCACCTAATACAGTCACCAGGCTTTCAATATGTCCGTCAAAGCTTCCAGAGAACACGACCACGTCAACTAGGCAAACAAAACAGGTTGGCCATTTGAGGCCAGCGATAACAGTATCCATCAATCGCTGAAATGCTGCCGGCGATGAATAGGGACGGAAGGCCAACACCTTAAACTCATATAGGTTATCGGGAGTAATGAAGGCAGTTTTTCCCGATCTCATTTGTCAACCTCATTCTGCCATTAATCGCTCTTTAAACCCACCGAGGAAAGGTATTTGGCGCGGCGAAGTCTGTCGAGCGAGCCGCCTATTCGGGGCAGTGGGTAGACGTCCCTTTTTAGTTATGGTGTACAACGGTAATGTACGCAAACGTGAAGTGTTCCATTCTTTTTCTTTTAAAGAACGACAGGCAACGACCACAAACTCTGAGATAGTTGAATAACGCCGTCATGAAGCACCTTCTTCTCTTGTGTTTGGATAGACTCGCGTTCTTTAGGTGAAATACGGTACGGCTGTTGACGTATGTGGCGGGCATTGTCGCATGTGATGGTGCGGTGCATAGTAATGACCGTCTGTTGAACCTGCGAAGAAGACGCGAAGTGGGCTATGTACTGTCGTAGTAAGGCGCCTATGCAACGGTGTTGAACCTGCGATAGCCCTCAGCTGATGGCAATGCGGTCGAGAGACATGTATTGAGGTCCTATGGCTTCGCACGTAAAGCATTAAGAAACTTCGGCTAATTGGTCGGCGAACGTGATCGCTGTGGCGGTGAAGAGGTGCCGAGGTTCGTTTGTAAAATTCGTAACCAGTAGTGGTGATCTACCATTATGTATATGGACGAGGCTTCGGGCCGAACAAATACATTGCGTCAGCAACACCGAGACCAACGCTGTCGACACAAAACAAAAACTGGCACGTGGTGGGTAAAAACACTCTAGGAGGAAACTCAAAAGGCGGAGCGGCGTGGTCGAGTGTCAGGAGTGTCATCGGGATTGTCTGTAGAATAAGCTACTGTTTCCTGCCGAAGATCGATAAGCGCCCCATTCTCACTGAAGAAGTCAACACTGAGAATCAGGTCACGCAAATAATCACGGAGAACCGGGCAGCTCACCATGAACCTAGAGTAGAGGTGAATCTGGACCCAGTGCTGTACATTGGCCAAGCGGAATGACGATGTGGCCGCCAGCCATGCGGATCTGCGTGCCAGACTATGGTTCTGTAACCTTTTTTAGAAGAGCAGCTAATATGCCACAGAAAATTGAAAAATCGACTCCGGTCTCCACTAATGCACTAATGCCGTGACGTCGATGAGCACAGCTATGTCGAGTGAAAACCAATCCTCATGTTCATATGCTGTGGTCGTTGATGTTGTCAAATTCCTCTCAGCCGATGTTCGCGCCGAGGGAGGGGGGAGGGGGACTTTAGCTCATCGAGTTCCTGCGACCCCGTTCCCGGAGGTCGTTGCCTTTAGGTTCCCCGGCGAGGGCTCGGCGACCATCCTTGCGTCGGCCGTGAGAAGTGCTGACTTGCCGGTGACGGCGACGGTGGGCGAGGAAACGGCATCTTGACTGCCGTCGTTCTGTGGATGGCATACTCTGCAGCGTCATGTACTCTTCGATATCGCGGGGTCGTCGACGAAATGGGCGCCTGGGTGCGTCGGCGGGAAAATTCTGCAGCCGGAGCTCACGATATGGGCTCTGACGAAAGGGGTGACCGGGCAGTCCACAGTGGAAGCACAAATGCCTTCGGTTGGGGCCACGCCAGACAACCGCCTTGCGCAGAGGTGGTCACTCATTCGGCAAGTATGGCAGCGGCTGTACTGAAGGTAGCGGGACCTGACGGTCGGGAGTAAATGACGCAGAGGCTGGGACAGGGCATCGCGGAGCTTCAGCGTATATCGGGCGATGGAAGTCATTCCGGAAGAGCTCAGGCTTGTCATTCAGTAACACAGGTCTGATCACCTGTTGCACTTATTCTGTGGATGACGTTAGCAATAGAGCTGACCGTTGGTTGCGATGAAGCGCAAAACTTCTGGAGCTCTTCACGTACATTGAGCGAATCATGTCCCGGAGAAGGTGAGGGTTGTGTCTGAATGCCGGCAAGGACTCTGTGGCTGAAGTTTTAAGTACTATCCTGACATATATGGTGGAACGCTGCTGCAGGACCTGCTCAATTGTAACCGCCTGGGTCAAAAACTCGGTGACAGTACCAGAAGGCGTGGGGGTAGCGCACGAGGCCAGCGAACAGCTGTTCTTTAACCTCGCGCAATAAGTGGCGCATATTTTTGGCTTCCGAAATGGCTGCGTAAGCTGAGCTGAAGAGCCGCGTCATGACTTCGACATACGTGGCGACCGTCTCGTTGGACATATGAATCCGGGATTGCAGAGCCCGCTCAGCTTGCTCCCGACGAACCGGGCTGGTGCATCCACGCGTACTAATTCTTTATGTCTTCTAGAACAGAGTTCACGAACAGAGAACTCGTTAAATGAGCAGAAGGTTCGCGTGTCATGTCCTTGAAAACAGACCCGAGTTTGTCAATAAAGAATCAAAGGTTGCACCACGGACCGGACAATTTAGGGGCATTGAAGCGACCACTTATTCGAGCAGAAAGTGGAAGAGCGGATTTTGCGTGACAGAGAATGGAGTGTAGCTTAAAAATTTCAATTACGGGAACTAAAATTGTGCTTACAAAACGAGTTTAGAAGAGAGAAGTAAAATATAGCTTGCTTAGTTTGGCTAGGCTTATCTTGTCGACACAGGAGCCGAGTACTCAGTGATGAATGGAAAATTCGCTACACAGCTGAGGAAAGTCACGACCGCTTGGGGCGGCCCACAAATTCGCATAACCGGTGGCCACCTCATTACGCCATCAGGACGATGCACAACGCGAGTGACTGTCAAAGGACATACCTATCCTGTGACCTACGTAGCAATGGTGCCGGCATCGATTTCCTTAATGAGTATCACGCGATCATCGACCTGCGATACAAGCTGTTCATGCTTTCGGCGGAAAGGCAATCCCTTCAATGACGGCCATGAAGCAGCAGGTTGCTCTAAGTGTCCTAGATGAGCAATTGAGCGTCCCACTCCGATCAAGCGTCATGGTTGCCATAGGTGCCACGAATACCAAGAACATGGGAGCTATCATCGAGAGGAACACGGCGTTTATTCTGTAGCGAGGAATCGCTATCGCAAGAGACATCGCGCATTTCCGCAGTGGTCAAGCCGAAGCACTGCTTGCTAACTTCATCAAAGAATACCGGCACATCAACAGAGGAACGACAATTGCTTTGTTCGACGAAATATCCGACGTAAGATATTCCTTCGCCTTTTCCGACCCATGCGCAGATGATTCGCCTTACAAAGAGAACTGGCCTATTTTCAAAATCAACCCAACCCTGCTCAGGAAAAGACAAGACCAGATCCGCAGTCTGCCTCGAATTTACAACACGTGTTTTTTGTCATCGCCGAAAGTCCGACAAACGCCAGTTGCCAAGAATCGCATTTTAACCGACCAGCACGTCCGACCTCTCCGTCAAAGCCCCTACCGTGTGTCGCCGCGAGAGCGACAAGCCATCCGGCACCAAGTGGAAGAAATGCTGCGCGGCGACGTCATCTAGACTTCAAACAGCAAGCATCACTAGCCGGTTGTTCTAGTGAGAAAGAAAGACGGCGCACTTAGATTCTGCATTAATATCCGCCACAGTATGTGTAGCCCCTCCCCCGCGTCGACGACTGACTGGACCGGGTCTGCAACGCCAAGTATTTCCTTTGCCAAGTATTGCTTTGCCCTTTCTCAATGTCATAGTCTGGAAATAAGTTGATCATCATGTAGCGACTGCTACCTTGCCCGCTTAGCTGAGGGAAAAGCCTACCGGACGAAACAGCAGCAGAAGTCGCCAAATTATTCGTGGAGTGCATTGTTCTGCAACACTCCGCCCCCGATGAGCTCATCACAAACAGAGAGACAGCATTCACGGCGGAACTTACGCAAGCCATCCTGCGTTACAGCCACACCAGCCACTGGAGGACAACTGCATAGCATCTGCAGACCAACCGATTGACCGAGCACCTGAACAAAACCATCGCCGATGTGTGCTCCTTGTATGTCGATGCCGAATGCAAGACCTGGGACGTCATCCTGCCTTACATCGTCTTCGCCTGCAACACCGCAGTGCAGGAGACCACCCGTGCCGTTTACCACCCAGATGAATCCTTTTAAGCTCGTCCATAGAAGGTAGGCAACGACCACGCTGCACGCCGTGCTGCCCAACGTTACCGAAGAAAAGAACGTCGACGTCGCCGCCTACCTTCAACGCGCAGAAGCCCGAAGACTTGCCCGATTACGGAGCAAAGACCAGCAGCTTTACGGTACAACCTACGAAGACGCAACGCGGAATACAAGCCAGGAGACCATGTCTGGGTGCGGACGCCCATTCGCCGCCGTGGATTGAGTGAAAAGCTCTTGCGCCACTATTTCGGCCCTTACAAGGTTCTTCGTCGGCTAGGTGAACTGGATTATGAATTCATCCCTTACGCAATAACAGCATCCCAGCGGCGCCGCGTATGACCAGAAGTTGTCCATGTCGTCCTTCTAAAGCCCTATTATGCGCGCTAAGCGACGCTGTGTTTCCCTAACTAGTCGCATATATATGTTTTAATGTATCGGGTCGATGATTCTTTGAGAGTGCAGTAATGCCGCGAATATTTGCAGTGTTTGTTTGTTCATTCTTCAAAGCTGCCGGCACGCCGCTTTATCGCTCTGTTTGCGATGCAAGACGCGGCCAGATTTTTCTCGATTGATCGCATCCAGCCAGAGCTAACTCGACGTTGTTCCTGAATGTTCTAGTAACTTTGCACGCTTTATCTTAAAAGTTCGCTATAAGCTTTAAATTGAGCACGCCCGACAGCGACGGGCATTATGTTCGATGATTGCCGAGCACGCTTCTTGTAAGCCGCCGCCGAGTGATTCAGTCCATTGTGTGCAAAAAGTGAGCCCAAATGAAGAGTTTTGTTTAGACACCATTTTCGCAGCCTTTCAACTCTCCGGACTGCAGTCACCACTTCGAGACATAATTCTGGTTTATTGTTTTCATGAATGCTGAGCGTTACAGGCTGCAAATTTACTTTCTGTATTTTCCGTATACTCACATTGTGGTGACTGTGTCATGTTGGCTCAAAGAGGAAATTGTTGCAAGATTATGTCGGTGGGAAAGCTGCCCATAAAGCGGCAAGGTATACTTAGCTGTTAAGAAACATCAGCTTATTTCCCTTCACGAGCAGGAACATTCGGAATGTGTGGAAGATCAAAACTGAATTATTGCTATTTCTGATCTATTAAAAGTTGTGTACATTTCAATTAACTGCAGCCGGCCAATACATTATGCAAGAAGGATAAAAAATAAACAAAAATATGCAAGCATTTTATTCCCTGGCACTCCAGAATAAAAAGATAATTATTTTTTTAATGATAGGCTACAAGAGCTCTAAAAACACTACTTCAACAAAACTAACACATTTTTTGTTATCTTGTTTCATCTATATGTTGTAATTCAAATGTGAGTTCTGAACCTAAAAAACGTGTGCATTAGAATAAAAAAAACGTTTACTCCGAAGATCGCTGCAGAAATCACTGAGGCGCACACTTGATCTGCCTCTCATTATGACTCCCATCAGATTACGTAAACATTTCATCCGAACAAAGGGCGCTAGCATTTAGTTACTTTCGATATTGTTCAACGCTGCCCATTTTTTGCAGACAAAATTTTAACGACGCTGGACGTCGACGCTTTTGATAAGCGCTTCTACAAAGCTTGGCCACATTTCAAACCTATTACGCCTCAGTGGCTACGCAAATATTGGGAGGCGGGCACGCACCCTTTATAACGAAACGCTAAAATAAGGCGGACAGATTTTAATCTCGCGGGTCCAAATTGGTTCTTCCACTTGTGGAAGTATCCGATCTCAACGCTGATGTGTTTTTATTTCCGAGAATATATCTTGACACAGCGAAAACTGTGCACAACAAACAACATCCTTCGTACGCCGCTGACAGAAAAACCATGTTATTCGTAAAAACAAGAAAACAAGCCGAGGTTTCCAGCACGAAGGTACTAGCGTAGAGCGGCAGGGTACAGGTTCATTTTAATGCAGTGGATTTGAGACTTGTGTGCGCTCAGCTGGTTTTCTAGAAAATATGCTTGGCCTGGAAAAGCCTCTGTGTTCGGCTGTGTCCTTTTGAATCCGTCGTTAGTAGTACTGTTCAAAGCCACATTTTGAGCCATATCTTTTGAAGCAGGATCTTTGTATGCCATTTGTATAATATTGCAACGTCTTTGAAACAAAAGAAGAAAAGATTAGGTAACAATGCGTCATTCAAAAAAGTACATCACTAGAGTTAAAATTCCAGGCTGTTTGTTCCAATGTCCTGGAGACACAGCCAAGAAGCAAATGGCGGGATATACAAGCTGCGTTACTTGAAGCTTTTTCCATTTCTCCAGCTTTCCTCATGAAATATAGCTGTCAACCAATCTGTTTGTATGCTGTAAAATGAATTAAAACGGAAACAACTCATCCGCGGGTATTATCGAAGTCACATAGAAGGAACAGGTCAAGAAACAGTAGAAGAAACATGCCTCATACAAATCTCTGGTATGAAGATTCATTGCGGTATATTTTCGTATTCTGTAGGGAACTGCCCCAGTGGATAACGTTTTGTTGCTCCCAGGCGCGATGACGACATACTATATCCCGTCCTCGACGTAGAGTTCAGCTGCAGGAAAATGCAAGGATGGGCTTGGGTATTTCGCTTGCCGAACAGAGAAGTGTTGCGAATGTCGTCAGAGGCTGAAGATGTTTTAGAATAAAAAGTAAGCACTAGTGACATTCACTCTTCTTCGGAGATTTAAGCGCAGTGTAAAGGTAGTACGCCTTGAAACTCACGGCAGAAAAGAACACATTTTTAAATTACTTATAAACACCGAGCGAAACTGAAAATTTAAAGCTCCTGAAATTTATTCTTTATCAGATATGCTTGGCCTACGGAAATACTAACTAAATGTTGGTTTTCTCGTGGGATGTCTCACCGTAACTTTCCAGGAGATGAAAGTCTCTGTTCGAGTCTGTGTTCCAACACTAACTCGAACAATATTAATTGGGTTGCTCGCTTTTGCTTTCTAACTGCACGTGCAGTGTGTTTACCCTATCATCGCCACTCTTCATGCTATGCAAATATATAGAATCTAAGTACTCGTAGAGTAAAGGGTAGGAGTGAAGTATATATATATATATATATATATATATATATATATATATATATATATATATATATATATATATATATATATATATATATATATATATATATATATATATATATATATATATATATATATATATATATATATATATATATATATATATATACACGCTGTGTTCTTTGCCGGTATATTTTCGAACATTAAGATAGTGAGGCTTTATTTGCTATTTGGCATCGCGTAGGATGTAAGCCAGTTGCGTAGTCAGCTTCTATTGTGCCTAAAAGAACTGCTGCAGATTCTTCTGATACTTTTGTACTACTTGACTTCATGCTTATATATGTTAAAACACAAGGACTTCTACGGATATTTTTTTCATTTCAGTTCGGCGCTCAAAGACCGCAAAAATTAACGTCGAGGGAGGAAAGACAAACCTACAACGCAGACTCATGTTGAAGCTGTGGCGTTATTTCATTGCCACTTTTTTTTCATTCAGTACGCAGAAAGCACTGAAATGAATAAACCTGCCCGAGAAGCTTTATTAAATCTTATTTACTCTGTCACGGGATCTACTCTGGGATGGAATGGAGCGGTTATCTCCTGAATGGTCAGAGTGGTAGAGAGCTTTGAGTTCCGTGTTTTTTCGTTTACAGGTATAGAATTCTGTCACCCTGCAAACTCTTGATCATAATTACGGCTCGTCATGTGCTCATGTCAACAAGATTTTTAGAGTGATGAAATTTGAACAACTCCTTCATGTGTGACTGTTACAACCGTAATTTCGTATCTTCGTGCATCAAGAAACGGGTCCCCACAAGGCTGGAGCTCTATATCATGCTCAACTGTAGATGAGTGCGCAATTGACGGATTTTCTTCGGCGGCAGGTTAGGCCTGGGTTTCATCGTATTGTAATTGTTTTTGGGTAGTTGACATTTTATTTTCGTTCTTTTCCGCTGTACATATCATGGCGTATTCCCCTAAAATCGGATTTAACCAGCAGAGAGACGATGTGAGCAAGGCAATTTCATGGTGTAGCAGTACACGACACACCACCAAAAAAGTAGAAGAAATAAATTGTATCTCTTCACAGCTATCTGTGCTATATGTCGTGTGCGCCTGAACTTTTTACACACCTACTTGTGCGGCAAATCTGAATCTGTGAGGGCTTGGACATTTCGTCTCGCCCGAATCTACAAGCGCATAAGGATGCGAATTCTTCCGTGCTGCGTTTGTGCCACTCAGCAAAGCTAAATCTGAGAGAAAAACCCTATTGGTAGAGATCGCAGAAGATTAAAGCCTCGACATCTTCATCCCTAAGGTACCCCTGGCGAGCTCTTGCATTAGCATGTCTTGTTTGGTTCTTCATGATATATTCATTATTTTCCGACCAGAGGAAACAGTTTTTTTGTATCTGCAATTATATCCTGATGCTGCTCTCTTCTACTGCGAAAGTAGTGGTACCCTAGCGTCGTCCATCAGTCTATATGTTTACTTAATTACGGCAGCTGCAGAAACAACACCCAGAACTTCCATTCAAAAGAACCACCCGCCCAGCGCCCCACTAGACCCAACTCTTAGTACACTTGTCACTTTCTCTCGAAGAGAAACCGTTCTGTCTATTGTAAGATAATCTTGTTGACATCGACAGGACTATTCTCTGAGTACAAATGGCAGGCAAGAAAAGCCTTCATGCGCCTGGTCGGGGAATGTGCGCTCTTTATTACTTAATTCAACATGTATTGGCACAGAGGAAGTAAATTCAACCCGTGTACCAGCTGTATATTCTGACATTGCATGAGAGCATGATCAACCAATCTCAAGTTTTCTATAAAAAAATCCCATAACTTATTCAACCAAAAGACGAGAGGGAAGTATATTGAAGCCACATCAGAGCTTTACAGCTCGCAGCAATCTGTCAAAAGCAGCAGTCGTTCAAAAGGCTACCGATTGTTACAAGCATGACTGATCATGAAACTTGGTAACATGTGTTTTTGTCTTCACGTATTTAATGCAGGTGCCGTATCTGTAGCGGAAGAGCCTTCCCGCTGCGCTTATTGTCCGGCAGCTGAGACTTCGCTGCCACGTGGATCTGTCGAACGAATCATCACCTGCAAAGAGATTCAGTGCAAAATATAGGTTTCAAAATTTTTGTCCCCCTTCTTATACCTCAATCTCCGGAAATAGCATGAGGAATGCACTCTCGAAGGCATCCCACCCCGGTTGAGGCCAAATATGTAGTATTTAAACTAGGAATCAGGAAATTACAGTTGGAGGTAAACTTATCGTTCCCACTAGCAATGAAATGTGTGGCTTACTCATTTGCTATGCACGTATGGCGGTGAAACAAACAAGTTTGTTGAATAAGCGTATGAGCTTGTGTCTAAGTGCCCGCAGCAGCGCAGTGGGACTGCGCTCAGTGTTCATAATTAGACCATCCGGTCTTGGGAATTGGTTTCATAGTTGGAGGCTGGCCTCTGAACTGCGTTGCGCCTTATAAAATTGCGCCTAAAACTTAACATAGGCCAAAGGAATGTGCTAAAACGTGCGGGGGATTTTTCCTAGGGTACTAAAGACCTTTCTAATAGTACGTTTGTTAGACTGTTTGAACCACGGCTAATAGTTCCCTCTCATGGGGCCATAATTACGGAGCAGAGAGCTATTGTACGCGTTTTCTGATATCTGCTTTTTCGTGCAAAGCAAGATTCCACCAGTCAAGCAGTACCTGAGGCGGCTTCCACTTCAGAGTTCAAGTTAGCGAAGATAGGTGTGTACAGCGCACTGTTCCATACATTTCAATGCTTGCTCTAATTAGGACGTAAGGAGTTCATAGCGTCTATAAAATATAGCCATATGGCTGCAATGTCGAGCCTTGCAGCTTTCTAGGAAGCTTCGAAGTTTACAAAACCATCGCAGTTGTCCGAAGCTTAGACCCGGAACAGCGCATGGTCGATGTAGTCGTTCTGTGTACTAAGGTAGCCAGTGCCGCCAGCTTTGTGTTTCGAGGATTCGCAAAAAAATAATGTTGCCTTATGTGTGGATTAGCTGAACACAATATCAGTATGAACCTGCCTGTGCAAAAAGTTTTATTTACGATATCTAATGTTATTATGTTTACATGCACCGAAAGACCATGTCTTTGAAGAAGGATTACGCTGGTGGCGACTACAGCGGCATTCCTGACCTGCAGGGTAAAAGTAGGCACTTCGTAGCCATCGTTATTATACAGATCGTGGGAATTATTATGGATAAATTTGAGCACCTTAATTTTTCATCCATATGGTGTGTACTTTCCGACATAGCCTATGACCCGCCGCTAAATTCGAGGTGCTTTGCCTTCTTGCCAGTTTAGAAGGAACGCGTAGAATTTTAATACTACCCTGTAACTTCCAGAAGCTCTGCTTAACAAATATTTGGAGTTCATTGCCAGCAACGCTGAGTAAAACTCTCCCAGCTCTTTACTGTTTGAACAGCCACGTTCAAGCACAATTGCCAGTTAAACTAAGTTGAGCCGTACGAGTTATAGGAAGGCAGTGTAGAGGCTTCGGCTACTTCAGCCGCTTAAGCACACAAAATGCGCTTAATGAGGCGCACTGAAGTAATGAGTTGAAGATTAGAAATTATAATTGAATTACTATTTTTGATTAGTTTAGTCATCGTCTTCTAGTGCAATTTTGAATCCTGCAGTATATTACCTTAAAAGTACCTGGCTACAGTTCACTACTGAACTGATATTTGTGCGCTGCATACTAAACAGAGTCGTGAAAACTGTTCATTTAGGATTTAGCGCATAAAAAATACGTTGTCTTCTTGCGCCTCTAAATCATGACGACAAAATTGTAAGAATTCTTGGTGGGTCACTTCGACTGGCTCTACTAATCACCTGTACCGGATAAAGAGCAGGAGAGGCTATCTACCAAAACCCAAGAATTTTCCTCAACAACGCTTCGCATTGGGAGGACATCTGTCCATAAACAAACAAATTTATAGATACACTTCTCGCTTCCAGAAGAAAAAAGATTAGTAGTATCCTTGTCTATTTGCGACGGCAACGACTGCGAAGGAAAATTTCCATACGTGATCGGCGAACTGGAAAATGACGGAATGGATGGCTCCGTCGACCATCCTTTGAAGCAGCGAATCGTGTTAAGCCAGGATGGATCTTGGGCAATGCGTCAACTCTCTTTCTGCTCTCAGTCACTCCGTGCGTTTCGCTGTATGTTGCGTTCCTTCGTCCAGGAAGGCCTCAGTGAGCTGCTATGGCATTGCCTGCTGCAACGCCCATAACCAGGACGGAGGAGATATGTGCTCTTTCCCATGCGCTACTCCAGCGCCAATATTCAGGCCCACCTATAAGGCATGACCTTTACCTCTGGGAGCGATTGCGAAGCTGATGCCTTGGAGGAAACAGGAATCATGTTGCAAGAGACTGCTCGATATCTGGCCTTTGTGGGAGCACTTTGAATCGACCAGAGCAGCATTTATATACTTCGGGGGAAAAGATAACGATAGAAGAGGACCGTTAGCACTTATCACGAAGGAATTGGGGCAAGTCGCAAATAGATGTAACCTGCTCGACGGAATGCATAGGGCAGATTTCAGTCTGATCTGCCACGCGGAATAGCGCAGCGCACAGGTAGCGTAAGGGAGCCGATCCATCAACGCATTTGAGTTGGCAGAATGACGAGATAACATCAGATTTCCTGTTAATGAGTTTGCTCGCACGGCATTAAGAAAGAGCTCATTACCATTAGGTGCGACCGACTACGCAATTTTAACGCGTTGTATTTGTGAGCAACAAAAAATTTAACGGGGATTATAATTCTCTCTAATGCAAAGTTTGGGCGCGGCCATGCCGGTGCTTCAGGCATGTGCATTGTACACCGCGAGAGTGTGCTGCAGTTTAAAACGAGGCGTGATCGGCTGCGGCGGTAGCATTGTGCTCTCGTGCAGTGGCCAGCTAAGTTGATCTGTTCGCAACACCGCGGATTCAAATCTCAGTCGCGGCAATGTTTATTTTAATTTATTTACGGTTTGGCTCTGTTACACCGCGGCGTGGTGATGCGGCTCAACCCACGAATGAACGATTAAGAGCTGCACTCTAAAGTTCACACACTTCACTGCTTCTCAGGAGCCAAATAGTAACAGCGGGTGATGTCAGCCGTAGAAGCCAGACGCCACCTAAAAGCAACCTTGTTGGTAGCAGTCTCGGTACTGATCTGTATAGTTTCCACAACAAGAGAATAATTGTATTTAAAGCCAAAGGTGTTGGACGATTATCAAAAAGTTTAAAGATTGCGCAGCAACACATTCTCCTTGTGCTCAACGGTCATGCGGATTTCGTTGCTTCATCCTGAAATGTCGCTTCAAAACACCGGCAGGCTTCAGTTAACAAAAAAAAATCGGTAAATAATATACATAAGTAGACAGGGATGTCTCCTCCTCGCCGCTCAAAAAGAGAAACAGGAAGCGTCCAGTGTTTTTAAATATGTCGGCGGTGCTGTATATTCCAGTAGTCATAAATTACTTCTATTTGACTATCTGCAAGAAATCATGTGAAAATTTTATGACCAGCGTTCGATCATGAAGCCTTACGTCACTTTCCTTGCGCATTGTTTAAAAATTTGCATGCCGTTTTACAGTCGATTTAAAGCACTGAATACATCGAACTAATATCGTCTGGTCACAGATAACACGCTGATATCAACACATGAAATTAAGAAATAAGCACATATGAAAAAACATGGCATGCAGCTGCAACTTGCAGTGAACCAGCAACACATTGTAAGTAAAAGTCAGATAAAGTAGCATATCACGCCTGTAAAAAAAGTTCCATAAGAACACTTCTAACTAATGAGCACATTTCATGCACATGCGTTGTGCGCATATGAAATATTCTGAGCGCATGAAAGAAGCAGTAATAAGTCGTTAAATTTTACCCCCATTTTTTTATTCAGAGAAGACTCACGTTTTACCCGCTCAAGCAGGTACTTTGAATTGCTGGCTAAAAAAGATGAAGTTTGGAAATTCGTATACTATAAAAATGGGAAAAATTGTTGAACTAGATTAGGCAAAAGACAAAGCGATGCTATCCACGCAAGCTACTTAGTCTGTCATAATTGCGCGTTTAAACCGGACTGCTCCGGTTTTCAGTGACCCTTCATAATTATCACAAAACCTAAACCATCTGGCTCAACTACAAGGGATCATGCGTGGGGAAGCGAAAGGTGATACTGCAAGCGTATCGTCAGACTAAAATAGGGCTCATATGTACAGCCTGTCCTTGTGCGCTGTGCAATGCTACCATTAATTTACAGAAGCAACCATCTGCAGCCACACATTATGTATGCCGCAATAAATACAACGCGGCAGATAAAATGTCTGACAAATTTCTAGTCATTAACTAGCAGAGATGTATTTATGGTTCATTGGTCGAAGCCAAGCTTTCGATTTTTATTTTTATTTACATTTTGCTCATTTAGTTTATGAGGAATACATGATAGTTCCCGTGGGGCAGGACAAAATGAGGTAATTAGTCTCCTGATAGTTCCTGGCTCCACTGGGCGCAACAGCAGCGGGTACAATATACATCTAGATAGTGCGTACACAACTAGGAACAAAAATCATCACCGTATAAAAATTCTCATGACACTTGGCACACAAAAAAAAATCAGAACACAATAAAATTGAAATTACAGATCTGAGTTTGTCATCATGTACATATTATTTGAAAAAAAAGGAGCACTTTGTGCGCAAACGAAGAAAGCGGAATGCAATAAAGTTGGAATTGCATATCTGGGTTATACCTCATTTGCATATCATTTAAAGTAGAAAGCAGATTGCATTGTGCGTTTTAAACTTCGCAGATTTCCCCATGTTCGAGCGATATTGAGCATATTTGGATAATTACATAAATTTATGACTTGACGATCAAATGTCTGTTTTGGCATAATTTGCGCGTGGTTTGCTTACAACAATGAAAGTCTCAAGCAAATTGTGACCAGTGTCTCTATTCAAATAATGGTCAGCAAATCTACTGTATTTGTTGCATACTTCAGAAATTATGTACACAGATAGTTTCTGTTTCTATATTTCGTGACAAGGTAAGATGTGTTGTCATGAACGTTGCGGTGTCCAAGTTTTCTTTATATTAAGTCATATTTGCCCTCTGCCGCAGTTCCGATTGTCTATCATTATCACTCTTAGTTCCGGCTACCCATACAAAAGAACAGTGTTTTAAGTGGGAGTGTACAAGTGAGAATGCTGTTTTTAAGCCTTGCAGGCATAAGATTTCGAAGGCGGCTTAATATTGTAATAAACTTCGATACTTTGTTACATTTTCCGTATGGTAGGGCCATATTAGGTTCGATTGAAAATAACACCTAAGGGTGAATGATGGTCTACCCGCTCAATGAGTCATTATAGCAATGAGTCATTATGGTACTGGTTTATGCTGACGACATAGGACTTGTTTTTTGTGTACAAAATATATATTTTGTATGGTTTGTATTCATTTCAAAGTTGTACAACCCAATTCAATTGTGCAATCAATCCGAGGTGGAAGCTAGGCGCTGTTCTTGGGCTCTATTCATCTAGGGGACATGTGCTGCAAAATGAGCATTCATATATATACTTTACGGGTGGCGTCCCAACTTGTCATCGCAGAGCTGTGTACTTTTTCCGGCTCATCTTGTTCTGAAATTATATTGACTTGAGGAATAGTCTGCTTGTTACATCACAAAAAGTGGATGAGTTGTGGCCGCTTAATGATAATTCGTCTCCGTAACGAGATCTTGGTAATTTTTTAGCAACTTCTTTTGCTGACGAAGCTACCAGCCTTAGCGGCCGAGTATTTATTTTGGCGCACAATTCCACTTTGAACATATCATTAAGCATCTTCTGTAAAATTATTATTACTGCAGGAAATTTTATTGCCTTCTGTATGGCTCAAGACGGCTGATTCTGACATTTGGCTGCCTCCATTTTTCTTAGTGAATGCATAACTTCTGGATATCCTTCTTTTGTACCTCTAGCACACCCGCCTGAGGCCTGCAGCTCGTTAACCGCATCATTAGTAACCAGCGCGTCCTTCAGACGCAAAAGCTGTAATTCAAATACTATTGAAGCTGCCCTTCGAATTTTCCTTTGGTCGATTTTATGTTTGTGCAAAGTGCAAACCCTCCACATTTCAAACTTGAGCAATATTTTGAATAAAACAACAGAAATGGAAAGACGCTGCGACGGCAAGAGGAGACAAGGCAGAATGCGCGAGCTATTGCTGTCAAACACTAGCAAGTGGTAGCTCCTGAAATGCTACTGCGTCAAAATGGCTGCGCAGAACATGTTGCCTTGCTTTTTACCTCCGGAACTCTTGTCTATCAGTAGTAATTACGGTCCTTCTGCTTACGGGTTTTTGCCGTATCCTGCACAGCCCCCGACGACAACCTTTTCGTTTCGTTTTAGCCTGCATGCATCGATTTCCTGGCAGAACCTTTCGTTGAGTCAACAGTTCTTTTAGGTTGTTCGCGTACAGGCAAGGCACGTACTTATGTGACAAATTTCTTGTGATTCAGGTTCCGCCCCGCGCTGCGCTTCCGACGCATTGGAATTTTGTGCTTGTTAGTGTTCTGTAAATTGCACAAACAAGCAGCACCGTATCTATTATTTCAACCTGCAAGAACCAGGCTGCGTTCGGATGATGAAACCGAAACGAGGGAGTTATCTTGATGCTCTCATTAAGAGAACAGTAGTTACTTATGATTCCATAGTTACTAGCAACATAACACTAACGAAACCGTAAATTCGGCCATCCGGTATCAACTACCCAAACTACATGGTTTAAACAACAATACAATTCAAATTTTTACTGGCGTGCTTTGTTTCCAATAATATTGTCTAATTTAGTACGGATACATCACCATGTGGATTGTCCTGCGACCGTACATAGTCTATAATTGAACTTTCTTACTAATGTTGTTTCGGCGAAACAACTGAGTGACCACTGTCAATGAAAGTTTAGTATATATCATTGGAGACATAAAAAAAACTTAAATATCATCGCGCAAACAGGGGAAAGAAAAAAAGATGCTCCTAATGTCATAAATGACACGAGCCAAGAGGGTAAAAAATATTAGAGCTTTGGGGAGTATTTTCTCAATTTGTGGTGTTGGTAAGTGGGAGATTAAGAGGGTAATTAATTATGAATGTTATTTCAAAGACGATTGATAAAAAAAGAGTAAAAACAACCACAAGATGCTACTAAAATTTGAACCTAAGACCTCCGAATTTGGCATCCGGCGCTCTACCAACTAGGCTGCAGTGACGGCTGTCCAATCTTCAGCAGTGCGGTAAAATAGTTCTTTGCAGGTAAAAAATAAGCTAGTATCCCCAGAAGAAGGTACGAGTTCCTTATCTGATTTTTTCCCTTCTGTGTTTAGACGTTATTCACACTTCTTTCATTCAATAAGATGCTTTAGATCTATGGTTTGGTGCTGAAGCTGCGTAAAAATGTGTTTATACAAAAAAGCAACCACAGCATGTTAGGCAAAAGACGAAAGCGAAGCTTAGGTTGTGAGCTGCTTACTCTGTCGTTATTGTGCCATCAAATGGTTGGCCTTTGTTACCACAGTGCCTGCGTATTTAACGCATAACGTAAGTTCCCTTGCACAACTTTAAGCAAGTGCTTCAGACGTACAGCAGTGAAAGCTCATACAATTAGCGTGTCGTCAAACTGCGGAATAGAGTTAATTTGTCTGGGCAGTCTGTGAGCGCTGCGCAATACTACCGTTTATGTAAATACAAGTGGCCATCTGAGTAGCCTTTTTTAAGGCGTTATCGGAAAATTCAGTGTTGCTAATAAACCGCCCAACAAAGCTTTAGAATCTTTAACGGAAGGTAATTTTTTATGACTCAATAATCAAAGGCGAGCTTTCACAATTGGGTCCCAGGTCGCTGTTAAGCGCAGTGGTTAGGCTCTGTTTATCTGGGATACAGCTGCTGCAAAATGAGCCTTCCTAATTATAGTTTTGCGTCAGGTTTATGAACTTAACGTGGCCAGGTGGGACTTACTCTTAGTTCTCATCTCCTCAAAACTAAAGTCCCAGCAAGCCAAGTCTGCCTACCGTATGGCTTTACAAAGTGTATGGGTTTGTCTTGGAGGTTTATGGCTGTTTAGTGATGTTTGACAGCTCGGTAACACGATCTTGCTAACATTTATTGCAAAGTCTGTCACTGAGCACAGTTTGCTAGCACGAACAAAACCCAGCGGCTTTGCATGCCACTGTTAAATCTGGTTTCATCCGGAGTATATCATTGTCATATCTCTCGCCACTATCTGAAGCAGTTTTTGTTCCCATTCCTTTCGCCCTACATTCCTAGAGCTATAACTTTGACCTTTGAAGTACTTTCGCTTGTGAACAATTTTTAAATCAACTTCAATATTTTTTTTATAATCTTAATTGCGACATGAAGCAGCCTAACTGCGTGATTGGTAGCCGGCGCCTCAGGCAGACACAGTAGTTGTACTTTGAGTTGCGGTATAGTTGGCCCTTGAGTTAAAATGGTGGAAGTTTAGTTACAGCAAAGTCGAAATCTGGCGGCTTTCGATGCTACAAAGGCACAAATGAAAGCTGCATAAAGTAGAGAAATTGTGACAAGAGGAGACAATCGAAAGTAAGCCCGCTATTGCGCCAAAGGCAACAAGTCCCAAGCTGCAGCATGTAAAACGCGTCCGCCTCCAAATGACAGCGCAAAATATGTGGCCTTCCTTTTTACTTATAAACGTCTAGCCTATCCGTAGTGCTTGCTGTATGCCTTGTCGTGCCCAACGACGTCGGGATCTTGCTTTCAGCCTTCGTGCACCGATGCTCTGTCAGAGGTTTCCATTGCTTTCGTGGGGACTTCTTTAGAATTTTACTCCTGCACTGCGAAGCGTATGGTTTCCGGGGATGCTGGAATGAGTTGTATTTAAATAACGCAGCGTTACACACGGTCTGAAATTTTTTTGCAGTTAGTTTTTTATTCTTCAATGTTACAAGCTTCGCCGCACGCATTCTTAATCTAAAAATGTCAACCTGCGTTAGGATAGGGATATACTAAAAACCTCTAGGCTCCGAAAAGTTTCTACATTTGAGAAGTGCCTTCATGATGCTATTGATGCTATATACGATGTCTTTCTTCATAGTTGCGACAGTGGCGGTGGGAAGTTTATTCTTCTTGTCAGCTGAAACCCACTTTGTAAGTTGGAATACAACAAGCAGCGCACAAAAAATATGCTGCTGCGATGAATAATACTTAAAGATATTATTCTTTCTCGTTTGAACGTTGTCGATTTCGGAAGTTCTTTCACTAAAGTATCCAGGCAACAGGATCTACTTCTAAGCCCCACAGCGTGGAGCCCCACCGGCATCGCTAGAAATCCGAAGTTCTCAAATTGGGAGGAGAAAGGTCTGCATTACCTTTCAGAGATCTAAAGCTTTACTGGGACCATAAGTGCTGAAATAAACGCCCCGTGGTGTGGTTGGTTATGCCGAATACTTTACGTGCTTTCCGCCTCACATGAATACTGAATTCAGCCCGATGAAGCAGGTTTCAAGTCCGAAAGCTACGGTTTGTTATCTCTTGTGTAATAAGTATACACTCTTCAATGTGCGGATTCCGTTACAAAAAAGCCGCTGTCAGTTATGGCAAGTGACTACAAGAGAAGGTTAATGAAACAGACAGAGCAGAGCGTCTGATGTGAATAAGGCTTTTAGAAGTTTACAGACACAAGTTAAGCTAGGCTAGACAAACCAATTAAATATTAAATTCTTGAGAGCTCTGATAATGTAAATGTAATGCTCCTCCAATGATCTAAAGAACCTATTCGGCCAGCTTTTCATGCACGCTTGCAAACTTGTGAATTTCGAAGATCCGTGACACGCAGACCTGTTCGTCTCTCTGGACGTTGTTAACTGAAGTAGTATTATTTTTTATTATATAGGATTTAAAACCTCGTAAACGCAGCAGTTGATGACGTAAATTTTATGTGGTTTTCTTCAGCTAAGCGCATAATGTAGCTGTATTTTCGCGTATGTCTATAGTACGCCTACGTCCTCGGCCCGTATATATTAAAGGAAGCCATTGTATCAGCTCAACTCAAGGAACGCGAATTCTATCACTTCAAAGGCTGCAGTCATGAAATACATGACAACAGAATCTCACATGTATTCACTTGCATCTATGGACTGCATTTCTCCTTGCTTGAAATTTTTGAATTTCGGAATCTGGCCAAAGTATTCTCATTTGCTCTCGACCTCTTTGTCATGCAGACCTGAGAATTGTTTCCGAATAAAGTAAGCTTTCAAAGGCTGGGCGCTATTACCTGTTGAATGTGCTTCCCACAGTTGCAGGAAATCACCTGTCGAGAACAAGGACAACCTCCGCCCCGACACTGCGTACGCGAAGGCAGTTTCCTCCCTACGTAGACTAATTACGTTTTACTCGTAGTATATTGAAAAACGAATGGGAAAGTTTTGGCTTTAAAGATTTCCCATGGCTACCTCTCTCAGTATGCATTATTTCATGTTCCACAATCCATACAAGCCTCATCCAACAAAGCAGATACTAATTCGCCTCGACTCGCTTAGTGAAGGCAGACATATCTCGTTGCCTTGGGTTTGCAAGTCCTGCATAACGAATGCTTGGTATTAAGCGCCACCTACACCAATTATGAAATTTTTGTAGTGGGAAAAATTAGTTACTGAGCTGTTGTATACGTGTTTTTTATTTGAAAAATAAAAAAGACACAACAGTACAAAAGAGTGGAATATAATTTTCTCAACCAGCCATACCATGCTTTAGACGCTCTTACCTGTAATGGATCGCTGTCGTATCGGAGGCCTATAATCCATCAACCTTCACTTTGGATATATTTTAGCTAACCAATTTCTTAGTGTTCCAAGGGAATGCATTTTTTTTATGACGGCTACATGCCTTGGCGCGCGCGCGATTCAAAATTGCTAAAAATTTGTTGCAAATATTGCACAGGGCATTATTATTCGCGTTTCAATGTTTTCAAGACAAAACGATGATTCCAAAAAGTTAGGCCATTTTTGTGCATTCTCTTGTTACACCTTCAAGCGAACGCTACGTGGCGGGATAATCATCGCCGTTATGCTCCTAATTACCTAAAACCTACGAATACATATTATATTCGCTACAGTTACCTCGCATCCTTATATTGGAAAGCCGTCAGACTTGCCGAACACTGCTTCTGTAGGCTTCATTACTGCGTTACAGAACATAGCATCTCCGCATGCAAGTCTTTACCTGAGGTCATTTCTTCCTATCCAAATCTCCTTCCGTCTTCTTTTTTAAAATCTGTCTTCCTTTTCCTATAACAGAGTGTAGCCAGTCGAAACACACGTTCCGTTAACTTGCTCGCTTCTTTCTCTCTCTCCCCTTAGAGGTGACCGTATGTCTTGAAAACTCGATTTGGCAGAATATTCGTAGCTTTAATCTTTCCAACGATATTGACCTACAAACTTGCAACTCAGTACCTCTATTTACGCATGAAACTAGGTGACGGTCTGCGCGATACTCTGTTGTGACGCTGCTATTGGGTCTTAAGGTTCTTGAATTTCCCTAAAAGAAAGTCAACGAGAAACAGTTATAAGTTACACCTGCGGCTCTCCACCTTTCCAGAGGCACAACGGTACAAGCAACGGCTGTAAAAAAAATTGATAAGGGTATTGTACCTATCTTCCCCGCCTTTTACGCAGTAACCTGAGCGTAGACATATGTATTCTTTGTGTCTATATAATTGTATCTGTCCTGCAAAAGCCTCCAAATATTGAGGCTAGCAGTAAGTTAAAACTAAAACAATAAAAAAATCATGCATTCTGATCATCAATTCAGGTGAATATTTCGAAACACGGCGTTATTTGGAGAATCATACCAGATATATTAGAGGCTCTTGAGTGCCACGGAAACTTTTTTATAGCTGTTCCTTTGGAATAAGTATATCCATGTAATGAGCAAATTTTATTAGCAGCTGCCCACTATCCTGAAATATCTCTTGTAAAGGGGAAAAAGTAGAACGATTTGAAGGTATTATCAAATTTCACATATCAAGATACGCCCTAGTTGTATAAGCTCACTGACTTCCACAAAATAACACTATAATCCATCTAAACCTTCTGTACAATATTCGATCGAAAACATGTACTCAGTACATACAACAAAAGCACGTTGCTGTATTAGATGGGAATAGCAAAAGATAAAAAATTCAGATAAAAGTATGCAAAGCAAACAATGATACTCAAAATGGCAAGGAAAGGAATATACAAGGGCACATGAGGGATTGTTCTGTGAGATGCACCGACGAGAACATGGGATACAACGAGAACCTTTAGGGCCTACAAGTAAAGAAACAAAAGGAATGGCAGCAGAGACGACCTCCCCTTGGCGAGATGGAAAGACGCCGAAGGAAGATCTCAAGATATGAGCGATGGTCCGGGAAATGGCGGAACGGCCATAGCTACCGATCATCCAGAGTGCCACACGCACAGTTTCTATTTCGCCTTTGCCTCCCATGTTACTTTCCTTGTTTGACGGATGCTCCGTTTTGCTTGTGCGATATTGCAGTGCCTCTCTGACAATACAGGCCTGGCACTGCAATGCGGACCAAGATGCGTCACGTGGTCTATGCTTTGCTTTTTTTTATTCCAACCCTACGAAGTGCTTCCCCTTGTACATGTTTGCAGCAAATGTTTTAAAGAATTTCTCTAGAATGATTGTGTTGGCGCGCGATACTACACCTAACAACGTCCACTTATACACGACAGTTTTTGTAGCCTCTAGTGAGAATATACCCCTGGGATCGATATGCGGCCTTAGTGTTTGAAGTTGTAGAAATATTTGCGTTGTATCTTCAAACGTTTCCCACCTTCAATTCATTACTTTTGATCACTTAGACGACAAGGCAGCTTTAAAACTGGCTGGACTGAAATTTGACATGCTTATCTAGATAAGAGTTTTATCTGTTGTACAGCTATCATCTTCAGAAATTTGAGCGCAGTGATAGTGCTGGTCTTCACTGCAACCCAGAAGCACAGTCGTCATAGAGTACTGCAAACATCTCGCCTATCACTAAAATAGAAAAACCCATAAGGTGAGACCTCTTACATTTAGAGCGTTATCTCTTCTTAGATCGTTTCTGAGTTTTGCGACGACGTCGTCACTTCCTGCGCTGTCGTCCACAGTGAGCATTCAAAGGAAGATAGTAAAGACGAAGCGACAGCTACGCTTTTCGTCCCTGATGATTGATCCAGCTCGAGTCTCATGCTCGAGTTTTACGTACTGATTGGTGGTTCTAGCCAAAACCGCCTAATCTGATTTGAGTGCTTCTTGCCTCTTCAGAATCAGTGGACAGCCTCTTTAGATGCGACATTTTCAGTGCCTTAGCACTTTTTAGCATCGTTCCTCAGCTACAGAACCTTCAGCGCCGTCTGCAGCACGGGTCTTTGCGTCGCGCCAATAGGCTGCGCCAGTAACCGAACGCTGTGTTTATGCATTTAATAGATTGCCAGTGGTGTTGGCTCGCTCGGCGACCTTGGTATCGCGTAAGAATGCTACTGCGGTCGGCTGTGGTATTCTGTGTGTGATTCGAAAGCCGGATACAATATGCAGAAGGGCCATGGTGCATAAGATGTGGCGTGTTGCAGTAGATGCACTTGGACATGACAGGGGTCCATGGTAGATTAGGCCAGAATATAAAATAGTGCCTACACTCACACCTCTTACACAGCTAAAATGTTCGGTTCACGCGCTCGTAACACCGCGGGAGTTTTTTTTTCTTAACGCGTCATGCATTTCAGTTGTACTTCAAGTGTTTGAGATCTTCGCCAACATTGATAAGGAAGCTGGTTCCTCCTACAGCAATCCAGTGCGTTTTAGGGGAATAACGCAAAGTGAAGAAAATTCGTAATATAGATGCAATTACTGAATCGCACCACCGAATCGCAGCCATATGGCTTCAAAGAAAAGCAATACAGCTTCCTCGGAAGGTTCGCAGTTGATGAGCATTGATTACTTCCTTTCTTAAAACGAACATACTCCAACTTAGGGAGCTCGCATGGAAATTATTGCACTGTCACGATTCCCCCTCTGAGTTGTTCATTAATACAGCCTCGCCCTGCCACCTCTTAGCCTTGTGGTTAGATCATTTGGTGGAGCCACTCTCCAGGACAGGTGACAATCTCGAGAACTAAGCGTGGACGAGGACGATTTTTTTTTCTGAAACTATAAGACTTTTGTGAAAACTCATTTGTTTCCTCTGTGACCATATGGTAGCGCTTGAGTGAATGCTACTAATAAATGACTTCTTCCCCTTAGCAATCGTTGCTGTCTTGCCAAAAAATCCTGCTCGGTAATCAGGGCGCTTATACAGACATTTAACTAAATCGAAGGAGTATTAAGAACCGAAATCTATATTGTTATCTATGATTTTCATATCCTTGACCGTGTGAAACCAAAGAGCCACGGAAAGTGAATTACACCTTCTTTTACTCTTCACTTCCTTGCTTTTCTGCGCTGTTGTCGTGGTGTCTGATCACCTCATCTAGTTTTCACTTTTGCATGTAAGAATAATTCTGAAATATTTTAAGTTGTCATAATAAAATATTTAAAATGATTCTTCTTTACAAAACAGAAGATAGGTGAGTAGCAGCGCGAAAAAGAAGGGCCTTGATCATAAGAGTTTTGAAATAAATAAATATCAAATATTCACGCTAACCCCTATTTTATCAATCAACAGAATTGAGAAAACTGCCATCTAGATGCGTTCCAACTGCTCTATTTTAACACATGCGTTCGTCGCAGTATAAACTTTCCTTTTATCTTGTAACGAGAATCATGTAACTGTAAGCGTTTGCCTGCGCCTTATGTTTTCCACCGCGTTATTTTTTTCCTCATCCACAAAGAGACTTAACACAGTCATGGAAATAAGGAATGGGAGGATTTTTGATAGCGAACTTGTTCTAGGTAGAAAGGAAAAGCATCAGCTTCTTCGCGGAATGAATGGAATCGCAAGAAATTCATTTTTAGATTAATTTTTCAATGTACTTTCGATAGCCATTCCACTCTACCCTACATCAGCAAATGCAGTGCAAAACTACAAGCCGCATAAATGAACACACTAGACGAGAGATATCAGCAGTCTGAAGTTTTTAATAACAGAAGAGCTGATAAACAAGAAGCATCATCGGGCGCACTTTCGAGTGGGCACGCGGCACGGAGCGCGACTTTTCTTGGTGCTTACCGCACACACATAATAAACGCTTAGTCCGGCTTTACCCCCTCTACTACCGAAGCTTTGGAGGCGTAACAAATTTCCTGCTTTTCTCTTCGTCTACTGACGCAAAACATCGTGGTCTTGACGTGATGAAAAAATATTGGTATTTTTCTTCTGAATTGAGTGGTGTGCAGCTGGAGGCATCGAGTCTCATTAATGAGGGATGAAATATTTTTGGAAACTTGAGCAAGAGCTGTTACTGTATTGCACTCCTTTCGCCGCGAAGCGCCTGAACGCTTCCAGTGGTTGTTACGGTTCAGGTCAAAAATATAGTCCATATGTGACTTGACCACTGCTGCACAGTGCATGTTGCATCTTAAAATGAACCAAAGTGTTGTAGTAGCAGCCGTTCATATAATTATACACATTTCCTGGTTAAGACAATCAACTTTCTCTTGGTGCCCAAGCAGTTGTCTTAGATTTGTGGCTCTATGCATGAAGTCTGTGCAGGCCGTATATATAAACCGTAACGCACTATAACCAGATCAGGCAATAGATGAAAGCGATGCTGAGCGTGATAGTTACATACTACGTCGTAATCGTTAGCTCAGACGGTCTCCGTTTGTTTGCACTGCTGAACTAAACCGCAAGAATAAGCGCATGAATAGAAGTTCGTCAGTGAGGGATGTTATTGCAGCACGTGGAGGCCAGTGCAATGTTCTAGCTGGTCAGTACAGCTTTTAGCAAAATTTCTGTCACTGAACAGTAAACGGAAAGAAAATTTAGGCCAGAAGAAATATACAAGTTCCTTATGTACCAAATAAGGTACACCGACATACATCACTGCAGAAGAATATAGCTTGATCGCGATGAAATGAAAATTACTCTTTTATTGATTCCTTAATTTCCTGGCTGAATGACGGATTGATTGATTGATTGATTGATTGATTGATTGATTGATTGATTGATTGAAATCTAAGGTGCCGACCCAACACCCCCTAACGGGTCCCTCCAAGTCTCATTACAAATGAGTTTCAGTTTCGTTTGGGTGAGTATCAGGCCGTTGCGCAGCCGAGGGATATAGCCTATTTACAGAGATTAGTTCGCTCTGTTCACGCCACGTGGCGCCACAACGACTGCCGCCATTACTGTATTTCGGGGCCACCGTCAGCTGCATCGGTGGCAGAACAAATCGCAGCTGCGCAGGTTGCATACGAATGACAATTGACTATGAAACAACTCTGCTCTGGTACGGATGCCATGCACACGCTTTAATTATTATTTAGAGTTAATATTCTTCTGGTATAGTGGCGGAAAATAGGCGCTCTTCTTACTTAAGGGGCACTTCGTGGCAGGAAACGCCGTTTTTCGAGGAGCTGTCTTGTCAATTTAAGACGCTTTCTGGGAGAACAGGACGATAATGTATTCGTATACAAAAAAAAATAAACTTATCACAAACCCCTGTGCCAGTTTAATTCAGCGCCGGCAGTAGCTGAGAAAATGCCAGAACGAGCTGGTGATATCTTGACAGCAGTAATATATTGTGCCATTGTACCGTCACCGCGTTATTTCGCACTGTATGATAAAAAGAATCTTATTGTAGCTAATAGTGGGAAGCATACAAGCCAAGAAAAGCAAGGTGCTATTTATGACATACATGACGGAAGCCAGCAGCCACCGAAGTCAAGGAGCACAGGAGACGTCTTCTTTTTAAATTTTAGTTGTTCATCAATGAGAGATTAATAAAAGCAGAAGAAAAAACAACCACATGCCACCGGTCGGATGCGCACCCACATCCTCCGAATTGCGCGTCCGGTGCTTACCAGCTGAGCTACGGCGGCAGCTGTCCAATCTCCTGCATTCTGGGATATTTATGTGTAGCGTAAGCGAATCTTGAGACTTTTCACCAGTGCCGCCCTCGTCCATAGCTACGCACGTATTACGTCCTAAATATTACAGCGACTGCCCCGTAGGAACATGGTCGACCACGTGGCTGAGGAGGCTGAGGTGGCTGAGCCAAACATTTTCCAGCAACAAAACCTACTATGCGCACGCGCATGAAGTTTTTGTGCCGTCTCACAGCCAGATAAGGAAAAGCGTCTTGCAGCATGCCACCAGCGCAGCGACAGCTCAAGAAACCAGAAGGCCTGAAAGCCGGCGATGACTAAATGGTTAAGTTACCATATTTGGCGGTGCCCATGCAGCGGCGCGGCAAACATCTGTATTAGTGCCAAACAACGTATATATTTATAACAATAAAATGCCAAACAATGGTTTCCATTCTTCGCGCCGCCAACAGGTGGACTGATAGAAGCGTTAATCCTTACGCTTGGCAGGTTAAGCAGGAATCATTCAAGATGTGTCTACAATAAAACAAAAAACTATTGTTCTTATTGTACGACATTGCGGATGCTCTAGCTGTTTCATGCCAAAATAGTCTATAATTATATTATTTCATTTTCGCTCTTAGAGCAACACGAACGGGGCACAAGACGAAAATAAAAAACCAGTTTATAGTCAGCGCCTGTTTCTGCTAGTCCTTCGTCTTGTGTCCCGTTCGTGTTGCGCTGAGAGCGAAAATGGACACTTACCAACTCGCCCGAATTTCCGCCTTGCTGAACGTTAAATTATTTAAATTTATCCTTCAAAACTCTACTCGTAAAACCTTCCTAAACTTCACTTTGCTAATATCCCACAACTACAATCATCTCCCCACTATATCTAGTAGTTCTGCTTCGATGCACACACTGCAGCCCTGTTGACGTCGTGATTGTTGCTACCTTCAATTATTTTTACCATTCAGCTTCGTGTCTTAATTCACAGATTATAACAAGCACGTTCTTTTTTAAAAACTACACACATCGACATTGCCTGTCAAGAGGTGGCCTATCGCTATGATGTTAGTGTCAAGGGTGGTTAACTGCCGCCTATGCATTAGGACAGATATTGATTATTGTTGCCGCGTTGATATGTTCTTCGGGGACAGACTGCGACGAAAGCCAAATAAGGACATTGTATCGCTCCGTACAGTGTTAAATTATCGCCTGTTCACTAAACTTTGCTCTGGCTTATGAGCCAACCGGGGAGAAGTGGCTATTACATCTGTGGAAAAGCCGTATGATTGATAGAAATGCTAAATTCCTGAGGTGGTCGAAGAATGTGTTCCGAGAGCGATGGGCTTTGATGCAGGGTATGCATGCTACGCTGAGAGAACCTCCTAGCTGTCTATCCAGGTGATTGTCCGGAGCTTCTATAATTTTGATGTTTTTGATGTTCATGAACTGCAGTGGTGTGGCGGGCTCGTATGGCGCGGTGATTTCAAGCAACATTATGTCCCGTGTTATTACTTTTTCGACAGTTTCCTGTAATTAAGCAAAAAAGAAAGGGGTGTGCTAGCGGAAAGCGCTGGCTTAAAGCCAACGAGAAAGCGGTTCGATTCTTCAACGCAGGCAAAGAATTTTTTGTTTCGCCTGTCGTTCTTTGTGGATGAACTGTTACAATCCTACATTGCTCATTCGGATAAACAGTTGCGCCGTAACAGATGACTTGTAAGCGACTAAAGCTTAGTCGGTGCAGTTAGTTGCGAAAGGAAATTATAGTGGTCGCAGCTAGAATAGAACCCAAAACGATGAACCTTTCGTGCACGAGGACAATAATTTGCTAAATGTGTAGTGGGAGCTTTCAAAGTGAAACTCGGCTCTGTTTTTAAATTTCCGCTGCATTAAATCGTGGTCACTAGGCCTTGTTTTACCCCCGCCCTTCGGCTCAATAACCGAGTTAGCGAAGAGCGTGCGAGCGTTTCGAAATAAAAGTAAAAAAAAAAACTAAAATTAACGAAAGCTACGAGAGTCCCAAAACGGCTGCCATATCGGCGATTGTTACTGCCACGTGCTAGTGTAACGTGAACCGAATCAAAATGCGCGAAAAACCCAGAACAGACGCTAGTCGCAGCCATATGCGTCGGAGCGGTGAGATGGCCTTGCAATTGAAACGATCCTCACACAAACAGTCCCCGAGCCAAGAGTCCCGAAGCGTGGCTTTGTCGCAGAGCATATGCCTCGCATTAGGGAGGCGCTGGGTTCGATCCCCAAGCCGCCGGGTGCACACCGGCTTTTTAATGGGCACAAGATTTCCCCCGGCCTAAGGCTCAACTCTCAAGGGGGAGATGCTTCGGAGAAGGCTCTCGGACCAAATCGTTTCCTTGACGGATCAGAGATCAGTACCGCCGTCAAGCAACCCTAAATCCGCCTCGTGCCGTAGAAGCCCACTTGTGTGCCGCTGCCTGGTATCGAAGCTCCATTAAAGGTCATAATTTAGAGTCGGCGCTAGAGTATCCAGATACCGCAGGAAGCACATGCAGGTGAGTCTGAGAATCAGGATGCCGCACGCGGGAAGCTGTAAGCATATCATAAGAAAGCATGTCTGCATTAATAAATGCCGAAGAGAAAGCCATGCTACCTCCCACATCAGTGAGGTTTTTTAACGGTTTATTGAGAAGAGGAAATGGCGTAGCAACAGCGTAACTACTTGGCGGAAACCTTCAGCGCTCTGTAAGTCAAAGAAGGAAGGTGAGATTGGAAGAAATAGTGAAAGAATAAAAATACCGTCGACCATCTGCAGGTCTTTAACGACGCATAGACCAACTTAGTGTACCCGCCGCGGTGGCTCGGTTCTCCGAGCGAACGACTACTGAGCCGGAGTACCCGGATTTGTACTCGACAACGCCTGCCGCGTTTTGAACGAGGCGAAACGCAAAAAGGCGCCCGTGTGTTGTGCGGTGTCAGTGCACAGTAGCGCTTTTTTTGACTCAATTAAAATCTGGTCGGCCTTTTTGGCGACGTTTTAAAAAGCCTTGGTGTATCATTTTGCGGCTAGCCCTGCCATGAATCCCTATATACTGGGATGGAGGAAGATATGGAGAGGGGATAAAAAAACGATGGCAAGGGGAGCAACGAGAGAATCGGGCAGTTAAAGAACGAAAAGGCAACTGGAAAGCCACAGCAACAAACCCTGAAGAAACTTAGTTCTCTCGGCGTTCAGGGCACGGAATATTGTACTTAAAGGAGCACTAAAGGGCGTCTTTATCACTTTATTAACCCGCTGCCCATAGGCTCAAAACAATGTAAAAAGATATGGCGGTTTCACTGAACACTGAGGACGAAAGTAACAATGAATGCGTGGCTCGTGCGTCCAGTTTCTTTTTCGTAGATGTAGGGTAAAACGCCAGAAGGTTCATGTAAGAGTTTACGTTAGAAGAGAGGCAGAGGCCATTGTTGTCATATAAAAGCTGCCATCATCCTACACAGAGACGGAAACTGGAATTCCGGTATTAAAAATGCTGGAAGCTCTAAAGAAAGAGGGAATCAAATAAATTTATAAAAACATGAACCGTGATAAAATTAATAGCAGAGTGCTTCGTGGGTTTATGTAGAGGCCAATGTCCGGACGAGAGCCGAATAAATTTTAAATCGACCAGTACAGTCAAGCGGACGCCAGTCGACGCAATGTCAGACTCAGTAGCATAACTGCCTCTTTTGAACTAAGATCGTAACAATGATAACGCAAAACGAAATCTTCAAGGCTTGAGGGAGAGCCTGGTTAACTTCGTTTTGTAATATTACGAATCCCGTATTCCCGCTTTCTTTCTAGAATGTAACAATGAGTTCTTGAGGCGAAATGTGCTCGGCATTCCAGTAAAGTAATTTTTGCAGTCTATAGTCAACCACATTTATGAAACACCCGAAAAGTGGTCAGTTTCTAACAGAACACATTTCTCGTACGAATTAACACCAGCAACAGAAGCGAGGAGAGCTACAATTTGAGAACCAAGTCAAAACTGTATCTGGAATTTAGAGTCGCGCTGCAACTGAAAGGTCAGAATCCGATGGGTAAAACTGGTATCTGTAAAAGCGGCGGCATTTTTTACATGTGAATTTAGTCTATATTGAGAAAGAGGTTTATAATTTGTTACGTAATCAGCTGCAGAGCTTTGTGGGCTGCTTTCTCTCCCTCCTTAATGACCAAGATGGTATGCGCACTCAGATTCATTGAAGTATAGTAGAGTGAAAAGGGACGTTAGGCAAGTGCTGCTCGCATCGAATCTCACGTGCAAGCTCGCCACTGTGCGCTTGGTTCGTAATAAGCAGGCATAAGTGAGAACTTTTAAAATTTGATAATCAAGATGATGATGGATTTTTATGGCACAAGGGAAAAATGACACGGCGCAGGTCATTTTTCGATTACTCAAGGTGGGGTAAAAGACACATTTTACAAGCACTTCAGCCATTACAAGCCGAGCTCCAGGCCAGGGGAAAGCTTGTACCTACTGTCATGTGGTCCCATGGCGGCCATGCACTCCCAGTTTCCCTCTAAGTGTGAAACAGGTTGCACATAGTTGTAAATATTCTCTGTTTTGTCTCTTTGGCTCTGAGAGCCGGGTGCCATAATCGGCTGATTTTCATTGCAGCCAGGATTGCGGTAAAAGCACCGGGGCGCTCCGAATCTGCGGGAAGCGGTGGGCGTCGTTTCGCTGGGAAGTTGCTGATATGGCAACGAGCGAGTACAGGGTCACCCTAGTACAAACGTATTTCCTCGCGGTGCTCTGTTCTAGCTATTGTCCTTGGCCCTTAGTTGGCACCGGCAAGTGTCAGAGCTAGTAGATCTAAGGCTCTTCAGGAGCTGCCTGTCGCTTTTGGAAGGACATAGTCGTACCGTGGCACAAGCACGCGCAAAGGGGTTTTGCTTGTTTTATATTAACCTCTCTAGAGCCGCGAAGTCTCCCTAAACTACAGAAAGCTGACTTCGTTCAAACGAGCTTGGTATATTGTTCGGCTCCAAAGCGAATTAATTTCGCGGAAACATAGAGGCGAATGCAGTTCAAGAGAGCTTAACATCACCATGCCGGAAAGCAAACCGCGAATCTTCTTCGACCGAAGAGAGTCAACTACGTTCAAATGAATCGAGTGTTCGAGAGGTGCTGGATATAATTGTTTGGTACTCGTATTACTCCGAATTTTATCAAATGGTCACTTAACGAGTACTCCATTGCTTTTGATTCAGGCTTTTGGAGATTATAGGAGCAATATGCAGATTTCGAGAGAAACTGCCCCGGCCTGCTGTCCATTGTACGGGTCCCTACCTGGACACCCTGTGGGCACCTTACGTGGACACCTGGTGCCTTGCGGCCGTGAGTCATCATAAGCTGCGGCGAGCAGTTTGCAGCGGCAACAAGAGGGGGGGGGGGGCAGTCCCCCTACCTTCCAACAAATGCGTGTCAGCGCGAACAACACTCTCCCGGCACGCTAATTTTGGATGCCTGCCTTGGGACAAGGATGAGTGCCGGGTGACCTTGCTGCTCATCGGATGACCCCGGCACCCCGCCTCTACGAGCTGGCTTGCAGTCGTCACCGCAGCGCTCGTGGAGACTTCTTTGTCAATGGTATCCATGAATGAATTCAACCGTAGGCACACATTTAAGGAGGGAGGGATGTTGAAAACCTGTTTTCCCCCTCCATTTCGACGCTGCCCATCCTCATTGTCGGGCATTAGGAAAGCTCCGGCGAGGCAAGGAGGGATGTCTCCCTCATGGGGGAAGCGGAAAAGCGACGGGAGTGCCACCTCGAAGAATAAATGGAACTCAGCGGAGGCGTTGAGAGTTTCTTCGGGATCCGGCAAGCATCGCGAGCGGTGGCAGCCGCACGCTCTCGTCCCCATCTGCGGCAGGCGCACGGATATCCGTCGTGCCTTGCCTCTGTACTTGTGGTTCCAGGCAGCGAAGTGAGCGCAGCAAACACGCGCTCTCGGCACCTTCCTCAGCAGATGCTCGGGGATGGCTTTGCCCCAAAAATGCGGCGCGCACGGGAAAACCCGGCCGCCATTGTCGGCGCATACAAACGTTCGTCGCCGATACCTCCGAAGTCCCGCCCCGCCCCCGGCCGGTAATTCGGAAGCCCTTCTTACGTAGCCTTCTAATTTCAAGGAATGCCTCGTTGATGTTTTGTTGCTAGCTGGCCCGCTTTTGTGTATTATTTGCAAGTGTAATAGATGGCATATTAGTGTTCACGCTTTGTCGTCTCTCCCTTTGTTCTCTCGAGCACGAACCCTATCGCGGTTAGCGAGCAGAAACGCTGCATCCGCGGAGTGGGAGTGTGGGGGGGGGCGGAAGACTGTACCTTTATTATTACACAGTATGGTTTCATAGAAAAAATTTGGTAGCCTGAGTTTGTGTGGTTTGTTAGTGTTTCTTTCGCAGTTATTAACCCTACGCGCAGCAGTTTCTATGCAACAGTAACTCGTTTTCTTGAGTACTTGTTCTTTGTACGAGACAATCTCTCTTTACCATATCAGCCTGTCTACCCCTAGTGCAGGGCAAAGGCCTCTCCCATATCTCTCCAGTTAACCCTGTCGTGTACCAGCTGCGGCCACCTTATCTCCCGCAAACTTCTTAATCTCATCGGCCCATGTAACTTTCTGCCTTCGACTGCTGGTCTTGACTTATCTTGGAATCCAATGCAATCTCCATGCCGGACTTATGTACAAAATCTCGTTTCTTCTACGACATATCGGTTACTGCACATATCGTCACCTAGAGGCTCTAGAAAGTCACAGTGCCACGAGTATCAATTTTTCAACAGACGATATGTGAAGCAACGTAGAGGTCTAGCAAAAGTAGCCCTTCGGTTTCCGTTGCCTATATTGGTTCAGTCGAACAGAGGAGAGGAGAAAAGAAAGACTGCTCGTCTTTGTGTGGTTAGAGAGGAAACCGTGGTGATCAACGTTCTAAAGAACACGAAATGGCGCGGGTTCGGACATTTCTGTCGGCGCCTCTGGAACACACAGGTGCTCTATCTCTCTGTTGCGCACATCATGTCACGGTTTCGGCACATCTCTAGGACGTCTCAAGAATCCCACGAATAGAATTTCAAAACACAAGTCTCCGCCGCTTCTGAAGCATGTGCTGTTAAGCTTGTACGGTGTTTACTTGCTTTCTTGTCTATTAATCAGCGTCGACGGTCTCAACCATCAATGCACTTCGTGCCAGCTCATTAGGTTATTATTTCAGTTTAGCTAAAGATGACCACACTAGACACCGACAAAAGCATCACAAGGTCGATCTAAGTTGCTTTCTGATTAAAATGCGCGAATTTAGGCATCGATTCAAGCGTTTCGCTTTATGACCGTTCTGTTATTTTGAACTGGCTGAAAATTCCACCGGTTAAGCGTCGTGAGTGGCTATAAACGTACCCACTGACGCACGTTATTTACTCATGTCCGGAACGTTGACCTAGCCCAAGGTTGCGCTTTCGCACTACAAATGTTTGTCCGCAGTGCTATCAGCTTCATGCGCAGCCTATTAGTCCTACACGACCTTCGGCAGCTTGCGTTGTTTCCCATTCATTTCCGGTGCTGAAATTGCATTGTATTTCGCCGTTTTTAGAACAAACGTTACACATCCTGTCACAGTTTCAACTCTATTTCTCCGGCGGACCGGAAAATCTTCTTTTCAATTCTTATTTCCTATCCATTGTACTCTTTGTTGACTCACGTTGTCGTAGCTAAAGACGACGTGACAATAATAAAGTGACTTAAGGCACATGCTACGCAAGTATTGCACTATTAACACGTTATGACCAAGGGAAAGCAGGCCTACATTGTTTAATACTCCGTTAGTAAGCAAATCAGCGCGAAGTATTCTTTTTATATGCCCTCCTCCCACCATCATGTCAGGTCAATGTCGCCGGTGTGCTGTTGGATGCTGTGGTAGTCTGTGACAGTTAGCTGTCTAGAAAAGCTGCGCTTAGCAAGAGTGTCCTTGTTCCAGAGAAAGCTATTGCCCTTGCCACACCAATATCTGAAGGTTTTAGGTCAATAGTTTTACCGCACACTAGTCTACTTGCTCCTGATTAAAATATCTTTCTCTGGGACTCAGTACAGCTGTTAATTTTTTGAAAACTAGTATCTTGTGAAAACGGTGATAAAAACCCGAAATGCAGATATGCGTGCAAACATGCTTGACTGTTTGGTATTACAGTGAAAGGACGCATAATTTCATCGTACAGTTTAATCCAAGGCACGACATTTGTCAGAAATAAAGCGTGGCACCTTGCGGCAGGCACACGGTCTGCATAGATTTGACAGACTTCCTAAAAATAAATTAACTCATGGAAACACAACAGACGCACACGTATACAGCAACAAAGCGACAATCCGCACATAGTTCTCTTTGATTACATGGTTCGCCACGGATAAACAAAGCTGGGTTGCTACCGGGGCCCAAATGACAGCGCATGACCGTCTTTTAGAAGTAAATAATAAAAGCTGTTCCATGAGGCGGCATTACATGCTTGAACCACCCCGGTGTGGCCGGCTGAAAAAATTGCCCTTATGTATGCCGCCCTTCAATTCAGTGCATACTGATCTGATTGCGTACGAACGACTTAGCGCGGTTCAAGCGCTTACAGAACTGGTTCCTCATTTTGATCCTTGACAAGAACACTTCTTTGTATTTTCTTAACAGCTTCAGCCTGCACTGCTACATTTTTGTTGCTGGTGAATGCCTTCATCTTACGAAACTCCTTGGGCTACTGTAGGGAGACATCAGGTAAACTGATTTATTCAACGAAGTACAGTATCTTAAGCGTCAGTTGTGTTTGTTGGCAAACCTGTATTTGCTTTTAGCAATCGCCTGTCGGAACTGGAAAAGCTTAGGGCGAATAGTTGCACTACTCAAAAACTGTATTAAAGTCTTCTCTGGCTGTCACTGACAAGACTGCCACTCTTGTCGCTACCTGTGAGGATTGCTTGAAGCTGAGCACAGACAACGTTAAAAGATACATTACTTTGTGGACTTCCAGATTCCAAGGGCCGCGAAGCATGAGCTCAATAAAAGCAACTGATGAGCACGTTGAATTTTAGAGGCGAAAGAGCAGCTTTGTCCTGAAAACGCCAAAACACAAAATGCTATCTTCCATAAAGTGCGGTCAGACATATTTCAGCACTATTTCACCGAAGAGAAGTCAATCGTAAAACCTCACGAAAGCTTGTACTTACGGAACCACCGGGTGGTATCGGGCGGCGCTAGGGATCGAACCCGTCACCTCCCGCATGCAAGGCATGTGCTCAAGCCGCTAGGCCGTCGCTAGGTAACTCAGAACAGCTCTAACACATCTTTAAACCCCGGGGAATTTCTTCAACCATTGAAATTATTTTGAACCCTAGGGAAATACAATGGTCCCAACTTTTCCGTCATCATAACGCAGATCATAGGCGAGCTACGTCACCACACATTTCTTACATTTCATTACTTTCATTTCATATCGGATCATGTTAAAGAGCAACAATTTTAGCGTCGCGAAAACATTTTGTACCGTTTCGGAGAAGTTTGTAAACCTATTGCCGCATTTGCAAGAGCATATATGCGCTGTTTTCTAAGCTGTAGAAAGGCATTTCTTGTTGGTTCAAAGCATTACAGTTTTTATGTCGACGCATACACAGAGTGTTATGTAATGATAAAATGAGGAACAGTGTCCGCGTCTGTGAAGTGATACGCAAAGAGGACCCGAAGCCGCTAAACGCGACCATTAACACTATCGCGACCTAACTATACGGCGGAGCTTAAGCCGCCCCTCCTGTTTTCTTATCCATCTTTGAAAACTGCCTAATCTTACCGCCTGCTTCGAATAGTGCCCTCCACAGCGCCTAAAAGTTTTCCTGATTCGGCAGCCTTATCACCGCTGAGGTCATGTTCAGGTCGATGAGACGGAAGAACGGCCATGTTGGTAATTACGATTGTTGGTACGATAAGTTAGCAGCGCGCATTGTACATAGTTCATTACAACACTGTAATGAAGGGGCGCTAGAAACTAAGCATTCATAAAACTAAATGCTGCGACTACCGGGCTGAGAAAAACTGAGAGCTTCTGTTCTCTGAAGACATACAGGAGGTAATGAGCGCGTCTGCTTGCATTCAAATGCCGCTGTGAAAACTGGCCTTAAGAAAACGAGAGACTTTCTTGTTTAAGAAAACCACTCTAGACGTCTCGGGAAAGCTTCGATCGCTTGGAAAAGCATCATTTTTATCAAATATGATTTATCTAGTAGGCCTTAAACCAGCAAAGATAAAAAAAAAACAGGGAAACGCACACAATCAGTCGAAGGTACAGTAGTGCACAAAATAGTGGTTGCACTTATGGGTATGTTCAGATGGGGGTTGCTAGACTATTTTTTGTTCAAATAAATTTTTTCATGTGGTGGGCAGATACGTTGGCATAAATGAATGGAAGTTACATTTGCCAGAAATTTTGTATTTGTATTTATGGGTGTTTAACGTCCCAAATCGACTCAGGCTATGAGGGACGCCGTAGTGCAGTGCTCCGGAAATTTCGACCACCTGGGCTTCTTTAACGTGCACTGACATCGCACAGTACACGGGACTAGAATTTCGCCTCAATCGAAATTCGACCGCCGCTGCCGGGATCGAACCCGCGTCTTTCGGGCCAGCAGTCGAGCGCCATAACCACTCAACCACCATGGCAGCTACATTTTCCAGAAATAGCGCAATTTTCTTGGGAAGAAATTTTGTATAACAAAAGGTGCGAAACGTCGCTCTGTGTTTTTCAAATACCAAAGTTTGCATTCTCGCGGCAACGTTGATAAAATGTACAACCTGAAAACGCAAAGCGTTTTTCGGTTCTAGGATCTATATAAAAAAAAATCTCGAATGATTTGATGTGTGTCCCGTATGAATTCCTATGTGTTACATACGAGGTGTACTTATCACAGATGTGTCTCGTACGAGCTAATACAGGCTGCATATGACGTATATTTGTCAAGTTATGCGCCTTATATGAACGCTTATATGTGCTTCGTACGAGGTCATGTGTGTCACAAATATTTCGTATGAACCCAATGGGCAGCATATTAGTCATATGTGTCAAGATATCTGCCTCGCATGAATCATTAAATGGTTCATAACAGGTCACATGTGTCATAATTGTGTCACGCATGAAATCATAAGGAATACATGAGACGCGCGTCGCAACAACCGCGTCATCAGAAACGACAGCAACGGTTTTGCAACAGATGCACCCGGTGACAAGGAGCCCGCGCCACATTAGAGAGGACTCCTAGATTCTAGCCCCATAGGAGAAGGAAGGCAGCTCCCCATATGTGTCGAGAAACGTGCCTCGTATGAACCCATGTTTCCCATGAGTCCATATTTGTCAGAGGTGTTGCCTCGTATGGTCTCATATGGCCTTATAGAGGTCGCCCAGGAAGGCAACCGCGGCCACATTTATTGATGGCTACCGGAGGGGAGATAGTAGCGGAGCGGTGGTGACAGCGTCCGGCCCTGGCCAACGTCCCGACCGTTCCCCTCCGCGCGTGCTGGGAACACTTCGTCCTTTGCGTCGTCACGCGCACTGCCGGCCGCGGGGCTCGCTACAGGGCTCCCCCCCCTCCCCCCAAGCGATCAGTCGGTATGTGTCAAGACGCGTGCAGGCCTTCCAGGGTCCGAATACGAGGGACTCTGGCTGTGGCGTTGAGGGCGAGCTTTTGGAGGCTGTCGAGGGACGCGTAGTGGCAGCTGATAGATGTGGGAAGGCCTGCGATGTGGACCCAGTGCCGGCGTTTGTTGTGCAGCAACTATCAGCTTGCGCTGGACTGACGAGGCAGCAGAGGTAACTCAGTGTATTGCGGGTCGCGAGAGTCGTGCAACGGCGTCCAGTCCAAGCTGCCCGGTACCCATGCGGGCGGCTACGGGAGGCGCAGCGAGGTGCCAGGTGCAGGAACGGCTGTGGTGGGCTGCATGGGGCTGCTGGGAGACCCGCACAGTCAGCCGTAGACTGACCGGCTTGAACGTGACGCGCGGCCGCACAAGGGGCGCATTTGCCACTAGCGCCGAGCCTATCATGAAGGAGGACGCCCGCGAGGTAGCGGCAATCTGAGGCAGCCTCGGCAGCATGGCAGCAACTGTGGGCACGTCCGCGAGCCGGGTCATTCTAGTTATCTTGCTGATGAAGTTGAAGCGTGGTTGGAACCTGATTCTGTTGTGGGCGAGATGTTGTGTACGGTAGTCTGCCATTTAACCGGCGCTTGGCGGCGGCAGAGCCACGCGAAACAGGCTTCTTAGAAGATTCGAACACCGTTGGGGAGCAAGAAGGGCCCACACCTGCGGCCTGGTTTTGGTTTGAGGACAGGCGTTGGCACTGGTTTAGGGTTCTTGTCAGGAAACGTAGAGAGGGTTACAATCGCCGTGCTAGCTACTGCTGTTACCGGGTTGGCCTGCTTAACTTGCTTCGTGTGACTTAGTACGTTGCGGACCTTTGCAGGGACTGGAGTTGGGGCTAGCGCTGGGGTTTGGACTAGAGATATTTAGCGTCAGCTGGCCGCGGCATCGACGCCGCTGCAGAGGCCTGTTGAGCTGTTGGCTGCGACGAAGCAAACAGGGAGGCTGAAAGCCACGACATTCATGCCGCTGCAGAGCGTGCCGAGTCGTCAGGAGGCAGGGCCGAAAAAGTTAGTGTAGGGCGGTGTGGTTGGGACTGGGTAGACGTGGTCGCGAGCTCAAACGAAGAAACGCTGGGAGGCATGTCCTAAGAAGAGCAGACGGAACTCGTGGGAGGAGCACGCGCGGCCAAGCTCGTGTGGAGCATATCTGGTGTGTCGTGAAGAGGGGCGGCCGGGCCAGAGATGCTGGGCAGGAGTGGCAGGGAGGCCACTAGGGGTTGCCGAAGTGGGCAGTGCTCATTCGAAGGCTGCGTGGGCAAGAGCGAGGCAGGTGCTGGGCCAGCAGCTGACGGCTGCGAAAACGGGTATGCAGCATCGTAGAGCGGCAGCGGGCAGTAGGGCACGCCGATGTTCTCCAGAATGGCAGCGCGCAGGTCGTCGTACGGCCGGCTGCCTAAGGCAGGGCAGGCGAGTCGTCGCAGCAGGTCGGGCGGGAGGATATCACAGAGCACTGAGCGTTTGAATGACTGGATGGTGATGCCGTTCAGGCACAAAGCAGCCTCAAACTGAGCGAAGCACTCGTCGATATCTTGAGGCCGGAAGGCCGTAAGCAGCGAGTCAAAGGCTGGGTCATACCAGCCCGCCATCCAGGAACGCAGCACCACAATGTGAAGGTCGCACAGGAAGGCGACCGCGGCCACATATATTGAGGGCTGCCATAGAGGAGATAGCAGCGAAACGGCAGTGGCACCGTCCGGCCCTGACCAAGGTCCCGAGCGTTCTCCCCAGCGCGTGCTGGGAACACTTCATTCTTTGTGGCATCAGGCGCACTTCCGGCCGCGCGGATCGCTACAGTTTCAATACGAGGTCATACGCGTTGCGAATGTGTCCGATGAACACATATGTGCTGAAAATCTGGAGAATCGCGGTGCAAATTTCTCGTGTATGTACTTGCATGTAGTATAGCTTGACAGGCGTCCCTCATGCACAGATAGCTGCGGCTCTGATGTGCATCGTATCAGTCTATATCAGATACGTTTACGCGTGCTCCGTGAAACACCTGGAAAAGAAGAGACCAAAACACAAATAACAAACGCGAAGCAGAGCATCAAAAGGAAAAGACGTTTGGCCTGTTTCACACAATTACCGTTACAAATGTTCGCAGATGATTTAAATGTTCTTTTGTGGTCTAGAGTGGTGATTGCTGGAGATTTCAATTCTCGTCATGTAATTTGAGGTTGTCGTACTGATGCATGTGGGCAGCTTCTTTGGTCATGGACGACGTTGCTGTAACTGTGTAGAATTTCTTTCATGCGTCTCGAATCACGGTCTGTCATTGACACAACATTGGCAGTGAGCGGGGTGCCGGGTTCGTCGTGGTCTACAGTGGATTGTGGTAATTGCAGTGATCACTTTCCGATAACTTCCACCATAGCAGCTTCTCCCAGCAGGGCGACTGCGTCTCCACAAAAATTCGTAAACTACACTTTTCAAAAAACTTGTGCAATTCTCTTTTTCCTCCATTGCATAAACTGATAACTTGGATCGCGCTAACCAACTTCTCTATTGCCTGTTAGGGGCCTCTGAGCGTTCCGTGTTCACTGTGCAATCTACGGTCAAAAACAAACAGCCCTTTCTGTGGTGGAATGATGAGTGTGTGAGAGCATATCGACTTAGAAAAGCTGCCTGGGAAAGCTTCTCTCATAACCACTGGCCACAGAATTTGATAAATTCCAAGTTTTTCGCGGCTTCACCTAAAAGGACCATTGGTAAGGCGAAGGAGGAGTACAATGCGAACTTGAACAGTTATCTTTCAAGCCCAAATAACTGCAAACCTTTGTACCGATTCAAGGAACGCAACCAAAAACGCCGTCCTCTCATGTTACAGTGTCAGTGGTGTTACTACCTCGGGATGCAAAAACACAACTTGGCCAGATAGCACAAGGCCTTCCTCTGCGCTATCAAGCGCAGTTGGTGGTTCAATTCGTCCTACCCCCTCCGTGCCCAGAGTCCATTGCGGGTACAACCTCTGAATTATTTTCCATACTTGCCTCAAACCTGCAGCTCCTGGTTGCGTTGGGGTCTCTATCGGTATGTTGAAGTCTCTTGTAGAAAAATATTACGTTCATCGGATTAGGAGACCAAGGCGCATTGCACAGCTCAGTTGCCTGCACTGGAAGCGTGGAAGCTGCGCACAGGGTGCGCTTGTGTTGACATACACGGCTTTATTTCGACATTTTCTTGTCCGCCACTTTGGCTCGTTGCACGCTATTTAATTCAGTTTCTGTTCTCGCGCAGACTCGGCTAAAAGTCAGGCGAGCGGTCAACTCGGGGCATCCTGCATAGCAGCGCTGATCTTGCGAACAGCGTTTCAAGTCTGCAATTGAAGATAGATCTCGTCCCTAAATCTTTTTTGGCGGATGGTGGTTCATGTACGATAAGAACAAAGGTACCAGAAAAAATGTTAAGGCCAAAGCACTCGTTGCAGTAGTGAGTATGGGGTCATACGGCCAAGCTTTGACAATTCCTGCTCAATGTTCCGCTGTCCAAGACCAGGAGCAAATGTGCTGTCCCTCCGTGTCGGTCGGGGACAAACGAACGCAGGTTTAACCCACTTTCCAACGGCAACCCCACTCCGGCCGCTAACACGTTTGCCAAGAAAAGGCTATCTTGGCCAAAATTCTTCACGACTCAGGGTTTGCTTTTCCTACCTTATATTCGAGTTGTCTCTGCACCTCTGCAATTCATAACACTCAAATGAGTGTGGGGAAGAATGTTCTTCTTCTGCCTCAGGATTTCAATTCTTGGCTTGCAGTAACTCTTAAACTCCTACACGGTAGAAGTGGAAGACCTGTGGAGACATTTATTGCTACTTCTGTGGACGCTTGTTATATCACGCCAATATTTACTCTGTCACCCTCTTGGCAACGTCAGTCGCGGCATTAAGCTGCGAGGCTGTTTATACGGTTGATATATTCAGCGGTATTTGTAAGCAGCGGCATTGGTTTCTTACAATTCGAGCTTATAGTGGTCGACAGAAAATGTGCCCTTTCTTTAGAAATATTTCTGAGTGCGGTAACGCTAAAACTCCCCAACTCCGAAATCGCCGATGTCATGTCGGGTGACCCACCGACCACAATGGGCGAGCGGTAACCTACCAACCCGGTTCAGGGCAGCCTCTCAGGCAGGTTTTATGGCCGAGTATGCAGAATAACTTTTGGGAAAACACTCTACAGCCGCCAGTGGGTTTCGAAACCGCGGTGGTGCGAACTGATAAGCATTGCTAGCCACTGCATTAGACCACTACCGCATCGCCACAGGCGAACATCTCTCGTGTTAACTATCACAGTCTCTAATGCTGTGCTTCGTATGTCATTGTCTTCAACAACTTCCATTCGTGCATAACAATTGACGAAAATAGCTTGACCACGATGAAATGAAAAATACTTATTTACTTATTGATTGATTGATCGAGTGGATGATCATTGATTGATTGATTAATTAATTAATTGATTTTATTGATTGATTTTTATATCATGTGCCGAGCCAACACCGACTAACGGCTCCTCCGAAGTCTCATTACGCTTGGGGAATACAAAAAGGTTCTTTCGGTCGAAGAGACCGTGTGGGAACTTACGGAATCTTGTAGTCACTAAACCAAATATGTTTCAGGACAATCGTTTTCATCAAAAGGCGATCAAAATCAGGTAGCGAAAATACCTTAATGATATCAGAATTGCAGAGGCCAAAATCATGGCCAATATTTTTTAACAAAGATCGTAGGAGAGAATTGATTCTGTATAGTTCCAGCGAACTGCAGCCACCATAATTTGTTATGCCATAACGCAGCACGCTGTAGCCAAGAGCGCTTACAATAACTATGCGTACTGAAAGCGGCACATAGTACCTAATGTTGTAAACCACACAGGAGACGGTTCGGAGCTTTTTACAAGCGTGGTATAAGAGATCATTTCATGAAAGAGCACTTTCAAAGTATACTCCTATGCATTTAACTGTGGTTGTATAATCAATGTTACACATTGACATTGAGAAGAATTAGATCCGTGCAAGTACAGCTGATGGTTTAGATCTACCTTCTTTATTGGGCTGTGAAAACATATAAGTGGAGTCGTAGAGCTGTTAACTTTGATTAGGCTGCGTCAGAACCAGTCCATAGCAATAGTTGCTGTAGCGTTAAAAGAAGAAAGTAAGAGTAGTTCGGCGACTGGGATACGAGGACAGTATCGCCAACGTATTCATACAGGCCTACAGACACAGCGCTCAAAAAATCCATCACGTTGACGTTAAATAACAGGGGAGTCATTATGGAACCTTAAGGAACGCCAGGTTTTACTAGCAAAAAAGCAGTCTTTTCCCGCCCAATCGAGATGTACTGCGTTCTCTACTGTAAAAATGTTTCTCCAAAAGCGAAAGAAACACGCCATGGAACCCAACCTGGGCAGTTTACACAATAACAGACTGTGATACACGCTGTCGAAAGTGTTACTCCTATACAGAAACAGTGCACACGCCAATTGGTTACGTTCAAAAGATCGATTTAACATGTCGGAAAAGTCCTCGAAAAGCATTTCTGTCCCTTTACCTTGTATAAAAGCGTATTGACTCTGTGACAGGATTTTGTGCATATTTAAAAAACTTGAAAGCAGATGTCTGTCTAATATTTGAGTCAAACCTGGCAAGACTGAAATAGGACGATAATTCTCATACTTATTATGTGCACCACCTTTGTGATTTGGGGTAATTATAGGCGCTTTCATGTCCACCAGGATTATGCCACTTGAGATATAGCTGTTTAACAGCGATAACAACACGCCCTCAAGTATGTCGAACAACGTTCGCAGATCATCAACTGAAATGTCATCTATTCTCACAGATCTCTCGCGTTTAAGACCAAAAATAATGGAACTTAGCTCATCCTCACTTAGCAAAGGTGGGCGTGCAGATTCGACTCTGCTGTTCTTAAGGGGGCCCCGAAACACATCTTCAGTGCAATTTTGTGCCTGTTGGTTGCATCGAATGAGTTATATTGATGCTATTAACATCGGTCGTGCCGCGTTTAGCGTTTACTGCGGTTTTTAATATTTTAATTAGCTCTCGAAAACAAACTCGTGGCGCTGACCCTATCACCATAAAGTGGCTGTTTTTAGCAGCGCATATGATATCACTTTGTGCGAACTTGATGATTGACAAAAAAGTAAATATACTGCAAATTGGGTTAATAACTAGAGATACGTTTTGTAATGTTTTTGTGTTTTATATTACATTAACAAAACCAGCATGTTTGCCCTAGATAAATGCAATGTAAATCAAGTCAAACAAAAACACGCCACCAGAGGCTCTGGCTACTTTTTGCATCGAAGGACTCAGCGCCTCTCTGTAAACATCCTACGACCTAGAACTCAACACATACGCCTACTGTCAATGTATCTCAGAGTGGCTTTGCGGAATCGATCCGATCGAGCCATTGCACTATAAAAGCGTTCATTTCGCTCCCAAGGAAAGATGCCTTTGTTTCACATTTAGCAGGCAGTGCGCATCGTCAGCTTGTGGAGGATCACCGGACGGCGGCGCCAGATGGCGCCACGCTCCCGTTAATCGCGCGCGCTCCTTGCTCGCCGTGACCAACCAGCGCGCTAGGAGCGACGAGCGATGGTAGGTGGTAAGCAGTAGTGGTACGCGCTATGCTAAATGTGTGATATCTTACCCAGGCTGTCACACCGTCGCTGTATCTCGCACTCGAGTTCGGATCCATAAGTAAAGGAACATCACTGATCAGTGTTCCCTTCTGCGTCATCGACGTGACGATGAAGCATCGCTGGGTCGGATTGGTGTTCACATGGTTGTTGTAACCATGAAAACGGCGCTCCCAGCCTTGGCATGAACGAGTTACAGAGAACAGGCAACCATGGAGTGCAAAGTTCTGCCACGTGCTCAGATGGGCTGTTTTGATTGGTCGCACTGAGTGTCGTCATTGGGTGAGTGAAATGGGAATGGGAAGCTGCGCAAAAATCGAGTTGAGGGCAGGTTTTTGTTTGCTTGTATTTTGGAATTTCTTCAATGAATAACTCCCGTTCCAACGCATTGATTCTAGTAATTCTTTTTGAGGCAGCATCTGTGTGACATAAGGAATCCATTTGAAATGTAACCGGCATCCGTTCAAGCAGTGTTTCGCAGCCCCTTTATGAGTATAAAATAGGGATTGAAGTTGTGCACTAACCGAAAGTTGCGACAAAATCTTGTTGAATTCATTAGCTATTTTCCTTCGTCAATGCCGAAATACGAGACAAAATCTTTTCTATCATTGCCTCGCCTTTAACAGACTGCTGTTTGTTGACACATTAAAGGCGATTCGGCCGCTCGGGCGGAGACGATAAAGTGAGGTGGCTGAGCCTACCATTTTTCAGGACCACAACTTGCCTATGTGCACTCACACAAAGTTTTTCTGCCATCCGACTGCTCCTTCTTCAGAGCGTGTGCCCGAAAAGCGCCTTGCAGCAGAGGACGGCACCAGCGCAGCGGCTGCCGACGAAACCAGAAGGCCTGAAGGTCGGCGATGGCGGAATGGTGACGTGACCAATTTTGGCAGCGCCCATGTTTCGGCGCTGTAAAGAATATATTGTACTGCCAAACAGCAGCATGTATTTATAATGATATAATACAAACGATGACTTCGATTCTGCCAAATCGCCAATAGGTCTACTGATAGAATTGTTAATCCTTACGTGAGGCTGGGTAAGTTTGAGTCATTGAAGATGTATTAGCAACAAAACAGAAAAGACAATTGTTCTTATTAAACAATATTGCTGATGCACTAGCGCTTTTATGTTCAGATAATTTGGAATTGTATTATTTTATTTCATTCGTCACAGCTGTACTGACTTGAGCCTTCATAAACTTCGCTGTGCTAATATCCGACAATTGCAAGCGTCTCCCTCTAATACCTTGTAGTTCCGCTCCGATGTGTGCAATTGCAACCCTATTCATGACGTTCCTCTTAATACCATCAGTGAATTATAACATTCACCTTTGTGTTTTAATTCACAGATTATAACACAACGTTCTCTTTTCAAATTGCTGACCTTGACATTGCCTGTCAAGGCATTGCATAACGCTATGACGTTTGTCTCTTCTGCGGTTAACTGCCGCCTATGCATTACCACAGATATTGGTTTTTCTTTTATTCTGTGCTTGATATGTTCTTCTGGGGCATATTGCGAAGAATGATTAATAAGGCTTTATATTATTCCGCTGAGTGTTAGACTTTTGCCTGTTGAGGAAAACATTTATGTGCTTTATGATCCCCCCGTGATGAAGTGGATGTTATATCTGTGGGAAGGCAGTATGGTCGATCGAAATGCTGAATCCGTAATGTTATTGAAAAATGTGTTCTAATAGCAGTGGTCTTTGATACGAGGTACGCATGCTACGCTGGGAAAAAATACTAGCTGTCTACCTTGGTGCTTGTCGGCGGCTATCATGATTTTGGTTTTTTTTGATAGTCATGAACTGCGGAGTATGGCGGGCTCGTTTTATTCAGCGCGATGATTTCAGGCAAGAGTATGTGCAGTGTTTTTATTTTTAGACAGTTCTATGTTATATAGAAAAGGAGCTGTGGCCTAGCGGAAACCGCGGGCACGCAGCCAACAAAAAAGCGGCTTGATTCCCCAGCGCAGGCAAGGTATATTTTTTCACCTGTTGCTCTTTTTGGATCCACAGTTACACTCCTACATTCCTTATTCTGATGAACAGTTGCGCCCTAAGAGATGACGTATAAGGGAATAAAGTTTTTCGTTAGTGCAGTTAGTCGCGAGAGGAAATGAGAGTTGGTAGCTCCAATAATCTGCAAAACGACCAACCTGTTGTGCGCGAGGACAAAAATGTCCTGAATGTGCAGGGGGGGGGGGGGGGGGCATTCGAAGTAAAACCCGGCTATATTTTTAAAATTCCGCTGCAATAAAACGTGGCCCCCGGGCCTGGTTTTACCACCATCCTCTGGCTCAGCAATGGAGTAAGTGAGGAGCGTGCGCGCGTGTGAAAATAAAAGTAAAAATCTAAAATTAACGAACACTGCGCGAGTCTGAAAACTGCTGCCATATTGGGAACAATTACTGCCTCGTGCTGATAGAACGTGAACAAAATGAAAATGTGCGACAGAGAACAGACGCTATTCGTAGCCACATGCGTCGGAGCGGCGCGACGGCCTCGGCATTAAAACAATCCTCACACCAACAGTCCCCAAGGCATGTCAGCAGCCAAGTAGGAAATAATCTCTAAGCAAGCGCGCTTGGCGGGCCATTATTAAACATAGGCTCTATTTAAAAAGATACAAAATTATCTTCGGTGAAAACAACAGCTTCGAATTCTAGACCCGAAGCGTGGCCTTGTGATAGATTATCCGCCTCGCATTAGGGAGGCGCTGAGTTCAATCCCCAGTGCCGACGGGTACCCATCGGCTTTATAATAGCAACAAGATTCCCCCGGCCAGGCGCTCGGCTCTTCTAGGGTGACATGCTCGGGAAAAGGCTCTCGGACCAAATAGTTCCACCGTCAAGCAACCCTAAATCCGGCTCGGGCGGTAGAAGCCCAGTTCTGTGCAGCTGTCTGGCATCGAAGCTTTATTTGAGGTCATAATTCAGAGGCGACGCTGGTATCTGGATACCGCCGGAAGCACATGCCGATGAGGCTGAGAATCAGGATGCCGTACGCGGGAAGCTTGAGTTGTAGCACAAGAAGGAATTTCTGCATTAATAAATGCTGAAGAGAAAGCCATGCAATCTCCCACATCATTCAGGTTCTTTAGCGGTTTTTCGGGGAGAGGTAGTGGTCTAGTAACTGTTTAACTACACGGTGGAAACCTTCAGGGCACCGTAAGAGAAAGAAGGTGAGTGTGGAAGAAGAAACACAGAAAGAATAAATATAATTTTGGCCACCCGGGGATCTATAAGGCGCACAACTAACACAGTGTACCCACCGCGGTGGCTCAATGGTAACAGTGCTCGGCTACTGCCGCGGCGGCTCGATTCTTAGAGCGCACGGCTACTGAGCCGGAGTACCCGGATTTGAACATGACCACGCCTGGCGGGTTTTGGAAAAGGCGAAACGCAAAAAGGCGCCCGCGTTTTGTGCGATGTCAGTGCACTGCCGCGCTTTTTTCAGCCCAGTTTAGATGTGGTTGGTCTTTTTAGCGGTGTTTAAAAAAATCTTGGTGTATTAATCTTCTTGTAGCCTTACCATGAACCCTATAAACCGGCATGGCAGGAAGATAGGAAAGGAAAATAAATAAATAGACGAAGGCAATTGGAGCGACGATAGAATCGGGCTGTTAACGCAAGTGGCAGCTGAAAAGCCACAGCAACAAAACCAGCAATAACTGCGTTCTCCCGGGTGTCAACGCCCGGCCTAATGGAGTTAAAGCAGCACAGAGGGCGTTTTTTTTCTCTTTATTAACCCGCTGCCTATAGGCTCAAAACAATGTAAAATTATATGGTGGTTTCACTGAACACTGAGGAAGAAGGTGATAAGTAAAGCGTGACTCGAGCTTTGAGATTCTTTTTCGCAAATGCATGGTAGGCATCCATACGGTTCATGAAAGAAGTTACATTAGAAGAGCGTCAGAGGCTATTGCCGTCATGTAAATTCTGCCAACATCATACACAGCGAAGGAAACTGGCATTCCGGTATTTTTTTTTATTCGAAAATGAAACTGAGCACAATTCAATATGTACAATAATAACTGGACCCATAGCCAGGGGCTAGTTTCGGGTCCAACACAATACAATACAACATATTTGCAGCACGCGGAAACGAACATTTCTATTCCTAAAATGAAAATTAGAACGTTATAAGATTTGCGCAGAAAAAATACAGGAATACAAACAAAACGCTCACAAAAAACATATTTCTCTTCGAAACAAAAAGTAAAAATTCATACCATATACTTCACATAATCATCAGGAACATTTTGAGGGATTGTACAGTTCTCCATGGGTATATATAGATGCCAATATCTGGATTACAGCCAAATAAAAATTGAATCGAGCACTTCAGTGAAGCGGACGGCAATCCACGCAATGTCAGAATCACTGGTATAACTGTCTCTTTTGAGCTAAGAGTCTAACAATGATAACAGAAAACGAAATCAAGGGTTGAGGGAGAGCCTGGCTAACCTCGTTCGGTAATATTACGTATCACGTATTGCTGCCTCCTCTCTGGAAAATAAAAATAATTTCTTGAGGCGAAATTTCAGCATTTCGTGAAAGTAAGTTGTGTAATCTATAGTCAACTACACTTTAATGAAGCACCGGACAGATGGTCAGTTTCTAACAGAACAGGTTTCTCGTACGAATGAACACCAGCAACAGTAGCGATGAGAGAGCTTCAATTTGATAATGAATTCAAAACTGGACCTGCAATTTAGTCACGCGACAACTGAAAGGACAGAATCTCAGGTGGAACTATTATTTGTAAAAGCGGTGTCATTATTTACATGCGAAAGTAGTCCGTACTCAGAAAGATCATTATATTTTGCTTTTTAATCAACTGTTGAGCTTTTTGGGCGGCTTTTTCTCTCTCCTTAGTGGCCAAGATTATTTGTGAACTCAGATCTATTCAAATATAATAGAGTGAAACGCGATGCTAGGCAAGAGCTGCACGCATCGAATTTCACGTGCAAACTCTCCACTCTACGGTTGGGTCGTAATAAGCAAACATAAGTGAGGACATTCAGAATTTGATGATGATGATGATGGATTTTTATGGCCCAAGAATGTCTATTTCCAAAGAGCGCCTGGCACAAGGTATTTTTCGATTTCTCAAGGTGGGATAAGAGATCCATTTTCTAAGCACTTAAGCTCTTTCAAACCGAGCACCAGGCTAGGGGAAAGGTTGTGCACATTCTATCACTGGTGGGTACCCTGCTGCACTGGGGATCGAATCCCGCACCACCCACATGCGAAGGCTTTCAGAATTTGTTAACACTACTAATTGCGTTGTCAGCCTGAGCATATGCAGGATTGGTTTTGTGACACCATGCCCTTGTCCAGCGTTTAAGATGTCGTGACTCAAAGTGTTAGGAGAGGCTTCCGTATAATAATATTAATAATAATAATAATAATAATAATAATAATAATAATAATAATAATAATAATAATAATAATAATAATAATAATAATAATAATAATAATAATAATAATAATAATAATAATAATAATAATAATAATAATAATAATAATAATAATAATAATAATCAATCAATCAATCAATCTTTATTTTTTCGGTGCCCAGGAACAACCCAAAGGTCTTGGTGCTGGTACACCATTCACACGCACAAAACGTAAATTTGTCTTCCACAAAGGAAGAGACTCACGGGAGGTAATGAAGCAGTCAAGGCGATAGAAAAAAAGACATATAAACTAGGCGTGACAGCAAGCATGAAGCAAAAAAGTGAAAACAAGAAAACAGCGAGAGCAGCGGTAAATGAAAACAGCTAGAACAGGCAACAGACATATAAACAACTAATGAAACAATAAACAAAGAGAATGAACACAAGAACGACCGATAACAGCCAAGTACAGCATAAAGCAAAATACAAACAAGAATAAAGCCAATACTAATATGAACGAATAAGAGATCTCTGAAATACAAGCTAGAAATACAATCATACACAATAAGAAATGTAATTAGTGAACGCGTTACAGACAATCAGGCGTGAGTACACAGTATTAAAGAAATAACATTAATGAAAACAAGTAGACGTGATGAACAATTAAGGAGAAAAAAAAACAATATAATACCAGTGCAAATGCACAAGTGTAGTAAAGTCAAAATGCATGAAAGGGGAAGTTATGTATGAGAAAAATTTTGAGTGCTCAAAGTGGAACGTCACGGACATCCAATATAAAAGAAGGGAGAGAATTTTCGAATATATCAAGGTGAGGACAAAGAGAATTGAACAACTTTTGCATTCTGTCCAGAGGGGAGAGGTAGTGCAGGAGCGCAGAAACTTGGAATGGTCTGAATTCCCTTATGCTCTTTCGCTGTACACGCAAAAGGATACGCGCTAGGAGCTGAGGGCATAGAATGTGACCATGAAGAAGTTTATACAAGAAAATTATATCTGCCCTCACGCGACGACAGCTAAGAGAAGGAAGCTGCAGTGAGTTACTCCGCCTGGGACGAGAGCTGGAAGTTTTGCAAGAAAACCGATGTTGAAATATGCGTAAAAACTTAAGCTGAAAATAATAATAATAATAATAATGACAATAATAATAATAATAATAATAATAATAATAATAATAATAATAATAATAATAATAATAATAATAATAATAATAATAATAATAATAATAATCAATCTTTATTTTTTCGGTGCCCAGGAACAACCCAAAGGTCTTGGTGCTGGTACATCATTCACACGCACAAAATGTAAATTTATTTCACTACAAAGGAAGACACTCAGGGGAGGTAATGCAGCAGTCAAGGCGATAGAAAAAAAAAAGACATAAACTAGGCGTGACAGCAAGCATGAAGCAAAAAAGCGAAAACAGCGGTAAATGAAAACAGCTAGAACAGGCAACAGACATATAAATAACTAATGAAACAATAAACAAAGAGAATGAACGACCGATAACAGCCAAGTACAGCATATAGCAAAATACAAACAAGAATAAAGCCAATACTAATATGAACGAATATGAAACCTCTGAAATACAAACTAGAAATACAATCATACACAATAAGAAACGTAATTAGTGAACGCGTTACAGACAATCAGGCGTGAGTATACAGTATTAAAGAAATAATATTAATGACAACAAGTACACGTGATGAACAATTAAGGAGAGAAAAAAACAATGTAATACCGGTGCAAACGCACAAGTGTAGTAAAGACAAAATGCATGAAAGGGGAAGTTATGTATGAGAAAAAGAGTGCTCAAAGTGGAACGTCACGGACATCCAATATAAAGAAAGGGAGAGAATTTTCGAATATATCTAGGTGAGGACAAAGAGAATTAAACAACTTTTGCATTCTGTCCAGAGGGGAGAGGGAGTGCAGGAGCGCAGAAACTTGGAATGGTCTGAATTCCCTTATGCTCTTTCGCGGTACACGCAAAAGGATACGCGCTAGGAGCTGAGGGCATAGAATGTGACCATGAAGAAGTTTATACAAGAAAATTATATCTGCCCTCACGCGACGGCAGCTAAGAGAAGGAAGCTGCAGTGAGTTACTCCGTCTGGGACGAGAGCTGGAAGTTTTGCAAGAAAACCGATGTTGAAATATGCGTAAAAACTTTAGCTGAACTCTATCGATTTTTTCACAGTTCGACTGGCAAGTGCCGTTCCAAACAACAGACGCATATTCCAAAAGCGGCAAGCATATGGAGAGGTAGAGCTTTAAGAAAGGAAGTGGGGATCGAAACTCTCTCGAAAGCCTGCAGATGAAGCCGAGTGTACGCATAGCCAGTAGAGCAATGCGTTTTGTATGAGAGGAGAAGCTGAGGCTGCGGTCGAAAAGTACGCCGAGGTCATTAATTTCATCAACCCTGGGCAGCGGCATACCATTCACAGAATAAGAGTAGAGAAGACTGTGCGTTTTACGCGTAAATGAGACAACCTTGGTTTTAGATGAATTGAGAGTGAGCCCATTTTTCAAGCACCAATCAGAGAAGGCGGATATGTCAGATTGCAATGACAAGCAATCGTGAAGAGTATGTATAGCCTTGAACATTTTTATATCGTCCGCATAAAGGAGAAATGAGGAGTTTTTGACTACGGAGGAAACGTCATTGATAAAAACAGAGAACAGAAGCGGGCCTAATACCGAGCCCTGAGGGACTCCGCTGGTTGGAGTGTAAACAAATGAGGTCTGTCCATTTACACTGACAAAGCAGGACCGATCAAGAAGATAGTTGCGTAGGAGGGCTACAATTGAAACGTCGATCTCAAACAGCAGAAGCTTTTGAAGAAGTAATGAGTGAGTAACAACGTCGAAAGCTTTGCTCAAATCACAGTACACAGCGTCTACCTGACTCCTCTGAAGGACTTCAGCTGATGTATACGTCATAAAAGTCACAAGGGTAGTTGTAGTAGAACGACCTTTTATGAAACCATGCTGATTATGAATGATTACATTTTTGAGGTGGAAGGAAAGTACTTTGTGCAAAGCTAATTCAAAAAGCTTAGAGGTTGCACAAAGAAGAGAAATGGGGCGGTAGTTCGAAACATCAGATTTGTTTCCTGATTTGAAGACAGGGAAAACACGCGCCGTTTTCCACACGCGGGGAAAGGCAGAATTTTTCAAACAGTTATTAAATATCGTGGTTAAAACAGGGACGAAGGTACTATTGAAGGCTTTTATTATGGCGGCTGGAATGCCATCAGGTCCAGGGGACAAAGATGGTTTCAAACACTTAAGACTCTCACTTACTAACTTCTCGTCGAGAAGAACGGAATTATGTGCGCCAGCTGGAAGGCACACGGAGTCGCAACGTGGAGATTTGTACACGGAGGAAAAGTGTTGAGCAAAGCCGTCAGCGACATTCCGAATTTCATTCCCATGAGAGTCAACTAAGTGAATATGACTATCAGATTTATTCGAACGCTTGCGAACGTATCGCCAGAATTCTGTAGGACGATTAGAGGCAATATTCTCTAAATATTCAAGATAGGACTCATGATCCCGCTTGTACAGGCGTTTGCAAAGGGAACGCAAGCGGCGAAATTCATCCGCCCATGTATCCAGCCCAGGGCGTTTCGCTTTATGGTGGGCCCGCTCCTTAGGTTTCAGCGCTGTTCTAAGTTCTTTGGAAAACCAGAACGGAAACGGAATAATAATAATAATAATAATAATAATAATAATAATAATAATAATAATAATAATAATAATAATAATAATAATAATAATAATAATAATGAGTGTGTGCGGAAAGGAAATGGCGCAGTATCTGTCCCATATATCGTTGGACACCTGAACCGCTCTGTAAGGGACGGGGGATGGAGGGAGTGAATGAAGAGAGGAAGAAAGCGGTGGGCGTAGTGTAGAGCTCCGAAAAAATTTCGACCACCTGGGAATCTTCAACGTGCACTGACATCGCACAGCACACGGGCGCCTTAGCGTTTTTCCTCCATAAAAACGCAGCCGCCGCGGTAGGGTTCGAACCCAGGAACTCCGGATGGGTTGTCGAGCGCCCTAACCACTGAGCCATCGTGGAGGTACCGTGCGCAGAGGACTTACTGAGACCGCAAATTTTAGTCTCGTGTGATATGGTTATCCCGTATAAGTTCTCCCAGCGACGTATTGAAAAACAAAATTGATTTTCCGCCATTTTACACAGAGATGCTGATCTTCAAGTGATCAGTCAAGGTTCCTGCTTGTGTCAGTCCTAAAAACATGTGAGTTTACACGTGCGAAACAAAGCGGCCGCTATGAACAGCTAGACTATAACAGTCATTGTCTTGTCAACGTTACATTAACATCTAATACAGCTTGTCAAGCTATAGCTGGTTCCTTTTAGGTGCTGAGAAAGTGCTATGCAATAGGACAACGAGTGCGAAAGAAACTCCGACGAGACGGAGAAATGCGCGCTAACGTTATTCTGAAAGCTGTACAAAATATATAAGCGACCTCAGCAGCTCATTTTCAATCTAATAAAGAAATATCCAGTGCGTGAAAACTCCGCACGCATGACAATTATACCAGAATACTAATATAACTTGCTCAGTAATTAAGCGGACAACATGATAGTAGTGCACGCATTTACGCTTAGCCGCATTCTCTACGCAACCCCATACCTCAAATTTAACCGCAAGGAAACCGAACGCTTGAACGCAATGATCCGCCTTGCGACTAAGGCAGCCCTAAACCTACCTCGTAGCACTAGCACAGCCAATCTTCTTGCACTAGTCATGCATAACACCATTCAGGAACTAGTTGACGCGCACCTTCAGACACAGTACCTTAGACTTGCCACGAGCGCCAATGGCCGCCTTATACTCTCTTCCCTTCGCATCAAAATACCCGCTAACCAGACAACCCTTATAGCCATTCCTCGACACATCCATATACCTCTCGTTGTGAAGCCCCTTCCTCTAAACGTCCATCCCCGATATCACATCCCTCACCGCGTATCTCGCGCTAATGCCTTCCATAAGTATTATGGGCAAGCCCACGATGCCGTTTGTGTAGACGCCGCATGTACAACGCAAGAAGCGGTAGCAGTCGCCTTTTAGGCTGCCTTGCTGACCCTCCCCCGCGGGAACATAACGCCATCTCGAGCTGGAAGGACTGGGAGGTCCTGCTCATCTCTGCAGACCCGACATCGCAGCTTGCCGCGGTGACTCGGGCTGCCGACGTCATATCCCGGCATGACCTACTTCATGCAATGCGAACCCCGCAGTGGCCCAGGGACCCAGACGGGTCTAAAACTCACTTGCTCAATAAAGTTTTTTTTGTCTGTCTGTCTGAAATTAACCATGATCATGTTAAAAAGTATGTGAGCATCACGATGCTCTACAGCAACAAACTCTCAAGTGAACGTGCTAACCAGTAGAAGACGAGAATTGCAGGGTGCCGCCAAAAGAAACCAAAACTATCCAGAACCACGAAAAGTCAGATAACGGGGAATGAGGATGTGGCGCCCGAGTTTTCGCTTGATTCCAAGGCCTACGCACTCTTCACACGCTAGTGTGTTTTGATTGGATCGAAAATGGGCTGCTGAAATCGCTTATACGCTTTTATGATTTCACAGAATAAAGTTGTTGGTCCGAGTTTGTGCGTGTTGTTAGTGTTTCTCCCGCAGTCGTTATCCCTATGCCCAGCAGTTTTTATGCGACAGTAACACGTCTTTCTTAGTACATGTTCTTTGTACGAGACAATCTCTCACCACCATATCAGCCTGATTACGTCCACACTAGGGCGAAGGCCTCTCCCATGTCTCGCCAATTATCCCTGTCCTTTGCCAGCTGCGGCCACCTTATCTCCCGCACACTTCTTAATCTCATCCGCCCACGTAACATTCTGCTGCCGCCTGCTGCTCTTGCCTTCTCTTGGAATCCACTCCAATCTCTATGCCCTACTTATGCACAAAAGATCGTTCACTGCCCGACTCACATAGAGTACATCAAGAAGAAAATATCGCCACCTATAAGCTCTAGAAAGTCACAGTGCCATAAGTATCAATTTTTCAACAGACGATATGTGAAGCAACGTAGAGCAAAAGTATCTCTTCGGTTTCCGTCGGCTATATTGGTTCAGTCGAACAGAGGCGGGGAGAATCGAAAGACTCAGCTTCTTTTTATGGTTAGAGAAAACAGTGGTGATCACAGTTTTAAAGAACACGAAATGGCGCGGGTTCGGACATTTCTCACGGCGCCATTGGAACACACAGGTGCTCTTCCTCTCTAACTCGCGCATGTCACGTGACGTTTCCGGTACATCTCTAGGCCGTCTCTTGCATACCGCGAATAGAATTTCAATACCGAAACCTCCGCCGCTTCTGAAGCATGTGCTGTTAAACTGGTGCGGTGTTTAGCTGCTTTGTTGTCTATTAGTCAGCATCGACAGCGTCAACCACAAATGCACCTCGCGCCAGCTCATTAGGTTTTTATTTCCGTTTAGCTGAAGATGACCACACTAGACACCGGCAAATACATCACAAGGTCGAACTCCGTTGCTTTCTGATGAAAATGCGCGGATTTAGGCATCCATTCAAGCGTTTCACTTTATCACCATTGTGTTTGTTTAAATTGGCTGAAAATTTCACCGGCCGAGAGTCATGAGTTGCTATAAATGGACCCACTGACGCGCGTTATTTACTCATGTCCAGAGCATTGACCTAGCCAAAAGTTGCGCTTTCGCGCTACAAATATTTGTTCGCGGTGCTAGCAGCTGCATGCGCAGCGCTTTAACCCAACACGACCTTCGGCCGCTTGCGCTGTTATCCGTTCATTTCCGGTGTTTGAATTGCGATGTATTTCGCCTTTTTTAGAATAACCGTTACACATCCTGTCACAGTTTCAACTGTTGATTCTCCCGTGAGCTGGAAATCGTTTTACTTTTTATTTCCTAGTCATTCTACTCCTTGTTGACTCACGTTGTCTTACCTTAAGATGGCGTGACAATCTTAAAGTGACATAAGGCACATGCGAAGGAAGTACTGCACATTGAGCACTAAGTAATGACGACGGGAAAGAGCGCGTACATTGTTTTATACGACGTTAGCAAGGAAAGCAGCGCGAATTAGGCTTCTTGTTTGACCTCCTCCCATCGCCATGTTAGGTCAATGTCGCTGGTGTGTTGTTGGATGCTGTGGCAACCTGCGGGAGTTAGCTGGCTCCAAATGCTGCACTAAGCAAGAGTGTTCTTGTCCCAGGGAATGCTATTGCCGCTTGCCACACCAATATCTCAACCCTTTAGGTTTATAGTTTTACCGCACACTAGTCTACTTGCTCGTGATTAAAATGCGCGTATTATTAATTTTGTGAAAGCTAGTATCTTGTGAAAACGCTGATAAAAACCTGAAATGCAGATATGCGTGCAAACAAGCTTGATTATTTCATATTACAGTGTAAGGACACATAATATCACCTTATATTATTGGTCCAAGGCACGACATTTGTGAGAAATAAAGCGTGGCACTTTGCGGCAGCTACACGGTCGGCATAGCTTTGACAGTCTTCCTAAAAATAATTGACCTCTGGAAAATACAACTGATGCGCACATATACATCACAGCGGTATTCGGCACATAGTTCACTTTGAATGCATGGTTCGCCATGGCTAAACAAAGCGGGGATGCTACCTGGGCCCAAAAGACAGCGCAAGGCCGCCATTTGCTGGTAAATAATAAAAGCTGTTCCATGAGGCGGCATTACATGCTTGAACGACCCCGGTGTGGCCGGCTGAATAAAATTTCCTTACGTTTTCCGCCTTCAAATTCAATGCGCACTGATCTGATCTGATACGAACGACTTAGCGCGGTTCGAGCGCTGAGAAATCTGGATCCTCTTTTTGATCCTTGACAAAAAAAGCTTCTGTGTGTTTTCTGCACAGCTTTAGCATGCAGTGGTACATTTTTGTTGCTGATGAATGCCTTCTACTTATGAAACTTGTCCTTCTATAGAGAGACATCAGGTAAAATGATTTATTCAGAGACGTGCAGTATCTTAAACGTCAGTTGTGATTGTTAATTGGCAAAACTGTATTTGCCTTTAGCAGTCACCTGTCGGAACTGGAAAAGCTTCATGAGCATATTTGCACTACTGAAAATTTGTACTGAAGTCTTCCCAATTTGTCACCGACAAGACTGCCTCTCTTGTCACTACCTGTGAGGACGGTTTAGAAGAAGTTGAGCGCAGACAGCATAGCAAGATATAATACTTTATGGACTTCCGAATTTCAAGAGCCGCGATTCATTAGCTGATTCAGAAACACTGATGAGCATGTTGAATTTTAAAGGCGAAAGTGCAGCTTTGTCATGAAAGCGCCAAAACACAAAGTGTTTTCATTCACTGAGTGCGGTAAGACTTATTTTCGCACTATTTCACCCAAGAGCAGCCGATCATAAGTCCAGGGGAAAGCTTGTACTCATTTTACCACCAGGTGCTGTCAGGTGGCTGCTGGGATCGAACCCTTCACCTCCCGCATGCAAGGCGTGTGCTCAAGCCGCTAGGCCATTGCTATGGTAACTCAGAACAGCTTCTAACACTTCTTAAAACCCCAGGGAATTTCGTCATCCCACGAACTTTTTTTGAACCCAAGGGAAATACAATGGTCGCAACTTTTGGGTCATCGTAACATAGGTCATAAACGAGCTATATTACCCCACATTTCCTTCATTTCATTACCTTCATTTCATAATAGATCATGTTAAAGAGCAACAATTTTAGAATGGCGAAAACCTTTTGCTACCCTGTCGGAGAAGTTCGTAAACCTAATGTCGCATTTGCAAGAGTATATGTGCGCTGTTTCCAAGCTGTAGAAAGGCATTTCTTGTTGGTTCAAAATATTACAGTTTTGATGTCGACGCATACACAGAAAGTTATGTGATGGTAAATTGACGAACAGTGTCCGTGTCTGTGAATTCATACTCAGAGTACCCCAAGCCGCTAAACGTACCTATTAATACCTATTAACTCTGCCTTTCCGTTCGTCTTTCTCTCTCTCTCTTAAGTCGCCTCTCCTGTTTTCTTATCCATCTTTGGAAACTGCCTGGTCTTACCGCCATGCTTCGAATGGTGCCCTCCACAGCGGCTGAAAGTTCTGATTAGGCAGCCTTATCGCCACTGAGGTCATGTTCAGTTCGCTGAGACGGAAAAACGGCCACGTTGGTAATTACCATTCTTCGTACGATAATTTAACAGCGCGCCTTGTACACGGTTCTTTATGGCACTGTAGTGAAGCCGCGCTAGAAACGAAAAATTGATAGAATGAAATACTGCGACTACGGGGCTGTAAAAGACGGAGAGCTTCTGCTCTCTGAAGAAGTACAGGAGGTAATGAGCTCGTGTGCTTGCATTCAAATGTCGTTTTGAAAACTGGTCCTAAAAAAACGAGAAAGGTTTTCTGGTTTAAGAAACAACTCTAGACGCCTAGGGGAAGCTTTTATCGCTTGGAAAAACATTATTTTTGTCGAAAAAGGTTTTCTAGTAATCCTTAAACTGAAAAAGATGAAAAAGGCAAATGCACACAGTCAGTTGAAGGTACAGTAGTACACAACATAGTGATTTCAATTATGGTTATGTTCAGATCGGGGTGGCTAGACAGTATTTTTTGTTCAAATAAAATTTTACATGTGGTGAGCAGATATGTTGGCACAAAGGAATGGAAATTACATTTGCCAGAATTAGTGCAGTTTTCTTGGAAAGAAATTTTGTATAACAATAGGTGCAAAATGTCCCTCTGCGTTTATCCAAATCTCAAGTTTGCATTCTATGAGCAACTATGATAAAATTTTGTACAACCTGAATATTTTTTCAGTCAGTACATGCAGATGTTTTTGTTTAAACCAACTCAAAGTGTTTTTCGGCTCTAGGACCTATACCGAAAAATCTCGTATGATTTGATGTGTGTCCAGTAAGAATTCATGTGTTACATAAGAGTTATATGTGTCACCAATGTGTCTCGTACGAGCTCATACGGGCAGCATATTAGTTACATTTGTCAAGTTATGTGCCTTTTATGAACGCATATATGTAGTTCGTACATGGTCATGTGTGTCACAAATGCCTCGTATGAACTCAATGGCCAGCATATATGTGTCAACATATCTGCCTCCCATGAACCCATAAATGGTTCATAACAGGTCACATGGTCAAAATGTGACACGTTTGAAATCATAACAAATACACGGCACGCGCGTCGCAACAACCGCGTGATCCGGAACGATAGCATTGGTTTAGCAACAGATGCGCCCGTTGACAAGGAGCCCTCGCCACATTGGTGAGGGCTCCTAGATTCTAGCCCCGTACGATCAGGATTCCACCTCCCCACATGTGTCGAGAAACGTGGCTCGTGTAAACACATGTTTCTCATGAATTCATATAATTCTTCGATGTGCCTCGTGTGGTCTCATATAGGCTTGTGGAGGTCTCCCAGGTAGGCGACCGCGGCCACATTTATTGAGGGCTTCCGGTGAGGAGATAGCAGCGGAGCGGTGGTGGCAGCGTCCGGCCCTGGCCAACGTCACGACCGTTCTTCCCTGCGCGTGCTGAGAATACTTCGTCCTTTGTGGCGTCACGCGCACTGCCGGCCGCGTTGGTCGCTACAGGGCTCCCCCCCCCCCCCCCCCCCTCTTTGCCTCCTAGACGATCAGTTGGTATGTGTCAAGACGTGTCCAGGCCGTCCGGGGTCTGAATACGAGGGACTTTGGTTGTGGCGCTGAGAGCGAGCTTTTGGAGGCCGTCGAGGGACGCGTAGCGGCAGTTGAGCGATGGGGGAAGGCCTGCGATGTGGACCCAGTGGCGGCTTTATTATTTTGTGGCGCTGGATGGATGGCGCGGCAGCGGTAACTAAGTATATTGCGGGTCGCGAGAGTCGCGCAAGTGTTGCCAGTAGAAGTGCCAGGCGGAGGAACGGCTGTGGTGGACTGCATGGGGCTGCTGGGAGACCCGCACAGCCAGCCGTGGACTGACTGGCTTGAACGTGACGAGCGGCCGCACGAGGGGCGCCCTTTACACTAGCGCCGAGCCGTTCATGAAGGAGGACGCCCGCGAGTTAGCGGCAATCTGAGGCGGCCTAAGCAGCACGGCAGCAACCGTTGGCACGTCCGCTAGCCGGGCATACTTAGTTTCTTTCTAGACGGTGGCTGGGGAAGTTGGAGCGTGGTTGGAACCTGATTCTCTTGAGGGCGAGAGGTTGTGTACGGCAGTCTCGCATTGAAACGGCGCTTCGCGGCGGCAGATCTACAGGAATCAGGTTTTTGGAAGATTCGAACACGGATGAGAGCAAGAAGGGCCCACATCAGTGGCTTGGTTTGGCTTGAAGACAGGCGCTGGCACGTGTTCAGTGTTCTTGTCAGGCAAAGTAGAGCGGGTGACAATCGCCGTGCTTGCTACTGCTCTCACCGCGTTGGCCCGCTTAACTTGCATCGTGTGACATAGTACGTGGCCGAATTTTGCAGGGACTGCAGGTGTGGTTAGCACACGTGGATTTGCCCAAGGGCTCTTTATTATCAGCTGGCCGCGGTATCAACGTCGCTGCAGAGGCCTGTTGAGCAGTTGGCTTCTGTGACGAAGCAGGCGGGGATGCTGAAAGCCACGACATGCATGCCGCCGCAAAACGTGCCGAGTCGTGAGGAGGCAGGGCCGACAACGCCAGTGTAGGGCGGTGTGGTTGGGACTGGGCAGACTTGGTCGCGGGCTCACACAGAAAACATTAGAAGGCAGGTCCAAAGAAGAGCAGAGGGAACTCCTAGGAGGACGACGCGTGCCCAAGCTCGTGTGGAGGCTACCTGGTGGGTCGAAGATACGGACGGCCTGGCCGGAGATGATTTACAGGACTGGCGGGGAGGCGACCACTAGTTTCCGAGGTGGGCAGTGCTCTGATGAAGACTGCGTGTTGGAGAGCGAGGCTTGTGCTGGGCTATCTGCTTGCGGCGGCGAAAGCGGGTCTGCAGCGTCGTAGAATGGCAGGGGCAGTAGGAGATGCCGAAGTGCACCAGAATAGCAGCGCGCAGCTCGTCGTACGGCCGGCTGCCCAAGGCAGGGCATATTAGTCGGAGCAGCAGGTCGGGCGGGGGTATCGCTGAGGACTGCGTGTTTTATCGGCTGGATGGTGATGCCGTTGAGGTACAACGCAGCCTTGAACTGAACGAACCACTCGCCGACATCATGAGGCCGCAACGCCGGAAGCAGCGAGTCGAAGGCTGGGTCCTGCCAGCCCGCCATCCAGGAACGCAGCTGCGGGAGAATGTGCGGATCTATGAGTCACCACAACGTGAAGGTCGCCCAGGAAGGCGACCGCGGCCACAATTATTGAGGGCTGCCGGAGAGGAGATAGCAGCGGAGTGGCAGTGGCAGCGTCCCGCCCCGGCCAAGGTCCCAAGCATTCTCCCCAGCGCGTGCTGGGAACACTTTGTTCTTTGCGACTTCACGCGCACTGCCGGCCGCGCGGATCGCTACAGGCTAATAAAAAATAATAATAACTGATTTTTGGGGAAAGGAACTGGCGCAGTATCTGTCTCATATATCGTTGGACACCTGCACCATGCCGTAAGGGAAGGGATAAAGGAGGGAGTGAAAGAAGAAAGGAAGAAGAGGTGCCGTAGTGGAGGGCTCCAGAATAATTTCGACCACCTGGGGATCGTTAACGTGCACTGACATCGCACAGCACACGGGCGCCTTAGCGTTTTTCCTCCATAAAACGCAGCCGCCGCGGTCGGGTTCGAACCCGGGAACTCCGGATCACTAGTCGAGCGCCCTAACCACTGAGCCACCGCGGCGGTTCGCTACAGGCTTAATACGTCCTGTATTGAGCACCGTCTCAGCGCCAGTCCTGTGCACTTCTTCGTTTGACCCTGTCTTTTGGCGCTGCAAGCTTTACGCATGATCACTGACCAACAAGCCCAAACAGCCGTTTTAGTTCAATTCGAGTTGATACTCGTTGCGAATGTCTCCGATGAACACATATTTGCGGAAAATGTGCTCATTCGCGCTGAAACTTTTTCTTGTATGTACTTGCATGTAGTGTGCCCTGACACGCGGCACTCGAGCGCAGACAGCTGGGGCTCCGATGTGCATCGTATCAGCCTATATCTGACACAGCCACGCGTGCTCTGTGAAACACGCGGAAAAGAAGAGACCAAAACACAAATAACAAATGACAACCAGAGCATTAAATGGGAAAGACGTTTGGCCTGTTTCGCACAAATACCGTTGCTAATGTTTTAAGATCATTCAAGTGTTTTTTTTTGCGGTCTAACAAAATAGTGGTGATTGCTGGTGATTTCAGTTCTCATCACGTAACTTGGGGTTTTGTACTGATATATGTGGGCAGCTTCGTTGGTCATGGATGTCGGCAAAGAACGTGGGTTGCTGTAACAGTGTATAATTACTTTCTTGCGTCCCGAATCTCGGTCAGCCATTGACTTCACATTGGCAGTGAAGGGGCTGCTGGTATCGTCGTGGTATACAGTGGATTGTCGTACTTGCAGTGATTACTGTCGGATAACTTCCGCCATAGCAGCTTCTCCCATCAGGGTGACTGCTTCTCCACAAAAGTTCATAAACCACACTTTTAAATAAACTTGTGTATTTCTCTTTTTCCTACATTGCATCATCTGATAACTTAGATCGTGCTAACCAACTTCTCTATTCGCTTTTAGGGGCCTTTGAGCTTTCCTGTTCACTGTGCAATCTACGGTAAAAAACAAACAGCCCATTCTGTGGTGGAATTATGTACGTGAGAGAGCATATCAGCTTAGAAAAACTTCCTGGAAAAGGCTCTCTCATCACCACTACCCGCGGAATCGGACAAATTAGAAATTTTTTTTGGCTTCACCTAAAAGGACTATTGGCAAGGCGAAGGAGGAGTACAATGCGAATTTGAACAGTTATCTATCAAGCCCAAATAACCGCAAAGCTTTTTAACGATTCAAGGAACGCAACCAGAATACGCCGCCGTCCTCTCATGTTGCAGTGTCAGTGGTGTTACCACCCCAGGATGCGAAAACACAACTTGGCCAGATAGCGCAAGGCCTTGCTCTGCGCTATCAAGCGCGGTTGGTGGTTCCATTCGTCCGACCACCTCCGCGCCCAGAGTTCATTGGGGGTACACCCTCTGAATTATTTTCTATAGTTAGTGGCCCCAAACCTGCAGCTACTGGTTGCGATGTCGTCTCTATCGGTATGTTGGAGTCTCTTGTAGAGGAATATTACCTTTTTCTGATTAGGAGACCCTGCCGCATTGCACAGCTCAGTTGTCTGTACTGGAACGTGGAAGCGGCACGCACAGGGTGCGCTTGTGTGGACATAAATGACTTTATCTCGGCATTTTCTTGTCCGCCACTTTGGCTCGTTGCGCGCTATTAATTTCAGTTTCTGTTTTTGCGCAAACTTGGCTAGAAGTCGGGCGAGTGGTCAACTCGGGGCATCCTGCATAGCAGCGCTGATCTTGCAAAAAGCGTTTCAAGTCTGCAAGTGAAGATAGATCTAGTTCCTAAATCTTTTATGGTGGCTGGTGGTTGATGTACGATGAAAACAATGACCATAAAAATGTTAATGCCAAAGCACTCGTTGCAGTAGTGAGTATGGGGTCGTACGGCTAAGCTGTTACAATTCCTGTTCAATTTTTCGCTGTCCGAGATGACGAGCAGTTGCCCTGTCCCTCCGTGCCTGTCGGGAACAAACGAAAGCAGCGTCAAGCCACTTTCCAATGGCAACCCCAATCCGGCCGCTGGGACTTTCGCTAAGAAAATGCTATCTCGGGCGAAATTCTTCACGACTCAGGGTTTGCTTTTCCTTCCTTACCCATCTTATATCCGAGATCTTATTGCACCTCTGCAATTCATAACATTCAAATGAGTGCGGGGAAGAACGTTCTTCTTCTGCCTCAGGCTTTTAAGTCTTGACTTGCTGTAACTGTTAAAGTCCTACACAGTTGAAGTGGAAGACCTGTGGAGACATATTTAGCTACTTCTGTGGACGCTTGTTATATCACGTCAATATTTACTCTGCCACCCTCTTGTCAACGTCAGTCGCGGCATTAAGCTGCGAGGCTGTTTATACGGTTGATATATTCAGCGTTATTTGTAAGCAACGACATTGGTTTCTTACAATTCGAGCTGATTTGTGGTCGACAGAAAATGTGCCCTTTCTTTAGAAATTTGTCTGATTGCGGTAGCGCTAAAACTCCCCAACTACGAAGACATGTCGTGTGGCCCACCCACCACACTGGCCAACCGGCAGCGTACGAACCGAGTTACGGGCGGCCTGCCAGGAAGGCATTATCGCCAACTATGCAAAATATTTCTTGGGAAAACACTCTATGCCCGCCAGTGGGTCTCGAAACCGCGGTGGTGCGAACAGAGCAGCATTGCTAGCCACTGCATTGGACCACTACCACATCGCCACAGCTGAACGTCCCGCGTGTTAACTGCCAGTCTCTAGTGCTGCGCTTCGGATGTCATTGTTTTCAACAACTTCCATCCGCGCGTAACAAATGGTCAGAATAGCTTGACCATGATGAAATGATTACTTAATTACTTATTGATTGATTTATCAACTGGCTGATTACTGATTGATTATTTATTTATTGATTGATTTGATTAATTAATTGATTGATTGTAATATCATGTGCCAAGCCAACACCGACTAACGGCTCGCCCGAAGTCTCATTACACATGGGGAATACAAAAAGGTTCTTTCGGTCGAAGACACCGTGTGGGAACATACGGAATCTTGTAGTCACTAAACCAAAAATCGTTCAGGACAATCGTTTTCATCAAAAGGCGATCAAAATCAGGTAGCGAAAATACCTTAAAGACATCAGAATTGGAGAGAAGGCTAAAATCATGGCCAATATTTTTTAACAAAGATCGTAGGAGAGAGTTGATTCTGTAGTTCGAGCGAACTGCAGCCAGCATAATTTGTTATGCAATAACGCAGTACGCAGTAACCAAGAGCGTTTACAATAACTATGCGTATTGAAAGCGACACGTAATGCCTAATGTTGTAAACCACACAGGAGACGGTTCGGAGCTTTTACCAACGTGGGATAAGAGATCATTCCATGAAAGAGCACTGTCAAAGTATACTCCTATGCATTTAACTGTAGTATAATCAGGGGTTCACTTTGAGATTGAGAAGAATTAGATCCGTGCAAGTACAGCTGATGGTTTAAATCCGCCTTCTTCATCAGGCTGTGAATGCATATGTGTTGAGTCGTAGACCTGTTAACTTTGATTACGCTCTGTCAGAACCATTCCATAGCAATAGTTGCTGTAGCGTTAAAAGATGAAAGTAAGAGTAGTTCGGCGACTGGGATACGAGGACTGTATCGCCAACGTATTCGTACAGTCCTACAGACACAGCGTTCGAAAAGTCATTCATGTTGACGTTAAATAACAGGGGACTCATTATGGATTCTTGAGGAACGCCAGGTTTTATTAGCAAAAAGCACTCATTTCCCGCCAAATCTAGACGTATTGCGTTCTGTACTGTAAATGTTTTTTTTCAAAATTGAAAGAAACATTCCACGGAAGACTAACCTGGACAGTTTACACAATAAAAGACTGTGACCCACGCTGTCGAAAATGATGCTCTCATACAGAAACAGTGCACACGCCACTTGGTTACGTTCAATAGATCGATTTAACATGTCGGAAAAGTCCTCCAAAAGCATTTCCGTCCTTTTACCTTGTACAAAACCATACTGAATCTGTGACAGGATTTTCTGCTTTATTTAAAAAAAAAACTTGTCATTGTAAATAAAAGCAGATGTCTGTCTAATATTTGAGTCAAATTTGGCAAGACTGAAATAGGACGATGATTCTCATACCTATTATGTACACCACCTTTGTGATTTGGTGTAATCATAGGCGCTTTCATGCCCACGGGGTTATGCCACTTGAGATAATTCTTTTTAACAGCGATAACAACACGCCCTCAAGTATGTCGAACAAGGTTCGCAGATCATCAACTGAAATGCCATCTATACTCACAGATCTCTTGCGTTTAAGACCAAAATAATGAAAGTTAGCTCACCCTCACTTAGCAAAGGTGGGCGTGCAGATTCGACTCTGCTGTTCTTAAAGGAACCCCGAAACACATTTTTAGTGCAATGTTTTGCCTGTTGGTTGCATAGAATGAGTTATAGTTATGATATTAGCATCGGTCGTGCCGCGTATACTGCGGTTTTAATATTTTAATTAGCTCGCAAAAACAAACTCGTGGCGGCTGAAAGTGTCACCATACAGTGGCAGTTTTAGCAGCGGATATGACGTCACTTTGTGCAAGCTTGGTGATTGAACAAAGAGTAATTTTGTCTTCGACTGGTCGCTTTAGATCGCTCTAGAGCGCTCTGAGAGGCGACCGCACATTCGGCTGGTCGAAACCGGCCGCTCTGACTACATTCGGCTGGTTCTTTCTGAGCGCTCCCCTCCAGCTCAGAGCGCTCTGAGGCGCTCCGAGAAAAAGGTCGAAGCGGCTCCGAGATGAGTCCACGTGACAGAGGCACTTCCGCCTTTTCGCGAAAGCAGTGCGAGGCCTCAGCGTCCGCTGCGCGTAGGCAGAAACAAGTGTGGGCTTTCTTTGACGCAGTAGTAACGTCCTTACTGTGTTTTGTGCTGCGGGTGCCGGGCTGTGTGGGGCGAAATGTCCAAAAGACGCCGGATAACTACGCTAGGAACGCGGTCTATGTTGCTGTCACATGACAACAGCTATTCCAGCAGCAGATCAGACGAGGACGACAGTGCTATCCAGAAGGCGATGTTCGAAAAATGAGCGTCCTGTGCGACGGAAGCCCGAGGTAGCGATCGATACAGGCTAAGCGGCAACCGTGATGCAAACTGTGTGCAGCCACGTGCGGCTAAAGGTAATTAATCAAGGGACCTTACGTGCGGCTACTGCTGACATGAGTAGCGGCGCAGCGTAGTGGTTCCGGAAGTTACGTCCCCCTTTGCCTCCTGCGCTTCCGCTCTAAAAACTCGCTGACCATTCGGCTTGACTAGTCTGTCTATGCGCTCAGAGCGAGATTGGCTCCCACTCTGCCAGATCCTAACCGGATCGTGGGAGCGAGCAGTCGAAGACACCATAAATATGCTGCAAATTGGGTTAATAACTAGAGATACGTTTTGTAAAGTTTTTGTGTTTTATATTACAATAACAAAACCAGCTTGTTTGCCCTAGATAAAAGCAATGTAACTCAATTAAAACAAAAACACGCCACCAGAGGCTCTGTTTACTTTTTGCATCGAAGGAATTTGCGCTTCTCTGTAAACATCCTACGACCTAGCACTCAACACTTATGTATCTGAGAGTGGCTTTGCGGAATCGATCCGATCGAGGCATTGCAATCTTAAACCGTTAATTTCGGTCCCAAGGAAAGATGCGTTCGAATCAAATTTAGCAGGCAGTGCGCATCGTCAGCTTGTGGAGGATGGTGAAGAGCAAAACCGCAAAACAGGACGGGACTGAGGCAGGTGACAACTCAGGGCGGTACTGACAACTGAGCATTTATTGAAACACAGCAGAGCTTATAAGGATCAGTCGCGCGTGTAATCTGGAAAGCAATCATAAATCGTAAAAAGAAGATGAAGCATGTAGAAACAATTCAATGGCAACCATGACGAAAACATTCAGTGCGGCGAAAGGAAAGAAACCGAGCAAGAATGATACAACTAGCCTGCGCAAAACCAAGCAAAAAACAACCTAGGTAAACGCTGACAAAAAAGCTAACTCTTTCTGAAAAATAGACACAGAAGGCGTGCTGACACACTTATCTGGCTCCGATTCCAGGATGGCAACAGCCTCGACAATTTCCCTTTCCAACTGCCCCTTTATTCTTCCTATGATCTCTGTACAATTAAGCTTAGGATAGCAGCCCTTAAAACTGCGATAATGAACGGGCAGGGCAGGTCCTCCGGGCCTACTCAAGGAGCGCGCATGCTCTTGCAGACGAATGTTTAAATATCTGCCAGTTTGTCCGATATAAAATCGACCACAGCTGAGGGGAATCTTATAAACCACCCCCGTCGCGCATGAGACGTACTTCTTCGAATGCCTCATGCCGCAAACTACATGCGTTGAAGCCTGCTTCCTCACCAAATTAAAAAGTTTTGAGAGCGGAGGATGTGGAGGATCACCGGACGGCGGCGCCAGATGGCGCCACGCTCCAGTCAACCGCGCGCGCTCCTTGCTCGCCGTGACCAACCAGCGCGCAAGGAGCGACGGGCGATGGTAGGTGGTAAGCAGTAGCGGTACGCGCTATGCTAAATGTGTGATATCTTGCCCAAGCTGTCACATCGTCGCAGTATCTCGCGCTCGAGTTCGGATCCATAAGTAAGGGAACGTCACTGATCAGTGTTACCTTCTGCGCCATCGACGTGACGATGAAGCATCGCTGGGTCGGATTGGCGTTCACATGGTTGTTGTAACCATGCAAATGGCGCTGCCAGCCTTGGCATGAACGAGTTACAGAGAAAAGGCAACCATGGAGTGCAAAGTTCTGCCACATGCTCAGATGGGTTGTTTTGATTGGTCGCACTGAGTGTCGTCATTGGGTGAATGAAATGGGAATGGGAAGCTGCGCAAAAATCGAGTTAAGGGCAGCTTTTTGTTTGCTTGTATTTTGGAATTTCTTCAATGAATAAGTCCCGCTCCTACGCATCGATTCTAGTAATTCTTTTTGAGTCAGCATCTCTTTGACATAAGGAATCCATTAGAAGTGTAACCGGCATTCGTTCAAGCAGTGTTTCGCAACCTCTTTAAGAGTATAAAACAGGGGATGCAGTTGTGCACTATCCGAAAGTTGCGAGAAAAATTTGTTGAATTCATTAGCTTTTTTTTCATTAATGCCAAAATACGACACAAAATATTTTCCATCACTGCCGCGCCATTTGACACCTCTTAGATTATTAATCAAAGACCGCATTTTTCTAGTATCTGCGCATGAATTCTTAAACCTGTTACGAAAAAATACTCGTTTAGCCTGCCGAATCATAGTATTTACATTATTTCTTGCAACCTTAAACTTTGACCGCACGAGTATAGATGCAGGTGTCCTTTTCGCCTGGACCCAGAGCTGTTTTTTTTTTCCTTTTATAGCTGATAGTATTTTTAAGGTCATTCATGAGTTATCTTTATTGCCCTGCCTGATTTCAACCACACGAGCAGCTGCTTCCTTAAACTCTTGTACTAGCTCAACAAGCTTGTCATAAATGTCTATAGGGGAACTTTTTCCAAGAACACTTCGCAATTGTATTCCGAACCCAGTGTGTAAAAGATTTCGGGATCACAGATGGATATTTCTTTTTTACCGCGATTCGCTGTTGAAGGGATCGACTTCCAGGCTAAACAGCAAACAAAATAGTGGCGTGACAGTTTTGCTTCGACGATAGCAGATTGTAAGGCGAAATTTCGAGCTCTCATATTTATATGGTCGACGCAAGAGACTACAAGTTGCCCCGCCAGAAATTATTCTCGCGTTGCTTTCTGGAGAGTTGGTTGCAGTCCCCATTTTGATAACATAAGATAACATACGACGAGAGCCATAGAGGGGCAAAATTATCTATGTTAATATCGCCTATTCCACCGATATATTCTTCATGCCGGTGAGCTGAGAGGGCTTTGTCAGGTTCGCCCAAGAAGAGCCCGCCATTGAAGCAGGCGGGTTGGCATAATGCAAAGAGTATCAAAGAGAGAGCTGACGTGCACACACGCAATGCTACAACTTCTTGCTGGAAGTTAAAATTTATCTCCGTAACAGTCCAACTGCCTGTCACAAAAACTGCAGTACCACAACATTTTTTTGCAGGTCGTGAAATTTCTTGGAAACCCGGAAATGCGTACTGATTGAAAATATCAGCTGAAGTATTAATTTCCATCAGTACAAATATGTCAAATGTAGAACAAAAAGGGGAATTTAGACCCATGAATTCTTCCCAGTGCTTTTGGATACTGCGGATGTGCGTTGCGGCAAAAGCCATTTGTGCGTTACTTATGAAAAATTTTGTTACATCAGAATATGTTGTACACGCAAGGAAGTCGAGATCGCCCATGCTTAGCAGATCTTATCAAGGTCACACATATTCTCAATGCGGATGAAAGACTTCACTTCATCAGATTTCTTGGCCAGAACTCTGCCGTTACGTTTCCAAACAAATGCGCAATAGCGAAATAATGCGGAGTTGCAATGTTGCCGCTTTATATTCGCACAGTATAATAAAAAGCGTCTTGTTGTAGCTATTCGTGCGAACACGTTCATAATTCATCGCGCGAAGAAGGAAGGTCAATATGTGCATGCCTGTAAACTTGCTTCAATACCGTGATTCAATACTTGTTATAATCGATGCTTTTTTGGGACATTTGATATAAGTGCTTCCTGGGTGCCGGCTTAGTCTTCACTGCACTTTGCTGTGCAACTGGCGGTAACACGTTGGAAGCGGCAGCGGAACTGATTTGTGAAAGTCCACACAGAAGGCGTCTCTACAGTATCACGCCTCATGCAAAGGCCTAGGTTAGTGCGCTAATGCACGGCACAGTGGTGTAATTTATCATCACAGGACTTTGTATATTTTAGCTTAGTCCGGCTGGCTGTCTCAGCAGGCGCTGAACTGCAGATCAGCTTTCAGTCTTACTTTGCAAAAGAACGCAGTCGAGCGTCGCCGAGCTCCTGAACCGCCCTTGAACAACGTCAATAGTCTTCCTTTGGAAGCCGGAACGTTAGCGGAGGATAAAGTAATATCCAGAAAGTCGTCCGGCGATAACACATGCTCGTAAGTTCGGCAGTAAATATCGTGTCCAGTGCTGAGCGGAGAAAAATTTTAACAGCTCTGAACACATATTCTTGCGTTAAAAAATATTGAGCATTGGAAAGCAAACTTTCACGTATTGCCTCGCTTTCACTCCATGCAGTTTGACAAGTTCTTCTGTCCACAAAGAGCGTTAGACGGCGAATTGGTTGAATAAATATGAACGCGCCAATAACCGACTGCTGTTTGTTAACACATTAAAGACGATGCGGGCAGTCGGGCGGAGACGATAAAGTGAGGTGGCTGAGGCTAGCATTCTCCAGGACCAACACTTGCCTATGTGCCCTCACACAAAGTTTTTCTGCCATCCGAAAGCTCCTTCTTCAGAGCGTGAGCCCGAAAGGCGCCTTGCAGCAGAGGATGGCACCAGCGCAGCGGCTGCCGACGAAACCAGAAGGCCTAAAGGTCGGCGATGGCAGAATGGTGACGTGACCAATTTTGGCAGCGGCCATGTTTCGGCGCTGTAAATAATCTATTGTGCTGCCAAACAGCAGCATGTATTTATAATGATATAATACAAACGATGACTTCGATTCTGCCAAATCGGCAATAGGTCTACTGATAGAATCGTTAATCTTTACGTTAGGCTGCGTAAGCACGAGTAATTTAAGATGTCTTAGCAACAAAACAGAATAGACAATTGTTCTTATTAGACAATATTGCTGATGCAGTAGCTCTTTCATGTTCAGATAATTTGGAATTGTATTATTTCATTTAATTCGTCACGTACTGACTCAAACCTTCCTAAACTTCGCTGTGCTAATATCCGACAATTGCAAGCGTCTCCCTCTACTATCTTGTACTTCCACTTCAATGTGTGCAATTGCAACCCTATTCATGAAGTTCCTATTAATACCATCAATGAAATGTAACATTCACCTTTGTGTTTTAATTCACAGATTATAACACCACGTTCTCTTTTCAAATGGCCAACCTTGACATTGCCTGTCAAGGCATTGCATAACGCTATGACGTTTGTCTCTTCTGCGGTTAACTGCCGCCTATGCATTACCACAGATATTGGTTTTCCTTTTATTCTGTGTTTGACATGTTCTTCTGAGACAGATTACGAAGAATGCTTAATAAAGATTTTTATATTATGCCGTAGAGTGTTAGACTTTTGCCTGTTGAGGAGAGAGAGAGAGAGAATCAAAAGGAAACGCAGGAAGGTTAACCAGATGTGAGTCTCCGGTTTGCTACCCTACATTGGGGATGGGGGATAGGGGTTAGAAAGTTGACAGAGAGAGGTGCCTGTTGAGGAAAACTTTGATGTGCCTTATGATCCCACCGAGATGAAGTGACTATTCCATCTGTGGGAAGGCCGTATGGTCGATCGAAATGCTGAATCCGTAAGGTCATCGAAAATTGTGTTCCAATAGCAGTCGTCATTGATGCGAGGTACGCATGCTACGCTGGGATAAAATACAAGCTGCCTATCTTTGTACGTGTCTGCGGATTCCATGATTTTGATATTTTTGATAGTCATGAACAGCGGTAGTATGCCGGGCTCGTATTATGCAGCCCGATGATTTCAGGCAAGAGTGTGTCCAGTTTTTTTATTTTTAGACAGTTCTATGTTATATAGAAATAAAAGGAAGCTGTGGCCTAGCGGAAACAGCGGGCACTCAGCCAACGAAAAAGTGGCTCGATTATCCAGAGCAGGCAAGGCATATTTTTTCACCTGTTGTTCTTTTTGGATCAACGGTTAAACTCCTACGTGCCTCATTCTGATGAACAGTTGCGCCCTGAAAGATGACGTGTAAGCAATTATAGTTTCTGGTCAGTGCTTTTGGTCACGAGAGGAAATGAGAGTTGGTAGCTCCAATAATCCGCAAAACGACCAACCTGTTGTGCGCGAGGACAAAAATTTCCTGAATGTGCAGTGGGGGCCTTCGAAGTAAAACTCGGCTATATTTTTAAAATTCCGATGCAATAAAACGTGGCCCCCGGGCCTGGTTTTACCACCATCCTCTGGCTCAGCAATGGAGTAAGTGAGGAGCGTGCGCGCGGGTGAAAATAAAAGTAAAAATTTAAAATTAACGAACACTACGCGAGTCTGAAAACTGCTGCCATATTGGGAACAATTACTGCCTCGTGCGGATAGAACGTGAACAGAATCAAAATGTGCGACAAACCGAGAACAGACGCTATTCGTAGCCACATGCGCCGGAGCGGCGCGACGGCCTCGGCATTAAAACAATCCTCACACCAACAGTCCCCAAGGCATGTCAGCAGCCAAGTAGGAAATAATCTCTAAGCAAGCGCGCTTGGCAGGCCATTATTAAATATTGGCTCATTTTAAAAAGATACAAAATTATCTTCGGTGAAAACAACAGCTTCGAATTCTAGACCCGAAGCGTGGCCTTGTGATAGAGTATCCGCCTCGCATTAGGGAGGCGCTGAGTTCAATCCCCAGTGCCGACGGGTACCCAGCGGCTTTATAATAGCTACAAGATTCCCACGCCCTGGCGCTCGGCTCTTCTAGGGTGACATGCTAGGGAAAAGGCTCTCGGACCAAATAGTTCCACCGTCCAGCAACACTAAATCCGGCTCGTGTGGTAGAAGCCCAGTTCTGCGCAGCTGTCTGGCATCGACGCTTTCTTTGAGGTCATAATTCAGAGGCGACGCTGGTATCTGGATACCGCAGGAAGCACTTGCCGATGAGGCTGATAATCAGGATGCCGTACGCGGAAGCTGGAGTTGTAGCACAAGAATGAATTTCTGCACTAATAAATGCTTAAGAGAAAGCCATGCAGTCTCTCACATCATTGAGGTTCTTTAGCGCTTTCCGGGAAGAAGTAATGGCGTAGTAATTGTTTAACTATTCGGTGGAAATCTTCATGGCGCCGCAAGGGAAAGAAGGAAGGTGAGTGTGGAAGAAGAAATACAGAAAGAATAAATATAATATTGGCCACCTCGGGATATTTCACGTGCACAACCAACATAGTGTACCTACCACGGTGGCTCAGTGGTTACAGCGCTCGGCTACTGCCGCGGTGGCTCGATTCTTAGAGCGGACTGCTACTCAGCCAGTGTACCCGCATTTTAACACGACCACGAATGGAGCGTTTTGGAGGAGGCGAAATGCAAAAAGGCGCCCGTGTTTTGTGGAATGTGAGTGCACTGCAGCGCTTTTTCAAGCCCAGTTGAGATGTGGTTGGTCTTTTTGGCTCTGTTTTCAAAAACCTTGGTGTATTAACCTCCTGCTAGCTTGACCATGAACCCTTTAAACCGGCATGGCAGGAAGATAGGAAAGGAAAATAAATAAATAGACGAAGGCAATTGGAGCGACGAGAGAATCGGGCTGTTAAAGAACGCAAGTGGCAGCTGAAAAACCACAGCAACAAAACCAGCAAAAACTTCGTTCTCCCGGGTTTCAATGCCCGGCCTATTGCAGTTAAAGAAACACTAAATGGAGTCTTTATCTCTATATTAACTCGCTGCCCATAGGCTCAGAACAATGTAAAAATTTATGGCGGTTTCACTGAACTCTGAGGACGAAGGTAATAAGTAAAGCGTGACTCGAGCTTCGAGTTTCTTTTTTGAAAATGTAGGGCTAACCTCCAAAAGGTTCATAAAAGAGGTTACATTCGAAAGAGCGGCAGAGGCCATTGTCGTCATGTAAACGCTGCCAACATCCTACAGAGCGACGGAAACTGGAATTCCGGTATTAAATAATTTTGAACTCTATAAAGAAGGAAAGAATCAAAAGAATGAACTTATAAAAGCATGAGCTAATGATAAAATAATAGCAAAGTGCTCCGTGGGTTGATTGAGAGGCCAGTATCCGGATGACAGCGAAACAAAAATTAAATCGAGCACTTCAGTCAAGCGGACGGCATTCGACGCAATGTCAGAGTCACTGGTATAACTGTCTGTTTTGAGCTAAGAGTCTAACAATGATAACACTAAATGACAACCTAAACGCGCATGTCACGTGACGTTTGCGGCACATCTCTAGAACGTCTCTTGAATACCACGTGTATAATTTAAAAACCCAAACCTCCGCCGCTCTGAAGCATGTGCGGTTAAACTTGTACGGTGTTTAGCTGCTTTGTTGTCTATTAATCGGCGTGCACGGTGTCAACCACCAACGCACCTCGAGCCAGCTCATTAGGTTATTATTTCAGTTTAGCTGAAGATGACCACACTAGACACCGAGAAAGGCATCACAACGTGGAACTCCGTTGCTTTCTGATGAAAATGCACAAATTTAGGCATCCATTCAAGCGTTTCGCTTGGTTACCGTTCTCTTATTTTAAACTGGCTGAAAATTCCACCGGCCGAGAGTCGTAAGTGGCTATAAATGCACCCGCTGACGCGCGTTATTTACTGATGTCAAGAACGTTGACCAAGCCCAAGGTTGCGCTTTCGCTCTAAAAAGATTTGTTCGCCGTGCTATCAGCTGCATGTGCAGCGCTTTAACCCCACACGACCTTCGGCCGCTTGCGCTGTTATCCGTTCTATTCCGGTGCTTGAATTGCGATATATTTCGCCATGTTAACATGTCACGCCATGTCACAGTTTCACCTGTTGATTCTACGGGGGGGGGGGGACGGAAAATCTTCTTTTCAATTTTTATTTCCTACCCATTGTACTCTTTGTTGACTCACGTTGTCTAAGCTTATGATGGCGTGACAATTTTAAAGTGACTTAAGGCACATGCGAAGCAAGTACTGCACTTTCAGCACTAAGTAATGACGACGGGAAAGCAGGCGTACATTGTTGAATACGTCGTTAGCAAGAAAAGCAGCACGAAGTATGTTTTTCACATGACCTCCTCTCACTGTCATATCATGTCAATGTGGCCGGTGTGTTGTTGGCTGCTGTGGTAGCTTGCGACAGTTAGCTGTCTCCAAAAGCTGCACTGAGCAAGAGTGTCATTGTCCCTCAGAAAGCTATTGTCGCTTGCCACACCAATATCTCAAGGCTTTAGGTTTTTAGTTTCACCGCACACTTGTCGACTTGCTCGTGCTTAAAATGCGCTCCTCTGGAACCCAGTACGCCTATTATTAATTACGTGAAAACTAGTATCTTGTGAAAACAGTGATAACTGACATGAAATGCAGATATGCATGCAAACAAGCTTAACTATTGCGTATTATAGTGTAAGGAAACATAATATCACCTTATATTATTTATCCAAGGCATGACATTTGTGAGAAATAATGCGTGGCAACTTGCGGCAGCTGCAAGGTCTGCATAGCTTTGACAGTCATCCTAGAATAATTGAGCTCTGGAATATACAAGAGATGCCACGTATTCAACAAAGCGATAATCCGCACATAGTTCTCTTTGACTGGATCGCCACGGCTAAACAAAGCTGGGATGCTACCTGGGCCCAAGTGACAGCGCATGGCCGCCATATACAGGTAAATAATAAAAGCTGTTCCATGAGGCGGGATTACATGCTTGAACAACCCCGGTGTGGTCGCCTGAAGAAATTTCATTTACGTATTACGTATGCCGCCCTTCAATTGAGTGGGCACTGATCTGCTTGTCTACGAACGACTTAGCGCAGTTCAAAAGCTGTCAGAACTGGTTCCTCATTTTGATTCTTGACAAAAAAAATCTGTGTGTTTTCTTCACAGCTTCAGCCTGCAGTGCGACATTTTTGTTGCTGGTGAATGCCTTCATCTTATGTGACTCCTTTTCCTACTATAAGGAGACATCAGGCAAAGCGATTTATTAAACGACATACAGTATCTTAAACGTGAGTTGTATTTGTTGGCAAAACTGTATTTGCTTTTAGCAATTGCCTGTCGAAACTGGGAAACCTTTAGAAGAATATTTGCACTACTGAAAAACGGTATTAAAGTCTTCCCTGTCTGTCACTGAGAAGACTGCCTCTCTTGTCGCTACCTCTGAGGATTATTTAGAAGCTGAGCACAGAAAACATTGCAAGATATATTACTTTGCGGTACTCCAGATTCCAAGGGCCGCGAAGCATGAGCTTAAAAAGAGCAACTGATGAGCACGTTGAATATTAAAGGTGAAAGAGCAGCTTTCTCCTGAAAGCGCCAAAACACAGTGTTTTTTTCACCATGTGCGGTCAGACTTATTTTCGCACTATTTCACCGACGAGAACCCGATCATGAAACCTGGGGAAAGCTTGTACTCACTGTACCACCGGGTGGTATCGGGCAGCACTAGGGATCGAACCCGTCGCCTCCTGCATGCAAGGCTTGAGTTCAAGCCACTAGGCCATCGGTACGGTAACTCAAAACAGCTTCGAACACTTCTTTAAACCCTAGCGAATTTCTTCAACGCCAGGGAAATACAATGGTCCCAACTTTTGGGTCATCATAACGCAGATCATAATCGACCTACATTTCCAAGCATTTATTTCATTTCATTACTTTCATTTCAAATGGGATCATGTTGAAGAGGAACAATTTTAGCGCCACGGAAACTCTTTTCTACCCTGTCGTCGAAATTTGTAAACAACTTGTCGCATTCTCAAGAGTATATATGCGCTGTTTTCATGCTGTAGGAAGGCATTTCTTGTTGGTTGAAAACAGAGTTTTGATGCCGATGCATACACGGAATGTTATGTAATGGTAAAACAACAGTGTCCGTGTCTGTGAAGTGATACGTTAGAGGACCCCAATCCGCTAAACGCACCCATTAGCACTATCGCGTCATAACTATATGACGGAGCTTAAGCTGCCCCTCCTGTTTTCTTATCCATCTTTAGAAACTGCCTGGTCTTACCGCCTTCTTCGAACGGTGCCCTCCACAGCGGCTGAAAGTTTTCCTTATAGGCATCCTTATCGACGCTGAGGTCATGTTTAGGTCGCTTCGGCGGAAGAACGGCCATGTTTGTAATTACGATTGTTGGTACGATAATTTAACAGCGCGAATTGTATACGGTTCATTATGGCACTTTAGTGAAGCCACGCTAGAAAAGAAGCATTCATAAAACTAAATGCTGCGACTACCGCACTGAAAAAAACGGAAAGCTTCTGTTCTCTGAAGACGTACAGGAGGTGATGAGCGCGTATGCTTGCAATCAAATGTCGTTGTGAAAACATGTCCCAAAAAGACGAGATGTTTTCTGGTTTAAGAAACCACTCTAGACGTCTCACCAAAGCTTTCACCGACTGGAATAGCGTCATTTTTATAAAATGAGGTTTTTCTAGTGTGCCTTAAACCAGCAAAGATAAAGAAAACAGGCAGACGCACACAGTCAGTCGAAAGTACAGCCGTGCACAACATTGTAGTTTCACATATAGGTATGCTCATGTCGGGGACGCTTGACAGTATTTTCGTTTCAAATAAATTTTTACATGTGGTGGGCAGATACGTTGGAGCAAAGGAATGAAAATCACATTTTCCTGAAATAGTGCAGTTTTCTGAGAAAAAAAATTTGTATAACAGCAGGTGCAAAACGACGCTCTGCGTTTTTCCAAATCCCAAGTTTGCATTCACGCAGCAACATTGATAAAATTTTGTACAACCTGAGTATTTTTGAAACCAGTATATGGAAATGTTTTTTTGAAACCAACGCCAAGCGTTTTTCGGCTTTAGGACCCTATCGAAAAATCTCGTATGATTTGATATGTGTCTCGTATGAATTCATATGCGTCTCGTATGAATTGATGCACATACGAAGTATACGTGTCTCCAATCTCTCTCGTATTAGCTCATACAGGCAGCATATGAGTTATATTTTTCAAGTTATGCGGCTAGTATAAACACATCTGTGGTTTGTACGAGGTCATGTGTGTCACAAATGTCTCGCATAAATTCAATGGGCAGCAAATTTGTCATAGGTGTGAAGATGTATGACTCGTATAAACCCATACATGGTTAACAGGTCACAACTGTCATAAATGTGTCACGTACGAAATCATAAGATATACACGATACGCGCGTCGCAACAACCATCATCCGAAACGATGGCGACGGTTTAGCAACAGACGCACCTGGTCACGAGAAACCCTCGCCACATTGGTAAGAGCTCTTAGATTTTATCCCCGTAGGACAAGGAAGCCACATCCCCACATGTGTCGAGAAACGTGCCTCGTATGAACACATGTTTCTCAGTAATTCATGTGTGTCGGAGATGTGCCTGGCATGGTCTCATATAGTCTTGTGGAGGACGCCTAGGAAGGCGACTGCGGCCATATTTATTGAGGTCTTACGGAGAGGAGATAACAGCGGAGCGGCGGTAGCAGCGTCCGGCCCTGGCCAAGATATCAAGCGTTCTCCCCAGCACTGCTAGAAACACTTCGTCCTTTGTTTGCGGCGTCAGGCACCCTGCCGTCCGAGCGAGTTGCTACAGGGCTCCCATTAGACGATCAGTCGGTATGTGTCAAGTCGCGTGTAGGCCGGCCGGGGTCCGAATACGAGGCACTCTGGGTGTGGCATTGAGGCCAAGCTTTTGAATGCCGTCGAGGGAAGCATACTGGTAGCTGAGAGATGTGCGAAGGCCTGCGATGTGGACCCAGTGCCGGCGTTTGTGGTGCAGCAACTATCGATTCGAGCTGGACTGACGACGCAACAGAAGAAACTAAGTGTATTGCGGGTCGCGAGAGTCCTGCAACGGTTGCCAGTCCAAACTGCCTGGTATCCAGGCGGGCGGCTACGGGACGCGCAGTGAGGTGTCAGGCGGAGGAACGGCTGTGGTGGACCGCATGGGGCTGCTGGGAGAAGCGCTTGAACGTGACGCGCAGCCGCACGAGGGGCTCCGTTGCCACTAACGCCGAGCCATTCATGAAGGAGGACGCCGGTGACGTAGCGGCAATGTAAGGCGTGCTTGGCAGCATGGCAGCACCCGTGGGCACGTCTGCGGGCCGGGCCATCCTAGTAATCTTGCTAGACGGTGGCTGATGAAGATGGAGCGTGGTTGTAATCTGATCATGTTGTGGACGATAGGTTGTGTGCTGTAGTCTCGCACTGAACCGGCTCTTGGCGCAGGCGGAGCCATTGGGAATCACGGTTTTTGGAAGATTCGAAACCCGGTGGGGAGCAAGAAGGGCCCACATCTGTGGCTTCGTTTGGCTTGAGGACGGGCTCTGGCACTGGTTCAGTGTTCTTGTCAGACAAAGAAAAAGTGGGTGAGAATCTCCATGGTCGCTACTGCTCTCACCGGGTGTACCTGCTTAACTGACATCTTGTGACGTATTACGTGGAGGGCCTTTGCAGAACTCTAGATGTGGCTAGAGCGCTTGGGTTTGGCCTAGAGCTCCTTAGGATCAGCTGGCCGCGGCATTAACGTCGCTGCAGAGGTGTGTTGAGCTCTTGGCTGCTGCGACGAAGCAGGCAGAGATGCTGAAAGCCAGGACATGCATGCCGCTGCAAAGCGGTACGAGTCATCAGGAGGCAGGGCCGGCAACGTCTGTGTAGGGCGGTGTGGTTGGAACTGGCAGACGTGGTTGCGGGCTCACACGAAAAAACGATAGGAGGCACGTTCTAAGAAGAGCAGAGGGAACTCGCGGGAGGAGCACGTGCGGCCTGGCTCGTGTGGAGCCTACCTGGAGTATCGAAAAGAGGGACGGCCGGGCCGGAGATGCTGGGCAGGAGTGGCGGGGAGGAGGCTAGGGGCTGCCGAGGCGGGAAGGGTTCTGACGAAGGCTGCGTGGGCGAGAGCGAGGCTGGTGCTGGGCTAGCTGCTGGTGGCGGCGAAAGCTTGTCTGCAGCTTCGTAGAGTGGCAGAGGGTTGTAGGAGACGCCGAAGTCCGCCAGAATGCCAGCGCGCTGCTCGTCGTACGGCCGGATGCCCAAGGCAGGCGTTCTAGTCGGCGCAGCAGGTCGGGCAGGAGGGTATCGCTGAGGACTGCGTGTTTGTACGGCTGGATGGTGATGCCGTTCAGGTACAACGCATCCTCGAACTGAGCGAACCACTCGCCGACATCTTGAGGCCGGAACGCCGGAAGCAGCGAGTCGAAGGCTCGGTCATGTCAGCCCGGAATCCAGGAACGCAGCTGCGGGAGAAGGTGCGACTCTATGAGTCACCACAACGTGAAGGTCGCCCAGGAACGCGACCGCGGACACAGTTATCGAGGGCTGCCGGAGAGGGGATAGCAGCGGAGCAGCGGTGGCAGCGTGCGGCCCTGGCCAAGTTGTTGTTGTTGTTTCCCTATCAAAAGATGGCACCTACCCACACTGGGGGATCGGCCAAGAATCGGGTGGCTGTTCACCTGAATGCAGTTAACAAAAAGGAAAAGCACGTGGGAGCGCAACACCGGTGAATTCTTCGTCATGAACTGAAAAGGGATGAGAGTTTCGATTTCAAAATTATAAGAATAATAATAAAGAGAGGGATTAAATAATAATGATTTAGTCAAAATGTAATAATTGATAGAAAAGAAAAGTTTGGAAGACTTAGCAAGGCAGTCGGTGAGATTCTATCAGGAAATTTAGAACAGCGGTAGAAACAGATCTGTGACTGAACCCAAATGTGGTGGCGGCAAATGAAACCAAGAGCGGGCTGCTTAAACTAAGGCCATGATGCTGCAAGGGCTCCTCCAGTAACATTTTTCTCATAGAGTTGTATCGGCGACAATACAGACAAATATGTTCTATAGATTCAGGCTCACGGTGGTGCTAGTGGTTTTATTAAAAATAATAGTAAAAAGGAAGGAAAAGATTTTTGCTAGCCCCGGCATCTGCCATTGATACTGAAGCGCCTGAGCTGGGGCAGCGGAAATAAAGAACTGCAGGCATAATGGAGAAATGAAATGAAAGAGGTGAGGGGACAGGAATAAAGGATAGGGGGAGAAGTAATATGTACAAACTATTTACACAATAAGAAATGTGTCCAGGTTGTGCGCGTGATCAGTTCATTTTAGAGGAATTAAATTACACACGCGCACAGCACTGTGTTGGTGACAACTGGAGTGGGGCGTCCAGTTATTAATCGTTCAAGGTAGAACTCGCGGAGCGTTCGGTCACTGCGTGTAACTACCTGACGGTCAGGCTCACGGCAAAATGCACAAAGGGGAGAGAGCGCCAAACCAGACTTGTGTAAATAGAAATTTAGAGAAGGATGCGGCAGTGCAGCCTCGTCAGTGATACTTCAAGCTGCCGAGAGCAACAAATTTTCCTGTTCCAATAATATTTCAGGTGCTCATAATCCGCCGATGTTAAAAGTGATGTGTCTTGCGTGCTTAAAAACGCACGTCGCCGAAATCTAGATGCTGTAACATAGGCTGTAGCCGGGATGATTGGCAACATGGGGCCGCTGAGGGAAGCCTTTGCGAGATTGTCAGCAATCTCATTTACTGTCACACTGCTGTGACCGGGAACCCATACTAAATGAACAAGGCTCAAATGCGGAGGAAGTAGGGATAAGAAAGTTGTTAAAATTGACCGTCAACATGTGCAGCGAGGGACGAACACAAACATAAAGAATCAGTAATTACTGCAACTGCTGTAATAGAGGGGTCTAGCTTACGTAGATCAAGTACAGCTGCTAGAAACTCTGCTTGAAAAATTGGGGGTGAAATCTATAAGGCGCAGTGAAAAGGACCAGTCTAAATGCGAGAAAAATATTCCCACACCTGCCTTTTCTTTGCATTGCGATGCGTCAGTGGCTATTGCTATATCTGTAGGTAGGGTCGTCAGATGATCTTCTAGGATGTCATTTAGAATACTCGGTGGCAATAGTTTTGCATTTTTTGGGGATATGTCGTCGAAAACAATGTGGATAGCGCGCCCATTGCGAAGCGCAAGAAAGATATCATAAATATTTACATCTAAACGCCGAAGTAATCTTTGCACAAACACTACCTGAGGGGAATTGAAACGAGACCAGGGGCCACCAAAAAAGATGGTCGGCTGATAACAGAAAATGCTTCGGGAACGGTGGAAATGGGATTCATAGATGCTCAGTTAAGTTTGCACAGTTTCTGAGGATTCTCCCTAGCGCGTGCTGGGATTACTTCGTTCTTTGAGGCGTCACGCGCACTGCCGGCCGCGCGGATCGCTACCGGCTTATTAAGAGTTAGTACGCGTTTAGAATATCACGGATGAACACATATTTGCTGAAAATGGGTTCAATCGCGCTGCAAATGTTTCTTGTATGCAGTTGCATGTAGTATACTCTGACACGCGACACTCGTGCGCAGCCAGCTTGAGCTCCGATGTGCATGGTATCAGCCTATATCTGAAACAGTCGCGCGTGCTCCGTCAAACACGCGGAATAGGAGGCGAAAACACAAATAATAATTGCGAACCTGAGCATTGAAAAGAAAAAGATGTTTGGCTTGTTTCACACAATTATCGTTGGTAATGTTTACTTTCTTTCTGGTATCCACACCACAGATCAATTAAATGTTGTTTCGCAGTCTAACAATGGAGTGGTGATTGCTGGTGATTTCAATTCTCATCACGTAATTTGAGGTTTTCGTACTGATGCATGTGGGCAGCTTCTTTGGTCATGGATGTCGGCAAGGAAAGTGCGTTGCTGTAACAGTGCAGGATTGCTTTCATGCGTCCCAAAACTTGGATTGTCATTGACGTAACATTGACAGTGAAAGGGGTGTTAGTTTCTTCGTGGTCTACAATAGATTGCGGTACTTCCAGTGATCACTTTCCGGTAGGTTTCACCATAGCAGCTTCTGCCATCAGCGCGACTGCTTCTCCACAAAAGTTCGTAAACCATGCACTTATTAAAAATCTTTTGTAATCCTCTTTCTCCTCTACTGCATCATCTGATAATTTTGATCGCGCTAACCAAGTTATCTATTCCGTGTTAGTGCCCTCTGAGCGTTCCATGTTCACGGTGCAATCTACGGTCAAAAACAAACTGCCCTGCATGTGGTGGAATGATGGCTGTGAGAGATTATATCGACTCAGAAAAGCTGCCTTCAAAAGCCTCTCTCATAAACACTGCTCGCGGAATTGGATAAATTGCAAAATTTTCGCGGCTTCACTTAAAAGGACCATTGGTAAGGCGAAGGAGGAGCACAGTGCGAATTTGAACAATTATGTATCCAGCCCAAATAACCGCAAAGCTTTGTACCGATTCAAGAGCGCAACCATAATACGCCGTCCTCTCTTGTTACAGAGGCAGTGGTGTTACCACCCCAGGATGCAAAAACGCAACTCGGTCAGAGAGCACGGGACCTTGCTCGGCGCTTTCGAGCGCGGTTGGTGGTTCCATTCGTGCTACCACCTCCGCGCGCAGACTTCATGGCGGGTACACGCTCTGAATAATTTTCAATAGTTACTCACCTCAAACCTGTAGCTTCTGGTTGCAATGGGGTCCCTATCGGTATGTTGAAGTCTCTTGCGGAACAATTTACCTCTGATGATTTGCATATTGTTAATGTGTCCCTGGAGACAGCTTGGCTTCCGCCTGAAGAAAATATTGCAAAAATAACCTTACTTCTCAAAAATCTAAAGGGTTTTGTAATTGGTAACATTTTGCCGATTTCCGTCTTGTTTAATTTAGTAAAAAATATTGAACCTATTGTTCACAACCGTCTTACAGATCACGTACTTGCAATACAAGCCTTCCGCGCTTCTCAGATATGGGTTCCTCGGGGGTGCTCGATTTGGACTGCACATTTAGATTTGGAAAGCAGAATTAAGGTTGCAATGGAGAAGAAAGAGGTCGCGGCTTTAGTTAATTTGGATATCGCTAAACCATATGAGAGCGTAGAGCATTCAATACTATTGAAGAAGCTTGACGAAATTCGGCCGCCTTTTACATTCTTGCATGGGTGCAGCTATTCCCGAAATATGGACGTTTCTTCTGTTCTCCCGGTTCCTTTACTTCCGAAACTTTTTCACAGACTAGAGGTGTGCCTCAGAGATCGGTTCTGTTTCCTTTACTTTTTAACGTACTTATGCGGAACATACCAATTCAGGGTGACGTCTAAGTGTATGCGTATGCGGACGACATCGCCTTTTTTGCTTCTGTCAGAGACCATCACTCACTTTACCAACTTTTGCATTCCTACCTCTATGCACTTGATGTATGGCTAGCAAGTTACATTTAATTTTCAACGCGAACAAATCTACCGTTCTCGTTTTTCCTCCAGCGTCCTCTCTTTCTATCTCTCTACTGTATTGTGCCGCCCAATTCCCGCAAATTGAGTTCTTGGAGTAGCTAGGTGTAATATACGACCCTCATCTAGACTGGTGACCTCATATAAGAAGTATAGTCCTCAAAAGTAAGCGAGCTCTCAGTCGCCTGACGCGAATCAGCAATCAGAAATTCGGTGTGCGCTGAGACACTCTTTTATTTATCTATCAGACTTACGTAAGACCAATTTTGGGGTTCGGTAACGTTCTCTTTTCTGGTTGTCCTAGATACAAAATTCCATCTTTGGTTCTTTTGGAGAGGCGCGCTCTACGGCTTCGCCAGGGTTTATTAAAACCAGTGGCAAATTGTGTCCCCTTTCTTGAAGCTCGCATACGGGACTTGAACTCTCGCTTCCAGCTTCTCACTGTGCGCAAGTTCTTACTGGGACTTGAGCCAATGCCTGGAGTGGCTCCTTCTATTTTTATTTAACTAACCTAGCTTTGTTTTTAAATAAACATGGGCCGCTTTACAAAACACCTCAACTTGTGTTTCCTCAGCACCTCTCATCTAGAATTGCAGTCTCGCTTAGGTTCGTGCGATGTGTCGCAATGTGCTGGCTGCACCAGCTGTTTGCTTCGACTATACGCTGCCGCTATATGCAAAACACTTATCTGCCAATGTGTTAAACGGTTTCCTTGAGGAATATCTGTTCCAGCATTCGAGCCATGCTGCAATTTTCACCGAAGCCTCTCAACAAGGCGAAAAGGCAGCAGTAGGTGTTTATTTCCACACACTATATTAGTGTTATTCTCTCCGGGTCTCGGATTTCCACACACTAGATTGAAGTTATTCTATGCGGGTCTGTGATTATACGTAGATTTTCGGTGTTGAATTTCTCGCTAGTTGTTTGGCTCTTTAAAAAGTTCCCCGCAATATATCTCTAGTCACCATTCTCTAGGCCTGTCTCTCACTCTTAGCAGCACTAGAAAGTTTGGCAACTAGTATCTTATACCGATTATTAATGTACTTTTTGCCACATCAAGCCCAAGTGGTGAGTTTTCAGTGGATTCCAAGGCACTGTGGCATTACCTCAAATTCGATGGCTTATTTCTAAGCGAAATCAGCCATCAATGGGCCTGTTACCCACATCCCGTTATGGACGCTACCACATACACCATTACGTGAGCCATGAGCCATCCTTGGTACAGTGGTTTCCGAACATTTAAAATTCCCATGGAACACACTTTCTTCCGCATCAAGACAATGTGAGGTTTCCATGACGCTTTTGCGCTTCACGATTCCTCTCCCTAAACTATATTTGTGCCGTTCTGCTTTCACGCCGTCAAATCTATGTGCATCATGCGGGGACGTTGAAACGCGAGATCATTTCATCCTCTACTGCCGGCGGTTTTCACGGCAGAGAATTCAGTTTTTGTAAAATCCTCTCTCTCAATTAGCAGTGCATTTACTCTTCCAGTCCTTCTCTCCTTCGGTGCAACCGTCAAAGGGCATGCCATTAGGCAGGTGTGTCAGCTTCGTCACAATTATATTAGTGAAACGGATATATTTGGGGTAACTTCTCGATGCCTTTCCTTTCCTCTCAAAATAAATTTGTTCTTATTTTTTCTTTGAACATTAGTTATTCAACACATATCGATTTGTTTCCAAGATTTACATTCCGATTCCCTCAAGATCTCTCAAAATTCGTGATTTTTTTCTCTCATTCTTCTATATTTATGAACCTCTTGAGATAAGCTGGATGAGTTTTTTCCTGTTTGGACCTGCACCAAACCTTGGCCAATCTCCCACCGTGGGCATGTGCAATCGTATTTGAGACAACAACAACAACAATTTTCACCATTTTTTTTCTGTTTGTCCTCCTATATATCTTGCTATTACCGGCTACCCAAGCTCTTTGTCGTTCGGCGTATCCAATGTGCTTGTATACACGTTTGATTGGAAGGTAAATATGGCATTCTATGCTTTGTTGAGCCGCTGTAATGTTATGCAACGAATAACTGGGTATTTTTGTGGCAGAGCTCCTGGTGTGGCAAAAATTACTTGCGCAGTGAGTACAGGTTTCAACGTCTATTGCAGTGCACATCAAGTTTCAGGGTGTCAGTGGAAGTCCAGTTCTCTAGTTCTCTCCCTTAGACAGGGGAGATCAACACCTGTCCTCACGTACTGCACTCCAGTTGCAACTTAATGGAGAGGACAGCGTGAGTTTTTTCATACAAAAATAAAGCGACAGTTCCATGCAGCTCACGTGGTGAAGTGTAAGAGGAAGCGGAAGCCGTTCTGAACGGCTGTGAGTTGAAATGCTTCTACGTTTCTGGATACGTTGCTGTATCCAGCAGTTAATTGCATGTGCCTTGGCCACACCTCCGCAGTGGGTATGTGCCAGCTTTGATTGAGGTTAACCAACCAACCAAATGCTTCTAGCTGTAAGCAGCGCATCGGCCGTTAGCGGAGGTCTCCCGACGCGTGAATTTGCCACGGACTCGTGCAAAGTTGTCCTCCCTCGACTACCACCTTGTAGTGGTGTCCTCACACCGTTTTTCTGCTTACTGATTTCAAGGGTCACCCATACCGTGCTCCCGACTTCCGAGACACGCTTGCGCACATTGTGGACCTCCATGAAATTCTGTGTATTGGCCAGTACCACATGAGCCACGTTTGGATGGTTACCTGCGAGAGCAGTTCCTCAAAACAGAAGCTTAATGACAAAAAAGAGCTCCATGTCAAAGGTGTAAAATGCATCGTGTTTGACCGAGACACAAAAAATGTGAAGCTTAAGCGTCATTGGCTCCCACGCTACATGGAGCACCTGAGGATCGTGGAAGCTTTGGAGCCTTTTGGAACGGTCCAAAATATCGAGCGTGAAATGGAGCACATGAAAACAACAAGCCGTGAAATATAGCTCACGCTTAAGGGCGAAGTGTCAGAAAGTACCATTCCTCACACGCTAAACGTTTTCGGGGTACAAGCTTTGGTTGTGATCCCAGGCAGGCCTCCGCTCTGCCTTCGTTGTAACTATGTGGGCCAGGTACGGTGTCAGTGTCGTACGCCTCAATGCACCCAGTGCCGAGGCTTTGGGCACACAGTAGACAGCTGTGTTATGAGTAATGCTGACAGGTTAAGCCAGGGCAACTGGCCACATGAGGATGAAGTGGTATCAGAGTACATTATGGACCAGTTGGATGTCGTGGAAGCGTCGGATGAACTGAGTCACGAGCTCCCAACCGAAGATGGACCAAAGACTTCGGCACCGCATAACGGCAAGGGTCCACCTGGAAGTACAGACAAACATGAATCCCCGTCTCCAGACCCAAAGCCACCGGACCCGGGTCTGCCCGGGTCAGCTACTTTGAGTCTTGTCCTCGCTTCTCAGGAGCCACCTGTCACCCAACGATCACGAGAGCAGAACACCTCTGCTGTAGAGTCGGTGGAGGCATTTCAGCCAGTGAATGTGTGACATGCCTTTGCCGGCGATTCCCCTTCGTCGCCGGAGTGCAGCAGTGTGTCGCCGGAAGTGTCAGCTTCTAGTGTGTTCGGTGCCCCGTCGGCTGTCAGCGTGGTTGCGAGCGACGTGGTGCACTCGGCTTTATGGGCCGAAGCCTTGGCTGTCTGAGAAGAGGCGATGGACAACAGCGCACCTTTGAAGCGTCCTGCAGGTGCTTAGGTGTGTGTCGATGGCGATGTGCAGAAGGCTACTGTTGTTGTGGAATTGGGAAGGGTCACCTCAAAACGAAGGGCGGGTGGGGTGTGAGTGTGGCAGGCATTGAGGAAACCAAGCTGTTATATAAAGTTGAGACTGAAGCTACTGTCAAGCCTTTTCTGTCAGAATTCAATGTTATCGTTAGTCACTCGAAATAGGCTTGTCAGGTGTGTGCATGGTATTCCTAGCGGACACACTGCGGACTAATGCCGTGTCGTATAGCACACATGATAACGGGCGACTTATCTGCTGTGTTATCGCAATTTCGGGTGTACAGTGGCGAATTGTTGTGTTTATGCCCCTGTAAAGCAGCGCGATAGAAGGCTATCTTTCCCGTCGCTTGTCGACCATTTTTTCGCGGATCATAAAATTATGCTGTTGACTGATTTCAGATGTGTTTGAAGGAATGAACTCCAAACAGTGTTAAGTAACCGTTATGACCCTAGTGCTGCTTTAGTTACTGATTTGGCACGCGAATACAACCTGGTGGATGTTGCGCAAGATAAGGGACATAAGATTCATTTCACTCATTTTCAGTGCTCGTCTAATGCTTGGCTTGGCAGTATTTACGTTTCAGCTGACATCTTATCCAGCGTTTTTGTTTACTGGGTGCGGCCCATATTCAGTGATCACAGCATGGTTTCTTCAGATAGAGAGGTACAGTCGGCGCATACTCCATCCTCGATATGAGCTGTGGAAGCTGAATAGCTGCCTGCTCTCAGATGAAATCTTCAAACGTGCTGTAACTGGTTGCTAGAGGAACACGTGGTCACGCGGGGATCTCTCAGTTTTGCATAATTTTGAATTATTTAAACAAGACACACAAAGCATTGCTATTGAAGCCTAAGGAAGAATCGCGTTTTTGAAGAGACATCACGTTACATGAGCTAGAGAGCTACATGAGCTAGAGGGATGTTGCCAAGGCGCCTGTGTAGAAGATGTCACTGCCATAAAAGCAGAGCTTCAGCAGTTTGAAACCGAATTGTTCCGAAACCGAAACCTTAACCGAAAGGGGCCTTGACAAGATCTAGGACCCGTAGGTTTCTGGATGAGCAACCATCTCGTCGGGGCTTGAGTGATGAAAGGCAGACTGCTCTATGTAAAGAAATACTGGAAATTCAGTATGGTGATTGCACAAACAGCGATGGTGTTCATACTATTCAGGCTTTCTTTGAGTATTACCGGAAGCTGTTTGGTGATTGCACGGGCACAAATGTGAGATCAGATTACAGTCGCTTATTCGAAGCCTTGCCCCGACATGACAATGAGCAGCGTGCTGTAGTTGAGAGGCCTATCACTTTGGACGAAATTATATCTGCCATTTCTTGCCTGACGGCTCAGAAATATCCTGGGCGAGATGACGTTACTCGCGAGTTTTATGAAACATTTACCTCTTGCCTGGTGCCTGTCTTGATGGAGGTTTTCCAGGCTTCTTACGATGTTGGTTGTTTGCCCCCTCCTTTCTATTCGGGACATATTACATTAATTCCAAAACGCAAAGATTCAAATCTGTTGAAAACAGTTGAGGGATATCGTCAAATTTCGCTCTGTAACGTAGATTAGAAAATTTTTGCAAAGGTTCTTTGCAATTGTCTGCAGCTAGTTGTCGCTCAATTAATAGGCACGAATCAGATCTGCGGTATCAGAGGCCGCCGCATCCAAACCCATATTCATATTGCACGTTCAGTATTGGGGAGAGTATCAGACGAGATCCGACAAGTAGCTCTAAATCAGAGTGACCTTGCCAAGATCTTTGATAAAGTTCGTCATGATTTCTTGTTTGCGGTCTTAGATCATGCAAATGTTGGAAATGTTTTGCTTAGATGCATAAGACTGTGCTATAAGGAGTCCTCTACAAGGCTTATTGTTAGCCAAGAGCTAGCCATACATATTCCATTGAAATATCTGTTCGCCAAGGCTCCCCATTATCGCCTTTGTTGTTTGCCTCATATCTTCAACCCCTTTGCGTCAGTATTTTTAACTGTACATCTATCCGTGGTTTCTCCCTGGCGCAGTGTGAAATTAAGATTTTAGTCTATGCAGATGATGTCGCCCTCTTTTTCTGGAAAAAATAGTGTGCCGGAGGCATTATAATTGAATGAACAGTTTTGCGAGGTATCATGTGCGGCTCTTAATCTAGATAAATCCTAGGGGTTTTGGTTGGGCAATTGGATTACAATGCCAAGTCATTATGGTGGCATAAGCTGGGACTGCAGACCCCTTCACTACCTAGTTGTTCTTCTTCACCAAATTCGCAACAGTGGCGCCTACTGGGGATCACAGATAGTCTCCATGGGGCGACAAACCCAGTCTTGGATCGGTAGGAAACTGTCAGTGTTTGCTCGGCCTCAAGTCTGCAACATTTTTGCGTTTGCAAAACTTGCCTATGTGCTGCACGTTCTCCTGTGTGTGAGGAAGAAAGTACAGGTGATTCACAGAATATTTGCTACATTCGTATGGCGTTCCCAATGGGAAACGGTGCGTCGCGATAACCGATTTCTTTCCTTAGAGTTTGGTGTTATCAGCCTTGTTCACTTGTTTGTGCATCACCTTGTTTCGCATTTTTTTTTCTTTTTCAAATTGTCAAATGACTTCTTTTTAGTAGCTGCGCTTATTAGGCGTCTGAGTGCTCATTTAACTTTCCTATTCGCACCGACTGGACAGACTCGTGAGGGGCCTTTATAGGGACTTCTCAAGGAAGTTGCTGACACCTTCAATTTCCTCACTATGCGCTTTTCTTTAGACTGCCTGTATTGCCTCTCCAGTAGGTAGATGACTCAGGCACTTACAGAGCGAATGCGCATTTCTTCTAATGCAAAAGCATTCTTTTTTAAACTACACACGTCTACGCTGCCTGTGAAGGCATTACTTCATGCTAAGGAGATGCTTGCACCATGATCGGTATACTGCCACCTGTTCAGTACACCAGAGACAATTCTGCGCCTTGAGGTTGTGTTCTCCTGGGATATATTACAATGAACAATTAAGAAGAACATTGACATCATACCCTAGAGTATTAGGTTTTGCCTGTGGAGAAAAACTGTGTTGTGACATATGATCTATTTATGTTGCTGGGACTATTTAGTCTCTGGAAGACTCGCATGATCGACCGCCACCCCAAATCACCACGGTCTTCGAAATCTTTGTTTCGTGAACAATGCGCTCTGGTGCGGGGAGTATATGTTGCCCTGCAACAGCCGCATAGCTGGCTCCCTATCTGGGTGCATGTGTGTGCCTCCCAGACTTCTGATGTCTTTTAAGGAGGGGTCATGCAGGGTATGGTGGCCTGGTGTTTTTTGGCGTGAGCGTGCCATAAAATAAAGAAAAAAAGACTATCGTGGAGTAGTGGTTAGTGTTATGTGCTCCGCATCTAGAGGATGGTGGTAGGCACCCTGTTCGGCATAGAGTTTCTTTTTTCGCCCGATGATTTTTTTACCTTTTTTAGTTTTCTAACTTGTATGGCAGCTATTTCCACATTCCCATCTTTTCAATGCCATCCCAACGTTTCTCTTTCCCAATAAATTTACATACGAGACACACATGACACGTGTGGCATATGTGTGTGCACGTATGGAATATGCGGGCACGTATGGCTTATGTGGACACGTATGGCATATGTGAGCACGTGTCGCGTATGTGGGCATGTATGACACATATTCCATAATGTTTGGGGCTCGACACATATAACACATATATGCGAGACTTTCGATATGACAGTCACGAATATCTTTCAAGACGGCACGAGTACCAATGGGGTCCACATTTCAGGAAGATAACGGGAGTAGACGAAATATGATTATCAGGGTGAAATTATTGCGATCTTTTTATCCATACGTCTACTACCGCCAGGAAAAATGTCGACTTCGATACGAGTAAGTTTTTTTCTGACGTGATTTGGAAATCTATAAATATTGCAAATTCCGAATGAATGGCCAACTATGAGTCTAATTTAAAAAGCTATCTCAGAATTCTCTTTACCGCTCTATGAAGTAATTTAAGCACTGGTACTAATAGATAAACACTAAAGCGTCGGATTGCATTGTTTGAAACTATAAATTAGAGTACCGGTGCTGACCACATTTCATTCAGTCAAGTTTTACTGGATTTTGATCGTTAAAATGAGCAACGCTAGCGAAATCAACTTCGCAGCACGTGCATGTGTTTTATTTTAGTTAGCACAGCGCATGTGATACCACAACTTACTTTCAAAAGATGTTTTCGCTCAGGTGGTTTGTTAATAAACTAATATCTGAAGATGATTGCTTTTTGGTGTGGTTTTTTCAGATCTGGCTAAATCTAGGCACATTTTTAGCGTATTTAAAGGATATATGGAGACAACTTGACTTCAAGCTAATCGTTAAGAAAGGCGTATCTCAAACTTTCGCACCGTTTTGAGCAAGCACAGAACTTTATTGAAATCTACACCACAGGGGTACAAATTGTATAGCTTAGCTTTGTCGTTTCGGTACTCTAATATCAGTAAAGTTTCTTAATCACGGAACCATGACGATTATCAGCATATATCGGTAGCCTACTGCCGTATGCGTCCTGAATGGGTGGAAGCATTACCAAAATGATGTTATTTGCACTGCGAAACACATTTAAAATGTAGTAAGCATGCGATGCTAACCGCAACTGTAGAGTCGAAAGAGTTGGTTAGAAATCTCAGACAAACCTCTTGTTAATTAAAATACCTTTTAAAGAAGTAAAAAAACAAGGTTTGTGATAACCGGATGCCGCACATGTAAAGACGTTAAACCTGATGCATCCATTGAGGCTTACGCCACCTTTTCGCGCCTGAATTTGTTTTGCACGACGCTACGCGTCCTTGTGCGGAACCTGTCGCTGTGGGAATAGCAGCGTGAAGAATTCCACTTTAATTGTTTAATAGAGTTTACTGGAAAGAAATCAGGTACCAGCGAAAGCGTTTCATTCTCAGATGCTTCCTCATGTAATGCAACGATGCCAAAAAATATATTAGTAATGCGAGTTGTAAATAAATAATAAAATTAGGTTTGAGCATTGAGCACAAAACGACACAAAGTGAACAAAGGTTCACGGGGAGCTATCATCCATTTGCCAACGTGTCAAGATTTCAATAAAGATGTGTTCTATGGCCACTTTGTTGTGCGTATCTTGTTGATTGTGACGTCTTTTTTTCACAGTCTTAAACCTGTGACTACTTCGTAGGTTGCCATCTTGTTTGCGCTTTTGTCTAAGCCATTGAAAGTGAAATAACGCCTGCACGGGACTCATTCTAATGACAGACTTTCGATGTAGGATCATATTAACAGAAGACTTCCCAGTGGCACACAAACACTCCACTTATATGGTACGCATATAGGAGACTAACTAAAATATAGCAAACGTTCAAGCCTAACCAGAAACTCTAACATAGAATCGCACAAATCAACTCAGAAATCGGCAAACATGCCCTTCAACTGCACTGCAATAACTGTATCCAGCTCTGTAAAGGTGTAAATGAAATCCCTGGCAGCGCCAAAACGTGAACACTGCTGAGCCAGCTTATTGATTCAACAGACTCAAAGTTAAAACGCCGCAAGATACCGGAAAGCATAACACACCAGTCCAAAGGAACAGATCATCAAGTCATCGACCCCGCTTGGTCCTGATATGTGGGAGACACACATACATCCCCATGCACGAACAAACTACGTCGGACAGGAAAGTCTCAAGCTAGAAACACAGACAACGAAGCAAGAGGTACACGCTCCAATTAAAGTATACTGCCGAAATCAAAGAGCAGATCACTAATGCTATAATTACAATGAACACACGCGGAGATCATTACTATCCCGAAGCCAGGCAAAACATCCAGCCCGGATAATGTCCAGCCCATCTCACTTACCTCTTGCCTGGGGAAGCTTTACGAAAAAGTCGTCATGACAAGACTGAGTTAATATATGAAAGACAACGAAATGTTTCCGCACACAATGCTCACCTTCAGGCCCAAGCATCCACACAAGACTTTCTACTGCAGCTCAACGAAATTGCTATAAAGAAAATATCGGCAAACAACGAAAGCATCCTATTGGCTGAGAGAACTCTCCGATAGAAATTGCGGAAGAAAGACCCTCGAGTCCGTGAAGGCGTCCGTAACAGAAAGAACAGCCTTCATCGAGAATAACAAAATCCAATCAGAAACGAGAAATACCCCAAGCAAGGGCACATCCCAAGTGTCAATTGTCTCTGCACTACTCTTTAACATCGCCATGATGGGGCTAGCGAGAATACCCAATTATACACAACGCACTGAACACGCTGTCCATGCAGACGTTATAACGGTACGGACCCAACATGCTTTTACAGGTGAAAAAAAGAACGGCGACAACTAGCTGCGCAAGAAATTGAAAAAATCCCCCTGCTCCAGCGGTTTGCAATGTCCATATTAGAAGTCGGAATACATACCACTACATTCTCCCAGGTACGAACCAGCGGATATTGACATAGTCATGGATGGCCACTTGAAACGGCGGATAGACCCAGTGAGAGTACTAGACCTGTGGCAACAAAAAGGAGAAAAGTTCAACCACACCAACAAAACTCCCATCAATGTAATATAACAAGCCTGCAGCATGATAATCAGGATAACGAAAAAAAGAAGGCTGATCAAGGAATAATACAACGCACATAATACAACACACACCCCGCGCGTCACGTACCTCCTCCCATAGCAGAAATCAAAAGACGGAAAGGGATCAAATAAACGTGCTAATGAGAAAGGCATATAAATTGGGGATAGAATTACACACACGCACCTCAATCAGCAAGTTTGATGATCTGGGAATCCACTGGCCGTTAGAAAACATAGCGAAGCAATGCTGGACTTTCATATCCGAAGATTAGACAGACCAGGACGGGACCCCCCGCCATCACTAAACTCTTGCATAACGACATAAAAGCCAATATTGATCGAAGCACAAACAACGGAAGAGAAATGAGAGACCCCTCTGTGCTTAGAACGCTGCCCAGGAGGGCAGAAAGAATGCAAGTGCCATAACCAGGTAGAAACACCTCAATAGATTACATTTCGTGACGTACGTCGACGCATCTATGTACAAGCGCAGAAAGGCGACCACAGCCGTGGTATTCAACCAAACACCAACAATATGCAACTCGACGGCAGAAGAGGCGGCGATAGCCCTATCAATCCCGTAAGCAAACAGGAGACGAAACAATCACGGGATAGCCTCGGACTCACAAGCCGCTTTTGAGTCTTCCAAAGCAATAGAGAACCTCATAGAAAACACGTTCCTGTCCAGCCGGCCAGGCAAGAGTAGAGTTTGGTTCCCCGTCTCAGGGTAGAAGATAACTTTAGGGCAGACAATATCATCGGAGGTTCCATTAGCCGGGGTGTGGGGACACCGGTACAGTCCTCCACAACGCCAGAGAAATACACGAGGAAACAATTCGGGCGTGTAGAGAGAAGTGCGGGACGTACGCATTCCCCATGACGGCCTCAGCCGAAAGCAAGCCACGTAAGGCTTAGGCGCTTAAAAGCCATCACGTATCGAAACAAGGCACAATACCAGAAGATATGACCCACACGACAAAACAGGGAATATGTCTAGTGCGGTGACACCGCTACGTTATACCACACAACATGGGAATGCCCCATTACCCATAATGCTTCATAACCTAAGCCCCGTAATTCCTAAAGCACGCGGCCCTAGTCTTCAGCTGTGGGCGGACCTTCCAGCCGACTCGCACCAGCAACGTCAACTCACGCTTGGAGAGAGCGTGACCCGTAGCTGAGGCCAACGAACTCCCGGACCAGAGAAAGCCGACCACTACTCCCACATCCACCTCTTCCGTACCCAGTTCCCCTCAGGCTAATTTCAGTCAAAGTACATCAGTAAATCAAAATCAGGACTCCTCTTCGTCTGGCTGTTTAAGAAGGCCTTTGCGGCTTTAGGTTAGAAAGGACAGAATGTTGTTTAGTGTCTCTCTGTTCTCTTTAAGATCACGAAGAAGTGGGCGCCAAGTAGCTTGGATTTAAGTCACCGCTTAAAGCGCCCTTCTCAAGTGCCTGATATAACTTCTATCACAAACTTTTCAATCTACTTCCGCTGGCAACTCGTATATCTGCAAAAAAACATTTTTCTCGTACGGTGCCAGCAGCTGGAAAACCAGTGACACGGGGGCTGTATTCCGCTTAGACAGCCTTGACATGTGCGCTCTAGATGCGCGGCTGGAAGTTGCATGCTTCGGTCTTTGCACGTTGGCAGTTCACGCAGAGAGGAAACAATAAAACATTCGTTGCTGTAGGCTTTAAACCGTGATCTACAGTCCGCGTCGAGCTCTATGAAACTGTATAGTCCGTGTGCTCACCTTGGAAATCGCTGCGTTTTCTACAAAAGGCAAGTGATCTGCAGTAGTTACAGAAATGCCTTCTTGGGGGTAATTATTGCTTGTTTTTGTTTTTTATACATCATAAGTACACATCACTAGGTGCGCTCTTTGTCTGATTTAAAATGTTTGTGTTGTCTGGTTGATGCCTGTTTCTTCTTGTAATTATTTCTTGAAGGCATTTGGAAAAAGGTACATTTTAGGATTCTAAGCTTCTGCGAATACTTAACCATGTTTTTTAGTCATTTTTTGTGCGGCAGAAATTGCAGCACGCTGAAGCATGTTCTCAGTCAGATCCTTATTAGTGTCTAAATGACCGTTGAACTTCGATCATACATTGCCTTCCACGTCTAAAACGCTTTCTAGTGATTTAATTCTTCTCAGTCACAGTATTAGCCTTCTCCCACTAAAGACAAGTGAAGACCTTACTTGATTGACGAAGGTGGCATTAAGAGGTAGTTTCCAACATAGCAAATAAATACAGGACGGGAAAGACACATCACAGTGCAAGACACGCTTTCCTGTTCCTCTCTCTCTGTATCTCTTCGCAATTTAGTCGTCCTTAATAACTACGATGTTTGGAAATGCTCGTACAATGTATTCCAGTCAATTATCTTCTCAGAACAGAGTTTGGACCTTTCAGATATATCCCACGAATCTCCTTTTTTTCAGGAAAGCTCGCTGAGCTTTGGTGCTCGCCGCAAGAGCAGAAAAGTTCTTAACACTTGTTCTTGTCGATGTTTTTAATTTAAATTGACACAGGGACTTGTGCGCGCACCACTCAGCGGCTTGCCATTACCGACTACAGGGCCCTCATAGTTTCCAATCAGAGGAACGGCTATGCTGTCATGGCTTTTCCTGGCTGGCCTCAGCGTCACCTCAGTGGCCGTTTGTGACGCGAAGAAAACTGCGCCTCACATCATATTCATCCTGGCTGACGACTTGGTAAGGCAAAATACTTCCCTGCTAACATTCTAGTTTACGCAGATTTAATAAGAAGTCCGAGAAGGAAACGACGGCTGATTTGTATTTGGGCCAGATTTTAATTAGGTGCGCTAGCACTGGGTGCCATTTTTTTTGCATTGCAATGTTGCTCAAGAAATTCTGATCTGAATGAAAAGGTTGTGTATTTAAAACAGTATCTGGATTAAAGTGCTGTTCGAGGAATTAGCGGCGGTGTCATAGAGTTGAGTGAGGTAAGAGGGAAAAATGACTCGTATAACGTGCTAACGGGCGGGCATATATCACCTCGTCGAATAGCGGACAGACGAGAAGTAGCTGCGCCATTGCTCATCAATCAGGATTTAGCTAGAAACGTAGAGGGATTCTATAGTGTTAAAGACAGACTGGTGTTAGTCGTGGTGTTTATCGTGAGTACAATCAGAAGGTGATAAATGCCTGCGCGGCTGCATCCAGCCATGATGAGCAGACCGTCGAAATCTTCCACGAAGACGGGGATTGGGGAGTGAGCACACTAAAAACACTGTGCACAGTGCTGCTGGGAGACATCCATGCTAAAGTGAGCAAGAAGCAGGCTGTAGACCAGGTAGTAGGCGACTGTGGCATAGGCTCTATGAATAGTAAAGGGAGATAATCAAGCATGCACTGAAGTGGGTGTAGTCAGGGTAATGATGATGATAATAATAATAATAATAATTGGTTTTTTGGGGGAAAGGAGATGGCGCAGTATCTGTCTCATATATTGTTGGACACCTGAACCGCGCCGTAAGGGAAGGGATAAAGGAGGGAGTGAAAGAAAGGAAGAAAGAGGTGCCGTAGTGGAGGGCTCCGGAATAATTTCGACCACCTGGAGATCTTTAACGTGCACTGACATCGCACAGCACACGGGCGCCTTAGCGTTTTTCCTCCATAAAAACGCAGCCGCAGCGGTCGGGTTCGAACCCGGGAACTCCGGATCAGTAGTCGAGCGCCCTAACCACTGAGCCATCGCGGCGGGTATGATGATAATGCAGAATGAAATATTTTACCGATCCCAATACGCTCTTTCGCAAACGACCGAATAGGAAGAGGACGTAGAAGAACCCCAATGTTGAGACTAAAAACGAAGTAGATTTCACACTATGCGCTCACCCAGGCATTGTGCAGAATCTGGAGGTCCTCTGGTATATATATATATATATATATATATATATATATATATATATATATATATATATATATATATATATATATATATATATATATATATATATATATATATATATAGAGAGAGAGAGAGAGAGAGAGAGAGAGAGAGAGAGAGAGAAATTTCCACCTTCCCACCATGGGAGTTGGTCCATCGGCTAGGTGAACCAGATGGACAATCGCGTTTTTCCATTAATGCTGCTTCAGACCTAGCGCCCAAATACAGCTTTGACTACAGACTTAGACCCGTCATAAAAAACTCCAGTTCGTATCGGTTTTAGACGCTTCAGGGCACCTGGTGACAGCAGGAGAACTGTTGTAAAAAAAATACTATAGTTAAGGTCACCGCCTAAGCGCTTCATGAGCGAAACTGGTTGGAATTAGCGGCGCTTAGGACAGCTATGGTTTATCTTGCGCGTGGTTGCAACGGACACGGCAACGGTGGCACAAGCATATATAATGTTATTCTGTGCACGCGTCACGCCATCCTTAAACACAAATTGCTGCTTGGCTTTGATTTTCTTTTAAGCGCACGTCTTTCTTGTCGAGCATCTTGAACCTCATTTCTTTGGCCTGTTTGTTTCAAGGATGTTTAGTTAAAAAGGTTCAACGAACTAAACCTAACGACATCTCCTCCCTCTTCATATGCCGGCGCTCCTTCTCTCGGCTCCTCGCGGGCGCCGACGGTGGCGACACCTAGGCAGGGGGAAGCTAGCAGACGATTCCAACGCTAGCCCTTGGTGCGCAGTATACCGTGCGTGCATTTTCTGCCTTGGCTGCGGTCTAAATGAGACCATAGATTGGGAGATTAAAAAATTATGTACTAAAATAACTGCCCCGAGCAAAGCTGCACTGCTTTACTAAATTTTTTTGTACTGCGAACGCTTTGATTGCGGTGCACGCAGCGGAGTGGCGCCCGTGGCCTAGCTCCCAGCCCATCCTCAGAGCTGTTTTCAACGCTCGCGCTTCGGCGCGCACTGGATCGCGCGCCCGAATGATGTGTTTGTCGCATTTTTTGTCTTCGATTCAGTGGCAGTGAGATCATTGCAAGGACAATTGAAAAGTTATAGATAGATAGATAAAGAGGAGGAGGGAAAGACAGGGATGTTAACCAGAAAGGGGTTCCGGTTGGCTACCCTGCACTGGGGAAGAGGGATTAGGGGGCTAAAAGAAGGAAGAGAGAAGGGGAAAAAGGCATAACACACACATGCACAACACTGTCACAATTTGTTACTCGATCCAGTCGCTCTCATTTAGGCAAAGAATGCCTTGTATGCCTTGAGGGCAGTCGACTGCTGTGGCCACGGACCGAGGATCTTTTGCTCTGTTAATGGGCGAGGATCGAGGCGGTCCAGAGCACAACACAGTGTATGTCTTGCACTGCAAATGCAGGGCAATCACAGAGAAGATGAGCGATGGTCTCCTCGCAACAGCAGTTTTCACAGGCAGGACTGTCGGCCATCCCCATCCGGAGTGCATAGTGGTTGGTAAAAGCAACGCTGATCCATAAACGGCATAAAAATGTGGCGTCAGGACGTGCTAAGTTACGTGGAAGACGAACGCGCAGTCCAGGGTCCAGTGCCTTGAGGCAGAGGTTGCAAAACTCTCCCGTGTTCCACGCTAAAAGTGTGAGCTCCAGCGCCAAAGGGCGAAGCCCGCACGCTGCGTCAGGTCTTGATATTGGGATCCTCACTGGAAGCCGAGCGCGCAGCCGCATCGGCCTGGTGATTACCGTTAATACCACAGTGTCCTGGCAGCCATTGAAAAATGATGTCATAAGCTTTGGAAACTGTGCCGTGGTACAGTAGACGGATCTCAGCAACAAGTTGTTCCTGCGACCCGCGGCGTAGCGCAGCTTGCAGGGCTTGAAGGGCTGCTTTAGAGTCGGTGAAAACCGTCCAGTCATGTGGAGATTCTTGACTGATGAACTCTACCGCAGCCCGTAAGGCTGCGAGTTCCGCACCAGTTGAAGATGTTGGATAGGTCGTCTGCACTTTCATGAAGATGGATCTGGCCGGTAACACCACTGACCCCGCAGAACTGGTCGAGTGAACTGATCCATCTGTGTAAACATGTATGCGGTGACTTTGGTAAGAATGCAAGTGATTCAATGTCAGTTGTTTGAGAGTGGGTAGTGATACACCAGCTTTCTTCGTAATTCCAGGAATATAGAGGTAAACCCGAGATTCATCAAGGCTCCATAAGGGTAAGCACGGTCTTGACGCAGGGGTAACTCCGATGGAAGATATGCGCGATGAGCTTCAATGACTTTGGCGAATGCAGTAAGCGGCCTAATTATCGGGAGTGTTGCGAGGTGATGACAGGGAACCCGTGTGAGGTGCCGAATATGTTTTCTCATGGTGTCAACAGCAATGTATGTAGTAACAGGATGTTCCCGGGCAACAAGAACAGTTGCTGATGTTGATGCACATTTAGGCAGTCCAAGGCAGATACAGAGAGCTTGCGCTTGCACACTTTGAAGAGTCTTGATATTTGTCTTTCTAATGGAACTGAATATCGGAAGACTGTACCGCATGTAGCCCAGAAATAGGGTACGGTACAGTTGCAGCAAGAGCGCTCTGATGCGCCCCAGGACTTTCCCCCGAGGAAGGAGAGGACGTGGACAACCGCAATTAGTCTCTTTCTCATGTCGTAGACATGTGTAGTCGTCCACGAGAGGTTCCTGTCGATGACAACACCAAGGAATCTGTGGCTTCTCTCATAGGGAATGGCTTCACCATTAATGCGAATGGCGTAGCGTGACATTATTTAGCGTGTGAACGCCACAAGTGAACACTTTTCGGTCGAAATGTTCAGGCCCTGCAAGCGAAGATAAGATGTCAATATCGAGGCCGCCTTTAGAAGTCTTGCACGAACTTGAGGACGGGTCACCCCTGATGCCCAAATGCAGATGTCGTCTGCATATACCGAGATCTGAGCAGATTGTGGCAATACATCGACCAGGCCGATGAGAGCAAGGTTGAAGAGAACTGGGCTCAGCACTCCACGCTGAGGGACTCCGCGCAAATTTCTGTGTAAGGACGTTGGTCCGTCCGCAGTTAGGACAAAAAAGGACCTCTCTGATAAATAGCTGCGTATCCAGCTGAACGTGCGGCCTCCGATCTCAGCAGCTTCCATTGCGTCCAAAATGGCCGGATGCGTTACGTTGTCGTACGCGCCTTTGATATCCAAAAACAATGCCATGGTCAGTCTTTTCAAACTTTTGCTGTGGTGCACCGACGTTACAAGGTCAACCACGTTGTCGATAGAAGAGCGGCACCGTCGGAACGCAGACATGAAGGTTGGATAAATCTGATATCGCTCCAAGTACCATTCCACGCGTGTGAGCAGCATTCTTTCCATGACTTTGCCGACGCAGCTGGCGAGTGCAATTGGACGGTATGATGAAAGGTCGAGCGGTGATTTCCCCGGCTTAATAAGTGGAACCAGACGACTGGTCTTCCAATCATGAGAAACTATACCAGCAGTCGTTGACTTGTTATAAGTGTCCAAAAGAGCCCGTCGAGATTCTTCGCCAAGGTTGGCAAGTGCGGAGTACGTCACACCATCGGGCCCTGGTGATGACGACCTTCTACAACAAGCCAGCGCAGCATCAAGTTCTTCCATGGAGAATAGTGCATCCATCCGAGAATCCCATGAGGGTGGAACATTGTTGCATTGCAGCGTTGCGCCTGGATTCGGAAAGCCTGTTATTCTTCCGCAGAAATCTTCAGCTACTTCAACCACAGTGCGCCTTTGATGGAGCGCTACGGATTTGAAAGGGTAGCGCTGTTGAGGGTACGTACGAAGACCCCGAATTACACTCCAAACGCGTGACAAAAAATTGCGTGCATCAAGTGTTTGGCAAAATGTCCTCCACCGTTGTGTTTGCAGTGCCTGAATTCTGCGATGAATCTTCTTCTGTATGCGCCTAGCATCTCTTAGGCCTAGGCGCGACTTTGTGCGTCGGTATCTGCGCTCTGCCCTCGGCCGTTGTGATCTGAGTCGCTGCAATTCGAAGTCAAAATCGGTGTAGTTAGCGACAGGGTTAAAGGGGCAGGTGGCGTGTTCCATGGCCTCCTTAATTTTTTGTTCAAGGCCGGGAGAGAAGCCCTCTGCGCAAGCAGCCTCCATAAGTAATTTAAAAACTGTCCAGTCAATGCGCTGCCTACACGTGGCGGGGGAAAATGTGGAATGGCCGGTAATAATAAGATAGGTTGGGATATGGTCGCTGCCATGGGTTTCTACATCCGAAAACCACCGCACGCTGTTGTTATGGCACTTTGCAACGAAAATCAAGTCCAAGCAGCTGCTATAAGTTACCCCTCGTATATAGGTCGGGCTTCCGTCATTCAGGCACTGGAGGTCATGGTCAGAGGCGAAGGACCCAAGCTGTCTTCCCCTAACGTCCATCCTAACGCCTCCCCGCATGGTGTGTTGAGCATTGAAGTCACCCATAATAACCCACAGAGCAGGTGTAGCTGCCATCAAACCACTCAACCTTCTGGCGTCGAAACGACTTGATGGCGCCAAGTACACCGCCAGTAGCATAAACTTCAGGTCACGGCTCTTCACTGTCAGGCAAACGTACTGATTGTCTTCGTTCGGAGGAACTGAATGTTGCACACATGTCAGTTCACGTCGAATGTAGACGATGACTTTGCTGGATCTGTTGCACGTGGGTGATGAAAATGCCTCGTAACCGGATATTCGCAAAATTGCCGGGGTCTTCGGTTCACTAATCAGAAGAATCGAGAAGTGATTCTCGTAGACGTGGTGCCGTAAATCGGAAATACGTGACTGGAGCCCACGAGCATTCCATTGGAAAATGAAAGCTTGCTTCAATTTCTTTTGAAAAGACAGGTGCGAAGGAGCGATGATGTCGTCTACTGTAGAGCCGAAAGAACTGGATTTAGCGCGTCCAGCACTTGAAGTGCGCTATGTGCTGCTAGCGTGTGTAGGCTGGAAAGCAGAGCACGCATGGCATTCATTAGTGTCGTGAGCATTGCAATCACTTGCATATCGGGGCCATGGCCTTGATCGAGCCTGTTGGCTGAATCAGTCGTAGGCGCTGCACATTGCCCTGAGTGCGCCAACAACCCTGACGCAGTAGGCGTAGAATGCTTTGGCAGTGGTGGCCCAGTTGCATCTGAGGCAGCAGGTCCAGCCTCACCAAGCGCCGGGCTCCCTTGATTTGGTACGGTTTTTGGTGGAGGCAGACAAGCTGCAGTTGGGTTTGGGGCATTACTGTCAAATGGGACTGCTTTCTTTGACGACCTTCGGCGGCGCGAACGACGTCGTCGCACCTTTGCGGCTGCTTGTTTGTGCGTAGAATGGTCTCGCACCAATTGCCTCAGTACCGCCCGCTCGGTGTTTAGACGGGGGCAGTCTTTCGAGGAAGAGTCATGAGGGCCGTGGCAGTTGGCGCACTTCAAGGTAGTCGCGCGGCAAACATCACCCCTGTGTGACTCGGAGCATGGCGGGCACACGATGGAGTTGATGCAGACGCCGCTCACGTGGCCCATCCGCATGCACTTCCTGCATTGAAGTGGCTTAGGCACAAAAGGTCGAACTGGATGATGGAAGTGCCCAACCTTCATGTACGATGGTATGCAGTCACCCTTGAAGGTCAGCTTGATGCATGGAGATCTGCCTAACCTCTGAACTTGAGTGATGGAAATGCCGTAGGTTGCCGGCTTGATCAACATGGGTAAATCTGCATCATAGATAGCGATATCGACGTTACGCCAGCTGTAGTGCCGCTTTCCTGGAGTATAAGGGGGCGTACACTGATGTTGCCGAGTTTTGTGATTGCGGTTAAATTCTCTAGTGAACTTCGCTCCACCACATCACTGGCAATAACGTTTTTGAACGGGTTGATTCTAACATCTTTTATGCCTCCCGGTACAAGGCTCTCCAGATAAATAGAGATGGCTTGTCAGTTCAGTAGGTTCAAGTTGTCCGTTGAGTTCAACGGCACAAACAAGGCTGTATGCGCTGAGGAACTTCGCGCCGTGATGATCGTTGGCGTTCTTGTTGAGGACACCGTTGACGTGCTCGATGAGGACGAATCGGCTTGTATACGCAGTCTGCGCTTGGCCTTCTTGCCAACAACCGGTGTGAAACCGTCGTCGGCTGGTGACGAGGAGTCTTCACTTGGCACCGAGTACACAACAGTGCCCTGGCTGCTCGAGTCACTCTGGCGGTGGAGGCGCTTCCTCTGGGCGGCTGCTGCCGACCCACCGGGTTCCAATAGAGGCACAGCAGCCTCCACTTCTATCGCCGTGGCCAAAAGGGAGCGGCGCCTCCCTGATTATAGCACAAATTACCAAAAAACTGCACAGACGTGAAGGCAGCGTTCTGATACAGAACAACTTCGTATTCGTCTCTGAAAAATTATAGTCACCCAAACAACTGCCCCGACCCAAGCTGCACTGCTTTATCGGAATTTTTTGTGCTGTGATGGCTTTGATCGTGGTGCACACAGTGGAAGTGGCATGTGCGAGCGAGCCTCGCGGTATTGCAGCGAAGATCAGCGGCGTGTTGTTTTTGGTCTAGCATCTTTTGCTCAATCTTACTCAAAACTTATCTCCGCCAGGAGGAAGTAGACTGACATACGACATGGGGCTTGGGATTTTTTTTTCAAAGGATGACGGTGTAATGCCATCATGAGATATTAACTCAAAGGCGCGTTCGCACGTCCAGTCGGCTTTGCGTATCTCATCTGAATTTCTTTTTAAAGTGCAGGAAAGCTTATCGGTTATTTTGGAGTTACTACACTTCGGACACCTCGCAGGCTCACGTTGAAAGGATCTAACTGACTGCAGTCCCTTACTATTTGTTTGTAAATAAGTGAATACGGTGCCCCAGTTGCGCAATCTAACACGGTTCTGGCCAGAATAACTTTGACGTAGGCCTAATTGTTTTGGTTGAGTGGCAGCAATCAAAAAACGATTTTAACCGCTGCTTCGCGCGCAGCTAGAGCTCTGCATGATTTACAACAATGTTGTTTAGTTGATTGTCATCTTTGGTCAGCATATGCGATGATGGCTTATAACATAACACTGTTTCCCTCGTGTAATTTCCATGCATAACGCGCAGCAGCCTGAACTGCCACAAATAATTAATCGCTTTCTTTCGAAGCAGGGCAAAAAAAATTCTAGCGGTGGAGAACCAAAACTGGAATTTACTGAGCCCTGTGTGCAGCAAAACGTTGTGCGTTTACAAAGTTGTTTGACGCGAAAATTGAAAACAAAAGGAGACAATGTATGCAGCTACGTTTAGCGGAAGTCCTCACTTGCATTCTCAAGTATTATCCACGCAGGTATTGAGTATTCAAGCGATATATGTGGTTGCCGTGAATGGGCACAGTAACGACCGATTTTGGTATGAACCCTACAGAAAAAATACGGTCAGCAATGCCTGCGACATAAAAGCTAGACCTGCACAGCGAGCTGCATGAACAACGTCAGTCAGACAGGGAAAAATGCCTCTTTTGTATAGACTTCGTGAACGAAGGAGTCCAACTCCAATCAAACAAATATGTCCAGAGATGCGCGAAGCATGACAGCTAGACCTACACAGCGAACAGCGTAAACGGTGGAGCTCAACCAACATGCAACAAGTTTACAGCTGAGCCCGCGAATTAGTCCCACTACATTAAAACCAATACGCCCCGTATTGTCCGGGACATCAAAAACCTGCGGAGACAGCAGCGTGAACGGCGGCGTTAAGACAGTGAGGAAGAAGCGCGGCTTACGTAGCCCGCGTGAGAACGAATCCCTATACAACCAAGACAAACGGCACTAATACTATAATGCCTAGAATATACTGGCTAGTCTGCTCAGCGCGAGCGGCGCGGTGGCACCTGAAGTGATGTCTGCCGGCGGCGGCCGCATAGCGGCGCTGTGGTGCGGGAGGGTGTAGGGTGCCTCGATGCCAGCGCTGCGCCGGCGGCGCTGGCATCGAGGGACGCTATGAGGGTGTAGGGTGAGCGCGCGCAGCAGGGCGAGACGGTCTTGCGCCGCGCTGCTCAGAGTTGGAAAGGGTGCTGCGCGTTGCTTCGGCTCCCGTTTAATACTTTGTTTTACATCTATTTCAGCTGCTTAGGAATAATGTAACGTTGTAACCTGTTTAGTACAGATTTCCACAGCTTGAAAGCTCAGTACGTGAACCACACGCTAACCAAATAAACGCACATGCAAGCGCAGACGGTTGGTGGAATCAAAACTAAAAAAAAACACTAGTTTAACAAAACACAGTTTTGGTTTAATGAAGCGAACACAGCACTTTTAATCAAAGGGGCCAGTGAGAGTGGAGGGTAATGCTTTTTGGCGAACACAAGCTACGAAAAACGTGTATTCAATTGCAGTGGCGCAGCTTTAGAAGTTTTAGTCGCTCTCGCTGTCCGTCTCGCTCCTTGTTAAGACCCTTGACAAAAAATCCAAATCTCAAGAGAACACAGAACTTTAGTACAGCTGCCAGTGTTCGCTTCTGATGCTCGGGGCAGCCAAGAGTTGGAAACGTTAGGGAATGTAAAAGGCTGGCAAGCTCAGGTAAGCTTTCCATGCGCAACTTGTTCTTGCTCAAAAATGATGTAAAGCTATCTTCAATGAGCTTTACAACACTCGATAAGGCTTGACTTAAATCAATTCAATTCATTTTCCATGTACACATGGTCAGGGTAGAGGGAAAAAAGCCAGAAATTGTTGCTTGACATGCCCCTCGGCCCCTAGTATGCAGGGAAGCAGGCAACATACATACACATAAATCATTAGAAAAGACAACGAGCAAATGAAGCGTACACAAAAAATGGTAAAAAAAGCAACAGAAAAATATACTTCAGAGAAAAACATGTCATTGCTTATTCAAATCAGGTCAACACTTTATGGAACGAAAGAGATAAGGAAGTAGTGAAAGCATGGTGAAATCTAATAAGTAACACATACATCCAGTATATTTTTGCGGCATGCTCGTGATACATCGACTTTTGCAGCATGAAACTTGTTTAAAAGACGGGGCAGCGTATTTGCTAGGCTATATGTACCATATATTGTGCGGCATGTTGGAATATACCACAGTTCGCTGTGTCTGCTAGGGTAAACTTGTACATTAAGCGAAAGGTGTGCCGTGTCACCAAGTAATTCACATTTTGTCTTAGATCCTTCTTATATGTTTCAGCCAGCATAACATTATACATTTCAGATACTTTTACGGCATTGAACTGGCGGAATAAGTCGCATGTCTTTATACCTGAATCGAAGTGACGTTGAGTATTGCACGTAGAGCCTTCTTCTTTAAATGAGCCCGCCTTTGTCAAAGCGGGTAGTGAAATATGCGTCCGCATTTGCGCTTGCTTCAGCATTGCTTACGCAAAGGTGAGCAGCACACCTGGGGCAAGCTGTTTTTGCAATAATTGTTCTCGCAACCTAGCCCGCTACATAGTAAACTAGAGCACTGTTGCTTTTCTTTTCTGTGTATCCTATACGGTCACTTTCTGCAACCAGGGTGTCAATTACGTCCTCTGCCTCATCGACCCTTCCTCGGTCCATTAAGCTGTCCATAGAATCTAAAACATTCTTAACAGATGTCTTACTGGTGTCGCTTGGATTCAGCAGTGCTTGGACATCCTGGGAGCAGTTGCCTCCTCGTGGAGACTTGGCAAGTTTGTAAAATGCCATCAAATTCACAGTCACCAGGAACTGCGAGACAGTTGGGTGATCGTTACATCCCGACGATTAAGTAATGATCCAAAAGAGGTTTTATAATTTGTCTTGGCTTAAACGGGATGTTAATATATACTTGAAACCCACATTGGTGCAAGCCTAGAGTGCTCGTTATTGTCACTCTTAACCCAGAAGCTGTACTTTCCGATAGAAAACTACCTCCAGCTGGTTTAGCATGTTCTTCCGACTTGTCCCGATATCCTAAAAAGTCTTCCAAGAAACGCATCTACGGGCTGCCTAGCTTGAGTGCACGTTTGGTTACTCTGGAGGTCATTACTCGTATCAAACAATTGATTAGCATCACAAAGTCTTCTGTTGGTTGCACCCGAGTGTATATAGTCTCCACATGCCGGCGGTGCAGGGAAAACCCCTTAATTACCTAATCTCCAAAAGGTTGAAATGCGAGGTCAAACTTCATCCTTTCAAAATTATTTGGTCTTATGTGCGCATCTGTTATTTTCGGCATTGCAACCACTCCGACAAAACGGCAAGAAACTCGTCTTTTCCTTGCACTGCCGCTTTGCCTTTGACATCGTGCTGCGCCACTAGCATTTGTCTCCCGAACTTACGAAACTTCGCGCTTGATGACAGAGCAGCCACAAGACATGCACAGAAGTAGGAGGGCCGCAAAACAACCACTCAAACATGTGGAAATCTCATACACGCGCCAAAACCGACGGCGACCAGTCAGCGCAGGGAGCGGAGCTGCGACTGTGTGTGTGGAGGAGGAGGAAGACGAAGACGTTCGATCGCCTGTCGCCGCAGCTCTGTCTATTTAGCTAATTTTTCCTAATTTACCTAGTTTTATTTGAATATTCGAGCACGGCAGCATCTTCAAAGCGGTACTGTCCCTACGGGAAGAGTACGGCTGCTCTGGCGCCGGCAAGCCTAAAGGGACCACGCCATTCAAAGGAGGCTGGCTCGGAAGAGGCGGCCATGGCTTCCCAGGCTGTGGAGCGAACAGAACATGGACTCGACCACCCGTCCAGCGAGACCTCATCGCTTAGTAGGGCTGAGTCAACGATCGTGGACGGTGACGAGTCAGTGGCCGATATGGCTGACGTGGACAACGAGGGCTTCAAGTTGGTGAGTCATCGCAAGCAACGAACGGTAGGGATCCCGGTAGTGGTTGAGCGCACAGCAAAGGGGGTTGATTTAAGAGAGAAGAATCCCATCTTACTGTTCGCGGTCATTCAATCACTGCTGGGATCAACTCCGATTCGAAGTCGGTTCACCATGCACAGGGCTCTTCAGCTGGATGTCTCGACGGAAGAGCAGGTTGACAAGCTCCTGCAGAGCTCTCAGATTTTTGGCATCAAGTTAACGTGCGGTTGCCCCATTCCAACATGAAGAACACCTGTGTTATTTGGGGACCTGCCCTGCAGCCTCCTGAGTTTGCTTTCCCGCGAGGCACCGTGCAGCGGCAGTCTCACCTCGAGGCTGAGCGCATTCCCTTTAACTGGCAAGAGAGGGCGCCAGCATCGCTGCGCGCGAGACTGCCAAAGCCCGCGCGCGGGAGAGGGGGCATGGGGGGCTTCGGCTAAGATCGTCGGCGCGGGCGGACGTGTCGCTCGCGGCTCCGCTCTTCGTTGGCGGGGCGAGGAAGCGACGGGGAGACAGGCTCCCGTACTCGTCCCGTCCGGCCTTCGGAGTATATATCCCTTGCCCTAGCCCGGGCGAACATTCGCTCGGAACCTTGCTGGTGAGTCGGACGACCTTGATTCATTAGCGTACCTTGTTGCTAGCTGGCGTTATTGTTGTTGTAGCAGTAAATGCCTGTTTGTGTCAGCCAATGTGTCATTCCTTTGTTCCCTCAGAGCAAGGTCCGCCGTGGTCGGCGAGCGCTCGGTAGCGTATGCGATCACGGGGTGGTGTCCGGGCGGCTTTGAACCGTGTCAGCAGCAATTGAGTGGGGAGAACGTACTTATCTCCCATTCAACCCCACAGTTATTAACGGTGTACCAAAGTGGTATTCAGAACGCGATCTACTTGATAATCTGAAACCACAAGGTGTGCTGCACGTGAAACGACTTGTGCGTCGTGTGGAGTCTCCAGGAAAAGAATGGGCTGCGAAACCTACCAACTCTATCGTGTTGACATTCGCTCCCAACTCAGAGCGCCCCGAAAAAATTTATCTGGGATTCACAAAACACGGAGTTGCAGATTTCACCGAAGCTCCTCCACGGTGTTTTAGATGCCAACGGTTTGGGCACGTGGCCAAAGTGTGCACAAAGGATCGAGGCTGTAAGCGGTGCTTCGGCGACCACGACTTTAAAACGTGCAGGGCATATTTTGCTTGCGCCAATTGCGGTGGCGATCATCCAGCGAGTTTCGGAGGCTGTCCCTTCCGTGTGAGCGCTCTGCACCGTCGGATGTCCTTTATTGCTGGTTCAAAAACCCCACCAACTGAGATGCTTGTCCCAAGATTAGACGAGTTCCCAGTAATAGAGTCTGATGTTGTTGCGTTGCCCAACAATGTCCCTAAAAGACCTGAGTCCAGCAAGACGCCAAGGCCCAGTGCGCGCGAGTCGACTATTTGACCTCCAGCAAAAAGTGTCCATGTTCCTGAGCGGCCGGATCACAGCCAGACTCCACGGCAAGGGGGACCCTCATATGCACAAGTGACAAAAAAACCAGCTACTGCGGCCAAGAGTGTGTGCCCGTCGGCATCTTTTGTCGATGTTGTGAGTGCGTTGCGCAAAATAAGGAGCTCAAAAATCAAGGTATGTCTGACCTTCTTCATGTTTTGTTTGGGGCCCTGCGTTCACATGTTCCAGCGATGGCGCCTGGTAACCTGAAGAACTTCCTACAGCTGGTGCTTTCTTTTGAGTCCCTAATTTCAACCTTCGCAGCAAACTTCCTTGCGAACTCAAATGGATGGCGCTAAACCTCGTGGATCTCATATGCACCAAAAGAGCCGTTTATATTGCAGTGGAACTGCGCTGGGATTTTAAGTCGGTTAGCTGAACTTAAACTATTCTTGAGAGTTGTGTTTCAGTATTGGCCCCGTCAGAAGCTGGCCTGCCAAGCGGGAGATGTTTGACTTCATATGTCGCCCATAAAAACTGCAGCATAAAGTCATTTCCTGCAGGAAGTGCTGCGCTTTACACAAGAAGAGATATTCCACATGTTTTTCTAAGCGTTGCCGACCTTTGCACGGATGACATTGAGGTGGCGGCTGTGAGAATACACCTCGGCTCTGGAACCCTTTCTATTGCATCAGTGTACGTGTCTCCGCGGAAGAAGGTAGCATTAGATTTGTCTCTACAGCAGTTCTGCGACCGCTGCCCAGCACCTAGAATCATCTGCGGTGATTTCAATGCCCATCATGCCTTTTAAGGTGACAGGAACACGGATTCCCGTGGACGCAAACTTGTAGAGGTTATTGACAGTTTGGACCTAGCTGTGTGTTGCCAATAACGGAAGCGCCACTTTTTTCCCGCCTCCAGCCTCAGCGACAGCTATAGACCTGACACTGCATTCACCTGACGTCCGCGCGAGTTGGTCAAGAGCGCCTGACCGCATTTGAAGTGATCACAATCCGATTTTTGTTTTTGCTGCCTATTTTCGTATGCATGGTCCTAAATTTAGCAACGTGGTCAACTGGGACTAGTACAGAAAGTACCTAGAACATGTTTCTGGTGATGTTGTTGACAAAATCATTTCTAGTAAGCTAGCAGCAACTACGGCGGTCAAGTTACGTGATCATTTTCCGGCACCGGATTTAAAACTCAGGAACCTTTGCGCAGCGAGAAGGGCGGAGTGCCAACTCGTGCGGAAGAAGGACGACAGGCAACTGAAGACGACCTTCAATAGGCTGAATTCTGCTATTAGACGGCACACGAACAAGCTGTACAGGTCGCAATGGGCCTCATTGTGTGCTAGTTTGTGTTCTCACCGATAACGAGAATATGGCGAGTTATTGGCAGCCTAGCTGGAGAATCTCGCCCTTCGAAGCCTTTTGAAGCTCTTGCAATACGCAAGGAAAAACATATTGCGTGCTTGGCAGAGGAATGTGCAGACTCACTCGTACGCGCTGATTCTGGAATAGATATATATACACCACCTGCTTCCTCTAGGCCTATCATGAACGTCCGGTTCACGCTTCGTGAGCTTCAGACTGCGCTCAGTGGCCTGCGGAGCCGGTGTTCACCAGGTCCCGACGGCATCACCAATCAAATGCTGAATAATCTGCCCTTGCAACTCAGAAAGGAGCTCCTCAACTTCATCAATCGAGTTTGGGAGACTGGCGATGTTCCTCCGTCATGTAAGGTGGAACATATAGTTCCAGTACTGAAGCCTGGCAAAGACATGACATACCTTGCCTCGTATCGCCCTGTGTCATTGAGCTCCTGTGTAGCTAAGTTGATGGAGAAGCTGGTAAAAGAACGCTTGTTATGGTGGCTTGAGGCACTACCATCATGTATGACAGTATTCCGCCGAGGTCTTAGTTCTCTAAATAGCGTCTTAGACTTGCTCAGTCACATTGAACACCAGAGAGCTTACGGCCTTTCCACCTTAGCCATTTTTCTTGATGTTGCGAAAGCTTACGACAGCGTGCTTCAGAGCTCAATTCTAAACAGTTTGCAAGTCATGGGCATACAGGGCCATATGTTAAGATTCATTTACAAGTTTATAAGTGATCGCGCGGTTCGTGTACGGTTAGGGAGTACGTTAAGCACCGAAAGGGTTTTATCACGAGGTGTGCCTCAAGGAAGTGTTCTTTCCCTCACGCTCTTTAACGCCGTAATGGCTGGCCTACCCGATTCGTTGAAAAAAAGTTGCAGGCAAGTGCGTATGTCACTTTATGCTGACATCTGTATTTGGATTACTGGCTACCAACACAAGCGATTAGCCCTGATAGCTCGACAGGCTATACTTTCGGCACAAACTTACCTTCAAGGTGTGGGGTTGTCTCTGTCAGTGGACAAATCCGGCTTTATTTGTTTCCAGGTATAGGAAGACGCAAGCGCGGTTGAAGATAGACCTCGGTCACTCTTGCATCCGTCAATTCAACCACGCGCGTGTCCTGGGCGTCATTATTGACTCCCGTCTACAGGGGCGAAAAGCTGTAGACGCGATTGTTTCATCTATATCTTTTCGTCTCAATGTGATCCGTAGAATTGCACGTGAGCAACGGGGAAACCATCCTCCTTCATTGGTCAAACTTCATGAAGCGCTGGTGGTCAGCCGGATAATGTATCAGTTACCTTTAATTTCCCCTTCGACATCACAACTTGAGCGTCTCGAATTTGTCCACAGAAAGGGCCTAAGAAGACCCATTGGAGTTCCCCAGGCGGCTGCGAATAAGGCAGTACTTCATGAGTCCCTTCCGAAACCTCTTAGCCTTATCGCTTCTCAGAGACTATTAATGCATCTTGACCGCTTAGGAGAGACGGTAGCTGGGTGATCCCTTCTCCACGGCTCTGCAAAAGATATGAGTCGAGGGCTTACTTGGCACTCAATACTCTTAGTTCTTTAGGCATTAATGTCCAAAGGCAAAGGAAACGGTTGAAACCCCCCTGGTCTTTTCCGACCCTCGACTGTAAGGTCACAATTGCCCATGTGAGCGCAAAGCGCACCTATCCTTTGGCAGCAACGCGTTCCCTTGTACTGGAATACTTGGAAACAGAGTATGCCTGCCATCTTCCAATTTTCACGGATGGTTCTGTGGACAAGGTCAAACAAGCTAGCGCAGCGGCTTTTTACATTCCTTCTTTGGACTGTAAGTGGTCCGTACACTGTACTGCTGTCGTATCCACCACAACGGCTGAAAGTGTTGCTATTGAGGCGGCTTTACAGAAGTTAGGGTCTTGTCCGGCTCAACCTGTTGTCATCCTAATTGATTCAAAATCTGCCCTTCAGAGGCTGGAGCGCGGATTCCCTACTGACGCCTTGTCTCTAAGCTCTCTGCGCCAGGTGCAGAATCTGCACAGCAGAGGCTTTACTCTACATTTCCAGTGGGTGCCCTCTCACATAGGAGTCAACGGTAATGAGGTGGCAGACAGCCTCGCCCATAAAGCTCTCTCAAGCATTCCATCAAAAAAGTACCTCAAGATGGGAAAGGTCTCTGCAGGAAAACGGTGCTCGATCACTTCAGTACCCAGTGGAGTGTGTCCCACAAGCCATGTTTGACTAAGGGACTGAGAAGATCTCAGGCGACCCTTCTACATCGAATTCGCACGGCCTCTGCTCGCACTCCTGCATGGATGCATGAGACCGGCATAGCATTGTCTCCGCTCTGCTCTTTATGCGGTGTGTGCGGGGTATCGAACATTATATTATGTACTGCCCAGAGTACAACGCGGAAAGGCATGTGATGTTCGCTTCCTTCAAGAAGACAGGAACCCGTCACAGCACAGTGCAGGACATTGTCTACCCGAGTTGAATCCATTCATGCAGAAGAGAGGCTGCACGCCTTCTTTTAACACTTCTGCAGGACACGGATCTTGTTTCTATATGGTGACAGCATGAATGGACTATGGCCTACTGTGATTGAATTTGTGCGTAGATGGTGTCTTCCGGAGTGGACTACGTTATGCTGTGAGTGAATGCGTATATGGATTGTGGCACTACAGTGGCCTATGTTCTACTGTGACTGAATATGTGCATATATGGTGACTTCTGGAGTGGACTGCGATGTGAACTGTGTGGATTGATTGCGTGCATCGATGGTGACTGCGGGAGAGAATGTGTGCTTTTATAAGAGACTGTGCGCTTAGCGGGGTAGATGCGGCATTGTTAATATCGAAGGGACGCTGCGGTGGAGCAATTGCCGGCAGATAAAACAAGGCTATCCCTACCTGTAGCATTCAACACCTCAACCTCAACCTCAATCTGTGGCACCCTCCCGACGAGCAGCGCGCTCTATTGACAGTAGCGGGCAGGCATCACGGAAGGAGCCAAGCTCTCGCATAGTGCGTGGCGCGCGCTGAGCACACTAGCCAGTATATTCTAGGCCAGTATATTCTAGGCACTATATTATATTCTAGGCACTATACTAATACTGCAGTCGCTTCGCGCTTCGCAGCAAATCCTACGAAAAAAATGGCGGTGGTTTAGCTTTGGTTAAACCTGGAGTGACGTGGTAGCTACAGTTGGCCCAGTGGAACTTGGTCACGTGACCAACCACGTGACAAACCACGCGATTCGCCACTGCGCTGCGCCGCCGACATCTCCTCCGCACCACATGACCAACCACGTAGCAGCGTGGCGGCGCAGCCACGGCGTGGCAGCGCCGCCACATTGAAGGCTTGAAATGCTACCGTAATGCAGCTATCGCTGCAAAAATGCCGCAGCTGAAGAACGGCCAGTCACTTCGGAACGGCGCGGATCCAGCACATTATCAATGTTTTCCTGGCCGAACTTATTACGAACCAAACCTTTCGGCGAACCACGTAGCTTTTTTGCGGACAAAATGACGAAAAACATTTCCTCGCTGCCTCTTCGCTTGTTGCACCCGTAAGAGAAAAGAAACTCGGCGTCGCCGCTGCGCGTAGGTGCCGTCAAAGCTCGAGAAACGATACTCTTCAAAACTGTGTCGCACAAAAGGAAAACGAAGCGCAATTTCTACTTCCGACAATGGCGTCGGCGTCTGCTGGGCAGCCAAAAAGCGCGCTAACACGTGACCACGGTGCCTCGGCCTATAGAAGGCTCGGTTATCGAGCGGCGCTAGGAGAGGAGTTTAGCCGGAAAGTTCAAAGCTTTTCGTTACTTTTGCTTAATTGGGGTGCTTTGCATTTAGGTTCTTGGCTTAGCCTCTTTGTTTCCAGCTGGCGTGCCCAGTTGCGTACGCGGCTTTATGAACCAGCAGCCCATGTAATGTAGCGGTCTTGCACGTTCAACTCGGATAAAAATTGGCTTTTGACATTCCCACTGGAATGATGGAGATTCACTTCGGCCGGCATGGGGAACCCACGAGAATTCCACAGTGCAAACGTTGCCCAAACATCTGTGATGGACCCTCCTTTCATCATCAGCCTGGGTACACCCCCGCAGGGCAAAGGCCTCTTCCATATCTCTCCAATCAACCCTGTTTGCCAGCAGCGCCCACCATACGCCCGCAAACTTCTGCATCTCACTCGCCCTCCTAATTTTCTGCCGCCCCGTGCTACGCTTGCCTTCTCTCGCAATCCACTCCGTTACCGTTAAGTACCACCGGTTATCATGCCTTCGCATTACAAGCATTGCCCAAACCCATTTGTTTTCCTTGATTTCGACTAGGATGCTATTAACCCGGTGGCCCTCCGCTCTGGCACCACTTTCTTCCTGTCTGCTGATAGACCCTCCTTTATCTTTTCCTTTACGGAGCGGTTCAGGTGTCCGCCGAGATGTGAGACAGATACTGCGCCATTTCCTTTCCCCAACTACCAATTTCTTCTCTATTAACCCGCGTTTGTTCCCTCAAGCACTCTGCGCGCTTCCGGTCTCTTAACATTACACATATCGTTTTTAAAGCGAAAAACTTTACGGGCCGCGAACTTTCGCCCTGGCGGTACTCCGAGAAGGCACATGACGTCACAACGCGCGCCTCGCCGAGGATCTCTCTCTCTCTCGCTCCCTAGTCACTACTGCGCATGCGCAACTAGGAACACCCAGCCTCAGGTGTTCCGCCGCCGAGCAGCGCAGCGCCTTTCCTCAAAATCCAAATTCCAATTTTCAGTTTATCCGCCGCGGTGGCTCAGTGGTTAGAGCGCTCGGTTACTGATCCGGAGTTCGCGGGTTCGAATCCGACCGCGGTGGCACCGTTTTTATGGAGGAAAAACGCTAAGGTGCCCGTGTGCTGTGCGTTGTCAATAATAATAATAATAATAATAATAATAATAATAATAATAATAATAATAATAATAATAATAATAATAATAATAATAATAATAATAATAATAATAATAATAATAATAATAATAATAATAATATAAAATCCCCAGGTGGCCAAAGTTATTTCGGAGCCCTCCACTACGGCACCTCTCTCTTCCTCTATTCTTTCACTCCCTCCTTTATCCCTTCCCTTACGGAGCGGTTCAGGTCTCCGCGGAGATATGTGAGAGGGTTACTGTGCCATTTCTTTCTTCAAAAACCATACAAAACAAGACAGCCGATGGAGTTCATTGAGTTCATTGGCGTTGTCAACTTTGCAAAGGCCGTTCATTTTCACGAAAGAAAAGGCGCACAACCGGCTGCGTGGGCCAGTGGAGATCTCAATCTGGCTTTCATGTCCATGAAAGGCGCTAAGGCGCCCGTGTGCTGTGCGATGTCAGTGCACGTTAAATATCCCCAGGTGGTCGAAATTATTCCGGAGACCTCCACTACGGCACCTTTTCTTCCTTTCTTCTTTCACTCCCTCCTTTATCCCTTCCTTTACGGCGCGGTTCATGTGTCCAACGATATATGAGACAGATACTGCGCCATTTCCTTTCAATAAAAACGAATTATTATTAATTATTATTATTTCATGTACATGGCGTTTGTGTCCAAATGCAAAAGCCTGCTTTGATTGCGTTCCGCACACTGGATAGGTAGCGCGCCGTCCCTGCCACCCTGTGAGGTTGCCTGCTGTTAAAGGGACACAGAGCAGAACTCTCAAATTTTTACTGTTAGCAAAATCTGGTAGTTCAGAATTTCATGGCTTTGTTACCGCTTGTCCGAGAGCAAAAGATGCATTTGTTTCAAAGAAATTTGCATTCGAAGTTGAAAAAAGTTTTTCTCGCCGCTCCTATTCAAACTCGAGGCCTCTTATGACGTCAGGGTGAACTCATGACCTCATAGGATGGAGTGACGTGAAACGTGACGTAAACGCAGACTCCGTGATTTCTCGCGACTAGCCGTGCGGTCTAGCAGCTGCTGAAACGAAAGCTACCGCCGCCGCAAGTTGAATGCATCTATCGTGGGTCACTACCGTCGCTTCGTTTACGCTTGCACTGGCATCTTGCCAGCGTTACGATGGATCCCGTTCCCGAACCCGACGACGTAGTTCTTGCAAAAACTCCGGCCTGCATTTCAGCGACCTCAGCCCCAGCGAGCGTGCGATGCTTTTGAGGGAGCACGGTTAGTTTAGGTGCCGGCGTGTTGGTTCCCCCTTCCTCAGTGAGCCTCCCTTGCAAACTAAATATCATAACCCCAGTGCGGGGAGTCGCGAGGGGCCAGGACAAGGTCTGCGCGTTGCGCCCATCCGAGGCTGGCCGGGGCTTTGGGGCCATCGGATTGTGAATCCTTGAACGGCGCGGTTGCACGGTGCAGCAGGCGACGTCGAGGTCTCCCACGGTTGCAATGGCCAAGTTACATATTTTTCCACAAAAAAAAGGGACGGGTGCTCAAGAGCGGTCGCGTTTAAAGTTGGCGACTTGAAACTAAAGCCGACGCACGACGCTTCAACGGCTTACTCTAGTTCCAACGGGTCCACTGGATAGGCCGCTCTCGCCCACTTGCATGTACCTTCAGATGTGTACTGTGAATAAATTAAATTAGCCGAGAGCTCGAAAAGAACAGCTCTGCCCAACTGCCGAAGCTATTGAATTACGTCACGACGCGCACCTGGCCGCGGAACGGAATCAGTCTGGCCGGGCCAGCGGCGCCTGGCGCCGAGTGCGGCAGGCGCCAGGGGCTTGACCGCCGAACGCGTCGGCGGTCAAGCGCAGTTGGAATATAGAGGGTCTCGCTTTGGGCGACGTGACGACGCCGTGCAGCGGGCGCGCGCGCGTTACGCCGGAGCATAAACGCGCCTTAGCAGAGCCTGCGCTTAACCGCTAATCAACGCATTCGGTGGCGACATCTATGGGAGCCACTGAAACCCCCCGCCCACTCACTGAATAAAAAAAAATCCAGTGAAGAGGCTCTGAACCGAATCATGGCCTTTGGCGTTTCAGGCGGAGACGCTACCACTCCGCCACGACGGCTCAAGCTGTAGCCGTCAGTAAATGCGCATCTCGTGAATGCACTCTTCCCATGCAGAAGCCTCCGCGCTTTCGCTGCGTATATCCTGGCCTAACCGAGCTAGGGCATCAACAACTTTTCTTAACTGCCTTGTACCTTGTCTCCCGTCCCCCCCAAAAAACGATTTCCGTTAAGTAGTTTGAAGTTGACTGGCACAGCCGGGAATGTTTCGCCGGCGAGCGTGCGTAGGCACAAATACTATTTATACTACGAGCTGCCTTGTATGATCACCGACCATTATTGCCATCATAGTTTTTCATCGACCGTGGTGATCATCTGACCAGCCTTAAAACGCTCTTTCGAAATTTAACTAGCACTTGAAGCGGCACTTGGAGTTCCTCTGCTGTTCGGCGCTTGTAAATCGAAGCGCGTCAAAAACAAAACCACGGGGCACGCAAAGCTCATACACGCGAAGCGCCATAAAAAATCGAAACTCTCCTGGCCACCTTTCGCGCCGCCAAGTATCGGTTTTCTTTGCTTCCGACATTCAGGTTGTCTTTTCTCTACCTTCGTGATAAAAGCGCATTTTTGGTTTTAAAACAAAACTCACTTCAATATTCTTTCAATATTACTTCATATTCCTTCCTTTGTTCGCTTCGAAGATTCGCGACTCATGTAGGAAGGAAAATTATTCCAAGGCGGCGTCTCTCGTCCTATGACGTCGCCACGCTTGTACTTGCGAAATTGGCCTGTGGCGGCGATACCTGTATTTTGGTTCTTGCTATTTAATACCTTACAAGAGCTTTGTTTTCAGTAAGAACGGCGTTCTTGTGATCAGGAGCTGGTATTCTATCGGTACAAGCCATCTTCAATTTCTCCTCAGAGTCCCTTTTATGTTTGACCGCGAGAGATTGACCACCAAATGAACGCTGCGACCTAGCTATTGCTGCAGTGACACATGTCAATCACAACGCTGTCAGCGCTAATGCATTCAGGCCACATATCTCTCTCACCACCGCCACATGTATCAAAGCACGACTGAGACGTCTGCATATACAGGGAGCCAGTTATGCGCCCTTCCTTTCCTCAAAGCCATTACCGTATAGAACATTGTCAACGCCAACGCCAATGAAAACAGTTAACGCAGACATCTTCCGCTTTGTATATCTCAGCTAATCCAGAATAAATTTCTTTCTATCGCTCGCTGCGTTGTCCTTAACTTGAGTCAAGCCCTTTTCGATAGCCTCGACGTTTCTGCCCTTCAGGTGAGCACCGGTAAGATACAGCTGTTTTTATACTTTCCTCTTAAAGGGATACTAATAAATTGCCATTCATGATCATTGAGAACCTGCCATATGCGCTCCACCCCATTCTTATTCTTCTAGTTATTTCCCTCTCAGGATCCGGATCAGCTGTCTCTACCTGCCCTAAGTACACGTATTCCTTTACCACATGCAGCCCCTTGCTACTAATTTAGACTTGAAAATTAGTTTGGTTTTCTGCATGTTAATTTTTAGATCCACAATTTCACTCTTCCTTTCTAAGTCATTGATGATGCTTTGCAATTCATCTCCTGAGTTACACAACAAGACAATGTCATCAGTCAATCGCAGATTATTCAGGCCATTAACCTTTATCTCTAAGTGTTTTTAATTCTGGACTTCGTATACTTCTTGTAAACAGGGGGTGAATAGCATTGGTAAAATTTTCTCCCTGCCTGAGGCCCTTCTTTATTTGGCTTTCCTCTGCATATCGTAAGCGCCGAAAAACTCCGCAGCTGCGTGTTATGACGAAAGATAATAGCGGAGGTACACTCTCATACCTCTGTGGACACAACCGCAGCCAGCGGTCGGGTGGGAGGAGGAGGAAGGTGGGAGTGAAAGAAGAAAAAGGTGCCGCTTGCCGAAGCTCTGGCGAACTCTACTATGGCACCTGTTTCTCTCTTCCTTTTTTCACTCTGCCCTCTATACTTTTTTCTTATGGCGCTGTTCGTCTTTTGAGAGCTTCATGGTTGACTCCGGCCGACATTCTCAGTACGGCGATCGTTCATATTTTCCCCCGTGCATGCGGTTTGGCAATGTCGTAATTATAAATTCCATTATGATTTTATGTGTAGTTGGCACAGCTAACTTCAGAGATAACGTGTACAGGCGCTCATAAAACTGCAAACATAATTTTGAAACTGGTTTCATGGACATCTTGAGCGTCGATGAAGGTCCTAGAGGAAGGCCTCCAGGCTTTGGAAGCTCGCCGCTTGATGAGGGCTTCCCGGTCCTAAGTTTTTGGGATTTATAGGCTCCGGGCTCCGCGAACTATTCAGAACTACCCACTGCGCAGGGATGAAGCTTCTGCCGCATTTTCCGGCAGTTTGAGGCACTCCTTTTTTTTCGAGCTCGGAGTGGGCCAAGCAGCCAGGTTTCCGCCATTATGTCTTCCAGACACTCAGGCTCATCACCACAGCCTTGCAAGATGCAGATGTTTTCAACACACCCGACTCTTGTCTGTGCGAGCCTGTAGCTGTAGAGGAAGCCACAGGCGAACAGCTCCGACGGAGCAGGCAGGCGTGGTGGCGGGACGTGACGTCCTCGGCCCTACAACCAGAAGTGACAGACATCGACTGGTTGCGAGGCTGCAGGGTTTTGCATAGGAGAAACCGCATTGCGGGGTGGGATGTAGTGCCCTCCGCTCGTTCCTCAGAGTGCGGCCTCCTGCGAACTTGCAGCATGCTCTCTTCCAATGTGTTGTATCTGCAACTTTTTGGTGACGTCTGTCACAAATCTACGATGAGGCCCTGGGTGTTTGCGCTGGATCTCACAACACCTTTTAAAAATTTTGCGTTGTATGGGGGCATCTACGTTGTGGAGCTAGAGAGGTGCGGCGGCTTGGCAAGTTTCTCCGAAAGGCGCCACGTTCCCCCTGCTGCATAACGAGTGCATTCGCTACTGTACGAGCAAGCGTGTGTAAATATGGCGACGCAGCTGAAGCACCAGTTTCTCCGTCCCTGTAAAAGAAGTTGGAATTGGAAGCGAAAGCTTCACTAGTGAGCCAGAGGTCAAGTGTTGCTGAAGGCTTTACCATATGGGGTCCACAATGGCGTCGCACCACTTGACCTTTGATCTTGACTTTTGACCTATCGATGCGTTGGAAGAAGGTAGTGGAACAGGCCGCAATCTTCAATTGGGTGACAAACTTCTCGCTATGAACCATTAGTTTAACTGCCACCTGCCAAGGTGGCAAGGTGGGTGCGCTGCCTAACCACTGTGAGCAACGTAATCAACGTTACAGACACCAAGCCGCGTCTACTTTCCCGAGACACCACCGCTTTCGCTCTCTAACCACGTTCAGCAGCAGTGAAACCGCAGGTAATTTTGGGGTCGTTTTTGAGCAGAGGAAATGGCGCAGTAATTTTCGGTCTTCATGGTGGACACCCGAACAGCGCTGTAAAGCAAGGAACGTAGGTGGTAGTGAAAGAACAAAGAAAGAAAGTGGTGCCGTAGTGGAGGGTTCCGGAATAATGTTGTCCACCGAGGGATCATTAACGCGCACTGACATCGCACGGCAACACGGGTGCCTTTCCGCTTCCGTCTAAACGCAGCCACCGCGAATGAAGGAGGGGCAAACCGTCTTCCTTCCGAAGAAACGAGATTCAGGGGCTTCTGGGTAGGCCACCTATTCCGGCAGTCCACTGCTTTGCGCGGCAGCGAGCCACTAATCCATCCTTGCGTGCCACTCCGCGCTGGTGATGAGGGTCTCCACTGAGCAGAATGGCCTCCCACGGCCCCGGGTCTGCGTTCGGTATAGAATTGACAGCTGGATTTAGGTGGGAAGCCTACACCGTGTTCTAAAAAGAGGCTATTTCTCCATAGTGTGGGCATTGCGCTTCATGGAGTATGGGATACCAAATGTTTATTTTGACCGGTGTTATAAGGCTATTCGTTTGAAGGTGCCTGAGTTTGAGTCCCTCAATCTTGCATAAGTCTCCATGCAGCATAGAAAATGTGCACCTCGCCAATCTCAGTTGTTGAAGTTATTCGTTGTAAGTGGTCACTTGTTGTGCAACTTGTTCCGCGGCCTCATCAGTAGTGGGAGAGGCCCGGAGGATAAGCGCTCGGACATGAATGTGAGGAGCGGCATTCCATCCCGTCTCGTATATGTGGCCGGGGAACCAAGAATTTTTGGGTTTTTATGCGAATGCTTGCTCAGTGTTGAGAGTGCAGACTGGCGTACTTTTCCGTTCATAACGTTCCAGCAGGCGTCCTGGGAGTCTGTTAGGATGTTTAGTCAGGTCTGGCAGATAGCGCAAAAGCCATGGCTGCATTCTCTGCCTGAGTGAGGTTCGTAGTTTTGATGGATGCGAAATTATTCAGACGTCCTTGCGGGCTGACAACGGCAAGTGTCATCTTTCCGCAGTGAGGGTCAGCCACGTCCACGTAGTGAGTGCCCGGATGGTCGTCCCACATTCCGCGGAGAACGTCTGCCCTGGCGTTTCTTCTTTGTGTGTTGAATTGTGGGTGCGTGTGCCTGGGGATCTGAAATATGTAGAGTCTCTTGTGTGTTGTCAACATTAGTTGTACCCTTTGGTCGATGGTATAGGCCAGTGGCAGATGGATTTTGTCGAGTATTAGGTGGCTCGTCTAGGTAGTTGTAAGGTCGTTCTCTTGGATTGTTCTATGAGCCTCCCAGGTCTCTCGGAGTGTGTTGTCGAAAGCGAGAGACAAAGTGTGATCGTTAGTGTTGACTTGGGAAGGCCCAGTGCCGTCTTCTAGGCCATCATGACGAGAGCCTCCAGCTTCGCCTCTTTTGCTTGAGAAAGGCGAAAGTAGGCTAGACGCAATACTACGAAGGCTTGGACAAGATGGGCCATCTCCTTCTCTCTTAGCCCATGCTTCTTATTCCTGACTCGGCAGAGCATGTTTATAATGTGGTGTGTTGTCTTCGTGAGATTGTTGATGGTCGTGTTGTTCTGTATTGCCTGTGGTATGGGTTGCTCGAGAATTCTGGCTTCGGTTGTTCTTGGTACCTCTTGTCCGTCTTTGTATATCTTGATGTTTGTGGGAAAGGGTAGTGCTATGTTATCGAGTATTTGAAGTTCGAACTTGTCCGGTGCGTACTGGAGCCCCCGGGCCTGATGGATAGCATTTGCCGCCGCTTGAAGACGCTGCTTAACTTCTGCATAGCTCCCCTTGTTGCACCAAACCATGATGTCATCCGCCTAAATCGCGCGGTGGGTGCCGGGGCTCTTCCGCAGCTCGTCAGGCAAGTCCTTCGTTGCTTAACATCCTTCATTGGGATAACATCGCATTTTGAGGAGTCCCTCGTAGGCCCAAATTAAAGGGCTTTTACCAGAAGTTTGCTAGGTTGTGGGCTCTCTGTCTCAAGGTTGGATAGTATCTGATGTAATTGTAACTCTTGGCTCCGCAGTTGCGGTCCATCAGCCCGCCGAGGACACCTTTGTGGAATCATCATCATCATCATCATCAGCCCTACTACACCCACTGCAGGGCAAAGGCCTCTCCCATGTCTCTCCAATTAACCCTATCCTTTGCCTACAAACTTCTTAATCTCATCCGCCCATCTAACCTTCTGCCGCCCCTGCTACGCTTACTTTCTCTTGGAACCCACTCCGTTACCCTTAAAGACCAGCGGTTATCTTGCCTTCGCATTACATGCCCTGCCCAAGCCCATTTCTTTCTCTTGATTTCGACTAGGATGTCATTAACCCGTGTTTGTTCCCTCACCCACTCTGCCCGCTTCCGATCTCTTAACGTTACACCTATCATTTTTCTTTCCATGGCTCGCTGCGTTGTCCTTAACTTAAGCTGAACTCTTTTCGTTAGCCTCCACGTTTCTGCCCCGTAGGTGAGTACCGGTAAGATTATGCTGTTGTACACTTTCCTCTTGAGGGAAATTGGTAAACTGCCACTCATGATCTGCGAGAATTTGCCATATGCGCTCCACCCCATTCTTATCCTTCTAGTTATCTCCCTCTCATGATCCGGATCAGCTGTCACTACCTGCCCTAAGTAGACGTATTCCGGCACCATTTCTAGGCTCTCGCTGCCAATTGTGAACTGTTGTTCCCTTGCTAGGCTGTTGAACATTACCTTGGTTTTCTGCATGTTAATTTTTAGACCCATCGATCTGCTCTGCCTGTCTAACTCGTTGATCATGATTTGCAGTTCACCTCCTGAGTGACTCAGCAAGGCAATGTCATCAGCAAATCTCAGATTATTTAGGTATTCTCCATTTATTCTTATTCCCAACTCTTTCCAATTCAGGCCTCGAAATACCTCCTGCAAACATGCGGTGAACAGCATTGGCGAGATCGTGTCTCCTTGCCTGACGCCCTTCCTTATTGGAATTTTATTGCTGACTTTATGGAGGACTATAGTAGCTGTGCAGTTGCTATATATATCTTCCAGTATTTTGACATAAGGCTCTTCTACCCCCTGATTACGCAATGCCTGTATGACTGCTGAGGTTTCCACTGAGTCGAATGCTTTCTCGTAATCAATGAAAGCTATATATAGAGGTTGGTTATATTCTGCGCATTTCTCTATCACCTGATTGATAGTGTGAATATGATCTATTGTAGAATATCCTTTACGAAAGCCTGCCTGATCATTTGGTTGATTAAAGTCTAACGTTGCCCTGACTCTATTAGCGATTACCTTAGTAAATACTTTGTAGGCAACGGATAGTAAGCTGATCGGCCTGTAATTTTTCAAGTCCTTGGCGTCTCCCTTCTTATGAATTAAGATAATGTTTGCATTCTTCCAAGCTTCTGGTACAGTCGAGGTCATAAGGCATTGCGTATACAGGGTGGCTAGTTTCTCTAGCACGATGTCCCCTCCATCCTTCAACAGATCTGCTGTTACCTGATCCTCCCCAGCTGCTTTTCCCCTTTTCATTGCTTCTAAGGCTTTCTTTACTTCATCTTTCGTTACTGGCGGGATGACGCATTGCTGTGCACTGCTGTCTTTCTCATTAGCACTCTGATTACATTGGCTACTGTACAGGTCTGTGTAGAACTCTTCGGCTACGTTAACTATCTTATCCATATTGCTAATGACATTGCCCTGCTTGTCTCTTAATGCATACATCTGGTTTTTACCTATGCCTAGTTTCCTCTTCACTGTTTTTAGGCTACCTCCGTTCTTTATAGCATGCTCGATTCTCTCCATATTAAACTTCCTTATGTCGGCTACCTTGCGCTTATTTATTAACTTTGATAGCTCCGTTAGTTCTATTCTATCGGTAGTGTTAGATGCCTTCATGTTTTTGCGCTTCTTAATCAGATCTTTCGTCACCTGAGATAGCTTCCCGGTATCTTTTCGAACTGTCCTACCGCCTACTTCTACTGCGCACTCCGTAATTATTGATGTCAGGTTATCGTGCATTGAATGAACATCAAGATCATCTTCCTCAGTTAAAGCCGAGTATCTGTTTTGCAGCGCTATCCTAAACTCCTGTGCTTTCCCTCTTACGGCTAACTCGTTAATGGTCTTCTTCTTCGCTAGCTTCTTCCGTTCCCTCTTCAAGTCTAAGCTAATTCTAGACCTTACCATTCTATGGTCGCTGCAACGTACCCTTCCGAGTACGGCCACATCCTTAATGATGCCAGGTTTAGTGCATAGTATGAAGTCGATTTCATTTTTAATCTCACCATTGGGGCTCTTCCAGGTCCACTTCCTGTTTTCTCGTTTGCGGAAGAAGGTATTCATGATCCGTAAATTATTTCTATCCGCGAATTCGACTAATAACTCTCCCCTGCTATTTCTAGAGCCTATCCCATAGTCGCCTACCGCGTGGTCGTCAGCCTGCTTCTTGCCCACCTTCGCATTGAAGTCACCCATCAGTACAGTGTACTCCGATTTTACTTTATTCATTGCTGATTCTACGTCCTCATAGAAGCTTTCAACGGCCTGGTCATCATGGCTGGATGTGGGTGCGTAGGCCTGCACCACTTTCAGCTTGTACCTCCTATTCAGCCTAATTACTATAGCTGCTACCCTCTCGTTAATACTGTAGAGCTCCTCTACGTTGCCAGCTATATCCTTATTAATGAGGAAACCCACACCTAGTTCTCGTCAATCCTCTAACCCGCGATAGCACAGTATGTGTCCGTCCTTTAGTGCTGTATACGCCTCACCTGTCCTCCTAACTTCGCTAAGCCCTATCACATCCCATCTAATTCCCGCTAGTTCCTCGAACAGCACTGCTAGGCTAGCCTCACTAGCTAAAGTTCTAGCGTTAAACGTTGCCAGGTTCAGATTCCAATGGCGGCCTGTCCGGAGCCAGAGATTCTTAGCACCCTCCGCTGCGTCACAGGTCTGACCGCCGCCGTGGTCAGTTGCTCTGCACCCGCTGGGGACTGAGGGCCGAGGGTTAATTGGTTTGATCATAGAAGGTTGTGGCCAAGTACTACACCAGGGTGGCCAAATCCTGTTCTGGTGAGAGAGTGCGTTGTCGGTTCTGGTCACCGAGATAAGGCCGCACTCCAGGCCTGGTTATGCAATTCCATCGACACGCGGTTTTGTTTTTGTTTTTTAAACCCGGTGGAGAATTGCGCGGCACCAGGATTTGAACCCCGGTCCTCTTGCACGCGAGGCGGATGTTCTACCTCTACGCCATCGCTGCATCACCTTTGTGGAATATGTTATTAAATGCTCCCTTTAGTTCCAGCGCCACGATAGCTCTTGTCTGGTTCGACAATCCGCCCCGTCTGTCGCGCTGTTATGGATTATCTTGCCTGGTGTTTGGTAGGATCTTCGATTAAGTCCTTGCACAGATATAGGAGGATGTCCTGAATCGAAAGGTGAGGGGGGGGCGGAGATCAAACTATGGGAGGCAGCAGGTTGTTCTCCTCCTGGTGTCTGGACAGTGTGGTGGTAATGACACTCTCGAAGAGCTTGCCGATGCCGGAGGTTAGAGAGATGGGTCTGAGATTGTCGAGGAGAACGGGCTTGTTGGGTTTTGAAATGAATCTTCGCTCTGCAATTTTTCATGATGTTTGGAGTCAGCCTTTGTTCTAATGGTGTGCTGAAGTAGTTTACTGAGGGATGTAATCTGGTTGTCAGGGAGATTATAAAGCATTAGGACAGTGACATCATCTGGTCATGGCGTGTTGTTTCTTCTTATGATGGCGAGCTCCACTCTAACCTCCTGTATCGGGGCTGGGGCGTCGAGGTCTTCGTTAAGGGGTCATTTGCGTCTAGGTGCCTTGTTGGGGGATCTGCGCATAAATATTCGTGCTGCAGCCTTTCCAGGAGCTCCTCATTGGTATTCGTGGATTAATTAATGAGCTTTTTCATTCTGTCGCTGGATTCCGACTTCCTTTGAGCGGGTCTTAGCAAGTGCCACGACCTGGACACCCTGATTTTGCCTTGAAAGCTGTCGCATAGCGAATTCCAATTCTGACGAGTGAGAGTTCACGCATAGGCTTCAGCTTGAACGTTGATTTTCTCTATGCGAAGTCGAAGCTAGCTATTGTGTGTCTGTTTCTTCCACCTCTTGGTTAGATATCCCCGCACTTCTCAAAGATGGAGAAGGTGTGAATCGACGGCGGGGCAACCTTCAGTCATTTGGATTGCTTTAGTAAAGCGAATTAGGCTGTTCTTGATGTTTAGGGTCCATTTGTCGATGTCCGTTATGGGTTTGTCTGAAGGGGTTGGGACTCCCGCCATTTTTGCCAGTCCATGAGACGAGCTCAGCCCATCTACCTCTTAAATCTGCCGGTTGTTAGGCTCATGGATAAAATATAATGGTCCCTGCCCAAGTGTTGGTCAGTGTTGCTCCAGCTGGGGTTTGCAGAAATCTTGCCTGGTGTCAGGTGTTCGAGCCCGGGAACTGTGGCTCAGTACCCGGGCGCTCTCACGTAGCAACCGCTTTTTTGTCATGTGTCATGACCGCATGTCTCAAGCTGCCTCTGAATTAGTAGACCATAGTGCCAGTCCACGTCATGTGCAGTTTACGTACCACAAGCCGCGTGGACCATGTGACGCGAGTGCGTGGTTTTGGCGTACTCTCCACGTGTTTGTTTTATTACTACCTTAGGTGAGGAAAGCTGCTAAGCGTTTGCTGCATTGCCTCTTTCTTTGAAAAACAGCAGTCTCTGACCAATTTTTCAAAGACAGCAGTCTCTCTGGTCAGCCAGGTATAAACATCTCTAACTATGGCCATTGTGGCGAGGACCCCTCACCACCGGGGTATCTCTTGCCAAAGCCATCGCTGTTGCTTCGGCGGACGCATTTGTTGCGACGTGGGTCTCTGCTTTCGGTGTTTACTCTACCATCTCTTTTAACTCGTATTCAGTGCACGTGACAGCGAAATTCATTTCATCTAATTTACCCACAGAGGTTTTGCATTACAGACGGGGTGGGGCAGTGAAAAAACAATGCATAGATCCAAAAGAGCGCTATATATATGAACAATATCGAAAAATGCTAAAGACAGAGGACCAAAACATTGAGAACAAAAGTGCGGGAATAAATAAAAGGATTACAAAATAAAACCTTTATTATAATCTCTACATCGGTGAATAATATATCATAATTGGTCTGATTCCAGCAGTGCGAGTAATTTACTTTTAAACCTCGCAGGGTCGCTGACACAAGCGGCTGTGGGTGAAATATTATTCCTGTCACGACATGTTTTAGGGAGAAATAAATTAGAGCAGGTCACTGTGCTGCAGTGCGGAACAGCTGCTTTTTTATTGTGGTCTATGCGAGGTGAGTTGAAAGATGGTGCCTTTACAAAGATGGCTTTTAAGCAAGGATTATCGTTGTAAACTTTATAAAAAAAGGCAAATGCGTGAAAGGTTACGGCGAGTGGAGAGTAAGAAAATTTTAAGATTAGATTTAATTTCAGTTACACTGGTGGTGCGATGATAGTTTCCAACGATAAAACGGACGCTTCGATCCTACACGGCCTCTAGTTCTTTTATTATGTGATGGTTCCGGGGTCCCAAATCGAACATGCGTACTCTTGTTGCGGACGAATGAGTGTAGTGCGTAGTAGCATTTTCAATGAAGGTGTAGAGGACGAAAAATTTCTGTGGACGTACCCTAGCATGCGGTTAGCCTTTGAAGCGATGAACTCTATATGAGCATTCCAAGAACGGTTATAACACACATTAACGCCAAGATACTTGTAAGACGATACTGGATTGAGCTGAGTGTTCTTAATTAAATAGTGCGGGCTTGTTTGCTGGTTACGGGTTACACGCATGCATTTTCATTTAGATATGTTTAATTGCATTTTCCACGATTAGCACCATTCATTGTTTTATTTAAGTCTGTATTTAGCTGCAAAATATCATTAGTGTTATTAATTACTCTGTAAAATACACAGTCGTCAGCAAACAAGCACATGTTCGATGAAATGTTTAAAGGCAAGTCTTATATGTATATTAGAAATAATAACCGGTCAAGGACCGACCCCTGGGGCCCTCCTAATTGTACTGGCGCTGGTGATGAGTCGTGGTTATTGGCGAAGACGAACTGAGTACGGTTACGAAGAAAGGCACTGATCCAGTCGAGTACACTAGGATCAATGTTAGTTGGCTCAGCTTTAAAATTAAAAGAGCATTATTGACTTTATCAAAGGAATTTGAAAAATCTACGAATTAGCAATCTGTAGTGAGTCCGCAGTCTAAAGAAACATGAAAGTCTTTAGTGAGAATCATTAACTGCGTTTCACACGAGAAGAATTTGCAAAATCCATGCTGTTTCAGAGTAAAGAACAGGCTGATTCTAGGAAATTAACAAGATGGCTGAATATGATATGCTCTAGAAATTTACATGGGACGGTAGTAAGTGAGATGGGTATGGTATAATTACGTGGATCTTGCGTTTCCCCTGATTTGTGCACTGGGTTTACTTTGCCGGAGAGCCACCCATTAGGAAGGGTGTGATGGTTTAAAGACAAAGAAAGAATACACTGTAGTATAATGCAAGAATATTCTACGGTATTTTGGGGTGGCTCGATACAGTGCACAGGCCCATGTGCTTTCCTTTCCATTCTTCCTTCATTAGACACACACACACAAAAGCAGCCTGCGTGGCGCATTATGGCTGCCGTTGTACCGCTAAAGTGCTTATAAAAAAGTTGGTGCGGGTTTCGCTGCAGCACGAAACATTGCTGCACATGCCTCGCACTTGCACGTAGCCCTACAGGCTGCGGCAATGGCTGAATTCGTTGAGTTACGTAGAACTAAAGCTTCTGCCAGGAAACCCTGTTTCCTGCTCGCAAGGAACGGAATTTATTTCCGTCTTTGCATTTTATTTTTGTTTTGAACATACCTTGTGATGATAAAATATGAACAAACCCAGTGGAAACGAAGGGGCATTGAGCCTTGAACAGTTTTATTAGCATCCGACGATACGAGTGAGGCAGGTCAGCTCGCACATACAATGACATAACCAGATATCGGAGTGGTTATAGGTTGCACATCAAAGAACGCAAATTAAAGCAGTGCTTAGGGTCGGCAAAAACATAGAACTTAAACAAAAGCATTCGATCGGAAGAATGGGCAGCATAATGCATCACTAGAACAAACGACATGTCAGGGTGATCGTGAGGTCTAATGCCGTTAACTTAAATCTATGAAGTTATGCGGTGAGGCTTACACGGGTCAGTCTATGTTGTTGTACACCCTTATACGTCCCTCGCGCATACCTTATACGTATCTTTGCTTTCTTGGCTGGCAACCGGCAAGAACATAGCTTTCTTCAGATGCTATCTCCCACTTCAAACGCAACGTCATTAAAGTTCCTTCTCACTCTCTGTGTGCAGGGCTGGGCAGATACAAGCCTCTATGGGTCGACACAGATCCCGACGCCCAACCTGGACGCTCTGGCAAGCACGGGTGTGCTGTTCAACAACTACTACGTACAACCGCTCTGCTCTCCCACCAGGGCAGCGCTGATGACCGGTCTCTACCCGGTCCACAATGGTCAGATGGTCCTCACTTCTCTACAAGGACAGCTGTACAGAGGACATTTCACGCAAACAGCACTAAGTGCTAAAAGACTACATGTTCGCCCACACAAAATCTCAACCCCTTTTTTAGGAAGAAAAGGGCGCAATAGCTGTATCATCCTAGATGCGCACATCGACTATGACGTGGAGGAATGGATGCTGGAGGTCTGCAAAGGCGAAAGAAAGAGGCACCGTAGTAGGGGAATTCGAAGTATGTTTGACCAAACAGGGTTCATTAAAAGACAAAAAAGCCGCGAAAGGAACAGGACTAAGGGCGCGTTCACACTTGTCCAAAAATCCAGCGAGCGAAGCGAAGCGAATTCGGCCGCTTCTGACACCGACGAAGGCGGAAAGCGGCGCGGCGAGGGCGATCGAGCTGGACCCAAATTTTTCGCGTTCGCCGCCGCTATAAACATGGCGGCGCCCTTCGACGCGGGACCCCTCGGCTCGGAATGAATTCGTCGTTGTCGCGGTCTTTGCGATGGGACGGCGGTCGATCGCTTCCTCTCACCTCACTTATAAGTAAACGTATAAGTGATAAATTTGTTATGTTTATTATTTAGAGTGACGATTCTACCTCTAATAGGCTTAAGAGAAGCGCTGGTTTTACTGACAGTACTAGTTCCCGTCCTGACAAGCAGATGGCTCCACTAGGCTGGGCGTTTCATTGCGAGTCTGTTTGCATACGCTGAACTAAAAATGGGAATGTGCCTGCCTTTACGTACGTAACCGTGCATACGGTTGTGGTACACAGACAGTATCGATTTATGCTCTTTTGTAACTAGCTTTGTACGCCGCGTGCGGTGACGTGGTGTCCGGGAAGTGTGTGAAAAAACGAGAAACAGCAGTGGCGCGGCGGTTCCGCCTCCCCCGGGCGTCAACAGATGTGAACGGGCCCTAGTTTTTCCGGAGAGCGAATCCGCTTTGACGCGGCATTATGAACTGAGCATTTATTCAAAGCCAGCTCGGCTTTTATAGACAGATCGCCCTTACCCTTGTAAACACCTGTGTTTTCTACTTCTATCCTATCGTGCCTGTGTTTTTTTTTTCCTATCGTGCCTGTGTCCTCTCAATCTAAACTCCATCTAGCCCAGCTTTCTGCCTTAAATTCTCTTCTAAGCCTGCGACAAGCTGCTAGATAAGGGTCAAGAACATAATATCGAAAACAAGTTTGACGGCTCAACAGACGCAAACCGCACTTGGAAGTGGTGAAATGAAAAAAAAGAGCCAGGGACACTTACGCTACGCTTTAAGTGTAGGACGCGAAGCATTATTGGTTTGCTGCTACTTTAATTTTATATACTATTTCTTTCTACTATCACACTCATTAGCATACATCAATTGCCACAGTAGACCATGTGACAGACCTGGAGACACAGAACGTCTCCTTTTATACAAGTGAAACCAACGTGCCCCGACGGCTAAGCAAAAAAAAAAGGAATTAATATCCTGAAAGTCTTAGGGGTAGCGTGCCTTACTAACAGGTCAAGGGTTATGGGTTCGATTCCGAACTGGTTGCATCAATTTTGTTTTCAGCGTATTTTTTACTTATTGTCTTTATATGTCATAGTGACATTTCAGTCATGCTGCTAAATCAGTCACAGTTTAATTTCTTCTTTACTAATTTTCGTTCCGCAGCACCTCGCGGGACGTCATAACCCTCGTGACATATCGTCAATTGGTCTGACGACGCGCGTGGCTTTTTTTTCAAGCATTCGCTCTGTCACTGTCGCGTAAAAAGTCACAGAATAAACAAGGAATTTTTCATATTGAAGACATGGAAGGAAAATTTAAACTTAAATGTCGCGTGGAAAGTAGAGATATCTTTTTGGGTGATGGCAACAAACGGCGAACTACGATATTCCACTGGCTACGAGCGTTAGATTGCCGCATCCTCTGCAATTTCACTTTGAGGTTGTTAATTTTTTGTTTTTATGACCTCAGAGTGCTTGAACATTGGGTAAAAACCCCACCAGCTGCTGTAGTCGACTGGTGGATCTGCCCCACAGACCCTATCGAAGGAATGCATCTGCGGTCGTAATCGACCGCCCGCATCTATCCTGTGTATTTTGCCTTTTTTTCTCATTTTGACGGTCTTGCCAAAATCGCCCTAAAACTGATTTGGTTTTGTTTATGAGGTATAACGCACCAAAGCGACATGGGCTATGAGGGACGCCGTAGTGAAGGGCTCAAGAAATTTCCACCACCTGGGGTTCTTCAACGTGGACTGACATCGCACAGTACAGGGACCTCGCCCTAAATCTGATCCCTTTTAAAGCTTCTTCAAAGTGCGCCAGCGTCGCACCTTTTTCATTTCGCCTTCATTGAAACACGACCGCCGTTAATGGACTGTAGAAGGAGAATATTACATGGGTGTGCAAAAAATTGGCCTTCTCAAGAAAATGTCTCAAATCATCTTTCATTTAGATCACTGCGCTCACAGTAGCATACAGGAATATAAAAGGGCTGTCTTCCAATATAGCGGAGTAATCTAATTCCTTTTTCGACAGATCCGTCAACATCGTGCAAGGCATCGCTTCTTTTCTGACGCATATTTTCCATCTATCCAGGATCTCGTCATTATATGCTCCATTCCCATCACATTTGCTCCGTAGCACTACAACAATAACTCAGGTGTAGGTAAACCGACCGAAGTGCTCTATTTCAAAACAAGCTGAGTGCATCCCAACTTGTTTCCGTAAACTGCTCAGCTATTTCTTTTTGAAAAAGCATGCGAGGATTAAACCGTGATTGTGCTCATTATGTATACCCAGTCAATTAGATCAAAACTCTTTTCCGGGAAAAACAAAGACCTGCCGCATTTGAGCTTCATTATTGCACTTTGCAATTGTCACAGCACGATATCCGTGCTTGTCAGTGCAAAAGCAACCTACGTCTCTTTATTCTGGTTTTTCTCGAGCACTGTTCCACGCATAGCTAATCGTTTTTCTTACATTTCACTCCTATCCATACTCATCTCCACATTCCTGGAGCACTTGGCTCAATGCGGACCACTCTTACACGTTCACTGCATTCAGGCTCACCGGTGGGTTAGGTCCTTTATTCCTGCTGTGCTGCACGGATACTGGGTCGCTAGATGAAGCTGTGGGACAGCTATGAGCTTTCAAAAACCTTGTGAGAAGCACACATGCCAGGTTCATATTGCCGTCTCTTTGCGCTTCGAAGAAGTTGGCTTTGCCTGTGGCCAACTGGTCGGTAACGCCGTACCCAACGAAATTTAAGGGTAGCCCTCCGGTGGGCCACAACGCACAGGTATTATGTTCCGAAAGTTTCTACTTCAGTGAACCTGTTAATTGCCGGTCTGAATCCTTTAGGACGCTCAGTATGTTTTGTGCACCTAATTGGTCTGGAATGAAAAAGTCCTGTCTCTTTCCCTGCACACCTTCAGTTTTGTTCTAAAAAAAGGATTAGGAAACTGTACAAACTATGGGAAGACACAAAGCGGACCTCTGTGTTTTCCTAGTCACCGCACGGAAAACTTTCATTAAGAACATTTCGAGTTAAAACGCTACAGCAGACTGCACCCATAACGAATGCGTTGTTGCCTTTCGTGAAATTCATTTCGTGCCACTCACCCTTATTTCTGCCTGTCATTCCGCTTTACAGCTAAGAAGTTCGACGCACTCGGAATGTGCGGTTGTATTTCAGCTCTTTGACATGTGTTTCCCGGATGTCGGCAAACCTAAGACAGTAAACGAAGCTTCGATTCACTAATATTTTTTTTATTCAACAATGCAAGGATGTTGATATCGCCCGAATGTTCTGCTTGGTGAACGCTCTCTCACAACAAGCTGCAGACAAATAATTTGGGCACGAATTTTGAGGTACCAAAATATTTTCTTATGGGTCATTCACAAAGAAATGTTTGCTTAACGTGCAACAGGTAGCGCCACTAGGACCGCCATCATCTCTGTCCTTTTGTGCCTTAAACCGGTGCTCCGCATCTTGTGTTACATGTCATATATGTGTTACAAAGGTAGCTCTTCATGCATGGTGCCTATGCTCGCTTCGTGCGCTACCCTGACTCGGCGTGCGGCGTAGGTCTCCAAATTTGTTAACAAAAAACCAACCGTCGTGTCCGGTTCGCATACCTTAGCCATGGCATCCAAAAACAGTCGCCCTTCACTGGGAACGCGGCGGTGCTTCACATAAACAGACAAAAACAAGCAAATATAAAAACGTTGCTCTCAGCGCAAAAGGTAATCGTGCTATTATCGCATCTTCAAAAAAGAAAGCCGCTTATAATGTGTTTGATCCGGAGTTCCCGGGTTCAAACCCGGCCGCGGCGGCTGCGTTTTTATGGAGGAAAAACGCTAAGGCGCCGCGTGCTGTGCGATGTCAGAGCACGTTAAAGATCCCCAGGTGGTCGAAATTATTCCGGAGCCCTCCACTACGGCACCTATTTCTTCCTTTCTTATTTCACATCCTCCTTTATCCCTTCCCTTACGGCACGATTCAGGTGTCCAACGATATATGAGACCGATACTGCGCCATTTCCTTTCCTCAAAAACCAATTATTATTATTATTATTATTATTATTATTATTATTATTATTATTATTATTATTATTATTAATCTGTTGAAGCGAACTCCGGCAAATGTAGACAATCAACGAGATCAATCGAAGCTTTGCATTCTTGTTGTGAATTCGATCGAAAACGTAAACGCCGCCAGCGTCAAACTCTCGTAGTGTGCACATGGCAATCCCGAGGAAACACGTTAAACAAGACTCTAACCCTTTAAAAGGAACCGAGAAAAAAAGCACATAACTGTCTATCCTCAGTCCTTTACTCGAGAAGCTGCAGCGTCCAGATGAATGCAAGAAGCTACTCATAATGGCACGTACGCGTGCTTTTTAGTTTCAGGTAAAGAAAAGTTTGGGGGCATTTAAACTCTGCCTTACAGGTATGACGCTATAGTATTAATGAGCCCCTTCAGTGGCCCAGGGTCCTATTTGCATATCACTTCGCAGACGCGGGCAATGCTGTTTGTTCTAATTCTGAATTTTTCTTTCTCTTTTTCATTTTCACAATACATGCAAGGCTTCCATTGAACCAAGACAATTAAGCTTTGCCCAGCGGTCGAGGGGTGGCGCGCCCTGCTCACGACCTGGCTATGACGTAGTAGTTCGAGTTGCTTTTTGACCACTTCTGTTTTCAGCGTCATTGCGTTTCTTTCTTCAGGGCCAGTACGCTATAAACAGCAATGAAGTGACGACCTTGCAGACCAATGAAGAATTGTGTAGTGACGTCGTCATTATTGTTCTGAGTGATTGTTGTGAGGAGTTTGAACCCCTCTTTTCAACACGGCCGCTATGCGCATTCGCGCACCTCTTCTCACTGCTGCACTGATTATGCACAAACTTCTAGCTCCTAATGCGCACGAGTTGATGTTAGGGGCAGGTGCGTACGATAGATGGCGGTTGCTGTCAAGCCAGCACGTGCCACTTCGCAGGAACATTTCGCACCTCGCGAAACCTGATCGCGCCTGCGTCTCCCCCTGTGTTTCATTTCCACCGGTAGCAGATGAATTTGTGCCGGTCTCCATACGGCGCAACGTGTTATAAAAAAAAATATTGGCAGTGGCTTAGCGCGGCCATGCCACGATATACGTAGCGAAAGCTAAGGCATAGCTAAGTTATCATTGGTTAATCTTGAGTATAAGTCGAGGTTGCTCTGGTTGTCTGGCTTCTTGCTGCCACGTTGCTCGTCACGTGGATGGTCACGTGACCAGTCATGTGGTCGGTCACGTGATGCGGTGCGACCACGGTGGGAATCAAGCACGGTGCAACTGCAAGTTGTTGGCCAATGTCGCTTTCGCTACAAAAGGCGGATGACCCGCACAAAGTCACGTGGCTGTGACGCCCCGACCCTTAAGACCAATCTCAATTTTCTCAACACCTCAGCGAGGCCAGGTTATCTGTTGAACGGAATCCTTTACGCTATTGCATAAAAACCAACTGTTTGTCCTTGCACGCACCACGCCTGACAACCTTTGGTTCAATAAAAACTTGTCATTTCTGCCTTGCCGGTACATAGAATAGTATCTATGTCATAATCGTCGCCATGGAGATTTATACAACCTGGCACCAAAATCCGCAAACTAAAGGGATGACCACCTATGACATCTTGACCACTGCTTCTGTAGCGACGTCAGCTCTATTCCTAAAGCAAATAGAAAGTAGAGTATTCCTGTGGTCAGGTCTGCTGAAAATTTCATGGGGCAGCTTACGCACGGAATCGTTCTTGGCGCAGATTGTCTTTTTTTTTTGGATGACCGCATGTTGATAAAATTTTATGGGGAGAAAAAAAGGATACAAAACACAAGTTATTGGAGGTTGGTGTGCCTGTGTATTTCACAAGGGCCTTTGATTTAGTCAAACATGATCTCAGGGCTCAAAAGCTTCAGTAACATGGTGTCCGTAGATTGCTTTTGCAGCTATTTCGCTCGTACCTGCCCCAGAGAAAACAAGTTGTTCGGACAGACAGCGAGAGTAGTTGGTACGATATTGTAACAATTTAAATAACTGCGCAAAAAAGGACTGTACAAGACGAGCTGGGAGGGTGCAATAAACCAGTTGTAATTCTGCGCTCGTTCCGTGTGCTTCTTTCTTGGATCAAGATCTTGATCAAGATCTTGATCCAGTCCTTTTTTTGCGCAGTTATTTATTGTTTTTGCCTGGTTGCTTCGTTGCTTGGCAGCTCGTTTGATTCCATCACTGACTGGCTGGTTGGCTGGCACCTTGGCTGGTTCGCTGACTGGTTGGCTGGCTAGCTGGGCGGCTGTGTGGTTGATGGCTTGGATGGCACCTTGGCTGGTTGGTCGGTTGCTTGGCTGGTTGATAGGCTAGTTGGGTGGAGGCTAGGTTGTCTAGATGGCTTGCTGACTCCTGGACTGCTGGCAAGCTGCTGGGTTGGTTGCTCCATCGTTTGGTCAATCTTTTGATCGGTTGATTGTTCAGTGAATGTTCAGTGTATTAGTCAATCGGTTGTTTCTTAGGTTCATTAGATGGCTGGTTGGTGATTTGGTCGATTGCTTGTTTGGCTTTTTGGTTTAACTTCGTTGCTAATTGGGACTTGACACTGGACTTAACACCTATAAAGACGACAGAACGAAATATCTAGGTAGGTTCTCCGAGTAATCTGAAACAAAAGAGGAAAACATGCGTGGTATTCGCAGAGGCTATACCAGGGGCGGGAAGCCTCAAGGTAAATTTATTTGTCCACTATCAGCGCTGCACAGACAAATAGATAGGAGTGATTTAGTATTCACAAATAAAGCAAAGGTTTATACATAACTGCTCGTAATGTGCTGACTTCATCGCTTCAAGTTCTGTGACGAAGGCAATGCAGGCAGGTTGGTGGTTGTTCTCTCAGCTCATCTTTGAAAGAAGAATGAAAATTTTGGTTTTTTGGTTAGTCCAACTTTGTATGCTTATTCTAAACCCATCAGCTGTGCAAGATGAAACGTTATTTGCTGCAGAGAAGAGGATCTGGTTGAGCGGCTCATTAAATACCTGCATTTTTTTCCCGATGTACAAAGGTTTGAAATACAACTTTGCATGAATTATCTGGAAGGTTCTGAGTTTTTTTGTGTGTGTGGCTGTGACATTATAGTCACTTGAATAGGTAGATATAGCAAGCCGATCAGCATTTATGAAATGCTGACTGTCCCGACATCTTATTTCCTCTAGCCTTCGAACTGCAAGCGATTTCAAATGCCATATCAGCTTTAGTTGTCGACCCTCCTTATAACCGGGTGCACATATTTACTCATTCACAGGAACCACTGAAACGTTTAAAGAAAGTCCGTAATACTTTTCGGGTTTCGCAAGCCGTAAAAGCTGCTTGTCAGATTTACCCGGTGCCTAAACTCAACTGGGTGCAAGCTCGCACAGATGTTCATTACATCGCAGCTGACATGATATCTCATTTAACAGACGTTCCACAAACTCCCTGGCATCTTTACCACGAGATCCACTTCTGAGATATTTAACATCTTCAGCCTGCCTCAGGCAGCGTACAGATGCTCTTATTCCCCGGTGTGCTTACCCCCCTTCCCCCCACCTATCACGGATGGAGAAGGCCTCTCCGAGGCGTTTTGCGGGTCGGAGTGGCCCTTTCGCCTGCAGCTCGCAACCAGTGCGAAGTGAGAAAATTCCTGCGCCGGCAAAATGCCCTCACCGCGAAGTACTGGCTTCCGACACCAATGTCTATCTGTTTTGTTACACCTTTTTGTTACATCCTTTTTAAATGATTTGTTTTCCGCCATGCATTATTGTGACTAACGGCAAATAGAAAAATACAAGTATCAAAGGAGTCCGAAGTATCGCCGCATCGCTATAATACAATAACCGAAAGGGCCATATGAACAGGTCCTGTTTTTTTTAAAAAGCGCGAATGGTATACGTCACATTAAGGCATGAGGGTCTCATAGGATACCAGACGCGCACCCGTGTTTGTCTGCATAGAGGCACTCATGAAGACCACATATGGCAGGGAATGCACTGATGAGGGGGCATAAAATATTTTGGTAACCAATGTGCTTGCACAATTGCCGGGCAGGTAAATACTGACCATCCAATCTCGATTTGAAGCTTAGTGCTCTGCAGTGGCATTTTATTTAGCAATATCCTTACGCCGGCGCAAGGCATAGATACAATTCCGAGCATCTACCTATAAATATATCTTTTACTCGAAAGTATTATTACGGGCCATAATGTACTCGCACCATAAATTGGATTAAGCTTGGATAAAGCTTGGATTGGATTAACGACTTTATTATTTTTTAATCTTTTTAGGTTGTCCCAACCTAATATATGCATGAATGGCTGGGGGGGGGGGGGGGAATCCGACTGTGCAACCTGCTCGTCGCAACCCCCCCCCCCCCCCCGCCACCGGACACGGGCCGGTGTAGTTGCACCTACAAGGCTATGTTCTGGTGCAACGCCAGTGGCGGAGATGCGTTGGCCGGGGCGCATCCTCTGGGGATGCGATACCTCTTGGGAGTGGCAGCGATTCCCAAGCGATTGTGAAGGCTAGTCGCACTCGTGCGGTCCGATGCCTGAGCGGAGGCAGGCCTGGAGAAAACCCCAGGCTGGACCCACGAAATACGGCGCGGAAGACATGTACAAAGTTCAAAAGGTTTTTAACTACATGCAACTTCCCTCCACACGCGGGGGCGTGCAAGTCTGGCGACCGACGTGCCGCTTTCTGGTTACAGGAAAATCTAGTCCGCGCGGGGGTTCACCACAGACAGGCATCTCGGAAGCGATGCCACGGGGAAGCGGCCTCATGGCTGAGCGCGGGTCCATCGGGATCATTGCGGGACGCCGAGATAGGGGGCGCAGTACGATCAGTGCAAAAACCGTCGATGTTGTGGAGTACCGGCGGAGTTGCCCCGGGTCATCTCACTCTAAGCCAAGTTCTTTGTGGCCCCGTCAGCCCAGCCTTGAATACTCCCTCCTGGGCAGGAGCGGAGCAGGCTAGGGAGAAAATTAAGTTCATAGTTGGTTGGTTTGAAGCACAGGTGGGTCCCCCAGATGTGTTAGGTCATGGTGCCCTGGGTCGGAGGGCCGATAGGCTGATGATTTAGGCCTCTACTGGCTGGATCACACCCCACGTACTTCTGGTTTCTGAAAAACCGCGAAAAGCACTCGACGCTTAGTAGCTGGCAGGTTGGAAAGAAACCCTGAAAGTCGTGGAGGCGCCCGAGGTAGCTGACCCCGGGTTAGGTTCTCCTGTTTCCGGCGGTCGCAGCCGGTCGGAGTCCGGCGGTCGGAGCCCGGGTGGCAGGGTATCCTGTGAGCGGGGCTGCACCACTGGGCAATCTTGACGCCCTCCCTATACTGGCCAGGCAGGCCAGCAATGGTGTCGAGACATTCGAAGGATCCGAGCAAAAAGCTCGCTGTCTCCATTCCCATCCCTATGCCCATAACCCCTTTCCAGACAACCTATCCATTTGATCCATCCTGTCAGCTAAGTCCCAGGGGAGATCAAGGTAGCCTCCCCGGGCCCGCTCCCCCGGATGTGGGTCGCTATGTAGCTCTTCCCCCACCCCTAATTTTTTTTACATTTTGCCCACCTACGGGTGGTAAAATTACTATTGCTCTCAGGCCTTTTCTTTTATCTTCAAATTGGATTAACCCTTTTATACATCAGTGGTCAGGCCGGGGCTTATTATTTTTCAATCTTTTTAGGTTGCCCCAAACAGCCTAATATATGTATGAACGGCTCCTAAGAACTGCTCAAGCTACTTCGCCCCAAGCACTCTCCAGATACATACTGCTTGTAGACTAGCCCGATTAGCAGCTATAATATAGTGAGGTGCAGAATGAGTTTTATTCTGAGTGCGATGACGATGCGACAAAAAAACACATTGGTGGTAAGGTAGGTAGAGATTCGAGTACACACTTGAGAATGCACACTGAAGTAGAGTGGCATGTAAACGAACACTATTTTTTGTTTTCTTCCTTCCAGTGCTGCTTTTGTGACAAAATGCTTCAGACAAAATGAACCATCAACAGATTTGTGAAACGATATCTGAGTCAGCAGAAAGCGGCCGATCATAAGACTGTTCATAAATTCCTTTCTTCATTCTAATTACAGGGGTGTATACTCCATTACAACCAGCGATGCCTGGAGGTTTGCCTCTTCGCTTCAAATTACTTCCTCAATATCTCAAGGATCTTGGCTACGAAGCTCACATGGTTGGAAAGGTAAGCTGCTGCTCAGATTTTCTCTTAAGGTGTTACTTAGTAAACTGGGTTTTCCTAAGCAGGTACATTTTTTAGTCTTCCGTTGTGGGTGCACAAGCAATTTTCTCCCAGCCTGTTGTCCTTGAATCCAGAGAGGAATCAGTGCTAGTAAATGGTTAACAAAGACAAGTGGGCTAGCTGGAGGCCTGTAGTAGAATGCATACAGCAACAGCTTCAGTACAAGTCTGTGGAACATCCAGTGATCAAAAATGAATAATTAGTCATACGACTGCATGTTAAATACCTGGATCTAATGTATCTTCAGAACTAACAAAACGACAATGCTAGGCGCACGCACACAGTAAGGATCCAATGGGAGCCACGTTTGCCTAATGATGCGCAGAAAAGCTTAACAGTGAAGAAACCAGGTCTGTAGAGCAAGCCACGGGTACCGAACCTACTTACTGATGGACAAGGAAGCAATGCATGCGCGAGGCTCATACTGTTTGGACGGTATAAGAAGCCTTTGATATATCCGCTGTTTTAGCCGGCATTTCAAAAGAGCTTATTGTTTTCAGTTGCAAAGAGCACCTATCACATTTTCTATGGTGCGCTAGTATGGAGCCGAACTACTTTTTTTACTTTTGGTTTTTCCTGTCGGGCACTATATGAACAGCTTCATGCTATTTTACAAATATATTCATGTCGAGAGGTGAGTAACCTTTAGTAAATGATCCGAAATCGACATTAATCATGTTTGTGTATGTGTTCTTATGTAGCTGCACGCTTTTCTCCGCTTTTTTTTTCAATTCATTCCTGCATGCTAACGAAAAATAACAGAAGTGGCTATAATAGTATATATGCTGATGTGTTCGTGCTAACACCTTGTAACATCATTTATATGCATGAGATTAAATGAAGCTTCATTTTTTCTCTGTTCTGAGCACATTTTTTTTATTTTTCAGTACAGAGTCGCATCCTCACAATATTAGGGCCAAGAAAAAATCCATTCCTGTGGAGCTGGGCAACGTTAACACGAATGCTTGCCGGATATTGGTTGCAGCTGCTCACCACTGACACTTCTCCGTGTTAACATTAGGACTTTTTCAGCTTGATATTCACGATCGTGTTTTATGCTTAGAAAGCTGTAGTTGTTTCCGAGGGTTGGCATCTAAAAACCATTGAATGCAGTTAAGAAATGCATTAATTCAAAAAACTACTAGTTATTTCGTCTTTCACATTTAGAAGCTAGTTCAGAAAAGTTTGGGCTAAAATCTTCCGTGGCGTTCTAGGCAATATCTCCAGGATTAAAAGTGCCTGCTCGGGCAATACTACAAGGAATTCATCAGCTTGTTTAAATATCCAATCGACTTAATTCTTATTTAGGCTTCCTTGGACACGCGTGTCATTAAATAAATAGCGGTCCCATAAATGCTCTGACGAAGCTGTTAAAAAGCCCGACGCGTTGCAAGCGAGCATTGCCGACTAGCTGACTATCAGAGGGTGCTGAAATGTGTCCTCAGTTGTCTCAACTTCGATAAGAACTGATCAATGCTTCCGCGTTTAAGTGACCTAAAGTTGTTGTTACGAAACCTGGGAAAAAATCACGAAAATTATCAAGTAGTTAATTGTATACGGGCAAGCATTTAAGTGACGTATCACTCCTGGCGTACTTCCCGTTCAGAACTTTCTAGTTCAAACTACGACACCTCTTATCTCAATACACTTACAATCCTGCACTATTGGCAGGAAAGTGTAGAAGAGCTCAGCAAGAGTTTTTGTTTGCGTGTGTCTCGAACCATTTATCTTGATTTCACCTTCGCACTTCATTTCGTCCTCTAACCTCTGAGCTAAAAAAAGAAACGTTCCCCTCATGAAGAAAAAAAATCAACACAGAGCATGATCCTTATCCTGTTGTCATATACGAAGAATGCGGTGTTTTCTGCATGTTGTATGGTGCCTATCTACAGGACGAAAACTTTGAAAAAGCGTCCATACATGGCTTCCTAAAGCATTATTTCATCCCGTGTGTCACGCTCAGGCAACTAGAAAGAGTGGGGCATTATCCCCACTTGGGTTAGCTGGTTGCTCCTGCATGGCGGTGCTTTCGAAGAGACCTCGGCGAGAAGGTTTGAGTGCACGGTTATCGATGACGCGGCTTCACCGTAAGCTGCACTCAGTCTAAACCAATTTATTTATTTCTCTAACCTCTCCTCTTTTGGCAGTGGCACTTAGGATACTCAAGCCTGAACCTCACACCCACGTACCGGGGATTCGAGAGCTTCTTTGGCTTTTACACCGGACCAACGGACTATTACTACGAGATAGAGGAATTCGTACGTACAAAAAAAAAAAGCGTTCCGCACTCTTCGCGGTGTTGGAAAAGGAAAATGGGTGGCGGGCCATAAGCTTAGAGAAAAATTTTTATCGAGAATATTATCAACCTTGCGGCAAATGTGACGAGGGCAAAAATAAAAGGATGCATGCACCATGTGCACTGCTCTACCGCAGCGAACATCGAAACGTCAAGGAACTGAACAGAATTTTATGACAGAGCGAAGCGTTGTAACTGCTAAGAGAATACTTCTTATGTCACATTGTGACTGCAGATCCGGACCACTAAAGTGGAATAAACAATAAAAACTATATATATATATATATATATATACATTTAGTTTTTATTATTTATTCCACTTTAGTGGTCCGGATCTGCAATCACAATGTGACATAAGTATGCGCTCTCTTTCATAAAATCCTGTTCAGTTCCTTGACGTATATATATAAGATTTTCTTATATCATGAATGCCGCCGCGGTGGCTCTGTGGTTGTGATGATCAGCTGCTAACCAGAAAGACGCGTGTTTGATACCGGCCTCCATGGTTGCATTTCGTTGGAGGCGAAATGCTATATAGCCATGTTCTGGGCGGGCTCAGTGACATTAACGGATCCGAGGAGGTATACATTAACCGGAGCCCTTCCTCCAGTTCCAGTGCACCGTTCCTGATAGCCTCAGTCGATTTGGGACATTAACCCGTATAAAGCCAGACCAATCCAGTCATGAATATCAGTTTAAGTGTATCACCCAAAGTAAAAACCCGTGATGGCAACCAGTTTCTTCTAAAGGAAGGGGAAGTAAAAAAAAGAATTCACACATCAGCTCAGAAAATGTGTTAAACACTTGTATTACTTTGGCTCTACCTGGCGTTTGCATCAACATAGGCAGGCTCCTAGCAGTCAAGCCGATCTCTAACGTGCTCTCCTCGGGAAGGCTGTTTTTTTTTACCAAGTCTTGCTACGTCAACTCGATGCCCCCAGATTTGGTGGATTTTCTACGAGCGCCGCTAACGCGCCCTACGCTCTGAAAATTCAAGCGTAGATCCCTTGTATGTAGGGAAGCGCTTGCCATCACGTAGCTGGGCTGCGTAATTTATAATGCCGTAGCATTAGAACCCCTACCGTGAAAAAAACCTGGCGGGTACACTTAAGCTTCGCATTAAAGGTATGACGCGACAGCGTAATGGGCAAATCCTGTTATTCAGAAGGTCATTCTATACACTCTTAGATCCTTGGGAGTCCTCATACCCGTCCTGGCGCAGTGGTGGAAAAGTTAAGCGATGCGCCGCTGCCCCGCGATAGCAGGTGCTCCCAGCGGTGATCCTTGTACGATCCAGGTTTGGTCTTCCCGAGCGACCAATCATTAATTTAACTGCTATTTGCCAAGGGGTTAATTCACTAATCATCCGTTAGGCAGGTTGTGATGGCGCCACACAGTCGCGTGACCAGGGTGGCCCACCTGCTTCCTAGGTGGCTCTCAGGGCACCACCTGTCACAATCATGTTCGTGTATTTTCGCACACAATGCCGGCGCCGATAAAGACGCTACCAAATTTTCTGCAAACCGGGGCCTTTAAAGCTATCGGGTAAAATATAATCCGGTGTGGGGCGGCGGCGTAGTATTGTGTACAATGGGCACCTGCCAATACCTACCACTGTACTGGCGACATCAGCAGTCTGCCATGGTAGGTGAACCGAAGAACACCTGCCACCCGCCGCGGTTGGCAGGTTGCAAGAGGAAGAGATGAAATTGTTCCCGCTGCACTTACAGGGAAGATGAAGAAAAGGCCACATGGCTCGCTCGGGAGCAGTCCCGAAAAAAAACGATTAAAATTTACAATCATTTATAATGGCCATGAATGATTCAGTAAAGATGAAAATGATTATGAATGGCTCAGCAAAAAGGAAAATGACTAAGCTTTATTGAGCACAAACGAAAAGAACCGCGAATCACTCTGTAAAGATCACAGCAAAGTTGCTCCGCAGTCTGCTCAGCATATCAGAGTAAAGAAATGCATGTAAAATAGATAACAAAACACTTGAGGGGACACTTTAGGTTTGCCTTAAGAGTACGATCCAGTGACGTTAATTGGTTAATGCCTTCTTATGCCCAATTTGACGTTGTCTACTTACACTCATAGATAGCTGGTGATCCGCACACCAGTTTTGGTTCAGCGGTACAGTGGATAAGCGATGCGTCACTCTGTCGGCAGTTGGCTGTCTCAAAAACGCTACCAACGGGGTGGTGAGACCAAGGCTTCTCTTCACGAGCGACCTCTCGCGACCAGTCATTATTTTAACTTCCACCTGTCACGGTGGATAGGCTCCTCACAATTCGGTGGGCAGGTCCGGATGACATCCCAAGGCCACGTGTCCTAGTTGGCCAACTTACGTTCCTTTCCGAGTAATTTTTCGCTGACGCCTCCCAAGACGTTGACACTGACGCCGAGTTGTTCGTTTAATGGGACTCTTAACGCTACCGCGTTAAGATATGCTAGCGAGAGAAACAAAAGAAACTAAAACAACAAAAGAAATTAAAAGTTAGGACATCCTATGCTCACACAAGCTCATTGCATAATGGTGATTTACCGCCGCCCCGTAATTTCTGGGTTATAATTTTGGCGGTACTCTTGCCGCACTAGGATGGAAGAGCAGGCCTTGACTTTTGGAACAACACGGACGCATTTTGGCCCGACGGCAGCACGTACGCAACGACTATGCTAACGGAGAGGGCCAAGTTCATCATTGGTAACAGAGATAAAACAAAGGTGAGCACGAACTTCCAAACAATTTTGCGTCCGGAATGCCTTAGCGCGTACCAACTCGGGCAGAATTGATCGTTATGAATCGGCAACCCGTACGATTCCCCATCAACCTGGAAGTTTCATAACGATCGCGCATATTTTAAGGCGAAATCCTTTAATGGCTCATGCTAGCGCCTGTCCGTCCGTCCGTCCGCTATGCTCTTGCGTCCATGCCCTCCGAGATCACCCGCACGCGCTCGTGATGTCGGAGGCAAAGATGCGCCATTGATAGTTTAGTGATGCGCGAGGGGGCGCCACCGGTGCGTGCGCCGCGCCCGCGCCAGATGACTCGCAGCTGTCGACCGAGTCAGGTGCCGCGCAACCTTCCTCCTAGCGCAACGCATATGTAGTAACAATTGTGCACTAGTTTAACATCTTAACCACACATCAGTGACACAAGTAGCAACACCGCGCTTAAGGCTTTCGCCTTACCTCACTTATGTCAACAATGTCCCCCCCCCCCCCCCCTAAATTTTGAGAAAGTTTGCAGCACTACAAAGCATACTATAAGTACTTTCTTGCTTCTGTAAAGGCAAGCTTTTTAAGAAATAATGATTGATTCCGCTGACGACGGTTCTATGTAACGATTGCAATCTGCCTTGATTTTCCCCACAGCTGCGAATGCGGCCGCGTCATTTAGCCTTACAGAATAGTTTTCAAATTATAGGCTCTCGAAGAACGACCCTGTTTCCTAAGAAAAGCACACCTTGCCATGCTGTAAGGAAAACACGTTATTTTTGTCGCATCGCAAGCTGCTCTATGGGTAAGATACATGTCGCTACAAGAGCAGACTATGCGTCGCGACAAAAAACGCCATCGTGTTTGTAAACATATACTGAAAATACTCCACGTTGTAACCATAAACTTACTTTCTTATTCAAGGGCGCTGTGGTTCACCGATACCCGGTCCCAATGACACCGTGCTTTCTCTGTTCCTCGTTGTTCCTTCCACACTCCCAGGAGCGACAAAATCGACTAATACTAAAAAACCCGAAGCACGAGATTCTCTCTGTTCCCACCTTGAACGCTCTGTTTCTGCTCGCCTTCCAGCCGTGTCTACGCAGCGTGGCTTCCGAACTCCGTCGCATGGCTATGGAGAACATGTAAACGAAGGCACAAAAATCTTAGACGACACACTACATATATGTCTTCTTGAAGTGCTACGCTTATCAGACAACTGAGTGCCACTCATAAACGACGTGTTCATCAGGCAATGGAAATAAGGGGGCGTGTGATTGTATGTAGGCTTGGTAATACGTTTTGAAGCATTTTATTCGTGCTCCTTTGGGTACCAGTTCATAAACCTATTTACTGGGAAAAAGCAACCAAGCCTGCGACCAGTTAAAAGCTATCTAGTCTCGTGTAACGCGCAACTTCCTGAAATCTTAAAGGTCTCTAATTAGGTTAGCTAAGATATCAGCAATATCTTGCAACCGGGCTGCTTTGTTGTCGCTGGAATCAACCGCCACCATGGCTTACATGATGAATGAGTCGCTGCATCGGTTCACACAGTCTGACTTTATGCTCTATTTGTACGTGGCTGTTTCATTAACTTACCTTAGGTCTTCATCTCCAGGATCATTGAACACTTCACTTTTATTCAAGCGTGTTTGGCGTGCTAGAGGGAACTGAGAAGAAATTTAATTTCTGGTCACTCGAAAAGTTACCAATGCTAAAGTTATAAAGCGGTTACTTCAGAAAATGAAGAAAAAATGAAAAGTAGGTGTCACCCTCAGCAACCTTCTTAAAACCTTTGACGGCGTAAGAGTGTTTATGCGCAGATCTCTGAGGCAAAACTATATCGTTTTTACTTCCGCACTATGACCACGGTGTCTTTTTTTGTTATTTACATTACGAAGTTTATTTGTCTCTGTTTTGTACACCCACCATCCAAAGTAACTGCACCTCTCTTTGTATATGCAATAGTCTTGTGAAAAATTGAGACATTTGTAGGCGAGCAAATATTACTGTAACCTCAACGAGGCACACAGTATATTTTGCTGAGCACCATAATCGAAAAAACGCTAAGGCGCCCGTGTGCTGTGCGATGTCAGTGCACGTTAAAGATGCCCAGGTGGTCGAGATTATTCCGGAGCCCTCCACTACGGCACCTCTTTCTTCCGGTCTCCTTTCACTCTCTTTTAACACCTGCTGACGGGCTAGATGGTGCATTGAAGATTGACGGAATAATAAGCGCACAGGACCACACACACAGGAGCAGAGGAAGACACGGACTGGCGCTAACTCACATCTGATTTATTTTCAGCCACAGCAGAAAATATATAAAGGGGGGGGGGGAACATGCGCAGTACACACAAGACAAAAAGAACACAAGGTGATAAGGCAACCAAATGATCACATCAAACCACACGTTCAAGAAACCCGATTTCTGCTTTGTAGAGTTTAACCGACGTATCACGGACACATTTGTCGCCCAATTTCCTGATATGAAAGGCTTCTAGTAACTCGCGCGCGGTTTTATCTCGACCTTTACCTAGAATATTTAGAGCGCTCAGACATGGGTCACACCCTGTGCAGTTGGCGCAATGAATAGCCAATTCGTTCCACCTCCCCTAATAGCCCTCAAATCATTAATGCAACGCCCCGTCTGGCCTATGTAAGCCATCCCACATGTCAACGGGATCTGATACACGACTTCGGTGGAGCAGTTTACAAACTGCTTGGCATGCTTTTTTCTGCATCCGCTCGGATTACCATCTCGCGAAATGCGTGAGCACAGCTGGGCGAGCTTCTTCGGAGCAGAGAATACCATTGGCACACCATGTCGGTTCGCCACTTTCTTCATATGGTGGGCCGCCTTGTGTACATACGGTACCACAACAGGATTAACAGGGAAGTTCTCCCGATACTTCCCAACTTGGGAAGGGTTTAGTGTTTACGCATGAACTTCCTTCTCAGAATTCGTGGCAGTTTTTAGATATTAACATTGCCTTAAATAATGGGCACGTATGTTGGGAGTACGCACCGCGGGCACAGAAGGAACTTTTACCCTACCTGTCGGCACATTCCAAAACAGTGAAGAGAGCTATCGCTTTCCAGTGCTTGGGATCTGCCTCAAGAAGTCATGCCCACACTCTGTGCAGTCTAGCTTTGACAAGCAAATAAATTGGCTAATATCTGCTGGCTACCCCTGCGAGGTGATTGTGTCTGTGACGGAAGGCCTTTTACAAAAAACCAAGCGTGCCATGTTTGGGAAAGATATTGCACGGGAGAAGTTCCCTGTTAATCCTGTTGTGGTACCGTATGTACACAAGGTAGACCACCACATGAAGAAAGTGGCGAACCGACATGGTGTGCCAGTGGTATTCTCTGCTTCGAAGAAGCTCGCCCAGCTGTGCTCACGCATTTCGGGAGATGGTAATCCGAGCGGATGCAGAAAAAAGAATGCCAAGCAGTTTGTAAACTGCTCCACCGAAGTCGTGTATCGGATCCCGTTGACATGTGGGATGGCTTACATAGGCCAGACGGGGCGTTGCATTAATGATCGAGCGGGGGATAATTTGAGGGCTATTAGGGGAGGTGGAACGAATTGGCTATTCATTGCGCCAACTGCACAGGGTGTGAACCACGACTTAGCGCTATAAAGATTCTAGGTAAAGGTCGAGATAAAACCGTGCGCGAGTTACTAGAAGCCTTTCATATCAGGAAATTCGGCGACAAATGTGTCAGTGATACGTCGGTTAAACTCTACAAAGCAGAAATCGGGTTTCTTGAACGTGTGGTTTGATGTGATCTTTTGGTTGCCTTGTGACCTTGTGCTCTTTATAACTCGTGTGTACTGCGCATGTTTCCCTCCCCCCTTTTATATATTTTCTGCTGTGGCTGAAAATAAATCAGATGTGAGTTAGCGCCAGTCCGTGTCTTCCTCTGCTCCTGTGTGTGTTGTCCTGTGCGCTTATTATTCCGTCAGTTTTCACTCTCTTCTTCATCCCTTCCCTTACGGTGCGGTTCAGTTGTCCATCGATATATGGGACAGATACTGTGCCATTTCCTTTCCCCCCCCAAAAAACAATTATTATTCAATCAGGGGAAATTGTCTTGAGATCTTTCACAGAACCCTTTGTGCCGGTTCAAAGAACGAATCAATAATTGGTTATAAATTGTGCCTGCAGCCTCTCTTTCTTTACCTGCCGCACCAAGCAGCCCATGGAGTCTACGAGCCAGAGCTAGTCCAGGCACCTGAAGAAAACGTCAAGAAGTTCTCCTACATCAGCGACACGAACAGAACCATTTACGCAGGTACGAGGAGATCGTTGTGGCAATGGTGCAACTTTGGGAAATATGCAAATCAGAGAAGAACGCAGCTTACTATGCTTGGAGGCATGTCTTATATTACCATAATGAGATATGGGGTGCCAAAAAAAATTGCGCTTGCAAAGAACAAGCGATAAAAATAACAACTGAAAATTAGTTTTCGAGGAAATGAAATGGCGCAATAATTCTCTCTGATCTCGTTAAAAATGCGAACCGCGCCACAAGGGAAGGGAGGAAAGCAGGAATAAACGAAAACAGAGGGAAAGAGATGCCGTTGTGGTGAAGTCCAGAATATTTTCGACCACTTGGGAATATTTAACGTGCACAGCACACAGCCCCCTTTGCGCTTCGCCTCAATGGAAACGCGGCCGCCAAGGCCGGGTTCTAGTCCGGCACCTTCAGCTTCGCGTAAATTAAAAGTAACAAAAATTTAAAACGCGCGATCTTGCCGCCACGTTTCGCAAATGGCACTCGCAATAGAAAAAAAATGTCCGATAGCGTTATCTCAATACAAAACAAAACTACAACAGATCTCTGCCGTCAAAATTTCAATTCTTATAGGAAGCCTTGGATACCAGGGATGTTTAACGGGAAAAGCGTTTTAGTTCTTTAATTTTAAACTTTTCGTTTTGGCACAAAACATGAAAAATAGAAACTTGAGAAATTTCCTGAGAAAGGGCAGTTACTGTTTTGAGTAGGAAATCAAATTTTCATTCCATCATGTTCTTCAAAAATATTTTTACTTAAATGCCTGAGTGAAAACTGAGCCACTGGGTTTAAAGTCCAGCAAAGTTAACGGTCTTCATAATTGTGAGAATGGGCCTAGAAAATTTTTTTCTTTTAAACTGCACACCTTTGAAAACAAGCTTATAGGTTGAAAACATAAACACAAAGAAACCGATTCAACCGTTCTAAATCGCTCTGAAGGGCTTCAGCACCTTATACATTACTCCAGTAAAAAATAGCTTTTTTTTAATATTCCGCAAAAATCAACATGCTCTTTAGTAAAGCTGCTTAAAGACCACCCTCTGTGCTGCTTCTCTCACGTCCCTGGGTAGAGACAGGAAAGAATATTTCGGCACTTCATAATTTTTCAGAACTCCGCTAGCTTCTGAAAAATTTCGCTTTACCGTGTTTCGAGCAAGACTTGCAGCTCTGACTGAAAATGTTTCAGGGCTTACAATAAGGACTGTGGCCAACTACTGACCGGTTTATGGTTTATGGGGGTCTAACGTCCCAAAGCGACTCTAGCTGTAAGGCAAGCCATAGGGAGGAGTTCCGGAAATTTCGACCACCTGGAGTTCTTTAATGTGCACTCATATCGCACAATACACCGGCATTTAGAATTTCGCATGCATCGAAATTCGACCGCCGCAGCCGGGACCGAAGCCACGTGTTTCAAGTCAACTCCGAACTGTATTTACATAAATTCGTTATTTCAGGAATGAAAGGAATAATACTACTTTGAAAGCCCTGTGTTTCTACTAGCCTTCTCTGAACTACACAATATAACAAAAACTGTTAAACGGCCCAATCGTAAGCCCTAGTTCTTTCACGCACCTACAAAAAAGGTTGCGTAGACACCATGAACTATTGCAAGTGTCTTACAGATTCGAAACAAACGCATTGAGGACATGTACAATTATTGCGTTGAAAAGGCGTCTGCTTTTCGTTCTGGCAGGGATGGTCGATGCCTTGGACCAATCCGTTGGAGTGCTGCTCGAAGCGCTCGAAGAGGCCCACATGCTTGACGACACGGTCCTGGTTTTTAGCTCTGACAATGGTGGCGACATGTACAGCGGAGGCCGTAACTTTGGCTTGAACTGGCCCCTTCGTGGCGGCAAAGGCACCGCCTGGGAGGGCGGCATTCGCGCCGCCTCCTTCGTCTGGAGTTCACGTCTCGCACGAAGAGGAGCGATTGCGCCGCAGCTCATGCATATTGTGGACTGGTTGCCTACAATCTATTTCCTTGCCGGTAAGTGCAGGCCTGGTTGTCCGTTATACCTTTAATAGTATTAGGCTTTCGAGTCGCTCAATATGCTAGGCTACAACAGACCAGGAGGTGTGAACTAATTGAGAAAATAGCTGCTGCGATATACCAGGCAGTTTAGGGAACTGTCTTCCTAACAGCGAATCACAGCACACAGACTCCCTGTCGTGTATCGGAGGTGCGCGCCATTTGAATATTACAAGGGAAATGGCCCTGAGTATAACATACTTCTAAGGAAAGCGGTTCAATGTCTTCGGTGTAATTCTATGCAAATGCTTTGAGATCCTCGTGATTTTTTTTCCTACGCCATCCCTCGCACGAAGAATGCACTTCCTGCTTGAGGCGAAACAAATCACGGCTCACAGTTTCAGTTTTATTGCTGCCTAGCTCGGGCCTCACGAGACGAAAAAGTATGCACTCACCACCATCTACGTGCCGCCATTTTAACGCTATAATGTTAAGGCTTCCATTCTGTACAAAATCAGGAGTCGTCAACGGTGTCGGTGCCGCTGTGAGCGAAAATTTAGCGGGAAGCAAGCAGGGTGGGCCGCTTAGGTCACGTGGCCTCGTGGTGTCATCACAGCCTGCCTAACGGATTGTCAACAAACTGACCACCGTGGAAGCTTGTAGCTGAATTATTTATAGGTCGCGAGATGTTTTTCGGGGAGAGCACCCAGGGTCGCACAAGCCCCACCGGAGACAGAACGTACAAACGCAGACCTGTGGTGCATCGCTTAACCGCTGCACCAGTGAGCAAGTTGTGGTTTGGACTCTCCCGGCGGCCAATCAATTTGAAGCCGGGAATGACCAGTGTTCATAAATGCACATTCACACATTGAGATTGTCATTTCACGCCCTTAAGGCGGCGCTTTAGTGTCCCTTCCAATTTTTTATGGCGATCTTTGCAGCAGACTCAAGGAATTGAAACTGAAACAGTGTAAAATCCCCATCAACTTGAGGCGCAAAATACTATCACCAAAACTCGTCCACGTTGTAACTGAGATGTCGCTGTAGTACTCTCTTTCGCACTTCTCGGGGAGTGGACTGCAGTGAAAGCTGCTAAGCCTTAACCAACACTCCTTCACAGCCTAAGGTAAATTTCTATTTTTAAACGTACGTTGAGTAGTAGTCGCAGTCCTCAGTTACTGGCTTGCACCTTCTTTAGAGGTTGGAAAGTAACACAGGTGGTGGAGTGAACTGCTGTATATTTATTCTGGTTTTTGCGCTTGTTGCTGTTATTCCCTGCTTCTAACGCGGCAGTGCTAAAGAACTCGTTTCTCAGGAAATCCGGCGTCGTCGTTACTGAAAGCTAGCTCAAAATACACGAAAAATCCCCTGAGATGCAACCTAGGAGGAAGGTGGACCCACCTACGTCACGTAACCTTGTAGCGTCCTCCCAACTTGCCCACTGCATTGTGAGCAAACTGCGCATTGTGGTAGGAGGGAGTAAAATTAATTATTTGTAGCAAAAGGTTGCTCGGGAAGAGCAACCTGGGTTGCACGAGCCCCCACTGGTGGCAGCATCTGCCGTTGCAGGGCTATGGGGCATCGCTTAACCATTGGCCTTGAGTGGTATGAGTACCCTCAGCGATCTATGAATGTTAAGTAAAGACTGATCAATTCAGCAAATACGGGCATTAACCATTAAAGCTATCGCGTCATACACTTAAGGTGGAGCTAAATTCTTCCTGTAATTTTTTTGCGCGCTCTACAGACATCGTTCGTGTAGGATCTTGAAGCGGAAGTTCCAGTGCTGCACCTTTTTCCCATGGCAATCTTAGGCATGTGTCTTTACTCACACCGTGTCTTCTTTGCGTACTGTGGGAATATATCGCGTCGTTTTTCTGCAGCACATTTTAACCCGCCTTGTCTTCTTAGTGTCTTTGTGCTCCTTGTTTACATTACGGGGCTCTAACGGTTTATTGGTCATGGAAAGTGTCGTCCCAGTCCTGCTATACATTATTAGTAACGCAAGACGCCTCCGGGCTAGCATGATGTATTGTGATTGACAAGAATAAAGTAGTGTTGATCGTGCGCTTATTCCGGTGCCTTCTTCAGGAAAGAATTTGCTGTCTTAACGGCCGCAAAGACCTATCTTGCAGCATCCCAGTACCAATTAAGACCCATCTCACTGGCGTCACACTGCACTCCGAGTTCCTTATTTTTATCGTATAACTTCAGAAAATGCGGTGAAGCAAGAAAATTTTTTTTACTGTTGAATGCGCAGTTCTGCTCAGCATTCCAGGTCCATTACATGTACTTGGCTGTAAAACTTCTGATTGATTCTATATTTTCAGATTAGCAGGTAGAGATCTTGAAAGCTCGTTAACCATGCAATCAATGCGACATTCTCTAGTGGCCCGTAAAAGTAACCCGGTCGGTGTAAATTCAAACTTTTCTTTGTTGATGCAAATGCCCTGATTGCAACATATCTCCCTGAGTGCGTACAGATTTCTTATGACGATGATGGATTTTTATGGCTCAAAAGAATCTGCGGGCAAGGAGCGCCAGGGCGCAAGGTAGTTTCTTTCTGCTCAAGGTAGGGTCAAAGACCCAGTTTCCTAGCATTTTATTCTGAATAAGCCGGGTACCAGACCAGGGGAAGGATTGCACCCATTGTTTCACCGGTGGGTATCTGGTAGCACTGGGGATCGAACCCCGCACCTCGCACATGCGAAGCGGGTGCACAGAACACTAGGACACCGCTACGGTGCGTACAGATTTCTGACGAGTTCATGCTGTGCGACTTCTTTAGGGCAGCCCGTTCTGAACGCTATAATACCGCCTGCAACACACGTCACTCTTTGAAGGCCATCCAAAGCAGTCTGCAGTCGCTTTTGGGTAATTTCAGTCCTGCCTGATAAGTCAAACGGTAGGCAAAGCCGCTGCACCCTCGAAATGATGTTTGGAAGGTTGCAGGCATGTTAGATTCAGGCTCAAGCCAGCATACATTATTGAGATCAAGCTTGCGGAAGACTTGCTTCTACTAGATAAATCGAGATATCCATGAGTACGGCCGAAAGCTGCCGTTCCAGTTGAGAGCTTCGTCGACTGCTAAGCCATAAATTATTATGCGCAACGCACTGCCTTTCTCTGAGCCCACGACCATGAGGCTGACCCACTGGCTCGGCTTGCCTACATTAGCAATGAACTGCATGGCTGTTAGTTCATTAAGCCCATTTCGCAGCATCATTTTCCTGCTAACAGAAACTAGGCATGTTGCCACAGGCACTCTGCAGGTTCTAATGTTAGGTCTATCTATAGCTGCAGTTACCCTGGGAAGCAAATTTACTTATGGCTGAGTATGTCCAGGTACTTACCTTTCAATACGTCGTTTAACACGATAGCGCTAAGTGCCCCCTGTCGCAGGAAAGCCTGTGTCGGCGGCTGCGTCGTACTCCGTGAGCGATAAATCGGCGCACGAGCGCACGATAAGATCGGCGCACGAGCAACCTGGGGGCCTCTGATTGTGAGCAAACCGCCCACCATGGCATGTGGCCGTTCACTGAATGATTTTTCACGAGAAGTAGCATGTGAAAAGCAGCGTAGTTCCCACAAGCCCCGCCGCTGGCAGCACCTGCCTTCAGAGGGCAGTGCACATCGCGTAAACGCTGCACTACTGCGCCAGGAGTGGTAAGAGGGCACCCAACGATCTATGAATGTTAGGTAGAAAACGACCAATTTCGCATATTCGGGCATTACCCACAGATGCTATCACCTCATACCTTTAAGGCGTAGCTTAAGAGTGCCGACGTGGTGGCAGAGGTGTTACGGCGCTCGGCTGCTGGCCCAAAAGACGCCGGTTTGATCCCGGCCGCGGCGGTCGAATTTCGATGGAGGCGACATTCTAGAGGCCCGTGTACTGTGCGATGTCAGGGCACGTTAAAGAACCCCAGGTGGTCGAAATTTCCGGAGCCCTTCACTACGGCGTCTCTTATAGCCTGAGTCGCTTTGGGACGTTAGACCCCCATAAAACCAAACAAAAAAAGCTTCGCTTAAGAACCGCCTTCAGTTTTAATGCGTTAGAACTAAGGCCCGTATTCACCGATTTTTCCACGTTAACCTAAAGTTCGTTTACAAAGTTAAACTGAGCGCTACAACTACTCCTAGCTCATCTATATCGTATTTGGCTTAACCAAAATAAATCGTCTGATAATTTTTATTACGCTTAGTCTGTAAAATTGTAATTAAATTATGTTTGTAATGCGGTAAATTAGAAAATTACAATAATCAAAAAAGGTGCCTAGATTGTTCAAATAAATAGCAGTATTGGTGTATTTGGCGCTAACATAAAGGACGAAATATAGATAAAACTTTAGTAATGCTTTTCTCTTGATCTATGTCTGAGCTATGTTTAAAATACGGTGTGTCTGTCAGGCAGAATAGAAAAAGAAAAATTTATATTATTCACTAAAGGCGATGACCCTTTTCAAGGAAATAGCAAAAATGATTCTATAGAAACAAACGAAGACCTCCAAAAAAATTAAAATTTTAAGCTGGTAGTTTCATATTGCCCGACACAAAAAAATTCATATATATTTTTTAGGAAAAATATGAAGCGGGAACAAAAAAACACCTTTTCGCGAATTATTTTGTCACGCCTACTTTTGATAGGGCTCGAAGTATAAGGACTGTCACAGGAGCCGGAGATCGTTGAGCCAAAAGTGTTCTTACAAATACATTCGACAGCTGAATAGAGAACCAAAATGTCATTACAGAAATAGACTAGGCTCAAGATCAAACACTGATCTGTTCAGCGGGGAATGAGCCTTATGCGAAGCACTACTGGGGGCAACAGAAGGATGAATTAAAAGCACATACAAGCTGAACATCAATACTCTTACATTATTAATTCGAAATCATTAGATGGCTATGCCCAGAGTATCATGACAGGAAAGCTTTCTCCGCTAGATTACGTCGTTTTGTGAAGATAAATGTGCAATAATTTGGTTGTGTTAGATAGTGTCCGATGAGATCTCACCGTGGGAAAAATTTGGCCTATGTGGTGTAATTATAGTTAATAATTAAACGAAAATATTTCACTTCACCGTGAGAATTGCCTCAGGCGTCGACATAGCTGCTCTGCACTATTGTCTAGCTCTACAGAACCACTTCCTCTACCCTCGCGCGCAGGCCTGCGTGCGGACTTCTACTCTCACTCTCGACACCAGTCGCCATCTGTCTTCGCCCGCTGCCCGGTGGACTGCGGGTCGCGCCGGCGCCACGCGTAGAACGCATGTTCCCGGGTTCGCTTCTGTCGTTTTTGCGCTCCAGCACCTAAAGAGTGTGGGTGTGTGCTGTAGCATGAATATTCACATTTTTCCTCTACCACACAATACTGCGGTTAACTGACGCGCAGCCGCCCGTTAACGTGACACTCGAGTGTACTCGACCATGTACTGTGCGGACTAGGATCCGGTACTTACAAGCAGATTACTGCGCTGGCATGTCATTTGTTGCTTTCTATAAGTGCGCGGCCATCTATGATAACTTTATGCATTTTGTGAATTTACTGATATCACTCCATCGTGTAGTAACCAGATAGGCCAGCTGGAGACTGAAGGTTGTCCCGGCGAAGCGCGTGTTTTCGATCACCAGTACGTCATCGGCATCTCCTTGCGCTGAGCTTGCTATTGCTCTCATTAAAACCATTTCGTGTACGGCAATGTAAACACGACCGCTGCCAATGTAGTTGCTATTTTTGCACGTATGCCAGAGAGATCAGTGGAATAAAGGGCTGATCATAGCATTTTTCTGCTGTTGGTATCTCACCTAATCATTGCAAAATATGCACAATTTTATTAGAATCTATTACCTTTTACCAAACGGCTGCTCAACGCTGTCACGCGCACAGAGAGCTTCCGAATAAGATAACGCCCCTTCTGGCCTGAGAATTCGTAAAAGCACACTTCTCTGCTAATATTTGCTCAGGCTTTGATAATTTAAGCGAAAATATGTTTTTATGTGCTAGGTAGCATAAACCATGACAAAATTTGTTTTCTCCCAGCCCTGCGGCTGAGTTGAGCTTACAGCACTAATTTGTTGATGTAACTGGCGCACCACGGAGGTGACATGAGAGCCCTACATCTTTTTTTTTCTGGGGGGGGGGGGGGGGGGAGGGGGGCGACCAAGAAGTTTTCTGTGCGGGGGAGCACCTAGACGGCAGCGATGCAAGCACGAGCGCGTGCTAAGCGCTGGCCCAATAAACACGAATGTGAAACTAAAAGTTAAGATTGACGCATCAATTTTGCCCATTTGATAACAAAAAGACCTCCTGCAACACAACTGCGCCGTCGAAATGTGCTCGGCAGTGTTTTTTAGCGCCCGAAGGGCAGCAAATCGCGGCTATATGCAGTAGCGGCCGCTGAGCTGCCGCAGCCCCGCAGTCCTCAAAGAAGCGTCCGCGAAGCGGCGCACCTGTCAGCGGCAAATAGCCACGCCGGAGAGCGGCTCTGGATTCTGGCCTGTTTTTTAAAGATAAATGTGCAGAAGTTTGTTGTGCTATATAGTTCGTAATGAGATCTTGCTGTGTAAAAAAATTGGTTGATTAATTATATTTACTTGATATGTAAAGCCTTGCTTCTCGGTTACACATACTGACGACTACAGCGTTGTCGCTACAGGGACAAGAAATATTGACACAAACATAGGCGCTGACTGACTACATCGTTTATTGCATTGAACTGGCTTATATAGGCCCAGTCCCGTGACAAGACAGAAAACAGCTCAAGTTTCCGTGGCACAATTATCTCGTTGGCCCGTAGGCTTCACTCCAGTCAGTGGCATGCTCATGGGCGTTTAGAAAGATCAGCTCTTTTTTACATCGCAGCTGTACACATCTACCATCCCAAAAAATATTCGTGCCGCTGTCGTAAGCAAAAAACGCCAGGGACGCGACAGCCTGTTGCAGCATTGCCAAGGAGTCCACGAAGCGCCATTGTCCATTCGGCGCGACGCCTTGCCCGTTGGTCCATTTAAGGAAAGGAAAGATATTGTTACGAGCAATTCGAAGGAGAACCTCCGGAGACGAGACGTAAAACTGTGGCGGTCCCTAAGTGGTCCGAGCGTGCGAGCGGGAGAGCAAGATCTTTCTCCACGGATGCAGGCGCTTTTTCATCTTCTACAGTGGCACGTATCACTGCCCCCTCTTCTGCAGCATCGCCACGATGCGGCTAGGAGGGAAATATCAGGAAAATACAGCTTCAGTGACCCGCCGTTCAATCGGGGAGTCTGTCGTGGTAAGGCTTCATGCGAGCAATGTGCACGACTTCAGTATGGTGCGACCGGCGCGATGAGCAAGCCGCTTGAACGGGAGTAACTGCATACGTCACATTACTGATGCGGCGCATTACTTCGTAAGGGCTCAAGTACCTGCGCAAGAACTTTTTAGAAAGGCTGCGGCGACGAACAGGTGTCCACACCCACACCAAGTCACCAGGCGCGTAACTAACGAAGCGGCGTCTGAGGTTGTACCTAGCGGCGTCAGTCTCCTCTTGACGGTTAATTCGCAGGCGTGCCAATTGCCGCGCTTCCTCAGCACGCTGAACGAAAGTGTCTGCGTCGAGGTCAGCGTCAGAATCGCAGTAGGGGTCAACGGGCAACATAGCATCCAACAGAGTGGTCACTTGCCGACCCAAGACAAGCTGAAAGGGGGTCAGTCGGGTAGTCTCCTGCAGGGCGGTGTTGTAGGCAAACGTTACGTGCGGAAGAATGGTATCCCAAGTTCGATGCTCAACGTAAGCATACATAGAAAGCATAACGGCTAGAGTGCGGTTGAGATGCTCTGCCAATCCGTTTGTCTGTGTATGATAGGCCGTAGCACGTCAATGGCTGGTGTGCGTCAGAGTCATCACGGACTGGGTTAAGCGGGCAGCAAAAGCAGTTCCCCGGTCAGTAACAACAACGGCGGGGGCTCCATGACGCAGGACAATATTGTGTACGAAGAACTGTGCCACTTCAGCAGCAGTGCCTTTGACAAGAGACGTGGTCTCAGCGTACCGTGTCAGGTAGTCGGTGGCAACGACGATCCGACGCTTTCCAGGTGAAGACTTCGGAAAAGGGCCAAAGAGGTCCATGCCCACTTGGCGAAAAGGGGTCTGCGGTGGTTCGATGGGGTGAGGAAATCCGGCTGGTTTCAGCGGAGGAGACTTACGACGTCGGCAATCGAGGCACGTTTTTACGCAGGCCCGCACTGATGGCAGTAACCTGGGTCAATAATACTTCTGCTTAATGCGCGCAAGCGTACGACTTACTCCGAGATGGCCGGCAGAGGGTGCATCATGACACGCACTCAAAATCTCTGGCCGCAGCTCTGATGGTACGACAAGCAGGAAGGCTTCTCTGTTGCTGGAAAATTTGCACTTGTAGAGAACACCAGATTGCAGAGTGAAGGTGTGGAGCCCGCGGCGAAAAACATGCGGGATGCGAGCGTCGACGCTTTCAAGGTAATCGATGAGCGGCGCGAACTCCAAGTCCGCCCGCTGAAGCTGTGCCATTTGGGTGGTACTAATAGCGCCCAGGAAAAGAAAATCATCGACGAATTCTTCGGGACCGATTGTGACAGGCGCACGCGACAAACAATCCGCATCCTGATGCTTACGGCCCGAGTTGTAGAATACTGGTAAGTCGTATTCTTTCAAGCGTAAGCTCCATCTAACCAAGCGTCGTGAGGGGTCTTTGAGACTTGCCAGCCAGCATAAGGAGTGGTGGTCGCTTACCACACGGAAGAGTCGCCCGTAGAGGTACGGCCGGAACTTGCTGATGGCCCATATCACTACAAGGCACTCTTTCTCCGTCGTAGAATAATTGGTCACGGCGCGCGTAAGTGTTCGGCTGGCATAACTGATGACCCGTTCTGCACCGTCTTGCCACTGGATCAGTACCGCACCAAGGCCGACATTGCTGGCATCAGTGTGGATGTCCTTGTCAGCGGGTTCATTGAAATGGGCGAGTATCGGAGTACGTTGTAGACGGTTGCGAAGCTCGGCAAATGCAGCCTCTTGGTCGCTTCCCCACACGAAGGGCGTGTCGTCTCGAGCCACTGAGTTTAACGGTTCGCCGATTCGCGAGAAATCTTTAACAAAGCGCCGATAATACGAGCACAGACCCAAAAACCGGCGAACGGCCTTCTTGTCACTTGGGCGTGGAAAACCTGAGACGGCAGCGGCCTTGTCAGGGTCCGGGCGAACACCTTCTGCGCTCACAGCGTGACCAAGAAAGCGAAGTTCTTCAACGCCAAAATTGCATTTCTCGGCTTTGATGGTGAGTTGTGCGGATTTGAGTGCTTGTAGCACAATGCGCAATCGCTCCAAGTGTAGATCAAACTTAGTCGAAAATATAACGACATCGTCCAGGTACACCAGGCAGGTCTGCCACTTCAAGCCGGATAGAACGGTGTCCATCATGCTTTGGAACGTGGCCGGTGCTGAGCACAGACCAAATGTGAGCACCTTAAACTCATAGAGGCCGTCGGGCGTCACGAAAGCTGTCTTCTCTCGGTCTCTTTCGTCCACTTCGATCTGCCAGTACCCACATATAAGATCAAAGGACGAGAAGTATCGGGCGTCCCGCAATCGGTCGAGCGCGTCGTCTATCCTGGGCAGTGGGTAAACGTCTTTTTTGGTCACGCTATTAAGTTATCAATAGTCTACATAGAAACGCAGAGTGTTGTCCATTTTTCGACAAGAACAACAGGCGATGCCCATGGGCTGATGGACGGCTGAATGACATCGTCCGCAAGCATTTCGGCAGCTTGATTTTGAATGGCTTCTCGCTCCATCGGCGAAACACGGTAGGGGCGCTGGCAGACGGGTCGCGTAATCGCATCAGTGATGATGCGGTGCTTGGCGAGTGGAGTGCGGCCGACCTTCGAACACGTAGCGAAAAAATACGCAGTCTGCCAAGAGGTCTGGCCGAAGATCCTTCTGAATATATGGCAAGGCCGGATTTATTTGGACTGACTGAAGAGCGTGGTGTGGGCCAGCATTCTCTGGAGTGGGTCCTCCCATGGTGCACAAACCTGGGATCTCAGCAACGTCGTGAAGGAAGGCAATAGCCGTGCCTGTGTGGAGGTGCTGATATTCGTTGGAAAAGTTGCTCAGGAGGACGTTGGTACGGCTGTCACGTAGTTGGACGAGACCTCGGGAAACAACAAGGCCCCGCTCTAGCAGCACTGGAGTTTGGCCATCTGCCAGGCCCTCGTAGTCGTGGAATAGGTCGCTCCGCACGAGCACCAGGACACTGCACCGCGGCGGCACCGTGACGTTATTCTGGACAATGCGCAGAGCGTTGCTGCAAAGATCTAGGGAGTCAAAGCGGCCACGGCCTGTTTGGTCGAGAACGTGACACGTGCGTCAGTAAAGTCAATCACAGAACCATTCGCCTGCAGAAAGCTGATCCCCAGAATAATGCCTCTGGAACACTCAGAGAACACGACAAATTCACCAATGTACGTAAAACCACAAATTCCAACCCTAGCCGTACACTTGCCAACAGGGAAAATTAAGTGGCCACCAGCGGAGCGCATGGGGGTCCCCGTCCATGGTATCAGAACCTTTTTGAGGTCTCCAGCAAAGGCACCGCCCATAACGGAATAACCAACACCGGTATCGAGCAGCGCGGTAACCTTAGTGCCATCAACTCTCACCCGAAAATCGGATGCAGCGTATCGGGTACTGTCGCTGCCTCTCTCTGTCCAGGTATCGTCGGCTCGATGGTTCCGCGATGCAGGATCTTGACACATCTCGACGTCAGCGGCCTTGCCTGCAGAGGTCGCTGGTGTTAGTTTTCCCGACGAGGACTGGGCGAGCGACGGCCAGCGGAACTACTCTGGCGGCCGGGGCTGGACGCACGATAGCGGAGAGGCGAAGGCGAACGGGACTCGCGCTTTCCAGAGTAAACACGGTTCTGGCGCGCCCAGAGATGCTCCGCCATCTCAGACGGTCGTTCACCGTTCTGATGACAAGGTACGTCAAGACGGAAAACGCGATGTCCCACTTCGCGGTACGGACAGGCTCGGTAGAGATGACCGGGCTCCCTACAGTGGTAGCTCAGAGGCCTACGGTCCGGTGTACGCCACTAATCTGACTTCTGAGGACGTGGCTGATCTGTAGCAGGGGTAGTTGCCTAATATGTAGGTGTGCTACTGACAGCAGACGTCGAGGAAACAGCGGAGCCAGGTGCTGTTGCGTGACATGTGCCCATGCTGCTCATGGAGCAGCATGGCAGGTGTCGCAGTAGCGGGACCGTAGCCAGCCGAGCGACGTACAACGTATCCATATGTGGGTCGGGCATCGAACTGGGGCGGCACTTCGGGAACAGGAGGCGCCTGCGCAACATGCCGCACTTTACCCTGACGACTTCTGTCAGCGCTGCCAGGGGCCCAGGAGCAACCTGGGGCAGACGGAACCGTTGCAGTTCCTCCCGGACAACTGACCGAATCAGTTCGCGCCATGTGTCTGTGCTGCCGCCTAGGCACGACGAAAGGTTTCGGGCACAATTCTGTTGATGTACCGTTGTTGGAGCGTCGTCTCAGTGGTGGTCGCCTCGGTGAGAAATTCCGCTACAGTGCGGGGTGAGCTGCGTACGAGGCCTGCGAAGAGCTCCTGCTTAACCCCTCGCATCAGATGGCGAAGCTTCTTCTCCTCAGTCATGTTGGGATCCGCACGCGTGAATAGACGGGCCATGTCCTCGATGTAAATGCGCACCTTCATTCGTGAGCTGGTTTCGGGAGGGCAGAGCAGCTTCAGCCTTCTCCCGGCGGTCGGCGTTGGGGAATGTAGCCAGGAGATTCTGCAAAACGTCTCCCAGGGGTAAGGGTAGTCTCGTGGTTTTCAAACCACGTCCGGGCAGATTCTTCCAGGGCAAAATATACGTTGTGGAGCTTGCGCTCGTCGCTCCCGCCGTTGTAGCGGGCGACCCGCTCGAAGGTCTCCAGCCAATCCTCAGCGCCTTCGAAAACGTCACCGTGAAAAGATGGCGGTGTTCGCGGTGGGTGGCAAAGGATCGGCGCCAGGAGCCGGGGGTCAGGGACATGGCAGTTGGACTCACCGGGCTAGGCTGGGTCGGCGCCGGGGACCAGGTGTCAGTGGCCATGTCAGTTGGACTCGGTGACCGAGGCTGCATTGTTCTTTTAGGTGGGGGAAGGGGCCCAAATTCGGGCGACTCTCCGCGGATACGGTAGCTGGGTCGCTGGTGGACAGGTTTGACGTCCGTTGTGATGCTGTGCGGAGTGCGGTGGTAGGGAAGCGTTACCCAGCACTGCTCCACCAAATGTTACGAGCAATTCGAAGGAGAACCTCCGGAGACGAGACGTAAAACTTTGTTGTTGTTCTTGTTCTTGTTCTTGTCGTCGTCGTCGTCGTCGTCGTCGTTGTTGTTGTTGTTGTTGTTGTTGTTGGCCTATCAAAAGATGGCAGATACCCACACTGCGCGATCCGCCAAGAATCGGGTGGCTATTCACCTGAACGCAGTAAAAATGTAGCGGTCCCTAAGTGGTCAGAGCGCGCGACCGGGAGAGCAACATCTTTCTCCACGGATGCAGGCGCTTTTTCTTCTTCTTCCACAGTGGCACGTATTAGTATCTTGGTGGACACCTGAACCACGCCGTAAACCAAGGAAAATAAAATGAAAATTGGTTTTAAGGAAAAGAAATGACGCCTGTCACATATCTCGATGGACACCCAAACCAAACCGTAAGGGAAGTGAGTGATAGAGAGAATTTATTTTCCAACAGAAGAAGACGACCTCATCCAACCCTCCGGCTCTCCCTCTCAGTGGAGAGGTGAGGGCCGGGAGGGATTGACGCGGACAGGGTCGCCGCGTCAGATGCTTGCCTGGATTTCTTCAATCCCGACGGCCTCTTCAGCCAGTCGGACGGCCAGGATCTAATGCTCATGGTCCGGGCCACGCAGCAAGGCCGTCCAGGCGTCTCTTCTATCCATTTTATTCGCCCTGCGTGGGGATTGTGTGCACTCCAAATTATGTCGGGGGTCCTTCTCACTCCACATTTCTTGCATTTGTCATCATCGATTTATGGGGTAATATGTTTAATTCATATTGGCTGCGGGTAGACGCCTGTTTAAAGACGTCTCCACGATACCGCTTGCTGAATATCAAGCTTCGCACTGGGCGGAGGAAGTTGCCTGCGGTGTTGCCTGTAGTGCTGAGTTACTTGTTGATATGACATTGCCCTTCTTGTCTCTTAATGCATACATCTGGTTTTTACCTATGCCTAGTTCCTCTTCACTGTTTTTAGGCTACGTCCGTTCTTTATAGCATGCTCGATTCTCTCCATATTAAACTTCCTTATGTCGGCTACCTTGCGCTCATTTATTAACTTTGATAGCTCCGTTAGTTCTATTCTATCGGTAGGGTAAGATGCCCTCATGTTTTGGCGCTTCTTAATCAGGTCTTTCGTCACCTGAGATAGCTTCCCGTTATCTTTTCGAACTGTCCTACCGCCTACTTCTACTGCGCACTCCGTAATTATTGATGTCAGATTATCGTGCATTGAATGAACATCAAGATCATCTTCCTCAGTTAAAGCCGAATATCTGTTTTGCAGCGCTATCCTAAACTCCTGTGTTTTCCCTCTTACGGCAAACTCGTTAATGGTCTTCTTCTTCACTAGCTTCTTCCGTTCCCTCTTCAAGTCTAAGCTAATTCTAGACCTTACCATTCTGTGGTCGCTACAACCCACCTTTCTGAGGACGGCCACATCCTGAATGATGCCAGGTTTAGCGCATAGTATGAAGTCGATTTCATTTTTAATCTCACCATTGGGGCTATTCCAGGTCCACTTCCTGTTTTCTCATTTGCGGAAGAAGGTATTCATGATCCGCAAATTATTTCTATCCGCGAATTCGACTAATAACTCTCCCCTGCTATTTCTAGAGCCTATCCCATAGTCACCTACCGCGTTGTCATCAGCCTGCTTCTTGCCCACCTTCGCATTTAAGTCGCCCATCAGTACAGTGTACTGCGATTTTACTTTATTCATTGCCGATTCTACGTCCTCATAGAAACTTTCAGCGGTCTGGTCATCATGGCTGGATGTGGGTGCGTAGGCCTGCACCACTTTCAGCTTGTACCTCCTATTCAGCCTAATTACTATAGCTGCTACCCTCTCGTTAATACTGCAGAACTCCTCTACGTTGCAAGCTATATCCTTATTAATGAGGAATCCCACACCTAGTTCTCTTCTATCCTCTAACCCGCGATAGCACAGTATGTGTCCGTCCTTTAGTACTGTATACGCCTCACCTGTCCTCCTAACCTCACTAAGCCCTATCACATCCCATTTATTCCCGCTAGTTCCTCAAACAGCACTGCTAGGCTAGCCTCACTAGCTAAAGTTCTAGCGTTAAACGTTGCCAGGTTCAGATTCCAATGGCCGCCTGTCCGGAGCCAAAGATTCTTAGCACCCTCCGCTGCGTCACAGGTCTGACCGCCGCCGTGGTCAGTTGCTGTGCAGCCACTGGAGACTGAGGGCCGAGGGTTAATTGGTTTGATCATAGAAGGTTGTGGCCAAGTACTACACCAGGGTGGCCAAATCCTGTACTGGTGAGAGAGTGCGTTGTCGGTTCTGGTCACCGAGATCAGGCCGCACTCCAGGCCTGGTTATGCAATTCCATCGACACGCGGATTTTTTTTTTTAAACCCCGTGAAGAATTGCGCGGCACCAGGATTTGAACCCCGGTCCTCTTGCACGCGAGGCGGATGTTCTAGCTCTACGCCATCGCAGCGCAGCGACTCAGTGGAAACCTCAGCAGTCATACAGGCATTGCGTAATCAGGGGGTAGAAGAGCCTTATGTCAAAATACTGGAAGATATATATAGCAACTGCACAGCTACTATAGTCCTCCATAAAGTCAGCAATAAAATTTCAATAAGGAAGGGCGTCAGGCAAGGAGACACGATCTCGCCAATGCTGTTCACCGCATGTTCACAGGAGGTATTTCGAGGCCTGAATTGGGAACAGTTGGGAATAAGAATAAATGGAGAATACCTAAATAATCTGAGATTTCCTGATGACATTGCCTTGCTGAGTCACTCAGGAGGTGAACTGCAAATCATGATCAATGAGTTAGACAGGCCGAGCAGATCGATGGGTCTAAAAATTAACATGCAGAAAACTAAGGTAATGTTCAACAGCTTAGCAAGGGAACAACAGTTCACAATTGGCAGCGAGAGCCTAGAAATTGTGACGGAATACGCCTACTTAGGGCAGGTAGTGACAGCTGATCCAGATCATGAGAGGGAGATAACTAGAAGGATAAGAATGGGCTGGAGCGCATATGGCAAATTCTCGCAGATCATGAGTGGCAGTTTACCAATTTCCCTCAAGAGGAAAGTGTACAACAGCATAATCTTACCGGTACTCACCTACGGGGCAGAAACGTGGAGGCTAACGAAAAGAGTTCAGCTTAGGTTAAGGACAACGCAGCGAGCCATGGAAAGAAAAATGATAGGTGTAACGTTAAGAGATCGGAAGCGGGCAGAGTGGGTGAGGGAACAAACACGGGTTAATGACATCCTAGTCGAAATCAAGAGAAAGAAATGGGCTTGGGCAGGGCATGTAATGCGAAGGCAAGATAACCGCTGGTCCTTAAGGGTAACGGAGTGGATTCCAAGAGAAAGTAAGCGTAGCAGGGGGCGGCAGAAGGTTAGGTGGGCGGATGAGATTAAGGAGCTTGCAGGCAAAGGGTGGATGCAGCTGGCAAAGGATAGGGTTAATTGGAGAGACTTGGGAGAGGCCTTTGCCCTGCAGTGGGTGTAGTAAGGCTGATGATGATGATGACTTTTTGATATGATATTGTCGCCCTTCTCTTCCCTGGTTCTCGAAGTGGGGCCCTTCTTGTGCTTCTGGTGGTAGAGATCTCGAACTAGCTCATGAGCAGCCTCGTTGCCACACACAGTTTCGTGCGCGGGGGTCCAGAGTATGTTTATTGGCCTGTCAATTTGTGTTTGTCTGAAAATTTTAGGTGTGACAGGAGACACCCTTCCTCTTCAAAATTTTGGATCGTAGTTTTACTGTCGCTTATAATATATTCGGCATTTGGTCCGACGCAAGCCAGTGCGATCGCAACTTCCTCTGCTGTTTCTATATTTTCCCGCCTTATGGTGGTGGCTGCGATTGGGTTGCCCCGGCCGTCCACCACCATGGCTGTCCTGTATTTTGTATTTCTATCTCCTGCCGCATCTACGTTGGGGACATCTTCCTTTGGTTTTTCGCCGTTTATGCGTTCCAGCTCTTCGGCTCTTTTTTGTCTCCGTAGGGAAAGAATATTTCCTACGCGCGGTGCCGACAACTACAATTACGCGCCCCGGTAAACATTATGTTTGCAGGTGCTTCGAAATGAGTTGACGTCAATCGAAGCCCTCGTGTGAAGGGCAAGCCACATAATGTATGATAAGGGGGCCTGCAAACAGTGCGAAGCACGTTCCTTTTCTCCGCGTCTGTTTCGCGGTAAAGATGACGGTTTCGTTTTCGTGTCGTTGTCGTAAGCAAAAAAACGCCAGGCTAAAAACAGCATACCTCCTTTGAAATCAGGCATACAGCATATAACTTAAATAGATTTCACTTGTCTCTGGTTTGACTCCTTGTAGAGCCCCGTTTGTGAATTTTCAAGTGACGTCGCAATGGATAAATGGGAGTCGTTTTACAGCTTCTCTGTCCAACGCGCTTCCCACCGTAGATTGAAACCACATTATTTTAATCAGGTGTACGGATGGCTTGCTGACACACTACTTTACACTTTCCTTTGAAAAAACGGCCGTTCTGCGGAAATGCCATGACACCACCACATGGGTGAAAGTAGAAGCTCAGGCAATATCAAGATTCTCTAATAAATGTTTCAGAAAGCCATCTTTACACCTGAGCAAAAAAGAGCTGATATTTCTCAGCACCCATGAGCATGCCAATCACTGGAGGGAAGGTTACGGGTCAACGAGATGATTGTGCCAAGGAAACGTGAGTTTTTGTTTCCTGTGTTGTGAAAGGATCTGTGCCTATATAAAGCCAGTACAAGGGAATAAACGATGTTGTCAGTGAGCGCATGTGCTTTCGTCAATCTTCCTTGTCCGTGTTGCGACCGCGCTGTTGTCGTCAACAGAATTGTAATTAGTTAAATAATTAAAAGCAAAAACTGCATTGACGTCACAGTATCCCCGTGTTCATGTCCCGTGTTTTGTGTCTCAATAACTTTACCAACACGATTACGTCGTTCTGTGAGGATAAATGTGCAAATGTTCGTGTTATATAGTGCGTGACGAGATCTCCCGTGGGAAAGATTTGGTAGATGAATAGTAATTAGTTAATTAATCACACCTCGAAGGTACAGTAGCAACGAACGTAGACAGCACCTGGACGTGAGAAGTAAAATAAAGTAAAATTAAAACAAAGAAAAATAAATGTAAACCGAAATAAAATAAACATAAATGCAAAAGTGAGGAAAGTAAAAATACCAAATAAAAATAATGAAAAAGAAAAAGAAGTAAACAGTTCGCGTACTGACGAGGGGGAGTGAGTGAGTGACAACTTTTATTGATCCATTCAAGAGATTCGCGGATTCGAAAGCACCGTCGTCTTCGTTCTTGGCGCTGGCGATCGGAGTCTTCTCTTCAGCACGGGTGGGCCCCTATTCCAGGGCTCCACTGAGCCGTGCTGCATCGCCCGCGTGCCTCCCTAAGGCCCGTTGGGCCGTGAGCTCGCTGCTGGTGAGACGGCTCTCCCATTGCTCCGCTCTCGGGTGTTCGTGTTTGTGGAATGCTTTGTTGTGTTCGCACTCCCAAGTAATGTGATAAAGTGTGGGTGTGGCTCCGCACCACGGGCAGGTGGCCCTTTATTGTGATGGGAACATTTTGTTGAGTATGTGTAGGTTGGAGAAGGTGTTTGTCTGTAGTCTACGCCAGATGGTGGCCTCCTCCTTTGTCAGAGCTTTGTGTGGTGGTGGATATTTGATTCTGATCCCCCTGTGTAAGTTTAAATGTTCTGCGTATCCCCTCTCGCAGGCTTGCAGATGGAACTCCGGAGCGTTAGACTGTCCTAGACTGGCGTTAGACTAGGGGGAAAAACATGCGTTCTTGGAAGCTCTATGCTTTCGCATTCCTCTACGTAAGCCGGCTGAAGTGCCCTCAGAATTTTTTTGGCATGGTGTGTCTTTGTTATGCTCCTTCTTCCAGGAGGCAACGTGGCATCTCTTGGGCCCTTGGATGGCAAGAACATCTGGCAAACAGTGTCCACGGGCGCGCCGTCTGTGCGATTTGAACTGCTCAACGATCTAGTCTTTACATCAGGAACCGCTGCTCTTCGGTACGGGAACTTCAAGTTGGTGGTGGGAGGCTACCCCGAAGAAGAGAGTCGGCGCTTCAAGGTCCTTTTGGTCTATGTATTTAGGATATATTCGTAGTTGCAAAATCATCCTGTAAGGTTGATCCTTTTATAGTCAGACTTGCATAACATGCCTATTGGCGATTCTTAAGAAATCGACACCACGCTGCGGCGGCGCCACGCACTACGCTAAGAGATCAGCGCGCCAACGACGGCGTTCGCTCCATTCCTCAAGTAGTTCACTGGCACATTCAGACGTTGCTCTTAGAGTTTTACTGTAAATTATTTATTGGGTATGCTGTTCTAACAGTGATATGTTCAAACTAATGAGGTAGAAGGAAAGCTGATGGTCACTGCGGGATGTTTCAGCTACTAGCAATACCACGAGAAAATCTGAACCGGTTTCGCCTCAGCAACAAAACGATCGCATGTCAGCACAGCCATCTACAAGCTCGGAGTCTATAGATCTAAAAAAATGATTTTCCTTGACTAGAAGGCCCTATATAAATATGAGATGCCATGAAACCTGTCTAGCACACATCAATAGCCGGCACGTCTCAAGCACGATGAGATTTATCTGACACTGTATCTGCACTGCAGGCGTTAAGACCGCCAACGTGTTTAGTGACATGGTGCATTCGTGTGCGCCGAATGTACTCACATAATTAAATAAGCCGAAATGCGTATCACTCTGATTGTTCTTGCACCGAAATTGATTGATGCGCTGACTGTCCTTGGGAGGAGTCTTGATACATGCTTTGGTCACAAGACTAGAACTAAATGAAAGTAATAGTGTCAGAGAGACCTTGCATTCATTACGTGTCTTCCATCCACTTCATACGAAAAACCTGAGGGATGAAAACGCGGCAAATTGTTCCGAAAAGGCAGAAAAATGTGAGCTCATTGGTCTCACATTTCGCCTCTTCATATGATTACAAATCTTTACTCATTTTTTTACACCACATGAATAATAAAACATATAAGCAGCCGCCGTGGTGCCTCAGTGGTTATGGCGCGCGGCTGTTGACCCGAAAGACGCGGGTTCTATCCCAGCCGCGGCGGTTGAATTTCGAAGAAGACGAAATTCCAGAGGCCCGTGTACTGCGCATTGTCAGTGCACGTTAATGAACCCCAGGTGGTCTAAATTTCTGGTACCCTTCACTACGGCGTCCCTCAGAGCCTGAGTCGTTTAGGGTGTTCAACCCCCATAAGCCAAACCAAACCATAAAACATACAAGCGTAAAAATGCAAAAGGGCGCACCTGTGTCAGTAAAACACAAGCAACATTTGCTGCCAGGCTTTTCCAGTTCCTTTTCTGCGCAGCACCAAAGTAAATTGCAGTCGCTACTGTCTTGCTTGTCTAATCTAATCGCCTTGACAGTCAGTCAATGTACAAAATTTGTTTAACCATTGATTTAATTTATTTTAAACTTCATTCCCTCCTAACTTCGGTTCGACTGGGTACTGCTCCATTTACACACTGGCCGCTTTTGAACGCGAGGCACAATTTTTTCGCCGTTGGTCATTTATAATTTTACACCTCCGATAATAATTATTGCAAAAATAATTTAAATGTAACTAATATTGGTGGTTGGTCTCTGTATTCCGGGAGTCCATTCGACCTTGCAGCCGCTCTTTCTCTTTCGGTCAGCTCCTACTGAACTTTCGGGTTGGAGCCAGACAGCATTTTCTCCCAGTGCTCAATCATCAGCTCTTTATTCTTTTTATTGCTGTGCTGTTTCAGCTGCTGCATACCAATTATGTACAGGTACGCTTCTATGCCACAGTGCGGCTCATAGTCTTCTAGGTATAATGCGTGAAGTGTTTTTGGACTTGAACACTTGTTTGTTTGCGTTCTTCTTGACGTTATTCCCTGTTCCTTGCATAGTTCTTCATGCGATGGCGGGTCTTTCTTCAAAAAAAGTGACGCTGTCGCACTCACATAGGGTTCCCTGAGTCGCAAAGGAAGCGCATGTTTATGCTGACATTTTTAAGCAAGCACGATTCAAGACAGGCCGCCCCCGTCAAGAACAGCTTCTGATTCCCGAGCTGCCTCTTTATGGCCAAAATAATGGATCCTTAGAGGCGTTCCCATTGGTCATGGAAATCACCAATAAGGAATGGCCAATTGTTGTAATCGTTTGGTAATGACCTTGATCGGAGCACGAAAACTAACAGCACCAATATGTGCATGTGTGCAGCTGAGGCCCTCTTGAGATTCGGGGCTTACACAACACGAGGTTTGGCAAACTGTTCGGTGGTCTTCACAAACGTCTCATGAAAACACGCATTCCCAAAAAAAGGCGGCTCAGAGTGTAACCTGCGCAGAAGACATTTGACAAACATTTTACTCGGCGCCTGGAGGACATTTGAAAACAAACATTTCACTCAATCAGACAAGATTCGATTCCTCGATCTCATTCTTCTCACCGAAGCTTGACAATTGCACCTCGTGGCCTCGCGGGCCGTAAAGGGCGATACTAAAAAGTGGTATGCGCCTCCGCGGTGCCTCAGTTATTATGGTGGTCATATGCTGACCCGAAAAACGCAGGTTTGATCCCGCCCCTGGCGGCGTCATTTCGATGAAAGTGAAATTCTAGAGGCCAATGTGCTGTGTGACTCAGTGCACGTTGAAGAATCCCTGATGTTACAAATTATCTGGAGCCATTCAAAAACGGCGTCCCTCATAGTCTGAGCCGCTTTTGGACGTTAAACGCCATAAAGCAAACCAATATGGTATGGTTCTCGAGAACTTCGAATGGAAGAAAAATGTGAAAGGCTGGAGTAGAAAACGGTTTTGTGTTGATTATTATTCTGTTACGTCAGAGGACGAGTCTAATGCAGCCTTCAGTTGAAAGCTGTTTTAAAACTTAGATTTGCAACGTAAGGTTACGTCACAGACCGTAGTGAATTTTGGAGACCAGGTGTCTTTTCGCAGCCGATGATTGCAGCCCCTCGCGACCGATTCCTTTAGAATGGGCCGCATGAAAAACTGTGTAGTTGGACGTAAGCTCTTCAGCTCATGCAGACACCATCCACAGCACTCTGTAACAGGGGCGACGAACCCTACTTTTTTGTGAGCCAGGTTCCTTCATGGTGAAAAGTTATTTAAAGAGTGGAAAACACGGGCTGGCTATTCCGATGCGTTCAAAGAAGGCGGACAACTTTTTGCTGATCGTTCATTTCGTCAGACCGAAGCTTCGATGGCCCGGCTGGCACCTGGGGAGGACAGTTTTCAAACATGCGGCATGTTCTGTCCTCTCACTCGTACATTACGACTTTCGCGTTCCCAAACTGCCAAGCAGTCAACAGCCTCTTTGCCGTTAACGTGCGCTTTGACAAGGCACTGGAGGGCTTTGGCAGAGCGTATAACTTAAAGGCTTCCACTTACCACACACCGCGAACGGCGACGGCACGGCGCAAATATCTGGGAAGTGCCATTCGTGGGCATGCTTCGGCCAACCTGCCGTCTCGGGGCTTCTTGCGCTTGCGCAGTGGCTACCATCTTTCTGCGGTAAGCGGTAGCACTAGACTGCAAACCCTGGGCCAGAGCTCTCTACTTTCTGTTGAGCGGACCTAGTAAGAATACGTAAGCACTGAGTTTACGGGTACCAGTCGCGCCCAGAGAACCCGCGTGCTCGTTATAGATTATAGCGGGTGCTCTTTACGCGTAGGTTACAGGTCGCGCTGCTAGCATGGCGGCTCGCTGATCGCGGATATGAAGCCAAATACGGTATGCCTGCTGCATTTTCGACTTGTGCCTCTAAATGGTCGCACTCTCTTTGATTAGCACGGTCACAGCCGTACCTAAAGTTATAAGTGACTGAACCTTTTTTTTCGTCAATTTGCAATTGTCAAGCAGTCAAGCCTTACTTATGACGTGTAAGTTGTCGTCACAGAAACGACACTCAGCGAAGCAATTGCTAAGGTTTGTGCCTGTTTGTACAATTTCATCTGTTATGTATTGTGATTATTGATTAAAAAAACCAAGACCTATAAAGCATACTTTGAAAATCCATCAAAAAATGTTTCTTGAGCTCAGCACTCTATCACTCTACACTTTTAACTAGACGGAACCACAGTGTGTACATTTTCTTGAAAGACGCTGTCAAACTCACAACTAACAGCGCATGCGACGTAGACAGTGCTGCGCAAGCAAGATCACTACGTACTTGCCACTAAAAGAGTGTATTGAAATGTTCGCGCAGCTTCCGGCGGGGAGCCTGTCTTGCCAAGACGTGGACGTGCTACTGCGAACATCGAGGACAGCAGCGGTGCTTCGCCGATTCTACGGTGACCCCAATCTCTTCAACGGCAGTGGCTGGTGCAAAAAGAGACAGGAGGCAAACGTGAATTGTGCTGTCAAAAGCGCTTCGAGTTTCGACTATGACCAGCAATACTACCTGTTCGACTTGGCTCAAGATCCCTGCGAGCAGCGGAACCTGGCCTCGGTGAACCCCGCGGTGAGGGAGACAGATTTAGGGATAAAAGTTGGCTGACTGAGCTCGATGTCAAGCTGGGTTTGTCGACGGCAGAAACAGTTGTTTGTATTGGAAAGAGCAGGAAAAAACTTGCTTCAATGCTAACAGTTTGCTTAACTTAATGCACGTCTTCCTTCTGTTATAAAATCACTCACATGTACGATGAGGAGATTGGCCACGGTTTGCTGGTGATTGCTAAAGAAAGTTACATTGTGAAATCTAAGTCAAAGAAGGGTGGGTAGCTCTGTAAAGGTATGAAAAAGGTTTGAAAAGAATACTAAACAAGTTATCATCTTTAACCAGGGGATGGTTCGGGCTAGTGGGTATGCGTTATATTCCATAGCGCAGCAAGAACTCAGGGGACAAAAACAAGCCCTAACTTCCACTAAGGCTTTATTTAGTGCACACAAAATTTATGCATGAAGAAAAATGATACGTCAGATTATACAAGATAATTTGTCAACAACAACCTTAAAAAGCCAATGCAACACGTTTCACCGGTTGGCATACTGCCCGAGTCTAAAAATGTCATATCTTTCTTTGCCAGCGACAATAGCGGACTGCTGCAATCACCATTTAGGCTACAATCAACATTAGCAGCCTGAATACGTCCACTGAAGAGCAAAGGCCTCTCTCTTTACCTTCAAACGACCGCTCCTGAAGGAGCTGTGGCCACCTTATCTCCCCAAACTTTCTTATCTCACCTGCGGGCTGACTCCCTCCCTCACCCTGCTACGTTTATATTCACTTAGAATCCCCAGTCTTAGTGTTAATGTCAACCAGTTAATTTCACCTCAACTTACAAGTTGCGCCCACGTCCATTTACTCTTGATTTCAGGCAGGGCACAAAAAGCTCGCGTTTGATCCCTCATTAAGACTTCTCTTTTCCCGTCTCCTAATGTTAGCACTGCCATTTTACTACCGCAGGCGCTGCTGCGCCCTCAGTTTATTTATTCGGTGTAGTTTTGTTTCGATCGAAGTATCTCTCCCACGGTTTATCAATTACAAAATAATACTTTTATGCCCTTTCCTCATGAGGGGTACTGGTGAGCCTCTCTACATCACTTGAGCGTGCGCATCACATGCACTCGACGTGATTCTTAATCCACTACGTCCATCACTCTCGTCAAAAATACAGTATATATATCCAACCTGCCCCAAAATAACACTATTTCCTTATCTGTTTCAATGCTTCGTTGTCCAGTGTGAACGTTAGCTCTCTTCCCAGACTGATGTGCATTCATTTTCGTCATGCTAAATTTTAGACGCACCATCGCTTTACCTCTTGAGGTCCTGAATCAGACTCCCTTTTGTCTCCCGATTTGCGCAGAAGGGCAATGCAGTAAGTTACTCAGTGGTTACAAGCGAAGTTTCATCCACATTCGCTTCTAGCTGAACAAAGAAACAAAAATGTGTTTGAAAGCACAATGAGCGAGTAAACTTTTCTCTTCTCTTTTTTTGTTCTTCTCTGTCCATCGAGTGCCTTCCTTCCTACTTCTTGCGTACAGAACCTGAAGTGAGGTGAATACGCTGCAAGCAGTAATTGTAAGTTCATAGGATATCTCGTACAAATTCTAAGAAAAATATGCCCCATGTAAAAATTCGTCTGTGCATTCTGCAGATGATATTTCATTGAAATCAATATTTTCTCGGTGTGTGCAATACAAATGGCTAAGTCGCTCACAAAAATATCAACGCTAGCGTTACTGATTTATTCTGTGGTTACGCAAAAAGGAATGAGTAGTCTCTCTAGTTACTATAGGTGTAGACTACAGAAGCTCGAGCTCTTACTTAACACATGATTCATTTTTCGCAGCTTCTGTCTTTCATGCTGCAAAGACTCAACTGTTACAACAAGACGGCTGCACCTCAGCCTATGACTGCTCAGGACCCAAGGGGCTTTCCTGAGAACAACAATGGAATCTGGGCACCATGGATTTTCTGACTTGAGTTCTAGACCAAAAGGCAATTGCAGCAAAAAGGAACCTGCTTCCTGTCACTGCCTCCCTGCTCGTGATAAAATCCTTCAACGAGACCGTATGAGTATGCCTGCCCTCGACAATAGTCCCGACTTGTTTTAAAGTCAGGTTTTCAGGATGACTGTCAGTGGCATGTGGAAGAAATAAACTCTCGAAAAAGACAAGTGCTTATGTTTTATGTGTGAATAGAAATGAGGGTCGCATTGTAAGATGTCATTCTTTGTGGGTTTATTCCCCTTGTCTTCAAGCAAAGTCTTCACATGAAAGAATTGCGGTTCGTACCAATTCGAAACAGCATTGATTAATCTCATCAGTTCAGGTAGACACAATTGTAGCGACAGATTTTTCTCTAGTATGATTTATGAGAATGAATCTGTTAAAGAATGCAACTGGCAGCAGGAAAATCAGTGCTGCGTATATAGCTTGAACTTGCTTGTCTTGACCTCTCAATGCCCGGACAACTTAAACTCTCGTCAACAGAGCACTAAAGCGATTGCTCATAACTTTATTACCTCTTCTTGAGAGGCTCACTATGTTGTAAAAATATAAGATCGTGTCAGCGAACTTCAAGGAGGAAGATAACCACTGAAAGTTTGTTTCATGCTTGGCTTTTTTTTCAGCTATGGCAGACAACAAAAAGCTAGCATCTTCCTGCAAGCAGTGGCAGGCATGACGGAGAAGCATATATCGGCCACTATGTAAAACAGCTCACACGCTACTATACGTTAGAAACGGCGTGTTAGGCACAGAAGTGTTTAGCAAGAAAAAAAAAGGAAGCATTTGATTGGCAGTCTTTCTTCCCCTCTGGTTAGTGCCTCTGTTTTTGCCTGATAAAATGTTATTTCTTTGAAATGTGCTTTGAATTTCAATACCGTATCTTACAGAGCTTCAAGCATATCGCACGTGCCACAATACCAGCAGCCCCAATCGGACCGAACGAAATGTGAAACTTTTTGTTTCAATGGAACTGGCGACAGAGAGCTTCTAGTCGACGAGAAAGGAAACTCGGAACTTTTGATTTTATTACTAACACAATTATAGGAATATAAACCGGTCAGAACCAAAATCGGAAATATTTTATTGCTACAACACGTACAGATATCTAAAAGGTTGAACAGTAGGAGCTCCCCTAGACCGCAGACTGCAGTGGGATCTCTTGGAGTGCGAACAGTGGCGGTGTCCATAAATTTTTCTCAGCGGATAAAAATTATTCTGAACAAGCAACCGCAAAAAAATAGATAGGGATCAACGTGGCTTCAACTTGTCATACGAGCCAAATCTCTGTTAAGCATGATCTCCACTGTCTGCCTCAAATCAAATGTTAAGGTGAATGGTCAAGGTCAAGCACCCAATGGTCATAGTCATATGATCACGTGGTCATACTACCATAGCTTGGGCCATGCCACTAGGCAGTTAAGTTCGGTTTGACCATGTGAGGCATTATATGTCGATATCGGAAGTTATACCCCGAGTAGCACAGCCCTCCTTCTAAAAAACATTTGAACCGCTGCAATATATTAGTGGTTAACCCATAAAACCGATAACAGATTTCGCATATTCTCTCAAAACATAAAAAGCACAACGCATTGAAGAAAACAAGCTCATCTATCTCACCTCACTTATAATACATTTCAACATGCTGTCAATTCAGTTTCAACAAAAATCTTCGTAGTGTATAGATATAACTACAAAATATATATATATTAATTGTTAATTGCCTTTAGGAAACTTTTTCAACTACCTATTTCAGCATCAACAATCAACTTTGCTCAGAGGTCTCATAGAATGTGGGCATTCTTCTGAACTAAGCATTTATTTTGTTTTTCATATTTTTCTGGAAATATTTTTTCATACTAATGATTCCATTTTTGCTGTGCATGCTGAGGAAATTTTCTTTACGCATAAGAACAATTGCAGGCACATATAGTTAGAGTAAGTTCAGGAGGGTAGTGCGAGAAATATACTCGCTTAGAAATAGAAATTTTGGCCTCCACGTCAATGCTTCGCTTGTAAACTTGCTAACGAAAATTTTCACCACCACCATCTGCGGACTGTCTACGGGTGCAGAGTATACGGTAATTTGTTTTTTCAAAGCCTCCTAATAAGGCATAAAATTAGCCATGTATATACTCTCTAGAGCTGTTGTTACACTTGCGCTGTGCGTCAACATACATTTTTATATGCCGGTTACACAGCCATATACTCGGTTTCATACATAGCAAGCAACAATGTAGAGTCTGCGCATGCAGTGCGTCTGCGAAACCATATTTCTCCGCCACGTATAGGTAATTGGTTCTTCTCGATGCCTCGGTGAGTGTTGGGACGAAAGAAAAGAGCAGTATAAAAGAAAGTGGTAGCACTGAAAATCACGGTTAAAACTGTGAGGCGCTCAGTGTTGGGCCTTGCGACTATTACTGTCACCGAGTGTGGATTACTTTTAAGGCGCGGATGCAGTAAGAGTGATTCGATCTACCAGCCGAGTATCGTACTGTCACATGTCACGCTTAATTCTCGGTCTCGATGAGGACAGGGGGAAAGTGAGACAAGAAGTGAAATGAAGTTCAGAAGGTTGCCATGCACGATGCTTGAGATTTGCTGCAACGAAATATGTCTATGCTCAGTGTGGTTGCATAGCGAACTACTTTTGGGGCGCGCACTTTGCCTGCGCGAACTAGCGCACTAGCTTTGGCAGCGTTGTCTACTATGTATAAAACGGAGTATAGATTGTGAGGACTTTTCCTCATGACATCCCTTTTGCTTTGCTTTCCTGCGACGTACCTTCCTTGTTAGTAACCTTAACTTGTTTACAAGAAAGGGCGCGGCGTAGAAGCGACACGAGCGCCACAGACCGCGTGATTGCTGCACGCGCGATAAAGAGCGCATCCTTTTTGGATGGGGAAGGTCGGCGCGTACGGACTGTACGACGCGCGCTCCGGTCTTCGCCAGCGGGACGAGAAAGTGGCCGCGACAACGTTCTCACGCATCTCGTCGACCCGTCCGGCTTCGAAGTTTCTCCTTGCCCTAGTGTGGGCGAACGTTCGCTTGTAACATGGCTGTTGAGTCGGACGATCTCGATTCCTTAGCCTATTTTGTTGCTAGCTGACGATACTGTTGTAGCAATAAATGCCTATTTGTGTCAACCAGAGTGTCGTTGCTTTGTTCCCTCAGAGCAAGGCACGCCGTGGTCGGCGTGCGCTCGGTAGCGTACGCGACCACAGGGTGGGGTCCGGGCGGTTTTGAACAGTTTCAGACCCGGCTAAACGAGGGAAACGTATTTATTATTTTAGGTTTGTCCTTGTGAGGCATTATACATCGACATCGGAAGATGTACCCCGAGTAGTAAAGCTCTCGTTCTAAAAAACCATTTGAGCCACTACAATATATCAGTAGTTAACCCATAAAACCGATAACAGATTTCGCATATTCTGAGAAAACATAAAAAACACAACGCGTTCAAGAAAACAAACTCATATATATCACCTCACTTATAATACGTTTTAATCGCAGGTTAAAGAGCTCTGAGACCAGCCTGGAGATAAAAACTAGAAATGGCTCTACCCCACCATTGAGGGAATGGAAATACGCTTCATACTCATCTTGATCTGCGCGCAAATTTTTCATGTGTCCGTCCACACCAGTTGAAAACTCCCGAAAATAAAATTAGCCTTAAAAGTTTTATGTCCCGCCGAAATTCGCACCTACGGACCTTACGCGCAACACAAAGCGGGTGTGGCGATGTGAGCATTTCTCCACATTTAAGCGTTTTCTTTAAATCTTGGTATTGATTATATTGCAACTTATAACTGCATAAGGATGCATAAGGATTAATCGTTTATGATGACTGACTACAGAGGGACTGATCGATAGCTTTATTGCGTGAAAAAGTCACGAAGAAAGAAAAAACAATGCTAGAGGCACAGACGCACGGTGGAAGCGGCGCGATCTATGTCAAAAAGACATGTCCGCAGTATCGATGAAAAAAAAGCGAAGTGGAAGAGCCTGAGGAAGTTAAATAAATCATGAGTTAAAAGTAGGCCCAATCAATAAGAGTTCAAGGTGTACCAAGGTACAAAAGAGGATAAAAGGGCTAAAGAGGGTAAATTCGTAGGATGAGGAGGAACAGAATTTATACTGAGCCGTTCAAAAATTTACAAATATAGTGCGTGGGCCCTCACCACTTAGTACAACTGGATGACAGCCACTTTCATATATATAAATGAAGAATCGGACAACGTTTTGTGCAGCGGAAGGTTCATAATAAAGTAATGGGGAGGAGCTACAGCACTTCCCTATTATTTAGTTTTCCAGCCTCTGATGCGCAAAAAGTTCATTGTCCGCTCAATGAAATTTTCACGTATCATTAAAACTGGCAACTACAACGACCAGGAGGATCGAAATTGGAGAAACTCACCTGATCTGCCCTGGGATGCAGCTGGGAAACATTGCTTGCTTGGAAAGCGGATATGATAATAGGAGATATTTATGGAATTTGCAAATGGATTAGGGACAGCGAGGGATATTGCAACTAATCTCAATAGCGTAGAGCTCATGTTCAAGCCTCTATAGACAGCGAGCGCTTGATTTTTGCCTAATAAACGGGCTCTCGGCCTTCATGTGCATTTTCACCCCATAGGACGTTCGCTTAAGTCTCCAAATCTTCCTGGGAGGGAGTACCCTTATAGGGGCTAGGGTCTGAATACCCCTTTCACCGTTAAGCCTGGTTCCCCGCTATGACCTTTCTCTACTACCACACACCTGTGTTTTCGCACTTTCTTACGGTGCTTGAACTCTTACTGCAATATGCTTCATCGCAATATGTTTGTTCCCACACGGAAACCCTTTCACGGTGCTCAGATCCGGCAAAGACTGCACAACTAAGAAATGCCTAAGATCACCTAATTCTCTACTAACGGTCACTTATATTTCCACATTGCTCTGTCGCACCCACTGAGATGCGGACGCTCTTTCGGAATTGCGTCAGTAAACAGATGACGAAAGATTGAATAACACATATTTGTGAATCACTAAACGGTTGAAGATACCTTTGGAAAATTAGGCCATTGTTCATGTGCGGATTTCGCTGGACTTACAAGCCGTTAACCGGTGTTTACTGCTTTGACACTGCCAAGTTTTGAGGCTAACAACCCATGGGGCCTCATTTCTAGAAATGTATTCACCGATTCCGGCCAATGGTGAGTTCCCCAGCATCCAGGCTTGTATTGGGTGGCCGAAAGCTCACTTGATGCGCTAGACGTTACGCCCCTCGTAGAAATAGGAAGATGTTGCGGCATGCCAAAGCCTAGGTTTTTTATTTTTGCCCCTTTGTGACAGGCTAGGTTATCACGTATTATGCTCGGACACCTCCAGGACTGCCAGCGCCCTTTGGTAACGGCCAGTATTGGCAGAGGCCCGTTCAAAACGCCGTGAAGAGTGCACCTTGGGTACCGACTGATCCCATCACAACCGTTGGCGTAGCTACTGGACGCGGAAGGGCAGCTGCAACAGCTTCGACCCCTCCAGCAAGCATTAGGGACGGCGAGCAGGAGCGAGATTGAATTCTTTCTTCAGAAAGAACCACAAATGAGACTTGGTTTCGAGGGTGATTTTGTGCTAAGCCAAGTGTTTTAATATCTACACAGTTTCTTAAGTACCGTGGCAGGTCTACTACAATTCGGTCGTCTTCGGAAACCGCTGGCGAGATTTTAGCTTAGTAGGATGAGTCGGAGGCGTTGTAGATAGCGCTGGGACAAACCGCCGCGCTGCTGAAGCAGGCATCCTTATGTTTCTATTATGGGAATTACCGACGCTTCACACCAGAGCAAAAAGAAGATGCGTGCCGCGGCGTCACGCTTCTGCATGTGCTCTTTGTCAAGATAAAACTTCCGAGCATCCCTGTAATGACACCAGGGAGTGCTGCACTACAGCAAAGCCGAAACATCTATCGCTTCCCAACTGGACGCTTCTGTAGTCATTTCCGGAAGATTTAACGTGTATTCCGAGCAAACGCCTGGCTTCAAAGAGTTCACTGATGAACATCCAAGTGTCAGTTTAGTGAACAAGCCGTGTCAATGAACCACCAGAAGTGGCAGTTGTACCAACCGCGTAAGTGCACGGCACGTAGACGCTTTTTGTGTCGGCGATGTCGCATCTGTGTTTAACGTCCTGAAGCGGCACATAGACACGAAGGATGCCGTTATTTCTTTCTATGATCCGGATCAGCGGTCACCACCTGCCCTAAGTAGAGATAACCCTTTATCATTTCCAGCATTTCGCTACCAATCATAAACTGCTGTTCTCTAGCTAGACTGTTGAACATTACTTTGGCTTTCTGCATTTTAATGCTTAGACCCATTTTAAAGCTTAGACCATAACGGAGGTCGCTTGAAAGTGGCAGCTTGGATTCCCCGGAGTGCATGGGTATTTTATCGATGTCACTTGCATTAACCTTCGTCTCCTTGGGAAGCCATCAAAGCATCCTTTGAATATTTACGAACACGGGTTTCAACGTCAAAGTACAAACCAACTGTGGGCGTGCCATGCTGTTACGCACTGAGGACAGCTCGAACAGCTCCAACTGCATACTGAGAACTGTACTTTAACGTTCATTGCTCTTTTGCTCCTCTGTTGTTTCTTTTATTCCCCTTTGAACCTGTAGAAGGCCAACAGTAGTGGGTTCCGAATAAAGCCTAGGAGAATGTATCTTTTTTTTTTAACGTGTGGTGTTCATCAATGGCATTTAGGTATGCAACCATTTTTGATGCAAAAGATATTTTTTTCCTTTTAGGGACTATTTATGCGTCATTTATCGAAGTTATTGCCCGCCAATTATTCAACAGCAAACTTGCAAGTGTGGGAATCTGCACGACTTACTCGCTATACACAATTGTGGGAGGTTCTCAGATTAAGCGAAAATTCTGGCGGTGAAACGCTTGACTATTGCCTCCCGAAGCATCTAAATGACTTTCATGAAAGAGGAATAATAAGTTGCAGCTCAGCTCTATTGAAATTTAAATTGTTCATGACCTACTACTCCTAATTAACATGCTCTAGAAACATTTGAATGCCGATTTAATAATCAAGGCTTAAGATCTAACCTATTTCCGCATGTTTGATTTTAAGCTAACGTATCATTTTCTGTTTGCATTATATATATTTCTGTTTTCGGTGTATGTTGGCATGCTTGTCGTTTGCTCTCTGCAAGTTCTTTAGAACGTATGGGCGTATGTCTTCCATTGTTTTGTTTTTTTTTTGTGCGGGGGTCGAGGCCTCTTCAGCCTGCTTACAGCAGCTTTTACTTCGACCTCCTCATTCGTAGAAATGGAAATAAAATAATGAGTGGGCCTGAATCAGATGCCTTGGGAAGCAGAACACTAGTATCCCACCGCTTCTTCGTGATAGCCTCGAAATTAAACAATTGGAACACCATCATCGCTTACAATAGTTCGTTTGGCAGGGCACAACCCACGACTGTTGGAGGTCGTCGGTTTGTATACCACCAGCAGCCTGAGGCTGTTTTTTCTTCTCCGTTTTCGTGAATTCATTGCGAGATGAAATATTGTTAGGCTGCTTATTTCCCTTTAATATACATTGAAAATAAAAAGAACATTCCATTGTGCTGTTCTTGATGGTGGCGATGGTGAAAAAATATTATTTTTATTAAGAGTGACTGGGGGGTAGAGGTTTTCAGGGCAGGGTCCTCTGTCAGCAACTCCGATAGCTTCTACTATCATGCGGGCCCGCACAATGAGTCGTTCAATCGTTACTAATCGCTCAGACAAGAGCAGTACAGCGCAGCCTCCCATTAATAGGCAATGAGGAGCGGCAGTTTGCTTTAGTCTATATGTTTTGTAACGAGCGCCTCGATTTCGTTTTCGTGTTTCCCACCTGTCGAGCAGCTAATATGGCATTGCCCGTGTATACCCCCACTCCTCGCTTTCTTGCCCTCTGTCTCTCTTACTCTCTCTTCGTTGTCATCCCTGAAGATTCCGCGTCAGACCTGCCTACTTTAATTAAATTCGTGTTTCAGACGCCCGTCACAAATGCCTTTCATAGCTCTATATTCTGCAATTTCTCACATGTGGCCCTAATTACACCGGAAGGAAATCTCAGAACAGTGTAAAAAAACAGCTTTCAACTCTTTGGGTCGAGCAGCGGGAACAGTCGTGGCCAAGCGAGCTGCACTCTTCGACGGCGTTGCCCTTCAACTATAAGCGCTCTATGCGCAGTAGGAAATATTGTAGTTTGCCTTCTTCCAAACTGTCGGTCTACACAAAAAGAATGAAAGGTTGACCCACCTAACTATGATATGTGTTTTGTTATCCACGTGTAACTTTATGAAACTGTATGAGAGACGTTCTCAGTGAGAGAATCGCTTTCTTTAGTGCGACAGGTGAGTGCGTTGTCGTAGATAAGTTTGTCAAGTGCTAAATCCTCTTGTAATATTACGATGCACCAAGGTACCCTCCCGGTAAAATATGGATTAACGCAATACTTAATCTCTTATATATGTTTTTTGCTTTTTTAAAAAAACAGTGCTAGTTATGTTTCCTGCGAGTCAATAGTACCGCTTCATTGTTTTGTTGCCTCAGCAGTGCACTACAAAATCTGTTATATGATCAAACATCTTCACAATGACATTAAATTTCGTATATAAAGGAGGCTGTTGTTTAATCATGTCCTGTTTATCCTTGGTAAATCATTTTCTCCTGATTATGTTTTCATAGACATGAAATGTCTGGACTGGTGCTCAGCTACAGACAGGAAACTTGCTAAAGATTTCAACAACATACATTTTGGATAGACTGCTCTACTATATTGCGATGAGGTTGTGCCTTCCTTGTGCGGTCAGAAACAATTTCTTCCGAGCACATTCCATTAGTCCGCCCTGAGCATGCACGCGTAGCGTAAGCTTTACTTTCGTCATAGAAACTTGTTCATAGCAATTTCTATCCTTGTAAATATGCAGAAGGGGCGACATCTTCATGCAATCTAGGTGCTGTTTTTTGGATTCCCCGCAGATAACCCGTGCCTACATTACGCAACGAATTGTTTTTTCCCACCGCTCGGCTCTGCCAGTTTCCACTAGGAGGAGCGGCTATGCTGCCTTGGTTCTTCCTGGCTGGCTTCGTCATTCACGGTGTGGCTCTCTGCGACGCCCCCCCCTCCCCCCCCCAAAAAAAAAAAACCTTCCGCGCATCATATTTATTCTTGCCGACGGCCTGGTGATCCAGTGCCACTTGACTATTCAATTTTTTTTTCTAGTTCAAGGCGTGACTGATTAATGAACGGAGTTTTTTCATAGACGACGAAGGCGAGGAATTTTGTTCATTGACAAGAACCAAAGCTAACGGCATCGGGAGAAACATTGGCAGATATGCTATACCCCTGCGCCTCTACAAAGCTGGCCTCTACAAAGCTGTGCAGAGCATGGCTTAACCAGCCAAGACGTTCGCCGTTGTATCTGATAGGTCCCCACTTTTTCCTCTCTCAAGAACCTAACAATCTAATTTCCCACCCTTTGGAAATAAACGGCTCGTTCATTTAAGAAGGACGCTACAAAAGCACAGTTGAACACAAGCTTATTACTGTTTGCGAAACTTCTTTTTCGCTGGATATACCTCATGCGGTAGCATGAGGTACATCAACGGTTTAGAGCGCTTTGTTTCAATGCGTACCTGTTGTTTCAGAAATTTAACAAAAATGAATCAAATAAACAGCTCAGGAAACCTGCCTAGTTCAGCCAAAATTATCATAATTTATGATTTACTGAATTTTTATATAAAAATTAATATGGGCCTCATATGAAGTTATATGATAAGAAAGCGGATAATTTCTTTCTAAAGTGGTCCACGACCTTTTCCGCTCCTGCTCCACCCGTAACAAGTTCACGACGGCTTACCATTCGCAAACAAACGACCTTAGTGAGCGCCTTAACTGCACTTTGACAGACAACTTGTCCATGTATGTCTCCGACCACGATCGTGACTGGGACGTCAGTTTACCTTTCGTGACGTTCGCCTACAATTCCTCGCGCCATGATACCACCGGATACTCCCCCTTCTACCTGCTCTTTGGCCGCGACCCGTTTCTACCCTTTGAGAGCTTACTGCCTTCTGACCCTTCCACTAGCAGTTATGCTTGTGACGCCATCGCCCGTGCTGACGCCGTCCGCCAAATCGCCAGGGATCGTCTCCACGCTTCTCAGACGGCTAAAAAACGTCGTTACGACCTTCACCACCGTGACGTCCACTACCATTACGGCTCCCTGGTACTCCTCTGGCTCCCTGCACGCCGTGTGGGACTGTGTGAGAAGCTCCTGCCTCGTTACGTCGGTCCTTACCGCGTCTTGAGGCAACTGAGCGATGTCACCTGCGAACTCACGCCGCTGCACCCCCCTCTCCTTCCGTGGCCCCCTCCACACAGCTTGTGCACGTCGCCCGTCTAAAACCCTACCACCTCCTTAGGCCACCCCGGGACTGTGCCTTCTCCCGTAGGGCGGAGGGGGGGGGGAGGGTTACGGTACGCAATCGCGAAGCGAAGACGTTCTGTCGCTGGGCAGTCGACAACGACAAGGAGGCTGCTGCAGCTAGTGCTAGTGCTGGTTTCTAGTGTGTCTTCTGCGTACGGCCTACCTTCCTGCTGCTGAACTAAGCCCGTAATGATATTCACATTTAATTTCGTTGTTGGGGCATTTGGCTTCTACACCATCAATTTGCTGCATCTTTTGCATTGAGCATGTATTTATTTTGTAATTTAATAATTGATTATTAATGTACCTCCTTTTATGGTTGCTGCTTTCTAGACCTCTAACTTGGCCACCTACCTTTGGCCTCCGGTATCCTATGCTTAAAATAATAGTATTTAAATCAAACCTTGCCACATTTTTTAAATATTATTTGTTTATAATAATATTTATAACGTACGCACATGCATGGTTTCCGGTTAGACATGAACGGCAGCAGGCTTTAACCATACCAGTAAGCAACCCCGTGTTTTTTAGCGATTACAGCAACCCCAGTCTTTCCAAACGCCTGTGGATGAAAACAGCCAGCATTTAAAGATGTAGCCGTCACCTCGTCATACAAAATTACTGGCTAGAGAGCAGATAGTTATTGAGATCGAGGAAACTCCACATGAAGCTATTAAGACACGTCCCACGCCACACAAGACTGTCATACGCGTTCGGGACCGTGACTCCATGGGACGAAGCAATGGTAGACAGTCTAATCACGGCCTTTGTGAATTCACTTTTAAATACTTGAAGAAAGCCCATTCCTCACTGTTTTTACGAGGTACGTGGAGTGCTGTTACTTCGTCAGGAAAATTTGAACAGCATAATGAATATCTAGGTTGGCGTTACACTTTTGAAGGGATGCAAACGCCGGAGTAAAGGGTCTTGACGCATGAGATTACAGCGCAGGGACAAAACATGTAGCAAACGTTTCAACTCGGGCAAGTGCGGAATATTTCGGGGTTGCGGAAAGTTGTGTGTGCAAGGTGTAGGTGGTCTCGATTGATATTGATTGAAGTTCCCTCAAACTTATTTCGCTTAAGTTTTCTTAATTTTACTCTAACTTTGTTGTTTTTATTCTGAACGGAGGCACCTGCTCAGAATTCCGGGATGTCACAAAGTATGGCGGAAAAGTGATGTGTCACTCTGCTTATGCAGCATCGTTCTTCTTCCTGCATTGAGACAAGGTTGATAGAATTTGAGCCATGGCGTCATTCAAGTGGCATTAGCAGAAACGCCGCCTATTGGCTGTCCTCCTTCTATGACCCATCCAATCGCCTTTCCAATACGCGTAGGCGGCATATATAACTATGTGACCGACAACCCTTGCAGCAGAGGTGGCGTGTTCTCACAAACTGGTGTACTGCAAGCGGAAGCAAGAAAGTGTTTCCCCGTAATTAATGTCCTGCTCAGAGGAATGAAACGGGAGTTAATAAAATGGTGCTACGGTTGGAAAACCAGAGCATACCCCACGCACGCTTGTGCCGCAGTTTCACTGAACACGCTTTCAGAGGACCCGTAGTTTCTGCCTCGACTGTGCCATCCGATTTGTGGGCCGATGGTCTTTCGGAATCAGCCTCCTGGAGCTGCAGACGGTCTCGAATGTTTGCATATAAATTTCCTGCTGTGAATCACCGAGCTGACACTAGAGAAAATACTTCTGGTGATTAATAAAAGCACAACAGAGTCTTCAAAACAAGCTTTTGAAGCTGCGCCAAGAAACGCTTCCGCAATGTGATGCGGTGTTCAACTGAGAAAAAAACTTTTAGTTACAGCATGTAAGGATTTCTTTGCATAAACTTCCAGAACATCCGCAATAGGGTGCCGATATTTACAGTGAAAGAAACTCTTTTTTTTTGCTTTTATTGTGCATTGGATTTGATTTATTGTTTTACTCCATCCCCCAAATTAAAAACTTTCTTTTGCGTGTGACCCAAGAAAACAACGTTCTTACGCTAGAGGAAATCGTCAGCTTCAGATTACAGACGCTTACTTCTGCTGCTTTGATCTTTAGACGAGCACACACTGAACCATTAGGTGGGGTGTGAACAATATGAGCCCGTAATTGCAAGTTAGCGCCTCCTAAAAGGCAGAGGAAAGTTCGCTTTCGCAACCAGTCTTCGTCATCTTATTCGTTCCTTTTTGAATCAAAAATCGTTCGCTATAAAGCATTTTACACGCCATTTGGAGGTCATTAGAGATAAATAGGAAGCGCTTTCAGTTGTGCATGCTGAAGTAACTTGTCGATGATTTACTATATTTCATTGAAACAAGCAAAGACCTGAGCCAGCTTAGCGACAAAAACTAGGTCACCGCCTATGGACGTGAAAAAAAAAAAGAAATGAAGGACGTTGTTGCCACTGAAGAAATAAATTTTATTCTCCTCTTGCATGTAAATTACAACTAATATTTGGATTCTTCTCAATCAAATACGCGTTTAGAAATATCAAATCTACTTCCTGTAACACAAATACCTTAAATGACTGCTTATTTTATGCAGATTACCTGTGCTGTTATTGCTTTTGGTATAGTTTTAGCATACTTGTTTAAAATTTTCTAGTGCAGGATTGAACTATTTCACGCAAGAACAGAAATTGAACCTCTACGCGCTAGACATGTACCGACGCGTGAATAAGATCTTGAGCCTTGCAGTCATCATAAACCTAAAATTCATCGAAATCTCAGCTTGCTTCCAGAACACCACGGTGCAGTCTGCTGTTCCTCCTCAAACTGCACCGTCCAACAGTAAATGCCAGGGACTGCGTCCAGACAGCCAGAATTGCAACTTGTGTGGCGCATATGTTCTCAAAACTTGTTTGCGCAGTTTACTGAACCAGGAGACCGCTGCTTAAGCTCCGAGCTTACTGCACCGAATTCCCTACCTTTTCGCGGTGCAAATGTGAGGGACTTGTAAGCAAACCTTAGTGGCGGCAATCACGTGCCTAGGACGATTACACAATGCCGAGACAAGAGAGATAACAATAAGTGGCAGTGCACGAGAGATGAAGGTAACGCTATTCAGCCACGCTTAATGTGTTCGCGTGAACACGCTCATACACCGAGGCGCCCCGAGTTATTCCCTGTGTTTGTGCATAAACGTGGCGCCGAGATTAGGCTGGCTGGGAAAACGTCGGGGACGTCGTATTTAAAGCGTCACACTCCGAGGCATTCAAGGGAGCGTAAAGTCGGTGCGCTATTAGCGCTCCCCCTATGAACGACTGACGTCACAGGCGGGGTCCCTCCACCGCAGAGAAAAATGACTTTGGGATTGCAGGTATACGAGCAACGTGTAGCTACCTTTAAGGCCTGTCGCCAGCCCGTATATTCTGTGTAATTCACGGATGATTTGCAAAAGTGTTGACGACTTTCACACAACTCTTTGTTTCGCAAAAAAAAAAACGCAGTTACGCTCTCAAGACCCCCGTCAAAGGACCGCACCATGAGTTGCAAACTTAGTCTGCACACATTTGCGTAATTTTAGAGGATGCATTAGGATTGTTGCAGCATCACGATATAGCGATTGTAAATTTGCCCCAGTTTTACATAGCTAACTTAAGTAATATATTGAGCTTAGCACAGTTCACGGCGATTTGAGGCGCCTCAGTTTTATATTCATTCGCTGCGCTAACAACTACTCATGAACTGAATAAATAGATAAAATCGCAGCCGTTTTCAAAACATGAAGCTGGTGCAATCGTCTTTAGAGTGAAGACTAGAGACACTCCTTCAAGACGTGGTGCTACGGAGTCGAACGCCGAAAGCTTCACGCCAGTTCAGAATCAACTCGCTTGAAAGGATTCGTGCGGCATTCATGTTTAGCTGCTTTTCCTGGTTCCTGTTGTACACTTTCTGTGTGAAATGTGAAATGCAGAGTCTGACTAGTGAAAACTTCTCGGGGCTTCTTTGATGGTTACCCGAGGCAGAAAAGTGACATGAAGGCTTCGCCGCAAAGACAATGTACAGACTGAGTTATCGTATTTTTCATGGGCTTCTGAGACTGCTTTGAAGGCGAAAAATAGAAATGGTGTCTTTGCCAGAAAGGAGTTTTCGATACTCTCTTGTCGAACCTTCTGTTTTAGCGAGAGTCACTCAAAGCAAAAAAAAAACGGCAAAAAAGCTCCTTTTTTCGCAAATCAGACGGCTAGACTTAGCTGCCCAATATTGCATTTGCTTTAGGAACCTATTTGAAGGCAAAAAGGTGCGATGAAGCGCTTGCTAGAAAAGGGTTCCCGACTTCAAATTACGGAAATTTCTCTGGGTTGCAGTGCCGCATATTCAAGGATAAAAAGAGATAAGAAGGCTTTGTAAATTCCTCCCCTCCCTTACGGCGACTGCTGAAGCATATTTACTGCATGTCTACTTTGGATTACACGGTGCGGCTCAAATTCTGACGTCAATGTCAACGCTATGTTTGATTGCTGATGAGGTTCGACTGGCTTCCATGTTTTTTTACCTTATTTCCTCCTTTGTGCAATTGAGCGTTGCTCTTTTATTTTAGGTAGTACTGTATGTGCTTGAGGAGTGCAGACTGCTAAGTTATTCGTGGAGACATACAAAAGGAATTTAATCATTTTATTACAAGTTCATCGTACAAAGCCCCGCTGCACTAAGGTGATGAGTGTTTTAGATTCGTCGTACGCGTGATCAGAAGCCCACATCTTTCAGCAGACAGGTCACGTATTTTTCGTGGCCGTGTAGAAATGCTTCTTCAAGGTATAATACGGCTTACTTTTGCTACACGGTTCTCACATGATGAAGGCAAGTGACAGTCGGTTTCGCGAAAACGGGTCCACATAAACCTGCGAAAATCTATGCAGCACCTAAGAACCTCTATTGTGGACCCGGGAGAGCAGCATGACATTTGCTTCCTAATTATTTTGATGTCTTGATGGCACGGGTATTAATTGAGTATCTCGTTTTAATGCTAGAGAAGGAAGTCATCAATTTTTGCAATTTTTTTTCGAGTAGAAATATTTCATTGGAGTTTTGAGCGTTAGAACACTTGATAATAGCAAGAAGACAGGCAGCGACATGTTTTAAGCTGCTACTATCATGTGACTGCCCGTACCGAGACGACGGCAGTGATTTTTTTTCTGCATTCATCACATCACTACAATCTAGGTTGCTGGTAGGTCTCTTTGGCCTTAATATGACAAAACCTCAGCATCCTTTTTGCGTCGAGAGAAGTACTAGAAGATATCATGCCCCATTTTTTCTCCTGAGGCCCGGAACACCTCACTGGCAGCTTCATTATCTTGTGTCCTGCTTGCGGAAGGCCTGTCTTTATTGAACCTACAAGAGCTTGACAGTTACTGTGGTGAGAGCTGTGTTAGGTGCGTCGTCGATGTAGCATTCACGCGCTACTTGCTAGTCTTCGAGCGTCTAAGGCGTCTTTTCATGGACGTTTTCCATAGGGCGCGGAATGTCTAGCTACCGTACATCATTCACCCAAAGCTCTGAACTTGAAAAAAATTGCCTTACTAGTAATCCCTATTCCAGGCTCGTTTTAAGCAGGTACTCTATAATTGATTTAATATTTCATGCTGCTCTACATAAGGCAGTCATATCTGCCCATTGCGCCGTCACCCCCCCCCCCCCCCCGCCAAAAAAAAAAAATTTCCCTTTTCAAAAATTCACGCAGCGTTTAGCACCGCAATCTTAACAGAATTAAAACGACGGGAGAGAGAAGATGAAGAAAGAAGGAAATATAAAGAAATGAAAGGCATCTTCACTAAGAATGCACCTATCTATAAAAAATGAGATTCACCTCGTTTCGTTATAGGCAAAGGTAAAGGAGCGAACGCACCGTAATCCTTAATGACTTTTTTTTCTAAAAAACAAGCAGCAGGGCAAGAATGAGTATTTCTTGAAGCAATTTATTACTAAGTTCGCCTGAAAAATGGAAGGCCGTGATGTGAGAAAAGTAATTCCTTTTTCTCCGAATGCAGCGCAACCACACGCCACTCAATAGGGAAAGCTTTGCGATAATTACACGTTAAGGTTAAAATTGAGAAAAATAAAAACAAAACTCCACACATACGTTTCCGTATTTGGAAGGTAACGATTTGGCACGGTGCGCAGAGTCATATATGGCAGACCATAACTTAGAGCCTGTGTTAATAATTTTTTTACAGAGAATGGTGCTATAGCTTTGGTTTAGACACACAGCCCTGCATACTACCATGGAATCTATAGCCTCAGCTGCGACACCTCTAACGAAGTATTGGATTAATTTGAACATAAGTTAATACATTACACTGAAAAAAAATTGCACCCGCGAACCGTGGCACGTGGCTGCAGCGTGCCATGGGTAGCAGGTGGCCAAGTGGAGAAATGTCCCTCTCCACAGAGGGTAAGTACGCGGGGGAAGGGAGAGAGGGTGGAGGCGACGGTCGGCCCAGTAAATAGGAATGCGCTGGAATACAGACGAATGCGCAACGCGAATGTGGTTGACATGGGAATAGCATATTTTCGAAAGTCAAAGGAGCCATAATTGTCTCACTTCTCGCCGGACACCTCAACCGCGCCGTGAGAGAAGGTTTGAAAGGGAATTGAAAAAGAAAGAGAGAATTATTCCGGATTTGGCGGGCTAGCTCCGAAATAAATTCGACCACCTGGAATCCTTACGTGCAGTGACATTCCACAGCAGACAAACGCATGTCGCGTTTCGGTGCCATCGAAACGCGCGCGGCAGGGTTCGAAGCCGGGAATTCATGCCCAGTAGGCGAGTGCTGTAACCAATGAGACATCACTGCGACCACAGGAACAACCTTAAAGGAAATGTTATAACACGCTATAACGAGGGCAGAGAAATGCACATCCTGCGGGTGTCCACTGCAGAACGCAAAACGTAGAATCCAAAATTTAACAGCTTTATCTGATTAAGATGCGGAGCCGGTAAGCAAAGCTCTCAAACTTTTCCTTATTATTGGCGCATTTTCAAGATTATCAATCTGCTTCATTTCCGGGGTTCTCCCCTCAGTTCGTGGCTTTTGTTTCGTGCATCTCACGATCGCTCTTTTACAGAAGCGTAATGCTAACCTCAGAATCAACTGTCACCGCAATATGACGTGAACCCAGCTGGCAGCTTGTACATACCGTTGCGGACTCAGTTTGAAACCACACGGGGGCGAGGCGCAACAATGCGGTAGACGCTAATTCAGACGAGGAAGCGCGGCCCACATCGTTACTACTGAATAACGAGATATTATTACAGGCGCTCATAGATTAGAACAGGGCAAAATAATTTTTGTTCGTTCCTGCAAACAATGATGTCGATTTTACGGGTGCTTGGTTTATGCTTTATAAGAGTTGAACTTCCCAAAGCTACTAAGGCTATGAGGGACGCCTTAGTGAAGGGCTCCGGAAATTTCAACCACCAGGGGGTTATTTAACGTGCACTCACAACGCACAGTACACGGGCCTCTAGAATTTCGCCTCCATCGAAATTCGACAGCCGCGGCCGAGATCGAACCTACGTCTCGCGGGCCAGCAGCCGAGCGCCGTAACCACTCAGCCACCGTGACGCACTTATTTTTCTGGTGCATATCCCAGGAGCAGTGAATGGAGCTCAAATATGCAGTACCTCGTTGAGAGTAACCTGAACGAGAAAAGCGCGAATATTATAACTAAGGTTAGCTAAACAACGCGCCAATCAGAAAATATAGGTGTTCAGAGTCGTGCTGTAGACAAGATTTCGTTGCGCGAAATTGATTTTGTAAGGCCTTTAAAAGAAAAAGTATTGTGCGCTCTCTTCCGCAATACTGTGAAAGGTATACAGTTTCACAAAAGGTCCAATTCAAAGTTATTAACTTTACATCGCGCAACTAGATTCGTGTATAAGAAAAGCGATCTCGAAGATTAGCGCGGCCACATTAAGGACAATGAACATTTCAAAAGTGTGCGTCGGATTCATACAAACGTAGTTAGTTTAGAAATGAGAATATGAATGTCACCTTGAAATCGATCAACTAATCAATCAATCAACATCCGACAACGCGAAGAATGACGCTTGAACTAATTACCCTGATTAAATAGAAGGAACATAACAATGCGGCACAGAGTAGATAGTATTTATGCACCTCTATTGTTCTTAGATATTTCTACCGGTACAGACTTGTAGGAACTCCTTGGATATTATTCACTCTACCGTCGTGTCTAAGCTGAAGTTTCCGATGTTTATTAAACGTGTTTTAACATTTAGAAAAGCGAGATAACCTCAAAAAGCAGGAGACACCCGCTGCCTTTTAATTTTCCGGTACGGTACTATACGTTGTTTTTATGACCTTCTGAGCGTGCCACGTAACCTAATTTGGAGATTTGTTGGTTCAACTCGTGAGAAGAGCAGTTTCTCAAAACCTCTGTTTATTTAGTGGCTTTAGCAGTCTTAGCGCTCTGCGAATCAATTGCCGTGTCGATGCACTGAAGGTTGAGGTTGATGTTGTTGCAAGCAACTCGTAGTGTTAGACTTGAGGATTCTACCGGGAGTTCAACAAGTCCACGAGTTTCAAAAATCAGGCACATACTCGAGTCTTGATTGATCTACATGTCTTTAAACACGATCTTCCATAGCAGTCAATAGTCAACTTCTGCTTTCACCATATGGAGTCCAGATACGGGTGCTGGAAAACTTTAAAGGAAGGTGCGCAGCCTCCTTTCTACATGTCTCTCTTCCACGCGGTAAGACAATGTCCTCAAATAAATTGTGAAGGGTTCCGGTCTTCTTGAGGGAAACGAACAACACACACCTTTCCGCGTTGTACACTGGAGAGTAACATAAGTTAATGTTCTATATCACGGCAAACACCACATGTGGAACGCGCACTGATATCAGTGGCAGTGTTTACGAACCTCATACACGTTACTTAATGCGGCGAGCGCATTCATTCCAGACGCGTCTCTTTGAAGCTTCTCGCATCATATTCACGACTTGAAAAAATGAAAGCGAGAGCACTACGCCGCTCCGGATTCTGCGATATCCCAAGGGAAATGGATAGAAAGACGATGTTGAACCTCGCACACAATGAGCACACAAGAAATAGCCTTCGAACACACTGTACGCAGCGAAAATAAATTACTTGCTTGCGATTGTAAATGCTGCAATCGGCAATCGCTAGCTTAATATTAGCGATGCTTACTCTTCAGTTCAAAAGATTTGCATGTCTGATATTTGGTTGCTCCTGCTTCTATAAAGTACTCCATATGAGTCCAGTAAGATTAGGGACGAATAGGATAATTAACACTTAATCCTGCTTTGTTCTACTAGAAGGTGTTTTTTTCTCTTTTGACAGCTTTATTTGAAACTGAAAGCCAGGCGATTGATCAGGCGCTTATAAATGCGATATTTGCTACGGTCGTCATATTTCCTGTTCGAGCGAAAACTTTCCACAAATCACTAGGAGCGCGGCACTCACAACTCGAACTTTGAGCCTCCAGTTCGAGCCACTAAAATCGCACCATGGATTTTTTAAAAATGCGCTTTGCATTATTGTTCTTCCTCTTTGGGAAAAGAGACAAAACAATGGGCAATAAACAGAAGGAACCCCCGCCTATTGGACTGTTTTCTGTGGATAAAATAGCATTGAGATTACAGCCAAAACGTACAGGCTCAAAGATCAATTACGGAAAAGAGATCGTAACCAGAATCGCAAGAAGCAAGTAATCACAGCGTACGCCAATAATGCATGAAACGTTCTTTTGCTGGGTGAATGACCGCACGTTTAGAGAAACGGTTGCTCACTGTAAATTGTTTTCCTTGCTGGACCGTCGGTTGATATAAACGGCAACATAGCGGTTTCCTCTAATTGAAATAGGCAGAGTCTCTTTAGTGTAAATCAATCTCATATTTTTGTCTTAATCTGCCTGTAAAAAACAGCTACTCAGGTTTCACTCCGTTACCCTGTCTCGCCCCACTAACGAACTCTCCAGTGCTTTCTTCCCCTTTGCGACAGTTCTCTGCCACTCGCCTCTCCCTGCACATGGCATCCTATCCATGTGTCCTTCCTTGTCTCCTCTGTCTTCTTCCACATTGACGCATCCTCATTCCCTGTGAACAGCATAACACATCAACCATGGTGCCTGTCGGCAATCCATCAGCCTCCTCATGTCTTACGGCCACCACGGAGTCGCTGCTGGGCTGCGGCGGAGGCAAAGGAATGAGCTCTCTTAGTCTCTTCTCCTCTACAGCTCGTAGCAGCGCTCCTTATCCAGCTCTTCAACACACCCCTCTGACCATATGGTCGCGTAATCCTACTTGAGGTCTCTCGGGATCCTGACAGCCCCCCTCCCTATAATCTTGCTCCTCTCTCCTTCCTGATTTGCCTCCCGCAGCGACCCCTGTTCAGACCTCTCTTCACTTATGCCCATCGTTCCCTCATTATGCGGTCGGCATGAGTTCTCCTCGCAGCCATCGAGGTCTTCCCTATGAATCCTACCTGCCTCTCTCTCTCATCCGCGGCTTTGTGCTGAGTCAAGGCAGGCCGAATATGCCTTGCTTTTTTCACGTTTTTTTTCTCGCTCGTAGGCGTTGCACGGTCTCAGATGGGGTAGAAGTTTTCAATTGAGAGAGGCTATAAAAAAGGATATTTCTAGCAGTCTTAACCACAATGCTTTGGTTTAGTTTGGCTTGTGAGCTGTAACGTCCTCAAGCGACTCAAGCTATAAGGGAAGCTGTAGTAGTGAAGGGATCCGGAAATTTTGACCACCTGGGGTTCTTTAACGTGCACTGACATCGCTTAGTACGCGGACCTCTAGAATTTCGCCTCCATCAAAATTCGGTTGCCGTGGCCGGGATCGAACCCGCGACTTCCGAGTAAGCAGCCGATTCACAACAAAGTATGAATCACTTGTGCAAAGGGCAGCTAGATAAAGAGAGGTACGTAATGAGAGTCGGGACAGAACTTGTAAAGTATGGAAGCTTCCTTAAGGCGACCCGATGAAGCCGGTGTTGTTCAGAACTAGCATAGTGATGATTCAGGGCATAATCTGGTGGACGGCTTTTGCGCTGTCCTTACTTTTGGTTTGGAAAAACCACTAATGGCGTTTGCGTTCTATTTTCCGGCTTTTGCTTTCGCACTCCCTATGTTTACTTGTTTCCTTCATTTTGGACACGATATCTGTTGACTTTTATTTTAGTTCCCCGCATGGCAAATAATTGAAAGCTGTTGCTCAGACCTTAAGTTTTGACACTCTCTTCCTATCTTCTTTCTGTATTCTAATTTATTCGCTTCCGGGTAGAAGAAATCAGAAGATAGAATGCATTAGCTAAACACGCACTCGTCAACGAAGAAGATAAGTAGTGGTTTTGGGGTAGGCGACACAAGTAAAGATTTCCATCAGAGTGTAATTTTTCAGACACTAATTGTATCCCAAATGAATACCACGCGAATAATTAAAGCTGGCGTTACATTTAAAAGAAAAACAAATATAGTCTTGTTAATGAAATCATTTCGATCACGGTCATGAGCGATACAAAAAAAGAGCATTTTCCGGGACGCACAACAGTTTTAAAGCTGTCTTTCTTTTTATTTCAGAAGTACCAATAGGTGCGACGCAGAGCGCTCATGTCGCAATTTGGTAGCAAAGAATACGAAGACAATTAAGTCAGTAAAAAAAAATATTCGATTAAGATGAGGCGAGGAGGTTTTATATTCTCCACTGTGTTTTCTTATCCACGGTGTAATATTGCCGAACGTGAGCAGCTTGCATTAGTTGCTTAAACATTTAGGACACGAATGTAAGAGAGAAATCTTCCCTAATACGCGAGAACTAATTCCGTTTCACTGCCCCGCACATTGATACAACTTTCCTGTCAAGGCGACTTACAACTAGGAATAACCTTCCGCTGCCTAGTAGAGCCTGTGAGAAGTGAAAACCAGTAAACTAGCCACAGGTGATAACAAACGTCAAGTGAGCATTGCTAAGTATTGTTTGTTACAATGTTTTTCTGTTATTTATCACCTTTATTATATTTTCTTTCTGCAACTGTGCAAAGAAACCAAAAATAAAAATAAGCATTTTGATAAAAACTGACGGTTATGCGCAAGAAATTGCCTCGGTTTTACTCTAAATCAGTTCTAAAACAAAAGCAAACCTTTAAAACAAGGCACCACAAAGGACCCTATTCACCGTGATGATAGTCATTGTCCGCTGCACCCTGTCAGCAGCAAGCCATTGAGGTGCAAGTTTTTAATCTTTTTTCTCTTTCAGCAGAAAACATTTTTCTGTAAAAGCACTATGCACTAACCATCGAATTAGTAACAGAAAACCAACAGTCGCATTGCCTAAATGAGATATAGCGGTTCGCCCACATTTTTACAATTCGCTGCGCACTCGATATCTGGCGTCTTTTCAAGACAACGCCATGCAAATAAAAGCATAAAACGAATTTCTTTAATGAGCTGGCGGGATTTATTTTTGAGTCGGCTGAAAAATGTTGCTGGAACAGTGAATAATTCAAAGGGCTAATGTGCTGGCAAAACAAAAGAAACGTGAAAAAAACTGCTTTCCGCCGGTGAAACTGACTAAAAAATAGAGGAAACAACCTTAAAGGACCCCTGTACCCGATTGTAACGAGCCCAATGCCCTAACAGGCTCTGCAAATTCAGACTTCACCTCAGTAAGGTTAAATAAACGGAATAAAATCGTGAATCCAAATTTTAAGAATTACGCGAGTGCTCTGGACATATTCTTCGAGTATTGATTTCGTGACCGGAAGAGTTTGGTGAAAGCGTATGAAACGAGACAGAATCGAACAGTTATGTTCAATGGTTATCTTGGCTGAGGACGACATGAAATGAGGCGCTGCGACTAGTTGGTCTGTACTTTTTCTGAAATGGTCCTGCGCCTAAAGGCAAATATTCTTATTCCTAATTTAATTGAAATGAAATATGACCTTTTCACATTCAGGTTTCACCTCTCTCTCAGGTCTGAGCGCATACCATGGCATAGACCGGCAGTGGCGATATATTAAAGGAAGATGTGTAGCTATTTTCTCATAGTGCAAGCTAAGCACGCCCTTGCTCTTGCTGTTGTTCTTCGGTCAACTCGAAGTGTGTTCCTCCAGTGTGGCCAAACGCCAGATTACTGGTGAAATTTCTGCTCATACCTTTGCCTGCGCACACGTCCACAGCAGGTTACAAACACACACCTGCGCGAAGCATGTCGAGCACATGTACTGGTTCTTGCCTTTTTCTTCACACGACGAGCTTTCCATCGCCGCCACTCTCTACCGAGGTTTAGAAGCACGGAGACTTGCCCGCCTCCGTATTTTGAACTCCGCCAGCCCATCTCTTTAAGACCCTGGCAATTTAGTGTGGCTGTAGATACCGTTCCGCTAGCGTTGTTTGTGTCAGAAGCTCTGTCCCACTACACTGGCCCTTACATCACGCTTGAGCGCATCAGTGATATGAATTAACGTCACATTGCGCTTGACTTGCAGTACTAGGTAGTAAACGTCGCTTTGCTCCAAAGATTCAACTCTAAGGGCCCTCCTTTGCTCACAGTGAGGCGGCTCGCCTGCAAAGAGGAAAGTGTAAATCGCAATGTGTGGATGACGAATTGTGGGGTCCTTAAGGGAAACGGAGTGGGTTCCAAGAGAAGGCAAGCGTAGCAGGAGCGGCAGAAGGTTAGGTGGCCGGATGAGTTTAAGAACTTCGCAGGCATAGGGCGGGTGCAGCTGGCAAAGGACAGGAATAATATGAGAGACATTAGAGAGGCCTTTGCCTTGCATTGGGCTTATTCAGGCTGATGATGACGGTGATGATTATGAAAGATGGATTCACCGGCATAAATCTGAAGGCTTCAGGTAAATTAATTTGTTGGCGACAACGGTGCGGTTGATAAATACATTTGGTGACTACTGTACCTACTGTGTTTTTCACTCTGCTTGTGGCGTGTTTCTTTGGATTGTATAGGAGAAACGAGTTTTTAAGCATCATTTTTTGGTATCTTAACTATTTCCAGTGCAATCTATTAATATTACCAAAATTCTCGAAAACAAACTTAAGTAGCCTGAATTGAAGGAATATTTCTCTCCTATTACTCTTCCGATGGTAAGGAACTTGGCTTGACCTCTTCCTATTTTCGCCTGTTGACGCTGCATGTACAAGAAAGATTGGAGTGCTTTGGATAAAAGCTTTCCGGTATGAGGTCCCAGTGTTGTCACGACGAGAAAGATCATTTTCCCTTTGAACGTTTGCTGTTAACTCGAATCAACAGTCCGATATTTTCAAATGAAAGCACTTAGCTCAGCTGCTCCGTAAGATTGCTGCACGTTTAAAAAATCAGCAGGAGCTCGTAGACAGAGCACCTCACTTCATTCTAAATCTTTGAAATATTCCACTCCTTTTTTGTTCCGCAATTGCAATGTAAGATGCCTGCAGTGATTTTTTCGCTGTTTCAGATCGTTACCGTGTTCCGGAGCAGCAGGAATCAAGACGGATAAAATCTTCTTCGGTGTTTTTGTCCCCCCCCCCAAAGGAAAGGCAAATACATGAACACTACATTCTAAACAGAGGTTCAGTGCTGACAGTTTCGAGGAGCTTTGTCTAAAGCAGAAGGAACGTGCCTTATTCCCGGGACCGCTCGTTTCGAAAGCGAAATTGCCCGTAGATTCGGGAGGCTTAGTAGGCTTAGCATCGTGGCCGAGCGGCAGCATTGAGTTAGAGGCGCTTTGTTTGAAGTGAGAGTATGGCAAACGCCAGTTGATCTTCCCTTACCGTTCGAAATTACCCGCTGCGCTGGTTTAGTGGTTAGAGTGCCCGACTGCTGAGGCGGAGTACCCGGGTTCGAAACCGACCGTGGCGGCCGCGTTTCGATGGAGGCTAAACGCAAGGGCGCCCGGGTACTGTGCGATGTCAACGCGCGTTTAAAGTCCCCAGGTCTAAATTATTCTGGAGCCCTCAACAACAGCACCTATTTCCCTTACGATGTAGCCGTATGGCTGTGCTTGGGAGGATGCCAATGAGTAATTTGGTCGCTAATTGCACATTTACTCCACCTCAAGGGATTCCCCTCAAGCACTGCACCAACGCTATTCCCACTTCAAGCTATGTTATTCATCATTTCGCTCTCGCCCTAATATATGACAGCCGTCCCGTTCGCTCAGTGGAAGAGCGACTGCTCCGATGAAGCTCTGGTACGGGGTTCGAACCCCGGACCACGATGATTTTTGATTTAAATACAAAATTTATTTGGAAACCGTTTAGGTTTTCTTTTTAGCCATATGGCTGTGCTTGGGAGGATTCCAATGATTAAATTGCTCCCTTATTTCAAATTTAGTCCGCATCGGGGGATTTCACTAAAATATTTGACCCACCTCTCTTCATTCTTTAAATTCTACCTTTATCCTTTATCTCACGGCGAAGTTCAGATGTCCACCGAGATGTGAAGCAATTACTGCGTCGTTTCCTTTCCTAAAAAAACAATTTTCAAGAACCAATCATTGCAATCAGCAATCCGGAGTTCCCGGGTTCGAACCCGATCGCGGTGGCTGCGTTTTTATGGAGGGAAAACGCTAAGGCGCTCGTGTGCTGTGCGATATCAATGCACGTTAAAGATCCCCAGCTGGTCGAAATTATTCCGGAGCCCTCCACTACGGCAACTCCTTCTTCCTTTATTCTTTCACTCCCTTCTTTATTGCTTCCCTTACGGCGTGGTTCAGGTCTCCAACTATATATGAGATAGATAGTGCGCTACTTCCTTTCCCCCAAACCAATTATTATTATTATTAATAATCAGCAATACCCCTCCTGTTGTTGAGCAGCATTCAATAAAAATCATATTTGGAACGTATCTTGCTGAGTGAGTACATGCGAATCTCCGTACTTCGTAATCCAATAGATACTAACAATAAAAAACGCTTCAAAATTTTCATGCATTCAACTCTTCAATTCCGCTGCTATAAAAAAAATACTCTCCCCGCTGCACAGCGATATTTTTTAACACATCATTTCGAGCATCCGTTCGGTACTAGCGCAGCTTGGTGTTTTTTTGTGATGTGAAAAAGCCGCTATTTGGAAAGCTATCCACCAAAATGGATGCCACCTACACTCTGCTCATTGCAGTCAGCTCAACTCTTTCTTCAGCTGTGCTCCTTTGTGGGGAGGCGGTTTCAGGGAATTGCGGTAAATCGGTTTCAGACGATGAGAAGAAAGAAAAACGAAGGAGCTAAGGGGAGCGTATTTTGTTCACGGAGCTCTTCCGTTTTCCCGCGAACTCCGGGTGATTCAATCGACGGTACAGACTCGCGAGATTAATGGCAGTGGTGTATAGCGTGGACGCGAGGGTCAGTGCGGAAAGGAAGGAGAGAACTGCAAAAATGTATACAGAGACAGAAGGTGAAGCGATGGTGGCCACCGGTGGCGTCCGTGCAGTGCGACCATTGGCGGGATATCCTCGGCTCTGCCTTCCTCTGCCATTTGCTTGCTTTCTTCCCCTCGTGTGACACAGCTGGCAGCACGATCATTCTGACCTTGGAGTTAGAGAGGGGTTTAGTTCCTCTGTCCAGTATCTTTTTGTACCGCCTGTTTTTTCTGCTTTCTTTTTATTCGAAGCCGCAGCTTACTTCGCTGAGGTCACTGGAAAGCCGCAGATTCTTGTCAGAACACCTGTTTCATCTTCTCCCCATTTTAAGTACCTACTCGTTCGACTCCTCCTGTCTGTGTGTTGGTGGCTAAGAACCTCTGCTTTAATCATTTCCTAGATGTCACATTGAAACCAAGCTATTTCGTTGCTATGTTCGGTTTTTCTGTCGAGCCCTTTTAGGTGCCTGAAGGGAGTCGTCACAGCTGCCTAGCTTATGTAAGGGAAGTTTTTACTTCTAATTAAAACAAACTCCCTTATATGACTCGGTGAAGTAGGACGCAAAGGGTTTTAGTTTTAGCCTCCAGAAACGCGAGGGTCATAATAGCAATGTTTAGAAACATATCAATAATATCCCCCAGCCTTATAAATGCACCAGGAGTCGAGGAAAGCAGCAGGGCGATCAATAAAGTATGTCAAGACTGTAAATACCAGCAGAAGTACAGTTAAAGTAGGATTCACAGCACTTTAAAAATCGTGTTTAAGAAGCAATACACTTAAGTAGAAAAGAAAACCTGCGCATACTTAAAAAGCCCATAACTATGCAGAGACCAAGGAAGGAGCATGCACAAAGAGAAGGATAGGCAGAAGCTGTTAACACGAAATTATGGAAAGTAGAGAAATTTTAGAGGAAGTACTTTGCAGAGCTGTATGCGTGCCACAAAGCATTTGTCAATTCACAGTGCCTTCAGATTTATTTTCATAACCAAATATGAAAATGCGGTTCTGGTACCTTTCCCCATGTCTTCTTCTCAAGCTTATGGCCAGGCGGTGCTGTTGCAGATTGACCGAGAGTTTTACTTTCTGGGGCGTACTTTTTCATTATGAGAACAAATGTTCGCGATGTTACGTGCCAATACTAATCTGCAAGCTCTCTCCTTTGAGACTGCATCAACTTCAAAACTAGCATGCACCCTGGAAGGCAGCATGCTACAGCCACCTGCATTCTTCGGCGCAGAAGACAGGAGGCAAATGTTCTATGTCACCCACCTTCATACGCAGACCTTCAGCCACTGAACATCTGACTCCTGACCACTTGCAAAGAAAATTCCACGGAAATGAGCTTTCCGTGGGATGGCGACATGGGGCCAATTAACTTACTGATTATTGAAGTGCATCATCAACGACGTGATATGTAAAGAAAATTGATAGGCTCCTGAAAATCAGCTTATTCAAATCATTTGGTGTCAGTTAACGACTTTTCATACGTGATCTAGAAACGGTTAGCACGTAATCTTGCCAAAATATGTTAAACGTAACGTAACGTTTCTAACACTGTAATGGGAGCTTCTTGCGCTCGAGAAGGCATTTGGCCTGTGAAGGTACTAGTTCTTCACCGCGACGCGGCTTCGCTCATATGGGCCAAAATCACCACAGCGTTAGAAGTGCTGTACGTAACTATACTCATAAGGCATGACATGTTGCAACACTCTAATGTAACGATGACAAGCTAGACACGAGCCAACCAACATCTTGGGCTGTAACAGGTTGCACTTCCAAAGCCTAAGAGCGAGGAAACACGCGATACCACTAATATGGGCGCGTCAATCAGCGTCGTACTCTCCAAGCGCAGCAAGCCCAGAGCAGCTTTCACAGTAATTCACTTCCCCTTTCGTGCCACGCTGCTACGGCTTAACGTTCTTCCGTTGACTCTGCAGAGCTGACAGCCCACACAGTTGCGTTAAGCTCGACATTAACGTGTTGCTTAGCAACGGCTAATATTGCTGGTGCTCACCAACTCGAGGGTAGAGCGAAAAGTTACTTCTGGGCGCAAAAGGCAAGATAATGAATGAAAGCAATTTCTTTTTTTGGGCGCCGCTTTTGCAAGCAAATTCCAAGCAATAATTAAGGCTTGTACAAAAAAAGGGTCAACAGATGGCACGTTTTTGTTACTATTTCAACTATCTTGTTCTGGCAACTATCTTGTTGCTTGTAATAGACGGTCTATGTCTCTGAGTTTCTGATTGTATTATTTGATATTTGTTGGCTTAAAGAAGGATTCGACTGGTGACTTCTTGACATGTGAGGATTACAATGAGGTTGCTGTGAGGTGGAACGCTCGCTTCTGGATAGCCAGCAAAAATAAAAAAAACTGCATTGCCACTCTTCTAAACTTTCACATAGCCGCCGAATATGAATTAAAGATCTTTTCTACATGAGAAAACAATGTAAAGAAACGTATTTTTTTATGTATTCATTCATTTTCTACACCAAAATTTTAGTGCAGTTTTTGCTGATGAACCTTTATTTTAATAACACTACAGCAGTTTGCTTTGAAATATTAAAAAAAAATTCTATCCTGTTGCTAAAATGTTAACCGTTATCACAGAATTGCTTGTAACAATACATAGAGCTGGTGCATGCCAAAATAACGTGCGAAAAATCTAAAGTACACAGAATCCTGTGCCAGTGGCCCTAGTTGAAAAAATAACGGATATTTTTTTCCCTCACTCTTTTTTCTATGTGCCAATGAAGAGTTTTGTTTCCTCCCACTGGCAACACTTCAGCAGTGTTTTGTTCTAGGACAGCGTGAAGTTGAAGTTGTGCTTTTGAAGCGAAAGCTTCACTAAGCCAGGTTTTCAAGAGGGCAGCGTAAGTGCAGTTTATCTTTGAACTATCCTGACAGGTAAAGAGAGGCCATGTCACCTTCCTACGTCATCACAATCTGCCCGCTGTGGCAGGTGGCAACTGCCCCATCGGACTGGGAGCAACCTCCCTAGCGTGGCAGGTGGAGATTAAATGGATGATTGGCCGAGAGGCCACGTGAACTTTTAACTTCATTTCCTGATTCAGCCACGTGATCTCGAAGCGTCCCGTCTAGCCAGCGACGCAGGACCAAAAGACTTACTTTGTGCTCACACTCAGCGAGTCTGACTCGGCTACCTGTGTATTTCATCGACGCTTTACAGACAATTCGTTCGGCAGTGCGTGTGACATGCAAAGGAAGCTTTTGTTTCTCATCAGGGTTAACCAAACTTTAAACCTCAGCTAATTTTTCCAGCTGCTAACGAGTGAACATAAGCTGACCCCGCATCTCGCCATACATTTAAGCGGAGCTATTCTGATGTTCCCAATAAAAAAAAAAGTGTTTAGGATAACGACGTTGGTAAGACAGATCACTGGGGACTGTCGTGCATTTATTGCTTAATTTTCTCACAATCAGGCATAACCCTTACATATGTATGGACCTCTTATAAAGACAACTGTTTACTCTACTGCAAATTTAGGTGTATTTATTTGTCTAAATATACTGTAAATACAACGGCGGTTTCTGCAGGGTGAAATTTTATGGATATATATAACTCATAGCCAACCAAAAAAAATAAGTATCTTAAAAAACAAAATTGAACGCGAACATCCACCGGAAAAAGAAGTGTGTGACAATAAGTAAAGCACTATCCTTGTTTAACTTCTGACGTCAGTACCGTGCACTGACATCACACAGTATACGGGCCTCTAGGATTGTGCTCGGGTCAGCTGACGAGTGCCATAAGCACTGAGCCACTGCGGCGGCTCCATATTTGAGGTTTGGAGATAGCATGAAGGTAACTAAGCACGTTGTTTGCATCTTTTTGAACAACCATGCAAAATGCCTTGTGCAGCTAAAATATATGCACAGGGAAAGTACCTGCTAATTAGCAGGCCAAATACGGCCTTCACCAGTACGATGCTCATTGCACATTGCAGTGATATCCGCTGTATGAATCACACGACCGGGCAACATATATTAGGACCTCATTACTCAAAGAGGTGGGCTCTAACATGGAACGCCAGCGCAGTTGATCTGCCCTTTCTTGAAACATAGATACCTTTTATACATGGTGTTTTGTGGTAAATGATACTTATCTGGCAACCCCTCTTAGCGCCGCGCGTCCTCTACAATCTCTGTGTGGCACTTTTTTTCCGGCGAATAGAGCATGTGGCTATTGTACTACCCTGCGATAGAACAGCCATATCCAGAGGAGAGTTAATTTTCTCTTCACTGCCTTTCTGGTGCCAGCTGTTAGCAGAACCGTGTTTCGGCAGGTTTTATACGTGGAGGCGATTTCACGGCGAATGTTCGAAGCAGGTGGGGCCATGGAGTAGTGATAGTTACTTGGGCCGATATTTCTTGGCAGCCGAGCAGAGCCGCCTCCCTGTCCTATCGGGTAGGAGAAAGTTCAAGCGTCCGCCAATGTGTGTGACAGATACTGTGCCCTTTCCTTTCCCTAAAAAAACAATTTTCATTTTATTTTCATTATACTTACGCTTGGCTACATGCTCTAAATAATTAAGGAGTCTAACAGTAATAGTTTAAAGTATTAAATATGAGCTAACCAGCCTGTTAGCACGCGTCAGCTGTATTCGGATTTACTTCACGTGACGCTGTCATTGTTATACCTTAAAAGCGCTCTTTTAACTCGAAAAGCGTGTTTTTTTTAAATAAATTGTGACGCCTTAGGTAAAAGACCATGTATATAATCCTTTCTATGTTTTTGCTCTTTACGTAGCTTATGTATATAGCTCTCTTCTTATATGTTCCTTTAATGATATGCAGTCATAATCATTGCATGCGTCAGCATCTCTACTTCTCATGCCTTCTGTTTTAACGCAGTAGTACAGGATGTTTCATTCAACATTTTTCGCAGTTTTTAAATATAGGCTCATGAGTTAGCAGAGCAATTTTCCGGCATGTTACTGTCAGCTTGGCAGTAATTGCAGAAAAGCAATTACCATTACAATTATTCCACTCAGAATTCTATGCCAAAAAAGCGATGCCATAACTGAAAATGCCTGTCCATAAAAATTGCAGGACATCTTTCATAAAACACGAAGTATATATCTTTGTATTGTCTCTTGTTTCGCACGTGAAATATCTACTAATTATTACGATTAGTAGCGTTATCTGTTATAAAAATCTTTTAAAAACAGCATGCCTGTACCATGCGAGTAGCTTTGCTGAACTCGTTGAAAGCCTTTACTGAGACTATTCGGTTGAAAAAGGTTTGGAAACGAAGACAAAACCAAGCTGGTCTTAGGCTTCTTGCTTTGCGCATATGCAGTTCCTGAGACAATTGCTAGACTACGTGCATTGTTGTGTTGATTTTATTTCTTTTGTTGTTACGGTTATGAGCCTGGGATAACAGAATGTATTAAAATCGAGAGCAAGAGCAGAAGGGGCGGTAGAGAGTTAGGTGAAAGGATGAGGTCAGGAAATTGGCAGAAGTAAGATAATGTCACCGTATCTTGCTGAGAAAAGGTTTTATTGGTAGAATATTGGAGACACCTTTGTTCTGCAGTGCACGTAGGTTGATGGTTATGGTACAGGCGCTAACTTTCCCTTTTTATTATTATTCATTGTTATATTGCGAGGGCATCTGGGACCAAAGAATGGCATGACACAAATTATTTTTCTTCTTGTCAAGGCTTGGTAAAAGACACATTTCCCAAGCATGTAACCCTAGGAGAAGCCGCGAAACAGGCCAGCGGAAAGCTTGTACCAATTGTATCACCAGCGAGCACCCGGCGGCGCTGGGGATTTAACCCCGCACCTCCCGATTGTGAGGCGGTTACTCAAAGCACTAGGCCACCTCTGCGGTAACTATACGCTATTCAACCCTGGCTATCTGTAAGGTATACCTTTGACATTGGACACTACTTTTTTTTTTGCGCAACTCTGAATTCTCTCCACACATAAAGAAATTAATGGTTTGTTGCAACTATTTGTCTCAAAATTCCTTACTTTTGACAATCTCATGCGAAACCCTTTTCCACGAGTTCAAAATCGACGAGTAGCCGAGCTGCATTGCTCTTATTCGTAGCCGCCCAATACGCGTCACTTGTTGTTGGCTGCCGCCATTTACACCGAGCAGAACCATGTTAATTCTGGTTTAAATGGCGCACCACTGTGCTTAGGTACATCGATGAACACGTTAATAATAAAAGCAGCAGGCATCTGTCGTCGTCTAGCTGCCACTATCCGGGAAGGTATTCACCCAATACTATCTATATGTGAAACGCAGTTTCTCTTTCCAGGCTGGTTTTCTGATGCTTTTTCTCATGGTCTGCTTGGGCTACAGCATTTCTCTTGGTAGCATTGTTATCAGAAATTTCAGGCAGTGTTTTTGAACTAGGATCAATGTTTCATAAAAATTAGTTCTTTTCCGTTTTTTGTATTTCTACCAAATTTAAGTTATAAATATGCAGTAAATTGCCTGCAAATTAAAATTCCATGCGATATTTTTCATAATCTCAGTTCTGCAGTACGCTCTCTGTAATATTCAATATCTGGAAAATAATATCTCCCTAGCGCTTGTCGTCTCTGAAAAAACAGTCAAATGCAGTAAACATTGATGTTTTCAGATAACCGCTTTTGAAGCAAAAAAAAAATTGTTTTATTACAATAGAGGTCTCTAAATAAATGCTGACGCATTTTTTCAATAGCCACCAGCCTAGTAGCCCCCTCCACCATCCATGCTTCTTCTCTGTGATGGCTGCCTTGCCTTCCGTGTTCCTTAGTGGCCAGTCCTGTAGCCCTCTCTGCAAAGTGCAGTCGCCGCCGGTCAGCTTCGTGCAACGACTGGACTGTGAACTGTGCTCGAGAAACTCCGAATGACCTCAGAACGTCAGATCGATCAATGCTGCCTTCATTAAAAGTTAGCACGGCATCCACGGTCGCTGATTTCGGCGTCTTGAGACAAAGAAAGCGATTATTTGGAGTGCGCTCCCAGACAACATTGTTGAACGCCTCATTGGCGCTCTATGTCTTTCCATGGAGGCATTGCTGGAGAAGCTCAGGTTTTGACAGTTGCTGAAACAGTGGCTTCACTGCCTCTATGAGCGCTGCCGGGACAGAATCCTTGTGGACGTAAGGTGTGAAAGCTTCGATGCAGACGAGCACGTGTTGGTCGCGGCATCCACCCCTGAATTGTGTTGCGAAGATTTGGCGTCATCGGAAATCGACTTATGCCAGTTTTAGTGGAAGCGACGTTTTTTTAAAGCACTTCTTTGTCTTCGTATTGAATTACCGCTAAAAAACCAGCACCAAAGTAAAAACAAATTCGATTGTCCGCGGAAACACGCCGAAGCACGAGCAAAATGCCTCGCGTTGTTAGTAATCCGGCTGCGTCAGAGGATTGATTGAACTAAATAAAATATGACGACTAGCTTTCCACAGTGGCCGATGAGTGACAGCCACTCCGCTAAATGAGAAAAGTTGGCGTTGCAAAAAAGTCTTTTTCACTTTAAGAGAGGCACAGATCCTGAACACATGTGTAAATAAAAGGGGGCGTGGCTGGTTGCCCCCTAAGTTTTAATTCGAGGTAAATATTTCGCGTGCGCGTAAATAAAACACGGAACCATAATAAGGAAAGAATAGGGAATTTAATTGCACGAAAAGAACGATTTTTTTTCGGAAATGTTTCCTACCCTGTTCAATTAAGGGTTAGCGTCCCGTAAGCGATACGGCCCTCAGTCGGCAAAAGATGTCAGATACGGTGCCTTGCGGTGCGTACTCTTTAAGAGCAGTATCGACTGATAGCACTCAAGAACAATATTACAGTTCTGCTTTCTTTGGAACATGTGGTGAAATTAATTCACCTTAAATAAATCGTAACCAGTAAAGCGACAGCAAGGTGGGGGTGCCCCGCCGCGGTGGCTCAGTGGTTAGGGCGCTCGACTACTGATCCGGAGTTCCCGGGTTCGAACCCGACCGCGGCGGCTGCGTTTTTATGGAGGAAAAACGCTAAGGCGCCCGTGTGCTTTGCGATGTCTGAGCACGTTAAAGATCCCCAGGTGGTCGAAATTATTCCGGAGCCCTCCACTACGGCACCTCTCTCTTCCTTTCTTCTTTCACTCCCTCCTTTACCCTTGCCTTACGGCGCGGTTCAGGTGTCCAAAGATATATGAGACAGATACTGCGCCATTTCCTTTCCCCCCCAAAAACCAATTATTATTATTGAATTCAAGGTGTTACAAGGAGCATTTGCTAAGTATGCTTAAGTATTCCTGAGTGCTTCTTCCTTACAACACGCCGGCGAGCAAACTGCTCGCTGGGGCAGATGCACCAAATTTCAAAAGTATGTGCCAGATCAAACATGCAGCAAGCTTCGCAGTCAAGAACTTTAAAAAATTACGAGGATTTGTGGACCGAAGAAATCTTAAAGCCGCATCACAATTACACTTGTAATCTGGTGCGTTCGCATTATAAAAGCACCAAATCCCCAAAGAGAGCGCTTTGCTTTAGTCAGCCGATTTTACTGCTAGATATTATGAATATTTAGTCGCTCTGTTTTTTTTTTCATGATGCATACGAAGTGGTGAGAATAATATGTACATTTCTCGTAAGTTCCTGGTAGCGGTGACGCCGTTGTGTTTTCTTCAGCACCCCGACACAATATAAATATTCTTGATGAACGTCTCAAAGCAACGCCTTTGGCTGCGTACTGAACATACGGTCATATAACGGTGAACAATACCCGTGTTGAGAAAAAAACAATCAGCCTACTTCCTCCAGAACCCTAACAGGCAGATAGTTTCAATGCACATTCGTAAGCGGACGCCCGTCCTCAGGTGTTATATCTGCTGAAAACTTTTGTGCTCGTAATTACCTGCACTCTGTGAAGTAGTTGTCCTTATCTAAGATTTATATGGAGTAGGTTACTTTCATGCAGTGGTTTTTAATATTTAGTTTGAAGCATGGCATGACGTATATTACCTGCTTGCTAGACCTGCTACTAAGTAAAACATGAGTAAGCGTCACCGGATGGGGAGAAATTAAATAAGTCACATTAAAACGATTGTAATTACTATGAGACTGTTGAAGCAGACACGCAAGTTCATGCTGAGTATAGTTTTTTTTTGAATTCACTATATTACCAAAGCCAAGAAAAACGGCGGATGAGCAAACAAGAGTCTATATACCGATTCTGTGGATACCTATTCGAGCTGCATTAAAATAAAGGTTGCTTACAGTTCAAAAAAAATATATAACTACGATGTACTCCAAAACATGTTCAACATGGCCTTATAGCAGGCTGTGCAGAGAATTCGCAGAATCCCCAAAAGGGTACTTCCTGCTTACTCTTGTGTAAGTGGTTCATATGCCACACCTTGACGCAAATGCGGTCTTGTATTCAGTGACCGGTATGACAGGTAGATAAATCTTTCTGGTAGATCACAAATGTCGTCCCATTCAGTATATGAGCGTTAGTTACATGTCATCAAGGGTACAATATTAAGGAGATAGAAGTTCAGTTCGAGTTCTGCTTCATGACTGATTTCGATAGCCACTCGTCTGCGCTCCAATTGGTACGGCATGGCGAAAAAGAATCAACATGTTTAACACAAGAGGCCAAATCCAGAATAGATATGCAGTAGTGGTGGTGGTGTTTATGTACAGGTGCGATAAGCCTCATGCCGATGTGAACAACAACTATCCCTCAGTCACGTAAACTCTAAAATAATCACATTAAAGCCAAATTTTTTCTGGTGGAACTCCGCTTAATTTTTGTATTTTCAGGCCAGAGCCGGCCCGAATTAGCATCGGCGTCTCTCAAAATCAGGTACTGTGCATAGTAACAAAGCGCGCAACATCAGATCTCGCAGTGTCAGCCGCTTCATACGTTCCGCAGTCATCCGAGTACTATTCCACATCTCTTTCAGCAGGTGTCGTCAGCGAAAACTGAACAGACCACAGAATAAAGAGACGGAGAAATCAAGAGCGGCTGTGATTTTCCTCCGGGTCGTGCAAGTTTCAGCGAGTTTCTGTGGCCACCCTTTCTCGTGCGCGCTCCTCACGTCTCACCTCTTCAATTATCTCCTCTGCTTCTTCCCACACTTTACCCGGCATAGAAGACAGCTTTATGCCAGGAACATCTCGCGTGGTCGTGCTCGTATAGCCACGTCACACAACGCACTGCGGACGCCCGCCCGATTTTGTACTTGAGCCATTTTTCTCAAACAATCGACACTGGTAAAAGCAACCCCATACGATGAAATTACAAAACTACACAGTGGGGGTCTAAAAGGCGGCCGCTTAGGCAGGCAGCACAGTATGCAGAGTCAGCGTTTTTCAATCGTGTATGCGAGTGGCACCCTAATAAGTTTTGGCGCGTATTCCCGTTATCTCCTTTTCTCTGTAAGCCCTTTGCTCTGAAAGCGCATTCCTCGTCAACTCCTGGAGCGAATGCTGCTCCCCTTCAATCCAGCTCCTCTCTATTCACTTCTCTACCGCGATGTGCGGGCATGCCTTCTTCTAATTGCACATTGCTACGCACATATCGCTCACTGCGTGCGCCAAATTTCTACCTTTGCGCCATGCCTCGTCATCGTTTTTATGGAGTGCATGTTCCACCGTAGATACATGATATGGAGCTATAATGGTGGCCGCCTGTTCGAGAGAACCATGAATTGAAGAGTATCCGAACATCAAATACCGCTTGCTAAAGGTAATCATTCTAGAAGTGCTCTGGCTAAGCTTTAAAACCAAACAAATCACGGTGTTTGCATATTTTCATTAAGCTAGAAAAACGGCAGTAGCGGCTATTGATCATATGTAACAATGCCCAGCCACTGGTCTCCTGGTTTGCTTTTGTTGTTTAATAAGTGTTCATTTTGATTTGGGGGACAAACCCTGGCCGTCCTCTCAGCATGAATATCGTGAACTGACAGGAGAAATCTGGATGGCTTACAGAAATTATGGTGGAATAAAGCTTTCGGATAGGCTATGGTCAGATAGGAAGGGTTGTGTTGAAGTGTTTTTTGGCGATGACTGTTGCCTACTAGAAAAGAAGCTGTAAATAATACAAATCGAAATTTGAACTAATCTGTGACTAATACCTGAACGACGAAAATTCGAACTCAGACTTCAAACAAGCAGCGATGCGTTACGATCAACTAGTTACAATGCGTAGAACAATGCGTATCTTATATGTTTTCTATACTGAAATACTTCTCTCTCGCTCAGTCCTCCAGCAGCGTTGAAAAGTGCTCATCAGCTGAACACGCGAAGGTGTAATTAGTGATAAATTACCCTCTTCACTTAACCCGGCTCTTCGAGGGCACTCAAACGAAATGTGAAGGGTTCTTTTCCCCAGAGATGAGGAAAAAGCGAAAGAGAAAAGGAATCTTACTCAGCGCGATTAAAAACGCTGCAATTTGAAGAGCCTCTTTAATGGAAGCAGGACTTAGAAGAGTAAAGGAGACGCAGGCTTTTGATAATCTTGTATTTTTCATAAATTTTATCGCTTCTGAATCTCCTCACAAAGAAAGCTTAGGTTGGATTCTTTTGTCCGAACTTCAAGATCACAATTCATTTTAGGTTCTTTTCATCCACGCGTCATAATTTTGCTAATTCAAGGGTTGTTGCTTTCTCGGGCCAGTGAGGACCCACTCTATATAAGCGACCACTGCTTTGAAACACAAAGTGGATAGTTCGAGTGCAGTATAACCATGAAGAAGGTGAATAAAGATTAAATTTAAAACGAACCTATCTGGCTAATTTTCTCATCATGCACAATATTTGGTGTTTATGGTATTTTCTCCCGAAAGTGAAATTGGGGATCATTACAGCTTGTTAGCGAAAGTGTTCTAAGAATTTTTTTTGTATTTGATGGCCTCTGTAGCATAACGTAACTCCACGTATGGTACAATATTATAATTTTGTTAACGTGCTTACATAAACTTTTTAGTAGCGCAATACGTTTGCAGGATAATATAACATGGTGTCCATTACCACTGCTGCAAATCATTGAAATAAATTTACAGCATCGCGATTTATGCTTACTCGGCCAAATGAATTAAAAAACACGGTGGCTGCTTCTGCACGGTTCCCTACTTCTTCATGGCACCATTGCGACCGCTCAAAATGTTACAAGCACTACGTGACCAAGTCAATTCCGTAAGTTTTGCACTATGCGACCAAGTTCTTACGTTCTTAAGTCTTAATAAAAAATTCAAAAATTCAAAAATGAATAATATCAATTAGCTAAATGTAGTTTGAATACCATGCGAAAAAAGTAATGAAACTGTACATTACAAAACACAATTTAATGCAGTTCTTGCCATTAAGCCCTAAGGTTGACTCTCTTGTTTCTGCATTGGCATAACTGAAGAGTGAACCTTGCGAAAATACCTACTAGAACCATCCACACAATCCATTGCTAAATAAAGCCAGTTTTCAATCACGCAATATAGGTGTACCTCTATTGAACTTCATTGCTCGAAATTTCCTGCTGAATTCTAGCAGAGTGCTGTGTTCTACGCGCCTTTTGAGCATTTTTTTACAGGAAATTACGAGAAGATACTTCACGCGAATAAGCAGCTTTCTAGAGGAGGATATTCAAGATTTATTTTAACAACATATTTATTAATGCGAGAGCATTCGAGTTCATGCATGGCGTGATATACGACGTCTGAAGTCAGGAAGTTACGTTTTGGTCAAGAGAATTACCGCGACGTTTTCAGTTCATCGCAACCTGCACACCGTGGCAGGTGGCATCTGGCCACAGGATAGTGAGCCACTGAACACTTTGGCAGGAGTCAGTAAGACTAATTAATGCTCAAAAGCAATCAATAATGATCGACGCGGCCTTGTTATGTTAACAAAACTGGTTCTTCGGGCTGCAAAGCCTACTCCAGTGAATGAAATTTCGATATCGAACATGGATGAAGATGCAGAAAAGGGCTACTCGTAGGAAATAAATGGGGAATGTGAAATGTGATTTCGGAGGCTCCTGCTAATACAGACAGCATTCCGAATATGGCGCATAATGAGCCGACAATTGAAAATAACAACGCAAGCACACACAGAAGTTGAAACAGAAGCTCAGCCAAATGTGAAATCTAATGCTAAGGCATTCCGCTATTAGGTGACTTCAGCATCCAATAGTTGTTTTACAATGCGGCATTGCATCCCGAATAAAAATATAGAGCAGTCCATTTCCTCCCCTGGCACGCACTGTTATACGTTTAGCGCTGGTGCTGGAGTGATATTGCATTCAAGATGCTGATATTAACTGCAAATGTGGAGATCAGTGCAGCTTAAAGAAAAAACAAACAATTTCTGATCGCGGTTTTCTGAAGCGCGTTTTGGCTGCCAATGATTTATTTTACAAAAAATAATAGGATCATAAAACAGTTGTAAACATAATACAGTTTCATGTGTAGTCATAAAACTGCTGAAAAAGAAGGTGAACAACGGTCAAGTTTGAGTTTTTGGAATCGTGCCAAGGAACTATATAAATTAATCAGAACACCCAAATAAAATATGGAAAGGTAGATAGAACAGAGAGGGGGTAAAGGCAGGGATGTTAACCAGAAAGGCTTCTGGTTGGCTACCCTGCGCTGCGGAAGAGAATGAGGGGATTAAAGAGGGAAGAGAGAAGGAACGGGAAACACAGTCACAATCTGTCAATCAAGGCTGTCGTTCGTAAAAAAAAACATAGCAGTGCCTTGTAAGTCTTGATGGCAGTCCACTGTTGTGGTCACAGACCGAGAATCTTGGCCTCTGCGAAGGGGCGACAAAGAATAAAGGCTGGGCGAAAAAAAAAGAACTGCAAACTGCCACATTTAGACAGGGTCTTCCTGAAAAGAGAAATGAACGTGCAACCCATTTTGATCAGAACCCTAATAAGTGCAAGCCATTCATTATTAAATTTGTGTTTTTTTAAATTATTTTTCTTGTCTGGATTTAAAAAGGTAACTTATAAACTTTATCGCTTACCTCTAACTTCGTTACTTATTCTGCTTTCTATCTGTAGTTGATATGCATTGTAAAAATTTTAATTTGCCTGATTTCTGTGAAACACTGTCGTTGCGTGCATAAAGAACGGCTTGCCGGTATATTAAGATTTCCTATTTCCTAGAGCCCACAAAGCAAACTCTTAAGGCCAGAGCCTCATAAATATTTTGCGAACTGCCGCCCCATCAGCCTAACAAAAGGATCATCTATAGATTGATAATTATTTAGGCGGAGAAAGCAGGTCACATCCAAAGCTACATACATAAATTATCAAGTTACTAAGAAAAAGAAAACACACTGTAGAAGCTACGTCGTCACTCAGGCGTCTCAAATCTCATTTTTAGGCACGTGCTATGAATGGCTACTGAGATGAACAGTCCTCGTTAGCCTGCAGCCCAAGTTTTATTTGTGTGACGACCTCGTGACGACGCCGGCAGAAAAAATAAAATTCCAGTGAAAAAAAGTCTCAGTGCACTGCAGGGCATCGGATTTTTTTTTTGCCAGAAGACAGAATATAAATGCAGTCGCACAACGGCCATGCGGCTCAAGCCATTCTCCCAGGGCACAATTAAATGATATAAAGTGTTAAACAACCCTACTGAAAAATTTGCACAGGTTTGAATAGCTCGACAAATAGCATTATGACACATTTCGTTTAACATTATAGGATGAAGCTTCCAAAGCGATTCAGCCTTTGAGTGACTCCTTAGTGGAGGGCTCAGTATAACTTCGATCACCCGTGGTTAAATATCGTGCACTTACATCACACAATGCATGCAAGTCGTGGGTTTGAACCCGCCCGCTACAGTAGCACTTCGATGGAGGAAAAATGTGAAAGGTCTGTGTGCTGTACATTGTTAGTGCTCGTTAAGAACCTCAGGTGGCCGAAATTATCTGGAGCCCTCTACTACTGCGTCCCTCATAGACTGAGCCGCTTTGGGACGTACATCCTATAAAGCCAAACCAAATGTGCCATAACCCTATTTGCTGACCCATTCAAATCTATACATTTTTCGGTGAGGAAGGGAGGGAAACTTTTAGAAACTCATCCCGAAAGACGTATTTGTCCTGAGGCTGCAAAAAGGCCAGGTTCAAGGCTACACATGTACCCAGGTCTTGAAGAAAAAGACACTGCATAGGATGGAGCCGTCACTCTCTATTATTGAGGCTAAAGGCGTCAAGTAAAGACTGGCTTTCCTACTAAACAACACTGGACAGCTATTTAGGAGCAGGTAATTGAGGTGTGCTGAAAACGACAGCTAATCTAAAATTTACAGCAGTACTACACTGTGTTAAATTTATGCCCGAAGCTTTATACACGCTTTATTCGCGGATTGTGACTAAAGAAATGAACTTTAAAATCTTGTATACTATCTGTGCTTCACCCAGACGTTACCACTTTTTAATGAGAACTCCAAAGTTTTAGTTGCTACACGGTTTGATCTATTAGCGCCTCATATTTTTGAGCGTTTTCTATCTAGGCAAAGGGGAGTGTTGTGAACACATCAAGCTTCAATACATCAATAAATTACTATGCCGCCTTAATATATCAGCAGTTTATCTTTCCCAATATCCTTTATGGGCGCTGCAGACCTCTCCTGTTGCCAAAACATTACATATCGTCCTGAAATAGTGCAAAGATGGACGAATAAAACCGTTTGGATGCCTCCTCCAGATAAAGGACGCTTGGCATGCATTTCTGGTTACGTTAAAAAGGCGTAAAGATACATTTCAATATTTTGTAATCATTTTGGCTCTAACAAAGGGTTCATTGAATCACCAGTCTTGTGACTTAAGGCCGACTGAAGCAGTAGAATTTTAAGTTCTTGCTTTTACATTTCTTATCATACGCTTGGTTAGGAAGTTACTCGTATAAAAAATTTTATCCACATCAACTTGTATTTCAAACAGCATATCAGCCTTCTCTTCCCAACTCTTGTCAATGATAAAAAACATTTCTCTTGCTTGTAAAAAAATGTCATCGGAGAGGCAAAAAATACCGTCACAGTCGATGCACCGAGAGAATATCGTGCGATACTTATCGGTTATTGCAAGGAGCTGGTAAGGGAAAACCCGGAATCTTTCATTAGCTTGCTTTTTTTTCCTGTGCGTTGGTTGCACTTCAGAGACTGTCTCATGACTGCTAACTTAGGACCCGTACAGGGCGCTTAACTGGGTGCCGTTATGAGTGGAAGTTAAGCAGCGCCTAATGACTGACTACTGCTATGTGCTATTTTTTTTCCCGCGTTAAAGTGTCCGAAATTATGGTACCGAAGAATGATCCGTAACTGGGATTATTTCATTCCACGTCAACAACGCCATTTGCCCCCTAGAGTAGATGAGATCATTGCATCCTTCCCTTACATACACGCCCCGTTCACGCTAACGCTCACAAAATCGTGCCTAAATATACGTATGTACATCCTCCACTCTCAATCTCAGTTCCTAATGGCATCGTTTAAATTTGCTTCTCGTTGTTTCCGAAACAGTTCCTAATTTTATATCGGGCAATTTTAACCTCTTTGGCGAAGTTTGCTTTGACTGGCAGCAAAACGCACTTTCTGGGAAGATAGCAAAAGCGCCTTAGAGTAAAAACGTGAAAAGGTAATTTCCGGTCGAAGCCAGCTAATATATTTAGTTGGTTGAGCAGCGGCCTTACCGTTGGCGTTTCATCGGTGGGCTCTTTTCACCCACGGTAATGTCATCTCTTGCAGCAGTACTTCTTTTTCCTGCTTACTTATCTTCCACTTCATTTTTCATTTCTTCTTTCTGCCAGATACTCAAGCCTACATTTACCACGAAACTCAGCGACTGTGTTCTGCCCTTTGTTTTCGTCGTCAACAAAGACAAGCACTCGGAGAAGTCGAGATCGGGGTTCCGCGCGACGTTATAGAGAGGGTTTCATCTCGCTTCGCCAAGTGCAAGTGGCCTTTTTTCATTATTTATTACATGCTACATGACGGCAGCGTTACAGTTTTGGGACGCGTGCCTTTTAAGGCGAGGTCAAATAAACCTTGTATACATCCTAAGTGCTCCACTGAATAATGAATAACTTCGCTTGATCTTTGATGCAGGCATTATATGGGGAGCACATAGTGTAATGTTTGTTTGTTTTTGGGTTGGAAGCACAACGTAATAAAAATATTATTCTTTATCTCAGAAACAAGTTGGTGTATTATTGTCACAGCTTCTTTGAACATCATGATAGATGCTGGCGATGACCTTATATTGCAAGCTTTAACTTGGGGGTCAAATGCTGCCGTCTGTAGAAAGAAAAATACTTTTATTCGCCTCAGTTCTCTTTCACATACATTTGTCGTTCTTGAAGTACCGCTGACTCAAGCCGCACGCAAGAGCCATGGACGTCAATACACTTTGCCGCATTTAATATTGACAAGTAAACGGGTGAAGGTTTTAAACAGTAGCTTATTTCCGCGGGCATAATGAAAGGGCGTTTATCTTAGTGACATCAGTTTTTATTAGGGCTTTGCTTACTTCTGGATGAAAACTCTTTGAACATTTGGCATCTTGTGTCTGGCAGAAGCTGGTTTCTTACCAGCGACCGTTGCCTGCAGGGCGTATTTTAACGCGTTGAGTCTAAAAAGCATCACGAGTTCTGCAAATATGCTTTACAACGCAGAGCCATCGGTCTTTTTGGCACGCTTAACGATGTCTGAGTTTTTTTATATAATGATGTGCCTTGGAGTGTGCGGATAGGCAAAAAACTCATTTTTTTTATCTTATTCTCAGCTGGAAATTTGTAAGGGAATATTTTCTAATGCTTTCATGAAACGAAGATACTACCGAATGGCAAAGTTCAGCAATCAGACCACCAAAATGTTTGCAATACGAAACATGCACTCTAATTACAGTGATGAAAAAGTTAATGCATTTAACCTAATCGCAGCACCGCTAAAGACGAATGCTATTTCATGCTGTTTCCTCACGTTTGCTTAATATTAGAGACAAAGACAGCTTTCTTTTGCTAAACATAAATTGTTAAAAAAAGATATATAATTTTTATAAACGTGTAAAGCATTCTTCATTGCTTTTGCAAAACAAAATATTATTTGCATACTCTCGTTTGCGAGAAACACTACATAGCTCCCACAATCATCGATCGTTCCTTATCTATACTCGCCTCACTGTCACAATATTTTTCTCGCTGAAATTTTATTGCCTTCAGAAATATCTGAAATTTGAGGGCCCCTTCGAGCACAGTATTATCTGGACGGAATAAAAGTTTTGTAATTAACGAAATAAATCAAGGCCCCAAGCACACGGTAGCAGTGCTATCTCATTTTCCTCTTTAATCAACACCGTTCCATGTATTTTGCATCCGGCACATGAGCTTATAATTTAACTATACAACCTGTGACTTCTGTGTTGGAAAGGTAGTGCGATTAAATGGGCATCGCACTACAGTCTTCAGTATTTTCGCTTTGTTGTTTTCGTTTTGTACCCAAATTTCAGCGGCAATCCTAAAGGAAAGTGTTGTAGCTTCCATTTATCCAAAGAACACGGTACTTGCTGCGGTCATTTTATGAAATTAAATTTACTGGGGAAGGTATGCCGGCTAGTTGCGTACCCAGCCTAAGAATTGCTGCGCTGCGCAGATAAAATTGGACACGAGCGAGCTGCCTGCCAACCTGTCGGTGTTCTTGGAATTCAGCATCCCACCGCTTCAACCAGTTGTTGAGATTCAGGTAGCGTGAGTGGTAGGAGAAGAGACGAGGACGATTGGAGGAAGAAAACTTGGAAAACTTTATACAAGGACTACTTACAATATGTACAAGTACGGGCAACTGAGAGTGCTTCTCAGTAAAGAAAGCTTCTTAGCAGTCAGGAGTCTCTGGTATCTCTCAAGAAGGGGGCTCTCCTCTGGTATCAAACCAACAGCTCCTTAAATACTTTTCATATTCCCCAGATCCCTAGCTGGGGAATAGAGTTCGAAGAATGATGTCCAATCATACGGTGGCACTGATGATACCACCCACGGCAGGGTGGTCCTGATATTTTCTCGCAGCTCGGTCGAGGGAAAGGGAACAGGACCCGGTCACGTTGTCGTCCACGCGGCCTCCAGGTGGGCGCGCACGTGTGTCCGGACCGCACCCATGTTGACCCTGAAGGCGCCTGCAAGACACTGGAATGCAGGCTGTCTCCCAGCAGGGGTTGAAAGATCTTGTACTGGTGGCCGGAACGCGGAAGCTCTGCAGAAGGTGTGGCACTCGGGCGATTGTTCAACCCCAGCGTGACCGAACGGGACCACACTGATACCGCACTTCGTCGTCTGAGGACCGCAACGAACACGCTTATGGTCGTCGCTGCTTCCGGCATTCCTGCAGCCACGTCTCCACCAGAGGGCTCACCCACCCTCGCGGTGGTCCTCAGGGAATCCTCCCCATGCCCAACTTCGCCGAACTCCACAGCAGGAAGGAAGCGCGAGCACAACAGTAGAGACCTTTAGTATAGCGTATGCAGACATACGCAAAGGCATAGAGTACGCTTTAAAATAGCGTGCTTCGTACTGCGCATGCGCTAAACGCTATTCCAAACCGAGGTTTAGCGTACGTGCGAGTTACGTACGCTATTTCTCGAATTTATTGTGCGTGCTCTTGCGTACGCTAGGAAAAATAGCGTTGTCAAGATGGCGGCGTCCACTTCCCCCCCTTCGGAGAGAATTCGTCAATGTTATTGGGTTTTTAGGCATATTCATTGCTTTAAATGGCACACGTGATATTCGCTTTGCCTCGCCTCGCCAACAGCATAAAGAAAGAGGGATAGACTTGCCCAATTTTCGATTCTGTGTAACGATTCCGCAACTATTGACCCTAACAAGACAGAACAGACTGTGGATTGCCTTGATTTGGATTCTTAAGGAAATGTAGTCACAGCCTTGCCAAAGTAGCTGTTTCGGCGGTTAGCTGGTCCGTCTAGGCTAGCCACCAAGCCCGTCGCAGTTCTCGTAGCACGTGTGTGCGTTGACATCGTTGTCGTACTTCTCAGATGGCAGATGGATAACCTTGGCCATGCCTTGGCTAAATAGAAAAAACTTTGTCGCATCATATTTTCACAATTTAACACCAGATGGCGCCACTGCAACCTACACTATCGTTGCGTTCAGGTTGGCATACGATAAACTAAAAGTGGTCGTGCGACCTCCTCTGTTACCTCCCGCTAAATGCTTGCGTATAGCGTACGCAAGCGCTCATACGCTATACTAAATGTCTCTAGTGTGTCCTTTTTCTCAGTTGCGCGGCAATTTTTCGTTTTAAAATGTGTTGTGAAGAGTTAGGTTAGGCTATGTTATGACGGTTAGGGGCACGCGACTCAGTTTGCGATTGCTCTTCTGGTAACCCGCCCTGTCATCGCGATGTGGTCACACAGCCGTTACGTTCTTGATGTCAGTGGTGAGGCTCCCATGTTGTCAGTAATGACTCAACTGTACGCATGGCAGAAGCCTTGTTTCTGCTTACGGCGCTTTCATGTGAGCTTTTTGGCCTAGCATTCTAGTTGTCCTCTTAGAAAGCAGTTTTATCTTGAGCTCGACTCATTGTTCTGCGCATGGCCGTTGCCTTGCTGTCTGGTGTGGTAAATGAAAAGCAAGCTGCCGAAGGTGTCTACTTATTTTTCGGCATTGAAGTAGTCGTCTTGCAAGGCCTATAGATTATACAGCTGCATGAACGTTTGGTGCTTGAATTCTATTTAGTGCACAGTGGATGTCGACTGAACAAAAGAGCTCATAAAAGCTTGTCAGATCGTCACAAAAACATTAAACAGGTGTGATACCCTTGCCCTAAAACAGAAACATTTGCGCAGTCTTTCTTGATCTGAACCGAAAAATATTGGAACGGCCTCCCCAATTCCACTGTAATAATAAAAGACACGCTTTTATTCAAAGATAAGCATAAATCTTTGGACACATTTTTGGCTTTCTTGTACCTTCCCCTTCAAACGTTGAGCTATTGTACTTTGTTTTACTACGCGGTTTTTATTGTTCTCCAATCTGTTATCAAATTATAATCCACCGTTCAGCGCTTCCTCCTCTTTTTTTCTTGTTAGGTTTCTTGTTTTTTGTTTACCAAAAGGATTTGATCGTCTGGCATTTTAATTTTGTGAGCTGTTAGCATGATTCAATTGTATTTTCAATCTTGTTTTGACATTTTTCAGAATATGGTACTTTTTGTTGCTATTTCTGTACAACACAACCCGCATATAATGCCCCTTTTTGGGCGTCTTGGAGGTACTAAAATAAACAAATAAATTTGTATTTGGTTTTAATAAACCTTCAAATTTTCATATATTTTAATTATACATATAGATAAGCAATTCAGTTTGAAACCTGTGCATCGCAATAACATAGACATCAATACTGCTCTTGGCCTACCTAAACCAAGCCTCAGAAGGAGGATCATAAGGCGGACGAAATGCAGGAAAACCTAGCTTGCATTGTGCAGTAAAAGATGTGGAGGAATAGAACGCTCAGGTCCCTAAAAACGCGCACGTGAAACATCCTAGAAAATGCATAAATATACAAACAACCAATAAAATGTCCTTTTTGCGGCTGCTTGTTTTTCTCCCGTTCCGACTTGCTTTTCGCCTGTCTGGATGGAAATCAGACGCGACCAATGCGTACCTCCAGCTTCAAATTACAGCCGAAAAAAAGAAAAACCAAAAAGAAGGAAACCAAATCACCATTTTGGTTCCAGCATGTCAGGTTGTCGTTTGCATGCGCGCAAAATAACATGTGTCTGCCATGCTATGCTCTGGGCCGATTTACATAAAGACCTGCACGCTGCGTGGAGCGTGTTTGAGAAAAATGCATCCAGGACGCTTCCGCTGACTGGCGCTAGTCCTCGCCTCCGCCCGAAGACATCTACAAGAAAGAACAAAGATGGAAACAAGAAAAAAATAAGGATAGTGAAGAGGAGAATGTCACGCAGTTTTCTCGTGAAAAGTGCCAAAACCGTCAACTTGAATGGTTTACATTTTAATGCAAATAGAGGAACAGCGTGCGTGGGCTATTTTGCGTGTTGAGAAGGCCAACATAAACCGAAATCTGCAATGGTAGAGTGGACAAATTCCCCGTCGCACTTTTAAGCAATATTTATTTGAAACCGCCTCTGGGTTTCCATGAGTTCCGAGCCCTGAAATGAAGAACAATAAAATCTCCTCCACTCGGATAGGCGAGTGCATTCCGCGAAAAACTAGGCTTGAAATTTCGGGAAACGATCAGGGGGTCAGCCCCGCATGTTATGCCTAAATGAAGAGGGATAGATAGGGAGAGAGGTTGCTTTCATTCGTCCTAGCGACGGTTGGCGAAACTCGTTTTGTTCCCAACCCTAACTCCACGTGTGTTTCGTGCGTCTTGTCTCATAGTTTCCCATATGTAGAGCTGCATCAAACGGCAAAAAAGGTGCTTTGGATTAGCTTTTGTTTCACCCATGTTTATTGACGCGAATGATTTGGCGAGCATTTCTATAAACAATTTCATACGTAAATAGACACAGCGTTTATTTGCCAATTTAAGCTGGTGTCAATTATTATTGCGAGCTTCTTCTCGTAAAACATGCCTTCCCCCTCTTGTATGCTTCATTTGCTTGTGTCACTTTGTCTTTCTGGAGTAACTTCACTGGCTTTTCTTGCCTAATTATACACTTTTAAATATGGCGTGGCGGGAGTTTAACGAATTTAAATATATCAATATATCGGGTGACATTGGTAGTGCACGACCCTATTGCAATAACAAGCAGACAAAAATTGTTTGAATGTGAAGGCGATTTGTTAATGAATAATAATAAAACGGCAGAGCTTTCGAATGGCGTTCGTATTTGACTGGATTAAATACCACAAATCAGTAACTGCTTTTCTTTGCGGGAACAACCCACTCTTTGATAATGTGACCTTGGAGATCATAATGCGATGCGCGCATAGTAGTTTTTTAAGTAACATGCTTGAAATGTTGCGATAGTTTCGTAATAACCGAACTGATCTTTTTGAGCAACTTCTTGGGATAAAATAACCACGCTTTAGTTGCGAAATTATTTATTTTCAACCCAGTAACTTGGAAGGGACGTTTTCGGTCCTCTAGTTTTATTGCAGCTAACTACTAACGCACAACCAGTAACCCGTCGACAAACTTTTATATTCTGCGACAATATTTTCACTCCGGAGACTTAAATGGCGCCTCGGACCGTAAACGTTTCTACAACCAACCCCAAAAATAGATAAAGGTTGTGCGACCAATTTATTCGGCAAATGTAAACAGAACTTAAAATAACTGAATTTCAACGGTACGTCATTACAGAAATAAATAATATTGAACGCATTTTCTAATATCTGCCGAACTTCGATTGCAATGCAAAGTATTTTATATCATGGGTCATATCTTTTGTATTGCGGTGAATGGGATCTCTCCCTATGAGCAACTGTTGCAAGAAGCACCCCATTTTGTTTCAGCTTAATTTGAATTTAAGCGCCAAACAAAATATTTTCCACGGCAATTATAGAAGGACTAAAGGCTTACCTAAGAAATAAATGTGCCCCGCGCAATTATCGCTCCACCATGCTTCACGCTATATTCCCCGTGATCACTTCCGGCCTGATACCTGCTTCTATAGACCTCTTTTAATGTGTAGGGCGCCAAAAAAATTTAATCGAAGGAAGCCCTAGTTCAGCCTATTGACCGTGGAAATCGAATCTCGCGCGAACGCGGCAGCTCAAGGAAATCATGTTTTTCTCCCAATGTGACTATAAGGCTTCAAATTTCTAACTTAAGTCCTCTGTTTATTGTCATCATTTTTTTTCCTCAGCTAAACTTGTGTCCTTTGGCATCACCAATATATGGCACTATCACTGAATTACATGCACGCTTCCAAACTTACGTCAGCGGAAAATTATTAAAGAATTGCCTTTCTTAATCGGTCAAGCATTCGACACATTTGCTGCCAGCTAAAGGCGTTTAATCACGTGTAAGAGTAATATTAGGCTAGAGCTCGCATTTTCAAGAAATTTTACACTGACGCCAATTACTTTTCTAAACAAAAATGGTTAGGAAAAACTACATACACCTAAATAGGTAAAGCGTCTGCGGTGACACGCTTCCTTTTATTCAGGGTGAATTTCACAGTATTACAAACCCCAATCAGCGAAGTATTTCAAGTCCTTCTAGTTAACTTAATTCATACATGAAGGAACAGAGTTTTCTCATTTTACGCCAAATCCTTGGACGCCGGCATTAGAAGTGAACATTGCAGAGTTAATAACTCCACGGACACTAAATCCTGCATCTCTAATCATTAGTTTGACGGTGTTTATTTTATGCCTGTTAAAATAACTTTCCACTTTAAGTATTTCTTTCCAAGACAGCCGCTGCTTTTTTTAGATGTCTGGAGGGTGAGGCGGGCAACATCGGCTACGGGGAATGCAGAAACACTTAGCTTTGGTCACAGGGAACGAGAGCACTGTAAGCTTGCTGCGCTTATGGCGTCGCTGTAGAGTATGCGCAACTTACAATTACCAAGCATTTCTCAAGCAGACCCTGCGCGCCGCTCGCAGTGTCTCTCGTTAATCGCCTCAAGGCGTCTTGTGGAGCTCGTTTTCCCCTCATGTGCGTCTCCCAATCTTCTTCCGACTCATTTCTCACAGCCTTTTCCTACTTTATTTTTGTCACTAAATCTACGTTATTGCACCCGTTGGCGCCACAGCCTATCTCGATGCGACTGTGGGGAGACCTTTAACGGCCTCGTACGCGGAGCATTACGACGCCTCCGGACAGTGCACCGTACCAGGGAGAAACTGGGCTCATTACAAAGATTAATGATTTCCCTCGGCCACTCATTAGGCTTTGGAACAGGAGAGAGAGCGAAAAGCCGGAAGTGAAAGAGTGCCTTCCGGAAGTAGGCTGTGGAAAAAGGGTACGTCCAAATCTCCACCAAAGACTCTCCCCTTCCATAATCTTTGTTTTCCCTTAAATGCATTAACCTGTCACCGTGTCGCTCCTCACCTCACGACCTTTCTCGCTCTTCGGTTCTTTCACTCGACACTTCCACGATTCCGCGTCCACCACATCCTCCCATCGATCTACAGCATGTCTGAAATGCGCTGCTGCGAAGCATTTGCTTTCAATTTCCTGACCGGGAAAAGACAGTGCTTCATTGACGCACGCGACTTAGATGGTTCAGACATCGGCTCTGTAGATTCATTTTGAAATCAAATGGCATTCCTGGGCGCTTGAGTAAAAATAAATCACGCCGAACTAGTACGTTGCAGCTTAGGGAACCGATATATCGAAGCAGGCATGAATCGCTAATGGTCAGAACACTGCCCCTTTGCTTTGTCAGACGTTATTGAAAGTCGCCTTCAGGGAGATCTCTTTACTAATTATCCAAGAAAAAAAAATAGGGCCATCAGGTTTAAAACTTCGGTCATCTGATCATGGCTCTAAGCGTACATCTACATCTTAAAACAGTTTCCTGCGCTGAAAGAATTCATCTTGCGCTTAAAAGTTTTGGAAGAATCTCTTGGATAAAAGCAAAAAAAAGGTAACATAAAGCGACAAAAATTTACGGCAGACATTCGTATGAATGTGGCTTATTCATTACCGAGGCGTCTTGCAGCATACTGCTCTGTTCCATGGCATTACTCGGGTGATTTATGTTGCCATTCGCTCACGTCACCAGACCAGCCTGCGGCGATAATACTGCGAGGGAGTACTGTGCTACTAATCACTCTAAGTACTGCAAGGTTATTTACAGCATAAATCTCTATGGCTCACTGCTCAACGGCAAAATTATAACGTGCATATTGTTGATACTTTATAATACAAACTTTCGCGACTCAGCATTTGAAAAAAATGGCCGCAATGGCTGCCTCTTGGAAGAAATAGGTCTGCGGCGCAGTCGTTATCGCAAAATGTTTAGCAGACCATAGACTGCAGTTTTTCGTAGTTCTCTCCATTCCAGAAAGATAGCGCTGTGCACAGACTTCGTCTGACCAAACAGCAAAAAATTGACGTTGGTTTAGCTGTGGTTAAACCTGGAGTGACGCGATAGCTACAGCTGGCTGAGTGGAACTTGGTCACGCGACCAACCACGTGATCAGCCACGGAGCCGCGCCGCCGGCAGCTGCTCCGCACCACGTGACCAACCACGTGACAGCGTGGAGGCGCAGCCACAGGGTGGCGCGCCGCCAGGCTGAAGGCTGGAAATGCTACCGTACTGTAGCTATTGTTACAATATTTAGTATTTGGGACAGACCCATTTTCACATTCACGCCATAAATCACCGTGCCATAGTGCCGCATTTTTTCACCGTTGTATATATTGCATTTCCCGAAACCCTACCTAAACTTTTCTGAAATGGCGAAAATGTCTTTCACTCTAATTTAAAATAACTTCCGTGGTGAAAAAAGCCAACTGTGATTGAATGCATTTTCTGCTCTCAGAGGTTTATCTGAAACGATCTTGACTGTGGTTTATGTTTTCAAAGTACTGATTCCTTATGGCAGGTGCAAGTACCGCAAGATCACATCATTCTTCGAACTGATCGTTTAGAAACAAGGAATAATATCGCCTTCACAGTGTGAGGCAATGTTTGCTCCGCCTTCTCTAGAGCGGCTTTAGAGGAACGTCAGCTATAAATAAACACTGGCTCTAATGACACACTGGTGATAGCAACCTGTAAGAACACCTCGGAAAAAGGTCACAGCTATTTGGTTGTAGTGATGATAGGAACTTAGTGAGGCTACAGGCAGCTGTAGTGGTCGTTTTGCTGCGTTTCGTGGATCCAAGCTCAATCGAATGGCACAAAAGAAGATAAGGTGGAAACAAAATGCTCTCGTATTTCCTCGCTATCAGTCCACTTGAACGCCCCTTAGTTTTTCACGCTTTATAAATTAGAAACGATTAAAGAACTACTTTTTTAGTAGTTCTTTTATTTCAAACGAAAGTCACGTGCGCTGTGCGCTCCCACCAAGTACACAAAAAAAGTGTATGGCGACAAACAGAATATGCAATCAGAGCAACTGCAGCCACCTTGAAAGTTTGTTGTCAGCATGCTTAAAGGAAAGAGCATTCATTATGCAAATTTCTTCTGCGTGGCGTAGAAAGTTTGCTTCGTACGAAGCAAGCTGTCACGAGGCCTGACAGGGAGAATGCCACTAACAGATTCGATCTCGCCGGGAAAATTCCGGACGCAGCCTAATGCCGACTGCAATTGTTTTGTTGCTCATGAACACCTGCGTACACCGCATTCCACCCGTTGGTTTTCATACTCTACGGGGCTTCGAGTAAACTATGCGCCATTCGCGCCCTTCGCGACGCGCAGCAAACATCCGCATCGGTAGTGCAGCCATGCAGCCCTGCCTAATCTGCACCCGGTAGGCACCGACGGGCGTAATGTCATTATGGATTGTGGCTTGTCATTTCTAGCGCCCACTTTACTGCTCTCCTTCTTGGGGTCTTATTCGCTTAATGCATCACCTCATACGATAATGTAGGAATAATTGCTAACTCAGGTGGGTAGTATAATAGGCCGTTTGGTGAGACATAACGACTAAAAGCTCCAACAGACACTGGACGGAGGCATGAGACAACACCGCCACCTGGTGTTGTCGCCTGCCTCCATCTCTTGTCTGTTGCGGTTATTAGTCGTCAAGAATATCTCTTTTTGATGTCTGAGGAGTAACATTAAGATAGACAATTAATGCATTCATATGTGCCAGGCGGGCACAGTGCCGCTACGCTAGCACCCACAAGGAATGATAATCTTGCTGAAAAATGTAAATGCTAGCCCTATCTTCCTTCTTGGCTTCCTCTTAAAAGTACACAGTGGAATATTCGGTTTAGTGTCTGTCCTTGTTAAACTAGCTTCGCTGTCTCGTTCTATGTGTGTTGATATTGGTCAGGCAGCAAAAGGCGCAATTGTGCAAGAGAAAATTCTATTCAAACACTTTTCCTCCATTTGGTTCAATCGCGTGAGGTAATTACCGCCAAGGAGCCTGTGATCATCGTTTTTAAGCTAAAGGTTATGCAGCCTATAGCCTCCAGACGGCACACGTAAAAAAATTTGTAGACGCATGACAAATTTGGTTCCAGAAACACCATTGCTGGTGACATCTGTAGGTAGTTTGTTCACCTTATCTAGCCTTGAAAAGCTTAAATTTAAGAGCAACTAGCCCCTATTTCGTTAACAACGCGGTGAGCTCACCACAAAGCCCGTATTTCATTTATGTCGAGTGTCCCTTTAAAATAAACAGCAGCTAGCGGACTGAGTCTTCTATCCAGCTTCTTGTACATTTTGTCTTTCCTGGAGTGGATATTAGGCATGAAATAATTTGAGGCTAAATTCCCGACTAACTACGCCTAATCTCGCCCGAAAACCACGCCTACCTTGGTGACGAACCTTATCGAAAGCGATGAAACGCAAAAAGTGTCCTGTTCGAATGATGTACCGGAGACAGACCTTCAGCCCACAGCCAAAATGCAGCCTGCCTCGAAGCCACCAAAATGACTTAGCAAAATATGCAGCGGAATTCGCTGGAAAAGACAGTCGGTTATTAGGCAATTTTACCTGAAACTGCAATATTTTTTTCATCTTTATGTATGCAAGCCTGCCGATTGTCTCATAATTTACCCTAGCTAGCGAGGAGAAAACCGACTTGCTATATTCTATGAGCGCAACAGACCAGCATTAGGACCACTGCCCGAAGCGCACTACCCGCAGCAAAAGCAGTAGCAGTAGCGAAAGAAAAAAAAACTATTTCCATGACGTTTTCTTTACCGTCAGATAGGGAGAGCGTACGTGCTCTCGTAATACCGGCCGAAGCCGCGCAGCACGAAAGTGGAGATGCAATTACGGCGAACGCTTCGCTTGGCTTCGTGTGCTGGGAGGCCTGAACGAACGCTGACTCGCGTCTGTTGGGGCTAAAACATTCTGCCTTGTTTGTGGGCCCTGTAAATGCAGTCCTTAGATGTAAACATGATGGCTCGTTATTTCATTTATCTTTCCAGCGCCATATTTGCGTGTTGCTTTTTAACGTGCTTTATACGATGAGTTGCATACAGCGCTTCCAACGCTCTGATGCTTGATCTCAGTCGATTAAGGCTTCTAAGCCTAAATCTGACAGCCTGTGCTTTTAGACTGTAAAGACTCCCATTGTTCTGAGCCCACGAGGCTGCATGGAGAAAGATGTTTCTACGACAAAGGTATAAACTATGTTAAGATAGCCTAGAGAGAAAGCTTTCACCACCGTGTATGTGTGTGTTTTAAAGAGCCCTTCATCCGCCTCCGGAGGGCCGGGAAGACGCGGTTTCGTGCTTGGCTTGGCTAATGTTGAGCCGAAAGCTTGGTTTGTACTTCGAAAATTAGTAGCTGTGCCACGATCCTCCATTTTGTGCGCAGATAAAATTATTGGGATATTGCGTTTTTCAGTTTTTCGAAAAACTTTTTTTTTAGGAACTCGTCTTCCTAAGATTTAAAAAGTGGTATTAAAATCTGTACTCTGAAATTTATTAGGTGTTTTTGCACATTCAGCGTTCTTCTGTATATATGATATGGTAGCCGATTGAACTTATAATAGAAAACAAGCATGAAACATCTGCTAATTAAACGAAACGCAAATTTCATCGCATTCATCGACGAAAGAGAAATTCAGGCGTATTGTTAAACACCGTAAGCATACACCTTCTCGTTGCTAATTGACGCACCTGACCTCTTTGCAGTACAGTTCACGATGTTTATTTTCGCAACTTGAGTTTATGTACCCTCTCGGACTATAGCCAGAAGCAAGTATTTGAAGTTTCTGACTTGAATTAATTATTAACCGAAAATTTCTTCATATTCTCCTCAATGGTGAAGAATCTGAGTCATATTTATTGAAATATACAGTGTGAAAAAGAGGCAAAAAGGAGTAATAAAGATTTATGAATAATAATTTCTATTCGGAGTGCAGATTAGGATTTGTCCTACAAATTATGCAAGCACTTTTTTCAACCGACCGAAAGGAGCACGCAAACCGAATTACATGCTCTAAAGCGTCAGTTGCACAAATCACATGCCGAAAACTCAGCAGGAAAGAACTAAAATTGAAGATCTCTATTGCGTCTTCAACTGATGGAGATTCTGCAGCCGTCTATCTGACCAGCGTTTCGGAGGAGTACCGTAAAATCAGCGGAGATTGCCACTGCTTTTAATTCAGGTATCTTTCTTGTAGCCTTCTCTCTATGATGGCTTTTGGCTCGTAGCGGAGTCCATGGTGTGGTGGCTACAGAGACCTTGCCACGAAGACTGGCAGGCTAAAATTAGCACGAACGTGTTTTTGTTGGCACGTGACAGAAGTCTGCTGTCTGAATGCGTGCACCTTTCTACCCACATGCACGGCATTCAATATTCATCTCCACCACATAGGAAAGACCACTCGACCGCGGACCTCAAAGGCCACACTCCAGGGAACTTGTAATCCATACCCGGAACTCTGTACATACGTAATGAGTGCAAAGACAGCTTTATCGTGTGCAGCGTCCTGAAAAGCAATGACAGATGCCTGGTTTGGGTTCCCTACTTTCCTTTCATTATGCAAATTTTGGCGGCTACGTTTGTTCGAGTCATTTTCTAGATGATCTGTTCCCACGTACCTAGGAAAGTCCTGTCATGACTAAAGCATGAAATTATGGTACTTTTTACTTAGGAATAATGGTAACTCTGCACACGCCTCTTTCTATGGCGTATTAGGTTCAGCGCACGAGTGACAAGTTCTGACATCAGCCAAAGCCTCCTAAGTAGAGTACTTACCCATGTGACCGGTTTTAAATTTGCAACTAACGCTAGCTTGTGAAGTTCACAAAACGAGCGGGAAATAACTCCACATCTGCAGTAAAGCCAGTCCTCTCGAATAGACTCTTTCGGTATCTGACGCGGCGCTTCCTTCTGTGGATGGCAGGCAAGAAAAGTGTGAACGTAACAGGGATGCCAAATATTTAGGCAGTCAGTATGTGAAGTAATGTTGTTGTGGAATCAGTTGTTTATGCACTGTGGGGCATAACCCTGTGACATTGGCTCTTGATAATTATAAGGCTTGACGCACTGCCTACTTTCTACTTAATGCTGCTTACGGCATTTTCAAGTACTGCAAGTTTCGAAAAGTAAAACCTAATAGAAAATAAAACACGTCAAATACTGAGTTATTCGCAGGCTAAAGTAGTTCTGAAATTTCAGCAACAGAAGGAAACGGTTGTATTCATAGCAATGAAGAGCATCTCCCAGTACGCGCTTGCGTAATGAGTTTTCAGTTCCTAATTCGGGAAGTAATTTAGGAAGCTGCAAAGAGTGAGAACACTGTTCTGGATCTGGATTTTCCGGCAGCGGTGAATGAGAAACCAGGAGTTTTGTCTTAAAATTTTGAAGTCGAGAAACGAAATACTTGTTTTACTTTTCTGCATTCTATTCTCCCTGAAATCTAGAAGAGTGCGGTGAGGGGCTAGTTGGTACGACATTATGGAGTTTCTTGGTTTGGCGTGATGATTATGGCTTTTGTCTTTGCTGTTGGTGCGTATGCGCTTTGTTGTCGAAGGAAGGAGACGTTGGTGCAATAAACCAGCTGTTAGTCTGCGCTTGTCTCATGTGTTTCTGTGCTTTTTTCTCTCTTTTCACGTCCTTTTTGCGCAGTTATTCATATTTTCCATAATATTCTCCCAGAAACTGACAACTTCCAAGCGAGATAGGGACGGACGTATTAAGCGGGCCCCTATGGACACATCGGAAATTTTAGGCTCAAAGATTCGCAAAATAACAATTCTCAATACAAATTCAGTAAGTTGAACTGTGTAAGTCCTTTTTGCAATGTCGCGATCCCTTTTTGTGAGCTTTCTGGCATCGCTGTTGCCACAAATGCTCGAAGAAAATCCTTCTTTCGACACGATAAGTGGTTCCAGGTCTCAGACGATAACTTGTATTTGCTGAATGCTGAGAAAAGTTTATGCTAAATATGGCCTTAGATACGTACTAATAAGGCAATCATCAGAGGAACGGAGTTGCAATTGCGCAGAAGCTTACACGGTGCTCATAATTCGACTATTTCAGTTTTTCTATTCTCTCTTTTACAACGACTGGTCGATAGAAGGAAAACGAAAGCCAGCACTTGCGTTGCGCATTTTCTTATTCATGGGTGCGTTGCGGAAAGAGGCAGTTTGGAAGTTTTAGATATAACATCCACCGTGTATCTTGAGTCCTGACGTCCTGGCGTCCCAAGTGTCCAGAAAAGAAAGCTACGGCTTATTCCCTTATTCTAAAGGCAAAGGGGTTGCAGGAAAGTGTGAAGTGGCTGTTATATTATTGCTGAATACACATGAAGACAACAAGAAACAATTCGTTTTTTAGAAAACCTTAACCAGGACTAGGGGGATGGCAAGCTGGCTGTTGGTAGGTAGGGGTCAATAACCAGGTTTACTATAGTCAAATACATACGCCGAATTAAAGGGCTAATTTGTGCTAGCGAGCCGATATCCGCAGCAGCTTTGCAATAGCGGCGGTTATATCTCAAAAGTAAAACACTACACCCAACTGTCGCGTGTCTAAACTGTTGCTTAGAGGTAAGTTTGCCTGATACCGAAGGCGGAGAGGAACTTCAGAACGCACTGACGCCAGAAAACACTTCAGACCAAGTGGTAGTCTTGAATGCCAGGATTTGTGTGTTGGTTTTGTTCTTGGATATAAAAAATATTGAAACACGCGGAAAGCTTTGGTATTCAAGAGCTGTCTCTGTGTCAATAATTTACAACGTGGGAATTAAGTGTATAAGATATGAAATAAAAGAATAAATATCATGCAGAAGGTTCAAGATTAGAAGATTGCAAATTTTCCTTTTAGTGCCACTTAAAACCTGTACATCTAGCAGAAAGCAATTATACTAAAAACATAACACAGACCATGCATAATAAGTCTGAAAGCAGACAAAGTAAAGGGTTGGAGTACTCAACTCACAATATGCACAGCGGCTCGAGCTGAGTTGTAGAGAACCATATGTGGGATTCCGTAGGACATGGGTTAGGGTGACATTGAGTGCACATCGTTTGTTTTACTTTGACAGGTGTCACCTGAATAAAAGGGTTATTAAATTACTATCCGTCTGTAACGAAATCTGAACAACAGAAATATTTCTCTACCATTTCATTACACTCTAAACATGCTCGCTTTTGTAATAACAACATTAAATCTGAATCTCACTACAATAACCTTGGCATGTCACAAAGCCAGTTTATTTAGTGCAGAAAATAAATGAACCGCCAGCAAGGTAAAAATCTGGGTACCGGTAAACCAGTGCATATTTGTTTTGTATTTAGAGACGTACTGTGAATGTAAAACTCATAGAACCCAATTTAGATCCGTACATGTGCCCTGTGGTTGTCTAGAAATTCGCGTTACATCGGGTAGGTCAGTGGAAAGCAACTACGGAGCTGTTGGTAGTAAGAACGTCAAAGAGAGAAAAAAAGCACTGAAAAACTCTGCAAAAGTATTAAAGAAAATATTTATTACGTGGATGTGGAACGTTAGCTTTTATGCTCTAATTTATTTCAACGATGTCATCCTATCTGGTTAAGCAACCTCATTTCGAATAATTGCTCAGTAGGCATGTGGCTCCGATTCATATCAAGATACAGTTTTTTTAGTGCGTGGAAAAGGTCTGTTTCTAAAAACCCGTCACGCATGAAACTCACCGCTGCATGTCGTTTTGATGCATTTTGTTAGAGCCAGTAGCCTGAATGTACACCCTTACTCATTTAATAACAGCAACCCCGAGGGTAACAAAACACGCGATAACCAACGGGGTATTTTCGCAAGTCGAAAAGAACCTACCCATGTAGGTTTCACAACGGTGCCGTTACTATTTACGAGCTTACTGAAATTGCTTTTACCCCAAACCGCCGCAGGGAATCTCTCTTTCGGCACGATAAGTAGTGCGAGGTCTCAGATGCCAGCCCATGTTTGCTCGAGACCGCGATAAGTTTACGTAAGTGTGCTCTGAGGTGCAGGCGAGTAATTCAATCTTCTGAGGAACTCCTGCTTCGAGCATGTAAAATCCTAGACGGCACCCTTAATTCGTCCACGCCACCCCTTCTATTTTCCCGCGTTGTAGCAACGCATCATCTACTGGAGAAAAAATTACGCAAGGAGTGGAAATCCATCCTTGCATGATAAATTTCTTTTCACGCGCAGCTTGCGGCGATGGGAAATCGAACCTTCCTGCAGACGCAAAGTGCTTTGTACTCTGAAGACATCAGCGTTTATGTATGGTTACGAAAGGAAGCTGTCAACTACTTTCTCAGGGTAGAGAAGCTAAGGAAGCGCAGTAGAGTCCTAATTAATAGTTCTAGGCATGCATAACACGCAAACGAAGAAGCAAGAATAAATTCGCTCAATACTAAACTTTACCCAGGAAGAGCGGCACGGATAGCTGACGGTGGGTATGTGGGGCGTAATATTCCTGAACCACCCGGCGCTATGAGAGACATAGATGTAGGAGTATAATTTGTGCCCAGGAGCCAAACGCTATAGCAACTCTGCAGGAACAGCGGTTCATTGCACATGCTACCAGCAAGGGCATCTAAGCCACTCATACTTACTGGTTTTCATGTCCAAGATGGAAGCAGCTAGTCAGGAGGTAATCATGAAGAAAGAAGAACGCTTCGTTGCTAAACATAAGTTTAGAGAGTTGGATGCATTCTTGATTTATAACATAATAAAGAGCGAAACCTTGACAAGAAAAAAGTCGGCACGGCCGGACAGACCAGGGCCCGTCTCTTCTTGTATGCACCTTTTACCTGTCTTGGTTTATTAACGCAAAAGCATTTCTAGGCTATGTCGATTAGTTCATGTCACCAAACGATGTCCGCAGCTGTTGTGAGGTGATGTCCGCAGCTGTAATCCAAAAAGGGTGATGTGAGGATGATATCGCAAAAAGAAATATGTCGATAAGAGGAGTAGTTATTAATTAGCGCCAAAATTGTCAAAAAACTTCGAAACAGCGCGGACGTCGATATAGTGATTGTATGAATAAATAGAAATGGATGTTTAAATAGTAAAACAATGGTTAATAAATTGAGACATACAGTTCAAAGGAATTAAAAAGTGTTCAGTAGATAAAAGAACAAAGAAAAAAAATGTTAATTAGAGGCAATAAAGTAATTAATGAGAAGAAAAAGGTAATGAACTGGTAAATAGATTGAACGGGTACATAGTCAGTGGGAGGGACCGAAGCGTGGCCTCAAATTTGGAAACTCAAAATGGTTGCTGGGATGAAACGAAGGTATATTCAGAGTTAATTTATAACCAATCAATCAAGTGAACGGGAAAGCACCCATGGCGCCAAATTTGAAAGGCGACCAGTGTCGAGGAGGCGTCAACGCTGGCGCATTCTTCCAACGCGGGAAGCCGCAGTCATCTCTAATTTTTTACTTGTCTTTTATCTTTAACATAGTAATTCTATAACTGCGTAACGTAAGTGTCAGAAATGTTAAGGCATAAGGCAATATACTTCTTGGAGCAGTTAATGTAGACTCTACTAGCGAACCGCTAGGTATTCTCGCTATATTATTTGGACAAGGGGCTATTCCGCAGAAGAAATCGACCTGGCTTAGTGCCCCGCATTAGCACATCATTTAAAGTACGAGGTCTCATTAAGATGCAAGACATTTATTTCTGCCAGCATGATCATGATACGGTGGCAGTGATTGACCAATATTTAATTATAAACCATGGCTGCTAAAATAAAACCGGGAAGAGCAGAATCTTACCCTCTTCACTTCATATTTGTTTTGCCAAGTTGAAGCAAACTGGGAAATGTGTAAGAAAGTGGTGACGCTGTTCGGCATGTTTTTCTCAATGGGAAGAGATTATGCAGACGAATTAATATGACGCCAGAAAGGGAGGATTCAAAAGAGAGAAGTCTAAAATAGGCACCTCGTTGCTTAGCCTTTCTCGTCGTCGTCTTTTGCGAAGTTTACTCTTTTTCGGTACTATGAATCAACTAGCCCTCAAGAACGTCCTAATAAATGCATGACCAACTGCAAAACGCGAAGTTCAATTAAGTACTTTTTCTGTTCGTTTAGCTCGTATCGTAATATTTATGAACGAATCATTCTGCGTTTCACCTCAAGCAACATTTGGCCGTCGCTGGTGGAAACTGAACGAAAGTGTATAGCTCAAATTATGAACAACGTTGCCAAAATTACAGTTAGGGGACATAAAAAGGCAGATTCGCTGATTGCTGTTTTCAACTTTGTAGGTGCAGGCTTCGCAAGAAGTCCAGGATACGAACTGTAAAGTATATAGAAATGGTTAGAGGCCATCGCGGTGGCTCAATGGTTTTGGCGCTCGGTTGCCGACCCGAAAGACGCGGGTTCGATCCCGGCAGTGGCGGTCGAATTTCAATGGGGGCGAAATTCTAGAGGCTCGTGTACTGTGCGATGTCAGTACACGTTAGGAACCCCAGGTGGTAGAAATTTACGAAGCCCTTCACTACAGCATCCCTCACAGCCTAAGTTTATTTGGGACGTTACACCCTTTAAACAAAACTATATAATTGAGACCACTTATTTGCGGCCTTTTTTTAATAAATGGAACGGGCATAAAATGAATGTGTTGAAAATTTGTCCCCTTAAAGTCCCTGCAGTTACCGCCGCTAGGATTGAAATCCGCCACTTTCGTTTCACCTCTTCTGATCTCATGGCCTTTTTTATTGCACTGTCAAAAGTATTCGTGCAAACCTAAAATTAAGTGGAGCATAAATATTTATTTAGGGCTGAAAATCAGCACTACTGCGTAGGTTCCAGCTGCTCTTTGCTTTGGAGAAGCAGTTTCCGGGAAGCCAAACTATCGTGAAGGAGTGGACGTTTTTTACTTGAAGACCAAAAGCAGCGCCTCGGCCCATAAAAAATGCCGCCGCTAGGGCGTGGGGTAGCGAAACTAGCCCTACGAGACGAGGCTAGTAAGTCTAACTTAGATGCTAGCCTGCTTCGTTGCGGCAAGCCTTACTCTCATAGAATGCACCAAAGGGCCCTCACTCTTGGTTTTGTTCTTGTTTTTTTTGCGGGGGGGGGGGGGGGGGCGTGAAGGAAATGGCGCAGTATCTGTCTCATACATCGTTGGACACCTGAACCGCGCCGTAAGGGAAGGGATAAAGGAGGGAGTGAAAGATGAAAGAGAAATAGGTGCCGTAGTGGAGGGCTCCGGCATAATTTCGACCACCTGGGGATCTTTAACGTGCACTGACATCGCACAGCACACGGGCGCCTTAGCGTTTTTCCTCCATAAAAACGCAGCCGCCGCGGTCGGGTTCGAACCCGGGAACTCCGGATCAGTAGTCGAGCGCCCTAACCACTGAGCCACCAAGGCGGGGCAAACCTCACGCTTGCGCTAAATTCGGTTTTGACCGTTCGTCTTAGAAAGAGATTACTTTGAGGATTCTTGATAATGTCAAAAGGTAGGGTGTCGGGAAATGATAACAACATTGGCAATGTTGGTAAAGTGATATTTGTTTTTTAAACCAAGCTACTGTATCGAGTACTACCCGGTATCGCATCCTGAATAAGTTACTCTCAGTGAACACTCAATTTCAGCAGCTCCTCGCTTCTAAAACACGTTCGTATTGTTGTTTTCGGAAGAGGGAAAGCTTACTATTTCCGGAGTGAATGTACCTTCATAATTTTCCCCTTTTTATTAGCCACATTTTTTCTAGCATTGTTCAAAAATCACACACAACTGCCATAGTCCTCCTTAAAGTCAGAAATAAAATTTCAATTAAGAAGAGTGTAAGGCAGGAAGACACGACCTCGCCAATGCTATTCACCTCTTTGTTTACATAAGGTGTTCCGAGTCCTCGATTGGGAAGAGTTGGGGAGAAAAGTAAATAAAGAATACGTAAGTAATCTGCAATTTTCTGATTGCATTGCCTTGCTATGTCACTAAGGAGACGAAATGCAAACCATGATCAATGACTAAGACAAGCAGAGCGCAACGGTGGGTCTGAAAGTTAACGTGCAGAACACCAAAGAAATGTTCAACAGTTAAGCAAGGGAACAGCAGTTCACAAATGGCAGCGAGGTAATACAAGTACTAAGGGAATACATACTCTTAGGGCATGTAGTTAGCGCTGATCTGGTTTATGAGAGGGAAATAAGAATAATAAGAATGGGGTGGAGCACATATGGCAGGTTCTCTCAGATCATGAATAGCAGGTTAACAATATCCCTCAAGAGAAATGTGTACAACAGCTGTATCTTACCGGTACTCACCTACGGGGCAGAAACATGGAGGCTAACGAGAAGGTTTCAGCTTAATTTAAAGACAAGGCAGCGAGCTATGGAAAGCAAATGTGAGGAAATCCGAGAAGGAAGTAACGGTCTCTTGTCGCTTTTAGACGCTTTCATTTTGGGATTCGCATTCTCACAAACTAAATATTTTTAAGTCAATTACCAAAAACCTTAATTTTGCGAATTGTAAATACAAATCTTGGGAATACAAGGGGGAAAAATAGTGGCTTTGTAAAAGAGATTTTATTCTTACGAAAGGAAGCGCCGTTAATATTAAAAACCCAAACGCGACGCTACCACTCTATTTCTGATAGTAACGGCGTAGAGGTAATGAAGAATGAAAGAAGTTTTCATTGAAAGGCGCAGAGAAAATTATAGCCTGCCTATGTTGGAGAACGGCGCGTCTGGCTTTTATAGAGTCATGATAAAGCACCACAGTTCACCTATTACTCACTGTGCCATATTTTCTCTGCGCTCAGCCTTGATGTCCCATTTCTTTTGACGTCGAAATCTGCTGGTGCTGTATTCTCTTACCAACCTTTCTTGTTCCTGAGTGCAAAATTTAAGACATACATCCCAGTTAGCTTTGCGCTTCTGAATTCAAAATGAAAAAAAAAATGACGAAGTTTATTCTTTTTAAAGATACACTCCCTCAGATTTCATGTAACGTCCTAAACCAAACAGGACCTTTCCTTCAGGTCGCGCTGCTGTTGCCTTGCCTCAATATTGTTTTCTGATTATATTTGGAACTTTCACAGTCGCACCCACCGACGGTGTTGGACGACGGGATGTTTTGCCGGCAAAACAAATATAAAACAGAAAAATTTTCATAGCGGGTTCTCTGCAACAACTGGAATCAATATCCTCAGCCTTAACTAAGCTCTGCGCCCAGAAAGTTATGAACTTCATTAAGGAAAATCCTACGAAAATAGAAAGACATCGCGCTGTTAGATAGGTTGTTTGTGTGTTCCCAGGCACGAAGCACAGACTTAACTGGCGCCCCGAATAGCGCTGCAGCGCTTTTTATGGGAACAAAGAAGGAAATAGAAAAAAGGTACCGAAACCTTAAGCAGTTTTTGTGTAGTCATAGTCTTTCCTTCCGCTTTAAGCCTAAGGAAACAGCGCGAAGGATTCATGAAAGGTCCCAAGGATTAAAAATTGATCAATGGCCCTCTTTATTTCATTGCCGTCCTTAAAGCTTCTCAATCGAAAAAGGATCTTTTCCGCCTCTAAAAGCAAAGAGGTAAGACGCAAGAAAAAGTCCTCTTAGCTTGATTAAAAAGGGGAGTTCTGAAGAGCACCTCTCAAAGAGCTTGTTTGTGAACTTTAAGGAATACACAGGCCTTTTATAGGCTCGCATTTTTTTATAATGCTGTCATTCGCTTAGCACACGCTCACAGTAAAAGAACGCTTAGGCGCTTCTTTTGAGGGAAGTTTTTGAGACTCTGCGTTAAATTTTTGGTCTTTTTCTCTAAAGTTACGATTTCTTTTAAATGCGTGGTCTCTTGACTCGTCAGGGGCCTCTGGCTGAATGCATCAAGCACTTTTAGTCAACACAGACAGCGTTGGAATGCAGAATGGGTATCTTGGCCAAGCTTTATACGTACTGGGTAAACAAAACGGTTTTTGGTATTTTTCCAGGAAATATAACAGCATTAGGCAGAGGTAAGTTACTTTGTGCTGTTTTCATAAACACCCTTTTATTTTAATTTTGCTTGCGCGGTTGCTGAGAACTTACGAATGATCTCTTCATAGATTCAATCACCGAGGCATCATATAGTTGCCCAGAAAATCCACAAGTGCTTGTATTTGAGGAGGTTGATAAGGTCTTACGATGGGCAATGAAGCTATAAGTTATTTTTTTGGATCCCCAGTGATCTTAGAAATAAAAGTTAAACACCAGAATTCATATACTGCCAAAATCGATTTAACTAAGTGAAGAGCCGTTGCGACTATTTCGTTAATTGGGAAATACGTCAAATCGAAAACGGCATTTCTTGAGCCTTCGAAATTTCAAATTCTACCGTAATGCCAGCCAAAAGCAAGCGCGGCGATGTATTTAACACTAACACGCGCCTTAGCGTATGATGAGCGCGCGACGTCGACCCGAATCAATTGTGAGTGGAAGCGCCAGCCGTATAACAGATAGTACATTGCTAGTTCATTGCAGAAAAACGCAAGGAAACTGTCAGGAAGCTGTGAACTGCTCTTTAAACCACACACAGCAGTGACTTCAACAGCATTTATTGGAGCAAAATGGAACCGTAAGGAATTAGACAAACACTGCAGATGCCAGAGAAGAAGCTTCAAAGCTCTCTCATCTCCCTTCGATGGCGTGGCTTTGGACAAAAATCCCCGGGTAGTACCTGACTTCAGCATTGAAGTAAATTATACGTGACTGAAAGAAGCGTTATATTGGTCGCCCAGCACTAACGCTTGCAACTCGCTAGCCCTAACAAAATTCAGTACCCATCATATTCTCCTTTTCGGTTCTAAATCCTCGAATGTGTTTTTAACCTACTGAAATACCATTGAGCCGAAATGGAAGCGCAAACTCTCATAGGCGCATTTTTGCCTTTACAACGAGATATTTAATTTCAACAGGGGGATAACTATGTATTTAGCTGAACTTATTGAATAGAAACATGAATCACAATACCTGTATACTGTAGCTAAAAGGAAAAAGGTGAATTCGATTCTTATATTCAAGGTGACGTCAGCGTTTTTTTCGGGTAGGCAGTACGTGCGCAAAAATACGGCTGCATGGGCATCTAAAAAGGCATACGTGAAATCATTAGAGGCAAGGAGGCTTCTTCAAGAATGCACTTTGAAATGACAACGCGAGGAACTGTGATGGTGGCAAACAGCGTGACAATGAAGAGGCACAAACCATAATTTGAGGTAATATCTTGGGCACATTTTCGTATCCCCTCTTACTGAAGGCCTCGGATAATTTCGACCACCTAGGGCTCTTTAATGTGCACTGACATCGCACAGCACACGGGCTTCTAGCATTTCGCCTCTGTAGAAATTCCACCACCGCGACCGGGTGCCCCAGGTGTCCAAATTTCCAGAGCCCTTCACCACGGTGTCCCTAATAGCCTAAGTCGTTTTGGGACGGTAAACTCTATCAACCATAAATCATATGCTCTAGTGAAGTGCAGTGATGTGTAATTTAGTTAAATAAACTGCTTTGAAATTTAACCTATAATATACAGCTATTTTAGTATATGATAAAGTTCAAAGGCTCCAATAACAGTTCAAAATGTATGCCTCTCTGAACAGAGAAAAAATAACCTCAAGCGTGTCCGCGTTTAATTTCGGCTGTACAGTACTCGTACATAAGTAGCTTACAATGGTAGAATATTAAAGGATATTAAAGCAATACGAACTTGCATTTCCTGTCGATGAATTTCGAAAAACAAAAAAGGCAAGGAAACCCTGGATAAACGCTGCCCTTGTTAGAAGAATAAAGAAACGTGACAAGATGTTCGCACTATTTATCAAAACCAGGCATCCAAATACTCTTACTCAGTTCAAAAAATTCAGAAATAAACTTAATTCTGATATCAAACGTTCGCGAGCCATGTATTACGAAAACAAGTTCACTGAGATTTATAACAATCCCAAAAAACTTTGGACCACCGTAAATAATTTGATGTCTAAGGGTGAGAGAAGGGACCTTACCGAATTGACAATTGAAGGTGTGTCCTACACAGGGACCCCGCTGGCAAACAAACTTAATGATCACTTTTTGGCTGCTGGGGCTCCCAATCCCAACATAGACAATAATATTCAGCATGAAACACATATGAAATCAATATTCAGGGACTCGATTTTCCTGGTTCCTACAACTTCAGAAGAAATTTGTGCCATTATACGACAGCGAAGTAATAATAAATCTTCTGGAATAGGTGATCTCAGGGTCCAACCCATAAAATCGGTAGCACAACATATCAGCAGTCCGCTTTCTCACATATGTAATTTAATCCTTTCTACTGGGGTGTTCCCTCATGAGCTAAAGATTGCGAAAGTGTCAGTAAATTTTAAAGGGGGAAACGAAAACGACTTAAATAATTACCGACCAATATTGGTTTTGCCAGTCTTTTCAAGAATTATGGAGCAGATTATATACATTCGCTTATTAAATTTTTGTAAACATGAAGGTATAATTGTAGAACAACAATATGGCTTTTAGAAAGACAAGTCCACTGAAAAAGCGTTACTTAATACTAAAGATAAAATAATAAGAAACTTTGAGCAAAAATATCATACAATAGGACTTTTCCTTGACTTCAAGAAAGCGTTTGATTCCATCAAACACAATATATTGTTGCAAAAGTTATACAACTATGGAATCAGAGGAATTGCATTTGACTTAATAAAAAGCTACTTAGATAGTCGACAACAATACGTGCAGATAAACCAAGCAAAATCAGGTCTAGGAACAATAAAATACGGGGTCCCACAAGGCTCCATCTTAGGGCCCTTACTGTTTTTGTTTTATATTAATGACATTATCGGTATTCCACTTACGCCAGATATAATCCTGTATGCAGACGATACTAATGTATTTTTTTCTGGAACAGACTTAGAAATGCTTGAAAGGCAAACAAACAGCTGGCTAAACAACCTATCACAATGGCTTAACATCAATCAATTAGCCTTGAGCACTAATAAAATAAAGTACATTATATTCCGTCCCAGAAATAAAGCCATCAATAGAGAACCTATTATACAATTTCGTGGGGAACACCTAGAACGAGTAAACTCTCACAAATTTCTGGGGGTTATTTTTCAAAAAAATTTGAGCTGGTCTCTGCACATAGAAAATTACGAAAAGATATTTCCAGATCAATCGGAATTATCTTCAAAGCAAAGAACTTACTACCACTGTGGTTAAAAAAGCAGTTGTATTAAAGTCTAGTTTTTTCTCGTTTGCAATATTGTATTCTTGTATGGGGAACTACGACAAAAGCAAACATGGAAAACCTGCTTATACTACAAAAACGAGTCATACGATTAATAGAAAACTCTCCATATAGAGCCCCCTCAGCCCCACTTTTCGAAAAACATCAGATATTAACTATCACGAATATCATGAACAAAAGAGTAGCTTTGAAAATATATGATCAAATAAAAATGGACCCGGATGGGTTCTCGAAAACTTTCTTCTTTAGAGACCACGACCATAACCTTTGGCATATGACCTGTAGAAAAGAACTAGTGCGTACGAACTACGGTACACAGACGCTAAAATATCGAATCACTGATCTTCTAAATAAGTACCCGGGTATTATAGAAACCATTCACAACATTCGTTCCACGAAAGCATTTAGCAAAAAGTTAACCCATTTCTTTTTGTGACATAGCAATGGCTTACTTTTTCTGCACATATCTGCCCTATATTAAAAAAAAGGAAAATCCGTGTTTTTATTAGGAAAGGAAACCTTACTTTGGCCGGCCTAGTTAAGCTCTTCTTGCATTTTGTTATGTTGAGTCACACCGATATTTGTATCTTATGTGCAATTCTGTGCAACAATGTTGACTCGCGAATATACTTTTTACAGCATTTCTTAATTGTGTACCTTAAATAAATATGTGCTGTTTTTTTCTTGTTTTTTTATGTTTTCGTGTAGAATGTTATAAGCAATGTCTTTTGGTGTTATGATCTGTTTTTCTTTGGTTAAACCTGCCCACTGCTCAGTTGCAGAGTGTAAAGGGGGCGGACGCTTTCGTCAGGCAACTTTTGATTGCCTTTTTGTTCGCCTCCTCGGCAACCAAGTGTTGTTGAAATAGATCTGAATCTGAATCTGAATCTGAATTATTAATCCTTAATGGTTTTAGCTAGACTCGGGACATACGTTAACGCTGATAAACCAACGTAATCCAAATGACTGGTTGACGCCTTTGCGCATGAAAGAAGCGCGTGCTCTTCGTGGTTTCTTGAAATGTTTTTTTTTGTTTTTGTTTTCATTGTTCTATGCAGCGCAACACTCGCAAGTGAACGTTTCGGGCGCTTTACAAGCGCAGCCGCGTGGCACCCCATGACGTTGTAATGCGAAAGTTGTCTAGAAACTGCGGCCGCCATCTTTAGCGCCTCTGCGATGCGGGTGAAAGAAATGAGCTGCACTCTCCACGCTGAACCGTCAGTTACGCATAATATAACCTTTTGGCAACAGGTCGTCAATATCAGCTATACGCTGCTCGTGCCTGTGGGGATGCGGTGGCTTGCCCCTCGGCAAATAGAAACTCCACACTGGCGTGACAGCCACTTGGGAGCTATAGCGTTAGTAGCGCAGGTGACCTCATTACGCGCGCTTCAGCGCGCCGATGTGGCACGCTCGGAGCTTGCGACATCACCGACGGTGATCCGGCCAACCTAATCCACCCCCGCGTTTATACGCAAAATCTCAGGCTCGCTGGACGCGCTCTTATGTAGGAGTGCGGTCGTGAGGACAGGGATGCGCCAGATATAGAAGCGATGTTGTCGCCTGTCGACATTACACTTACACCATACCTCTTTACCTCAGCTATGCCCCTTTCGTGTAACCACATCTGATATGTGTTAACCTGGAAAAACGCTTCTCTACAGAGAGCTCAATGCAGTGCAATGCCCTGTTAGACTGCTGTGCAATGAATTTGGGCTATCGGAGTGTTTTAATTCATAATAAAAAACTGCCAGTCTGTGGCAGAGGAGTGACTTAAGGTTCTCAGGTGCTTTAGAATGCAGGTATATCATTACCGAAGTCATAGTCGTTTTTTTGCAAAATTGCAAGGACAGACTTTGGTCCCCACTGGGCGCGCTCAGGAGACTTACAGGGGCTAAGAAGGGCACCATGTTTCAGCAGCCGCAACGTGTAAGTGAGCGTGCCATCGATCCCATTTGATCATTCGAGTTTCGCAGATCACTGCGCTACACGAGCAAGGAGTGTACGTTATATAATTATTGTGTTTTTGAAACATTCTTTACTGCACATTGCCAACTGAATCAAACGGCTGCTTTCTTGTGCCTGCCAACACTTTGACATGATGTTCAAAATTTTGCCTTAAGGTTGCAGTAGACTAGCTAGTTTTACGAGAAAGCTTGTTATTAGGTGTATTGCCCGGTTTCCTTTTCCGGGCTCTTTTGATCTTTGTGAGTGGTTATGGTGCTGCTTTTCCAACTGAGTTCATTATTAATGTTGTTTTTGCAGATCTACTCTCTGTTCGGGAGCGTTTTTATGCTTTCAGCGTGGTCCTTGGGATGTTTAGATGGTTGCAAATATCGACGGATTTTGCAAGAATACCTGCCGATCGGCGTGGCTTGTTTTCTGACTTAAGCACCAGTCCATGCGAAAGTATTGCTTCTGCGGCATGAGGTTCATTCGATTCAATGATTTCAATTACAGCGTCCCTTTTCGCTGGGCACAAACAGTGCCGTTTGTCTCATTAATCCAGAGTCGTGGTCATGTGTTTTAGGTGACACCGAACAGCATTCAATATTACATCGTTCGACCGCGAAAAGGACAAGGAACCAGTTTCGCCGGCGAAACAATATGCACTGCTGCTGGCGTCTACCGTGTCTGTTACGTTTTATTGACCTTCATTTAGCATAAGACTCTGGTTTAATATCTCAATCATTGTGCAGTGCTCCAGGAACTCACTCGGCTTAAGTGCGGATATGAGCCTACTCCGCAACCACTTCATGAATTCAATTTTGGCAACGGATATATAGTAGCTGCCCGGTGGGCTACATAAAACAGACGCGGTTAACCGAAGCGATATTAACTTACTTGAGCATGTTTGTTGCTACATAAAACAGACGCGGCTAACCGAAGCGATATTGACCTACTTGAGAATGTTTGTTGGAGTGTATCATGAGACATTCACACCCCGACCAGAGCCGGTTTGTTATACATCACTCTGACTTCGCTGCACTATTAGCATCAAATGAAGCGCCAAGAGTATAAATTAAACATAAGCTCAAGAACACACATATATTAGGTGCTACAGAATAAATAGAGCCTGGACTCATTGCCAGTTTATTAACACGCCTGCAATGCTTCGAGACTGAAGGCGTTGCACTTACGGCTCCGAGCAGTTAAGTAGAAACGTGTATTTTCCTCTCAGAAGGCACAAAACTCTCAGAGCGGCCTATCACTGGCAGCATCGCTACCTCTTGAATAACTCCCGAGTGATCCATGCCCTTTGAACACGGAATAAAAATTTCCAGCAGGGTGCAGATGCGAGTGTCGCGTCCTCAAAAATGTTTCGAAATGCGTACCTAATGGAGCCTGAAAACCCCGTTAACCTCTGGCGACAGTCCCCTTTAGATGACTGTGTTCTGACTGCATTGGCAAGTTTATTCGAATGTCTGGAGCCATTGTTTCTGGCACCTGCCAGTTTCTTCCTTTCCCACTGTCTAAACGTCGGTGGTTGCCACGAAGGATGTTGATGATTGTGTAATGACCATTCTGTCTTCATTACACGACGAAACGGAGCTTTTCCGTGACGGGCTTGGTTGACATGCGACGATTGTTGCACAGAGAGAGTTCGCTGCTGCAGGGAAAGACGTATAGAAGACGCCGTCAGCGGCGTGCAATTACCGTCAAGCAGCTACAACAACTAATTTCGGTGAGTGAAACGCAATAATCTGTGTCAGGTAGGGAGTTTCTTTGCCATCACATTACGAGACCTCTAGGTCCTTACAAGCACCGTAAGGCGTTCACTATACGGCTGAGAAACAGACCTTGTTGTTAGGGGACTTTTGAAAAGACTGTATTTTGCATTTCTGGCAAATAACGCATCGTACGTAGCGAACGACAGTGAAGGTAACGACAAGCAGTGACTGCTTGCAGTTGTGCCACGCGTAGCAGCACGTCCTTTTCTACCACTTGTTTGAACCACATACAGTACTTCAAAACCAGTTGTCGCAAACGCTTTGAGCACTTGCAATGTTAGAATGTAATCTGAGATGAGTGCCTATGAAGGCACCTGATCAAAGGCATTCTCATAAGGTGAGGGTCAGGCTCTGAAGTTTATTTTGAATGTAGACTATAACCGTTGAAGTACGAAGATTATTAGAAAAAGAGTGCGCGCACTCTATTTGATAATTGTGCTAATCCTTGAAATCTAGAGATCGTGCATTGTACGTGTACTGATTAGACAATTACAGAATTCTCTTAACATTCGGTAACGTTAGGACTCGGAAAATTGGCGGCAGCGCTTCAAGGAGAAGGTATGATACATTCGTCATGTGCTCACATGTTAGAAATTCAAGGCCAAAGCAACTGCTGAGGAGTAGCAAGGCACACCCAGGTCAAGGCATCAAGGCTAGCGAAACTTTTGTTAACGTTCAGAAAAAGGTATATAGCGACTGGGTCCTCGAAGGAAAGGCCAAAATTTATAAAACAGGGAACAACCTGAAAATTTGATTAACTCCAAGTGCGGGCGACACGTCGCTCAAGAGAAAGAAAAGAGATTTCCGCCTTCCCATATCATTAGGCGAGAAGGTATCCTGTCGCCGGAGAAGGCACCGCTGTCCTTTGAAGGGACATCACGATGAAGTTTGGCACGCATATCTAAGCCGCATTCACGGCGCAGAGTCGTGAACTTCGCCGCGTTAGGCCGTAAATTTTCGAAGGGGTCAATGACAGGATCACCAACTGGCGGAGTTCGCTCGTAAATCTCGATATCAGATATACCCGAAACTGCTTGCGGGATAAGTGCACCAATATTTCACGACTTGGAACTGAGCACGGCGGTTATCCTGTTGAGGCAATTTTTCGCCTTTTGGTGATCGGCAAAAAAACGGCAGGACTGACAGCAAACGAGTATATAGCGTGGATAGGCACATTAAAATTTCCTTGAGGGAAAAAGTGCGAAAGACAAGGACGAATGTCCCGTATCAAGGCATATAACCAAACAATGTGCAACCAACTCGCCGGTTTAGGAATAGTTTTGAACAGTAGTATTTTATTGCACATTTGCAATGAATGCCATTCCGAGGCTCCAGGGCATGGTGAACTGGTCTGAACGAGCATTTCCTGCACGCAGAAAAAGTGGTGCAAAAAATCTCCAAAATATAGATTACATTACAGGGCTTGCTTTAAGGTGACGTACCAAGTTAGAATTTCCGATCACTCGATTGTGTTTATTTTTAGGCAGGAGGGGGCGATACTCACGGAGGATCACTGTTACACCTACTGAGAGAGCTTGATGGGAATCGTTTTGCCATCTAATAAATGTATATAACATTAAATTGACGCGCATACACCTCTTCGGCCACTGCACTCTATTTACTTTAAGGAGCACTAGTTGTTACGGGTACCAATATCAGGAAATGGAGCGAAACCTAACGCATTTCTTGCCGTGTTTCCACTTAGAGTAAAGGGCAGCGGTGTTCGACTTCTTTTTCTCCTAACTCAAGCAGTCACTTATAATAGGAATCTTAGAAGCAGTCAATAGTAGTCATCTCTAATAGGCTTACTCCATTTTCTCCTTTCGCTATCGACTCATCCTCCCCCCGCCCCCCATTTCGTACTTTCTATTTATTTAAACCGTTTTTGAACCTACGCTTCTTTAATAGATACGAGCCCGTATTTATGGACGTGAAGAATATCGACAAAGAAAAAAAAAGTGAAAGTAAGGAAAAGACAAAAACGACATCCCAGTAGGTAGGCACACCAAAATGGTACAAAACCAGTTTAACAGCCTTGAAAGGTTTATGGTATGCCTTCGTCCAGCCTCAAACTCGTCTCTTCAAAAAGATTGGATGATCCTTGTCATTGATGGCTAACGCCATTATTTCTCGGCCACCACTGATCAGTTGCGTCCACAGTTTTTACAGAAACATGCGATTACGAAGCAAAACACGTACGCGAACGTAGCCCAGTTGGCCTCTTTATGCACTCTTTTTCAGTGCACTTTTCCATGTATATACCGGTGGAAATGCAACAAAAAGCGCTACAAGTTTCTATTTTGCCTTTACTGGCACAGTTTTTGCCGAGCCCAGATTTATATAATCTCCTAGCTCACCTAAAATTCTTGTAGCGTAGTCTTTTTTGTACGCCACACAATTGTCAGCAATTCATACCTGCATCATAATTCAAACCTGCTTCAGAAAACAAACCAACGATTCAAGCGAACGCCTTAGAGTTCCAATGAAATGACCGCGCATGAAAAACCTGCATCCCTTTGCTGGTATTACTGCAGCTGAAGAACAATTCACTTACATAACGAATGACCTGCTTACGTCAGGTAATCGTCAGCATAACAAAGGCAACGAAAACATCACATTTATATAGCTGGCCACTAAATAAAAGAAACAATGATCGCTTAAATAATTCTGTGGTGAATATCCTGCCTTATTTTTCATGTAGCCTGCTTCAGTGACTTACTGTTTAAAAATTTATTATTCAGCTGCCTTAGAATTAGGAAAACATTCGACAAAAATTTTCAGCTCTCAGACAGTGCTATTAAGGTATTCGAAAAAGAGAGAGGCAGAGACTGTTAATGATACACAGCTTGAGCAGCGAATGTTTATTCTTATATCGAGAGACTGCTTTACTGCATTCAAGATGAGATTATTCCCCTGTGATGGTTTATGTAAAATGTATAATAAAAGAGCTCTAAAATAATTACAGCACTGCAAAAATGGGAGCAGTGGAGGTAGAGTTAACAATGACGAACGCTGAATTTCAAAAACATATGTTGTGAATGATTCACAAATGTATACAAGTTGTCCGAGCCAGGGTTTATCATCTGCGTATGAGCAAATATGCCAGCCATTTCTATGAGAAGGTGATGTACGCAATGTTTACCAACCGGTTCAGTTTCTAAGGCTTCTCATGTGATAGCACCTTCATTGTTCCTAGCAATTAAAGTGTGTTCGAGGAGAGCGAAGAGACCTTGCAAGTCATACAATGACCTTGCCGGAATACCTTCAAAATCGATAACTTCACGTGAATTTTTAACGTTCTTTTATCCACTATTAACCTATCGTTAGCACATCTCCCAGTGTGGCTAACGTGCACTTCCCTTATTAAGAAGAGGAAAACACGTGTCACACGAAAAATCTTAGCATCTGGACGGATTTGTAAAAATGTGGACGGCGGCGTCTAATAGATTGCTAGCTAATAATCAATAACTCGGGTGGCATTGAGTGTTACACGCGCTATTAGATTGCAGTGTGGTTTTTTTTTCACTTCTTCTTTAGATGAAGTTACAAGAAGAAATACCCCCGTTATTCCAGCTCAGCGCTGGAGTCTGTATGAGCAATGTCCCTTCTTGCGAGTGATTTTTGTTTGTTTTTGAAGATTTTTTTCCAACCAGTGTGACACAGCCCTGTGACCTGTGCACGCGGATTGCACCCCAAGGCGGACCATAAGTACCTGACACATACCTGACACAGCTCAAGTTAAAGGGGATTGTTTGACCCAAAAAATATTGATAGTCATTACATTGTTCTGCGGCTCAAGATAGTATTACAAAATGGTAGGCCGTGAACGCCGAACATAAGCGGCGTTTTAACATCGCCAGGTTCGTAATCGGCAGTTTCGTAATACCAAAAGTGAAAAAAAGCGGCATGGAAAGGTCGCTAAGTCGGTTTTCCGGCGTTGTACATAGTAATATTGCGTTGCTTTCATTTAGAACGAAGCAAGTACAGATACTGTTTCCGTATTTGACTATACAGAAGTTTACCTGATTTTGACAATATTGCAACTAGAAAGTTGCGTTATAATTGGCATTCAAAATTCTTCTGAATATATTAAAATTTGTATTTCGTTACAATCCTTCAACTTCAAAATTGATTCATTTTTATTTTTAGTCTAGTTATAAAAATTATTTTTCGAGTTTCACTCATTTTACTAATCTAGTTCTCCTTCTCATGTCTTTTTTTTTCTTGCAAACCCTTGGCCAATACCCCCCTACCCCCCTACCCCCCGCTAAGGTATGCACCATGTTTACTCATTTCAACAAAAACAGCCACGCGAAGGAATCTATTTTATAAATGTGCAGCACACAAACCCAAACTCAAGCAGATTTCAAATACATGCTTCTACGCTCGATATTGCGAACCATTTTGTCGACTTTGAAAATTTCACCTCTTGGCTCACCTGCGATGTTGAAAGGCTACAATTTCACTATGTAGTTTTATGCCCTAAACTTAATAACAAAAATGTTACTTGATATTTTCAGCAGCTTCATGTGATACATTTGGCCACTTTCAGGCATATGATGTCGGAGTTCTTGTACGACCTCCTAGCACACAGCACAAGTCGTATCTCTCATTGTTTTGAAATAAAGATCTGTAAAGATTTTAAAAATTTACGGACATTATTCATGCCCATTTCGTTTTTCTTCTTTGCATTGAGGCAAAACGTACGACTATGCACTGATTGATAAAGTTACAAAAGAAAGATATAGAGCTTTCATCAAAGCCCAAAAGCCAACGCGCCTGGGCAAGGGGTTCTTGTTCTAGTTAAGAGATTTAATAACAAGTATTCTTTCCCGCTACGAGGGTGTTGATGGAGAGCGCGAGTTGGCCGGCTGCATGGCATTCTGATAGGATCCTGGTGGGCTTCAAACTTCTACGTCACGCTGTGGGATAAGTCGGGAGGAATCTTAACTTGACTTCACTGCGGGAACCGCTCCCCCGGAAGACAAATCAACGTATTTAAAGGAGATTCAAATTTTGATACTTGTCATACATCTGACACTTTGTGCTTGATGTACCTTGCACTGAAAATATTTCTTCATTTCGAACAATATTGGTTTCTGCCTATAATGAAGACCGCATTAATTGCAGTAATGTATTATGAATAACTGAAGTGATAAACTATTATTCTTCTATTCATCATAGCTTTGCTTCTCAGATTTCAAATGCCCTGTTCCTCCTTCATTCCACATAGAAAGTGCGTGTATGCAGACGTATAACTGTGTGCACCTAAGCACGTGCTGTCAGCAACATGTGTTTGCATTATACGATTATGCGCTTTTTTTCTGCCAGCGCTTTTCATGTCTTCAGAAAATTTTTCAGGCCGCCGTGGTGGCTGAGTGGTTATAGCGCTCGGCTGCGGGCCCGAAAGACGTGGGTTCGATCCCAGCCACGGTGTTCGAATTTCGATGGAGGCGAAATTCTAGAGGCCCGTGTACTGTGCGAAGACAGTGCACGTTAATGAACCCCAGGTGGTCGAAATTTCCGGAGCCCTTTGCTACGGCGTCCCTCATAGCCTGAGTCGCTTTGGGACGTGAAACCCCCAGAAACCATAAATCAAACCAGAAAATTTTTCAAATACTAATGCACTTCAGTAGCTTGTTATCGCGAAGCTAAACGCTGGTGAAATGTGCACTATGAATCTCTCCGAACAAACACAGTACACCTTTGTTGGGATTTAATGATATGAAAACAATTTGCCTACACACGTTTAGCAGTATATAAATGCAGAAGGTTTATTGCCCATACGTGTGCCATTATACTGCTTTTTCTCCGAATAACCTAACCTTCCAAAGCACTGAATTGACAGCAAGCGTAGAAAGTCCCACGCCGTGGAGACAAAAGCGCCAGAACCGAGGACAAAAGACGCCCACGATTTTGCTACCCTGGAGCGGTTTATTTTGCAGCCGTATAGTTGTACATTTGATCTTCCAGTGTGCAAATCCCAGAGTGCTCATTTCACACCAGGAGCTTTATATTGTAATTAAAGTACAAAATAAAATATTGAAAACTAAACATATTGACAGAGAGAGAAAATAAAATATTTCCTTTAACGAACTAGTATACCCGTCCTCTTTGTCACTCAGTAGAAATGCGTTCATACATGCGTGCAGAAATATCTTTCCACGCTTCGGGGCAAAGGACACATTAGCATAACGAAGTCTTTGGTGCATGGAGCGTGTTTGAGGCAGATGCATTCAGGACGCCTCCGTTATTTTTCGCTTCTCATTGTATTCGTCCCGACAAACGTGCAATGAAGAATGAAAAGACAGCCGGACTAGTAAACTTAAAACAATGTATTTCACATCGTGTTCACTTGGAGCCACAAAAAAGTGTCATGTTGAATGGACTCTATTTTGATGCAGAATGCAGGCATCGAAGAATCGTGTCATTTTGGATGTAGGGGCCAAAATATTATCCTAGTTCTGCACCGGTAAGTAGAGCGCTCGAAAAACGACGTCGGATTTTTTAACATTTGTCTGAAACGTGCTGTGGGCGCCTCTATGTTTTCAGCCCTGGAATGAAGAAATAATCGTGCTCGCCGCCAATAGCAGCCCTTTGCGTTACTCAAATGTGGCCAGCACTGGAGTCAGCGCGGGTTTGCTCAAAACAAGGCAAACAGCAACGATGTTTTGTTTTTTTCAGCGTTTGCGAGCGTTCTTAGCATGCAACGAGATGGATACAATGCTAACAGAAAACTGGGCATTACAGGCTTCTCGTGCAGGGTAGTTGAACCTTGCTTTGGAGGGCCAGTTTTTGCTTCCTGAGGCTGCTTTCGCTACGATCGGTACCATGGCTTTGATTATTTTTATCCGCGGTAGACTGTTCCAGCCTGAACTGGCAGGCAGAATAGAGTGCTTGGTCTGAACTCGACGGATGTAATCATTGCGAGTGGCTGGTGCAAGCTGCAACCGTTCATTACGTTTCAGATTTCGTTGAGTTCCGTCGTAAGACAAGTTATGCGAGTCACTACGGGGAGGGGTGGGGAGGGGGCGATGAGAAGCTGAAAAGGCTTACCGAAGAACGCAATGCGCGTCACACAACATGCACGTGTCCCGACTCTCCGCAGTTTGCCGAGATGAGCTGGGACCTAATACCTCTATCTCGAGACTTCAATACAGCTGCCCCTAAATATCTCCGCAGCAGAAAGTTTGGTCATCAAGGGATGCATGCTTTGATGACTAGAGCAGGATGACTAGAAGAATGCCTGGTTTGGCCGCGTAGCTTATTGGAGTTAACATTTTAAAGATTGAACGCAAGCCAGATTCTTATTCACGTAACTTTTATTTAGTAGACAAGTGTTTTGTCCTGGCACATAAATAAACACCAGAAACTTTTGTTAGAATATGCACCTCCAGCCTTACGTCAGATTAGAGTAACTCGCTCGGTGTCTCCGTTTGCAATGAGCCAAATTTTTCTTCTTTTCTGCTTAAAAAATGTTTTGCATCAAGTATTGTCCTAATATTAGCTTTATCGTGAACGTTTTCCAACAACTTCTTTCTACGCTGTTACAATTTTATAGAAAAGTAGTCAAAGGAAAGTGTTCCCTGATAATGGGATGAAGTGTCGAAGGTTATAATGTCCTTTTAATTTTCGAACTGGATTGAGTATTGTGCTCCGATCTCTGTCTGTTAGAGGGTGAAGATATCATAAAAAACGCGTAGGCCACATTTTTTAAAGAAGAGCGGTTCCAGTTTCTTTTCAAAAGGCTGTGGAGAATCGGCGCTGCCAAAAACTTGAGTGCTGAGGTTATTTCACTCAAAATAGTTTTCACGAGGAGCGAATATTTCCTAACACCAAGTCTACCTCCATAACATAAAGGAGTAAATTGGGTTAACAGCATGCTAGTAATCAGTACGGGTAGGAGATCTGCCATGCTGGCGTGTCTCCAGCTGGAGTCTGAAGAAACTCTTTGCAACCAAGCGAATAAATGAAAACTTGACATGAGCCGTTTTTTTTTGGCGGGTGGTGTTCTCGAGAAGTTGTGCTTGTATGCATTCAGCTGTCACCGACTGTGCTTTTAGATATTTCCCCGAAAGAAGGTATGTTTCAAGTCATCTCACTTAATTATAAAAATACGAAAGACCACTAAATTTATCATGACAGACGACATCCTTGCGCCATGCGGTTATATTTGCAAGCTGCTTATTAAGTAACTCGGTGGATTATTACTGCCGCGTTTCTGTTAACTTCTCTCGTGGATCTCGACACCTGCTTAATAAAGAAACTGCTGTTCCAAAACTTTCTCATACACTGGGAGCTTTGAGGTTTTTCAGTGCGACGTTAGGTGTGACCAAAAGATCAGGTTATGATTAAGAGGTGCTGTTATAGCAATGTTGAGACTTTCGTGTAATGTGCAATACATTCATTTGGCTAGCTTTCCCTATCTAGCACTGACACGTATACCATCTCAAAACTTCCACAAGTTCATCGCTTCAAGGAGTCCTGTAGCACATTTTCCTCACATGCTTGTCTCCAGGTTTTTTCGGCCGTATTTCCTATGAACCTTTCTCATTCCTTTTCCAATCAACTCTTCTGTCCAGACCAATTGTTGTCACTTAAGTATTGTCCCATGTCGGTGACATGAAACGCAAAGACTTCGAACGCCCAGTAATATGACTGCTCCTTATTGTCAACATATAGTACATCATACAGTACGCGCCTTACGCAAGCAGCCGGCTCTTGCCTACAAAGGCTGAAAAAGCCGTCGACTACTTGTTACACGGTACGACGAAAGAGCGCTGACGGACGGGACGGAAGAGGAGAGTGACATATGCACTGGTTTGTCTGTCTCCTCTTTTGTCCCTTGCGTCGGCGCTGTTTCGTCGTACCGTTCATCATGAACCAATCAGCCTGACTCAGCCCTCTCCTTGGACTAATTGTTATGTTCGGAAAGGAAGAGAGCACGAAAAAGCAAAAAATGGACATTTGTTTCTTGCAATAAGAGGAGGAAAAAGAAAGGGCGACATCCCAATGTCGATAAAGACTTTTTTTTTAATGCAACCCGATTCCCCCTCATATAAATGTGCGTTTTCATTTCATCAACTCGTATGTCACCATCCCTCTCTCTAATCCGGTCGTCTATGACACTTCCAGGCTTCTACGCCTAGCACATTCTCACTCCTATGCGCGCCATTTCTGAAATGTGCTCGCCTTTGACCACGACCTTCAGTTTCACCGTCTGCAACTTTGATAACTGCAGCCTTGAGAGCGGTTAATTCTGCCAAGGGAACAGGTGGTAACAATGCAAGTGGAAGACGACTTCAGAGATGAGGCACGAATAAGAAATTGACCTTTTTCCCCACACTGAAGCTTTTCATTGCCACAGTATCAGAGGCACGCTTACTATTTGAGGTGGATAAAAATGAAAGCGCAAGTTTTTGTGTGAGAACACTGTTATTATCGTCAGAGCCGAGTAACAATTTTGCTTGCGCATCTTGCTTGTGCAACGCTCTCCGCCATAGAAACTGTCACGCCAATGCTCAGCAAAAGCCTTGTTCGTGCATCGCTCGTTGCCATAGTAATTGTGACGCCAAGCGCGAAGAATTTCGCCCGTGCCATCCATGAATTTTCATCCTGGCCAAATTGTGCCAAAATCGATGTCCACCTAAAATTGAGCGCGCCCGGCAGTAGCAATCTGTGTCGAAATTTTGCTCAGGCCACCTTCAAAATTTGAAAATTGTTTTTTGAGGTAAGAAATATGCGCAGTAGTTGTCTCAAAACGCGGTTGACATTCCAACTGTGCCTTAAGGAAGGGCAGAATAGTGGGAGATAAAAAGAAGAGAAGAATAGGTGTTGTGGTGGAGAGCTCTAGAATAATTTCGACCACATGGGCATCTTTAACGTGCCTTGGCCGATCTGGACCGACATCTATGGCGCAATATAACTGAGTTTGTCCGACACGTCGGCGACCTCTAAATTTAGGCAGAGGCATTCCTAAACGTTTGCCTATGTCAAAATTGAAATTTCTCCCAGGTCGCCCTCGAAATTTTACCCTGGCTGATTTAGACCGAAATCAATACCCAGCAATAATTGGCCATGCCCGACATTATGGTCACCTCCAAATTTGACCCGGATCATTTCTCACAGTTTGGCCGAGGTCACCTCCGAAAAGCAGTTCACGGCTATGAGATCTTCGCCATGTCTTTGCTATAGAGTCACTTGTGGCGTCAGCATCTACGACACCGAGCTTTCGCTCGTCACAGATCGGTTTAAGCGCAGCTAAATCCGGGCTAATTTTTTAAAGCTGGAATCATCTTCTAAATCTGGTTTCGCATTCAGGCAAATAACGTAAGTTTCACTCACAACAGCAAGGTTTAACATATCAACGCTGGTTTTGTCTGTATTCAACATGGACAAAAGAGAGCTGCAGCGACATAACTTGGTTACCGGGATTGTCGCCGGGAATGACTGCAAATAATTTTAAAATCGTGTCTATCATACTAAAGTTTGTGATTTGAATGCTCGAATTTTTTCCCCTTTGCCATTCGAACACGCCATGAGCTGCCAAATGCAGATTGCAGCAGGGCAGAGTATGCGATAGTGAAACTTATCTTCAAAGGAAAGGTAAGACCCCGCTAATATAGATATAACACTTCGTTACTAGTTGCTCAGGAAGAGAACCTGCGCGAATCGAAAACAGCGTTGAAGAAGGCTGCGTTGAATAAAATGGAATCTTGCTTACCACTGATGTCAGAATGAAGGCTTGACTTAAAAAGAAAGGCGAACGCAGAAAAACCTGAAGGGAGATTACTCAGTAAGTCCGGCACACGTTCTGCTGGAATGAAATAGCTTGCATTCTTTTATTGTACTTTTGTATAGTGTCTAAAACACATTTAGATTTTGCGTTAACTTAGAGTGCCCTTCAAGGATCATACAAACCGCTGTTCAACCTACACTTTTTACTCTCAGAAGGTTGAAAGAACTTATGAGGTCACTTGATTTTAACTTTCCTTGAAAGAACATACACCCGATCAGTATTCCTGGTAAGCCACAATATCAATTTATCAATAGTTTACCATGTCATTAATTCCTGGCTCTTCCGCCAAATGTGCATTATCCAGCACTAGTACAGTTATGAAATCTCGTTCAAAAGCTTTTACTATAACACAGTGCTGGCGTTTAGTAACGTTGTACGGATTTCATATTTACAGCTGTTTAAATACATTAGATTAGCGGAAGTTGTTTATTTTTCTGCGAGCGTAAAGAAAAGTTTGAACAATAGCTTTCTTCGAATAGTTTTGATATCGAAAATTTTCTTCAGGACACTATCCGAACAGCAAGTAAAGCCTCCTTCAAGAATATGAAAATTCACTGCCTTGATAATGATAACATTTAAATAGAGCAAAAACCAAACCGTTCAAAGGTTGGAAAAAAAATCGATGCCTTATAGGTGATTGTTTGCTACTTCGAAAACCAAAAATTATTTCGAGCATGTTAAAATTCATTTCGGAGAACTTAATCAAGTGAATGCCAAATATGATTAAGAAAGCAGTAACAAACATATATAGTTCCAAAATAACAATAATGTTTCTGTGTCTTCAGCGCTATTAAACGCGATTACGCTTTTACAGCTCTTCGCCTTAATTATAGAAAAAAAATAATGTATCTTGTAATTACGAAAACGCAGATTTCATCACACTTGACATTGAAAACTGTGAAACCATTGTATTCTTGTATATAATCTCTCCTTCAACACATGGCATGCGTTGATACCAAATTTTCACTTTTATTTTGTAATCACAGCGTAGCGTTCCTCTGGCTTGCCTCACATTCATTAAGCAATAAACGTTCCAAGTAGCCAAGTGTACCCTCATTGGAATGTCGAAACATAAATTTAGGCTTGATCATAGAAGGCTTGATCCGGACAGGCCGCCATTGGAATCTGAACCTGGCAACGTTTAACGCTAGAACTTTAGCTAGTGAGGCTAGCCTAGCAGTGCTGTTTGAGGAACTAGCGGGAATTAAATGGGATGTGATAGGGCTTAGTGAAGTTAGAGGACAGGTGAGGCGTATACAGTACTAAAGGACGGACACATACTGTGCTATCGCGGGTTAGAGGATAGAAGAGAAATAGGCGTGGGATTCCTCATTAATAAGGATATAGCTGGCAACGTAGAGGAGTTCTACAGTATTAACGAGAGGGTAGCAGCTATAGTAATTAGGCTGAATAGGAGGTACAAGCTGAAAGTGGTGCAGGCCTACGCACCCACATCCAGCCATGAAGACCAGACCGTTGAAAGTTTCTATGAGGACGTAGAATCAGCATTGAATAAAGTAAAATCGCAGTACACTGTACTGATGGGCGACTTCAATGCAAAGGTGGGCAAGAAGCAGGCTGATGACCACGCGGTAGGTGACTATGGGATAGGCTCTAGAAATAGCAGGGGAGAGTTATTAGTCGAATTCGCGGATAGAAATAATTTACGGATCATGAATACCTTCTTCCGCAAACGAGAAAACAGGGAGTGGACCTGGAAGAGCCCCAATGGTGAGATTAAAAATGAAATTGACTTCATACTATGCGCTAAACCTGGCATCATTCAGGATGTGGCCGTCCTCGGAAAGGTGCGTTGTAGCGACCACAGAATGGTAAGGTCTAGAATTAGCTTAGACTTGAAGAGGGAACGGAAGAAGCTAGTGAAGAAGAAGACCATTAACGAGTTAGCCGTAAGAGGGAAAGCACAGGAGTTTAGGATAGCGCTGCAAAACAGATATTCGGCTTTAACTGAGGAAGATGATCTTGATGTTCATTCAATGCACGATAATCTGACATCAATAATTACGGAGTGCGCAGTAGAAGTAGGCGGTAGGACAGTTCGAAAAGATACCGGGAAGCTATCTCAGGTGACGAAAGATCTGATTAAGAAGCGCCAAAACATGAGGGCATCTAACCCTACCGATAGAATAGAACTAACGGAGCTATCAAAGTTAATAAATAAGTGCAAGGTAGCCGACATAAGGAAGTTTAACATGGAGAGAATCGAGCATGCTATAAAGAACGGACGTTGCCTAAAAACAGTGAAGAGGAAACTAGGCATAGGTAAAAACCAGATATATGCATTAAGAGACAAGCAGGGCAATGTCATTAGCAATATGGATAAAATAGTTAACATAGCCGAAGAGTTCTACACAGACCTGTACAGTAGCCAATGTAATCAGAGCGTTAATGAGAAAGACAGCAGTGCACAGCAATGCGTCATCCCGCCAGTAACGAAAGATGAAGTAAAGAAAGCCTTAGAAGCAATGAAAAGGGGAAAAGCAGCTGGGGAGGATCAGGTAACAACAGATCTGTTGAAGGATGGAGGGGACATCGTGCTAGAAAAACTAGCCACCTTGTATACGCAAAGCCTTATGACCTCGACTGTACCAGAAGCTTGGAAGAATGCAAACATTATCTTAATTCATAAGAAGGGAGACGCCAAGGACTTGAAAAATTACAGGCCGATCAGCTTACTATCCGTTGCCTACAAAGTATTTACTAAAATAATCGCTAATAGAGTCAGGGCAACATAAAACTTTAATCAACCAAATGATCAGGCAGGCTTTCGTAAAGGATATTCCACAATAGATCACATTCACACTATCAATCAGGTGATAGAGAAATGCGCAGAATATAACCAACCTCTATATATAGCTTTCATTGATTACGAGAAAGCATTCGACTCAGTGGAAACCTCAGCAGTCATACAGGCATTGCGTAATCAGGGGGTAGAAGAGCCTTATGTCAAAATACTGAAAGATATATATAGCAACTGCACAGCAACTATAGTCCTCCATAAAGTCAGCAATAAAATTCTAATAAGGAAGGGCGTCAGGCAAGGAGACACGATCTCTCCAATGCTGTTCACCGCATGTTTACAGGAGGTATTTCGAGGCCTGAATTGGGAACAGTTGGGAATAAGAATAAATGGAGAATACCTAAATAATCTGCGATTTGCTGATGACATTGCCTTGCTGAGTCACTCAGGAGGTGAACTGCAAATCATGATCAATGAGTTAGACAGGCAGAGCAGATCGATGGGTCTAAAAATTAACATGCAGAAAACCAAGGTAATGTTCAACAGCCTAGCAAGGGAACAACAGTTCACAATTGGCAGCGAGAGCCTAGAAATTGTGCCGGAATACGTCTACTTAGGGCAGGTAGTGACAGCTGATTCGGATCATGAGAGGGAGATAACTAGAAGGATAAGAATGGGGTGGAGCGCATATGGCAAATTCTCGCAGATCATGAGTGGCAGTTTACCAATTTCCCTCAAGAGGAAAGTGTACAACAGCATAATCTTACCGGTACACACCTACGGGGCAGAAACGTGGAGGCTAACGAAAAGAGTTCAGCTTAAGTTAAGGACAACGCAGCGAGCCATGGAAAGAAAAATGATAGGTGTAACGTTAAGAGATCGGAAGCGGGCAGAGTGGGTGAGGGAACAAACACGGGTTAATGACATCCTAGTCGAAATCAAGAGAAAGAAATGGGCTTGGGCAGGGCATGTAATGCGAAGGCAAGATAACCGCTGGTCCTTAAGGGTAACGGAGTGGATTCCAAGAGAAAGTAAGCGTAGCAGGGGGCGGCAGAAGGTTAGGTGGGCGGATGAGATTAAGAAGTTTGCAGGCAAAGGGTGGATGCAGCTGGCAAAGGATAGGGTTAATTGGAGAGACTTGGGAGAGGCCTTTGCCCTGCAGTGGGTGTAGTAAGGCTGATGATGATGATGATGATGATGAAATTTAGGCATTTGAACTCAATGTTCGTATTTTGTAATTATTGGCTGAACAAACCTCCATCATGAAACAGTAGATACATGTTAGTTGCGCGTATCAAATTTGACATTTAGTTAAGTGGACAGAGTGGCACAAATTGTCCTAATATCAATGTGGGTACTGTTGTTTAAAAAATATCGAGCTCGCACGCGCAGGAAGAAGTAGACAGAGAAAATTATACTTTTCCAAATACCTGTCATTTCATAGTTCAGGGACCACACTTCACCACGAGAGAGAGTAGGAAAGAAAATATCTACCTCTTCGACTAACCAAGGTAGTGGGCTCGCCTCGAGAACCAAGAACTGGAGGTCTGGCCGTAAAATAAATCATGAGCGGCATTGCTACGGTTTATATTTTCTTAATAATAATAATAATTGGTTTTTTGGGGAAAGAAAATGGCGCAGTATCTGTCTCATATATCGTTGGACACCTGAACCGCGCCGTAAGGGAAGGGATCAAGGAGGGAGTGAAGGAAGAAAGGAAGAGATAGGTGCCGTAGTGGAGGGCTCCGGAATAATTTCGACCACCTGGGGATCTTTAACGTGCACTGACGTCGCACAGCACACGGGCGCCTTATATATATTTACTTTAACGGTAACATTTCCGCTCTTAGCGTTAATGGCCCTATTGACCGTTCGACAGCAATAGGCGGCTACAGTTAGAACGAACGTGTCCTTTAGGTACCGACAGAATTAAGCACTCGACTTCATACTTCAGGCTGCACTACGCATGGCTTTCAACATTTCTCGCGGCTGCGTCTGAACGCTCGCTAGCCTGCGGGTACCGTTGAAATGTCACGTCCCACTGCACGCAAAGCCATATGCGGAACTAGGCGCGTAAGTAATGAGTCCCACCGTTAGCGCTAGGATCCTTCACAACTCCAGGGAAAAATCTGCAGTCCTGTCGCCACAGCTCGTTGTCATTTATCTTTCATTTTCTCAGTTCTATAAATTTATCCGCAGTGCGTGCCGACAGATTCAGTAACGGCTTTTCGCTAGTTGGATGTAGCAGAATATGTTTTTAGTCATCTTCGCGCACTGCGTGCTCAACTCAATGCCCGTTACAGTTGACATTTAGTTCTTATACATACGTTTTACGCTTTCCACACTGTCAGCGGCCCCTACGTGCAGCGTGTGTCTGTACAGTCACCGTTTTCATTGGAAACGGACGCCACTTTGTCATGCTGAACAATAAAGGTCGACGAAAAAATGTAAGTTCGAACAAACCGCACCTTAATGCGCACTCGCTCATATCAGAATGAATTCATAGAGGATTGTAAGCGCATGCAAAATTGCCAATCGGAAACTCACCGCATGAAATCGAATTACTGTGCTTCAGCGTTTGACAGAATGTTCACGTTCAGGTGCTGGCATCATCTAGAGCCCAACTGTATGTTTTAACACTGGGTACACTTAATTAGATTTGCTTTGTAACCTCTGTGCTTTTTCCCTCAGAGTACAAGGCTATAGTAGGCACTCTGTGCCTATGTGTCCTCAAGATTAACGGCACATACCCACGGCGGGGGATTGGCCCGGGTGCACGGCTGATACAAACGCACAGTGGGCAAGGGGTGGAGTAACTGGATAAATTTGTGACCTAGATTCGAATTTTTATTTCACAAAAAGGTATGAAAGAACGGAAACGAAACACCAGTGAATTTTCATTCTAGCAGAGGAATCTACCTGCTGCAATATATATTCGTGAAAAAAAATCGCACACTGGTTTCAAGGCATATCCCTTGGCGCTCGCCCCCAAAGAGAGGAGAATAGGAACAGATAAAGGAAGCACCAATCAAGCGAGGAAGATCTCCGAGTAAGTTCTACGGAGAAAAGCGAACAGCCGTTAAGAGGAAAAAGTGATCTGTGGACTCAATTTCGTCACAAGACTAACAGAGGCTGGTCAGAGGTAACTCTGATCGACATAAGAGTTAGTCTCGGTATTCTGCCGCACAGGAGGGTCATGGACAACTCATTATGCCTTGAACTGCACGTCCACACACTCCAATAAATTTCCAGGTGTTGAAAATACGCTGCAGCAAAGGAGAGGCTCATGGCTCAAGTAGTTGAGGCACTGGAATCTATGGAACACAGTTAAGTAGGCAGTATTAGGGACGAACGGGAAAATAGCTCCACCATGGGCAGACTTTGCGAAAAAATAAATCCTCTCATTAGAAGCAATGCCACTGAGCTGAAGGAGCCAATCAAAGCGTACTTCCGTAAAATATCTATGGCAGTGTTTTTCTACAACCATGTGCTTCATCGTCTTCCTACCTACTGCGCGAACCGCCGAGCAGTACCTGCAACATGAACGACCGGAGCGTAAGATAAGCCACGTTGAATTTTTATTCGAAAAAAAATCGTCACAGCGGTATCCTTCGCTATCGAGGCACCCATAATTGCTAGCGAGCCTTGACGGCCATAGTAGATCAAGTGCGCGATTGCGACGGGAGCAGTGGGCAAGCTTGACAGTCAGAAAAGCAGAAAAACGTCCTAACACGAAGGATCACTTCCGACAGAACGTGTTATGGTGGGCGATGTGAAAACAGAGAATCTATACTACATACGAATGGATAGCCCGGAAGGCAAAACAAAATTTACCTGTAAAAGACGCAGAAAACTCGTATTGTAACCAAAACATCACAGTGCAACTTCGAAGCGCGCCAAGTTGCGAAACGTGGACTTGTATGCCTATTTAAAAGTTCGGATATTAACTCTCCACACTGTGGAAAATTTTTGAAATTTTGAGGTTTTGCATTTAGCGCAGTATCTCGGCAGATATTTCTAACACTGCCTTTCGCATAAGTAGAAACTGATGATGATTATGATGATTATGGATATTTATGGCGCAAGGGCAGCTATGGCCAAAGAGTGCCATGTCACAAGGTATTTTTCTTTTTCTCAAGGTGGGGTCAAAGACCCATTTCCCAAGCGTTTCACCCTAAATAAGCCGAGCACCAGACCAGGGGAAAGCTTGTACCCATTGTATCACCGGTGGGTACCCGGCGGCACTGGGGATCGAACCCCGCACCTCCCGCATACGAGGCGGATGCTCAACCACTTGGCCACCGCTGCGGTTAGAAATTGAAAGAACGTTCTTCTCTAGCTGCTAGTTTATGAGAGTGAGTGAAAGGCAAACGGTTAACGCAGGTTCAACGAGCCGAAGCCAGAGCAATAATAATATATAATAATTGGTTTTTGGGGAAAGGAAATGGCGCAGTATCTGTCTCATATATCGTTGGACACCTGAACCGCGCCGTAAGGGAAGGGATAAGAGAGGGAGTGAAAGAAGAAAGGAAGAATGAGGTGCCGTAGTGGAGGGCTCCGGAATAATTTCGACCACCTGGGGATCTTTGCCGTGCACTGACATCGCACAGCACACGGACGCCTTAGCGTTTTTCCTCCATAAAAACGCAGCCGCCGCGGTCGGGTTCGAATCCGGGAACTCCGGATCAGTAGTCGAGCGCCCTAACCACTGAGCCACCGCGGCGGGGTTAGCCAGAGCAAGAAATTCAATACTAGACTTCTAGTCTTCTAGCCTTCGTTCTCTCAAATAAACATTATATCCGCTCACGACAGCGATTTTCGGGTCAACGAACAACTTAGCAGCATATTTCTATTCATCTTCATTTGTTATGGTCTGCTCTGGTACAGTCGGTAACAATTATTTTGCCTTCCATCAAATTTCAATAGTGATTGCTCATCTTGGTAAATTTGAGTATATTGTCAAAGAACAATAAAAATGTTTGCATTTTACATGGCCTTTTAAGTTCTTCCGCGGTGGCATGAACTACCCGCACTAAGTATTCTAGCAGCAATCAGCAAATAAATGGACACTTTTTCTATTAGCTATATTTTTTCCTTGAAGACCTAAAAAGCGAAGTTCATAATCGACACGCAGCAAGGCTATTTTGTATTTCGTACGCACTTCAAAAAGCAAACCCTGCAGGGAACCGTCGTGCGCTTGATTCGATATTTAATGGTAAGTAGGGCTTCTAATGGCGACCAAGCAGAGCTTAGAAAAATCAATAGAAGTAGCCGATTAACTCTTCCATCCCAGTGTTGGTCTTGTAGGTCAAGCAATAGTTGGGAATTTTTTGTCCTTAGGAAACACAAAGATAGAAGGCAAAGCGAGGTAGAATCTTCTATCAGGAGTCACTCCTTGAGTTCTTTCTCCTTGCTGAGGACACATACAATTTTGCATAAATTAAAGACAGTATAAACTGCTGCGTCTTTCAGTGGGACAAAATTTGAACCAGGTGCGCAAGCACTTCAGTTTTCATTTCGATTCCGTTTTTCGGATTCCTTGTTCATGGACTGAAGTTGTGTGAATAGCGATATTGGGTTTACTCCAGATATGCGGCATTGGGATTCTCTTCTTTACATCCATACATCAGTGGGAGTCGACGTACCGCTCCTGACAGAGTGGGGCAGCGGTTGCTCATCCCGAGCAAGCGCTCGCGACCAATCATTCATTGAACTGCCACTTGCCGCGGTGGCGCGTTTGCACGGTGGGGTGTGCATGTAGTGTAACGTTGTAGAAGACGACGAACTGTGCAGTGGAGGTGGCAGGTGAACTCGCGCCAGGCCGTGCGCCAAAAATTTATCCTGTAACCATCTGTCATCTCGTCTGAGTCATCGGTTTGCCGTTACATAAATGTATATTCACCTGCAAGGTTGCCTACGACTCGATGGAGAGGTGGGCAGACTGCGACAAAGCAGAGTTTAGATCTATAGACACAGAAACAAACAGACAAACACACAACGGGTAAGTGCGGGGAATGCCCGCTATAACTGCTATCGCACTAAAAACGTGTTATTCCAGACGAAATATGAAATGTCCATTTAGTGGCAGGGTAATTCTGAAAAACTAAATTCTGGCAATATATGCAGCCAGGTGCACTATTTGGGTCATAAAACGGCAATTAAAACGAAATAAAATATTTCACGACAGAAAATCGGTTGAAAGCCACTGCTCTAACATTGTGAACAAACGCAGTCGTACATTCGTAAGTATTGAGCTTGACCATACCGAAGACGTCTTTTCTTCCAACGTTCACACGGTCATATGGATATTGTGATTACACAATTATGTTAAGTAGTTATTTTGATATTATTCTAAGAAAACAGTCAACGCATTTCTGTAGGCTTTCTTCATGAACTTTTTAGCTTTGATAACAATCACGTTACTTCTCAAACTCGGGTTCGAAGACTTGGTTTTTTGTACGCCAGTTTCTGCAGGGCAGCACATGGTGGAACACCAGATATTTGTGATGTTATTTACGCAATGCAATATTTACATTGCTTGTTTAAAACCATTCTTAAAATTTAAAAGTTCAGAGTACCGGATTATGATACACGTTCTCTATGGGCAGTTTTGGAAAATTTTACGATTTAAAAGGTCTTGCAATACACCTCAGGAGCTGTTCACAGGTGCAAAATTTAAAGAGAAAAGATAAGAACTCAAGATCTCTTGAAAGTCGAAAAGAAGACATTTGGCCTTGGTGCGCTTTGCGTGCTTTTACCCTGATGTTTCATGGGATCAGGTTACATACTACCGCATCGAAAACATTTTCAGCCGACATGCGCAGCCCACACAAACAGAGTATCATTATTCCGAACAAGCCTAGAAAAGTTGTTTTCTTTAAAAAAAAAAACCTTTGCGCTCTTGTTACCTTATACTCACAAAAGAAGCATACAGGCATTGGATAAACGTTTTGCGTGTCTTTTTCAACTACTTGAAGCTGGAACGAGATGTTGGGATAACCTTCTTGGGAGAACCTCACTGAAATAATAGCTGCAGCCCTGCAGGCGGAACTAGCAAGACACCCTATGATCCACGCAGTATTTTCTTATTCCGGAAAGATAAACTGCAGACGTCTGTTTCACAACAGTGCCACTACCTTTTCCCAACTACTGAAATTGTTGCTACAAAAATTCCCCCAAGGAATCCCTATTTCGGCATGATAAGTGGTTCGGGCATCATATTACAACGTGCGTTTGCTCGAAAGTAATAAATATATACAGGAGGCTTCTCCTTGAGCCAGACGACTAATGTAATCGTGCGAGGCACTTTGCTTTTATGCGGGGAATGGCACACGGCGACCATAATCCGCCCAGGTCGCCTTGTATTTTTCCGTACGGCAGCCACGTATTATAGGGGTTGCATCAAATAGTGTCATACTCTTTCAGATGCCAGGTACTGTAAGGTTTGATATCTCTCTATGCCGTGGCCTTACAACTCGAAAGTGAAATACCTTCACAAGGTAATAAGCAAGGAAGAATCGAAGAAAAAGTTAGACAGTTTTTGTTTCTTTAAATGTATATTGAAAGGCAAGATTGGAAATTGAAGAAAAAGGAAGCACAGCGTATGTAGAAAAGCTCTAGAAGCAAAGAAGGGAATGACTAGCTGGCAATCAGCATGAAGGGCATGATTTCCCGAGCTTCAGGCGTATAAAGCTACTATCGGCCGTAGGCCGAGCGCCGTATCAATTGAAACAGAGCGGAGGAAAATAAATGGCGCTCGCTTCTTTTCAATATGCGCTCAGCCGCCGCGGTGGTTGAGTGGTTATGGCGCTTGGCTGCTGGCCCAAAAGACGCGGGTTCGATCCCGGCCGCGGCGGTCGAATTTCGATGGAGGCGAAATTCTAGAGGCCCGTGTACTGTGCGATGTCAGTGCACGTTAAAGAACCCCAGGTGGTCGAAATTTCCGGAGCCCTTCACTACGGCGTCTCTCATAGCCTGAGTCGCTTTGGGACGTTAAACCCCTCATTAACCATCAATATGCGCTCATGGAAGGATCCGTAGATGATAACGGGCGTTCTTAGAAACAACCGATCAATTTATTGAAAACAATATCACGAATATATGTACAGCTTATGATTAGTTTATACAGATAGGGGTTCTTTAACATAGACTTACATTGCACAGCCCATGGACGTTTTTGGATTTCCTCTTTATCGAAATGCGAACACCGCGCCGGGCTTCTATTCCACAACTTTCGGCTCAAAACTAGTCTACCTAACCTATAGAGGCAGCGCCGCGGGTTCTTGTTAATAACGACTCAACCGTAACCTAGGAGCAGCAAGTATTATAAAACGTGCATCTGTTAAACCTAGCCACCTTGTAAGAAATTAAAATTTTTCTGGCAATATGTGGCAAAACTTGAAACCGGTAAAGGAGAAAACAACTCAGCTTCTTTGTCTGATATTTAAGAAATAAATCTTCATGCCGTTAATTTGGCTTTCAGTGAAACGAATTTTTTTAAAACGTCCTTCAAGAAAACCCCGAAACTGGGCTTTTCAGTCCCCACATGATAAATTATCTGTTAGGGTTGCCAACGACATCTCCTTCTCTATTGTTTATTTGTGGTATTAGACGAGTGAACGTGAAAGTGAAAAGTTCATATTTGCCGTATTTGCAGTATGCCCAAGAGGAGAGGCAAAAGGAGGCAGGCAATTAAGCACGCCTCCTAACCAGGCTACACTTTGCCTAACATGTCAGGACACTGCTGACTAAAGAGCATCACATATTTAGAATAAAAATATCACTTTACAAGGAAACATCACCTTTTATTAGGGTAGGAAAACAAATAGCAAAGTCGAAAGAGAAATTCCTAGGAATTATAGAAGACGGATACGTGACATCATTAACCAGAGTAATACGTGCAAAGACAATAAGTAGCAAAAAGAAACGAATTTGCAAATTCAAAGCAGAGCCTGGAGTAGAAATATTCAGGCAAAAAAAGTCCAGAACATTGATAAAACAGAAGCAGTGCCAACAAAACTCAAATATTCGCCGAATTACAAAATAGAAAAGAGGAACTTCAATTTCGCCTTAAAGAAAAAAGAGTTGGTAGCTTCTTCAGTTCCTTTGACTAAACATAGCTGCGCATTCCACAAGGCTGCTATTTAGTTATTATACTCTGTGTTCAATAACATGTAGAGGATCTTGTAGAACATAAAGAAACAGGGCTCAATTTCCACTCTTTTTCTAGAAAGTGATATATTACGAAAAGAATTTAATCATACCTTAATTTTAGGAAACGTTTGAATCGCTAAGCTAAAATTATAAGAGTTATAGAAATTGCGAACATAAAAAGTTCTGAAGGCTTATGTTTCTTTGGTTAGACTGGCACATAAAGGACATAGGGCTCCTTTTATGGAGAGAAAACAATTTGTGACTCAGTTTTATTGCAGGTATACCATTTTAAATTGACATGCGGTAGATGGCAGTGAACTAGATCAAAATATACCTGCTTTGAAACCTGCTGTCGCAAAAGGTGTCTTATTCGGTAAATCTCGCGTAAAGATCTAGCCACTTTTAATCTGATGTTATTCACGTGACTGGTTCCCCTTAGATCACTGCGAAAATACGCACCAAGACAAGATACCGAAGGCTGTGCACTTGTTCAATTCTGAACATCCTAAATGGAAGTGAGATGTTGCAGTATAATGGCTCCTTTGGTGGGCGGGAAATCCTGAAATTTCTTGTGTTAACTTTCAAGTAAAGTTCATTATCAAATACCAGCATCATTAACTCTTTCAGCCAGACTTTTGATTGCTGTCGAAGTGTAAGCAGGTTAGTGCCTGAAAAGAAGAGATTTGTGCCATCAGCGCACAGGGCGATATTAGTAGTTAGTCGAATGATATTAATGTCGTTAATATATTTAATTAACAAAATATCCTAGAATATAACCGTGGAGTACGCCAAGGTCCACAAAACTAAATTCAGAATTTACATCACGTATTTTGTGTATGGCCTCCGTAAATTTAAGAGAGAAAAGTTTTTTGGCAATTTCAAATATTTCGCATATTTCTAATTTTTAAGTACATTGAATGCTTAACCAAATTTAGCACCTTGGAGAACTCTAGAAAGATTTCAGCAGCATAAGTTGATTTTAAATTTAATGTATGGCTCGGCACACATCAAATTTTCAGCTTGCAAGATGCTATTGAACCACCTGAGAAGTACACGCTAAGCTCATTTTGGAAACAGTGGCCGTACTAAAATGGTGCAATAACTGTCCTGGTGATATTTCTTTCCCACTTTGAAAAACACTGCAACGCGCCCAACTTTCAGTTTGTATGGAAAAACACCTGTAAGCAATATTCTATCACATGTATGTGCGAGAGGGCCAGCGACAGCAGCAACACATTTTATAAAAAAAAAAAAACAGCTATTTCGTCACCACCGGAGGAACAAGTGTTCCTAGGAAGATTGATGGTAGATTCGACTTCTATTAAAGTAGGCCACATGTTCAGCTGATTCCCTGAAGGATGAGTAGATTTCATAAAAGAGAATAATTATTCATTGGCACCCACCCAAGCGCATGCAGGCAGGCTGCTAAAAAGAGAACCTATAGAACTTTCTCGGAAACTTCGTACTTAAAGAAAAAGTCCTGGTCTGATGCTCGAGCCCGAGACCATGTCTGCACACGTGCGGGCACTCTCCCAACTGAGCTACCCGGGACGGCAAGCTATTGGTACTGCTATGAAGCGGTGGTCCCGGATCGAACCCCGGACCAGGAACAATTTACTGTTAACTACGAAGTTTCCGGTAAGGCAATATAGCTTTCATTTGTAGCCGTATGGCTGCGCTTGGGTGGATGCCTATGAGTAATTATTCCCTTATTTTCTCCTGAAGTAGGTCACAAAAATACGGAAATATTACCACATGAATGCATGTATGACTTTAGCATTCCAGTTGTATGAGAAAGAGGAGTCTTATGAGGAGCTTTGGCAAGTTTATTGGAAAGTAGAAGCCCCGCGTAAATAAAAAATTTAAACCATAATTTGGAGGCCAGATCCCCTAATTTTTGTTCTCTATGTGTGCATTAATACCTTGCCAAATTAATGTTGTTTGTGTGAGACTGCCCAAAGTTTATTTTTATAGAATTAAGACTTGGCCTTCTTTAAATCTGTATTAAGTAAGTTTTGGAACTACAATAACTCAGTTAAACCCTCCTAGTTTCTGGTTTCTAAAAATAGAGAAAACGTTTTGTTCTTTTCTTCAATTCGCTTCAAAAATGCACATGTAATCCATTCTTTCCTGGTCTTCGTATGCTTTCTTATTGTCACCATGGGGAAGGGTGCATTGTAAAGTTTTATTAATTTTCAATAATTACTTAGTACTCTCGTGACCAGTTTGTTTCATGATTACTTCGACCTGATTAGTAGACGACGTCAGATTACAATGTCGGGGAATGTTATGATCGACATAATTTCTCTGCAAGCAATCGAGACCATTATTGTTCGTTTTCTCTGAAAAAAAGAGAAAAGATAGACTGATGATCACTGACCCTTGATCAAAAAACATCTGATATAGTTCTTTGAGCCGAAATATGCGTGAAACATAGGCCAAATAAGATTTAGAAGTATTTCAATATCCACGCGGGTAAATAAATGGCATTCAGACAACAAATGGGAAAGAATGTTCCACACAATGTTATCTTTGAACGAATATCGTCCAAAATGTTAATGTTAAATGCTTAAGTACTATTATTCGGCACTTATTTAGGATTGCGAACTTTAGGAAAGGCTCAATCTACTGAAAGAAAGTATACAAATCACCTGGAGGTTTGCGATGGAGACACATTATGGAAATGTTACGATAAATTATGTATAAACTGCTTAAAAGTCATTGTGCATCTGTCATACCTAAGGATAGGTGTGTCTAGACATTCAGAAATACTAACCGTAATCATACCTTTCATACTTAAAAACTGAAATCAGTTTGTTGTCAGCAAAGTGAAAAACACCTGAAGTTGAATTAAGCGATTTTTCTGTTAAAAGCAGTAAAGTAGAAATGGATGTGTAGTTTTTGTAATTCCGCATCTACCTTTCCGGCTTTGTATTTTAGACTCTAGGGATTGTTATGAAAAAAAAAAGGACAACGTATTTCCAAAATCGTAGGCATTACTAAACATTTCTTTGAATCAATCAGAAGTAAAATAAGGCATTTTTAAGCAGCTTCGCATCGCAGCCTCCCTGCTTGATGCATTTAAACCATTTTATCGACGTCGTCCTCTTCCGGAAAAAGTCATAGTTCATTTCCTTACCTTTCCTTTCAGCGAACTACATTAGTTTCTTGCGGAAAGCGGTCGGGTTATCAAAACTCCTACGTCGTTATCACGTTCTTTTCGCTTTGAGAACAAGTCTTCCTTAGTAGATCGTTTGGCTAAACGGATCAGTACTGCAAGTACCTTGTGTGCTTCGCAAGGAAGACGATGCAGCCCTTCAATGTCGCTCTCTGCAATTTAGGACAACTCAAGGTTCCTCGCCAGATCGTTCACTTTGTCTAGCAGCTTTTCACCGTGTCACATTCAACCCGTTAATTTCCACATTTTGACTACTACTGTATTGATTTAGGTCTTAAGTTCTTCGCGCAGTTTTTCTTTTAGTAGCTAGCTTGACGTGCTTTTCTCCAATGTTTTCAACTTATCTTCTGATGGAACTCGATTTCTCTGGCATGCTTCTTTTATGTTTCTAGTATTTTGTCGTAGGTATCAAACATGCGTTGAAAAGAGCTCTCGAAGTTGGGCAAAGTTTTTTTTTAACGTTGTCAAGTCACCTACTTTTGCTGTGAGGTATGCATGCGATTTACTTGCATCACTTTGCTGCTTGGTTAAAGCAGGAGGAGTCTGAAGACTCTGATATCTGCCGCCATAATTAGTGCGAAACGCTGGCGTACGGCATGCGAAGCATGTAAAGTTTTTCTTGATTTTCGTCTTTGCTTTAAAAATATCATTCGCCAAATGCGGCACACTTGCCAATGCAGTATTTTTGGAAACTCTCGGCACATCTCATATATTCCTCTCTTTCTTCAATGGTGTCATATCATAAAAAACAGAGCAAAGGTCATCACACTCGAGCGGCAGTTCACACACATTGCAGGACTCTAGTGCAGGCTGGGGCAGTAGCCGCAACGACAAGTGAGCGAAAAGTAGATTGAACCCCGATGAATGAGGAAGTTGATGCTCTTCCAGGATTTATGAGTGGCTACGAAGGGGCGTAGCTTGAATGTGCTGGCCGGTTAATGGTGTATTTATTCTTTCTCAGATGCACCCAGCGTTGCTGGTGGACTGCACAACGCACTCGTTGCAGTTATCTTTCGATAGCGTAGGTGGCGATCTCAGAAGTTACAAATAGCTGTTTGAGTACTTTGCGGTTGTCTCTGCCGGCGCCACCGCTGCTGGATGAATGCCTGCACCATTCATCGCGTAACCACAATGTGATACTTCTAAACAAAAGAAGCGACTTAAAATATTTTTGGGTGACAAGTTTCAACCGCAGAATTTCTGTTCTGCCATCTCATGTTGAATCACAGGAAGGACACTAACATTCTGCAAGAAATTGAAATGAAAATTCAGACTCGATTTGGCAAGGTTCACCTTTCATTTGCATTAAAACAGGTTGGATACAATGTTCCATTGACTAAAATGATAAAAAAGACTTTCAACACTCTATTTGCTATGGGAAGCGTCAAGCACCTGTGCTCCAAAAAAGGAAAGAACCAAGAAGGTTTTATTCAGTTTCAACATTTTTACTGCCGGTGCGGTGGCCCAGTGGTTATGACGCTCGGCTGCTGACCCCAAAAGACGCGGGTTAGAGTCCAGCCGCCGCGGTCGAATTTTGATGGAGGCGAATTTCTAGAGGCCCATGTACTGTGCGATCTCAGTGCCCGTTAAAGAACCCCGAGTAGTAGAAATTTCCGGAGCACCTCACTACGGCATCCCTCATAGCCTGAGTTGCTTTAGAACGTTAATGCACCATAAACCGAATTCATAAACTAAGCCATCAATATTTTCGTCAAAATCATCCCTGGGATTAAAAAAATTTAACTTCGATGCCGAAATTTTAACAACTTCCGGCTGTTTGTTACAAGTGGCTTGCATGGGCCTGTAGACTTCTATAGAATCTGAGGGGGCGAGACTTCTGCGTATGTATTTTAAATACCACCATTCGTCGAAAAAAGGAAAACATTTCGAGAGAAGAAACATGGTCACACGTTATTTATAGTTATAAACGTGAAGGTAAGTCGGAATTTCGCAGCTTCTGAACGGGCCATTTGTGATGTTCCTTTGAAACTCAGCACCCACCGGTCCTTGTTTTGAGTGTTGTCGCTTGCACGGTGATTTGCTGGCGGTTCGGCGGCCGTTCAATATTCAATCATTTCTTTGCGTCGCATCGAAAATGAAACAGCTTGTAGTCCAAGAAAAAACTACAATTGCGGTCAGCTGGCAGCATTGCCCACAGCATGTGCTTATACGTCGTCATTCATCAAGTGCGCTATTGACCGCATGAATGGCTGCCTACTGAAAGCCTCGAGAGGCGTAAGGCGTTTTTAAAAATGAAGCCATCTTCACTGAAACGTGCCTCGCATAAGTGCAAATGCTGGCACGTGTTCTTAGCTGCATGCTTGATGGTCCTTTTCGTGCACTAATGCTTACAGCGGGACGTCATGGATTTGGAAAAATAAAAATAGGAACACCAATTTTGTGCCCTCACAATTGTAGGTGCGCTGCCTCAGACAGCCGTCGCAAGCTCATGTATTTATTACGGTGTGCGATTTGTTATACACAACTCCATTATTCTGCTTTTTTTATTCAGTTGAATGTGTAGGATAACATTAGTTGAGTTGTTATAGGAAGCTGCCAAAAATGCGGCTTCTGCCAGTAAAGTACGGGCCACTAGACTGGTCTCTTCATAGTCGTTGTAACTTTAAAGCTTGCGCCAGAGAAGGAATTCCACCTTTTGAGCAGTGTGAAGTCATCTGGTCTCTTCTGCAAATATAGGCGCACATTTAGATAACGTATCACCATAGAGAATTTTATCAACTAACCCCGTTTATCTCCAACTTCAAAAAATAGGAACGATCAATTTGAGTGATGCAGATAAACTGCGATTAGATGCTTCTTTCCCTCGGCAGTCAGTTTCAGTCTTATTCAATTCCCACCCTGAGTTCATTTTATATCAGTCCCTAATTTATTGCAATTCTCATTCTCTTCGCATTTCGATTGTGTAACCAAGACAAGCAATTCCAACAATTTTGGGAAAACCAATTTCGTTGGCAACTCCCCCGAGATTCCTTCCGAGAAATTGCAGTACTCAGGAAAAGAAACAATTTAATATCATCTCCCTTGAAGAAAATTTAATCATTCGGAAAAGTGAAAACAGAGCAAAATATTCTAAACCGCTGAAATCATGGAGGTGTGCCTTGTCGCGTCGAATATAACGGCACGCGTTCGAATGCTCGTGTAATACCTACAAGTCGGTTTGGTTTCAGTTTCATAACTGATCATAAGGAATCAACCTTTCCACTGCACACAAAAGATACGAAATGGTCATGAGATGTCTTTTAGGTCTTATAATGAGAAGCTTGCGCGTGTACATAAAGGCACTGTCATTTGAAACTGGGCGAATATTTTTTTTTCAAACCAAACTGATTAGGAAATATTAGCTCTATAGTATTTTCCATTGTCAGGAAGGAAAAAATTCATAGCAAAATTTTACGCAGGCATGCAATAAGGAAATATAATCGTTACTTGATCTTGAAGCGAGGGGTTCATTCGGGTGAGACGATGTCCTCTTCTGACCATTCTAAGTCGAAATACCTCCGTATGTTCTCTCGCGGAAATTTACAGATGACAACGCAAAATAAAGCTACAACAAATAGGGAAAAATCAATTCGAAATTGAATCCTTTTTCAAAATACGTTCAGGAAAATTGCTGAAAATTCAAATCAGCACTTTAAATTTTTATCTTTCCCCCACTGACCTATATCTTATTCACTCCCAGTGGGCACAGAAACAACGGTTTCATTTTTCAAAACTTAAAGTGATATAGATGCAAAAAATTTCAACTGCCTTCCCCGGTATTTTCACGTTACCACTGTAAGAGTATGTGTTCACAAAAAATAAATCTACTGCATTTACAGAAAACAAATGCGGAGACGTAAATGTACGAACCGAAACGATCTTGGGCAATTGACCTTAAACTTTTATTTAGTCGCTCGCTTCTAAACCAGGAACCTATTTTTTTAAGCCGCCGCGGTGGCTCAGTGGTTATGGCACGGCTATCGACCCAAAAGACGCGGGTTCGATCCCGGCTACGGCGGTCCAATTTCGACAGAGGCGAACTTCTAGAGTCGCGTGCCGTGTGTGATGTCACTGCACGTTAAAGAACTCCAGGTGGTTGATTATTCTGGAGCCCTTGACTACGGCGTCCCTCACAGCCTGAGTCGCTTTGGGACGCTAAACTCAGTAAACCAAACAACCAATATATTTTTTGCGCTGCGAAAATTTCTTATTATTTTGCCGTGTTTGGTAGAACTTCTCTTTGCAGGCACTGCATGTCTGTAGAAAAGACTTCCCGGAATAAATACCGAAGTTGAGTATACGATTCGCCAGACTGGCTAAGAGAGGAGAGATTTCGAAGTGGCTCGTATGAAAGAAGACGGACCGACGCTTGCGACCCAAACGCAAGAGTTCAACTAAAGTTTGATAAAAGCATGCCCAGAAGCTTCTCAGGGGCATGGGCAGATCTTTTTCTTTTTTTTCTAAAAGAAACAATTGCAAGGAGTAGGCCGCTATCAGTAAATCCCGTCAGATATATCACAGGGGGCTTTTGATGCAGTTGAACGTGAATAAAAGTTGTTGCCAAATTATCGATTTAATTTTTACCAAGAGTCATCATACAGTACGCAAACAGCATATCCTGTCTTGTAAACTGGAAGAAAAGTTGCAATGTGTCACATTTCACGAGTGTATATCACAGGCGCTTTCTTTCCACGACTTCTTCGCTCACATAAGAAAAACAATTTACATATGCTCTTTCCATAGTTTTTGACATTTTTTACTAAAATTTCTCTAAGTCCTTCGTTTCTGCCTTTCGCAGTTCACCCTGTTGTTCTCGATTCTTTTCAGATGTTTTTCGGAAAAAACCAATTAACCCAAATTTCTCCTTTCGTAAGACTGATTTGTTACATTGCAAAAAAAAGCCTCTATTACAGAAATAGAGCATATTGGAAAAGCCTGACCAATAAACGACAGTGTAGATTGTGCAGATACGAATAATTATGCGTCCATCTCAATGTCTTCTTACACGAGAAGCAATCCCAAATCGCAGTCTTGTTTTTCTTTAGCTCCACCCGGGTTTAACCCTTTTCGATCAGATCCCAGATCTTTTTCCGTGAGCTGTGTTGTCAAGAAATTTTCTAATAGAATTTAATTGCGTTTTCAAAGCAAGAAACGTTGTACCAAATTTCATCGTGATAAAAACCTGAAATCTCACTCCCGCCTACCCCCGCCCTACAATTTCTAAAACCTGCATACGTCTACTTTTGGCAAGTAAGAGTGATATGCACAAAGTTTTTCTTCTCCCAGCAAATCTTTCTCAAAATTTTTTTGTCCTTGAGCAAGACATAACATCGAATAATTATGACAGCCTATTATCCACCCCACATCGCCCGCTGCAGGACAAAAGCAGCTGCCATTTTCCTCTAATTAACCCGGACTTGTGCCAGCTGCGGTCACATTATCCCCGCAAATTTCTTAATCTCATCCGCCCACCTATCGACTGCCCCCACCTGCTGCCCTTCGATCGCTTCACTGGGAATGTATCTCTTTGCCCTCGATTGCCATCGGTTATCTAGACTTCTATTACATGCTATGCCCAAGACCATTTCTTCTTGACTTCGATTTTGATGTCATTAAACCGCGTTTGTTCTCTTACCTCATTTTATGGTGGAAATAACCGCATACATCAAGTTATCGCGAAAAAACTAAAATTTATGCGTTTATTGCGCAGAAGCTGAAGCTAACACACGGATGCATCGCGTAAAATCAGAACGAAGAAAGATGAATTTTTCGTTCTCATGTACAGAAAAATGATTATAAAAGATGAATACTAAACTTTTAACCCGTCGTTCATCGCATAAAAGAGAACTGTGGTGACTGTTCGAGATATCAGCAGCAAAAAACTGCAAAGCAATTATAAAATGGTGCTGAAAATTCCACACCGATATGTACGTGCATTTCAATCGTGATTTTTGCCTTCTAGTTTGTATAGGTCAGCCAGCTGCCGAAAAAGCCAAAGCGGAATTCTTTCGCCTTGGTACTATCCTTGAGCTACGCGCATTGAACGAGGATCATAATTGTCAGATGTGACGAAGACTTCATCAAGCACGGGAAGTCGCACTATTTTCTAATGGCCTGTATTTGCGGGTGCTACATTTGGAAGACTCGCAGGTAACTACGCTAAAGGTGAAGGTACCGTGGGAGCAGTTCTGCCTGACGTTCCACAACTGTTATCTCTCCTTGCTCAGTGTGGTTCACCGCTCCAGCACATCTGCGCTTATGTGGTCACGTTGCCAGTGGATGTCGCTGAAGTTTCACGATGCCGACAACCCGTGACTAGCGGCATGCTGAAAACCAGTGGAAGTTCAGCGCCAAGGTTCTGCTCATGCTGGGAACAACCAACTCTTTCGGTTACCATCAATTTTTTTTGCTCTCATCTCTGTTGAAGAGCCAGTGCATCGAAGGAATGAAAAAAATAAAAATTGGATTCTGGGCAAAGGAAATGGCCCAGTATCTGTCTCACATATCGGCGGACACCTGAACAGCGGTGTAAGGATAGGGATGAAAGAGGGACTAAGAGAAGAAAGGGCAGGTCTCACTTCTGGGCCATTCCTTCCTTCTTTCATGCCCGTTGAAAACTAACACTATGCAGTCCGTCCCTATCTGTTGGTTAATGTCGTGCAACGAATCCCAACAGCGTATAGACAGTGAAGCAGCCAGACGTAGCTTGTGGTCCAAAGGTTCCTCGGAATCTTTCGCCGATAACTATTTGATGGCACGCTGCATCTTGTGAAGACTGTAACATTTAACCCCGTGCCATATGACGCGCTATGCGACACAGGTTGCGAACAGGAAAGAGCGTATACGATGTCAAAATATTGCAAAAATAAAGATAGCGACAAAGCGACAGGATGCAAATCATCCAGCGAAACATAAAGCGTGAAGAAGCTTCATGCTGCGGTCTTCCGTTTACTACACGAAGCTGAACGTCACGAGAAAGAAGCGAGAAAAAGCACATGCGTGCACGCCCAACTGCGTAGAGCAGTTGCTCTCAAAGCTGCCAGCGCCCGTTCGCTCTCAGCTGCCGAATGCAGTTGCTCGAACGCAGTTCGAATGCAGTCGCCCGGCTACAGCGGCGAAAACAGCGATGAATAATTCATTGAGACTTTTCGCTTCGGGTCGGAGCGGTGCATTCAAGGCGTGCGGTCGCAACCCGGAAAAAAAAGAGTAGCAGGGAAAGAGGTCCCGAGTTGATAAGTGGTCGGCCTGTGCAACGATGAAGCAATGTGTGCACTTACCGGTAGACTTCCTTTCTGAGTGCTCGACTCTTCTAACGGTGGCCTGCGACATCTGTTGGAGGTACTCTTGTGAGCAAATGGAATTGGGACATGCGTCAGAGAGAGTAGCTTAGTACATCGACAGTGAATGAAATTGCATAATGAAAAGCTCAAAAGAAGCACATGACGTGCTCGCGTGTACATGCGGACGTTTTGCAATGCAGATAAAGGGGGCAAAAAGGCATAGTACGGGGAAAATCCCTGATTAGATAGTGAACGCAAAAGTGTATTTAATATTCACTGTGTATGTTGAAACAAGTGCTGCTCTGCTTGTCCGTATTCGACATCCTTTTCAGCGCAATCAGTTAGCTTTCGCCAGCATGTGGTGCTGCATGTTTTAGAAAACTGCCTTTAACCCCCGCCTCTCTGTTTAGTAAAAGACAGCATTTAATTCTTTGAATCTCAAAGCTGGCTAGAAAACTTCATTCAGTAATATACAGTATACACTCCACAGCGGATGTGAAGAATGAGCACATGAAGCGCGCATTGTCCTGAGGAACAAACAATTGACCACAAGAAGTGAAGACGAAAGTCTACGCCGTCGTCTGTATGAGGGCAGACGAGTAGGCGAGACCAGCCCCTCCTTTAACTGTGCGGGATGTCAATTCATTTCTGACCACCAAACGAGAGCTAAGCTGTCTTTTATAAAAGATTTAAAAGAAAAAGAAGAAGCAGCTACCTTAAACGCCATGGAAAACGTAGCCTGAATACAGCGTAAGCGCCTAGGAAAAATTCCTGCAATCCGTCTATCGTAGTGTAGTGTAAAAATCTCGTAAAAAAAATGACATTTGCGGAACATACGAAGCCCAAACCATTGATAGAGAGAACCTCACAAAAGCGCCAAATATCTCCCTAGCTTTCGTTTTCTTCACGTGTTGGTTTTTCTTTCTCCATTGTCTTTTGCTATTCTAAGGCGAGCTTGATAAAATCGGATAAAGCATCTTGGAGAACTGGCAGTTTGGAAAGCAGAACATACGACATCGTGTTTTCACAGACACAATGCCGTTCATCGGCAACAGCGCCGTATTCTTGTCATCTGTAGACGCTCCGCATCTGCATAACGACGTCGGCAGAGCATAGACATGAGTGACAAAACGTATTCACTAGTTCTGGTACAGGGGGAGCGCGCAGCACCTTTCAGACACAGTGTCCGAATAAATCGCTGAAACAACATCGAACATGGACAATGAAGGAAAAGAAAACGGTGAAGCAGAAAATGCTCATTTGAACGCGAAAACAATGCTGTGGTTACGAGGAGGATATTATTAAGCAGCTGCTAAAAGCAAATGTAGTGGAATTCTTTTTTCAGTTGTCATAAAATCAGCGCTGTAGCTTCTACTTTAGGGCCATGCATTGCAAGAAGGAAAAAAAGTATGAACGAATTAGACCGCTGGTATCTCTTCCACCTGGTTCTCACACGATAATAAAAAAAATGCTGTAGTTCTGCATTCGTTGGCTGTGGAAGAAAATAACCTTGCATTACCTAAAGCAATACAGTATTTGAAGGATCAAAAATTGAGTTATAGATTTCTTTTTCTTACAGGAAAATGCTAGATCTTCACGGAAAATTGGTAATGTGTGACTGTTTATTCAAAACGAAAAGAATGCTGGTTGTATTACGAAAACTTTGCATTGCCTTAAAAAGACAGGAAGGAAAAACAACTTCGGAGGAATCCACTGATGCGACCAAACAAAAACAAGATACTTAACCGATTACAGTATAAGAAACTACCCGCGACAACAGTGTACTTGAACCGAGTAAGCTGACGGGCTAGTTACTTTTGCATGATATTTCAACAGTGAATGCTAGGCGCGGACAATGAACGAGAAAACAAAGACACACGAGCGCTGAAGTGCAACTTTATTTGAGGAGGACACCAACCACTACATATATACCCTCCTTTCGTGGTGGGTTGTCCTGGTGGGCGGTTGCTTGAGGGTATATATGTAGTGGTTGGCGTCCCTCTCAAATAAAGTTGCACCTCAGCGCTCGTGTGTCTTTGTTTTGTCGTCCTCTGTCCGTGCCCATCATTCGCTGTTAAAATATCAGACAACAGTGTGTCTCCTCGCTGCCCGTAACCGCAGTGCTCCACCCTAATGAATGTTTCAAAACAATTCGCCTATTTCCCTTTCTTTTGCTTATGTTTTCAAGTCGAGGTGGTGAACAAATATTATTCTGCGTTTCCATCGCAATACCTCTGCCTTCCTTCGTGCAGACTCGTATCAGCTTATTCAGGGAGCCTGCAACAACACCAGAATTATTTTCCTATAGAAAATTTAGACATATGATGCAGCGTTAATGTCTTTTTTTTTTCAGAGCGCTCTGCAGTAGCCTTTTAAAAATTAAAATTGTTAATGCTAAATTTCTTAGATCTTTCAAAGAATAAGTTTTTTCAGGACTGCTCGAGCCTTTTCTAATCTTCATGGCTCCGATTTTAAACGGTGTTGCTTGGCATGCTTGTCAGTTTCGTACAACGCGAGAAAAGCAAGTTTAATGCTCACTTAAAAACAACGCCTGTAGTATTTCGCACAGCCCACAAGTAAACCGGCGCAGGAAAGCGCTAACCCAGCTAAATTCATAGAAATATAGTAAAACAGAGATATTTGAGACAGAAAATCCTGGGTAATAAAATTTTTTTGTAACATGTGGCAATATCACCTTCCTGGTGCATGTCATTTTGAGGAAGCTTTCAAGACGACCAAAATCACTCCACTCCAATAGGTAGCTAAGGCCACCAAGCTTGGCGCATGATCGCCTTAGCTGCCTATGTGCCATAAAACCCAACACAACACAACAACAGAAATCACTCCGGGACACGCTCACAGAAGGCTTGAATTCTGGCGTTTAGCATTCCTTGGGTGCTGAATCAGAACCTGGCCTAAAAGCGTTATGGCCTGAAGAAACTTCATTGAAACTGTGTTAAACGTTGCAAGCGAAAGTTGTTTTTTCGCAAGGCATCAGCTTCTCAGTCCTCTTTTGTTTTTGTTTTTTCCGTCTGGCGTTTCTAAATTACCAGTCAACATTTTGCAGTAATCTCGGTACTTGCTATGAGCTTCGAGAAGTCTTTTAGACAGCATGTTCTTACTTTTCCTTCACAGTTAAAGAGATTACTTGAGATAGACAAGAAACCTAGGCAAGAATAGTTTAGATAATGAGTCACAGAAAGCGCAAAAATATAGAATGAACTGGCTAAAAATGGGCATACAATAATAACACACGTATTTAGAGACTCCGTAACGGCCTTAAAACACTTCCATTCCAGAGACATCAAACGGCACATCAACTAGGAATTAAAAATTCGATTCGGATGGGTTCAAACGAAGATGCTGTACAAAAGCAGAAAGTCAATAAACAAAAAGGATCAGGCTCAATACCGAAAGGAACCGGTGGCGTCACTCGTACTTCGGTAAATAATTCAGCAAGAATATGAAAACATGAATCTGACATAACTGCATGTTACTGTTGAAGCTGCGGTCGCACTGATTAAGGAATACAGCATTACTTGAAATTACCTTCCTTCGGTGTTTTCTCACCTTAAATTTCTTCTGTTGTTGTAAAGTTGTCGATAGGCTAATACTCACCTGACCAAATCGCGGCTCAAGCGTGACAGTAAAAAAATTTTGTGACTGAGTCAAGCAAGTGGCGTGCGTAAATAATGCCTCGCCCATGCAAAACCCTTCAGCAGGGGAGCGGAGGGACGTTTTCCCTGATTGTCAGAGTGCCTTACTCTATGTCTTCAACCCAGAAAATCTCTGATAGCATCAACATAGAGCACAAAACAAGCAACACTTTTAAACATACCAAGCTGCTCTTTCCAATCGCTCTACAGTCGTTTGTGCCGCTCTGCTACGCTCTGAATATTGAGCTCACGCATCTTGATTGAATTAATGCTGAATGTGGCTAACGATACCACGCATTTATTGCAATTACTGTTTCAGATGCCGCAAATTGCTGTTTTGCTTAAGATGACACTCCATCCGTTTAAAAGGTGGTGGATATGCAGAGATGCCGTCAGGGACAGTAAAGCTAAGGGTGCCCAAGAGCAAAGATGAATGATTTGAATTCAGGACAATTGTTTTAAAGCTAAGATCGTTCTATCGTACCATATGCAATGCCGTTCAAAGGTTCACTTATGTTCTATATATGCCAACTGCTTATGACGCGAAGAAATGCAAACAACCACATGCGACCTGAGCATGAGCAATCCTTGACACGGACGGTTTGCCTATTCATATTACACTGAATGTTCTTGTAATGACAGTGTTCATTTAGAGCTCCATGTAAAAAAAATTTGGTTCGCCCTTATATTCTTCACTGAGCTCCTTAGAAACCTTTATTGCGCATTATTACAACATGCAACTGCGAGGTCACCATTTCTTTCATAGAAGACGTGCCATTAAGTGACCGTTGCAGTTGCGAATTATTGAAAGCCTTGACAACAGCCTTACATTTTATTCCTTATTACACGGATTGCCGTGAATGTCTTAAATTACTTAGCCCGGTGTCAAGCTTGGAGCAGTTTTTAGCAAGCACTCATACGGAGCAATAGAAATTCCATATACTGCCACGCATCCTGGTATCTGTCTACCGGCATATCTCTAAGTGTTGCATACGGTTTAGTAGCAGATTTTAGTCTGGCTTTTGTTTCGTCCATTGCAATGTTTCCATCAAGGTACTTGAACTCACAATATATAGTGATGCTATCGTTACCCTTTAAGCTTTATCACTAGAAGATTCGTGAACTCCTCACGGTATCAAGCAAGATTTTTTTAACCACAGGCTTCTTATACACGACGCAATGTACGCATCGCATTTAAGTATTAACTTGTACATAGAAAGGTTCACCCAACATTTGCCTCTCCGCAACTCCAGATAAATACCAATATATGGCAACCATCAATGTATTTAAAGTTCCCATCATCATTTAGGCACACTTCGGCTAAGCTGTGTTAGCCCCGCTTTTATTTTGCAACTCAGTGATAATTAACTGCATTGCGATCCATTCGAGGCTGATAAAAAGTCAATTCATGATGCTGCATCGACGCTCTCTTCGTCAGGGGCATTCTAATTCTACAGAGGCTTAGGTCAGAAGATCTGTTAGTCATCCGTGAAGCACTTGAGTCGAAGCACTCTGAATCAAAGCATCCGCAAAGCACCCTGTCACTTGTGTTTTTTGTTTCAAGGCTTTTGCGCTCTGACAAGCATCAATTACGCCCCTGTCATTGCACTTCGTTCCTGACAGCCCAGAATGCAACATGCCGTCCGCGCTAGTGTCGGCAGCAAGTAATGAAAAATGATCCGCTCTTTTTGAACATGTTAAGGGTTGTGTGACGTTATAGCAGGTAAAGGTTGAATGGGCCAACTTTTCTATTTTACTGACGAAAAAAGAAGTACAGATCGTCTAGATATATCACAAAGAAAATATTGTAAGATAAAAAATAGGAAATTGGACCGAAGCGCCGCTGTTTCTCAGTGACTATTGAGACTGTTCTCTACGCCAAAAGTCGTGGGATCGACTTCAGTACGCGGAGTCCCGGTTTCAACACAGCTTAAATGCGAAATCATTCGTGTGCTGCATTCGTGTGCTGCTCAGTATTAGTGCGCGTACAAGAACTCCAGAAGCTCTAAATTATTCCGGAACACTTTAGTACAGCGCTTCTCTTAGCACTAAACCCCCCCCCCCCCCCCCCTCTTGTGCAGCTTAGAAGCGTTAAATCGAAATGGCACAGCAACACTGTTTCACAGATTTAGGCATTCTTAAATATCTTTGCGACCTCGAGGATATCGCGATTATACTTTAAGTCATGTTTCGGCGCATAAGTTTTTTTTTAGGGTGGCTTCCACTCATATGTTTTACCCTCAAAATTTCCTTAGAAAATCAGTGGAAAACATAAAATAATTTTCTCTTGAGTGCAATCTATGCGTTTCCTGTGACTTGGCTGCTACATGCTGACTCTGCGCGGAAGTCTAATCAATGGCGTAATATCTTTACACCAATTACTCGAAATTATAGAGCAGGAATGCAATGAACTTCAGACATATGTAATATAGAATAATAATAATTGGTTTTTTGGGGAAAGGAAATGGCGCAGTATCTGTCTCATATATCTTTGGACACCTGAACCGCGCCGTAAGGGAAGGGATAAAGGAGGGAGTGAAGGAAGAAAGGAAGAGAGAGGTGCCGTAGTGGAGGGCTCCGGAATAATTTCGACCACCTGGGTCGTGGTGGATCTTTAACGTGCACTGATATCGCACAGCACCCGGGCGCCATAGCGTTTTTCCTCCATAAAAACGCAGCCGCCGCGGTCGGGTTCGAACCCGTGAACTCCGGATCAGTAGTCGAGCGCCCTAACCACTGAGCCACCGCGGCAGGGCTAATATAGAATCTCAAAATACAAACTTCTATGGCCCTAAAATGTCGCTCGTTCAATAGAAAAGGTATGCTAATTTTGGCAACCAGAATAAATTTCTTACAGGTTTCTCTTCTGATGACCGCAATGGACTTATTTACAGCGGAGAGTCTCGAAAAATTACTTAATCATTGTATTTTCTGTCATAATTAGTGCCGCTTTTGAGGACATTTTGTGCACTGAATCAACGCCACGAAGCTGAACTTGTGATGAGAGCTTTAATTTCCCTAATTTCTTTTGTTTGGCTCTCTTTATGTCGGCGTATTTTTCTTTGGAAGCCTATAGCGTTTGATGAAAACAATAAATTGAGCTGAATCATTTTATAATAAATGCTCAGTTCCAGATGAGCACCAGAAAGCCCGCAATTAGCTAATTTTATGTACTGTTTTTCAAACCAGCTGGCGCACCACTTGCCTTGTTTCTTGCGGAAAGGGGGAGGGGGCTCACAGCAAGTCTTCCGTTTTGGCAAAAAATGTCTCTTAGAGAGACATCTTTTCTAAGTTTTGCCAATTACACTTTCTGTTTCTTATTTATAAAAAATGTTTGTTTACAAGCCCTAATTTTGAATAATGTATTTTGCTTGCGCGTTTTCAATTGGTCACTTGGTAGAGCAGCAGGCGTATTTATTGGGGAAGGAGTACTTTCTGCTGCTAAGAAAAGCTGTATGCTCCAAATGTCTGCGGACATGCATTATTGCCAAATGTGATGAAATGAACAGGAATATTGAATGCTGGCAGAAATACATAAATGACCTGAATGCCTGTAATCGCATTTTGATAGACCCCATGGTAAGAGAAGGAAAAGAAGGGTACGTGACGAGCAAAACGGTGGCCTCTAAATGGAAGCACTTGTATATTCTGGCGCTCTTAACATAATTAATGTAAATTACTTCAAAAGCAATTTACTTTTTTTAGCAATGAAATAGTTTGTGCTCTTAAGTGTATGCACAAAAACTCCTGTATAACGCTTAACCAGCGTAGCCAAGAAGCCAGGGATTGCGTTAAGACCTATTAGATGACTCGAAGATGGTGTAGCCATAGATAAAGTCTATGCATAATTGGGCTATAATCATAAAAACAGGAGTGGTAACTGCGTTATAAGCTTCACTTTTTGACACTGGCTTCTAAAGATGGGAACATGAATTCGCTTTCGTCCTTTAACGCTAGTGGATAAAGGTTAAGATAGATATAAGCGTGACAACGCGGTCAGAAAAAAATAGACGTTGTTTGTGTTACAATATACCATTTAATAAAATAGTGGTCAATTTTTATTACTAGAACTTTTCTGACCACCTCAATAAAACATTCGCATCAGACCGGGTCAGCGCAAAGGGAAATGGCGAGCACCCTACGAAAGCAACCAGAGGCAGGTGACCCGCATGCTACGATGGGGAGGTGGCATTCTGCACATTGGGTTAGGAGCGAACTTTGTACTATCCGCACGTACTTGGCATACGGCCTTGGCTGTAATGAACCCTAGTATTCAATCTCGGGTGTAACCAGCACTCGTGTGTCAACCTCGGATTAAACTAACGTTAGTATGCTAGCATGGATATAATGAGCCCCATTTTACCACCTTAGATGTATAGAATTTTTGAGTGTTAAAATGAGATATAACAAACATTTGGCCTCTAACGCATTCAAATTATCCGCCGAGGGTCGCCTAAGAGTTTTCAGTTAGTACGCATTTCCTGGCGTGCTACTACTCCCAACACAGCCTGCAACAAGTTTCGTGTAACATCGGGTCAAAGAAAACTTGCTTATGGATAATACTGGAGAGCCTACTGATGACTCGGTAAATTGCTCCGACAGCATTTGCGATACGTGTGAAGACAAGACACGTATCTGAGGCTGGAAATAGAACCTAAAGCGCACACAGCTCCTTATGGCCAGTGATCTGCACTGCTGTGTCATGTTCTCTTAAGGAGAAACATTGCAATATCTATAGAAGACGAGTAAATTCGGCCAAATGGAAAAAAAAGCGGCAGAACTGCCTAGTATGGACGGCGCAGGTAATGCGCCAGCCCATTCATAGAGGATGGGCGTTCGTGTTTGCACAGCCATTTGCCGCACCATCACTCATACCTTTAAATCTCTTCTCGATGTGCTTCCATTTACAGAAAGCAAAGTCATCTCCGCTGCCTTTTGTGGCTTTTTAATTTCTTTAAAAGTTCGGAAGCCTCTCTTAAATCCTCCCAAACATCGGAATTTCACCCACAGTTTTTTTCATGCGTCATTTTATGTTACGCTGCTCGGCACCATCCTTGGTATCTCTCCTTCGTGAGTTTTTGTGTTTCTTCACATTATCTCCCACTACACGCCCAAAGCAGCAACGTTAGCTTTTTCGTGTGCCCTCACTGGCTGACAGTGTCTCTGTGTAACTGCAGAAAATATAAGCGAAAATAGCTGCTCACTCGTTGCAATTTGTCGCTTTATGCAAGCAGGGAATATCTAAAATCAAAGGCTAAAAAAACTTTGGTGGCGCTTCAGCGTCGAATAGAACCTCTAATTGCCGATGAGCTGGCTGGTAAAACTAAATATTTCCTACTACATGACATGCATGTCCTCTAGGGACAAAGTGTGAGTGCTCGTGGCGGACAGCAACTTGAGATGTATGTTCTACGTTACTGCCTGCTCCATAAAAAACACATTAGATGAAATTTAATACACCACAGTGGTAGAACTCCTCATTGCAGAGAGACATGATTTCTGAATTCATGTGTAGACATGATTTCTGAATTCATGTGTATACTGCCCCACTAACATAATGCTCTTATGTAAAATGAGCCCGTGAGTCTTGTAAAAATATATAAAGGGCACTCAGGACAACGGACAAGGAAGACCAAACAACACAAGCGCTTCCTTGTCCGTGTCCTTGTACTTGTTCTTCCTTGTCCGTGGTCCTGAGTGCGCTTTATATATTTTTACAAGATGCAATACCAACTAGCTCAAATGTCGATCCTGCTTCGAGCCTGTGAGCAACCGTGAGTAACTGAAGCAAAAATCTGTTTCAACAATTGTTGCAGCCTCTTGCCTAGATGCCGGTTTGTGTTTGTCGGTACCTTGCGCATGTTAACCAGGCGCAAGTTTACCGCGTGTTTGTCGCGACAAGCAACGTTTGTTTGGGATGCGTAGTGATGTTATAGCAATTAAAGAAATAAAACCCAACATTAATACGCTAAATAGGCGCCAGAAACTACACCGAATGAAAAGACGGTGTTAGGCTGCTTCAGTGTATCGAAACAAATAGTGCGCATGTGCGTTACTGAAAAGCAGAAAGAAAAAAAAAACTACAAGAAAAAAAGGGGGAGAAGGTGCTTTCGCGTCTTGTCTTAAGCCAAGGTTAACGCACTCTTAATTCCTTTTCTCTAAAGCCCACTCAGCACTTAGAAGCACAACTCTGCCAGTAAAGCAATAGGAGTCATTTCATCTCGGGCACTGACATTACTATCAGGTCAGTGAATAGTTTTCGCTTCGTACGCTAAGGAATCATAGCACTAAACCAAGAGTGTAACGCGCTGTGTCTTCCAAGGAAGACTAAAGAGAACAAAAAAAAGGGGCGCATGAAAACACATTACGGAAACAAAACGCTCCGCATACCAGTGTTCCACCGTTAGCTACGTTAGAAATAAAATTAACACGAAACATAATTTCACTTCAGGATTTTTTTCAGGGTCTCACTGGCAAGAAAGACTCAGTTGCTTGCTGCACATAAATATGCATAACACTCCACCGAGTGCTCAAGATACGCTTTGTTCTGACAAGAAAGTTAGATCTTTAACAACTGTAGCAAAGAAAGGTATAAGATGACGCTACTAAGATGCTGAGGTTGTGAAGCAGCCACCGCAAACACCGATGAGGTCACGAAGTTTTCCGAGATGCTGTGGTAGACAGAGTAGGCTTAGAGTAAATTTAATTTCATGGAACGCGAACCGGGAGACAGTCCCAGCTTCCCGACGTCAAGTTTTGAAACCGTCCGCGAAGCTTTAATTAAGAATGCTCACCTCGCGCTACGTGCTGCATTGAAGAACAGGTCGCGTTAACTGCGCTTAGCAACTGTCTGAGATTATATTGCCAAGGCGCGACTAAAACGACTGTCATACTCCCTGGTGTTAATCACACCAAAGCTTTGTCAGGCATTTTGTCCTCAGTGCTGTATTTTTCAACATTTGCTTACAAAATGGGCTGGACTTCACAAGATAAATAGATAAATAGGAGGAGGGAAAGACAGGGATGTTAACCAGAAAGGGGTTCCGGTTGGCTACCCTGCACTGGGGAAGAGGGATTAGGGGGATAAAAGGAGGAAGAGAGAAGGGGAAAAAGGCATAACACACACACACACGCACAACGCTGTCACAATTTGTCACTCAATCTAGTCGCTCTCAAGTAGGCAAAGAGTGTCTCGTATGCCTTGAGGGCAGTCGACTGCTGTGGCTACGGACCGAGGATCTTTTGCTCTGTTAATGGGCGAGGATCGAGGTGGTCCAGGGCACAACACAGTGCATGTCTTGCACTCGCAAATGCAGGGCACTCACAGAGAAGATGGGCGATGGTCTCCTCACAACCGCAGCTCTCTCAGGCAGGGCTGTCGGCCACCCCCATCCGGAAAACATAGTAATTGGTAAAACATGCTTTAAAAAAGTTTAGTCTTGCGCAGTGTGTGTTGACCGGCCAGACAAATGAACTTTATTCAACAGTGCACCGGCACGGTAAATGACTTACTTTCTGTGCCACACGCATGAAGCCATCGCTTAGAGCTGCGCCAGATGTTTTACACACTGCGTTAATTACGCAGGCGCAGTGCAAACAAGCGCTCGCCCTTTGAGCTAACGAAGACGACGTAGTGAGCAGCTATCGCGCTCAGCATCGCTTTCATCTCTTGCCTGTTCTACTTTTAGTGCGTCTCTTTTTATATAAACGGCCTGCACAGGATTCCTGCATATATCCACAAATCTAAGACTACTGCTTGGGCACCAAGAGAATGTTAATTTTCTAAATCACGATATACGCATAATTAAGTGAACGGCTGCTAAGTTAAAACTTTGGTTTTTTTTAAGAGGCAACATGCACTGTGCAGCAGTGGTAAGGTCACATATGGACTATGTTTTTGACTTGAACCATAAAAACTACTGAAAGCCTCCAGGCGCTTCGCGGCAAAAGAAGCGCAGTACAGTAACAGCTCTTGCTCAAGTTTGCAAAAATATTTCATCCCTCATTATGAGAATCGATATCTCCAATTGCAGATCACAGAGGGATCGGCGCATAATTCTGAAAATAATCCGAATTTTTTTCATGACGTCAAAATCACGATGTTTTACTCCAATAGACGAAGTGAAAAGCATACAATTTGTTATGCCTCTATGGATTCGGTGAAATAGGTGGTAAAGCCGGGCTAAGCGGTTAATTGAAGTCTAGAGTCTGATGGAAACCCGTCTGGTCGGGATGGTACATGAAGAAAGTAGAAGGCGCCGACCAAAGGAAAGGGTGGGATGACGTTTCGGCTGCCCAACGGGAACCTTGTTCACAATAAGGCATAACATAGCTTCGTCATTTATTTATACACAGCGCATCAGCAAACTCAGGCACCTGGCGTAGATTAGAGGCAAGTTTTCGTCATTTCGATTAAGTGTGTGCGCTGTCTTCTGAATAATATGTGTGTGCGGTTAATATATGTGTGCAGGAAGCAACAAGAAAAGTTGCGCTCTGTGTCGCGTGCCGACCGGATAGGGCGCCCGCGGTTGCGGTTTGTTTCTCAGTTCTTCATGCTATTAAAAACTTCATACTGCCAATATTTCTCGTCTAGTGTGTTCATTTATCCGGCTTGTCGTTTTGCACTGCATTTGCTGATGTAGGATGGAGTGCAATAGCTGATCGAAAGTACGTTGTGAAATTAGTCTAAATATAAATTTCTTGCGATTCCATTCATCTCGCGAACAAGCTGATGCTTTTCCTTTCTACCTAGAGCATGTTTGGTATCAAACATCCAACCATTTCTTATTTCCATGACTGTGTTAAGTCTCTTTTTGGATCAGGAAAGAAATAACATTGTGGAAAATATAAGGCGCAGGCAAACGCTTACAGTTACATGATTCTCGTTACAAGATAAAAGGAAAATTAATACTGCGACCTTCGCATGTGTGAAAATAGTGCAGTTGAAACACATCCAGATGGTGGTTTCCTCAATTCCGTTGTTTGTTAAAATAGGGGCTGGAGTGAATATTTGATATATATTTATTTCGAAACTGTTAAGTTCCAGGCCCCTTCTTTTTCGCGCTGTTACGGGATAGCGCGTGATCAAGTCACCAGGTTCCTGTATGTAAAGAAAAATCATTTTTCATTATTTTATTATGACAACTTAAAATATTTCAGAACTATTCTTACATGCAAAAGTGAAAACTAGATGAGGTGATCAGACATTACGACAACAGCGCAGAAAAGCAAGTAAGCGAAGAGTAAAAGAAATTGTAATTCACTTTCCGTAGCTCTTTGGTCTCACGCTATCAAGGATATGAAAATCATAGATAACTAGATTGATTTCGATTCTTATTACACCTTCGGATTAATTAAATGTCTGTATAAGCGTCCTGATTACCGAGCAGGATTTTTTGGCAAGACAGCAATGATTGCTAGAGGGAAGGGAGTCATTTATTATTAGCATTCGCTCAAGCGCTACCATATGGTCACAAAAGAAACAAATGAGTTTTCTCAAAAGCCTTTCAGTTTAAGAAAAAAAAATCGTCCTCGTCCACGATTAGTGCTCTGGATCGCCACCTGTCCTGGAGAGTAGCTCCACCAAATGATCTAACCACAAGGCTAACAGTTGGCAGTGCGAGGCCATATTTATGAACAACTCAGAGGGGGAATCGTGACAGTGCAATGTTTTTCACGGGAGCTCCCTAAGTTGGAGTATGTTCATAATAAGGAAGGAAGTAATCATTGCTCATCAACTGCGAACCTTCCGAGGAAGCTGACATTGCTTTCCTTAGTAGCAGTATGGCTGCACTTCGGTAGTGCCACCCAGTAATTGCATCTTTATTACGAATTTACTTCACTTTGCAGTATTCCCCTAAAACACACTGGATTGCTTTAGGAGGAACCAGCTTCCTTATTAATGTTGGCGATGGTTTCAAACACTCGAGTTACAACTGAAATGCGTAACACGTTAAGAAAAAAAGACTACAGGAATAATACGAGCGTGTGAACCGAACATTTTACCTTTGCAAAAGGTGTGAGTGTAGGCACTATTTCGATATTCTGGCCTAATCTACCATGGACTCCTTCGATATTCGAGTGCATGTAGTGCAACACGCCTCGCCTTGTGCAACATGCCCCTTCCGCATATTCTGTCCGGCTTTCGAATCATACATAGACTACCACAGCCCACCGCAGTAGCGTTTTTAGGCAACATCAAAGTCGCCGAGTGAGCCAACGCCACCGGCGCTCTCTTAAATACATAAACACAGCGTTCGGTTACTGGAGCAGCCTATTGGCGCGACGCAAAGGCCTGTGCTGCAGATGGCGCCTAAAGTGCTGCAGCTTAGGAACGATGCTAAGAAGTGCTAAGGAACTGAAAACGTTGCGTCTGAAGAGGCGATTCACTGATACTGAAGAGACAAGAAGCACTCAAAGCAGATACGGCGGTTTTGGCTAGAACCACCAATCAGTACGTACCGCTCAAGCATGAGACTCGTGCTCGATAAATCATCAGGGACTTAAAATCGTAGCTGTCGCTCCGTCTTCATAGTCTTCCTTTGAATGCGCACTGCGGACGAGGGCGCGAAACTAAAGAACCAGCTAAGCAGAGACAACACTCTAAATGTAAGATGTCTCTGCTTATGGATTGTCTCTTGTAACGACTGGATTGTCCCCTGTACTCTGTGACGAATATGCTTCCGGGTTGGAGTGAAGACCAGCACTATCACTGCGCTCAAATTTCTTAAGATGACAGTTGTACCATGAAGAAAACTATGATCTGAATGCGCAATTTCAATCAAACAATATTTAAAGCTGTTTGTCATCTCAAGTGATCAAATAGTATGAGCTGAGGATGGGAAGCACTTGCAGATACAATGCAAATATTTCGACAAGTTCAAACACTCAGTCTGGATATCGATCCCAGAGTGCAGTCTCAAAAGATGCTATAAAAACTTTCATGTAAAATTGGACGTAGGTGTGTATAGTATCGCGCGCAAAAACAATCGTTCTAGAGAAGCTGTGTAAAGAATTTCCTGCAAACGTGTACAGCGGAAAGCGCTTCGTAAGGTTGGAATGAAAAAAGAAAAGCGTAGACCGCGTGACGCATCTTTGTCCGCATTGCAGTGCCAGGCCTGCATTGTACGAGAGTCACTGAAATATCGAACAAGCAAAAGGGAGCATCCTCCAAACAAGGAAAGTGAGATGGCAGGCCAAAGAATATATAGAAACTGAGCGTGCGCAATTCTAGATGATCGGTGGCTATGACCGTTAAGCCATTTTCCGCACCATCGCTCATATCTTGTGATCTTCCCTCGGCGTCTTTCCATCTCGCCAAGAAGAGGTTGTCTCTGTTGCCATTTCTTAATGCTTCTCTTACTTCGAGGCCCTAAAGCTTCTCGTTGCATGCCCTGTTCTCGACGGTGCATCTAACAGAACAATCCCTCATATGTTCTTGTATAGTCCTTTGCTTGCCACTTTGAGCATCGTTGCTTGCTTTGCAAATTTTGATCTGTGTGTTCCATCTTTAGCTATACCCATCCCATGCAAAAATATTCTTCTGGGCTTCTATTGAGTGCATGTTATCGCTCGAATACTGTACATAAGTTTTAGCTGGGTTGAACTGTTATTAGACGGAAGACGATTGTCACCTTATACGACTAGGGCTTATCTTGGCACGCGAGAGATGATAACACTCTCCCATTGTTCTCGTTTTTTTTTCACTTTACAAGAGAATTTTCTCGACGGAAGGCTGCTGCAAATAAAATTTGCTCATTATACGTATGCTTATTTCAAAATAACTGCTATAAAAAAATTCAGTGGTTCAGTGGCACTCACGAACATTCAATTTATTTTCGACATAAACTTTTCTCCAAGTATCGGAAATGTCAACGACACCTCTTTACAATTTTGTTGGTCCCTCAATTTTTTTATTTTTAATGTTTGGAAGAAACATTTATTGTATACGCATTGTCGGCAGAAGAAATATGCAACTTACGGCACAGTGTCACAATAGTCATGAGGTATTGTATCTAGCACATAGAGTACGGACGTCAGACAGCGGTGTGCGATACGCCGCACCAGCGCAGAATCTCGATGATCGTCTGCCTCTCGTCGACCTTATTAAGTTAGCAAACCCTTTTTCATTCATCAATACGTTACGTTTTCTCACATAAGACAATAATTTTAAAAATTCATGCTGGAATAAATACTCACATGTTTAAAGTTAGTGGCTCACTGATCGGAGCGTAAATTACTTCTTTGCCAGCTCCACTTTGTCAAACACTGTAAGTGGAATTGCCGCTTTCTTCGGTAAACCGTTATTTCTCACTCCTCAAGCTCAGTAGGCTAGCCGCTATGAGTGAGTTTTGTTGAAGTTAAATATGAGATGGAAAAATACAATTTAACGTGAATTACTTCTTGCTGCGAATTTTCTGGCCCATTTTACTCCGCGGAGGGCCAGCTCAAGAAAATGTTCGGCGCGATATTACACACCAAAAAAGCAAGATGACGGTGATTCAAAGGCCTGAAAAGCGCAGTACTATATAACGCACAAAATCCAACTGAAGCAAAGTAAAGACGGGACTGAAATGTGGAAACTTATAAACGGAAATGTGTCATATTCTTAATGCGGGTGCACGGAGAAGAATTGCCGTAAGAGAAAGCTTCCGTTTTGGGCACTAGTGCATTTCGGTATATATTTTTCTTTGCTGTCTAGAGCAGATAGTTCATAACTCTAGTGGAGGAAGTTTTTCTTGCCGGGTGAGGGGTATACTGTGGGGCTGCTGACATAACACTGAAACGCCACTGAAGTCCGGTTCACGGTGGTAACCAAAGTTATAAACAGTTGTGTGCCTTGGCGAAGAGTTCGTAGACGGGCCCTTGCAAATGGAAAGTTGGCTGAAATTCCCAGGAGCCTAGAAGATTGACATGGTGCGAAGAGAGCACAGCAATCCTGCAGCACCTCAATGATTCTATGGCAAACAAATCATAAAGGGCCCAAAAGTGTCTGATTGCCTAAAGCTATAAAGTGCATACGCTGACTTCAACCTTCGTACGTCGTGTTCCGGCGTTCTCGTTTAGTTTGTGAGTTGTGCCTAGTACTTTTCTCTATGGTCATGTAGTAACGGTTAAAAACAACAGTTTTCTGATTCAAGTTTACCACCAGATTGTTGTCAATAGTAAAATGAAGTGTTCTGAGGCGAGCTGGAAGCAATAATCACTCACTCTTATGTTGGTAGAAAGGATGTGTCTCTGAGAGCATGACAGTGACAACAATTGACCTGCGAGAAGGCAATGACTCCCCTTCCCCCCACTCCACGGAGCACATATTATTCCTTTTGATAATGGTACCCTTTCGTGGCATTTAATAATTAGTGCTTATCGCAAGACCTTAAGCTAGATCTGTGAAGTTTCCGCTCTTGCTAAGCAAGGAAGCAGTCGAACACGAAGGTAATGGAGGCCTAAGTTACTGAAAGCGCATGCATGACAAACGCCCGTTCTACCGAACTTGCAATCTCTGAGCGTGAGTTTTTTAAATGAAATTAAACCATTCAGTAAAACACTCCAAAATTTAATTAGTATCAGGGGTACATATAACTAGGCGCTAAGAATTTAAAAAAAAAACGCGAGAAGAAAACACAGGCAAAAATTTCTTGTTATTTTACAGAAGCAGCCAGAGAGAAACACAGAGCATAATTATCGTCAACGTATAAAGTGAAACAATCACTTCTATTAGGTTAGTCCATTCAGCCTGCACACTGATATAAGCTTTGAGGCGGTTCTCTTCCTGCATTATTGTATCTGGTAGTATTTTCCAAGCAACAATGGGCTCCGAAATATTCACCTCCGCATTTTGATTACAATGCATTAATTAATTCATAAAAGGTGGCGAATATAGGCTCAACACTCTTACCAAGTGTATACAGCCGTCGGTTCCGCCTATGTGCTCCCGCCAAATGTGGAGAGCCGTAGGTGTAACTGATAGCTGTTTCTCTTTGGCTTTCTTCGAGAAAGATTCAAGTACCTCAACATGCAATAGCAGCCACACACCAGAGTATCGAGCAGACCGTCACCGCATTTAATGCGTAAACAGAGAGAGTTAGTTGCAAGTTTGTAAGTGAATATTGTTTGAGAGAGTTAAGCGGCAAAATTGCTGCCAAATAGAGTTTTATAGTGATACGATCATCTCATAGGGAAAAGAGAAAAGAAAGTGACCAAAGAAACAGAACGTGTGTTTCGATTGGCTTCACTGTGCTAGAGGAAAAGAAAGGCAGAGTTTATAGGGAAGGAGGAAGGAGAGGAATACGATAGGAATAAAAAACCTCAACTAAGGACTTGCACGCAGAGAAGCCAAGATTTGTAACACAATTATGAAGCCTTCATAAACTAAACTGAAACAATGTTCGGGAAGCCTGACGAGAAACTCCGGCTTTTTGGTGCCAGGTAACTGTAGCGAATATAATTTGTATTCATATGTTTTAGGTAGTTATGAGAAAAACGGCGATGAATATCTTGCCACTAAGCCTGCGCTTGTCGATAGAACGAACGCATGCGCAAAAAAGCCAAACTTCTAGGAATCATCGTTTTCTTTTGAAAACATTGAGAGGCGAATAATTACATATACGCTGTGCACTATTCGCGACAAATTTTAACAAATTTTGAACGCACGCGCACTAGTGCAAGCCGCCATCATCACAATAAATTTATGCTCACAGAGCACCATAATATGGGTTAGCCAAAATATTTCCAAAGTGAAAATCGATAGATGATAGGTCTCCGAGCGATCCATCACACGTTGCAGCGTCTAAAGCTTGCGGTGGCTGACTGAGAAAAAAAACATTCCACTCTGTTTTACTAATGTGTCTTTTTCTTTGCAAAGAAAAAAAAACACAACTACGACAGCTCGAGTAAATCATTCTGCTCACCAGTAAAATTTCACATTTGGCGTAGGCGGCGCTAATACCTCTAGAGAGGCATTCGTTACGCATTACTTGCAAAGCCAAAGCCACGAACCATTTGGAGGCAAATGAGTATCTGCTTTGTGAGACGACGCTTGTATGGACTGTGGAATGTGAAATAATGCATACTGAGAGAGGAAATCATAGGACATCTTTAATTAAAGCCAGAAATTTCCCATTCGTTTTCCATTATACTACGAGTAAAATGTAATTAGTCAACGTAGGGAGGAAAGTGCCCTCGCGTACGCAGTGTCGGGGCGGAGATTGTCCTTGTTCTCGACAGGTAATTTACTGCAAGCGTGGGAAGCACATTAAACAGGTAATAGCGCAGAGCGTTTGAAAGCCTACGTAATTCGGAAACAATTCTCAGGTCTGCAGGACAAAGAGGTCGAGAGCAAATTCGAATACTTTGGCGAGATTCCGAAATTCAAAAATTTCAAGCAAGAAAAAATGCAGTCCATAGATGCAAGTGAATACATGTGAGGATTTGTGGTCTATGTATTTCATGATTACAGTACTTAAACTAATAGGATTCGCTTTCTTTGATTTGCGCTGACGTCATGGCTCCTTTAATATATACGCGCGGAGTACGTAAGCGTCCTATAGACATACAAGAAATAATCGCGGCACTATGCGCTTAGCTGAAGAAAACCGCATAAAATATATACGTCGTCGACTGCTGCGTTAAGCCCTGGACAATGGAACAATAACACTGCTTCAGTTGACAATGTCCAGAGAGAAGCAGGCTCTGCGTATCACGAATCTTTGACGTTCAGACGTTTGCAAGCGTGCATGAAAAGCTGAGTGAATAGAACATTTCAATCACCGGAAGAGCATTTAATGATCATTATTTGAGCAGCCAGGTTCGCTAAACAACGAGAACAAGCTCTCTCGAAGATTTTCAATTCACATTGCTTTGTCTAGTCACTCAACTTTTGTCGGTTGACTTCTAACACCTTCTTCACATCCAGTGCACTGCTCTGCCTTTTTCGTTAACTTTTCCATGCAGACTGTTGCCATAACTGATCGCAGTTGTTTGTAACGAAATTAGTCCACTGACGAGTGCATACTTACTAAACAAGAGAGAACTAACCGTTGCTTTCGGACTCGAGGCCTGCTTAATGGGGCTGAATTAAATAGTGATGTGAGGTTGAAAGCACGTAAAGTCTTTACAAAAAGGAGTCAAACCACGGGGTTTGTTTATTTCAGCACTTATGGCGCTTATAAAGCTGTAGATCTCTGCAAGTTAAGGTAGACTCTTGTCCTCACGTTTTGAGAAATTTCGAGTTCTAGGGATCCCGTAAGGGCTCCCCTCTCCGGCTTAGTAAATGCTGTTGCCTCGCTACTTTACTGAAAGAACTTATGAATTCAACAAAGTTCAAGCGAGAAAGAAGAATATCTTTAAGTATCATTCGCCGTTTCAGTGCATTTTTTATTTGTCGTTTATTTCTTTTTTGAATTCCAACTTGCAAAGCGTGTTTCAGCTGATAAGAAGAATAAACCAGCGAAGAGATTTTTCGCAACTATGAAGAAATGCATAATATGTAGCATCAATAGCATCATGACATCACTTCTAAAATACTGAAACTTTTTTGGAGCCGATTTTCTTCGTATATCATCATCGTAACGAAAGGTAACCTTTTGAGGTATTCAAATTTGCATGATACGTGCCTTGTCATATCGAAAGATTAAAAAATAGCTGCAATAAAATTTCAACGCCTGTGTAGCGGGGCGTTCTTTGAAACCGACTCAATCTAAGTTCCCCGGAAAGCACACGACTCGAGGTGCAGGCGAACAAGTATAAAGAAGTCCCCACGGAAGCAACGGAAACCTCTGGCAGAACATCGGTGCATGAAGGCTGAAAACTAGATCCCGAAGTCGCTTCGCTGCATGTCGTTGCGCACAACAAGGCAAAAAAACAGCAAGCACGGCACATAGGCTATGCTTCCATACGTGAAAGGGAAGGCCACATATTTTGTGTTGTCATTTGGAGCCCGACACGTTTTACATGCTGCAGCTTGGCTCGTTTTCGATTGTCTACTCTTGCTACAATTTCTCTACGTAGTTTGGTTTGGTGCATATGTAGCATCCAAAAGTGCTAGGTTTCGACTTTGCTGTAACGAAACCTTCATTATCCCAAGGGCCAACTGTGGTACCACTCTAACTACGGCTACAGTGTCCGCCTGAGGCGCCGGCTGCCAATCATGCATTTATGCTGCTCCATGTCGCAAGTAAGACTATAAAATCTATTGAAGATGATTTCGAAAATATTCACTAGGGGAGGAAAGTACTTCACAGACCAAAGTTAAAACTATAGGAAGGTAGGGCGAAACGAAAAGGAACCAAAATTGCGTTCAGAAAGCGGGGAGAGAAATGACTGAATGATATACTCCGGATGAAAACGTACTGAGGAGTGGCATGAAATGCCGCTGTTTTTTTTTTGTGCTAGCAAGCTGTGTTCAATTGAAGCCTTTGCAATCAAAGTTAGCAGGATCGTGTTATCGAGCTGCCAAACATCACTAACTAGCCGAGGAGCTCTCAGACGAACCCATACTCTTTGTAAAACCATACGGTGTACAGACCAGGCTTCCAGTGGCTTTAATTATGAGGTAATGGGAACCGGGAGTGAGTCCCACCTGGCCTTGTCAAGATGTGAAACCTTACGCAAAGCTATAATTCGGAAGGCTCCTCTTGAAGCAGGTGCCACCCAGATAAACCGAGTCTAACAGCTTACTTAAAGTCCTCCGGTACAAGACACCTATCCTTAGCAAACTAGAATACGCTGCATCTATCCGGGACCGTAGCTGTGCTAACCTAACCTATGCCATGGAGCTTGTGCAGAATAACTTCGTTCGTTTCATTCTGCATAACCACAGTCGTGCTGCCAGGATATCATCAATGAAATACATGCTAAACCGTCCTTCATTAGCTCCTCATCGGAAATCTCGCATTTGCTTATTGCATAAAATTTTTCATATTTGTCCTGATATTCGTAGCACACTCATCCCTTCGCCTTCGTACATCTCATCTCGTCCGGACCACGCAGACAAGGTTGGAATTGCACCACTCAGGACGAAAATATGCAGCCACTCCTTCTTTTATCGAGCATCCGAAGATTGGAACCATCTTTCCAGCTCGATTGCCAGCATTGTAGACATTACTCATTTTAGAACCGCATTAGCCACCATTGTATATATCAATAATTAATTTGTCAGGTTCGTGTTATCTTTTCTGTATTGTATTTATCTCATCAACCCCTCCCCTCTGTAATGCTCCACGCCTTGAGGGTAAAATAAATAAATAAATAAACTGAGCTTAACAACAGCCTGGGATCTAATTTTGAAAGGTGTCCCTCGAATAGTGAGTCTTGAAAAAAATGCTTTCAGTTAATGATTCTAAAGCTTTGTCTGACAGTTTATTAGCAGCACTGTGTTTTTCAATAATTTCCTAAGATAGGCTCCGCAGATGGCCACTTGCATAAAAACATGGTAGTATTGCAGAGCGCAGACTGACTGGCTAGACAAATTAACTCTATTCCGCAGTGGGACAACACGCTAATTGTATGAGCTCTCGGTGCCGCACGCATGAAGCAGTTCATTAGGCAGGCTCAGTGGTAACAAGGACAGACCATTTCATCACGCAATGAAGAGAGAGTGTGTAGTTCACAGGTTAAGCGTCGCTTTCGTCTCTTGCCTAACGTGCGTCGCTCCTTTTCTTTTTTATGTGTACATACACCTACTCAGCTTGATGACAAAATCCATAGATCTAAAGCATCATCTTGAGTGAAAGAGGTGTAGATCACGTCTAAATTCATAAGGCATAAAAATTAGATAACGAACACGTACATGGTGTGGGATATTAGCTTTTCCTTTACGTGAAAACAAGTTTTTTATCGTACTTATCAAACAAATGGGTGTTATCACTCTTAGAGTAAGGTAACTGCTGTGTGCAATAAACATAATTGCCCCGGAAGCCGAACATTGGACAGTCGTCACCATAGCCGAGCACCGGACACCAAATTTGGATGCCGTAGGTTTGGATTTTGCTGGCAGCATTCGGTTGTTTTTATTCTCCTTTATAATTTATATTTAAAATAAAATTAATAATCACCTCTCAATCTCTAATTTACAAAAAACGCAAATTAAAAAACTCCCCTATGCTCCTCGATTTTTTTTTACTGCTGGCTTCTGCCGTATAAGTAATAACGAGCCCCTCTTTTACATTCCCCAGTCTGCGCCATGAAGTTTTTTTATGCCTCACTTGATATATACTTAACTTTCGCGTGCCGGCAATCGCTCAGTTGTTTAAACTGAAACAGCATGAGGGCGAAACTCAATTATAGATTACTTACGGTCTCAGGACAATCCCGCATGAGGATGTGCCCCTACAATAGTAGAACGCATTATTGCAAACAAAGCACGAAAGCGAAACTTTGAAGTCTGTTTTGATGTGTAAGCCATTTAGTTGGGCTAGCTGATACCGGCTTTCTGAAATCATGATTTCATTGGTTTTATTTCGCTAGCAACTATAAATTCATAAGTAATAACAGTTCCCTGAATCAAGATAACGCCCTCATTTCGGTTTCATCCTCCTGACACAGCCTGATTCTTGCAATTGGAAATAATTAATACAGCGATGCTTGTTATGCATTTTACGGAGCACTAAAATGCACGAAATGTTGATTTGTCGGTAGCGCTGCGCGGTGCGAAGCCCGAATCAATGGAACTTCGTCACATAAGCACGCGTCTTGCATGTTTGTGGAAAACCTGGAAGAATTGACGACGAAACAAGTTAAACATCTCCCAGGGAATCGATGCATTCAGGCTGAAACTAAACGGATAAGTTGTTGTCTTGGGTTGTGGAGGATACGACAAAAAAAGAACTGTAAGCAAAAGCACCATAATTCGTTGTGATAAACACCCCTTCTTTACGTAATAAGCAAGACAACATGTTCTAAGATTATGATAGACTATCGGCGCTGCGGCGAAGGGCAATTAGAACATTGCATAAACAAAATCTGTATATTGTAATGTTCCTGACAACACATAATATCCTACTTTTCACGAGATAGACAAAAAAAAATTCCTGTGTATATATTTTCTGAAGTATCAAACTACAGCAGATTTGCTGATCATGATCTAAATAGAGACATTGCTCACAATTCGCGCACTCGATTTCACAATTCGCAAATCAAATATCACAATTTTTATGTTTGTAGAGAAACCACGGACAGATTATGCTAAACACACAATTGATCGCCAAACCATGAATTTATGTAATTTTCCAGATGTCCACATGATCGCTAGAACATGTGGAAGTCGGCGAACTTTCAAACGCAGAATACAATCTGTTTTTATTTGCTTCAAATAATATGCAAATGATGTCTAACCCAAATATGAAATTGCATTGCAGCGTTATTGCGTTCTGATTTCTTTGTGTAAAAAATGCAATCGCTTATTACTTCAAACAATTAGCAGGTGATATGTAATTGTAGTCTTATTGTGTTTTGATGTTATTTGTGTAAAAAGTGTCGTGTGTATTTTGTATGGTGGTGATTCTTGCACGTAGTTGTATACGCACTGTCTATATGTATTTCATACCCGCTGCTGCTGCGCCCAGCGGGGCCAGGGCCTGGTCAGGAGACTAACTACCTCCTACAATAAATAAAAAAATATAATTAAAAATAAATAAACTAAAACTATGGCTTGTAACAATGAATTATGAACAAATCTCTACTACTTCATGACTCTCGAACTGTTAGCCATTTTATCTGCCGCGTTGTATTTTTCGACACATTTAAATGAGCGGCAGCTTGCGTAAATAATTGTAGTATTGCACAGCGCGAGTGTGACGACACGCTTGATGTACGAGCTTTCGCTGTCACATGCATCAAGCCCTTGCAGTTGATCCAAATGGCTCAACTGCATTTTGCGTTTTGTGTTAATTATGCAGGGTCAGTGAAATAGGGAGCGGTCCGCATTAAACGCGCAATTACGACATACTGAGCAGCTTGCGTGTTTAGCATTGCTTTTTCTATTGCCTAATCAAATGCAACAATTTTCCCATTTTTATAATACACGAGTTTCCAAGATTCATATTTTGAGCCAGCAATTTAAAGCATCTGCTTGAGCTGGAAAAATGGGCATCTTCACAGCAGAAAAGAAAAACGCGTGCAATTTAATGACTTATTATTGCTTCTTGCATACGCTCAAAACATTTTGTATGCGAAAACTGTAAGTGCATGAAATGTACGCCTTTGTTAGAAGTATTCTTATGGAACGTTTTTACAGACATGATATGCTACTTTCATCCACAATGCGTAGAAGGTTAGCTAAAAGTTACAGCTCTATGCCATGTTTTCTGTTATGTGGTCATTTGTTTTCAGTGCGCAATGTATTTTTTTCTATCTCGTGAGCGGTCTCTGTTATTAAAATGTTGCATTGGATTCTATATCCTGCCGCAGCGTCTTGCGAAGTTAGTGTAGTGTGTTCAAATAAATAAATAAATAATATGGACCAATATAGGTAGAGCGGGATTTAGACCCAGCACGATGAATCTTGCGCCAAACTATCGAGACTGTCGCAAAACTATCGGCTGAAGTGTTTGTTTTGCCCTAAAACTAATAATGAATTATTTTATTTAGTTAATTATTACAATACATAATTTTATCTGAATTTTATATCTAAACAAGACAAGGCGTACACCACCGCACATCATGGCTTCATAGCCGCTGTGCTCGATAAAAAAATATGCAAAATTTATAAAAGATTGCCTGAACGCGAGGTTTTCATTCAGTTATAGACGACAAAACCAGCCTAGACCTGTGTGGCGGCGGGAAATGAGAGGAAAACGCAGGCTAGGTGGCTAGAGGGAAAGAGCTAAAGAGAAATTTTATTACCAATATATGTTCAAGAGAGGCCCCCAGCATCCTGATATTGATGTTTAAAAGAGAAAAAAGAAACAAGAGGGACGGAAAAAAATTTCGTGCTAAGTGTCCCTTATGAGCCCAATGTCGATGGGAACTGTGCGCAGGTTTTCCTGTTCTTTAATTCTTGTGACTAACAAAAACTTCCCGCCGAAGGCAGCCTGTTGTTCTATCGATTCAGTGCTATCTCATACCGTTCCGCAGCCACTTTTGAAAGCGGAGTACGCAAGCAACAAGTCATGTCAAAACTCGCGCAAGTAGAAATCACTAATAGCTTGATTCATGTTGCCTGCTAGAAGTTGCTTTTCCATTCTCCCTACAAAACCTTAAGCCAAAAATTTGTAGTATTTCTGATTTCTGAGACAGTATTTACTCAAAACAAAATGCCGAAGTCGCAAAACAAGCTCTGCACGTCAGCGCCGACTCTTACGTTCTCTTCCGCGTAAGTTAGTGGGAAAGAAAGAGTTACGCAACGAAGTTCGCGAGCTTCATGATAAATAGACTGTGACACACCTATGTTTCCTAAAAATATTGTCACGACCCAAGGAGAGCTGTGCAGGTAGGTGTACGGGAGAACCCGTATGCTTAGCTCTTCTATAGGCCATTTTCCCCGCGAATGTTTTTGGTATTCACTTATTTTAGCCATAAAGCAAGGGTCTAGGAGACAACAGGATGGGCTGAATAAGTTGAGGGTGCTGGTATCTAAAAATGGGGCATACCTGCAATTCCACTCTTTCAAAAGAAAGAAGAAAACGAACACAAATCTCTAATCGGAGTACAATCTGTCTCTAATATATGCTTCGGCACACGCTGCTGAGGCACTTGTGGGCGCGACGCACTGCTAAGTGCTTGACCATTTGGGCAGACTCTTACTTGACTGCCTCAAGTTGCCTACCATTGGCTACCTCTGAACAAAAATAAGCGCATCACACTCTGAAAATAGGAAACGAGCAGACTTTATTGAACCAATAGCGTTACTCTATATCCTGTCACGTTGTTTTCTTGAAACCATTTGGCTAAAATTTTAGCTACTGACGGAGGATAACATATGCTAATCATTCTCCCACGGCGACTGAATAATGGTGCTGCCAGTCTCAATTAAAGCGAAGAGAAAACCTTTTTTGAAAACGATCAAAGACAGGCAAATTAGATGTACTTTCTTGAAAGTGCAGCGTTAAAAAAGGCATTATTCGGTGTATTCAACACCGAAATCCAAAATAGTTGATCGTCAACTAGAGTTAACCGAATACTGGTGGAAGACGCAGAGTAAGGAAGTCGATAATAGGACGCACAAAAGCGCGTAGCAGCCGCATTGCGCTGACTCTGTCGTTTACGTCGTTATGACCGGTACACTGGGCGCTTTCTAAAATGCATTCAATGGGTTTGGGCGTTTGGCTAAGCTCACAACTCTTTTTATTTGCGTCTTCTAAAGTGTTTTAGAACTAAATCACTAATTTTGTTTGTATGTCGGCAGTAGCAGATTAACGGAATTCAGTGGACTACTTTAGACAGACAGAACGACCGAATGATTCTGAAGGCTTTGTTCAGCGAAGCATATTTACGGTGCAAATGTACACACACGTCATTTCCATTGCAAATGGCACAGGATGTTGATGTATAAAATGAGCGCCAGCGACATGATGTACGTTTGAAAATTTTGTAAGCAAGTTGAAGTCCAGACGCATGGAACTAATCAGTGTTTAGTACTGGTTTCATTGAGAGAGTGAGAATTGAGCCTTTGTACAACATACGTTTTGTGACGTTAATGTTTATATTTTTCTCTCACACATTGTTAGGAAGTTATTCAGTTTGGCTTTCCTATTACGGTGATCTTTCATGCATATCACACTTTATATGTGAAAGTGCTTAGGCGGATGCGGCATTACTTGAGAAATTTCTTAATGTATTCAGTTTTTAATGAACTATAAAACTTCATGCATATCTTTTAGAGAATGTGTCATGAAGGCGATGTAATGCTTGATTATCGAACATCGACCATGAAATTTGCACAAGATTTCTTGCAGATAGCCAGATAGGCTTAGTTTCTTAATGCTGAAGTATATAAGGCCACCGATATTTTTAAAGAAATATTATTTGGGCTAGATGGTTAATTTCGATACAGAAAGGAAAAACAGTAGCGCCGAAAAACACACACACACAGTAGAAAAACGACCTAGGACAAGCGCTTGTCCTACGTCGTTCTTCTACTGTGTGTGTGTGTTCTTCAGCGCTACTGTTTTTGCCACCGATATTTTTCCAAACACTGAACGCTGCCTGTTTCTCTTCTTGAGCGAGCGATGAGAACACATTGATCTCTACTTATCCAAAATATTTACCGATTGTTTTTTCAGAAGTGAAATCCCCACTCTTTGGAAATCAAATTTCTAGAAAAAGCTACGAAATCCGCATGACCATCCAGTACAAGGAGATTCTGTTGCTGCGTAGCCTGCACTTTTTTAATAACGGTCCAAGAGCGTCGACATTAAGTACGATTATTCTCTTGTAGAAATTTTGCAGATCTCTACGGAGACTGCTAGCAACAAAATTTCTTTTTGGTGGCTTCTCGCCTCTACGGCTGACATCTGCCCCTGTAACTAAATGGCTCCAGAGGAGCATAAAGCGAGCGTAAGAACATAGCTCTTAAACGACCACTCATGAGTTGAGCTGCGTCGGCGCCGTGGGCGTGACCGAACAAAACCTTAAATAAATAAAAATAAACATTGCCGCCACTGAGATATGAATCCGCGGCGCTACGAAGAGATCCTCTTAGCTGGCCACTGCACGAGAGCATTATGTTATCGATACCCCCTCGCGCCACGTGTTTAACTGCAACACACACTCGTACTGTGCACTGCACATGCCCGAGACACCGACATAGCTGCGCCCAAATTTCGCATTAGGGAGAATCGTAATCGCCCTTAAATTTTTTTTGTTTAAGATTCTGCCGTCGGTTGCACTCAATGGCAATGAGCGCTTATTTAATGCCGTCCGAGTGAACTCATGAACAGGAGATCTGACGCGCCCTCGCGATTAAGCCCTTTGAAACGCGTTGATGCGTCGGCTTTCTTACACTATCTGTGCGCTGCATGATTCCGCGCTGGAAGTCAAACAGAAATCATCTCAGTTCATCCCATCGATCACGTTGCATCGATTTGCGACTTACCTCAGTCCTGTGGTGATATGCGTGAACGGTCCTCTCATATTGTTATCTTTTTCCCCGAGGTACATAAATGCTGCTCTATCCGATTCGAGCTTCTCCCACACAACCCAGATATCGAGCGGGCTCTTGCAACATCATTCTCGTTTCCTCCAGGGCATCAGCTTCGCAATCGCTCCTAGAGGTAAAGTTCAGGCCTTATAGGTGGGCCTGCACATTGGCGCTAGAGAAGCGCATCGGAAAGAGCACATATCTCCTCCGTCCTAGTTATGGATTTGCAGCAGGCAATGCCATAGCAGCTCACTGAGGCTTTCCTGGACGCAGGAACACAGCATACAGCGTAACACAGGGAGTGACTGAGAGCGGAAAGAGAGTTGACGCATTGCCCAAGATCCATCCTAGCTGAACACGATTCGCTGCTTCAAAGGATGGTCGACGGAGCCATCAATTTCGTCATTTTCCAGTGCACCAATCACGTATGGAAATATTCCTTCGCAGTCGCTGCGATTGAAAACAGACAAGGATACTACTCCCTTTTTTTCTTCTGGGAGCGATTAGTTTATTTATTATTTTGTTTGTTTAAAGGTGAACGTGCCACCAGTGGCAAGCTTTGATGCGAAAAATTCTTGCCTTTTGGTAAATAGGCTCTTCTGCTTTTTATTCTTTACAGGTGAATAGTAGAGCCAGTTGAAGTAACCACCAATAAGCTCTTACATCTTGTCGACTTGCCTTATAGACGCAAGAAAACAGGGCACTTTTTACCCAATAAATCAAACAATGAACAGATTTCACGACTCTTTATAGTATGCAGCGCACAAATATCAGATCAGTAGTGAGCTTTAGCCAGGTACATTTACGGTGATATTCTGCAGGTTTCAAAATAGCACTAACAGGCGATGACTAAACTAATCACTATAGGAATTCAATTATAATTTCCAATCTGCAACTCGTTACTTGAGTGCTCCACATTCAGCGCACTTTGTGTGCCTAAGCGGCTGAACTAGCTGAAGCCTATAGACTGCCTTCCTATAACTCGTACGACTCAACTTAGTTTATCTGGCAATTGTGCTTGAACGTGGCTGTTCAAGCAGGAAAGAGCTGGGACAGTGTTATTACACGTTGCTGGCAATGAACTCTGGATATTTTTTAAGCAGTGCTTCTCGAAGTTACAGGGTATTATTAAAATCCCACGCGTTTCTTTCAAACTGGCGAGCAGGAAAAGCGCCTCGAATTTAGTGGCCGATCAAAGGCTGTGTCGGAAATTACACGCCATAGGGATGAAAAATTAGGGCGCTCAAAGTTTATCCACGTTAATTACTATGCAATGGATAATGAGGTGGCGTCTGAAATGTCTACTTCCGCCTTGCAGGTCAGGAATGGCGCGCTATTCGCGGACACCCTAATCCTTCTTCAAAGACGTGGTGTTTCGGCGTACTTAAGCATAATAACACTAGATATTATAAATAAAATTCTCTGGTTGGGATCTCTCTATTAATATTGTATTCAGGCATTCCACCAGTAAAGCAACAGCTCATTTAGCAAATCCTCGAAACTTAAAGCTAGCGGCCCTGGTTACCTTAGCAGACCGAACGACTACATCGGCCGTGCGCTGTTTCGGGGTCTAAGCTTCGGACAACTGCGATGGTTTTGTAAACGTCTGAGCTTTCTAGAAACCTGCAAGGCTCGCCCTTGCAGCCATATGGTTATATTTTATAGACGCTAGGGACTCCTTACTTAGTAATTAGAGCAAGTAGTGAAATGTATGCAACACTGCGCTGTTCACACCTATGTTCGCTTACTTGAACTCTGAAGTGGAAGCAGCCTCAGGTACTGTTTGACTGCTGGAAGCTTGTTTTGCACGAAAAATAGATATAAGAAAACTTGTACAATAGTTCTCTGCTCCGTAATTCTGGCCACATGAGACGGAACTAGTTGCCGGGCTTCAAACAGCCTAAGAAACGTACTATTGAAAAGGCCTTTAATACCCAGTTGAAAATACCCCTGCACGTTTTTAGCACATTTCTTCGGACTGAGTCTAGTGTTAGGCGCGATTTTACAGGGCTTAACGCAGTTCAGCGGCCAGCCTGCAACAACGAAGCCAATTTCGGAGACCGAACAGTCTACTTATAAACATGGTGCGCAGCCCCAGTGCGCTGCTGCGGGCACTTACACACAAGCTCATACGCTTACTAAACAAACTTCTTTGTTCCAGCGCCATACGGGCATTGCAAATGAGTCAGCCGCACCTTTCATTGGTAGTGGGGACAATAAGTTTACCTCCAACTGTCATTTCCTTGTTCCTAGTTTAAATACTGCATAGTTGGCCTCAACTGGGGTGGGATGCCTTCGAGTGTGCCTACTTCATGCTATTTTCGGAGACTGAGGTTAGGAAGGGGAATAAAAATTTCGAATCCTATATTTCGCGCTGAATATCTTTGCAGGTGGCTATTCGTTCGACAGACCCACGCAGAAGCGAAGTCTCAGCTGCCGGAAAATAAATGCAGCGAGAAGTGTCTGCCGCTACAGATATGGCACCTGCATTAAATATGTAAAGAGAAAAACGTATGTTACCAAGTTTTATGATTAATTATGCTTATAACAATCGGCAGCCTTTTGACCGACTGCTGCTTTTGACAGATGGTTGCGAGCTGTAAAGCTCTAATGTGGCTTCAATATACTTCCCTCTCGTATTTTGGTTGAAAAAGTTTTGGGAATATTTTTGGTAGAAAACTTGCGATTGGTTTATGAGGCTCCCATACAATGTCAGAATGTGCAGCTAGTCCTTGGGTTGGGTTGAATTTACTTCCTCTGTGCCAATACATATTGAATCAAGTAATAAAGAGCGCACTTTCACCGACCAGGCGCATCAAGGCTTTTCTCGCCTGTCAATTGTACACAGAGTACAGTCCTGGAGATGTCAACCAGGTTATGTTACAATAGTTAGAACCGTTTCTCTTCGAGAGAAAGTGACAAATATACTAAGAGCTGGGTCGAGCGGGGCGCTGGGTGGGTGGTTCTTTTGAAGAGAAGTTGTGGGTGGTGTTTCTGCAGCTGCAGTGTTCAAATAAAAAGACAGATTGATGGAAGAGGCTTGAGTACCACTACTTTCGCAGTAGAAAAGCGCAGCATTAGGATATAATTGCAGATACAGAAAACTGTAAGCTCCGGTGAGGAAATAAAGATTATATTATGAAGAACCAAACAAGAGATACTAATGCAAGAGCTCGCCAGGGGTACCTTAGGGATGAAAATGTTGATGCTTTAATCTTCTACGATCTCTACCAATAGGGTCTTTCTGTCAGATTTAGCTTTGCTGAGTGGCACGAACGCAGCACGGAAGCATTCGCATCCTAATGCGTTAGTAGATTCGGGCGAGACGAAATGGCCAAGCCCTCACAGATTCAGATTTACCGCACAAGTAGGTGTGCAAAAAGTGCAGGCGCACACGACATACAGCACAGATAGCTGTGAAGAGATACAATTTATTTCTTCTACTTTTTTTAGTGGTGTGTCGTTTACTGCTACACCATGAAATTGCCCTGCGCACATCGTCTCTCTCCTGGTTAAATCCGATTTTAGGGGAATACGCCATGACATATACATTTTAAAAGAACGAAAATAAAATGTGAACTACCCAAAAACAATTACAATACGAAGAAACCCATGCCTAACCTGCCGCCGAAGAAAGTCCGTTAATCGCGCACTCATCTATAGCTGATCAGGATATATAGAAACCGAGCTTTGTGGGGATACATTTCTTCATAGACGAAGATATAAAATTACGGTTGTAATAGTCATACATGAAGGAGTGGTTCAAATTTCATAGCTCTGAAAATCCTTTTGACATAAGCCCAAGAAGTACCGACGTAACGGTGATCAAGAGTTTAAAAGGTGACAGAATCCTTTACGTCAAAACGAAAAAAATCGATACTCAAAGCTCTCTACCGCTCTGACCATTTAGTAGATAACCACTCTATTCCATCTTGTTTGGCTACCTTGAATAGACCTCCTGACAGAGTAACTAAGCTTTAGTAAAGCTTCTCGGGCAGGTTTATTCATCTGAGTGCCTTCTGCGTACTGAATGAACGAAAGTGCCGGCGAAATGACGCCACAGCTACAACATGAGTCTGCGTTGTAGGTTTGTCTTTCCTTCGTACACGTTAGTTGTTTCGGAGTATGAACGCCAAACTGATGTGAAAAGATAGCCCTTGAAGTCCTTGTGCTTTAACATATATTGAGCAGAAAGCCAAATAGTACAAAATTATCAGAAGAATCTGCAGTAGTTCCTTTAGGCACAATAGAAGGCGACTACGCAACTGGCTTACATACTACGCTATGTCCATACTCCCACTTCATTCACATAACTTATTCTATGCAGGTTAAAATGGCAAAACAGAAAACCTCACTATCCTAAATGTTCAAAACACTAGACCGGTAAAGAACACAGTGTATATACATATAACGTTTCAATGATTTCTCTCCATTTCTTCACTCCTAATCTTTACTCTCCAAGTACTTATATTCTATAGAGTTGCAAAGCGTGAGAAATGGCGATGATAGCATAAATACACTGCACGTGAAGTTAGAAAGCAAAACCGAGCAACGCAAAGAGTATTGTTCGAGTCTGTGCTGGAACAGAAACTCGAACAGAGACTTTCATTTCCAGGAAAGTTACGGCGAGACATCCCACGAGAAAACGAACGTTTAGTTAGTATTTGCGTAAATGACCAAGCATATCTGATAAAGCAGCAATTTCAGGTGCGCTAAATCTTCAGTTTTTCTCGGTGTTCCCGAGTTATTTACGAATGTGTTCTTTTCTGCCGTGAGTTTCAAGGCGTACTACCTTTACACTGCGCTTAAATCTCCGAAGAAGAGTGAATGTCACTAGTGCTTACTTTTTATTCTAAAACATCTTCAGCCTCTGTCGACATTCGCAACACTTCTCTGTTCGGCAAGCGAAATACCCGAGCCCATCCTTGCATTTTCCTGCCGCTGAACTCTACGTCGAGGACTGGATATAGTGTGTCGTCATCGCGCTTAGGAGCAACAAAACGTTATCCACTCAGACAGTTTCCTACACAGCACGAAAATATAACGCAATGAATCGTCATACCAGAGATTCGTAACAGGCCTGTTTATTCAACTGTTTCTTGATCTCTTCCATGTGACTTTGATATTAACCGCGGATGAGGTGTTTCAGTTTTAGTTCATTTCACAGCATACAAGCAGATTGGTGGACAGCTCCATTTCATGAGAAAAGCTGGAAAAAGCTTTGCGTAACGCACCGTCTATATCCCGCCATTTGCTTCTTAGCTGTGTCTCCAGGACACTGGAACATACAGCCAGGAATTTTAAATCTAGTGAAGTACTTTTTTGAATGAAGCATTGTTGCCTAATATTTTCTTCTATTGTTTCAAAAACGTTGCCATATTAGACAAATGCCATACAAAGATCTTGCGTCAAAAGATATGGCTCAAAATGCGGCTTTGAACAGTACTATTAACGGCAGATTCGAAAGGACACAGCCGAACACAGAGACTTTTCCAGACCAATCTTATTCTCTAAAAAACCCGCTGCGCGCACACAAGTCTCAAATACACTGTATTAAAATGAACCTGTACCCTGCCGCTCTACGCTAGTACCTCGTGCTGGCAACCTGGGCTTGGTTTTTTAATAACATGGCTTTTCATTCAGCGGCGTATGAAAGAGATTGTTATGCACAGTTTTCACTGTGTCAAGATATATTCCCAGAAATATAAACAAATCGAAGTTGAGACCGGAGACTACCACAAGTGGAAAAACCAATTTGGACCCGCGAGATTAAAATCTGTCCCCCTTATTTTACCGTTTTGTTGTAAAGGGTGCGTGCCCACCTCCCAATATTTGCGTAGCCGCTGAGGCGTAATAGGTTTGGAATATGGCCAGGCTTTGTAGAAGCGCTTATCAAAAGCGCCGACGTCCAAAGTCGTTGAAATTTTGTCTGCAAATAATGGGTAGCTTTGAACAACATCGAAAGCAAGTAAATGCTAGCGCCCTTTGTTCTGATGAATTGTTTACGCATTCTGTTGGAAGTCATAATAAGAGGCAGATGAAATGTGCGCCTCAGTGATTTCTGCAGCAGTCTAGGGAGCAAAAGTTCCTTTTTTTCTAATGGAGACGTTTCAGAGGTTCAGAACTCACATTTCTATTAAAACGTAGATGAAACGAGATAACAAAAAATGTGTAACTTTTTTTCAAGTGGTGTTTGTAAAACAGTTGTAGCCCAGCATTCAACACAAATAATTTTCCTTTTACTCTGGTGTGCCAGAGAATGAAATGCTTGCATGTTCTACTTTATATTTTATCCTTCTTGCATAATGCATTGGCCGGATGCAGTTAATTAAAATGTACACAACTTTTCCCAGCTCAGTAATATCATTAATTTAGTTTTGATCTTCCACACATTCCGAATGTTCCTCACGAAGGGAAATATGCTCTTGTTTCTTAAGAGCTAAGAATATCTTGACGCTTTATGAATAGCTTCTCCACCGACATAATCTTGCAACAATTTGCTTATTGCAGCTACATTACACAGTCACCACAATGTGAGTACCCGGGTAATACAGAAAGTTGTACTCGCAACCTGGAACGCTCAGCATTTATGGAAACAATAAACCATCATATTGCCACGAAGTGGTGACTGCAGTCCGAAGAGAAGAAAGGCTGGGAAAATGGTGTCTAAATAAAACTTCACTTGGGCTGACTTGCGCCCACGATGGACCGAATCACTTGGTGGCGGCGTAGCAACAAGCGTTATCGGCGGTCGTCGAACAGAATGCCCGCCGCTCTCGGCCGTGCTGAGCCTAAACATGATAGCCAACTTTCGAGATAAAGTGTGCAAAGTTACTAGAGCGTTCTGGAACATCGTCACGTCTGCATGGATGCGATCAATCGAAATAAATCTGGTCGCGTCTTGCATCGCAAACAAAGCGATAAAACGGGATGCCGGCTGCTTTGAAGAATGAACAAAAACACTGGAAATATTCACGGCAATATGTAACGCTAAAAAGTAAGAAAATATTCATTCTTGGATGAAATCTATAAAGAGCTGGCACACACTTTCTGATCAATTATCTACTGTGGTAAGCGTAAAAATTGTTGTATTTCTTGTGTTAAAATGTGCACCTGTAGCTCCCAGTAAGGCATCAGCAATCTTTTCAGGCTTCTGAGCGGCACTCGCGAATATTCGCACTTCGCACGTAATTTCCTCTAATTTCCCAAGCGCATGTCTGCTATTCCGGAGTCCGGGGCAGCGCGTCCGGCTCCTCTCGAAAGGCTAGCTGTTTCAACCTCTGGTTTAAGCGCGATTCTTTTATATTATAATAGTTTCAGATGTAGAACCCAATATTTTAGCAGATGAGCAATATGTTTTTCCATAACTGTTCCCTAATCTGCGCTGCCCTGGAACAATACCTCTTCTCGGGTGCCTGCATTTCCTGGCTAGGCGGTCACACATATTCAAAGAATTAGAGCTCGGCTTTGGGCACCACCTAAGGGAAGGTGTACATAGGACAAGTGCTAAGCCTACACTCTTCCAGACGTCCGGTTAAAGTGAACCTTCTATTCTTTTGGTCCTGTGCTCCTGCTCCATAGACATTTAACCAGCGAAATTTCCCTCTGCTTTACCCACATGCAGCGCCTGGCTTGCCTCCCGTCGTCTGGAAGTCATGGCGACCATGCAGGACTAAGCCGAATTCATTGTCACCGGCGCTGTAAACACTGCTCCGAATGAATTCTTCCCCTCAAATTGATTTAAAGGCAAGACGATTGCTTCGCTTTAAATTTTAAGAGCATACGAAGTAAAAGGACAAACTACTTTGAATGTTGTATTTTTCAGAGAAATGTCAATTTAAAAAGCCAAATAAAAATTCTTTTCAGAGATATATTGCTCGAGAGCTTATATCCAGAATATTCAACTAACGAAAAACAAGAGCTCTGCTTTCTTTTAGGCGACGAATCGGTATGTCTTGCTATCGATACAACCATGAAGATAGCTGTAGGTAAAGTAGGAAGCGAAATGTTCCTTGTTCTCTCAAACACCTGATATTGAAATGTGTAAAATATACACTGCAGCCATCGTTGCTTGAAAGGAAGCAGAGTGCTTTGTCGTAACAACTGTGAGATGGAGTTAAGTAAAGCGACACAAGCAAGAATATTGGGAGTACCGCATGTATTGCTCATACTGAAGCTTCTTAATGCCTATCAGATGAGGTTACAAGGACGCGCATTCAGAGCCTGAAACAAATAATTAATCGAGTTTACGTGCACACCCAGGCAGTGCTGATTGAAACTAACTTCCTGACCCACAAAACGCGTTCGTGAATATATTTGTCGGCTCCTGAAGCCGGGATTGAAAGGCACTTTTTACAGGCATTACCACCCAAAGAAGGCGAAGCAACATAGAAGGGGCAACTTCTCAGCGTAACTCATGCACCATGATGACAGATAAAAATGATGATGATGATGATGTAAAACATTTACTGGGTCCAAACATTATGGCGACACTAAAGTCACCCTAACAGTGCAATGGAATAGCGGAGCGCGGTCGATTCATTACAAACTTATGTGACTAGAGCTCTTCGACGCGCATCTATACTAAACCAGGAGCAACTGCCAACTGATGGGCGAACCGCCACGCCGTGATTTCCTGCTCGCAATTCTTCCGTTCAAAGCAGCCACGCGTTTGCGGTTTGCTCGGGCACGTGCCCGTGTACTGTTGGTATTGGCTGGACATACGCGCACTGAAAGTTAATGAACAGAGTGAAAACTGAAGCACAGCGCGAAAGGCTTGGCTGTGTCTTTTTACACTGCCTTTACAAAGGCGATAGCCGCAGCCAAGTGCCTAAGCGTGCAATAAACGTGAAAGAAACGAGGGTATCTAGAAAGCCGCTACCTGCACCTAATTATTGAAAGATACACCAAACGCGCTGTGGTGGGGTGATATCAGACATAGCCTGCTATACCGATATCAAAGATCCGAGAGATAATTTATGTTCGTGATTTTAAAACCACCCAGAAAGTGCGCAGATCTCCTCCGCTCTTTTTATTGTGATTAAAAAAAAGTTCCAAGTAAATATTTTTCGCAATTTGTTTTTAGAATGGTTTAAGCTTCCTTGAACTCGTGGTAACTTATAGAGTTTTGGGGCCCTTCAAGGAGACTGTACAGCCAAACAGTATACTTCCCGTATTGCTAAGTTAAATTTGGTTTGATTACAAAAGTGTGGTTTTGCTAGGAACATGCCTCATTTAAAACACTGCCAATATGACGAAGTCAAGGAACGAATACCCCTGTGGTCTAAGTAATTGAAGGTGTGTTTCTGAAGGTTTTGTCTACGTTTCTGAGGAGTCATTTTTAAATCAGGAATTGATGATGATGATTATGCATTTATATGGCGCAAGGGCATCTAAGGCCAAAGAGCGCCATAGCACAAGGTATTTTTCATTTCTCAAGGTTTGCTAAATGACCCATTTCCCAAGCATTTTACCCTAAAGAAGCCGATCACTAGACCAGGGGAAAGCTTGTACAAATTGTATCACCGGCGGGTACCCGGCGGCAATGGAATCGAACCCCGCACCACCCGCATGCGAGGCGGATGGTCAACCACTTGGCTACCGCTCCGGTTTTAATCAGGAATTAACTACTGCAGTCTTCAAATTTTTCTCCTGACAATATTGCAATACATCTGCTTCAAAGTCACGTAAGCAGTCACACTCGCGCACAACACGTTGTCATATCCTCTCTTCCAGTATCGTAGGATGGAAGCCAGCTGCCGCTCATGTCAATACGCACCACCTGCCGCCGTGGCAGCCTTCTTACGGCGCCGGCACATCACTGCGCCTAGTAGACGATTCGGTAGAAGCTAGCAGTGGTTGTTTTCTCGTGATGATACCGGCTGGCATCGACGGCTATGACTCAACCCAGGGTATGCTCTTGGGATGTAGGGAGGAGTACCGTCAGCACTTATTTTTTACTTCAAAGTCCACGATTGCTATAGATGCATTAGGATAGGATAGTATAGGAATAAGTTTATTAAAAAGCCGGCAACCGACGGCTTAACGCGTCGTGACGTTGGCTAAGCGTTGACTCTGCACAACCTCTGTACGGCATTAATTCTAGTTTTGCTATGATAACAAGCTTCAGTACTTCTTTAGGCAAATATGATCGTTGTCTGGTTGCTCGCTTGACTACATCTGTAGAATGACACGTTTCGTGCATCTCCCGATGTTCAGGAATCTTCTGTCATTTCTTGCCTGCCATACATGTCGCAAAGGCTGCGCAAAGCCCTGGCGATCTCTTGGTGTGCGTCTGTTTGTTTTGGCTAAAAGACATGAAAGCTAACTACAAGATTTCGCGATTCTCGAGAAAATATCGTATTTTTCGGTGTTGCTGCCCTAAGGCTACCCACCAAAATTCTTCTCTCATCTTGATTACTTAAAATCCGTCACTATGTTCACCGTGTGAAAATAATTCAAAACATTTTGGTCGTGTACCCGGTAGGCTTGCTGTGATTCACAGGATAGTCCTCATCGCTTTTCTTTCAGTTGTGTGCCATGTACAGCCTTATAGTCTTTCTGCGCAACGGCACACAGCCAAACAAATGAAGAAGGAAGAGAAGAAAGACGAGCACATCGCTGTGTTCTTCCTTCTTCCTTCCTTTGGCTGTGTGCCGTTGCGCAGAAAAAATATAAGCTTCAATCAAGAATACGAACTAGCCCAAGAACTAACTCTACAGATGTACAGCTTTGGTCGAAACTACAGCGCTCAAGAGGTTGCCTTCTGGGCCACTTTATTTTGCTTGTAATTTATCGCAACCGTTCCCAGCGTTTTGAAAGGGAACGGAATTGTCCCCACTCCTCTTAGAGTGGCGATTCTCACATGTTGTACAGGAGTCACACTATTCGGCTTTGAAGGAAACCTGTTGCCCTCGTTACATTTGGCAAAACTTACAAATGTTCCTCGCGAAATAAATAACATCACGCCTGAGATGCCGCGTCATTTTCTTCAGATCACTGAAGACCAACCAAACCTGCCATGAGTTATCCTGGTGGCCATTTTGAAGCAATCTTAAGTTATATTGGCTCTAATGCTGAAGCATTAAGGATCCTCATATTTGAAACAGTAGAAAGTATGGTAAAGCAATTGATCAGCGATAGTGTACCTTTTTTTGATTTAGAGACGATGTCCTATGACTGTCTCAAGGTGAGCCCAAATGCCTTAACTACTTCGAGGGCCACATTTGGCAATATTCGCCCATACTGGGTTTTGTTTCGTTTAAATACTTTATCCACGCATCAGCACACCTTACGCACATTAAGAAGCAATAGTGAGGATTTTAAACAAAGGAAAATCTAAGCCCAACCTGACTCAACAGCTTGTTGTATCAAAGCACCTGCAACGAGCACTGCAATGTAGGTTTCCTTTTTAAAGGAAGCCCAGAAGGCAGACTGAAGGAAGGCCAGACCGCCATGGTAAGCAGAATACGCATTTCTTGTTGCAACAAGAAGCATTTTCTTCAAAAAGCGTCAACTGCTTTATTCCCAAGCCCATTGTGTGTGTTCCGAAGAAATGCAATAGCCAGGTTTCTACTTAACATGACATCTGCTCCGAACCTCAAGTAAACATTCAATTTAAATCGCTGCTGTTTAGGCGGTCTCAGTTTCAGGGTAGACTGGTTCAGAGAAAGCTTTAGAACTAACCACGTCGTTTGACAACTCGAAATAAAAACTACCTGAACTCCTTCCGGCATGCAGCGTTACCGGAGGAATGTTTTCAAGGACAGAACTGAGTAACTAAGAACATAAGGCTGAAAAAAATACTACAAAGCCGGTTGTTTTGTTTTCAGATATACTGCATACTAAACAGTGGGTACCCGTTTTCAAGCTTCGAGAGAGGTAATAATCCCGCGAGCAAAAATTGCACACTTCGTCAGCTTGTCGAAGAATAAATAAAGGCGCGCCAGCTGGCGCAATGTGTCGTGTGCTGTGTCTTATAATAAGAAAAAAAGATATAGCTGCAAGAGTGCACGACGTAGTCAAGTTTTTTTATGCAATGGCGTTCAGGGGAGTCGAATGATGGACTCAGCAAAATTACGAAGCGTTTTTCAAATACATAGAGGGTCCATAATTGATCCTGTACTCGATACTCCTGGCTTTTTTCACCTATAAAACCGACGATTTCCCTCCAGAATTTCTGTACTATTTGACAAAAACTGCTGACCCATCAGTTTATATGTCGTCGCCTCCTATGGGTCGATATATCGCCTAGCTGAACGTTTAGGATGAACAATCTACTCAGATGGCGTATATAGGGTGTCTACAGAAGTGAGACACTCTTCAACATATGCTTCAATTCGTAGTGTATTTTTTATTCAGCCCTGCAGGAATTGAACATTCATTGAAAGAGCTCTTCTCATTTAAAAATAACCCCAAGCATGATGTTCGTTCAAGCGCAGTTTTTTCGGTTTGAAATATCGGGTGTGACGCAGGAGGTTGATAATGCATGATTCCTTCACAATGAATTTTCACCAGTTTGGTATTTCACAAAATTTCTGAAAGAATATATATATATATATATATATATATATATATATATATATATAAATATATATATATATAAATATATATATATATATATATATATATATATATATATATATATATATATATATATATATATATATATATATATATATATATATATATATATATATATATATATATTGTCTGCATCATTTAGAAGTATTTGAATAAAAGCTACAATAATACTTAAAACCACCAGGCGATGCGAACTCCACACTCAACTGCTGATATGCACGCTTAAGGGGACGTTATTCTAAATGCATCGTGTATCTGATTAGAGGAGCGGAATGATTAGGCTCGTGTATCACACTTTTCCGAAAGAGCAATTTTCATTGTGCAAAGTACATTGTCATCAAAAATCACATAGAGCATATTTTTCTTCAGATCATTTAGAGCTAGCTTTCAGTCTGGTTAGCAAAATTTATGTCACTAAAAAGTTGGGAGCTAGAAAAGCCAGGCTAAAATTATATTAGAAACAGCAGACAAAATCGAGTGAGAGAATAAGCAAGGCAAAAAAAAAAAAAATTGATCAACTACTAGCATTTTTTTAGATATCTTTGTAGAAACAGAAAGGAAATAAGGACGTGCGGTAACAATTTCTTCCGTATTGTATCAGCGTAACAAGGCAGATTTAATAGTCGTGCATGTTCCGTGAACCTTCTATGCAGCGCCGATAAAACGTACTTGCCAAAGACAACAAACAACTATGTATTCGAGGTTCACATAGAAGATCGTTCCACCGTGCATCACTTAAACATTATAGTCATTGAAATTGGTCTAGCTTCACTATATTTTCATTCTGTCCTACCTGTCCGCTTTTGAAAGAAATTTCTGGAGAATGGGAGTAAAACATAAAACGACACTTAGGCGCAAAATTTTAAAAGCGAATTGCAAGACGACTCAACTTCTGAGAAAGTAAGAAAATGCAGCCAAACAAGTGAGGCGGTTGTAGTCTCTGTGAACCTGATGTTTGAGGCGGCAAGACTTCCCCGTAGAAACAGCCGCGTGCTTACGAACGTTACCGTTTGCCTTTATTTTTGCCGGAGTAGTTTCGAGAGTAGGGAATTAATTATTAATCATTGTTATGTAGTATACGGAGACATAAAATGGGGCAATTTTGTCACCTCTATCGAAGACGTGGTGTCGGGTGTATATAGATCTTGACGATGCGAATATCAACCTTAGCTTTCTTCATGCTTCAAATCACCGCCAGCACCAATATAATGACAAAAGATAACCTAGGTTCACTGATTAACATTGACCTTTCAAATGAATAACCAGTAAATCCTTCAAAGTGCGAGCTAAAGCCACGCTTTTCTGCAATCACCATAATCTATCAGCCTACCTGATTTTCTCACCTCCCCCCTAAGTTCATTTTCCCTTGCAGCCAACTTCTTTTCGTGGCCCCATCGACATAATATAGCAATACCCTTCTCTTTTTGATAAAGGTATATCATATTTTCCGCAAGTTTCCGGAATATATACAATTTATCAAGGTAAACAGTAAAATTTAATACTAAGAGAATTCGATCAAGAGACACGAACATGAATGCACAACACCTTTTATAACCTCAATAAACTTTCACATTTATATCTAAGGCAAATCAGTGTATCCAATTTTAACCAAACCCAATCTGTACATCGAATGTGCAGCAAAAATTCGAGTGCCAACCGAACCTTCACAACAGTGGTGAGGATGCAGGGTCGCTAATCTGAGCAGTCATCAAAATCGCTGTCACATCCTCACAGCCGGAAGGGACGGAACCTTAGTGTTCCTTTCCCACTTTCATTTTTTCTATTTAAATAAGTAGGCATGAGACTACTTCCTTCTCGATAGACATATTAAGCCACTCTGCGATACATATCACTGTACCTTCCTTTCGTGCCAGCTGAATAAAAATTCTCTGTGAGGGGCCGGCTCGAAATTAGAGCTGATGCACAAAAGCGCAACACTTGTATGTGACAAATAAAAAAAAACTTCTTGCATAGACATACAGTCATAAAAGTCTATTAAAGCGATATAAAACCGTATGTATACAAAGGCTCATGAAAAATGACCCCGTTTACCGCTAACGATACATCGGGTTTGTCGCCCCCTCACTTACGTGCCAAAGATTCTAAGGGACAAACTTATGGAGGCTTCAGTTAAGATACGTGTTTATGTCTAGATCTTCTCAAAGGATTACATATATTAAAGTAACGTTTACTTGTAGCTGCACTCAGCTTAGTAACCACGGTACTAATTACGCAAGCTGATTATTTCTCATTGTCCCCATCGCGTCAATTTGTTACTCAGTCATTGGTCAACAGATTTACTCGCTGGTTTCTTTTCACGCACACGGTGCTGGAGCGTTTCTAAACTTCTGCCGATAGATAACGGAATATTAAACCGCAGCAACAGATAGAAGAAAGTCAGATCAGAATCTGTATGATTTAGCACAAACGACATCTTTTCGTTCATTTTATTATGCAGGTTCTTCAAGAAACGGCGCAATGCGCCTCCCAATAATAGAAGGCCATAAGTGAGAGCATATGAGTGCGCTTTTCTAGGTGTTGCACTCGCTTCGGTGTTTCAAAGAATAAAGCAATGTCCGCGTATCCACTGGAAAACTATGATATGCGGCTTTTTGGTAGCGTTGAACTTCGTACACCCGTCTAGCTTTCCTTGGTATGAAACTAGCGCTATGAGGATATTTCAGTGCGGATACGGAGTCGCTAAAAATTACCCACACACGCGGGTCTCGCACCGAGGAAAGGAACTGGAGAGCCAAATATATAGCGTAAATCTCAGCAGTCGTTGATTCTTTCACGTGAGCCAGTTTACATGCCCGTCGCTCATTCATATGCAGAATCACAAATGCGGACGGTGATGAATTTTGAAGACTGGAACCGTTAGTAAACACATGAATGAAACCGGGATACAACATGCGTATCTGATAAAGTGCTAACGGCTGAGCAGCGAATATCATCCTGTCACGCTTCCTACTTATCATTCGAAAGACAACTGTATTTTAGGAGAAACAAGAAGCCATGGGGAATTTTGTGTGTCTCCTTTCCAAAATTCAAACCTGGAAGAAGCTGGCGGTGGTGTTGGAACACTTGATGCATATGACTTTCATCCCGTTCATAAAGCGCGGAAGCTAATGGTTGCCTTTCATGCTGGGTTATCCGGCAAAAAATGTGCTTGCAGGTCTCAGTTTTTCATAGCACTTCAAACGGAGGCTGCCGTGCCTCAGCAATTACTGGAGCGCTGGCAGTCACTTGAGGAACGCACAAGCACATATGGAGACCCCCTAGGTAACAGTCTTTGCAGGCTTTCTTTTGAGGTTCGCGACACCCCTTATTCAACAGAGAAATGTATTTCTGTGTGCTGCAGCAAAATTAACGCGAGAACTTCTGTGATGTAGATGTTACAAATTGCCATTTCGTTCCTGCGTAAAAGCAGACAGATATACTACAATGAAAATTAGAAAGTTGTGCTTATTCAGAAAAGCATCGCTTTCAAATGCACAGCTTCAATACGCAAGCATTTTTTAAGAAGTTGCCTGAGCGAAGATGGATTGTAACAGTCTTCTATTAAGTTTCGACAGGAGGTGGCTCATTGACAACATGTGAAGCGTTTTAGCACTGAATTTCTCATCATCTAGAAATAGGGAAATTGCCAAGAGGAATGCTTCAATGTCAAAGGAAGCCACCATCTCCCCCCCCCCTCCCCCGAACGAACTCTCGGCGCCTACTAATTTCGGATGTTCATATTTAATGTGGTGAAATGCAAGTACTATCGGCAGCAAAAAGTTTGCGGCCCGCCTGTTCCCGCAAAACACAATTATGGTAGCTCTGCCTCGCAGAGCAGTGCCGTGGTGTTGTTACCAGCGGACAAAGAATGCACGGCTGCTAATACTTGACGCATTTCAGGCGACTGAAAGACATGACCGGGCAGATATTAATTTTTTTCATGCTCTCTTGGTGCAAAGTGTGCTTTCGTTATGTATGGTTTGCCTGAAAGCACATGTGCTCCAATACGACTCTGAATTGGCTGCTTAGAACAATTATTTTAAAATCGAAAAATCAACAGTGCAGTTCAATTCGTCATTGGGAGCATTATGAGGCTACTTATGGCTGAGGGAAAATGCTATTTCCAGTATTTAAGTCTGCAAATATCCAAGAAAGCTTTTTAGGTTAAGAGAACCTTTTTGTTATGGTCTGTCAGACTCGAAAATATATTTGTTTCCGGCGTTGTCGCCGAATACATGTCTCAGTATGGCTTAAAGTTGGCTTCCTCGGGAATAGCTGGTTCCTTTGTTTTGCGACTGGCCAATGCCTAGCAGTTTCTTCAAAGTGTATGCTCCCGTGGTCTGCCGAGAAGTGTACAACTATGGGGATTGGCCGGCCGCTGCCCGGTGGATAACCTTCTGGGAATTTTCCATTCTCACCTTCAGCGTGGAAACACTCCGTTCCTTTATACGCATTAAGGAAACTTCGCTTTATTTCAATGCTTCAAGCTAACCAACAAATTTCAGGTACGGACTGCGTTCGTTATTATGGCACAAAATATGTATTTGCTGCTGCTGCTGGTTAGGGCAGTAGACCTCTGTGTACAGCGTGGTAACACTAAATGTGTAATCTTCTTTTCTGTTAAAGCCACAAGCCACAATGGTCTCGAAGGATTGGGCAAACACCCAAGATGAGAGCACACCCATAGGCCATGCCTTGATTACTTCATGTCTGAAGCGCAAGAACTGCGACGCTAGGTCATTGAATGTGTTATACTTTTCTGTGTGCGAATGAGAAGTCGTGTCAGCGAATGTTCTTCCTATGTCTTTTTTTTTACGTGAGGCTTGGAAACATGGCCCTACTCTATTTGTAACTCTATCATGGAGCCCAGATAATCAGTAGACACTTGCAGCGCTGTTGCTACTTTCTCCGCGCCGTCAGTTTTGTGTGCTTCGAAGGCACAAAGGTCCCCTGATATGAGCGGCCCCGTAAATCTAGGCCGACATAGCACGCAGGGAAGAACATCACATAGATAATTCGCCGTGCTCACGTCCGTACTTGTATATAAGGGCGTTATATCTGGCAGAGGCCTCCACGCAGGCATATGGGCCTATAAAGAAGAAAACAACGAGAGCACACGAGAGGGTAAATTGATGGGATGTCGAAGATGGACGGCGGCACAACCGATGCTTTGGTTCCCTCCATGATCGGTGGTCCCATCCGTTCCCTCATTTTGCGCGCCATAGCTCCAGCATGAGAACATTCCTTCCCCGTTGTTCTCATGTAAGCGAACACCAGAGCTCTACTAGTTTCTTGTCTTCTGGGATTAAGGAATAAATTTGTGCCATTTTGTGCGGAAAATTTACAACACTATCACTGGTAGTGTTATTATTTTAGATAATTTATTTTTTAAATAGTTTATTCTACACTCTTTACTGCCTAATGATGATGCAAACACAGTAGCAGTGATTTACGAATGTGTTTGAGAAGAACCATAACCACAGTAATTTCTCTCCATTGTCTCGGTCAAGCACGATTTAAAGCGGTACTCATGAATGACGATTGCATTGACTGCCTTAGATAAATGAAGAACGCAGCTCACAGTGCGAAGTATTCCATCTAATTACCAAGTATATGACTGAGTAATTGGCGCAGGGCTGAAAATAAAAAAATCGATATGAATTTACCATTGATACCCTGATACAAAGCAATGCAGAAGAGAGAGTAAAATATGAACTTTTAAACTATTTCGAACCGCTTACTTACATGATTGTACACTAAGATGAGAGGCCCTTCAGTTTGACACATTAACTAAATGAAAATGAACTAATTGATAATGCAAAGTTAAAGCTTAAGAAAAAAAGTAACAGAAAAAACGTTTCCAGGAACATCTTTTTTGCGGTCGACTACACTATTCATGCGAAAAAAGAACAAACAGAGAGGGTTTATTATCCATAAGATAACTGCGGAGAAAAAAGCCAGGCGGGGAGAAATGACCCATGATTACTCTCGGTTTTTTATTCGTTTATTGACGGCATTCGAGAGAAATCGAGACACATTCTCCGAAATCTCGCTCCTCACAGGAATACCATCCGTGTACCTGGCAAGTTACGCGATTATTTTCTACGAGAAATGTGCTATCATGAAAATCAACACTGCTCCCTTCCTTAGAACAAGGAACAAATTTACTCAAAGAAATCGTGACATTAGAAGTATATTTTGTTAGGAGCCTAATATTCATCGCACTCAAAAACCCTTTGTTTGGTGCATGGGAAATACTTTTGAAGCAATATAATTGTCACTCTCGGCGAGCAAAGCACTGCTGGCACACAGGTAGTTTAGTAGAAGGTAGCGTCGGTAAATGAAGTGATAATGACATGATACAGCTTCGTTTTAGGTGCCTCACAGCTTTCAGCCTTGCTTCCTGCTTCATCGAAATGCAGAATATGGAACAGTGACTATTTCTAATCACCTTATTCAGTATATAACGAGATAACATTGGAGCAAACACAAACGCGGCTAAAAATGCAAGTTGCCTCCTTTCAACTTTACCTTTGCATAGTAAATTGAAAAGTGTTTTTCTTTTTCAATATAATGCAGGTACACGTTTGCAGCTGATTTACGCATATAGGTTTGTTCTGCTGCGTGGTACTAGTAGGTCACGCATTCAATAATTCAAGTACACGCAGGCCATTATATCCAAGACACTTATATCACACGGGACAACTGAATATCACGTACGTCTTCATTGATGGAAACCCACACACCTCCTCACCCGCAACAACGCGACTCTGATGAATACACAACGCAAGCGGAAGCCTATTCTGTTCGCATGTCGAAGGAATTTTTTTCTGCATTCTTTGTTTGGCAATACAGAGGTATTGCCTGCGAGACAGACTAAAGGAGACCACTACTGACTATATCTTCAGACCCCGCAGGGCGCCGCAGAAGTGAATTACCAACATGGGCAATAAATAATGCAAGCATTCAGTAGATATAAACAATTTGAATAACCATTTAGAAACATTCGTAATAATTGTATTCGGAGCGCAAGAAGAAAATATGGCACATATGGACGACAAATATGAGTTTCAGTTTCGGGTCGTCAAAAATGATTATGAATATATAAACTCAAGACAAAATTTGGACACTTCGTACACGCTGAAAAAAAGGCAGTCCAAGGAGACGAATGGGGGTATGTTATAAAAAATGAAGTTTGTAACTAGCCTATTGTTTGTGGAGAAATACAAGGCACAGTGCAACAAAAAGGCAGGCAATTTTGGCTCGTTCAGACTAGTGTCTGAAAGGAACTCATTTGCACAAACTGCAAGAGAGATTAATTATGTGAAAAAAATGACATAGATGTCTATCTAATCACCTGCACTGTAACCAGTGCAATGAGGAAACGAAAGCCCGAATTTAATTTTTGAAGTTTCGAGATGTGAAAGCAGGTTTTGCTGCTTCACTTATGTTTAGATATCCGTTGCATAGATATATTATCTGATGGGCAGTCTTTTGTTTATTGTAATTAGTCCCTGGAATGTCCGTAATAATAGAAAGAGTGCAAAAGTAATGGCTTATCAGTATTTCTATTTTCTCCATTCAGCGAAATCGATAAATGATGCTCCCTAATGCCGTTCTCACCTTGCGAATGAGCATGTCCCGTGTTTTTTTTTTTTTTTGCCAGTTCCTATATTTGTTAGATGCTAGTTTGCTCCGCATAAATTTGGAACCTCTCATATTTCGAAAGTGCTTTTCACATCGTGTGCACAAGAAAGTAATTTGCAACCCACTAGGTGCCACTGCCAAGATTATGTTTACGCAGAAAAGACTCGATACAGAGCCTAATCTGTGCACTTGTATTAAATTCGCGCTCCTAAGTGCTGACTTACTGTCACCAAGCAGGTGCCCAGAATTGCTCGCATAACTACTGCCTAAACATGGCTGATACGAGACCATGTTGAAAAAAAAGCACCACTGCACTTTTGTTCCTGCACAGTTGCTGCAATTTTTTTTTTACTAAAAAGTGGTTTCATTTGTAGAAAGAAACGTCCTCTTTATGAGCTATAGACGCCGCATGAGCGCTTGTGGCTTGTTATTAAGTTTTAAACATAGTACGCTTTTTGACTTATGTCATAGTAGTAGTTTCGGCCAAGCTGAAGGTAGGTCCTATATAAGTCAGCCAGCAATGTAAATTATTTTTACTGCTGACGGGCGCATTTCCTTACACTGACTTATGAGCCTGACGCGAAGGCTGCAAACTTGATGCCGATATGGCGCTCATGTGTTCAAGATTTTCATGTATTGGGCACGCTTTTTTCAGGCGAGCGTTCTATCTAGTCCACGGAACGCAACACTCGTGAGATCATCTGCCTTATCTTTCGATTCAAAATTTTAATTTTATGTATTCCTTGAAATATGTTCTTTTTTAAATATTATTTTAGTTAGATAACCATTTCTAAATTGTGAATAAGCTTTACGGAAAGTGTTTTCTGTCGCGGACAGTCACGTATTTATTTGCAAATACTGTAATCACCACATGGTGATTTTAGCAGGGTGGTGCAAGCATAATTTAAAACAATGGCATATACAAAAAATGCACTGAGTATTGGTTATACAATAGAATCACAAGGTGTGAAATTTCTTCCCAAAAAAGGGTTGTAGCGCCTAAAAGGACGACACACAGCAAACGAGGCGGAAACATTTTCTGTAAACATGCACCAACTAGCCTCCTAACAAGTATTACTCTGCGAAATCTCACTCGTCTCAGTTTTTTTTTTCGTTTTCAGTTTTTGCAAAATCTCACTCGTTTCAGAATTTTCCATGCCCAAGATGATTATTACGATTAAAGTCTATGACAGAAAAGCAGCTTTACCAAAGAGCGCTGTGCCGCAAGGTATATTTCTTTACAGAAGGTTGGGCTCAAGTATCCATTTGCGAAGTATTTCACCCGGCACCTCTCTCATGCGAAGCGGCCGCTCAAACCAGTAGACCACTTTTGCGGGTATCTTTCATACAAACCCGCTTTCCTTCGCTTGGCTGTCTTCATGAAAATAAGAAAACAGAAAGTAACTACGTTCACTATTAATTTTCCTCTTCTAAACAGCGATGGATTTGCAGCCCGACTTATCGATTTTCCGGTGCCTTTGCTTCGTTTTTTTTGTTTAAAGGGGCAGAAGGCCAGAGGTCTGGGCCAAATGGCCTCGCATGTTTTCCCTCTGTTTACTTTTTGGCTTCAGGGGTGAACAACTCGCTACATTCTTTTTATTTTAGTGCCTCGCTAGCTGCTTATATCTTGTGCATGTTTACACTGTGATCGGGTAATTGTCTTTTTCTCATTTCTTTTAAAACTATTGTATTTTTGTACTACATGGGTACATGTGGCAAATTTTTCTGTTGTTTTCTACAATGTCTGCTTCGCGTTGATGATTGGCGGGGGATCCGACACGGCATTAGTAAAACATGTGCCGGAAGGACGCATCATAAAGGACAAGGGGCACCTTCCCACCTCAATAAAGTGAATAGCAAATGAAGATTCAGTTCTCATCGCACGTGTTATGTCCCCAGAAAAGAGCCAGAAACAGCTTATATGAACTACGAACAATAGCAGCCATACAGCGGAGCCAAGTAGACAGAAAATAATTGCGTTCATTCTTGTAGGGAAACGAAGCAATCTTAATACACTCCATATAAATAAAACGACAGATACCTAATTTATGGTGTCTCGTATATTATCGGCATGGCGATGAGCATAAGCTTCAAGAAACCATACAATTCTTTTAATGTTTACGAGCAATACGGGCACACACGCACGTCTGCCGAAAATTAACGCAACAAATTATTAAGTGCTACTGCAAGATGCGCTGGCTATGGCAGAAAAGATAAATTGAGTATACCACACGGTTTCTTCTTAAGGACGGCTCTGCCATGAATTTTCTACACCTGCATTGCCGTACACTCTCAGCGGTAAGCTATGTATATGTGGTCAGGTACCACAAAACGAAAACAAAATTCAGTTAGTGACAAGTTGTGACCTATATCTCGGTTTTCGAATTCAAGATATTAAAATTTGTTTACTGCGATTTCTCCGACGCTGTCGGCTGGTATAATCGCTGAGAAGTTACGTTATTTTTGTTACCGCTACAATGCTGCAGAGCCGACACGAGCCGCCCCACTTTCTTTTGCTTATATTGACATAAAGCACTCTAATGTTTGTTTATGTTTAAAGCAGCCGTCGCACGGCGCTATCAATTTGTTTTGGGGCGAGCTGCAACTGAATTTATCTCTAACGATTGCTGCCACTCGCTACTACTTATAAAAAGGTCGAGATTTTAGAACCTTGCGCCCGCGCGTTAGCTGGAAATATCTGGATTTGCTTTAAATTTAGCGCGGCTGAGAGCGGCAGCAAATTTCTTCATCGGTGTCCCAGTAGCACGCCTGTAGCCGCCGCCGCACATTGCTTCATTTTTTGTGAAAACAAGTCAGCCGCAGTCATCACTAAGTGACACCGAGATGTCTTATCTAATGCATCAAAGTGTGACATGAAAAAAATGTTTCTTTCATACAATGTCCTTGTAGTTCACACAAAATACCAGAATTCAAGGCACCACAGTGGCACCACTCATAACATGCTGCTAGAGACGCGCTCTCAAACCTTAGCCAGTGCTTATAGCTTTGCGAACCTGCCATGTCTTGACTCCTGCGATAGTAAAAAGAAGCCTGGGAACTGCTTATTGTATTCGTAACAATATTGGTTAATTGCACTGACATTGTAAACATTCATTGAACGTAACATGAACGTTAGAGGTGGCGGAAATATTAATCTCTTGATTATTGGAACGCAGAGAAAACAAGAAAGTCGTAAAGAATAGGCGAAGGTGGTCGAAGCCCATTGTTAAACAGAAACTCCTTGTATCTCAGAACGCTGGAATTAAGGGTCTTGTAGCCAATCTTCGGACGAAACATAGAGGCTGAAAATATAAAATGGTCAGTCTAGGCTCCAAGATAAGCGAGAAAAATGGCATATTTGGACATCTTTGTTGGGTTTGCTATGGTGATAGAAACCAGTAAATGGCACCCAATTCTCTGCGCAGTGTGCGACGCAACTTAAATGTCATCTGAAAATAACCTGCCTTTACTTCTTCCCTTGTACGCCAAAAGCAGTTCACAAGTCTTGATCACACTCGAGTACTGATTAGTTACTCATCATTTTTTATGATCATGCAACTTATTGCAAGATGCATTTGTGGTAGACATGCAATTACATTTTTTTTCTTTTAAAACCTCAGCGTACTTTGCGTCACACGGCTGTGTGGCTAGGTCACTGCTTTTCAAATAGAACGGCTTTCTCGCCCAGAATTCTAACCAAAACATGACTGCAGCGAAAAAGGTTTATTTTCCACTCCAGAATATGTATTCCTAAAGTTAGTTGCTAAGCAGAATCAGCATCAAAAACAAAGTGCTCGTTTCTCGCCGGCCGACCAAAACCAATCACTTTTTTTCTTGCATGACAATTCCTGATTTCACAAAACGTCGGCAAAGCGGCTATGGCGCTCAGCTGCTGACACAAAGAATGCGCGTTCCATCCCAGCCGCGGCGGTCGAATTTCGATGGAGGCGAACGTCTAGAGACTTTTGTACTGTGCGATGTCATTGCACGTTAAAGTACACCAGGTGATCGAAATTTCCGGAGCCCACCACTAAGGCGTCCCTCATAGACTGAGTCATTTTGGGACGTTAATAATAATAATAATATTAATAATAATAATAATTGATATTTGCGGAAAAGAAATGGCGCAGTATCTGTCTCACATATCGGCGGACACCTGAACCACGCCATAAGGGTAGGGATAAAGGAGGAAGTGAAAGAAGAAAGGAAGAAAGAGGTGCCGTAGTGGAGGGCTCCGGAATAATTTCGACCACCTGGGGATCTTTACGTGCACTGACATCGCACAGCGCACAGGCGCCTTAGCGTTTTGCGTCCATAAAAACGAAGCCGCCGCGGTCGGGTTCGAACCCGGGAACTCCGGATCAGTAGCCGACTGCCCTAACCACTGAGCCACCGCGGCGGGTGGCTCGAATCAAGGTACCTTATCCCATAGTATTAGCCCGAAAGTGATAACCTTCACACGGAGTCAGACTTTGCAACGCATTAGGGAAGCCAGCTATGCGAGAGAAGAACGTTCAGGTGGAACCAACGTCCTTCAAGAGGTGAAGCTATGTTCCCGAAGTTGTGCCATTAACTGGTACGTGAGCCCTTCTGTTCCTTCCTCGTGTTTGCAGAGCTGGCGTCGTCAGCCCGTTGATCCCTAGAAAACAACGGGGGAAACAGGTGGTGCCGGCAGGGCCGTTTTTCGCGGCCGTAAATGCATTGAACGGCAAGAAAAAATTTCTCTGGATCAATAAAGAGCCACTCAGCCCGGAATGCACGGAGTAACAAAATGTGCGTTAGGTCATCGTTTCCTGCTGATCTAGGACAGAGCTTTCCAGTTTACTTTTGCACTGGAACGAGTTTATCCCTGGTCCTTGTGTGTAAACAAACACAGTGACATGGACTTTAAAAAGCCCTAATATCTCAAAGATGACAAGCAACAGCTCTCGGCGCAGGTTACTTTTATTTCCAGCAGAATACAGCGGCACTACAAAGCCCCTTATTTAAACTAGTATATTTTCTCGTATTAAAACGTACTTCTCTACAAGAAGATATATAAATTACAGAATGCATTTTTTTGCGCGAAAATAAAATGCTTTATAAAAATTCGTAGAAGTAAAACAAGGACAATAAGCAAGCAGGTAGAATAAATACTTCATCCGGCACAAATCGCCTTTAAAATAAACAAAATAAAACCTTCCGCACGGTTCTCATGCTGAAGAGAACAGCCACCGACTCTTAACCTAAACTCACTGCTAAAACTCGCGTAGCGGCCTATTATTCCACCTAAAAGAGCACAGTAAAGTTCGCTGCCAAGCTTAAAGCATTCAGCGCGATTCCCAGCCGCAACAAACTGTTAACGTCATTAATATTGCAGACACAAAGGAGCAACCCTCTGTATCCATTCATTGTTTTTATTTCTTCTCAAATGTTTGGCGGAACAATATTGCCTGTTCGCCTCCAAAGGTGGCGTATATTAGCCTTGACATTAAAGAGATGGCGCTTTACTTCATTCTCTGATTGTTTCGCAACTGAAAAACATGAACCTGCTTTTATTCAGTATCGTTATGGACAGACTGCTCACGTCAAGAAAGAGGAGCATTTACTGCGTGAGGGCAAAAAAAAAAAACTACTTTTTGAACGCCTATGTAGGGGCTGCGTTCATTGTTCAAGAGCGTGTAAACAGCAAAGAAGTACAGTATATTTTTGCATGTCATGGAGGCAGATGCATGACAACAAAAGCCACTGATTTTTTCCAGGTCTTTGTCATTCTCACTAAAGCTCACATATTAGAAATATATCCTGCTTTTTCTACTTTGAATGGAAGCTGAAAACGGTTTTAAAATCGCATGAAACACAGTGATTGGGAAGAAGGGACCTTGAAAATCACGTGTGTAAATTTTTTCTCGATTCTCTTCGCAAAAAGATCTGCAGTCCAATCTTATAAACCCGCCGCCGAGACGCCCTCGTCGTATTCGGAAATGCCGGGTGGGGGGACGGCGAAACGGGAGCAATTTCGGAAGTGACGCAATTCTCGGAGAGCCGACCGGCCGTCCGGGTGTGCTTGCTCCGTTGCGGCCCTCACTTTGGTGAACGACAAATCAATGTAATCTGCCAGTGCCCTTTGCTCTGTCTGGCTCGGGCGTTCCCTGTAATGCTTGAAGCCTGTATATATACCTCTTTTTGCATGGTACTTCATTCGAACAGCTCTCAGCACACAGCTTGGTACAATCCGTCGGTTGTTGTCCCCCCTCCTCTTCCACGTTAACCAGACAGACTTGCGGTACGCGGCATACTGAAACCGCCTGCACAGAATATTTGCATTAATATTTCTCTTTTCGTTTTATTACTTTCTTACCTGTCTGTAAAATTTTGCCTTTTCAAGCTGGTTCACATCCATGCTGAGCTAAAGCCGCTTCCAGCACTGCCTCACTGAGGTACACAGTCTCAAGCTCTTTTGAGCTCGTTACGCACTGTGTGCTTTTTTGCTTTTTAATGATGTCTTGCCCCTCCTGGCAGCATAAGCAATCCTCTTAATCTTTAATCAGTGCGCAGCACATGCAGCTGCACCTAATTGGACAAAAACCCGATTGTAAATTATGAGCAGTTGCTCGTGGCACTAGCTAACGTTGTATATTGAGATGTTATTTAACATTCATGTAACCAACTCTATTCTTCTCTCCGTTTTTTTGCATATTTATCACTCTCCTCTCTAATGCTGCTGGCCCTGAAGAGTAATGTAAATCAATAAACAAATAAATAAGCCTAGTATACTTAAGCAATGAAAACATTTGCATTCATGAACGCTTCGCCACGGCTGACGATCGACGCTGGTGCCAGAATTCATATAAATTTGTCTTTGAGTCAGAACGACAAAGTCATCGAGTCGCCGCGCGCACATATCTGCCACATTAAATTCTGCTGGTTATCTCGATACGCAACAGCACCAGCTCAATGTCGCAGCACACTAGTTGTGCTGACCAGCACTGCGAACTCCGAAACACAGTCAAATTTGTTGTTCAAATGCGTGTTCAGTATGTAAAAAAAAAACGTACGGGGGTAAGTTCACACATTTCTTGGTTGAACCGTAGCCCGAACATGCGACAGAAGGAAGAGCGCACTCCGAGAGCTTCCTCCGCCGTCTCGTCTCTTTCGCGCTGCTGTACAGCAGTGAACCCACTCCAACTCATCCCGTTTGGCAATATTTTGCAGTTCTAACAGGCTAACGGTTCTAATTAGGCAAGTCACTATAAATAAACGAGCAAACAAGTGCTTTACTTTGCGCTACTCGGGTAAGCATGTCGGCGATCTGAATTCGATCATGTTTACAGGCGTTACTAGAAGTTGGTGGCCAGGCTTTCATGCAGCAGCGGTACCCAACAAGGTTTCGATGCAACTTCGTTCGTTTTATTGACATTTCCACATGCACCGACACAGAAGATATGCACGCGCATGCACCTACGCAAAACATACGTCATCATCATCAGCCTTACTACACCCACTGCAGGGCAAAGGCCTCTCCCATGTCTCTCCAATTAACCCTATCCTTTGCCAGCTGCATCCACCCTTTGCCTGCAAACTTCTTAATCTCATCCGCCAACCTAACCTTCTGCCGCCCCCTGTTACGCTTACTTTATCTTGGAACCCACTCCGTTACCCTTAAAGACCAGCGGTTATCCTGCCTTCGCATTACATGCCCTGCCCAAGCCCATTTCTTTCTCTTGATTTCGACTAGGATGTCATTAACCCGTGTTTGTTCCCTCACCCACTCTGCCCGCTTCCGATCTCTTAACGTTACACCTATCATTTTTCTTTCCCTGGCTCGCTGCGTTGTCCTTAACTTAAGCTGAACCCTTTTCGTTAGCCTTCACGTTTCTGCCCCGTAGGTGAGTACCGGTAAGATCATGCTGTTGTACACTGTCCTCTTGAGGGAAATTGGTAAACTGCCACTCATGATCTGCGAGAATTTGCCATATGCGCTCCACCCCATTCTTATCCTTCTAGTTATCTCCCTCTCATGATCAGGATCAGCTGTCACTACCTGCCCTAAGTAGATGTATTCCGGCACAATTTCTAGGCTCTCGCTGCCAATTGTGAACTGTTGTTCCCTTGCTAGGCTGTTGAACATTATCTTGGTTTTCTGCATGTTAATTTTTAGACCCATCGATCTGCTCTGCCTGTCTAACTCGTTGATCATGATTTGCAGTTCACCTTCTATGTGACTCAGCAAGGCAATGTCATCAGCAAATCGCAGATTATTTAGGTATTCTCCATTTATTCTTATTCCCAACTGTTCCCAATTCAGGCCTCGAAATACCTCCTGCAAACATGCGGTGAACAGCATTGGCGAGATCTTGTCTCCTTGCCTGACGCCCTTTCTTGTTGGAATTTTATTGCTGACTTTATGGAGGACTATAGTAGCTGTGCAGTTGCTATATATATCTTCCAGTATTTTGACATAAGGCTCTTCTACCCCCCGATTACGCAATGCCTGTATGACTGCTGAGGTTTCCACTGAGTCGAATGCTTTCTCGTAATCAATGAAAGCTATATATAGAGGTTGGTTATATTCTGCGCATTTCTCTATCACCTGATTGATAGCGTGAATATGATCTATTGTGGAATATCCTTTACGAAAGCCTGCCTGATCATTTGGTTGATTAAAGTCTAACGTTGCCCTGACTCTATTAGCGATTACCTTAGTAAGTACTTTGTAGGCAACGGATAGTAAGCTGATCGGCCTGTAATTTTTCAAGTCCTTGGCGTCTCCCTTCTTATGAATTAAGATATTTTTTGCATTCTTCCAAGCTTCTGGTACAGTCGAGGTCCTAAGGCATTGCGTATACAGGGTGGCTAGTTTTTCTAGCACGATGTCCCCTCCATCCTTCAACAGATCTGCTGTTACCTGATCCTCCCCAGCTGCTTTTCCCCTTTTCATTGCTTCTAAGGCTTTCTTTACTTCATCTTTCGTTACTGGCGGGATGACGCATTGCTGTGCACTGATGTCTTTCTCATTAGCGCTCTGATTACATTGGCTACTGTACAGGTCTGTATAGAACTCTTCGGCTACGTTAACTATCTTATCCATATTGCTAATGACATTGCCCTGCTTGTCTCTTAATGCATACATCTGGTTTTTACCTATGCCTAGTTTCCTCTTCACTGTTTTTAGGCTACCTCCGTTCTTTATAGCATGCTCGATTCTCTCCATATTAAACTTCCTTATGTCGGCTACCTTGCGCTTATTTATTAACTTTGATAGCTCCGTTAGTTCTATTCTATCGGTAGTGTTAGATGCCTTGATGTTTTGGCGCTTCTTAATCAGATCTTTCGCCACCTGAGATAGCTTCCCGGTATCTTTTCGAACTTTCCTGCCGCCTACTTCTACTGCGCACTCCGTAATTATTGATGTCAGATTATCGTGCATTGAATTAACATCAAGATCATCTTCCTCAGTTAAAGCCGAATATCTGTTTTGCAGCGCTATCCTAAACTCCTGTGCTTTCTCTCTTACGGCTAACTCGTTAATGGTCTTCTTCTTCGCTAGCTTCTTCCGTTCCCTCTTCAAGTCTAAGCTAATTCTAGACCTTACCATTCTATGGTCGCTGCAACGCACCCTTCCGAGGACAGCCACATCCTGAATGATGCCAGGTTTAGCGCATAGTATGAATTCGATTTCATTTTTAATCTCACCATTGGGGCTCTTCCAGGCCCATTTCCTGTTTTCTCGTTTGCGGAAGAAGGTATTCATGATCCGTAAATTATTTCTATCCGCGAATTCGACTAATAACTCTCCCCTGCTATTTCTAGAGCCTATCCCATAGTCACCTACCGCGTGGTCGTCAGCCTGCTTCTTGCCCACCTTCGCATTGAAGTCGCCCATCAGTACAGTGTACTGCGATTTTACTTTATTCATTGCTGATTCTACGTCCTCATAGAAGCTTTGAACGGTCTGGTCATCATGGCTGGATGTGGGTGCGTAGGCCTGCACCACTTTCAGCTTGTACCTCCTATTCAGCCTAATTACTATAGCTGCTACCCTCTCGTAATACTGTAGAGCTCCTCTACGTTGCCAGCTATATCCTTATTAATGAGGAAACCCACACCTAGTTTTCGTCTATCCTCTAACCCGCGATAGCACAGTATGTGTTCGTCCTTTAGTACTGTATGCGCCTCACCTGTCCTCCTAACTTCGCTAAGTCCTATCACATCCCATTTAATTCCCGCTAGTTACTCAAACAGCACTGCTAGGCTAGCCTCACTAGCTAAAGTTCTAGCGTTAAACGTTGCCAGGTTCAGATTCCAATGGCGGCCTGTCCGGAGCCAGAGATTCTTAGCACCCTCCGCTAAGAATCTCTGGCTCCGGACAGGCCAGGTTTCTTACAGGATTCTTACGTATCAGTCAAACATACGTATCAATCGAGATTTCCAATACGTGAAATTGTCGCGACTCGACTTTCGCTGGCGGCACACTCCACGGCGTCGTTGGTTCCGCCGTTTTCTGAAGCTGCTGATGGCTTGAACATGTATGGTGAGAGCCTAAACTGCTCAGCACCGCTTGAATTATCCATACTTTCTAAAATGCAGCACTTAGCCACCTGGAGTAACACGCTGCGCAGCAACACCGTCGGCCCCTTGGTGCTGCCCGATCATTCCCGTGGATGACGTCACGACGGTCCTGGCCAATCGTGGGAAACAGCAGCGTTCGCTGGCCACTCTCAGGGGGATGGGGCGTTTTCCTCTAAAAGCAGCGTTTTGCGTTTATTTCCACTATTTTTGAATCAGATATTCTTTTCCAGCGTACTAAAAAGTATAAAATGCCGCAGGGAACTCATTTTTTTAAGTTGTTCAGCTTCCCTTTAAGAAGCAGTGTATAATTAGAACCTTAGAGGATTTAAGTCAAAGTTCCTGCAGTGAAGTGCACTGTCGGCTCAGGTTAAGTACTCTTTGTGCATTAGAGCACTGACTGAACAGTGTTGTCTTACGAGTGTATTCACTAAACGTTGACATGGCGCATCCTGAGGTATTGGGCACATATTCTTTTTCATCCGCTTTGAAACTGATATCTACAAACGCTCTAGCTCACGTTTTGTGATCACTGTTCTTCAAATGGCTTTTATTTAATTTGACTCCCAGGCACCGCCATTTTCGCGACTCTACAACAAGCAACGCGGAGGAGCCAATATGGAGTACCGCAGCCTTCTGACTAAACGCCGTCAGTCACTTGCCACTAGGTGCTTTCCACGTTAGAAGATGGTGTTATGTTTACTACCTTTGTGTGCGTGCATTAGTGCAGCCGATGTGTCAGTGTGAAGAAGTGTCAGTATAAAGATATTTTTTGGCGCAAGTACTTCCGTTTTATTCGATTACGGAACCACTTAAGTTGGCAAGATCGCTACCAATCGGTCTTGTGAATGCTATGATGGAACATATAGCGCTAAGAAACGAGGACGAACAAAGAAAGACACACCACGAGTGCTAACTTTCAACTGAAGTTCATTTTTTGCATGTGAAGTTCTTATGCAGGCTGAATATCGCAGAATTACTACCAGGCTATCAAGCCGTGAGTGCGAGATAGTTGCTGCACTAAGATATTTATCTTTCAGTTTTCGTATCTGTCTGGCTTCTAAAATCTCACGTGTTAGTTGCTGTTTATTTTTACTCATGATTCGGCATTCTTTGAAAACTGGATGGCACCCCGCCGGCTTGCATTCCAAACAGTGTTCGGTAAGGTTTCTTTTTCTGTTCTCCAAGTTCCTATTATTTTCCCGGAGTCTTTCATTAACACACCTGCCGGTCTGACCAATGTAATATTTTCCACCGGACAAGGGCAGGGAATATACGACGCCTTCTGCTCATTCTACACATTTCTTCTGATGCTTTACTGTGCACGTTTTTTTTAACAGCAAAAAAAAGGTCATCCAACAAAGTTTTGCCAGATTTTTGGGTGCCGAAAACACTACTTTTACTTCTGCACGCTGTCCCATTTTTTTTTAGATTATGCGAAATCTTGTAGATGTACGGAAGCACCGCTACTAGTTTATATTTCTCGGGCAGGCTTTGACCTGGTGACTGTTTTGTTTCCATCAAACTTACGGCTACTGCTACCAGGAGGGAACTCGGATAGCCTGCTTCTTATAACCGTTCAACCTGCTGGCCTAAACTATTGCTCATCGTGTGCTGGCTTGACTTGTCCAGCGCTTTCTTAAAAGTGGTTTTAATTATGCTTCGCTTGACTAGTTTTGAATGAGCTGAAGTGTACGGAAGCAATGGTTTGCTAGTCCTAGGTGCATAGCTCCAGCATGTGCGATCTTCTGCAAATGTTGACTTGATGCCCAAAAAACGAATTTCATTGTTAGCTGCATTTCATACGTGAGCTGAAGCGGGTTCAAACATCCATTTAATACTGAGATTATCTCGGAGCTTGCGTTCCGATGGTCGTCTGTGATACAGTCGATGACAACCAGAAAATCACCAACATATCGAAACCGCTGCGTCGCCGAAGGGATGGATGCCTTGTCTAGATGCAAGCAGTCAACATCGAAGGTTTCTGTACGATACATTTCAGGGCACCTAGTGCAACATTCTTTAAGTGTTTTCTAAGCTGATAAAGAAAGCGGTTTCGCAGTTCTTCGTAAGGATATTTTCAATGCAAAAGCTATTGAGGCCATTTCAGTCCTCTTCAAGTGTCACGCTAAGGAGTCACTATCTTGACTGAAAACTCGTGCAAAAAATTTATGCCAGCAGCTAAACCTCGTTGGTGTCATGAAGCACATAGAAAGTAGTAGGTGTAATCATTTGGAAGTCTTTTTTAGTGAGGAAACGCACCAACCTGACATGCCTTTAAGGGTAATTTTATCAGAAAACGACTCCTGGCAGAAGTCAGTCCCTTCCTTTCTAAGAAATAAACTAAACCTTTTGACTCTCAAAGACCCATTCATTGTAAAAAAAACTCCGTGGAAATCATAGAATTCTTCACAGCACAGCTTGACAAGGGCGTTCAAGCCTTTTCTGTCGACATTAAAGATCTGTATTAGTCACTACCCCAGAGAGGCTTAGTAAAGCGCATAGAAAAAAAGCATTGACGAATTCGGGGCCTTTGAATTTCAGAACGCTACTGGTGTGTCAGTACAAAGATTTTTAGATATTTTAGTTTTGTATCTCCGGTCCACATTTATTAACTCGCAGGCAAAACCCTGCCTACAAATTCAAAAGGAGGGTATATGTATCGGGTCTTGCTTTGCACCAGTGCAAAGATATCTGTTCTTATCTCATCTTGACAGGACTCTTCATGATCGCCTTGAATATACAAGAGAAAAAAGAGTGTTTCGATATGTTGCTGATTTTCTGGTCGCCATCGACTGTACCATAGACGACCATCAGAACGCAAGCTCCAAGTTAATCTCAGTATTCAATGAATGTTTGAACCCGCTTAAGCTCACGTATGGAATGCAGCTAACAATGAAATTCGTTTTTTGGGCATCAAGTTAACATTTGCAGAAGATCGCACATGCTGGAGCTATGCACCTAGGTCTAGCAAACCATTGCTTCCGTACACTTCAGCTCATTCAAAACTAGTCAAGCGAAGCATAATCAAAACCACTTTTAAGAAAGCGCTGGACAAGTCATGCCAGCACATGATGAGCAATAGTTTTGCCAGCAGGTTCAACGGGTAAAAGAAGCTGGCTATCCGAGTTCACTGCTGGTAGCAGTAGCAGAAAGTTTGATGAAAAAAAAAACAGTCACAGGGCAAACCCTGCCCGAGAAATATAAACGAATAGCGGTGCTTCCGTATATCCACAAGACTTCGCAGAATCTAAAAAAATTCTGACAGCGTGCAGAAGTCGAAGTAGCGTTTTCAGCACCCGCTAAACTGGCAAAACTTTGTTAGATGACCTTTCCCTTTGCTGTGAAAAAAGAAAGGTGCACAATAAAGCACCACCAAAAGAAAAGTGTAGAATGTGCAGAAGGCGTCGTCTTAAATTCCCTGCCCTTGTCATGTGGAAAATATTACATTGGTCAGACCGGTAGGTGTGTTAATGAAAGGCTCAGAGAACATAATAGGAACTTAAAGAGCGGCAAAGGAAACCTTGCCGAACGCTGCTTGGATTGCAAGCCGGCGGGGTCTCATCCAGTTTTAAAGGAATGCCAAATCATAAGTAAAAGTAAACAGCAACTAACACGTGAGATTGTAGAAGCCACACAGATACGAAAACTGCAAGATAAATGGGTTAGTACAAAATCTATCTCGCTCTCAAAGAAGGAAATTGATTTCCTTGATGATGTAAATAAAAGTGTGTGTTATGTGGTGACTCACGGCTTGATAGCCTGGTAGTATTTCTGCGATATTAAGCCTGTATGAAAACTTCACATGCAATGAATAAACTTCAGTTGAAATTTAGCGCTCGTGGTGTCTCTTTTCTTGTTCGTCCTGGTTTCTTAGCGCTATCTGTTTCGTCATGGCAAACCAACTCGCCCGAACGTCCACTTTGTGAATGCTGTTTCCACCACCAAGAAAAAATTGTGAAAGCACCCTGTTTAGCATACCTACTTACATTTTATCTCCTCAGGCTGTCAGCCAAAAAGGCTTCCCTGAAGTGGGAGCCACTTTCACTTAGCGGGGTCACGGTTTTTTGGCATGACTATGAAGAAACCTCGTTGTTTCCATTTCGCCAATTCGTTCACGAGCTTAGGCATTCCTCTTCAAGAGACCACAGGGTAAGGTTCGAAGTTACCTTGTTGCAATTAAACTTATACCACAGGTTTTCTTCTCATTCATGATTACTTCCACTAAGTTCAGATGTCATGTGGCAGATAAATTCTAGGAGCAACACTGCATGTGCGACAGCACAAATGTTACTTGGCTGTTAATGCACGCTCCTCACTTCACTAACAAAAATTTGAGGGTGGTGCTAAATCATCTGAGCAATTTTATAAAACGAACATTTTTTAAGTCAGTAGTGATGCTTGTGACGTCATTGCTGTGGTGCGCGAAACATCGTTCTTGGACATGAACTCAGTTTCAGCTCCGGTTTGCTATTTTTGCTGTTGTAACCTTCTAAACTGCTCAGAAGAAAGCAATATATAAAAAGCTGAAGTTCGTATTCAAAATTCACCGATGCTAATAAATAACCGTGACACAAATTGTAGCCACATTGACAATGATCAACTATTACTTTTTTCATATTCAGTGTTTGGAAAACTGGAGGTTTCCCAGAAATACAATGCTCAAATGCTCATGTTCTCTGCAACAGCTTCTATAATCTATGAAGAGCGAGTTTCTATATGAAGATAATTTTATAGCTGTCTATAGTGTCAACACAAATAATGAAGGAACCGCTGTCTGATAAAAATGTTTTCGTTCATCAAGCGAGCTGTATCACATTATCCACTTCAGAGGCCGTGGCGGCAGGAAAGCATTTAATTAGCAATAGATTTTACAGATTAACTGTTATACCGCGGCTCACGATAACCCGCGTATGTCTCGTTGCGTAATGACGTGATATTGCTCCGCACGTGCCTTGCGCTAAGTTATACTTGTGGGGGCTAGTTGGTGCATGTTTCCAGAAAAGGGTTGTAGCGCCGAAAAGGACATCACATAACAAGCGAGATGATTGCAATGTGCTGTCCTTTTCGGCGCTACAACCCTTTTCTGGGAGCCTTGTGCTCACTTCGTCGACTGGGGTTTGTTTGGTTTGGTGTATAATGCTTAATGTTCCAAAATGACACAGGCTGAGGGAGGCAATAGTGTATAGCTCTAGGTATGGGGGGTTTAACGTCCCAAAGCGACTCAGGCTATGAGGGACACCGTAGTGAAATGCTCCAGAAATTTCGACCACCTGAGGTTCGTTAACGTGCACTGACATCGCACAGTACACGGGCCTCTAGAATTTTGTCTCCATAGAAATTCGATCGGCGCGGCCGGGATCGAACCCACGTCTTTCGGGACAGCAGCCGAGTGCCATAAACACTCAGCCACCGCGGCCGCTGGAGAGCTCTAGATAATTTATGAGAACAATGATAAATGAGAGGGGGGGGGGGGCTTACCACACTCTGCCTGCAATCCAGATCCTCTCGTTTCGTGAAATCTTTGACGCCACCAATTGGGACGCGATATCATGAAGACACACGAAATGCTTCCTAACGCCTCTGAGACGTCATACATAGCGGGGTGGGGAGAAGGCGAAGGCATGTGGCCGGTCCAGCATATGTAGCATGGGCTTGGGACGCTGGCCTTGAATGCCCGGGATACATCCGCATATCTGCGCGCAAACATTTGCCCGAAAAAATAGGACAGCATTTGCGCCAGCCGGCCTAATGCGGTGACTATTAGATTGGGATATCTTCTGTCTTTAAAATATGGTTCTTCCAAATTGCAGGGACCCAAAATAGGAACATTCGCATCGATCTGAAAGCCGATAAAAGACACAGCAACCTTAGTTCTCCATTTTTCTTTCACGAAACCAACAATTATTTGTCGTTGTTTTTCTTCTGTTCTGTGGATTTCATCTTTATTTTTTCTTGTCAGAGGGTATCACAAGTAGTGTGCTGAGAAAATACTCATATATGTCTGCTTACCAGTAATATTTCAGGATTTCAACTTATTCGATCATAAACCTATTAGCTGCGGGTTCTTGCAAAAAGCAATGGTGTATGCGACAACAAAGGTTTTGAAGAAAGATGCATTATGAAGAAAAATGAAAAACTGACTTTCATAAATTGCAATTTAGGAACATTGGTAAGTAAAAGTTTAAAATATTACCCTTAGGTATTTGAGAAAATGGCTTTTTGCAGCCGATAGCGGATTCCAAGGAATGCAATTTGACTATCAGCTGAGAGTGCTGGCAAAAACGTCAGGGTTGCCTTTTACTACATTACTGTGCTTTTACGTAAAGCAAGTTATGCTAATACATTCCCCTCCTAGGAATGTACTTCCCGCCCGAATATATTATGTGAAATAAAAACTAACGGCGTTTTTTTACCACCGGTCATTTTAGTAAATTATTCCTTGGTCGGTGCGGAGTAGAGCTGTCTATTTTTGCAATGGCTTGTGTAAGTGCCGACTGAGGCCACTCATAGTTAAAATACGGTTTTCCTTGTTCTTCACGTGCTTACCACGGTTGTTGTGGACAGTAAACGGGTTGTACTTTAGCCTCTATAATTCGTTCCTCGTTTCCTTCTCCTTTCGATCTTTCCTATCTTTACGCCCAAGGTGACATAGTTTGGTCGGTTGTTCTTTGTGAGATGAAACGCAGCAGCCAAGCAAGCTGTTTCCGGATTCAATGCTTTCCTCCAGGGTGCGCTGTATTTATGTCAGTGCATCGTCGCAGGAGGTCTGAAATGTTCCGTGTCCCGCTCCAGTGGTGACATACTGGACTTCATTTCCCTTTGCGCCAAGTGTTGGGACACCTTCCGCTCCAGTAAGTCACTTGGTCAGTACTGCTAGATCGACCGGCTCACACTGACGGCTTCGCCTGAGTATCGGAAAATACAGGCAATGTGCACTACTTAGTCCCGCGAGCCTTTCGAACATTTAGATTGTTTTCTTTCTGTAAGACTAGATTCACAGCGCATGTTTTCCAGAAATTCTTATAACTTGTCTACGGGATCGCTGGCTTGATGTGCGTAGTTAACAAGAAAAAAAATCAAAATTAGACGCATACATACGCTTGCGAGGTGGCGGTCCTATGGAGTGAGTGGATATAGAAGAAATTGTCCTATAATCGTGCTAAATATATTTCAGAAGCTGCTCACGAGAACGGCATTATATCTGCAGTTATTTCTAATTCTACCCTGTCATTTCTTTTAAAATCAAGCCCAACTTACTTTTGAAAACCGCGTGTTTTTGATTGTGCAAAATTTTTCATCTGTTTCTCGGCAGCAGCTGAAATGAAAAGATTTCATTGGTGCGCAAGTATGGGTATATTGCCTACATTTGACAGGATTGAATGGTTTAATTTTGTTCCGTTCTGCCATTATTTTGAATCATTGTTCATTAAGTTCCTACTGAATTTTTAGATAAAAAACGTTTGTTCACAAGAACTTAAGTTTAATGGTCAAACAAGGGACGTTTTGCTTCTCCTGAAGTTAATTAAAGGGCACCTGTGCTTTATACTCGGTCAAGTTACTAAGCGTTAGTTGAACTATCCAAGAGTACTGCTTATTCTTCTTAGTATCGGCCTTTCTTCAAATGATGCAATGAGTCGCAAAACTATGCTTTCTCAAGGATAAGCTCCTTTAATCCTTTAATATCCTTTAAGAGCTACCTTTAATAGTTACGTTCGCTCTTCTTTAATAGGTACACTTATTCACACCTTAGAAAGCTACGCAAAAGTAAGGTAACCGCAATGTATTCATTCTATTTTTCCGCTGTCCAGCTCTCTCTGATTAGCTTGACAGCAGTCGGGACTTAATCTCTCATTTACTCTGGTAATGACAATGTAATCAATAATACGATTCGTTTTATAATTTTTCGAGCACCTCTTCAGCGTTTTTCGGTGCTGGTGTCTCTTTATTGGCTCTTTGTTCGCTCTTCTTTAATAGGTACACTTATTCACACCTTAGAAAGCTACGCAAAAGTAAGATAACCGCAATGTATTCATTCTATTTTTCCGCTGTACAGCTCTCTCTGATTAGCTTGACAGCAGTCGGGACTTAATCTCTCATTTACTCTGGTAATGACAATGTAATCAATAATACGATTCGTTTTATAATTTTTCGAGCACCTCTTCAGCGTTTTTCGGTGCTGGTGTCTCTTTATTGGCTCTTTGTTCGCTCTTCTTTAATAGGTACACTTATTCACACCTTAGAAAGCTACGCAAAAGTAAGATAACCGCAATGTATTCATTCTATTTTTCCGCTGTACAGCTCTCTCTGATTAGCTTGACAGCAGTCGGGACTTAATCTCTCATTTACTCTGATTCTCTCATTTACTCTGATAATGACAATGTAATCAATAATATGATTCGTTTTATAATTTTTCGAGCATCTCTTCAGCGTTTTTCGGTGCTGGTGTCTCTTTATTGGCTTTCTGATTTTATCAATTGATTCGAACGTTGAGCGTTTAAAGCTAACCTAAACTGTGCGAAAAACTACAATGGGCACGTCACGCAGCATCACAAATATGGAGCCAACGTGGCCAATATTGTCCAAGTTTCGAATTTAGGAATGATGACTTGCACGCATTTTTGTGCCTGTCTTTTCACTGCTGCTTTTATTGGCGCTTGTAATGGGTCAAGAATAACAAAAAAAACACAATACAAGCACAGAGGAACGAATTGCCTGCCACATTTAATAGTAATGCGGAAGTTTTCATTGAGGAGTGACCTTCATAAAAACCGGCTAGCGGTAAGTCGTGCTGTCTTTTCCTTAGAAGTATCGAACAAAAAAAGGTTTATCTCTGGAACCTAGTCGCTACTTTATATCGCAGCACGGCCAAAAATAAACTATCTACGACAAAACTCTGGCCCTTGCGCTTGCTTTTCGGCGCCTCTTTACGCAGAAAATATTTTGCTACAAGCTGATGTCATCGTCACTTTCACTGCTGTAATCAGCCAAATTGCATTTACAGCGGCAAAACCGTGATTGCGCGAAAATTTTGGCGACGCTTTCTTACGCAATCCGCTTTCACAGTTTCGAAACAACCTCGAATCTCAACTCTCTCTCTCTCTCCGTGCATACCTTTGCCGCCTGCTTTGAAAGGGTATCACTTCGTTCTAAATATAATCACGACGAGAGGCTATCCGCTTGCTATGAGACAAATAGACTGATCGTTTTCAAATAGATCGAATGATCGAATAAATGGCAGCGGAAAGTAAACGAAGACATCGAAGAAACACACAGACGAGGACAATGCTGCAATGACAACTGCTACCTTCCACTGCTACTACAATCCACCTTATTAGTTTTCAAATAGATCAAAGCGTTTTAGTAAGAATGTTTTTAACACAATGTGACGCGCAAAGAAACCTTGCTGTTGCACTGTACAGTCTAAGCTGGCCTTAAAAGGCTCCATAATAAGAGTCATACAGCACACTCTCGGATAACGGCGCACATGAAGCCTTAATGCATTTCTATATGAGCATCAACACTCAGTTCGCCACTTAATCACAACACCAAATAAGCTGAATAATTCGAAGTGCCCGCGTGCCTTCTGGAAAAATGACTCTGTGTATGAAAAACTCGTTACCATATTCCTATTTAACAAAGGTGCGCCCAACTTACCTGGGCACTCTGCTAACGTGGACAAGATAGGGCTGCTCCGAATGTGTTGCCGCACATGATACTTACGTTTTGTTAAAGCACCTACTTCCTGACCAAGTATGAGGGGATCCATTCCTGGCGCGATGTGAGCCATTTACACTTCAATTACATCTCCATTTTGAGTGAATTTTCGAAACCCTCACACTTCTGAGAAATGTGGGCCAGCTCTCATCGGAGAACAACTAATTGCGAAAAATCAATCCCGACGCGTAGCGACAACAGATACGGTATTACCGCCCGGAAGAAAAGTGCGCTATAAATATATTGTTTCCGAAAAAAACAGAGGAAATTGTGCTTTCCGTGCCAGGTTTGTAGGACAAGCAGCTAGAAATGCTTTTTCTTAGTGCCATCCCATTATCGCCTCACATTGTTCTCTAAGTTGATTAGACGCAACACCCTTGAATTTCAGCGAAATATAAGGTATGTAAAGATATCGATTTATTTGCGTCGAATGGGCGAGGAACACAGAGTTCGATTGGGAACAACATCAGAAGCGTTTGTTTTTTTCAAAAGGTTCATGGCTGCTGCAATCATTCCCGGCAATGATTAGCGATTCACTTCGAGCACAATCGCAATAAAATGACGACAAGACTTGAGACCATCCGGAGCCGGTGACACCTGAAGAAGTTACAGTAACAAGGAATCGCTGCTTTAAATATATCTTTTTAAGGTTAAGGAAACAATTATATGAACCTCATTTGGCTTTAATAATCCTGTGGAGTATTAACTTGAGAAAAATAACGTGCGCTTCACACTTAAGCAACAAAAAGCCGCTGTTGCCTTCCGGCTTAAAGAGAAAATTTAGAAGGCTGCATCGTGGTGTATTCACATTTTAAGTACGCTGCGCAAAGCTCAAGCCAAGAAGGAAAGAGCCCACACAATTCGGACAGATGAGAAGTCAGTGACCGTGATGCTATCTGGACTGAAGCCAAGCTTCAGCGCATGAGGTCGATTCCAGGTCACAGCATTTTCATCTATCTGTGCAGTTCAGGGTCTTTGCTTCCTCTCTTGAGCTCTATCTAGCTCCTAAGAAAAGTACGTACATTCAGAGAAGAGCGCGAAAGATTCCACCAAATTCCCTCACGCAAATTAGCTGCAAAAAAAAACTATCGTTCTTCTTCGGAAATTGGAGATGAATGTTAACTACATTAAAATGACAAAGAAGCTTCCCCCTTTTTTGGTTGTGGAAAGATCTTTATGCCCTCGTCTTTGCTCAACACTATGAAGCGTCCGAAGAACTAGTGCAAATCAATTTAGGTCTCAGCAATATGAATAAATTGTCCGGGTACAATCTCAACGCCTGAATACAGTTTTAGATACATGAAATGACGTGATCGCAATGATATCTCTATTGAATCCAATCCTACCCTCATAAAACCCCTTCTAGTTCAGGAGCCCGGTGGTACTATGATGGTACCGGCCGAAAATTACGAATCGCAGGTAGCAGCATGTACTCTCTTTGGACGAAAAGAAACTGGAAGCAAGTGTGGGACAGCTCCCCGGGTCTAGTGGATGTCTAAAGAAAAGTTTACAAAGGCTTCAACTGGCTCAAAGAAAATGTAGCGATAAGAGATGACGTAGGACAAAAAAAAGCTATCAACTTTTGCCCAAAGTCGCAACTTCGTACACTATTTTTTGTGATGAATTTATTAGTTTTGTAATCATCTCTAAGCTCAGTGCAAGAGCCATGCAGTACTCGGGCAGTGTCAGGTGCTTCGACACGCTCTCGGTATTGAATGGCACATAACTATTTAGACAAGCAGACCCGTGGCTATCTATATCACGCTTGCTTTCCTTGCTTGCTTTCCCATAGAGCAATATTTATGTCTATAGTGATCAATGCATGAGAAACTCTGAGCCTGACGTATGGTGTCGGTGTCGCCTACGTGGCATGTTGAAAAGAAAAACAACCGAATGGCACTGCAGAAAGAATAGAATGTTTTTTTTTCTGGGTGGTCTTGACGATGTTTATCGTGGAAGAGTGGGTGCTCTCGGTAGAGCAACCATTATAGTATTGCTATCCGGATAGGCGTGGAAAAGCGCCAAGGGGTGAGATTGCGGTAACGCTATCGCTGTAATGTCGCTGCCTCACGTGTAGGACCAGTCCTGAGTCAGTTCTCTGCTTCTCATTGATCCAACTTGAGGAAACTGTGTTTATATAATTCTTGCAACTTAATACGCGATCTATCTTTTAGTTGGAGAAACAATTCGCGAACTCCGTGTTGATTGTTTAATCCTGTTTTTGCCAGAAACTCCAGAAAGCCCTGAAAGCAGCGTTCCACAAAGAGACATATCTGTCAGGATGTTGTGTTAGATCTCACTCCGCTGCACCAGCAGTTGAAGGTAAACATTTTGGTCGACCTAGAGACCAAAAGCAAAGAAATATTTATGTTCTCGCATATTTTGCTGCGACAGATACATTTGCAATGGGAGTGAATTTTTCGTTGGCATTTTGCAAACTCCTAATTACTCGTTTCGTTTTACCTGTGTTGAAGAAAACTGCTGCCAGCATCCCAGATAAAAGTGGCAAAGTACGTTTGAGCGCGGTAAAATAATCGAACGCCATATAATCAAAGAATGTTGAGATAGTGTCTGTGGGAGCAGTTAGCCTGTAAGAAAAACACACGCCGTGCTACAGTGAGCCAGCAGCAAAATTATGCGCTTTCCTTATTTCGTTTGCAGCATGCGAGTACTCGGAGGGCGCCCGAGAACAGCGGGTACGCTCCTCAGGAGCGAGCTAAAGGATACAACAGTCTTTGTCCTCCTAAACAAGCATGCTTGAAACTATCATGCACCTTTGTGAGGAAATGCTAAAAATTTTGATGTGATTTTTTTGTTGTAGTTTGCACACAACGGCAGTCTCGAGGCCTTTCGCTTTTCGATTAGTACTTTCGTGCTTAAAATATACCGTCGCAGTTTGTGTATTAAAGGTTAGTAAGCTGCTCGCCATATAAGTTACTTTCAAGGAACTAGCCACAGACACTCACTGACGGGTTTCCGACAGACTCTAGACTTCAGACACTCACTGCTAGGAAGTAACATTTACTAAATCTAGAGGTAGCAACAGGGAATATCCATACCAAGATTTTATACTCCTAGAAAGGAATAATTGGAATAGCTTCAGTAAACCTTGCTATCATCATCATCATCATCATCATCATCATCATCATCATCATCATCATCAGCCTATATACGTACACTGCAGGATAAATCTCTTTCCCATATTCCTTCAATTTACCTTGCCTGGGCCAGCGGCGGCTACCTTGCGTCCTTAAACTTTGTAATCTCATTGGCCCACCTGGTCCTGTGATTCCCAGTAATGTTTATTAAAATCAGAGAAAAAAAAGCACGAAAACACTGAATGTACAGAGGTGCAATGCTTTCAGCGATGAGTGGTTGTTTCACTAAATTCGTCCATTTCGAGACTAACTACAAAGGTTTGAACAGTTTTTGCACAAGCCAAGGGGTACAGCGACTCATCCGCTGGAGTAGGTGTCATAAAATGTACAGGTTATATTCGAGCTGTATAACTTAAGACAAACCTAATCACACAGATTGCATAGACGAAAAGAGACGCACGCTAACGAATGCGGACGGAGCCAGTAGACAGGACCGGCGCTGATTTGAACTGGGAAGAGCACTGTAGATGTAAGCAAGTACGCTAATCGTGAGTTAAATGCACACCAAGCAGTCAAAAAAGCCAGTATGGCCTGGTTATGAAAAAAAAGCAGAAAATAACAGAATTTACCAAGTTCCGCATAAATGACATGTTCTGCTGATACATTCACAATAGTGTGACGTTAGGTTCGATGAAATTAACCAGGATAGTCCACATTTGTGAACGGACGCCCACATCCAAGGACACGCGGCAGCAATAGAGACACGCAGGTGCGACACAGTCGTCTCTATTTAAATGACAGGGCCTATTTGCCGGATCACCTTTTAATATAATACAGAACTTTGCAGATCACGTGTCTCTACTACCGCGTAGTTCATGGCAATGAATTGCCTCGTGAGAGTCAAAATATAACCTCATAATAGAAACAAAAAACAAAGGCTCGCACACCAAACTTACAAGGACAGTCAGGTCAAAGGGGCGCCACCATGAACGTTAGACCACAAGCTACGAGTTTTTTTTTTTAATTACTCTCTTTCAATGAACTTCACTTGATAGGTAAATTGGGAAAGAAACCAGGTGTGTTCACGTAGTGGTTGTGTATTCCTTTGATACTGGTGCCGAGAAAAAGCAAATAATATCGCTCCATTTATTTAGGTATTATTTTATGATTGCGCCTCGGAGCACCTGCGAGAATATATTTAGATAGAAATGGGTGCCAAAATTAAAATGAACGGCGCCGCCAGGTGCTGCAGAAGCACTCCGGAAACAGACATTGTGAATGATGCCAAAAAATGAAGAAAAAAGCTATACAATAGACAGAGAGGTGGTGTTTTGACTGTGGCCCCCTGTCAGCATGTTGAAAGAGAACATTTTGCTATATTCGCGAGATAGGTCCAGCAATAAATCGTTACTACAGGCATTCGGATCATAGGAATAAAAGCATGTGCAGAAAGTTTGTCGCACATTCTTCAGTTTTACTTTAGATCGTCTCGCATTCCAGTGTAAATGCTCGACCCAACGACAAAAAATCCTCTTTTTAATAACTACCGAGAACAGATGTAAAGACAGCGCTTCTTTGATGCTGGCCTTTAATCTCAGCTCTCTGTCCTTATGCAGCGTTCCAAACAAAGAATAAATGAAATATCTCTCGTGTTCTCCACCACTTCCTCTTTTCCTTTTTCAAGGTGCTTTCGAAAGTATCTTCCCTATAGCCTCAACTTGTGCCAGCTAGCCGACGCCAGACAGCTAAAGTGGCGTTGTTCAAGAATGTGACTCAAAACTTTTTGGTAGCACTGACAGGCGGTGCTAGTCTGAGGAAGAAAGGCTCGGCTATCTCAGGCGTATCTCGAAATTCCTGACAGTCTTCTACTCTTTCTTCGGTGGCGGAAAGCTGCGTAACAATTAACAACTAACATAATTTCAAGTTTCAGGCTTCTGGGTATGCGATCCGAATTTGAAACATGCCGGTAAGACAAGAAAGCAATTTTTCTTTGATCGAATTTCAAGTTGAATGTCTTGTAGACGCCAAAGAGCTTCTTCAATGTCGCCATTGTTTGCAGGCTGACGTTTTCCTTATTGTGCGCCACGTGCATATAGAGTAACCCATGGCACATCGTCTATAGGTGGCCTCTCCCTGCATGATATTCTTTTTTCTGTAGTGCTTGTGCTCTCTTCCGTCTTACTGCTTCATAAGTGAATTAACTTTCCTACCCCTTCAGCAGTGGTACCTTACGCTATATGGACAGGGCTTAATTCCAGTGAGCATTGTTATTTACCGTCTACTCTTTCGGAGGAGAAAATCAGCAATTGCTGAAATGAAAAATGGCATTTTTCTGGGCCAGTTGGTATGAATCCATGATTTGGACCAGCATGAACTTTGGGACACAAACGAAGAGAGACACGTGGAACACGGAACACACTGCTGACTAACAACTTTAATGAAAAGGCGCGGAACACGCGGAAATATATACAGTGGTAAAGGTGGAGAGAAGGATGGAGAGAAGGCAAAGCGCATGGCGAAAGAAGGCCGCACGAAAAGCAAATGTAACAACAATCCTTAGAACAGATGACGAAACAGCCGTTACAGGGAAAGCGAAATCACTGAGCCCCCCACAATCTTAGGCCGCGTTGCAAAACTGTGCGCACGTGATGGGAACCAAAGCATGATCGAGAATCAGTTCTAAGAGTAGTCACAGGATAAGATCTAGGCCACAACAAAGACAGTGAAAGAGCAAAAGCCGCGTCATAAAAACAAAACACGAAACAACTGAAAGAATATATGAATGAAAAACCCGCAAGAATTCACGCCAAAACAAAGCTAGAAGTTTAACATGAAGATGGACATGAGGCTGCGAAACCATGAAAGCTCCTTCGCCTACAGGTGAGACGAGAGTTGAAAAAAACGAAAAAAAGCCAACACTAACACGGCTAAAACAGAGCTAAAAGCCTGAAGTTGAATTTAAACCAAAATGCTAACAGTGACACGACTAAAACAGGGCTAAAAACCTAAAACATGATGTGGGAGATAAAAAAAACAAAAAGCACAAACACGGTGCCGAACAGGACGCCCCGTCAATTGCACTTTCAACCAAAGAAAAAACGCTCCTCCATGATGTTTGACATGTCCCATGAACCGGCCTAATTATACGCCCGTCCTGTTCGGCACCGTGTTTGTGCTTTTTGTTTTTATCTCCCACATCATGTTTTATGTTTTTAGCCCTGTTTTAGTCGTGTTATTGTCGGCATTTTGGTTTTAATTCAACTTTAGGTTTTTAGTCCTGTTTAAGCGTGTTAGTGTTGGCATTTTTGTTTGTTTGTTTGGTTTTTATTCGACTCTCGTCTCACCAGAAGGCGAAGGAGCTTTTCATGATTTCGCAGCCTTATGTCCTTCTTCATGTTAAACTTCTAACTTTGCTTTGGCGTGATTTCTTGCGGTTTTTCATTCATATATTCATTCAGTTGTTTCGTGTTTTGTTTTTATGACGCGGCTTTTGCTCTTTCACTGTCTTTGATGTGGCCTAGATCTTATCCTGTGACTACTGTTAGAACTGATTCTCGATCATGCTTTGGTTCCCATCACGTGCGCAGAGTTTTGCAACGCGGCCTAAGATTGTGGGGGGCTCAGTGATTTCGCTTTCCCGGTACGGTTGTTTCGTCATCTGTTCTAAGGATTGTTGTTACATTTGCTTTTGGTGCGGCCTTCTTTTGCCATGCGCTTTGCCTTCTCTCCATCCTTCTCTCCACCTTTACCACTGTATATACTTCCGCGCGTTCCGCGCCTTTTCATTAAAGTTGTTAGTCAGCAGTGTGTTCCGTGTTCCACGTGTCTTTCTTCGCTGTGTCCCAAAGTTCATGCTGGCCCAAATCATGCTGAAATGAAAAACAATTTTAAAATATTTAAAGCACTAACAAAGTGAAATTTGTGGTTTGAACCCCCGTGCAATTTAAGGTCATACAATGAGCTCGAGTCCCTCCGTTGAAAAAATCACTGCTTTTTTTCTTTTCGTTTCATCAATGTATACCAAACTGAGGCTTCCACCTTCTCTTGAAAACTATGCGTCGTATATTGTTGTGACCTTCGCATTTCTTACAAGAGGTCATTGAAAACACGGACTGCTAGCTATGGTTCAAGATGTAAAAAAACGCTGCTGAAAAATTGAATGGGAAATATTTGCTAAATTTTGTCCGCATTTTTCAGCAAAATGTGGACACAATATTTTAGTTTTTCTTGGAGTTCACCACAGTACACATGCATTGAAGAAATAGTAATTATACACTTGCCAAATTCTTCAAGGAAAAGAAAAGAGGATGTTTTGGGGCCCGTACGGGACTCTCGATCACATATTCGCTGTATGGATCGAGTATGGTTGAAGTAAGATTGAAATTTCGCAGGGATGGATTGCATGTGTCTAAAATATTTCCAAGTATTTTGTTAAGAGCATGATTCGTGCTATATGTATGGAATGATTCTAAAAGAAGGCGTGACGACGAGTTTTTCTCTATTGCAATGAGGGATGCTTCGTCCCAATCAGTGTTGTTCCGTGTTGATACTTTGCGTTCCGGCAAAGCATTAGATGTAGGCTGTCAGTTTATGACGTCATTATGTTGCACTATTAACATTTGTATGAAGTTTCTCGCTTCGCCAATGTAGGTAGCGCCAAAGCCCTGGCATGGTATCTTGCACACTACGCCAGAGTGCCTTGAGAGACCTAGACGGGGTTTTACCCTGACCAACTTCGTTTTAACATTCTGCCTGGCACATGTCAAATATGTACGGGCCAAAGATTTTGAAAATGCGTGAAAGTGCTTCGCTCACCCCTGAAGAGCAAGCAGTATAAGCTCGCTAGGATTCTGCGTTTTTCTTGCCCAAGTCTGGAAGCATGATTAGGGTGCTCTTGGATTTTCAGAAACTACTGAGGGTATCCCCTGTTTTCCCGATCTCGTTTAACTTCGTCGATTTCACAGCTACGTTTTCCAGGCTCGACATTAGGGTGAACGCGCGATTAGAGGGCGATTTGGCGATCTGCCGCTTGTGTTAAGTTTTTAAGGCTCAGAATTAAATTCCAGGTATTTTTCAGTGTGCGCCGCTTTTTTGAATACTCCAAGCATTCAAACCTGGTGTTTTTCCTTAGGACGACGACATCAAGAAAGCGGATTTTTTCGTTCATTTATCCTTCCACGATGAATTATACCGTTGTCTGGATGGAGTTTAGATGTAGAAACGGCAATTCGTCTTCACGATGCATAATGCTGAGACAATCGTCTGCGTATCGCTGGAATAACTTCGGTGCTGGTTTGAACGTAGAAACGGCCGCGCTATCAATGGCTGACCACAAAAATATGGGCTTCCATTGCTATGCCGAAGGTTCCGTTTAAAGCAAAATACGTGTTGTCGGCATAAAATATCAAGACGCGACATAGATCGTCCACGTCGATCGGAATTCTTGAAGCAAATGCGGCCTCTGCGCGTAGTTACCTAGCAAAACTGTACTGCGAAGCGCACAGGGACAAGTGAAACAGACGTCCTCTTCTACAATCGATATTTGCTTTTTTTTCCCCACAAAGTGACTAGAGTCCTTAATGTAATCTATAATTTTGCGAGTGTGTGTTTACTATTTCCGTAATGTTTGCTCCTCGCCAGACTGCATTCCGTCAAACCCTGGAGTATACACAGCACTCACGCATTTAAATGTACCCTGCACTTTGCTGATACAAATAGACAAAACGTTATAATCTTGCCATGCCTCCTGTATTGTGTTTTTCATTCAATTATAATATGAACAATCACCTGTATTATATTTCCCGCTCCGCCCCCCTTATGTAATGTGTACAGTCAACGTCTAATGAAATGCGAACAACGAAGAACGTGGGCGAAGGTACATTTTACGTCGTTTGCCTGTCGTCATCGAAGATAGGCGCACTCATCCGTTTTTCGATAGTTTTGCTTCTCATTTTTTTTTGACGTTCGTTTTTTCGATTTGCCGCTAGAGCGCCACGTAGTACAATGTTTCCTCCTAGCGCAGCTTGTGCGGCGCGGTATCGCTGGCAGCCACTGCTGTATGCCTGCTCGGGTGAAGCGAACGCTCTTATCTCCCTGACCTGCAGCGCTTTGATTTCACTTCAATCCACGGTGTGTTATCAGTCAGTTAAACAGGGGCTTTATGGCTTCTACAAGTGGGATTTCCGAGACATGTGTTTAAGTTTAAACGTGAGCTGTGAATCTAGAAATTTAATGTGCTATGCTGAGGATCTTCATCGGTAAACTTAGAAGCGAGAAGCCTCTGTTAAATGATAAGTCCTCCCATTCTAATCCACGATGAAATCAGCATCATTACGGGATGCATGTATATATGGCAGAGAAGTAATCTTGTCTTAAAATGAGCAATAGTGTCATCAGCGTCCGGTTGCACTCTGAACAAATAAATACCGACTGGCTGCGTGAATTAAGAAAAGAACGACGCCTTTTCTCGCGTCGCATTATGGTGGTCAATGCTTTTGAGAAATCTTATCTCATACATAGAAGGGTAGACATAGACATGTGTCAGGAAAGGCATACCTGGTGTTGTCGGCTTTCCAATTTGCTGACGATGGTCCCAATGAGTTGAAAGCCTTGACTTGTTGGAGAACATAATGCACGGCAGTTCGCCGTAGTTCATGATGCATGGTGTTGTGCGATCATAAGCCTGCTCTTTCTGTTTGCTGGCTTCTGCTACGGTACAATAGCTTCGCAGAACATCCTCGAGAAGATGATGTCTAACGATTGACGTGCTGGCACAATGGAAAAGTGTCCTTTACCACACTAGCCGTAATGTTGGATGTGTGTGCAGCAGCGGCAAGAATAATCAGGTCTTGACTCTTTCCTGTAACCCGCTGTCTGTGCCCACGAGGCATGTTTCTAAGTCGTCCCACACTACCGAATGCCTAGAAAATTCTGGTAATTGTAGACACTGGACGACCTGTTTTCACGCGTTGCTGCACGTCGTGACGGTAAAGAGAAACTATTCGCGCTCTCTTTGCGGGCCGTACGCTGACGCGTGAATGTTCCAAGTTTATATAAGGTTGTCTGGATGCCATAAAGCTACCAGAAGCAAGCGATTCAAGAACGGTCGCGTTTGGTTCCGAGTGGAGGCCGTTCGTTTTTTTTTTTTTCACTGTTCGCATCGCAACGAGACGTTGACAGTAAGAGGATGATGGAAGCAAAGCCAAAGTGCTCCAGGCCAGGGAGCTGCAAACACTCGCTGTCACACGCGGGCCTCAGCCGGTGTCGCCGACGAAACCACGGTGCGCATGTGGTGGTGGCAAATGGAGAAAATGAGCGTTATGGAAACAGGAGCAAAATTATCGCGAACCGGATGAGCTCGGATGAGCTGTTATGGCGACTGGCAAACGGCTTAAAATGGACCTTTGGCCACGCGCTCCGCTGTTCCCATTTCATTGGACGCCGATAGTACAACCCACGACCCTTAAAGCATAATTAATAGATAGCAAATGGTGGTGATAAAATATTCAGAACTGCATGTTGTCCGTAATTAATTTGCTATTTCAAATCTGCAGGAGGCATTTAAGAGTGGAACAACCTCTTCGCCAGTGTCGCTTGAAATGCTTACCAGACACAGCGTAGGGTTTTTGAAGCGAAAAGCTTCACTACGGTAGGTAAAGCAGTCGTCGAGTAGGCCGGAGGATGACCTTAAATGACCTTCAGCTCAACTACCTTAGCTGTGTATGACCATATGTGGTACAGATATGGTGTCGTAACCTGACCTTGACACACCACCTTTAGGCGACATTCGACCTCTGACCTTTGACATTGCGTGACCTTTGGGTTGACCTTCGAACTTAAGAACATCCGATAGGGTGATGTGAAGCCACATTGTGATATCCGATGGGGGGTGTCGTAAAATCATGTGATACCACGTCATAGCTACGTGGTCCTGTGGTTGTATATAGAAAGGCTTACGCAAGCGTGTAGACGAACTGCCATGGACGAGCCTCAGACGCTTAAGAAGCGTGTTTGCTTTTCGCAGAATTCCAAGGTAAGCCAAGTGAATCTACTGCCAATTTTTGTAGCAACCTGTTCCTAAAGGTAAGATCATAGTACTAAAGTTTTACGTGAGCGACCATGTCAAAACATTTCCGTTTTCTGAACCATTAGGTGTTCCGCGTTCACAATTTGTTCCCAGACGTCAACTGATGTTTAGACATCATCAGCTAGGTGCTTAGGTTTATTACTGTGGTGCTACGTTACCACAGAGTATTTGGCCCAACCTTCCACTACCTCAAAATGCGGAATGATCATGTACAACCGGCAATTACCAGGCTGTAAAAAAGAAACTGGGACTGGTTTCAAAATACCATCTAAAATTCAAACATAGTTAGTGACCTGAAATATTCGCATCCATGCATAATAACAGCAATGTAAAAGTTATATCTTACATGAAGAAGAATAAATCCGCATTTTACGTCAATGTTTCATTGTTTTTTTAACTGTTGTAAAGAGAACAAAAGAGCTACTCTCCACCTGAAGCTCCTGAAGGCACGTAGAGGAAACCTAAGACCAAAAAATAAGTAGGCCCATGGTGTCTGCATGCATACCAGTGTTTTAACTGAGCTTCGACAGATAAACAATACCTATGCGCGAAGGAAAGAAGACATCTTTAAAAGAAAAGCGCTAAGCAAAAAGCAGGAAAGAAAACTCGAAAATAGTTTCCACCATCAATCGAACAATCCACCGATGCGTGTCATAAATACGCGTACTCCTCTGAACCCCGAAATAAGTGCTCGAAAGCAGGTGCACACATATAAGTGCGGCTGTGCACTGCACTCTTTCCAAACGTGAACGAAAACATTGCAGTGCGCTGCCCTCACCGATGAAATTCTGCGGTTTAGGAACCAACAAACGGAGTTAATCTGCGAAGTTTATTCGGAGCCTGGTCGCAAAATTTTTTTTCTATAGTCACGCTCTTGATTCGAACTGTTATGTCAACTATATGAGAGCAGATATTTTTTATATTTCATCACAAATACTTCCGTATTCAGTTCTGCGCATTGCCCAGGCCGCGTGGAATGAATACGATGAGCTGTTAATAAGCTCTTTCTGAATGTTTGAAAATCCCGACTAATGTAGTCGGTCACTTGAATGGCGACCGCAGCCTAAGAGCACGAATGTTTGGCCTGTTTAAAGATGTATGACCTGATAGGATATGGCATAGTTAGGTTCCCTTGCGGCACAAGGGAGTTAGGCAGGCAGAAAGCACATGAAGGAGACGCCTGCAGAAGCGCCTTTCGTTTCTATCGGTATGGCGGAATAACGGGTAATAAATATATCACGATTACTAACACCAACAAAAAAACTGGAGAACGAATCCGTGTTTTGAGAAATTGACTAAATTTAGCACTGGCTAATTTGTTCATATTATCTCCTCAATGTGGAAAAAATACGCTGCATAAGAGTTAGGCGTGTCAAGCTCAAGTAATTTTCTTCTCAATATTTCCTTGTTTCTCTGTTAACTTCGCACGTTGAATCCTACAGCTCGTGGTCTGGTAGAACACAATCTGATACTGAGCACCGCTGTGTCTTTCTGTAAAATAAAAGGCCCAGGGCTTCGATTGCACTGGTGACTTAAATGTACTTTCAGCGCAAGCGATATAAAGCAGGCAACATACTAACGGAAAACAGCTTCCACAATGAGCTCTAAATATCCACGAGCCCCATTTGAACAAGAGAGAATAAATATTTCTATCATTTTTATGTTTGGCCATGCATTACAATTATAGTGCCAAAAGAAACACGTGATAGCTCTTTTAGTATGTGCGCAGTGCCGGGCTGCCGTTGAACGCCATGCGACACTTTTTAATCGTATACTCTAACTGTTGCACGTGCAAAAATATCCACCTTTGAAAACTACATTTTTTGTATTTTGCTTTTAATGCCATAGGCACAAAAGCCTTATAAGGAAGAAAATTATGGTTTATGCTGGTTTAACGTCCCACAACGACTTAGGCTATGAGGGACGCCGTAGGGAAGGGCTACGGAAATTTCCACCACCTGGGATTCTTTAACGTGGACTGACACCCACAGCACATGGACCTGTGTAATTTCGCCTCCATTGAGTTTCGACCGCGGCGGCCGGGATAAAACCAGCGTCATTCGTGTCAGTAGCCCAGCGCCATAACCACTGCGCCACCGCGGTGACTTATCAGCAAAAAGTGTTTGGCTCAAAAAATTCTCCCATTGGCTGGAGTTAACTGTGAGTACCAGACAAGATGTTGACGTTGCCTGTGGTAAAGGCACCAGCAGGTTGCAGTGTTATTGCGAATGCCAACACATAAAATGATGAAGTGCCCCTGCATATTTTTAAGGAACCAAGCGCTGCACAGTGACGAATCAAGAGTTAATTAGCCCATCCGGCGGAAGGACATTTTAAAGTGGAGGCATTTTCTCTACGCGCGAAGTAAGCACTTAGTAGAAATGATAGAAACAAATAACTGGTATGATTTGATAAGAAAACGCGTTTCTGATCCATAACGATACAAAGTCGCTTGATAATCAGGCGCACGATGATTGTTATGAAAGCACCAGAATACACAGAAAATGTGTATGTAATATTACAACCGGAATCTGCGCTCTGTCCCTGGTCATTGCATTAGCCACAGCAGTCACTAAAACCGGTGTGTTCAGGGCCCCGATGCTGAAAATGCTCTCTGGGTTTATATAAGATTAGTAAAACATGTCGACAGTGAGGGTTTGTGGCAACGCAAGTACCGTTCCCTCTTCTTCCCAGCCTGAAAGGGAGAAATCTCCGGGATATTTTCTTTCCATAAATGAGCTTGAGAAATGTAATAAGCTTGACATTGACGCTTTTTGAGTCTCTTTTTTTTAAACGAGGATATACAAATGATGCTTCCGTGGCGATTAAAGTGCGAAGCAGCAAAACAGCGCTTTCCACGCTGCCTGTCGAGACGCCGGCTCAAGCGGCACCCGACAGCTTTTCAGAGAGTGTCAGCTTCGTCCCACAGGCACTCATTTCCAACCAGTGCAAGCTTTCTGCCTGTTGGTCGAAGGGGCCGCCTTTATTGAGCTAGCTCTTTTCCACGAACACCTAAGTGAATCTAATAGCGGCAGAAGGGGAAGTGATTTAGTTCGGCTTCTTCGATTGGACCAAATAATGGCGGGGATTGAGTCGTCGCGGAACGAGCCATTTACCGCGCTGGCCGCCCCGAACTTCTTCAGAACAAACTCATTACTACTGGGATTGTGTGAAGCGGAGTTGTCGGGGAGTCCACGTAAAATTGAGTTTGCGTTAAAGGAACCTCAACTAAGCGACTCGTGAGAGTTAGGTTGACACGCTTATCTCGGATAGATACGCTTAACTCAGTGACCACCTTAGCGTGCAGTGGGAACATTTATGTCAAAAGGGCCGTTGCAGTCGCGGAAAAAGTATCTGTGCCTTGTATGTTACAAATTTCGCACAAGTTTTGGTTCTCTATCTCTTCCTTAACCCTCCAGGAAGAATTTCACACGGTTAGAGAAATATGCGTTCGACGAAAAATTAAAGGATAATGATCCAAGATATACTCGTATATGGCAATTTAGTAGGCGCACAAAGTAGTGTTAGGACTTATCGATCTTCAAGATAAACTGCAGTTGCGGCGTCTTTCTCGCGGCAGCTCGATTTACGTGTAAGAATAAATAAAATTACGTGTCCCGCCCAAGCAGCCTCCACATTCCTCTCTCGGACATCCGCGCGGCAGCAGGAGAACCCTTGCTTAACATAAGAAAACCGTCTAGTTTACCGCGATTCCACGATTCCATAAAGAAAAAAAACTATAATAAGCAGTTTTGGCGAGATTGTGCGTTAGCAGCGAAATTATGTTTTGTGACGCTATTGATATTATGGACATAGTAAGTACGAACATCAGTGCGATGGAAAAAGGACTAGTCTACCTGGTTTGCAAGAATATAGCAAGAGCGGAGAGTTTGAGATCTCAGGAGGATTTAAAAATAAATATTCGTGTCATTCTAATTGAACTTCGGACCGCTGTGGCAAACCATGAGTCCGCCCCCCCCCCCCCCCTTTTTTTGAAAGAAAGAATGCTCAGCCCAAAGCAAAAAAATGTACGAAAGCAAAATACACAATGACAATATTAAGCGGCAACACATCACACGCGTTTAACACTGGAGCGAAGCGAATGCTCCGATACTCCAATGATTGCAGCCTGGCACGCTGCAGCAGCCTCTATCTCTGCCTTCCCGCCGCTACTTCGTGTTTCGATGTGTACAGGTTCCGCCCGTGTTCACCTCTCATTGCTTTCTCTACTCAACTCACCTTTTCCAGTGCGTTCTGTTTCTCAACGAACCAAACCTTATTCGGTCCATATCCACAGCCACCTTCTGTTCGCACATGCACGCCGGGCGCTTCGCCCCTGTGGTACTTATCAGCCTGGCCTCTCCTGCCGGCTGTCTAGCCTGGAGGTGAAGGTCTCTATAGATATCCAAAAAACCTCGGCGAAAAAAAAAATGTCAGAGAATATTTTCGCCTAAATTTTCTTAACGTGCAAAAACAGAATTACATGAACGCCATAGACGATGGTGAAGAGAGAAAATTCTGTGGCTGTGGCTTGGCGCCGCTGATGCAAATTGATAAAGGGGACGACAAGCAATACACAGCGCGAGAGGCTATTACAGTTTAACACGAGGCGTGCTCGGCTCTGGCGGTAGCCCAGTGGCCATGCGAAGGTGATATGTTCGCTCCGCCACTGGTTCCACTTCTCTTCGCTGCAATATTTGTTTGGTTAATTTCTATGTATTTGTTTCACTTCGCACGGGACCACAAATACGGCAAGATGCTTAGGCGCAAGCTGATAAACATCGCAAGATCTTGCTCGTTATCCATAGGAATAGCGCTTTGGCACTACACCGTCACACCGTATTCCAACGTTGGTTACGAACACAATATCTTATACTGTAACATTCTCTGATGTTTACATAAGAATTTCACGAATTTTTTGCTGTAAATTCATGGAGTTCAAAATTTTTCGCTGCAGACGGTTAGTGGCCTTAACAATAAGTTGCAGAGAACTAGGTACTCTTGAAGTCTTGAGTAATTTTATGTTTTCTTCAAATAAAATCGCGGCTCTGTCTCTGTTTTGTGTGTGGGCAACAAAAATGGAGTCTTTTGTGGTGAAAACGTTGATGGTCATGAGTCACACAATCCTTATTTACTGACATCTCAAAATTAGCCGCCGGTTTGTTTACACTTGCATGCTCATTGCTTCGGTGCGTAGCTAAACTATCATCACTGACTGGAGACGAGGTTTATGGGCATGTAAGTTTTGAGGCGCCTGACCAGCAACCAAAGCATCAAGCATGGCTTATCTAAGTCATACTTGAGATAATATGAAGCAATTTGCTGCAACGTGTAATTTGGAAGAGTTATTGAGCACTAACACTTTTGTTCACGTACTTAAGTTCTGCTTATTCGACGGCTATAAAAAAAGATTGTCTCACTGCCACCAAAAGGTACATGGTAGGGAGGAATAAAACTTAGAACAAGGATTTGTAAAGCCATCAAATATGAAAACAATTGCTCTAAAATAATAATAATAATAATTGGTTTTGGGGGAAAGGAAATGGCGCAGTATCTGTCTCATATATCAGATACTGCGCCATTTCCTTTCCCCCAAAACCAATTATTATTATTATTATTTTAGAGCAATTGTTTTCATATTTGATGGCTTTACAACTGTTTAGAAAGTTTCCGAGGGCAAAAGCAAGTGCACGGGTAGGCCAACAGATTGCGGAAACACACAGCAATACACACACGCAGCTATACGTGTCTGGTTATGCACGCTACAAACCTAGGCTGTCAATTTCCTAGGCTGCACTGCATACCTTATTCGCCTATTTGCGATTCAAGTACGAAACGTTCCACGAACTCTCGACACAGAAATAAAAGAACAAGCCAATACTCTAGGGACACCTTCGGCTTTCCATTACATAAAACCTCCAAGCAAAACGGACACGCCCACTGAACTTTAAAATCCTAGCTCGCTTGGTATTCATAAAGAGAAAATTAGCCGAGGACGTTGGATACAAAGCGAGTTTTCTGAAAAACGACCCCCCCCCCCCCTCCTTTTCATTCGCACTGTGCATTCTCACACTTTTGCCCCGGAGTATATTTCTACACCACCCCCGTTGCTGCTCATATCGTCACTTCGGTTTCCTCTGGACTTAGCGCCTAACAGTTTTCTTGGGACTGCACGTGCATAGTGACGCTCATGTGACTACGAACACTGTACCCAAATCAGTCTTCTGACAAGTTTTTGAATGCTCGAAGCGGCTGATAGCGGAGAAAATTTAACCAAATTTGGGTTCGACGCATCATGACGTGAGTGGGATTGCACTTACCAAGACCGTCAAAAAGGCCATTAAGGCACACATTCGATAACGCGAGCAAGTGCTTTTTTTCTCACTACCAGAAGTTTTAAATGGTTGCATGTACTTTTACAATATTTTGGCACGATAAATTTTATTGCGAATCAAGATCGTTTTTCTGTGATGAATCCCCCTCCGCTTCCCTGTCAAATGTCCGCAAAGACCCTTGAAAAATCTGAAATAAATAATCAAACAAATACCACATCAGAAAGTAAAAAGTAGCAACATGTCAACGAAAGAAACGGCCGCCGTTTCGCGGGGCTCGCCATAAAGCGAAATATGCCAGAATGCCTTTTGTAGGAAGTCTAATACGAAAAGCCACTATGAAAGTGTCTACACCTGCCGAAGCTAAGGCTGGTTCAAGAAATAAAAATATGATAATAATTTGGGCTCGGCGCATGAAGGCCTTTGCTGCGTATAAGCCATTAAACCCAATACAACACGACACAGAAATAAAATATTCTGCTTGAAAAAATATTAGAAACGTTACAAAACTCAGCCTTTCTCTGATATTTTTCTTTTCGCTTAAATACGAGTAATGTACGGCAAATAACTTGTCCATGTTTGAGAGTGAACTCCACCACGATTTCGGTGGGTTGTTTCTATAATGATCACCAAAGATAGAAGCTTCAACATTGCATCCTTCAAATATAAATGATGACTACGAGTACGGAGGTTAAAGCACATCTGTGATTTGGGTCGGGAAACGTCCTCACTGAAGTTCAGTCAGACAGTCTTCTAATGAATACAAAAACCAACTTTTAACACCAACCAACCTGTTCACAACGACACATCAAAGCTGGAAGAATGAGGAGCTTTCGTTTGTAGTGAACACAGTGCTTGCAACCTTTACAATACCGTGACATTATAGGGAAAAATCACCAGCTACTATTCGCAATGGTATCGCATGTAGCCAACGGCAGTGTTACTTATGAATTTCGCAAGATTACCTGTCTGAACATTACGCGTTTCAGTCGCAGAGAGACCCCGTCGCGAGCGTCTTCATCCTCGCTTTCAGGCAGTGCCCTCCCCGTCGAGGGCAGCAAAGGAGAGATTAAAAAAAGCAGAAATAAAGATACCAGCTGTAACTTGCACGAGGCCGTCATCAGATTCACAATTCTCCGCGCCTGTGCTTGCCTGTCATTTTTCCCGTGCCAACCTACCTCCTCGCATTTTACCATGGCCAGAATGCAGCGTTTGTCCAACTGCCTCTAAGTCTCTTATGCTCACACAGGAGATCCACACAATGAAGAAGGGTCGAATATTTTCCGCCGCCGTCTACACTCTGAAACAAGCACAAAGAATAAAGAACAGAGGCCAATGCAGCTTGGCGGTGAAATTAGCAGATGACGCGTCGGCGCGTCGCCGAGGAGGTGCGCGGGCAGCAAAGCATGCGACTTCAGCGCTTTTGAAGAGTGCACGTGGACGGTCCCTTAATTAGGTTAGACTGGTACGCACTTCCGCCCGCCGTCTCTGTTCCCCATATATCTGAAAGTGCAGTCGTCCACGCCAGGACACCGCCCTCTTTTGAGACTCTCCTTTCCCCCTGTTTCCCTTCACATCTCTGTCGCCGCTTCCTGGCGGGCCCGTGTCCCGAGTTCCCCCTCAAACACCGCTGACGGGGCATGGTAAGTCAGACCTCTCCTGTGTGCCTCTTCAAATATTCTGACCAGCGCGTGAGCCGGTGACAGTTAAAGTCATGAAGCCATTTCTATTTGCCGCCTTTTAAAGCAAGCCATTGCTGCACGAAAATATTTATTTACAACGGTGCTAGCTTAATGCCTATTTTAAAAATAGCCTCCCTAAATTTATACACCAAACTATTCAAAAACCTTTTCGAGGGTTAAATTTACGACAATTTGCGAATAATGATTGATATCTACGCTAGAGGGTAGCTACGCGTTAGAGTTCGCCCCTGGAATGCATACATATTGGTTTTGTGGCGCAGCAATCAAGGCACTGTCGAAATGGAGCATCCTCAGCCAACCAATTTATATCGGGGTGCTGTCATACAGCATTCCAAAGTCAGTTTCCTTGAAGTTCTATAGATTGCTATAGGTTAACAGCGCGGTTCCTAATAAGTTTTTGGAGAAAAAAACGCAACACAAACGTTAAACCGGTGCTGGCGCGTAATGGCCGCCACATAAGACTTGTCACTATGAGAAGGAGTGTAAGCATAGTTTATAAAAGGCGGCGAACTAAACAAAGCGGTAAGGGAACATATTCGTCTCGAGCAAAAAAATTGACGCGAAATGGCACCGAGATTAAAATAGGTAGCAGAAGAATAACGGCCTCAAAATCATTCGGCCAGAATTCTAAGGTCATGAACAGGAGCATGGGGATATCATTTTCTCTGTCAAATGGAACGGTTAAAATAAGTTGATATCGGAACCGCTCATCTACGTTCCTGAAACAATTACAAGAAAAAAGGCTCAAAATGCAGTTGAGGAGAACGCATCCTCAGGTATAGTGGCTCTTTATATTCAGGACACGACCGCTGATCCCTGCATCCCATTTACAGTTTTTTAAAGCCTTATATTGTCCCTCTGAACTTAATCTTCCGAGCTGCTTGCATAATTTTGACGATTTAAGTAACCGCACCTAGCGTCGAACTTGAAAGTCCAAAATTTTTCACAAGTGCTTGTATCGTTCTGAAATTCTTTTAGAAAATGTGCGTCCGGTTCTTTTTCGCGAATAAAAAGATGAAATCGTAACTTCATGATCCGGATAGGGCATTGCTTTCAGAACGCGTTTGAATAACTTTTCTTCTACTTTCTTTCCCGCATTTATAATACTATCAGCGTCTACTAGCGGCTTTTAGCGATCACTATTTTTTAAATTCGCATTATGTTTAATTCGGTATCATATCCTGAGCAGATACATAAATTCGAAAGCGCTGAGAACTGCCAACGACAGAAATTCTGCGAAAAATCCTCTATGACCCATACGCGCCATTATTGGTTCCTACGGCTAGAGGTTTACTGCTCATGATTCCTTTTGTGCAGAGCTGTTTTATAAAAAAGTATACCGTCTTGTTAGTTGGCGTAAGAAAAAATATGTAGGCGCCGGTAAGGCAATAAAATCAATCACACAATTTTGTGCATTAGATTGAACGTTTTTCACATAATCTTTTGTATAACACACATTCGAAGGCTGACCGACTGAACAATAAATATGCTTCAAGAAAAATAAATTGAATTAGATAAAAATAAAATATTGTAAAAACTCCGCAGTGGCTTTCAAACTTATCCATAGCGCAGGGTTCCGGGTAGGGGGAAAGTCGTGACTTCTTCTATGGTGTTGGTACATTAAGAAAACTAACACCACCAGCACCAAAATCCTCGGAAGGGTGTCATGGAAGGTAGCGGAAATTTCAAATCTCCCAGTCATTCATGGTAGTAGGACAGCACAAACAAACGGGGCAGAGTAGGTGAAGGAACTTTCAGACCGGCGCACATGCAGAGTTTTATCGTCGTATGAATTTACGCACACATTTCCAATAAAACTAAATTCTATGTTGAGGGCTGGTCGCTAGTTCCCTCTGCTACTCTGCCCTGTTTGTTAGCGCTGTTGAACTATGATGAATTGTTACCAACCCTCCCAATCTGCCGTTCTTCCCCGTCATGGACAGTATCACTGAGCCTCTCCGCATTTCATGAGCGCTGTGAGAAAGAGCTCTACTTTATTTGGCGATTACGTCGCCATTTTAGATGTTAGCGCAGAAACACTTGACATGCTTTTTTTGCGTGCTGCATACATATGAATCCTTCAGTATTTTGGAGTTCTGGAAAAGAAGGTGCAGTTCCTTTTCATTGTCATTTCCTTTGCGGTTTTTATGCGCCAGGACCGTAGCACATGCAAAAAAGCAATAATACTCCCATGAATGCTGCTTTCCAATTTATATAAGGTTTAATAGCAGGCGCTTTTGGTAACGTGCCCAAAAAAATGTAAATTTTGCGAAGCACCTTCGAACGAAGAACAAAAGTGTGTGATGATTCAACAGTGTTTCAGAAAGCAAAGCCGTCGAAATCATGCAAGTCCTCAAATTTTTTCAACTATGGTAATTGCGCATGCACTATGACAAAAAATAACAAAGTCTGCAGTAGATGCCCCGTCATCACTTGGGTGATGAAAAGTTTCCTTGGTCAATACCTTCAAACGACGGACTATAGGAATTGCGCGGGCACAGTACCAGAAATTAACAAAGTCCGCAGTAAATGTACCGTCATCACTTGGGCGGTGTAAATTTTTCTTTTGACAATAGCTCCAAACGACGGCTTCTGTGGTCAGCGGCCCTTGTTAGCCTGTAACGCGTGGTTTACTTGTATATCCGCCTCCTGGCTATGACAACGGCTCAATTTCAATGTAATCGAAAGAGCGAGGCGGCATATGAAGCTCCGGCCAATGATCGCATCTGGTATAAAATACATAAAAAGCATGTAGCACGACGGCCGCTATTTCAAACACCCACATTTGCCGTTCCTTCGTTGTAACAAAGAACGCCAGAAGGAAAGAAAAAGGAAAGAAAGGAAGCAAACGACAAGGCAAGTTGAAGTTCAAAACGTCAATGAAAAGAGGCTGCAAAAGGGCCACATTCAAGGCATGACGTATTTGTTGCTTACCTAGTCTTTCAGAAAAAGCGAATCTCATTGACAATGGTAACAAATTGTCCATTTCTCTATTCAAACAACTAGATAAAGAATAGGTTTTCGTTTAAACATCGTCAGTTCTGTAAAACGCATATCGATGTAAAAAGGAGGCACACAGGCATTTGACCCGGGGAAGAAACGACAGATCATAATTTTTTTCACAATTCTTGTATACTGGACGACATACACGCAGCGAATTCGCGAGTTTTTGCTACAATCAATAACTGCTAGTGCTGGTAATTAAGAACAAAGTTCCTCATAAGATGGCTCGAAATTGCAACCTACAATTGGCATAGATCCCTATAAACAAGCACCAATGCATGGCTGGTCATATGGTATGTATATGATCGCATACGCGTGAACCCGTTCTTTTGCCCTTGTTTCACGGCAGGATGGCTTGCGCAAGAAGACAAGGGTTAAAAATTGAAGCGCTACTAGACATTTTAAGTTGCGAATAGATTTCTTTCTTTTACGCGCTCTATATGGCTGACTTTGACAAAAAGTAAATCGATGCCGACTAGCTATCTGAATCAGCTTCTCTTTCTGCAAGTAGTAATGCGCTCTGCCTGGATCTGGTTACTAACTTTAGTAAGGTAAGCGATATATAGCATGCCCGCCATGTTATTATGAACTTTAATAATTCCATACAGCGCTTTTATGTTTTCACTTGTTCTGTCTGCTGTTCGGTTTTTCACTCTTTTGGGCAATATAAAAATATTTTGTGTCCTTTTGTGCACTTAAAGGAGGTTGCTATTACTGGAATCGGCATAGTAAAAAATATTGCAGCTGTAAGAAGAGCAAAAAGGGAATCACGCCCGTACAAAAAATCCCCACATCGACTTCCATCACATGAGCAGTCTGCAGAGGGCGTATTAATATAGATGTTTATAACCTTGCGCCGTAAGGTCTCAAATCGAACCTTAGCGATCACTTTTTCTTCAGCGTACTCCACCCGAGCCATCGGATGAGAAAAAAGCAGCTAGGAAACCCAGGCGACGCCTCGACGACTTCGAGGAGGCCTCATCCCAGTCTGAGACGGAGAAGATGCAAGGGAAAACACAGCTAGAAAGAGATGTTGGGGAAGTGAAATGAAGATATAAAGATGGTGTCCAGTAAGGTGAGGAAGCCCACTGGGAACCCGTGGTAACTCAATTGCGAATGCGTGAAGCGCAAGACCAAAGGGGAGCGATGAAAACGTGGCCAAGAAGTTCTGGCTGGACCGGAGGGAAGGGAGGAATCTTGGAGGAGACGGCGAAATGCTGCTTGTGCAGAAGCCATCGCCGCGTCCTCGGAGTGCTTGTTGGCTTGCTACCCAAGGCGGAAGTGAATCGATTAGCACGAGTAGCCACGGGAGACGGCTCAACGGGGCGCAGTGGAAAACGGTGTGGTGCTGTAGAAGCCCCCTGGCAAGGACAAAGAAGAGTACCGAGCAGGGCTAAAATGAACATAGCGAGACGAGGGGTAATGTGTGGCTGAAATGGGAAGTACAAGAGAGCTTGCTAGTGATGCAGAAAGGCAATAAGGAGAGCAACGTGCTTAGGTTTTCAGCACATTTGGGAGTTGGGGTGAAAACATGAGAGTTTCTTGAACAAGACCGCCTCTATGATAGGCACAGTCCACTATTTTAAGTCTGTATGGTCACAGTACAGGCGAGTATATAAACTGGTGCTTCTGCAAAGAAAACGATTAGCTTTAGGATGGATGCAATTCTTTAAAAACCGCATTCAGTGACCCAGCAGAAAAGCTTTTCAGGATTTTTGTGGAGCACTTGGCGATATTTCTTGTTTCTGCCTTCCTTGGTGATGACAATCTCACGTGGTGGTGACGGCAGTCCGACAGCGAAAAGAAAGCCAAATGGCTGCCATGAGAAACATTTATTGGAGGGACTTGCGCCCACAAGGAGCTCAATGTCGCAGTGGCCGCGATAGCAGCAGGTGTTTTCAGAGGTCGTCGGATAGAAATCTCGCCACTCCCGGCCGCGCTCAATTGAAAGCTGACAACGAACTTTGACGACATGGCGTGCAAGGTAACCACAGCAGCAGTTACTTGTGGAGTGAACATTTTGCCTACACTCACGTTGCTATTTTAACCTAAGGTAATAACCATAGATCCAGCTTGGTGCAAACACATTGCTCTGCATATTTTCAAATGTAGACCAAAAACATGAATTTGAAGTATGTCTTCTAAAACTCATGGTGCAAGTCGAGCGGGTTGCATTCGCAGCCTCTAAAATTCTCTCACTAGCGCAGTAATCCTTATAATACTCTTGCCATCATCATGCCAACGAAGAATATGACCATGATATAAAGTTTCACGTTTTTATTTGAGTGATCGCGACGCCATTTCTAGTGCTCTGTCTAAAAAACGCTACAACAGAGAAGAAGCACCCTACACTAAACCTTTAACAGCGCTTCGTAGTTCCTCCCAAGTGAGATGGGATTATGACAAAACTTTCTGTATGAGCAGGTGCTGCACAGTACAAGACAAGTAAGTCTCTATAACAATGTTAGACTTGGATAACGCGGAACGCGAGAAATCACGCTTGCTTACATTTCCTTGCAGACAGTCTTTGTTGGATATGTACAGTTGGTTGAGTGTATATTCTCGCTCCCACGCAAGTATAATAGGGCTAAATTTCTGATACATTAGACTGAGTGCCTCTAGTATTATGGAATCGTTGTTGGCGAGCGGCTCAGGATTAGTTTTAAAATCAGACGAGGACACAGACAACACCTAGAATGGACATGGCACCAGATTGAAGAAATCTTTACCTCATCCCTAAATTGCGTTGACTAAAATGCACCTAGGCGAGCAACAGCCCACAAAACAAAATCCTCGACACGGTGAAAACGTTGCTAAGAACCCTAACTTGACGAAATATAGGAGTAATGGCGCCGGCTGCGAGAAGGAGTAGCAATTTTCGCAACGTCTTTGTTATGACACGCTCACAAGCTCCTTAAAACACGGTATAGAAACGGCAAAACAATTGGCGCCGGTTTGTCGCTTGGTTCTCTTAATATCAGTTCCCTTTGTGATTTTTAAAGACACATTTATGAATCGTCGTCAAATGAGCCCTGCTCACTACGATCCACCTATCAGCGATTAAATCAGCACTCATTACATATCCAACCAAACCAAAACAACCAATAAAAAAATGCGGCAGTACGTAGAATCGCGTTCCTTTCTTGTCGCATTCATCTGTTTCATTTATTCTGACAAACTCATTCTTGACGAATTTCAAAATGGTCTCTATACTATTTTCCTTATATGTTTTGTAAAAACCAGACGCGCGCTTATTTCTAAAGTTAGTTTTTTGTGAAGGGTCAGTGCAAATTAATAAGAATGGCGTTGTTCTGAATGATTTAGCCTCCTAGCTTATAGTTCGCCAGATTGAGCTGTAACAATTCTAACGCAATACACACTTCAGAGTGTTTTGCCGTGAAAAAAAATAAAAAGAGACGGTTGAAAGGCGCTGATTATATTTTTTTTTCACCGCTGCTGTAAATTCGTATTACCTGCTTTGACCCCTTCAACTAGAGCATTTATTGAAATAAGACGTGCAACAAATTAAGTTTTTTTTTCCTCACGAGCATTTCGTTGTACCATTTCTGCTAGCCAATTCATGCTGTATTCCTTTTTCTTCTAATAGCAGGGTGGCTCTGTTAACTGTAATTTCATCACCCTATTTACTAGAACCTAGGCCGACCTCGCTTCGCTTCTAAGCCAACACCCTAAAGTTGAAAGCTAAACAAAAGTAAAATTTCTTTCCTCGAATGTAAGCCACGCAAAAAAAAAAAACATTGGGAACGACAGCAGGGGCACCACGCGAACGGAATTTATTTCCACGAACCTGCTCGCGCTCACTCACGCTCGTCATCGCTGACCGCCTTATCACTGTCCTCTGTGTGCAGTGCACAGTCTTCTCTACCATCAAGTCCATTGCAAAAGCTTCACAATAGGAACGAGCGCATAGCCCCCAGGCTGCTGCCATCAAGCTGGCTGCACTTCTCAGTGACGTGCACTTGATGAGGCTGGTTGTATTTAGCTGGCGGATTTCACTGGTCCCATCAAATGCCTCACTATCTTGCCATCTCTCTCGCCTGACACTCTAGCACTTCGGTGGTCACTAAAGGCGGCGCTGACTTCAGCGATTTCACGACATCCGCCAGTGCGGATTACACTTCGGAATAGCGGCGCCCTTTCTTTGGGCCCGTGATGACACTCGATCCTCTTTGCGGCGCACGCAAAAAGCTCATCGCACTGCCTTCTTCCAACGGCGAACATTATTTTCATCCACGCCGAAGTCACGACCAGCTTGTGGGAATGAAAATGCTCTGAAGCAAGCACAACATTTCTCTTAAAGGCGGCACTATAATAGCACCGTCTGCTTGGTCTCTTGATCTCGGTGAAAAACCGCGCGTGAAATACTTGCAGTCTCGCAGAACATGCCCATGCCACCACACGAAGAAAAAACAAGGTCGAACTGGCACACAATGCTCGTGTGTGCATTTATCGGCATCGGCTACGGATAGTAAGAACTACAGTGGCGTATTCTATTGGCGTTTCGTGGGGGCGCCACCGTCGTGTTACTTTTTTATCCTTGTCGTAGTACATTATTATACAGCGACAAAATCCTAGAACCTAAATCTACCCAGTTGATTAATATCTTGTGTTTTGAAAAAAAAGAAAGCTATCGACTTAGATTCGAATAAATATGGTATATTCTCAGCTGGGAAAAAAATTCAGGCCTGCTTTTTCCATCACAACAGTCCGCCCAACTCAAAAAGGTATCCAGAAATCAATTATGCCTCCTGCTTTCTGGTACAATAACAGTTCAACAGGAGCCATGAAAATCAGCACAATGCTTGTGACAACAAATGTCATTTGACTGGTTCTGATTCCGATGCTCCTTACAGCAATCGGCGCTATTCTCCGCGGAAGTGCATCACAAGGGAGTCGTTTTGATTGTACAGCCTATTCAGTCAGCTTGCAGTGCCACAGAAAGATGCGACTGTTTCCGTTTGTACATTAGTCGTTAGAAGCACCCTGATACAGTTTCAACCGAGCCGAGCAGTGTAAAGCGCGCTTTACAGCTTTAATAAACTGCGCTCTGCACTAGTGACTTTCGCGCTGGTAAACCGTGGTGAATTCATGCGAACTATTTCTTGTTGTGCCAGTATATTGAAAAGCGCGCTTAAATTACGCAAATGTTCAAAGAGTAGCTACGCACGAAACGATGTGGTGGTCTTAAAAGCGTAATTAGAAAAGTTCCTGCTTCTGAGATAGGGGTGCTTCTCCACAGACACTTTCAGAAATTAGTCCAATTACGCACGAGATAACAGGCTGGCGACGAGTCTTTAATCTCAGCTACACGGCGCTGGCGCCCAAGAACCCGCACTCATTTCTTCCGAGGCGAATAGGAACCCGCGTCTGTCATCAGGCTCATCACAGCGGTAGCGTTAGGGGAGCATGTGGCTTCATTACGGTCTCTGGAACGCGCGCGACCGGGACCTTTAGAGAATGCGGCACCTCCGACGCTGTCCCGGTCAGTGCAATCTCGGCCCCGTGTTTATGCGCAAACACAGAGGCGCCCTTGCCGTGCCTTTGTGCATGAGCGCCCTCGTGCGAACATAATCTGCATTGTCCTCAGCTTTCGTCCCCAACCAGTCATCCCCGTCTCTCATCTACCCCTTTCTTGTAACCATACTTGTTACTAGGATGCCGCAATGGACGCTTGCTTTCAAACGGTTTGCTATTTGCGCCACGCACAACTATGCAGGTCTGTGTAGTAGAGTAGAGGCTGCAGAAGTGGTCCTTCTTTTGAGTGAACTGGTCGAAGAAGTTTTGACAACATGACAATAGACTTCATTTCCTATTTACCTGCCTTTTAACCGCTAAATCAAAAGGTGCACTTGCTGGCCAAGCAAGTACATCAGACAGTACAGTGTACATGATTTAGTTCGTGGCTAAATTATAAGACTGCCAATAAAATACGAAGGGCCGTATATCGGTCTTGTTATTGCTTCGTAATTTATTGAGCGCTAAAATACGACCAGGACATAAGAGACACACATGCAGTAGCACTCAGAAGGAATGGGAGTGGGCTCTCTCTGTCACTGCAGCGATGAGCGACACTATACCGATAGTGTTACGAACAACAGTGAAGATTTGATCTGTTGAACTCAAGGGTAAGCCCACAGAAGCTTCGTATTGGTCTAGATAGTGCTTATAGGTCATTTCTGAAACGCGAATAATGCACGCAGGCACAAAAAGAGACATGGATGAGGGAGTGGACTGGTGGTCGTCAGTGTCTCTCTACCAATGGCGTTTCAGAATTTATGGCTTCCGAAACGGCGATGCACACAGACTTTCTCATCACTGCCTGGTTCCAAACACTTTTTGAGCACCTCTCAATGTGCTCCGCGTACGCCATCTGCATGTCTGCATGTCTCTAATATGTTGTCTATGTTAAAGGCTGTAGGCTTGTAGTTGGTGTTAATATCGCTTTATGGTGTTTGGGTTTACGGGGTTTTAGCGTACCAAAGCGACTCAGGCTATGAGGGAAACCGAAATGAAGGCTTTTGGAAATTTCGACCCCCTGGGATTCTTCAATGTGCACTGACATCGCACAGTGCACGGTCTTCTAGAAGTTCACCTCCATCGAAATTCGACCGCAAAAGCCGGGATCGAACTCGCGTCTTTCGGGTCAGCAGCCGAGTGCCATTACCACTGGGTCACCGCGGCGGTGGTATTAAAACCAGGTGTAAATAATATAGCTCGGGATGCCGGGCTCTGTCACGCGGGTGTGAATCGACTCGGCTAGTATTTCACAAATGCACCTGGAGTATGAAACATGTGAATGTTCGTCCCGATATGCTACCCAACGTAGAGCACTTCTTGTCGAAACAATCTTAACCCGCTCCCTGCCCACATTAAACCTGTTTACAATCGTAAGTGCGCTGCAAGTCTTAAGCTGTGCAGTTACTTAAAATGTAGTTTGTCTGAAGACGTCTGGAGTTAGACTTTACGCCTATCTACTACGGACCCCTGATGTATAGAGTCGTCAAAAAGTAAACATGCCGCACTACCGAACCTGAATTAATAAAGGTACTGAACTGCAAGCTTGAGGAAACGGAAAGTCCAGACATGAGATTCTTTATTTTCTGTATTTTTTCAGATCGTCAGCTGGTGGAGATTACATGCCTTTGACCACAACTCTCAGCCCCGCAGTGATCCTGAGGCAAGTGCCATCTGCGCTGCAGACCAGGCCACTGGAAATATCTTCCAAATCACCGGAACCGTCCCCCCGCGGCTTGCTGCGAATACAAAGCGGATTCACGTGACCACATCGCCAGCACCACCCCCACAACCATTCGTGCCGCCAGCATCGTCAGCACCAAAACTTCCATGGACCTCTGCGGAGAGACAACATTTCTACGAACAAAAACATCTTTGCCGCAGCCACGGTGTTCTTCCAGCTCGAGCTAGTCGATAAAAAATGTACAAGAAAACTCTCCCTTCTCCACCTCTTCAGCACTTGCAGCCACCTCACCTACGCACTATATAAGGAGAGTCCTTGACTCGAAAGCTAAAAGCTTTACACGGCCACGATCAGTGTGTTTCACGTCATATTGATCACAGCTGTAGGCATCATTACCGTGCGGGAATCACAGTCGATACAGGGAACTGAAAGCGGCAACTTAGCGAAAGTGGCCTCTCCCAGTGAGAGCCGTCTCTCGCGCACTTTCTAAAACGAACGCCTCAAGTGCCAATGTTCGCCTTCGTACTGTTTTCAGAAAACATTTAGGTTTGACGGAAAGGACGGCGTAATAACAGTGTCACGTCACTTTGTTTCCCTCAAAGGCGTTCATTAAAAAAATATATAATATAATAAATATTGAATAAAAATCTAGAACCTCAAATAAAAGAAATCTAAAAACTGGGGTTCCGGAAGATTTAATTTCGGATTCCAGTAGCTGAACTGTAGGGCGGTCATTGATGGTCATCGTCTATGAGCCACAGTAGAATGCGTTGCACCTTTTGTGCGATATAGTTTAGGCTTGCATCTGCTATCCACCATGACATCGACAGTGGATATTTTTGCACTATTCCTCTGTTAGAAAAATCCTACCATGAGAGGTAATTGGCTGTGGCGTTCGGATAATGAGGGTGTTAAGTTCGGGCAGTGGTTGCCGACTTTAAACAAGGCTAAAATGGAAGAAAGCTCGTTTACCGAAACTGTGCTGCATGCAAAGAAATGCATTACTTTGGAATGACCGAACTGTTTTCTACCGCTTGCCTAATAGACGACAGTATATGTTTGGAACGTTAAGTAACTATTCAATACTGAAATATATCCGGCCTTCGTCTTAATCCTAGTGTCCTATTTACGACGTAAACTCCCCATCAACCTTACTTGTCACGCGTCGTCTTACACGTGCTCGGATATCCATTCGTTGAAAAATTTACCGTAACGAGGAGCCAATGATTTGTTAATAAAAACAAAACATCAGAACACACACATCCCGGTATTCTCACCGCAGGCCTAGAATTTCTCGGGCGTGCTATAGACGTAATGTTATATCTTTATTTTCGCTGCGCACAGCAAAAACAAAAGGCATATTTTATGCTACAGCACGCGGCATTACTTTACAAGCACTATTCAAGCAATAAATTTCCAGCTGACGTAAATATCTGGAACTAGCATTCGAAATCTTAGGTATAACGGTCAGAGCGTTCTGACCAACTGAACTATCATAGCTTAAGTTGATTCAAAATGAGATCAAGCCATTGCATAATAGGAGAACACAAGGTGGCAAGGAATGATATTCGTGCAATTACTATAGGCTGTTCACCCGCCACGGCTGCTATTTCCCATCTTCTGTGACCACGCTTCTAATACGACCCTTAAAATCTGAAACTACCGTAAAGAGCTGTTAGACACACGCGGAAAACAGTGAAGCACAAACTACAAAAAGCGTCCAGGAAACTCAAATACAATACCCCTTGAGGCAAACCGCACGCGGCAGAATGTTTCGCAATCAGCAAGTGACATTTTCAGGGTTCGATGTTTTGTGCTTTTCTTGTATTTATTGCTTGCTCTGCTCTTCCGCTCTTTTGTGACCGGAAAGTTTTTACTTCTCTCCACTATTGCCGCCGCTGTTCTCATTTCTTCAGATTTTCCTCTCCGCGTAAAGGAGAGAAATACATACACTGACCGCTGGTATTGCGCAAATGCTCTTCAAAAGCTCTCCCCCATCAAAGACGCAAGACGAGCTCGGCGGTTAAAAAAACAAACAACAACACTGATAATAGCCAATTTAAGTTGCCAACCCTCCTTTACATATTGCGCAAAAATGACACGGACAGAAGAGGAATCATGTCAGGAGAAGCAAAAACACACTAATGTAATCGCTCCGGTAGAACTTCGCTAATGGGCATACAGTGATGTCGCAGTACTTCCGAAAACGATGCACCGGAGTGCATTCTGCTGTTTTTGTGCTTGTGCTGACTCTAGAATAGATGGACTCGTTGTGTATACAGTAACGGAAAACAACGGCTAAATAAATCCAGCGTTAGCGGAATTTTCGTGTGCTAGAGGACGTTAAATTGCCTATTTATCTGTACTTTAATGTCTAAATTACAGATACCTCGCCATTTACTTTCCTATGGAGATGGTTGCGTACTGCTAAGAATGGCAACATCGGTTGCACAAGCAGGCACAGGACGATTCACCTGAGCGCAGATATGTTATGCGGTCCGAAATCAATTGAAAGATGCATTTCCTTAATGCTCTTTTCGTTTTATTAGAAGCTTTCCCCTTTAAATTTTATGCTGCCTCTTCGGTTCCTGAAGGCGAAATTTGATCTGATTACCGCCGGGAAGATATTTTTGAGTTGATAGAAGAAAAGCGTTTGTGCCTATCAGAGCATAAACGGGTGCGACAAGAAAAAGTAGTTGCCTCTAAATGCAAAGCGCCAAGTTATGTCCGGAACGCATTAAGTAGATGACTCGGCAGCGCAGCAACCCTAATGTTGGTATGTTTTCTACGGCCTGCTTTTCTTTAGGGAAAAGTAGATTTTCTGGCTTGGCATCTCGATTTCTCTTACCAATTTCTTTCTTCTCTTTTAAAACACATTCTCATGTGCGGTACAGAAGAGTACTTTTGTCACGTTGGTCTTGACGCGATTCCAACCTTTCTTTTCGTCGTCAACAAAGCAATTCACTTACAAATGTCATAGAAAGGAAAAGGAAGACATTATACCGATTGGTTGGTTATTACCTTATGAATCGGTAAGCGTAACTCTGCGTAATTTCTCTTAAGACCGAAAAATAATAACCCACTATTCTACTGCGTGTAGTTAGTGCTCTACTAAAAAATGAATTGTATAGATCTATGCACTTCTGCAGGGCCTACGTAGGGCGCTTGATTACTACGTTCGACACAGAAAATATCTCTCACTGTCTAGCATGATCTAACGTTAAGTTGTCGTACGCGCCCTTGATATCCAAAAACAATGCAACGGTCAATCTTCAAACTTTTTCTGTGTTGCACCAACGTTACACGGTAAACCACGTTGTCGATAGAAGAGCGGCCCCGTCGGAACCCAGACATGAAGGTTGGGTAAATCTGATATCGCTCCAAGTACCATTCCACGCGTGCGAGCAGCGTTCTTTCCATGACTTAGCTGAAGCGGCTGGCGAGTGCAATTGTACGGTATGATGAAAGGTCGAGCGGTTATTTCTCCGGTTTTAGAAGTGGAACCAGCCGACTGGTCTTCCAGTCATGAGGAACTATGCCAGCAGTCCATGACTTGTTACAAGTGTCCAAAAGAGCCCGTCGAGCTTCTTGGCCAAGGTTGGCAAGTGCGGAGTACGTGACACCATCGGGCCCTGGTGATGATGACCTTCTACAACAAGCCAGCGCAGCATCAAGTTCTTCAATCGAGAATAATGCACCCATCCAAGAATACCGTGAGGGTGGAACATTGTTGCAGTGCAGAGTTGCGCATGGATTCGGAGGGCCTGTTATTCTTGCGCAGAAATCTTCGGCTACCTCAACCACACTGCGCCTTGGATTTAGCGCGATCGATTTGAACGGGTAGCGCTGCTGAGGGGACGTGCGAAGACCCCAAATTACACTCCAAACGCGTGACAAAGGTTTTCATGGATCAAGTGTTTGGCAAAATGTCCTCCAGCGTTGTGTTTGCAGTGCCTGAATTTTGCGCTTAATCTTCTTGTGTATGCGCCTAGCATCTCTTAGGTCTAGACGCGACTTTTTGCGTCGATATCTGCGCTCTGCCCTGCGCCGTTGTGATCGCAGTCGCTGCAATTTGAAGTCACAATCGGTGTAGTTAGCGACAGGGTTAAAAGGGCAGGTGGCATGTTCCATGGCCTCCTTACTTTCTTGTTCAAGACCGGTAGTGAAGCCCTCTGTAAAAGCAGCCTCCATAAGTAATTTAAAAACTGTTCAGTCAATGCGCTGCCTACACGTGGATGGGGAAAATGTGGAATGGGCGGTAATAATCAGATGGGTTGGGGTATGGTCGCTGCCATGGGTTTCTACATCCGAAAACGACCGGAAGCTCTTGGTAAAGCACTGTGAAACGAATGTCAAGTCCAAGCAGCTGGTATAAGTCACCCCTCGAATATAGGTCGGGCTTCCGTCATTAATGCGGACACAAGCTGTCTTCCCCTAACGTCCACCCTAACGCCTCCCCACATGGTGTGATGCACTTTGAAGTCACACATAATGATCCACGGAGCAGGTGTAGCTGCCATCAAACCACTCAACCTTCTGGCGTCGAAACGACTTGATGGTGCCAAGTACACCGCCAGTAGCGTAAACGTCAGGTCTCGGCTCTTCACTGTCAGGCAAACGTGCTGATTGTCTTCGTTCTGAGGAACTGATTGTTGCACATATGTAAGTACACGTCGAATGTAGACGATGAATTTGGTGGTTCTGCTGCACGTAGGTGATGCAAATGCCTCGTAACCGGATATTCGGAAAATTGCCGGGATCTTCGGTTCACAAATCACAAGAATGGGGAAGTGATTCTCGTAGACGTAGTGCCGTAAATCGGAAATCCGGGACTGCAGTCCAATAGCATTCCTTTCGAGAATAAAAGCTTGCTTGACTTTTTTTTGAAAAGACAAGTCCGTAGGAGACATGATGACTTCTGCTGTAGAGCCGCAAGGACTGGATGTAGCGCGTCCAGCACTTGAAGAGCTCTATTTGCTGCTGGCGTGCGTGGGCTGGAAAGCAGAGCGCGCATGGCATTCATTAGTGACGTTAACATTGCAATCACTTGCATATCTAGGCCATGGCCTTGATCGTGCCTGTTGGCTGGATCAGTCATAGGCGCTGCACACTGCCCTGAGTGCGCCAACATTCCTGACACAGCAGGCGTAGAAGGCTTTGGCAGTTGTGGCCAAGTTGCATCTGAGGCAGAAGGTCCAGCCTCACTAAGCGCCGGGCTCCCTTGATTTGGTACGGTTTTTGGTGGAGGCGGACAAGCTGAACGTGCGTTTGGGGCATTCTTCTCAAATGCGACTGCTTTCTTTGACGACATTCGGCGGCGTGAACAACGTCGTCGCACCTTTGCGGCGGCTTCTTTGCGCGTAGAATGACTCGCACTATTTGCTTCAGTAGCGCCCGCTCGGTCTTTAGATGGGGACAGTCTTTCGAGGAAGAGTCATGAAGGCCGTGGAAGTTGGCGCACTTCAAGGTAGTCGCGCGGCAAACGTCACCGATGTGTGACTCGGAGCATCGCGGGCACACGATGGAGTTGATGCAGACGCCGCTCACGTGGCCGATCCTCATGCACTTCCTGCATTGAAGTGGCTTAGGCACAAAAGGTCGAACTGGGTGACGAAAGTGCCCAACCTTTACGTACGATGGTATGCAGTCACCCTTGAAGGTCAGCTTGATGCATGTAGATCGTCCTAACCGCTGAACTTGAATGATGGAAATGCCTTTGGTTACCGTCTTGATAAGCATGGGTAAATCTGCGTCACAGATGGCGATGTCGACGTTCTAGATTACGCCAGCCGTAGTGCCGCTGTCCTGGAGAATAAGGGGGCGTACACTGATGTTGCTGAGTTTGGTGATTGCAGTTGAACTCTCTAGTGCACTTCGCTCCACCACTTCAATGGCAATGACGTTTTTGACCGGTTTTGTTCTGGCATCTTTAATGCCTCCCGGTACGAGGCTGCCCAAGATGGCTTGCTGTTCAGGAGGTTCAAGTTGTCCATTGGGTTCAACGGCACATACAAAGCTGTATGCGCCGAGGAACCTCGCGCAGTGATGACCGTTGGTGTGCTTGATGAGGACACTGTTGACGTGCTCGATAAGGATGATTCGGCTTGTCTACGCAGTCTGCCCTTGGCCTTCTTACCAACAACCGGTATGAAACCATCGTCGGCCGAGGAGTCTTTCCATGGCACCGAGTACACAACAGTGCCCTGGATGCTTGAGTCACTCTGGCGGTGCAGGCGCTTCCTCTGAGCGGCTGCTGTCGACCCACCGGGTTTCAATAGAGGCCCAGCAGCCTCCACTTCCATCGCCACAGCAAAAAGAGGGCGGCGCCTTCCTGATTATCGCACAAATGACCAAAAAACTGCAGCGACGTGAAGGCAGTGTTCTGAAACAGAACTTCGTTTGACAAACTTATGAAGGGAGCCAACACTCACCGAAACCAAGGTGCATAGGCGAATGTTTGATTTTTTTTATGTCTTGTGCTTAGAAGTGGGATAGTTATACATGAATGAATCTATCGGTTAAAAAACATTACATACAAAGCAGCAGAAAAAACAGCCATGCCGCCAGTGGGATCCGAACCCACGACCTCCGAATATCGCGTCCGGTGCTCTACCAGCTGAGCTACGGTGATGGCTGTCCAATCTGCTGCTCTCGTGGGCATTTATGTGTGTTGGGTGCAAGCGAACCTTGAGAGTGTTCACCAGCGCCGCCCTCGTCCATAGCGGCGGACGTAGCACGTCCTGTAATAACGCGAATATGATGTGGAACATTATCGAACGGCGAGGGCGGAAACTTTGCGAGTCCCCTTATGCTACCTATGGCATCAAGCCTGCCAGAACCGAGACCCTCGTTAAGCTATTAGCAGACAAGGTAAAGGAAATAAGGGGCTCGTTTGACAAACATATTAAGGAAGCCAACAGTCGCCGGAACCAAGGTGCATAGGGGAATGTCGAATTTTTTACGTCGTGTGCTTAACAGTGCGATAGTAATACGTGGATTAATCTATCGCTTAAAGAAAATTGCTTATAAAGCAGCAGAAAAAAAGAACCATGCCGCCAGTGGGATCCGAACCCACGATATTTGGAGGTCGTGGGTTCAGATCCCATCGGCGGCATGGTTGTTTTTTCTCCTGCTTTATAAGTAACTTTCTTTAAAGCGATAGATTAATTCAAGTATCGTTATCCCACTGTTAAGCACAAGACGTAAAAAATCCAACATTCTAATGTGCACCTTGGTTCCGGCGACTGTTGGCTTCCTTAATTTGCTGGTTAAACGAGCCCCTCATTTCCTTTACCTTGTATATATATATATATATATATATATATATATATATATATATATATATATATAGTATAGAAAGATAAACGTATTTGGTTGCTAGAGGCAAAAATTCAAAGTTGAAAACGCTTCATTTAGCCATAGATTTATTTCGAGTCGACGTTTCGGACAGAGCCTGTCCTTTCTCAAGACTGAAGTTACAGGGGTCTTCTTCCTCTTCTTAAGGAGTTGGCACTGGCACACATGCACGACACATGAACAAAACAAACAAACGGTGGCAAAGAATACTAGAAAAGATACAGATAGAAAGGGAAAAAAGGGGGAACAAATAAAAAAGAAAAACGTGTTGTACCCCGCCGCCCACCCCGAAGCCGCGGGGAGCCGACCCCGGACGAGGGAAACAAAAAAAAAAAGGAAAACACGGAGCGGGAGAGGATAATGGCTACCCATCAAGGCAACAGAGCGGCGGCGTGTAAGGTGGACAGGAGCAGACGGTGGCGGGATCACCCTACACACAAAAGTTGAAGACGCGTGCACTCGCGTGCCCCGTACACAAAGAGTAAACAAATAAACAGAATAAAATGCAGACAGGGCCGGAGCTTCCGTCATCTGGAACCACTTCGGCAGCCAGAGCCAAGGCCGAATCAGCGGCGCCGTGAGCTTAACTAAACACACGTGCACTGTGCATGAAAACACCCAGACACACAGCAGTAAAACATCCGAGCTCATGCCAGTGTCGTGTGGCGGCTAAATGACAATGGCGGGAGCATTTAAGCGAGTAAGGTGTACAGAAGCAGACGGTGGCGGAATTGTCCAACATATATAAATTGGAGATGCTTGCACTCGCGTGACCTGGCCAGAAAAAGTAAACAAATAAACAAAATAAAATGCAGACAGGACAGGAGACTTCCGTCATCTGGAACCATTTCCGCAGCCCGAGTCAAGGTAGAATCAGCGGCGCCGTGAGCTTAACTACACACACGTGCACTGTGCCTGAAAACACCCACAAAAGAAAAAAAAGTGGAAAAACATCCGAGTTCGGCCAAGTGTGGTGTGGGAGGTAAATGTGAATGGCGTGAGCACTTAGGCAAGGGTTATTCAATTGCACCCCGTCGTCAAGGTAATCGAACTGGGAAGATATGGGCAGGATGGGGTAGGGAATGAAGAAATTTGTGTGAGCTTGAAAAAGATGTCGCTGGCAAGAAACGACCGAGGTATGTCAAGCTGGCTCTCGTAATGTTAGCAACGGCCCTGCAAGGGGCGGATGGAGGACAATACACCTGGACTTTCATTAATGCCGTGAGGAATTGTTTCAAATTTGTAAATGAAGTACGACTCGCGTTGTTCTCTTTCCCGGGTGTTGTGGAACCCACCCTGTAGGATTGTTAACTTAATTGCATCAAATGGGTGGTTTCGCTCATTAATGTGTTTTGACAAGGGAAGGTTGGGTAGGGATAAGATATGCGCGCGTTGGTTCTTAAAGCGAATTCGTAGAGGGTTGACGGTCTGTCCAATGTACTGCATACTTCACACACTGCATTCTAGGAGGTATATTACGTTGCAGGAATCACAATCAAAGTTGCCATTAATTTCCCATTTGAAGCCTGAAGCTGTGCTTACTGCACAGCTTGATGTTTGTATGTGTTTGCAGACCTGGCATCTACTTTTTCCACAGGGCCGGCACCCCAAAACCGGCTGGTTATTTGTTTTTGAGTGTACAAGAATATTTTTAATGTTTTTTGGTCGTCTGTAGATCACGTGAGGGGGAGCAGTGAAAATTTTGGTGAGGCGCTCGCTTTGTTCGAGGATGTTGAAATGTTTTCTGAGGATTTTGTTTACGTTAGGCGGGTTACTGGTGAAGGTAAGTACGAGATTTGCCCGGTGGTCTGTTTCGTCATTGTAGCGACATCCCTCCAGTATTTGCTCTCGGTTGAGTTTAGATGCCTTTTCAATGGCATCGTCGACAATGGCGGGGGGGGGTATCGTTGCTTAATGAGGACTTCTCGCATGCGTTTGGAATTTCCTGATAGAATGGCAAGACCACCTGTCGGCCGGAGACGATTTCAGCCGGTTCCCCGTGCAGTGTCACACCCAGGTGCCTCGCACCTACTCAGAGGTTCTCAAGAGCCACCAGGAAGAATACATGCAAGCCGGAGACCAACGGTTCCCGACCATCGCGGAGACGCAGCGACAGGAAGAGGAGGGTAAAACAGGGGTCCTACAAGGGTGCCGCCCCAAAAAACCTCAAGAAAACTCAGGGCTCTTCTCCGAGATGGCCGGTGCAAGATCAACCGTGACCCAACGCATGGCTCTACTGCCAACACCAACGCGGCCACCACATCTTCGCAAATTGGAGAGTAAAGTTGTTCCTGCTATCCCGAAGTCGCCCAGGGACACCACACGAGACAGCACCGCCGAGAGATCCACCTCAGCAACAAGCTTATCCGCTGGAACCCACCGACAACAACCACCATCTAAGGCCAACCATGTGCATACCCCCACCACTCCCAGCACAACACCGAAATCCGGAGCGAGCGGCGCCAGTACTCCAGCAAGCCCAGGCGGAGCATCAGGCCATTCTAGTGCAGCGCAGCGTCAACTGGCTTCCACGGTGGAGGGCCAGGTTGATACGATATCCAGCCGGAAAGAAGAGCTTCCCAGCACCCCTCTATCACGCTACGATCTTCGAAAGCGCTGCGGTTCGGCACAACGGGTTCGTCAACAGTGACATTCAGGCCGCGTGAGTACGCCGACTCTCTCTCACTCATCCTACCGACAGCCTTCCTCAAATAACCCTAAATTTTTAAAATTAAGAAAAATTGTGGATAAACGAATTAGGCATGAACTACATATTCATAGCCTAAAGGCCTATCTTGAATCAAAAATCGTACCAAAAGGTTTACAAGTGTCGCTAACACCATCAATGGGTGACCTGTGTGAAGAGGAGAAGGCTAATTGGAATCGTATACTATAATCTGCCTCTTTAAATTTGCTTGTAGTTACCATTGACCACTTTGAGAAGGCGTTGGTGGCACTGAGAATGGAAGAGAGTCGTGCTCATCAACAAATTACCCTTACCGCGCTGGAGGCCACAGAGCTTATGTTCTTTGAGGAAAAGAGAGCGACTGAGGTACGCAAGACCAAACACAAAAAATTTATTCGAGACGGGGTTCCAGAACACGTGTGGTCAAAATCAATAACAAGCGAAAAAGAATCAAGAACGGAGGCAGCTACAAATATTAACCCCACTATTATAATAAACTCCAACAACGAATTCAGTAGAACGACACAAACATCAACAATTCAAGAAACACGCGTAGAACGATCTGAAATGACAGCATCTACTAATAATAATCTTGCGGTTCCAAGCGCCGACTTTGCTTTCCAGCACAATATTATTAATCTATCAACCAGGGCCTTAACAACACAGGAAATATCCGTCCTTTCTCGAGGCCTTACATTCTGCCCTACCACCGGTAAATACAGCGAATTCTCGGCGCTAAAAGATTTGGACAACTTTGCACGAATGTTGCGACTCCGGGAATACTTCTTCGATCGGGCGCGGGTTACCGCGGATAGCAGAGAACTCGTCGTTACTAACCACCACTGGACTCCTAGTATAGGAAGAGACAAACACTTGGACATGTACATTAACGCCGTCCAGAAAGACATTATTTACGCCTACAAGAACCAAACTCCAGGGAGGCAGAACTTGTCTAAAAACGAACGGGATGCATTGAAGGCTCTGAGCAGAAGGACAGATATAATCATAAAGCCAGCGGATAAGGGAGGTGGTATAGTTGTCATGGACAGCGAAAAATACATTGAAGAAGGCTTGAGACAACTCTCTAACATTAGTTTCTATCAACGTCTTGAAGCAGACCCAACTGCGCAATACCAACATTTTGTAGCGGAGACCCTGGGTCAACTTGCGAAGAATGGGGACATATCCCTACGGTTATCTAAAGCCCTCACCGCACCACACCCGTCGCCGGGCCGATTCTACATGTTACCGAAAATCCACAAAAAGAATAATCCTGGCCGCCCTATAGTATCTGGCATCGGCACGATTACAGAACCAATTTCCAGTTACATTGACACACTAATTAGACATATTCCAACAACACACGCATCATACATACGCGACACAAACCATTTCCTTCGCGCAATGGCAGGTCTCAAACTCCCGGAAGGAGCCTTCCTGGCAACACTAGATGTAGTCTCTCTCTACACAAACATTCCTCATTCCGATGGCATTAAATCTCTGATCGAAGCGTATGAACAAAACAGAAAGGAGGAAACCCCTACCCCACGTGTTTTAGAAATACTGGCAAAAATCGTACTCGAATATAACAACTTCGAATTTAACAATGAACACTATTTGCAAATTAATGGCACAGCCATGGGTACAAGGATGGCACCAACCTACGCCAATATCTTCATGCATAGTATTGAATCCAAATTTCTGAAAGAGTGCCCCATTAAGCCCACCCTATACAAACGCTACTTGGATGACATCTTTTTAATATGGACTGACACAGAGCAAGAACTCATACGTTTTATTGAAAACTTCAACCTCGTCCACCCCAACATATCTTTCACTTACACGTACTCCAACACCAAAATTAACTTTCTAGATGTTGAGATTTCGGTAAACAAAGGCTCACTTACCACCGGTGTATATAGAAAACCGACGGACCGCCAACAATACCTACACTTCCAAAGCTGCCATCCTCGTCACTCTAAAACAAGCATCCCATACTCTCAGGCACATCGATTTAAAAGAATATGTTCCCAAGACGAGGACTTCGTAAAAAATTCCAAACGCATGCGAGAAGTCCTCATTAAGCAACGATACCCCCCCGCCATTGTCGACGATGCCATTGAAAAGGCATCTAAACTCAACCGAGAGCAAATACTGGAGGTATGTCGCTACAATGACGAAACAGACCACCGGGCAAATCTCGTACTTACCTTCAGCAGTAACCCGCCTAATGTAAACAAAATCCTCAGTAAACATTTCAACATCCTCGAACAAAGCGAGCGCCTCACCAAAATTTTCACTGCTCCCCCTCACGCGATCTACAGACGACCAAAAAACATTAAAAATATTCTTGTACACTCAAAAACAAATAACCAGCCGGTTTTGGGGTGCCAGCCCTGTGGAAAAAGTAGATGCCAGGTCTGCAAACACATACAAACATCAAGCTGTGCAGTAAGCACAACTTCAGGCTTCAAATGGGAAATTAATGGCAACTTTGATTGTGATTCCTGCAACGTAATATACCTCCTAGAATGCAGTGTGTGCAGTATGCAGTACATTGGACAGACCGTCAACCCTCTACGAATTCGCTTTAATAACCACCGCGCGCATATCTTATCCCTACCCAACCTTCCCTTGTCAAAACACATTAATGAGCGAAACCACCCATTTGATGCAATTAAGTTAACAATCCTACAGGGTGGGTTCCACAACACCCGGGAAAGAGAACAACGCGAGTCGTACTTCATTTACAAATTTGAAACAATTCCTCACGGCATTAATGAAAGTCCAGGTGTATTGTCCTCCATCCGCCCCTTGCAGGGCCGTTGCTAACATTACGAGAGCCAGCTTGACATACCTCGGTCGTTTCTTGCCAGTGACATCTTTTTCAAGCTCACACAAATTTCTTCATTCCCTACCCCATCCTGCCCATATCTTCCCAGTTCGATTACCTTGACGACGGGGTGCAATTGAATAACCCTTGCCTAAGTGCTCACGCCATTCACATTTACCTCCCACACCACACTTGGCCGAACTCGGATGTTTTTCCACTTTTTTTTCTTTTGTGGGTGTTTTCAGGCACAGTGCACGTGTGTGTAGTTAAGCTCACGGCGCCGCTGATTCTACCTTGACTCGGGCTGCGGAAATGGTTCCAGATGACGGAAGTCTCCTGTCCTGTTTGCATTTTATTTTGTTTATTTGTTTACTTTTTCTGGCCAGGTCACGCGAGTGCAAGCATCTCCAATTTATATATGTTGGACAATTCCGCCACCGTCTGCTTCTGTACACCTTACTCGCTTAAATGCTCCCGCCATTGTCATTTAGCCGCCACACGACACTGGCATGAGCTCGGATGTTTTACTGCTGTGTGTCTGGGTGTTTTCATGCACAGTGCACGTGTGTTTAGTTAAGCTCACGGCGCCGCTGATTCGGCCTTGGCTCTGGCTGCCGAAGTGGTTCCAGATGACGGAAGCTCCGGCCCTGTCTGCATTTTATTCTGTTTATTTGTTTACTCTTTGTGTACGGGGCACGCGAGTGCACGCGTCTTCAACTTTTGTGTGTAGGGCGATCCCGCCACCGTCTGCTCCTGTCCACCTTACACGCCGCCGCTCTGTTGCCTTGATGGGTAGCCATTATCCTCTCCCGCTCCGTGTTTTCCTTTTTTTTTTGTTTCCCTCGTCCGGGGTCGGCTCCCCGCGGCTTCGGGGTGGGCGGCGGGGTACAACACGTTTTTCTTTTTTATTTGTTCCCCCTTTTTTCCCTTTCTATCTGTATCTTTTCTAGTATTCTTTGCCACCGTTTGTTTCTTTTGTTCATGTGTCGTACATGTGTGCCAGTGCCAACTCCTTAAGAAGAGGAAGAAGACCCCTGTAACTTCAGTCTTGAGAAAGGACAGGCTCTGTCCGAAACATCGACTCAAAATAAATCTATGGCTAAATGAAGCGTTTTCAACTTTGAATTATATATATATATATATATATATATATATATATATATATATATATATATATATACCGACGAAGGGAGCACAACAGTGACCGAAAACAAGGTGCATAGAGGGATGTTTGATTATTTTTTATGTCATGTGCTTAACAGTGGGATATTACTTGGCTTAATCTGTCGCTTAAGGAAAATTACTTATAAAGCAGCAGAAAACCAACAATGCCGCCGGTGGGACACGAACCCGCGATTTCCGAATATCGTGTCCGGTGCTCCACCAACTGAGCAACCGCGACCTCTGTCCAATCTGCTGCTCTCGTGGGTATTTACGTTTGTTGGGGTAAGCGAACCTTGAGAGTGTTCACCAGCGCCACCCTCGTCCATAGCGGCGGACGTAGCACGCCTTGAACTACCGCGAGTGTGACGTGGAACGCATCTACACTCTCAAGGTTCGCTTACACCCAACAAACATAAATACCTAAGAGAGCAGCAGATTGGACAGCCGTCGCCGTAGCTCAGTTGGTAAGAGCACCGGACGCGATATTCGGAGGTCGTGGGTTCGGATCCCACAGGCGGCATGTTTGTTTTTTCTGCTCCTCTAAAGTAATTTTCCTTAAGCGATAGATTAATCTAAGTATTATTATTCCAATGATCAGCACAACACATAAAAAAATTAAACAATCCCCTATGCACCTTGGTTTCGGTGACTGTTTGCTCCCATCATAAGTTTCTCAAACGAGCCCCTCATTTTCTTTAACTTTTCTATATATATATATATATATATATATATATATATATATATATATATATATATATATATATATATATATATATATATATTGTCACGAAGTTCTCACGGAGAGACGCTTCAACAGCTGGAGTCGGCAAGAGGAGACGGTAATGGCGGCCGATCCACGATAGCACGATCGCAACCTCATCGTCTTCGCGGACAGCTTGCGCCACCTGGCAACACTAGGTGGCATTATTCCCCCCTCCGAAAAAGAAGGGCATCGCAGTGGGGCCGCCAGCAGCGTAGGCGCGCTAAGGTTCGAGGAAAACGGAGCACACACAGAGTCACAACGGAGGGCCGCTAAGCCGTTATCGGGCATAGTACGGCTTAAGCCGCACAACGTGCACAATGTCAGAGCTGTTGGGCTGTCGACGTCTCGGTTGCGCGGCACCGTCGGGAACCACTTCATAGGTAACATCACTGATACGCCGTAGCACTTTATAGGGGCCAAAGTACCGGCAGAGTAGTTTCTCGGACAAGCCCTGGCGGCGGACAGGTGTCCACACCCAAACTTGTTCACCGGGATTGTAGTCGACCTGTCGGTGTCGAAGGTTGTAACGGCGCGCATCAGTGCCCTGCTGCTGGCCGATGTGTACGCGGGCAAGCTGACGGCCTTCTTCAGCGCGTTGGGCAATTTCATGAACATCGGGTGCGAGTTGGTCGTCATCGAGGCATGGTAGCATCGCGTCAAGCATGCTCTGGACTTCACGTCCATATACAAGACGAAAGGGAGTAAAGCGTGTAGTCTCCTGGAGGGCCGTGTTGTACGCAAATGTGACGTACGGTAGCACCTCATCCCAAGTTTTGTGCTGAACGTCTACGTACATTGACAGCATGTCCGCAATGGTCTTGTTTAAGCGTTCGGTTAGCCCATTGCTCTGCGGATGATAAGCTGTGGTCTTGCGATGGCTAGTGCAGCTCAACGTAAATATATGGTCGATTAGCTGCGCTGTAAACGCTGTGCCTCTGTCGGTAATAACGCACGAAGGGGCTCCGTGCCGCAAGACGATGTTTTGCATGAAAAAGTCGGCGACCTCTGAAGCTGTGGCACAGGGTATCGCCTTGGTCTCGGCGTAGCGAGTCAAATAGTCAGTAGCGACTATGATCCACTTGTTTCCTGAGAGTGACAACGGAAAAGGACCGAGAAGGTCCATTCCTATTTGATCGAACGGAGAGCGGGGTGTAGTAACGGGCTTGAGAAAACCCGCCGGCTTAAGCGGTGGCGTCTTCCGGCGCTGGCATTCACGGCAGCTTTTTACGTACCTTTGGACATCGTCCGAGAGTCCGGGCCAGTAGTACATGTTGCGTATCCTGGCGAGCGTCCGGGAAAAACCCAGATGGCCTGAAGTGGGCTCGTCGTGGCATGCCAATAAAATGTCGGCGCGAAGATCGGCCGGAAGTACCAGAAGGTAAGCTCTTTCTTGGCCTCTCGAGTTCTTCTTGTATAAGATACCTTCGCGCAAACAGAAAGAGCCGAGACGTCGAGCGAAGTGTCGTGGTAGAGGCATGGCGTGACCTTCAAGGCTGTCAATCAGCGGTCGGAGGTCCGTGTCAGCCCGCTGCCGGGCTATTATGTCCGATGCATTAAGTATACCGAGGAAACCGCTGTCGTCGTCGATTTCGGGACCGGAAGAGTCGAGTGGTGCACGCGACAGCGTGTCGGCGTCTTCGTGTTTACGGCCCGACTTATATACGATGGTAATGTCGAATTCTTGGAGCCATAAACTCCAGCGGGCCAATCGTCCAGACGGGTCTCGCAAATTAGCCAGCCAGCATAGGCAGTGGTGGTCGGTTACGACTTTGAATGCGCGGCCGTAAAGGTAAGGGCGAAATTTCATGGTGGCCCATACGACAGCAAGGCATTCCTTCTCTGACATAGAGTAATTGCGTTCGGCGCGGGAGAGAGTACGGCTAGCATAGGCTATAACTCTCTCAATGCCCTCTTGGTGTTGGACAAGGACAGCTCCAAGACCGATATTGCTGGCGTCGGTGTGGATCTCGGTGTCGGCCTCTTCGTCGAAGTGTGCAAGAACGGGAGATGTCTGAAGGCGTTGGCGGAGCGAAGAGAAAGCCGTCTCTTGGTCTATTGTCCAAACGAAGGAGGTGTTGCTCCTGGTGAGGCGCGTCAACGGCTCTGCAATCTTTGCGAAGTCCGCAATAAACCGTCGGTAATATGCACAGAGACCCAGAAAACGCTGGACAGCTTTCTTGTCAGTCAGAGTAGGAAAATTGGCGACGGCGGCTGTCTTGTCGGGGTCGGGTCGAACTCCGTCGGCGCTCACAACGTGACCGAGGAACCTGAGCTCTGTGTAACCGAAGTGGCACTTCTGGGGCTTCAGCGTAAGGTCAGCGGAATGGAGGGCTCTGAGGACAGTTCGCAGGCGCACGAGATGCTGTTCAAAAGTTTCTGAAAAAACGACAACGTCGTCCAGGTATACAAGACAACTTTGCCACTTGAGGCCGGTGAGGACAGTGTCCATCATCCGTTGAAACGTCGCTGGCGCAGAGCACAAGCCAAAAGGCAGCACTTTGAATTCATAGAGGCCATCTGGTGTAACGAAGGCAGTTTTTTCGCGGTCCCGTTCGTCCACTTCAATTTGCCAATAACCGCTCTTCAGGTCAATGGATGAAAAGTACCTAGCACGCCGTAATCTGTCCAGGGAGTCATCAATGCGGGGCAACGGGTAGACGTCCTTTTTAGTCACATTGTTTAATTTACGGTAGTCCACGCAGAATCGAAGTGTTCCATCCTTCTTTTTAACAAGGACAACAGGCGAAGACCACGGGCTTTGGGAAGGTTGAACTACACCGTCGTCAATCATCTCCTGAACTTGCTTTTGGATTACTTCCCGTTCTTTGGCGGAAACACGATAAGGCTGCTGGCGGATAGGGCGAGCGTCGTCATACGTAATGATCCGGTGTTGCGTTAGGGGCGTTTGACGAACTTTCGACGAAGAAGCGAAACACTGTTTATACTCCAATAGCAAGTGCTCTAAGGCCAGGCGCTTTCCTTCGGGGAGGTTGCAGTTGATGTCGACATTCGGAACAGATTGGTCGTCAGTAGCGCGCGATGATTTGTCGTCAGGGGCCGCTGCCGCGAACGCAAAGCAGACCGGAACATCCACAACCGCTTCAGCGGTAGCGATCGCAGTTCCAGAGAAAAGGTGCCGGTGCTCTGGAGAAAAATTTGTAACAAGGATCGCAGACCGGCCAGCGCGAATTGTTAGTAAGCTTCGAGCGGCGCAGATGCCTTGAGTCAGGAGGAGCGAATTATTAGCCTCGGCGACTGCTTCAGCGTCGTGCAACTCAGCACAGGCGACTTCAATCAAAACACTGCTACGGGGCGGAAGTGTGACGCTGTCGGCGAAAACGCGAAGTGCGGCAGTGCGTTGGCAGGAGTTGTCGAGTTCGGCGGCTTGCTCTGTGGAAAACATGACGATTCGGTTGCGCAGATCGATAATTGCTCCATACTCCCGCAGAAAGTCGATGCCGAGGATTAGGTCCCGAGAACACTCGCCCAGGACGATGCAGCTGACGACGAACGTGGACTTGCTGATCTGAACGCGAGCAGTGCACATACCCTTGGGCGTAACCAGATGACCGCCGGCAGTTCGAAGGTGCGCGCCAGGCCAAGGGGTAATCACTTTTTTCAGAATGGTCGCCAGTTGTCCACTTAAGATCGAATAATCGGCCCCGGTATCAACTAATGCGCTTACTCTGCGACCATCGATAAGAACGGGTATTTATAAAGAAACGCGGTTTTTTAACTCTGGTGATGGCGTCGGCGGGTTTTTGTCGGATTGTAGCGGCGACGACGGGAGGTCTTCAGCACAGCGCCCCCCAGCGACCTCGCCCCCGAAGGTCGCGGGTTTCAGTTTTCCCGACGAGGACTTGGCGATCGGCCCGGTGCCGCTCGCGAGAAGCCGGGAGGTGTCGGGGAAGAGCGCCTCGGTGAGGGTGAGCGCGACTGCCGCTGCGCTCGGGATGGATTGCGCTGGTCCGCAAGGAATTCTTCAATTTCAGGGGGTCGTTCACCTTGACGGGGTCTCGGTGAGTCGGTGCGGAAGCCTTGGATGCCGATGCGTCGGTAATAACAATTTCGATAAAGATGACCTGGCTCTCCGCAGTGAAAACAGAGCGGTCGTCGGTTAGGTGTACGCCAAACGTCGGCCTTTCGGAGGGGTGCTCGACGATCCTCGAAGTACTGCACCGGTTGCACAGAGGGCCGCGGGGCTTGAGGCGTGGCGTGAATTGGTGGCGGCGAAGCTGGAGCCGGACGCCTTGCAACTTCGGCGTACGTCGGACGGTGGTAGTCCCCAGGCAGAGGTGGTACGTCGACCACAGGAACAGGGCCCCGGAACGCCTGTTGCACCTCCTCTCGTACAAGAGCGGAGATGGAACCGAGCGCAGGCTGCGACGGGCTACAAAATTTGTGAAGCTCCTCACGCACGATTGTGCGAATAAGTTCCCGCAAATCATCAGGATGCTGTCCGATGGTGGCAAACGATGATGTGACTGCAGCAGCATGCACGGGCCGGTCGTAACTGGCGCAACGCTGTTGCAGGACCTTCTCCATCGTTGTGGCTTCCGAAAGAAATGCAGCAACTGTAGATGGTGGGCTGCGCACGAGGCCTGCGAACAGCTGCTCTTTGACGCGTCTCATTAAGTGCCGAAGTTTCTTCTCTTCAGGCATGGCAGGATCAGCTCTCCTGAAGAGCCGCGTCATGTCCTCGACGTACATTTGTACGCTTTCGTTCGGTAGCTGGACGCGGGACTGGATTGCCCGCTCCGCTCTTTCGCGGCGATCCGCGCTGGTGTAGGCCTCCAGCAGGCGACGGCGAAACTCTCGCCAGGAAGTTAGAACTTCCTCACGGTTCTCAAACCACGTGCGGGCGCCATCCTCTAGGCTAAAGTAGACGTTTCTTAGTTTCGCGGCGTCGTCCCACTGGTTATAAGCAGCCATACGCTCGAAGTGAAGGAACCAGTCCTCCACGTCTTCGAAAAGGTCCCCGTGGAAGGCCTTGGGAACCCGCGGGGTCTGCAAGGTATAGTGGGCAGGTGTAGCACCGGCAGCTTGCGTGAGAATACCGGTGGCTGGCATCATGACTGTCGTGAGTGGTCCAAGCTCCGGTGAAAGTCCCTGCAGCCTCCGGCTGAAGCGGTGTACCGGGGTGTCAATCGGCGCAGGGCTGGCGGCACGGCTCCCTGGAGGGGTTTCTTGCATGGGATACTCGTACCCAGCAGGCTCCACCAAATTGTCACGGAGTTCTCACGGAGAGACGCTTCAACAGCTGGAGTCGGCAAGAGGAGACGGTAATGGCGGCCGATCCACGATAGCACGATCGCAACCTCATCGTCTTCGCGGACAGCTTGCGCCACCTGGCAACACTAGGTGGCGATATACATGTTTTGTTTACTTTGAATATGCAGTAGATTTCGACAATATAAACGTCTTCCCAATTTTCTTTTTCGTTTCGTTGGAGCTACAGACATTGGACACCCCTTTCCTTGCAAGGGGCAAATGCAGCTTTCCTTTCCCTCTGTAAGATACTTTTAAACCAATATTATTTAAATATGGCAACAGAATGTACGAACATTGCTAAACACAGCACGCAGAAAAAGACGCTGACGAAAGAGAACAGAGTTCCCGAATTAAGAGTATAGCCTGAAACCTTAGGGCTTGAGAGGAAAGCTTCGATTGTGAAAAAGAAAAATAAGCTGCCACCTTGCTGACATCATAGAAAGTGTAGGAGAAGATTCACAGTAACACAGACTAAAGTCAACATTACACGAGAGCGACGTCGAAACTCAGCGTGTCCGCCGTTGCTCCGGAGGCACTGAATAAGTAACAAGCGATGAAACGACTTGTTCCCCTGGCCACACTCGGTCGATCTCCTCGCCTCCAAACTTCGTTGGTCGAGTGGCAGCGTCATTTATATCGGTCTTGGAAGGAACAGCAGAGTGGCGCCAAGGCGGAAACATGAGACCAACCTTCCGTAGAAAGAAGAGAATAGAAAGGCGTAATGTACGGTAAACAATGGCCTTTAGGAGAGGCACGTAGCTGCACCACCCGCCAAGAAACGTACAGGTGCCGTTAGCAGTACTGCTGGCCGTGACCGTATTAGAGATTCGCTAGTGTAGTTTGTCATGGTCCTGGTTGCTCTTCGGGGTGCCTTGTACGTCGCTCTGCAACCGTGAATCTCCGTCTAGTTAGGCCTGTGTTTATGAGTGTACTTTTTTTTCTCCTGTGTTTCAAGATAGCACTGTGGTAGCACTTATTGAATAACCTCCGGATTGACGTCGCTACGCATCACGTGCTAGACATTAGAGGTAACTTACCATAACGTAGCGTGCCTCCTTCACATTTATATATCTTCACGTCTTCCCCCTTCCTCCTTATTTATATATTTATTTACCCTCAGGGCCATTAGGCGTTTCAGAGGGGAGTGGGAATAACATACAAGTACAACAAACAAAACAGCAGCTAAAACATGTGAATATAGTTACAGCATAAACCGGTTTTATGTCAATAACAGCACTAGCAAAAGGCAGCATTACACAAAACAAACCACAAAAGAAAACAGCAGCTAATAAAATAAAACATAGATATAGACAGAGACTTATATAAAATTAGTAACAGCATTACGAAAGGCAACAGTATCAGTAATTTCAGCAATATCGTGGGGAAGGTGATTCCAGCTGACACAAGTTCTGGGTATGAATGAATAGTGAAAACAACTCGTGCGACAAGGAGGGATCCAAACTTTGTGGCGGTGATCAATGCGTGCTGAAATATACGATGGTCTTTTTAACAACCTCTCTTTAAGATAAGAATTATGATGAATTTTGTGAAAAGTACATAATGAAGCTATTGACCTGCGATAGGAAAGAAGCGGGAGGGAAAGGTTAGCTTTCATGGCAGTTACACTACTACTACGATGATAGTTGGAAAGTGTGAAACGACAACCCCGGTTTTGAACTGATTCAAAGTCAGAAATGAGAGATTCAACCTCAGGGTTCCATACCGATGAAGCATATTCCAATTTAGAGCGGACCAAAGTTTTGTAAAGTAGTAGTTTCAATGAACTTGGTGCACATAAAAAATTTCTGCGAAGGCATTCAAGGATGCGGTTAGCGTTATTTATAATGTAGTCAACATGAGGTTTCCAAGACAGGTTAGAAGAGACATGAACACCCAGATATTTATAAGACGACACAGTTTCAAGAGTGATGCCATTAATGCAGCAGGTAGAGTGTGTAGTAGAAAGACGAGAAATGGGCAAATGCTTGCATTTAGTAATGTTTAGCTTCATATTCCACAGGTTACACCAATCCAGTACCCCATTCCCGCCCTGTAGGGTAGCAAACCGCTTATTGAAGCGAAAAGCTTCACTAGGCTCGTCAACACCGGGCTTCGCGTGAGCCACTCTACAGATTTGCCACAGCTGCGCAGGCGCAAAACCGAGTGACGTCACGCGGAGCGCAGGTGGCTGCCGCAGCCGTCGTCGCCGCCGCGCGCTGCCACCGTCGACTGACCTTTCGCCATGGAAGGAGGAGAAGACCAAGAAGTGGTAGCGTGGGAGTTGGCTCAAAAGCAGCGAAGATATGAAAAGTGCAAGGCTAGACAAGCGGCTGAAAGGCCAGAATCACGAGAGGCGCGCCTTGCAAAACGGCGGCAAAAGAATCAAAAACCAAACAATACAAGTGAGCCGACGGCGTTCATAAAGTTCATTGGCATTGACAACTTTGCAAACTCCAGCAATTTTCACGAAATTGAAAGAGCAAAACCGGGGTCTGTGGAGACCTCAATCTCACTTTTCGCTTTGTATATCCTGATTAGCTGGGCTAATCCATATTAATTTTCTTCCGGTTAACCTCCCTGCCTTTCCTCCTCCTCCTCTTCACCTTTTCCCGCCATGCAGAGCAGAAAAGCCGGTTTCTTGCCCCGAGTAACATCCCCGCCTTTCGTTCTTCTTGTGCTCCTCCTTCTTGTCACGTTGGGCTGCAAAACGTTCTTGCTTCCTTTAACAGGAGCCTCGAACTCTGGTTAAAGAGGAGGTTGAGGAACCCAGAAAATAACTGTCTGATCCAGAACTGGAGGCACGTAAGTTGAAGTTCTAAACAAAAAATAGTAGAAAGAACGGCTTTTTAAGACAGGGCAGACACTTGCAAGCATCTTACTTCTTTTTTTCAAGCCGCGTTACTGCCTTTAGACACGTGTCCTGTCCGTTCACCGCTTGATTGGTCCTGACTCGTCTGTAACTTCGGTTTTAATTTGTTCTGAGAATCGCTACCTTTTTAAGACGCAGCTGCCTATTTCGGGCGACCCACCCTTGCTATGTTGAAGCGCTGTTTACTTATGTCTGGAAGTGGGCATTTAATATTGCAATACGCGGAGAAAGGTGGAACTCTTCTTGCTTTTTATGATACCGCGCTTCCTCGAGGATGGCTTGTAAAAATAAAGAAAATCTATAAGCTAGAAGCCAATGAGTAATGAACTTGGAAAATATCCTAGTGTAAAGAGCTTTTCGCGCTGCAAATTTCTGAGTGGAAGACTAAAGCAGTAGCGCTTGTCGTGGCCGCATGAATTTTTGTGTACATATTCTGGGAAGTATTTTCTTTGATTTTGGTCTAGTTCCTAGAACAAGTTCGCCCTCACAATGTTCGCCGATACAGAAATTGCGGTAAGAGGAGTTTTGCAATGGAAATTTGTTTATGAACACAACTTTTTGAACTTTGCATGATTTCAACATAGCAATGTATACGTCCGCCCGCAGATCCCTTTTCGGAACGCTTAAAGTTTTCTTCTCTTAATTGTGAAAAACGCATCGAATGAGCTTTATATGGCCGTTTAATGCTCAGTCCCACTGCAGCATAAACTTTAAATTGAAGATTTTGCTGCGCTCCTCAACATTAAACCATTACCATCAATACTCCCATGCTGATTGTCACTCAATAATATCTTATAATATTCCACATTTGCCTTAAAAAACTATAGATTTGACGTTAAGTTCCGACGAGAGAGAACAATGGGTGAGAGAACAAACGCAAGGTACTGATATCATAGTTGACATAAATAAAAACAAACGGGAATTGGTATGGCATGTAACGAAAACCAAGATAACTGATCGGCATATAGGCTAACGGAATGGGCTTGGAAGAGAAGGCACGCGTAGCAGAGATCTGCAGGAGGTCATTTTGCGGGACCTGAATGATTACCAGGCATTCGAGACAGTCACCAGCCGATGCCAAGTAAAATTCTGTTCAGCAGCCAATGGTCATTCTCCTTTTCTCTGAAGTGATTGATGATATCTCGCTATTTATTAAGCCACTTTTCACGTGGTGGCAATAAAAAGAAACTTGAAGGGTTTGTCCTGAATTGCTGATAATGGGAAGTTTGCGCGGGTAAAATGGCGGCAGTTAACTCTCGAAACAGTTTATTGGAGGGAGCCTTGGACCTGCAGTTAGGTTTAATGTGTTATCGCCATAAAATTATTTCTATTTTTTATTTAAACAGGCATCCTAACGTGCCTATATCTAACTCAAAACATGTCAAGATGCATCGCTGTCTCTTTCTAAATGCGCGTTGGCAACGATAAGAGAGCGTCGAGAATGCTCACAGTAAACAGTGGTCGGAGCTACGGGTGCAAACGTTTTTGTGCACATGCTCACTGCAACACCCAGATAAGTGTACAGTGAAATAATGGCCACACGTTTTTTTTCTAATATTCGACGGGGTGCGGCTCTCACACAAAAGCTGAATTTCCGGGTATTTCTTTATAGAATATACGAAGTTCAATTTTCAAATTAAGGGAAGGATTGAAAGTGCGGTTTTCACTTCTCTTAAGTGACTCTCGAATTAAAAGTAATTGCAATGAATTAAAAAAGAAAACTGCAGTCTCATAATGCAAAAAAGAATAGAGAAAGTATATTTAAAAGATATTAGGCTGACAAAACTAATAATAAAATTAGGGCAGATTGAAATTTACACCTGAAAGCGCGCCACAGAATATGCAACACACTGGCAAGAATCAAAAATGTCGTTCTAAAGTTACTCAACCGAAAGTTGGTAAAATAGTACCTGTTTTAATGTTAAAAGCTAAGAGACACACGATAATTTATATAGCGGTATTCATAACAATAATAATTTTTAATTTCATCATAGATAATGGTATTATTCATAAGTCCCGCCAGCGAATGGTAAATTATGGGAATTTGCTCGGCAAGTTAACGCGACCACACAATTTTTTTCCATTATAAGAACAAAATAATTACTTCGAAAAGGCAAGCTTGTAGCAATATTGGAGTCTTTTCAAAGCCTGTCCAGAAACGATTCAAGTTAGGCTGCAAATAAGATACAAATACTTGAAATGCAGAAGAGTTAAGAAAATATTATGAGCCAGAGTCTACCAACACGCTCTCGTACATGGGTGTGTTTCATTGCGCAGCTATTCTCATCATTTTCTAGCTTCAGCGGCACTTTCATAGTGCCCAAAATTCCACTCCAGCAATAACCCAAAAACCATGAAACAGGAAGCCAGATGTGCTTCGTGACGGCGAAATACCATCAAAGTCCAGCACATGAAATTCAGCGACGCCAGTCTGGCGCTGTACAATAAGACCCTCCTCTCTAATCTCTCGAGACACGATGAAAACGGGCCATACAAAGGAACAAAGTCCTACATCGGGAATTTTCACCGCTGCACGCAGAGCCACGTAGACCGAATCCCGAGAGTGTGCAGAACCCTGAGGAACTGTTGTTACCCGCTACTCCAATAAGGGCGCCGCAAGCATTAGTGGCAACGGCTCCTGCTGTTGCCAATGTAGACCAGCAGTTCGTCGTACCCTCTTACCCTGAGACCTTTGCTGCACGGACTCAGCTTGCTTACGTTTTATTCCTGTTACGAAAGGTCGGCTTTGCGTTGTTGCTCCCTTTGTGCCATTATGCCGTTCTTTCCCTACCCAACATAAATGGGGCTGCGTTTCTAAGAACACAGCACGGAGGTGATGAACGCCTCAGAGTGACGAATAGTTCTGTCCTTCTTTCGTAACTTATTCAGTGCCCGCCGAGGAACGTCTGTGCCACCGCTTTCCTCTGTTCCCGTGCTCGTTCAGGACACTCTGGTTGCTCTCGTCATGTATTTTTTCATTTATTTCCGTATAGTATCTGGAAGCTAGGAACTGGACCTTTTTTCTCTATTCTAAGCGTTTCTGTGGAGCCCTCTGTGTCACTGTGAACGCCGTTTTCCGTGGCTCCAGTGTTAACTCTCGCCAGCCTCGAATTCCGCATGCTCTGTACAGCACGTTTCAACTTTCAACGTGTTCACTTGATGCGATAAAACACTTCTCATGGGTGCTAGGCTATCCGGTATGCAACAAGAGTGCAAATCAGGCTAGTTATGCTTAGTTAAGGTTGCAAATGTCAGGCTTCCTGTTTGGGTGAGGCTGCGGCTACATGCAGTTAAGCTCGCAAGAACTTTCTTTCAGAATACTCTAATACCAGGCTGACGCAGACATACTGGCGACATGCCCTGTCTTACCCGGAGGCGATCCATTAACGTTGAGCATTAAAGTGAACTGTTTTTTTTTCAAGTTTGGGCAATCTTGAATCGAAGCCATAAGCTAACATTTTATTTATGCTATGCATTTAAGAAACTTTCTGCGCACGGGCACACCACAATAATGCAATCCGGGACTGTGTAATAAAAAAAGTTCTAAAATTATATTCTCAGCTTTTGTTTCTTGGCAATATATGTATGTGCAGTGTAAACTGAGCAATGCGGTATGTCAATATATAATAGAACTCACCAAAATTCAATTTCTTTCAAGTGGAAATTTTGAAATGCTTTCAGAATTCCCACCAATAACCTCCCTCTGAACGAAGTCAGTTATGCTTGAGACGAAAGAAGACAGAAAAATGGACCTGTTGCAGAAGCAGATGCCTTGTTGACTATATTTGCGATTTAAATGTGCGAAGAAAACTGGCAGCGATGATGAATAATTAGCTATTTTACTGACTGAGCACTGCTTTTCTGCTAGTGCTTCTACAGTAAAAAAACAGAAATGAAAGAAATGCAGTTCATCAGACCCGCTGAACATTTTATTTCGTATTTCGGTATTTTATATAACTGTAGTGCCTGACTATTTCCTTGCAAATACGTTCATATTCTCTTTTTATGTAAAACACCGAGATGAATACTGTCTTTGCAACAGTGACGAGGATGTAAAGCTTGCTTCCGAGTCGTGTAGTGGATAACTCATGATATTCCTCAAGCTCTAAATGTGTGTGAGCTAAGGAGAAAAGATAGCCTTATCTTTCAAAGTTTTTCCCACTTTAGAGAATTTCCACTACTCAAGTGAGAAGCAAACCATTGTGCTTGGATGCATTTAGTAAGACGGCACATCATTTTTTGATGTTATTATTTGCCACGTTATTTCCTTTGCATTTCTTACGGAGTATGAAGTTACTGTTCTTTGCAGCCCCATCTACAATCATTTTTTTGCTGCAGGGCGGCTTATGAACTACAGGAAGTGCCACTCTATTGACTGCCTATAACGATAGAACAAAAAAATGCTGGTGGCTCTGCCTTGGAGGGAATTTTTAGAAGTTCCTTACATCAATGCGCCGAGTTGAGGCGTGGAGTCTTTTTGCCCGCATCTGCTCTGTAGCGAAATTTGCAAATTAAAAACAGTGAACATTCCTCATGCATTTTCAGTCAGAAAGAAAGCCACGAATGGTCTGCACCGGAAAAATACCGGCAGGAGGAGCAAGCATCTGAGTTTTTAATGCAGGCAGATTTTTCCCTCGATTAATGTTCCTTGTCCTGTGACACGTAAATCACCGAAATTGTTTTTTTTACAGCGCATATCAGTGTCCTACGGCATATGAGACAGATACTGCGCTATTTCCTTTCCCCAAAAACCAATTATTATTATTATTAGCGCATATCAAAAACCCTAATAAAAAACTACAATCCCGGTGCAACGCCAAATCCTAATTGCAAAAGCTAGCCAACCTATTAGCACAGCGTTAGTCGCGTAAGTAATATAAACCAATTTTTCTGAGCCCTGTGCAAGTTGTGAGCTACTGTAACTCTTTGTGCCGAAGGAGAAACTCTTAATGTTTTGCTCCTGATTGTGATAATGCACGATACCACGTACTGCATAATTCATGTAAAACACATCTATCGGCATACTAGTGACGTCCTAGTAGGCACTCTAGCTTAAACGCCACACTGGGAATATAAAGGAAACTTATGTATGTTTCTAAAAATGTGACGCTGTCTGCCACTGTTTCCTCAGAACCCTCTTCAAAACTCCAGAGAGAGTGCCGTCCTATTGTGCTCACCTATATTTCCTACTATAGCCAAAACACTTTTAGTAGAGTAAAATAAAGAAAGTCTGAAAAAACACCGGTAGGCCTTCTGTAAATGAGCGAGCAGTGTCGAATACACAAACGCGAGATGTAAATATCACGCTGAGAGTGGAGGATAGGAAGCCAGAGCAGAGTACCAGACTGCCGTCCTACTCGTCGCCTCTCATCGGAAGTCTGAGACGTTCTTGTCTGCCAAATCAGAACTCCGAACAAAAACCATGTTTCCCGCAATCCTCCGCCTCAGCCTCACACCGGGTCGATGCAGCGAAAACTGATTCATTAGCGGCAGTCGCCTGAGGCCGCGGCAAGAAGCACGAATGCCCTGGCGCAAGAAACTGAGGATTTGTGGGAGCTGCCGAAAGGACGGATATGTCAGGCCATCAAGAATTAAGGGAAGTGCCTCGTGACAAAGAACTGCGGATTGATTTCTGAACAAGAAGCCTCCAACCCCTTTGGTTTCCTTCTTTGTTGCAATTTAAGCTTATACGTTCGCACCCTTTTTCAGGACAGAGGAGCAGTCACTGCGATTATAAAACATACAAATAACATTGCACGCTTGCAGCGGAAACAAACAAATATAGACTATAACTCGTATGGCAGGAGAGACAGAAGAGCGAAATTTGCAGTAAAAAGATCCAGGAGAGATGACACCAATGAACAGCGTTAGTTGATTATGGGTTTTCTCGAGGACGTACTACGCCGGGTGCTCTAGACGGGGCGGCTTCTATCATTGCCGCACTCTAGCTTTTCTAGTGGCCGCATGCATTAATTCCTTGTTTTCTGTTCTCGTTCCAGAAATTTCGACATCAAGGGGAAAAGCGGAGGCTTGCAATTTGTATTGCGGTGGTTTGGTAGCTCTGGTTATAATATATAACAAGTAAGCGGACAAATCCTCTGGCTGCTGTAGTTCAAAAGTTATCTATCGGTTCCCCTTTTATTAGCACTGAGAGCAGCGCTGTAACTATGGTGAGTGCAAAAAAACTAATGTGCCTAGAAAACATTCATTAAATGGACACGTTGAGAGTGGATGTGGAAACGTGCGCGCCGTTGTGTTCCTCCTCTTTCTGGCTTCTGTCATTGCCCAAGTTAAGCGTGCTGCAAGGACTGTGACGAAAGGCAACAGAGGCTCACCCACGAAAGGTTTGATTGTTAATGCCGTTGGTCTCAATTCTACTCCCTGTAATATACATCTTCACTAAAAACCGGCTCGAATGCCTCTGAATATCCGACCAGCCAGAAATTGAGCAATCCAAGCCTTGGAAATTAATGAGCACGGTGCGACGCGTGAAGATGACGTCTCATGGGGAGCATAGTTCGGGCCCGGTCAAACCAATGAAAGGATCAGCAAGTTTGTTTGAATGCAATCTTAGAACCATATTGCACAAAGCAGCAAATATGTTATTCTTTTTCTTCGTGAGCTGTTTTGTAGCGTTATCGAACTTTTATAAATGCCGACTGTTGTCATAAAATTTATCCATCAACAAGTACACAAACATGTCGTTTTTGGTGTAAAAAAAATGTCAGAAAAGCATCCCAAGCTTGTTGTAAACCTACAAAAGAAGCTGGGCCAGGCGGTTATGTTGCTTTTTGCAAGGTAAATGAACCTAAATAATAAAGGAAACAAAATATGGAGTTATGTTTTTATAAAAAAGTGCAGAAAACGACTTGATTTTTTTATTTTTTTTATTTTCTGGGTCGCTTTTGCAGCTTGGCACTAAAATCAGGTATCACATGATATCTGATGTAGCCCCATTCGCGTAATTTTATGCTGAATAATGTGGAGCTTGCTTACGAGTGACCAAGTCCTATTGTTATGCACGAAATAAGTGAGTGGCTGTCTTATAAATACCTGGACCATTCTCTAGTTTTCTGAATTAACCATTTCTAGCTGCGCAACACATGAATTGTGAAAATATTTCTGCTTCAAACTTTCCCTTTAGAACAGTAGCGTTCCTTGTCAAGAAATTTCCTTCATCAAATCTTATTCTGGGCATAGCGCGACCATATATTCGTGGCCGCGAAATACAACGAGGGTGTGTAGTTTCTACGAACACTATCGTTGCTGTAGAAATCGCGCAAATTTTGCTTTCGTCGCTCTCTTTTTTTTTAGAACTCACAATCCTCACTGGCAATTGGGTCCAATTTCTATCGCCTAAGCGCGTTGCTGCACGCCTTTCACCATCCCATTGCGTAACCCACACCGTCTATCACTGAAAAGCTGGTGCCCTGTGTCTTGTGAAGCCATCTATTTTTTTTTGAACTATGAAAATTTGAGCCATAGCGTTAATTTGCATAGACTCCTCATTTTCCACATCAAATGTGCGATTCCGTTTGAGATTTCGGAGAAAAATGTGATATCTTGAATTTTGCCACGACCTGAAGAGCCGTGCAGGTAGGCCTCGGGGAGAACCCAAGACTGAGAGCTTTTAATTGGAGAGCCAGGGTTCAGGTCATAGAGACAGACCGCCTCGAGAGCCAACCCCTGCTTCGTCGTCGTTTTGAGTAAGCGTGGAGGCCGCGCGGTGCGTTAGGCACGTGGCACACTTCCCCCGGCCCCCCTCCCCCCGCGCGCGAAAGCAAACATCGTCTCGATGTGGAATGGGTTATGCACAGGGAAAGAAGAAGAGAAAAAAAACGAAAAATAGGGGTGAGGTGAACTAAACATGTGGCGCTAGCTGAGAGGTGAGGAGAGTCATGTTCGCACGTGGGGTAAGGAGATAAAGGTATGAAACACAGCGTGCACACAGCGCTCAATCATGCGAAAAGAACCTTTTTAGGCGCAATACATGGACGACTTCAGGCCGTTGACGCTGACGGCCGGCGACCAAAGTTCCATCAGGAACAACTTCGTAGTTGACGCTGTTCAGGCGGCGCAGGACTTTGTATTGGCCGAAATACCTATTGATAAGCTTTTCGCACAACCCCTTGCGGCGCACGGGTCACCCGGCTCGTAGTGCACGTCCCTGTGCCGAAGGTTATAGTGTCGAGCATCGACGGATTGCTGGTCCTTGATGTTCAAGCGGGACAGCTGACGGGCTTGCTCTGCTTGTTCCACCTCCACCAGTGTCACGACCTGAGGAGCCGTGCTGGGGAGAGCCCGAGACTGAGAGCTTTTAATTAGAGAGCCGGGGGCCAGGTCACAGAGCCAGAGCACCTCGAGAGCCAACCACCGGTTCGTCGTCGTTTCGACTGAGCGTGGAAGCCGTGCGGCGCGTTAGGCACGTGGAAATATATATATATATAAAATATCACTGTGTTCCACACCAGCAGGCGTTTTCATACGTGATCGTGATGATAGGAGAGAAGCAAATGATAGGGCTAATATTTGTTCGTTGACACATTTCATAGTAAACTAAGTGTCGATACAGAGTATCGGTCGTGTTTTGCCTCACTCTTCTCTAATTATCTCTGTCTGCTGCTTGTGAAATTGCATTTCAGCATTTAAAAATATTCAAAGGCATGTCAAGAATGTTACCCGCTCGCTTCAGCAGCGGCGGGAAGGTATATATTTCCTAATTGTACAGTAACTGAAAAGTAATTGTTACCTGTTATTTCTGCTGTGCAGTAAATTTGTGCAAGAGATGTATATTCGATTTCTGTCAGAAATATTTGCATACAACCACGTCCGACTTGAAGAAAAGCACTTGTTTTGGCTAGTTGCTCCCCCAGTAAGTGCTTCGATGAACTTGGTGGAAAGCGTCGGAAAACGTAAAACGAACATGTTGATAGGTTACGGGTGCTGTCGTGTATTTCCAAGCCCCGTTCTGTCTACATGTGTCTTTTCTGCGTTCTAGCGCCGTTTTCTCTGTGTTCACAGAATGTACTTCAAAAAGAGCACACAACTGTTTCACACCGAGCAGATTCTTTCAACTAGTCTGCACGAGACTTCAAATTTCTCTGGCGAGAAAGCATTCCTAAAAAGAATGGCATTCCTTCTACTTATCTTTCCTGTAGCAATTGCTTCCAGGTTAGCCGCTGCGAGAGGTCACAGGTCCCGGTAAGAATGCCACTAAGCACATTCTGTCTTCCCACAAAAGTTATGAAATTGGCTGTGTGCCAATCGCAATCTTTCGCCCTCTCTTCCACACCTGAGCGCCGCGACGTCGGCACGTTGATTGCATTACCCAGCGAGATTACGGTGGAACTGCGTGCCTTCAGCACCCTTGGCGCATTCCTCCAAACCCCGACGGAGGTAGCGTAGCCGCGTTTCCCTGCAAAATCTGCACCCCACCAGAATATAGATATGAATATTCGCCGACATCTCTAAAGTTGTTATGGTTTCGCGCCCCGCATTCGGTAGCCTGCTCTGCTGAATTCTGTATTGCAGTGATTTTGTATATATCACTCTATCGCTCCGGCTCTCTCTGTGACCTGATTGCATTTTTTGAGGCCTTAGAAAGAGCTAAGAAAGATAAACCTGACAGTTTCAAGAGCCTTGAGGGCACACGGACGCACATTTGGAGATGTCTCGCTCAGGTATAGTACTGCCAACTAGGTCTTTTTCAGCTTTTGACTCGTAGGATCTTATTTTCAGCCGGCAGGTATAGCTTTAATGATTGAAGTCACATGGCGGAATCCCTTGGCTGCCATAGCTTCAAATTAATAAGTACTGTGAGCCTGGCTGCCTTCTGACCATCTACACCTCTAGCAATCGCCAATGTAGAAGTACATTAATAGTGAAAGCAGGAAACGACGAAAGCAAGCTAACGCATTCTATTGTGACGGTGCATATGCTTAGATGTGCAAGCAAAACTACGCTCCAGTTCGTGCAATGTACAACAGAAATCCAAGCGTGCCGGATGCCAAACTGAAATGGAAGGCAGTGAATAACGTGGCGCCATAGAAAAATGTTGCTAAGAAAGTATTCATTTGTAGTGATAACAGGACGAGGCGCCAGGAATGACGTCTGTATAGAGGGAATGACGCCGGTCCTCCATGCTTAGTCACTGAAAGTTTCATCGACTATCTGGGACGAGAGAAATCTGGATACTCGTTGCTCAGAAGCAAACCGCAATGCCCTGAGCTATCCGTGACCCACTGAATTGGTAAAAGTCTACTCTCGTCGCAACGAATAAACGTAATCTAGCCCCACTCTTTTTACGTGCAGTTAAGTTCAGCCGGTTAGAAGCATTCAAGTTCATGCTCCGGAGACGTTAGCTAGCTGAACTGAAGTTTCAGTTCACCTATGTTTAGCAATAAAGCTCTAACTGGGTAGCATAGGGGACTCACGGTTTCGTCGAAGGTCATGAGCTTCATAGATGGTTTATCTTTAGTTGTGGAAAGTTTGCCATGCCGGGACTCAAGAGCGACATGCAAATGTTCTCACTAACCACAGTCGTTTTAGTGTTGCATAATGGGCAGCATTTTCATGAGCACTTGAAACCAAAATTAATGTGTTTCGCACTAGCGGTTCGTGTTCCTTTCTCTTTATCTCAGTGACACGATTATGCTGTTAACGTCGTATAACATCTTCCTCTATCGTCACTCCCTCCAGATACCGTGCATCCTGCTCACGGCCTACGGTGGCATCACCAAACTTCACTGCCTTGTAGTTTTAGTTTCATCCCTTCGCTTATTTTGCTGCGCTTAAGGTTCGAACAGCGTACAAATAATTTTTAGCAATCTCTTGCGCTATGAAAGAGACGGTAAGTCACACCTGGAAAATAGGTGCACCAAGCACCTTTGCTAATTGTGGAACGCAGTTAATTCACTGAAAACACATGAACGGGAGAATGTCTGAAACGTCATTCGCAAACCTGACTCCAGACTAAAGGTGGCAATGTGACTTGGACAAATGCGCATGTTCTTTATATAAATAAAGATCGCTAGATTGTTTTGTTTCTCAGATCCATTTACATGATCTTATCATACTCGTTAGACATAAAAAATAATGTAACTGAGGCCTAAGTTTTCCGCTGTGTCTGTCTACTCGTTCACCGGTCCCTCAACTGTCTTGTTACGCTGCTGTTCGCGCGTAAGTGAAATCCAAATGAAAGAGTTGTAGTACAGATATACACCAATTTAGTCTACGTAGTTATTTACATAGAAGGATAGCCTAAGTGTAATCTTGAAAAACCTTTAAACCTACGCTCGTCAGAAAAACATCAATCCAGCTAATCTTGAAGCAATCCACTGAGTCTTATGCTGCGGAGGAAAACTGGCAACAAAAGTTACAAATATGTTCGGTTTGTTTTCAATCTTTTCATTTTGTTTCTGTACCCCTCTAATATAGCGCGGTACTGTTCTAGGGTTTCGCCTAACGAAAAGCAGTTTGCTACTTTCTGCATTCGTGCTCCCTCGATATTACGAGCACTGACCGAGAAACACGACTAGCTAAAGCAGCAGCTGCAGCTAGGCGTTACGCAAATGCCAAATTGCAGGCCGTTGCGCAGGCCGTCAGCGCGGTAGAGCGCACGCGTGACCGTAAAACATGCCGAAGAAGTGTACTACGAAAGGGAAAAGTCAATTACGTTTAACGTTGCGCTTGACTTTTTGCGCTCGTACACTTGTACCGTGAGTGACGTGCGTCTATTACGGGTAAAGCGTTTTGCCTCGCGGGTAGATCCGGTAAGTACAAGCTGCTAGAGCTAACGGTATCTGTTCTCTTCATTTTCATCTTTTAGCGGCCCAACTGCTTGTTGCATCCTCTCGTGCCATATACGTGCAGTTCCGCACGGTGCTTGTAACGTTCTCGTGTACGACGCCGGCATCCTGGTGTATAAAATATCGGAAGCCCGTGCTTTGCGACTATAACCAACTAAGATGTTACAAAACATAGCCTATCAGAATCAGAGAGGCAGGAAGAAAAAACTAAGAAAACGATAACGATACTCTTTACAGCAAACGGTGCAGCCGTTGGGGACGATTTCTGCGATAGAATAAGGAAATTTTCTTTCCTTTCCTCGCGCAAACTTAAGTATTGAAATGATTTGCCCATAAATGACAATTTATGCGGCTGGACCTTGGCGCCACCGACAAGGGGCGTCTGCGCAAGTTGCGCGTTTTTTATTTCTTTTAACGAGTACCTTAATCGTCTGTTCAATTTAATTCATACGCTGCAACTACACTTTACCGAGAAGAGTAATCGAACTCCTTCCATTCCTTATCCCTTCCTTCGCTGTACTGTACAGGTATCCTCTCGTAGTTTGCACACTGCAGCGTCATTTCTTGGAACTGCTTACAACTCCTACGCGGACGCGTTCAGAGCGTACGAGCGGCGTTTCAAAAGCATTCGGGGGTGGCTTACGACCGCGCTTATGACAACAAAAACTAATTGGTGTGCGAGGCGTGATGTGAATACACGTGGTGATCATCTAGTCGAGAGGAAGACGTGCCGGGATTCACGTGCGCCCCAGCCGAGAACGACACAGGAAGTGTGAGGCACGCGCATGGAAAAGGATTACAAGGCCTGCCGCACCACCACCACTGCGCAATGCTATTCATCAACTAGGCCTCAAGTTGTAGTGGGCTGCTTAGCCTTTATTCCAGTCGGTCCCATTTTGCAGATGTTGGACACAAAGGACCATCTGGTCTCATATAGTAATCCACAGGGGTGGCTCAATTTTTTAGCTACCATAAAAATATTTACAAGGGTGAGCATATACTGGCTATTGAGCCAATCCAACAATTAATCTTCCAAGAAATGTCAAAACCTAAGCGCGTACTACAGCCGACACAGCCGTACTGAATCACGCTTCTAATACAGGCCCTTCTACAGCTCATGTGCTCTGCGTATTCCAACGCAGGAACTACAGGTCCCCCAACCGACCAAGTTTCTATTGGAGATGTCAAAACAAAGCCAACGTTACCGCTGCATCTATTAATGTCTTCTTCTCTTCTACCCTCCCTCTCGCAAAAGGAAGCGGAAACCACTTACAGCATTTCCCACCTTTCGGCGTTTACAGATTAAAGCTGACTTCAACACAGGCTAGAAATTTGGGAAAGTTAAGCAAGCTGAAGAATATCCTTTAAAACTTTGTGCCCTTGAAATGAACACGTGCGCACACCATTTCCTAGAGCATTTTGTCACTTACGAATTCTGTTTTAACAATGTAAATGCACGCCTTTTTCGTTGAGTGAATTACCTTATCGTGCTCAAAAAAATGTTCTAAGAGAACTTAACACTTGATATTCCTACATGCCGTTTCCATGACTTCCACCTTCTGCAAACAACTAGAATATTTGAGTAGCACAAGGAATTAAAGCTTATTTTTTGCTTAAAATATATAAGATTGTTTTCAAAAAAGTAAAAATGGCATTTCACATATGGATGCATTATGAACTTATTTATCGCTCTTTTATGTTCGCGCCAAACCAAAACAAAAGTACAGTTAGTTATTCGAAGAGACGAATAATTACATGTTATGTTGCTGACTGTTTACGACGATGTGTTAAGGAAAGTATGAGGACCTGTTCTCGCACTGAGCAGTAGAAAGAAGTGCACCGAGATGTAAGCCGCCTTTAAATTCTTCATAATTGGAAATCGCATATTTCAAATCTGTTTTCATAAGAAATGAACCGCGTTTAGATCAAATTTTTAGTCGTGGTTCAAAATTTTGCTTTCAATTTGAGGCGAAAAAGAACTTTGGAAGTCATTTATCGGAACATTGATTATTGATGAAATAATGCTTAGAAAAATTTTCAAGAAATCTAGCAGAATCCAGGTTCATTTGCAATTATTGCAAGCTGCTTCCATTAGATGAGCAATGACTGAGCCCGGAGAAGACATTTCAGGGAAATGTTTATGTTTATTTCAATTCAGAAGAAAAATTAAAATTAGTTTCAAGAAATGCTTTTTGTCATGCGTACAGATCAGCAAGGCACCGTTCTCCTGCCATAAGAAGCCGGAGAGGGCACCGTTTGTGTGTTTTTTTAATTGCGCAAATATCCGGTGCTCAAAGAAGCCTTGGTATTTCACGCGTGGTATTTCTGGCGTACGCATAAATTATCCTGTCTGGCTGGACATAGACCAGCAGTAGCTAGTAAAGGTTTTCGAACAGCTTCTTCTTTCCAGCTCTGACTACCTGCCGATTGTGACTAGCTCTTTAACATCTAGTGCCACGTACGCTGTTAGGACTGGGCATGGCGCCGATAAGCACTCTCAAAAAGACGGTTGTTGCTCCAGCCCATTTGATGCAGCAGCTGATGCTGCATGATGAAGCCATGGGTTTGGTTACTTGCGCCGCCTGGGCTCAATTCCGTAAACTATATTAAATATAGGCCACATAGTGTTAATAAATTCTCTTTCTTCGTCGACAAAAAAAGAGAGAAATACAAAAAGACACCTAGTTTTTCCCTTCAATACGGTGCGACTAATGAGTACAAAGAAAGCTGGGCGCAAGAACCACACATACAAACAGGATGCAAACTATCAACTTTTTTTAGTGAATTTGAAATAAATTTTACGTGGACTGTTAAAGGTGCGAAAAAAATGAAAGAACATATAAATATGGCTGTGTCAGGGTGCATATGCTAGCTTCTTTTCGTCTTTGGTGGATGGGCATGCATGGAGGGTCGATGTTGTTAACTGCGATTGCAATTCGCCGGTCAGATGACGTAACTTCCCTCCATGCAATGATTTATTTTCATGATCAGCACATTTTCTTCCCGATCAGACTTTTAATGATGTCATTTCAAAAACATTTATTGTGCTTTGCATAGTTTCTGATTTCTGTGCTCTATCGCATTATTCATGCCTATTACCAAACTAGCAAATAAATTCTGGGCATGTTTTGGGGACATTTTTCGGAATGAAACAGATAACGGAGCTCCCCTCTGTAACTCAAGGCAAGTTTTCACTCTTGTCAGCAGACATTCGTAGTTCATAATCCTGTCAAAACATGTAAGCCTCTGCTCCTATACTTGGAACTAAAGAGAGCGCGGCATTTAAACGCAGTTCGCATTCAGTTTTACAACTTATCAGACATCGCAGTCTTATGTATTTTCTTTCTTTTTGGGGTTTAACGTTCTAAACAGAGTCAGGCTAAGAGGGACGACGTAGTGAAGGGCTCCGGAAATTTCGACCACCTGGGGTTCTTTAATGTGCGCTGACATCGCACAGTACACGGGCCTCTAGAATTTCGCCTCCATCGAAATTCGACCGCCACGGCCGGGATCAAACCCGCGTTTTCGGGCCAGCAGCCGAGCGCTATAACCAGTCAGCCACCGCGGCGGCCGCTGTATGCATTTCACGAATAATTTAACTGCACTGTGAATACGAAAGAAATTGAAAAACCATATTAAATATTTCTTGCGTACACAGAACAGTTGAAGTTGACGCGACTTTCTCGTTCTGATACATAAGTATTTTCGGTAGTTGTATGCATGAGGTGTTTCAGCGAATGGTGTCCACATTCATGAGAGCTGTCCACTTCGAAGCGATTAAGAAATGGTCCCTCTACTTATCTTACATAAGCTACTCTTACACCTCTCAGGAACAGATTACAGCGCGTAATTTTCTTCTGTTCGTAGTCAAACCAGGTTTGAAGCAGGAACGCACACGCGCAAATAAAAACCATAGGATGGCTGCGAGTTTGCGACATCACTGACACAGCATGAGCAGGCTTTTGATCGTGAAGGAATGTAGGCATACTGGAAGTGGCATAAGTGTCCTCCAGGATGAGGAGGTGCTTGAATGTGCGGGATGCGCTTTGTGAGAGCTGCGAAGAATGCAGGTGGGAGTTGGATTTTTAGAAGTGGGAGCCCTGCAGAGGTCTTGCACAGACCGATGCCAAAGACGGAAAACCGACCAAAAACCTAAGAACAGCTGACGCTCAAACGACCGGGCCACCATAGCGGGGGCCTGGTGGTTAGAACGTCTGTTCCGCGTTCGAAAAATGATGGATGGCAAGTGCTGCGGGCCTCGAATATGAGCGATGGTTTTTTACCAGTGGGTTTGCGGTAGTAAGTATTCGGCCCTCTGCCACGTGCTCTAAGTGAGGAATGAACGTATGATTATGAAACAAATTTAAAAAAAGTCAGCTCCTTAAGGAAATGAAGTAATCTATATTCCTGAGTAGTCTCGCGTGTCGGTCAAAGTTACTGAACTCTCATAAACGCTTTTTATGGCCTTACTTGAACCCCATCATTGTGGATCCTCGCTGAGAAGCCCACTTTCGGCATGAAAGCAAGTGCGAGCTCTCGTATATCGACTTGTCTTTGCGCGGTTGCGTAGGAGTGTTCTCAGGACCAAAGGTAGTTCTCGAAAAAAAAACCGCTGATACCGCGTGGAGCCATAGATGGCTTAATTATTTCGTGGAACCCCGTTTTTTTGCAGTTAATTGTGGGAGAGAATTACCAGTGAAAATCACACAGCCAAATAAAAAACACCTCTTTCTAAACCTAATTCTCAACACAGGCACCTTGCAGAAAGAGTGAGCGAGCTTCAAACCAATAGCCACCGCGTTCAATGACATTTTTGAACTGTTGATGATGATAAATATGGATTTTTATGGCGCAAGGGCATCTGTGGCTGAAGAGCGCCATGGCACAAGGTATTTTCGATGTTTCAGGATAGGGTCAAAGACAAATTTTTCAAGAATTTGACCTCTGATAAGCCGAGCAACAGGCCAGCGAAAAGCTTGTACCCATTGTTTCAAAGGTGGGTACCCGATGACACTGGTGATCGAACTCCGCACCTCCCGCATGCGTGGCGGATGCTCAACGGTTTGGCCACCGCTGCTGTACTTCGTGTACTGCGTCGTGTGGATTAAGCTGGTGAATAATTTATTATGACATCGAATGCCACGTCCTATAGACGAGGACATAAAATTGTGGCTGAATAATATAAAATCTAAAAAAATTAAAATAAAAAAGGAAGGCAAAGAAGCAAAAAATTAAATCAATGGGAGTATGAAGACTAGATCAGAACATTTGTGAGGTTCACCTGTCCAAAGGTTCCCATACGTTGAGAGACGCCGTAGTAGAGGGATCGGGATTTACTTTCACCCAGTTCAGTTCTTAAAACCACGCAGGCCGTTCCGCAACATACTAACATTTTCAGTTTTCGAATTCATCGAATGACGCTGCTGCGTAAGGATTCGAATTTGTCAACTTAATATTGGAAAGTGAACGCCGTGAAAACAGCCACCCAGGTGGGCAGTGAGAAGCGCTTTGTTGTATTCCAGGTATGCATGCGGTCGAATCATACGCTATACCATCCAAGATACTGGCTTATTCGAAAGAAAAATAAAATAGATTGCAGTTGTCTATTACCTATTCATAGGAACCCGCAGCTAGGACGTCATCATTAGCCTGAGCATTATTAGGCTGTAGGGACACCAAGCTATACCTGCTGAATATTTCAGCCTCATTCCTGTTGCTTTGGGTGAAACTTACTGAAATAGCTGCTTACCTTTAAAGAACTTATTACTATTGCAAATATGAAACCCGTGAACCGCTCGTAACAAGAGAATGCATCAGAGAATCTGTCGACCGCCGCTAGTCTTGCAAAGATGTTCTTTTAGTGTGTATAGAATTTTTAAAACGTTGCAACACAGTGTGCATAACATTTTCGTGCTGTTAATGAATATGAGCTTACTCTGTCAGTCACCATGCTTTATTGTTACTTTACCTGGTCCAGTGACTAGTCCGAAGAGGTGACTCTGGGTTAGTGCATGCTAACAACACTATAATCAACCTAGCCATGTTCAAAGCAGGAGAAATGTACATCCCACATCGTTCATTAATCATGTTCTGCTCCAACTGCGAGTATCTTACCCGCGCAAAATTCCTAACCTCTTCCACACACCTGACTCTCACCGAACTCTGCTACCTTTGCCCTGATTTTGAATCTGTCCCTTGCCCTGGGATGATCGAATATCTTGCACTCGCCTTACGGGCCCTTTCGATGCCGATTTATTCCTTTTTTAAACAAAAATATCACTAACTAGCGTTTGCTTCCTGACCTATTCGGATCTCTTCGCCTTTCTAAACGTTAAACGTATCTTGTCTGCCATTTTGCTCTATTCCTCGCTGTTAGTGTTACCCGTATTTTTCTCGTTTTCATAGCTGGCCGTAATTTCCCCAAATCGATTTCAAGATTTTCTATTCGCCGTCAAGTTACCGCTGTATAGGTGAGTGCTGGCAAGATATAACTGTTTCATATTTTCTTGCTGTGGGATACGGGTAAGCTACTGTTTATAAGCCGAGAGTATCTGCCAAATGCACTCAACCTCATATATTTCTACTATTGAATTCATCCTTGTGGTCAGAGATAAAAATTATTTCCTTCCACTAAATACATGAATTCGATTGCAGCACCGTTGCTTCGCTGCCTACTGCAAAGTGTTGTAGCGTTCACAGATTACTGAAGAAAAACTTTATAATTTTTAACACTAGTTATTAGATACACTGTCCGGCTCTGTCTCTCAGGACCCCCTTGTGCTTTGCAATCCGTCCCCTAAGTTATTTTGAAGAAATGTTTAGTGAAAGTCAAGGTAAAGAAGCTATTGTTATTCAGCGTTTATTCCCAGACCTTTCCATACTACCTCACTGAATACCTCCTGTAAACCCGCCTGCGAATAATACAGCTATTTCAGTGCATACCTGGAGATTACATGTGTCCTTCCCTAAAACCAGTAAATATTTGTATTGGAGTGCACTTCGTGTGGAGAATTTTTGTGGTTATGCGGCTGGTTGAGTTAAATTATAGTACATTGAGATAAGACACGTCGAAACTCTGATTCCCTCATGCCTCCATTAATGATGAGGTATACACTGAGTGAAATGCTTTGTCGTAATCAATTTATCTTATTTTTTATTATTCTGTGGATTTATATTTTATTTTACTGAAAGTGGGAATCTGGTGCCTTCACAAGTAGCCTTTCAAAATCCAGCCTATATAGCTTCTTTACTGAAATCCACACCTTATCCATTTTTTAGCGATTACCTTTCTTTTCAGTAATCTACCTTATTAGATGTAGAAATTTTTTTTACCTCGCATTAGATGCTTCATTTTAAGTGGTTCTACTATGATCAAGAGTGATTTATTGAATGTCTCTATTCTTTATTAGTTTCGGTGGAATATTTTGCAGGGCTTTTACAGACATTTCTTGTTTGCACACTGGATGTATGTTCTTTATTTTATCTGCTAGTGTTCCTGCTTTTGCCATTGTTGCTGTACATTTCATGAGGAAATTCTGTTGTCTCCTGCTGTTATGTAAGCAAACATGCGTCCTTGCTTGGTGGAATTGGCCAAGTTTTGTACAGGGGCACAAACCCTTTGACGAGCCTTCTACAAGCTTTTTGGGTGTGCTTCTGAGATCTCTGTGATGTTATTAGAGTTGACGTGATTTGACACTGGGGACCACCGCATCGAATTAATGTTATCCATGAAAACTGATGATGATGGATTTTTATGGCGCAAGGGCATCCGCGGCCAACGAGCTCCATGGCACAAGGTTTCTTCGATTACTCAAGGTGTGGTCAAAGACCAATTTCCCGAGCATTTCATCCCTCATAAGCCGAGCACCAGGCCAGGGGAAAGCTTGTGCCCGTCGTATCACCGGTGGGCGACCGGCGGCACTGTGGATCGAACCCCGCACCTCCCACATGCGAGGAGGATGCTCAATCTGTGAAAATTGACTCTCCAGCTTATTCTGGGTGTGTTAATAATTTGCCGCATGCAAATGACACATTTATGGTTAATAAACACATAAGTATGTGCCCAGCCGCTCACTAAAAGTACTCGCTGCTTCGGAAAATATTTAAATAAAGGGTAAGCCCATCGTTCTAGGTGTGAGTCTATAACAACGCCACGTTTTCAGGGGAAGCGCTCCGCCGCGTCCAAGGCAATATCGTTCGCTCACAGCAAACGCATTCAACAGTATCCCATAAATCCACTCCAGCTAGAAACACAAGCGAAGTTGTGAACGATACGTGCGTAAAAATGCCACCGAAAAAATTGTAACAGGTCTCTTTCCACTCGTAACGTAGACAGCGATAGGAAAACAACTTGCTCTGTATAAACGCAGTCATATATAGCCTTGCAAAATTAGAAATAAGAATAACCCTGGAACTGATCAACAGCAGCAAAGAAAAACGCACTAGTTTCTGCCGGGACCTGAACTTATACAAATGCCTGTACGTGCGCTCGTGTGAGTTGGACGCCGAGGGCTGGTGTGCGAGCGCGGAAGTTTGAAATGTGTGTCGGACATCAGTTACGTGCAGTTCATGTAGGCACCAACCTTCCGTATTTTCACGTCCTATGACGTGCTTGAGCTTATCAATATTAACTCTCTCTTTTCCCGTGGGATCGAACCCAGAAGGCGTGTTCAGTCAGGAAACGGCTGGCTGCAAGCGACATTAACCTCAGCCTGGAGAGTAAAATGGGGCCCGGGGCGTTCGCGCTGTTGTTGATGTCAGGTAATTATTTCCCAGTTCGCACCCATCTCTAGGTCTTGCCTATTTTAGGGAATGCAGCTGTTCATTTCGGAGATAGGAGGAAAGCGCACATTCATATTTAAATATAGATTCATTGATGGGTAAGAATTTCGGACGGGCTACAATGAGAAAAGCAATTTTTCGGTCACTAAAACGAAGCACGGCGAATTCTCCGACCTCATATGTCAGAGGCTTCATTAGTGTTTATGTACCAACCGTAATCGAGCAGGCTTGAAGTCCGATAGCAGTCGGTTATGAACAAAAATCTCTCTCTTAGTTCACTAAGCACCATCAGATTTTTTTTTCAGCGCAGAATCTAATCACAGGACGTGATATAGACGCTGAAACCTCTATCGTTTAGCTAAAACCTCGTATCATGTTCGCCAATGTGATCTAATTTGACAAAAATACTGATGCTCTTGTGGTGCCGCAAAGCCTATTGAACAGCACTTAGTTAAATGACTTTGATGTCGAAGTGAGTTGTCTTTCACAACAGCATACCGTCATGCACCGCAGCTTACCATCAATTTTACACTGCATCTCCTTGCCGCACGTTTGTGGGTTGAGCCGCGTCGGCGTTGTAGACGTAACCGAGAGCGAGGGAAAGGAGAGAAGGAGTGCAAGGGTACCGTGGGAGGCGCTCTCTTACACTTGCACGTGCCAGCCGCGCGGTTGCTAGCCTCCCTCCACCCACACGATGATCCCATTCAATTAATATGGGTCACAACTCACGCGGATCACCCAGGTAACCAAGCATCCCACACATCAGCTGAGCCGGGCCTGCCACTGCCTGAAGAGACTCTCGTCAACGCATGGTCCCGTATCACGAAACTCCCACCATTATCGCGATCAGCGAACCATCTGCCCCCTCCTTAGCAATCTCTGACTAAACTACTACAGGAGACATAGCTCCTGCTTTAGTTCCGTAGTTTCCCATCCCCTGCATTCTTAGCTTTGGTCCTCCAGGACAGCCTTCGCCAGAGTGCACCGCATGTGGGGCACCTACAGCTTATTTCAATCACAATACGTTTCAATGCTCGGAGTTCCTCCCTCATGCCACTTGGCAGCTCTCAGACCTCGAGCGATGAGAGGCTGCGGTGTCCAGCTCTGACTGGCCGTTCAAAAGCGGCTAGTGAAGTGGTCCTCGGGAGTTGCTGGGAAGCACCAACTTCCGGCCACAACGCGTTGCCAAGAGACGACCCGTCATTTAGTGTGTACCCATATTAAGGCTCCCAATACTGCGATAAAGCTTTCACCACCACCACCCCCAGAGAAGGGTTCCGAGCGGGACATTGCTTATTTTATTGCTACTGTGCTTACTTATAGTATATATAAACACTGGAATTAATGTCTTTTAAATGCCGCCATAATCGCCACACTCCACAGGTATCGCTTTTAAATCAAAGCGTGAAGCTTAAGCATGAAAGTGCCTCATGAACAGGTCACACACAAATGGAACTGCGCAGCTGGCTGTACAACATGAGCGCCTCGCACATGTCAAATATAAATCTGATAATGAACACCTTTTTCTCCTTTCCAGCGAAGAGGTTGAAAAAGTATAGCCAAGTAACCAATTATTATTCAACTTTAAGCAACACGCAGAGATCGTTCTACGCCGGTATAGTCGTAGTAGGAAAGACGGAGGTATCAACAGAAACGTCAGAGCTCCCAAGCAGCCAGATCTACCTTAGTAAGTATCAACTCTTCATTTCCCTGAAAGCGTTTACGTAGCAAAAAAAGCCTAAATAATTACCATTTTTGATTCGTCCAGTCACGATACTAATGTGGCCGGCCATGAAAAACAAAATGTGGTTGCATTTTCTTTACCATTTAGCTTGGCACCAGGTATTTACGTAAATTTACAGGCTCCACATTATAATTACTGCTTTATGACCCCCAGCCTACAATTATATCTAGATATGAGATTCCGAAGATAGCATAAGTACAGAGTGAAGTCCAGAACACAAAGGCTTTTTTGAAGCTCAAAGAAACCATATTCTTGCACTGCCCAAATCATGCATGTCTTCTGAGACAAACAGAAGGCCATTATAATTTATCATAACAAACGGCATACGTAGCTGAATAGAAGTATTATATTATCTTTACAAGGTGGTACTCTTGTAGCAGTAACAATCTACAAAAAATGCGATCTACTCTTGGCAGCGTTCAATAACCAGCCTTAGCTAACACTCAACGCTCTGCGACACCGCCTGGTGGCCGAATTCAACAGCCCGTTGAGTTTCATGCTAGGTGCACGATATTTTCTCAATCCCCTCGAACAGTTTCGCGGCTACCATTGCGGCCATGCATTAACTTCCAACAGCATACATATCTGGTTTCCGTTTGAAATTTCAAGTTTAAAAGGCACTAGCGAGCGGCCACAGTATATTCTTTAGTAGTGTGCAGCAGAAACCAGGCATAGAAAGTAGCGCACTCTGCTAGGAAACTTAGCCCACGTATCTTTTGTAGAATAGCGCCTGCAATTACTTTTCAATGATGAATGCAACATGGACGCTTCCTAAGTACTTCCCCAGATCTCTTTCAACTAGCGCCATTACTTAGGTGACACTCATAAAAACGCCTGAAGAATTATTCAAACATGAGAACAGAAAGAACCTAGAAGGGACAAGCCGAACTGACGAGGTAGCAAGGAATAGCACCTTCAGCCGAGAAACTGCATTCTGCTGCGTTCCCTTCATTGCACAGAACTAACATCTGGATAAAAGAAAGAGAAAGGCGCATCGTAAGAGCTTTGGCGATAGCTCCACAAAAGCTTCTTTCCTTCCAGCTATTGGAGTTCTTCTACCTGTTCCAGCGCCGACCACAGCGATGCATAATTCATGCTGACTTTTCGCTTCTGGTCGCGACGGCGCAGACCAGACGAGTACAGCGGCATCTGGGATGAAAAATACTGCAGCAGCAGATATAGCACGGAGAAAGTGGGCTGTACATTGAAGTAGCAATGCGTGGACCTTTCCCGCCAGACCTTTTTTTTTTCAATGCTGTTTGACCCTGCTGACGGCGCCCATCATAGTCGCTTGGAGGTACTTTCTAGCGAAAAAGGATGCAAGGCGTGCGTGTAAAGCAGGAACAAGGTAAACAGGCCGCGTGTCAGCAAGAGGCAGAATAAAGTAGCTGAGAAGAAAACCTTGCGGCCATGTTAGGAGGCTGACGTTCCAGTTAAGTGCATCTCCCAAATTTAAAGAATGCACTACGACGGGGAAAACAGTCCGTCGAATACCGCGGACGTTTGCATGAAGTTACATTCATTGTGTTTTTGAACGTGAACTTTGAACAGCGACCTTTCCAGTCAGGATGTAAACAAGAGGGCGAACAGTGCAGAAGTTATGGATATTAATGACAAGAAGAAATAGCTGATCGTTTGATTTGAGACAGAAAACATGCAATTTTCGTGTACCTAATAGAAATGCATGGCTTGTGTGACACTCTATATGTGAGAATGCGGAAAAAGATAGAACCAAACAAGTTAAAATGAAAGATCTGAGAGAAACGAACACCGCGAGGGTGGGGTTACACAGGCGTGCTTTATGTCCCATGATGACCACCCGTAGAGGCCCTGTGCCGATATAGGGTACGTCAGATGCGCGTCCACGCTCGCGGTCACGTTTGGGTTGTTTCGGCATGTCCTGCTGCTGGCTCGTTCATGACTAAGCCCTACCACGCTTTCTATTAGTTTGTAGCACGCTCTATGTTGTTGGGACTCATATCATAGCGCTTAGGGGCTGACTCCTCTCAATCTTTTGTTATGCTTGCCATCGGTGGGATTGATTTGGTGACGCGGTTTGAAGTGATTCCGATTTTTCGATTCTGATGTAAAATTACCGTGCACTAAAATTTGCTGTGCATACAGCTACAACAATGCGACCAACCGCAAAGTGACTCCGCGGAGATGTTGACAACAGTTCTTTAAAAGTTATTGAAGACTTTTTGGAACATCTGATCATGTCGGTGTAATGGTGGATGCCAGTGCCTGACTAGAGATGTTATCGTCTCTGTTGCGAAATAAGACATGTGATCGATTTTACCGTTGGGTTCTCTTGCAGCAAAGTATTTTCAGAGCGGCTGCGGCTTAATACAGTTATCAGCAGTTATAAAGTAATGCCTTAGTGGATCTCATGTTTTTCATTATATCTCATGTTGATGAAAGTTCCTCGGTGACCCAGACGTTGCAAGTCATTAGTTATTACCGCGCCGCGGTGGCTTCACTTCAAGACGGTTTATTCTTTTTTGCGTAAGCTCATTACTGCTGCTTTAGTCAAGCATGTGCAACTTTCCTTTCATCGGGACTTTCCTGTGTGGTTCTGGTGTGTGCTAAGCATTTTTTTTTTGAGCCTCGGCTCCATTTTTAGTAGAGTTTTACAGGAATTCGTGGTGGCGGTTACCTAGGCCTAACTCTGGACTGTCTACGCGTCAGTGCCTAGAACACCAGTGCTCGGCGTTCAGCATGGCACAGTCGGACGCTTCCGCCAGCTCCCAGTCTGGATGCAGCTACTTCAGAAGGGTGAACGCCATGTTACAGGCGCAAATTATTCTTCAATCCATCGCCCCGGGGAACGAGTTGGATCAACCAACCGAAGACGACCAGACCATGGGTTACGAAGACGGCATATCTTCAAATTGGGAGCGTCGACGCCCCAGCGAGCGCCACAAGATGACTCGTGAAGAAAGGGTGATAGAAGACAGAAGATATTGTTCGCTGATAAGCGCATAAAATTTATGTCTCATATGGTAATTCAAAAAAAAATTATTTTTGCCCTTGACGGCTGCTGTGAAGGAAATTAGCGCTTTTTTTTAGTAGTGATGTCGTTTTTATTGACGCATTAATGGGAAGCTAACCATTTCATGACCAAGCGTTCTTAGTTTAAGCTTTTATAGCTTGTATTCCAGGAGAGAAATGGTAATTAAGACACCGGTTCCTGTACCGCAAATTCACCTATTTTGCGGACGTGGTTACTTGTGACACACGACTATTCTTTCAGTCTTTTCTCCAGCATGCATTTTTATTCAACCAATTCTGTTTGAACGCGGTATAGATAATGGCCTATTTATAACCAGTAAGGAGGCCTTTTCGCTATCCGCCTATTTCTTCATTCCATCTCGGCAGGAGCATCCCGTTGACAGGGGCAGTCCCGCGGTTAATCCGCATCACCTCGCGTAGGTGCAAGCGATAGAGCGCCATGCTTCCACATCCCTTACTAGCACCTTAAAAGGCGTGGGTTCAAATGCCCCTAAAACCAGTTCATTTCACCAAAACATTCACTTCCTGGAGTTTTTTAGTGATATAGACGGACGCAGAAGATCCGCGGGCGTGAGGTAAAAATGTAGCTGTTAAATATGAATTCCTGAAATAATCTGCTCCGTACTTTTTGGCGCCATTTTTTCACACCTTTCTTTTATTTTCAACGAAGATCTTTCCTGGCACATTCACAGAGCCTGTAATAACATCTTTCCGGGACATGGCAAGCAGCTCGAGTGAAACAAGTAACTCTGACACAAAACCTCTCGCGCTGAATACAGCATCTAAAAAACAACGAACGCGAGACTGTGAGCAGCCAGCCCCTGGAAATGGAATGAGTTGCCAGAGTAGATCGATACAAGGGCGGGAAGTGGAAACAGATGTATTGACAACAATTTCGGTGGATTTCCTCTAACCCTAGCGAAGTCAGTTCGGATGATAACAAAAAAAAAAACAAAATCTATCACACAAAATAATCACGGAAGGAAAAAACTCCTAGCAGCGTTGCCCGTGATGGTGGGGCTAGCTATAACAAGAAGGAGAGAAGCTGCAAGGATTGGCGAAACTGGTGAAGATCCTACAGGGAGTCACGTCGACCCGAGATCAGAGTTACTCGCCGATCGTCTATACACTATCTCCGTACATTTCAGTGTTTTGTTTTTTTATTTGGCGCCAAGTCAGGGTCCCTTCACCTGGGCAGGCCACCAACATAAATCTCGCGAGCCGCGGTCGTCAATTGGACCGCAAGGAATTGGCGGGAAAGAGGAGCCCCGCAAACGAGAACACCTTTCCTTCAGTTCCTTACATTCTCCTTTTCTGCCACTGGCCCACACCCATTTAAAGCGCTTGCGTGCCAGCTACAACGAAATCTCAATTCGGTCACAGCAGAGGACTATATACAGCACCGTGTACACGGGAGCCATTTTGCTGGAGAGAATTTTGAAATACAACCATGTCTCAGCGCTAAAAATTTTGTGAAGCCACTCTTCAATATGTTTAGCGCAGCACCTGCAATGCTACCGAAGAGAACCGTTACCAGCATATAAAGTGTCACTGGGAACACAGAAGAGGTTTTGACTCCGAAACCAACCAGAGTGCGCAGATTAGATCATTTGAATCTTTTGATGCCGAACGTTTTGCGAAGTAAATAAAAGCAAGTTTGTTCAATGCCTGAAAGCTTCCGCTAATAATTTAATTTGGCACGGCTCCCACCACCGGCTCCCAGCATGGCGCTGAACGCTCAAAATGACCGCTGTGACATCCAATCTTCGGCGCCTCCTGTTGATTATCAATCGCCGTCAGTATTCGATAGGAGCGCAGAAACCAGCTTACAGGTCAGAGGTGAAAGCGTGGAGGACGATTCAGTCATGATGATTTACATGTTCGCAGATAATGTCGCAGCGCTTACAAGTAGTTTGAAAAGAATATTCTCCGCTAACACTGCCGTAGTGCTTGACTTAAGAACCGTTGGCTACGAGAACTTCTAGTGTTTACATCGGTGCGCTCAGCAAACATGGAGAAGACGAAATTTGAACAATCGTGGATGTTTCTTTTCCGGAAACATCCCTTCTAAGGCACAAGCAGCGTCATCTACCTCATAGATTTTGCACTACTATTGCGATTTACAGCCATCTTCGCTATATCCCGTACATTTACTCGTTATATCAGTTCATGCAATTTATAAATATATGCATCTAAACACCGCGATTGATTTGACACTATCCAGAACCCCTTGCGACAAACCATTCGGACGTAATGGCCCTCTGAACATCATCGCAATGCATGGTTTGGGGGCGGAAAAGTCGCATTGAGAATCCCGCACATAATTGGGTCTTCATTTGAAATAGTAATTTTATCCTCAGGAACATGGCAACTCATATGACACCACTTAGAACATTCTGCGTCAGACAGACGGCCCCCAAATTTTATGCAAATGGTGGTCCTGAAGGGGTGGGGGGAGGGGGAGGTGTCTGACTTGGATGGCCGCTATACTGGCACACATATAACGGTTGGGGAGTATAGGTATGAAATGAGGCACTACGTGCCAACTGTTGCTATCTGAGACAGTGCAGTCACTTGGCAACTGTTTTGGTCAATTTGACCTTCATTGCAGACAGACGCGTCCTTGGCAAACGTAAAAATTAAGAACTAACGTTCTTAAAACAAGCTTAAGAAGTGGTTACGTTTACCGTAGTTAAACCGACTTGACTCACACAAGCCTGTCTTCATTGTTCCCCTCTTTTTCATGGCTTCAGCATGTGCACGCAACCACGTTTCTCGCTCGTCATCTTCACACCCCTCTCTCCACTGCTCGGCGGAAGTTGGAGTGACTCCCTCCTCCCATTGGCTGCAGCTGTCGCGACGTTGCTCCGAATCTACCCGAGCTTCCTTCCATTGGCTGCAGCTTTCCCAACGCTCCGCCGAACTAACCCAAGCTCAGCCGAGTTGTTCCCAGGCTTCACTCATGACTCTTGCTTGGATTTCACCCCGTTAAGTAGTGTTTTCGCAATTAATTATCTGCATTCAGTTCCGCGGTTTTTGCTACAAGAGGCTAACCGATGACACTTGTTGCTTATTTCCAGAAAAAGTGGGCGTATGTAAGCCACATTAAATGTACGGTTCTCAAATGAAGCTGCCACGTGACATCGGAGAAATCGCACATTAGGTTGGAAATGTAAGACAAAGTACCTACCCCGGCCTCCATCAAAGCGAGTCTAACAAGCTGCCTCCGAGTAAATCCAGTCGCGATAATATTTCTTTATTTTTATTTCATTTCTGCTTGAGCCAAGGTCACCCTCGAGGTCAAGCTTCAGACAGACTGTCAGCCGGTTAAACTTCGTGAGTTTGTGCTTTCACACTAAAATGTCCTTTCAAGGATAAATGTTGCGGCGGGCACTTAAGGTGCTTATGTGTTGTGAATGTGAAAGTATCCTTTGACCTAAAAGCCTTTACAATAAATGCTTTCGACATAAAGGTCTTTAACCAAAATGTATTAACCCTAAAGGCTTCCGCGACAAAGGCTTTTTACTCAAAGCCCTTTACTATAAATGCCTTTGATGCAAAAACCTTCCCCCTGTAGGCAATTAATTTAAAGCCTTGACCCTCAAGGCGTTCATATTAAAGACCTTTGGTCTCAAAGCCTTTACCATTTCCATTGCCATTAACTACCCTGATCATAATTCAGTAATGTCCGTGATCATTCCAAAACTATCAATGTCGCTAGAACTATCACTAGCTACTACGGTCTCGTATAATGTCTGCTTCATTCCCTATGATCCCCTATTTTTATCTTATGCTACTATGCTGTGGTCATTTTGATACCCTAATGTCATCATGAGGCTTTGGGACGCCATTGTTTGCTGAACATGAGGCATCGCCATGATTGCTTTGGTATTAATAAAATTTCATGCGATGCCATGAAATTTCATGTGGTATGTTGAGTCAAAAATTTGAAAGAAAGGAGTAGTGTTTAGATGACCTGCTAACAGAGTCTTCGTTTCTTAGCTGACAGAGGAGGGAATGTCCTTGTTCGTCATGAGCTGCGCACAATGGGCAATATAATAAAAAAAAATATCAGTGCTTTTTGCAGCAATAATTACATGGACTTAATAAAAAACTGCGTAAAATTGTTATATTCGAGGTCGCGTGCTGAGCCAGCGACTCGTGGGCCTAAGTTACCGTGAAAAAGAAAACTAACATACAGAGCCCGCCGAGGTGGCTCAGTGGTTAGAGCGCTCGGCTACTGATCCGGAGTAGCCGGCTTTGAACCCGACCCCGGCGGCTGCGTTTTTATGGAGGCAAAACGCTAAGGCGCCCGTGTGCTGTGTGATGTCAGTGCACGTTAAAGTTCCCCAGGTGGACTAAATTATTCCGGAGCCCTCCACTACTGCACCTCTTTCTTCCTTTGTTCTTTCACTCCCTCCTTTAGCTCTTCCCTTACGGCGCGGTTCAGGTGTCCAACGATATATGAGACAGATACTGGGCCATTTCCTTTCCCCAAAAACCAGTTATTATTAACATACAGAGCCGATATGAATTGTGCAGATCAGTAAGAGAGACAAATATTTTAAAACTTATAACAGCAAAGAGAAAATATTAAATCTGGCTTACGAAATGGTTGAGAAAAAAACAAAAAAATTACAAACATCAATGCCACAATGCACATTCCCAGTAACTATAAAAAGGCTACAATAAAGAAATTTGAGTTAATTAGACCGAGTCACAAGTTATCCCACAAAAATAATAAGCGCTTGCCTTTTAACGCCTTCTAACGCGAACAACCTTCTCTTTTCAATGCTGTATGGAGAACGTTTTCTATTCTGAGACGACATTAAGACGAACAGCGAGTTTCCAGATGTCTGCTCTGCGAATACAAATAAAGCACGTGAAAAACCGTTCAATATCAATAACTTGATTACGAACCTGTCCTGTGATGAGAATCGCAATGTTAGTACAGTAAGTACCGATGTCGCTTCTTCAGCGCTTGTATCATAGCCAACACATCATAAGGCGCTAGAATGCAATACGAGCATTCCCAACAATTTTGGAGACATGCACTTTTAAGCGGGAAAACGTTTTTTACACGTAGTTTTTTCACATAATGTAACATTTCCCTGTAACAATCAATATACCCACAGTACACCTGACGGCAGTCTTGTATTTTTTTCTACTACCGTTCTTTCTATCGTCAAAAGCGTTGCCCACTGGTTCTCTATGGCAGTCTTAAATGCTCGGTGCGATCAATAGAAACACTTTAGAAGAAAAGTTTTGCTCGATATCAAAGCAATGGACCATTGCATTCAATATTTAAATTAGACTCTCTTTCAATTTGTCAATTTTCAATTTTTGACCCAAGAATGTAGGTCATGTAGCAGTGCATATTGCATACCTCATATCTCTCGGTTCATAAACAAAGAAAACAAACAGATGAAAAATGACGAGAAAACCACAAACGACGAGCGGATCCTCTCTCGCGAGAAATAGGTAGAGCATGCTTTCTGGGAGTAAAAGAAGTCCCGCACCTTTGGAAGGGCCATTTTTTCAGAGGCAACAACAAAGACGAAGAACTATCTGACGAGATCTTTCTAACATGCGCACTTGACCATACACCACTTTCTTTTTGTGTTTTTCTTCAGTTATAACCCCTTGTGATGAATTCACGGTTGTTCAAACCCCGCACTGATTATAGGCGTTAAAAAAATACGCAGTATATCCTCTGTTTTTCTTGGAAAATTCTTCTCATTAAAACTTGTTTCCGTAGCGTACGGCTACGACGAAATAGTTTTTGTGCCGAAAAGTCATGTATTTGGTATCCCTAACGTTAAAATTGTTTTACAATTGCTTTTGCTTGCTCAGCAATGCATATTCCTGCAATGGCTCGGCAATCAGAATTCTAATACTGTTTTGAACGCTGCTTGAATTTGTATTTTATTTGATATTTAATCCAGCGTTAGTTCGAAAACCCTGCAGTTTAAGGATCCACAGAACATCATGAATTTAAGCCTAATCCTAAAGAGCGGCCGTTATTCTGAGTTAGGACGCAGCTAAACAAGCACTCGAAATTTTACCGCTGGAAGTAATCACTAGAGGGGAGGACTGGAAGAAATCGGTGCCAGTAAACGAGGCGCTTGGTAATTACCATGCTACGCAAACGGTAGCATTCGTGATGCTCCTGATCTGAGTAAATTACGAAGCTCAATTATCACCGGATATCTCACGTGGACACCCTTGTGAAGTCTTCAAAACCAGCGCTTATGCGTGCGCTCTGTATCTTGTGCTTGTAGCCTCAATGAGACGAAGAAATTTAACCAATACTGATTTCGAAGGGGCATTTATTAAGTGATTTTTAAGCCTGTCATATGGTTCACATTGCTTCTCTGCTCCTTTTCCCTGATACATAGGACTTCCTCATGAGCCATTACAGGCGTTCTGCAACTTCATCAGTTTTTAAGAGGCCACAATGATGCAGCATGAGGTTACAACGTACTATAACTTAACTGTTTGAAGCCAAAGCTTCACTACGCTGCGTTTTCTAGAGGGCAGCGTCAGTGCAGTCACGTGAAAGGTGTCACGTGGTTTCACGTGGCAGGTCATGTGGCCTATTGCTGTCATCACAATCTGGCCACCGTGGCTACACGTGCATTTCATCGATGCGCCGCACGCATTGTCTGTAGATTATGCGCTCGGCGGTGTGTGTGGAGTTTGTAACGTAGCCACGCAAAAAAAAAAAAACTTTCGCTTCCCACCATGGTTAACCATAGTTTAAACTACAGCTAAATTTTGTGCTCGTTGACTGACACGTTATTCTTGATAATTTAGAATAAAACCACGGAAGAATTTTTTCGTTAAAAAGAGAAAAGAAAGCGAGCGAAAAAAACCTGAATTTAAAATTTTGAAATTGCATGAACGCCACAAAAGAACGGACAGGACGAATGGAAGAATGGACAATGTAGTAGCTTTCATCGCAGCAATTGTAAGAGCAGTAGTTGCCGACATGGCGCATGCCGTGGCCGCCACTGAAGCACCTTGCAAAGGCCAGAAGGTACAACTTCAAGCCAGTTGCATAGTGCATTCACTCATCCGCTGACAGAGTCGCCAGGCAAGTGGTGACGACTTCGAGACAGAGCTTGACAGGGAGCTTCGGACAGGCGATGGTGAAAGTGCGTCCAGAGTGCCAGTACACGATGCCCGCTTAGGTCACTTTGCTGGCGTTTTCTATTGCAGAACTGCGCACAGACAGTCATAAGCCTTGTCGTAAAGGGTCTTTGACCCAATCTTGAGTAAATAAAAAAAATTGTGGCTCCAATCCACGCTGTGAAGGTGGTTGGAAAGCGAAGCTGTAAAACTACACCTAATTACCCACTGCGTAGGTCACTTGAAAATTCGCACATGTGGCCCTATAGAGATCGAAACCAGAGACAAGTGAAATGCACTTATATTACCCTTTATTACATCACAAACGACTTTCACGACGGCTTTATGATCAGTATGATATACGGCGAGATTTTCAGTTCTAACTTCAGAGATAGTCTTTGCTAAGGTTAAATCAGTGCATGAACCATGAACGGTGGTTGACTGAATTGCCTTTGTGAAACGGTGTTGCCTTTGTCCACACGCGCCTTATCTTCGCTGCGAAGGTGGTCGTACAGCGAAGCAGTAAAGCAACGCCCAATTACCCACTATGACGTGAATTCTATATTCACACAAGAGGCTCTACAAAGCATAACAAAGAATTTGAATAACCAAAGACATATTTTTCTATTAGGTATATTTTCCTGTTGTTTTATTAGAATTTTTTGTGTACTCTTCATTCCTTATTGTTTTTTTCTAATGCTGCACCAACCGCTCTTGACAACCATTGATTTTACTTTTGCCCGCTACTTGTGTAATTTGCATGTTGCCTGCTGCTATGCATTGTAGGGGCCGAGCGGCATGTCTAGCCACAATTTCTGGCTTTTTTCCTTCTGCACTCACCTTGTTTAGGTGGGAAAATAAATTGAAGATGAATTTAATTGAAATCAGAGACAAATCAAATGTACTTAGTTACCCATTATTACTTCAGAACGACATTCACGACGGTTTTATGATCAGTATGATATACACTGCTATAAACCATGAACGATGGTTGAGTTGCGTTTGTAAAACGGTGTGCCCATTGTTTACACGCGCCTTATCATTCGTCGTGTTGTTTTGATGCTTGTTTTTATTTTTGTAGCGACAGCTACAATACGGTCGCATTTTGGAGCCTTCAGAGTGGGGGCGCCGTGGAAGTTGTGCGGAGCAGCTGCCGGCGGCGCGGTGCCGTCGCTGGTCACGTGGTTCGTCACGTCGTGCGAAGCAGCTGCTTTTGTTGGCGGTGCAGCGCGCCAGCGAAACTAAGCTGCAACAGCTATGCGCATGCGCCGTGTAAAGTGGGACGAAGATGAAGGAGCACTCTGCGAAACGGAGCGGCGAAAGACTGACTTTGCTATTCAACTGAGCAAGCTCCACTCGGCCAGGTGTAGCTATCGCGTCACCCCAGGTTTAACCAGAGCTAAACCAACACCAATTTTTTTTCTGAATTAAAACGAGTACTGAGCTGTATGCGGTATGCCTGTTTTGAAAGGTTTAGAATGTATATATTTCTTATGTTTTGCCTTTTTATTTTTTCAATTTCTAAAAATTTAAAAATTTCTCATTATATTATGTATATAATTTTATGTATATTAACTGTTTATTTACAATGCTTTTTTATTTCAGTCTACATTGTTGGGTACTTTTGAATTCGGAGTAACATTCAATATTTAGCATGGCGTATTTTGCTGACGACGCCGGAGGCACGAAAATCTCATTTGACGATACAGGTATACAGCTTCCATGTACAGCTTCGATTTATATATACCTTGCGCCATGGCGCTACAAAAATCCATTCTCATCAGAGTTGCACCAAGCCACTCGTGTTCCGCCGCTGCGCCGCACCGCGCCTTTCTCAAAACTGAATTTTTCACTTTTAATTTCCCCTTTCTTTATTTTCTTCCTTCACTCCCTCCTTTACCCCTTCTATTACGTTACAGGTGTTCGCCGAAATATGTGAGCCACTGTGGAATTTCTTTCCTCAAATACCAAGCAACACAAGTGAGCTGGCGGCGTTTATTGGGTTCAGTGGCGTTGACAACGCTGCAGAGGCCGTTCATTTTCAAAGAAAGGAAAGACGCGCAACTGGCTGCCTAGGTCTGTGGACACGTAAATTTTCGTTTGAGGTACGTGGTGGTGGTGAGAGGGAGAAACACGCGGCACTGCAGCAATAGGTCGCAGCGTTTATTGGGTGACCAACCTCTCGCTATCAGCCATTAATTTAAGCGCGGCCTGCAAGGGCGGCAGGGTGGGCGCGCTGCCTACCCAAAGTGCGGAGCGCACTCAAGGTTACAGAAGCCAAGCCGCGTCTACTTGCCCGATACATCATAGATATCGCTCTATGACGAAGTTCAGCTGTAGTTAAAGCAAACCTTTTCTTCGCAATAGCGTATACAGCTCGCTCGGTAAAAAATCTGTCGGTGTCGTAGTAGTAGTGCGCACAGCGCGTCGGAAATATTCTGGGAAATGTTAAGGCGAAATCCTTTCTAGGCTCGACGAGCTAGCGGGGATTTTCGCAGGGAACACACTATAGCTGTCAGTCAAACCTGGTAGAGGTGTCTACTGAGATTTCGATATCTAAGAGCTACTGCGTCCTTTCCTCAAAAACCTTTCCTTTCCTCTTTACACCTGCTTTCGCATTCCTACACGTAAGTATAGAAGTGTCCTTACAGATAAATAGTAATTCGTTTATTAGTCACTAGGGAAACATTAATCAGCAATTAGTAATAAGTTATCATTTCAAGGTCATTAATAAATAGTTACTAAGCACATTATCAGCTGCGAATTAGTGATTTCAAACAATTAACGATGACTCATAACTATTTAATTAGTAAATTAGGAATTCCTTAATTAGTAATGCTAGTTTGGTGTAGTTTGTCGTAACTGCAGCTCAGTGTAAAATAATGCACTGCGCATGCGCATGCGCAGTATTTAATCAACATCACGACACATCAGCGACACAAGCAGCAGCCCCACGCTAAAGGCTTTCGCCTCACCTCACTTTTGGTCAAAAAAGCGCAAGCCGCCGCGGTCGGGTTCGAATTCGGGAACTCCGGATCAGTAGTCGAGGGCTCAGTGGTTAGGGCGCTCGACTACTGATCCGGAGTTCCCGGGTTCGAACCCGACCACGGCGGCTGCGTTTTTATGGAGGAAAAACGCTAAGGCGCCCGTGTGCTGCGCGATGTCAGTGCACGTTAAAGATCCCCAGGTGGTCGAAATTATTCCGGAGCCCTCCACTACGGCTCCTATTCCTTTCTTCTTTCACTCCCTCTCCTATCCCTTCCCTTACGGCGCGGTTCAGGTGTCCAAATATATATGAGACAGATACTGCGCCATTTCCTTTCTCCAAAAAACCAATTATATTATGAAATTTTCCCAGCCATTGCTTTTGGCGCTCGAGACCGGGACGCTTCCATTCCGCCACGACTGCTCGACGTTTAAACGTGAATAAAGGCGCGTGTATTGAATACAGGAGTTTTTTAAAAACGTACCTTCGAGATCTCTACTCGGGTACATAAATAATTACGAGCATGCAAATTACAGATGTTGGAATTAAGCGAGTACCGTGCGTTTCATGTAAATTTCCTCCGTGTTTGGCGCGCAGTCATATCGCCATCGTGTGGCACCCACTAAAACCCCCTCTTCGCCATGCATGGCGCTCGCACGGCAGATGGCGTGCGAGTAGGTGACCTTTTCGCAGCGTAATTGTTGTTAGTGGCTATTTATTAAAAATTAATGTGGATAAGCTCAGCTAATCCAGGATATGCAAAGCGACAGATGGCGTTCACTGTGTTCATTGGGGTTTTTGTTGTCAATGTTCTAGACAGCGATAGCTTTCAGAAAACAAAGGGCATATACCTGGCTCCCTTCTTAATAGGGCGCCTCATTTGTGCTTTGATACATGAGCCGGTGGTGAGAGAGAGATGTGGCCTGAATGCATTATCGTGACAGCGTTGGGGCTGACATGCCGAACAGCAGCAATAGCTAGGTCGCAGCGTTCATTTGGTGATCAATCTATCGCGATCAAGCATTCACTGCATGCCACCTCCCAGGGAGACAGGGAGGGCGCGCTGCCCATCCAGTGTGCGGAACGCAATAAAGGAGGTTTTTGCAGTTGGACACCAAAGCCACGTACATGAAAGCGAGAATGAGGTCTCCACTCACCCAGGGGGCCGGTTGCGCGCTTTCGTTTCGTGAAAATAAACGGCCTTTGCAAAGTTGTCAACGCCAATGAACTCTATGAACGCCATCGGCTCACTTGTTTTGTTTGGTTTTTGAGGAAAGGAAATGGCACAGCAATCGCCTCACATATCTCGGTGGACACCAGAACCGTGCCGTAAAGGAACGAATAAAGGAGGAAGGCAAAAGAAGGAAGAAAAATTGAAAGGTGGATTTTGAGGAAAGGAGAGAGAAATATCCGCGGCGATGCGCGCGTTGTGACGTCATGTGCCTCCTCGGAGCACCGCCACAGCGAAATCGCAAGATCGCGGTCAGTAAAGCTTTCTCGCTAATAAAGTAGCAATGGAAGAAAAAATGTTGCCAGCCGCGGCATCTGCCATCAAAACCTGCAGCACGTGAGCTGCGACTAGTGGCAATAAAAGGACAAGGAGAGGGACAGAAAGTCAGAGCGATAGTAAGAAAGGATAAGGGTAAGGAATCAAGTGTCCTTCGTTTCTGATGAGGTGCGATGGAACCGCAGCTATATATGAGTGCTGGTCTGGAGCAGCGTCCGTGTTGATTTTAGAGGCTTCCTAGAGACTCCGAGCGGTTTCTACAACGGGCAAGGCAATGGCGTTCCGTGGCACCGCAGGAACACGCTGTCGCGCTGAACTCTTAAACGTGGTTTAAGCATCCTCCAGATTTTTGTGTCGACTTTGCATTTCCAGAATTTTGAGCTTTAATTCCTTTACATTCTATCTTTTATACCTCAACATTTTTGTGTGATTTAACAACTTTGCACAAAATACGAAATGCGACGTTCTGTTCCATTTTGGCCCAAATTTTTGCGAAGCGACTTCGAGAGAAAGGGGCGATTTTTTTATTTAAGCTGGTCTCTGATATGACGCCCTCTGTGGCCACTACAAATTCTTTATTCTGAAATAGCGACTTCATTTGCAGTCTTTAACCGTCGTGCTGGTCAATTGAACAATCAAGAACTGAGCAAGGTTATTAAATTGTACAAGCAATGAACAGTGATTCAATTTATTTTTGAACAAGAAAAATTGCTGATAGTGTAGTTCCGGATAAACCTAGTGTGTACGCGATAGCTTACCCGAAGGAGACGCGACTTCTCTCGTGGCTTGTCAGTGTCGTTTCTTCGCTTCTTGGCGCCGTCGTTGGCGAGCCGTTCCTCTCTCCGTTCCGTCCTCTCGGCCACGCGCTTGGCATTCCTCGCTTCTTGTGCTCGTTGAGCTGAGTCGTATGCTACAGGTGGAATTAGCCTTGCTTATTCTGCCGGCGATTGCTCCAACGTAGCTTCACTCATATGTTCATAACGACCTAAAACATGTCGGATCTGCACAGCTATGCGCACAGTGTCTTATAATAGTACATATTCCACTCACGCAGTCAGCATCTACGCATACATTCACTCACAGGAGAACAAAGCCCACTCGAGAAGTCACTATCCATGCACATATTCAGTCCCAGTAGAACATTGTCCATTGCAGTGCCACCATCCGTGCACACATTCCCTCAGAGGATAACATGGTCCACTCCAGAAGACACCACCTACGCCCACATTCATTCGCAGGTCGTAGTAGACTGTAGTCCATTGTTGCTGCCACCATTTAGAGAGATCAGTATCCTGAAGAAATGTTAAAAGAGGGCGTGCTTTTGGGCTCGTTCTTGACGCCTTATACCTCGCCACAACTTCGGGATGCGTCGACGTAGCTTCCCGCAGTCGCCCGTTGATGTCGGTCGCAGTATATACATACACGCAGACTTTCCGCTTCCTATTATTTGTAAAGTGTTGGCCCGTAAGACCAGTTCCTACTCTCTGTTGTGAATACTCATAAATAAATGTTTTCCACCACCGCCACGATCTTCACCCATGGTTCATCTGAAGAACGAGCGTTTCGCAGCCTCTGTTTAGGAAGTGGCCGAGACACGACGCGCATTATTGCCCAACTCCGCATGCGTAGCGCGCCTATAGCTACTGAGCATGCGCGACGCACACAGCAAGGCAGCGGAATCGGCGGCGGCAACGACGACGGCGGGAGTACTGTCCCTTCACCTCTTTCATTTCATTTCTCCATTCTGTGTGCTATCCTTTATTTCCGCTGCCCCAGCTCAGGTGCTTCAGTATCGATGGCAGGTGCCGGGGCTAGCAAAAATCGTTTCCTTTTTTTCTATTTTAATAAAAAAACCACTTAATAAAAACGGCGACAGCGACACTCTGTCGTCACGCGGGGCGCACCTCTTGCTCGGCACATGCGTATTATTGGCTCCGGCTGAGCCCGGTGACCACTTCAAACATTAAGCAAAGTTTTAACCCGGGTAAACCTCAGTAACCAAAACGAAAGGATTGAAAGTTAAGCTTGGCTATGCTTGGTTTTTGCTTGGTGGTTATGTCTGACGTTTAGCTACGGTTTACCAAGCTCAACTTTAAAGCTTTCGCTATGGTTACGTCGTTTCTGTAGGGAAGCCTTTCGACGAGCTAAGTCCACCGGATAATCGGATTCGGCCTGTCGTCTTCGCAACTTCTGAGACGCAGACAGTTGACGAGGCGTCTCGCCTTGGTCACTCATGACGACTGCTGCCTAACATTGTCGGGGACTGTTGCACTCCGTTGGTACCGGCTGAGTGGCAGCGGAGGCTGTCTAGACAGGAAGGGACGCTGGATGGCGGTTGAAATAAGCAAATGTGCGTCGCATTGGTACCGCATATTTTGAACAATTTCGACGGACCAACTCTTCGTCGCCACCGAATTTTATTCGGAACGAAAAGATCGCAAGTGCTGGATCCCCTCGGTAACAACTTTCAGGCGGTAGGGCATTTTTTGGCTTTCTACTGGATTTGAAGTTTCCAAAGGTGGCGCTGACCCGCTAACCTTGAGGGTGCGCCCAGGTCGATATCGGGAGAACATGGGTTGCTAGGTCTATCGACGACGCCGACGTCTAGCATCGACGCCGCTTAGAAGACGCACCATATAAGGGGCCAACCAAGCCAAGGATGCGTCGGTTCAACCACCAAACGTTCTACTCAAGGAATTCCAAGAGATTGATGACGGTGACTTAGGAGACGCCGACGAAGGAATCCCATCCGGCTCCTCGTCGGAGACATCTGGGTACAACAATGATGCCAGCTGGGAGCTTGTACAATCCAAGAGCAGAAAAAACTTCAAAGGCGAGGACAATAGAAAGGCACGGGAACAGGCCCGCCCGCCAAACCTCAGGAGGGATAATCACCAGGCGATTCGACCGGCTGCAGCATAACTAGACCGACGGAGCAGAGTAGGCCTAGGCGAAGAATGCCGCGACTCCCCAGAGGCCACTTCAAAACCATTATTCGACCTGCGAAAGGAATCACGGTGAAATCACTCACCACCCACCAAGTAGTGCGCGCCACTGTCATGGCGTGCGACCAATAATGCAAGGACGAGGACCTACTTGTAAGGCTTCGCACCGCATCCAACAATATTATCGTTGGCACAGCGCACGAGCAATCGGGTCAGCTAGTGCGGCGCATTAGCCGTTTCAATTTTGTCGGAAAGGCTAATGACGTAAAAGATTACGTTGCAGCTCCGCAAGACGTCTTCAGCGGCGTCTCCCGAAGAGATCAAACCACACCTATGAGTCAGAACTCAAGGAGTGACCATACTCCAGGGGAAGATGCCCGGGAAACTCAAGGCGGCAGTGATCCCGCCCGACTGCCCGATCTTGCCGAAATCCATCTACTACGCAGGTGAAGAATCATGCTGCCAGTACAGCTAAATGAGGCAAGTCTGCTACGTCTGTTTCCAGCAAGGACACCGCTCCGACGAGTGCACCACACAAATATTACTGTGGGCGGACTGTGGGGAGTGCAAAACCCGTCCAGCAACCATGTGTGTGCGCCCAAGTGTGGAATATATGCGGCGAGACACTTCGCACCGGATCGAAGGGGTTGCGGGACAGACTGTTGAAAGCAAGGCCAAAAATTTCGAGGCAGCTTAAGTTTCGCCTTTAAGAGCAGGACGCGACAGCGTGTTGCAGCATTTACAGGGAATCCACGGAACGCCATCGTCCTTCGGTGCGACCCCTTGCCCGGACAATTTAAAGAAAGGAAACACATCTTGGTGGACACCCGAACAGCTACATAATGGAAGGAAAATGAACATAAATTTTTTTAGGAAAGAAAAAGACGCTTGCCTCGCAAATCTCGACGAACACACAAACAGGGCCGTAAGGGAAGGAAATTGAAGTTGAAATTGGTTTTAAGGAAAGGGAACAGTACCAGTCTCACAATTCTCGCTGGACACCCGTACCGCACCGTAAGGGAAGGAAAATCCCTTTCCTTACGGCGCGGTTCAGGTGTCCACCGAGATGCACAATTTTTCACTCACGGCCAGATACGCCGACGACATCGGCTTGTCCGCGACACGAACCCCTTAACGCTCTCGTGTTAAAACCCACCGGGGAAGGACGCAGCGACCAACGCGGGCGACCGCACAAGCGATAGCTCAGCTCTGACAACGGAACATTGAGGAGCTGATCGCGGTCTCCTGCCCGCTTCTGCCCCCAGCCAGCACGCAGGAGGGGAACAAACAGTAGCAGAATAAAAACAAGCTACCTTGGCCAATCCCCCCACGTGGGTATGTGCCATGTTTATTGAGGTAAATAACAAGAAGAAGAAGGAAGCGGCAGCAAGGTAAGCTGGGCTTCTACCAGTGCTTCGCACTCGGTTGGAAAGGGTAGTAACATAAACCACACAAATACAAGCACCAAAGATATCGTGTCACAGAACCGGAAAACGCTAATAGCGATGCGCTCAGACTCAAACTAATCAAAATGAGCTCGAACACAAAGTGGAGGAACTGACAAGAACACTAAAAGAACAACAGCGGGAACTCGACACGCCAAGAGTCCTTCCAAAAAGACAACCACGGGCATCAAACGAGGGAGACCTTGAAACACGAATGCAACAGATGATGCAGCAAATGACGCAGGATATGATGCAGCAGAACCAATCGCAAATTCAACAGATGGATGCACATTTCCAAGGGTAGATCTCAGATATCAAAAGCGCAGTCCGAAAGCAAAGACATATCGAAATCACTAGGGAAAGAGCATACAGCCGACCAGCGCTAAAGGATTTCGCTTGTGAACAAGACAGCACCAGCACCACGTGAACATGACGAACACGCGTCAGCAAGAACATCAATATTTAGGTATTTAGCAAAGGAACTGCAGAGGCTACCGCACAAGCAAGGCCACATAAAACAATATATAAACACACAACTCACCCCCCTCCCCGATGTAATCGCGCTCCAAGAAAATGGTGCGCGAAGCTAAAGCGGCCGGCCTTGTCACCAAAGTCACAGCCGCCATCAGGCACGATGCCATCACCGACACCGATATAGAGCACGTGCTTGTAGACGTCATTCCGAAAAAGCGACCGGGAGCCCGCCGAGATAAAGAAAAATCAAATTCTTCGATTTATTTCTCCAATCTCACAAGATGGCCAAAGAAAATACACTAATCTTCGTAGTAGACTTCAATGCCATGGGCAGAAGTTAGGGATACCAGAAACAAGACATCAAGTTAAGAACATTAGCGGAGGTAGCGGAATACTTTGGCCGCAGTCTTGTCACAGATCCCGCGAACCGCACGGTAATCAGGAATAGTGTGATCATGGACACTTGCCCGGACCTCGGCTTCGTAAGGAAGACCAAGGATTCACATAGGAAAAACACGACGGAAAACATAGAAACCTTACCCTCCGGTCCCGAATAGCATCGGAAAATATAAGACGTTAGATTGGACAAGCAATAATCACGGACGCGTTTCGCGAGGTGTGCTACTAATTTGAAGGCGGTATCGAAGAACTGGAGGAATGGAGCGGCATGCTTGAGAAGAGCGGGAAAAATACCAAATATATAAGAACTACAACAAAGCCTCAGGTAGAAGGGCACCTCCTCAGATCCAGAATATGGGAAGCCAGGCGGAGTTCCACCAAAAGATGGCTGAAACAAAAGCACGAGAGAAACTCAAAACTAGAGACAGCAGAAATCTCGGCAAGAGCTAAAGAATACGCGACGCAATTCGCGAAACAAAATTGCGAAAAACTTAGCGACTTGCTTAGGGAAACTCTGGGCACGGCCAAAACTTGGAAACTCCTAAGAGCACTAATCGATCCGGCCAAACTCAAACCGGAAAACAATAAAGCTATCCAGAAGTTCATCCAATCCATCGACGGATTTTGCACCTCCCTCCTAGAGAAGGCACGAGCAAAATGTTTCGGCGATCACGACCTCCCATGAAAGCAAGGAAAGTATCGGGGAACCGAAAACCAGGGACACGACAGCCTCTTAACTGCGGAAAAAGATTACGAGGCCGTAAGGACGCGGACCAGAAACACTGCAGCAGGAGCGGACAGAGTCGACAACGCCCTGATCCGCAACCTGAGTGAATACCTCAAAGAAGAGCTTGTAAACAGTGGGATTAGTTGAGCTAATCCAGGATATGCAGAGCCAAAGATGTCGGAGTTCACACGTTCGTTGGCGTTGGCGTTGACAATGTTGTAAATGGCGATGGCTTTGAGGAAAGAAATGGCGCATAACTGGCTCTCTGGATATGCGGACGCCTCATTTGTGTTTTGATACATGTGGCGGTAGGGAGAGAGAGAGATGTGGCCTGAATGCATTACCGCCGACAGCGTTGCGGCCGACATGCGGCGCTGCAGCAATAGCTGGGCCGCAGCGTTCAATTGGTGATCAAGCTATCGCAATCAACTATTAACGGAATACGACCTCCCAGGGTGGCAGTGGGGCGCGCTGCCTATCCAGTGTGCGGAACGGGATCAAAGCAGGCTTTGCAGTTGGACACCACTGTTATCCGCCGCGGTGGCTCAGTGGTTAAGACGCTCGGATACTGATCCGAAGTTCCCGGGCTCGAACCTCACCGCGGCGGCTGCGTTTTTATGGAGGCAAAATGCTAAGGCACCCGTGTGCTGTGCGATGTCTGTGCACGTTAAAGATCCCCAGGCGGTCGAAATTATTCCGGAGCACTCTACTACGGCACCTCTTTCTTCTTTCACTCCCTCCTTTCCCCTTCCCTTACGACGCGGTTCAGGCGCCCACCGAGATGTGATTCAGATACTGCGCCATTTCCTTTCCCCGAAAACCAATTTTATTTCCTATCCTCTCTTCCTGTCCCCTCACCTCTTTCATTTAATTTATCCATTCTGCCTGCTATCCTTTATTTCCGCTGCCCGTGCTCAGGTGGTTCAGTATCGATGGCAGATTTCGGGGCTAGCAAAACTCTTTTCCTTCTTTTTCACTAAAATTTTAATTAAAAAGCCACTACAACCACCATTTTCCTTACTGGCGCGGTTCGGGTGCCGGTCTCCACGGCAGGCGTCGCATCGATCACACCTAGCGTTGCGTTGAAGGCATCGAAGTGCACCAGCGTTTTATATATTAATAAGTAATAATTGGTTTTTGGGGAAAGGAAATTTCGCAGAATCTGTCTCATATATCGTTGCACACCTGAACCGCGCCGCAAGGGAAGGGAGAAAGGAGGGAGTGAAAGAAGCAAGGAAGAAAGGGGTGCCGTAGTGGGGAACTCCGGAATAATTTCGACCACCTGGGGATCTTTACCCTGCACTGACATCGCACAGCGCACGGGCGCCTTAGCGTTTTGCCTCCATAAAAACGCAGCCGCCGCGGTCGGGTCCGAACCCGGGAACTCCGGATCAGTAGCCCAGCGTTCTAACCACTGAGCCACCGCAGCAGAACCGACTTTGATGTCCGGCGCATGGGTTGCCGGTAGACGCTTTTAAGCTTGACTGGAGGTCAAGGTCAAAGTCGAGGTAGTTGGTGTAACAGCCGCTGGTATCGCTGCTGTAGCTGACTTCATGTGTCGCACATGACTACCAACAGTTTGGCTCATAATTTGACCTCTACCTATATTCCAGGTTGAAGTTGCAGCCACCGTGATCTCTACCTACATTCAAGGTCAAGCTTGCCGCCCCGCTGGCGACTAGGATAGCTGGCGTAGTAAACGTTTTCCTTCAAAACCAATTTTTCTTTTTTTTCATTTCAATGCTCTATTTCGCGTCAATGTGGCCATTCAGAATTTTTCTGCCCATTTTCTTCCATACGTAAGGTTTGTAGTACGATGCAAGGACATCAGCCATTCACCTGATTTAATATCTATTACGGGTCTCATTTGGACCCAAGATATTAAACTTTTTTTGAAATGCGGCGTACTGCTAGAAGCTTGCTTCACTTCCGCCTCAGGTTGGCACGGTATTGCACTGCCTCCGGGATCGGGTTGGGGCATTATAGCGCGCATCTTTTCGTTCACTCGTTGCTCCCCTCTCCTTGAAGTATCCAAGTTTCTGCGCGTGGCAGCGATTGTGACTCAGCTTTAGCCAGTGGGGAGGCCTGTGCACGCTCATTTCATTATTCAGCAGCAGCAGCAGTAGGGACATCCGTGGGTGAACGTGCCTCCTTCCCGCAATTTTTTGCTTCAAAACTGATATATTCCTGGTTTTATAGTGGTTTGGTTCTTCTTTGACTTAATACCAAGGGGTAAAGAGAGAAGAGAATGATTATTCTGCATATTGACATAAAGATTTGCTCACAGACATAAAGATTGTAACGGACACATTAATTTGAAACTAGTGTGCTGTATACTTCCTTGAATAAGGTCAACAAATTCCTTCTATTTGACCGACTGGTCTCTATTTGCAGTAGCACTTCCTCAGTTCGGTACAAAGTCTGTGAGAGAGCTCTATATGTGACGTGATTATAGCGTAGACGGAGATGTCGCACAAGCGTTGTTTAACCGCTTCCCTACGTTATGAAAGTTGACCGCTTTTGGAAGGTTTTACTAATTTGTTTTCCTGCAAGACTAATACAGTTTAAATTAAACGAAAACATTGTGGCTCCAATGCACGCTGTGTAAAGGTGGTTCGACAGCGGAGGTGTAAAATGACCCCAAATTACACATTGCAGCGTCACTGGAAAATTCACACACATGCCTCTAAAAAAAGTGAAACCAGAGACAAGTCAAATGTACCTAAATTACCCTTTATTACTTCAGAACGTCAATCACGACTGCTCAATGATCACTATGATATAGCCTGAGATTTTCAGTTCTAACTGCAGAGATATTCTTTGCAAAGGTTAAATCAGTGCATGAACCATGAATGGTGGTTGGTTGAGTTGCATTTGTGAAAGTGTGTTCCCATTGTTCACATGCGCCTTATCATCGTTCGTGTGGTTTCGATGCTTGGTTTGTGTTCTTTCACAATGAAAACGATTACTGAGATGTTTGTTGTATGCAAGATTTCAAACCAGGTTTACCCATGAAGTATATTTTTTTCATTTTTAATGTTTTAATTTTTTTGTAACTTATATATACATTCCTGCATTTTTATGTATATTTATTTTTAATATATATAGTTTAGTCCTGCTCTTTATGTTCAAATTTTTATATTATGACTGATTTATAATCAGTATGATATACGATTTCTATGCTCTTGGGTACTTTTCCACTAGAAGTAGCATTCAAGCTTAGCCTGGCGTTTTTTATGACGACAGAGACGGCACGAAAATTTCCTTCGACGGTAGAGATATACAGCTTAGCTGTAAAAGAAAATAAATGCGCCTTTTAGGAACATAAGTTTTAATAACGAATTTTGGGTTTCGCACCAAATTTTCTTCTGGCCAAACCGAAATTATAGAAGTCAATTTGAAGGAAAGTTATAACGGTACGTTTCTATTGAAAAGAAAAAGAAAATTAACTTTCTGAAATAATCAAAATCGTTCACATTTTTTTGGCCACTGCTCTTCAAAAAATATAAGTTCTTTAATACTATTCCTACAAAAAAATAACTGGGAACATGTATAGGCCCCATGGAGCGGCCGCCTGTGGTCCAGGCTGGGCTCCGACAATACAAACCAATATCGCTCCTCCTGAATCACCTTCCAAAAAACAACGTCCCGCTCCACCGCCCGCGCCGACCAATGTCGACTCTAAATTGAAAGACGTCTCTGACCAGAATTGAAAAAGAAAAAAAACCTCAAGACGACTTCTTGAGATTCCCCTCGAAACAAAATTCAGTACCCTTTTCGCTGACCTCGCAACGAAGTTAGAAGTGCGCATGGAACCATGCATAGAATTTTTCTTTCTTCACCTCTTGCGCAAGACGCGCATTGCAAACTTCTGTATCTTGACACTGTCATAGTACACACACGCATGCGATCAGAGCAGCAGTCCTTCAATGAAACTAGCTTTCTGCGTACTGCGCATTAATAGGACAACCAATTCCTTCAAGTGCTACGACGCCCGTGTGCTGTGTGATGTCAGTGCCCGTTAACGATCCCCAGGTGGTCGAAATTATTCCGGAGCCCTCCACTACGGCACCTATTCTTCCTTTCTTCTTTAATTCCCTCCTTTATCCCTTCCCTCACGGCGCGGTTCAGGTGTCCAAAGATATATGACACAGATACTGCGCCATTTCCTTTCCCCTAAAAAAACCAATTATTATTACGACAGCCTCCATTTTTAGTGTTTTAGAAACAAATTTTTATTAAAGGTTATGCTCAGAAGGGTGTGGCTCACAGAGAACAATATCGCAATTTCGCTTCAACAATTATTGCATTTTTTGGACTCAATTGTTTGTGTGTTTTACAAAAAGCATAGACCTTGCAAATGGTCTGCTGGAAAGCGCCAAATTTGACATAATTGGACGAACTACAGTAACTACACACATAGCTGCTGCTCATTTCCTCCTGTGAACATAACTTAACATAGAAATTGTCCGTGAATGAAAACAAATTAGGAGTGGATTAGGTTAGCTATGACAGGATATACGTAGCAAGTGGTACATTTCCCTGGCAAGGCTTGTTGTGGTCACTGTATGTTTAGCAACGAGAGACATTTGGCTCCATCTCGGCGGCCTTTTACCGTCTATTACGCTCGGTAGTCCGGCATCTCCGTTTGCCAAGGCATTCCTCTCTCTCTTCAGGCGTCTCCGCTGCTCTCTTCGCCTTCTTACGCTAATTCGCTCTTTGTTGAGTAGCCAAGTGACAGGCGACAACCTCAGGGGCGGAAGAGTTAATCTTTTCTTGTCTATGCTGCCGTTTACCAGCGGCTGGACTCTCCATCAGTGCTTCCATATCAAACGTTGTGAAGAAGCCGCCCTGCTGCTGCTACTGTTGCTGATAGGAGGAAAGAAAAAGAAAGTGCACGGGCCTGCCTACTGGCTCAAGCCGAGCCACGCTCGCTGCTGGGTGCTGAAAGTGGGATAGTTAAAGGATAGGAGTGCAAAGATAGAAAGAAAAGCCGCGCGCTAATATGCCCAGGCCGATCACGGAGGCAGTGCAATACCGGGCGACCCGTGCCAGAGTGTTTCAAGCCAAGCACTGCGCCATATTCCAAAAGCAAATTTATTACCTTTGGTCCAAGGGCCCGAAGCAGATATTAAATCAGGTATCAGATATCATGGACACCGTTATCAGCCGCCTATTAGATCTCCGCCTTATATACGCGATGCTGCGCATCCCATTAGCGGTTCGGGTGATAGAGCGGCGTGCGGCGAGGCGGCAACGAAGCGCGCGGCGCACCTCTGGGGTCTCTCTCGTTATCATGGTAACGGCCCATGCGCACAACTGCTCATCCGTGTGACGTTACGCACGGCTCCGACGGTGGAGCAGGCGCGCGGCGGCGGCGGAGCGCACGCCGCAAATACTGCTCCTCTCTGGTTGCCATGGCAGCGGCGCATGCGCACGACTATCTACCCTGGCTCACGGCGAAATGCTCGAATGGTAGCCCAGTGTAACTCTGTAGAGGAGGAGCCTAAATTTCGCTCTAAAAACTTGGTATGTGCCGGGATCACGTGATGATGGGTCGGATGTCGGACGAATACTTGCGCCGTGACGCCGAATTCGTATCATTTTTGCACATGGGTTGCCCCACGTGGCACACAGGTGAAATGCGCTCCGATTCCGCTTCTGGAAGAGAGAGAGAGAAAACTTTATTGTTGGAGAGGAAGTCGGGACACGCCCCTGGGTCTCCGCACAACCCCACTACACTCAAGTGTTTATGTTCCTAAGGTCCATAACACTGGCAGCCCGGCCGGTGGCGATTGTCTGCACGGACGGGTCCTCCGAGCGCAGCAGGGTCTCCCAACTGCGGCTCCATGGAAACGAATTCTCTCGCTTGTACCACAAGCTCTTGCACGCCGAATACGAGTGACTGAGGGGATTTTCACGGATCTGACGCTTCTGCTCGAAGGTGGGGTTGTATTAGGGTGCACACTGTGGCTTCTTTTCCGGAGGCATTTGCGCCAACCTCTCATCGCTCACCCCAGCAGTGTTTGCCGACCCAGCTTTTCTTCGCTTCGGCGCTTCACCTCGGGCACAGTGTTGCGGGGACAACGGCTTCTTGCTCTGAAGAGGGGCATTCGGGGAGCGACAACAGTACTGGATGGGCTAAGCTCTGTCGAGGAGACTCCATACGTCCTATTCAATACTTATCGGAAGTAGGTGAAGTTAGTTGGCGAAGATAGTAGGTGAATGCCGCATTATTGTGTTAAGGTGTAGTATAGCGTACACTACGGGGGCAAAAGAATGCGTGTGCTCCGAAGAGTCCCGCTCATAACCTAAATCCAATGTTAAATCTTAAGACTACGAATGCAAGAAAAGAAAGGACTGAAGAGAGGGCTTGCTGGTAGCACATCCTTACAGAACAGCGTCGTACAGAACAGCGTAGTACGTCATACCCCTTCTTTGTCCGTGTTTTTGCAGCGCTGTTCTGTAAATAAGAAAAGTAAGACTGCTGTCACTTATGGCGATATCTAAGCCTCGCTATGCGTTTTTATTTCCTTTCAGAGCATCAGGTCTTATTGGCTCCTTCCTCAGTTTCGCGCTGTCGTTGGCGACAACCGCTTCACAACGTGCCTCAGCTGGCAGGTACGAAGTTGGAGAGGGGAAATCTTTCTGGCGGGAGTGAGAAGAGTATGAGAGCAAAGAGGGAGAGGTTGGTAGACAAACGTACGGGTGGCCTAGTGGCCTGAGCGTCCGCCACAGCTACGGGATGTGTTGGGTTGAAAGCCCATTTCCGTACAATAATAAGGAGAATAATGGACGGAAACAACTTTTAATAGAAAAATGGAAAGAAAAAAATGTTCCAGGGTGGTCTCCTACAGCTCCAGGAGTCCACGGGCTCGTGCCTCACATATGGCCCGATCCAACAGCCATTTCTGGCCGGCGGGCTGAGCGGTCCGTAAAGCAGCCTACCAGGAAGAATGAGTAGTGTCTATCGCCGCGGCGTCCGGATTTCTTAGGGGTGCGCGCTCGAGCACAAAGCTCGCTGCTCTCTTCCGGGGACAACCCAGTTTCGAACACCACAGCCTGCAATGCTGGCTCGTGTTACAGTGTTCAAACGGGCGTTCAGTTTTGAAGTTCGCACGCTCTAGCTAGTGTATCTAAACAGTGGCAAAGGTTAAATGTCACTGCTGTAAACCATCTTTCGAAAGACATTCGCTACAGAGTACTGCTGCAAACCTCAGCGAGTCTGGATTCACGGTCGGCTGTCTTGCTTTACGAGAACAATACCTAGCATGGTACTGAACATTGTTTTTTTTCACACCGCAGTCAAAGCTAAAACATTCGGGTTACACGCTGGGAGTCATCCTTCTATTTCTTTTCTACTGATTTTCCTCTTGACGATAGCATGGTGTGCCTATTTATTTCTTCAATGGAGCTTAATCTATCTAGAAATGTGTAAGATGAGTGAAGGATCACTTAAGTATTTCTATTGTCTTGTAGTCCGCCTGAAGAGCGTTTTTAGTACGCTTAATATTGAACCCGTTTTAACGGCAAATTTCACAGGCACGTTTTGTTTTGCAATTGGTAGTTACCCTTCCTACCCCTTTTCTGAAACAAAAGATAATTGTTAAACGATTTATTTGCTGATCAGCAGGAAAATAGAGACTCGGACATTGTGTGATGTCTTGGTATTACTAGTTTTCCTAAAGGTTTAATAATGTCATAGAGCACCAACTTCTTGCTCCTTCTAAGAAATAAACCATAAACCATTGTTTGTTTTACACGAGAATAAAAAAAGTGTGCATGAAATGACGACTTCAAGAGTGGAGTTTTAGTATTGTTTTCAATAAGCTTCCAAGAATATTTTGCAACACTAATTTCTTTGCTTGTATCTGCTCATACAGACGAAAGCAAAAGGTTCTATCACCCAGATGCGTACTATATATGATTAATCTTGCTCTCGTGATTTACGCTTCGAAAGTAGCTCTGGGTGCTTCACATCAATTTCAGTTTTTTTGTTCTCGCTTTCAGTTTGTGTTTTTATCTTGCTGCAGAGTAAAAAGCTAAACATCAGGACATACTTCGCCCCGCCGCGGTGGCTCAGTGGTTAGGGCGCTCGACTACTGATCCGGAGTTCCCGGGTTCGAACCCGACCGTGGCGGCTGCGTTTTTATGGAGGAAAAACGCTAAGGCGCCCGTGTGCTGTGCGATGTCAGTGCACGTTAAAGATCCCCTGGGGGTCGAAATTATTCCGGAGCCCTCCACTACGGCACCTATTCTTCCTTTCTTTCACTCCCTCCTTTATCCCTTCACTTACGGCGCGGTTCAGGTGTCCAAAGATATACGAGACAGATACTGCGCCATTTCCTTTCCCCCAAAACCAATTATTATTATTAGGACATACTTCTCCATTTTTGAACGTCATTACGAGCTAATGTCAGAAAATATGCTTGAAACTAGTCACTATTTTGGTCTTCCTTTTAAAGCTCTATTCTCAGGCTACAAGGTTACGATTGACACAAATCCGGTACTTCAATCAGTATTTTTTTCAATTTCTTCAACAACAGTACAGTTTTGAAAGGGGAATGAAGGAGAAAATTGAAATTAAATGCTTGATAGCGGCAACGTACCTTCGGCAGGCAGTTGCAGCAGTTAATATGGTCATATTTTAATACAGTCAAAGTTGTTTGCTACATTGGTAACAGAAGAAAGATGGTACATATCTGCTGTGCACAACGGAGCACGCTCGCAGCGCATACAGAAGAAATGCAGCTTGAAGTACTTATGGAACAACACAAAAGTTACAACGGTCAGGAGAAGGTTAAAGCAGGAATTCAAGCTTTTTACTCAAACGTAAGTTATTTAGAAATACGCAACCAAATAAGAACAAGAGAACATTCAAAATCAAATGCACACACATCTCAATGAATCCGAAGAAAGTAAAACCAGAAGGAAAAGAAACTAAAAAATAAACAAAATGTACACCTTGAACTACGTGTTATTCTAAAGATGAAAAGTTTTCATCAGTCATACCGAATTTTTCCATATCTTCCTTCCAATCTATGATAAAGAAAAAGAGGAGGGCGCTACTTTTCCATTAATGGCATTTTCTTGACAATAGACAGTCGTGCACGGATTAGGAATATGTTCGATGTTCAAATATCTTTGCACGAGAGAAAGAGCATTACAGTGGTATGCGCGATGTTTATTTTTTAAATATCCTTGCACAAGACTAACGGCATTATATTGATGTACGAATTTGCGCCTTCTCTAGTTTAAGGTCTTTGCCTACTTGAGAGCGACTGGATTGAGAGACAAAGTGTGACAGCGTTGTGCGTGTGTGTGTTATGCCTTTTTCCCTTCTCTCTTCCTCCTTTTAGTCCCCTAATCCCTCTTCCCCAGTGCAGGGTAGCCAACCGGAACCCCTTTCTGGTTAACATCCCTGCCTTTCCCTCCTCCTCTTTATCTATCTATCTATCTATCTATCTATCTATCTATCTATCTATCTATCTATCTATCTATCTATCTATCTATCTATCTATCTATCTATCTATCTATCTATCTATCTATCTATCTATCTATCTATCTATCTATCTATCTATCTATCTATCTATCTATCTATCTATCTATCTATCTATCTATCTATCTATCTATCTATCTATCTATCTATCTATCTATCTATCTATCTATCTATCTATCTATCTATCTATCTATCTATCTATCTATCTATCTATCTATCTATCTATCTATCTATCTATCTATCTATCTATCTATCTATCTATCTATCTATCTATCTATCTATCTATCTATCTATCTATCTATCTATCTATCTATCTATCTATCTATCTATCTATCTATCTATCTATCTATCTATCTATCTATCTATCTATCTATCTATCTATCTATCTATCTACCTATCTATCTATCTATCTATCTATCTATCTATCTATCTATCTATCTATCTATCTATCTATCTATCTATCTATCTATCTATCTATCTATCTATCTATCTATCTATCTATCTATCTATCTATCTATCTATCTATCTATCTATCTATCTATCTATCTATCTATCTATCTATCTATATATCTATCTATCTATCTATCTATCTATCTATCTATCTATCTATCTATCTATCTATCTATCTGATATGCGTACTTCGATTAAAAAACTGTGCAGTAAGTTTTATTTTTCTCACTGATTTCTTCACAATCGAACTTGTCCAGCGTCTGCTTGAACGGTCAGAAGGTACCAACTGGCACAGTGCGCCGTTGTACCTCGTCTGGGCTAGATGGCCATCCATAATACCGTCGGTTGCCGAGCTGGAAGAGACCGGGCAACAGAGGAAACATTTTCTCTATGAAAATAACATCAGATGTCACTACTGTGCACCCGCTGCGGTGGCTCAGGGGTTAGCGTTTTCGGATACTGAGCCGGAGTACCTGGCTTCGAACCCGGCCGCAGCGGCCACGTTTCGGTAGCGGCGAAAAGGCAGTTGTGCTGCTTGGTTTCAGCGGACGTCAAAGATCCCCAGGTGGTAGGAATGTATTTTGCATGCTTCTGAGCCTCGATAAGTTCGTTTATTTCTGAACTCGCTCCCCGCGTACCCGCACCGCCATGTGGAGCTGATCTGGGTGGGGGCGTACTCCGGTAATTCCGGCAGAGACCGCCAATGACCACGCTTGGGCGTTTATAAACCGGGTGGTGGTGGTGAAAACATTTATTACGGATGAATAGGAGGTATGTTTGGATCAGCCCGTAAGGGACCGATCCGTACAAGCACTAGGTGAGGTCCCTAGTATGGGACCCCAGTGGCGGTTGCCGCCGCCCGGGCGCGCCCGACTAAGGCTTGTTGGGCCTGTAAGTCATGGCAGCCGAGCAGGGTCGCCTCCCAGTCCTCCCGGGTTGGGTTGGGGATGGGGGGAATAGCGGGGTTGGAGGGGCAGGCCCAAACCATGTGATAGGTGTCAGAGGACACTGCACTACAGTGTGGGCAGCTGCCACTAAAGGAGGGGTCGAAATGTTTTAGCGCTGCCGGGCACAGTATTGTATTGGTGAGAAGGCGGAGAAGGAGCCGCTCATCCGCCTTCTTCAGGCCTTTACATGGACTAGGGTAAAGGCGATGACAATTTTGATAATATGTTGTAATATCTTTGAATGTATAGACAGGATTAAAATCGGGTTCCTGATCGGATGGGGAGGAGAAAACAGCCCGGTGAGAGAGCGCGCGGGCGGCTGCCTCTGCTGCCTCGTTTCCTGCCAACCCCTGATGAGCAGGGGCCCATATGAGGTAACGGTGTGCGGGGTCCGTATCCCGTATGCAATTTTGGTATATTCGATAGGCTAGGAAGGGAGTGCAGCCTTGTTCGACGTTCCGACAGGCCCCTCGCGAGTCGGTGATTATGTATTTTGAATTGCAATGTGAGGCCGCGAGAGCAATCGCGACCTCTTCTGCTTGTGTTACACTGCGGGCTCTGAAAGTTAGGCCGTTAACTGTGTTGCTGTTGTGAACTACCGCGGCCGTGTACCATCCCCCGTGGTGAGGGCCGGAGGCGTCCACGTAGTAGACACCTGTTTTGTTGCCATAATATCGGGCTAGCGCTTCCGCTCGTGCCAGGCGCCGACCATTATGGTCTTCGTGTGACATGTTTGCTGGAAGAGGCCGCACGTGGAGGGCACGTCTCCACAGTTCCGGGATGCGAAACCTGTCTTCCATTGGAGGGGTGTGTTGGATATGGAGTCGAGCAAGAAGGCGGCGACCCGACTCCGTTAGCGACAGGCGCGTGTACTGGTTTGTAAGGTGCGCCTCCCGGAGCTCCCGGAAAGTGTTCACCACCCCAAGAGCCATAAGCCGGCTGTTTGAAGTAGTGATGGGGAGGTCAAGGACACGTTTAACAATTTTGCGAAGGATGACCTCAAGGGCGTCCTCCTCTTGTTTCCGTAGGTGGAGATAAGTAGTCGAATAGAGAATTCGACTAGTTACGAAGGCGTTTGCCAGCCGCAAGGCATCCTTACTTCGTAACCCTCCGCGTTTGTTGGAAACCCAACGGACCATGCGGCCCACCTGGTCCCCCACCTTACGGAGTTTGGCCAATGTAGTGTCTGGCCGCCTGTGTTTGTGGATGTGGAGTCCGAGTACCCGTATCTCATCACTTTCGCGTATGGGACCGCTCTCAAGAGAGAGAGATATTTTAGTTGTGCACTTCTGTGAGGGGCGGAGGTGCACAAATTCCGATTTTTGAGGGGAACATTGAAGACCGCAGCGGCGGGCGTAGAGGTCTACTATCGTCGCCGCTGTTTGCAGGCTGGTTTCAATGTCTCCTGTGCTGCCCTGTGGGGCCCACAGAGTGATGTCATCGGCGTACAGGGCGTGCTGCACGCCGGCGACACCACTCAGCTGGGCCGGCAGGTGCATCATGGCCAGATTAAAGAGCAGCGGGGAAAGTACCGCGCCTTGAGGGGTTCCCCGCGTGCCGAGTAGGTAAGGACCGTGGTCTCTATCTTGAATTCGAATGTAGGATTGACGATCCATTAAAAATTGGCTTATGTATTGGAATGTGTTGAGGCCACAGTCGGTGTGACTTCGGTTAGTGAGTATGATCTCATGTGTTACATTGCCAAATGTCCCTTTAAGATCCAGGGCGAGTACTACCCGGTCATTATGGGGGCATTCGAGGGGGTCAAGGACTTCCCGATTGAGTTGCAGGAGGACATCCTGTGCGGATCTGTGTGGGCGGAATCCGAACATGGTGCTCGCAAAGACTTGTTTGTGTTCAAGATATGTAGATAACCGATCCCGCACCATCGTCTCAATTAGTTTGCCCACACATGAGGTGAGAGAGATGGGGCGGAGGTTATCTGTGTCAATTGGTTTGCCAGCTTTAGGAATAAAAGTCACCAAAGCCGTTTTCCATTCGATTGGCAGGGGGGTGTCCCCGCGCCAAATCGCATTGACGTATTCCAGGAGGGACTGGTATGCCAAGTCGGGCAGGTTCGTCAAAAGCTTGACGGTGACATTATCCCGTCCTGGCGCAGTGCCCCGTTTCATTTTGGCGAGAGCCGTCCGCAGATCATGGAGCTGGAAAGGTTGATCCAGCTCCGTGTTCTCTCTGCCTGCATAAGAGTACGCAGATCCACGGGGGTCTTGGGCTGTACACAGATACTGGTCCCGAAGTTTCTGTGCCAGTTGAGTCGTGTTGCCAGGAAAATGGTGCATGGCTCGCTGCAAATGTTTTTGTGTTTCGGTTCGTGTTTGGGTTGGGTCGAGTAGGGCTCGAAAGAGACGCCAAGTGTTTCGGCTGGACATTTGTCGCGCGGCCGTGTTGCATCTATCTACCCAGTTGGAGTCGGCGAGTTGGGCCGCGTACTCTGCCGCTTTCTGGGTAAGCTCGGCAATTCGAGTTTTAAGCTTTCTGTTGTGTTTCTGGCGTCGCCAACGGCGGACGAGGCTGCGACGGGCTTCCAAGAGGTGCAGAAGGTGGTTATCCACGTCCGTGACCGCCTCTGAGAGCTGGATGTGTGTTTCATGCGAGGAAAGGTGTGCCAGCAGCTGTTGCGACCATGCTGTGTAGCCTTGCGCGGAAATGGGTGTATTATCAAGTGAGTTAAAATTTTGCCTGAATTTCGTCCAATCTGGGATATGGGCTTGTGTTCTGGGACGCTTGAGGGGGCGTGTGCGTAGTGTAGTGTTAATGATGCAGTGGTCGCTACCGAGGGTCTCCTCGGTGTTGAGCCAGTCTGCGTGTTGTATGTTGCGAGTGAAGGTTAAGTCCGGACACGTATCCCGTGTCACGGAATTTCCTAGCCGGGTTGGGTGGACAGGGTCCGTGTGGAGGGTGAGGCCCAACGTGGACGCAAGCTCCGCCAGCTTACGCCCGCGTGACTCCTCCTTGCGATACCCCCATTGCTGACTGGGAGCGTTAAAGTCGCCCACAATAAGCAGGGGATCGCGGCCCGCTACTCTTAGCGCGCGGCTAAAGAGGTCCGCAAAAGTCACTCGCTTTAGTTTGGGAGAGCAGTACACGTTGAGTATATGCAACAGTGGGTCCCTGCGGCGGACTGGTAGGAGGGTCACCATTACATAAGACTACTCTAGTGGGAGGTCGAGATCCACTAGATTTGCTGTGTAGTCTTTGTGGACAAGAATACAAGACGCGGGATCCTGTTGGAACGTCGTGTAATTTGAAATTGTGGCGCCCAGGCCTGGCTCTTGGAGGGCAACCACGTCTGGTAAGGACTCGAAATTTTCAAGGTAGAGGCGGAAATTGGCCCGCTTAGTGCGGTCCTTAAAGCCTCTACAGTTCCACTGTGTCATTGAAGTTGACATGGCCGAATTGGAGATGGCGGAATTCCTTTGATTAAGGTGTCTCGCCATGATTTAAAATTCTTGGGGGGGGAGGAGGAGGGATTGGCTGCCTCAGAGCCAGCTACTTGCGCCATCAAGGGGGTGATGACGGAAGGAGCGGGGCAGTTGTCCTCATTGTCCGAATCAATAATCAGACGGGTGAATTTTGAAGGGCGGGATACGTCCCTAATGGGTCCCGTCCGACGGAGGAGGCGGGGGTTGTCCGAGATGTGTTTTGAGACCACCGCGGGGACGGCAGATTTGACCTTTGTCAAGATCTGGTCCATGGCGGTCTCGATCATATATCGCAATTTAGAGGTTAAGCGCTCCTCCATCGCAGAGATGGCTGTCACGAGGGCAGGCGAGATCTCCGCGTCGCTCTCCATTGCGTCCGAGTTCTGCGGGCTCGGTGCGGAGGACGCCAATTTTGATTCTAAATTTTGAATTTTGTTGAGCAAAAGCTCATTCTGTGCCCGGAGCACGTCTATCTGTTTTTTGTATTCCGCGTCGAGTGCGGAGACGGTTACGGGGGAGGGTGAGGGATGGGAGGAAGAGGAGGCGATCTCAGCCCAACTGCTCATCTGTTTGTGGTGTTGAGGCGCTGATGCCCGGGCGTCGGCAGCGCCAATTGTCTTGAGGGCCGGGAAGTGGCCAGTGTCTCTGCCGCTGGGCGGTGGAGGCGCCGTCTTCTTCCCGGGCGCTGGTTTCACCGACGGTGAAGAAGGTGACGATGTCTTGTGGTCGGTGCCGTGAGCACCACGCGGCGTTCCGCCACCGGCACCTGGTTTTGAATGACTTGGCTGCTTGCCAGGTCGCTGGTTTTTTGGCACCTCTGGGCGCTTAGCCTTGGGGCCATGCACCTTGAGCTGCCGGAATTTTCCCGTGCAGTCGCGGGAGTTGGTAGCGTGGGCTTGCCCACAGACTGCACAGGACAGACTGCATTCATGCTGCGCCTTGACTCCGTCGACGGTCGGCGCCGTTTGGCCACACAGGCCGCACTTTTCATCCGGGCAGGGGCAGGTGTCTCCTCGGTGGCCCACAGTGCCGCACCGCACGCAGGCCGGAATGGTTCTCTTGTACGGACGCACAAAGGTCACCTCAGAGTTGTAATGCACATATCGCGGCACCACTTTTCCCACGAAGGTGAGCGACGCGACGTCGGATTTGCCAAGCTTGCGGATATCGGCAAGCTCTCCAGCACGCCATTGGATCTTGTTTTGGAGGGACTCACTGGTCTCGTGCTTGGCCACGGTGATGACGCCCCGGCACACGTCTCCAGTGAGTTTCAACTGGCCGTACATGAAGAGCTGGCCCTTCGGTGATGTTAGTTGAAAATCCCGCAGAAGCTTGTCCGCGACGTGCGGCTCTCTGGTGCCTGCGACGATCAGGTTTTGCTCCCATGTGGGGAGCAGGCTGAGGGATGCTGCGGCCTTGGCGCCCAGGTAGTCCGCGAATGCTGCTCCCAGCTCGCCATGTTGGTAGACATCCCTGAGAGCGATGGTCACCCGGGGCTTCAGGATGATGACGATGTCTTCTGGATGAAGACGCGGCAGTGGCTTTGGTTTCCAAGAGGGTCCGGTCTTAGACTGGGCCACTCCGTGAAGCGCTGCAGCGCGCGCAGCAGCGCTGTGCCGTGTTGAGCGGCCTGCCGACGTGGCGTCCGCTTTCTTGGAGGCGGCGTCCCGCTTGCGGGAGCGGCGTTCCACTAGTTTGAAAAGCCTGGGGTTCTCGATGGGCGCAGAATCCGGACTCTCAGGCGTTGGAGCTGAAGGAACCTCGGACCAGGCCATGGCGTCCGGGTCGTAGCCGCGTTGTACTTTTTGGGCAGCCATCTTGACACGGGTGGGCGACTCACTCACGGCCGAGCGTCGGCGTAGGCGTTAGGCCTAGCGCCGTCGCCACGAAACGCAAGTGAGGATCGGCCCTAAAATGCGTAAATGTTGCCCCACCTGTGTGTGAGTGGTGTCCACAGGTAGCTGTCGACTTCGCGAACACAGACGCGGCTGTGTTGACGGGGTTCCGGCCGAGGAACCGTGGCTCCAGCCAAAAGTTGGTGGAGACGATGCGCTGTATGTCCACTCGCTTCGCGCGCTCACAGCGCCCATAAACCGGGCGGTGGCGGTCTCTGAGCCGGACTCTTCCCGGGAGTGCATACAGACCTTCAGCGAGCTGACGCAAGCCAATGTGGGAGGGTTCGAGCTCTAGCCCCCACCCCACCCCTCCCTGGATAAATGCCAACAGTTCCTCTAAAGACTCCTTCAGACCCGCACCCTCCCATCTCCCTCTATCCTCCCCCAGATCCAACCGGGAGCCTACATGCCCACCTGTTCTCTGTACACCCACCCACTCACCACACTCAACCACATCCTCTTCCAGTGCCTGGCGGAATAGGTCGTACGTGCCCTAAACTCCCTTCGGCGTAATAAAGTTTTCCCTCCCTTCCTCCCCAGGTGGTCGAAATTATTTTGGAGGCATCCACTATGGCGCCCCTTTCTGGCTTTCTTCTTTCACTCCCATCTTCGCCCCTTCCCTTACGACGCGGTTCGTTTGCCCGCCGAGATGTGAGGAAAGTACTGCGCCATTTCCTTTCCTCAAAAGCCAGTTTTCAGGCAATTTTCATTGCTGGTCGGCTTCCCCATTTTCCTCGTCGTACACATGCCTATGAAGCCTGCGTTGCACAACACAAAATAACAAAGGGAATAGTTAGTTTAGTAGGCTCTTATTAGTTAGATGCTTACATGCCAGATTTAATTCACCTTAGCAAAATGGGGCTATCACCTCACCATGAGCAAACGAAAATGCATTGCGCCATGGCGCTCTTTGTCCGCAGATGCTGTTGCACCATAAAAATCCACTATCACCGTAAGGTAAGCAAAAACACTTTTGTCACTAAAAAAAACAACCATGCGATAATGTGTCGCACAATGAACACACGCACTCTCCGTAAAGGCGGCCGCTGGCGGACGCATTTATCGCACATTCGAGGCCAAAACAAAAAGTGTAGCCACGCGTTGATCGGTCATTAAAACTGAGGTGATTTCCGGACAGCGAATACATTTATAGGTTGTTGTTCTCAATTATACCTCCCCTCATTGAGACGCATTATTCTTTTTATTTGCTTGAGGAAATGAATTGAGCCAACGCGCCAGTAACAAAACAAATTATGCGGTGTCAATGAACAAATACCGCACCTAATCCTCAAAAGCACAGGCCGGAAGAGAGGCACTAAACAGAGGAGGTAAACAGAAGGAACTGTCGACAGGAAGTTGGGGGCGGGGTCAAAAAGCCCCAGGGAATATGCCACTGATATCTCTTAGCTCAGAAGCGTGCGAATGCAGCCAGGCGAGAGCTGGAATCCCCCCTGATGCCCTCGGGTTCCATTTTGCCCTCCCAATCAGGCCTCCACGGCCAGCTGTATTGGTTAGTGCTTGTGTCTGATTTTTTTCAAAGAGTTCTTCCAGGGAGCCCAAACTTGTTAGGAAAACTCACCTTCTGTACAGCGCTGCATGAGGACACGCATATGAGTGTACTCGGGGAGGTGGCAAGGCCGGGAATTTGCCGAAACCGAACTGGACAACTTGATGTCAGCAGCTAAGCGACGGCGTAAACAAAGCAGGACTAAAGTAGTAATTAGGCCAAGCGGGAAAGGGACCATCGCAAGAGAAGCAAGAAAGACAATTTAATCTGTTTGCACAGATGACCAATGGAGATAATCATCGCTTTCAGCGAAAGTGTGCAGTGAGGCAATAGGGGCCTATCACTCGGCACTGAACTAGGAATGCCAAAAGCATTGTCGCATTGAGGCCGACTAGTTAGCGAGATAAGCAAGAAAAAGCTACATAAAATGTCACAGTGGCGATAGTGAATTAGGATTTCTTCAAAACAAAGTATACGTTGTTAACGAGAACTTGTGGGCTTAAACTATTTATGATAATGAAGAAATGGTCATAACAAAAGCACATATGTATCCGGAAGTACAATATCTGCAATTTTGTTGAAATGTTTTTTTCATAGCGTAATACAGCATAAAGTAAGCGCATAGTCAGGGACAACGCGGTGATGACACTTTCATAAATGCCTTGGATATGAACACAAGTTTACTTCCGTACTCCTAGCCTCTTGGAATCCACTTTTAGGCACCATTGCCATGGCTCTCTAAAACCGTCCATATTCACGGAGGTTCACGCCATAATGGATCAACAAAAATGTATCCCATGCGCGCCAGATAGACAAATATAGAGTTCGCGAGTATTACATGTAAACAGGGCATTTGAGCAATGATTTCTGCCACCTGTCCTGACCGAATTCTACAAGTGTACAAACCTTGTTTAGGCGAAACGATTATCTCACAGGTGGTTCAGCTATCATTGCATCTAGCAGTATAGCTTTTACGACTGTTCTACATGGTAGATGTAGAGTGATAGCACTGTTTACATAAAAAACCATACTTTCAAAACATGGCTGCTTATTGTGCGGAGCCAGCGCCATCTACGAAAGGTGAGGTGACGTCACGTCATGACAAGGATTTTAACGGTAAAAATAAATATTCAAATACCTCCCGGTTCCTTCCGACACACGACGCAGGGGCGAAAAACACACGACTGGCCACAACAAAAATCATTTTATGATAGTTTGTTATCTTCTTGCTTTGTTACGTTGCCCTATCTTCGTGCTTGTATCACTCCGAATAGCGAGGTGCCGGTAACGTAGCAACAGGGCCAAGTATTTGTCTTAATTTCCGAGTGGTACATTTTTCTTTAGATATACAGGGTTTCCCGGCTATCTTTAACCAAGGCTTAAAATTATGTCACGGCGCTCTACGACGACCCGACTAGATGTATGCTGCTGGGTATTGTATGGAGCAAGTCACACTTTTTTGTATGGTTGTTATTGCATAATTACTCAAGATTAACTAAAAAAATTCGCAAGCAAAGAAGATAGACGAAAATTTCCAAAGAGACAGTTGTAGAACGGCCCGCATGACGTCTGATTGGACAGTGTCTAAGTTTCCATCTAATAAGTATTGGCATTTTCTCGGTCACTGCAGGTGCCCGCAAAATACAAAATATCACGTGACCTGCCCGCTTGCGCGCCGCGATTACAGTGCTCTCAAACGGTCTGCGCAGGAATGAACATATCAATAGGCCCAGTGTGCTGCCGAATAAAAGTTGACAGGGCTGTGAGGCAGGCGCTGGCTGAGCGATTTACGCCAACGCAAGCGATAAGGCCTGCGTCTGCTTATCGCTGTCATGAAACGCCACAAGGGAAGCATACCGCTGGCGTGAAAAGGACAGCCAGATGCTACGTCGCTGCCCTGTCTGCTTTTCAGCCACAGCACACAGGAATCAATCAATGGTCCGCTCATTCCTACGCGGAACGTTTGAGAGCACTGGAGTCGCGGCGCGCGAGCGGCCATGTCACGTGGTATTTTTTGTATTTCGCGGGCATCTGCAGTGAGCGTAAAGAAAGCTGATACGTAACAGATGGAAGGTTAGAAACTGTTCATTCGGGGCGTTCTAGAACTTTCTCACACGAATTTTTCGTTCAACTTTGCTGCTGGCACAGTGGGTGATTTATCTGGACTAATTATGCAGTTAAGTACAATACAAAAAAAATAGCGTGACTTACTTCATACAATATCCAGCAACATGTGTCTGGGTGCGTCGTCTTAGGGTGCCCAGGCGTATTTTTAAACCCTAGCTAAAGTTAGCTGGGACACCCTGTATTTTGTTTGTTTATTGATTTATAGGGATCAATATCCAAAAGTGACTCTGGCTGTATGAGCGTCACCGTTGTAGAGGTTTTATGTATATTTGTAGCTTCTTGTTTGGGAGCTGTTTTCTGCACCCGAGTATGCGAGCAAGTCGTTGTTACAGACTTTTGTTGATGGTTTGGCTCACATAAATAACAAATGTATAATGTTTTATCAAGGCACGATTATTCGTTGAAAACCACAACACAAGCTCTGTGTCTTAATAGTGATGCAATAAGAAGTGGCCTGGACTAATCCCTAAGACAAGTTGCATGTGCGGAGAATAAGCTAGCCGTCTGCTTGTCACACCTGGCATAAGAGTGCTGTATATAGCGCTGCACTTCCCCGTGGAATTACAGCTTCCGTTTAGATGACAGGGATGACATACATCTTTATCAATACGATCAAAATGTACGCACACTTAAAGGAGCATACAATAAAGCTCTCACAGAATTGTAAGGGAAAATGAACGAATACGAACAACGGCCTTGGAAACGTTCAAGGAACCAAGTGGTCCAGGAGACGGCTAAAGAAGATTTTAATTAAAGAAGCGACTTCATTAGAGATTGTTCTGTGCCTAACACACAAATACAAATAGCACACGACGATCCGATTTTTCTAACGGGTCATGTCTTCAGACATACAACGCTCTGAATTGTGACGATAAAGAGATAAATAAAGGCAGTATCCCACCAACAATAACATCTGCAAATCTGCGTTAACAAAATATTTTAGTTTTCAATTTTCAGTGCTCATTAACATGCGTGCAGCGTAAACTTTCAAGGCAGCATTCACTGCGTAAAAACAAACCATAAGGCAATAGATTTTTCTACTATCAAAACTTTCGCAAAATATACATATTGCTTATGTATTCTTCAAATATCTGCTAAAAGACGTTGATTGTAGCGTTACTTTTGTACGAAATGAACTAAAAGTACCGTCAGCGCAAAGCACCATTATTAAGTACCTCTGAAAGTGCCAGGGAATCTACGAAATTCACGACGAAACATGCGCTGTTTTCATGAAATACCAACAGATCATCCGAAACACAGATCTGACACCGCCCACACACGCCTTATAAGACACCTTTCTGGCTGGTACAGGCAATCAGTGGTAAGGTCATAACGCAATAACAAAGCAATTGTAACACCCTACCGTTTTAATGTGCTGTCAGCGCAGCAGTTCTCGCTTGGAACTTTCCGATGGAACACCAGTTCGTCGGGTCCCTTCATCCCGAACCACACCGTCTTTTCTCGGGTACGAACATCAAAAGCGTACGACTGGAACTCGCATATCGGATAAGTGTGCACACGTGGCCGATGGCAACGCAGCACGAAAAAAAAACACGAACTTAAAATTAACAGATAAAAGGCGAGCAGCTACAAGAAAGAAGTCACGAGATGGTGAGCTACGGCGGCGGCAAGCAGGCCTCACAGAAGCCGAGATGAATGGCATAAGAGTCGCTACCCGGTGCGGTTACGAAACTCGAACATAACTATATTTTATAGAAAAGCGTACTTCTTTAAAACCAAATGTGCTCTAAGACATCTTTAAAACCAGTAATTAAAATCGTGTTCTAAATGACCATAAATCAGAAATATGGAAACAATTGTGTTTCTATTTGGTCATCCTCACCGAAAAATATAGCGCTTCAGTTTTACTGCCAGGTTGATGTCGCTGGCACTTGGTTCAAGGCGTTATCGAGCCTAGCCTTCGCGACCTATGTCAACTCACTAATCGACAACAGTTTATTTTTTTTCCGGCAGTGTACAGTAATCTCTCGTGTTTTGAAAGGGTCAGTTTTGTTTAAGGTTATCTTTTCCCCTAAGTGGTGGTCTTGAATCTTTGCAAAGCACTGAAATTCACGGAATGCAAACTATACGGGTACGGCTCTCATGCGAGTGGCTCGACCGCTGATGAAGATGCACCCCGTCCTACATCTTTCCGTGTAGAACGGAGCTTCTGAGCACCGCTGACAAAGCGTAGATGTACCTCGAAGATAGGCGTCAAAAACTCAATCCAAGAAATTGATCAACGGTTTCTTAAGTATTGTAAAAAAAAATTGCAGAGGACACTTAAGCTCCTCCATAAGGGTATGACACGACAGCGTAGTGGGTGAGGCTTTTCATTCTAAGCAGTTCAACACCTTCGAACGCACTTGCCTTTTTTGACACTTGTTTCAATTACTGAATTGATCAATCACGCACTTAATGTTCTGAATTATTATCAACAAGCATTTGCGTTATATACTGAGCCGTTTGACACCTTTAAGTCTAATTTTCCCAAGTTTTCATTGTTTTCTTTCTTTACATTTTACAAAATAATAAAAACATTTCATTAATTCGTCATCGCCTACTACACACCAATCAATCAACAATCACTATAACCACAAATTAATATGATACAATTTTTTTTGCGCAACCCCTGATCTTTTCCTACACGCGGTACCAATTACGCGCATGGCTTTACGACCGAATGAGCTTTATACGCTGTCTCGTAAAATCACGGAATCATGTCGCATCCCTGAAAAAGCCCTCGTCTGGGAAAGGGTGTTTCTAACAAACATTTCCGAAGAAGGCACCTCAAAAAAGCAGTGGAGAGCGCTCTTACAGTGAGCCTCGGCTTCGTCGTCATGCGACTGCGTTATCAGGCATACTGAACTGTATGTTAGCGAGTTGTCCGGATGACAGCCGCACTTTTGTGACTGCCGCACTCCTTAAATATCGTGCAAAGGCTATAGTTGCTTAGGTATACTTCATTTTAAAGATTTTATTTCTTTATGGTTTACAGTTGACAGTACAGGTGGTGGGGGAACAAACGCGATTTAATGACATCCTAGCCGAAATCAAGAGGAAGAAGTGGGCTTGAGCAGAGTATGTATGCGAAGCAAGGATAACCGCTTGTCTTTAACGGTAACGGAGTGGATTCCAAGAAAAACTGAGCGTAGCAGGGGGCGGCAGCAATTTAGGGCGACGGATAAAATTAAGACATTTGCGGGGTTACGGTGGCCGCAGTCGGCAAAGGACAGGGGTTAATTGTAGACACTTTGAAGACGCATTTGTCCTGCAGTGGGCGTAGTCAGGCTGATGATGACAATGACGCAGCGTTCTCGGTCAACGCCGCGTTAGATGAAAGCTCGCTCTCGGCAACATCTGCGACGATGACGCCCCTGTAACCTCCCAGGCGTGTGGTGGTACATGCGTGCGAGCTGTTCGTGAGGCGTGAGCAGCGCAGCACTATAGGCGCTATAGGCACTATAGTACTAGCGGAGACGAAGGAAACTGTCTGTGGTTAATTTTGAGCGCTTTTAAGATAACTTTGCCTATATTCTACGTTTCCAATGACCTTGCGCTCACATTTCAAGGATATGAATACCCAAGCTGGTAGGATATTATCATAACGTATTGGTAATCGAAACAAAGATGTACTAGGGAAAGCATGGAGAGAATACTTTGGCGAAAAGGCGAGGAGATCCCGTTATAATTAAACGAATCATTATGTAATTACAATAGCTCTGCAGTATTGAGAAGTATATCGAAAGAAGTATTGGTGCTATGTCTTCCATTGTGGCAATGCAGTTTTATGCCTAAGTGCAGAAGCTGAGTCGAGGAAAGAAATCAGAGAGCTTTTGTGAAAATTAACGCTAGGTAATAGTGCAATTTCCAAGATTGAGTGAGTGAGTGAATACTTTATTGGATCTTTCAAGGGTTTCGCGGTTATGAAGTCTCCGTCGCCTTCTCTGGCGCTGGCGACTTGAGGCTTCTCGTCAGCAAGGGTGGGCCCCTATTCCAAGGCTCCACTGAGGCGTGCTGCATCATTCGCGTGCTGCACTAAGGCCCTTTCGGTCGTGAGCTCGCCGCTGGTGAGCCGTCTCTCCCATTGCTCCGCACTCGGGTGTTCGTGTTGTTGGAATAGGCGGCTGCCAAAACGCCGTTTCGAAATGGGCATTTCTAACAACCATTCAATCATCTATCCTGCGTAGAAGGCTACGTTTAAATACAATGGTGCCATCCCCTTCCCAGATATCAGAAAACTTAAGCGTCCGCATTTTAGCACGCGTTAAAAAGACTATAATCACTATTGTTTTGAAACAGAATTTTCAACAAAATGATTCCAAGGCAGTCTTGTCTTTTTTCTGCCTTCTGTTATGTCTTTTTCCATTTTTTCCTGGAAGCCATAGCGCGCGCGCACGCGCGCACGCACACACACACACACACACACACACACACACACACACACACACACACACACACACACACGCACACAGGTTACGATCCCATGATGCACAAATTTATCCCGATGTCCATTGCGGTGCGATGCCTGTGCAAGTTAAAGATACCCAGGTGGTCGAAATTATTCCGGAGCCCTCCACTCCAGCACCTCTTCCTTGCTTTCTTCTTTCACTCCTTCCTTATTCCTTCCCCTTTGGCAGCTTCTGCTGTCCCCGACATGTGACGGATACTGTGCTATTTCCTTTTCCCCAAAATATTTTCAATTTTTCTGCACTGCGGCACCTGTTAACTCCTTTCTTCTTTGACTCCCTCCTTTATCCCTTCCCTTACGACGCGGATCGGGTGTCCACCGACATATGTGAGACAGATACGGCGCCATTTCCTTTCCCACACAAAACCGGAATTTTGGCCTTTAAATCTTTCACGTTACATATTTACACTGTCTCTATTTTTAATACCTTGAAGCAAAGATTGCCATGCAACATTCTTTTCATTTTGAAGCAGTGTACGTCATACAACTGTGCAAGAAAAACAAGTTTCTTTTATTAAATCTAGCCCCACATGCACGGCCCTGAATAGGAACAACAAATTCCTTCAGTTTGAAGCGCTGGCGTCGTTCGCAATCCCTGGGTGCATCGTTAGGGGTTGCAGTGCTGTCTGATTGTAACCCTTTCTTGGCGTGGAAGTTGTCCACACGTGCTGTCACTGGTGAGTTGTATTGTAAATAACACAAAAAATGAAAACGTTATGAATAAAACGAAAAAATTACTGGTGGCTTAGCCCAGCTATGCTAGTATATACGTAGCGAGATGTACGCTCTAAATAAAAGTAGTAGTTATTAATTTTCAGGGTAGTAACTGCTTGTCACATCTGTTACTACCAAGGTAGTAACTGTAGCTGCATGTTATCAAGATAGTAATGATTACTACAATCGGGTAGAATCTCTAACTATACTTACTAGCAATTACTACCTGAAAAACGTAGTAAGAGCAAGGAAGTTTAATACAAATTCCCACAATCGGCAGCAGTTACAGGTACTAACTTTAGTAATATTTGCCACCTCTGAAGGTAGTAACAGCCACTACCTTTAAATTCATTTAATACCTTCGAAGGCAGTTACAGGAACTACCAATAGCAACGTTTACCTCTAGATAGCAGTATCAGCAACCCCTAATCAGAATGCTGACTAAGATGCACGCACAGCCCCATCGCTGGTACGGCCCCATCGCAGACAGCCCTATCGACGCCGAAGTGCTCATCGCACCTGCTCCTACTCTCCAGTTGTCATGGTAATGGTGTATGCGCGCAACTGGCCTCTCCAGACCACAGCAAAATGCTGAACTGGTAGCCAAGTGTAGCTCTCGCTACATTTAAGTAAAGATAGAAAAAACATAATAAATATTAAAGAAAATTTAACCAATAAAATAAAGAGAGAAAGAGATTACAGGGAGAGAGAGAAACTTTATTGTTGGCGAGGAATTGTTGGGTCGCCGCACGACTCCACTGCACTCATGTGTTTATGTTCCTAAGGTCCATGCCACTGGCAGCCCAGAAGATGCTGATGGTCACCATGACCAGGTCCTCCGAGCGCAGCAGGCTCTCCTTGTTCTCTCATGTCTTCGGGTCCTCTGGGCCAAGCGGAGGAGAGCCAGCCGTGCAGAGGGAGAGATTGTGGAGAGAGGAGGTGAAGGCATCTGGGCACAGGGTAGAGGCAGGTGTGGGGAGGAGGCATGATAGTGGGATATTGTCACAGGTGAGGGGAGAGAGTGTTCTCTGGTTTGCGCTATATGTTGCGTGCTTGTTACCTAGGGAGGAGCGGGGCGGGACGTAGAGCTGCGCGAGGCTCTATAGGCCTGATTCATCTCACTGAACGAGTGCATTCGCTCAATCGCCAATCCCGTATCCGAGGCCACTTGAGCGCGGTTTAAAGAACCTCGGGCTAAAAGGAGGGCGGTCTAGTTTCCGGGATTTCTGGAGTGCGCAGGCACCCATATAAGCTCAACATGGCTGAGTGGGGGTGCGTCGGGCGAGTCCAGTGTGCCAAAAGTAGGGCAGTGGACTCGGCTTCGCGAAAAATTTATAATTGCAGTTCTAAGGTCTGTTAATATGTACCAGCCTTCCGTACTGGTGATGGCAATTGCGATGGCGGCTTTTTCTGCAGCATCTGGGGCGGTGTGTGAGGAGGGATTTAATGTGAGGAGGGAGGATGAAGAGAAAGCCACCACGGCTGCGGTTGATTCAACACCCGTGCAGGCAGCGTCCAACCATACGGTGTCAGGTTCAGAACTGTACGCTCGCTGGAGTGTCTTCGCACGGGCTCTGCGGCGCTGCTCTAGGTGAGAGCTCGCAATACACGAGGCCTACGCAAACCTCCACAGGCCGGTATATCCTGGACTGCTTCGGATCAGAATACCGGCTCACGACCCAACCTTCCTCCCCATTTCTCGACACCTTCACCGAGAGCTGGTCATAAAGCCGCTGCCGAGATTAGGGCAGAGAAAGGCTTTTGCTTTTCCTCTCTTAAGCAGAGTTAAGTGCAATCTTGTAAATTTCAATTAACCTTAACAGCAGTGTCTGCCAAAATCAATGCCCTGAGACTTATGCTGGTGCGTATTGAACATCACTAAATATGTCAAAATTGAATGGACAAATAGCTTCGAATTCAAAAGTAGTCTAATAATTTGTGAACATTATAACTCTACAGTGAAATCGTAAATTTTGGAAACCGTCGTGAAGAAATTGTGAACAGTAGGAAGAGTTGGTAAAGAGCCAAGAAAGGCTTACATCTTAAATATTCCATGCCAACACAGCCTCAGTGTTCGACTTAAGAGTGTTAGCTACGGGGGCTTCATGTGTTGGCAATGCTTTAGCGGTTAGATTAGCAATGCTTTCGTATAATTGTCAACCAAGAATCCCTACGCCTAGCGCCACTGTCGCACGCGGGTCGTTCTATCTTTGCTCTCCTATTATTTCTACCCTCCTACTTTCAGCGCCAAATAGTGATTGTGGCTCAGCTTGAGCCACAGGGTGGGCAGGTCCGTGCTCTTCCCTTATCATTCTTCCCAACTGCAGCGAAGCGAAGCGACGAAGCGGATGTATCAATTGAGGCGCCCGCGCCCGCTTTTGCTGTGTGATATAGTGCGGTTACGAGCTATTTAGTTCAATTTTACCTTAATTGCACCATCCATGTTGGCTCTGCTGAGTGTTTAAGGTACTTGCCTACTTAGCCGGAGTACCCAGGTTCGAAACAGACCGCGGCGGCCGCGTTTCAATAGATGCGAAACGCAAAAGTCGCCCATATGCTGTGCGATATGTGCGCACATTAAAGCTCCCCACATGGTTGAAATTAGGCGTAGACCTTTACTACGGCAGCTCCTTCTTCCTTTCTTTGTTAACTCCCTACTTTATCTTTTACGGTGCGGTTTCAGGGTCCACGGAGACATGCGAGACAGTCACTAAGTCATTTCATTTGTTAAAAAAAACAGCTAATTGTCTTTATTGCAGAAAGACGCGCCTTTGGCAAACGTCAGTATAGAGATAATGCTCTTAAAAACTAGCTGCGGTTCAAAAACTAACCCGGTTAGAGAGCGAAAGCAGAGATGTATCGGTCAAAAAGACGCGGCTGCCACCCTGGTTTTTAAGGAAAGGAACTGGCGCAGTAATGTCGGCGAATGTCCGTAACCCGTAGAGTATCTGTTACGGGTCCAATTGGACGTACTTTTGGAAATGTGGCGGAGAGTTTGAAGGACGCTTCATTCCCGACACCGGTTGGCCCGGTACTGCACTGCCTCCGGGATCGGCCTTGTCTTTAGCGCGTCTTTACTATCCTGTCTTTATATCCCATCTTTCAACTTTCCTACTATCTGCACGTGGTAGCGATTATGGCTCGGCTTGAGCCAGTGAGCAGGCCTGTGCACTTTCCTTTTCTTTCTTCCTGGCAACAAGAGACAGACAGACTGCCACCCTGGTTTTTAAGGAAAGGAACTGGCGCAGTAATGTTCGCACATATCACTATAGACATCTGAACCACGCAGTTAGGGAAGGGTTATAGGAAACAGTGGAAGAAGAAAGGCAGAGGGAAGTGCTGTAGCGGAAGTCGCTGGATTAACTTTGACCATCCGGGGATCACTGACTTGCACTGGCATCGCACAGCACACGGCCTGCTTTTGCGTTCCTCAAAAGCCTATATTTTCCTCGAAACACATACTTTCGCTTTCCTCCAGGTAAGCAGACTTAAAAAAGCATAAATACCAAATTATGGTTGCATGTTGTCTTCCCTATAACAGTGTGGTGACTGTGGTGCGCGAATATAAGCGGACTATTCCCGCGTGTTTCCGATGCGGTGCCATCGGTCACCGCGTGGAGTTATGCACGAATCCTTAAGACAAGCGCTGCGGACAATGCGGCCAAACGGTCTCAGTCCTAGAAGATGACAACAAGGCGCCCCACGAGTGCAATTCCTCCTCCATCGTCTGCTGTGGCCCCGACTTACGAGATCGCAAGACTGCAAAGCCAAATTCCGACGGCTGCAACAACCAAGCAACACGACCGGTCATAGAAAACAACCTCAGAGTGCAGTGGCCCTTGGTCCTGGAACCGCTTTGAAAGACCCCCCGCCTAGCAACAAGATAGTGCATTGCACAGGCGGACAAGCACCTCCGGTGGGCGCCTTGCCCGGGCGTGGCCCCAAGCCTCTTAGATCAACTAGTCAAATGCGTCACGTGATCCAGGCGCCCTCTCATAACAAAACGGGGATTTTTCGGCGCTTATAGGCCCTCTGTCTGGCGTGCCAAACAAGACATCACTGCCCAAGGTAGGCAGACGCGATGGGCCTCTTCCACCTCCCCATACTACCCAACCTTCCCCTCCAGCAAATCTTCCTCCTCCCCTCTTTGACGTTGCGGACCTCTGCCGCGCTCGAGATTCTCCGGGCAAAAAATGCTCAACTTCACGTCAAACTTCACGCGCTAGAAACGACTCAGTCCTCCTTGCCCACTGTCCAGGTAGCTCCGGAAGCGATGCAAGTGCCGGCGGACCCGACGCGATTTGGCTCTGACGTGCGTTTCACCGCCCTTGAAAATGCCCTCGCCCAGTTGACGACTCACACTTCCAATTTGGCCAAATTCGAGACAGCCTGCTTAAGGAAGTCTCGGCCACAGTTACGGCCGCCGTGACAGCCAACATTAAGACGCGGCTAGAGTCACATCCTCGGCTTCTTGGCCCAATGGAACCGCTCAGACGCGAACCGCTCATCAATATTCAACCGACCCATTGATCTAACCGAACTCTCGGAGAAGCCGGAACCGCTCCCTCCTCAGGTGACGGAACCCGTTCCGGCTTTCCAATAATAATATTATTATTAATAATAATAATAATAATAATATTAATAATAATAATAATATTAATAATAAATTTTGGGGATAGGAAATGGCGCTGTAATTCTCTCATATGTCACTGCACACCTGAACCGCGCCGTAAAGGAAGGAATAATCCTTCTTTTGGGGGAAAGGAAATGGCGCAGTATCTGTCTCATATATCTTTGGACACCTGAACCACGCAGTAAGGGAAGGGATAAAGGAGGGAGTGAAAGAAGAAAGGAAGAAGACATGCCGTAGTGGACGTCTCCGGTATAATTTCTACCACCTGTGGATCTTTAACGTGCACTGACATCGCACAGCACACGGGCGCCTTAGCGTTTTTCCTCCATAAAAACGCAGCCGCCGCGGTCGGGTTTCAACCCGGAAACTCCGGATCAGTAGTCGAGCGCCCTAACCACTGAGCCATCGCGGCGGGTCCGTAAAGGAAGGAATAAATAAACTGAAAGAAGAAAGGAAGAAAGAGTTGCCATAGTGGAGAGCTCTGGAATAATGTCGACCACATGGGGATCTTTAACGTGCACTGACATCGCACAGCGCACGGCCGCCTTGGCGTTTTGCTTCCATAAAAACGCAGCCGCCGCGGTCGGTTTCGAACCCGTGATCTCCGGGCCAGAAGCCGAGCGCGCTAACCACTGAGCCACCGCGGCGGGTACTCTGTAAGGCAATCACTTTTCAAATCAGCATGGCTGTGTCACCTTCCATTCAACCCCATAGAGGGCGCCGCCCCCCACAAACGCAGCAAGCTCTTTCTCTTGTACAGTGGAACTGTCGGGGTTTCAGACACAGAACCAAACGTGCCAATTTAAGGGCGTAGATTGACAACCTCGAACACCCCGCCGAAGTCCTTGTGCCACATATATTAAGGAGACTAAATTAAATTTTAAAGGAAAGAGGCGTGAAGAAGACAACGTGGATTAACCGAAGAATAAAGAAGATGATGGAGAAGCATTTGGTGAGGTGGAGAGAGATGATTGGTGGAGAAGCATTCGGTGAGGCGGGGAGAGATAATTGGTGGAGAGAGATGATTGTTGGAGAAGAGAAGACAACCACAAGGCTTACGTGTACTAATGCGAAGGCTATAAAAGGGCGAGGGAAAGCGAGGCACAGGGGGGGAACAGCAGTGAGGCGGAGGCTCCAGCGGATCAGGGACACATCGGCTGGAAGAGAGCGACGCCGGCTACTGCTTCGGTGTGCTCGCGTTTAACGGCTTCGCATCGTGGACTGCCTGCCGTGCCTGAGCCCGTTGCGGGGAGTCAACGGAGGACGCGACCAACTGCTACGGCCAGGGGTGTCTCCATCGCTGTTGCCACCCATCCGGGTGGTGCCTCCAACGCCAACAACACCGACATCACCTCCAGGGGCGCTTGGACCGGGAGCTTGAGCGACGCAGCCAGCGATGCAGTCAGCGACGCCAGCCCAAGCACGTCGAACGCCGCCTCGACGCGGGGAACTGGATCCATACAACGCCGTGGCCGCACCGAACCAACCGTGAGCGCGAACGCCGACCACTAATAGCAGAACGCTAGTAGTAGACGCTGGTAGCAGTGTGTCCGGGTCGTGTGTATTTATAGTCTTTGGGTTTTCTGTTAGTTTTGTTAGTTTTGTGCTCTACTGTGTGTGTCACGTAGGGTGTAATAAATGTTCGTTTGTGTGGGTACACCTGTCGCCTAGTGCATTTTTTCGGTCCGAGCGCTCTCCGGAGAGCCGTGACAAAGTGGCGAGCCTGTGCCGGGATACATTTTCTTTTTTCTTTTTGCTTTGTCTCGGATCTTTCCGACCTCTCGATGACAGGAAGTATGGACTTGACAAAAACCTTAGAGCTGGCGCTCAAGCTAGGGTTAAGCAATGAAGAGGCGATGCTTCTGTGTGACGAGGAGAAAAAAGAGGCAAAAAGGCAGAGAGAGGAAAGGGCGCAACGCTCGTGAAGCAAAAGAACGTGAGACGAAAAGAGCTCGCGAGGCAGAAGAGCGACAAGAGAAAAGAGCTCGCGAGGCAGAGAGAGGAGCTCGCGAGGCGGAAGAGCGAGAAGAGAAAAGAACTCGCGAGGCAGAACAGGTGAAAAGAAGGATATAACGTTAGAAGGAGTTTATTTTGTGGAAACAAGCGCATGCCGCGAGAGGATATGAGGAGATCACGGACAATGATCAGCATTCCTTAGCGGGTACAAAATCTCCTAGACAGGCCAGAGTTTGCCCAAGAAAGCTGATGGCTTCTTTCGATGACAAAGGAGTTGATCTGGACGCATATATGCAACGATTCGAGTGGATAGCTTTGAGGCAAGGCTGAGAGTGCAGTGAATGGGCCACGTCATTGAGCATGCGTTTAGTCGGAGAGGCGCTGAATGTTCTTGGAAGGATGCCTGCTGCTGATTCCATGAACTACAAGAAAGTCAAAAAGGCACTCTTCTAAAGATTCAGGCTTACGGCAGAGGGTTTTCGTGAGAGATTTCGCACCGCGAAACCTGAGGATTCGGAATCGGCTAAGCAGTTTTCCTGCAGGCTGACCACCTATTTTGATAGGTGACTTGATATGTCAAACACAGAAAAGAGTTTCGAAGGGGTGCGTAACAAGCCGGTTACAGAGCAATTTTTAGTGTGTTGCAGCTCAGAGGTAGTGCTATTCCTGAAAGAAAGAAAGTTGTGTTCATTGGAAGAGTTCGCCGACACTGCAGACCAATTCCTCGAGGCTCAAGGGCTAAGAAATTTGAGTAAGGCAAAGGAGGAAACCCAGAAGATCCTAGTGACAGATGCGGCAAAACCAAGAGCTTATCGCTGTGTATCTAAGGCGCCAGTAAGGTGTTTGCTCTGCGGCAACGTGGGACCCCGTGCAGTTGACAGTCGGACTAGTAGCGCTGCCCAGAAAACACAGGCTGTGTGTCAAGGTTGTAAGAGGAGGGGTCATACTCTGGATGAGTGCCGATACAGAACGCAGGACCGAGCTGCATGCGTCGTAGACTCTAGGGTAGAACTTGTCACGACACCCGAAGTTCCACAGCTGAAAGGAGAGCAAACGCCGCTGGAAAATGAGGCAGTGAGTGGAACACACAAGTCAAAAGCAGCAATGCCGGTGGTGGTTGGGCATATAGGGGACCGTCCTATATTGCTGCTTAGAGAAAGCGAAGCCAGCACAGTTTTGGTTCGGAGAAGCCTGGTGAAGGACGAGGATCTTACAGGGGAAGCGTCGGCCGTCACTCTTGTCGATAGCACAGTAAGGTACCTTCCTGATGCCAGGATTCTCAGTGTCCACGCTATATTATACTGGGCAGGTAGTGGCAAAATGCGTAGACGAACCCATCTACGATCTCATCTTGGGAAACATTAAGGGTGCAAGAAGTGTCGAGGACCCCGATCCCGAGTGGAGGATGCTCGACGTTGAAGAACATCCAAATATGAAAAGGCCCGTGAAAGCCCAGACAGGTGCAGTCAGTTTCTCGTCGGCACTGGAGACAAGCGCTCAAGCGACAGTCCGAGCAACGCAGCGTCCGCTCTCTATTCCTGTTACGATGAGCCTGATCGTAACACCTGGAGAAATTGCAATTAGGCAAAAAAAAGAGACCCGAGCCTGAAGGCCTGCTTCGAAAGAGTCGGGGAAAAAGTTAAAAGAAAGAAGAGTCGTACGTCATTCGAATACCAATTGGTAAATGGTCTTCTGTACGGGGAGTGTATATTTAGTTCAGAATGGCGGGTCCAACAGCTGGTGTTACCGAGAGATATGCTTGAGGCCGTGCAACGCATAGGACATGACGTCATTATGGCGGGACAAAGGGTGTTCAAAAAACGAGGCCTAGGATCGCCGAGGAGTTCTTTTGGCCGGGTGTTCAGAGTGACGTTAAACGCTTCGTTCGCTCATGTGACGTGTGCCAGCGCACAGTCCCGAAGGGAGTAGTTGTTCCCTTACCTCTGGGCAAGGTGCCAGTCATCGACCTACCGTTTCAGCGAGTGGCGATTGATATTGTGGGGCCAATCTCTCCAGTATCCCCCAAAGGCAATAGATAAGTGCTTACTCTGGTTGACGTGGCCTCTGGTTATCCTGACGCTATTCCACTGAGAACTATTGAAGTATCCAAGTGGCGGAGGGTCTTGTGGAAATGTTTTCGCGTTATGGTTTCCCGAGGGAAGTTTTGAGTGACCGGGGCTCGAACTTCACATCGGAGCTTATGAAGGAGGTTAACCGCCTTTTGTCAGAAAGGCAGTTAGTGACGGCGCCTTAGCATCCCGTGTATAGGGCTTGTAGAGCGGTTCAACGGCACCCTCAAAAATATGATAAAGAAAATGTGCCAGGAGAGACCTGCTGATTGGGATAGATGTCTCCCAGCTCTTTTGTTCGCTTACCACGAAGTAACACAATCGAGTCTGGGTTTCTCGCCTTTCGAGATGTTGTATGGGAGAACCGTTAGAGGTCCACTTACAATACTCAAGGAGCTGTGGGCTAATAAGGAGATTGCATCAGATCTCGAAACAACATACACATACGTTCTTGAGTTTCGGGACAAGTTGGAAGAAATATGCAGGCTTGCACATCAAGGCCTGGAAAGGGCGCGCGAACGCTATAAGGGCTACTATGACAAGAAAGCCACTTACAGGAATCTGACTCCAGGCGACAGGGTTCTTGTACTGCTGCCCCCGGATCATAATCATTTAGTGATGCAATAGATGGGTCCGTATCTTGTGATGCGGAAGAAAAGGGATATGGATTATGAATAATCGATTGTTGACTCTAAGGAGGTTTTCCATGTAAATATGTTGCAGAAGTACGAAGAAAGGGGTCCCGTACGGTACGCCCCCAAGGTAGCGTGCGCGGAGTGGCCAAGGACACCGGTGATATTTCCGACGTGCCCACGTGCAACGGGAAGAAAAATGCAGGAGGGGATGAGGTACTAAGGAGGCCAAATGTGTATGAAGACATACGATCAAAGCTCTACTCCAAGTCAAGGGGGAGAAGTTTTCGGATGGGCCAGGCAAAACGGAGGTCATGTGTTACAAATAAGACTTGCATACAGATAGAGCTAACTAAGCAGCCCTAGGTATCTGTGGGATGTATCTTGTTCTTGTTGGTGTGTTAACATATCTCTGAGATTTATCTTGTTGTTGTTGTTGTTGTTGTTGCTGGTGCTGTGTTAATGTATCTCTGTGATTTTTTCTTGCTGTTGGTGCTGTTGTTGGTGTTATGTGATCATACAAGGGGGTGCGTTGTGGACACGAACATGTTTATTAAGGACTCTGTACGGATAGCGGCAGTGGTGTGTTAGTGTTCTGAAAACGCAATTTGGTGTGTTGTGTTAGTGGCGTGCGTTTGGTATGTGCTGGACATCTGCGGTGTGTTGTGTGCTGGGTCCAGAATCGCCACAGAAGATAGTCGGTTGGCTGGATGGCTTGAAGATGAACATGACCTGAGCAGTTTTTCAAGGAAAAACTCTTGAGAGGGGGGGACCCTTGTCACATATATTAAGGAGACTACATTAAAATTTAAAGGAAAGAGGTGTGAAGAAGACAACGTGGATTAACCGAAGAATAAAGAAGGTGAGGGAGAAGCATTCGGTGGGGTGGAGAGAGATGATTGGTGGAGAAGCATTCGGTGAGGTGGGGAGAGATGATTGGTAAAGAAGCATTCGGTGAAGTGGAGAGGGATTGGTAGAGAAGAGAAGAAGACGATGACATGGCTTACGTGTACTAATGCAAAGGCTATAAAAGGCGAGGGAGAGCGAGGCACAGGGAGAAAAACAGTGAGGCGGAGTCTCCGGCTGGTCAGGGACACATCGGCTGGAAGAGAGCGACGCGGGTTACTGCTCCGGTGAGCTCGCGTTCTACGGCTTCGCATCGTGGACTGCCTGCCGTGCCTGAGCCCGTTCCAGGGAGTCAACGGAGGACGCTACCGTCTGCTACGGCCAGGGGTGTCTCCAGCGCTGTTGCCACCCATCCAGGTGGTGCCCCCAACGCCAACAACACCAGCATCGCCTCCTCGGGCGCTTGGACCGGGAGCTTGCATGACCCAGCCAGCGACGCCGTCAGCGACGCCAGCCCAAGCACGTCGAACGCAGCCTTGATGCCGGCTACTGGATCCATACAACGCCGCAGCCAGACCAAACCAACGATGAGCACGAACGCGGACCGCTAATAGCAGAAAGCTAGTAGTAGAGGCTGGCAGGAGTGTGCCCGGGACGTGTGTATTTATAGTCTTTGGGTTTTCTGATAGTTTTGTGTCCTAGTGTGTGTGTCACGTAGGGTGTATTAAATGTGCGTTTGTGTGGGTACCCCTGTCGCCTATTCCATTCTTTCGGTCCGAGTGTTCTCCGGAGAGATTCGTGACACCTTGTGCTGCAAGAAATCGGAGACGCGGTCAACCTCTCGGGCAATTGTTCATTTGTACGAAAGCTGTTCACCAGTCTCCTAGTTCATAACGCCTACACAGCGCAGTAGGTTAATCTCGACCTAAATCTGGAATATTAGTATGTGATGGTCTCGGTCCTCCGTCTACGGCGACAAGCTAGACCCGCAAACATCCTTAATATCCACTGCCCCTCGAATTTCAAAAACATTAGTTGTTTTAACATCTTTAGCGCAGCGCTAAGCATCGCTGGTCGAGACCTGATCATGATAGTGGGCGATTTTAACGCCCCTAGCCCCATGTGAGGCTGTCGCAGGGAAGAGCTTTGTGGCCGTAAGTTGGCGGAACTTATATCTTCCTTGGGCATCAGTCTTGTAACCACTCTGCCAGCTGACACTTGTAGGGCATTCCGTCTCTCGAGACAACCGCCCCGACGTTACCCTCATGAAACAATCCGACACAAAGAGTGGATATACACTGAGGGCACCGTTGGTAGCGACCACTGTATACTGAAGACTGTCATTTACACTTGACCCTTACATCGCCCCCTTGCTCAAGCCACTTCCAGACTGGAATGCTTTCCGCCAGGCCCTTCCAGTAACTTCTCTCTTGGAGCAAGACTACTAAACTTGGGCACGCGGACAACCTTTGGCCCATCTCCCTCACTTCATGCGTAGAGAAACTGATGGGAACGATGGTCCGTGAGTGCCTCTCGGAATATCTCAAGAGCAAGACACCTTTGCCGCCACCATGTTTGGCTTCGGACAACAAGGGGCCGCACAAGACATTCTTTTACAGCTTTACAGCGAGGTTCTAGAACCCATAGAACACCCACACAATGAAAAGATAGTCCTAGAACTTCATCTGAAGGGTGCTTTTAACATTGTTAAACACGGCGTCATATTAAAATTTCTTGCCGAGACCAACTGCGGTCCTCGTACATTAAACTACATCAAATATTTCTCAACAGACCACGTGGCCTATATACGCATACAAAAGGAGTACGGCCTGTTTGAGATGGAACGCGGGGCACACCACACGGCGCTGTTTTTCTCGCTTCTCTTTAATATGGCCATGATGCACCTCCCGGCACAGCTGGCGGGTGTCCACAGTGTTCAGAATGCACTGTATGCCGATGGTATAACAATCTGAGGCACTACGGGAAACGTAGGAGAGATGGAGGAATGCCTGCAGGCAGCAGCGAGCGCAGTAGACCAGTGTGTTACGTACTGCGGACTCCAGTGCTCCCCGTCCAAGTCCGAATTTGTGCATATTCGACATTCTCCCAAATTCCAAATCTCCGTCCAGCTTTCGCCAGCGGCCCCATCCGTGAAGCGCAAGAGCTCTGAATACTCCGTCTCTTCAATTATCAGTATCGCAAGACAGAGACAACCCTTGCAAAACTACGCAAATTTGGCGACCAGGTTGGCCGAATAGTTCGCCGCGTGTCCAACAAGCGAGGAGGGTTGCGATGTCAGGATGCGGTACGGCTCGCCCATGCGTTCGTAACTAGTAGAATACTGTAGAACACTCCTTACCTCCGCTTAGGGAAACGTGACTATGATTGCATGGAGGTTGCTCTCGCGCAAAATTTTCAAGAGAGCCCTTTACCTCCCGATCTCCACTTCCAACGCGCGACTACACATTTTGGGGGTTGTCAGCACCTATCGGGAACTTCGCGAGGCGCATCTCGATAACCGATATACGCGTCTCGCCCAGACCGTGTCCGGTCGCTGCCTCTTGGACCGGTTTTATATCAAACACGACGACCATGCCATGGAAAGGATTGGACTGCCCGAGCTGCGGAGATGCACCCTCTACGTTCGACCCCTTCTGACTAAGATGAACAAGGAGGATCGTAAAAGCCGGCCCCAGGCGCGGGCGGATGCCCTGGACCGCCACTTGTTGCCGTCGTGACATGGTATATACTCGCGACGGGGGATTAACCAGGGTACAGTGGGGAGACCCCATAGAATAGCGTAAAATGGTGCCAAGCTAGTGACTGTGCCATGGATGAAAGCTGGCGAATGAACTCTCCTTAGGCTCTTTACAAACACCGTGCTGTGCCTGGCGGTTCTCAAGCACCGCCACAATGGCTCAAAGAAACACGTCTTCTACGTCAACATTGCAAGCACCTTCCACTCCAGGGGGAATGGTACAAGGCTGCAGTGACGCACGAGGGAAAACAGGTGCACGGCCTCTCTTTCAGAACGCCCAGCTCAACAGATGTGGAGGAGGTAGCGATCGCCCTCGGAGCCTCCCATCCCGACTGTAAATTCACCCTCACAGAGTCCCGCGCAGCCTGTCGTAACTGAGTTCAGTTGGATCACTCCACTTGCTCACCAAATTCTTCACCACAGTACACGCGACTGCAATTAAACTGAACGCTCAATCATATGGGTCCATTGCCACCAAGGAAAGCCAGGTAACGAAGCCGCTCATAAGGCAGCCCGCGCGTTCACTTACCAGGCACCAGGCGTACTTTGGAAAGGCCATAATACAGATCACAGCTCTCTTCTTTCTTTTAAAGATATTTCTGGGCACAATAATGCCGAACTGCGCCGCTACGCGGTTCCTATCAAAGGACACATTAAAGCTGGCGAACAAACTCTCCTTATGCTCTTTACATACACTGCTTTGCGCGGCGGTTCTCAAGCACTTCTTTTGACGGCCACTGCTCATTCTGTTCGGAGGTGGCCGACGCATTTCACATGGTTCGGGCATACAAACAAAATCTTTCTCTCCCGCTTCGACCCTTCCCCTACCTGACAGGACTAGGAGGCGGCTCTTCTCGCCTGCCAGGAACTACCGTCCCAACAGGCCCTGGTTCGCCGGAACTGCGTATCGGTCAGGACCAGCAGGGACCGAGAATGAGGGACCCCGCCTTCTATTGTAGGGGACGAGACCCACTAGGGGCCTCTCCCCGAGCACGTTTCTGTATATATAGATAAATAAATGCTTTTCACCGCCACCACCAGCTCCGCTCGGTCAAGATATTTGACGTCAAGGAGGGAGCAGGCAGCACATCTGGGATGCCTCCTTTCTTTCTGTCCGCAACACCGCGATAGAGCGCACATCTTCCGCTCTCCATGGCAGGCGCGGCATCGATCACACGTAGCTTAGTTCACACTTAGCCGTCAGTGAAGCTTGGCCTTAAACACGTGACCGGCACCGGCGGGAAAAGCGAGCCAAACACGTATGACCTTGTCATCCGTTAATCGAGTGGGCGCTTGACGAGTCTTTCTAACTCTTAGGCCGTCTCCGACGTGCTCTTGAATTTCCTCGCTTCATTCTCTCTGCCGGCCGCCCTTGTTCCATGCGACGACTAGAATCGGAACACTAAATTTCTCCCAGCCTATACTGCTGCCGTGCCGAGCAAGGCCGCTCTGATTCCAAGGTATACGTCTGAGGAGCGAGCGCATCGCCTAAACCGGCGCTATGCGGTGCATGCGCAATAAGGTGCATAGCTAAGTCACGACGTCACGTGCACCGCAGCGGCGGCGCGCATGACTTCACGCACAGCCCAGTGGAGCAGCCGGCGCATCAGCTGAGGCGGCACTTTCGAAATGGGCTCCTGCTAGCCTTGTGTAATTTTCGCTAACAAAAGGCGCGCGTGTGCTGTGTGATATCACCCGCCTGAGTGTCACATTAATTAGCGTGTTCGGCTACTGATCCGCAGCACCCTCGTTCGAACCCGACTGCAGCGGCCGCGTTTCGATGGAGGCGAAACGCAAAAAAAATTAATGGGAGGGGTGCACTTTGTTGATCTAAAGTGCGGTGCGGCGAAAGCCTTTAGCGCGATGTTGCTCCTTGTGTCACTCGTTCAGTAGCGCACACAAGCTTAGTTGCTGAATACAGGAGAGCGTTTAGGCGGGGTCCTTCCTTGTCGGCGTTCAGGAGGTGTCTGGAAGGAAACGAAATGGCGCAGTAGCTCTCAGATCTCGACATCTCGACGAACACCTCAACCGCGCCTTAAAGCATGCAGCTGAATGAGCATATGTTATTGGTACAAACCACTGTTAAGCTTCTTCAAAAGAGATATGATAAGACACCGCTCTGAATTCAATACGATGAACTGTTTCTCAAGATTTTAGCGATATTTTTCGGGAATGCTGCCTCCACATTGAGGGCAACCAGTGATGACATCGTTGAAATTTAATGTGCACTTCCTATCTCTGTTGCTCAAGCCAGCGTCGGTGCTTTGGCAGATGCGGCTTTGCAGCAGCGCCACGGTTTCTATTATTGAACTTATGTGAATCTGTTTCATTTTCGGCTTAATTAATCATTGGTATGACTTGACTTGAGACCGGACAAGATCATGGACGCAAGTATGGGCCATGAAAGGCTTTAACCTTAAAAGGCGCCCGTGTGCTTCCCCATGTCACCCGCCGCGGTGGCTCAGTGGTCAGAGCATTCAGCTAATGATTCGGAGTACCCGGGTTCAAACCCGACCACGGCGGTCGTGTTTAGATTGAGGCAAAACAGAAAAGTGCCCGTGAGCTGTGCGATGTCAGTGCACGTTAATGATCCACAGGTGGTCGAAATTATGTCGGAACTCAATCCTCCACTACGGCACTTCTTTCTTCTTTTATTCTCTCAGTCCCTTTTTTATCCCTTCCGTTACGGCACGGTTGAGCTCTCTGCCGAGATGTCACACACCTAGTGCGGTGGACACCCGAAACGCGCTGTAAGGGAAGGGATAAGGAGGGAGTGAAAGAAGAAAGGAAGAAAAAGGTACCACAGTGGAGGTCTCCGGAAAGAATGAATGAGCTGTTTATTTAGAACCGGAGACTCAAGGCCGTTTGTGGAGGAATTGGGATAAATTCGACTACCTGGGTGTCTTTGACGTGACAGCAGAGGCTGCATTCCGATGGAGGCGAACGCAAAAGGCACCCGCGTGCTGTGCGATATCAGTACACGTTAAATATCACCAGGTGGTCGAGATTATTCCGGAGCTCTTCACTACGGCACCTCTTTCGTCCTTTCTGCTTTCACACCCTACTTTATTCCTTCCCTCAGACGCGGTTCAGGTGTAAGCTGATATGAGAGACATACTGCGCCATTTCCTTTATGCAAAGACCAGTTTTCATTTTTTTATGCTTTTGCCCGCCGCGGTGGCTCAGTGGGTAGGGCGCTCGGCTACTGATCCGGAGTTCCTGGGTTCGAACCCGACCGCGGCGGCTGCGTTTTTATGGAGGCAGAACGCTAAGGCGCCCGTGCGCTGTGCGATGTCAGTGCACGTTAAAGATCCCCAGGTGGTCTAAAATATTCCGGAGCCCTCCACTGCGGCACCTCCTTCTTCCTTTCTTCTTTCACTCCCTCCTTTATTCCTTCCCTTACGTCGCGGTTCAGGTGTCCGCCGATATATGAGACAGATACTGCGCCATTTCTTTTCCCCAAAATCCAATTATTATTATCATTATGCTCTAGGGGTAGTCTGAAATCAACACAAACGCTGCTCCACGCTAGCACTCTTATATGGCTGCGGTCAAATCACACCTGTTCAGAAACGAACGACACTTGATCCCCTACCCTTATTTTTTCTTACTATCGCTCTGCCTTTCTCTCCCTCTCAATGTCCACTTATTGCCGCTAGTCGCAACTCACGTGCTTCAGGTTTTACTGGCAGATACCGCGGCTGGCATCATCTTTCCTTCCATTGCGACTTTCTTAAAGCTTCAGCTTTACTGGCCGCGAACTTGGGATTTTACCGTGGCGGTGCTCCGAGGAGGCACATGACGTCACAACGCGCACCTCGCCGCAGATATTTCTCTCCCCTTTCCTCAAAATCCAGCTTTCAATTCTCTCTTTCTTCTTTCCCTCCCTAATTTATCCCTTTCCTTACGGCGCGATTTGGGTGTCCACCGGGATATTGGAGACGGTTGCTGTGCCATTTTCTTTCCTCAAAAACAAAACAAAACAAATGAGCTGAAGGCGTTCATAGAGTTCAATGGTGTTGACAACTTTGCAAAGGCCGTTTATTTTCACGAGACGAAAGCGCGCAACCGGCTCCCTGGGTCAGTGGAGACCTCATTCTCGCTTTCATGTGCGTAGCGTTGGTGTCCAACTGCAAAAGTCTTTGCGTTCCGCACAATGGTTTGGCAGTGCGCCCTCCCTGCCGCCCTGAGGAGTGGTATGCAGTTAATGGTTGACCGCGAGAGATTGGTCACCAAATGAACGCTGCGACCTACCTATTGCTGCAGTTCGGCATGTCAGCCCCAACGCTGTCACGCTAATGCATTCAGGCCACATATCTCTCTCACCACCGCCACATGTATCAAAGCACGAATGAGGCAACCTATTAAGAAGGGAGCCAGGTATGCGCCCTTTGTTTTCTGAAAGCCATCGCAGTCTAGAACATTGACAACAAAAACCCCAATGAACACAGTGAACGCCATCTGTCGCTTTGCATATCCTGGATTAGCTGAGCTAATCCACATTATAATTTTCAATAAACAGCCACTAACAACAACTACAAAGCGGAAAGGGCGCCTACGCGCACGCCATCTGCCGTGCCTGCGCCATGCATGGCGTAGGGGGGGGGGGGGGGTGCCACACGATGGCTATATGTCTGCATGCCAAACACGGAGGAAATTTACTGGAAACGCACGGTATTCTCTTAATTCCAACATCTCTATTTTGCATGCTCGTAATTATTCATGCACTGCAGTGCAGATTTCGAAGGTACGTTTCTAAGAAACCCGTGCATTCACTAGACGCGCAATTATTCACGTTCGAACGTCGAGCCGTCGTGGCGGAATGGAAGCATACCGGTAACGAACGCCAAAGGCCCTGGTTGGGAAAATTTCAGGGAGGAACTTTGTAGACCCAAAGTGAGGTGAGGCGAAAGGCTTTAGCGCGGTGCTGCTGCTTGTGTCGCTGATGTGTCGTGATGTTGATTAAATACTACAATTGGCCGCTTCACGACACTTTCGCTGGCGTTCATTAGAGCGTACACGGTTGCTTGCTGGAAGCACAGGAGAGCGTTTTGGCGGCATCCTTGAAAATTTTTTCTTGGGAGGGGGAGGGGAGGGGGAAGGAAATGACACAGTATCTGTTTCACATATTGGCGGGAACCTGAACTACGCCGTAAGGGAAGAGTTAAAATAGGTATTCAGAGAATAAAGGCAGAAAGTAGCCGATTCGGAGTTCCCGGGTTCGAATCCGACCGCGGCGGCTGCGTTTTTATAGAGGAAAAACGCTAAGGCGCCCGTGTGCTGTGTGATGTCAGTGCACGTTAAAGATCCCCAGGTGGTCGAAATTATTCCGGAACCCTCCACTACGGCACGTCTATCTTCCTTTCTTCTTTCACTGCCCCCTTTATCCCTTCCATTACGGCGCACTTCAGGTGTCCAACGATATATGAGACAAATACAGCGCCTTTTCCTTTCCCCAAAAACCAATTGTTGTTGTCGTTAGGCGTCCTCCAGCTTGTTTTTTGTCCACTGTGCATTTCCATAATTTTATGCTTTAATTTCTATACATTGTATCTTTAACACATATTTTTTGTTTCTGATTTAACGTCTTTGCGCAAAATACGCAGTGCAATGTTTTGTTCCATCTTGGCACAAATTATTGCGAAACGAGTTCTATAGAAAGAGGCGATATTTTATTGAAGCTAGTCTACAATGTGACGCCCTCCGTGGTCACCAAATTTTTAATCTGAAATAGCGGCTCCATGTGCAGTTGAGAAGATATTTGGTCCTTCATTGAACAATCGAGAACAGGGGCAAGGTTTTGAACTTGTACAAGCGACGAACAGTGATTAATTTTATTATTCAACAAAAAAAAAACATGGTTTACCTTCGGTTAAATCTAGTGTGTACGCGATAGCTTACCTGGCGAAGACGCGGCTTCTCTTGCGGATTATCAGTGTCGTTTCTTGACGCCTTCGTTTTGCGAGCCGTTCCTCTCTTCGTTCTGGCGTCTCAGCCGCGCGCTTGGCATTCCTCACTTTTTGGGCTCTTTAAGTTGTTTTGAGATGTATGCTACAAGTGGAAGTAGCCTTGCTGTGTCTGCCGGCTATTGCCTCAACGTAGCCTCACTTATATGTTAATAGAGAGTTTTAGTTTCACGTATGTAGAGGCTTCACGTACGTAGAGCTCTTACGGGTGACCAGTGCGCATGCGCAGAACGCAAAGGGTATGCGCGAGTCTCACGTACGTAAGTGAGATTCGGATTCTTATGTTGCGGTCTTCACGTTGGTTGCGTACGTACGTTGACAAACATGGCGGCGCCCTGCCCACCTCTTCACAGCGATAACAGCTTCGTCGCTAATCCCTCGACGCGATGTCGTGTTCTAAACTGTTGTATTCGCCATCGATTTGTCCATTCTTACCCTCGCATAAAGTTTCAAGCGACAAATAGCTTTTGTTTTTTCAAATATAAGGGCGATTTCCCAGCTGTTAAGCCTAACGAGGCCGCGCTCCGACGCAGTCCGACTGGATTGGCTTTGATTCGTCTTGTCTTAGAGTGGCTACCGCAGTGTCTTCATCTGTCAGTAGATGGCGCTAAGAAAGTGCGGCGTCTGTCACGTACGGGCAACTAAAAGAGTTTGAAAGGACTAGCGCGTATGCTACGTAGACTTCTCACGTTTGCGTACGTGAACTCTGTACGTACGTGAAACTAAAGCTCTCTAATAACAACCTAATACTTTCGGATCTGCCCCGCTATGAGCACAGTCTCTTTTAATAGTACATATTTCATTCTCGCAGTCAGCATCTATGCACACAATTACTCACAGCAGAACAAAGTCCACTCGAAAAGTCACCACCTACGCACATGTTCAGTAAGAATTGAACATAGTCCATTGCAGTGCCACCATCCAAGCACACATCCCCTACCAGTATAACATGGTCCGCTCCAGAAGACACCACCTACACACACATTCATCCGCAGACCATAGTAGACAATAGTCATTTCTTGCTGTCACAATTTAGAGAAGAGAACAATGTCCTGCAGAAATGTTAAAAGAAGGCGTGCTTATGTACATGTTGTTGACTCGCCTTATACCACGCCACAACTTCGGGATGCATCGACGTGGGTTCCCGCTGTCGCCGTTGATGTCGGTCGCAGTATACACGCCTACTTTCCGCTTCTTATCATTTGTAAAGTGTTGGCCCGTAAAGCCAATTCCTACTCTCTGTTCTGAATACTCATCAATAAATGTTTTCCACCACCGCCACGATCTTCACCCATGGTTCATCTGAAGAACGAGCGCTTCGCAGCCTCTGTTTATAAAGTGGCCGAGACACGACGCGCATTATTGCCCAACTCCGCATGCGTAGCGCGCCTGTAGATACTGCGCATGCGCGACGCGGACAGCAAGGCGGCGGTATCGGCGGCGGCAACGACGATGGCGGGGGTACTGTCCCTGCACCTCTTTCATTTCATTTATCCATTCTGTGTGCTATCCTTTATTTCCGCAGCCCCAGCTCAGGTGCTTCAGTATCGATGGCAGATGCTGGGGCTAGCAAAAATCTTTTCCTTCGTTTTTTTATTACTTTAATAAAAAAACACTTATTACTACAACGACGACCGCGCAAGTCTGTCATCACGCGCGCCGCACTTGCTGCTCGGCGTAACAAGATAGCGGAGCCGGCGGCGGCACAACTCTGACGTCACGCGCGGCGCACTTTTTCCTCGCCGCATGCGCATTAACGGCGCCGGCTGGGCCCGAAGACCGCTTCAAAAATTAAGCAAAGGTTTAACCTTGTAAATACCAGCAACAAAAACGAAAGGTTTGAAATTTAAGCTTGGCTAGACTTGGTTGTTGCTTGGTGGTAATATCTGAAGTTTAGCAACGGTTTACAAAGCTCTACATTAAAGCTTTCGCTAGGGTTACTCACTTCGTTTCTGTATGGCAGCCTTTCGACGAGCTACGTCCACTGGATAATCGGATTCAGCCTGTCGGCTTCGCAACTTCTGAGACGCAGACAGTTAACGAGGCGTCTTGCCAGGATCATCCATGACGACTGCTGCCGTTAAATTGTCGGCGCCTTTTGCACTGCTGAGTGGCAGCGGAGGCTGTCTAGACAGGAAGGGACGCTGGATGGCGGCTGAAATAAGCGGATGTGCGTCGCATTGGTACCGCAAATTTTGAACAATTTCAACCAGACCAACTCTTTGTCGCCACCGGATTTTATTCAGAACGAAAAGGTCGCAAGTGCTGGATCCCGTCGGTAACAACTTTCAGGCGGTAGGGCCATTTTTCGGCTTTCTACTGGTCTTGAAGTTTTCAAGGGGGGGGGGGGTGCCAGGCCGATAACCCTGGTGGTGCGGGCAGCTCGATATCGGGAGAGCATGGGTTGCTAGGTCTATCGACGACGCCAACGTCTAGCATCGACGCCGCTTAGAAGACGGACCATACGACGGGGCCCAACCAAGCCAAGTATGCGTCGCTTCAACCACCAAACGTTCTACTCAAGGAATTCCAAGAGATGGATGACGGTGACTTAAGAGACGCTGACGAAGGAATCCCATCCGGCTCCTCGTCGGAGCCAGCCGGGAATAGCAATGATGCCAGCTGGGAGCTTGTACAATCCAAGCGCAGAGAAAACTTCAAACGCGAGGACAATGGAAAGGCACGGGAGCCGGCCCGGCCGCCCAACCTCACGATGGAAAATCAGCATTCGATGCGACCGCCTGCAGCATAACTGGACCCAGGGAGCAGAGTAGGCCTAAGCGAAGAATGCCGCACTCCCCAAAGTCCACTTCAAAATCATTATTCGACCTGCGAAATGACTCACGGTGAAATCACTCATCACTCACCAAGTAGCGCGCGCCATTGCCATAGCGTGAGACCAACAATGCAAGGACGTGGACTTACTTGTACGGGTACGGCTTCGCACCGGACCCAACAATACTATCGTTAGCACACTGCGCAAGCAAACGGGTCAGCTAGTGCGGCACATTAGCCGTCTCAAAGTCGTCGGAAAGGCTTATGATGTAAACGATTACGTGGCAGCTCCGCAAGACGTCTTCCACGGCGTAAACCACGGTGTAGACCCAGATACGTCTCCCGAAGAGATCAAAGCACACCTACGAGTCAGAACTCAAGGAGTGACCATACTCCAGGCGAAGATGCCCGGGAAATCCAAGACGGCAGTGATCACGCCCGACTGCTCAATCTTGCCGAAATTCACCTACTACGCAGGTGAAGAATCGTGCTACCAGTACTGCCCCACGAGGCAAGTCTGCCACGTCCGCTTTCAGCAAGGACACCGCTCCGACGTGTGCCCCATACAAAAATAACTGTGTGCGGACAGTGGGGAGTGCGAAACCCGCCCGGCGACCACGTGTGTGCACCCAAGTGTAGAATATCCGGCGAGGCACACCGCACCCGATCGAAGGGTGTGCCGGTACAGGCTGAAGAAAGCAAGGCCAAAAATTTCGAGGAAGCTTAAGTTTCGCCTTTAATTGCAGGACGCGACCCCATATTGAAGCATTTCCAAGGAATCCACGGAACGCCATCGTCCTTCGGTGCGACCCATTGCCCGGAAAATTTAAGGAAAGGACACACATCTTGGTGGCCACCCGAAGCGCGCCTTAAGAAAAGAAAAATGTAAATAAATTTTTTTAAGGAAAGGAAAGGACCCCTGTCTTGCATATCTCGGTGGACACCCGAACCGGGCCGTAAGGGAAGGAAATTGATGTGGAAATTGGTCTTAAGGAAAGGAAATGACGCCTGACTCACAGATCTCCACAGGATACCCATGCCAGGTCGTAAGGGATGGAAAATCCCTTCCCTTACGGTGCCGTTCAGGTGTCCACAGAGATGCACCATTTTTCGCTCACCGCCAAAGACGCCGACGACACCGGCTTTTCTGCGACACGAGCTCCTTAACACTTAAGCTCCCTCTTTAAGGAGGGGAACAGACAAGAGCAGAAGAAAAAGAAGCTACTTTGGTCAATCCCCCTGCGTGTCTTGGCCACTCCCCGTAGTGGGTATGTGCCAGCAACGTCTGAGCCTTCCTTCATTCCTTCCCCCGCGTGGCTATGTGCCGTGTCTATTATGGTGAAGAAGAAGAAAGCGGCAGCAAGGTAAGCTGAGCTTCATCCAGTGCTTCGCACTCGGTAGGAAAGGGTAGTAACACAAACCACACAAATACAAACAACAAAGGTAATCGTGTCACAGAACCGAAAAACGCGAATAGCAATGCGCTCAGACACGAGCTAGACTCGCTCGAACTAATCAAAATGAGCTCGAACACAAAGTGAACAAACTAACAAGAACACTAAAAGAACAACAGAGGGAACTCGACACGACAAGAGCCCTTCCAAAAAGACAACCGCGGGCATTCAACGAGGGAGACCTTGAAACACGAATGCAACAGCCGATGCAGCAAATGATGCAGTATATGATGCAGGAGATCCAATTGCAGATCCCACAGATGGAAGCACATTTGAAAGGGCAGATCCCGGATATCAAAAGCGCAGTCCGAAAGCAAAGACATACCGAAATCATTAAGAAAAGAGCATACAGCTGACCGGCGCTAACGGATTTCGCTAGTGAACAAGACAGCACCAGCACCACGTGAACATGACGAACACGCGTCAGCAAGAGCAGGAATATTTAGGTATTTGGCAATGGAACTGCAGAGGCTACCGCACAAGCAAGGCCTCATAAAACAATATCTAAACACAAAGCTCACCCCCCTGCCCGACGTAATCGCGCTCCAAGAAAATGATACGCGAAGCCAAAGCGGCCGTCCTTGTCACCAAAGCCATCACCGCCATCAGGCACGATGCCATCGCCGACAATGATATAGAGCACGCACTTGTAGAAATCATTCCGAAAAAGCGACAGGGCGGGAGCATATTCGGTAAGAATGTTCACAACCCGCCAAGGCAAAAAAAAGCAAAATTCTTCGAACTCTTTCTCCGAGCGCACAAGGTGGCTAAAGAAAATACTGTGAGACTGTGGACCAAGCGAGCTCTTTATTCCCGCTGGCAAATATGGCGGCCACTCCTCAAAAGACGAAAATGCGAGATGATGAATATTCACAGATCAAGACGAGGGTCAAGCACTGTGCTCACACTTTCTCCCCCTATGGGCGAAAGCAACCGTCCCGGGCGCACGTTAGAGGGAAGTAGGGCGACGGGTGAAGGCTTTAAGCGCGACACATGAACAATCTCTTCACCGCGACAACGCCGGTCATGGGCAGGATGGACAGGAGCAAAGCGATAGTCCACGGGGGACGTTTGTTCGAGTACAGTGTACGGACCAATAAAGCGGCTGAGAAATTTTTCGCACAATGGGAGGGTACGCACAGGAGTCCACAGCAACACTTCATCACCAGGGAAGAAACGCACTCCACGGTGTTTGAAGTCATAGGTTGTTTTACGGGAGGCTTGGCAGGCGTCAGTATTCAGGCGGGCAAGGGTGCGACAGTAGGCAAGACGGAAAGTAAATTCGTCGTAGGAAAGACCGGAAGAGGTTGTGGGGGCAGAGAAGATGCTTCGAGAGTGAAGGTAGGGGAGCGATCGAACACAAGAAAAAACAGTGAGAAAGTGGTTTTTCGTTGCACGGAGCATGGCGTCCCAGTTGTTGTGGGCGGGGTGAATGTACATAGACAGCATATCTGACAGGGTGCGGTGAAACCGTTCGGTGAGCCCATTGGTCTGGGGGTGATAGGCTGAAGTTGTTTTATGGGCGGTCCGGTAAGCATGAAGAACTTCGGCAAGGATGCTGGAGAGGAATGACTTGCCGCGGTCACTGATAAGGACACGTGGGGCTCCATGGCGCAGAAGAATGGCGTTGAGGAAGAAATGGGCGATTTCGAAGGAAGAGCCAGACGGAACGGGGGCTGTTTCAGCGTACCGTGTTAAGTGATCGGCGGCTGTGGCAATCCAGTGGTTGCCCGATGAGGTCAGTGGCAAGGGACCGTACAGGTCGATACCAACGACTTCGAAAGGTGAGAAAGAACAGGAAAGAGGTTGAAGAAGGCCAGCAGGAGGAGACGTGGAGCGTTTGCGGCGTTGGCAAGGGATGCAAAATGCAATATATTTGGAGACAGAGGTGGAGAGACCAGGCCAAAAGAAACAGCGCTTTATACGGTCATATGTTTTCTGGAATCCTAAGTGGCCGGCCACGGGGTCGTCATGAAGCGCTTGCAAAACCTCACGGCAAAGAGAATGGGGAATGACAGACACCCAGGCGTGACCCAGGGGGCTATGATTGTGCCAAAGAAGGGTGCCGTCAACCAGCTTGAAACAGTTAAGTTGGCGTCGGAGGCGGGCATTTGGAGGCCGCATAGCACCACTCAGGCGTTCAATGAGAGTCCGGCAGTAAGGGTAGGCCCGCTGTGCTGAAGCGAGATCGCCGAGAGCGGGAGCGGGCTCCAGATCAATGGCTGCGGCCGTCGAGGCGTGGGTAGCGATGGAATTAATAGTTGGGAGCGATGAAGCAACAGGAGGAGGGTACAGAGGTTCTGCGGAGGCGAGGGGGCAACGGGAGAGCGCACCGGCGTCTTTGTGTTTTTTTCCCGATTTGTAGGTGACTGTGGAATCATACTCCTGGAGGAGGAGAATCCAGCGGCCGAGGCGCCCAGACAAGTTCTTCTGTGACGACAACCAGCACGACGCATGATGGTCGGTTACAATGGTGAACTGGCGACCGTACAAATAGGGGCGAAATTTCTGAACGGCCCAGACAACTGCAAGATACTCTTGTTCAGTGATTGTGTAGTTCTGCTCCGCTGCAGTCAGGGTACGACTTGCGTAATCAATCACGCGCTCAGTTGAAGATTGCTGGCGCTGCAGAAAAACGGCACCAATGCCGCGTCCACTGGCGTCAGTGTGCAAAATCGTTGAAGCGCTGTCATCAAAATGAGCCAGAATCGGATCAGATGTGAGAGCCTGCTTTAGAGAAGTAAAGGCGACCTCGCAGGCCTCAGACCAAACGAAGGGCGTGCTGACTTCAAGAAGCTGATGCAAAGGTGCGGCGATGGATGCGAAACCTCGGATGAAACGATGAAAGTATGAGGCGAATCCTATAATACTGCTCAGGTCTTTAATCCGTGTGGAGCGGGGAAAAAGCAGTACTGCAGCAACTTTATCAGGGTCTAGTTTTATGCCTCTGCGACTAACGACGTGTCCGAGAACTTTGATAGAAGTGGAAGCAAAGCAACACTTCTTTGTGTTTAACTGAAGTCCGGCCGCGGAAAGAGCACTTAGAACCTCACCGAGGCGGGCGAGGTGCTCAGAAAAAGTCGAGGAGAAAATTACGATGTCGTCCAGGCAGCAGAGGCAAGTTTTCCATTTCATCCCGCGGAGTACGGTGTCAATCATGCGTTCGAACGTGGCCGGAGCATTGCAAAAGCCGAACGGCATAACGTTAAATTCATATAAGCCATCTGGCGTGGCGAAAGCTGTCTTCTATTTGTCCTCTTCATGCATGGGGATTTGCCAGTAGCCGGATCAGAGGTCAAGACTAGAGAAAAATTGAGCACCTTGGAGACAGTCGAGGGCGTCGTCAATCCGAGGAAGTGGATAAACATCCTTTCGAGTGATCGTATTGAGGGCACGATAGTCGACACAAAACGTAAGGAACCATCCTTCTTTTGTACCAGCGCGACTTGTGAGGACCAAGGACTTGAAGAAGGCCGTATGATGCGGCGCTTGAGCATGTCGGTGACATCTAGAATAATTTTTCGTTCACTAGGAGACACACGATACGGGCGGCGGCGAATGATATGCGAACCGTCAGTGTGGATGCGATGCGTAGCCGCCGATGTTTGGCCCAAAATTTTCGACTGGGTATCGAAAGAAGCGGCATGTTTGTTCAAGAGGGCAAGCAATTCTGCTTTTTGAGCAGGCGTGAGATCGTCGCTGATAGTAGCGGAAAAAGCTGCCGGAGAAGAAGGATGGGACGAAATGGCGAAGCCGGATGATGGCAAGGAAAGAACGGTGACAGGTTGAATGGTAGACACAGAAGCCACTTTATTACCAGCGCGCAGAAGAATGGGCTCCGACGTAGTATTGAGCGGAGTCAGAAGTGCAGTCCAATTGACGAAGCGAAGAAGGGATGCGACGAGGAGAATGCCCCTGGAGAGAAGACGGGGCACGGCTGTGGCGAAAACGTCCCCAGCATGTACGTAAGCAGAAGCAACTGAGATGACATCTTCGGAGCAGGGATAAAGCACATGGTCCGCGGTGTTGATCAAGTGATGAGATGGAATTGCAGGAGCGTCAGAAGGGTCGGAGTCAGCAAATTCCAGAGTAGGACGGCAACATGTAATGACAGCTTGCGCGGAGTGGAGGAAATCCCAGCCGAGGATGAGAGGGTGAGCACAGGATGGAAGTACAGCAAACTAGATGTGGTGCAGGATGCCGTTGATCAGGACGCGTGCTGTACACAGACCGGAAGGATGCATGGATTCTTCATTAGCAACACGGAGAGAAGCACCGCAGTAATGAGTGCGCACTTTACGAAGATGGGAACACAAAGCAGAACTGATGACGGAAACAGCGGCGCCGGTGTCAATCAATGCGTCTACAATACTGCCTTCAACATTAACAGCTAACAAGTTCGACGGCAGCGTAGGAGTAATTGAAGGGTGGGCGAGTGGTGCAGCTTTACCTCCGGAAACTGCACAATTTAGGTTTCCGTATTGCGACCAGCTGCCTGAGAGGCAGGACGTAGAGGCGATGAAGAGCGCCGGAAAGGTGACGGGGAGCGGCGGCGCGACGAGCGGACAATGGGCGAGCGGTCGGGAGAGGTCGATGTAGAGAAGCAGGGAGGATCGTTGGGGTGAAACGTTGGCCGGTAAGGAAACGATGGGTATGTGTCGTCGCTATGAGGAGTATTGGAGGCAAAAGTAGGACGGTAACCACACGATGAGTAGGTTTCGTCGTTGCGAACGGTACCAAACTGGTTACGCTCGTCGAGCTGACGCCGACGACAAACGCGGGCAACATGTCAACGAATTCCGCAGTAATAGCAGATAGGGCGAGGCGAAGGCGGCCGCCAAACCGCTGGGTACATTGCGGGCCGCTGGGATAAGGAGGCGACAGTCGGCTGTACGGGCGGCGAATGTGAGGCATAGACGGGAGGAGCAGGAGACGCAGCGACCTGGGCATACGTGGGCGCACAAAGAGGCACAGATGGTTCGGACGCCGCGGGACGAGTGACAGAAGCGAGCTCGTCCTTGATTAGGTCACGCAATGGCGAGGTCGGAGGCCGGTGCTGATGGGAATCCAGCGGCGTTAAGGTGGAGCCTTGCAGCTCCTCGCGGATGATGGAGCGGATGAAAGAGCGCCAGTCCACATCAGTTGAAAGGCGGGGGTCCCAGGCGTCTTGCAAGCGGAGGGATTGGAGGTCGTCAAGACGGTGACATGTGGTGCGGATATCGTTGACTGAGGTAGGGTTTTGGCCACCAGCGTGGTAAAAGCAAAGGAGCCGATGCCTTTAAGAATGTGACGGACCCGATCGTACTCAGACATGGCACGGTTGACATGTCGACACAGGCTCAAGACATCTTCAATGTAAAACGTGTAAGATTCGCCGGGCAGCTGGGCACGCGCATCTAACTTTTGTTTGTAGATGGCCGGGCTGGCACCAACAGTGCTAAAAATTTGCCGAAGCTGCGATGTAAAGTGGGTCCAGTCCGGGATGGTATCTTCATGGTTGACGAACCAAGTCTTAGCCACGGCGGTTAAATAGAATGGCACGTGGAGAAGGTTCATGGCAGAATCCCAGCAATTGTAGGCACTGACCTGATTGTACTGATCGAGCCAGTCCTCGACGTCATCATCACGGAGACCCGCAAATGTAGGACGCTCGCGTTGAAGGGTTGTGACAGTCCATGTCGGGTGTCCAGGTGACATAGGAGCGCGGGGGCGTAGGAGTCAGGGTTGCGGGCGGAGGGATCAGCAGGTAGTGGTAGCACACCTGCTGAGGCACCGGCAAGGCCTGCGGAAGCGTCACGGCGTTGTTGGTCGACGGTTTCTATCTTCGGAGAGGGTCCGACCAGGTGACGACCGGAACGGAGCTGCAGTGTGGCGACGGAGAGGACGCGGGATCGAGAGCAGCCTCCACCACTTGTGAGACTGTGGACCAAGCGAGCTCTTTATTCCCGCTGGCAACTATGGCGGCCACTCCTCAAAAGACGAAGATGCGAGATGATGATGAATATTCACAGATGAAGACGAGGGTCACGCACTGTGCTCACAATACACTAAGCATCGAAGTAGATTTCAATTCCAGGGACAGGAGTTCGGGATACCAGAAACAACACATCAAGGGAAAAACATTAGCGCAGGTAGCGGAATACTTTGGCCGAAGTCTAATCACAGATCCCGCGAACCCCACGGTAATCCAGAATAGTGTGATTACGGACACTTGCCAGGACCTCGCCTTCGTAAGGAAGACCAGGGATTCACATTGGAAAAACACGACAGAAAACAGAGGAAGTGGTCACCTTACCCTCCAGAACCGAATAGGATCGGACAAGATAAGACGCCAGACTGGACAAGCAAAAATCACAGACGCGTTTCGCGGGGTGTGCAACAAATCTGAAGACTGTATCGAATCACTGGAGAAATAGAGCGGCATGCTTGAGAAGCGCGGGAAAAATACAAAAAATATAAGGACTACAACAAAGCCTCAAGTGACGGGCACCTCCTCAGATCCTCAGAATATGGAAAGCCAGACGCAGTCCGACCAAAAGATGGCTGAAGCAAAAGCACGACAGGAAACCAAAACAAAAGACCGCAGAAATCTCGGCAAAAGCTAAACGATACGCGACGCAACTCGCGAAACGAAATTGGGAAAAACTGAGCGACTCGCTTAGGGCAACTCTAGGCATGCCAAAACCTGGAAACTCCTAAGAGCACTAATCGATCCGACCAAACTCAAATAGGAAAACAATAAAGCTTTCCAGAAGTACATCCACTCCTTCGAGTGATTTTACACCGCCCTCCTAGAGAAGGCACGAGCAAAATGTTGCTGCGATCACAACCTTTTCATGAACGCAAGGAACGTATCGGGGAACTGAAAACCAGGGACACGACAGCACTTTAACTGCGGAAAAAGCTTACGCGTCCATAAGGAGCCGTACCAGAAACACTGCAGCATGAGCGGACAGAGTCAACAACGCCTTGATCCGCAGCCTGAGCGACGACCTCATAGAAGAGCTCGTAAACTGTCTTAAACACTGGGAGGCGGAAACGGTTCCCGAAGATGGGATACACGCCGAATAATGATAGCTAAATCTCGTAAAAGCTCCAATTTGAAACTCTCAGGCCCATCTCGCTCACGTCGCGCCTTAGCAAGCTTTACGAGCTGGTGGTGACGCTGCGACTGCAAAACTTCATGGAAGAGAACAACCGTGTACCACAAACCATGTTCGGACTTCAAAGCAAAACATTCGACATAGGACGTCCTCCTCCAAATACAAGAAGATCTACTCCAAAACGTACCTCATCTCGTGAAAATATCATGACGGCCCTGGACATCAAGAAGGATTCGATAACGGTAGCCATGAAGCGATCCTTAGGGGCCTAGGCGACGTGGACTGTGGAGGCAGCATCCAGGCCAATGTCAAAGTCTTCCTATCCGATACAAGTGCCACCATCGCCATGGAAGTCCTTCAATCGAACAAAATTCACAGGCCAAACAAGAGAACACCCCAAGTGTCAGCCATCGCACCTATACTTTTCAACATAGACATGTTGAGCCTAGCTCGAAGACTAGAGAAGATAGAAGGCATCAAGCACGCAGTGTATGCCGGCAACATTAGAGTCTGGACAAACACCAGATCACTCGGGGAGAAGGAAGACTGGCTACAGGAAGCGGCCACCTGTGTAGACATATATCTCGGAGAAAGAGGACTCGCATGCTCCCCTGAGAAATCGGAACAGATGCGAGTCTGGAGAGGCAAGAAAAACCAGGCCATCTTTACCAGTGAGGACCTGAAACTCAAGGTCTACGTGAAAGGAACGCCTATATCTGAAGAGACAGTTAACAATACGATTCTTGGCCATGTCGGTTAAATCCAACCAAGCAGTATTCACACTTTCACCTTCCTCAAAACAAATGTGCTACCAGTCGTGCGCATGATGACTTGCATCACCAACAGGCGACATGGCATACACGAATAGGACACAATAAATCTACTCAGAAACCTGGAAGTTTGCCGAATCGCGTACAGCCTACCCTACCAGTGCTTCAACAAGAGCTTAATAGAAAAACCGGATATCCTGCTATGCAAAGCGGATAAGACAGCGCTACGACTTCCCCGGAGGTATAAGAAGACGGCGATTAGTGGGCCGGCTGTCTGACACCGGTCCGTAATTTTCGGCTTTATTTTCTCACTTCAGAGGTTTTCCAGTCTTTTTGGCATGTGTCCTCGACGTGCGACGACCTGGGGGTCCCTGGCCGCCGGCAAAAGCACGTCAAGCGACCTCCTCGGCGCTGTGCGCCGTATCAACGCCGACACGGAACATCACCGCCAGCTGAACTCCATGCTGCACTGATGGCAGCAGCGCCAGCGGCGGGCCCAGCGGCCCCTGTAGTGGCGGCTACAGACCAGGCCCCGCCAAACAAGAGACTGCGCGACGACCAAGCCAGCAACGAGCCTCTGACCGACCATCCAGAGGACATGGACCAAGCATCATTTACAGTTGTATCGTACAAGAAAAAGAGAGCTACCGGTGTTCCTGTAGTTTTCAGGCCCACTGAGGAAGGAGGAAGCCTATGGAAAGCCAACCCCAACATTGTGGCTTCGGCGCTTGTAGCATCGGCTCAAGAAAAAGTCCTCAGCCATCGCATTCACAAGTATGGGAGCCTGATGGTTACAGTATCGACGCTGCCCGCCGCGAACCGTCTGCTCACGGTAACTAAGCTGGCTGGAGTGGCTGTAGAGGCCAGAGTCCCATACTCTTACATGGCAAGCTATGGCAAAATACAAGATGTACCTGTCACATACACAGACGAAGATCTGCAGGAATATCTACGTGACCAAGGTGTCCTCTCAGCAAGGAGGCTAATCGCCTACACTCCTGAGGATGGTGGAAAGATAAAAGCGGTACGCCGTCACACAGTTATATTGGAATTCGCAAAAGATGCGCCGCTACGAATACGAGTAACGCTGGGGTTATGTAGCTACCCTGTAACTGAATACGTCGGAGCAGCAACTCAGTGCTATAAATATCAGAGGCATGGCCACATATCAAGACACTCTAACGGCCCCGTGCGCTGCAAAGTGTGTGCTGGCCCCCACTCGAACAAAGAATGCACTTCGAGAGCGCACCCTAAATTCGCTAACTGCGGTGGCCCACACCCTGCTTCCTATGGAGGGTGTTATAAAAAGAAATCAGCCACAGTTGCTCGCACGGCAGAGCAAACACAAGGGAAACCCCCTAAGCGCCATGAACCACCACCTAACCCCGACGTGGTTTTCACGACTACGGCAGCTCTTTCCGAGAATCAGTCAACACAGCGTGGCAGAGACTCTGACAAGACCTACGCAGATGTGGTAAAAAAGAAGCGTTGGAAGTCCGTTGGTTCTTCTCCTTCATCAAAGCTACTGCAACGCACTACACAAGACCCGACAAACAGCGTCCCTTGTTCTGACTCTAGGGCGCCACAACATGACAAGAAGTTCAGCGGCAGGCAGCAAACCGGGAGCTCTGAACAAGATGTCACATGCCTACTGATTCCGATGCTGTTTGCAGCCATCAAGGCTCTTATCCGTGCAAACCCCTCGTCAGGAAACTCCCAGAAGTAGAAGCTGACCTTGCAATGGAGCCGTTGGTGTCGGTCTCCTACGCTCCGCAGGGGCGTAATACCACACTTCAGTAATCATGGCTTCCACAGCGAGAACTTCACCGCAGCTGACAATCCACAACATCTTTCGTACATGCACCATTTTCCAGTAGAACGCTCGCGGGCTACGCTCTAAACTCTCAGATTTCCGAGAGCTCGTCCGAGCGTACCGCTTCCCCTTCATAGTCATCTGTGAATCACGCGTCGAGGAAACTTTCCGACTCAATGGATACTATTTCCATCATTCACAACGACCAGATAACGTCAGCAGATTGCTGATAGGCTTTCGCAAGGATATCCCGGCCTCACCGGTTGATGTCCCGCCTCACAGCGACAATGAATACGTATGCGCTGTCACAGTTATTGCCGGACAACAGTACACTCTGATTGGAGTATATCTAGAGCCAGGCACGCCATTTGATGCTTTGAGACTTGAAGACTTGATAGCAAGGACGCCCTCTCCGCATATTATTTGCGGAGACTTCAATGCTCATAACGAAATTTGGGGCAGCTCACATACATGTTCCCGAGGTGCCAATCTTGCAAAACTTCTCTCCAAGCATTCAGTTCAGCCATTAAATGACGGCAGCATCACCTACCTCCGAGGCCCGACGACTACCAGCAGCATCGACGTGACATTTGTCACAAGTTCATTTGCCCGCAACTTTGGCTGGTGCACTGATTTGGAGACACGTGGAAGCGACCATTACCCAATCCTCATATCGGCTTTCCATGCGCAGAGGAACCCAAAGAAATTCCTTATAAAATCTACAGACTGGGACGCATACAAGGACGCTGTAAGCAGAGGAGTTACTGCGGCAACTCGCAATGAGGAATTAGCATCGACAATTGCGTATTGCCTGAGGGCGAGTACAAAACTTACAGCTAAAAATGATAACCTAAATTCAAATGATGACACATTCCAAAGGCTTTGCGCTATACGCAGGCGAGCTGAAAGGAAAGCTCTGCGCACAAAAAGCCTCGATGACCTACGTGCATGCCGACGGGCACAACGTCACATTCGACGCTACATGGATAAACTCAGTCGGCAAAAATGGCGTGACTTTTGTTCTACGCTGGATCTGCGCAAACCAGTAACCAATATTTGGCGGATAGTTATAGGTATGCGCACGCCACTTCAACAACTCCACCCCTTCGCTGCACTCTCCCTTCACGAACAAAATTCTATAAAAGAAGTCTCAGAAGAATACTGCAAGCTGCTATCGACAGGGTCAGGGCATTCGACACTCTCCGCAGATGGTCAAACAGGCATCCCAAAGGCGGCAGTGCCAGCGTTAGACCTGCCTTTCACAATGGAAGAACTATCAACAGCTATCGCGGAGACAAAGAGGCACACGTCTCCGGGTCATGATGAGGTGACCTATGACGCCATTGCAAAACTACCCCACACCTCCCGTCTTCGACTCCTGGAGTATTACAATTCTTCCTGGATGGCTGGTGAGGTCCCCACGGAATGGAAGCTGGCGAAAATCGTGCCCGTTTTGAAACCCTGTAAGCAGCCAACAAGCTACGCATTATTCACGCCCATTGCCCTACTGAGCTCCGTAGGTAAGTTCATGGAGCGCATGATCTGCAAGCGCATAACATTGTTCGTAGAAAGCCGAAATCAGTTCCCCCAAGAAATGAACGGGTTCCGTCAAAACAGGTCTGCGACTGACAATATCATCTCCCTCGTCTCATCAATTGAGGAGTACCTTCATGCTGGGTACATCCCAACAGCCGTTTTCCTAGACATCAAGGCCGCTTTTGACTCCGTCTTTCACCATGCAATTCTCGCAGCCTTTGGCAGTCTTGGCCTTGGAGGAAGGCTATACAAGTGGATTGGGCATTATTTAAAAGAACGACAAATTTTTATTACCACTCCAAACGGTCCAACACGCTTTCACGCAGTGGAGAGGGGCGTACCACAGGGAGCGGTGCTCAGCCCTCGCCTGTTCAATATTGTCCTTATTCACATAAGAAGACACCTTCCGCGAGGGGTCCGCATAACAATTTATGATGATGATATCTGCATCTGGACCGCGTCACGTTCGCGCTATATTACCCAGCAACGTCTTCAGAGAGCACTATTGCACATTTCGATGTACCTGGCTTCCAGAGGTCTTCGTCTCTCGCCAGAAAAGAGTGTTGCAATGGCGTTTACAAGAAAAACGATGACCCGATATCCGCTGCTCCTAGGCGGACGATCGCTGCCATATGTACGATCTCAGCGATTCCTGGGTGTTGTAATCGACTATAATTTGTCATGGTCACCTCAGATCAAAAAACTCCGTGCGAGGATTACAGCAGCATCGCAAGTGTTCAGGTTCATGGCGGGAACAAGGTGGGGTAGCAACTGCCGATCAATGCTTCTGCTTGAAAAAGCCTACATTGAGGGAACCTTGCGCTACTGTCTACCAGTGCTTCAAAGATTATCTGCATCAAGCAATAAGACTCTCAATGCCGCACGGAACAACTGCCTGCGAATATGTCTTGGTCTCCCAAAGGGTTCCTCTGCATCAGGAACAGTAGCGGAGGCAGGATGTCTCCAACTAGAGGTAATTGCCACCCAGGAAACTATGCGTACACATCTCCGCCATGTCCTGCAAGGGAAGAAGCACTTCCTACACCGTGTCCACCTAACCCACAGCAACTCTAGCTTTGGCCAGGCAGTGCAGCTCCTGCCCTTTCCTACTATTATTCAGCCTCAGAAACAACTACCTCTGGCCTTTCCTCCATGGACACTCTCTCCTCTAAAGGTGAAGAAGTCTGTTCCAGGTGTGAATGCAAAGAGCCGCATGCCACAGGCAGCACTTCTGCAAGCTACTCTCGCCTACTTAATCGAAGAATATACGCAGCACACCCATATCTTCACCGATGGTTCAACTAGTAAAGAAACTTCTTCTTGTGGCCTTTATGTGCCCTCAACAGGCCATGCCCTTTCTTACCGGCTGCAGCGGAGGACCTCCTCTACAACAGCTGAGCTTCACGGCATTAAGGAAGCTGTTTCTTCATCCTGCGCCGAACCGCCGGCCGTTGGGTTATCTTCACCGATTCAAAAGCATCTCTGCAGATCCTGGCCAACCTGCTGAAGAAAACGAATCACCAGCCAGTTTCTCTGGACATTGGGTATATCCATCATTTAGCTATTGCCGCAGGCCACTGCATAACATTTCAGTGGGTACCTGCTCACTGTGGCATTATGGCTGATGAAAAAGCAGATGAAGCGGCCCGTAAGGGCCATCAACATCAGAGATACATTCGAAGTTTTCTCACGAAATCTGATGCGTCCCAAATGGCTAAAAGTTTTGCGTACGAAGAAACGTATCGGCTTTGGAGTTTGCCGACACATCAGTACCAATTTCTTCACTCAATCGACCCACATCTTAGATCAAGACTCTCACCCAGAATTCCTCGACAACTCGAAACACTTTATCACCGACTTCGTCTGAATGCTGCATATACAAATGGCCTGCGATACCGTTTTGGACAAATGAACAGTCCGCATTGTGACAACTGTGCTTCGATAGAAACTGTGGAACATATCCTGCTTGAGTGCTCTGTGTATGCTAACGAGCGTGCGTACTATGAACATTGCATGCAGAAGCTCTGCCCAGTGCCCTGAACAATGGAGAAATTTTTAGGCCCCTTAGCCTGCTTCAGGCAACAGAGACCTGCAATGAACTTTCTTTTTACATATTTAAAAGACATTGGACATCTCGATAAGCTCTAAATTCACTTGCAGGTTACCTTCATGCATTATTTTTGCAGTGAGCTTCGTCAGCCCATTCGTCGGACTATGCACTCCATCATTCCATAGGTTACATCAATACTCGCCACTGCATCCTTAGTACCCATTTCATGGCTGCATTTTATCTTCGTTTTTTTTCCCACCTCTTCCACGCTGCTCTCCTTCAGTCTTTATCTCCCAAATTCCCCTCCCTACGCAGAGTAGCATGCCAGAGATAATGAAACGCCGGCTAAATTCTCTGTTTCTTCATTAAATAGTCTCTCTCTCTCTCTCTCTACGACTTCCCCACAACACATCTAAAGAAAATACCATGTCTCTGGGATTGCAACACAGTTTCGAAGAGCTACCTGAGGCGCAGCTTGAGTCGCAAAAACGCGTGCTATAGCAGACAACGACTGAAAGAGCACTCTTAAAGAGACCAGAATGCCGCGAGCAGATGATAGAAATGAAGACGGGAACAATCCCCGACGAGCTTCGAAAATCCCTCTAGTTAGCAATGGACTATTGGACAATGGCAATGAGACATGAACTACAACCTTCACCAAAGGAGAAGAGAAGTGAGGGCCGAATTTATTCAGAAAATATACGCTCCTCACGACATGACTGTGTATGCAGGCATATATATATATATATATATATATATATATATATATATATATATATATATATATATATATATATATATATATATATATATATATATATATATATATATATATATATATATTCAGTGAAGAAGACGACAGTGCGGCGCCACCATCGGCGACGATGAATACGTTCGGCCGGCCTCTGCGTCCGGCTGCCGCGCGCGTTGGAGAGCACGAGCTCGCTCTGAAAATCCCTACTGGTGCCGCCGCTTCTGGGTAAGTTTGTGCAAAGGTTACGCCGTCAGCCCTTTAAGCTATGCAATAAACCGCTCTTCACTTGGTGGAGGTTTGGTTTCCCGTCCTCGTACCGCTATGGACCTCAGCAACCGCACGCTACCGACCCCGTTATGCCCGCTCAGCCCGAAGCCAACCACGAAGCCGTGCAGGTGGGCTTCCCCGTCATCTGCTCCGGTGCCGTCCGGCAGCGAGACCCCGTCGTTTTCAACGTACACTGCGATTAAGATGTTGAAGACTGCCAGGTCTCGTACGAGTGGGTGAGCCGCCATAAAAGCTGGGACGACCGCATGAAACTCAACAACGTTATATTTTGTCTGCGTGACGTCTCCAACCTCTTTTTTCTTACCACGAGGCTGATATTCCATTCTTAGCTATCTTCAAGACGACGTTTGCAGAAGTTTTTGGCCGTTATGATTGCGCATTCAGGCTCAGCATCCGGTTGAAAGCTTCACCGCCTACATCGAAGATGTGGTCGATATCTGCAAACGTGTCGACCCGTCTATGCCTGAGGGGACAAAATCAAGCATATTATGAACGGAATCGCGACGACGCTTTTCATATGCTGTTGGCGAAAAATCCAACTACCGTTTCTTCCGTATACAACCTCTGTCAGGGCTATGATGAGGCGCAAGTTACGCCTTGGCGCTCGTCGCTCACCCGTCTTGACTGGCGAGTCCATGTCCGGCCTGGCCGTCAACAGTCACCTGTTGGGTCATGACAAAGATTTCGCACGCGACGAGGTGGCCAGGCAGTTTTCGCTCCTCTCGGGCACACGCCCTTCGCCCCGGTCCTGACTACTGAGTTGCAGCCCATTATCGCCCAGGAGGTAGCCAATGGACTTCTAGCTCGTCGGCAACCGGTTCCCGCAGCTCCTTAAGTCCTGCAGCTCGTTCTCGATATGCAGCCGGTCCTGTTGCTGCAGTTTTCGGCTACGGTGCAGCCGTTGTGACGCCTCCTGTCCCCATGCTGGGCCTCTCACATATGCCGATGTCGTCGCACGCCCATCGCAGCCGCAGGCCTTGTCCTACGTTCCCGCACCAGTGCCTCGGCCTGTTGCTCCCCGACTCCTCCCAGCGCCGGCTGCTCATAACCCTTGGCGCACGGCTACGGGGCCATGTCGCGCGCCTCTGTCGCCGTACTCTGCCTGCCCCTGTGCCACATCTGCCGGCCTACACCTAGTCCTACCGCACCTTTCGCCCACCTTCAGGACCACCTCCCCAAGCACATCCTTCTGACCCTGTTCCTGGCGGACAGCTATTCGCTTCGCACCACTCACTTTCCCCTCGCCGTCGCTCATTGTCACCCATGCGGCGGCGCAGCGATCCCGCGGAACCGGAAAACTAGGAGCCGCAGTTCCTGGGGCACGAACTGCGCACAATTCGACCAGCTCAAGTCCTCGCCTTTCCCCACCGAATTTTTAAAATGTGTTAGTTGGCGGTGTTCGAACACACGCGCTTCTGGACACAGGTGCTACTTTTTGTTATATCCGAAAAATTCTGTCGTTCGCTGCGTAAAGTCACCAGCACACCTTCGGGACTATCTCTTTGCATCGCTAGCGCCGAGGCTGTTCATCCCTCCGCTCCTTTCACAGCACGTGTCCTGATCGTGGATGTTTTGCATGTCGTCGAATTCTTAGTACTCAGATCTTCCCATGTCCTCATCCTTGGCTGGGCTTTTCTATCCCGCCATCATGCCGTCATAGACTCTGCCCGTCCCCATGTGGCATTGGCCGTTATCCCTGATACGCTCGCCGACAAACCGCCGTCTTTCTCTGCTACCAAACTTCTTGCCACGGACACCGATTTTCCCGACTCCAGTGCCGTGCTCGTTCCCGTGTCCACCACCGCTGGGTCTAGCGAGACTACTCTTCGCGCCTTAGCCCATCCTCGCCTCAGGCCGACACCTACCTCTGCGCCGCTAACTTTTAGACATGCTTGCAGAGGTAGTCGGTGCGAACAGTTGGAAGTTCAGTCGACTGGAATTGCTCAAGGAAAGTCAGCTGCACTGCATTTTTATTGTTTCTGTGCATTGCGAGTGACTTTGGCGGCAGCCACTCGGCAACGTCTCCGGTTTGGCGAACTTGTGAGAAGGTGAGCCTTTTGTTCTCAAATTTTGAAAGCGGTTTTTTGTTTGTATTGTAACCCTGCGTCTCGTCGCATGTTATGTTCACGATAACATCAGTACAACGTGCATGCGCTTTCTGTCTCTATTTAGAGTAATATTGGTCGATCAGCGTAAACTTTTGGATTCAATTAAGCACGAACTGTCCATGTTGGTACTGCGTGTCGAATGTGTTTTGAGATGATTCTGAGCGGGAGATGGTGTTCTGATAATTTGTGTTCTACCAGATATAGTCTAGACATTTGAAACCATTTATCACACTGAAACAAAGTTGGAAAACTGTTTTGTGTTCATGCATCTGCTGTCCTAAAACTTGACTTTTCGTCAATTATTCGCATGGCTTCTTTGGATCTGGAAAATTGACTACTGTTGCCAGGGGTGCCTGGTAGCAGAGCTCCTGGGGACGCCCAGTGGGTCATTTGTTTGTCCAAGTGCCCAGTACCAAAGGTACCATTCCTGACATTTTTTCCCAGTCCGTTAACCTCATATTCCTTGCAAAGATTACAGTATGTAATCAGGTAGTAAAAAAATTGGTAACTTCTGCATATTTCAGAACAGTTCAGAGAAATGCACATGCAGCATCAGTATTCTCTCGGTAGAATTTCTGAGACCTGGATTCATTTCTTCTAGGACTGTGGCAAGCAGTAGGTCAACTGTACATAAATTTATTTTCCTCTGGTGCAAAGTAAAGAGTGCAAACGTCATAAGACAAGTCTCTAGTCTGTTTCATTCTCACTGCATTTGGCCAAAGCATAATATGAAATGCTGTATGTTTTATGCCCTAGTTTCCTTTACATTGAGCAGTAGATATTGACAGGGAATAGCAAGGCAACTCCACTCGCTGACGGTTTTGCCTTCGGCAGCAAAACAGAGAATACCTTACCCCATGTGTTATCTCGACAGACTGAAAACTGCGATGGACAGCTGCGTCCACAGCTGCTATCACCTCCCAAGTGCATGCGCTCGTAAGACACATAATAACTCTGGATTGCCATTAACATAGCCTTGCTCATTGCAGTTGCCGATAAACACCTCATAAGTGGTACTATTATGCACTCTTTTCTTTGGCACTATGTATGAGCTTCTGTTTTCGCGCTTTCTAGAAATAATGCATGCAGTTTTGAACTGCGAAAAGAGAATTTACGTTTAACTAGATTGTCATGTCAGTATGTTACAGCCAAATTGTACATTGATGTCAGTGCTGGTGGTTTCTTTTCATTATTTTAGGAGAATGTTATAATTTTACCTATAGCAAATAATAGCCCTCACTAATTAGCTGATTTTGTCATGTCCAGTATTCTGATATGCTAAGCCACCAAAGCATGATTCAGAATGTTGTCAGAACTAAAGGTACTGAGTCTTTCGTGTCAGTAAAAAATGTGCTTTATACCCCTGTCACATGGCATTCCTCGAAGGCCTTTCCAGCAAAGGCACCATTTTTCACCAAAGGAGCGAAAGCTTAAAGGAGCAGCGATGCAGCTACACGGTGCAGCCCAAAGGTGAAAGTCGTTCAGGCTTAGCACCCGCTGCTATACTCGAGGTGGCTGAAGTGAGTGTTCTAAAATTAAAGTGGTGTATTCTGTTCATTCGTTGAGCTTTGACAATTTTTTATTCTGATTGCTTCCTTAAAAGTACTGCAACAGCTACTCTCATCAGCAGGAGCAGGTTTTGTACGTGTATTGCCTTGGCCTCCATGGGAGCTCGGTGTTGCCGCAACACTTTCACTGTCTTGAAATTTGAACATAAAACATAAACACCCGTACAAAAACCAAAGCCATACACACCTTTCGTATTTGAAAAAAAATGTTTTCAAACATTATTAGCTTATGTATTTTTTTATTGCTTTTACTTTTTGACTTTGGATGGTACTGCGATCACAGCTTCTCGAATGCCGCGTCTTCGGGCTCCGAAGGTCTCGGTTGAGCGCCTTCGCCTCCAAGGCCCTTAGCGACAAAGGCGCAACATTTGTACCGGGAAGATGCACTCCTTACGCCTTTGGATATGATTCTCAAAGGCCTTTGCGGTGCTCGTGTGACAGGGGTATTAGTGTGGTATGGCTGCTTGAACACCTGTCCCTGGTATCTCACAAACTGAATAAGGAAGGGAAAAGCCTCAGGGTGCTTGCCGACGTTTCGACAAGAGGACTTGTCTTTGTCTGGCAAAGTGTTCATCATTGGTGGGGTTTAAATAAGGTTTTCACTTCGAGGCGAAAGGCCTGTTGTGTGGGACGAGGGTGCGATATGGGAAGGGCGTTACGATGGGGAGCATGAACCTTGACCAGGCATGATAGCTGCTAAAGAAGATTAACCGGTTGACCTGCAAAACTGTGAAAACAAAAAAGCCCAATTCAGTAGAAACGAATCTCGGGGTATGGAGTGTGGATAGTGGGCTTGAATGGCTTTATGTCCAGCCACAACAGGTGGCTTGGTATGGCTGGCTGCCTTTTCCTGAAAAACTAGGATAAAGGAATTAAGGAGCATGGCAGAATAAAATAACAGGGGGGTGGGGGGGCAAAATAATTTGAAGTAAAAAGAGAAAATGAGGGCAGGTTCGGAGAAAAGGCAAAAAGAAGGGGGAGGGGGAGGAGTATGGCAGCCAAGGTTCCGAGAAGTGATGTCAGGAGGTGCAGGGCGTAAGGTTAAAGTATAACGATAAATTAAAGAAAGCAGGAAAGGAGGGGGAAAATGTGGGTTGGGAAACCTCTGACCATGTGCAAGGCCTTTTCAAATAATTATGCCAATTCCGGAATGTACAGAGCTGGCCACATTTAGTGCAGACATGTGAGCGCATGGCCGCACTCTTTAGAGGTCCACTGTGTGCGGCGCAGCCACTCATCGCTGCAAAATGGCGCAAGAGGAGATGCACCTGGATGTGGTGCTTCGTGTCATGTTACACTTCGATGTGTGGCAATGTCAGACACAGTGGCCCAAAGAGCACAGCCATGTGCTCGCGTGTTCGCACTAAGAGTGGACAACCCTGTACTTGATTCTAAGTTTCCTCTGTATATGTTGACCCCAGACGAAAACAAGTTGTCTTGTCGAAACGGCAAGCACCCTGAGATTTTTCCTTCCCTTGTTCACTTTTTGAGTGTCAAGAAACCATATGTCTACTCTCTCTGTACCATGCACTCCACATCTTGTACGGTTATCTTTGTATGTATACACCATTGATAAATCATGAAGGAAATCAAGGGATTTGTATTTGTATTGCTTAACACTTACTTTAAAGCTATATCATGAGGGTATAGTTGAAAATGTGCTACGGGGGCTTGTTTGTGTGTCGTGACTGGTTTCTCTTTATCAGGGCTACTTGACAGCCACCATGAAACCCAGGCTTTTGAAAAGTCGTTCCTCATATAAAAGAGCGTTTCCACTGTTACAATGGAAATGTTATTTGCGAAAAACTTCAATCATTGCAGTTCAGGGATTGATATTTTTCAAATAACTAACCTGAAGTTCAAAACCTGCAGAAGGAACTATGTAACTTTTTTCCTGCCTTAAAAACCCAGTACTTATTTGCCAGTTTCAGCAAGCAGATGTCTGTTTCATGGCACATACTTTCCACTACCTTGCATGAAAATTGTGCAGCACAGGCCCACCATAAAACTAGGGGCATAGTATACTGCTTGTATGCAACTACTTTGGCGTTAGACCATGCATAGCATGGTCTTAACGTTATTCTTTTCATTTGCAACTGGTTCATAAAAGGCCTATTCTGGCAAAAGGCATTTAGCAAAATTATCTTCCTCTGAATGCTTCTAAGGATAACTTTAGTTCATTCAGGAAAATATATATTGACAATATCTCTTAAAGACATGATTGTCCATATTAGCTCTTGTTACCTCACAGTATTTAGTTTTGTGCCTCCAGCATCACTGACTTGCATCATATGTTAAATAGAGTAGTAAAAAGCTCGCTGTTAGTTTAAACCACAACTCATGATGGGGTTGTGCACTTTTTGTTGTGTTACATGAAATATACTTATGTATGAAACAATTTCTTTCAGCTGCACCTCACATGATTCAAATTCCATCAGAAGAAAGGCTGCAATACAACATTGCTCACCAGCTGTTGCTTTCCCAGCACATAACATGCCATAACAGCACATAGCAGGTAAGATGTGAACAAAAACAGTGCATGTATATGTTCCACACATGCATTTTGTGTACTACCAACACTATGATATGATTAACTATGTCATGTAAGAGAGAGCACACAAATCATTTTTTGTATATATTGCAACATGGTTATTTCAAGTTTTAAACTGGCCATTGAAACGACCCATTGTATCACCGCTGGTTACCCGATGGCACTGGGGATCGAACTCCACACCTACCGCTTGCGAGGCAGATGCTTGGACCACTAGGCCACTCCTGCGGTCCCCCCACTGATGTTGCTTACACCAGGCGCTGTTAAAGCCCCGGTATGTATGTTAAATGCATTTTAGAAAACCATTCACTTCCAAAGTACCATTTCATCTTTATAGCAAAACCACAGTTCGCCTAGCTAGACAATCCTGCTGCATACAAGCCAGCAGAAGGGTTGCACATACATGCTTCGTTAGGAAAACATAAAAATCAAGCAGAGCCTGCCCTTCATGGTGCATTATACCCTGATTTTGAGCAATGATCATGATAGGCAGATGGTCATTTCTGTGAACACTTGCATGATACATTCGTAGAATCGAAAAGACAAGTACTATTGCAAAATCTTCAAACAGTGTTTATTCTCAGAGAAAACATATCATGAAAAAAGTGTTGGATTAGTTATGGTGCACCTTGTATGGGGAAAGGGGCTCCCACTTTGTGAAAGGCTTAATTTTGGAATAACGACAGCGTTTAAACTAGTTGGGTTACCATGTTTAGATAGTGGATGTGCTCAAAAAGACACTGGAAGTAAGCGCACTGTGTGGAAATCTCTTTCTGTATCCTTGTCTTTTCGAGCGCTTTCACGATCTAAACTTAATTTTGCAAGAGAGCAAGGAAAACAAATATTTAAATTCGGATAATTAAGAATAAAAGATCATGTTTCATTGTGTTGCTTAAAGTGTACATTGTATCACTATTGCTGTATTGCAGCACTTCTGTCGTGGCCTTGCATTGCAGCCTCTTGACTTTTGTTTATATAATAGGCAGTCCTTTTTTCATTCGATTGCAACACTTTAGGAGTTACTACAGAGTTGCGTGGTAGTGAACTCTCAGATTAACGGTTTGCATTATTACGCCCGCATAACTTGCTAAGTGTTTCACTGCAGTCTTGTTACTAGAACAGCCTCTTGAAAGTATTCAGCCTGGTGGTCATTGAGGGTTACTGTTCACATATCAAAATGCCGGATCAGCTGTATACTCTTTACAGCTACCAGAACTATGGTACATTTCATGACATGCTGGCTGAAGAGTGCTGGAGCACCAGACTGGGGATTTGAATGAAACAATTTTCAAATGTGTGCTCGGTATCACGCTGTCACATCTTGAAACCTAATTGTGGTTGGCCAGTAAGAATGAGAGAATGTAATGGCCTCATGCGCATTATTAAAACTAGAGATGAATGATAGAAGTTCTGCTTCACCATTCTGCCAAATTAGAAAATTAATGTCAATTAATCGCTTGTAGTTGACGGCTTTTAATGTCTGTGTATCAAAAAACTGGTCTTCTAATGAACCCATAAATATGTTGGCATAGTTAGGACCAATCCACGTACCCAATGATGTTCCGTTTATCTGAACATAGTGTCTGCTATCAATTTCGAAGTTGTTAAGTTCCAGTATTAAATTCAACAGTATAGCTAGCGTGGGGCCATCAACATTAGAACTTAAGTTTTGTTTCTCAAAAAACTGCACAATTGACTGGATCCCATCGGAGTGAAGAATGTTGGTATAGAGGGACGCAACATCAAGGGTTAAAAGCAAGGCACCCCGAGGGATGTAGAGTTCAGCTATGTCGTATAAGAAATGTCCTGTGTCCCGTATGAAGGACTGAAATGTAGAGGAATTTTACTGATGATGGTGTCAACGTATATCGACAGCCTTTAATTTACGGTCCCTATTCCGGAAATGATTGGTCGGCCAGGGTTGTTAGGTTTGGGAATTTTAGGCAGTAAGTAAAATCTGCTTGCTACAGGGCTGAATGGAATTATGGAATTGACTGTACATTTGTCTGGTGTATTGCCCAGAACGAGATTGGATAGCGTCTCTTCTAAAACAATTTTAAACTTGGCAGTTCGGTCGCAGTCTAGGAGACGGTAAAATGAGCTATCTGTGAGTTGCCTTTTGGCTTCAGCCCTCCACTTCGGCACCTCTTTCTTCCTTTCTTCTGCCAGTCTCTCCTTTACTCATTTCCTTGCGGCGTGGTACAGGTGTCTCCCGAGATGTGAGACATATACTGCGCCATTTCCGTTCCCAAAAACCAATCTTAAACTTGCAATTTGTTTCTTTAACGTGCCCTGACATCAAAGAGCACACGGGTGCCTTAACGTTTCGCCTACATCGAAACACAGCCACCACGGTCGGGTTAGATCCCGGGACGTTAAGATTTCCGGGTGGTCAAATTTATTCCCGATGCCTCCACTGCGGCACCTCTTTCTTCCTTTCTTCTCTCAGTCCCTCCTTTATCTGTTCCCTTGCGGCGAGGTTCAGTCGTCCGCCGAGATGTGAGACGGATAATGCGCCAGTTTTTCCCCAAACCGAATTTTAATTTTTTTCTTTATTCCTCATCTGCAGCGTAGTCTACGCCTGCCACTACTGTCCCATGCGCCGCAAGCACGACGAAGCTGTGAACAGCATTATGAGTTCAGCGTACACAGCAGCACTGGGGCTGCCCCACTACGACAACACACATCTACTCCTATTCGGAATCTACAACGCGTTATCAGAACTCATAGGTGCACACAAGACTGCCCCAAACGACCGCCTCTCCCGCATCATACACGGCCGCCTGATGCTTGACCGTCTCCATGTAAATCCCTCATGCGACCGCCACCGCACGGCCCTCCTTTCCGCAGGAATTCATAGCCGCCTTGTCGTCTAACCAGTTCCTTGTAAAGTGGCTTTGGTTGAACTCAGCTAAGCCAGAATACACAGTTTAGCTTTCTTTCATCTTTGTTGTTTCATTACTTCTGCGAGCGCAAATTGTTTCGAGAGCTAATCACGTGATACATCACGTGCCACAAGTTCGATAGCGAGCGTCCAAAGCGGCGCTCCGCGCCGCGGTGGACGCGACAGCCAAGCACAAGAGTTAATCACGTGTCACATCAAATTCCAGAGGTGGCGAGGAGGAGCAGCCCAGTCGCAGCCAGCGCAGCGCCGGACATGGCTGCCAAGCACGCAGCTGTGGCGACGAAAGTGAAAATGAAGAACGCCTTCCACGAGCGATTTTGCACATGCGGCGCGCCTCCCGTTAGAGGTCAAATCTAAGAGCCAGATCAGCTTCAGGCTCAGCATGGGAAGAGTAGGGCTTTTCGCTCTAAAAATGATTCAGGTGTGTTGGTCTGTGCCTCTCTGACGGTACACTGCTGGATCATTTAACGACCTTGACGACCAGGAGCAGTCGAGAATGAAATGGCTGCGGCTTAGCTCAGCTGACCATAGTTATGCAAGATAAAAGCTTAACCGTTCACAGCTGCTGCACACAAATCCAGACGGATTGCACGTGAAGTAACTTTCTGCGGCTGTTGTGGCCCTGATAGACGGATAACGTGGCTCGTTGTGCCTCCCGCACTGCGAGAGTTCACTTCCAGCGGCTCCACAGTCTCCGCCTTGGCTGCTTCCAAGGCTCGTCGCGGTCTTCTTTCGGCACATTTCCCTCTCCTTTCAGCCAGCGAGACTCCCGCTCTTCGTAGGTTCCGGCTGCCCGTTTAGCGCATTCACGCTCCCTGTCGATTGCTAAGTCCTCCCTCGCACGGTAAGCAATGTTGACCGGATGATCAGACTCGGCCCGATATGTGCCAGTACCCGCTCTCGAGAACGCCGGCACCGGCTGCCTTGGTTCGTCCGTAGCGAGACACTGGATAGTCAGAGAGCAGCGGCCGCGGCGAGTCACGTGGTTACGCAGCTCTGCTCCTACTGTTTCGGTCATTCGTGCAGACTCAGCGAAATTGACGCCGCTAGGTTAATAAAGCTTTTGCTTTGAAGTCAGCCGACGCCGAGGCAATCATCGAATATCGAGCGTTAACATACCCTGCCTAGTACGCCAGTTCGAATCACTGCAGTGTGCTAGAATCTAACCTAACTATTAAGTTTATGCTGCACGAAACGCGAAATCGCGTGCCACGACCCCGAATGCTCTACGACAAACGGTTGAGGCCCAATGTTCTTATCAATATTGGTTAAGGCGTATAATTGTTTCGTGGAATTGGGTTTATTAGTTCGAAACTTTGACAGGAGATAGTCTCTAGCTTAAATAGAATGTACATGTTGTAAAAACGCTGAATCGTATTACGCCATCCGGAACATTCTGCGGCAAACGCTTGACGCATAATTATTACACGAATGTCGGAAGTGAGTGGCCACACTCCGACGCCTGCCAGACACACATATATATATATACCGACATAGCTTAGTTTCGAGCGTGGTGCTCGGGCATGCCGCTTCCGCCTCCTACCATTTTATTAATTTAGGAAACCACCTCAGTAACCTTATCAACCACTGGGATACATTGTGAGAATGCCACCTGTAAAATTAATGCAAAAAAATTACGTTCAAAAAGGCTTTTGTCAAGACTTCAGTATGTGCGTCAAGGCATAAGAGGGGAACGGGTTTTGAATGGGAATGGGAATGAAACAAGACGAATGGCTGCATAAAAGAATAAATATTGGCTGATCAAACAAGGCTAAAAGCAATTGATCATACGGTCCGTGCTCGTAACGGTCGTAGGATGACGAACTGTCTGGCCAAAGGTCTTTGCGGCCAGATGCTGGATTTTTGTCTATTTTTCAGCTCGGCTGGCCCACAGTTTTCAATTGGTAGCTAGGTTCTGGAAGTCGTAAGGGAATAAATCTACCTACGACAGTTAGTGACCGCAGATCCTTATCTCTTGATCCAAATAAGTACTTCAAAAATTTGCAATAGCGCAACGCAACGAGGACAAGACCGAGAAATGAAACAAAGACGGGTCGCTGATCTTACAACTATGCTTCAGTGGAAAAACGCGCATCAATTTACACATTGCAAAAAAATCTATGCACATGCGCATCGTCAGTCAAAGCATAACACCCAGAAGCGTTTATCACGGATTAAGTGTGTAACTTCTCGCTCTTATCCTCGTTGTGTTGTGCTGATGCAAAAAATTAAGAAGCAGTACCAACATGGCCAAACTTCCGTTCTTCTAAGAAATAACTAGAGTAAGGTTGGTGTGAAGTGCATATAGCAGGTTCTCTCAGATGACGAATGGCAGTTTACTGCTATCTCTCACGAGAAAAGTATATTACAGCTGTACCTTACCAGTAATCACCTATGGGGCAGAAACCTGGAGACAAACGAAAAGGGTTCAGCTTCAGTTACGGACAAAGGAGCGAGCCGTGGAAAGAAAAATGATAGGTGTAACGTTAAGAGATGGGATGCGGGAAGTGTGGGTGAGGGAACAAACGCATGTTAAGGGCGTCCTGGTAGAAATCAAGAGGAATAACTAGTTTCGGGCAGGGCATCTGATGCGAAGGCATTAAGGGTAACGGAGTGGTTTCCAAGAGAAGACAAGCGTAGCTGGGACGGCATAAAGTTGGGCGGGCGGAGGAGATTAAGAAGCTTGCGGGGACAGGGTGGCCGCAGGTGGAACTGGGTAGGAATGAGTGGAGAGATGTGACAGAGCTTTTTGTGCTTCAGTGGGCGTAATCAGGCTAACGATGATTGTGATCCCAAGTACATGGTCAAAGTCGGCTGTGATTGGTATAATGGGCGCCGGGGGAGTGTAAACAAGCCTCGGAAGTGAAGTAGTCACATACAACAACCAAAGTGAGTGCAACCCGGACTCTTATAGTCCGAAGCGGAATATGTCCTGCTAGGGTGAGGCCGCGTGAGTGGGTTACGGCCTCCGGACGGATTAAAGACCTGCGCCTCGTCGGAGATGTTTTTAGAAGTCATTAAGACCGTTGGCGGCTCTCAGATTCAGGAGTGGAGGCAGCGTTTAGAATGGCATGCCTAGACGGGCCACCTTGCCTGAATTTGTTTGCGAACGCTGGCGGTCCCGAGAAAACCACAGAAATCTATTGACTGAAAATATGAGCGGCCATGCGATTTATACTTGGAAAATTTACGGGTATGCGATTATCGCATCGGGGTAGGCGTATCCATCGCATTAAGAACCAGCGCTAAAAAACGCACACAGAGGACGAGACGAGACACACGTGTCTTTTCGTGTGTCTCATCTCGTCGTCTGTGTGTGTTTTTTAACATTGGTTCTTATTGCGATGGATCACAACCAACTCACCCAATCCTCAGTTCTTCTACAGTAGGCGTATGAACTGAAGAACGCCGGTGAGGATGAAAATGCGTGCCCTTGGAGACAAGGTATGTAAGGCCACAGGAGGAAACGACTCCTGCACAGCTATCAGCTCCACACAACAGGAGCGAGGAGTGTCCTCACGTGTAATCTTCTAAGTCTTGTGATAAATAGGCTTGCAAAGCCAGTGCACTGCTTTTGTTATTACACAGCCTATTGTGCTGGCATCCGTATACAAAAAGACGAAACCATTGGCAGTGGGCTTTACCTCAGAACTGCGGTCGAGAAAGAGTGACGCCGCGTGGCCGCATACAGGTTGCTGCGAGTTCAGGAGCTTCTGTAATAATGTGCGAGCTATAGTACTTATCGCTCAACCTTAAATAGAGCCTTACAGGCGGCAGTCGTGCTTTCAACTAAATAATTCTTCCACAGTGCGGTTCTTACTGGCTAATAATAATAATAATTGGTTTTTTGGGGAAAGGAAATGGCGCAGTATCTGTCTCATATATCTTTGGACACCTGAACCGCGCCGTAAGGGAAGGGATATAGGATGGAATGAAAGAAGAAAGGAAGAATAGGTGCCGTAGTGAAGGGCTCCGGAATAATTTCGACCACCTGGGGATCTTTAACGTGCGCTGACATCGCACAGCACACGGGCGCCTTAGCGTTTTTCCTCCATAAAAACGCAGGCGCCGCGGTCGGGTTCGAACCCGGGAACTCCGGATCCATAGTCGAGCGCCCTAACCACTGAGCCACCGCAGCGGGGCGCTTACTGGCTGCTCGATCCAAGTCTGATGACATGCACTAAGCTAAACGTAGAGCGACAATTATGAAACCCCGAGAGTACGCCGGACGTGATAAGATTTACGCAAACCAGGCGCAGTAATAAAGTTCGCTTTCTTTTTTGCCGTATTTCAGGTGCAAGATTCAATTCGCTATGAGAAAATAAACATTTTTTTCTTTCGTGCATGCCTTCGTGAAAGAAAATTCTGCGTGCCCTCTCTCAATATATGGTGTATTTGTAAACACTGGTCAGGCATCAACAGAAGAAGGAAAGAGCGCCTATAAGACGTATAGGTGAGATGCAGTGAACACGATGACAAATCGATAGATTCCAATGCTCTGCGCTTCAGATCGATTCCTGGTCAGGAAAACAATGGTGCAGTGATACCACTATCCGAAAAATATAGACCCCAAACGCCAGCACATACCTTCTTTCCTTTTTTGCCTCTGCATCAAGAAAATTAAGAGGCGTATGAATCTACTCTACTCATTTTGTTAATAACCAGAGTGAAGTAGGACGATTGAGCGCTAAAAGGCGGTGTTCCAGTTGATGGCCAAGGACAGGACGCTGTTACGACGGGGTCACATTTAGCACCGCGAGACACGAAGCAAGCAACAGCATCGCACGAAGTGTCAGCAGCTCCGTGGCTCTTGTTTCTTGCTGATCAACACAAAAGGTATTAGAAAAGCAGCTCTATGGTTGAGCAAATTATGGCGATAACTCACTGATTCTTTAAAGCAAGCTAAATTTTACAGTTTTTATGAAGACTAATTTATTACATTTTGACTGCTCTCGCTGCGTCACTGTGCTCAGTAGTCAATTATTAAAACCCTCTAATCATCTAGCTTGTCGAAAGTAATACAATATTGCATTGTATAACCTATACCAGGTGTTTCCAATTTTATTAAATAGGCTTTTGCAAGTATGAAGGCGGCTTCTGTGGCACAGTGATACCTGCATAGATATACATCTGAAAACATAGAAATAATGTTAACTTTTAAAAGCTTAACTTAAGTAAGATAATTACTTTTTTACCTGCAACATTTGGCTACTGGTTGCCATTAGAGACTCGTAGCCGGTTCTTAGTAACAGGCGTATCATTGTTAAGAATTTCTAAAACACGATTACCCTCGCCGCTGTAGCTCGAAAAATTTGGCTGAATATTGCGAAAAAACATGCTCTTTCGAAAGCATGGAGGCAAAGTAAACCCTCCAGTGCACGCAAGTTGTAAAAATTTCAAATTTTGTAGAGCCACAGCGGCTGACATAATCGCATTTTCGAAATTATAAATACTGATATGGCTATTACTGACGGCCGCCTAAGAATCTCCAATTGCAACCATTAGCCTAACTTCTATAGTTAAAAAGTTATTTATCAGAAATTAGTTATTCGGATAACAAGTTAACATTATTTACATTTTTTCTTATGTCTGCCAACGCAGGTAATATTGCGCCGCAGAAGCCGCCTTCACACTTGAAAAAAACTATTGACAAAATATTTGCTTCACTTAAAGCTGAAACACTCGGTATACTAAATGGCCTGAGCTTTGACGGGTAAGACCTGAAAAGACTTACAGATTAGGTCGCAAGCTAGATAATGGGCGGATCTGAACTGGACCTGAAAGTGGGAATATTCCACTCCATGCTCATTGTTGACAAACTATCAAGATGGGCTTTGATGTCACCTAGCAAAGGAGAGCGTTGGGTTAGTGTTACAGCGGTCGCGTGGACTTGGTGCTCCGCTGCACGATCAGTCTGAGAGAAGTGTCTACCGTATTCATCCACTTAAAGAAAAGATTTGTGCAGGCATTGTCTATAAATACACCTGTCCTTACGTTGAAAAATGCTTGCTACATTCATCGCGAAAAGTTTAATTCGTTTTTCTGCTAGACATAAAGGCTAGTGCTACTCAACTAGACACAAAAATATACGAATCAAGATCGGACACATGCGTAAAAAGGTGAGTTCTGAAAACTTAGAACAAATTGTTGCACATTGATGCGCGCATTATTAAGTCTACAAGAAACATTGGTGTGGCGATTAAGTTCCCCACTGTGATTTCACGAACTTCAGATTACTCACTTCTGCCTGCTTTTTAGGAACATTCCATCACGAACACAGCTAAAGCCAGAGGTACGCGCCTCCAGCCGTTACTTTAACCGAGCGGAGATTAATGAAATGAAACCGATTAAATGAGTCCGGGATGCTGTTACTTTCAAAGAGAGAGGTGGGGCTTGGAACTGTTTGGAATAAGTGAAAGTAAAATTCTCCCGCTTCATTTGGTGTTCATAACACGCGGGCAAAAAAGACTCCGCGTAATAATGAGAACTTTGCTCCTCATTGGAAATCGAAAGAAACAATAGACTGTGCCTTTGCAAGCGTTTGTGCGTGTAATATGTATTGTTGCCCGTCGATATCCTCCAGTGAACTGCAACAATAACCAGCGATTCACCCTGGACTAATCATTGCGTTTCCAGCTCAGCGGAACAGACTGGGAACTAGTAAATATCTCGTTTTATATAATGCGCAAAAGAGTTTTTCTAAAGCGTAAATTGCAAGGAGGTCCATCGAATGCACACGAAATTTTTATTGCTTATCCCCCTAAAATTTTGTTCATGAACACACTCGGTGCGTAAACATTTATTAAATGGTTTTTGAACTAATAATGGGCCACTTGTTTTAATCGATAGCAAGCTATGTTCTCCTCCAAGAACGATTTGGCCCGTCGAAGTAGCACCAGCGTTAACATGCAATTAATTACCTGTTTAAATATTTATCCATTTTTTATTCCACTTTATACTTGACTGCACCTTTCTTTTGCATGGAATAATTTATGTTTCCATTACACCAGCTTTTTATAGCACACTTCCGGTTTTCGGTGAAATATAAGTTGATATGTTTCAGAACCAAGTGGTATTTAACCGCGTTGATGCTCTTTATCTAAAGGATTTCTTGCACGGAACAATGCATGCGGGCAGTGTGTTACGCTTTTTCCCTTTACTGGACATTCAGTAACGTTAAGAAAATCATTTACTCTTTCTTCCCTTACATAACTTAGAACTCACGAGGATACATCCAAAACAAATTAGATATATTTTCTATTATATGGTTAAAAAGGGTACCGAGGAAAAGCCGGCAACTTTTATTAAGCATTCCCTTTTTGTGTGTGTAATGTAGAGGTAGACTTCACATGGACCAATTGACGTCATCACACGTGTGGCCACCGTGGCTACACGTGCATTTCCTCTACGCTTTACAGACAATCCGTTCGGCGGTGTGTGTGGTGTTTGTGAACGTTGATGCAAAAAAAATGCTTCTCTTCTCACCAAGGTTAATCAAAGTTAATCTATAGCTAAGTTGTGTGCTCATTGACTGACACATTATTCTTGATAATTTAGAGTAAAACCACGGAAGATGGTTTCCATTAAAAAGAGAAAAGAAAGAGAGCGATAAAATCTTGAATTTAAATTTTTGAAATTACATGAACGCCGCAAGAGAACGGACAGGGTGAATGGAAGAATGGACAATGTAGCAGCCTTCATCGCAGCAATTGTAAGAGCAGTAGTTGCCGACATGGGGTGTGCTGTGGCCGCCACGAAAGCCCCATCTAAAGGCCCGAAAGTGCAACTTGAAGCCAGTTGCATAGTGCATTCATGTATCCGCCGACAGATTCGCCAGGCAAGTGGTGACGACTTCGAGACACAGCTTGAAGGAAACTTCGAACAGGCGAAGGTGAAAGTGCGTCCAGAGTCCCAGTACACGATGCCCGCTTAGGTCACTTTGCTGGCGTTTTTGGTTGCATAACTGCGCGCTGGCAGTCATAAGCCTTGTCGTAAAGGGTCTTTGACAAATTCTTGAATAGAACAAAAAAATTGTGGCTGCAGTCCACGCTGTGATGGTGGTTGGAAAGCGAAGCTGTGAAACGACACCTAATTACCTACTGCGCAAGTCACTTGAACATTCACACAAGTGGCTCTAAAAAAGAGTGAAAACAGAGGCAAGTGAAATGTACTTATATTACCCTTCATTGCATCACCAACGACTATCAGGACGGCTTTATGATCAGTAAGTGATACAGCGAGATTTTCAGTTCTAAATTTAGAGATATTCTTTGCTAATGTTAAATCAGTGCATGAACTATGAACGGTGGCTGGCTGAGTTGCCTTTGTGAAACGGTGTTCCCTTTTTCCACACGCGCCCTATCATCGCTGTGAAGGTGGTCGGACAGCGAAGCTGTAAAATGACGCCCAATTACCCACTGTGACGTGAATTCAAAATTCACGCACGATGCACTACAAAGAATAACAAAGCGTTTGAATAAGCAAAGACATGTTTTTCTATGGAGTATATTTTTCTGTCACTTTTTATTATCATTTTTTGTGTACGCTTCATTCCTTATTCTTTCTTCGAATGCTGTCCCAACCGTTGTTCCCAACCATTGTTTGTATTTTTGCCCGCTTCTTGTGTATGTAATTTGCATGTTGCCTGCCGCCCTGCAATGTAGGGGCTGAGGGGCATGTCTAGCCACAATTTCTGGCTGCTTTTCTCGGCACTCAGCATGTGTAGGTGGGAAAATAAATTGAATTGAAGATGAATTTATTTGAAATCAGAGACGAAAAAAATGTACTTAATTACCAAATATTACTCCACAACGACATTCACGACTGTGTTATGATCGGTATGATATACACTGCTATGAACCATGAACGGTGGTTGAGTTTCATTTGTAAAACGGTGTTCCGATTGTTCACACGCACCTTATCATCCGTCATGTGGTCTTGATGCTTGTTTTGTATTTTTGCAGTGATAGCTACATTAAGGTAGCGTTTAGAGCCTTCAGCTTAACAGCATCGTGGCAGTGGTGGCGCAGCCACGGCGTGGCAGCGCCACCACCGCCACGTGGGGCGGAGCAGCTGCCACCGGCGCGGTGCCGTGGATGGTCACGTGGTCGTCACGATGTTGGTCACATGGTGTGGACCAGCTGCTCCTGTTGGCGGGGCGGCGCGCCAGCGAAACCAAGCTGCAACAGCTGTGCGCATGCGCCGTGTCAATTGGGACGAAGATGAAGACGCCCAGAGATTCGGAGCGGCGAAAGACTGACTTTGCAATTAAGCTGAGCAAACTCCACTGGGCCAGCTGTAGCTATCGCGTCACTCCAGGTTTAACCAGAGCTAAACCAACGCCAATTTTTTTCTGAATGTACACAAGTACTTTGTTGTATGCAGTTTGCCTGTTTTGAAAGATTTACTATTTATATATATCTTTTATGTTTTTGTTTTTATTTTTTTCAATTTTTTAAAAATACAAATTCTCTCTCATTGTATGTATGTATATAAATTTATATATTTTTAACTTTTTATTGACAATGTTTTTATATTTCAGTCTTCATTGTTGGGTAATTTTTCACACGGAGTAGCATTCAATATTTAGCATAGCGTATATTGCTGACGACGCCTACGGCCCGAAAATATCCTTGGGCGATACAGGTATACAGCTTCGATGTAAATATACCTCGTGCCGCGGCGTTCTTTCGCGCAGAATACGTTGCGCAATAAAAATCCATTCTCAACAGAAGTTGCACCGAGACACTGGTGTTCCGCCGCTGCGCCGCACCTCGCCTTTCCTCAAAACCCGCCCTGGTGGCTCAGTGGTTAGAGCGCTCGGCTACTGCTCCGGAGCTTCCGGGTTCGAACCCGACCGCGGCTGCTGCGTTTTTATGCAGGCAAAACGCTAAGGCGCCCGTGTGCTGTGCGTTGTCAGTGCACGTTAAAGATCCCCAGGTTGATGAATTTATTCCGGAGCTCTCTACTACGCACCACTTCTTTCCTATCTTCGTTCACTCCTTCCTTTATCCCTTCGCTTACGGAGCGGTTCAGGTGTCCAACGATATATGGGACAGATACTGGGCTATTTGCTTTCCCTAAAAACCAATTATAGTTATTATTTCCTCACTAAATTATTAATAGCTCCGGAGGGCTCCGGTATAATTTGTACCAGCTGGGGATCTTTAACGTCCACTTACATCGCACAGCACACAGACGCTTTAGCTTTTGGCCTCCATAAAAACGCAGTCGCTGCGGTCGGGTTCGAATCCGGGAACTCGCAATCAAAAGACACCCGCCGCGGTGGCTCAGTGGTTATGGCGCTCGACTGTGATCCGGAGATCGCGGGTTGGAACCCGACTGCGGCCGCTGCGTTTTTATGGAGGAAAAACGCTAAGGCACCCGTGCGCTGTGCGATGTCTGTGCACGATAAAAATCCCCACGTGGTCAAAATTATTCCGGAGCCTTCCACTACGGTACCTCTTTCTTCCATTCATCTTTCACTCCCTCCTGTATCTCTTCCATAATGGCATGGTTCAGGTGTCCAACTATATATGAGACAGATACAACGCCATTTCCTTATCCCAAAAACCAATTATTATTTTTATTATTATTCTCTAGGGGGACTCTGAAATCAACACAGACGCTGCTCCACACTAGCACTCGTATATGGCTGCGGTCAAATCACACCTGTTCAGAAACGAACGACACTTGATCACCTACCCCTATTTTTTCTTACTATCGCTCTGCCTTTCTGTCCCTCTCCCTGTCCACTTATTGACGCTACTCGCAACTCACGTGCTTCAGGTTTTATTGGCAGATACCGCGGCTGGCAACATTTTTCCCTGCATTGCTACTTTATTAAAGCCTATGCGTTACTGGCCGCGAACTAGCGATTTTACCGTGGCGGTGCTCCGAGGAGGCACATGACGTCACAACGCGCGCCTCGCCGCAGATATTTCTCTCCCCTTTCCTCAAAATCTAGCTTTCAATTCTCTCTTTCTTCTTTCTCTCCCTCCTATATCTCTTTCTTTACGGCGAGATTCGGGTGTCCACCGAGATATTGGAGACGGTTGCTGTGCCATTTCCTTTCGCCAAAAACCAAACAAAACAAATGAGCGGAAGGCGTTCATAGAGTTCATTGGCGTTGACAACTTTGCAATGGCCGTTTATTTTCACGAAACGAAAGCGCGCAACCGGCCCCCTGGGTCAGCGGAGACCTCATTTTCGCTTTCATGTACGTGGCGTTGGTGTCCAACTGCAAAAGACTGCTTTGAATGCGTTCCGCAGAATGGTTAGGCAGTGCGCCCTCCCTGCCGCCCTGAGAGGTGGTATGCAGCTAATGGTTGACCGCGAGAGATTGGTCACCAAATGAACGCTGCGACCTAGCTATTGCTGCAGTTCGGCATGTCAGCCCCAACGCTGTCACGATAATGCATTCAGGCCACATCTCTCTCTCACCACTGCCCCATGTATCCAAGCACGAATGAAGCGCCCTATTAAGCAGGGAGCCAGTTATGCGCCCTTCGTTTACTGAAAGCCATCGCCGTCTAGAACATTGACAACGAAAACGCCAATCAACACAGTGAACGCCATCTTTCGCTTTGTGTATCGTGTATTAGCTGAGCTAATCCACATTAATTTTCAATAAATATCCACTAACAACAACTACAACGCGGAAAGGTCGACTACGCGCACGCCATCTGCTGTGCCAGTGACATGCAAGGCGAAGGGGGGGGGGCTGCTGTGGGAGCCACACGATGGCTATATGACTGCATGCCAAACACGGAGGAAATTTACTGGAAACGCACGGTATTCGCTCAATTCCAACATCTCTAATTTGCATGCTCGTAATTATTCATGTACTGCAGTGCAGTCCTCGAAGGTACGTTTCTAAGAAACCCGTGCATTCACTAGACGCTCCTTTATTCACGTTCAAGCGTCGAGCCGTCGTGGCGGAATGGAAGCATACCGGTAACGAACGCCAAGGGCTTGGTTGGGAAAATTTTAGGGAGGAACTTTGTTGACCCAAAGTGAGGTGAGGCGAAAGCCTTTAGCGTGGTGCTGCTGGTTGTGTCGCTGATTTGTCGTGATGTTGATTAAATACTACAATTGGTCGCTTCACGACACTTTCGCTGGCCTTAATTAGAGCGCACACGGTTGCTTGCTGGAAACACAGGAGAGCGTTTAGGCGGCATCCTTGAAAACTTTTTGGAGCGGAGGGGGAGGAGAGGGGGAAGGAAATGACACAGTATCTTTTTCACATATCGGCGGGCACCTGAACCGCGCCGTAAGGGAAGGGTTAAAATAGGTACTCAGAGAATAAAGGCAGAAAGTAGCCGATTCGGAGTTCCCGGGTTCGAATCCGACCGCGGCGGCTGCGTTTTCATAGAGGAAAAACGTTAAGTCGCCCGTGTGCTGTGCGATGTTAGTGCACGTTAAAGATCCCGAAGTGGTCGAAGATATTCCGGAGCCCTCCACTTCGGCACGTCTTTCTTCCTTTCTTCCTTCACTGCCTCCTTTATCCCTTCCCTTACGGCGCACTTCAGGTGCCCAACGATATATGAGACATACAGCGCCATTTCCTTTCCCCAAAAACCAATTGTTGTCGTTAGGCGTCCTCCAGCTTTTTTTTTGTCCACTGTGCATTTCCTGAATTTTAAGCTTTAATTTCTATATATTCTATTTTTGTACATCAACATTTTTTTCTGATTTAACATCTTTTCGCAAAATTCGCAATGCAACGTGTTGTTCCATCTCGGCCCAAATTATTGCGAAACGAGTTCGATAGAAAGAGGCGATATTTTATTGAATCTAGTCTACGATATGACGCCCTCTGTGGTCACTACAAATTTTTTAACCTGAAATAGCGGCTCCATGTGCAGTCAAACAGCCTTTGCAGTCATTCATTGAATAATCGATAACAGGGCAATGTTTTGAACTTGTACAAGCGAAGAGCAGTGATTGAATTTATTATTGAACAAAAAAAAGCTTGCTTATGGTTTTGCACCAGTTAAATCTAGTGTGTACACGACAGCTTAGCTGACGAAGAGGCGGCTTCTCTTGCGGATTGTCAATCTCGTTCCTTGACGGCGTTGTTTCGCGACCCGTCCCTCTCTTCGTTCCGGCATTCCTCACTTTTTGGGCTCGGTAACGCCGCTTCGAAGACGGATCATAGAACGGGGCCCAACCAAGCCAAGGATGGGTCGCTTTAACCGCCAACCGTTCTACTTAAGGAATTCCAAGAGATGGATGACGCTGACTTAGGAGACGCTGACGAAGGAATACCATCCGGCTCCTCGTCGGACACATCCGGGTACAAGAATGATGCCAGCTGGGAGCTTGTACAATTCAAGCGCAGAGAAAACTTCGAATTCGAGGACAATGGAAAGGCACGGCAGCCGGCTCGGTCGCCCAATCGCACGATGGAAAATCACCAGGCGATGCGACCAGCTGCAGCCTAACTGGACCGAGGGAGCAGAGTAGGCCTAAGCGAAGAATGCCGCCACTCCCCAGAGGCCACTTCAAAATCATTATTCGACCTGCGAAAGAACTCACGGTGAAATCACTCACCACCCATCAAGTAGCGCGCCCAATTGTCATAGCGTGCGACCAAAAATGTAAGGACGAAGACTTACATGTACGGCTTCGCACTGGACCAAACAATACTATCGTTAGCACACTGCACGAGCAAACGTGTCAGCTAGTGCGGCACATTAGCCGTGTCAAATTCGTCGGAAAGTCTTCCGATGTAAACGATTACGTGGCAGCTCCGCAAGACCTCTTCCGCGGCGTAATCCACGGTGTAGACCCAGACACGTCTCCCGAAGAGATCAAAGCACACCTACGAGTCGGAGCTCAAACAGCGACCATACTCCCGGTGAAGATGCTCGGGAAATTCTAGACGGCAGTGATCGCGCTCGATGGCCCTATATTGCCGAAATTCATCTACTACGCAGGTGAAGTATCGTGTTTCCAGTACAGCTCCACACGGCAAGTCTGCTAAGTATGCTTCCAGCAAGGAGACCGCTCCGAGGTATGCCCCACACAAAAATTACTGTGTGCGGCGTGTGGGGAGTGCAAAACACCGTCCGGCGACCACGTGCGTGCTGCCATGTGCGGAATAAGCTGCGGGGCACACCGCACCGGATCGAAGGGGGTACCAGGACAGACTTAAGAAAGCAAGGCCAAAAATTTCGAGGACGCTTAAGTTTCACCTTTTAGAGGAGGACGCTACACACTATTGCAGCAGTTCGAAGGAATCCACGGAACGCATCGTCCTTTGGTGCGACCCCTTGCCCGGACAATTTAAGGAAAGGAAACACATTTTGGTGGCCACCCGAACCGCGTCGTAAGGGAAGGAAAATGAAAATAAAATTTTTGAAGGAAAGGAAAAGACGCCGGTCTCGCATATCTCGGCGCACAGCCGAACACGGCCGCAAGGGAAGGAAATTGAAGTGGAAACTGGTTTTAAGGAAAGGAAATGACGCCTGTCTCAATTCTCGCTTGAAACCCATACCACGCCGTAAGGGAAGGAAAATCCCTTCCCTTACGGCGTGGTTCAGGTGTCCACTGAGATGCACCATTTTTCGCTCACGGCCAAAGACGCCGTCGACACCGGCTTTTCTGCGACACGAGCTCATTAACGCTGTCGCGTTAAAACCCACCGGAGCAGGACCCAGCGACAAACGCGGGCGACCGCACAAGCGACATCTTAGCTATGAGGGCGGGACATCGAGGAGCTGATCGAGGTCTCCTGGCCACCTCTGCCGCAGTCAGCCCACAGGAGGGGAACAAACAAGAGCAGAAGGAAAATAATCTACCTTGGCGAATTCTCCCACGCGGGTATGTCCCATGTTTGTTGAGGTGAAGGTGAAGAAGAAGACGAAGAAGGAAGCAGCAACAACCTAAGGTGGGCTTCGACCAGTGCTTCGCACTGGTAGTAAAGGGCAGTAACACAAACCACACAAGTACAAACAACACAGGTAATCGTGCCACAGAAACGAGACGCGAACAGCGATGCGCTCAGACTCGAGAAAGAACTCGCTTGAACTAAACAAAATGAGCTCGAATAGAAAGTGGAGGAACTCACAAGAACAATAAAAGAATAACAGCGGGAACTCGACACGACAAGAGCCCTTCCAAAAAGACAACCACGGGCATTCAACGAGGGAAGCCTTGAAACACGAATGCAACAAATGATGCAGCAAATGATGCAGGATATGATGCAGCAGATCCATCCGCATATCCAACATATGGAAGCGCATTTCCCAGGGTAGATCTCAGATATCAAAAGCGCACTCCGAAAGCAAAGACATACCGAAATCATTACAGAAAGAGCATACAGCCGTCCAGCGCTAACGGATTTCGCTAGTGAACAAGACACCACCAGCAACACGTAAACATAATGAACACGTGTCAGCAAGAACAACAATTTTTAGGTATTTGGCAATGGAAGTGCTGAGGCTACCGCACAAGCAGCGTCTCATAAAACAATATCTAAGCACACAACTCATCCCCCTCCCCGATGTAATCGTACTGCAAGAAAATGGTACGCGAAGTTAAAGCGGCCAGCCTTGTCACAAAAGCTGTCATCGCCATCAGGCAAGATGCCATCGCCGACACCCATATAGAGCACGTGCTTGTAGATATCATTCCTAAAAAGCGACAGGGAGGGAGAATATTCGGTAAGATTTTTAACAGACACCTTAGATAAAGAAAAGCCAAATTTGTCGAACTCTTTCTCCGAGCGCACAAGGTGGCCAAAGGAAATACACTCATCTTCGTAGTAGATTTCAATGCTATGGGCAGGAGTTCGGGATACCAGAAACAAGACATCAAGGGAAGAACATTAGCGGATGTAGTGGAATACTTTGGCCGCAGTCTAGTTACAGATCTCGCGAACCCCACGGTAATCGGGAATAATGTGATCATGGACACTTGCCCGGAGCTCACCTTCTGAAGGAAGACCAGAGATTCACATTGGGAGAACACGACGGAAAATATAGGCAGTGATCTCCTTACCCTCCGGACGCGAATATTATTGGACAAGATAAGACGCCAGACTCGAGAAACAAGAATCACAGGCGCGTTCCGCGGGGTGTGCAACTGATCTGAAGGCGATATTGAATCACTGGAGGAATGGAGCTGCATGATCGAGAAGCGCGGGAAAAATACAAAAATATAAGGAGAACTACAACCAAGCCTCAAGTAGACGGGCACCGGCTCAGATCCTCAGAATATGAGAAGCCAGACACAGTCTCACCAAAAGATGGCTGAAGCAAAAGTACGACCGGGAATCAAAACTAAAGACAACAGAAATCTCGGCAAAATCTAAAGAATACTTGACGCAACTGGCGAAGCAAAATTGGAAATAACTTAGCGAATTGCTTAGGAGAATTCTAGGCACGGCCCAAACCTGGAAACTCCTTGGACCACTAATCGATCCAACCAAACTCAAATCGGAAAACAAAAAAGGTATCCAGAAGTTCATCCACTCCTTCCGGGGCATTTTACACCGCCTGCTAGAGACGCCAGGCACAAAATGTTTTGGCGATCACAACCTCTCCGTGAAAGCAAGGAACGTACATACGGGCAACCGAAAACCAGGAACACGACAGCCTCTTAACTGTGGAAAAAGCTTACGCGGCCATAAGGAACCGGACCGGAATCACTGCAGCAGGAGCGGACAGATTCGACAGCGCCCTCATCCGCAACCTGAGCGACGGCCTCATAGAAAGCTCGAAAACTTTCTTAAACATAGAGAGGCGGAAACGCTTCCCGAAGATAGAAAACACGCCGAATAATGATGCCTATACCTCGTAAAAGCACCAAATTGAAACTCACAGGCCCATCCCGCTCACGTGGCGCCTTGGCAAGCTTTACGAGTGGGAGGGGACGCTGAGACTGCAAAAAAAAATCATGGAATAGAAAACCGTGTACCCCATACCATGTTCGGCTTCAGAGCAAAACATTCGACATAGGACGTGCTCCTCCATATACAAGATCTACTTCGAAACGTACCTCGAACTCGTGAAAATATCATAACGGCCTTGGACATCAAGGGGATTATATAACGTTAGCCACGAAGCGATCCTTACGTACCGGCCTATGTGATCTGGACTGTGGAGGCGGTATCCACGGCAACGTCAAAAGTCTGCCTGTCCAATAGAATTGGCACCATCGGCATGGGAGTCCTTCAATCAGGCAAAATTCACAGGCCAAACAAGTATACACCCCAAGGGTCAGCCATCTCACCCATACTTTTCAACATAGCCATGATGAGCCTAGCTAGAACCCTAGAGAAGATTGAAGGCGTCAGGCACACAGTGTATACCTACAACCACCGTCGGCATACACTGCGAGAAACACCGTTTGAGAAACACCGGCTCCCTTGGGGAGAAGGAAGACAGACTACAGGAGGCGGCCATTCGTGTAGAGATATTTCTCAGAGAACGAGCACTCGCATGCTCGACTGAGAGATCGGAACTGCTGCGAGTCTGGAAAGGCAAGCAAAACCGGACCATCCTTACCAGTGAGGACATGAAACTCCAGGCGTACCTGAAAGGAACGCCTATACTGGAAGAGACAACAATACGTTTCTCGGCCATGTAGGCTAAATCCAACCAAGCAGCACTCCCACTTTTACCTTGCTCAAAGCAACAACGCTGCAAGTCGCACGCATGATGACCTGCATCACCAACAGGCGACATATCACCAACAGGCGACATGGCATTCCCGAATAGGATACTTAAAACTAGTCAGACACCTGGAAGTTTGCCGAATCGCGTACAGCCTACCCTACCAGTGTTTCAACAAGAGCTAAATAGAACAAGTAGAGGTCATGCTATGCAAAGCGCATTACAGCACTCCGACTTCCACACAACACGTGTAAAGAAAATGCCTTGGCCCTGGGATTGCAAAACAGCTTCGACGAGCTACGGGAGGCGCAGCTTGAGTCGCAAAAACTCGTGCTGCTGCAGGCAACGACTGAAAAAGCGTTCTTACAGAGATCAGAATGCCGCGAGCAGTTACCAGAAATGAAGACAGAAACCATCCCCGACGAGTTTTGCAAATCCCTGAAGGTAGCAATGGACAATTGGACAATGGCAATGGGACATGAACCCAAACCTCCAGCAAAGGAGAAGAGAAGCGAGGGCCGAATTTATTCAGAAAATATACGCTCCTCACGACATGACCATGTATGCAGACGGGACCTCGAGAGGAGGAGGCACCAAATTTTCAGCGGCCACGGCAGTCGATTCGTGTCTCTGTGAAATGACCAGCGCGTCTATGCGAGAGAGCACGGTAGCAGAGGCCAAGGAATTAGCTGTTCCTCTAGCGGTGGCGGAGGGCTCTAGAACCCGGCGGTTACTAAGAGTACTCACGGACTCTCAAACAGCCTTCCGACATTACACAATGGAAGTATAGGTCGTCACGCACTCCGTATGCTCCTCGCAGCGAGCGACAAAATTAAAAACCACGAAGAAGAAAAGGAATAGAGCAAACGCAAAATTGTGTGGGTACCGGGAGACACGGGGGTGGTAGGGAACCAAGAGGCCGACAGGATAGCTCGATGATAAACTACTTTCCGAGCATCCGCCGAGACCGTGGAACTCTACCAGCACCCAAGGAATACTGGGTCATAATCCAAAACTATAGAGGGAGAAGATTCCGATATCCCCCGCCGCACAATCAGTCATCAGAGAGGAAGCTCTCGCTTGGAGACAATTATACAGTTTGTTACCCAAACCTACACATTCTAAACAAACTGCACCCTACGGTATAGCGGACAAATCTCCCTGGTGCGAGGAAAAACCCACACTATATCACATCACGTGGGCCTGTCAAAACTTAGACGTGGTCCCAAAAATACAAAACCAGCCGCCACGGTGGCTGAGTGGTTATGGAGCTCGGCTGCTGGCCCCAAAGACGCGGGTTCGATTCCGGCCGCGGTGGTCTAATTTCGATGGAGGCGAAATTCTAGTAGAGGCCCGTGTACTCTGCGGTGTCAGTCCTCGTTAACGAACCCCAGGTGGTCGACATTTCCGGAGGCCTTCACTACGGCGTCTCTCATAGCCTGAGTCGCTTTGGGACGTTAAACCGCCATAACCAAAGCAAACCAAAATACAAAACCCGAGTGCGGAGCAATGGGAGACTCTGCAGTCCAGAGACCGCTGTGAAGACCCACAAGGTCTGGTACAGCGAGCGCAACGGGCGGCAGTGGCCAGCAGAGCCCTGAAGATGCCCCAAAACGGCAGAACACCTCAAGTTTTTTCATCTTTTCCTCCTATTCTAGACAGAGCGAGCTCACTGCTCCACTGTAGCTGCAGTTGAGTGACATCATGGTTGTCACGTGACTAGGGAGACGCGAGTGCCAAGTTTCGGCGGCAGCGGCCGCTACTGGTTGACGCCATAGCTGTCACCTCGTTTCTCCTCGGTTCAGGAAATTGAAAATTGGTTTTTCAGGAAAGGAAATGGTACAATATCTCGGTGAATATCCGAACCGTGCCGTAAGGAAAGAGAGGAAGGTGAAGCGAAAGACGAAAGAGGATCTGTAGTGAAGGGCTCCGGAATAATTTCGACAACCTGGGGATTTTTAACGTATACTGAAATCGCGCAGTACAAAGGCGCCATTGCGTTTCACCTCCATCGAAATACTGCTGTCGAGGTCGGGATCGAACCGGCTCAATAGCATAGTGCCCTAACTACTGATCCGCCGCGGCGAGTTAGGTTCAACGTCAAGGCTCGCGCGCACGGCGCGCACGGCGAAGAAGCTACGGATGAGTGTAGTAAAAGATTTCGCTTGTAAAAAACTCCGCCAACACTGCCTCTAGTGTTCGCCATAAGAGCATCACCGATTTGTTTATTCCTTTCTAGGATACAAATAGCGCCAGCTACTTAATAGATTTTTCACTACAATTGTTCTTTACAGCCACCTCGCTATATCCAGTATATTTCGTCGTTATATCAGTTCACTACGATGTCCCTCATAGCCTGAGTCGCTTTGGCACGTTAAACCCAAATAAACCATAAGAAAAATAAAAGAGCAAAACTTCACTAGGTCCACTTTACATTCACTAGGTGCACTTTTTATTCAGTACAAACCAGTGAGCCACCGTAGCGTGCCACGACTTATGGCTCACTACGGAGGCTCGTTGGTTCGTATGACATTTTTTGTTAAATCCTCGAACGCGACTGCATTGTGAATGTAATTTAGAAAGGGGTTAAAATGGCTTATAGGAACTGTACCACCAATCTGGTTGTTAACCCAGAGCTCACAGACAGAATTGCCCTGAGAGCATCACTGCGGCAAGGCTGCCCATTGCCACCGCTACTTTTCGCTCTGTACCTAGAGCCACTTTTCCGGAATGTAATAAATATTATCTGTATCCATGGTTTGAACTAGAAGCATGTCAAATTAAAGTATTGGCTTATGCCGATCATGTTGCACCTTTTTGTAGTGGCAACAGCCGCATAGAACATGCGATTTTGGTTGTTCGCGGGTATTCTGATATAACCAATAGCGTTGTAAATCTGGACAAACGTGCGGGCTTTTGGCATGGGAACTGGACATCAGCGCCTTTGTTTGATGCAAGTGTAAAATGGTCACACGTCCCTTCTAAATATTAATGTGTTCCTCCTGACAAGTATGGAGATAAAGTTGACTTTTGGAAAGTGCAAATTCAAGAACTGTCCACGCGAACACAGAAACGGTCGGGAAAGGAACTGTCCAAATTCGCGCTCGCAAACAAACATAATGTATACCTGGTTTCAATTGTGTTATATTGCTTGGAGGTCCTTTCGTGCAGGTTTATTGCCTCTTCGCAGTTTTAGTTTCGCAGTTCTCATGGGAGAGACTTAAAAGTGATAATTTATTTCTGCGTTTGGGAACATGGGGTTTTTTCCTAGCCACACTTATTGCTGAGGAAAGTTGGTGTCAAGATTTATTCTTCTTCATGATCATTGCGACCATTTCTTGTGGACATTTGTTCAAGTGAGGCTTTCTTCGGCTTTGTCAACCTATGCTATTTCCACTGTAGACAGGATGAGATACTGTGCAAGTAGATTTTTGAAAGAAATGGTCTTAGCTTTCTGGTTTCTAAATGCTCGGTTCACTTTGGAATACCTTTCTAATGTCACGCGTAAGAAATTGCTTAAAGATTTGCTTGACTGTGTCTTCCCTGAGCAAGTATATCGATCTCGGTATAGTGGAGGCCAAGGAGGAATTGTTTCAAAGAGAGTCCAAAAAATCGTAGCGCCAGAGGGGGTGAAGACGTTTTTCTGTTTTTCTTCAAGTTGCACACTGGTACGTTGCCGCTTAAGACATGGACAGAGGAGAAGAGATCTATTTTACCATGTTGTGCTGACTGCTTGTTATGTCACAAACCAGAGTCAATAGAACACTTTTATATATATTATTACGGGGATGTTGCGGCGATAAGTCTAAATTGGCGGCTGCTCTGAGATGGCCAGCACTCAGCTCAGAACCGAGCGCCCAGCTACCAACTGTCAACGTCGTCGTCGTTAAGCGCACCGCCACTTCTTCGTTCATGATTCGTCCACTTGTAACACTATCCCCCTCGGCTGAAGGCAACGTCCTGGTGCGTGTTAGGCGTGCGATGTCGATGGTGGGTGATAGGGCTTGAGGCGAGGTACATGAACGACTTCGGACTTCAGTGGAGCGGACGTCGACTTTGGGTGCAGCGGCGTGATTTCATACGTTACGTTGGTCACTGCCCGTAATACACGATAAGGACCTGTCTAGCGCGGCAGAAGTTTTTCACATAACCCCACACGACGGGATGGGAGCCACAGCAAGACGAGAGATCCGGCAGGGTATCGCACATCACGGTGCAGGCCATCGTAGCGTTGTTTTTGAGCCTCTTAGGAGGCGGAGAGCTTGTGTCGAGAACCTGGCGGGCGGCGTCTGCTCGAAGCGTCGACACACCTGCAGAACGGAGTCAACCGTAGAGCAATCTCGGCATAGAAGAAGGTGGAAGGCATCGTCGGCAATGCCTTTAAGAATGTGGCCGACCTTATCGTCTTCGGTCATGTTGGGATCGACCTTTCGGCACAGTGCCAAGACGTCTTGAATGTATGTAATATATGATTCAGTGGCCGTTTGGGCGCGAGCTGCAAGTTCTTTTTTGGCAGCAAGCTGACGGCCAACTGGTTTCCCAAACAGGTCACGGAGCTTTTGCTTGCAGGCATCCCACGTGGCAATCTCTTCGTGGGTTTCGAACCAGACGCGTGCGGTGCCGGCGAGATAAAATATTACATTGGCCAGCATCAGCGTGGCGTCCCACCTGTTGTGCTGGCTAACACGCTCATAAAGCGAGAGCCAGTCCTCGACGTCCACGCCATCTGTACCGCAGAATGTGCCCGGGTTCCGAGGGTGGGCTACGACGACAGTTGGCGTGGCAGGCGCAGACGGAGGGGCCGTGTTGGTAGTCATCTCGCCGGTTCGGCCCGTCGTCTCGTCGGCTCGTCGGGTCGTCGGCATGTCGGCTCGAACCCGCGACCTCAACCAAAAGATGTTACGGGGATGTTACGGCGATAAGTCTAAATTGGCGGCTGCTCTGAGATGGCCAGCACTCAGCTCAGAACCGAGCGCCCAGCTACCAACTGTCAACGTCGTCGTCGTTCAGCGCACCGCCACTTCTTCGTTCATGATTCGTCCACTTGTAGCACTATATATATATATATATATATATATATATATATATATATATATATATATATATATATATATATATATATATATATATATATATATAAACGCAATAGAGTGGGCGCACGGTGGAAAAAGTAACAATCTTTATTCTACTGTTTCGACCAGGGTCAGGCCTTCGTCAGCGTATATGGTAGAGGCGAAAGATACAGCTTTTATGAGTACACGCACGATATGAGGGAAACATTCCGGTTGACAGATAGCAGCTGCAAGCATCTCAGTGTGAGTCCGCAGTGAAAAAAAAGTGTTATTAGGCACAGTCAAACATGATTAATGAATCGTGAAGGATGATTCCAATCAGAACTTTGGATAGAATTGGTGGTGTGCTCAAATGCACCAGAAAAGGCGAACAACAACAGAAAAAAACAGATGAAAACGCGGATGAATACCATTGTTTAAGAAATGTCTCGTGAAAACCTACGGGGTAAGGTGCTGAGATGTGATATCATTCTAGTGATAAAAGCAAACAGCGCAAAACAGAGGGGAAAAAATGATCAGCGTAAATGAAACATGACATGGTGCGGTTAAGACGCAAGGCAAGTCAGCTTTCCAATATTTTCATTCATACTGCAAGAGACAATGTTGAACTTCTATATGAGAAATGATTCGCGAACTTCGCGTTCTTGGTGGGTCTTGAAGCCCGATTGCAGTAAAGCTACTTGAATTTTTTTCAAAAGGGTGCTTAGTAGATTTCACGTGTTTATAGATAGGAAGGTTAGGCACTGTCTTGCAATGAGCTTTATGTTTATTGAAAAGATATCGGAACGATGTTTCTGTTTGGCCAATATATTGAATCTTACAAATTGAACATTCAAGCATGCAGGTTACGTTGCATATACCACATGAATAGTTACCTAGAGTTTTCACAATAAAGTCTGGTGCTGTGCTGGAAGCCATTTCTGATGTCGTAATCTGCGCGCAGACTTTGCAACGCGATTTTTTGCATCGGTGACAGCCGATTTGCACACTTGTGCTTGTTTTGGAAGAAGTGAGAATGTCACTGAGGTTTTTGCCACGGCGAGAGACAACACGGGGGGCTTGCTGAAAAATGTGCTTGAGTCGATAACTTTGCATGAGGATGACATGGTGTTTTTTCAAAATGCCCGCGACGTTTGGAATTGATGACGAGTGAATAAGCACCAGGTTGATTTGTGATTGACTAGATGATTGGTTTTCTGCTTTGAGAAGTGCCTCGCCGTCAAGAAGGCCTGCGCGTTCTACGCATCGTTTATTAGTCGCGCTAGGTATTTCCGCTTAATCAGGGCGTCTCGGAGGTTGGTACAGTTTCTTTCGAAGTCGCGCTCGTCAGAGCATATCCGTTTAAAGCGGACGGCTTGTCCATATGGGATGCTAGTCTTCCAGTGTTTAAGATGGCTGTTTTCGCAGTGTAAGTATTGCGTTCTGTCGCTAGGTTTCCGGTATACATCAGTGATAAGTTTCTCTTTCTTAATGATGCTGTCACATCTTGAAACCTAATTGTGGTTGGCCAGTAAGAATGAGAGAAAGTAATGGCCTCATGCGCATTATTAAAACTAGAGATGAATGATAGAAGTTCTGCTTCACCATGTCGCTAAATGAGAAAATTATCGTCAATGAATCGCTTGTAGTTGACGGCTTTTAATGGCTGTGTAGCAAGAAACTGGTCTTCTAATGAACCCATAAATATGTTGGCATAGTCAGGACCAATCCACGTATCCAATGATGTTCCGTTTATCTGAACATAGTGTCTGCTATCAAATTCGAAGTTGTGAAGTTCCAGTATTAATTTCAACAGTATAGCTAGCGTGGGGCCATCAACATTAGAACTTAAGTTTTGTTTCTCAAAAAACTGCACAATTGACCGGATGCCATCGGAGTGAAGAATGTTGGTATAGAGGGACGCAACATCAAGGGTTGAAAGCAAGGCACCCCGAGGGATGTAGAGTTCAGCTATGTCGTATAAGAAATGTCCTGTGTCCCGTATGAAGGACTGAAATGTGGAGGAATTTTACTGATGATGGTGTCAACGTAGATCGACAGCCTTTAATTTACAGTTCCTATTCCGGAAATGATTGGTCGGCCAGGGTTGTTAGGTTTGAGAATTTTAGGCAGTAAGTAAAATCTGCTTGCTACAGGGCTGAGTGGAATTATAGAATTGACTGTACATTTGTCTGGTGGATTGCTCAGAATGAGATTGGATAGCGTCTCTTGCAAAACAATTTTAAACTTGGCAGTTCGGTCGCAGTCTAGGAGACGGTAAAATGAGCTATCTGTGAGTTGCCTTTTGGCTTCAGCCTCCACTTCGGCACCTCTTTCTTCCTTTCTTCTCCGAGTCTCTCCTTTACTCATTTCCTTGCGGCGTGGTACAGGTGTCTCCCGAGATGTGAGACATATACTGCGCCATTTCCCTTCCCCAAAACCAATCTTAAACTTGCAATTTGTTTCTTTAACGTGCCCAGACATCACACAGCACACGGGTGCCTTAACGTTTCGCCTCCATCGAAACACAGCCACCACGGTCGGGTTCGATCCCGGGACGTTAAGATTCCCGGGTGGTCAAATTTATTCCCGATGCCTCCACTGCGGCACCTCTTTCTTCCTTTCTTCTCTCAGTCCCTCCTTTATCTGTTCCCTTGCGGCGAGGTTCAGTCGTCCGCCGTGATGTGAGACGGATAATGCGCCAGTTTTTCCCCAAACCGAATTTTAATTTTTTTTTTATTCCTCATCTGCAGCATAGTGTACCCCTGCCACTACTGTCACATGCGCCGCAAGCACGACGAAGCTGTGAACAGCATAATAAGTTCAGCGTACACAGCAGCACTGGGGCTGCCCCACTACGACAACACACATCTACTCCTACTCGGAATCTACAACGTGTTATCAGAACTCATAGGTGCACACAAGACTGCCCCAAACGACCGCCTCTCCCGCATCAAACACGGCCGCCTGATGCTTGACCGTCTCCATGTAAATCCCTCATGCGACCGCCCCCGCACGGCCCTCCTTTCCGCAGGAATTCATAGCCGCCTTGTCGTCAAACCAGTTCCTTGTAAAGTGGCTTTGGTTGAACTCAGCTAAGCCAGAATACACAGTTTAGCTTTCTTTCATCTTTGTTGTTTCAACACTTCTACGAGCGCAAATTGTTTCTAGAGCTAATCACGTGATACATCACGTGTCACAAGTGCGGTAGCGAGCGTCCAAAGCGGCGCTCCGCGCCGCGGTGGACGCGACAGCCAAGCACAAGAGTTAATCACGTGTCACATCAAATTCCAGAGCTGGCGAGAAGGAGCAGCGCAGTCGCAGCCAGCGCAGCGCCGGACGTGGCTGCCAAGCACGCAGCTGTGGCGACGAAGGTGAAAATGAAGAACGCCTTCCACGAGCAATTTTGCACATGCGGCGCGCCTCCCGTTAGAGCTCAAATCTAAGAGCCAGATGAGCTTCAGGCTCAGCATGGGAAGAGTAGGGCTTTTCACTCTAAAAATGATTCAGGTGTGTTGGTCTGTGCCTCTCTGACGGTAAACTGCTGGATCATTTAACGACCTTGACGACCAGGAGCAGTCGAGAATGAAATGGCTGCGGCTTAGCTCAGCTGACCATAGTTATGCAAGATAAAAGCTTAACCGTTCACAGCTGCTGCACACAAATCCAGACGGATTGCACGTGAAGTAACTTTCTGCGGCTGTTGTGGCCCTGATAGACGGATCACTTGGCTCGTTGTGCCTCCCGCACTGCGAGAGTTCACTACCAGCGGCTCCCCAATCTCCGCCTTGGCTGCTTCCAAGGCTCGTCGCGGTCTTCTTTCGGCACATTTCCCTCTCCTTTCAGCCAGCGAGACTCCCGCTCTTCGTAGGTTTCGGCTGCCCGTTTAGCGCATTCACGCTCCCTGTCGATTGCTAAGTCCTCCCTCGCACGGTTGGCAATGTTGACCGGATGATCAGACTCGGCCCGATGTGTGCCAGTACTCGCTCTCGAGAACGCCGGCACCGGCTGCCTTGGTTCGTCCATAGCGAGACACTGGATAGTCAGAGAGCAGCGGCCGCTGCGAGTCACGTGGTTACGCAGCTCTGCTCCTACTGTTTCGGTCATTCGTGCAGACGCAGCGAAATTGACGCCGCTAGGTTAATAAAGCTTTTGCTTTGAAGTCAGCCGACGCCGAGGCAATCATCGAATATCGAGCGTTAACATACCCTGCCTAGTACGCGAGTTCGAATCACTGCAGCGTGCTATAATTTAACTTAACTATTATGTTTATGCTGCACGAAACGCGAAATCGCGTGCCACGACCCCGAATGCTCTACGACAAACCGTTGAGGCCCTATGTTCTTATTATTATTGGTTAAGGCGTGTAATTGTGGCGTGGAATTGGGTTTATTAGTTCGAAACCTTGCCAGGAAATAGTCTCTAGCTTAAATAGAATGTACATGTTGTAAAAACGCTGAATCGTGTTACGCCATCCGGAACATTCTGCGGCAAACGCTTGACGCATAATTATTACACGAATGTCGGAAGTGAGTGGCCACACTCCGACGCCTGCCAAACACACATATATATATACCGACATGGCTTAGTTTCGAGCGTGGTGCTCGGGCATGCCGCTTCCGCCTGCTACCATTTTATTAATTTAGGAAACCACTTCAGTAACCTTATCAACCACTGGGATACACTGTGAGAATGCCACCTGTAAAATTAATGCAAAAAAATTGCGTTCAAAAAGGCTTTTGTCCAGACTTCAGTATGTGCGTCAAGGCATAAGAGGGGAATGGGTTTTGAATGGGAATGGGAATGAAACAAGACGAATGGCTGCATAAAAGAATGAATATTGGCTGATCAAAGAAGGCTAAAAGCAATTGATTATGCGATCCGTGCTCGTAACGGTCGTAGGATGACGAACTTTCTGGCCAAAGGTCTTTGCGGCCAGATGCTGGATTTTTGTCTATTGTTCAGCTCGGCTGGCCCACAGTTTTCAATTGCTAGCTAGGTTCTGGAAGTCGTAAGGGAATAAATCTACCTACGACAGTTAGCGACCGCAGATCCTTATCTCTTGAGCCAAATAAGTAATTCAAAAATTTGCAATAGCGCAACGCAACGAGGAGAAGACCGAGAAATGAGACAAAGACGGGTCGCTGATCTTACAACTATGCTTCAGTGGAAAAACACGCATCAATTTACAGATTGCAAAAAAATCTATGCACATGAGCATCGTCAGTCAAAGCATAACACCCAGAAGATTTTATCACGGATTAAGTGTGTAACTTCTCGCTCTTATCCTCGTTGTGTTGTGCTGATGCAAAAAATTAAGAAGCAGTACCAACTTGAACAAACTTCCGTTCTTCTAAGAAATAACTAGAGTAAGGTTGGTGTGAAGTGCATATAGCAGGTTCTCTCAGATGACGAATGGCAGTTTACCGCTATCTCTCACGACAAAATTATATTACAGCTGTACCTTACCAGTAATCACCTATGGGGCAGAAACCTGGAGACAAACGAAAAGGGTTCAGCTTCAGTTACGGACAAAGGAGCGAGCCGTGGAAAGAAAAATGATAGGTGTAACGTTAAGAGATGGGATGCGGGAACTGTGGGTTAGGGAACAAACGCGGGTTAAGGGCGTCCTGGTAGAAATCAAGAGGAATAACTAGTTTCGGGCAGGGCATGTGATGCGAAGGCATTAAGGGTAACGGAGTGGTTTCCAAGAGAAGACAAGCGTAGCTGGGACGCCATAAAGTTGGGCGGGCGGAGGAGATTAAGAAGCTTGCGGGGACAGGGCGGCCGCAGGTGGAACTGGGTAGGAATGAGTGGAGAGATGTGACAGAGCTTTTTATGCTTCAGTGGGCGTAATCAGGCTAACGATGATTGTGATCCCAAGTACATGGTCAAAGTCGGCTGTGATTGGTATACTGGGCACCGGGGGAGTGTAAACAAGCCTCGGAAGTGAAGTAGTCACATACGACAACCAACGTGAGTGTAACCTGGACTCTTATATTCCGAAGCGGAATCTCCTCTTCTAGGGTGAGGCCGCGTGAGTGAGTTACGGCCTCTGGACGGATTAAAGACATGCGCCTCGTCGGAGATGTTTTTAGAAGTCATTAAGACCGTTGGCGGCTCTCAGATTCAGGAGTGGAGGCAGCGTTTAGAATGGCATGCCTAGGCGGGCCACCTTGCTTGATTTTGTTTGCGAACGCTGGCGGTCCCGAGAAAACCACAGAAATCTATTGACTGAAAATATGAGCGGCCGTGCGATTTATACTTGGGAAAATTACGGGTCTCCAATTATCGCATCGGGGTAGGCGTATCCATCGCATTAAGAACCAGTGCTAAAAAACGCACACAGAGGACGAGACGAGACACACGTGTCTTTTCGTGTGTCTCGTCTCGTCCTCTGTGTGTGTTTTTTAGCATTGGTTCTTATTGCGATGGATCACAACAAACTCGCCCAATCCTCAGTTCTTCTACAGTAGGCGTATGAACTGAAGAACGCCGGTGAGGATGAAAATGCGTGCCCTTGGAGACGAGGTAAGTAAGGCCACAGGAGGAAACGACTCCTGCATAGCTATCAGCTCCACACAACAGGAGCGAGGAGTGTCCTCACGTGTAAACTTTTAAGTCTTGTGATAAAGAAGCTTGCAAGGCGAGTGCACTGCTTTTGTTATTACACAGCCTATTGTGCTGGCATCCGCATACAAAAAGACGAAACCATTGGCAGAGGGCTTTACCTCAGAACTGCGGTCGAGAAAGAGTGACGCCGCGTGGCCGCATACAGGTTGCTGCGAGTTCAGGAGCTTCTGTAATAATGTGCGAGCTATAGTACTTATCGCTCAACCTTAAATAGAACCTTACAGGCGGCAGTCGTGCTTTCAACTGAATAATTCTTCCACAGTGCGGTTCTTACTGGCTAATAATAATAATAATTGTTTTTTTGGGGAAAGGAAATCGCGCAGTATCTGTCTCATATATCTTTGGACACCTGAACCGCGCCGTAAGGGAAGGGATATAGGAGGGAATGAAAGAAGAAAGGAAGAATAGGTGCCGTAGTGAAGGGCTCCGGAATAATTTCGACCACCTGGGGATCTTTAACGTGCGTTGACATCGCACAGCACACGGGCGCCTTAGCGTTTTTCCTCCATAAAAACGCAGCCGCCGCGGTCAGGTTCGAACCCGGGAACTCCGGATCAGTAGTCGAGCGCCCTAACCACTGAGGCACCGCAGCGGGGCGCTTACTGGCTGCTCGATCCAAGTCTGATGACATGAACTAAGCTAAACGTAGAGCGACAATTATGAAACCCCGAGAGCACGCCGGACGTGATAAGATTTACGCAAACCAGGCGCAGTAATACAGTTCGCTTTGTTTTTTGCCGTATTTCAGGTGCAAGATACAATTCGCTATGAGAAAATAAACATTTTTTTCTTTCGTGCATACCTTCGTGAAAGAAAATTCTACGCAATTTTGCGTGCCCTCTCTCAATATATGGTGTATTTATAAACGCTGGTCAGGCATCAACAGAAGAAGGAAAGAGCGCCTATAAGACGTGTAGGTGAGATGCAGTGAACACGATGATAAATCGATAGATTCCAATGCTCTGCGCTTCAGATCGATTCCTGTTCAGGAAAACAATGGTGCAGTGATACCACTGCCTGAAAGATAAAGACCCCAAACGCCAGCACATACCTTCTTTCCTTTTTTGCCTCTGCATCAAGAATATTAAGAGGCGTATGAATCTACTCTACTCATTTTGTTAATAATCAGAGTGAAGTAGGACGATTGAGCGCTAAAAGGCGGTGTTCCAGTTGATGGCCAAGGACAGGACGCTGTTTCGACGGGGTCACATTTAGCACCGCGAGACACGAAGCAAGCAACAGCACCGCACGAAGTGTCAGCAGCTCCGTGGCTCTTGTTTCTTGCTGATCAACACAAAAGGTATTAGAAAAGCAGCTCTATGGTTGAGCAAATTATGGCGATAACTCACTGATTCTTTAAAGCCAGCTAAATTTTACAGTTTTTATGAAGACTAATTTATTACATTTTGACTGCTCTCGCTGCGTCACTGTCCTCAGAAGTCAATTATTAAAACCCTCTAATCATCTATCTTGTCGAAAGTAATACAATATTGCATTATATAGCCTATACCAGGTGTTTCCAGTTTTATTAAATAGGCTTTTGCAAGTATGAAGGCGGCTTCTGCGGCACAGTGATACCTGCATCGATATACATCTGGAAACATAGAAATAATGTTAACTTTTAGAAGCTTAACTAAAGTATGATAATTACTTTTTTACCTGCAACATTTGGCTACTGGTTGCCATTAGAGACTCGTAGCCGGTTCTTAGTAACAGGCGTATCATTGTTAAGAATTTCTAAAACACGATTACCCTCGCCGCTGTTGCTCGAAAAATTTGCCTGCATATTGCGAAAAAACATGCTCTTTCGAAAGCATGGAGGCAAAGTAAACCCTCCAGTGCACGCAAGTTGTAAAAATTTCAAATTTTGTACAGCCACAGCGGCTGACATAATCGCATTTTCGAAATTATAAAGACTGATATGGCTATTACTGACGGCCGCCTAAGAATCTCCAATTGCAACCATTAGCCTAGCTTCTATAGTTAAAAAGTTATTTATCAGAAATTAGTTATTCGGCTAACAAGTTAACATTATTTAGATTTTTTCTTATGTTTGCCAACGCAGGTAATATTGCGCCGCAGAAGCCGCCTTCACACTTGAAAAAAACTATTGACAAAATATTTGGTTCACTTAAAGCTGAAACACCCGGTATAGTGAAAGGCCAGAGCTTTGACGGGTAAGACCTGAAAAGACTTACAGATTAGGCCGCAGGCTACATAATGGGCGCATCTGAACTGGACCTGAAAGTGGGAATATTCCACGCCATGCTCATTGTTTGCAAACTATCAAGATGGGCTTTGATGACACCTAGCAAAGGAGAGCGCTCTGGTAGTGTTACAGCGGTCGCGTGGACTTGGTGCTGCGTTGCACGATAAGTGTGAGGGAATTGTTTGCGTATTTATCCACTTAAATAAAAGTTTTGTGCAGCCATTGTCTATAAATACACCTGCCCTTACGAAGAAAAAGTTCTGTTAAGTTCACCGTGAAAGCTTTAATTCGTTTTTCTGCAAGACATAAAGGCTAGTACTACTCAACTAGACACTAAAACATATGAATCACTATCGGACATATGCGTAAAAAGGCGTGTTCTGAAAACCTATAACAAATAGTTGCACATTGATGCGCGCACTATTAAGTCTACAAGAAACATTGGTGTGGCGCCTGAACTTCAGATTACTCACTTCTGTCTGCTCTTTAGGAACATTCCATCACGAACACAGCTAAAGCCAGAGGTACGCGCCTCCACATGTTACTTTAACCGAGCGGAGATTAATGAAATCAAACCGATTAAATAGGTCCGGGAGCTGTTACTTTCAAAGAGTGAGGTGGGGATTGGAACTGATTGGAATATGTGAAAGTAAAATTCTCCCGCTTCATTTGGTGTTCATAACACGCGGGCAAAAAAGACTCCGCGTAATAAAGAGAACTTTGCTCCTCATTGGAAATCGAAAGAAACAATAGACTGTGCCTTTGCAAGCGTTTGTGCGTGAAATATGTATGGTTGCCCGTCGATATCCTCCAGTGAACTGCGATAATAACCATTGATTCACCCTGGACTAATCATTGCGTTTCCAGCTCAGCAGAACATGCTGGGAACTAGTAAACCTCTCGTTTTATGTAATGCGCAAAACAGTTTTTCAAGAAGCGTAAATTGCAAGGTAGTCCATCGATTGCACACGAAATTTTTATTGCTTATCCACCTAAAATTTCGTTCATGAACACACTGTGTGCGTAAACATTTATTAAATGGTTTTTGAACTACTAATGGTCCACTTATTTTCTTCGATAGCAAGCTATGTTTTCCTCCAAGAACGATTTGGCCCATCGCAGTAGCACCAGCGTTAACTTGCAATTAATTACCTGTTTAAATATTGATCCATTTTTTATTCCACTTTATACTTGACTGCACCTTTCTTTTGCATGGAATAATTTTTGTTTCCATTACACCAGCTTTTTGTAGCGCACTTTTGGTTCTCGGTGAAATGCAAACAAAACCCTCGTGAGACCGTCCTTCGAGTACGCTGATATTATTTGGAGTCCCCACTAGAAATGTTTATTAGGCAGATTAGAACGAATTCAGAACCTTGCAGTACGCTTTGTATACTCGAACTATTCCAGGCTCTCCAGCATCTCTAACCTACTAAAGAAAGCAGATCTACACTGCCTAGCTCACCGTAGAGTGGTATCAAGACTGAAGTTCTTGTACCTACTTTATCACGGACACTTCAACATAAAAAAAGAAACATACCTTCAGGAACCATTCTACCACTCCTCAAGGACTAACAATACGAAAGCACTTCGTCAACTCTTTAGCCACAATAATGTTCGCAAATATTCCTTGTTTTCTTCAGCTATCCATTACTGGAATAAACTACCATCCACTGTTGTGAACTGCAGCACAGTAGAATCTTTCTTACAACATATTAGTCACCTTGATCCAACATTCTCACCGTGATGTTTCTGTAATGATGAAACTGTATTGTGTATTTATTTGTGCATATACCTGTCTCCCTTGTTGAATCTGCCATTGTAAGGAGACGCGACAGCAGATGCAGCGATCGGACGCGTGGCACATCGGCTCCGTCGATTTTCGACTGGAACCGCGGCAATCTGATGTAACACCTATCAAACCTGTGCGACTATATCTGTGAAGTCAGCAGGATTCTGGAGACACCGATCTGACCCAGGTACGCCCAATTTTCGGCCATTTCGAGCAACCCTCCGCATCACCACGTAGCGGTCGAGCTAAGCCTGACGGCTTCGGCTCCCCCGCCGCTGGCTGCGGAGACGCCCGCCGGTCAACCGCTCAACATGGCTCTGCCTGAACAACGCGGATTCGACCCCACGGCTCTGTCGTAGTCGTCTGTCCCTGCAAGCCAACCAGAGTATGGCCCATCCACCATTTCGGCGCAGCAACCTGCCCTTTTTCAAGTCGTTGAAAGCCGGCGCCGCCGCCGGCAAAACGCACGAGGAGCTGCAACGCCCAAGACTCCTCTCGACAAATCAGCAACGGGACACGCTCGCGCTCCGTCTTCTAAATGTCCACAAAAGTCATTTTCACCAGTCTCCAAGTGGACGCCGAAGCCGACGGTCAGGATGAACCCTGACTATTACGTGATCGTGCTGCGGCCACGCAGTACGGTCGCCCTCAAGACAGCATTCCAGCAAGGTGAGCTCGGCGCTGCCATTTCGGAACTCATCGGCAGACAGCATATGAATGCTATTACAATTTCTCCCAATTGGGAGCAAAACATTATCGTCTGCGGCACGCAGAACCCCGAGGTAGCTCAAAAGCTTCTGACGGACATCCAAATTACAACCAGCAAAGGATCGCTCCCGCTTCACAGACACCTCAAGCTCACCGGTGATTTGTGTCGTGGTGTGATTTCTGTGCATAACCTTGAAACCAGCGAATCCTTAAAACACAGTGTGCAGTGGCGCGGTGGTGATTTAGTCCATGTGCGCAAGCTGGGAAAATCGAATGTAGCTGTGGTGACTTTCGAGGGACGCAGCGTTCCGCGTTACGTCCATTATAATGCAGAACTGACTCCCGTCAAGGAGTATAAAAAACGGTGCCAGCGTGCTACCGTTGCGGCACACTGGGGCACCAGGTGGACAACTGTCCCACCCCGGTCAAGGAAAGATGCGGCCTTTGTGGTCAAAACGTGGGGCTTGATACTGAGGGGATGGCCCCACACGTCTGCAATCCTATGTGCTTAATCTGCGGGGGCCCGCACCTCACCAGCTCCCGCGAATGCACCGCCAAATTCATCAAGCTGCCGCAGCCAGGGCCCAGGACGCCATCCAAGGGAGCCAATTCCGGCGCTACACGGGGAGGGCGGCAGCAAAACAACCAGAAGACGCCACGACGTGCCGTGATGCCTCCCCCAGGCAAGACAGCAACGGTAACGCCACCACCCGGAGCAGCGGAGTTCCCAGCTCTCAGCGCTTCACCTGGCGGCGCCGCCTGCAACCAACCCAAGGTAGGCAGCTGGGCGAGGGTCGCCTCCTCTTCTTCCCCTCCTCCCTCCTCCCCCACCAGCACCGCCGAGACGCAAGAACTCAAGCGCGAGCTCGCCCTCTTGCGAGCTCAAAACGAAAAACTAGCCAGCGAGCTTAACTCGCTCAAAGCCAAATTCCCTACTCCGCCCGCGTCGAGCGAAGAGGAAGAAAATATCACAGACAGGGAGATTCCTACTAATGTGGAGAGTCGCGCCGCGGCCCTGGAGAGCCGGGTGACCGCAATTGAAACACAATTGGCTGACCTCCCCCAAATTATCCACGATACCATTGCGCGTCAGGTGGAGAGTGTCATCGCACAGGTGACCCAAGCCGTAACTCACATTATCCAAAAATGGATAAAAGACAATCCGCGCGTCCTTAAACGCGTAGGGCCCATCAGGGACGATAACCGCCCCTCCAAATTCAACAGAGTTATTCCCGATGAATTTGACTTCTCGGAAGACTCCTCCACGTCTGCGCCGGGCACTAGCGGACTGGGGAGTCTTAACAACGTAACCCCACCCTCTGCCTCCGACCATGACCCCCAACCCTAAGTCGCGAGCAAGAGCAACTCAGCCGCTTACAATAACGCAGTGGAACTGCCGAGGTCTCAAGAACCGCACGAAGCGGACTCATCTCCGCATCTATCTTGAGACCTTTGAGTTTCTCGTCGCCGTGGTTGCCCTTCAGGAACCCGGCGCCGGTGCCAAACTCACAAACTACACTACATTTCAACACAACCCGCAGACATGTATACTTGTTCACAAGCAGTATACTGCGCAGGAAGTCACGCTCCCCACAACACCGCCTTTCCCATACACGATGGTGTCCGTGCTGCCCCTAAAGCGGTCTGACCCACCTGTACACATTCTAAACATTTACTGCCCACCTACACTTAAGAACGTCACGTTCAATGAAATTTTCACCCAAGCAATGCAGGTGGCGGGAAGGGATCCCCTTCTGATCGTCGGCGACTTCAACGCCCCGAGCAGGCTATGGGGTACCCCCGGGAGGGCAGACGTGGGCGGAAGCTTGCGGAACTTCTTTCCACACTTGGACTTACTTTACACACTGATCCCGCCAACCCAACACGTGTCGGCAATTCGATTCAACGAGATACTTGCCCGGACCTCACATTTACCCGCAACATACGCCATGCCGACTGGCTGAATACAGAGGACACTCTGGGTAGTGATCACTGTATAATCAACACCACCATTTACATGCGTCCCCTGAAACGCCCACTAACACAAGCTCGTGTACCGGACTGGATGACTTTCCGCACATCTCTACCTATCGTAGATCCCCTCCAGTCGGGATACGACGCATGGTCCGAATCGCTCACGTCTACACTCACGCAACACGAGAAGCAGATACAGCTCACAGAAACACAAACGGACGTGGACAACCACTTGCTCCACCTTTGGGAGGCCCACCGCAGCCTCACCAAACGATGGAAGAAACAGAAACATAACAGACGCCTAAAGAAACGCATTCTCGAACTCACACAACAAGCAGCGGAATATGCTACTCAGCTAGCCGACACTAACTGGGTGGACCGGTGCAACGCGGCTGCGCGCCAGATGTCTGGCCGCAACACGTGGCGCCTATTCCGCGCTCTCATCGATCCAATACAAACACGCACGGAAACCCAACGCCACTTACATAGGGCATTGCACAACTTTACAGGAACGACAACACAGCTAGCGCACACGCTCAGGGATCGATACCTTTGCACCACTAAGAACCCCCGGCAGGCGGCGTACTCGTATGCAGGCGAAGAGAACACGGAGCTGGACAAGCCGTTCCAGCTCCACAACCTCCGGGCGGCCTTAAGCAAGATGAAGCGGGGCACTGCACCTCGGCGCGACAAGGTTACGGTCAAGCTTTTGGCCAACCTTCCCGACGCAGCCTACGCCGCGCTCCACAAATACATCAATAGCATTTGGGACGGAGAGACTCCTCTCCCTCTCGATTGGAAATCGGCTCTCGTGACCTTCATTCCGAAGGCCGGCAAACCTATCGATGTGGAGAACCTTCGCCCCATCTCTCTGACGTCTTGTGTCGGCAAGCTGATGGAGACGATGGTGCGCGACAGACTCTCCGATTATCTCGAAACACAGCACATTTTCGCCGACACCATGTTCGGTTTTCGTCCTCACAAGTCAGCACAGGATATACTTCTGCAGCTCCACCACGACATTTTAGATCCTGTCGAATGTCCCCACAACGACAAGGTGGTCCTGGCCTTGGATCTTCAAGGCGCATTCGACAACGTCAAACATGCAGTAATCCTGGACCACCTCAGTAACACCAACTGTGGCCACAAAACATTCCATTACATAAGTCAATTTCTTACAGACCGTCAAGCCTATATACGCATACAAGATGCGGAACACGGGCCACACACCATCGGCTCGAGGGGAACACCTCAAGGCGCGGTCCTGTCTCCCCTGCTCTTCAATTTGGCAATGCTTCGCCTTCCCTCCAAATTGTCTTCTCTGCCCGGGATACATCACGCTCTTTATGCGGATGACATTACAATCTGGGCCACGCAAGGCAACCTGGGCCACATGGAGTCCTGCCTGCAAGCAGCAGCGACCCTAGTCGACGACTACGCGGCCTACTGCGGACTCCAGTGCGCCCCAGCTAAATCAGAATTTGTGCACTTACGTCCCTCCCCCCGGGACACAACTCCGCTTCGCATCAGTCTCCCCTCGGGACCGATCCGGGAGGCCAAGGAGATCCGCGTCCTTGGCCTCTTCATACACCACCAACGCAGAGTCGACACCACCATAGCCAAATTCGCACGGTGGGAGACCAGGTGGGCCGAATGGTCCGCCGGGTCTCAAACAAGCGGGGCGGATTACGAAGCAAGGATGCACTGCGGCTTGCCCATGCTTTCGTAACGAGTAGAATCCTCTACTCAACTCCCTACTTGCACCTGCGCAAACATGATGATGACCAACTGGAGGTCATCCTGCGGAAAGTCATCAAGCGGGCTCTCGATCTTCCGATCACCACGTCCAACCAGAGGCTTCTGGCCTTGGGCGTGGTGAACACATTTCGGGAGCTTCGAGAGGCCCACTTATGCAACCAATACACGCGTCTTGCACAGACCACGTCCGGTCGCCGCCTCTTGGACCGGCTACACATCAAACACGACGACCACATTGAGGAAAGGGAGAGAGCGCCAGAACCCTGGAGACTCGCCCTCCGGGTCCGACCCCTTCCCCGCAACATGTCCAGTGAAGACCATAGCGGTCGTCGCCAGGCGCGCGCGGAAGCGTTGGCGCTATACTATGGTAACCAAGAACATGTGTATTACGTAGAAGTTGCCGGCCCACACCACGGGGGGTGGTACACGGCCGCAGTCGTACACAACACAAACACAGTTAACGGGCTCACTTTCAAAGCCTACAGCGCAACACACGCGGAGGAGATTGCCATTGCTCTGGCTCTCACGAATCCCAAGTCAAAACACATCATCACCGACTCGCGAGGGGCCTGTCGGAACTACGAGTTGGGCTGGGCTCCCCCGCTTGCCTGGCGCATACTGGAATATAGCTGTCGATCTGAAGATCCAACTCCACGCAACCTGATTTCGGCCCCCGGTCACCAGGGCCTCCAGGGAAACGAACAGGCCGATCAGGCCGCCCGCGCACTCTCTCCCCGGGCTATCTCCCTGTCCTTGGAAGGGTACTCCCAATCAGACAATCTGGCCATTACATTCAAACAAATCACCGATTACTACAAGGAGGAGCGCCGGCGCTACCCGGCCCCTTGTGAGGGTCTGGATCGCGCTGACGAGCACCTCCTCATCAAAATTCTCACTAACACTGTACTGTGCCCGCCGGTGCTTAAACACTTCAATACTTCCTTTGATGGCACGTGCCAGTTCTGTGGGGAGGTGTCTGACACCTTCCACATGGTTTGGGCATGTCAATCTAACCCATCTATCCCCCCCCAACCCCAACCCCACCAGAGAGGACTGGGAGGCGGCCCTGCTCGGCTGTCAAGACCTGAAGAGCCAAAAGGCCTTGGTTCAACGGACGCGGGCGGCGTTGCTTGCCAATGGGGCCCCGGAATAGGGGCTCCACCTAGTACTGTGAGGGGAAAGGGCCAATAGAGTCCTACCCCAATCACCTTTCTGTAAAAATTTAATTGCTTATAAATGTTTTTCACCACCACCACCACCACCACCACCATCATTGTATTTTTTTGTACCTTGTATCCACTCCTGCATGGGCCCGAGAAGGGCCTGCAGTATTCGCAAATAAAATAAAATAAAATAAAGATAAGTTATGTTTCAGAACCAAGTGTTACTTATCCGCGTTGATGCTCTTTATCTAAAGGATTTCTTGCACGGAACAATGCATGCGGGCAGTGTGTTACGCTTTTTCCCTTCACTGCACATTCAGCAACGTTAAGAAAATCATTTACTCTTTCTTCTCTTACATAACTTAGAACTCACGGAGATGCATCCAAAACAAATTTTATATATTTCCTATTATATGGTTAAAAAGGGTACCGAGGAAAAGCCGGCAATTTTTATTATTCAATCCCTTTTCGTTAGTGTAATGTAGAGGTAGACTTCGAATTGACCAATTGACGTCATCACAATCTGGCCACCATGGCTACACTTGCATTTATTCTACGCTTTACAGACAATCCGTTCGGCGGTGTGTGTGGCGTTTGTGAACGTTGCCATGCAAAAAAAAATCTTTCTCTTCTCACCAAGGTTAATCAAATTTTGAACTACAGCTAATTTTTGTGCTCATTGACTGACACATTATTCTTGATAATTTAGAGTAAAACCACGGAAGAGGGTTTCCATTAAAACTAGAAAAAAAAAGAGAGCGAGAAAATCTTGAATTTAAATTTTTGAAATTACATGAACGCCGCAAGAGAACGGACAGGGCGAATGGAAGAATGGACGATGTAGCAGCCTTCATCGCTGCAATTGTAAGAGCAGTAGTTGCCGACATGGGGCATGCTGTAGCCGCCACGAAAGCCTCTTCTAAAGGCCCGAAAGTACAACTTGAAGCCAGTTGCATAGTGCATTCATGTATCCGCCGACAGATTCGCCAGGCAAGTGGTGACGACTTCGAGACACAGCTTGAACGAAACTTCGAACAGGCGAAGGTGAAAGTGCGTCCAGAGTCCCAGTACACGATGCCCGCTTAGGTCACTTTGCTGGCGTTTTTGGTTGCATACCTGCGCACAGGCAGTCATAAGCCTTGTCGTAAAGGGTCTTTGACCAAATCTTGAGTAGAAGAAAAGAATTCTGGCTGCAGTCCATGCTGTGATGGTGGTTGGAAAGCGAAGCTGTGAAACGACACCTAATTACCTACTGCGCAAGTCACTTGAACATTCACACAAGTGGCTGTAAAAAAGAGTGAAACCAGAGACAAGCTGAATGTACTCATATTACCCTTCATTGCATCACCAACGACTTTCAGGGCGGCTTTATGATCAGTAAGTGATATAGCGAGATTTTCAGTTCTAAATTTAGAGATATTCTTTGCTAATGTTAAATCAGTGCATGAACTATGAACGGTGGCTGGCTGAGTTGCCTTTGTGAAACGGTGTTCCCTTTTTCCACACGCGCCCTATCATCGCTGCGAAGGTGGTCGGACAGCGAAGCTGTAAAATGACGCCCAATTACCCACTGTGACGTGAATTCAAAATTCACGCACGATGCACTACAAAGAATAACAAAGCGTTTGAATAAGCAAAGACATGTTTTTCTATGGAGTATATTTTTCTGTCGCTTTTTATTATCATTTTTTGTGTACGCTTCATTCCTTATTCTTTCTTCGAATGCTGTCCCAACCGTTGTTCCCAACCATTGTTTGTATTTTTGCCCGCTTCTTGTGTATGTAATTTGCATGTTGCCTGCCGCCCTGCAATGTAGGGGCTGAGGGGCATGTCTAGCCACAATTTCTGGCTGCTTTTCTCGGCACTCAGCACGTGTAGGTGGGAAAATAAATTGAATTGAAGATGAATTTATTTGAAATCAGAGACAAAAAAAATGTACTTAATTACCAAATATTACTCCACAACGACATTCACGACTGTGTTATGATCGGTATGATATACACTGCTATGAACCATGAACGGTGGTTGAGTTTCATTTGTAAAACGGTGTTCCGATTGTTCACACGCACCTTATCATCCGTCATGTGGTCTTGATGCTTGTTTTGAATTTTTGCAGTGATAGCTACATTAACGTAGCATTTCGAGCCTTCAGCTTAACAGCACCGTGGCAGTGGTGGCGCAGCCACGGCGTGGCAGCGCCGACACAGCCACGTGGGGCGGAGCAGCTGCAACCGGCGCGGTGCCGTAGATGGTCACGTGGTTCGTCACGTGGTCGGTCAAATTGTGTGGAGCAGCAGCTGCTCCTGTTGGCGGGGCGGCGCGCCGGCGAAACCAAGCTGCAACAGCTGTGCGCATGCGTCGTGTCAAGTGGGACGAAGATGAAGAAGCAACGCCCAGAGAATCGGAGCGGCGAAAGACTGACTTTGCAATTAAGCTGAGCAAACTCCACTGGGCCAGCTGTAGCTATCGCGTCACTCCAGGTTTAACCAGAGCTAAACCAACACCAATTTTTTTCTGAATGTACACAAGTACTGAGTTGTATGCAGTTTGCCTGTTTTGAAAGATTTACTATTTATATATATCTTTTTATGTTTTTGTTTTTATTTTTTCAATTTTTTAAAAATAAAAATTCTCTCTCATTGTATGTATGTATATAAATTTATATATTTTTAACTTTTTATTGACAATGTTTTTATATTTCAGTCTTCATTGTTGGGTAATTTTTCACACGGTGTAACATTCAATATTTAGCATAGCATATATTGCTGACGACGCCAACGGCCCGAAAATATCCTTGGACGATACAGGCATACAGCTTCGATGTAAATATACCTCGTGCTGTGGCGTTCTTTCGCGCAGAATACGTTGCGCAATAAAAATCCATTCTCAACAGAAGCTGCACCGAGACACTGGTGTTCCGCCGCTGCGCCGCACTTCGCCTTTCCTCAAAACCCGCCCTGGTGGCTCAGTGGTTAGAGCGCTCGGCTACTGCTCCGGAGCTTCCGGGTTCGAACCCGACCGCGGCGGCTGCGTTTTTATGCAGGCAAAACGCTAAGGCGCCCGTGTGCTGTGCGTTGTCAGTGCACGGTAAAGATCCCCAGGTGGATGTATATATTCCGGAGCTCTCTACTACGCACCACTTCTTTCCTATCTTCGTTCACTCCTTCCTTTATCCCTTCGCTTACGGAGCGGTTCAGGTGTCCAACGATATATGGGACAGATACTGGGCTACTTGCTTTCCCTAAAAACCAATTATAGTTATTATTTCCTCACTAAATTATTAATAGCTCCGGAGGGCTCCGGTATAATTTGTACCAGCTGGGGATCTTTAACGTCCACCTACATCGCACAGCACACCGACGCTTTAGCGTTTGGCGTCCATAAAAACGCAGTCGCTGCGGCCGGGTTCGAATCCGGGAACTCGGAATCAAAAGACACCCGCCGCGGTGGCTCAGTGGTTATGGCGCTCGACTGTGATCCGGAGATCGCGGGTTGGAACCCGACTGCGGCCGCTGCGTTTTTATGGAGGAAAAACGCTAAGGCACCCGTGCGCTGTGCGATGTCAGTGCACGATAAAAATCCCCACGTGATCAAAATTATTCTGGAGCCCTCCACTACGGTACCTTTCTTCCATTCATCTTTCACTCCCTCCTGTATCTCTTCCATAATGGCATGGTTCAGGTGTCCAACTATATATGAGACAGATACAACGCCATTTCCTTATCCCAAAAACCAATTATTATTTTTATTATTATTCTCTAGGGGGACTCTGAAATCAACACAGACGCTGCTCCACACTAGCACTCGTATATGGCTGCGGTCAAATCACACCTGTTCAGAAACGAACCACACTTGATCACCTACCCCTATTTTTTCTTACTATCGCTCTGCCTTTCTGTCCCTCTCCCTGTCCACTTATTGACGCTAGTCGCAACTCACGTGCTTCAGGTTTTATTGGCAGATACCGCGGCTGGCAACATTTTTCCCTGCATTGCTACTTTATTAAAGCCTATGCGTTACTGGCCGCGAACTAGCAATTTTACCGTGGCGGTGCTTCGAGGAGGCACATGAGGTCACAACGCGTGCCTCGCCGCAGATATTTCCCTCCCCTTTCCTCAAAATCTAGCTTTCAATTCTCTCTTTTTTTTTCTCTCCCTCCTATATCTCTTTCTTTAAGGCGCCATTCGGGTGTCCACCGAGATATTGGAGACGGTTGCTGTGCCATTTCCTTTCGCCAAAAACCAAACAAAACAAATGAGCAGAAGGCGTTCATAGAGTTCATTGGCGTTGACAACTTTGCAAAGGCCGTTTATTTTCACGAAACGAAAGCGCGCAACCGGCCCCCTGGGTCAGCGGAGACCTCATTTTCGCTTTCATGTACGTGGCGTTGGTGTCCAACTGCAAAAGTCTGCTTTGAATGCGTTCCGCACAATGGTTAGGCAGTGCGCCCTCCCTGCCACCCTGAGAGGTGGTATGCAGTTTATGGTTGACCGCGAGAGATTGGTCACCAAATGAACGTTGCGACCTAGCTATTGCTGCAGTTCGGCATGTCAGCCCCAACGCTGTCACGATAATGCATTCAGGCCACATCTCTCTCTCACCACCCCCACATGCAACCAAGCACGAATGAGGCGCCCTATAAAGCAGGGAGCCAGTTATGCGCCCTTCGTTTACTGAAAGCCATCGCCGTCTAGAACATTGACAACGAAAACGCCAATGAACACAGTGAACGCCATCTTTCGCTTTGTGTATCCTGTATTAGCTGAGCTAATCCACATTAATTTTCAATAAATATCCACTAACAACAACTACAACGCGGAAAGGTCGAATACACGCACGCCATCTGCTGTGCCAGTGCCATGCAAGGCGAAGGGGGGGGGGGGTGTTGTGGTAGCCACACGATGGCTATATGACTGCATGCCAAACACGGAGGAAATTTACTGGAAATGCACGGTATTCGCTCAATTCCAACATCTCTAATTTGCATGCTCGTAATTATTGATGTACTGCAATGCAGACCTCGAAGGTACGTTTCTAAGAAACCCGTGCATTCACTAGACGCGCCTTTATTCATGTTCAAGCGTCGAGCCGTCGTGGCGGAATGGAAGCATACCGGCAACGAACGCCAAGGGCTTGGTTGGGAAAATTTCAGGGAGGAACTTTGTTGACCCAAAGTGAGGTGAGGCGAAAGCCTTTAGCGTGGTGCTGCTGCTTGTGTCGCTTATGTGTCGTGATGTTGATTAAATACTACAATTGGTCGCTTCACGACACTTTCGCTGGCGTTAATTAGAGCGCACACGGTTGCTTGCTGGAAACACAGAAGAGCGTTTAGGCGGCATCCTTGAAAATTTTTTGGTGGGGAGGGGGAGGGGAGGGGGAAGGAAATGACACAGTATCTTTTTCACATAACGGCGGGCACCAGAACCGCGCCGTAAGGGAAGGGTTAAAATAGGTACTCAGAGAATAAAGGCAGAAAGTAGCCGATTCGGAGTTCCCGGGATCGAATCCGACCGCGGCGGCTGCGTTTTCATAGAGGAAAAACGCTAAGTCGCCCGTGTGCTGCGCGATGTTAGTGCACGTTAAAGATCCCCAAGTGGTCGAAAATATTCCGGAGCCCTCCACTACTGCACGTCTTTCTTCCTTTCTTCCTTCACTGCCTCCTTTATCCCTTCCCTTACGGCGCACTTCAGGTGTCCCACGATATATGAGACATACAGCGCCATTTGCTTTCCCTAAAAACCAATTGTTGTTGTCGTTAGGCGTCCTCCAGCTTTTTTTTTGTCCACTGTGCATTTCCTGGATTTTAAGCTTTAATTTCTATATATTCTATTTTTATACATCAACATGTTTTTCTGATTTAACATCTTTTCGCAAAATACGCAATGCAACGTATTGTTCCATCTCGGCCCAAATTATTGCGAAACGAGTTGGATAGAAAGAGGCGATATTTTATTGAAGCTAGTCTACGATATGACGCCTTCTGTGGTCACCACAAATTTTTTTAACCTGAAATGGCGGCTCCATATTCAGGCAAACAGCCATTGCAGTCATTCATTGAACAATAACAGGGCAATGTTTTGAACTTGTACAAGCGACGAGCGGTGATTAAATTTTTTATTGAACAAAAAAAAGCTTGCTTATGGTTTTGCTCCAGTTAAATCTATTGTGTACACGATAGCTTAGCTGACGAAGACGCGGCTTCTCTTGCGGATTGTCAATCTCGTTTCTTGACGCCGTTGCTTCGCGACCCGTCCCTCTCTTCGTTCCGGCATTCCTCAATTTTTGGGCTCGGTAAGTTGTTTTCAGATGTATGCTAAGGGTGGAAGTAGCCTTGCTTAGTCTGCCGGCTATTGCCTGAACGTTGCCTCACTTATATGTTAATAACAACCTAAAACCTGTCGGGTCTTCCCCGTTACGAGCACAGTCTCTTGTAATAGTACATATTCCATTCTCGCAGTCAGCATCTATGCACACATGAACTCACAGCAGAACAAAGTCCACTCGAGAAGTCACCACCTATGCACATACTCAGTAACAGTAGAACATAGTTAATTGCAGTGCCACTATCCAAGCACACATCCCCTCGCAGTATAACATGGTCCGCTCCAGAAGACACTACCTACGCACACATTCACCCGCAGACCATAGTAGACAATAGTTCGTTGTTGCTGTCACAATTTAGAGACGAGATCAATGTCCTGCAGAAATGTTAAAAGAAGGAGTGCTTTTGTACTCGTTGTTTCGACGCACAATCTCTTCGTCTCCACCGAATCTTATTCGGAACGAAAAGATCAGGACTACTGGATCCCCTCGGTAACAACTTTCAGGCGGTAGGGCCATTTATCGGCTTTCGACTAAACATGAAGTTTTCAAAGGGCTCGCCAGGGCGCTAAACCTGACGGTGCGCCCAGCTCCATATCGGGAGAGGATGGGTTGCTAGGTCTATCGACTACGCCGACGCCTAGCATCAACGCTGTTTCGAAGACGGATCATATAACGGAGCCCAACCAAGCCAAGGATGGGTCGCTTTAACCACCAACCGTTCTACTTAAGGAATTCCAAGAGATGGATGACGCTGACTTAGGAGACGCTGATGAAGGAATCCCATCCGGCTCCTCGTCGGACACATCCGGGTACAAGAATGATGCCAGCTGGGAGCTTGTACAGTCCAAGCGCAGAGAAAACTTCGAACCCGAGGACAATGGAAAGGCACGGCAGCCGGCTCGGCCGCCCAACCGCACGATGGAAAATCACCAGGCGATGTGACTGGCTGCAGCCTAACTGGACCGAGGGAGCAGAGCAGGCCTAAGCGAAGAATGCCGCCACTCCCCAGAGGCCACTTCAAAATCATTATTCGACCTGCGAACGAACTCACGGTGAAATCACTCACCACCCATCAAGTAGCGCGCGCCCTTGTCATAGCGTGTGACCAAAAATGTAAGGACGAAGACTTACATGTACGGCTTCGCACTGGACCAAACAATACTATCGTTAGCAGACTGCACGAGCAAACGTGTCAGCTAGTGGGGCACATTAGCCGTCTCAAATTCGTCGGAAGGTCTTCCGATATAAACGATTACGTGGCAGCTCCGCAAGACGTCTTCCGCGGCGTAATCCACGGTGTAGACCCATACACGTCTCCCGAAGAGATCAAAGCACACCTACGAGTCGGAGCTCAAACAGTGACCATACTCCCGGAGAAGATGCTCGGGAAATTCTAGACGGCAGTGATCACGCTCGATGGTCCGATCTTGCCAAAATTCATCTACTACGCAGGTGAAGTATCGTGTTTCCAGTGCAGTCCCACACGGCAAGTCTGCTACGTATGCTTCCAGCAAGGAGACCGCTCCGAGGTATGCCCCACACAAAAATTACTGTGTGCGGCGTGTGGGGAGTGCAAAACACCGTCCGGCGACCACGTGTGTGCTGCCAAGTGCGGAATAAGCTGCGGGGCAGACCGCACCGGATCGAAGGGGGTACCAGGACAGACTGAAGAAACCAAGACCAAAAATTTCGAGGAGGCTTAAGTTTCACCTTTTAGAGGAGGACGCTACACACTATTGCAGCATTTCGAAGGAATCCACGGAACGCATCGTTCTTTGGTGCGACCCCTTGCCCGGACAATGTAAGGAAAGGAAACACATTTTGGTGGCCACCCGAACCGCGTCGTAAGGGAAGGAAAATGAAAATAAAATTTTTAAAGGCAAGGATAGGACGCCGGTCTCGCATATCTCGGCGCACACCCGAACACGGCCGCAAGAGAAGGAAATTGAAGTGGAAACTGGTTTTAAGGAAAGGAAAAGACGCCTGTCTCAATTCTCGCTGGAGACCCATACCACGCCGTAAGGGAAGGAAAATCCCTTCCCTTACGGCGCTGTTCAGGTGTCCACTTAGATGCACCATTTTTCGCTCACGGCCAAAGAAACCGACGACACCGGCTTTTCTGCGACACGAGCTCCTTAACGCTATCGCGTTAAAACCCACCGGAGCAGGACCCAGCGACAAACGCGGGCGACCACACAAGCGACATCTTAGCTCAGAGGGCGGGACATCGAGGAGCTGATCGAGGTCTCCTGGACAGCTCTGCCCCAGTCAGCCCACAGGAGGGGAACAAACAAGAGCAGAAGAAAAATAATCTACCTTGGCGAATTCCCCCACGCGGGTATGTCCCATGTTTTTTGAGGTGAAGGTGAAGAAGACGAAGAAGGAAGTGGCAGCAACCTAAGGTGGGCTTCGACCGGTGCTTCGCACTGGTAGGAAAGGGTAGTAACACAAACCACACAAGTACAAACAACACAGGTAATCGTGCCACAGAAACGAAAGACGCGAACAGCGATGCGCTCAGACTCGAGAAAGAAATCGCTTGAACTAAACAAAATGAGCTCGAACAGAAAGTGGAGGAACTCACAAGAACAATAAAAGAATAACAGCGGGAACTCGACACGACAAGAGCCCTTCCAAAAAGACAACCACGGGCATTCAACGAGGGAAGCCTTGAAACACGAATGCAACAATTGATGCAGCAAATGATGCAGGATATGATGCAGCAGATCCATCCGCATATCCAACATATGGAAGCGCATTTCCCAGGGTAGATCTCAGATATCAAAAGCGCACTCCGAAAGCAAAGACATACCGAAATCATTACAGAAAGAGCATACAGCCGTCCAGCGCTAACGGATTTCGCTAGTGAACAAGACACCACCAGCAACACGTAAACATAATGAACACGTGTCAGCAAGAACAAGAATTTTTAGGTATTTGGCAATGGAACTGCTGAGGCTACCGCACAAGCAGCGTCTCATAAAACAATATCTAAGCACACAACTCATCCCCCTCCCCGATGTAATCGTACTCCAAGAAAATGGTACGCGAAGTTAAAGCGGCCAGCCTTGTCACAAAAGCTGTCATCGCCATCAGGCAAGATGCCATCGCCGACACCCATATAGAGCACGTGCTTGTAGATATCATTCCTAAAAAGCGACAGGGAGGGAGAATATTCGGTAAGATTTTTAACAGACACCTTAGATAAAGAAAAGCCAAATTTGTCGAACTCTTTCTCCGAGCGCACAAGGTGGCCAAAGGAAATACACTCATCTTCGTAGTAGATTTCAATGCTATGGGCAGGAGTTCGGGATACCAGAAACAAGACATCAAGGGAAGAACATTAGCGGATGTAGTGGAATACTTTGGCCGCAGTCTAATTACAGATCCCCCGAACCCCACGGTAATCGGGAATAATGTGATCATGGACACTTGCCCGGAGCTCACCTTCTTAAGGAAGACCAGAGATTCACATTGGGAGAACACGACGGAAAATATAGGCAGTGATCTCCTTACCCTCCGGACGCGAATATTATTGGACAAGATAAGACGCCAGACTCGAGAAACAAAAATCACAGGCGCGTTCCGCGGGGTGTGCAACTGATCTGAAGGCGATATTGAATCACTGGAGGAATGGAGCTGCATGATCGAGAAGCGCGGGAAAAATACAAAAATATAAGGAGAACTACAACCAAGCCTCAAGTAGAGGGGAACCGGCTCAGATCCTCAGAATATGAGAAGCCAGACACAGTCTCACCAAAAGATGGCTGAAGCAAAAGTACGACCGGGAATCAAAACTAAAGACAACAGAAATCTCGGCAAAATCTAAAGAATACTTGACGCAACTGGCGAAGCAAAATTGGAAATAACTTAGCGAATTGCTTAGGAGAATTCTAGGCACGGCCAAAACCTGGAAACTCCTTGGACCACTAATCGATCCAACCAAACTCAAATCGAAAAACAAAAAAGGTATCCAGAAGTTCATCCACTCCTTCCGGGGCATTTTACACCGCCTGCTAGAGACGCCAGGCACAAAATGTTTCGGCGATCACAACGTCTCCGTGAAAGCAAGGAACGTACATACGGGCAACCGATAACCAGGAACACGAGAGCCTCTTAACTGTGGAAAAAGCTTACGCGGCCATAAGGAACCGGACCGGAATCACTGCAGCAGGAGCGGACAGATTCGAAAGCGCCCTCATCCGCAACCTGAGCGACGGCCTCATAGAAAGCTCGTAAACTTTCTTAAACATAGAGAGGCGGAAACGCTTCCCGAAGATAGAAAACACGCCGAATAATGATACATATACCTCGTAAAAGCACCAAATTGAAACTTGAAACTCACAGGCCCATCCCGCTCACGTGGCGCCTTGGCAAGCTTTACGAGTGGGAGGGGACGCTGAGACTGCAAAAAAAAATCATGGAATAGAAAACCGTGTACCCCATACCATGTTCGGCTTCAGAGCAAAACATTCGACATAGGACGTTCTCCTCCAAATACAAGATCTACTTCGAAACGTACCTCGAACTCGTGAAAATATCATAACGGCCTTGGACATCAAGGGGATTATATAACGTTAGCCACGAAGCGATTCTTACGTACCGGCCTATGTGATCTGGACTGTGGAGGCGGTATCCACGGCAACGTCAAAAGTCTGCCTGTCCGATAGAATTGGCACCATCGGCATGGGAGTCCTTCAATCAGGCAAAATTCACAGGCCAAACAAGTATACACCCCAAGGGTCAGCCATCTCACCCATACTTTTCAACATAGCCATGATGAGCCTAGCTAGAACCCTAGAGAAGATTGAAGGCATCAGGCACACAGTGTATACCTACATCCACCGTCGCATACACTGCGAGAAACACCGTTTGAGAAACACCGGCTCCCTTGGGGAGAAGGAAGACAGACTACAGGAGGTGGCCATTCGTGTAGAGATATTTCTCAGAGAACGAGCACTCGCATGCTCGACTGAGAGATCGGAACTGCTGCGAGTCTGGAAAGGCAAGCAAAACCGGACCATCCTTACCAGTGAGGACCTGAAACTCCAGGCGTACCTGAAAGGAACGCCTATACTGGAAGAGACAACAATATGTTTCTCGGCCATGTAGGCTAAATCCAACCAAGCACCACTCCCACTTTTACCTTGCTCAAAGCAACAACGCTGCAAGTCGCACGCATGATGACCTGCATCACCAACAGGTGATATATCACCAACAGGCGACATGGCATTCCCGAATAGAATACTTAAAACTAGTCAGACACCTGGAAGTTTGCCGAATCGCGTACAGCCTACCCTACCAGTGTTTCAACAAGAGCTAAATAGAACAAGTAGAGGTCATGCTATGCAAAGCGCATTACAGCACTCCGACTTCCACACAACACGTGTAAAGAAAATGCCGTGGCCCTGGGATTGCAAAACAGCTTACGTGTAAAGAAAATGCCGTGGCCCTGGGATTGCAATACAGCTTCGACGAGCTACGGGAGGCGCAGCTTGAGTCGCAAAAACTCGTGCTGCTGCAGGCAACGACTGAAAAAGCGTTCTTACAGAGATCAGAATGCCGCGAGCAGTTACCAGAAATGAAGACAGAAACCATCCCCGACGAGTTTTGCAAATCCCTTAAGGTAGCAATGGACAATTGGACAATGGCAATGGGACATGAACCCAAACCTCCAGCAAAGGAGAAGAGAAGCGAGGGCCGAATTTATTCAGAAAATATACGCTTCTCACGACATGACCATGTATGCAGACGGGTCCTCGAGAGGAGGAGGCACCAAATTTTCAGCGGCCACGGCAGTCGATTCGTGTCTCTGTGAAATGACCAGCGCGTCTATGCGAGAGAGCACGGTAGCAGAGGCCAAGGAATTAGCTGTTCCTCTAGCGGTGGCGGAGGGCTCTAGAACCCGGCGGTTACTAAGAGTACTCACGGACTCTCAAAGAGCCTTCCGACATTACACAATGGAAGTATAGGTCGTCACGCACTCCGTATGCTCCTCGCAGCGAGCGACAAAATTAAAAACCACGAAGAAGAAAAGGAATAGAGCAAACGCAAAATTGTGTGGGTACCGGGAGACACCGGGGTGGTAGGGAACCAAGAGGCCGACAGGATAGCTCGATGATAAACTACTTTCCGAGCATCCGCCGAGACCGTGGAACTCTGCCAGCACCCAAGGAATACTGGGTCATAATCCAAAATTATAGAGGGAGAAGATTCCGATATCCCCCGCCGCACAAATCAGTCATCAGAGAGGAAGCTCTCGCTTGGAGACAATTATACAGTTTGTTACCCAAACCTACACATTCTAAACAAACTGCACCCTACGGTATAGCGGACAAATCTCCCTGGTGCGAGGAAAAACCCACACTATATCACATCACGTGGGCCTGTCAAAACTTAGACGTGGTCCCAAAATTACAAAACCAGCCGCCACGGTGGCTGAGTGGTTATGGAGCTCGGCTGCTGGCCCCAAAGACGCGGGTTCGATTCCGGCCGCGGTGGTCTAATTTCGATGGAGGCGAAATTCTAGAGGCCCGTGTACTCTGCGGTGTCAGTGCTCGTTAACGAACCCCAGGTGGTCAACATTTCCGGAGGCCTTCACTACGGCGTCTCTCATAGCATGAGTCGCTTTGGGACGTTAAACCGCCATAACCAAAGCAAACCAAAATACAAAACCCGAGTGCGGAGCAATGGGAGACTCTGCAGTCCAGAGACCGCTGTGAAGACCCACAAGGTCTGGTACAGCGAGCGCAACGGGCGGCAGTGGCCAGCAGAGCCCTGAAGATGCCCCAAAACGGCAGAACACCTCAAGTTTTTTCATCTTTTCCTCCTATTCTAGACAGAGCGAGCTCACTGCTCCACTGTAGCTGCAGTTGAGTGACATCATGGTTGTCACGTGACTAGGGAGACGCGAGTGCCAAGTTTCGGCGGCAGCGGCCGCTACTGGTTGACGCCATAGCTGTCACCTCGTTTCTCCTCGGTTCAGGAAATTGAAAATTGGTTTTTCAGGAAAGGAAATGGTACAATATCTCGGTGAATATCCGAACCGTGCCGTAAGGAAAGAGAGGAAGGTGAAGCGAAAGACGAAAGAGGATCTGTAGTGAAGGGCTCCGGAATAATTTCGACAACCTGGGGATTTTTAACGTATACTGAAATCGCGCAGTACAAAGGCGCCATTGCGTTTCACCTCCATCGAAATACTGCTGTCGAGGTCGGGATCGAACCGGCTCAATAGCATAGTGCCCTAACTACTGAGCCGCCGCGGCGAGTTAGGTTCAACGTCAAGGCTCGCGCGCACGGCGCGCACGGCGAAGAAGCTACGGATGAGTGTAGTAAAAGCTTTCGCTTGTAAAAAACTCCGCCAACACTACCTCTAGTGTTCGCCATAAGAGCATCACCGATTTGTTTATTCCTTTCTAAGATACAAATAGCGCCAGCTACTTCATAGATTTTTCACTACAATTGTTATTTACAGCCACCTCGCTATATCCAGTATATTTCGTCGTTATATCAGTTCACTACGATGCCCCTCATAGCCTGAGTCGCTTTGGCACGTTAAACCCAAATAAACCATAAGAAAAATAAAAGAGCAAAACTTCACTAGGTCCACTTTACATTCACTAGGTGCACTTTTTATTCAGTACAAACCAGCGAGCCACCGTAGCGTGCCACGACTTATGGCTCACTACGGAGGCTCGTTGGTTCGTATGACATTTTTTGTTAAATCCTCGAACGCGACTGCATTGTGAATGTAATTTAGAAAGGGGTTAAAATGGCTTATAGGAACTGTACCACCAATCTGGTTGTTAACCGAGAGCTCACAGACAGAATTGCCCTGAGAGCATCACTGCGGCAAGGCTGCCCATTGCCACCGCTACTTTTCGCTCTGTACCTAGAGCCACTTTTCCGGAATGTAATAAATAATATCTGTATTCATGTTTTGAATTAGAAGCATGTGAAATTATAGTATTGGCTTATGCCGATGATGTGGCACCTTTTTGTAGTGGCAACAGCCGCATAGAACATGCGATTTCGGTTGTTCGCGGGTATTCTGATAGAACCAATAGCGTTGTAACTCTGGACAAACGTGCGGGCTTTTGGCATGGGAACTGGACATCAGCGCCTTTGTTTGATGCAAGTGTAAAATGGTCACACGTCCCTTCTAAATAATAATGTGTTCCTCCTGACAAGTATGGAGATAAAGTTGACTTTTGGAAAGTGCAAATTCAAGAACTGTCCACGCGAACACAGAAACGGTCGGGAAAGGAACTGTCCAAATTCGCGCTCGCAAACAAACATAATGTATACTTGGTTTCAATTGTGTGATATTGCTTGGAGGTCCTTTCGTGCAGGTTTATTGCCTCTTCGCAGTTTTAGTTTCGCAGTTCTCATGGGAGAGACTTAAAAGTGATAATTTATTCCTGCGTTTGGGAACATGGGGTTTTTTCCTAGCCACACTTATTGCTGAGGAAAGTTGGTGTCAAGATTTATTCTTCTTCATGATCATTGCGACCATTTCTTGTGGACATTTGTTCAAGTGAGGCTTTCTTCGGCTTTGTCAAACTATGCTATTTCCACTGTAGACAGGATGAGATACTGTGCAAGTAGGTTTTTGAAAGAAATGGTCTTAGCTTTCTGGTTTCTAAATGCTCGGTTCACTTTGGAATACCTTTCAAATGTCACGCGTAAGAAATTGCTTAAAGATTTGCTTGACTGTGTCTTCCCTGAGCAAGTATATCGATCTCGGTATAGTGGAGGCCAAGGAGGAATTGTTTCAAAGAGAGTCCAAAAAATCGTAGCGCCAGAGGGGGTGAAGACGTTTTTCTGTTTTTCTTCAAGTTGCACACTGGTACGTTGCCGCTTAAGACATGGACAGAGGAGAAGAGATCTATTTTACCATGTTGTGCTGACTGCTTGTTATGTCACAAACCAAAGTCAATAGAACACTTTTATATATATTATTACGGGGATGTTACGGCGATAAGTCTAAATTGGCGGCTGCTCTGAGATGGCCAGCACTCAGCTCAGAACCGAGCGCCCAGCTACCAACTGTCAACGTCGTCGTCGTTCAGCGCACCGCCACTTCTTCGTTCATGATTCGTCCACTTGTAACACTATCCCCCTCGGCTGAAGGCAACGTCCTGGTGCGTGTTAGGCGTGCGATGTCGATGGTGGGTGATAGGGCTTGAGGCGAGCTACTTGAACGACTTCGACTTCAGTGGAGCGGACGTCGACTTTGGGTGCAGCGGCGTGATTTCATACGTTACGTCGGTCACTGCCCGTAATACACGATAAGGACCTGTGTAGCGCGGCAGAAGTTTTTCACATAACCCCACACGACGGGATGGGAGCCACAGCAAGACGAGAGATCCGGCAGGGTATCGCACATCACGGTGCAGGCCATCGTAGCGTTGTTTTTGAGCCTCTTGGGAGGCGGAGAGCTTGTGTCGAGAACCTGGCGGGCGGCGTCTGCTCGAAGCGTCGACACACCTGCAGAACGGAGTCAACCGTAGAGCAGTCTCGGCATAGAAGAAGGTGGAAGGCATCGTCGGCAATGCCTTTAAGAATGTGGCCGACCTTATCGTCTTCGGTCATGTTGGGATCGACCTTTTGGCACAGTGCCAAGACGTCTTGAATGTATGTAATATATGATTCAGTGGCCGTTTGGGCGCGAGCTGCAAGTTCTTTTTTGGCAGCAAGCTGACGGCCAACTGGTTTCCCAAACAGGTCACGGAGCTTTTGCTTGCAGGCATCCCACGTGGCAATCTCTTCGTGGGTTTCGAACCAGACGCGTGCGGTGCCGGCGAGATAAAATATTACATTGGCCAGCATCAGCGTGGCGTCCCACCTGTTGTGCTGGCTAACACGCTCATAAAGCGAGAGCCAGTCCTCGACGTCCACGCCATCTGTACCGCAGAATGTGCCCGGGTTCCGAGGGTGGGCTACGACGACAGTTGGCGTGGCAGGCGCAGACGGAGGGGCCGTGTTGGTAGTCATCTCGCCGGTTCGGCCCGTCGTCTCGTCGGCTCGTCGGGTCGTCGGCATGTCGGCTCGAACCCGCGACCTCAACCAAAAGATGTTACGGGGATGTTACGGCGATAAGTCTAAATTGGCGGCTGCTCTGAGATGGCCAGCACTCAGCTCAGAACCGAGCGCCCAGCTACCAACTGTCAACGTCGTCGTCGTTCAGCGCACCGCCACTTCTTCGTTCATGATTCGTCCACTTGTAGCACTATATATATATATATATATATATATATATATATATATATATATATATATATATATATATATATATATATATAAACGCAATAGAGTGGGCGCACGGTGGAAAAAGTAACAATCTTTATTCTACTGTTTCGACCAGGGTCAGGCCTTCGTCAGAGTATATGGTACAGGCGAAAAATACAGCTTTTATGAGTACACGCACGTGGTGAGGGAAACATTCCGGTTGACAGATAGCAGCTGCAAGCATCTCAGTGTGAGTCCGCAGTGAAAAAAAAGTGTTATTAGGTACAGTCAAACATGATTAATGAATCGTGAAGGATGATTCCAATCAGAACTTTGGATAGAATTGGTGGTGTGCTCAAATGCACCAGGAAAGGCGAACAACAACAGAAAAAAACAGATAGATGAAAACGCGGATGAATACCATTGTTTAAGAAATGTCTCATGAAAACCTACGGGGTAAGGTGCTGAGATGTGATATCATTCTAGTGATAAAAGCAAACAGCGCAAAACAGAGGGGAAAAATGATCAGCGTAAATGAAACATGACATGGTGCGGTTAAGACACAAGGCAAGTCAGCGTTCCAATATTTTCATTCATACCGCAAGAGACAATGTTGAACTTCTATATGAGAAATGATTCGCGAACTTCGCGTTCTTGGTGGGTCTTGAAGCCCGATTCCAGTAAAGCTAATTGAATTTTTTTCAAAAGGGTGCTTAGTATATTTCACGTGTTTATAGATAGGAAGGTTAGGCACTGTCTTGCAATGAGCTTTATGTTTATTGAAACGATATCGGAACGATGTTTCTGTTTGGCCAATATATTGAATCTTACAGATTGAACATTCAAGCATGCAGGTTACGTTGCATATACCACATGAATAGTTACCTAGAGTTTTCACAATAAAGTCTGGTGCTGTGCTGGAAGCCATTTCTGATGTCGTAATCTGCGCGCAGACTTTGCAACGCGATTTTTTGCATCGGTGACAGCCGATTTGCACACTTGTGCTTAGTATATTTCACGTGTTTATAGATAGGAAGGTTAGGCACTGTCTTGCAATGAGCTTTATGTTTATTGAAACGATATGGGAACGATGTTTCTGTTTGCCAATATATTGAATCTTACAGATTGAACATTCAAGCATGCAGGTTACGTTGCATATACCACATGAATAGTTACCTAGAGTTTTCACAATAAAGTCTGGTGCTGTGCTGGAAGCCATTTCTGATGTCGTAATCTGCGCGCAGACTTTGCAACGCGATTTTTTGCATCGGTGACAGCCGATTTGCACACTTTTGCTTGTTTTGGAAGAAGTGAGAATGTCACTGAGGTTTTTGCCACGGCGAGAGACAACACGGGGTGCGTGCTGAAAAATTTGCTTGAGTCGATAACTTTGCATGAGGATGACATGGTGTTTTTTCAAAATGCCCGCGACGTTTGGAATTGATGACGAGTGAATAAGCACCAGGTTGATTTGTGATTGACTAGATGATTGGTTTTCTGCTTTGAGAAGTGCCTCGCCGTCAAGAAGGCCTGCGCGTTCTACGCATCGTTTATTAGTCGCGCTAGGTATTTCCGCTTAATCAGGGCGTCTCGGAGGTTGGTACAGTTTCTTTCGAAGTCGCGCTCGTCAGAGCATATCCGTTTAAAGCGTACGGCTTGTCCATATGGGATGCTAGCATTCCAGTGTTTAAGATGGCTGTTTTCGAAGTGTAAGTATTGAGTTCTGTCGCTAGGTTTCCGGTATACATCAGTGATAAATTTCTCATTTCTTAATGATGCTGTCACATCTTGAAACCTAATTGTGGTTGGCCAGTAAGAATGAGAGAAAGTAATGGCCTCATGCGCATTATTAAAACTAGAGATGAATGATAGAAGTTCTGCTTCACCATTTCGCCAAATGAGAAAATTATCGTCAATTAATCGCTTGTAGTTGACGGCTTTTAATGGCTGTGTAGCAAGAAACCGGTCTTCTAATGAACCCATAAATATGTTGGCATAGTCAGGACCAATCCACGTATCTAATGATGTTCCGTTTATCTGAACATAGTGTCTGCTATCAAATTCGAAGTTGTGAAGTTCTAGTATTAATTTCAACAGTATAGCTAGCGTGGGGCCATCAACATTAGAACTTAAGTTTTCTTTCTCAAAAAACTGCACAATTGACCGGATGCCATCGGAGTGAAGAATGTTGGTATAGAGGGACGCAACATCAAGGGTTGAAAGCAAGGCACCCCGAGGGATGTAGAGTTCAGCTATGTCGTATAAGAAATCTCCTGTGTCCCGTATGAAGGGCTGAAATGTAGAGGAATTTTACTGATGATGGTGTCAACGTAGATCGAGAGCCTTTAATTTACAGTTCCTATTCCGGAAATGATTGGTCGGCCAGGGTTGTTAGGTTTGAGAATTTTAGGCAGTAAGTAAAATCTGCTTGCTACAGGGCTGAGTGGAATTATAGAATTGACTGTACATTTGTCTGGTGGATTGCTCAGAATGAGATTGGATAGCGTCTCTTCCAAAACAATTTTAAACTTGGCAGTTCGGTCGCAGTCTAGGAGACGGTAAAATGAGCTATCTGTGAGTTGCCTTTTGGCTTCAGCCCTCCACTTCGGCACCTCTTTCTTCCTTTCTTCTCCGAGTCTCTCCTTTACTCATTTCCTTGCGGCGTGGTACAGGTGTCTCCCGAGATGTGAGACATATACTGCGCCATTTCCCTTCCCAAAAACCAATCTTAAACTTGCAATTTGTTTCTTTAACGTGCCCTGACATCACACAGCACACGGGTGCCTTAACGTTTCGCCTCCATCGAAACACAGCCACAACGGTCGGGTTCGATCCCGGGACGTTAAGATTCCCGGGTGGTCAAATTTATTCCCGATGCCTCCACTGCGGCACCTCTTTCTTCCTTTCTTCTCTCAGTCCCTCCTTTATCTGTTCCCTTGCGGCGAGGTTCAGTCGTCCGCCGAGATGTGAGACGGATAATGCGCCAGTTTCTTTCCACAAACCGAATTTTAATTTTTTTCTTTATTCCTCATCTGCAGCATAGTCTACCCCTGCCACTACTGTCACATGCGCCGCAAGCACGACGAAGCTGTGAACAGCATAATAAGTTCAGCGTACACAGCAGCACTGGGGCTGCCCCACTACGACAACACACATCTACTCCTACTCGGAATCTACAACGTGTTATCAGAACTCATAGGTGCACACAAGACTGCCCCAAACGATCGCCTCTCCCGCATCAAACACGGCCGCCTGATGCTTGACCGTCTCCATGTAAATCCCTCATGTGACCGCCACCGCACGGCCCTCCTTTCCGCAGGAATTCATAGCCGCCTTGTCGTCAAACCAGTTCCTTGTAAAGTGGCTGTGGTTGAACTCAGCTAAGCCAGAATACACAGTTTAGCTTTCTTTCATCTTTGTTGTTTCAACACTTCTGCGAGCGCAAATTGTTTCGAGAGCTAATCACGTGATACATCACGTGTCACAAGTGCGGTAGCGAGCGTCCAAAGCGGCGCTCCGCGCCGCGGTGGACGCGACAGCCAAGCACAAGAGTTAATCACGTGTCACATCAAATTCCAGAGCTGGCGAGGAGGAGCAGCGCAGTCGCAGCCAGCGCAGCGCCGGACGTGGCTGCCAAGCACGCAGCTGTGGCGACGAAGGTGAAAATGAAGAACGCCTTCCACGAGCGATTTTGCACATGCGGCGCGCCTCCCGTTAGAGGTCAACTCTAAGAGCCAGATGAGCTTCAGGCTCAGCATGGGAAGAGTAGGGCTTTTCGCTCTAAAATGATTCAGGTGTATTCGTTTGTGTGCCTCTCTGACGGCAGACTGCTGGATCATTTAACGAGCTTGACGACCAGGAGAAGTTCAGAATGAAATGACTGCGGCTTTGCTCAGCTGAGCATAGTTATGCAAGATAAAAGCTTAACCGTTCACAGCTGCTGCACACAAATCCAGACGAATTGCACGTGAAGTAACTTTCTGCGGCTGTTGTGGCCCTGATAGACGGATCACGTGGCTCGTTGGGCCTTCTGCACTGCGAGAGTTCACTTCCAGCGGCTCCCCAGTCTCCACCTTGGCTGCTTCCAAGGCTCGTCGCGGTCTTCTTTCGGCACATTTCCCTCTCCTTTCAGCCAGCAAGACTCCCGCTCTTCGTAGGTTTCGGCTGCCCGTTTAGCGCATTCACGCTTCCTGTCGATTGCTAAGTCCTCCCTCGCACGGTTAGCAATGTTGACCGGATGATCAGACTCGGCCCGATGTGTGCCAGTACCCGCTCTCGAGAACGCCGGCACCGGCTGCCTTGGTTCGTCCATAGCGAGACACTGGATAGTCAGCGAGCAGCGGCCGCGGCGAGTCACGTGGTTACGCAGCTCTGCTCCTACTGTTTCGGTCATTCGTGCAGACGCAGCGAAATTGACGCCGCTAGGTTAATAAAGCTTTTGCTTTGAAGTCAGCCGACGCCTAGGCAATCATCGAATATCGAGCGTTAACATACCCTGCCTAGTACGCCAGTTCGAATTACTGCAGCGTGCTAGAATCTAACCTAACTATTAAGTTTATGCTGCACGAAACGCGAAATCGCGTGCCACGACCCCGAATGCTCTACGACAAACGGTTGAGGCCCAATGTTCTTATTAATATTGGTTAAGGCGTATAATTGTGGCGTGGAATTGGGTTTATTAGTTCGAAACCTTGCAAGGAGATAGTCTCTAGCTTAAATAGAATGTACATGTTGTAAAAACGCTGAATTGTGTTACGCCATCCGGAACATTCTGCGGCCAACGCTTGACGCATAATTATTACACGAATGTCGGAAGTGAGTGGCCACACTCCGACGCCTGCCAGACATACATATATATATACCGACATAGCTTAGTTTCGAGCGTGGTGCTCGGGCATGCCGCTTCCGCCTGCTACCATTTTATTAATTTGGGAAACCACCTCAGTAACCTTATCAACCACTGGGATACATTGTGAGAATGCCACCTGTAAAATTAATGCAAAAAAATTGCGTTCAAAAAGGCTTTTGTCCAGACTTCAGTATGTGCGTCAAGGCATAAGAGGGGAATGGGTTTTGAATGGGAATGGGAATGAAACAAGTCGAATGGCAGCATAAAAGAATGAATATTGGCTGATCAAAGAAGGCTAAAAGCAATTGATCATGCGGTCCGTGCTCGTAATGGTCATAGGATGACGAACTGTCTGGCCAAAGGTCTTTGCGGCCAGATGCTGTATTTTTGTCTATTTTTCAGCTCGGCTGGCCCACAGGTTTCAATTGGTAGCTAGGTTCTGGAAGTCGTAAGGGAATAAATCTACCTACGACAGTTAGTGACCGCAGATCCTTATCTCTTGAGCCAAATAAGTACTTCAAAAATTTGCAATAGCGCAACGCAAGGAGGACAAGACCGAGAAATGAGACAAAGACTGGTCGCTGATCTTACAACTATACTTCAGTGGAAAAACACACATCAATTTACACATTGCAAAAAAATCTATGCACATGCGCATCGTCAGTCAAAGCATAACACCCAGAAGCGTTTATCAAGGATTAAGTGTGTAACTTCTCGCTCTTATCCTCGTTGTGTTGTGCTGATGCAAAAAATTAAGAAGTAGTACCAACTTGACCAAACTTCCGTTCTTCTAAGAAATAACTAGAGTAAGGTTGGTGTGAAGTGCATATAGCAGGCTCTCAGATGACGAATGGCAGTTTACCGCTATCTCTCACGAGAAAAGTATATTACAGCTGTAGCTTACCAGTAATCACCTATGGGGCAGAAACCTGGAGACAAACGAAAAGGGTTCAGCTTCAGTTACGGACAAAGGAGCGAGCCGTGGAAAGAAAAATGATAGGTGTAACGTTAAGAGATGGGATGCGGGAAGTGTGGGTGAGGGAACAAACGCGGGTTAAAGGCGTCCTGGTAGAAATCAAGAGGAATAACTAGTTTCGGGCAGGGCATGTGATGCGAAGGCATTAAGGGTAACGGAGTGGTTTCCAAGAGAAGACAAGCGTAGCTTGGACGGCTTAAAGTTGGGCGGGCGGAGGAGATTAAGAAGCTTGCGGGGACAGGGTGGCCGCAGGTAGAACTGGGTAGGACTGAGTGGAGAGATGTGACAGAGCTTTTTGTGCTTCAGTGGGCGTAATCAGGCTAACGATGATTGGGATCCCAAGTTCATGGTCAAAGTCGGCTGTGATTGGTATACTGGGCGCCGGGGGAGTGTAAACAAGCCTCGGAAGTGAAGTAGTCACATACGACAACCAAAGTGAGTGCAGCCCGGACTCTTATAGTCCGAAGCGGAATATGTCCTGCTAGGGTGAGGCCGCGTGAGTGAGTTACGGCCTCCGGACGGATTAAAGACATGCGCCTCGTCGGAGATGTTTTTAGAAGTCATTAAGACCGTTGGCGGCTCTCAGATTCAGGAGTGGAGGCAGCGTTTAGAATGGCATGCCTAGGCGGGCTACCTTGCCTGATTTTGTTTGCGAACGCTGGCGGTCCCGAGAAAACCACAGAAATCTATTGACTGAAAATATGAGCGGCCGTGCGATTTATACTTGGGAAAATTACGGGTCTGCGATTATCGCATCGGGGTAGGCGTATCCATCGCATTAAGAACCAGCGCTAAAAAACGCACACAGAGGACGAGACGAGACACACGTGTCTTTTCGTGTGTCTCGTCTCGACCTCTGTGTGTGTTTTTTAGCATTGGTTCTTATTGCGATGGATCACAACCAACTCGCCCAATCCTCAGTTCTTCTACAGTAGGCGTATGAACTGAAGAACGCCGGTGAGGATGAAAATGCGTGCCCTTGGAGACAAGGTAAGTAAGGCCACAGGAGGAAACAACTCCTGCACACCTATCAGCTCCACACAACAGGAGCGAGGAGTGTCCTCACGTGTAAACTTTTAAGTCTTGTGATAAATAGGCTTGCAAGGCCAGTGCACTGCTTTTGTTATTACACAGCCTATTGTGCTGGCATCCGCATACAAAAAGATGAAACCATTGGCAGAGGGCTTTACCTCAGAACTGCGGTCGAGGAAGAGTGACGCCGCGTGGCCGCATACAGGTTGCTGCGAGTTCAGGAGCTTCTGTAATAATGTGCGAGCTATAGTACTTATCGCTCGACCTTAAATAGAGCCTTACAGGCGGAAGTCGTGCTTTCAACTGAATAATTCTTCAACAGTGCGGTTCTTACTGGATAATAATAATAATAATTGGTTTTTTGGGGAAAGGAAATGGCGCGGTATCTGTCTCATATATCTTTGGACACCTGAACCGCGCCGTAAGGGAAAGGATATAGGAGGGAATGAAAGATGAAAAGAAGAATAGGTGCCGTAGTGAAGGGCTCCGGAATAATTTCGACCATCTGGGGATCTTTAACGTGCGCTGACATCGCACAGCACACGGGCGCCTTAGCGTTTTTCCTCCATAAAAACGCAGCCGCCGCGGTCGGGTTCGAACCCGGGAACTCCGGATCAGTAGTCGAGCGCCCTAACCACTGAGCCACCGCAGCGGGGCGCTTACTGGCTGCTCGATCTAAGTCTGATGACATGCACTAAGCTAAACGTAGAGCGACGATTATGAAACCCCGAGAGCACGCAAGACGTGATAAGATTTACGAAAACCAGGCGCAATAATGAAAGTTCACTTCCTTTTTTGCCGTATTTCAGTTGCAAGATTCAATTCGCTATGAGAAAAATAAACATTTTTTTCTTTCGTGCATACCTTCGTGAAAGAAAATTCTACGCAATTTTGCGTGCCCTCTCTCAATATATGGTGTATTTGTATACGCTGGTCAGGCATCAACAGAAGAAGGAAAGAGCGCCTATAAGACGTATAGGTGAGATGCAGTGAACACGATGATAAATCGATAGATTCCAATGCTCTGCGCTTCAGATCGATTCCTGGTCAGGAAAACAATGGTGCAGTGATACCACTGCCCGAAAAATAAAGACCCCAAACGCCAGCACATACCTTCTTTCCTTTTTTGCCTCTGCATCAAGAAAATTAAGAGGCGCATGAATCTACTCTACTCATTTTGTTAATAATCAGAGTGAAGTAGGACGATTGAGCGCTAAAAGGCGGTGTTCCAGTTGATGGCCAAGGACGGGACGCTGTTACGACGGGATCACATTTAGCACCGCAAGACACGAAGCAAGCAACAGCATCGCACGAAGTGTCAGCAGCTCCGTGGCTCTTGTTTCTTGCTGATCAACACAAAAGGTATTAGAAAAGCAGCTCTATGGTTGAGCAAATTATGGCGATAACTCACTGATTCTTTAAAGCCAGCTAAATTTTACAGTTCTTATGAAGACTAATTTATTACATTTTGACTGCTCTCGCTGCGTCACTGTCCTCAGTAGTTAATTATTAAAACCCTCTAATCATCTAGCTTGTCGAAAGTAATACAATATTGCATTATATAACCTATACCAGGTGTTTCCAATTTTATTAAATAGGCTTTTGCAAGTATGAAGGCGGCTTCCTCGGCACAGTGATACCTGCATCGATATACATCTGAAAACATAGAAATAATGTTAACTCTTTAGAAGCTTAACTAAAGTATGATAATTACTTTTTTACCTGCAACATTTGGCTTCTGGTTGCCATTAGAGACTCGTAGCCGGTTCTTAGCAACAGGCGTATCATTGTTAAGAATTTCTAATACACGATTACCCTCGCCGCTGTAGCTCAAAAAATTTGGCTGCATATTGCGAAAAAACATGTTCTTTCGAAAGCATCGAGGCAAAGTAAACCCTCCAGTGCACGCAAGTTGTAAAAATTTCAAATTTTGTAGAGCCACAGCGGCTGACATAATCGCATTTTCGAAATTATAAATACTGATATGGCTATTACTGACGGCCGCCTAAGAACCTCCAATTGCAACCATTAGCCTAACTTCTAAAGTTAAAAAGTTATTTATCAAAAATTAGTTATTCGGCTAACAAGTTAACATTATTTACATTTTTTCTTATGTCTGCCAACGCAGGTAATATTGCGCCACAGAAGCCGCCTTCACACTTGAAAAAAACTATTGACAAAATATTTGGTTCACTTAAAGCTGAAACACCCGGTATACTAAATGGCCTGAGCTTTGACGGGTAAGACCTGAAAAGACTTACAGATTAGGTCGCAAGCTGGATAATGGGCGGATCTGAACTGGACCTGAAAGTGGGAATATTCCACACCATGCTCATTGTTGACAAACTATCAAGATGGGCTTTGATGTCACCTAGCAAAGGAGAGTGTTGGGTTAGTGTTACATTGCTGTGGCGCCTAAGTTCCCCACTGTGATTTCACGAACTTCAGATTACTCACTTCTGCCTGCTTTTTAGGAACATTCCATCACGAACACAGCTAAAGCCAGAGGTACGCGCCTCCACCCGTTACTTTAACCGAGCGGAGATTAATGAAATGAAACCGATTAAATGAGTCCGGGAGCTGTTACTTTCAAAGAGAGAGGTGGGGCTTGGAACAGTTTGGAATAAGTGAAAGTAAAATTCTCCCGCTTCATTTGGTGTTCATAACACGCGGGAAAAAAAGACTCCGCGTAATAATGAGAACTTTGCTCCTCATTTGAAATCGAAAGAAACAATAGACTGTGCCTTTGCAAGCGTTTGTGCGTGAAATATGTATGGTTGCCCGTCGATATCCTCCAGTGAACTGCGATAATAACCAGTGATTCACCCTGGACTAATCATTGCGTTTCCAGCTCAGCGGAACAGATTGGGAACTAGTAAATATCTCTTTTTATATAATGCGCAAAAGATTTTTTCTAAAGCGTAAATTGCAAGGAGGTCCATCGAATGCACACGAAATTTTTAATGCTTATCCCCCTAAAATTTTGTTCATGAACACACTCTGTGCGTAAACATTTATTAAATGGTTTTTGAACTAATAATGGGCCACTTGTTTTATTCGATAGCAAGCTATGTTTTCCTCCAAGAACGATTTGGCCTCTCCCAGTAGCACCAGCATTAACTTGCAATTATTTACCTGTTTAAATATTTATACATTTTTTATTCCCCTCTATACTTCACTGCACCTTTCTTTTGCATGGAATAATTTATGGTTCCAGTACACCAGCTTTTTATAGCGCACTTCCGGTTTTCGGTGAAATATAAGTTGATATGTTTCAGAACCAAGTGTTATTTGACCGCGTTGATGCTCTTTATCTAAAGGATTTCTTGCACCGAACAATGCATGCGGGCAGTGTGTTACGTTTTTTCCCTTTACTGCACATTCAGCAACGTTAAGAAAATCATTTACTCTTTCTTCTCTTACATAACTTAGAACTCACGAGGATGCATCCAAAACAAATCAGGTATAATTCCTATTATATTGTTAAAAATAGTACCGAGGAAAAGCCGGCAATTTTTATTAAGCAATCCATTTTTGCGAGTGTAATGTAGAGGTAGACTTCGAATTGACCAATTGACGTCATCACAATCTGGCCACCGTGGCTACACGTGCATTTATTCTACGCTTTATAGACAATCCGTTCGGCGGTGTGTGTGGCGTTTGTGAACGTTGCCATGCAAAAAAATAATTATTCTCTTCTCAACAAGGTTAATCAAATTTTGACCTGCCGCTAAATTTTGTGCTCATTGACTGACACATTATTCTTGATAATTTAGAGTAAAACCACGAAAGATGGTGTCCATTAAAAAGATAAAAGAAAGAGAGCGAGCAAATCCTGAATTTAAATTTTTGTGATTACATGAACGCCGCAAGAGAACGGACAGGACGAATGGAAGAATGGACGATGTAGCAACATTCATCACAGCAATTGTAAGAGCAGTAGTTGCCGACATGGGGCATGCTGTGGCCGCCACGAAAGCTCCTTACAAAGGCTCGAAAGTACAACCTGAAGCCAGTTGCATAGTGAATTGACGTATCCGCTGAGAGATTCGCCAGGCAAGTGGTGACGACTCCGAGACACAGCTTTACAGGGAACTTCGGACAGGCGAAGGTGAAAGTGCGTCCAGAGTGCCAGTAAACGATGCCCGCTTAGGTCACTTTGCTGGCGTTTTTGGTAGCAGAACTGCGCACAGGCAGTCATACGCCTTGTCGTAAAGGGTCTTTGACCCAATCTTGAGTAGAAGAAAAAATTGTGGCTGCAGTCCGCGCTGTGATGGTGGTTGGAAAGCGAAGCAGTAAAACGACACCTAATTACCCACTGCGCACGTCACTTGAACATTCACACAAGTGGCTCTAAAGAAGAGTGAAACCAGAGACAAGCTAAATGTACTTATATTGCCCTTTATTGCATCATCAACGGCTTTCACGACGGCTTGATGGTCAGTAAGTGATACAGCGAGATTTTCAGTTCTAAATTTAGAGATATTCTTTGCTAAGGTTAAACCAGTGCATGAACTATGAACGGAGGCTGGCCGAGTTGCCTTTGCTAAACGCCACGGCGTGGCGGCGCCGCCACCGCCACGTGGGGTGTAGCAGCTGCCACCGGCGCGGTGCCGTGGCTGGTTACGTGGTTCGTCACGTGGTTGGTCACATGGTGTGGACCAGCTGCTCCTGTTGGCGGGGCGGCGCGCCGGCGAAACCAAGCTGCAACACCTGTGCGCATGCGCCGTGTCAATTGGGACGAAGATGAAGAAGGAAGGCCCAGAGAATCGGAGCGGCGAAAGACTGGCATTGCAATTAAACTGAGCAAACTCCACTGGGCCAGCTGTAGCTATCGCGTCACTCTAGGCTTAACCAGAGCTAAACCAACGCCAATTTTTTTTCTGAATGTACACAAGTACTGAGATGTATGCAGTAAGCCTGTTTTGAAAGATTTACATTTAATATATATCTTTTTATGTTTTTGTTTTTATTTTATTTTTTCAATTAAAAAAAAATTCCCTCTCATTGTATATATGTATATAAAATTATGTATGTTTTACTTTTATTTATTTACAATAATTGTTTTTTTTGCGGAAAGGAAATGGCGCAGTATCTGTGTCATATATCGCAGCCGACCGCGGCGGCTGCGTTTTTATGGAGGAAAAACGCTAAGGCGCCCGTGTGCTGTGCGATGTCAGTGCACGTTAAAGATCCCCAGGTGGTCGAAATTATTCCGGAGCCCTCCACTACGGCACCTCCTTCTTCCTTTCCTCTTTCACTCCCTCCCTTATCCCTTCCCTTACGGCGCGGTTCAGGTGTCCAACGATATATGAGACAGATACTGCGCCATTTCCTTTCCTCAAAAAACCAATTATTATTACGGAGCGGTTCAGGTGTCCAACGATATATAGGACAGATACTGGGCCATCTGCTTTCCCTAAAAACCAATTATTGTTATTATTATTTCCTCAATAAAATAATAATAACTGGTTTTTTTGGGGAAAGGAAATGGCGCTGTATCTGTCTCATATATCGACGGACACCTGAACCGCGCCGTAAGGAAAGAGATAAGGAGGGAGTGAAAGAAGAAAGGAAGAAAGAGGTGCCGTAGTGGAGGGCTCCGGTATAATTTCGACCAGCTGGGGATCTTTAACGTGCACTTACATCGCACAGCACACCGACGCTATAGCGTTTTGCCTCCATAAAAACGCAGTCGCTGCGGTCGGGTTCGAATCCGAGAACTCCGAATCAAAAGATACCCGCCGCAGCTGCTCAGTGGTTATGGCGCTCGACTGTGATCCGGAGATCCCGTGTTGGAACCCAACTGCGGCTGCTGCGTTTTTATAGAGGAAAAACGCTAAGGCGCCCGTGTGCTGTGCGATGTCAGTGCACGTTAAAGATCCCCAGGTGGTCGAAATTATTCCGGAGTCGTCCACTACGGACCTATTTGTTCCTCTTTTCTTTCACTCCCTCCTTTATCTCTTCCTTTACGGCGCGGTTCAGGTGTCCAACGATATATGAGACAGATACTGCGCTATTTCCTTTCACCAAAAACCAATTATTATTATTATTATAAAGTTTTTCTGTCTGTCTGTCTGCGGTCAAATCACACCTGTTCAGAAACGAACGACACTTGATCCCCTACCCCTATTTTTTCTTACTATCGCTCTGCCTTTTTCTCCCTCTCAATGTCCACACATTGCCGCTAGTCGCAACTCACGTGCTTCAGGTTTTAATGGCAGATACCGCGGCTGGCAACATCCTCTCTTCCATTGCTACTTTATTAAAACTTCAGCTTTACTGGCCGCGAACTTGCGATTTTACAGTGGCAGTGCACCGAGGAGGCACATGACGTCACAACGCTCGCTTCGCCGCAGATATTTCTCTCCCCTTTCCTCAAAATCCAGCTTTCAATTCTCTCTTTCTTCTTTCCATCCCTACTTTATCCCTTTCTTTACGCCGCGATTCGGATGTCCACCGAGATACTGGAGACGGTTGCTGTGCCATTTCCTTTCCTCAAAAACAAAACAAAACAAATGAGCTGAAGGCGTTCATAGAGTTCCTTGGCGTTGACAACTTTGGAAAGGCCGTTTATTTTCACGAAACGAAAGCGCGCAACCGGCTCCCTGGGTCAGTGGAGACCCCATTCTCGCTTTCATGTGCGTGGCGTTGGTGTCAAACCGCAAAAGTCTTCTTTGATTGCGTACCGCACAATGGTTAGGCAGTGCGCCCTCCCTGCCGCCCTGAGGGGTGGTATGCAGTTAATGGTTGACCGCGAGAGATTGGTCACCAAATGAACGCTGCGACCTAGCTATTGCTGCAGTTCGGCATGTCAGCCCCAACGCTGTCACGATAATGCATTCAGGCCACATCTCTCTCTCACCACCGCCACATGCATCCAAGCACGAATGAGGCGCCCTATTAAGCAGGGAGCCAGTTATGCGCCCTTCGTTTACTGAAAGCCATCGCCGTCTAGAACATTGACAACGAAAACGCAAATGAACACAGTGAACGCCATCTTTCGCTTTGTATATCCTGTATTAGCTGAGCTAATCCACATTAATTTTCAATAAATATCCACTAACAACAACTTCAACGTGGAAAGGTTGACTACGCGCACGCCATCTGCTGTGCCAGTGTCATGCAAGGCGAAGGGGGGGGGGGGGGTGTTGTGGGTGCTACACGATGGCTATATGACTGCACGCCAAACATGGAGGAAAAATACTGGAAACGCATGGTACTCGCTTAATTCCAACATCTGTAATTTGCATGCTTGTAATTATTTATGTGCTCAAGTACAGATCTCGAAGCTACGTTTCTAAGAAACCCGTGCATTCACTAGACGCGCAATTATTCACGATCAAACGTCGAGCCGTCGTGGCGGAATGGAAGCGTACCGGTAACTAACGCCAAAGGCCCTAGTTGGGAAAATTTCAGGGAGGAACTTTGTTGACCCAAAGTGAGGTGAGGCGAAAGCCTTTAGCGTGGTGCTGCTCCTTGTGTCGCTCATGTGTCGTGATGTTGATTAAATGCTACAATTGGTCGCTTCACGACACTTTCGCTAGCGTTCATTAGAGCGCACACGGTTGCTTGCTGGAAACACAGGAGTGCGTTTAGGCGGCATCCTTGAAAATTTTTCGGGGGAGGGGGAGGGGAGGGGGAAGGAAATGACACAGTATCTGTTTCACATATCGGCGGGCACCTGAACTACGCCGTAAGGGATGAGATAAAATAGGTACTCAGAGAATAAAGGCAGAAAGTAGCCGATTCGGAGTTCCCAGGTTCGAATCCGACCGCGGCGGCTGCGTTTTTATGGAGCAAAAACGCTAAGGCGCCCGTGTGCTGTGTGATGTCAGTGCACGTTAAAGATCCCCAGGTGGTCGAAATTATTCCGGAGACCTCCACTACGGCACGTCTATCTTCCTTTCTTCTTTCACTGCCCCCTTTATCCCTTCCCTTTCGGCGCACTTCAGGTGTTCAACGATATATGAGAAAGATACAGCGCCATTTCCTTTCCCCAAAAACCAATTGTTGTTGTCGTTAGGCGTCCTCCAGCTTTTTTTGTCCACTGTGCATTTCCAGAATTTTAAGCTTTAATTTCTATATATTCTATCTTTTACACCTAAACATTTTTTTATGAGTTAACATCTTTGCGCAAAATACGCAGTGCAATGTTTTGTTCCATCTTGGCGCAAATTATCGCGAAACGAGTTCTATAGAAAGAGGCGATATTTTATTGAAGCTAGTCTACAATATGACGCCATCTGTGGTCACTACAAATTTCTCAATCTGAAATAACGGCTCCATTTGCAGTTCAGAGTAGTCGGCGGTCATTCATTGAACAATCGAGAACAGGGGCAAGGTTATGAACTTGTACAAGCGACGAACAGTGTTTAATTTTATTAATCAACAAAAAAAACTTACTTATGGTTTACCTCCGGTTAAATCTTGTGCGTACGCGATAGATTACCTGACGAAGACGCGTCTTCTCTTGCGGATTATCAGTGTTGTTTCTTGACGCCGTCGTTTCGCGAGCCGTTCCTCTCTTCGTTCCGGCGTCTCAGCCGCGCGCTTGGCATAGCTCACTTTTTGGGCTCGTTAAGTTGCTTTGAGATGTATGCTACAGGTGGAAGTAGCCTTGCTTAGTCTGCGGGCTATTGCCTCAACGTAGCCTCACTTATATGTTAATAGAGAGTTTTAGTTTCACGTATGTAGAGGCTTCACGTACGTAGAGCTCTTATGGGTGACCAGCGCGCATGCGCAGAACGCAAAGAGTATGCGCGAGTCTCACGTACGTACGTGAGATTCGGATTCTTACGTTGCAGTCTTCGCGTTGGTTGCGTACGTACGTTGACAAACATGGCGGCGCTCTGCCCACCTCTTCACAGCGATAACAGCTTCGTCGCTAATCCCTCGACGCGATGTCGTGTTCTAAACTGTTGTATTCGCCATCGACTTGTCCATTCTTACCCTCGCATAAAGTTTCAAGCGACAAATAGCTTTTGTTTTTCAAATATAAGGGCGATTTCCCAGCTGTTAAGCCTAACGAAGCAGCACTCCGACGCAGTCCGACTGGATTGGCTTTAACTCGTCTTGTCTTAGAGTGGCTACCGCAGTGTCTTCATCTGTCAGTAGATGGCGCTAAGAAGACCGCGCGGTGTCCGTCACGTACGTGCAACTAAAACGGTTTGAAAGGACATGCGCGTATGCTACGTGGACTTCTCACGTTTGCGTACGTGAAATCTGTACGTACGTGAAACTAAAACTCTCTAATAACAACCTAAAACTTTCGGATCTGCCCCGCTATGAGCACAGTCTCTTTTAATAGTACATATTTTATTCTCGCAGTCAGTATCTATGCACACAACTACTCACAGAAGAACAAAGTCCACTCGAAAAGTCACCACCTATGCACATGTTAGGTAACAGTAGAACATAGTCCATTGCAGTGCCACTATCCAAAAACACATCCCCTCCCAGTGTAACATGGTCCGCTCCAGAAGACACCACCTACACACACATTCGTCCGCAGACCATAGCAGACAACAGTCCGTTCTTGCTGTCACAATTTAGCGAAGAGAACAATGTCCTGCAGAAATGTTAAAAGAAGGCGTGCTTTTGTACTTGTTGTTGACTCGCCTTATACCACGCCACAACTTCGGGATGCGTCGACGTGGGTTCCCGCTGTCGCCGTTGATGTCGGTCGCAGTATACACGTCGACTTTCCGCTTCTTATCATTTGTAAAGGGTTGGCCCGTAAAGCCAATTCCTACTCTCTGTTGTGAATACTCATCAATAAATGTTTTCCACCACCGCCACGATCTTCACCCATGGTTCATCTGAAGAACGAGCGCTTCGCAGCATCTGTTTATAAAGTGGCCGAGACACGACGCGCATTATTGCCCAACTCCGCATGCGTAGCGCGCCTGTAGATACTGCGCATGCGCGACGCGGACAGCAAGGCTGCGGTATCGGCGGCGGCAACGACGACGGCGGGGGTACTGTCCCTGCACCTCTTTCATTTCATTTCTCCATTCTGTGTGCTATCCTTTATTTCCACAGCCCCAGCTCAGGTGCTTCAGTATCGATGGCAGATGCCGGGGCTGGCAAAAATCTTTTCCTTCGTTTTTTTTATTACTTTAATAAAAAAACACTTACTACTAAAACGACGACAGGGCAACTCTGTCATCACGCGCGCCACACTTGCTGCTCGGCGCAACAAGATAGCGGAGCTGGCGGCGCCACAACTCTGACGTCACGCGCGGCGCACATTTTCCTCGGCGCATGCGCATTAACGGCACCGGCTGGGCTCGAAGACCGCTTCAAAAATTAAGCGAAGGTTTAACCCTGTAAATCTCAGCAACCAAAACGAAAGGTTTGAAAGTTAAGCTTGGCTAGACTTGGTTGTTGCTTGGTGGTAATATCTGAAGTTTAGCAACGGTTTACAATGCTCAACTTTAAAGCTTTCGCTAGAGTTACGCACTTCGTTTCTGTAGGGCAGCCTTTCGACGAGCTACGTCCACTGGATAATCGGATTCAGCCTGTCGGCTTCGCAACTTCTGAGACGCAGACAGTTAACGAGGCGTCTTGCCAGGAACATCCATGACGACTGCTGCCGTTAAATTGTCGGCGCCTTTTGCACTCCGTTGGTACCTGCTGAGTGGCAGCGGAGGCTGTCTAGACAGGAAGGGACGCTGGATGGCGGCTGAAATAAGCGGATGTGCGTCGCATTGGTACCGCAAATTTTGAACAATTTCAGCCAGACCAACTCTTTGTCGCCACCGGATTTTATTCAGAACAAAAAGGTCGCAAGTGCTGGATCCCGTCGGTAACAACTTTCAGGCAGTAGGGCCATTTTTCGGCTTTCTACTGGTCTTGAAGTTTTCAAGGGGGGTGCCTGGCCGCTAACCCTGACGGTGCGGGAAGCTCGATATCGGGAGAGTATAGGTTGCTAGGTCTATCGACGACACCAACGTCTAGCATCGACGCCGCTTAGAAGACGGACCATACGACGGGGCCCAACCAAGCCAAGGATGCGTCGCTTCAACCACCAAACGTTCTACTCAAGGAATTCCAAGAGATGGATGACGGTGACTTAAGAGACGCTGACGAAGGAATCCCATCCGGCTCCTCGTCTGAGCCAGCCGGGAACAGCAATGATGCCGGCTGGGAGCTTGTACAATCCAAGCGCAGAGAAAACTTCGAACCCGAGGACAATGGAAAGGCATGGGAGCCGGCCCGGCCGCCCAACCTCACGATGGAAAATCACCATTCGATGCGACCGCCTGCAGCATAACTGGACCGAGGGAGCAGAGTAGGCCTAAGCGAAGAATGCCGCACTCCCCAAAGTCCACTTCAAAATCATTATTCGACCTGCGAAAGGACTCACGGTGAAATCACTCATCACTCACCAAGTAGCGCGCGCCATTGCCATAGCGTGAGACCAACAATGCAAGGACGAGGACTTAGTTGTACGGGTACGGCTTCGCACCAGACCCAACAATACTATCGTTAGCACACTGCACGAGCAAACGGGTCAGCTAGCTAGTACGGCACATTAGCCGTCTCAAATTCGTCGGAAAGGCTTATGATGTAAACGATTACGTGGCAGCTCCGCAAGACGTCTTCCACGGCGTAAACCACGGTGTAGACCCAGATACGTCTCCCGAAGAGATCAAAGCACACCTACGAGTCAGAACTCAAGGAGTGACCATACTCCAGGCGAAGATGCCCGGGAAATCCAAGACGGCAGTAATCACGCCCGACTGCTCGATCTTGCCGAAATTCACCTACTACGCAGGTGAAGAATCGTGCTACCAGTACTGCCCCACGAGGCAAGTTTGCCACGTCTGCTTTCCGCAAGGACACCGCTCCGACGTGTGCCCCATACAAAAATTACTGTGTGCGGACAGTGGGGAGTGCAAAACCCGCCCGGCGACCACGTGTGTGCACCCAAGTGTAGAATATGCGGCGAGGCACACCGCACCGGATCGAAGGGTGTGCCGGTAAAGGCTGAAGAAAGCAAGGCCAAAAATTTCGAAAAAGGTTAAGTTCCCAGCCAAAACGTACTACAGGATTCTAAGACAGAAAAAGTTTGTAGTCTGTAGTCTTGTCGTATTTTGGGCATGTCTTGTGTAGTCTGTCTTGTCTTTTGTAGTCTGTCTTGTCTTTTGTAGTCTGTCTTGTCTTTTGAAGTCTGTAGTCTGTCTTGTCTTTTGTAGTCTGTCTTGTCTTTTGTAGTCTGTCTTCTCTTTTGTAGTCTGTCTTCTCTTTTGTAGTCTGTCTTGTCTTTTGTAGTCTGTCTTGTCTTTTGTAGTCTGTCTTGTCTTTTGTAGTCTGTGTTGTCTTTTGTAGTCTGTCTTGTCTTGTGTAGTCTGTCTTGTCTTTTGTAGTCTGTCTTGTCTTGTGTAGTGCCTCGTACGCGTGTTGCAGTCATTACTGTGCAAATCTTGTGAACTTAATGGTCTCCTATCAAGTAACACAGGCTTTGTGCATTCTGGAAGTCATGCACAAAAATGCGAAGCTTGTTAACGGTCGCCTCTCAATTAACAAAAGCTTCTTCCATTCCAGAGTAATTCATGCACAAAACCACATAGCTTAATTGAAATGAAAATGATAAATATATTTATTGTAAATAATTAAGCTTTTTTTAGCACATGCTCATGCACGCTGCCCTGGCTGCATGCCGGCTCTTGGCTGCAGGCTCCCAGCTGCAGGCTCCTGGCTGCAGGCTCTTGTGGCTCAAAAGCGGTCTTGTCTTGGCTGAAAAAAGAAAAATTAATGTAATACTGAATGTCAGCAGACACCCATTTTAGACAGTCAAGAAGACTTATGGCCGCAGTTATAATGAACGCTCATCTTTTTACAAACGAGGGCTTGCATCAACCAATTATGCGTTAGGTAAATGACACTGCATCAATATAAAAAAGGACTAACCATCATGGCCAAACCACACAGTTACAGCTAACAAGGTGCCGAAAACCTGCCCCCACATCCATAACCTTGCACTTCAGGCCAAAGCAGAAACCAGATGGTCTCCCATTAAAATCTAAAATGAAAAAGCTGCTCCTGCGGGCACCTTTCCCTCAGTGCATGCCATATAGTAATGGGTTACAACCCCATATCTATTCGATCCGATACGTTGTAATGCACTAGAGTGCATAGACATTGCTTCGTCCCAGCATAAACAAGGTTTCATCATTAGTATAGTCAGACATTGTGCGATACATCTCTAGGCACAGTGATGCAGAAAGTCCAAAATGGCTGTTGTCAGGCTTAAAATGTTCTACATGCATGAAACATATTTATAAAAAACTAACACCTTCTAGTATTATAATTTGTAAGCTGTAGCAGACTGTAGCTAGTCTGTCAGTGATAGCAGCATGACATATGGCCGCAGTCGTCAGTGGAGATATTGGTACAATTTACCATTACGAGTGCAGCTCGAGGTTGGTAGTTAAAAAGTTAAGACTCGTCCTAATTAAGACCTAGACATCCCTTCGGGAGCCTCACGTGAAATTCCGCAAGTAGGCTTTCCCGCATAGCGTAGTTGACCAAAACAAGATGGCGATGGTCACGCTCGGAGCGTTGACAGAACGAATGCCATGGGTGTGAGCATTAATTAGATAACACATTACAGAAAAATAAAAAATAAACAAGCTTTCGCATTGCAACCGTTAGAAGCGGCTCGTCCCCCATGTTGTTCACAGCACGTGTGGTATGTGGGAAAGCCCACTTGCGGTATTCTGCACAAGGTCAAGTCTAGCGGCATCGGAATGCGATCGGTCGACGCGATAAACGACGGAGAAGAAAGAGAACAAGGCATTTTTATTGTCTTCCTGGAACTTTAAACTCTATATTCAGATAATCTGCCCATATATTGCGCTTTTGCAACAATCAGATTTACGAAAGTCGGCGGGGATAAACGACGGAGAAGAAAGAGAACAAGGCATTTTTATTGTTTTCCTGGAACTTTAAACTCTACATTCAGATAATCTGCCCATATATTGCGCTTTTGCAACAATCAGATTTACGAAAGTCGGCGCGGTATACGATCGCTGCTGAGTATTTGTGAATTTTCGAAAATTCACGAATATCATTTCTCGAATACGAATATGAACCGAATATGAAACATATTCGAATCGTATTTGAAATTTCGAATATTCGCACACCCCTAGTTACAGCTAAACCTCAATATATAGAACCTCAATATAAGGAAGTTCACTGCGCAACAGTTTAATTTTAGTTTTTAGTTTCCACTGAAATCCTTGTATTTTTTCCCTCGATTTAACGAAGCAGTTTCATGCCAGTTTTCATACAAAAGTTTCAAGAAAATTTGGGCAAATTTCATCAATTTGTAAAGTTAAAAAATGTAATTTTTGTAAAAACGTGAAGGTTGCTACTGCTACTATAAGCGCTGGCAGCAGCAGCAACCTACGAGTGCCACATAATGCGAACACTCTTGAGCTGTCGAGCGTCCTAAACAACGAACACTGCCGCGGTGGCTTAGTGGTTGGGACGCTCGACTGCTGATACCAAGGACATTGCGGCTGCATTTCGGTGGAGCCAGTGCATGCCAGTTCATCAGACTTATACTGATGATAATGAAAACAAAAGCAAATTAGAGTGTATTTTCACACACCAGAAAACAGATATTGCACAGATATTTACCGCCGCAGGTCACAGCACTTCTGTGCTAAATACCGCACGACCTTCTTGTGCCGCTTTGAAAGCTCCTCGGCAGAGCACCCTTTCAGCATCAAATAGTACCGGAAGGAATCTGCAAAGTTTGGGCAATGAGTAATTAATGTCAGTGTGTTTATAAAAAAATCATAAAATAATTTGAAAACAAGCTTTTTCATTTTTTTGTTGCTGGTTCAGCCAGCGAATGGGTAAGATGACATAAAACACGGGCTCAGGTCATGTGAGGCATACAGAAACTGCACAAAGGTTGCTGCTTTCTTCACTTTATTTCATGCCAACTCTTATGCAAGCCTACCCAAAGTTGAATTGACAAAAAAATTAACAAGCAAAGAGATCCGTAGTTTCAGTACACCTCGCATGACATCTTCTCACCTTCATCATTAGCTACCTCTGAGCTGCTGAAGACAAAATGAGACAATTTTCGGACATGCTTGATTATTTGGACTTTTCCACGTCACCGCGATATGGCCCATAGAGCCAATGTTCAAGAGTGCCTGAAATTTCAGACGCACCACAACTGATTGCTTGATTTTTCAGACCTCATTCGCACTCGCCGCCAATACTGAAGCTGCCATATAATGTGAACAGTCGAACCTCATTAATTCATAACTGCAAGCGAGATTGAAAACTTGATCAAACAAAACGAAATTCAAGCTTAAAGGGAGCCTCTTAACTTGCGATGCTGAAGTTCTACGCAAGTCGGCACATTGCACCCGCGTGGTTTTGAATTTATACTGTTCTTGAATGTCTTCCGCCACACGGACTTTAACAGTAGTGAGAGTTCACGGAAATCATCTGTACCGAGTCTTTCGTCACGAATACGAGAGCAGGTAGCAGCAAAGCTGCGTGGGAGGCGTACGGCTTCACGGAGACGGCGAGCGCAGGAGGAAATGGTGGTGCATTTCAAAGCGAGGTCAGCGTACCCGCGGCAAAACACACCGTAAACCTGACTTTTCTATCATAAAACCGTAAACAACTAGCGTTGCGATGACAGGCAAGACACCTCTCATTATACGCAAGCCACCGCTAAGAGCATATCGCTGGATACAATGCCGATTTTGGCTCCAGTCGCTAGGCCTAATTACGAGGCCAATGCCGACAGAGCACCTGCTTCGGCTGTTTCTCGATTGTTATTGTCTCGCCATCTTCGCATTCTCGTTCCAGGCCCATCGTATTGCGGGTGCAGCGCAGTTCCCACAGCAGCGTGCTTGCTTTCTCGTTTAAGCTTTGTCCCAACCGTGCATTTATCGGCGACATGCTGAGGGCACCACAGCCAGGCCGAGCATGTGAAAGCGGTCACCGCCGACGTCTGTGCACGTCACGCGGAGAAATTTAGCCGTGAGGAGCTTTATAATGTGTGCAATACAACTGACCCCTTTCTCCGGCATATTGGTAATAAGTTCGTAATTTTTTCAATAAAATTTGATTGTCCGAACTGCCTGATTTTTCAGACTTTTAGTGGTCCGTAGACAGTGCGAAAAATCGGTCGTCAACTGGCACCAGCAAATTCTATCCCACGACTCTGAAAAGGTGGCAGCAAGTGGCACAGGCACAGTTCACTAAAGATCAATGGGAGAGGGGGCTTCTGTCCTCTAGTAAGTGTAACACCCGATTCACAGGAGTGAATCATTATTCCAGAAGCTGGTTGCGTATCATGCGATTCGATGTCATTGCTCTGTATGAATCATGCCTGAACCATGGACAGCGCATGTTGAAAAACATACATTTCACTAAGTTTTAGCAGCAGTCTACTCCGCGTTTAAATATAGCAACTTTAGCACTTTTTCCTGGCACCGGGGTGCTTGTGTGTCAACTTTTCGCTGCATATTTGTTGTTTTGTACTGGTGCTGCCATGTTCATTCCGGACACGTTCATCTAAAATGGGGCAGCTGATGATACTGATATTTCCTTGTACCTCTTGAACAACACACCCCCTTCAGTAACTGCTGTGACAGCAATGCAAACAGAATGCGTTCAGTCCCCGAGTCTATTTTTACAGCAGACAGAATCAGTCTGAAACAAAAGTCTTGCAACCATCATGAGCCAACGCAAAAAAAACTGCAGGGAACCATACGCCATGTCTTTACGACCTCTATTTTGACCTCTCAAACCACCTTCCTCGCAAGAAGGTTGGAAAGCAGCGGCTGCAACAGCTGCTGCCTGATCCCACAGCCCACTGTGCACTTTTCAGCTGCCACTAGACGAGCAGAGCATCACTCAAGTGACTTTCATATACAGTAAAAGCTCGTTAAATCGAACTTCATGAAACCGGGAAAAAAAGTTTGAATTATCGGATGTTCGAATAACGAATGGCCTCGAAAAAACTGACAAGAACCATTTGCGTTTGGTAGTAAACGTACCGTATTTACTTGTGTAACGAACCCACCCACCCCAATTTCTGCCTAAGAATTTGAAAAAAAAGCGTCAGTCGTTAACACTTCCCTCTATTTCATACCTTCACGGTCCACAACGCATTTCTTCGCAGTGCGCCAAGATGATGCGCAGCGATAACATCCCAGTGTGTTTACCTTTTGACATTAGCTCTAGCAAAGGGGAGAAGTGAACTTTGCAGAGTGCCAGCGCTTGTCCGGTTATGCAAGCCTCATTTTCAGTACATTCGCCTTAAGGGCGACCCATAGGAGCATACTAGCGCTGCGGACTTTGAGCGGCACGGCGTTCCCCGCACCGCCGCCGTGCAGCACCACAAGTGGCGGAAAATGGTCGGCTGCCGCCAGGGTTTAGAAGCTGCGTGATTTCATATGCTTAGTAAAATGAGGAAAAGAACAGCTGTGCATTTACAATTAAACTATTATTTATTCAATGACGACCAAGAGGACCAATTATTCTTCATGGCCCTTTTCTGAACCAAAATAATTAACCTGTTTGAACCTCCTGCGCTTCCTGACGTCAACCGACGCGTAGTGGCTAAGCCAAGCAGCCTTGAAAATCCAGAAGCATTCTGAAAATTTGGCGCGTTTCATCGCTAAAATTTTGTGCTGTGGACATCTTCAGACAAAGCGAAAGCTTCGTGCGACTTTTGTTTGCCGTGGACATGAGGCACAGTGTAGCGGCAACGACGAGTTCGTGGTGAAGTGAGAAGCCGCTTTGGCAGGCACAGCCATGTTGCAGAAGCAGGCGGAAGCCTGACACAGTCACGCCCTGATTTGTCTGCGCTGATAGCCGACGTTGGCCGCTTCCAGCCAGCGGCTGACCGCCAGGCGATGCTAAAAGCCGGCGTTATGATCGCGGCTGACCGCATGCTTCCATTGGCGACTGATGGGTGGAAAGATGGGCGACACTCGCGAAAGAAAAAAAGCTTTTCGCACGTAATTCGTAGCACCCGTCCGAAGTCATAGCCTTTCATGGGCGTTGGCTGAGAGTGCGCCGACAGTATTTCTCCATATTTCCGAATTAACAGCACTCGAATTAGCGAGTATTTACTGGCGAGTTTCGGAGGCTGTGCGGAAATGAGGGTAGGCAGCCGTCACTGCGGCCGTCGACCCCTACCCGTTGGTGCCGCCGCGCCGGTGATTGCGCCATTTAGGCTTTGCCCACTCTTCCACGGTTTTATCTGAATCCATCTTCTGTCCCTGTTTAAGACATGCGCAGCCTCTAACTATGCGGAGGTGCTATTTTTTTTCTGGCCACGTGCTGTGTGCCAAGCTGCCTAGACGCGGCAGCGCGTAGTTCGAATTATCCTTAGCGGAACCGACTCGCTTTCGAATTAACGGGCTTTTTTATACAGAGATCTCTATGGAGCTTGGCCGGACCAAGTAGTGTAGTTCGAATTATCCAGAAATTCAAATTATCGAGGTTCGAATTAACGAGCTTTCACTGTAAAGTCCTCTTTATAGTGTGAATTGGTTCTCATCAGTCTGACAACAATGACAGTAATGCAATTAATTATTTACAAACTCACAGAATCTCAAATGGGCCACATTCTAAAAACATTCACCACATTCACCAGTAAGAGTGACTAAATGCATGCAGCTATGCAACAAGAACGAGTGGTTTACCTGACACTGAAGCCACCTTTAGAGGGGAAAGTGGCGGATGTATCTTCGTCATCCCCTTAGAGATGGCGTTATTTGACAGCGTGCCTGTGAGGCTCCTTTGGGCGAGGATTTCGTTGCCCCACAGGCACACTGCCAACTGCTTACAGAATGTAGATTCGCTGCCCAATGCCAGCAGGCGATTCCATGCAGCCACGGGCACATAGCTTCCATGCCCAACATGAACCTGAAGATGAACACAGAGCACAGATGGTGTTAATACTGTTTTAAATGCAGAACTCACCCGACATGAAGTGCCAACATAAACATACTTGCTAGTGATCTGACTTCTGATTGAACATTCAAAGCCACTAAAAAATGTACATATTAAGGAACCAGTCTAAGATGCGTTTCCTGAGAAGCACTTTCACATTTTAATTTCCGCTCAAAGTAACCAAGACACATTGCAGAGTGGAGACAACAAACTTTTGGCTTGCATGTATTTTCTATCAAATGCTGCACACTAGTTGCTTCCAAAAGCATGATACATGCTGCAGTACTCATATGTGTATGGTAAAAAATGGTTTGGTTTGGTGTTATGGTGTTTGATGTCTGAAAGCAACTCAGGCTATAAGGAAAATCGTAGTGGAGAGCTTCGGAAATTTCTACCACCTGGGGTTCTTCTATATTCCATAATTACATCGGGACTGCAGAACAACCCGGACTAGCTTCATGGGCCCCAACAGTCAAGACCCACCGACTGTTACACTGCCTGCACTCATTACATGCACTGTACCGGCACCTTTAAAATATTAACACAAATAGCCAGTACTGCAATATTTAATATCAAGCTAGCAAGGGCGAAAACAGTTCTCAGCTCCAAGCGGGCACCGCACCTCGTGACTTGCAACCCTTTGGCAAAGAAGCCAGTCACAGCAAGAGGCGTAGAATTATGGCAGGTTAGTCAAGTTGGTATTTATTTGTGGTAAGCGAAGGTCTAAAAAATTAATATATAGCACAGCACCTGCTGTTTTACTTCTCTGCAGCTGTGTTCCATGCTGTTTACAATACAATGAAAGACTGGAAAAGCTTGCTCCGGTATGCTTGGAAACTTATCTGCTTTACAGGCCTTGTGACTTGCCTAAAGCATGCTGTGAAGAACACTGGCAACTTAGTGGATGCACTAATATTTTGATTCAATTCAATTAAGATTGACACACTACGAAAAAACAGGACTCAATCATGTCTGAAGTTGCCACTGTTGTACAAAACACTTACATGTGGCACAGTGTAACGTATGTGTTTCACCGTGGAAGATTACAGAAGTAGACACCAAATGACATTGAGTATCAAAAAACACATAGAAGCAAAACATTGGGTCTGTGTGTGGAATGCCATGAAATAATAAAAACAATAAACTCAAGAATAACATGTGGTACAATCACACATAATGACAAAGGAAAAACGACTGCTAAGGGGTGACGCAACTATCACTTGTTGATAATAAACCGGGTCTATTTTTCTAGGAGAGCCAGAGAAGGCTCACTTACATGGGTGTCAAGGCCAAGTGTGTGCATGTGTGCTGCTTCTAAAATCTCCCGCTCAATTCTAGACTTTCCCCCTCCAACGATATTGTTTGATTAAGCTTGGGGTAACAACCATTGCATTCCATGCAATGTCTGGGGAGATTAGCACCAATTTCACTGTTCAGAGAGCAGAAATGCTGCCACAGTCTATCATTGATACATTGGCCAGTTTGGCCAATGCAAACTCTGCCACACTGCAGTGGAAACTGGTACACCACTTCAGTGGTGCAGGCGGCGCTGCACGGACCGTCCGCCACATGCTTGCAAAGTTGAGACAACTTGCAGGGGGCGGACGGAGAACACAAGACGGATTCCCTGTTAAGACGCCACCTTCTTCAGGTTATGTGCCATTTTATGCACATAGGGCATAACCTCTAGCTGGCCTTTGTCAAGGGGGCCGCTTGCTTCCGCCGGTGCGTCTTGTCTCACAGCTTCTACATCAGCGATTCAGCCACTGCCTGGAGGAGGAGTGGTGGAAAGCTGTGGGACAAGATGCGCGGGCGGAAGCGAGCAGCCAGTGCAACTGCTCGTCACATGCTTTTGAGGATTTCTCGAAGCGTAAGTTCAGATTTTAAGATAGCACACAACACCATACACTCGTGTCGTCGTAGCCATATGTGTGCGAAACGCGATCAGCTGTTTGCTCTACAGCCTGCAGCCGCCCAATAACTTCGCATCGTTTCTTCTGCTCCCAAGGAGCCAAAATCTACCGTACATGTGCAAGCAACGATACGCAGTAGCAAGCAAAGCAGCGTGCTTCCGTGATCCGTGGCCACCATCCCTTATGACTATGATGAACCTTCCTGTCTAGACTTTTCTAGCGGCCAGCAAGCTGCCCGGGCATGGTAAACAGAAGAGGTCCAGAGTCCACGGCCATTATGAAGTCTCAAGAAATGCTTTTTTTCTCACCTAACACAGTACGTAAACAAAAAACTAGCGAAATACCACGCACCTCTCCAGCTTCGTTTGTGATCCCCACTGTGTTGTCTACTTGTGCTGTAGGCCCTACAGCTGCAAAATAAGAGGAAAAACAAGAAAGACAGGTGGATAAAGTAAAAAGCAGCTTACAGTAGAAGTGCGAGAACTATCTGCCATCTATGAATCTTAGGTAAAGAATGACCAATTTTGCACGTATGAACATTAACCCACACAGCTTTCGCATTCATAGCATGTAAGGAATTAAGTGCCCTGGGTAGCTTTTTTCAGTTTTTTTTTTCATTTTCATTGATTTTGAGTTTTTTCCCATTGATTTGAGGTAATAGATACTTAGCACCGTTTAAACTCTTTCACCTCACACAATTTCAGACCTTTGCTTATGTTTGAAATCTCATCTGTGCTTAGGAACATAGCTGGCAGTTTTACCTTTGAAGACTAGAGCTACACCAAAATCGGAACAAAGTTAACGCCTTTCAGTGGAGTGGTGGAAGTTTCAGCATCGCATGCATTCCATGAGTATATGCCAACGAGTCACAAGTGCTTTAAACAACAGATGCATGCTGCTTTCCATATCTTGGAATGTGAAAAGGCCGACTCCTTCAGAATACACCACAAAAATCCCAAGATACCATAGTTCTCCAGTGCAGCAAGGCACTATTACTGAAGGCTATGGAGCAAATCATGTTTCTTGATGTAAATGTGCTCTAAGAAAAACCAGAAGCATGGCTTCACAAATACAAGGGCACAGTATTGAGATAGCCGCATGTAATGCAGCAGACAGATACTGCAATTGCAGAGGAGGCCAACCTACAAGGCGGAAAGTGAGGTTGTAGAGACCGCCCCAAGACAATTTTTTTCAGGAGTGAGCTTGACAACTGGCAGCCGACTGCCCAAGTTGGGTCAGATTACATTCGGCATAATAAAATAAACCTGGGTTTTCACTTGCAAGGCATTGATAATGATGAAGTCAGTATTCAGCGCAGTAAAACAAAAGTTAAATGCCGGGAACACCATTAAAGAATTGCTATTCGCACAATGAAGAGCCCTCTTGCCAAGTTTCCTTCAGCTTGTGCAAGCAGAAACATACCTTTTGGCAGCCTTGCTTCGTCTGCGGGGTTCACGTCGAGAAATGGTGCAGGGTCCACTATTAACGAAATAAAAACGACCCTTTTGTGTCTTGCATCCAAAATTCCTGCCCAGAAAAATTTTTGAAACGAACGTAACACACCATTCTCAACAACAGTGTTTCCCTTTTTATTGCCGCAAAATACCCTGAAATTAATTTATTTTTCCTTACTGCAGGCAAGGATCAGCCACAAAAAGCGACCATACGGCTGCTTGACAAGCTGGCTACCCCTTGACAGGAAATATTCAGTGCCTTGCATGCGAATAATGGCACCACAAAAATGGTGTCACTATGAACACTAGCAAAGAATGTCTATCAATGTAGGCAGTACTTCTCATTATAAAGTACTATAACAATGGAAAGAAATGTGAACAACACGGCACATATGCGTTCCGCTGTTCGAATTTCTTTTGATCGCGCTTTTACAAAGGTGGTAAGAAAAAGATGTTAAAGTAATCTATGAATGCATAACAGACGACTCTCGTGTCCACTGAAGTGAAAGTAAGATGAAAAAAAATGCAAACAGTGGAGCACCCAGGCTCCGTTGTTCGCATTTCTATTCATTGTTCTTTTACCCAGGCTCCGCTCTGTTCGCATTTCTGTCCATAGCTCCTGCACATGCTATAATTGTAATCGCAATACCAGCTCCAGTTATAATTGACGCTTACTAATTATGAATGAGGGCAGTCCTGCCGTCAAAATGTGCATTAGCCCATTGTCACAGCGCCTCGGATAGGACAAACTGCAGCCATGCCTCAGTCAGACGAAACAAGGAGGCACTGCAATTCATCCTTTAGTTGAAGCAGTTGCGCGTCTTAGCAGAAGCACCCGGACACCGAAAGACATCCCAGTCCCCTTCTTTTGAGAGGAGGTGCCCTCAAAACAAGGCGCTGCCTCAAGAAAAGCTACAAAAAAGACTGCACTGAAAGTGTAACAGCATGCCAAACATTTACAAAGTTACATAGTGTGTACCATTACGGGGAAAAAGTAACAGACGCCATGTCTAAGTTCTGGCCCTTGCCACTGCACGGGAACGCCACCTGACGAAACACTTCTGGTGTCGAGACCGGCGCAGAGGGCCTGTTTCGACACCAGAAGTGCTTTTTCAGGTGACGCCCCTACGCACAGTGGCATGAGTCTAAACTTCGAGGGGGGGGTCTGGTACTTTTGCCCCCAATGATCCATATGTCCTACACGGGCAAACCGCCGATAATAGAATCCTGGGTCTAGTGGGGGTGCGATAAGTGAGCATCAGAGCAAGTGAAACTACTGCACACAGTCAGTGATCTACAGCTGCCAGCAAACTGAAAATTTCAATACGGTATGCCTCACCGGCTGAAGCTGTCATGTGCCTTGCGCTGGATTCCCAACCAGCTCACCAGCTTTTGCGCTGTTACCATGTCAATTGCATGCTGACAGCAGAGAATTCATGAAATGCTTCACGTCATAGGTGCTATGGCAGCTTTGTCATTGCATCATTACAACTTCTTTGACAACTGGAGACTAAGGCTGGTCTACTGTAGAGTCACTAAATAAAACTTAGAGTACCGACACTGTAGCACGTTGTTAAGCAGGGGCGGCCATTTTGGTGTTTATCATTGTTGTCAGATTGCCACTTCTGTGACCTCGCCGCTAACTTTAGCCCAACCATTTCATAAACAATGCTGCTAGCCACCCTGACGCTGCGGCGGGAATCGTGCGGCTTGGAACCGCTCAAATGCAAAGGGTACAGCAGTTACCAACAGTTTATGCTTTCATCGTGGGGAGACACTCCTTGCAGTATGAACTTAAATATTCCAGGTTATTGTTGATTATTCCGGGCAAATTTTTCTAGACTCTGCACAATCGGCGTTGCGCTGTTCGTATGCTTTATTATATATATTGCGATCGCCTCCTCAGTAGAAGCTGTTGCTATAACACTTCATGCATTGCCTTTTAAACTTGCTTTTATTTTGTAGGAGCTAATGTGTCAACACCGCGGGAGAATTTCTAATGGCTCAATGTAGGCAGCGGTCGAGTGCAATGCTACTACGCGTGTCTTCGCGGTTACTGCAAACTTTTACAGGAGAAATATACGAGCGCTCTGGCTGAGCAATTCACGGTGATTAAGGCAAGGGTAACCCCGCTGGTGGTAAAATAATGCTGGGCGCACTGGTGACTGCTTCAAACAGCGGCTTAATCTTGAAGCTAACGGCAGCGAGCCATCTGCACGTGTATTCGCAACTTGTAGCCGGTGTAACTGGGTGGTCAGCACGCTTCCGGAGTACAGTAATCACTATAATTCTGTGAAACTTTGGGGGCTGGTTACAGAGAATGGCATAATCGTTACAGGGAATGGCATAATCGAAATCATTGCGGCTCACGAGTTGCAGCCATGCGCGTAGTCGAGCACCGTCCTTTTTCCCCAACGGAAAGCGCATGAAGCGTTTTCTGTCATTTTGCGAGTTGAAACAGCCAACAACGCAGCAAAACGGCATCCTCGTATGCTCTTGTGCAGCTGAAATGCTGCGAAGCGCGGGATCTCGTGGTCAATGCGCCGGCCACGGACAGCACTTGCAGCGTCGCAGCACTAGGACTACCACAGTTGGCCGACTGAAAACGCATAAGCCACAAAATGGCCACCCCCATGAACCATCGCAGTGTAAACAATTATCACGTGGTGCAAACTGACCAATGATCGTGGCAGCGGCACATAACAATAAGAGAAAAGAGTGCCGGTACTCTAACTTTTTATTTAGTGACTCTAGTCTACTGCATGCTGCATGCATCTAAGAACTCCTTCTTCATTCAATGGTCGACTTCATGCAAAATTCAACAGCGCAAAAACCCTTGACACTTCAGTGACTACCGTTCTTGTCGAAATCAATGAAAAAGATGAGCATTTCTGCCACTGCATGCTACCAGTAAGCTCTATTCACTAGACATGGCATATTGTTCATAAGAAGCCTAATCGGCAGTGCTGTAGTAATTAACTCCCCATATGTAGTCATATTCATAAAGTGAGCTGGACTGTATAGCAGCATTATGTCACGAGAACTTAACTCTTTTGAGGACAGGTTTTGGGCTTTGATTGATCCGATCATTACAGTGTCTCGAATGAAATAATGTGCAAGCCACTCTACATAGAACAGCCCTGCTAACAATCCAGGCTCTGAATTTTTGCTCTAGTAGAAAGGCAGCAGTTTATGCTAATTTTGCATCAAGATGATAACATGGGAACATTTCAAGAATGTTAAAAGTTGGTACCAGCCAGCTGCGGCAAGGGCGACGAGGGCTTAGCCTGTGAAGCACTGCTGCCATGGGCACTCTGACTTTGAACCCAAGAAGCATGGCCGGGGACTGGAAATCAAATAAGCACATAAGATTTGACAAAACTTCCTATTCATACAGATACCAGTATAATACACTATCAACAAATTAAGCACACAGAGCAGCATTTACCATGTTCACTCAAAAGAAGAATACATTTAAAAAAATAGCTCAAAATTGGGAAGAGCATTCATTATGCACAACAAAATTTCAAAAAATTCAAAAACAAAAAATTTGGGGATTCTTCAGCTTCGTCGCCTTCAAAGGCATAATGTGGCAGTGTTTAATGGCTCCCATCAGACTCTTCTTGCAGATCCTCATTCGATGCATGATGTGGGAGTGTTTAATGGCTCCCATCAGACTTCTTGCAGATCCTCATTCGTGTACATGCACTTTGCTACTCTCGTAACCACTAATTCTTTAACTTGCTCCTCTATCTCACACACTCATAAGAATACAATCGTAGCCAGTCACATTATTTGCAGATTACCCGTCGATACAGAGCCCCGCTTTAACCAAGCCGTATGAATGTGCATGCATAGCCAAGGGGCAGAGTGTCTGACTCTGGATCCAAGAGTCCTGGATTCAGTTTCCATCTCGCACCCTCATGTCAAAGGTGTTGCTCGAGTTGGCAGCTGTCGACTCAGTTATATCATGTGGTCTCGCGACGACACACAACCTGCTGACCAATCAGTGCCCTGCCATGCCACTTGTCAACTACTATGCTCATGATTTTTTTATCAGCATCATTTATAGAACAGCCAGAGCCCATAGGACAAAGAAACTACAAACAAACAAGACAAACATAGCCAAAGCAAAATGTCATGAATCTGAGGCAGTCTTCATGGGCCCATCAGGAAACTAGATCAGCATAACAAAAAAAAATAGTGACGAAACAAAACAGTAAAGGACGAGCAAGATTAAAAGCAGCAGCAGCAGCAGCAGTAGCAGCAAGAGGTCCACGAGAAGGTGTAGCGGCGCTGGTATCGACAGAGGCGCTGATGAAGACGAAGCTCAGAGCGCGACCTGACTCACGCACTACAGAACGCTTTCAGCAACAGGCCTGGCCAGCAACGTCAACAGCCCGCTCCGTCGGCTCACCATCCGCAGCTACCGGGACCCCAAATAAATGTGGATCACCTACCACAAAGGCATGTGTAGCAGATGGCAGCAGAAAGCCGGGTGAATGAGATTAGGAAGTTAGCAGGATAAGCTGGCCACAGCTGGCATTGGACAGGGACAGGGGGCATTGGACACTGGTGGCCTTTATCCTGAAGCAACTTAGTTAGGCAGATGGTGCACCTTTGTGTAAAATGTTTCCATTACAGTTCACATTGTTGTCTTTTACTAACAACTGCTTTTGCCTTGGTGTTCGATTTTGCTCTTGCCATTAACTTCAGTCTTTCTTCCTGCACTCTTCACCCTCTCTCGCACTCATTCTTTTCGACTGCTGTGGAATCAGACAATGGTTGGCTCACAGCGACCATGTTTTAGGTGTACTCCAAGGATAACATTTTGCTTCGGCTATTTTTGTTGTTTTTTTGTTTACACAGTTGGTCACATGGGCACTGGCCAGTGTAAATGGCACTGTAATCTAGATTCAATAGCAAATGCTCAAACACCTGCTGACTCACTATGCCATTCTGCGTTGCAAAAGAGGTTTACGAACCTGCTGCTCTAGGTGGTCCTGGCTGCGCACGGTGAGAACTTGGCTGCCCATGGCCACATTCCAACACACAGGAATCTAAAGAGAAGTTACAAAGGGAAGCATCAAATTACTGAACCGACATGCCAGGTTCAGAACACTGAAGAGGTGATAACTTTTGAGTGCAGAAATTGTACAGAAATGCTCCGTTTTCTCATATTTACTAATTACAATGGTAGAATCTAGTGATAGTGCATAGCTGTCTTGATGCAACCAAAACACTGTGCATGTGGTTTTAACATGCAGTTCTTGTACTGCGTAAATCCTACTAACAGTGAGCACCTGCTGCAGGAAGGCAGCCCACTTTCACTGTTACCCAAGTATATAGCTTCGCAAAAGCTGTCACTTCATGACCAACGGTGAAAGCCTATGTGAACTAGCAGAAAGAGGGCACCCTTTACAGCGTGGTGTAAAAAGCAATCTTGCTATAACAGGCAAGCATTTGGAGTCCAAATTATGCACATACCCATATTCAAAACTTTGGCACAGAGGGCCTTCTGCAGCTCCTTGTTAAGGCCCTCGAGCTCCTTCACCCGTGCCTCCAAGTCTGCAACCTTGGATTGAAGGCTTATAGCTTTGCTTGTGCCCTCAGTCCCCTCCATCTCACTTGTTTGTGCCATCAGCTCGTCCTCAGCACTTCTTTTTGCCAGGGCCCTAGCCTGAAAGTTCAGCTTGGACTGAAAAATAAAGAAGTGCTTAGTCAAATCCTCGGCCCTTTTCCAAATGAAGTGGATGTAAACTCTTTGCCAGCAGGATGAAATAGTGATCCATCAAAAGAATGATTTAGGCTTTATGGGGTTTAACATCCCAAAGCAACTCCTCTATTATTTCGTCTCCATCAAAATGCGATCGCAGCAGCGGCCGGGATCAATCCCGTGTCGTTCAGGTCAGCAGCCGAGCACTATAGCCACTGGTCCTAAACCTTGTCCCAAGCATTCCAGCCCACGGAAAGCCAACTACCAGGTCAAGGGACAGCTAGTAACCCGAGAAAACTGGTACAAAAATGAGACTTCAACAAAAACTTGCCTGATAAGACATCACATTAAAACGTGAATTGAAACCATAAAAATTAAAAGGATAAATAGTTTCCCCTACTGTACAGGAGCCTTGTTTGCAACTAAGTGATTAAAGCTGCATTGGATTTTAAAAAGAGGGTCAGGAAGCATATGTACACTGGGGGTTGACCTTAGTGGCTACAATTTAGGGCGTCATTAGTCATTTGCATAATTACAGTTCTAGGAAATAACTTTTTTTTTAGCTGGCAGTATGCGCATCCCCTCCCCCCATCAAAAGTCGTAGGCAGATGATAGTGTTTGGCAGAACTGCTGAAACACCGTTTTGTTTTCAACGCCATTATGCTCTTTTTGGCGCATCACATTTCCACCTCGCTAAAGCAAACACAGCCGGTTGAGCAGAAAACGATAGAGCAGACGGGCTCGTAGTGACGTACATATGAAGGCTATGTCATCGGCGTCATTTTAGTTGCATACACGCATCAAGCCAAGACCAACAGGAGGCGAGAGGGCACAGTGAAGGTAGCTAGATATAGAGATTGGGCGGCCCATAGAGCAGGGGCCGAATAGCACAGGGTAACAACTCGGATTTCACTGTTCACTTTGCTCGAGCGTTCCTTCCTGTTGGTCTTGCCGTACTTTTCCTTTACTGATCTCGAAGCTAACAGAGCTTTACCTCATGGCTCCTATGTCGACCTGCCGAATCTCTGCTGACTCCCACTATTCTCATTAGTCAACACTTTATGTTACGAAGCTGCTTTTGCAGGCAATTTAAAGGTTTACCGATGGGTGCCCCTATTTCTGACTGTCGCAAACCTTGGTAGACACAGTAAATCCTTCCCTTCAGCTTCCAGCATGCGAGAGAAAAAAATCTCTCGTGCACTGTAAACAAGAAGAAATTCCTCCAAGCAAGAAATCTACTGAGCAAAGTGGAGTTTTGGGCCAGTTGGCAAGTCGTGATTTGCAGGTGGGCTTAGCGTGAGACAAACGAGGACAAGAGAGGGACAGAGGATGACCGCTAACTTGCAACTAAAAGAAAGAGAAGCAGAATTACGAGCTCAAGGAACTGAATGTGCATGCCCAGCTACCACTCATTAAGACGGGGGGCTGGATAAAGGCAAACTGAACCAAGATAATCTGGGACTGAATGGCGACAAAAATGGCACAGAAAGAAACTGGAAGCACCTCTTCATCCTTCAAGCAGCAATACCCAAGAAATTACTCGACATTTAGAAACAGATTCATTTCGCAACATGACAATAGACGCGTCACTCAGGTACTTATCACTTCCTAGCTCATGAATAAATGACGCCTCAAGAAGCTCCCCTGCTAGTTGTCCTTTAGGACGGCCAAGAACTTTTCTTTTTCCCAACAGTGGATGACATTTGCAGCTCAAATAATGCTTAGGCAGGTTGTTAGATTGAGACGATTTAAAAGAAGTAGCATGTTCCCTTAGGCGTTCACTGAGGCAGCGACCAGTCTGCCCTATTTAGACACGCCCACAGCTCAGAGGGACCTCGTAAACAACACCAACTTTGCACGCAACTAACTTGCAAGCCTGATGCTGCAAGCCAGTTTGTGATGACTTTGGCTCGCCAGTGCACAAAGACTTGACAGTTTTCGAGGTGCCCTGAAAACAACGTCCACACAAAACTTGCTTGCTATCCTCAGTGGATAGCTGGGCGTGCATTAAGATCCTCGAGCTAGTAATTCTGCTTCCGTTTCTTTCAGTAGCAAGTTAGCGCTCGTCCTTTGTCCCTGCATTGTCCCGCGCTAAGCCCACCTGCAAATCAATAAATCTACTGGAACGACGTTTTTATTGCTGCCGTGTGACCGCCAACATATGAAAGCCGTGCAGCGGGCAAAACGTGGAACCTGTGCGTGAATCTCCTAGGCTGATCACTAATCCAAAAAAAAGCAATATCAAGAACAGGGACACAGTACACATGTTGGTAAGTTCCTGGTTCAAAGATAATTGCGGTTAATGTGAACTAAGCGCATAATGTTCAGCAAGCACAGGAAAGCCAGTTGGACGCACCTTCTTCCGCGGCGGGCCATCCTTCGAGGAACACTTGCGCGAGGCCATACGCTTGTTTTGGCGCCACGTTTTCATTTCTTCTTCAGTCTCTGCAATTTTTACCGCATTATTATAAGTGAACGCCAAAATCGTGTTCGGCAATGCCGGAGAGGATCCTAACTCTTACCTGTCATATGGACAATGGTGGCCTTATAAAATCCGCCCCGGGTGGTGGTGTTGCCCGCCCAAAACACATCATAAGGCTTCCCCCTCTCGAAGTCGTCGATATCATGCGGTGCAAAATTTCGAACGTCGGCGTCCGATACCACGTAGCGTTTGTCTTCGCCTTCGTACTGGACAAGCACGAACATTTTCTTGCCCCAACAGAGTTAGCAACGCGAGCACATAAGAGCACACCAGAGCTCACCTTCACACTACGCTAGGCTTAAACATCTGCCGCGAATTCTACGAAACGGTATGGCTACGCCTAGTCTTGGCCGGAAACCAAATAACTTCGTATATGTCGGAAACGAAACCGCACCACTTTTCCTTGTAAACAAGCAATTATCTGGCATGTTGATTTCCGTTTAATTTGTTTTTTTATTAAAAATGTCCGCGACAAGCGGCATGTGAAAATAAAATATATCCTAGTACTCATGTGCATATACACGTGAATATGTAGTGAAAAAAAATAAGGGGTGGAGAACAGATACTTCATACCGAGTACTGGTAGGACCAAAAAGCCCGAGAGTGGCTCTTAAGGAAAGAGAATTATTAAACGCGAACTTGCAATTGAAGTACAAAGTGCGCAGAAAATATATTGAGGGGCCCTGTATATTCGACTCTATATTAGGCCGATAGTTTTTTTTTTTAATCACAAGATATAGAACTCTTAGGTCGGCTTAGATTCCACGTGACCAATGAAACGCACGAGCAAACTCCGACAGGCCGCTTTAAACACGCATCCCGGAAATCCTGGTTGAGCACTCGTTTCAAAAGAGCAGCACTACAAACCTCTAGATTGACTGCACAGAAGATTGGAACTGTACAAAGAGGAGAGTGATACGGAGGAGGCCAGTGATGGCAAGGACGAGTGAGCGGGAGTAGGTTCACATGAAAGAAATGCCGTTTGCGTGCTGTCCCCGCTGAACGTTCCGATCTATTCGACCTTTTACTTTCAAGCGTCGATCGTCTTAAAGTGTTGGTTGCGGCCTAGATTCGAGTAAATATACTATATAACTATCTCGATCAGGCAAATGGTAATGCACATATGCGCAAGCTTTTTTGCATGCTGTAAAGGGCAGAAAAAAGTTGATGCCCCGCATAATGTTCAGGCATATATATTAATGGTGTCAATCGCAAAAAAAGAAGAAAACAGAATTAGGACACCAGCTGATCGACGGGATGCAGTCTAGTAAATTCTCTCCAATAGCTAGAGTGTACGCGTATGTACACTAGCTATATAATAGTTGGTTATTCGTAACACATGTGCTGTGGCATAAAAAGGGGTGACAAAAATAAGTTGACGCTGCGTCTTCCGTGTTTCTTTTTGTGTGTTATACGTAATTGCATCGTTATGCAGTTACTACATTAATTTTTTGCTCAATTTGTAGCACTTACTATCGCGATCGAAAGAAACACGAACAACGCGGCGCCTACGCGCTCCGCTGTTCATATTTCTTTTGATCGCGCTTTTACATGACGTTCGTCCTAGAATGCATCACGGACGACTCTATAGCGTCTTTTTTGCTACCACCGAAGTAAAATCGTGATGAAAAGAAATGCGAACAGCTGAGCGCGTACGTTGCGTGTTGTTCGCCTTCCTTTCGATCACGATAGTACGCGTATGTATACTCAGGTGTGCGACAGCGCAAATTACTTCCGAAATGCGAATTGCATGCAACGCGCATTAAACCGCACTGTCTGCTTTCGATGTGCAGTCCAGCGTATTAACTGTGAGTACATATATTCACCGCCTTGCAGCTCGCAATGAATGTCGGTTCGACGTTCACACACTTTTCCCCAACTCAGGCCCTTAATTCGGCCACCCCCCTTTTGTCAAGAAACGAGAAAGTACAGCTAGGGCGGCACACGCAGAGCCCTGAGATCTGCTGTGGCGAGTTCAAATTCAAGAGATATATGGGATACGTACATGGGTATAACTAGCCATACAACATAGCACGCGGTTTTGAGCTCTGAACTTTTGACCTACGGCGCACGTTCCTCCGGTTGTGATTATACCACCTTAAAGGTGTATTGGTGAGTGCTATCAAAATACGGAAAGGGACGAACACACAGGTAGATTCCATATTTCTCCGTATTTGATAGCGCTCACCAATACCTTCAAGGATGCATTTCCAACTAGCCCCAGTAGTAGCTCTTTTGATTATACCGGCCTCCCAAATGGGAATTAAGGTTGCGCATTGAAGGACCCCAGTTGGGGTTCCTCTTTCGAGTGACGGTCGGCGAACAGGCTGTGCAAAGAGCGAACAAAAAGCCACCAGTTTAGACGGTTGACACGATATATCATATGAGCCCCAGGCCAACTTTTTTTTTTGACGGGTAAAAAAAAGAAATTGGTTTTTGAGGAAAGAAATGACCTCACATCTCAGTGCACGGGTACCCGAACAGCGCCGTAAGGGAAATAATGAAGGAAGAATTGAAGGAAGAAAGGAAGAGGGAAGTGTTGCAGTGGAGAGCTCAGGAATAATTTCGACCCTGGGGATTTTTAATGTGCACTTCCATCGCATAGCATACGGGCGCTTTTTGCGCTTCGCATCCATCGAAACGCATGCAGCCGCCGCGGCTGGGTTCGAACCTGTGCAGCCTTTAGTAAGCCCCGCCACGGTATATGGCTTAATGGTTCAAATCAAACGGCACCTGAGGTGTCGGTTCACTGCGCTCGATACTGAGAGGAGGACTGAGCACTCGTGTTCGATTCCAGCCACGGTGGACTAGAGCTCGTTTAGAAGGTTCAACACAGAGCAAACGAGTGAGCCCTCCACAATCCAACCCAATCCAATCCGTTTATATTTAGGTTTGGTCGTGTTCACTTTTCTTCCTGGCGAGCAGTCGCATCCAACCAACGTGAGGCCGGCAGCACCGCAAACACTTTTGCCCCTCGTACGTACAGCGATGAGTACTCCTCGTCGCAAGCGGTACCGTCAGTACTTGGAGCCCGGGCAGCCGTGGGATGTGCCGAGGCAGACGGCGTACAACGATGAGCTGAAGAGAGCTCGACGCGCTCACGCTAGCAACGTGGATAGTGCGACACAAGGCGACGAGTCCGACCATGCGCACGGAAGCCGATGTTCAGACAGTTCCAGCCACTCAGGAGACAATACTAGCTGTGTTGATGGCAGTGAAGCGCCTGACGATTTTTTTGATTGCCACGAACAGGCAATCGGCGATGTCGATCACCCTGTCGGATCAAAACCAGTGGAATTGTGCAACAACGGCCACCCTGCGAACGAAGACGAGATGGCGTCGGTCAGCGATGTAGGCGGGAGTGCCGAAGACAGCCCTCCAAACTCAGGCGAGTCGACATCGTTCACTGACGTCGGCGAGCGTAGCGAAGGCGGCACTCCCAACACAGATGAATGGGCATCTTTCAGTGAGGCGGGCGAGAGTGGCGAGGGGGGCCCCCCGAACGAAGAAGAGCCAGCGTCATTCAGAGAACGTGATGAAAACTTCAGACGTTATTTCGAAGAATGTGCAAAAGAAACCCTGCCCAATAGGGCCATAAACAAAGCACAGGCCATCCTTCTAATTTTGACGTACGTTGTGCACGCAGGCCTCTCTTGGACCCAAGTAGAGGGGCTGTTGAAGCTCATCAACACGCTTTGTGGCAGTGACGTGTTGCCTGACACCACACACATGCTTAGGAAGATGTGGGAGACTGAAATGGATTCCCTTCAGGTCCACTTCTTTTGCCAGGTATGCTTTGGCTACTTTGGAAGCAAAGGGAGGAAGGAAACAACACACACATTCACATGCATGCATTGCAACACCACGCAGACGGTGCGGCGGCTGATAGCAAGAGGCGATTTCTTTCTAATTTTCAACCTGAAGGAGCAAATCTACGACATCGTTTCACAGTACTCTGGGTTACTGTTTCACCGCTTGAAGCAAATGGCCTCGACTGTACCTTCCATGTATGCAGATATCACAGATGGGCGGCTCTATCGAAGCACAAGAAGCCAACTGAAGGCAAAATGGAGTGACCTGACAGTCACTATGAACACAGATGGATCACCTGTTTTTAAATCCAGTAAGGCTAGTGTATGGCCTGTTCAACTACTCATAAATGAGCTGCCTTTCAACATTCGGTTCCGTAATGTAATTGTGGGGGCACTGTGGTTTGCGAAGACCCATCCTCCTCAACATCTATTTATGAAGGCGTTTGTCAAGGCGTTTAATGACATTGGCACCATAGTGTGGAAGCATGCCTCTGAAACTGTGCTGTCTAGACTGACTGTGGCATGCTGCTGTGTCGACTCGCCAGCCAGGGCATCTTTGCTTAACATGAAGCAGTTCAATGGATATTTCGGGTGCTCCTGGTGCCTGCAGAAGGGAACTCCTGTCGATGGTAAGCCATTCATTTTGGGGAATCGGGCTTGTATTCATATTAGCTTGCATTGTGGTCTACCAAATGCTTTTAAACTAAGGGTTCTTTGTATTGTATGCTGAGCGTCATAGCTTGCTTAACCTGTACATCAGTATTTTGTCATATTTTAAAACCTTGTAATTTTATTGTTTTAGCACTGTTTGTTCATGGCACAGGTACGTGTAATTTGTGCGAGGCAGCCACCTGCGTGAGTGGCATTGGCAACATAATCATTTGTATGCACAGTGCCTGATATCGTGGCATCTGCTCTTGTACACTTCTCTTCACACTTACTAGTAGCATTATGAGGCTCAGAAACAAAGTCCATGTCATGAGAAGTAACATGTATTGAAAATGCTTATTAATGCAAGTTGACTTCATCCTGTCATTGCTCCTTGAATATTAAGTTTTCATTATTGCAGGGTGTGCAATTTACTGGTTGTGTATAGTCTGACATTGAAGATCTAGATACAACATCCTTTGACATAAGGCAGGACACAAGATACTTACCATGATTGCAGTCTTGCACTGCTAGCATTGTTTTCGTGTTTAAGGCATCTCAAAAAGCTTCATGTAGTACACATGACCCTGATGCATGGCATTGAAGCCTCATAAACGGGCTGGTGACAAATTTAGTACTAGATATAGCAGTGCACATATTTAAAGGGGCTCTAATAAAGTTGCGGTATGCCTGGGATGTTAAAACACGCTGCTTCACGAGTATTGCCCAGCAAGAATATTTTTAATGCGCTTTGTAGAAGCCGAGTTATCTGTAGTTGAAATCTAAACTTTCAGCGTCTTCGCACTTTTTCCTCTCCTCTCATCACTTTTTGTATGCTGGAAGGTCGACGCTCCTCCACCGACCCCAATTCTGGGAGCGGAGCTTCCTGACCTGCCGGAGCTGCACGGCTTAGTGGCTGTGGTCACGATAGCGGCCTGATGTCTCAAAGAATGTAACCAATAGTCAGCTCTCAACTTTCATATGCAGGTGCAGGCAATGGAGGAGGATGCGAACATGAAAAAGTCGGCGGGAAGGTCTCGTCAATTTTATGCTGCGTGTAGAAGTGTAATTTTGGGTCAGGTTTTCGTGAAAACACAGTGCACTGATTGAGCGAGTTGATGCACTCTCCTCGGAAGGTGTTTCAGAGCCCTTTATATAAAGTGGCTGTAGTGCACTGCATGACAGAGAATTTTGTTATTCCATTGATTGTGAGTCAATGTTGTAGCACAGGCAATCGTGTATTCATATTTACTGAGGTTTTATTTTACTTTAGCAGCTGCTATGATTTTATTGATTATGATAGCCTGGTTGTCTATACTCACAATGAAGTCACAGCAGAGAATGTACACAGGCATAATGGAAGGAAAGCAGACAACTGCGTTCGCTCTTTTGCAGTCATCTGTTCTGTTTTTGCATCATGATGCTGTAGTTTTGTAAGTGCTTAATTCCTGTGCCTGTCTCTTGCAGGCACGATTCGGTATATCCAAGGAGCTGAGCCAGCAGCGCCACGCACGCACACTAACATGCGTCAAGACATGCAGTCTGCCCACAGACAGCGCCAGACCGTGCGTGGGGTGAAAGGACTTTCTCCACTTGTGAGCCTCCAAGGCTTCAATCTTGTGTGGGGTCTGCCACCCGATTATATGCACTGTGTTCTTGAGGGGGTAACGCAACAAGTAACCGAGATATGGCTGACTGCTGTTGGAAAGCCTTTTTATATTGGCAGGCATGTTCATGAACTCGAGCATCGCATTCAGCAACTGAAGCCTCCGATTAAGTTCTGCCGATTGCCTAGACCAATTTCAGAGCGTAAAAATTGGAAGGCCACTGAGTGGATGTTCTGGTTACTGTATTATGCTCTCCCTTGCTTAAGGGATCTGATCCCTAAAAGGCACCTAAATCATTTTTCATTGTTGTGTCAAGGCATTTTTCTGCTGATTCAGACCTCCGTGAGTAGTGTTCACCTCACTGAAGCAGAGCAACTGCTGTCATTATTTGTGAACAGGTTTTCCTTTCTGTACGGAAAAAGCAATGCCTCATTTAATGTGCATCAATTGCTGCATCTTGCTAAAAGTGTGGAAATGTTTGGGCCTCTGTGGGGAACCTCCACATTTCCATTTGAAAATGGAAATGGGCAACTGGTAAGACATGTTACAGCCGCAAAAGGTGTGCCATTGCAGGTGGCGGAGCGTTGCATGATGAAAATGTGGCTCAAAAATGCAAATAGGTTTGTGGGCCTGTCATCAACTCTCTTGCAGAGAAAAAACAAAATGTTAATGGTTCGTGACATGCAAAGAACTGGTGCACATGTGCTAGGAGCACCACTGCGATCGATGCACCTGGAGGACGCCGTCACCGGAATGTTCATTACTCAGTATGGAGAAGTGCCTGTCATGTCACATTATGCTCGAGTAGAGATAAATGGCATCACCATTCACAGTACTCAATACAATAGGCCTGAAAAAACTTGTTCTTACTGTGTGAGGATGACTAATGGCATTTACTGCCTTGTGATAGACATCTGCTCTTTCAACATAAATGGCCAAAAGGTTGCACTCGTGTGCCAAGAGTTGGTAATCTGCCAGCCAGTCTTCCGAAATGTCACGTACATGCACCCCTGTAAGCGTGCTCCTGCGAGTCGAAATCTCTGTCTGTGCTCATCTGATGATGTTGCTGCCCAGTGTGTGTTGCTTGAAATGGAGAATGTTTCTTATGTTTGCGATATTGCAAACAATTACACCATAGATTGAGTGAAAGAAGGATTTCAGTACCTTGGTACTGCCAACTTTAAATAAAGAATACAGGCCTAAAAAATTATATTACTGGAGTCACATTTTTGAAGCCATAAAAGAACATATAATTTGAATGATAATTACAAATATGCTGTTTAAATAACAACAACTTTAAAAACTTTAGAGCTCAATTTGTATTATGCAGTATTAATTTTACTCTTGCTGCATTCCATGTTGTCAGGGGAAGCCAGTGCCATGCATTTTAGCAAAATCTTTGCAGCAAAATTTCCTCAAAGCTTGTGACAAAAATTTACATAACATATGCGTTCACTAGGACTTTGTTTACATGAGGTTAAATGGCATATTTGAAATCTGCACACACAAATACATGCTATGCGAAGGTTTAATAATTGTGACATATTTTTTCCTAGACCTTTTTCTCTATTCATATAGGTTTTGTGGTTTGGTTCTGTGCTGTTTAATGTCCCTAAGCGACTTAGGCTAGAAAGGATGCCATAGTGGAGGGCTCTGGAAATTTCAACCATTTAGGGCTCTTTGACGTGCACAGAGATTGCACAGTACACTGGCCTGAAGCATTTTTCCTCCATCGAAATGCAACTGCTGTGGCTCGGATCAAATCCATGTCGTTAGGGTCAGCAGCCGAGGATCATAACCACTGAGCCATCGGGGAAGCCAATTTAAATAAGCGAATAGGGGTGCTTTTGGTTAAGAAAATGTGCTCGGCTGGAGCTGCTTGTCATGATGACGATGATGTTTTCCTATAGCGCAAGGGCGTCTTGGCCAAAGAGTGCCATAGCGTAAGGTGGCGTCGAAGATTCATTTTCCGAGCATTTCACCCCTGAAGAGCAGATCACCAGACCAGGTGTAGACCCATTGCTTTTCCATTAGCAGTCAGCTTATACCAATGTGTACTCATTGCCAGTAGGGATTGAGCTGCACACCTAGCTCTTGCATATAAGGCAGATGTTTAAACCACTTTTCCACTGCTGTGGTATAGGTGCCTGGCATCTTATGCCGGTCCGTACTGAATGCCATAGGGGATTGAACCATGCACCCGTCACATTCAAGATGGATACTGAAACCATTTGGCTACTGCTCTGGCCTTGGTACCCAGCATAGTTTGCCAAATATTTTGCATACTATGCCTGATATGATCCAATGCAAGAGATTGCACCTGCCAAAATAGTGTTTCTGTGTCATGCTGTTGCTCAGTGCAAGCCGTACACACAGACATGACATTGATTCAGCACACAGCTGTACAGTCAGTCCTTGCTGGTGCTTGATCAGCGAGGGTCATTAATAGGTAATTGCCAGGCATAGAAGTAACCCCACCTAAAGTGATATGTAACAGAGTCAGAACCTACTTTTAGTGCTACTCTTAACCACAAAACAAACCACTAAAGTTATGGCTGTGCTACTCTTGGTGACGCAGAACTCAGAATTTCCTCTCTACGCTTTTCATATTCTGCTGCATCTTTGTCTTTGTCATTCATGCAAAGATATGGTGCCACTGGTCAAGGATAACTTCGAACCAGGTAGTGCAGTTTCTACAAGCCAGCTGTTTTTAGTGTGTATGCATTGCTCTTTTGCTCAGAGGTCTCATTTACATGAAGTACCATATTGCAAGGATCCATCTGATTCCTCCCTTTGTGGCCGTGTCTCCTGCCTGTTGGCCCCCTGGCCTTTCTGCAGACTCCTTAGAAACCATTGCTGGCTCCAACAAGTTCTTAGCAAGGACATGCTGTCATCAATTTTTCCTCTTTGTTACCTGAAAATGTGTTTAGTTTACCTCAGGTGTAGTTACCACACATGTAACGAGCATTTTGTATTATTCCTGCGCAATTAGTTTGTGTTTCTGAAATACGATTACTTCTTTGGCAGTGCATACATATTGTCATATGCATATGGCATTTTGCCGCATGCATAATTTGTAGATTACAGTTTTGGTTTTGAAGTGATTATACCGCAAAAGTTGTGATGTAATGTTCTACACTTCGACTACCCGAGTACAGGAATGCATGAGTGCTGCTCTGTACGTATTTTTTGCCATGTGTAATCACCAAGCATTGTTAGTAAGTTCACCACTGTTTCCTTGTTTTTCTGTGACTATTTTTTGCCATCACTTAAGACAACAATTGAATTTGATAGGTGAAGTAAAACTATAACAAACACAGTTTTTGTTTTCCACATGTGCATTGTGCAAATATCTAGTCAGTGCAGCTGGTGCCTATGGTGGTTGGTTGAAGTAGGTTGTTGACTGTATAATGCTGAGAACTTCACCCATGAGCAGTTGTAAGAACAGCATTTTGTTTGGTGTTCATATTGAATTTTCTGCAGATGACGAGGGTTATGTTCACTGTGACCTTGAGTAAGGTTTGGATTTTCTGTGTTATAAGGCCCTGACAATAAATAATTTCTGTGCCTACTTACTGTCCCAACAATACTGATCTGGTGCTAGAATGCACAACTGCAAGGTGGCCTGCAGTGAGCAGTCATGCCTGGCTATGCAACTCACTTGGGGAAGACTGGCAACTTTTCCTGGAGATATAACAGTCATGCAGCTCCAACAACAGTATCTCAGTGCTGCTTAGTGCAGAGCTTTGCGTGCCAAAATATAAGCACTATTTGGAGGGCACTGATTTTGCATTGTGTGGACCAGTTACCAATTCGATGCTGTAGAGAGCATCAGTGGCAGAAAGGCATGACAATGACAGTCCCACTGCTCATAAATGAGATGCATTTTCAAGGAACATCATCATGCTCTTCAAGGGTGCCAGTTATTTGGCAGCCATAAGGAATGGGCTAAGGAATATAAAATTGGCATCTACAGGCCCATTGCGTACTTAAACCTAGCCATTGAATGCAGCACTTTGCGAATCCTCTGTAAAAATTAGATCATATGGTGGATCGATTCACCAAATTATTACAATGAATCACTATAGTCCTGATGATAACATGTATGTTGCGTATATGCCTGCTGCAGGACGAAGGCCTCTCCCATATATCTCTCCACTTAACCTCATCCTGTGCCAGCCACAGCTATCTTTCTGCGCACAATTCTTAATATAACCCACCCACCGAACTTTCTGCCAAATACACTTGCCTTCTCTTATAACCGAATCCGTTACCCTTAATGACCATGTCATCTTGCCTTCGCATCACATGCCTCAAGCCTATTTCCTCTAGATTTCCACTAGGCTGTCAATTATCCACATTTGTTCTCTGATTCACTCTGTTGTCTTCCTGTCCTTTATCAGTACACACATATTATTTTTCTTTCCATGCAGCTCTCTGTATTGTTCTCAAGTTAAGTTGGTTGGACCCTTTTGATTAGCCTTCATGTTTCTGCCCCACAGGTGAGCACCGGTAGGAATGTACAGCTAGCTATAAAATATTTCACGTGAGATTGTTATAAAGCTAAATTTATCTGAGTATACACCTGTCAAACATGCCCCATTCTCATTTTTAAATTCACACTCATATATGGTCCAGATTTGCAGTTATACCAGCCCAAAATAGACTTATTCCCTTACCACTTCCAGTGTCTCACAACCAATTCTAAACTGCTGTTCCTTCACAAACTGAGTTAGCAGCATGTTAATTTTTAGACCCATTTACATATATGAATTTTTTAGACAATTTATTTCTGTAGTACAAAACTTTTTGACACGTCCTCATTGATGAATTTGAGCTCTGAATCCGCAGTGACAGCATTGTGACAAATCTGCAGCAAAGCAGTACAGTCCCTCGACATATATAATTGGTTTTTGGGGAAAGGAAATGGTGCAGTATCTGTCTCATATATCTTTGTACACCTGAACCGCGCCGCAAGGGAAGGGATAAAGGAGGGAGTGAAAGAAAGGAAGAATAGGTGCCGTGGTGGAGGGCTCCGGAATAATTTCGACCACCTGGGGATCTTTAACGTGCACTGACATCGCACAGCACACGGGCGCCTTAGCGTTTTTCCTCCATAAAAACGCAGCCGCCGCGGTCGGGTTCGAACAGTCCCTCGACAGGAATCTCGAGAGGAATCTGTCGCGCCGCGACAGAACCCGCGGCATACACCTCTGTCGCGCTAAAAGAGGCGTGCTACAAGTCTGTCGCGCCGCTGAACCCACAACAGGCGGCGCTGTTGCCTGTCGTGGGCGCGACAAAAGTGCCTGTCGTGGGCTCTGTCGCGCGACAAAGTCGTGCCGCGCGACAGAACCCACGACAGGCACTTCTGTCGCGCGGGTGAACCCACGACAGGTAGCTCTGTCGAGGCACGCAGCTCTGTCGTGCGGCACGACTCTCTCTGTCGCACGACAGTACCTGCGACAGATGTCTGTCGCGCGACAAAGCTTGCGACAGATACCTTTGTTGCACGACACGCGGCAGCAGAAATGTCTGTCTTGCGACAAACCCCACTGCAGAGGTTTTTGTCGCGCTACAGAAGCCACGACATGACCCTTTGTCGCGCGACACATAGCACGACAAGAAAGCTTGTCTTGCGACACAAAATTTTGTCGCGCGACAGATGCGCGACAGGAATTTCTGTCGTGCGTTTGGATCGGGTTTCGCCTTTAATTGCAGGACGCGACCCCGTATTGAAGCTTTTCCAAGGAATCCACGGAACGCCATCGTCCTTCGGTGCGACCCATTGCCCGAACAATTTAAGGAAAGGACACACATCTTGGTGGCCACCCGAAGCGCGCCGTAAGAGAAGGAAAACGTAAATAAATTTTTTTAAGGAAAGGAAAGGACGCCTGTCTTGCATATCTCTGGGGACACCTGAACCGGGCCGTAAGAGAAGGAAATTGAAGTGGAAATTGGTTTTAAGGAAAGGAAATGACGCCTGTCTCACAGATCTCCACGGGATACCCGTACCAGGTCGTAAGGGAAGGAAAATCCCTTCCCTTACGGTGCCGTCCATGTGTCCACCGAGATGCACATTTTTCGCTCACGGCCAAAGACGCCGACGACACCGGCTTTTCTGCGACACGAGCTCCTTAACACTTAAGCTCCCTCTTTAAAGGAGGAGAACAGACAAGAGCAGAAGAAAAAGAAGCTACTTTGGTCAATCCCCCTGCGTGTCTTGGCCACTCCCCCGTAGTGGGTATGTGCCAGCAACGTCTGAGGCCTTCCTTCATTCCTTCCCCCGCATGGCTATGTGCCGTGTCTATTATGGTGAAGAAGAAGAAAGCGGCAGCAAGGTAAGCTGAGCTTCAACCAGTGCTTCGCACTCGGTAGGAAAGGGTAGTAACACAAACCGCACAAATACAAACAAGAAAGGTAATCGTGTCACAGAACCGAAAAACGCGAATAGCGATGCGCTCAGACTCGATCTAATCAAAATGAGCTCGAACACAAAGTGGATAAACTAACAAGAACACTAAAAGAACAACAGAGGGGACTCGACACGACAAGAGCCCTTCCAAAAAGACAACCGCGGGCATTCAACGAGGGAGAGCTTGAAACACGAATGCAACAGACGATGCAGCAAATGATGAAGTATATGATGCAGGAGATCCAATTGCAGATCCCACAGATGGAAGCCCATTTGAAAGGGCAGATCCCAGATATCAAAAGCGCAGTCCGAAAGCAAAGACATACCGAAATCATTAGGAAAAGAGCATACAGCTGACCAGCGCTAACGGATTTCGCTAGTGAACAAGACCGCACCAGCACCACGTGAACATGACGAACACGCGTCAGCAAGAGAAAGAATATTTAGGTATTTGGCAATGGAACTGCAGAGGCTACCGCACAAGCAGGGCCTCATAAAACAATATCTAAACACACAACTCACCCCCCTGCTCGACGTAATCGCGCTCCAAGAAAATGGTACGCGAAGCCAAAGCGGCCGTCCTTGTCACCAAAGCCATCACCGCCATCAGGCATGATGCCATCGCCGACAACGATATTGAGCACGCAATTGTAGAAATCATTCCGAAAAAGCGACAGGGAGGGAGCATATTAGGTAACAATGTGCACAGCCCGCCAAGGCAAAAAAAAAAGTCAAATTCTTCGAACTCTTTCTCCGAGCGCACAATGTGGCTAAAGAAAATACTGTGAGACTGTGGACCAAGCCAGCTCTTTATTCCCGCTGGCAAATATGGCGGGCACTCCTCAAAAGACGAAAATGCGAGATGATGATGAATATTCACAGATCAAGACGAGAGTCAAGCACTGTGCTCACACTTTCTCCCCCTATAGGCGAAAGCGACCGTCCCGGGCGCACGTTAGAGGGAAGTAGGGCGACGGGTGAAGGGCTTTAAGCGCGACACATGAACAATCTCACCGCGACAACGCCGGTCATGGGCAGGATGGACAGGAGCAACGCGATAGTTCACGGGGGACGTTTGTTCGAGTAGGTGTACGGACCAATAAAGCGGCTGAGAAAATTTTCGCACAATCCGGGGGTACGCACAGGAGTCCACAGCAACACTTCATCACCAGGGAAGAAACGCACTCTACGGTGTTTGAAGTCATAGGTTGTTTTACGGGAGGCTTGGTGGGGTAGTGGGGGCAGAGAAGATGCTTCGAGAGTGAAGGTAGGGGGGCGATCGAACACAAGAAAAAACGGGGAAAAAGTGGTTTTTCGGTTTACGGCAGTATTGTAGGCAAAGGTTACAATGGGGAGCATGGCGTCCCAGTTGGTGTGGGCGGGGTGAATGTACATAGACAGCATATCTGACAGGGTGCGGTGAAACCGTTCTGTGAGCCCATTGGTCTGGGGGTGATAGGCTGAAGTTGTTTTATGGGCGGTCCGGGAAGCATGAAGAACTTCGGCAAGGATGCTGGAGAGGAATGACTTGCCGCGGTCACTGATAAGGACACGTGGGGCTCCATGGCGCAGAAGAATGGCGTTGAGGAAGAAATGGGCGATTTCTAAGGCAGAGCCTGACGGAACGGGGACTGTTTCAGCGGACCGTGTTAAGTGGTCGGCGGCTGTGGCGATCCAGTGGTTGCCCGATGAGGTTAGTGGCAAGGGACCGTACAGGTCGATACCAACGACTTCGAAAGGTGAGAAAGAACAGGGAAGAGGTTGTAGAAGGCCAGCAGGAGGAGACGTGGAGCGTTTGCGGCGTTGGCAAGGGATGCAAGATGCAATATATTTGGAGACAGAGGTGGAGAGACCAGGCCAAAGGAAACGGCGCTTTATACGGTCATATGTTTTCTGGAATTCTAAGTGGCCGGCCACGGGGTCGTCATGAAGCGCCTGCAAAACCTCACGGCAAAGAGAATGGGGAATGACATGCACCCAGGCGTGACCCAGGGGGCTATCATTGTGCCAAAGAAGGGTGCCGTCAACCAGCTTGCAACAGTTGAGTTGGCGTCAGAGGCGGGCATTTGGAGGCCGCATAGCACCACTCAGGCGTTCAATGAGAGTCCGGCAGAAAGGGTAGGCCCGCTGTGCTGAAGCGAGATCGCCGAGAGCGGGAGCGGGCACCAGATCAATGGCTGCGGCCGTCGAGGCGTGGGTAGCGATGGAATTAATAGTTTGGAGCGATGAAGCAACAGGAGGAGAGCACAGAGGTTGTGCGGAGGCGAGGGGGCAACGAGAGAGCGCATCGGCGTCTTTGTTTTTTTTTGCCGATTTGTAGGTGACTGTGAAATCATACTTCTGGAGGCGGAGAATGCAGCGGCCGAGGCGCCCAGACAAGTTCTTCTGTGACGACAACCAGCACAGCGCATGATGGTCAGTTACAATGGTGAACTGGCGACCGTACAAATAGGGGCGAAATTTCTGAACGGCCCAGACAACTGCAAGACACTCTTGTTCAGTGATCGTGTAGTTCTGCTGCGCTGCAGTCAGGATACGACTTGCGTAATCAATCACGCGCTCAGTCGAAGATTGCTGGCGCTGCAGAAGAACGGCACCAATGCCGTGTCCACTGGCGTCAGTGTGCAAAATTGTTGAAGCGCTGTCATCAAAATGAGCCATTATCGGATCAGATGTGAGAGCCTGCTTTAGAGAAGTAAAGGCGACCTCGCAGGCCTCAGACCAAACGAAGGGCGTGCTGACTCCAAGAAGCTGATGCAAAGGTGCGGCGGTGGATGCGATACCTCGGATGAAACGACGAAAGTATGAGGCGAGTCCTAGAAAACTGCGCAGGTCTTTAATCCTTGTGGGGCGGGGATAAAGCAGTACTGCAGCAACTTTATCAGGGTCTGGTTTTATGCCTCTGCGACTAACGACGTGTCCGAGAACTTTGATAGAAGTGGAAACAAAGCAACACTTCTTTGTGTTTAACTGAAGTCCGGCCGCGGAAAGAGCACTTAGAACTTCATCGAGGCGGGCGAGGTGCTCAGAAAAAGTCGGAGAAAATTACGATGTCGTCCAGGCAGCAGAGGCAAGTTTTCCATTTCAGCCCGCGGAGTACTGTGTCAATCATGCGTTCGAACGTGGCCGGAGGATTGCACAAGCCGAACGGCATAACGTTAAATTCATATAAGCCATCTGGCGTGGCGAAAGCTGTCTTCTCTTTGTCCTCTTCATGCATGGGGATATGCCAGTAGCCGGATCGGAGGTCAAGACTAGAGAAAAATTGAGCACCTTGGAGACAGTCGAGGGCGTCGTCAATCCGAGGAAGTGGATAAGCATCATTTCTAGTGATCGTATTGAGGGCGCGATAGTCGACACAAAACGTACGGAACCATCCTTCTTTTGTACCAGCACGACTGGTGAGGACCAAGGACTTGAAGTATGATGCGGCGCTTGAGCATGTCGGTGACATTATTTTGAATAATTTTTCGTTCACTAGAAGACACACGATACGGGCGGCGGCGAATCATGTGCGAACCGTCAGTGTGGATGCGATGCGTAGCCGCCGATGTTTGGCCCAAAATTTTCGACTGGGTATCGAAAGAAGCGGCATGTTTGTTCAAGAGGGCAAGCAATTCTGCTTTTTGAGCAGGCGTGAGATCGCCGCTGATAGTAGCGGAAATAGCTGCCGGAGAAGAAGGATGGGACGAAATGGCGAAGCCGGATGATGGCGAGGAAAGGACGGTGCCAGGTTGAATGGTAGACACAGAAGCCACTTCAGTACCAGCGCGCAGAAGAATGGGCTCCGACGTAGTATTGAGCGCAGTCAGGAGGGCAGTCCAATTGACGAAGTGAAGAAGGGATGCGACGAGGAGAATGCCCCTGGAGAGAAGACGGGGCACGGCTGTGGCGAAAAGGTCCCCGGCATGTACGTAAGCAGAAGCAACTGAGATGACATCTTCGGAGCCGGGATAAAGCACATGGTCCGCGGTGTTGATCAAGTGATGAGATGGAATTGCAGGAGCGTCAGAAGGGTCGGAGTCAGCAACTTCCAGAGTAGGACGGCAACATGTAATGACAGCTTGCGCGGAGTGGAGGAAATCCCAGCCGAGGATGAGAGGGTGAGCACAGGATGGAAGTACAGCAAACTCGATGTGGTGCAGGATGCCGTTGATAATGACGCGTGCTGTACACAGACCGGAAGGGTGCATGAATTCTTCATTAGCAGCACGGAGAGAAGGACCGCAGTAAGGAGTGCGCACTTTACGAAGATGGGAACACAAAGCAGAACTGATGACGGAAACAGCGGCGCCGGTGTCAATCAATGCGTCTACAATGCTGCCTTCAGCATTAACAGGTAACAAGTTCGACGGCAGCGTAGGAGTAATTGAAGGGTGGGCGAGTGGTGCAGCTTTACCTCCGGAAACTGCACAATTTAGTTTTCCGTATTGCGACCAGGTGCCTGAGAGGCAGGGCGTAGAGGCGATGAAGAGCGCCGGAACGGTGACGGGGAGCGGTGGCGCGACGAGCGGACAATCGGCGAGCGGTCGGGAGAGGTCGATGGAGAGAAGAAGCTGGGAGGATCGTTGGGGTGAAACGTTGGCCGGTAAGGAAACGATGAATATGTGTCGTCGCTATGAGGAGTATTGGAGGCAAAAATAGAACGGTAACCACACGATGAGTAGGTTTCGTCGTTGCGAACGGTACTAAACTGGTTACGCTCGTCGCGCTGACGCCGACGATAAATGCGGGCAACATGTCCACGAATTCCGCAGTAGAAGCATATAGGGCGAGGCGAAGGCGGCCGCCAAACCGCTGGATACATTGCGGGCCGCTGGGATAAGGAGGCGACAGTCGGCTGTACGGGCGGTGAATGTGAGGCATAGACGGGAGGAGCAGGAGACGCAGCGACCTGGGCATACGTGGGCGCACAAAGAGGCACAGATGGTTCGGACGCCGTGGGACGAGTGACGGAAGCGAGCTCGTCCTTGATTAAATCACGCAATGGCGAGGTCGGAGGCCGGTGCTGATGGGAATCCAGCGGTGATAAGGTGGAGCCGTGCAGCTCCTCGCGGATGATGGAGCGGATGAGAGAGCGCCAGTCCACATCAGTTGAAAGGCGGGGGTCCCAGGCGTCTTGCAAGCGGAGGGATTGGAGGTCGTCAAGACGGTGACATGTGGTGCGGATATCGTTGACTGAGGTAGGGTTTTGGGCAGCCAGCGTGGTAAAAGCAAAGGAGCCGATGCCTTTAAGAATGTGACGGACCCGATCGTACTCGGAGATGGCACTGTTGACACGTCGACACAGGCTCAAGATTCGCCGGGCAGCTGGGCACGCGCATCTAACTTTTGTTTGTAGATAGCCGGGCTGGCACCAACAGTGCCAAAAATTTCCGAAGCTGCTATGTAAAGTGGGTCTAGTCCGGGATGGTATCTTCATGGTTGACGAACCAAGTCTTAGCCACGGCGGTTAAACAGAATGGCACGTGGAGAAGGTTCATGACAGAGTCCCAGCGATTGTAGGCACTGACCTGATTGTACTGATCGAGCCAGTCCTCCACGTCATCACCACGGAGACCCGCAAATATAAAAGGCTCACGCTGAAGGGTTGTGACAGTCCATGTCGGGTGTCCAGGTGACATAGGAGCAGCGGGGCCGTTGGAGTCAGGGTTGCGGGCGGAGGGATCAGCAGGTAGTGGTAGCACACCTGCTGAGGCACCGGCAAGGCCTGCGGAAGCGTCACGGCGTTGTTGGTCGACGGTATCTACCTTCGGAGATGGTCCGACCAGTTGACGACCGGAACGGAGCTGCAGTGTGGCGACGGAGAGGACGCAGGATCGAGAGCAGCCTCCACCACTTGTGAGACTATGGACCAAGCGAGCTCTTTATACCCGCTGGCAAATATGGCGGCCACTCCTCAAAAGACGAAGATGCGAGATGATGATGAATATTCACAGATGAAGACGAGGGTCACGCACTGTGCTCACAATACACTCAACATAGAAGTCAATTTCAATGCCAGGGACAGGAGTTCGGGATACCAGAAACAAGACATCAAGGGAAAAACATTAGCGGAGGTAGCGGAATACTTTGGCCGAAGTCTAATCACAGATCCTGTGAACCCCACGGTAATCCAGAATAGTGTGATTACGGACACTTGCCAGGACCTCGCCTTCGTAAGGAAGACCAGGAATTCACATTGGAAAAACACGACAGAAAACAGAGGAAGTGATCACCTTACCCTCCGGAACCGAATAGAATCGGACAAGATAAGACGCCAGACTGGACAAGCAAAAATCACAGACGCGTTTCGCGGGGTGTGCAACAAATATCAAGACTGTATCGAATCACTGGAGAAATGGAGCGGCATGCTTGAGAAGCGCGGGAAAAATACAAAAAAGATATAAGGACTACAACAAAGCCTCAAGTAGACGGGCACCTCCTCAGATCCTCAGAATATGGAAATCCACACGCAGTCCGACCAAAAGATGGCTGAAGCAAAAGCACGACAGGAAACCAAAACAAAAGACAGCAGAAATCTCGGCAAAAGCTAAACAATACGCGACGCAACTCGCGAAACAAAATTGGGAAAAACTGAGTGACTCGCTTAGGGGAACTCTAGGCATGCCAAAACCTGGAAACTCCTAAGAGGACTAATCGATCCGACCAAACTCAAATAGGAAAACAATAAAGCTATCCAGAAGTTCATCCACTCCTTCGAGTGATTTTACACCGCCCTCCTAGAGAAGGCACGAGCAAAATGTTGCTGCGATCACAACCTTTCCTTGAACGCAAGGAACGTATCGCGGAACTGAAAACAAGGGACACGACAGCACTTTAACTGCGGAAAAAGCTTACGCGTCCATAAGGAGCCGGACCAGAAACACTGCAGCATGAGCGGACAGAGTCAACAACGCCTTGATCCGCAGCCTGAGCGACGACTTCATAGAAGAGCTCGTAAACTGTCTTAAACACTGAAAGGCGGAAACGGTTCCCGAAGATGGGATACACGCCGAATAATGATACCTAAATCTCGTAAAAGCTCCAACTTGAAACTCTCAGGCCCATCTAGCTCACGTCGCGCCTTAGCAAGCTTTACGAGCGGGTGGTGACGCTGCGACTGCAAAACTTCATGGAAGAGAACGACCGTGTACCACATACCATGTTCGGACTTCAAAGCAAAACATTCGACATAGGGCGTCCTCCTCCAAATACAAGAAGATCTACTCCAAAACGTACCTCATCTCGTGAAAATATCATGACGGCCCTGGACATCAAGGACGTTTTGATAACGGTAGCCATGAAGCGATCCTTAGGGGCATAGGCGACGTGGACAGTGGAGGCCGTATCCAGGCCAACGTCAAAGTCTTCCTGTCTGATACAATTGCCACCATCGCCATGGAAGTCCTTAAAATCGAACAAAATTCACAGGCCAAACAAGAGAACACCCCAAGTGTCAGCCATCGCACCTATACTTTTCATTATAGACATGTTGAGCCTAGCTCGAAGACCAGAGAAGATAGAAGGCATCAGGCACGCAGTGTATGCCGACAACATTTGAGTCTGGACAAACACCGGCTCCCTCGGGGAGAAGGAAGACTGGCTACAGGAAGCGGCCACCTGTGTAGACATATATCTCGAAGAAAGAGGACTCGCATGCTCCACTGAGAAATCGGAACAGCTGCGAGTCTGGAGAGGCAAGAGAAACCAGGCCATCCTTACCAGTGAGGACCTGAAACTCAAGGTCTACGTGAAAGGAACGCCTATACCTGAAGAGACAATTAACTATACGATTCTTGGCCATGTGGGTTAAATCCAACCAAGCAGTATTCACACTTTCACCTTCCTCAAAGCAAAAGTGCTACGAGTCGTGCGCATGATGACTTGCATCACCAACAGGCGACATGGCATGCACGAATAGGACACAATAAATCTAGTCAGAAACCTGGAAGTTTGCCGAATCACGTACAGCCTACCCTACCAGTGCTTCAACAAGAGCTAAATAGAAAAAGCGGATGTCCTGCTATGCAAAGCCGATAAGACAGCGCTACGACTTCCCCACAACACATCTAAAGAAAATACCATGTCTGGGATTGCGACACAGTTTCGAAGAGCTACCTGAGGCGCAGTTTGAGTCGCAAAAACGCGTGCTATAGCAGACAACGACTGAAAGAGCACTCTTAAAGAGACCAGAATGCCGCGAGCAGATGATAGAAATGAAGACGAGAACCATCCCCGACGAGCTTCGCGAATCCCTCTAGGTAGCAATGAACTATTGGACAATGACAATGAGACATGAACCCCAACCTTCACCAAAGGAGGAGAGAAGTGAGGGCCGAATTTTTTCAGAAAATATACGCTCCTCACGACATGACCGTGTATGCAGACGGGTCCTCGAGGGTAGGAGGCACCGAAATTGCAGCGGCCACGGTAGTAGATTTGTATCTGCGTGAAATGACCAGCGCGTCTATGCGAGAGAGCACGGTAGGAGAGGCCAAGGAAGTAGCCGTTCCTCTAGCGGTGGCGGGGGCGTAGAACCCGGCGGTCGCTAACAGTACTCACGGACTCTCAAACAGCCTTCCGACGTTACACAATGGCAGTATAGGTCGTCACGCACTCCGTACACTCCTTGCAGCGAGGGACAGAATTAAAAACCACGAAGACGAAAACGACCAGAGCAAACGCAAAATCGTGTGGGTACCGGGACACACGGGGGTGGTAGGGATCCAAGAGGCCGCCAGGATAGCTCGATGATACACTACTTTCCGAGCATCCGCCGAGACCGAGGAACTTTGCCAGCACTTAAGGAAAACTGGGCCATAATCCAAAACTATAGAGGGAGAATAATCTGATATCCCCAGCCACACAAATAAGTCATCATAGAGGAAGCTCTCGCTTGGAGACAATTATACTGTTTGTTACTCAAACCTACACATACTAAACAAAATTCACCCCACGGTATAGCGAACAAATGTCCCTGGTGCGAGAAAAACCCACACTATATCACTTCACGTGGGCCTGTCAAAACTTAGCCGTGGTCACCAATATACAAAATCCGAGTGCGGAGCAATGGGAGACCCTGCTGTCCAGCGACCGCTGTGAAGACCAACAAGGTCTGGTACAGCGAACGCAATGGGCGGCAGTGGCCAGCAGAGCCCTGAAGATGCCCCAAAACGGTAGAGAACATTATATATTTTCCACTTTTCATCCTATTCTAGACAGAGCGAGCTCACGCTCCGCCATAGCTGCGGTTGAGTGACGTCATGGTTGTCACATGACTAGGCAGACGCGAGTGCCCAGTTTCGACGGAAGCGGCGGCGACTTATTGACGTCATAGCTGTCGCGTCATTTCTCCTCGATTCAGGAAATTGAAAATTCGTTTTTCAGGAAAGAAAACGGTGCAATAATTGCCTCACATATCTCCGTAAATACCCCAACCGTGCCGTAAGGTAAGAGAGGAAGGTGGCAGAGAAAGACGAATGAGGTTCTGTAGTGAAGGGCTCCGGAATAAATTCGACTACCTGGGGATCTTTAACGTACACTGAAATCGCACAGTACACGGGCGCCTTTGCATTTCGCCTCCATCGAAATACTGCTGTCGCGGTCGGGATCGAACCGGCTCCATAGCGGAGCGCACTAAGCACTGAGCCACCGCGGCGAGTTAGGTTCAACGTCAAGGGTCGCGCGCATGGCGCACACGGCGAAAAGCTACGGATGAGTGTAGTAAAAGCTTTCGCTTGTAAAAAACTCGCGCCAAAACTGCCTATAGGGTTCGCCATAAGAGCATCACCGATTTGTTTTATCCTTTCTAAGATACAAAAAGCGCCATCTACTTCATAAATTTTGCACTACTATTGAGATTTACAGCCACCTCGCTATATCCGGTATATTACCTCCTTATATGAGTTCACTACGGCGTCCCTCTTAGCCTGAGTCGCTTTGGGACGTTAAACCCAAATAAACCATAAGCAAAATGAAATAGCACAACTTCACCAGGTCCACTATGTCCACTTTACATTCACTAGGTCCACTTTTTATACAGTGCGAACCAACGAGCCACAGTAGCGTGCCATGACATATGGCCCGCTACGGAGGCTCGTCTATTCGTTTGGCATTCTTTCAAAAACCGTCGAACACGTCTGTGTTGTGAAAGTAATGTTAAAAGGGGATAAAATGGCTTATAGTAACTGTACCACAAATTTGGTTGTTAACCGAGAGCTCACAGACAGAATTGCCGTGAGAGCATCCGTGCGGCAAGGCTGCCCATTGCCACCGCTACACTTCGCTCTGTACCTAGAGCCACTTTGCCGGAATGTAATAAAAACAGCTCCATTCGTGGTTTCGAACTAGAAGCATGTGAACTTAAAGTATTGGCTTATGCCGATGATGTGGCAAATTTTTGCAGCGACCACAGCCGCATAGAACATGCGATTTTGGTTGTTCGCAGGTTTTGTGTTGTACCCAATAGCGTTGTTAATCTGGATAAATGTGCGCGCATTTGGCATGGGAACTGGTCATCAGCGCCTTTGTATCATGCAAGTGTAAAATGGTCACACGTTCCTTCCAAATACCAAAGTTTTCTTCCTGACAAGTATCGAGATAAAAGTTGACCTTTGGAAGAAGGAAATTCAGGAACTGTCCACGCGTACACAGAAATTGTCGGGAAAGGTCTGCTCCATATTAGCGCCACCAAACATATGTAATGTATACCTGGTTTCAAATGTGTACTGTTGATTGCAGGTCCTTTCGTGCAGTTTCATTCCCTCTTCGGAGGTTTTGTTCGGCAGTCCTTATGGGAGAGGACTAAACGTGATAATTTATTTCTGCGTTTGAAAATAGGGGCTTTTTCCCTTGCGACACTTGTAGCTGAGGCCAGTTGGTGTGAAGATTTATGTTTCTTCGAGTTCAATGCGACCCTTTCTTGCGGACTTTTATTCAAGTGAGGCTTTCTTCGGCTTTGCCAAACTATGTTATTTCCACTGTAGATGGGATGAGGTACAGTGCAAGTAGATTTTTGAAAGTGATCATTGCTTTCTGGTTTCCAAATGCTCGGTTCAGTTTGGAATACGTTTCAAATGTCACGCGTAAGAAATTGCTAAACGATTTGCTTGACCGTGTCTTCCCCGAGCAAATACATTGATCTCTGTATAGTGGAGGAAGTGTTTTAAAAAGAGTAAGGAAAATGGTGGTGCCAGCGGCTGTGAAGGCGGTTTTCTTCAAGTTGCACACTGGTACGTTGCCGGTTAAAACATGGATGGAGGAGAAGCGGTTCTTTTACTAGGGGGTGCTGACTGCTTGTTGTTTCAGAATCTATAGTAAATAGAACACGTCTTTATTGACTGCTGGGTTGCGCTGCTCTTTTAGGACATGCGCCAGCGTACAATAAAGACGTGTTATATTTACTCTGGTTGGTTACAGAACAAGCAGTCAGCACCCCCTGGTAAAATAACCCCTTTTCCTCCATCCATGTTTTAACCGGCAACGTACCAGTGTGCAACTTGAAGTAAACTGTCTTGAGAGCCTCTGGCAACACCATTTTCCTTGCTCTTTTTAAAACATTTCCTGCTTAGTCTTCACTAGGCAGAGAATAAAATATTGGCTCAGGGAAGACGCAGCCAAGCAAATCTTTTAGCAATTTCTACTGCTGGGATGCGCTGCTATTTTAGGACGTGCTCCAGCGTAGAGTAAAGGAAGCCTTACCCTCGACGCCTTATAGCATACGATCCCTGGACTTTGTGCCGGAGCTTTATAAATACGATATTTTTCTTCTTGGCCTGCACAGAACTTGGCGAAGCAGGATGGCTGTACACTGCGATGTAGATGCGCGGTCTGCCCGAGATTACTTCGAAGAAAACATATCTAAGCATTTGGATGATGATGAAAACGTTTAATTAACGCCACAATGAATTAGATTAAGAAAAAGCTGATCGGGTCCCTAGTGCAGTACACCTTTGTTAAAAGCTGCTGCCCGTGCTCTGGCGACGAGTGCTCGTTGTTCCTCGAGGTACGTGCTGGACAAGGGCTCCTTCCAGCCCTCCCACGTTGGCAGATTTATTATGTCAATACTGTCATTCCACTCAAAACGCCATACCGTATAGTATAACCTTGCCTTCTGGCCCCAAAATTTGCACTGTGGCGAAAAGGACTCGGGCTCAGTGGCGTGAACCGTAGCTGGATTATTAAACGACTTAGTTTGTAGCCTTCAAAGGTGAAATTCTTCTGATTTGCTAAGACCCTTAGCGGAGCTGAGAAGGTCTGCCCTTCATTGCACAAATGCTGTAATGTCTCAGAACATGTTGTTAAAAGGAGGGGAGCGTGAATCATTTGAGAGGACGTAGAAGGATTCCGGGGCGAAATGCTCGGACCGAAGCGTGTGCGCGCTCGTTTAATTAAACTCACTGGTGACCTGGTACCCATGTTAGCTACTTCCGCGTAGCTGAAATCCTACACTGACTCAAACTTTTGCAGGCTAGCGGCGTGATTCTTCCACGCATATAGTTTCTATAAGCCGCTTCGGAATCTGCAACTTTGCATTTCGATGCGGAGTCCGTTGCGGCTAGGGCAATAGCTACTTCCTCCATACCTTGTGTGTCCCCGTTAAGAACTGAAAGCCCATACAAAACCTGCATTTGGTGCACCACTGAGATTGTTGATATCCCCTCTACAGGTCCCGCAGCATCCACGAAGAGGGCTCCTTCTTCTCTTGAATAGCAGTCGTTCATCTCCTTGCTCCTCCCCACTCGTCTAGGATGATGATGCTCCGGGTGCATGTTTTTGGGCAGCGGAAGCGTAAGGAATTTGCTCTTCCAATGTTTAGGCATATCTTCTCTCCTAGCCAGTTGTTGCAGAAAGCTAATGTTTAAATCTTCTAAGACACTGCGGCCTATCTTAGTTTTGGCCAGTCGCATTTCCTGGCTTGTAAGCTGGGCGCTAATCAATTCATGAGCCGTATTGTGCACCCCCAGTTTTAGCACATGCTCCGTAGATGCTTTCATGGGTAGCCCGCTTTCCTATACGCCGTTCGAATGATAATGTCCAGGTGGTTTACATCGGTCTTCCTCATACGAAGGTATGGGGCCACGTACACTATCCTGCAGATGATAACGGCCTGTAGGCTTGTATTAGCCTAAGGGTATCCCGTTCTTGCCTACCGTTCTTATTGGTTGTGATCCGAGATATCATACGGATGACTTGCTCGCACACCGTTCGGAGCTTGGTGATCGGTGCACCGTTCCCACCCTTGTTGTTAATGACCATCCCGAAATTCCGTATTGTTTACACCTCGGGAATAGGTGTATCGTGGATCGAGATTTCCAGCGGTGCAGTATACCCCTTCCAACGCGGGACGAGGAGCTCCGACTGATCCTGCGAACAGCGCAGTCCGCATAAGTTCTGCATAGCTTTGAACCGTAGTGGCAGCCTCTTGGAGGGCCTCTTTTATGTGTCTCAAGTTTCCTTCCGTTGCCCATATGGTTAAGTCATCCGCGTAGAGGGCGTGGCGGATTTCCCTTACAGCATTAAGTTATTCCGGCAGGTGCATGAGGGCAACGTTGAAGACCAGTGGAAAAAAGACTGCCCACTCAGGCGTCCCCCTGGTGCCCATGAGTATCAGCTCGGACCTCGTGTCGCCAATCTTGATGTGCGTTTGCCTATCTGGCAGGAAATACTTGATGTAATTAGGGCTACGCTTTTCGCAGTGAGTGTCCTGTAGATTTTCTAGAATCTTGGAGTGCTTCACTTTGTCGAAATCCCTCTTAAGGTCTAGTACCAGTACGGCGCTACTGTTGCGTTTGCGTGGGGGATTGATAACCTCCACCTTCGGCTGGAGTAACGCGTCCTGGGTTGACAAGAGTTCCCTAAGCGCAAACAATGTGTGAGGTACGATATCTCTTGGTCTTCTATATACGTCCAGAGCCGTATTTTTACCGTCTTCTCCACCAGTTTCCCGGCGGACGACGTAAGCGAGATTGGCCCGAGGTTATTGATATTCACCTCCTTTCTATGCTTGGGAATAAAGCTGACATTAGCCGTCTTCCACGCCCAGGGTAACTGTCCAATTTTCCAGCACTCATTGATGTACTGCGTGAGATGTTGAAGTGCTTGCCGATTGAGATTGACAACCAATGCCATTGTCACCCTGTCGTTCCCCGGTGCCGTGCTCCGCCTTATGCCAATAAGCGCCGCCTGTATTCCCTCGACTTCGAACTTTCTTTTCAGGCCCGGATTGTCGATACCCTCATAATCCCGTACTGGCTCGTTGTATTGCACTGTACAGAGGTACTTGATGGTGAGGGCTGACACCAGCTGCTGGTCCGTGCCCGCGAAGACGTGTAGGGCTCTCTTAAAGGTAGGTTGCGTATCCCCGTTAGACTTTGAAGACTCTATCAAACATCTAACAAGATTCCACGCCGCTTTGGTGCTAAGGTAGCTTTTAATGGAGCCGCATTTGGTCAAACAGATATTTTTGCCTAGGGTTCATGAATTCTCTTCTGCTTACAAGGTTAATTTCGCGATCTTGAGCTTGAGCTGGCGGTTATGTTTTTGCCTTTTCCACCACCGTGAGATACTTCTTCTGGCCTCCCATAGATGTAGTAGGTTTGTCAATAGCCGGGACTTCTTGCGAGGTCTGAAGCGTACGTGTAAAGCAGTCCGTGACTCCCAGCAGCGACTCAGCCCCCTCCTCGTACTTTTCAATATGCGCGGTAAGCGTAGAGTCTTCCGCCTGTCGGAACAACGACCAGTCCGTGAGCCGGGCGTGCCCTCTCGGTTTGCCATGATTCTTATAGTCGAGACAGATCTTGAGAAGGCAGTAGTCACTCCCTAAGGTCTACAGTGTGTTGTGCCAATCATAGTTTCTCGCTCCTTTAATCAACGAGAGATCTGGACACGTATCTCTGGAGACACTGCTGCCAACCTTTGAGGAATGCTGCGGGTCAGAAAGAATCGTCAATGCTAGGTGCGATATGGCCGCAGTGAGTTTACTGCCCTTGATGTCCTCCTTGCTATAACGCCAAAAGAAGCTATACGTATAAAATCGCCCAGAATGATGAGAGGTGCACTTTTTGCCGATTGCGCTGCCTTTTGAAAAATCTCATCGAAAGACGCACTCCTGTTCTTCAGTCGACTATATAAATTCAAGACATACGCACTTCTACTAGTGCTTACATTTGGTAATAACTGAATAAACGTTTGTTCCACCTCAGTGACTAACTCCGGCTCGATTGTCACAGCCATGCAATCCATATGCACCAGAATGCAAGTGGATGAGCTGTTTTGATGCGTGCTGTATGGTATGAGTTTGGCTTCCGTATTCGCGTCCTGCAGTTCTATATTATCTGGCAATTTATCCAACGAATCTATGCATTACTGTAGAGAATCCTTCTTCCTCCTAAACCCCTGACAGTTCCAATGTAAAATCTCCAACTTAGGAGGGCGGGCCACGTGGACAGTGTGGTACAACTTATCAGCTCCAAGCTGCCTATTACCAACTCGGCCAGTAAATTTTGGAACCTTCGTCTGCGTGCACTCCGCAAGCTTCTGAAGTTTGCGGTCGATTGTGATTTCAAAGGATTCCAGCTTAATCAGACGGGGCTCCAAGATGTCCTGTAAGACCCGCTCTGCCACTGCCTTTATGCCCCTCTCAATAGCCGCCAGAACGTTGTTCTCAATAATAGTTTGTAGACTTCCCTCGAGGCTCGCCTGTATATTTTGCGCTATGCGAGCTTCCAAACGCCGAATGTCTTTCAGTAAAGCATCGCTTCAAAACCGCCTGAATCCTGGCTTCCTTCTTTCTGGCACCGCCCACCTTTTCGGTCTCCGTCGCCACTGCGTTACTGTTTCCCTCCTCCTCCTTTTTTGCACCCTTAGGGACAAGAGCTAGTGCCTGCTGAGTACGAGATAAAAGAGCATCTTCTCAACTGGAGATTCCCCAGGTGTTTTTGGCATATTTTCTCCCCCTGCCGATGTCCTCAGCACCTGGCATTTATACTTCGCTAGCTCCTGTTTAAATTTGCTATTTTCCTCCTGAAGTTTCTCAACAGCCAACATGGGAGGCGGGGAAGCGGCAACCCGTGCCCAGCTCACCTTTCTGCTCGTGGTTTTCTCTGACCCGGCTCCTCCAAACTTCTTGTCACCTGAACGACCGCTTCCTTCAGGCCCTTGCCGGGACTCCCCCTTAGCGATCCTCGTTGCGGGACCCGGCGACGGCGTCGCCACCCGCTTCTTCCATGGTTGCGGATCAGGCCCCGAATTCCTCCTGTCCTCTCTCGATTGACGCTGGTTGCTGGATTTCCCTCCGCCAGGCTTCCGCCCGGCTCCGGCACCATTCCTTTGTTTCCAGGTGCAGTCCGCGGAGCTCGTGAGATGGGCGCCCTCACAGATTAGGCATCGGGGCTGGCACTCGTGCCCATCTTCTTGGGTGATGTCTCCGCAGGCCCGGCAGAGATTATTTCGTGGATTAGGGCAAACGTCCACTCTATATTCCACTGTTCCTCAGCGGGTACAAGCTACTGTGGTCTTCCGGTAGAGACGGATAGGCACAGCACAGCGCCCACTGTAGAACTTGTTGAACAGCACTTACGGCCCTCGAACATAATCACCGCCGTGTTCGACTCTCCTAATTTCCTCACATCCTCCATGGAAGAGGCTGGCGAGTAAAGCACTTGAGCAATATCTGCTTCTGACACTTTAGAAGCCACTTGAATTACTCCACGCCACGCAGTTTCGGGCATCTCGTGCTAGGCTTGCACCCTTTCCAATTTTCCGCCAATCCACCGACTTTGACCGCGAGGACTTGCCGAATAAGTACTGCGACTCGAATTCCAACACTTACTATGTTCTGCGCCCATGCTGACCATATTCCACGCGCATGTGATTTGCGTTCGATGCCTGCAGCAGGATATATCTTCTTGAATCTGATTAGTACCATTGTAATTTGACAAACGTCCACTAGTGCCTATTGCCCGTGACAAACGCACCTAGTGCCGCGTTAGCAGCCCGGCGTCGTCGCCAAGCCTTAGGCTTAGCAGCTGCGCCAGCTTGATCGACAGACCAAACCCTGTAAAATCACCAAACGAAGGCGCACCTAGATCAAAATGGTGTCTACGGGTGCCTGGAAGCCCGCTGGACAAACTCAACTAGTGTGGAGTGGTGCATGTCGATGGTTTGCCAGTAGGACATCTGTTTCGCGCAGCCGACAAGAATCGCATCCACTCTCCTTGGCGGCTCACAGGGCGTGCCCCATTTATTTAGAGATTCTCCTATTACAACGCCGATGACGAGTGTGGATGAAAAATGTACTTCTCCCTAGGAATAGCAATCCTCTTGTAATATATATTAATAAAAAATTTAAGTCAGCTTTCTCCTTGTTACTTCAAGGGGTTCCCATTCTAATTCCTGTTTTATGCGAGACACACTAATGTATTTACTATAATTCACAGAAACATAGCGGGCCGCCAGGTTCTGGACTCTTTCGAATTTTTTTTTGTCGGTCTTTGTCGGCGGGTCGCAAGCAGTACAAGCATGTTCCAGCGCGTACCTAACATGCGTTTAAAATTTTAAATCCCAATAGTCTTGCGGAAAGATTCTCGTGTTGCGGCGCAAAAAAACAGCATTTTTCAATCTTTCTCAGCAGCATAATAAACATGTCGATGCCAACATAGTTTTGAGGTGATGTACGCACCTAAATACTTATATTCGAGAATTGTTTCCAATAAGTGGCCGTTTATGTTATAGACGTAATTAGGTACATAATTTTTCTTCGTGAAACACATGTGCGCTGTTTTTTGCAAGTTTTTATTCATGTGCCATGGTTCGCACCACCGGTGCAATGCATTTAGGTATTCTTGCAATGCAAGTGAGTCCTGGGAATTTTTCACTTCTCTGTCGACAACACAGTTGTCAGCGAAGAGTCGCATGTAGGAAGTAATATTCTCTGATATGTCAATAATGAATACAGGAAAAAATCAAAGGTCCCAAAACTGACCCTTGTGGGACACCTCACGTGAAGAAGTTACACTTGATATGGCTCCGTTTTTTGTGACATACTGGCAGCTTAAACTTAAATATTCCCTCATCCATTCAACAACCTTCTCATTCACATTTGAACTACGCAACTTGAGGACCAAGAGACCATGATATACTACGTAAAAGCCTTTTCAAAATCAATGAATATGCAGTCGATGATGCTACAACGATTCAAAGCTTCGCATACCTCATGAACAAACTCGGTTAGTTGTGTAACACAGCATGTTCCCTGCCAGAAGCCGTGGTGATTTGGATTTATTAAAGGTTGAGAAAATTCATTATGTTCGTATATAAGATGTGCTCTAAAGTTTTACAGGCATTGCTTATTAAAGATATAGGACGGTAATTAGAGACTGATTCCCGAGGCCCGGTCTTATGTATAGGAACAACGTAGGCAACCTTCCAATCTGAAGGAAGAGAACTGGTTAGCAAATATTTCTTGATTAGGAGAGCTAAAAAAGGAGATACAGATTCGGCACACACCTCTAAAAGGCTATTGCACAAACCATCAGGGCCTTCAGCTTTGGACACATCTAGTCGTTGAAGTAATGCCGTAATTCCCCTTTTATCTTTTTATATGGGCGCCATAGGATAAAGCTCTACTGGTTGATAAGGGATGTCACAAGCTCTCCTGGGGCAGAAATACCGAACTGAAAAAATCATTAAAGGAGTTTGCCTTTTCAAGGCTGCCATCTATCAGGTGGGCATTGTGCGCTATGGATGGAATGCCTACATTATCTTTGCCATTGCGTTTAACGTATCGACAAAACTCCTTTGGGTTCTTTTTGAACCTTGAAGAGAAGTCGAGGAAGACCTTTTTAGCTTTTGCAATAGCCATCTGTAGAGCAATGTTGGCCGCCTCCAAGTTTGTTTTCGCCAAGGAGTTGCGATTTTTTTATAACTTTTAAACTCTGGCGTTTGTTATGAAGGCGTCGTAAATCGGCATTGAACCATGGCTGATTCTTCCAACGCCTTGGTGACTGCACCCATGACGGAACAAACCTTTTTTGTAAATCTAACATTTTGTTTTTTAAACTAAGCCACAGATTATTAACACTGCTAGTTTCTGACAATGCCTCGTAAATGGGAAAGTAAGCTTCTAACGCTAAGTCTATTTCAGCAGTATTAGCTTTCAAGTAATTATATATCTTTCTTACTGCATTCGATTTTACCTTTTCATACGAAACCTGCATTTGACACAGAACTGATTCATGAATACTGATTCCTGGCAAGACTAAAGTGGACGAAACCCAAGCTGACCGATTTGACAGTACTAAATTCAATATATTGGTTAGTCGAGTTGCTTGGGTCACCATCTGGGTCAGTGCGAAATTTTGCACGATGTTTACGAAACCTTTTCCTGCGCCTGAGGCAGCGCAGCACGAGCGAGATTGTTGATTGAAAGAGAGCTCTGGTAAGTTGAAGTCTCCTCCTATCACAAGGCACTCTGCTTGTATCATTTCTACTGTTTTGTACAATTCTCTCATTATATCAACCGAGTTTCCAGGGGCCTATAGAAGGAGCAAACAGATGAACCTTTCCCATTTGGCGACCTAATCCGGCACCACACAGCTTCGCATGACCAAAATGGCACTTCAAGAGGGGAGAAAGATATAGTATGATGAACTAATATAAGGACACCCCTTCCGTGACTGTTCCTGTCTTTTCTGCAGCATGTGTAATCAGCTGCAAAAACTTCTCTATCTCTGATATCATAATCGAGCCATGATTCTGTGCCCAGAACCATAGAGGGCTATGTCATGCGCAGTAGGTTTTCCAAATTTTCCGCCTTATTCCTGAAGCTTCGGCAGTTCACAACCAAAAAAGAGATGTTTGATAGTTATACAGGCTTGTATCATGCACTCTCAACAACCTTCCCTAGACCTTCGTCGTACACATATTTTGTATCATTTAGGCGCAGCACATCATACTTGAGTTTTACACGAGTGCCTTCACTCTTCTGCAGCTTCCAAAGATCCTTCAGGAATTTCCTTTCGCGGCGTATAGCCTCAGAGATATCTTCTGAGATACTAACGGTTTTCCCTTTCAACTTCTTCGCGTTGGCTCAGACGCTTTGTTTTTTTTTCAAAAAAGGGAATTTAGCAGTGATAGGTCGTTTTATTCCTTCGTGGTGTTTCTCTAGTCTGTGCGCCACTTCAATGTGCACGGTGCCTACACCAAAGTCAGACTCTATTTCCATGACGTGTAATTCAGATATCTCGGCAGGCTCATGAGTCTCTGTATCAGAAATTCCGTAGAATAGCAAATTTAACGCCGACTTCTGTTTTCCAGATCATTTGCTTTTTCAATAGGTTCGGGAGTCCGCATTGTTTTCTGCATGTGGTTAAGGTGGATTTAATAGCTTCAAACTGTTCGATAGCTACTTCTAAGCTCTACATTCGCTTCTTCAGGTCATGTAAGGCAATCATACCCTGTTCCTGCTTTGCTGCTATATTTTCTAACTTCGATTTAATTTCATTCTGTTCTTCCAGAAGCATGTGTAATGTATATTGCATATCGCGTCCTGGATTCAGCTCGACATCCCCACACAATAGTAACAACAGAAAATAAAAAGCATAACTACGCATTTGGACAAAGCGTCGCCGATCAGAACGCTTGACGCATTGCGACGGTGCGCTTGCAAACAAAATCTGTGGCGGAACCGGCAAGACATGCAGATCAATAAGACACGAATCCTGTCACCCTTTTCACGCTTTCTTCTTTCACTGCCACCTTCCTCCCTTCTCTTACGACGTGGCTCGGGCGTCCACCGAGATGTGAGGCAAGTACGGCACCATTTCCTTTCCTCAAAACCCAGTTTTCAAGCCAATTTATTTACTGTACTACTTCACCATTTTTCTTGTTGTACACGTGCCTATCATGCCTGCGTTGCACAACACAAAATAACGAAACAGAATAGTTATATTTAGTTGGCTCTTACTAGTCAGATTTTCACATGCCAGATTTAATTCTCCTTAGCCAATATATGTGATTCAATAAGTTACATCTTAACAAATTTGGTTAGCAAAAGTTTTCTTTTGCCTGATGCTCAGATTATACAGGGCGAAATGCTTGGCAAATTGGTCTTTCACCTCACCGTGAGCAAACGAATATACCATCTGCCATGGCGCTCTTTGGCCGCAGATGCTCTTGCGCCATAAAAATCCACTCTCATCATCAGGTTAGCAAAAACACTGTCTCTCACTAAACACACAACTATGCGATATTGTATAGCACTATGAACACACGCACTCTCCATAAAGGCTGCCGCTGGCGGACTCATTTATCGCACAATCGCGGCCGAAAGAAAAGATGTAGTCACACGTTGATCGATCATGAAAACTGAAGTGATTTGCGGACAGCGAATACATATACCGGGTGTCCCAGCTAACTAAAGCCAAGGGTTAGAAAAAATCACTTATCAGAGGCAGGCGAGTGAAACCAGTTGCATATTGGTGATAGCCATGTTGCACACCACAGGCCATTTTTGTTTCGCAAAGTATTTAAAATTTATTGAAGTTTAATTATCTAAATAATTAATATTGACTTTAGATGACAAATTGCATTTGAAGAGTGGTCGAGCACCTTCCGAAACTCCCATTCCACCTTTTTCGATAAGGAAATCCTCGCGTGCGTCTTTTTTTCCCAGCTCCAAAGAAAGCCCGCGAAATAAAAATAAACCACGTGACTTACGCACTTGCGCGCCACGATCGTGCTGCTCACAAGCGTGGTTTGAGCGAACGAAATCGCGGCAGCCTTGGCGGCAACTCGCACCATCATGTGTGCTGACGCAGACGAGAACCACCGCCAACATACCGGCCTGCCGTGCTGTGGGGCCGTTGTGCCAAGGCTGCCGCGATTTCACAAGAAAACACAGGCCGAAAGAGAGGCACTGAACAGAAGAGGTAAAGTGAAGGAGCTGTCGACAGGAATGGTGGGGGGTGGGGGGGGGGTTAAAAACCTCAGGGAACATGCCGATGATATCTCTTAGCTCAGTAGCGTGTGAATGCAGTTAGGCGGTAGCTGGAATTCTTCTCTGAATGCCCTCAGGTACAAGTTTGCGCTCCCAATCAGGCCTCGACGCTCAGCTGCATTAGTTAGTGTTTGCGTTTTTCATTTTCTCGGACAGTTCTTCCAGGTAGCTCAGACTTGTTAGGAAAGCTCGCCTTCTGTGCAGCGCTGCCTCAGGACACTCATATGAGGGTACTAGAGGAGGTGGGTAGGCCGGGAAATATGCCCAAACTGAACTGGAGAACTTGATGTCAGCAGCTACGCGATCGCGTAAACAAAGCAGGATTAAAGTAGTAAGTAAGCAAAGCAGGAAAGAGACCATTGCAAGAGAAGCAAGAGAGACAATTGAAGGTGTTTGCACAAATGACCAACGGAGATAATCATCGCTTTCTGCGAACGTGTGCAGTGAGACCATAGGGGCCTATTACTCGGCAGTGAATTAGTGAGTGTCCAAACCAGTCGCATTGAGGCCGTCTAGTTAGCGAGATAAGCAAGAAAAAGCTACACAAAATATCAAAGTGGCCATCGTAAATTCGGATTTCTTCAAAACAAAGAAAACATTGCTAACCAGAACTTGTGGGCCTAAAATTACTGTGATAATAAAGAAATTGTCATAATAAAAGCAGATATGTATCAGGAAGTAGAAAATCTTCAATTTTGTTGATAAGTTTTTTTCATAGGGTACTGCAGCATGAAGTATGCGCACAGTCGGGGACAACGCGGTTATGACACTTTCACAACTGCCTTGGAATTGAACTCAAGTTTACTTCCGCATTCCAAGCCACTTGGCATCATCTTTTAGACACCATTGGCATGGATGTCTAAACCGTCCATATTCACGGAGGTTGACGCCGTAATGCACCAAAAAAATGTATTCCGTGCGCACCAGATAGACAAATACAGTGTGCGGGGCTATGACATGTAAACAGGGCATTTGAACAACGATTTCTGCAGCCTGTCCTGACCGAATTCTACTAATGTACGAACGTTGTTTAGTAAAAACGATTTTCTCACATGTGATTAAGCTATCAGTGCATCTAGCAGTATGGCGCTCGGCTGCCGGCCCGAAAGACGCCAGTTCGATCCCGGCAGCGGCGGTTGAATTTCGATTGAGGCGCAATTATGGAGGCCCGTGTACTGCGCTCAGTCAGTGCACGTTGAAGAACCCCAGGTGGTCGAAATTTCCGGAGCCCTTCACTTCGGCCTCTCTCATAGCCTGAGTTTCTTTGGGACATAAAACGCCTATAAACCAAACAAAACCAAGCATCTTGTAGTATATCTTCGACGACAGTTCTACAAGGCATATGTAGAGTGGTAGCACTGCTTGCATAGAAACAAATACGTTGAAAACGTGGCTGCTTAGTGTGCAGAGCCAGCGCCATCTTGGAAAAGTGAGGTGTACTGAATTATTACGGGATAACTAAAAGCCAAAATTTCATGTCATGACAAGGACTTTTAACAGCAAAAATAAATATTCAAATAACTCGTGGTTCCTTCCGACACACGACGCAAGAGCGAAAAAGGCACGAAGACTGACCACAACAAACACCATTTTTTGATAGTTTGTTCTCTTTGTGCACTTTTACTTTTCCCTATCTTCGTGCAGCAAGGTGCAGGTAACGTAGCAACAGGGCCAGGAATTTGTCTTAATGTCCGTCCGAGCGATATATTTTTCTAGATATACAAGGTGTCGCAGCTATCTTTAGCCAGGACTTAAACTTATGTCACGGCGCTCTACGATGACCCGAATAGATGCATGCTGCTGCTGGCTATTGTATGAAGCAATTACTCCAGATTAATTAACTAAATTCGCAAGCAAAGAAAATAGACGAAAAATTTCAATAAGACAGTTGAAGAACAGCCCGCATCACGTCCGGCTGGACATTTTCTAAGTTTCCATCTATTAAGTATTAGCATTTTCTCCGTCACTGCAGATGCCCGCAAAATACAAAAATACATGTGAGATGCCCGCTTGCGCACCGCGATTACAGTGCTCTCAAACGGTCTGCGCAGGAATGAACATGTCAATAGGCCCAGTGTGCTGCTGAATAAAAATTGACAGGGCTGTGAGGCAGGCGCTAGCTGTGCGATTTACGTCAACGCAAGTGATAAGGGCTCCGTCTGCTTATCGCTGCCATGAAACGCCACAAGGCAAGCGTACCGCTGGCGTGAATCGGACAGCCAGCAGCTGCGTCTCTGCCCTGTCTGCTTTTCAGCAACAGCACACAGGAATCAATGGTCTGCTCATTCGTACGCGCAATGTTTGAGAGCACTGCAGCCGCGGCGAGCGAGAGGCCATGTCACGTGGTATTTTTTGTATTTCCGGGCATCCGCAGTGAGCGAAAAAAAGCTGATACGTAACAGATGTATGGATAGAAACTCTTCATTCAGACCTTTTTCGGGGCGGTCTACAACTTTCCCATAAGAATTTTTCGTGCATCTTCGCTTTTGGAAGATTAGGTAAATTATCTGGACTAATTAGCCAGTTAAGCAGAATACAAAAATATCGTGACTTACTCTATACAATATCCAGCAAGATGTGTTTGGTCGCGTCGACTTGGGGTGCCTAGACTCATTTTTGAATCCTGGCAAAAGTTAGCTGGGACACGCTATACTTTGTTTATTGTTTCAGAGGGATTAATATCCCGAAGTGACTTAGGCTATCAGCGTCACCGTAGTGAAGGTTTTATGTATATTTGTAGCTTCTTGTTTGGGAGCCGTTTTTCGCACCCGAGTTTGTGAGTAAGGCATTATTACAGACTTTTGTTGCTGATTTGGCTCACATAAATATACAATAGTATAATGTTTTACAAAGGCACGGTTATTTCTTTAAAACCACTACATAAGCTAACTCTCTTGATAGTGACGCAATAAGAAGTGACTTGGAATAATCCCCGAGAAAACTTGTATGCCCGGAGAATAAGCTAGCCGTCTGCTTGTCATAGCTGGCAAAAGAGTCCTGTATATAGCGCTGCACTTTCCCGGTGAAATTACAGCTGCCTTTTAAATGACAGTGATGACAGACATCTTTATCAATACGATAAAAACGTACGTAGACTAAATGAAGCACACAGTAAAGCTCTCACAGAATGACAAAGAGAGGAGTTTTGTGGAAACTGAACTAATACGAACAACGAACTTGGAAACATTCAAGGAACGAAATGCTCCAGGAGACTACTAAGGAAGATATTATAAAACCATTGACTTCATTAGAGACTGTTCTGTGCCTAACACACAAATGCAAATAGCACAGTACAATCCGAGATTTTGTAATGGGTCATGACATGTGACATACAACGCTCCTTTCTCTGATCTATGAATATCACGCAAAAAAAGGCAGTATCTTTCAAACATAAAATCTGCAAAGCTCAGTCTGTACAAAATCTTTTTCAGTTCCAATTTTCGGTGCTTACTAACATGCGTGCAGAGTAAACTTTCAAGGCAGCATTCACTTCGTAAAGGTAAACGATAAAGCGTTAGGTTTTTCTACTATTAAAACGTTCGCAAAATATACATATTGCATATGTATTCTTCAAATCACTGCCAAATGACGTTGATCGTAGCGTTTATTTCCAACGAAAGCAACTAAACGTACCGTCAACGCAAAGCACCATAATTGAGTACCTCTGAAGGCACCAGGGAATCAACGAAATTCACGACGAAACATGCGCTGTTTTCACGAACTACCAACAGATCATCCGACACACAGATCTGACACCGCCCACACACGCCTTATAAGACACCCTTCTGGCTGGCATAGGCAATCAGTGGTAACGGCCTAACGCAATAACAAAGCAATTGTAGCACCCTACCGTTGGAATGTGCTGTGAGCGCAGCAGTTCTCGCTTGGCAATTTCCGGTGGAACACCAGTTCGTCGGGTCTCTTCATCCCGAACCACACCGTATTTTCTCGGCTAGGAGCATCAAAAGCGTACGACTGGAACTCGGATATCGTAAAAGTGTGCACACGTAGCCGATGACAACGCAGCACGAGAAAGAAACACGAACTTAAAATTAACACTGATAAAAGGCGAGCAGCTACAAGAAAGAAGTCACGAGGTGATGAGCTACGGCGACGGCCAGCGGCAAGCACGCCTCAGAAAAGCTGAGATGGATGGCATGAGAGCCGCTACCCGGTGCGGTGACGGAACTCGAACATAACTCTAGGTCCTATACTTTTAACACACACACACACACACACACACACACACACACACACACACACACACACACACACACACACACACACACACACACACACACACACACACACACACACACACACACACACACACACACACACACACACACACACACACACACACACACACACACACACACACACACACACACACACACACACACACACACACACACACACACACACACACACACACACACACACACACACACACACACACACACACACACACACACACACACACACACACACACACACACACACACACACACACACACACACACACACACACACACACACACACACACACACACACACACACACACACACACACACACACACACACACACACACACACACACACACACACACACACACACACACACACACACACACACACACACACACACACACACACACACACACACACACACACACACACACACACACACACACACACACACGCGCGCGCGCGCGCGCACAGGTCAAAGATCCCCAGGTGCTCAAATTTATTCTGATGTCCATTGCTGCGAGATGTCAGTGCAAGTTAAAGGTACCCAGGTGGTCGAAATCATTCCGAAGCCCTCCTCTACGGCACCTCTTCCTTGCTTTCGTCTTTCACTCCCTCCTTTTCTGTTCCCTTTTGGCGGGGTTCAGGTGCCCCCTATATGTCAGATACTGTGCGATTTCCTTTCCCCCGAAAAAATGTTCAATCTTTCCACACTGCGGCACCTGTTTATTCCTTTCTTCTATCAGTGCCTCCTTTATCCCTCTCCTTACGGCGAGGTTCTGGTGTCCACCGTCATATAGTGGTTGAGTTTTTTTTTTATTAAAATAATAGCAGAAAGGAATAAAAAGATTTTTGCTTCAGTGTCGATGGCAGATGCCGGGGCTGGCAATGGAATGGAATGAAAAACTTTATTGGTTCTTTAAGATGTTAGCAAGTTGAGGACGAAGTCTTCATTCTTGAAAACTTTGGACCCAAAGTTATCAAATGAAGACTTCGTCCTCAACTCGCTAATATCTCAAAGAACCAATAAAGTTTTCCAGCCGCACACCCGTGAGAATGCCGGGCGGTGGGCCAGGAGAGGATTGTTCCAACACTTGCCGGGCAGTTCGTTTTGAAGCATCGACCCCCCCCCCCCCCCCCCAGTCAAGAAGGAGGAGGAAGAGGAGGAGTAAGAATAAACTTTACTTTCGTGGTATGTGCCATTGTGTGAGGTCAACAACAACAACAACAACAACCAAGGTAGCAGTTGGTGTGGGGTTATAGCCCCATCATGTGGCCATGAACGCGTGACATCGGGTGACTTCTAATGCTCTTGTCACAGTCCAGATCTCTGTGTAATAATAATAATTGGTTTTTTTGGGGAAAAGGAAATGACGCAGTATCTGTCTCATATAACGTTGGACACCTGGACCGCGCCGTAAGAGAAGGGATAAAGGAGGGAATGAAAGAAGAAAGGAAGAAGAGGTGCCGTAGTGGAGGGCTCAGGAATAATTTCGACCACCTGGGGATCTTTAACGTGCACTGACATCGCACAGCACACGGGCGCCTTAGCGTTTTTCCTCCATAAAAACGCAGCCGCCGCGGTCGGATTCGAACCCGGGAGCTCCGGATCAGTAGTCGAGCGCCCTAACCACTGAGCCACCGCGGCGGGGCCAGATCTGTGTGACCGAGTCGGAACTGAGCAATGGGGCCTCCCACTGGTCTGGATTCGAGAGCTGCAAACCTCGCGGAGGGGAGTCCTGAGGGCAAGCCCAGAGTATATGGGATAGAGAAGCATGTCGGCCATATACTTGATAGGAGCGAGAGTAGACCCAAGGGTGTATGCGGGCATATATCGCGGGTTTGGGAAATGTGTTCATTTGGAGTTGCCTTCACGCAACCTCTTGGAGTTTGGTTAGAGAAATATGTGCCGAGAGATACAAAAGTCTACCTATGCTGCCGTGCTTGGTTACGTCATGAAATGTAACCATACGATCTCTTGCCGTCCGCCGGACGCGTGAAAACACATCCCGGTCGACTAATCCTCGGGCATGATTGTGGGCCGCCTCGCTTCCTGGTTGGGATGAGTGCGCAGGAACCCAGATCAATTGGATTGGGAGGACTTGGTCCTTGGCGGAGCGGAGGACAGATAAGGTGACGGGGGAGACTTGGCCTTTGGCGAAATTACGAACCACAGATTTAGAGCCGCTGAATATAGTTTCTGCCGAGGTGGAGACCGTCGCCAAAGCTATGGCCACAACTTCGGCCTTTTCAGACGAAATGACGTGAACTGAGCACGCAACCCACGGCTGTTCACAGTAGTTTACAACCGCTAGCGAAAAAGCATCGCGATCATAGTATTCTGCGGCGTCGACGCAGACAGCTGTCTGATCTGTTAAATACATTTTATGCACACTTAGCCCTGTGCTTGCGGTCTGCGACATGACACTCTGGGTGCATGTTTTTCGAAAGAGGGGTAACGATAATGTTTCTCTGAGTATGGGACGGAAGCTGGGCCTTGTCGGCGACGGTCGTTTCGAAGCTTATTGCAAGCTTATCGAGTATGTGACGTCCCGTGGAGGTGTGGGAGAGACGCTCGTACTGAGCGGTGAGGTGACCTTCCGAGAGTTTCGTCACAGTGTTGTAGACCCCTAGTGCCAGTAATAATAATTGGTTTTTTGGGGGAAAGGAAAAGGCGCAGATTCTGTCTCATATATCGCTGGACACCTGAACCGCGCCGTAAGGGAAGGGATAAAGGAGGGAGTGAAAGAAGAAAGGAAGAAGAGGTGCCGTAGTGGAGGGCTCCGGAATAATTTCGACCACCTGGGGATCTTTAACGTGCACTGACATCGCACAGCACACGGGCGCCTTAGCGTTTTTCTCCATAAAAACGCAGCCGCCGCGGTCGGGTTCGAACCCGGGAACACCCCTAGTGCCACTAGTTTACACGTGGGGGTCCGGTGGGGGAGATGGAGAGCCACCTTGTATGCCGGTATAATAAGGCAGTCAACGCGGTCGCGTTCCTGGCAGCTAAGGTAGATGTGAGGGAGGGTATATGTGAGGTGACTGATAACAAACGCCTAAACAAGACGTCGGAGGACAGCCTCTCGCATGCCTCTATATTTATTAGCAATGCGACGAATTGGGCGTATGGTCTGCGAGACAGAGACTGTGAGTTTAGCCAGTGTCGGTGTTTCTCCGAATGCTTTGGATGAGAAGCCCCAGTACACTGAAGCCCCGGTACATTAATAGCGGATGCTTCGCGTATGTTTTGGCCACTAGCAGTAATGCAAACAGGAGGATGGCTGTGGAGGACGGGCTGCCCTCGAATGAGCAGCAGATCGCACTTAGAAGGTGAGCACGAGAGGTCGGCTCCGGCTACGTGCCGCTCAATGACATCCAGCGCTTGTTGAAGTGTAGATTCAACCTCAGCATTGTTGCCTGTTGAAACCCAGAGGGTGATGTCGTTTGCTTATAAGGTATGGAATAGCCAGGGGATAGTGTCTAATTTTGAAGGTGGCGTGAGCAAGGCGACATTGAAAAGAAAGGAGGAGAGAACGGATCCTTGGGAGGTGCCATAGCTTCAAAAGGTTATAAGGTTAGAGAGGAGAGAGCCAAAGGAAATTACAGCTGTACGACAAGAGAGGAAGGTGCGTATATACTAGTAGGTATGGCGTTTAGGAGTTAGAAGGGAGAGGTTAGCGAGAATAGCTCCGTGCGAGACATTGTCAAATGATTTAGTAAAATCAAGCCCTAGAATAGCCCTTGTGCTCGCACTGGTAGAGGTGCACAGTATCTTTCGAGAGAGCTGGAGCATCATGTCTTGCGTAGAGAGAATTGAGCGGAAGTTAAACATGGTTCGAGTTAGGAGGTCATTATCTTCCACATAATGATTAAGACGGTTGTATATGTTGTTCTCCGTCAGTTTCCCTGCATAGAAAGTGAGGGAAATATGGCGGAGGAGTTGGAGAGCTAGTCGTTTGCCTGGCCTTGGTATGAATGTCACGTGTGCATGTTTCCATGCTGCAGGAATTTCACCCTCTTGCCAGCAATCATTCATGAAGGCAGTGAGAGCATCAATGGACAGGTCATCTAAATTACGGAGAGTTTTGTTGGAAATGCCGTCCGGTCCCGGGGCATTGTTAGGGCGGAACAGAGTGAGACCGAATCTTACCTCAGCCTCCGAAATCTCAGCATCGAGGGCAGGGTTGGCACCACCCATGTAGGGGGGGGGGGGGAGGGTCTGGGCAAGTAGTATTGAGATACCGGACACGATATTCATAGAGAATATCCTGGTCTGACCCGTGATGTTGATGGACTATGCGGAAAATGCGGTCTCGTTGGGATGATTTGCAACTGACTGGGTCTAAAACGTATCGGAGAAGTGGCCAGGTGCGGCTTATCTATAGCTGGCCACGCATGGTGTCACAAACTTGACCCCGTTGCTGGGTAGCCAGTGAGATAGTGGGCGCCTCACTCTGTTAGTCTATGTGAACTATTCGACGCCGAGGCGTTCTGTTGTGGCGTTGTGTTTTCCAGCGGTTTTGCATGCTTTCGCGAGCCTGCCATAGGTGTAGAGTACGGCTATCTGTACTTGATTGATCAGCCGTGGCAGGTGATTCCTGAATAGTTCCAGAGACATCTGCCTGGAGATTGGAGATCCACTCGTCTAGGTTATTATTCCGGGTAGGGGTGTTCTGAGCACGTAGGGAACCAAACTTGTCCTAATCTGTGATTAGGCTCGGGTGACCTTTCTGAAGGTACGGGCACGGGCTGAGGGTGGACGCGAGGATATAGTAGTCACTGCCAAGAGTATTTCCAGTGTTGAGCCACCCATCGATCAGCACGTTTTTGCAGATTAGATCAGGTGAAGTGTCCACAGACACCTGTTTCCTACGTGCGTGGGAGTGTGAGGGTCAGTAACAAGGGTGAAGCCCAGTTCATGTGCCCCTAACCACACATAGTTGGGGTCGTGGGCATTGAAAAATCCTATAATGAGGAGACATGAACGGTGCGCGAGCTTGTTGACACGAGAAAGAAGGGGGCGGGGGGTGAAGTCGCTTTTTCTGTCTTTTGGGAAGCTATAAAGGTTAATAATGAAGAGGCTTTGGACGCCCCTTTTACGAGGGATGAGTTCGAGCAGGACGCTGTCTACGCCAACATCGTCTAAGGAGTGTTGGACAGCCGGCAGTTGCGTTGAATCCAAATAGCGGTGTCGGGAACGGTGACATCTAGAGGGGAGTATGGCTTATAGCCAGGTAGTTTCACATGGCCCATGAGTTTCCTGGAGGGCGATGATATCCGGGGGGATGTCCGAATTTTGGACGTGCTGCTGCAGTGCGCCTCGCTTGAGGTGAAACCCCCTGCAGTTCCATTTCCACATGTTAAGTATGTGGCGGGCCGCCATGGTGAAGTGTGTTTGAAGCTAGGATAGGTTTGGGGCCTGGGGCGGAAGGCAAGCGGTCGTATGGATTAACCCGTGTCGTGGGGAGGGCGGCCGGTGCGTGTATCCTAGATTCAAGAGCTGTGACGCGTGTTCGGAATTTTTGCATGAGGGTGTTAAGTTGTGTATGCTGCTGTATTTGGTGTTGTTACTGGCGCATTTGCTTTTGGATTTGTAGGGAGAACTCAGCAAATTTTGCTCCGAGCTTAGCATCAATTTTAGCCTCTAATTTGTCTTCTATACGAGCCTCAAATTCCTCGAGGTCTTAAATCACGTATCATTCGTAGCGTCTTCTGGATGCGGTGGAGTAGATGTGGGTGCCTGAGGTGAGGTAGTGGGAACAGGTTGAGGGCGTAGAGTAGGATTGGTTTGAGTTGATGGATCGGCTGCAAAGGGTGGACTCTTTAAAGAAGCATTTTCTTGTTGTAGTCTTCAGTTGCTAGCTTTAAGGGCTGTTATCTCGTCTCGCAGGACTTGCAGCTCTGAATCGCAAGACTGAGATTGCGGAGAGTGAGATGCCGTGACTGCCGAGCTCACCTTATTTTTTGTGCAGGACTCTCGGCGAGAAGAGAGCCTGCAGGGAGTCCAGGGGTGGGAAGGATCGTGAGCGACTCCAACTGGAGCGCCGGTAAGAGGAGGAGGAGCATGTACCACTTGCATGTACCTTCAGATATGCACTGTGAATGGATTAAATTAGCCGAGAGCTCGAAAAGAACAGCTCCGCCCAACTGCCGAAGCTATTGAATTACGTCAGAACGCGCACCTCGCCGCGAAGCCGTATCTGTCTGGACGGGCCGGCGGCGGCTGGCGCACTCGGCGCGAAATACAGACATGCTCCAAGTCTCCCCGCCAGTGCGGTCATAGTGCGCCGAAGCCGCCGAACGCGTCGGCGGTCAAGCGCAGTTGGAGTATAGAGGGCCTCGCTTTGGCCGACGTGACGTCGCCGTGCAGCGCGCTCGCGCGCGTTACGCTGGATCATAAACGCGCTTTAACAGAGTCGGCGCTTAAGCGCTAACCCACGTATTCGGTGGCGGCATCTATGGGAGTCACTGAAACCCATCGCCCAATCACTGAATAAAAAAATCGTGTGCCGAGGTTCAGAATCGAACCAGGGCGTTTGAGGCGGAGACACTACCACTCCGCCACGACGGCTCAACTTACAACCGTCAATAAAGACGCATCTAGTGAATGCACTCATCCGATGCGAAAATCTCCGCGCTTTCGCTATGTATATCGTGGCCTAACAGAGCTAGGCCATCTGCAATTTTTCTTAACTTCCTTGTACCTTGTCTCCCGTCTCTTATAAACGATTTCCGTTCAGCAGTTTAAAGTTGACTGGCACAGCCGGGAATGTTTCGCTGGGCGAGCATGTGAAGACACAAGTGCTGCCTTGTACGATTAGCGACCATCGTGCCATCATTGTTTTTCATCTACCGTGGCGATCATCTGGCCAGCCTTAACAGGCTCCTTCAAAGGTTAACTAGCACTTGAAGCGGCACTTGGAGTTCCTCTGCTGTTCGGCGCTTGCAAATCGAGACGCGTCAAAAACAAAACCACGTGGCACGCAAAGCTCATAGACGCGAAGCGCCATAACAAATCGAAACTCCCCTGGCCGCCTGTGGCGTCGCCAAGCATCGGTTTCTTTGCTTCCAACATTCAGGTTGTCTTTTGTCTGCCTTCCTTGTGTGATAAAAGTGCACTTTCGGCTTTCAAAAAAAACTTACTTGAATATTGAACCGCGCAACCTCCCTTTGTCAGCCTCAGAGATTCGCGCCACTATGTAGGAAAAAAAATTCCTCCAAGGTGCCGTCTCTTGTCCTATGACGTCATCACGCTTGTACTTGGTAGTTTTGCCTGTGGCGGCGATACCTGTATTTTGGTTCTTGCTATTTTCTACCTTACAAGAGCTTTGTTTTCAGTAAGAGGGGCGCTTTTGTGATCAGGAGCTGGTATTCTATCGATACAAGTCAACTTTAATTTCTCCTCACTCTCCCTTTAAGACTTTTTGGTTATTTTATTGCTTCATATTATTGTTCTTTCTTTCATGTTGTCATTGCGTTTTCGCATTGGTTTATTTCGCACTTCTGCTTTTAACGGTCTTTTCGGCTATTTTATTGCATTTTATTATCATTCTGCTTTTACAGACTTTTGGCTATTTGATCGCTTTTTTTCTTTCGTGTTGACATCGAATATTGTCATTTGTTACTGCCTTATTGCCTATCAGCGTCTTCTTTTTACCGGCGAATCAGTTTTAGTCTGTTCGCAGGTATATTTAGGGTCTTTTTTTACCTTAGTGGTCTTTATATCTCGTGCAAGCCCAGCAGCTGTCCCCGTTGTTTTCCTGCCCACTTTTCCTATATAAATTGTGTCGGTCTGCAATAAAAGACGTAGTTGACAGCACTGTGTCATCGTATCTTTCTCAGTACATAAGTTAGTTTTGGAGTGTTTATTCCAAACATAAGTTTGATGATAACGATAAGAATGTGAATGAATGCAGTGACTGCAACCAAAAAGCGATTAGAAGATTGGTCACTCAAAAACAGGGCACTGAGGTAACAGCACAATTCAAAAACAAAAATTCGTCCCACCTTGATAGCGGCTGCTATAACCCCGTTTCGGAGGAGACATTTCTCACAATTCTTTCATCTATCTAGCATACAAAGTGAGGATAAATTCAACGATACCATCCCATTCCCAGATATCAGTGAACTTTGGCGTCTGCATTTAACCACGCGTTAAAAAGGAAATACAGGCCACAATCACAGTTGCTTTGAAGCAGCATTTTTGACAAAATGACCCCAAGGCAGTTTAGTATTTTTTCCGCTTAATGTAAGTTTGCGTTTTGAGAGCGAGAGCTCTACTTCATGGAAAAGGCTGCAAAAGCCGGGCCATCACTGAAGTCTTTACCTTGGTCCTTGATAAATAAATAAAATAAATACGGCTGTGACTGGGATTCGAATCGTCTGCGGCGCGAACAGATCAGATCAACTTAACCTCGATAGGCCTTAACCGGAGTCTAGTATCGTCGCCTGACATGCTGGTGACTCAGCATAACAAAACCAAGAGCCAAACTGCCTAACATACTTTCGCACGCCTATTCGGTTTGAATGCCTTAAAATCTTACCATATTTTGTGCGCCGAGTTGAGTGCAAACTTGCTGCGAGCAACAGAAAACAACCCTTCGAGTGTGTCCCGAGAGGTCCGCTTATAATCACGGGAAATGCATCGCAAAGGAAACGAGTACTACATCGAAGAATCATCGACAACAGGACAAAAGTGAACACCGCTTGCCATGTGGTTCATGCTTCTTCGATTTCGTCCTCGTTTCCTACTCTGCCATTTTCCAAGATAATTAACCGACTATACTATACGAAGATTATGTATCTATTTATACTGCTCAAGCAAGCTTCCCGCTGAACAAATCAAAGGGAAGAGCGAGAAGACTTTGTGGAAGGAACAGCCCTGCAGCAGCCAATACTTCGCTATGGTTCTATCTTCTACGCAATAATCCGTGTCATCAGTATTGTTTTTGTTTCACACTTGAGATGGCGGATACCCACAGCAAAAGATTGGCGAGGGTTTGTTGCAGTCTAAAAGTCTGTAACAGGAGGTGGAACGTCGCTGCTCAGTTTAGCTAGGAGCACTAAATACATGGCTGAAGAACTTGGTATTAACTGAGATATTATCAGTGTGGCAATGCTCTTGGTAATATGGTTTTCTACTTCCCCGCAATGTCTCTTTACGATCAGCAGGTCTAGCTTTCGGAGCCCTGCACTGTGGTGCCCTCATGCCTTGAGACGCTTTTGGATTTTAACGTACATAAACCAACCAACCAGCTTTATTTGGAACGCAACAATGGAATATGGGAAGATAATGATATACTTATAAAGTTGGAATGGTCTAATATTGCTATGCATAGCAGGATGTTGCTTCTAAAGTTAATCCTTCGATAGCACAAAATAGACAAAACTGCGTTTCAAAATCAGTGGGGTGCATTTTTCAATTTATACGGCAGAAAGAACAACAATCCTGAGGATGGATCTGCGAATTATGAATCGCTATTGGGCAATCATATCATACGCTAAAAAATAGCGCTTTCGAATAAGTTCTTTTGAAACAAGTGCCCTTGTCCAGAATTTATAGCGTGCTTCAGGCGCAAAGGAAGCGAAAGCTCAAAACAGCTGTAACCAAAAAGTATTTCAAACTTTTTTCTCACCTTGATTTGTACGACGCCGCCGCGTCTGAGAAACCACGGAGCAAATGGGTATTCTAAAACTTAGTGCAGGTTCAATTCGAACCTTTACAGTAAAGAAATTCACTCCACCGCAGATAAAGTGTTGAATATGGAAATGAAAATGGTAAACTATATTTTAAGGGAACTGAATTTTAGTGGAAGTCAGAGGTAATATTTGAGACAGCAGTTTATTCTGCAGACTTCATAATGAGAATGCCTGGCCCTTTTGTTTCGAAAGTCGGAAGAATAATCACGCGCCTAATATTAGGTAAAACAAATTTCGTTTATGAGCAGGTGTTCTTAAAAGAGCGAGCAAACCTCAGAATTTCTTTTTATATTAGCGATGCGTAATTCGTGCAAAAAAACTGATGAGATTATCGCCATTCCCACAGGTGCCTTCCTCCTGCAATATGCATTTCAAGGTAAAATTCCTAAAAGAACTTCGCAAAGTTAACAAGAAACCGTCAAGTGCTACTGTGAACCTATGACTTCGCTTATAATATTTTCCTACCAGAGCCAACGGGAAAGGAATAAGAACAATGCGCTATTAAACTTTAGGAGTTACAAATTACTTAGCATAGAGGACGATGCACGCACTCTCCCCGCTCTGCTGAGCAGAATGGCAGACTGACCACGCTTTCCGGCAAACTTAATTTCGGAGCAGCGCGAAATAGAGGCAGTCCTCTCCTCCCGAAGTCTAGTTTAGAAACCGTACGTTAAGCTTTCATTATGCAGGCTAATTTATCACGCGTGTTGACGCGAGGAACAGAGCGTGATAAGAACAGTAAGCATGAATTTCAGGTTGTGTTTTATACCATAAGGTTACGAGCAATGACCCTCTCAAAAACTCGGTGTATTTTATGGCTCAAAATTTTTGCAGCATTATTGCCTATAGTTTGGTGTTTGTTGTTGATTGCTCAGAGCATGCGCGCCAAGTCCCATCCCGCATTCAGTTGGATAGCTTCGTTGCGCAGATAACAATGGCCGGCCACATGGCTCAGGCGTATTTCGCAGAGTAGCGACACCGTAAATATACATACCGGCTTTCAACACAATGCGTTCGCGATTCTTCCTACGGGTTGCTCAAGCTTAGCACGTTCTGGTTTAATTAAAAAGGCGTAGCGTATAAAAGCGCAATGAACTAAAGACAGAGCGAGCATCAAACGCACTACATACCTATATATATTGTTACGTGACGGCTAGCCGATGATGAGATGAGATGACAGATAGCTACAGAATGATTTATTGGTAGACGGCCTGGCGTGATCACTCCTGCCAGCGCCACTGCACAGTTCGTCTGCTTCTACTTTGTCATGCTACACGGGGCCGCCGTGGGATCGTCCCGATCTCGAACGAGAAGATCGGCAGTGAAGATGAAATGAAATACTGTAGATGACCATGGGCTTAAAAATTTTTGAATACAGAAGAAAGAGGTGAAGGGCTTGCCGCTACGGTGGATGAGACGGTCGTCGAATGAGTCCCGGTTCACGAAGCATGTGGGCCGCAGCTTGCCAGGAGCCGAAGGCCGAGGCCCCAGTACTCGCCGAACGACCTAGGCTGGGGAAAAATTTCTTCACGTGTCGGCGACGTCTCGGTTTGGCCGGGTCATGTGTTCTGGTCGCGGCAGCGTCGACATTTCGTAGTGACTTGTGTTCTCGAGGCGGGGCACGGGGCTGGGGTGAACGGCGAGGTCGGTTGAGGTCTGGCGGACTGGGACACAGCCGGGCGGGATGGACAAGGTACCCGCGGCCGATAGCTACTGCAGGCGCAGGACGCTGAAGCTCCGGCACCAGGATGGCGATGAAGGGGCCGAGCACCCCACGCCAAATGTTAAGTGACGGCAAGCCGCTGAATGGTCTATCTATTTCGTCACAATATATATATATATATATATATATATATATATATATATATATATATATATATATATATATATATATATATATATATATATATATATATATATATATATATATATATATATATATATATATATATATATGTATATAAACTGACAAGGTAATTTAAGTATTATTATCCTGATAAGAAGCACAACATATAAAAACAATTACACATTCCGCACTGCATCTTGGCTTCGTTGACATTTGGCCCCCTTCATAAGTATATATATATATATATATATATATATATATATATATATATATATATATATATATATATATATATATATATATATATATAATCACTAAAAATTTAAAAACATAATAGAATTTAATTCACAACGTTTCGGCTGCAGGACGAGTCTTTTTTGAGACCCTGTCCTTTCTTGTGAAAGGACAGTCTCTGTCCGAAACGTCGACTCAAAATAATTTTCTGTCTAAACGAAATGTTTCTCAACATTCCATTTTACCTCTAGCAACGAAGTCTTCCCAATATATATATATATATATATATATATATATATATATATATATATATATATATATATATATATATATAGCGGGCTGCATAGGAAAACCTAGCCGCCGAATTACGTTTCTTATGTGTCTGGTAAGGGCATGACGCTTCATCATCCGTTAGACCACGTATTGCCGAATGCATCTTTGCTGCTACAACAGGCACCTATAGCCAGCTGATGTTTTCACCTCATAGTCTTTAACGATATTCTTGTCTGGACAGATTCACTTATGCCTATAAATGTTAATTGGAAATCTATAACCGGCCGCGGGTCCCTCGCATTGATTCCCGACAACACATACCCTACCTGGCGTAGTGTGGGAGGCGCGCCTGCGAGCAGTACTTCTAAAGTTCCTTCAGCGCTAACACGTATGAGGCGATCGACATTTTGAGAAAGCCAGTTCACCTTGCATTTACGGGTGTTTTAGCACAGGTCGAGCCACGAGTTACTGTCTTCTATACGGAAAAGCGAGAGACGCAAAGACTGCACACTTCCAATATTGTGAATGGGAGCCTGGGATTTGTAGCACAAGTACAAGAGTGCACACTATTTAACTGAAATTACAAAAAAAACGTTTCTGGAGAAAAAGGAAATTATGAGGCAGTGCGGAGCGGGCGCTAGCTCCGTTGCGCTACGAGGCCAGAGTCCACACGCCATCTTACACACCAAAACGGTTAGAGGCAACGTCTAAAACATGCATTCGCTCACACCAAGAAAATCGTTGAGATACAGGCGTCTGGGGACACCAGAGAATCTAAAAATTGCTTTTAAAGTGATTCACAGCAGCCCGAGACAACGAGTTATACAATCCCAATACAGAGACCTGGAACAGGTTTTGTTCATTCGGAAGGTACAATTTCATGTCATCACTGTAATTGTGGCAGATAGTTTACCTACCTTGCAAACGCAGATAGTTTACCTACCTTGCAAAAGTTGGTGGCGATCGATAGTGAAAGACTCCACTGCAACGATAAACTAAAGGGGGGGGGGGGGATCAGGCAACCTTGGCGAAGGCCACACGTTGCAGAAAAGCGGGCAGTTTTAAGGTGAAGAAAAGACAAAGTACTCGAAATGTCCCTATAAGCCGATGTAATCAGAACAATATTGGGATCGAAATGCATCGAGAACAGCATAAATATAACCATATCCAAGAAAAACCAACAATTCCTGTCGTACGAGGGATTCGTGGAGTCCTTCAGCGCGGTTATAGATGGTCTACCCTAGGATGTTAAGCGGTACTGATGAGAAAATAAGGATATCGGGAAAAGAGCAAACTTGGTGACAAGGGTTGAAAGAAGTGCACAGAACTCCTAAGCATCTGAAATTTTAATGGCGAGTACCTTCTAATAAATATTTAACAAAATGAAGTGGCGAGAGTCTGCAAAGCGAGACTAAGAGCGATTACTTTAAGGGATCGGGGCAATTTGACCAGTTGTGAAAGAACCTGAAAAAATAAAGTAACGACAATTTTAAAATTAATATTGGTTTCGAAGGAATGAACAAGCGCAGCAAGTGTATCTAAGTGGATACCTGAACTGCGCCATAAAGTAAGGAATAAAGGAGGAAGTGAAACCAGAAATGAAGACAGGTGCCGTAGTGGGGGGCTCCGGATCGGATCGGAAAAACATTTATTGAGCTCTAGAAAAGAGATCTTCGCGGCTTCAGACGGCGTCTTCGATTTTCTAATGGTGTCTTTCGTCTTCATTGACAAGGTTGGTGCCTTAGTCCATGGCTCCACTGAGTATGGCCATCTCGCGAGCTCGCTCCACTAGGCACCTTTGGCCTTTCAAGCTTACGCTGGAAAGCATACTCTCCCACTGCTCAGCAGTCGGGTTTTTCATTCTATGGATAGTTGGAGGCTCAATCTTATGAAAGGCCTATGATATGTGGTATAAATCTGGTTTCGCTGCTCACCATGGGCACCTAGCCTCATACTGCGTAGAGAACATTCTACTAAGAAGGTTTAGATTCGGAAAAGTAGCCGTCTGCAGCTGTCGCCATGCAACAGCATCCTCTATGCTTAGATCCTTATGTGGGGGTGGATACTTCAGTCTCACCCCTTTATAACAATTTAGGATATCTGAGTAGCCCATGGGTACTGACTCGGTTTCCTCAAGGCTGGATGCGTCGGATGCCCGGTTGGTATGCCCTCGAGATATTCTATCCGCCTCTTGGTTCTCTGTTATGCCAGTGTGCCCTGGTACCCAGATTATGGTATGCTGAAGTTTGTTTCCTGGTTCGCTTGAACAGAGTATGTGGCGTGCTGTGCGCCCAATTTTGCCGTTTGTATAATTACGGCATGCTGCTTGAGAGTCCGTTATTTTTAGGGACCTGCAAAATTGGTAGCTCTTCAGTGCTGCCAGAGCTACAGCTGCCTCTTCGGCCTCGACTACCGTGTAGTCCTGTAGTGATGCACTGTAGATTTCCTTGAGGTCCGAATTAACCACCGATGCCGCTGCTCTGCTGCTTTGTCTTCCGTCTTCGTCAAACGTTGCCGCGTCCGTATACATTGTGTTGTTCTCGTTTGCCAGGGTTATCCGCATGTACTCCGCTCTTGCTTCCCTACGCCCCTTGTGCAGGTTCGGGTCCTTATTCTTGGGTATCGGTGCGACTCCCAGTGAACTGCGAAATTTGTCCGGAATGTCTTCGGTACTTTCGAGCTCTTGGATCATGTTGCTGCCGCAGTATCTTCGCAAGAGCACCCTGCCCGTGGGGGTCTGCATCAACCTACGGGCCTGAGAGCATAGTAGCGCTTCTGTTAGCTCAATAAAGGTATTATGTAGTCCGATGGCTAGCAGTTTCTCGGTCAATATGCACTGCGGTATGTGAAGCGCAGTTTTTCACGCCTTTCGCAGTATGACGTCCGCTTGTTCCGCTTCTTGCTTGATGCAATTGTGGTAGGGAAGGCTATACACCGCTCTGCTAACCATGAGGCTCCTGACTAGCTTGAGTGTGTCGCTCTCCTTCATGCTGTGTCTCTTGCTGGATATTCTGCTGATCATACGGGTCACCTGCATGGTGGCGGTCTTCAGTAGTATCAGAGTATGACTGCACCGCTGATTGGACTGAAGCCACATCCCGAGGATGCGAATAGTGGTCTTCTCTGGAATGGGTTGACCCTCTAGGTATACGTTGAGTTTGAACTCATCGCTTTTAGGGACCATTCGATATCTTTTAGCAATCCCTTTCATCGGCCATCATACCCCATGACTGGAAAGTAGGCAAGGTCATCCAAGTCCCCAAATAAGGGCCTTCATCTTCTCGCCATAATGATCGACCGATATCCATCACATGCATCACTTCTAAAATAATGAAATGTATAATTTTCTCTCAAATTATAAAATTTCTAGTGTCCATCAACTTTTTCCATCCTAACCAGCATGACTTTCTGAAATGTTTATCTTGTGAAATACAATTAGCCCTCTTTATTAACGACCTTAACTCTAGCATTGACATTAACATTCCTATTGACGCCCTCCTCCTCGATTTTAAAAAAGCTTTTGACAAAGTTCCTCACGAGCGACTATTGCTAAACGTTTCTCGTCTCAATCTTAACGAACATGTTTTTAATTGGATATGCAGCTTTCTCACTAATCGGCAGGTGTTTGTTTAGTTAGTAAATGTTCATCTTATTCCTCTGTTATATCTGGGGTACCCCAGGGCACCGACTTGAGCCCCCTTCTTTTTCTCATATATATTAACGATTTGCCCGCTAACATATGTTCTAACATTCGCATATTCGCTGATGATTTCGTTATCTACCGGCCTGTTACTAACAGCAATGACATTTTGCTTCTTAAGTCTGACATTCAGCACGTACAAACCTGATGTGGTACATGGCTAATGTCCTTAAGTGTGAAAAAAACATCTCTGCCATCATTCCGCCGACGTCATTCACAACCATCTTCAAGATATCTAATCGGAAATGCCGAAATCGCTTCAGTATTAACTTAAAAGTATTTAGGAATCCATCTGACACCTGATATAAATTGTGTTTTTATGTATCTAAGATTACTAACGAGGCAAATCGCGTCCTTGGTTACTTTCGACAAACCCTGCAACTGGCACTCCATCACTGAAATCCCTTGCTTACTTAACACTTATCCGTCCCAAATTAGAATATGCATGCGCGATCTGGGACACTTATCAAAATAACTTTTCCACTACTCTCAAGTCTGTACAGAATCGCTCAGCTCGTTTCATTTTCTCAGCCTATTCTTATCATGCAAGTGTAACTGAACTAAAACGCAATGCTCATCTCACAACTTTAGCGAAGCGCCGAAAAATTTCCAGACTGTCTGTTTCATAAATTCTATCAGCATCCACATCTCCACTCCATTACAGTACCGCACATCGCATCTCCAATCGCACAAACCACGGGAAGGCAGTCTACCCTCCACCTGCCCGCACTTCTGCGCATCTGTCATCATTTTTCGCTGATACCGCAAGGGACTGCAATGACCTGCCAAACGCCATCGTTGATCAGATCGACTCATCGTCATTCAGATCGTGCATAGAAGAAATGTACTGCTGAAATTCCACCCCCTCATGTGACACCCCTTCAATGGGGTCCTTGAGGTATTAATAAAAGAATTATTAAATAAAATAAATAAATAATAAATTTTGTTTGCCTCGCCACACCCTTAGGAGCTCGGACTTTTCCGTCGAGCAGGCGAGACCCCTGGCCCTAACGTAGGTTTCTACGCAGGTGGCCGCTTTTTGCAGGCATTCTTCATTTTGGCGGAGCGATCCCCGGTTCACCCATACCGTAATGTCGTCAGCGTACATGGCTGCCGTGTGCCTTCAATTTGTTCCAGTTGTCTTGCTAGCCCGATCATTGCGATATTGAAGAGGATGAGGGAGATGACCGACATTTGAGGAGTTCCCTTGTTTGGGGTGCGAAACTTCTCGGATCTGACTTCTGCCAGGCCGATAGTTGCTGTCCGGTTAGAGAGGACGGCCTTGAAATAGCCATGAATCCTTCTCCCACAGTTCAGGGTATTCATTCCTGTGAGGATGGCTTCGTGGCTGACATTGTCGAAGGCTCCTTTAATGTCCAGTGCCATGATGACGTGTTCGCCGTTCCGCGGAACGTTGCTGACCACCTCCTCCTTAAGCTGAAGGAGCACGTCTTGCGTCGATAATTTAGCGAGGAATCCAAACATGCTGGGGGATACAGCTTGTTGTCCTCCATGTAATTTTGCGGCCTCAAAGTAATCCCCCGCTAGTATAGCTTGCTTAAGCATGACGCGAGGGAGATAGGTCTAAGATTTTCTACTTGCAAATTTTTGCCCGGTTTTAGAATCATCACTGCTTCCGAATGCTTCCACTCCTCGGGTACTGTCTCCGCCGTCCAGTGCTTGTTGAGGTAGTCAGTAAGTTCGACTACCAGCTCATCACTGAGGTTGCGAATCAGCGCGTTCTTTATCTTGTCTGCGCCTGCAGCCGTATTCCTAGTGGTATTTCTTATTGCTGCGTAGACTTCCTCTTTGGTTATAAGCCTGTCCAGATCAGAATTTTCTTGCCCCTTGCAGTATTCCGTGTAGGCTGCTGGGCCGTTGTCCCCGAGGCACTTGTGCCTTACTTTTTTCATGAGCTCATGCTCTGGGCCCGGAAAGTGGTGAACCAGCCTCTGTATGGCCTTGTTGTTCTCCGACTTGGTTTTAGTCGGGTCCAGGAGTGCCTTGAGTATGCTCCACGTTCGGGCAGTACTCAGGGTTCCGATCAAGGAATTGCTAAATTGCTGCCAATCTGCTATCGCCAATTGTTCCGCATGCTCTTCTGTCTTTTGAGTTATTTCCGCAATTTTCAGCTTTAGCTTCCTATTGAACTTCTGTCGCCTTCACCTTTTGGTGGCTCTGTCTTGCCTCCCATAGCCTAAGCACTCTTGAGTCTGCCTCGGGTGCTTGCTCTGTGCGGTCAATCTCGGTGTACTTGCTTTGCCTTTCCTTCCGCATGTTCCCCTATCCTCGATTGACAATATCTCGCACAGCGTATGTCCAACGCATGCATCTCTAAAGGCATCCCAATCCGTTTTTTTGCTGTACCTATCCAACGCTTTACGAGATTCATTCCGATTTGCGTCTTGATGATGTTATGATCAGTACCAAGGCTTTTCAGCATATTTTCCCAGACCGCCTGTCTCGCTTTTCTTACAAAGGTGACGTCAGGGCTCGTGTCCTCCTGGACGCTGCTCCCCACCCTGGTGGGGACCTCTGGGTAGGTTAGGAGTTGGCAGCCTATGTTTTCCACCGCCTCCTTGACTCTCGTACCCTTTTTATTGGTGGTCTTGTATCCCCGGCTAGGATCCTTGGCGTTTAATTCTCCGACGATTACGAGCGCGTTGTTTTCAGCCAGTCTGCTCACACCGTGGAAGTGCTCCGCGAATTTGCCCTCCTTGTGCTTTCAAGGACTGCATAAGTTTACAATAAAAGTACTTCCCCCGATCATCTTCTTTTTCGGTATAATTTCGGTAATCTCATGATCTATCTCTGTGTCAGCAATCTTGTCGTGTGTTATGACACAAAGGGTTTTGCTGATTAGAATGGCTGTCCGATAATTGTCCTCATTTTCTTGACATGTATACCCCTGTAATTTTGGCGTGAAGCCTGTTGCAAATGGGTTGCAAGCCCCGAGGGTAGCGTTGGCCTGGCGGCCGGGGGCACAGCTGGAAACATCCGAAGGTCCTGGCAAAGGATGAGTCGACTGGCAACAGAACAACTTGTTTATTCTGGCATCGCAAAAGAGCAGCCGGTCAGGGTGACCACGTTACTCGAAGGAAGAAATCGAAGTCTCTCTGTGGCGTCCGGGGCAGCTGCTTTTATACCCACGGAGTCGAGGGCAAGAAGGAACGGCTCGGGATGAGTCGCACTAGACGGCGACGCACGGACATGTTGAGACGTGAAGTGACGTGTCCGCCGGGCCGGCGCCGGTCAGACCTCCTCGCCTCCCAGTTGGGGAGCTCCTCTCCCCGGCTGCCGCGCTTTGACAAGCGTGGGCACCAACATGCACACACACACACACGCACACACGACGACACGTGGCATTGAAACCTGCCTGGACGCGCTTGGCGGGAGGCGTTACGGCAGCACTGAACGGGCCCAAAATGACCGCCACTTTGAACGAAGCCCCGCCGTCCGTTGCATCCGCGCCGGCTATACCGCGCGTCGTAGGCGAAACGTAACAGACCGCCCCGCCGGGAGAAGGAGATCCCCATGGTCAGGGGACTGCATCCGCTGTCCGGAGGGATGTCGCTCGATGATGCTCGTAATCGAAACCGGTCGTCCCTCGACGTTGCTTGAGCGCAGCGCACAGAGAAGGCCTCGTTCTCAGGTTCAGGATCACAGAGGACACTGCAAAGTGACTTCGGGAGAGTTGCCATTTTTGTGCTCGTTCCCAGCAAGCGTTAGAACTACGCCGAAACGCAACCGCTCAGTCAGCAAGCACGAGACAACCCTCACTAAGCTCTGCCAGGCTCTTTTCCCTTTTATACTACTGCCTAGTTCCTTGCAGTAGTCAAGCAGCACTCAGAACGCGTCCACAAATTGGAAAATTGCACTAGAAAGCACATCATCACTTTGAAACACTAACAAAAGCAATATGTTAAAAATCCTGCCTCAGGAAGAAAACATCAGTAACAAACAACTTTGAGGCGGATTCCTACGTTAGGGGCCTCGACTTAAGCCATCGGCGTTACCGTTGAGACTCCGCTTTTTGTAACGCACCTCAAAGGAATATGGTTGCAAAGCGAGGCTCCAGCGCAGGAGGCGGCCATTTTTGGGAGAGATGGTCTGCAGCCATTGGAGAGGGCAGTGATCCGTCTCAATGATAAACCTCGAGCCGGCTAGGTAGCATGACAATTTCTGAACGGCCCACACGAGACACGCACACTCTTTCTCGGTGGCGCTGTACGCCTGCTCACGACAGGTCAGCTGACGACTAGCATACAGGACGGGGTGTTCCACTTCTCCATTTTCCCGTTGGCACAGTACAACGCCCATGCCTCGCTCACTAGCATCGCACTGAACAACGAACCCTTTTGTGTAGTCTGGCGATCGTAGCACAGGCTGGCTTGTTAGGGCGCTCTTTAGGGCGCTAAAAGCTTTTTCCTTTGTCTCGCTCCAGACAACTGTTTGGGGCTCTGTTTTTCTTAGAGCATCCGTCAGGGGAGCCGCGATATCGGAGTACCTGGGGATGTATCTCTGATAGTAGCCGGCGACACCTAAGAACGACCGAATATCGGTCTTCGTGCGCGGTTGCGGGAAGTCTCGCACAGCGGCCACCTTTATTTCAGAGGGGCGGCGACGACCCTGTCCAATCACGTGACCGAGGTAGACAACCTCGGCCTGTGCTAATTGGCACTTGGGAGCCTTGACTGTCAAGCCCGCTTCGCGCAGGCGGGTTAGCACTGCCCGCAAGTGTGCCATATGCTCAGACCAGGATGCGGAGAATATCGCTACGTCGTCTAAATACGGTAAAGCGAATTCTTCCTGTCCCCGCAACACTTTGTCCATGAGGCTTGAAAAGCAGTATGGCGCGTTCTTCAAACCAAAACTCAAAACTTTAGGACGGAATATTCCCATTGGTGAAATAAACGCCGCATACCTACTAGCCTCTTCTGTAAGTGGAACCTGCCAATAACCCCTGACAAGATGTAGGGTGGAAATAAACTGAGCGCTACTAACTTTCTCAAGGCGCTCCTCGATGTTAGGGATCGCATAAATTTGATCCTTAGTGATGGAATTAAGCCTGCGGTAGTCGACGCAAGGACGAGGTTCCTTGCCCGGTACCTCAACTAAAATCAAAGGGGAGGTATAATCACTCTCACCCGCCTCAATAACACCGAGCTGTAGCATTTTCTTTACCTCAGCCTCCATAATATCGCGCTGGCGGGGTGACACCCGGTACGCCTTGGATCGTACTGGCTCTGGGGAGGTAAGTTTTATATCATGAGTAAGGACAGAAGTCCTACCAGGCCTCTCAGTGAACTGACCTTGAAACTCTTGTAAGAGTTGGTGCAGTTCGGTTTTATGCTCAGCCGACAGCGGTGCTTTAATGATTAAGTCACTAATGACCTGATCAGTGCCTTCCCTGTTCGTCACTGAGCCTATTCCCGGAAGCTCGACCGGAAGCTCTTCTAACTTTCCCGTGTCGGGCATTTCCTCTCCAGTACCTGGTGCCTTCAACGCTACAGGCTCAATTTTATCCAGTTCGGACGTGCTCGGAATATCAGCTTGCTGCGCCTCCGACCCTTTTTCATTGTTCGACAACGTCGGCCCCGCAACTACCGCCTTTGCAGCGAGCTCCCGAACTCTCGATCTGGTTAAGGCCTGAACGCTAGCCTCACCAAACAAAAGCCCCTTCTCGCGCAGGAGGTGATCAGACCTGTTCGAAAATAGGTACGGGTACTGGGGGGGGCAGCATAGATGACACTACGGCCTCCGTCTCAAGTGCTCCGAAAGGTCCTTCAATAAGCACTTTTGCTACGGGCAGACACACGCTATGAGCTTCCACGGCTTGCTTGATCCATGCGCACTCGCCCGTGAACATATCGGGTTCTACGTAAGAGGGGTGAACTACATCCATTGTAGCTGCGGAATCACGAAGCACTCGGCACTCTTTCCCGTTCACGAGGAAGTCTCGCATGTAAGGCTCGAGAAGCTTCATGTTCTCGTCAGTGCTACATAATGACAAACACACGACTTCTCTTTTTCTTTCTGGACACTGCGCCGAAAAGTGACCCGGCTTCTGGCACGTATAACACACGCGCGCTTGCCTCGTCTCGAACCGCTTTCTGCGTTCGGCTTTGGCTGCCGCCGTCTCCTTACGTTCGGTCGGACTGCTTTCACTCGCATCCGCACTACGTGTGTCCCCCCTTGCTCTCATGGGTGTGAACTTCGGCCTCTTAGACTTGGAGCCAAATTCACCCTTTTGACCGTCCTTAGCTCCGCGAGCCCGACGCGTCACAAAATCCTCGGCTAGCTCGGCGGCTTTAGCCACTGTACTAACGTCTGGCCTATCAAAGACCCAGTACCGCACGTTCTCAGGTAACCGACTATAAAACTGTTCTAGCCCGAAACACTGCAGAATTTTCTCGTGGTCACCAAACGCTTTCTCTTCTTTGAGCCACTCCTGCATGTTTGACATAAGCCTGTAGGCAAACTCTGTATATGACTCACTTCTGCCTTTTTCATTTTCCCGAAACTTCCGACGGAACGCCTCCGCTGACAGCCTGTACATTTTAGCAGACTCGATTTTACTTGGTCGAAATCCTCTGCCTCCTCTCTCTTCAAGCGAGCGACTACGTCGGCCGCCTCGCCGGGTAACAAAGTGAGCAAGCGCTGTGGCCACGTTTCCCGAGAGAACCCCTGCTTCTCGCACGTTCGCTCAAAGTTAACCAGGAACAAACCAATGTCCTCTCCAAGCTTAAACGGCCGCATCAGGTCAGTCATTTTGAACGATACCCGTTCTCCTGCACCGTGTGCCTGACTTCCATTACGAGCGCGTTCCATCTCTACCTCGAGACGCTTCATTTCCAAAGCGTGTTGACGGTCGCGCTCTTCTTTCTCTTTATCTTTTTGTTCTTTACGTTCGCGCTCGTCTTTCACTTTTTGCTCTTTACGTTCGCGCTCCTCTTTTTCTTTTTGCTCTTTACGTTCGCGCTCGTCTTTCTCTTTTTTCTCTTTACGTTCGCGCTCGTCTTTCTCTTTTTGCTCCCTCTCCTCAATGGTCTCAAGGCATGCCGACAGCTCGTCATCCTCAGCCTCCAACTCAAGAATAGCCCTTAGAAGTTCTGGTTTTCTGAGTTTGTCTGAGACATCCAGACCCAACTCTCTTGCAAGCTCCAGCAATTTCGGTTTGCGCAACGACTTCAAATCCATGGCTGCTCCGAATGCTGCTTTCTCAACTGCCTACTATTGTCTTGCCGCAAACTAACCCGGCAGCAACGACAACCACAATTACCAGCTCTGTTTCTGACACTAACAAAAGCCTGGCAAAACTCAGAAGAAGAAAGTCCCGCACTCACCAAACCTCGCAGCCAAGAATTCAGCGCAGTCGTTCCGCTGCAGGCAACCAGTCATCACACAGGGCTCGTTGCACTGCTCCCGGATGGTCGTTGTGCTGCTCAGCATACAGTTGACCGCATATCTTCGCTGCTGGCCTCCGTTGTCGCGATCCCACCGCTGGCAACCAGTTGTTGCAAATGGGTTGCAAGCCCCCAGGGTAGCGTTGGCCTGGCGGCCGGGGGCACAGCTGGAAACATCCGAAGGTCCTGGCAAAGGATGAGTCGACTGGCAACAGAACAACTTGTTTATTCTGGCATCGCAAAAGAGCAGCCGGTCAGGGTGACCACGTTACTCGAAGGAAGAAATCGAAGTCTCTCTGTGGCGTCCGGGGCAGCTGCTTTTATACCCACGGAGTCGAGGGCAAGAAGGAACGGCTCGGGATGAGTCGCACTAGACGGCGACGCACGGACATGTTGAGACGTGAAGTGACGTGTCCGCCGGGCCGGCGCCGGTCAGACCTCCTCGCCTCCCAGTTGGGGAGCTCCTCTCCCCGGCTGCCGCGCTTTGACAAGCGTGGGCACCAACATGCACACACACACACACGCACACACGACGACACGTGGCATTGAAACCTGCCTGGACGCGCTTGGCGGGAGGCGTTACGGCAGCACTGAACGGGCCCAAAATGACCGCCACTTTGAACGAAGCCCCGCCGTCCGTTGCATCCGCGCCGGCTATACCGCGCGTCGTAGGCGAAACGTAACAGACCGCCCCGCCGGGAGAAGGAGATCCCCATGGTCAGGGGACTGCATCCGCTGTCCGGAGGCATGTCGCTCGATGATGCTCGTAATCGAAACCGGTCGTCCCTCGACGTTGCTTGAGCGCAGCGCACAGAGAAGGCCTCGTTCTCAGGTTCAGGATCACAGAGGACACTGCAAAGTGACTTCGGGAGAGTTGCCATTTTTGTGCTCGTTCCCAGCAAGCGTTAGAACTACGCCGAAACGCAACCGCTCAGTCAGCAAGCACGAGACAACCCTCACTAAGCTCTGCCAGGCTCTTTTCCCTTTTATACTACTGCCTAGTTCCTTGCAGTAGTCAAGCAGCACTCAGAACGCGTCCACAAATTGGAAAATTGCACTAGAAAGCACATCATCACTTTGAAACACTAACAAAAGCAATATGTTAAAAATCCTGCCTCAGGAAGAAAACATCAGTAACAAACAACTTTGAGGCGGATTCCTACGTTAGGGGCCTCGACTTAAGCCATCGGCGTTACCGTTGAGACTCCCCTTTTTGTAACGCACCTCAAAGGAATATGGTTGCAAAGCGAGGCTCCAGCGCAGGAGGCGGCCATTTTTGGGAGAGATGGTCTGCAGCCATTGGAGAGGGCAGTGATCCGTCTCAATGATAAACCTCGAGCCGGCTAGGTAGCATGACAATTTCTGAACGGCCCACACGAGACACGCACACTCTTTCTCGGTGGCGCTGTACGCCTGCTCACGACAGGTCAGCTGACGACTAGCATACAGGACGGGGTGTTCCACTTCTCCATTTTCCCGTTGGCACAGTACAACGCCCATGCCTCGCTCACTAGCATCGCACTGAACAACGAACCCTTTTGTGTAGTCTGGCGATCGTAGCACAGGCTGGCTTGTTAGGGCGCTCTTTAGGGCGCTAAAAGCTTTTTCCTTTGTCTCGCTCCAGACAACTGTTTGGGGCTCTGTTTTTCTTAGAGCATCCGTCAGGGGAGCCGCGATATCGGAGTACCTGGGGATGTATCTCTGATAGTAGCCGGCGACACCTAAGAACGACCGAATATCGGTCTTCGTGCGCGGTTGCGGGAAGTCTCGCACAGCGGCCACCTTTATTTCAGAGGGGCGGCGACGACCCTGTCCAATCACGTGACCGAGGTAGACAACCTCGGCCTGTGCTAATTGGCACTTGGGAGCCTTGACTGTCAAGCCCGCTTCGCGCAGGCGGGTTAGCACTGCCCGCAAGTGTGCCATATGCTCAGACCAGGATGCGGAGAATATCGCTACGTCGTCTAAATACGGTAAAGCGAATTCTTCCTGTCCCCGCAACACTTTGTCCATGAGGCTTGAAAAGCAGTATGGCGCGTTCTTCAAACCAAAACTCAAAACTTTAGGACGGAATATTCCCATTGGTGAAATAAACGCCGCATACCTACTAGCCTCTTCTGTAAGTGGAACCTGCCAATAACCCCTGACAAGATCTAGGGTGGAAATAAACTGAGCGCTACTAACTTTCTCAAGGCGCTCCTCGATGTTAGGGATCGCATAAATTTGATCCTTAGTGATGGAATTAAGCCTGCGGTAGTCGACGCAAGGACGAGGTTCCTTGCCCGGTACCTCAACTAAAATCAAAGGGGAGGTATAATCACTCTCACCCGCCTCAATAACACCGAGCTGTAGCATTTTCTTTACCTCAGCCTCCATAATATCGCGCTGGCGGGGTGACACCCGGTACGCCTTGGATCGTACTGGCTCTGGGGAGGTAAGTTTTATATCATGAGTAAGGACAGAAGTCCTACCAGGCCTCTCAGTGAACTGACCTTGAAACTCTTGTAAGAGTTGGTGCAGTTCGGTTTTATGCTCAGCCGACAGCGGTGCTTTAATGATTAAGTCACTAATGACCTGATCAGTGCCTTCCCTGTTCGTCACTGAGCCTATTCCCGGAAGCTCGACCGGAAGCTCTTCTAACTTTCCCGTGTCGGGCATTTCCTCTCCAGTACCTGGTGCCTTCAACGCTACAGGCTCAATTTTATCCAGTTCGGACGTGCTCGGAATATCAGCTTGCTGCGCCTCCGACCCTTTTTCATTGTTCGACAACGTCGGCCCCGCAACTACCGCCTTTGCAGCGAGCTCCCGAACTCTCGATCTGGTTAAGGCCTGAACGCTAGCCTCACCAAACAAAAGCCCCTTCTCGCGCAGGAGGTGATCAGACCTGTTCGAAAATAGGTACGGGTACTGGGGGGGGCAGCATAGATGACACTACGGCCTCCGTCTCAAGTGCTCCGAAAGGTCCTTCAATAAGCACTTTTGCTACGGGCAGACACACGCTATGAGCTTCCACGGCTTGCTTGATCCATGCGCACTCGCCCGTGAACATATCGGGTTCTACGTAAGAGGGGTGAACTACATCCATTGTAGCTGCGGAATCACGAAGCACTCGGCACTCTTTCCCGTTCACGAGGAAGTCTCGCATGTAAGGCTCGAGAAGCTTCATGTTCTCGTCAGTGCTACATAATGACAAACACACGACTTCTCTTTTTCTTTCTGGACACTGCGCCGAAAAGTGACCCGGCTTCTGGCACGTATAACACACGCGCGCTTGCCTCGTCTCGAACCGCTTTCTGCGTTCGGCTTTGGCTGCCGCCGTCTCCTTACGTTCGGTCGGACTGCTTTCACTCGCATCCGCACTACGTGTGTCCCCCCTTGCTCTCATGGGTGTGAACTTCGGCCTCTTAGACTTGGAGCCAAATTCACCCTTTTGACCGTCCTTAGCTCCGCGAGCCCGACGCGTCACAAAATCCTCGGCTAGCTCGGCGGCTTTAGCCACTGTACTAACGTCTGGCCTATCAAAGACCCAGTACCGCACGTTCTCAGGTAACCGACTATAAAACTGTTCTAGCCCGAAACACTGCAGAATTTTCTCGTGGTCACCAAACGCTTTCTCTTCTTTGAGCCACTCCTGCATGTTTGACATAAGCCTGTAGGCAAACTCTGTATATGACTCACTTCTGCCTTTTTCATTTTCCCGAAACTTCCGACGGAACGCCTCCGCTGACAGCCTGTACATTTTAGCAGACTCGATTTTACTTGGTCGAAATCCTCTGCCTCCTCTCTCTTCAAGCGAGCGACTACGTCGGCCGCCTCGCCGGGTAACAAAGTGAGCAAGCGCTGTGGCCACGTTTCCCGAGAGAACCCCTGCTTCTCGCACGTTCGCTCAAAGTTAACCAGGAACAAACCAATGTCCTCTCCAAGCTTAAACGGCCGCATCAGGTCAGTCATTTTGAACGATACCCGTTCTCCTGCACCGTGTGCCTGACTTCCATTACGAGCGCGTTCCATCTCTACCTCGAGACGCTTCATTTCCAAAGCGTGTTGACGGTCGCGCTCTTCTTTCTCTTTATCTTTTTGTTCTTTACGTTCGCGCTCGTCTTTCACTTTTTGCTCTTTACGTTCGCGCTCCTCTTTTTCTTTTTGCTCTTTACGTTCGCGCTCGTCTTTCTCTTTTTTCTCTTTACGTTCGCGCTCGTCTTTCTCTTTTTGCTCCCTCTCCTCAATGGTCTCAAGGCATGCCGACAGCTCGTCATCCTCAGCCTCCAACTCAAGAATAGCCCTTAGAAGTTCTGGTTTTCTGAGTTTGTCTGAGACATCCAGACCCAACTCTCTTGCAAGCTCCAGCAATTTCGGTTTGCGCAACGACTTCAAATCCATGGCTGCTCCGAATGCTGCTTTCTCAACTGCCTACTATTGTCTTGCCGCAAACTAACCCGGCAGCAACGACAACCACAATTACCAGCTCTGTTTCTGACACTAACAAAAGCCTGGCAAAACTCAGAAGAAGAAAGTCCCGCACTCACCAAACCTCGCAGCCAAGAATTCAGCGCAGTCGTTCCGCTGCAGGCAACCAGTCATCACACAGGGCTCGTTGCACTGCTCCCGGATGGTCGTTGTGCTGCTCAGCATACAGTTGACCGCATATCTTCGCTGCTGGCCTCCGTTGTCGCGATCCCACCGCTGGCAACCAGTTGTTGCAAATGGGTTGCAAGCCCCCAGGGTAGCGTTGGCCTGGCGGCCGGGGGCACAGCTGGAAACATCCGAAGGTCCTGGCAAAGGATGAGTCGACTGGCAACAGAACAACTTGTTTATTCTGGCATCGCAAAAGAGCAGCCGGTCAGGGTGACCACGTTACTCGAAGGAAGAAATCGAAGTCTCTCTGTGGCGTCCGGGGCAGCTGCTTTTATACCCACGGAGTCGAGGGCAAGAAGGAACGGCTCGGGATGAGTCGCACTAGACGGCGACGCACGGACATGTTGAGACGTGAAGTGACGTGTCCGCCGGGCCGGCGCCGGTCAGACCTCCTCGCCTCCCAGTTGGGGAGCTCCTCTCCCCGGCTGCCGCGCTTTGACAAGCGTGGGCACCAACATGCACACACACACACACGCACACACGACGACACGTGGCATTGAAACCTGCCTGGACGCGCTTGGCGGGAGGCGTTACGGCAGCACTGAACGGGCCCAAAATGACCGCCACTTTGAACGAAGCCCCGCCGTCCGTTGCATCCGCGCCGGCTATACCGCGCGTCGTAGGCGAAACGTAACAGACCGCCCCGCCGGGAGAAGGAGATCCCCATGGTCAGGGGACTGCATCCGCTGTCCGGAGGCATGTCGCTCGATGATGCTCGTAATCGAAACCGGTCGTCCCTCGACGTTGCTTGAGCGCAGCGCACAGAGAAGGCCTCGTTCTCAGGTTCAGGATCACAGAGGACACTGCAAAGTGACTTCGGGAGAGTTGCCATTTTTGTGCTCGTTCCCAGCAAGCGTTAGAACTACGCCGAAACGCAACCGCTCAGTCAGCAAGCACGAGACAACCCTCACTAAGCTCTGCCAGGCTCTTTTCCCTTTTATACTACTGCCTAGTTCCTTGCAGTAGTCAAGCAGCACTCAGAACGCGTCCACAAATTGGAAAATTGCACTAGAAAGCACATCATCACTTTGAAACACTAACAAAAGCAATATGTTAAAAATCCTGCCTCAGGAAGAAAACATCAGTAACAAACAACTTTGAGGCGGATTCCTACGTTAGGGGCCTCGACTTAAGCCATCGGCGTTACCGTTGAGACTCCCCTTTTTGTAACGCACCTCAAAGGAATATGGTTGCAAAGCGAGGCTCCAGCGCAGGAGGCGGCCATTTTTGGGAGAGATGGTCTGCAGCCATTGGAGAGGGCAGTGATCCGTCTCAATGATAAACCTCGAGCCGGCTAGGTAGCATGACAATTTCTGAACGGCCCACACGAGACACGCACACTCTTTCTCGGTGGCGCTGTACGCCTGCTCACGACAGGTCAGCTGACGACTAGCATACAGGACGGGGTGTTCCACTTCTCCATTTTCCCGTTGGCACAGTACAACGCCCATGCCTCGCTCACTAGCATCGCACTAAACAACGAACCCTTTTGTGTAGTCTGGCGATCGTAGCACAGGCTGGCTTGTTAGGGCGCTCTTTAGGGCGCTAAAAGCTTTTTCCTTTGTCTCGCTCCAGACAACTGTTTGGGGCTCTGTTTTTCTTAGAGCATCCGTCAGGGGAGCCGCGATATCGGAGTACCTGGGGATGTATCTCTGATAGTAGCCGGCGACACCTAAGAACGACCGAATATCGGTCTTCGTGCGCGGTTGCGGGAAGTCTCGCACAGCGGCCACCTTTATTTCAGAGGGGCGGCGACGACCCTGTCCAATCACGTGACCGAGGTAGACAACCTCGGCCTGTGCTAATTGGCACTTGGGAGCCTTGACTGTCAAGCCCGCTTCGCGCAGGCGGGTTAGCACTGCCCGCAAGTGTGCCATATGCTAGACCAGGATGCGGAGAATATCGCTACGTCGTCTAAATACGGTAAAGCGAATTCTTCCTGTCCCCGCAACACTTTGTCCATGAGGCTTGAAAAGCAGTATGGCGCGTTCTTCAAACCAAAACTCAAAACTTTAGGACGGATTATTCCCATTGGTGAAATAAACGCCGCATACCTACTAGCCTCTTCTGTAAGTGGAACCTGCCAATAACCCCTGACAAGATCTAGGGTGGAAATAAACTGAGCGCTACTAACTTTCTCAAGGCGCTCCTCGATGTTAGGGATCGGACAAATTTGATCCTTAGTGATGGAATTAAGCCTGCGGTAGTCGACGCAAGGACGAGGTTCCTTGCCCGGTACCTCAACTAAAATCAAAGGGGAGGTATAATCACTCTCACCCGCCTCAATAACACCGAGCTGTAGCATTTTCTTTACCTCAGCCTCCATAATATCGCGCTGGCGGGGTGACACCCGGTACGCCTTGGATCGTACTGGCTCTGGGGAGGTAAGTTTTATATCATGAGTAAGGACAGAAGTCCTACCAGGCCTCTCAGTGAACTGACCTTGAAACTCTTGTAAGAGTTGGTGCAGTTCGGTTTTATGCTCAGCCGACAGCGGTGCTTTAATGATTAAGTCACTAATGACCTGATCAGTGTCTTCCCTGTTCGTCACTGAGCCTATTCCCGGAAGCTCGACCGGAAGCTCTTCTAACTTTCCCGTGTCGGGCATTTCCTCTCCAGTACCTGGTGCCTTCAACGCTACAGGCTCAATTTTATCCAGTTCGGACGTGCTCGGAATATCAGCTTGCTGCGCCTCCGACCCTTTTTCATTGTTCGACAACGTCGGCCCCGCAACTACCGCCTTTGCAGCGAGCTCCCGAACTCTCGATCTGGTTAAGGCCTGAACGCTAGCCTCACCAAACAAAAGCCCCTTCTCGCGCAGGAGGTGATCAGACCTGTTCGAAAATAGGTACGGGTACTGGGGGGGCAGCATAGATGACACTACGGTCTCCGTCTCAAGTGCTCCGAAAGGTCCTTCAATAAGCACTTTTGCTACGGGCAGACACACGCTATGAGCTTCCACGGCTTGCTTGATCCATGCGCACTCGCCCGTGAACATATCGGGTTCTACGTAAGAGGGGTGAACTACATCCATTGTAGCTGCGGAATCACGAAGCACTCGGCACTCTTTCCCGTTCACGAGGAAGTCTCGCATGTAAGGCTCGAGAAGCTTCATGTTCTCGTCAGTGCTACATAATGACAAACACACGACTTCTCTTTTTCTTTCTGGACACTGCGCCGAAAAGTGACCCGGCTTCTGGCACGTATAACACACGCGCGCTTGCCTCGTCTCGAACCGCTTTCTGCGTTCGGCTTTGGCTGCCGCCGTCTCCTTACGTTCGGTCGGACTGCTTTCACTCGCTTCCGCACTACGTGTGTCCCCCCTTGCTCTCATGGGTGTGAACTTCGGCCTCTTAGACTTGGAGCCAAATTCACCCTTTTGACCGTCCTTAGCTCCGCGAGACCGACGCGTCACAAAATCCTCGGCTAGCTCGGCGGCTTTAGCCACTGTACTAACGTCTGGCCTATCAAAGACCCAGTACCGCACGTTCTCAGGTAACCGACTATAAAACTGTTCTAGCCCGAAACACTGCAGAATTTTCTCGTGGTCACCAAACGCTTTCTCTTCTTTGAGCCACTCCTGCATGTTTGACATAAGCCTGTAGGCAAACTCTGTATATGACTCACTTCTGCCTTTTTCATTTTCCCGAAACTTCCGACGGAACGCCTCCGCTGACAGCCTGTACATTTTAGCAGACTCGATTTTACTTGGTCGAAATCCTCTGCCTCCTCTCTCTTCAAGCGAGCGACTACGTCGGCCGCCTCGCCGGGTAACAAAGTGAGCAAGCGCTGTGGCCACGTTTCCCGAGAGAACCCCTGCTTCTCGCACGTTCGCTCAAAGTTAACCAGGAACAAACCAATGTCCTCTCCAAGCTTAAACGGCCGCATCAGGTCAGTCATTTTGAACGATACCCGTTCTCCTGCACCGTGTGCCTGACTTCCATTACGAGCGCGTTCCATCTCTACCTCGAGACGCTTCATTTCCAAAGCGTGTTGACGGTCGCGCTCTTCTTTCTCTTTATCTTTTTGTTCTTTACGTTCGCGCTCGTCTTTCACTTTTTGCTCTTTACGTTCGCGCTCCTCTTTTTCTTTTTGCTCTTTACGTTCGCGCTCGTCTTTCTCTTTTTTCTCTTTACGTTCGCGCTCGTCTTTCTCTTTTTGCTCCCTCTCCTCAATGGTCTCAAGGCATGCCGACAGCTCGTCATCCTCAGCCTCCAACTCAAGAATAGCCCTTAGAAGTTCTGGTTTTCTGAGTTTGTCTGAGACATCCAGACCCAACTCTCTTGCAAGCTCCAGCAATTTCGGTTTGCGCAACGACTTCAAATCCATGGCTGCTCCGAATGCTGCTTTCTCAACTGCCTACTATTGTCTTGCCGCAAACTAACCCGGCAGCAACGACAACCACAATTACCAACTCTGTTTCTGACACTAACAAAAGCCTGGCAAAACTCAGAAGAAGAAAGTCCCGCACTCACCAAACCTCGCAGCCAAGAATTCAGCGCAGTCGTTCCGCTGCAGGCAACCAGTCATCACACAGGGCTCGTTGCACTGCTCCCGGATGGTCGTTGTGCTGCTCAGCATACAGTTGACCGCATATCTTCGCTGCTGGCCTCCGTTGTCGCGATCCCACCGCTGGCAACCAGTTGTTGCAAATGGGTTGCAAGCCCCCAGGGTAGCGTTGGCCTGGCGGCCGGGGGCACAGCTGGAAACATCCGAAGGTCCTGGCAAAGGATGAGTCGACTGGCAACAGAACAACTTGTTTATTCTGGCATCGCAAAAGAGCAGCCGGTCAGGGTGACCACGTTACTCGAAGGAAGAAATCGAAGTCTCTCTTTGGCGTCCGGGGGAGCTGCTTTTATACCCACGGAGTCGAGGGCAAGAAGGAACGGCTCGGGATGAGTCGCACTAGACGGCGACGCACGGACATGTTGAGACGTCAAGTGACGCGTCCGCCGGGCCGGCGCCGGTCAGACCTCCTCGCCTCCCAGTTGGGGAGCTCCTCTCCCCGGCTGCCGCGCTTTGACAAGCGTGGGCACCAACATGCACACACACACACACACACACGCACACACGACGACACGTGGCATTGAAACCTGCCTGGACGCGCTTGGCGGGAGGCGTTACGGCAGCACTGAACGGGCCCAAACTGACCGCCACTTTGATCGAAGCCCCGGCGTCCGTTGCATCCGCGCCGGCTATACCGCGCGTCGTAGGCGAAACGTAACAAGCCCCAGGTCTCTTGCAGAGCAATGACGTCGGGCGGAATTAGCTGCTTGTTGTTGTACTGTTGTAATTGTGCCTGTTTTCTTCGGTACCCTCTGCAATTCCACTGCCATATTTCAAGCTTTTCGTTTTTGCCTCTTCCTTTATTGCGACTGGCCATCATTAGTTCTCTGAATGCATTCCTAATGTTGGACGTCGCTGGCCAAATTATTCTTTGATCCCTTGTGTTCTTTCTTGTTTAAGCATGTTGCGGATTTCTGTGTTTTCCATCTCTATTCGTTGTCTACTAAGTTGAATTTCTGTCTCATCTCTGTCATGAACTTGACAAAGTATTCGGGTGTTTCTGATGCCTGGTCTTGTGGCTGCGATGCCCTGGAAGGCGCCCCCGATTGGAGGTCCCTGACTGCTCTCATTAGTTCTTCAATCTTTTTAGCCTGCTCCTCTACCTTCTGATTGAGGGCCTTATTTTATTTTTCTAACTGAGTCTCGCGTGTACTGCTATTGTTACTTCGACTATTGTTACCCGAGTGCGAAACAAGCGATTTGGGAGGGCCTGCATCCCAGCTCACCTTGCCGTTGTTATTGTTGTTGTTGTTGGGCTTCTGCTTCTTCTGTTCCAAAAAAAAATTAGAAATAATTTGCTCCGATATAATTGAGACCGCCCGGACATAATAAACATGCCCTGACATCGCACAGCACACGCGTGCCTATTAGTGTGAAAATTGAAGTAGAGATTTGGTTTTGGGGAAAGAAAATGGTGCAGTATCTGCTCACATATCAGCGGACATCTGAACCGCTCTGTAAGAGAAGGGACAAATGAGGGACTAAGAGAAGAAAGAGGTGCCGAAGTGGAGGGCTCCGGAATAATTTCGACCACATGGTGATCTTTAACGAAGACTCATATCACACAGCGCACGGGCGCCTTATCGTTTTTCCTCCATCAAAACATGGCCGCCTCGGTTGAGTTGGAACCCGAGTACTCCTGATGGCACATCGCGACGACACATTAATAAAACTGCCACCTGTCACGGTGGTCAGTTTACTCCAAATTCATTGGGTAGATTGAGATGACGGCGCAATATCACGTCTCCAAGCTCTCCCACCTACCTCATCGGTTGCTTAGAATTTTTGGACATTTTTCGCTCACGGTCAACAACGCCGACGACCACGCCGGGTATTCTGTGACATGAGCACCCTAACGCTGTCGTGTTAATAAGTACACACTGATTGATTACTCCATTAGATAGTGCTCACCATACATTTTGAAGGCCTAGGCAAGGATCATAGACAGTGCCAATACCTACATCTATGCACCACCCTCCCCCGCCTCGCCGTTACAAGAAATTCTTAATATTATCGTCCATGCGCTCGAAGACAAAGTCTTCGCACAAACCGAGAGTTCGTTCTCAACGAAAGTGCATATTCATTGCAAGTCTCAAATTAACGGCAAAATGGCGCGGAGCCGCTGGCCGGACCTCTGGCCGCGGTGATCTAGAACACCAATAACTGCAACAACCACTTCCTCATAGCACTCGCTACCGCGCAGCCAAATAAGGCTCGGTGCATAATCTCAGCAGCATCCCAGTTGAGGCACCACGACTTATCCCTGCATCCCTGTCCCGTAGGGCCAGAAAGCAACACACACACACACACACACACACACACACACACACACACACACACACACACACACACACACACGCACGCACACGCACGCACGCACGCACGCACGCACGCACGCACGCACGCACACACACACACACACGCACGCACGCACGCACGCATGCACGCACACACACACACACACGCACACACACACACACACGCACGCACGCACGCACCCACGCACGCACGCACGCACGCGCACGCGCACGTACACACACACACACGCGCGCGCGCGCACACACATACGCGCGCACACACACACACACACACACACACACACACACGCACGCACACGCACACACGCAGGTTACGATCCCATGATGCACAAATTTATCCCGACGTCCATTGCGGTGCGATGCCTGTGCACGTTAAAGATCCCCAGGTGGTCGAAATTATTCCGGAGCCCTCCACTCCAGCACCTCGTCCTTGCTTTCTTCTTTCACTCCTTCCTTATTCCTTCCCCTTTGGCAGCTTCTGCTGTCCCCGACATGTGGCGGATACTGTGCTATTTCCTTTTACCCAAAATATTTTCAATTTTTCTGCACTGCGGCACCTGTTAACTCCTTCTTTGACTCCCTCCTTTATCCCTTCTCTTACGGCGCGGTTCGGGTGTCCACCGACATATGTGAGACAGATACTGCGCCATTTCCTTTCCCACACAAAACCGGAATTTTGGCCTTTAAATCTTTCACGTTCCATATTTACAATGTCTCTATATTTAATACCCTGAAGCAAAGATTGCCATGCAACATTCTTTTCATTTTGAAACAGTGCACGTCATACAACTGTGCAAGAAAAATAAGTTTCTTTCATTGAATCTAGCCGCACATGCACGCCCCTGAACAGGAACAACATATTCCTTCATTTTAGAGCACTGGCTTTGTTCGCAATCCCTGGGTGCATTGTTAGAGGTTGCAGTGCTGTCTGATTGTAACTCTTTCTTGGCGTGGAAGTTGTCCATACTAGCTGTCACTCATGAGTTGTAATGTAAATAACACAAAAATTGAAAACAATATGAATAAAACGAAAAAAATACTGGTGGCTTAGCCCAGCTATGCTAGTATATACATAGGAAGATGTACGCTGTAAATAAAAGTAGTTGTAGTAATTAATTCTCAGGGTAGTAACTGCTTGTCACATCTGTTACTACCAAGGTAGTAACTGTAGCTGCATGTTATCAAGATAGTAATGATTACTACAATCAGGTAGAATCTTGAACTATCCTTACTAGCAATTACTACCTGAAAAACGTAGTAAGAGCAAGGAAGTTTATTATCAATTACCACATTCGGCGGTAGTTACAGGTACTACCTTTAGTAATATTTTCCACCTCTGAAGGTAGCAACAGCCACTACCTTTAAATTCATTTATTACCTTCGAAGGCAGTTACAGGAACTACCAATAGCAACGTTTACCTCTAGATAGAAGTATAAGCAACCCCTAATCAGAATGCTGACTAAGATGCACGCACAGCCCCATCGCTGGCACGGCCCCTCCACAGACACTGGCCCATCGACGCCGAAGCGCTCGCCGCACCTGCTCCTACTCTCCAGTTGTCATGGTAACGGTGTATGCGCGCAACTGGCCTCGCCGGACCACAGCAAAATGCTGAACTGGTAGCCAAGTGTAGGTCTCGCTACATTTAAGTAAAGACAGAAAAAACATAATAAATATAAAGAACATTTAATCAATAAAATAAAGAGATATAGAGATTACAGGGAGAGAGAGAAACTTTATTGTTGGCGAGGAATTGTTGGGTCGCCGCACGACTCCACTGCACTCATGTGTTTTTGTTCCTAAGGTCCATGCCACTGGCAGCCCAGAAGGTGCTGATGGTCTCCATGGCCAGGTCCTCCGAGCGCAGCAGGCTCTTCTAGTTCTCTCAGGTCTTCGGGTCCTCTAGGCCAAGCGGGGGAGGGCCAGCCGTGCAGAGGGAGAGGATGTGGAGAGAGGAGGTGAAGGCTTCTGGGCACAGGGTAGAGGCAGGTGTGGGGAGGAGGCATGATAGTGGGATATTGTCAAGGGTGAGGGGAGACAGCGTGTCTCTGGTTTGCGCTATATTGTTGCGTACTTCTTACCTAGGATGGGATGGGGCGGGACGTAGAGCTGGTGCGAGGCTCTGTAGGCCTGATTCATATCACTGAACGAGTGCATTCGCTCAATCGCCAATCCCGTATCCGAGGCCACTTGAGCGCGGTTTAAGGAACCTCGGGCTAAAAGGAGGGCGGTCTAGTTTCCGGGATTTCTGGAGTGCGCAGGCGCCCATATAAGCTCAACATGGCTGAGTGGGGGTGCGTCGGCGAGTCCAGTGTGCCAAAAGTAGGGTAGTGGACTCGGCTTTGCGCAAAATTTATAATTGCAGTTTTAAGGTCTGTTAATATGTACCAGCCTTCCGTGCTGGTGATTGCAATCGCGATGGCGGCTTTTTCTGCAGCATCTGGGGTGGTGTGTGAGGAGGGAGGATGAAGAGAAGGCCACCACGGCTGCGGTTGCTTCAACACCCGTGCAAGCAGCGTCCAACCATGCGGTGTCCAGTTCAGAACTGTACGCTAGCTGGAGTGTCTTCGCACGGGCTCTGCGGCGCTGCTCTAGGTGAGAGCTCGCAATACACGAGGCTTACGCAAACCTCCACAGGCCGGTATATCCTGGACTGCTTCGGATCAGAATACCGGCTAACGACCCAAACCTCCTCCCCATTCCTCGACCCCTTCACTGAGAGTTGGTCATTAAGCCGCTGCCGAGACTAGGACAGGGAAAGGCTTTTGCATTTCCTCTCTTATGGAGAAATAAGTGCAATCCTGCAAATTTCAATTTACCTTAACGGCAGTTTCCGCCAAAATCAATGCACTTACACTTATGCTGGTGCGTATCGAACATCGCTAAATATGACAAAGTTGAATGGACAAATAGCTTCGAATTCAAAAGTATTCTAATAATTTGTGAACATTATAGCTCTACAGTGAAATCGTAAATTTTGGAAACCGTCGTGAAGAAATTGTGAAGAATAGGAAGAGTTGGTAAAGAGCCAAGAAAGGCTTACACCTTAAATATTCCATGCAAACACTGCCTCAGTGTTCGACTTAAGAGTGTTAGCTGCGGCGGCTTCAGGTGTTGGCAATGGTTTAGCAATTAGATTAGCAATGCTTTCATATAATTGTCACCCAAGAATCCCTACGCCTAGCGCCACTCTAGCACGCGGGTCTTTCTATCTTTGCTCTCCTATTATTTCTACCCTCCTACTTTCAGCGCCAAATAGTGATTGTGGCTCAGCTAGAGCCAGAGGGTGGGCAGGTCCGTGCTCTTCCCTTATCATTCTTCCCAACTGCAACGAAGCGAAGCGAAGAAGCGGATGTATCAATTGAGGCGCCCGCGCCTGCTTTTGCTGTGATATAGTGCAGTTACGAGCTATTTAGTTCAATTTTACCTTAGTTGCACCAGCCAAGTTGGCTCTGCTGAGTGATTAACGCACTTGCCTACTTAGCCGGAGTATCCAGGTTCGAAACAGACCGCGGCGGCCGCGTTTCAATGGATGCGAAACGCAAATGTCGCCCATGTGCTATGCGATGTGTGCGCAAAAAAAGCTCCCCACATGGTTGAAATTAGCCGTAGACCTTCACTACGGCAGCTCTTTATTGCTTTCTTTTTTAACTCCCTGCTTTATCTTTTACGGTGCGGCTTGGGGGTCCACGGAGATATGCGAGACAGTCACTAAGTCATTTCAATTTTAAAAAAAAATCAGCTAAATTGTCTTTATTGCAGAAAGACGCGCCTTTGGCAAACGTCAGTACTGAGAGATAATGCTCTTAAAAAACTAGCTGCGGTTCAACAAATAACCCGGTCAGACAGCGAAAGCAGAGATGTATCGGTCAAATAGACGCGGCTGCCACCCTGATTTTGGTTGCATATTTTCTTCCCTATAACAGTGTGGTGACTGTGGTGCGCGAATATAAGCGGACTATTCCCGCGTGTTTCCGATGCGGCGCCATCGGTCACCGCGTGGACTTATGCACGAATCCTCAAGACAAGACATATTTTCTAGCGCTTAGTGAACACAAGGGACAAGAACACAAATACACAGGACGTACGGAGCGTACGTCCTGTGTATTTGTGTTCTTGTCCCTTATGTTCACTAAGCGATAGAAAATATGTGTTCAAACAATATCCAACTAGCCCAAGTTTCTGCCTCAAGACAAGCGCTGTGGACAATGCTGCCAAACGGTCTCAGACCTAGAAGATGGCAACAAGGCGCCCCACGAGTGCAATTCCTCCTCCATTGTCTGCTGTGGCCCTCAAATTACGAGATCGCAAACTGCAAAGCCAAATTCCGACGGCTGCAACAACCGAGCAGCACGACCGGTCATAGAAAACAACCTCAGAGTGCAGTGGCCCTTGGTCCTGGAACCGCTCCGAAAGACCCCCCGCCTAGCAACAAGATAGTGCATTGCACAGGCGGACAAGCGCCTCCGGTGGGCGCCTTGCCCGGGCGTGGCCCCAAGCCTCTTAGATCAACTAGTAAAATGCGTCACGTGATCCAGGCGCCCTCGCATAACAAAACGGGGATTTTTCGGCGCTTATAGGCCCTCTGTCTGGCGCGCCAACCAAGACATCACTGCCCAAGGTAGGCAGACGCGATGGGCCTCTTCCACCTCCCCATACTACCCAACCTTCCCCTCCAGCAAATCTTCCTCCTCCCCTCTTTGACGTTGCGGACCTCCACCGCGCTCGAGATTCTCCGGGCAAGAATAATGCTCAACTTCACGCCAAAATTCACGCGCTAGAAACGACTCGGTCCTCCTTTCCCACTGTCTAGGTAGCTCTGGGGGGGAAATCCGACTGTGCGGCCTGCCCGTGGCCCCCCTGCCATGGATACGGGCCGGTGTAGTTTCGGCTACTAGGCTTTGTTCCGGTGCAACGCACAGCGGTGGGGATGGGTTGTCCGGGGCCCATCCTCTTGGGAGCGGCAGCGACTCCCACGGCTGTGAGGGCCAGCCGAATCGTGAGGTCCGTTGTCTGTGCGGAGGCAGGCCTGGAGGTATACTAGGTTGGACCCACGAAATCCGGTAGAAAGGAATGTCAAATGTCAAAAACCTCCGCTCACGGGAACGCGCACGGCTACTAATGCTCGGTTTCTGGCTACGAAGAGGTCAGGTCCGCGCGGTAGCGTGCCGACGCACGGTTTCTGGCTACATAGAGGCCAGGTCCGCGCGGGGGTTCCGACAACCCGAGCTCCTCGGAATCGATGTCCTCGGGGAAGCAGTCTCAATGCGGATCGCTTATGATGGGTGGCATATTGCGGACGCGGAGGCTGACCCGGTCTGGGGACCAATGGGGACGCCGAGGTAGAGGGTGTGCAGTAGGACCAGTGCGAAAACCGTCGATGTGTGGAGTACCGGTGGAGTAGGCCCGGCTTCTCACCCTATGCCCGATTCTTGGTTCGTGGCCCGGGCGCCCGGCCTTGAATGCTCCCTCCTCAGTAGGCGTGGAGCAAGCAAGGGGAGGAAATAAGTGCATGGTGGTTGGAAGGAAGCACAGGTGGGTCCCCCAGGGTTACCGGGTTATGGTGCCGAGGGCCAAGCGCCGATAGGCTGACGACTTGGGCCTCTGTTGGCCGGACCACACCACACACACTTCCGGAGTCTGAAAAACCGCGAAACACAGTCGACGGCTAGTAACCGGCCGGTCTGATCCAACCCTTAAAATCGTGGAGAAGCAGGTGGCTGCGGACCCCAAGTTAGGAATTTTTTTTTCTTCTTTCCTGTCTCCGACGGTCGGAGCCAGTGGGTGGTCGTGCATCCCGTGGGGGAGCCGCACCATTGGAAAAGCTCGATGCTCTACCTGTCCTGGCCAGGCGGGCCAGAAATGGAGTCGATGTCATACGAAGGATCAGAGCAAAATCTCGCTGTCCCCATTCCCACCCCATTTCCCATAACCCTTTCCCAACTCCAATTTCCCATACCCTATATCCCACCCCCTCCGCTACGTCCTAGGGGAGATCAGGGGAGTCTCCCCGGGCCCGTTCAACCGGCGATGGGTCGCTTGTAGCATTCCCCCCCTTTGTTTTATTTTTCCACCTACGGGTGGCAAAACGATGGATTGCCTTCGGGCCTTTTCATTTATTTCACGATTGGGTCAAGCCTGTTATACTTAGTGGCACAGGCAGGGGCATTTTGGTTTACATTCTTTTTCTGGCTGCCCCACCATACATTTTGTCCAGGTAGCTCCGGAAGCAATGCAAGTGCCGGCGGACCCGACACGATTTGGCTCTGACGTGCGTTTCACCGCCCTTGAAAATGCCCTCGCCCAGTTGACGACTCACACTTCCAGTTTGGCCAAATTCGAGACAGCCTGCTTACGGAAGTCTCGGCCACAGTTACGGCCGCCGTGACAGCCAACATTAAGACGCGGCTATAGTCACATCCTCGGCTTCTCGGCCCAATAAAACCGCTCATCAATATTCAACCGACCCATTGATCTAACCGAACTCTCGGAGAAGCCGGAACCGCTCCCTCCTCAGGTGACGGAACCCGTTCCGGCTTTCCAATAATAATAATAATAATAATAATAATAATAATAATAATAATAATAATAATAATAATAATAATAATAATAATAATAATAATAATAATAATAATAATAATAATAATAATTGATTCTGGGGGAAGGAAATGGCGCTGTAATTCTCTCATATGTCACTGCACACCTGAACCGCGCCGTAAAAGAAGGAATAATTATTCTTTTGGGGGAAAGGAAATGGCGCAGTATCTGTCTCATATATCGTTGGACACCTGAACCGCGCCGTAAGGGAAGGGATAAAGGAGGCAGTGAAAGAAGAAAGGAAGAAGACATGCCGTATTGGACGTCTCCGGTATAATTTCCACCACCTGTGGACCTTTAACGTGCACTGACATCGCACAGCACACGGGCGCCTTATCGTTTTTCCTCCATAAAACGCAGCCGCCGCGGTCGGGTTCGAACCTGGGAACTCCGGATCAGTAGTCGAGCGCCCTAACCACTGAGCCACCGCGGCGGGTCCGTAAAGGAAGGAATAAAGAAGCTGAAAGAAGAAAGGAAGAAAGAGTTGCCTTAGTGGAGAACTATGGAATAATTTCGACCACATGGGGATCTTTAATGTGCACTGACATCGCACAGCGCACGGCCGCCTTGGCGTTTTGCTTCCATAAAAACGCAGCCGGCGCGGTCGGTTTCGAACCCGTGAACTCCGGGCCAGTAGCCGAGCGCGCTAACCACTGAGCCACCGCGGCGGGTACTCTGTAAGACAATCACTTTTCAAATCAGCATGGCTGTGTCACCTCCCATTCAACCCCATAGAGGGCGCCGCCCCCCACAAAGGCAGCAAGCGCTTTCCCTTGTACAATGAAACTGTCGGGGTTTCAGACACAGGACCAAACGTGCCAATTTAAGGGCGTAGATTGACACCTCGAACACCCCGCCGAAGTCCTTGTGCCACATATATAAAGGAGACTAAATTAAATTTTAAAGGAAAGAGGCGTGAAGAAGACAACGTGGATTAACCGAAGAATAAAGAAGATGAAGGAGAAGCATTTGGTGAGGTGGAGAGAGATGATTGGTGGAGAAGCATTCGGTGAGGTGGGGAGAGATGATTGGTGGAGAAGCATTCGGTGAGGTGGAGAGAGATGATTGGTGGAGAAGAGAAGACAACAAGGCTTACGTGTACTAATGCGAAGGCTATAAAAGGGCGAGGGAAAGCGAGGCACAGGGAGGGAACAGCAGTGAGGCGGAGGCTCCAGCGGGTCAGGGACACATCGGCTGGAAGAGAGCGACGCCGGCTACTGCTTCGGTGTGCTCGCGTTTTACGGCTTCGCATCGTGGAATACCTGCCGTGCCTGAGCCCGTTGCGGGGAGTCAACGGAGGACGCTACCACCTGCTACGGCCAGGGGTGTCTCCATCGCTGTTGCCACCCATCCGGGTGGTGCCTCCAACGCCAACAACACCGGCATCACCTCCAGGGGCGCTTGGACAGGGAGCTTGAGCGACGCAGCCAGCGATGCGGTCAGCGACGCCAGACCAAGCACGTCGAACGCCGCCTCGACGCGGGGAACTGGATCCATACAACGCCGTAGCCGCACCGAACCAACCGTGAGCACGAACGCCGACCACTAATAGCAGAACGCTAGTAGTAGACGCTGGTAGCAGTGTGACCGGGTCGTGTGTATTTATAGTCTTTGGGTTTTCTGTTAATTTTGTTAGTTTTGTGCTCTACTGTGTGTGTCACGTAGGGTGTAATAAATGTGCGTTTGTGTGGGTACACCTGTCGCCTAGTGCATTTTTTCGGTCCCAGCGTTCTCTGGAGAGACCCGTGACAAAGTGGCGAGCCTGTGCCACGATACATTTCCTTTCTTCTTTTTGCTTTGTCTCGGATCTTTCCGATCTCTCGGCGACAGAAAGTATGGACTTGGCAAAAACCTTAGAGCTGGCGCTCAAGCTAGGCTTAAGCAATGAAGAGGCGATGCTTCTCTGTGACGAGGAGAAAAAAGAGGCAAAAAGGCAGAGAGAGGAAAGGGCGCAACGCTCGTGAAGCAAAAGAACGTGAGACGAAAAGAGCTCGCGAGGCAGAAGAGCGACAAGAGAAAAGAGCTCGCGAGGCAGAGAGAGGAGCTCGCGAGGCGGAAGAGCGAGAAGATAAAAGAGCTCGCGAGGCAGAACAGGAGAAAAGAAGGATATAACGGGAGAAGGAGTTTATTTTGTGGAAACAAGCGCATGCCGCGAGAGGATATGAGGAGATCACGGACAATGATCAGCATTCCTTAACGGGTACAAAATCTCCTAGACAGGCCAGAGTTTGCCCAAGAAAGCTGATGGCTTCTTTCGATGACAAAAGAGTTGATCTGGACGCATATATGCGACGATTCGAGCGGATAGCTTTGGGGCAAGGCCGAGAGTGCAGTGAATGGGCCACGTCATTGAGCATGTGTTTAGTCGGAGAGGCGCTGAATGTTCTTGGAAGGATGCCTGCTGCTGATTCCATGAACTACAAGAAAGTCATAAAGGCACTCTTCCAAAGATTCCGGCTTACGGCAGAGGGTGTTCGTGAGAGATTTCGCCCTGCGAAACCTGAGGATTCGGAATCGGCTAAGCAGTTTTCCTGCAGGCTGACCACCTATTTTGATAGGTGACTTGATATGTCAAACACAGAAAAGAGTTTCGAAGGGGTGCGTAACAAGCCGGTTATAGAGCAATTTTTAGCGTGTTGCAGCTCAGAGATAGTGCTATTCCTGAAAGAAAGTTGTGTTCATTGGAAGATTTCGCCGACATTGCAGACCAATTCCTCGAGGCTCAAGGGCTAAGAAATTTGAGTAAGGCGAAGGAGGAAACCCAGAAGATCCTAGTGACAGATGCGGCAAAACCAAGAGCTTATCGCGGTGCATCTAAGGCTCCAGTAAGCTGTTTTCTCTGCGGCAACGTGGGACCCCGTGCAGTTGACTGTCGGACTAGTAGCGCTGCCCAGAAAACACAGGCTGTGTGTCAAGGTTGTAAGAGGAGCATACTCTGGATGAGTGCCGATACAGAACGCAGGACCGAGCTGCATGCGTTGTAGACTCTAGGGTAGAACTTGTCACGCCACCCGAAGTTCCACAGCTGAAAGGAGAGCAAACGCCGCTGGAAAATGAGGCAGTGAGTGGAACACACAAGTCAAAAGCAGCAATGCCGGTGGTGGTTGGGCAAATAGGGGACCGTCCTATTTTGGTGCTTAGAGACAGCGGAGCCTGCACAGTTTTGGTTCGGAGAAGCGTGGTGAAGGACGAGGATCTTACAGGGGAAGCGTCGGCCGTCACTCTTGTAGATAGCACAGTAAGGTACCTTCCTGATGCCAGGATTCTAGTGTCCACACCAAATTATACTGGGCAGGTAGTGGCAAAATGCGTAGACGAACCTATCTACGATCTCATCTTGGGAAACATTAAGGGTGCAAGAAGTGTCGAGGACCCCGATCCCGAGTGGAGGATGCTCGACGTTGAAGAACATCCAAATATGAAAAGGCCCGCGATAGCCCAGACAGGTGCAGTCAGATTCTCGTCGGCACTGGAGACAAGCGCTCAAGCGACAGTCCGAGCAACGCAGCGTCCGCTATCTATTCCTGTTACGATGAGCCTGAGCGTAACACCTGGAGAAATTGCAATTAGGCAAAAAAAAAGACCCGAGCCTGAAGGCCTGCTTCGAAAGAGTCGGGAAAAAAGTGAAAAGAAAGAAGAGTCGTACGTCATTCGAATACCAATTGGTAAATGGTCTTCTGTACGGGAAGTGTATATTTAGTTCAGGATGGCGGGTCCAACAGCTGGTGTTACCGAGAGATATGCTTGAGGCCGTGCAACACATAGGACATGACGTCTTTATGGCGGGACAAAGGGTGTTCAAAAAACAAGGTCTAGGATCACCGAGGAGTTCTTTTGGCCGGGTGTTCAGAGTGACGTTAAACGCTTCGTTCGCTCATGTGACGTGTGCCAGCGCACAGTCTCGAAGGGAATAGTTGTTCCCGTACCTCTGGGCAAGATGCCAGTCATCGACCTACTGTTGCAGCGAGTGGCGATTGATATTGTGGGGCCAATCTCTCCAGTATCCGCCAAAGGCAATAGATATATGCTTACTCTGGTTGACGTGGCCTCTAGTTATCCTGACGCTATTCCAATGAGAACTATTGAAGTATCCAAGTGGCGGAGGGTCTTGTGGAAATGTTTTCGCGTTATGGTTTCCCGAGGGAAGTTTTGAGTGACCGGGGCTCGAACTTCACATCGGAGCTTATGAACGAGGTTAACCGCCTTTTGTCAGTAAGGCAGTTAGTGACGGCGCCTTAGCATCCCATGTGTAATGGGCTTGTAGAGCGGTTCAACGGCACCCTCAAAAATATGATAAAGAAAATGTGCCAGGAGAGACTTGCCGATTGGGATAGATGTCTCCCAGCTCTTTTGTTCGCTTACCACGAAGTACCACAATCGGGTCTGGGTTTCTCGCCTTTCGATATGTTGTATGGGAGAACCGTTAGAGGTCCACTTACAATACTCAAGGAGCTGTGGGCTAATAAGGAGATTGCATTAGATCTCAAAACAACATACACATACGTTCTTGAGTTTCGATACAAGTTGGAAGAAACATGCAGGCTAGCACATCAAGGCCTGGAAAGGGCGCGCGAACGCTATAAGGGCTACTATGACAAGAAAGCCACTTACAGGAATCTGAATCCAGGCGACAGGGTTATTGTACTGCTGCCACCGGATCAGAATCATTTAGTGATGCAATGGAAGGGTCCGTATCTTGTGACGCGGAAGAAAAAGGATATGGATTATGAATTATGGATTGTTGACACTAAGGAGGTTTTCCATGTAAATATGTTGCAGAAGTACGAAGAAAGGGGTCCCGTACGGTACGCCCCCAAGGTAGCGTGCGCGTTAGTGGCAAGGACACCGGTGATATATCCGACGTGCCCACGTGCAATGGGAAGAAAAATGCAGGAGGGGATGAGGTACTAAGGAGGCCAAATGTGTATGAAGACATACGATCAAAGCTCTACTCCAAATCAAGGGGGGAAGTTTTCGGATGGGCCAGGCAAAACGGAGGTCATGTGTTACAAATAAGACTTGTAAACATATAGAGCTAACTAAACAGCCCTAGGTATCTGTGGGATGTATCTTGTTCTTGTTGGTGTGTTAACATATCTCTGAGATTTATCTTGTTGTTGTTGTTGTTGTTGCTGGTGCTGTGTTAATGTATCTCTGTGATTTATCTTGCTGTTGGTGCTGTTGTTGGTGTTATGTGATCATACAAGGGAGTGCGTTGTGGACACGAACATGTTTATTAAGCACTCTACGGATAGCGGCAGAGGTGTGTTAGTGTTCTGAAAACGCAGTTTGGTGTGTTGTGCTAGTGGTGTGCGTTTGGTATGTGCTGGACATCTGCGGTGTGTTGTGTGCTGGGTCCAGAATCGCCACAGAAGATAGTCGGTTGGCTGGATGTCTTGAAGATGAAGATGACCTGAACAGTTTTTTATGCAAAAACTCTCGAGAGGGGGGGACCCTTGTCACATATATTAAGGAGACTAATTTAAAATTTAAAGGAAAGAGGTGCTAAGAAGACAACGTGGATTAACCGAAGAATAAAGAAGGTGAGAGAGAAGCATTCGGTGGGGTGGAGAGATGATTGGTGGAGAAGCATTCGGTGAGGTGGGGAGAAATGATTGGTAAAGAAGCATTCGGTGAAGTGGAGAGGGATTGGTAAAGATAAGACGATGACAAGGCTTACGTGTACTAATGCAAAGGCTATAAAAGGGCGAGGGAGAGCGAGGCACAGTGGGGAAAACTAGTGAGGCGGAGGCTCCGGCGGGTCAGGGACACATCGGCTGGAAGAGAGCGACGCGGGTTACTGCTCCGGTGAGCTCGCGTTCTACGCCTTCGCATCGTGGACTTCCTGCCGTGCCTGAGCCCGTTCCAGGGAGTCAACGGAGGATGCTACCGTCTGCTGCGGCCAGGGGTGTCTCCAGCGCTGTTGCCACCCATCCGGGTGGTGCCCCCAACGCCAACAACAACGGCATCGCCTCCTCGGGCGCTTGGACCGGGAGCTTGTATGACCCAGCCAGCGACGCCGTCAGCGACGCCAGCTCAAGCACGTCGAACGCAGCCTCGATGCCGGCTACTGGATCCATACAACGCCCCAGCCAGACCGAACCAACCGTGAGCACGAACGCGGACCGCTAATAGCAGAAAGCTTGTAGTAGACGCTGGCAGGAGTGTTCCCGGGACGTGTGTATTTATAGTCTTTGGGTTTTCTGTTAGTTTTGTGTCCTAGTGTGTGTGTCACATAGGGTGTATTAAATGTGCGTTTGTGTGGGTACCCCTGTCGCCTAGTCCATTCTTTCGGTCCGAGTGTTCTCCGGAGAGATTCGTGACACCTTGTGCGGCAAGAAATCGGAGACGCGATCAACCTCTCGGGCTATTGTTCATTTTTACGAAAGCTGTTCACCTGTCTCCTAGTCCATAATGCCTACACAACGCAGGAGGTTAATCTCGACCTTAATCTGGAATATTAGTATGTGATGGTCTCGGTCCAACGTCTACGGCGACCAGCTAGACCCGCACACATCCTTAATATCGTCTGCCCCTCGAATTTCAAAAACATTAGTTGTTTTTACATCTTTAGCGCAGCGCTGAGCATCGCTGGTCGAGACCTGATCATGATAGTGGGCGATTTTAACGCCCCATACCCCATGAGAGGCTGTCGCAGGGAAGAGCTGTGTGGCCGTAAGTTGGCGGAACTTATATCTTCATTGGGCATCAGTCTTGTAACCACCCTTCCAGCTGACACTTGTAGGGAATTCCGTCTCTCGAGACAACCGCCCCGACGTTACCCTCATGAAACAATCCGACACAAAGAGTGGATCTGCACTGAGGGCACCCTTGGTAGCGACCACTGTATACTGAAGACTGTCATTTACACTTGACCCTTACATCGCCCCCTTGCTCAAGCCACTTCCAGACTGGAATGCTTTCCGCCAGGCCCTTCCAGTAACTTCTCTCTTGGAGCAAGACAACTAAACTTGGGCACGCGGACTTATGCAAACAATCCGTTTTACACGAAAAGCAGGTACAGCTTACGGAGCGCTCATCGGACATGGATATCCACCTGATGCACCTCTGGGTAGCTCGCCCAAGCCTTACTTCACGATTGCGGTGGCACAAACACAATCGCAAACTTCGCGCTCGCATCTCTGACCTCACCCAGCAAGCTGCCGAATATGCTGCAAAGCTCGCTGAAAACTGGGTAGGTAGATGCAACAGCGCAGCAGGACATATGTTAAACCACATCACTTGGCGGCTCTTTAGGAGTCTCATGGACCCTACACAAATACGCTCGGAAACCAAGGAACACCTCTCTCGCGAGATACAAAATTTTCAAGGAAACACAGAGAAGCTAGCGAACGTCTTGCGCTCACAATACCTCAATCAGGATCAATATCCGCGCGGGCAGGATTATTCGCACGCAGGAAGCGATAATCCGAAACTGGATCAGGTTTATCAGCTTGAGAATATGTTTTTGCAGGCTAGTTGGTGCCTAAGCATTTTGGGTTTTTTGCGCAAAAGACACGACACAAAAGAAACGAGGTAAACAGGACAAGCGCTTGTCCTGTCTACCTCGTTTCTTTTGTGTCCTGTCTTTTGCGCAAAAAACCCAGAATGTTTATCAGCTTCAAGACTTCCGCGCGGCTCTTGTCAAATGCGCAGGGTGGCGGCGCCCGGGAGGGATAAGATCACAGTCGAACTGTTGGCAAACCTCCCCGATGAGGCATACGAAACCCTACATGAATATATCATCGCCATTAGGACCGGGGACACTTGAAGTTTGAAGTTTATTTTCTTTTCGGCAAGAAATGAGGGACCCGAGACAAAAAGTGAACGTTAATTCACTTGACGGCGCTCGGGCCCTATTACATGGCAGAACAACGAGGTGTCGGTAATAATATTTGGTGCACTTATAATTTAGGCAGTACCTCCAGCACATTTACGGACTCTTTAGCTCTTGCTACGCACAGTTCTGTCTTTTTGTTTTTAAAGGTAAAGGGAAAATATGAAAGACAATCTTGATCAGCGAATAATAGCAATTTTACATAGCAACAATCCCGCAAAAAATCCAAGACACAGGAGAAACACATGTCACGAAAAGCAAAAAAAAAATACATTTGCGAGAGAAAGAATGAATGTATTCTTTTCTTATTTAGATTTTCAACATTTAGCTTTATTTTGGCGAAAATAGTTTAAGAGAGTGGGCAGAGTATCTGCAAGTATTTGCTGGCCAAACGTCGTTCGTACGAAAGGTACCGCTGAGTTATGAGCAGAACGCGAATTATATGTTCGCGTAAGTGTTGTTAGATTTGCGATAGAAAGCATAGTACCCTGAAAGGTACTTATGTGCTGTTTGTTGCAAAAATGCTAAGTTAAAGGAGTGGAGATAGCGTACTGACATTAATTTAAAATTTTGAAAAAGCGGCGCAGTATGAGAAGAGTAGTCTTTTCCTGCAATATGGGGGATAACCTTTTTGTACTGCATATATTCGATTTAAATTTTTTGTGTACTTGCACACCGTACAAGGAAACAATAGTTTAGTTGAGACAAGAATAACGAGTTATAGAGATGTAGCTTAATTTTCACTGGTACGAAGAAATTAAGTTTTGCTAAAATACCTACTGTTCTTGACAGGCGTGAAATTATTTCATTTATGTGCCTATCACAGCACATATTTTTGCTGGAATAAACACCAAGCGTTGTCATTTCATCAATTACTTTTTCGTTCGATTTTGATTGGGAGACATCATGGTAACCATTATACAGAAGGCAGGGAAACCGGTAAACACAGACAACCTCTGGCCCATCTCCCTCACTTCATGCGTAGAGAAACTGATGGGAACGATGGTCCGCGAGTGCCTCTCGGAATATCTCAAGAGCAAGACACCTTCGCCGACACCATGTTTGGCTTCGGACAAGGGGCCGCACAAGACATTCTTTTACAGCTTTACAGCGAGGTTCTCGAACCCATAGAACACCCACAAAGTGAAAATATAGTCCTAGAACTTCATCTGAAGGGTGCTTTTAACATTGTTAAGAACGGCGTCATATTAAAGTCTCTTGCCGAGACCAACTGCGGTCCTCGTACATTCAACTACATCAAATATTTCTCAGCAGGTCACGTGGCCTATATACGCATACAAAAGGCGGAGTACGGCCTGTTTGAAATGGAACGCGGGGCACACAACACGGCGCTGTTTTTCTCGCTTCTCTTTAATATGGCCATGATGCACCTCCCAGCACAGCTGGCGGGTGTCCACGGTGTTCAGCATGCACTGTATGCCGATGGTATAACAATCTGAGGCACTACGGGAAAACTAGGAGAGATGGAGGAATGCCTGCAAGCAGCAGCGAGCGCAGTAGACCAGTGTGCTACGTACTGCGGACTCCAGTGCTCCCCGTTCAAGTCCGAATTTGTGCATATTCGACATTCTCCGAAATTCCAAATCTCCGTCCAGCTTTCGCCAGCGGCCCCATCCGTGAAGCGCAAGAGCTCTGAATACTCCGTCTCTTCAATTATCAGGATCGCAAGGTAGACACAACCCTTGCAGAACTACGCAAGTTTGGCGACCAGGTTGGCCGAATAGTTCGCCGCGTTTCCAACAAGCGAGGAGGGTTGCGATGTCAGGATGCGGTACGGCTCGCCCATGCGTTCGTAACTAGTAGAATACTGTAGAACACTCCTTACCTCCGTTTAGGGAAACGTGACGAAGATTGTATAGAGGTTGCTCTCGCACAAAATTTTCAAGAGATCCCTTTACCTCCCGATCTCCACTTCCAGCGCGCGACTACACACTTTGGGGGTTGTCAGCACCTATCGGGAACTTTGCGAGGCGCATCTCGATAACCAATATACGCGTCTCACCCAGACCGTGTCTGGTCGCTGCCTCATGGACTGGTTATATATCAAACAAGACGACCATACGATGGAAAGGATTCGACTGCCCGAGCTGCGGAGACGCACCCTCTACGTTCGAACCCTTCTGACTAAGATGAACAAAGAGGATCGTAATAGCCGGCCCCAGGCGCGGGCGGATGCCCTGGACCGCCACTTGTTGCCGTCGTGACATGGCATATACTCACGACGGGGGATTAGCCAGGGTACAGTGGGGAGACCCCATAGAATAGCGTAAAATGATGCCAAGCTAGTGACTGTGCCTTGGGTGAAAGCTGGCGAATGAACTCTCCTTAGGCTCTTTACAAACACCGTGCTGTGCCTGGCGGTTCTCAAGCACCGCCACAATGGCTCAAAGAAACACGTCTTCTACGTCAACATTGCAAGCACCTTCCACTCCAAGGGGGAATGGTACAAGGCTGCAGTGACGCACGAGGGAAAACAGGTGCACGGCCTCTCGTTCAGAACGCCCAGCTCAACAGATGTGAGGGGAGGTAGCGATTGCCCTCGGAGCCTCCCATCCCGACTGTAAATTCACCCTCACAGAGTCCCGCGCAGCCTGTCATAACTGAGTTCGGTTGGATCACTCCACTTGCTCACCAAATTCTTCACCACAGTACACGCGACTGCAATTCAACTGAACGCTCAATCATATGGGTCCATTGCACCAGGCGTACCTTGGAAAGACCACAATACAGATCACAGCTCTCTTCTTTTCTTTTGAAGATACTTCTGGGCACTATAATGCCGAACTCCGCCGCTACCTGGTTCCTATCAAAGGACACATTAAAGCTGGCGAACGAACTTTCCTTATGCTCTTTATATACACTGCTTTGCGCGGCGGTTCTCAAGCACTTCTTTTGACGGCCACTGCTCATTCTGTGGGGAGGTGGCCGAAGCATTTCACATGGTTCGGGCATACAAACAAAATCTTTCTCTCCCCCTTCAACCCTTCCCCTACCTGACAGGACTGGGAGGCGGCTCTTCTCGGCTGCCAGGAACTACCGGCCCAACAGACCGTGGTTCGTCGGAACTGCTTATCGGTCAGGACCAGCAGGACCGAGAATGAGGAACCCCGCCTTCTATTGTAGGTGACGAGACCCACTAGGGGCCTCTCCCCGAGCACGTGTCTGTATATATAGATAAAGAAATGCTTTTCACCGCCACCACCCGCTCCGCTCGGTCAAGATATTTGACATCAAGGAGGGAGCAGGCAGCACATCTGGGATGCCTCCTTTCTTTCTGTCCGCAACACCGCGATAGAGCGCACATCTTCCGCTCTCCATGGCAGGCGCGGCATCGATCACACGTAGCTTAGTTCACACTTAGTCGTCAGCGAAGCTTGGCCTTAAACACGTGACCGGCACCGGCGGGAAAAGCGAGCCAAACTCGTATGACCTTGTCATCCGTCAATCGAGTGGGCGCTTGGCGAGTCTTTCTAGCTCTTAGGCCGTCTCCGACGCGCTCTTGAATTTCCTCGCTTCATTCTTTCTGCCGGCCGCCCTTGTTCCATGCGACGACTTGTGGATCGGAACACTCAATTTCTCCCAGCCTATGCTGCCGTGAGGAGCACGGCCGCTCTGCATCCATGGTATACGTCTGAGGAGCGAGCGCATCGCCTAAACCGGCGCTATGCGGTGCATGCGCAATAAGGTGCATAGCTAAGTCACGACGTCACGTGCACCGCAGCGGCGGCGCGCATGACGTCACGCACAGCTCAGTGGAGCAGCCGGCGCAGCAGCTTGCGGCGGCGGCACCTCGAATAGGGCTCCTGCTAGCCTTGTGTAATTTTCGCTAACAAAAGGCGCGCGTGTGTTGTGTGATGACACCCGCCTGATTGGCACATTATTTAGCGCGTTCGGCTACTGATCCGGAGCACCTTTGTTCGAACCCGACTGCAGCGGCCGCGTTTGGATGGAGGCGAAACGCAAAAAAAAATCATGGGAGGGGCGCACTTTGTTGATCTAAAGTGCGGTGCGGCGAAAGCCTTTAGCGCGATGTTGCTCCTTGTGTCACTCGTTCAGTAGCGCACACAAGCTTAGTTGCTGAATACAGGAGAGCGTTTATGCGGGGTCCTTCCTTATTGGCGTTCAGGGGGTGTCTGGAAGGAAACGAAATGGCGCAGTAGCTCTCAGATCTCGACATCTCGACGAACACCTCAACCGCGCCTTAAAGCATGCAGCTGAATGAGCATATGTTATTGGTACAAACCACTGTTAAGCTTCTTCAAAAGAGATATGATAAGACACCGCTCTGAATTCAATACGATGAACTGTTTCTCAAGATTTTGGTGATATTTTTCGGGAATGCTGCCTCCACATTGAGGGCAACTAGTGATGACATCGTTGAAATTTCATGTGCACTTCCTTTCTCTGTTGCTCAAGCCAGCGCCGGTGCTTTGGCAGATGCGGCTTTGCAGCAGCGCCGCGGTTTTTATTATTGAACTTATTATGTGAATTTGTTTCATTTTCGGCTTAATTAATCATTGGTGTGACATGACTTGAGACGGGACAAGATCATGGACGCAAGTATGGGCCATGAAAGGCTTTCACCTTAAAAGGCGCGCGTGTGCTTCCCCATGTCACCCGCCGCGGTGGCTCAGTGGTTAGGGCATTCAGCTAATGATTCGGAGTACCCGGGTTCAAACCCGACCACGGCGGTCGCGTTTCGATTGAGGCAAAACAGAAAAGTGCCCGTGAGCTGTGCGATGTCAGTGCACGTTAATGATCCCCAGGTGGTCGAAATTATGTCGGAACCCAATCCTCCACTACGGCACTTTTTTCTTCTTTTATTCTCTCAGTCCCTTTTTTATCCCTTCCGTTACGGCACGGTTCAGCTCTCTGCCGAGATGTGACACACCTAGTGCAGTGGACACACGAAACGCGCTGTAAGGGAAGGGATAAGGAGGGAGTGAAAGTAGAACGGAAGAAAAAGGTACCACAGTGGAGGTCTCCGGAAAGAATGAATGAGCTGTTTATTTAGAAACGGAGACTCAAGGCCGTTTGTGGAGGAATTGGGATAAATTCGACTACCTGGGGATCTTTGACGTGACAGCAGAGGCTGCATTCCGATGGAAGCGAACGCAAAAGGCACCCGCGTGCTGTGTGATATCAGTGCACGTCAAATATCACCAGGTGGTCGAGATTATTCTGGAGCTCTTCACTACGGCACCTCTTTCGTCCTTTCTGCTTTCACACCCTACTTTGTTCCTTCCCTTAGACGCGGTTCAGGTGTCAGCTGATATGTGAGACATACTGCGCCATTTCTTTATCCAAAAACCAGTTTTCATTTTTTTATGCTTTTGCCCGCCGCGGTGGCTCAGTGGGCAGGGCGCTCGGCTACTGATCCGGAGTTCCTGGGTTCGAACCCGACCGCGGCGGCTGCGTTTTTATGGAGGCAGAACGCTAAGGCGCCCGTGCGCTGTGCGATGTCAGTGCACGTTAAAGATCCCCAGGTGGTCGAAATTATTCCGGAGCCCTCCACTGCGGCACCTCCTTCTTCCTTTCTTCTTTCACTCCCTCCTTTATCCCTTCTCTTACGGCGCGGTTCGGGTGTCCGCCGATATATGAGACAGATACTGCGCCATTTCTTTTCCCCAAAATCCAATTATTATTATCATTATTCTCTAGGGGTACTCTGAAATCAACACAGACGCTGCTCCACGCTAGCACTCTTATATGGCTGCGGTCAAATCACACCTGTTCAGAAACGAACGACACTTGATCCCCTACCCTTATTTTTTCTTACTATCGCTCTGCCTTTCTCTCCTTCTCAATGCCCACTTATTAGAGAGTTTTAGTTTCACGTACGTAGAGGCTTCACGTACGTAGAGCTCTTACGGGTGACCAGTGCGCATGCGCAGAGCGCAAAGGGTATGAGCGAGTCTCACGTACGTACGTGAGATTCGGATTTTTACGTTGCGGTCTTTGCGTTGCTTGCGTACGTAGCGTTGAGAAACATGGCGGCACCCTGCCCGCCGCTTCACGGCGATAACAGCTTCGTCGCTAATCCCTCGAGGCGATATGGTGTTCTAAACTGCTGTATTCGCCTTCGATTTGCCCATTCTTACCCTAGCAAAAGGTTTCAAGCGACAAATAGCTTTTGTTTTTCAGACAGAAGGGCGATTTTTCAGCTGCTAAGCCTGACGAAGTAGCGTTGGTCGTCGTCATAGCAACGGTCTCGCTATGAATGGCTTCGCTTAATGACTTCTCTTGGATGATTTTGGCTACAACCAGTGTCTGTGTTTCTTAGTAGATGGCGCTAGGCGTAACGCGCGGCGTGTTTCCCGTACGTGTAACTATAAGGGTTTCAAACCACCTGCGTGCAGGCTACGTAGACTTCTCACGTTTGCGTACGTGAACCCTCTACGTACGTGAAACTAAAACTCTCTATTGGCGCTAGTCGCAACTCACGTGCTTCAGGTTTTACTGGCAGGTACCGCGGCTGGCATCATCTTTCCTTCCATTGCTGCTTTATTGAAGCTTCCGCTTTACTGGCCGCGAACTTGGGATTTTACCGTGGCTGTGCTCCGAGGAGGCACATGACGTCACAACGCGCGCCTCGCCGCAGATATATCTCTCCCCTTTCCTCAAAATCCAGCTTTCAATTCTCTCTTTCTTCTTTCCCTTCCTAATTTATCCCTTTCCTTACGGCGCGATTTGGGTGTCCATCGAGATATTGGAGACGGTTCCTGTGCCATTTCCTTTCCTCAAAAACAAAACAAAACAAATGAGCTGAAGGCGTTCATAGAGTTCATTGCCGTTGACAACTTTGCAAAGGCCGTTTATTTTCACGAGACGAAAGCGCGTCACCGGCTCCTTGGGTCAGTGGAGACCTCATTCTCGCTTTCATGTGCGTAGCGTTGGTGTCCAACTGCAAAAGTCTTCTTTGATTGAGTTCCGCACAATGGTTAGGCAGTGCGCCCTCCCTGCCGCCCTGAGGAGTGGAATGCAGTTAATGGTTGACCGCGAGAGATTGGTCACCAAATGAACGCTGCGACCTACCCATTGCTGCAGTTCGGCATGTCAGCCCCAACGCTGTCACGCTAATGCATTCAGGCCACATCTCTCTCTCACCACCGCCACATGTATCAAAGCATGAATGAGGCGACCTATTAAGAAGGGAGCCAGTTATGCGCCCTTCGTTTACTGAAAGCCAAAGCCATTGGCAACGAAAACGCCAATGAACACAGTGAACGCCATCTTTCGCTTTGTATATCCTGGATTAGCTGAGCTAATCCACACTATAATTTTCAATAAGTAGCCACTAACAACAACTACAAAGCGGAAAGGTCGCCTACGCGCACGCCATCTATCGTGCCAGCGCCATGCATGGCGTAGGGGGGGGGGGTAGCCACACGATGGCTATATGACTGCATGCCAAACACGGAGGAAATTTACTGGAAACGCACGGTATTGGCTTAATTCCAACATCTCTATTTTGCATGCTCGTAATTATTCATGTACTGCAGTGCAGATTTCGAAGGTACGTTTCTAAGAAACCCGTGCATTCACCAGACGCGCCTTTATTCGCGTTCAAACGTCGAGCCGTCGTGGCGGAATGGAAGCATACCGGTAACGAACGCCAAGGGCTTGGTTGGGAAAATTTCAGGGAGGAACTTTGTTGACCCAAAGTGAGGTGAGGCGAAAGCCTTTAGCGTGGTGCTGCTGGTTGTGTCGCTGATTTGTCGTGATGTTGATTAAATACTACAATTGGTCGCTTCACGACACTTTCGCTGGCCTTAATTAGAGCGCACACGGTTGCTTGCTGGAAACACAGGAGAGCGTTTAGGCGGCATCCTTGAAAAATTTTTGGAGGGGAGGGGGAGGAGAGGGGGAAGGAAATGACACAGTATCTTTTTCACATATCGGCGGGCACCTGAACCGCGCCGTAAGGGAAGGGTTAAAATAGGTACTCAGAGAATAAAGGCAGAAAGTAGCCCGGGTTCGAATCCGACCGCGGCGGCTGCGTTTTCATAGAGGAAAAACGCTAAGTCGCCCGTGTGCTGTGCGATGTTAGTGCACGTTAAAGATCCCCAAGTGGTCGAAGATATTCAGGAGCCCTCAACTACGGCACGTCTTTCTTCCTTTCTTCCTTCACTGCCTCCTTTATCCCTTCCCTTACGGCGCACTTCAGGTGCCCAACGATATATGAGACATACAGCGCCATTTCCTTTCCCCAAAAACCAATTGTTGTTGTCGTTAGGCGTCCTCCAGCTTTTTTTTGTCCACTGTGCATTTCCAGAATTTTAAGCTTTTTTTCTATATATTCTATTTTTATACATCAACATTTTTTTTCTGATTTAACACCTTTGCGCAAAATACGCAATGCAACGTTTTGTTCCATCTCGCCCCAAATTATTGCGAAACGAGTTCGATAGAAAGAGGCGATATTTTATTGAAGCTAGTCTACGATATGACGCCCTCTGTGGTCACTACAAATTGTTTTAACTGAAATAGCGGCTCCACTTCCAGTCGCGCAGCCTTTGCAGTCATTTATTGAACATTCGATAACAGGGCAATGTTTTGAACTTGTACAAGCGACGAGCAGTGATTAAATTTAATATTGAACAAAAAAAGCTTGCTTATGGTTTTGCTTCAGTTAAATCTAGTGTGCGCACGATAGCTTAGCTGACGAAGACGCGGCTTCTCTTGCGGATTGTCCATCTCGTTTCTTGACGCCGTCGTTTCGCGAGCCGTCCCTCTCTTCGTTCCGGCATTCCTCACTTTTTGGGCTCGGTAAGCTGTTTTGAGATGTATGCTACAGGTGGAAGTAGCCTTGCTTGGTCTGCCGGCTATTGCCTGAACGTAGCCTCACTTATATGTTACTAACAACCTGAAACCTGTCGGGTCTTCCCCGCTACGAGCAGTCTCTTATAATAGTACATATTCCATTCTCGCAGTCAGCTTCTATGCACACATTAACTCACAGCAGAACAAAGGCCACTCGAGAACTCACCACCTATGCACATACTCAGTAACACTAGAACATAGTCCATTACAGTGCCACAATCCAAGCACACATCCCCTCGCTCATCCGCTCCAGAAGACACCACCTACGCACACATTCACCCGCAGACCATAGTACACAATAGTTCGTTCTTGCTGTCATAATTTAGAGACGAGATCAATGTCCTGCAAAAATGTTAAAACAAGGCGTGCTTTTGTACTCGTTGTTTCGACGGGCCAACTCTTCGTCGCCACCGAATCTTATTCGGAACGAAAAGATCAGGAGTACTGGATCCCCTCAGTAACAACTTTCAGGCGGTAGGGCCATTTATCGGCTTTCTACTGGACTTGAAGTTTTCAAAGGGCTCGCCAGGGAGCTAAACCTGACGGTGCGCCCAGCTCCGTATCGGGAGAGGATGGGTTGCTAGGTCTGTCGACTACGCCGACGCCTAGCATCGACGCCGCTTCGAAGACGGATCATACAACAGGGCCCAACCAAGCCAAGGATGGGTCGCTTTAACCACCAACCGTTCTACTTAAGGAATTCCAAGAGATGGATGACGCTGACTTAGGAGACGCTGACGAAGGAATCTCATCCGGCTCCTCGTCGGAGACATCCGGGTACAACAATGATGCCAGCTGGGAGCTTGTGCAATCCATGCGCAGAGAAAACTTCGAACCCGAGGACAATGGAATAGGCACGGGAGCCGGCTCGGCCGCCCAACCGCACGATGGAAAATCACCAGGCGATCCGACCGGCTGCAGCCTAACTGGAGCGAGGGAGCAGAGTAGGCCTAAGCGAAGAATGCCGCCACTCCCCAGAGGCTACTTCAAAATTATTATTCGACCTGCGAAAGAACTCACGGTGAAATCACTCACCACCCACCAAGTAGCGCGCGCCATTGTCATAGCGTGCGACCATAAACGTAGGGACGAAGACTTACTTGTACGGCTTCGCACTGGACCAAACAATACTATCGTTAGCACACTGCACGAGGAAACGTGTCAGCTAGTGCTGCACATTAGCCGTCTCAAATTCGTCGGAAAGGCTTACGATGTAAACGATTACGTGGCAGCTCCGCAAGACGTCTTCCGCGGCGTAATCCACGGTGTAGACCCAGACACGTCTCCCGAAGAGATCAAAGCACACCTACTAGTCGGAGCTCAAACAGTGACCATACTCCCGGTGAAGATGCTCGCGAAATTCTAGATGGCAGTGATCACGCTCGATGGCCCGATCTTGCCGAAATTCATCCACTACGCAGGTGAAGTATCGTGTTTCCAGTACAGCTCCACACGGCAAGTCTGCTACGTATGCTTCCAGCAACGAGACCGCTCCGAGGTATGCCCCGCACAAAGTTACTGTGTGCGGCCTGTGGGGAGTGCAAAGCACCGTCCGGCGACCACGTGTGTGCGGCCAAGTGCGGAATAAGCTGCGGGGCACACCGCACCGGATCGAAGGGGGTACCAGGACAGACTGAAGAAAGCGACCAAAAATTTCGAGGACGCTTAAGTTTCACCTTTTAGAGGAGGTCGCTACACACTATTGCAGCATTTCGAAGGAATCCACGGAACGCATCGTCCTTTGGTGCGACCCCTTTCCCGGACAATTTAAGGAAAGGAAACACATCTCAGTGGCCACCCGAACCGCGTGGTAAGGGAAGGAAAATGAAAATAAAATTTTTGAAGGAAAGGAAAGGACGCCAGTCTTGCATATCTCGGCGGACACCCGAACCCGGCCGCAAGGGAAGGAAATTGAAGTGGAAACTGGTTTTAAGGAAAGGAAATGACGCCTCTATCAATTCTCGCTGGAAACCCATACCACGCCGTAAGGGAAGGAAAATTCCTTCCCTTACGGCGCGGTTCAGGTGTCCACTGAGATGCACCATTTTTCGCTCACGGCCAAAGACGCCAACGACACCGGCTTTTCTGCGACACGAGCTCCTAAACGCTATCGCGTTAAAACCCACCGGAGCAGGACCCAGCGACAAACGCGGGCGACCGCACAAGCGATATCTTCGCTCAGAGGGCGGGATATCGAGGAGCTGATCGAGGTCTCCTGGCCACCTCTGCCCCAGTCAGCCCACAGGAAGGGAACAAACAAGAGCAGAAGAAAAATAATCTACCTTGGCGAATTCCCCCACGTGGGTATGTCCCATGTTTGTTGAGGTGAAGGTGAAGAAGAAGACGAAGAAGGAAGCGGCAGCAACCTAAGGTGGGCTTCGACCAGTGCTTCGCACTGGTAGAAAAGGGTTGTAACACAAACCACACAAATACAAACAACACAGGTAATCGTGCCACAGAAACGAAAGACGCGAACAGCGATGCGCTCAGACTCGAGAAAGAACTCGCTTGAACTAAACAAATGAGCTCGAACAGAAAGTGGAGGAACTCACAAGAACAATAAAAGAATAACAGCGGAAACTCGACACGACAAGAGCCCTTCCAAAAAGACAACCACGAGCATTCAACGAGGGAAGCCTTGAAACACGAATGCTACAAATGATGCAGCAAATGATTCAGGATATGATGCAGCAGATCCATCCGCAAATCCAACATATGGAGGCACATTTCCCAGGGTAGATCTCAGATATCAAAAACGCACTCCGAAAGCATATACATACCGAAATTATTAGAGAAATAGCATACAGCCGTCCAGCGCTAACGGATTTCGCTAGTGAACAAGACAGCACCAGCAACACGTAAACATGATCAACACGTGTCAGCAAGAACAAGAATTTTTAGGTATTTGGCAATGGAACTGCAGAGGCTACCGCACAAGCAGCGTCTCATAAAACAATATCTAAGCACACAACTCATCCCCCTCCCCGGTGTAATCGTACTCCAAGAAAATGGTACGCGAAGTTAAAGCGGCCAGCCTTGTCACACAAGCCGTCATCGCCATCAGGCAAGATGCCATCGCCGACGCCCATATAGAGCACGTGCTTGTAAAATCATTCCTAAAAAGCGACAGGGAGGGAGAATATTCGGTAAGAATGTAAACAGACACCTTAGATAAAGAAAAGCCAAATTTGTCGAACTCTTTCTCCGAGCGCACAAGGTGGCCAAAGGAAATACACTCATCTTCGTAGTAGATTTAAATGCCATGGGCAGGAGTTCGGGATACCAGAAAAAAGACATCAAGGGAAGAACATTAGCGGATGTAGTGGAATACTTTCGCCGCAGTCTAATTACAGATCCCGCGAACCCCACGGTAATCGGGAATAGTGTGATCATGGACACTTGCCCGGAGCTCACCTTCTTAAGGAAGACCAGAGATTCACATTGGGAGAACACGACGGAAAATATAGGCAGTGATCTCCTTACCCTGCGGACGCGAATATTATCGGACAAGATAAGACGCCAGACTCGAGAAACAAAAATCACAGACGCGTTTCGCGGGGTGTGCAACTGATCTGAAGGCGATATTGAATCACTGGAGCAATGGAGCGGCATGCTTGAGAAGCGCGGGAAAAATACAAAAATATAAGGAGAACTACAACCAAGCCTCAAGTAGCCGGGCACCGGCTCAGATCCTCAGAATATGAGAAGCCAGACGCAGTCTCACCAAAAGATGGCTGAAGCAAAAGTACGACAGGGAATCAAAACTAAAGACAACAGAAATCTCGGCAAAATCTAGAGAATACTTGACGCAACTGGCGAAGCAAAATTGGGAAAAACTTAGCGAATTGCTTAGGAGAATTCTAGGCACGGCCCAAACCTGGAAACTCCTAGGACCACTAATCGATCATCATCATCATCATCATCATCATCAGCCTTACTACACCCACTGCAGGGCAAAGGCCTCTCCCATGTCTCTCCAATTAACCCTATCCTTTGCCAGCTGCATCCACCCTTTGCCTGCAAACTTCTTAATCTCATCCGCCCATCTAACCTTCTGCCGTCCCCTGCTACGCTTACTTTCTCTTGGAACCCACTCCGTTACCCTTAAAGACCAGCGGTTATCTTGCCTTCGCATTACATGCCCTGCCCAAGCCCATTTCTTTTTCTTCATTTCGACTAGGATGTCATTAACCCGTGTATGTTCCCTCACCCACTCTGCCCGCTTCCGATCTCTTAACGTTACACCTATCATTTTTCTTTCCATGGCTCGCTGCGTTGTCCTTAACTTAAGCTGAACTCTTTTCGTTAGCCTCCACGTTTCTGCACCGTAGGTGAGTACCGGTAAGATTATGCTGTTGTACACTTTCCTCTTGATGGAAATTGGTAAACTGCCACTCATGATCTGCGAGAATTTGCCATATGCGCTCCACCCCATTCTTATCCTTCTAGTTATCTCCCTCTCATGATCCGGATCAGCTGTCACTACCTGCCCTAAGTAGACGTATTCCGGCACAATTTCTAGGCTCTCGCTGCCAATTGTGAACTGTTGTTCCCTTGCTAGACTGTTGAACATTACCTTGGTTTTCTGCATGTTAATTTTTAGACCCATCGATCTGCTTTGCCTGTCTAACTCGTTGATCATGATTTGCAGTTCACCTCCTGAGTGACTCAGCAAGGCAATGTCATCAGCAAATCTCAGATTATTTAGGTATTCTCCATTTATTCTTATTCCCAACTGTTCCCAATTCAGGTCTCGAAATACCTCCTGCAAACATGCGGTGAACAGCATTGGCGAGATCGTGTCTCCTTGCCTGACGCCCTTCCTTATTGGAATTTTATTGCTGACTTTATGGAGGACTATAGTAGCTGTGCAGTTGCTATATATATCTTCCAGTATTTTGACATAAGGCTCTTCTACCCCCTGATTACGCAATGCCTGTATGACTGCTGAGGTTTCTACTGAGTCGAATGCTTTCTCGTAATCAATGAAAGCTATATATAGAGGTTGGTTATATTCTGCGCATTTCTCTATCACCTGATTGATAGTGTGAATATGATCTATTGTGGAATATCCTTTACGAAAGCCTGCCTGATCATTTGGTTGATTAAAGTCTAACGTTGCCCTGACTCTATTAGCGATTACCTTAGTAAATACTTTGTAGGCAACGGATAGTAAGCTGATCGGCCTGTAAATTTTCAAGTCCTTGGCGTCTCCCGTCTTATGAATTAAGATAATGTTTGCATTCTTCCAAGCTTCTGGTACAGTCGAGGTCATAAGGCATTGCGTATACAGGGTGGCTAGTTTTTCTAGCACGATGTCCCCTCCATCCTTCAACAGATCTGCTGTTACCTGATCCTCCCCAGCTGCTTTTCCCCTTTTCATTGCTTCTAAGGCTTTCTTCACTTCATCTTTCGTTACTGGCGGGATGACGCATTGCTGTGCACTGCTGTCTTTCTCATTAGTGCTCTGATTACATTGGCTACTGTACAGGTCTGTGTAGAACTCTTCGGCTACGTTAACTATCTTATCCATATTGCTAATGACATTGCCCTGCTTGTCCCTTAATGCATACATCTGGTTTTTACCTATGCCTAGTTTCCTCTTCACTGTTTTTAGGCTACCTCCGTTCTTTATAGCATGCTCAATTCTCTCCATAATAAACTTCCTTATGTCGGCTACCTTGCGCTTATTTATTAACTTTGATAGCTCCGTTAGTTCTATTCTATCGGTAGTGTTAGATGCCTTCATGTTTTGGCGCTTCTTAATCAGATCTTTCGTCACCTGAGAGAGCTTCCCGGTATCTTTTCGAACTGTCCTACCGCCTACTTCTACTGCGCACTCCGTAATTATTGATGTCAGGTTATCGTGCATTGAATGAACATCAAGATCATCTTCCTCAGTTAAAGCCGAATATCAGTTTTGCAGCGCTATCCTAAACTCCTGTGCTTTCCCTCTTACGGCTAACTCGTTAATGGTCTTCTTCTTCGCTAGCTTCTTCCGTTCCCTCTTCAAGTCTAAGCTAATTCTAGACCTTACCATTCTATGGTCGCTGCAGCGCACCCTTCCGAGGACGGCCACATCATGAATGATGCCAGGTTTAGCGCATAGTATGAAGTCGATTTCATTTTTAATCTCACCCTAATGATGCAGCGATGGCGTAGAGGTAGAACATCCGCCTCACGTGCAAGAGGACCGGGGTTCAAATCCTGGTGCCGCGCAATTCTCCACCGGGTTAAAAAAAAAATCCGCGTGTCGATGGAATTGCATAACCAGGCCTGGAGTGCAGCCTTATCTCGGTGACCAGAACCGACAAAGCACTCTCTCACCATAGCAGGATTTGGCCACCCTGGTGTAGTACTTGGCCACAACCTTCTATGATCAAACCAATTAACTAATCGATCCAACCAAACACAAATCGAAGAACAAGAAAGCTATCCAGAAGTTCATCTACTCCTTCCGGGGCATTTTACACCGCACTGCTAGAGACGCCAGGCACAAAATGTTTCGGCGATCACAACCTCTCCGTGAAAGCAAGGAACTTATCATACGGGCAACCGAAAACAAGGAACACGACAGCCTCTTAACTGTGGAAAAAGCTTACGCGGCCATAAGGAACCGGACCGGAATCACTGCAGCAGGAGCGGACAGATTCGACAGCGCCCTCATCCGCAACCTGAGCGACGACCTCATAGAACAGCTCGTAAACTTTATTAAATATTGAGAGGCGGAAACGCTTCCCGAAGATAGAAAACACGCCGAATAATGAAACCTATACCTGGTAAAAGCACCAAATTGAAACTCACAGGCCCATCCCGCTCACGTGGCGCCTTCGCAAGATTTACGAGCGGGTGGGGACGCTGAGACTGCAAAAAAAAAATCATGCAATAGAAAATCGTGTACCCCATACCATGTTCGGCTTCAGAGCAAAACATTCGACATAGGACGTGCTCCTCCAAATACAAGATCTACTTCGAAACGAACCTCGAACTCGTGAAAATATCATAACCGCATTGGATATCAAGGGGATTATATAACGTTAGCCCCGAAGCGATCCTTACGTACCGGCCTAGGTGATCTGGACTGTGGAGGCGGTTTCCACGGCAACGTCAAAAGTCTGCCTGTCCGATAGAATTGGCACCATCGGCATGGGAGTCCTTCAATCAGGCAAAATTCACAGGCCAAGCAAGTATACACTCCAAGGGTCAGCCATCTCGCCCATACTTTTCAACATAGCCATGATGAGCCTAGCTAGAAGACTAGAGAAGATTGAAGGCATCAGGCACGCAGTGTATACCGACAACCACCGTCGGCATACACTGCGAGAAACACCGTTTGAGAAACACCGGCTCCCTTGGGGAGAAGGAAGACAGACTACAGGAAGCGGCCATTCGTGTAGAGATATTTCTCAGAGAACGAGCACTCGCATGCTCGACTGAGAGATCGGAACTGCTGCGAGTCTGGAGAGGCAAGCAAAACCGGACCATCCTTACCAGTGAGGACCTGAAACTCAAGGCGTACTTGAAAGGAACGCCTATACTTGAAGAGACAACAATACGTTTCTCGGCCATGTGGGCTAAATCCAACCAAGCAGCACTCCCACTTTTACCTTGCTCAAATTCAACAACGCTGCAAGCCGCACGCATGATGACCTGCATCACCAACAGGCGACATGGCATTCCCGAATAGGATACTTAAAACTAGTCAGACACCTGGAAGTTTGCCGAATCCCGTACAGCCTACCCTACCAGTGTTTAAACAAGAGCTAAATATAACAAGTGGAGGTCATGCTATGCAAAGCGCATTACAGCACTCCGACTTCCACACAACACGTGTAAAGAAAATGCCGTGGCCCTGGGATTGCAAAACAGCGTCGACGAGCTACGGGAGGCGCAGCTTGAGTCGCAAAAACTCGTGCTGCTGCAGGCAACGACTGTAAGAGCGCTCTTACAGAGATCAGAATGCCGCGAGCAGTTACCAGAAATGAAGACAGAAACCATCCCCGACGAGTTTTGCAAATCCTTTAAGGTAGCAATGGACAATTGGACAATGGCAATGGGACATGAACCCAAACCTCCAGCAAAGGAGAAGAGAAGCGAGGGCCGAATTTATTCAGAAAATATACGCTCCTCACGACATGACCATGTTTGCAGACGGGTCCTCGAGAGGAGGAGGCACGAAAATTTCAGCGCTCACGGCAGTCGATTCGTGTCTCTGTGAAATGACCAGCGCGTCTATGCGAGAGAGCACGGTAGCAGAGGCGAAGGAAGTAGCTGTTCCTCTAGCGGTGGCGGACGGCTCTAGAACACGGCGGTTACTAAGAGTACTCACGGACTCTCAAACAGCCTTACGACATTACACAATGACAGTATAGGTCGCCACGCACTCCGTATGCTCCTCGCAGCGAGCGACAAAATTAAAAACCACGAAGAAGAAAAGGAATAGAGCAAACGCAAAATTGTGTGGGTACCGGGACACACGGGGGTGGTAGGGAACCAAGAGGCCGACAGGATAGCTGGATGATACACTACTTTCCGAGCATCCGCCGAGACCGTGGAACTCTACCAGCACCCAAGGAATACTGGGCCATAATTCAAAACTATAGAGGGAGAAGAATCCGATATCCCCCGCCGCACAAATCAGTCATCAGAGAGGAAGCTCTCGCTTGGAGACAATTATACAGTTTGTTACCCAAACCTACACATACTAAACAAACTACACCCCATGGTATAGCGGACAAATCTCACTGGTGCGAGGAAAAACCCACACTATATCGCATCACGTGGGCCTGTCAAAACTTAGACGTGGTCCCAAAAATACAAAACCAGCCGCCACGGTGGCTGTGTGGTTATGGAGCTCGGCTGCTTGCCAGCAAAGACGCGGGTTCGATTCCGGCCACGGTGGTCGAATTTCGATGGAGGCGAAATTCTAGAGGCCCGTGTACTCTGCGTTGTCAGTGCACGTTAACGAACCCCAGGTAGTCGAAATTTCCGGAGGCCTTCACTACGGCGTCTCTCATAGCCTGAGTCGCTTTGGGACGTTAAACCGCCATAACCAAAGCAAACCAAAATACAAAACCCGAGTGCGGAGCAATGGGAGACTCTGCAGTCCAGAGACCGCTGAGAAGGCCCACAAGGTCTGGTACAGCGAGCGCAACGGGCGGCAGTGGCCAGCAGTGCCCTGAAGATGCCCCAATACGGCAGAGCAACTCAAGTTTTTTCCTCTTTTCCTTCTGTTCTAGACAGAGCGAGCTCACTGCTCCACTGTAGCTGCAGTTGAGTGACGTCATGGTTGTCACGTGACTAGGCAGACGCGAGTGCCAAGTTTCGGCGGCAGCGGCCGCAACTGTTTGACGCCATAGCTGTCACCTCGTTTCTCCTCGGTTCAGGAAATTGAAAATTGGTTTTTCAGGAAAGGAAATGGTACAATATCTCGGTGAATATCCGAACCGTGCCGTAAAGGAAGAGAGGAAGGTGAGAGCGAAAGACGAAAGAGGATCTGCAGTGAAGGGCTCCGGAATAATTTCGACAACCTGGGGATTTTTAACGCACACTGAAATCGCACAGTACAAAGGCGCCTTTGCGTTTCGCCTCCATCGAAATACTGCTGTCGAGGTCATTACCGAACCGGCTCAATAGCGTAGTGCCCTAAGTACTGAGCCGCCGCGGCGTGTTAGGTTCAACGTCAAGGCTCGCGCGCACGGCGCACACGGCGAAGGAGCTACGGATGAGTGTAGTAAAAGCTTTCGCTTGTAAAAAACTCCGCCAAAACTGCCTCTAGTGTTCGCCATAAGAGCATCACCGATTGGTTCCATCCTTTCTAAGATACAAATAGCGCCATCTACTTCATAGACTTTTCAATACAATTGTTATTTACAGCCACCTCGCTATATCCGGTATATTTCGTCGTTATATCAGTTCACTACGATGTCCCTCACAGCCTGAGTCGCTTTGACACGTTAAACCGAAATAAACCATAAGAAAAATCAAAGAGCAAAACTTCACTAGGTACACTTTACATTCACTAGGTGCACTTTTTATTCAGTAAAAACCAGCGAGCCACCGTAGCGTGCCATGACTTATGGCGCACTACGGAGGCACGTTGGTTCGTATGACATTTTTTTTTAAATCCTCGAACCCGACTGCATTGTGAATGTAATTTAGAAAGTGGTTAAAATGGCTTATAGGAACTGTACGACCAATCTGGTTGTTAACAGACAGCTCACAGACAGAATTCCCGTGAGACCATCACTGCGGCAAGGCTGCCCATTGCCACTGCTACTTTTCGCTCTGTACCTAGAGCCATGTTTCCGGAATGTAATAAATAATATCTGCATTCATGGTTTGAACTAGAATCATGTGAAATTAAAGTATTGGCTTATGCCGATGATGTGGCAGCTTTTTGTAGTGGCAACAGCCGCATAGAACATGCGATTTCGGTTGTTCGCGGGTATTCGGATGTAACCAATAGCGTTGTAAATCTGGACAAACGTGCAGGCTTTTGGCATGGGAACTGGACATCATCGCCTTTGTTTGTTGCAAGTGTAAAGTGGTCACACGTCCCTTCTAAATACCAATGTGTTCCTCCTGACAAGTATCGAGATAAAGTTGACTTTTGGAAGGTGCAAATGCAAGAACTGTCCACGAAAACACAGAAATGGTCGGGAAAGGAACTGTCCAAATTCGCGCTCGCAAACATACATAATGTTTACCTGGTTTCAAATGTGTGCTATTGCTTGGAGGTCCTTTCGTGCAGTTTTATTGTATCTTCGCAGTTTTTGTTTCGCAGTTCCCATGACAGAGACCTAAAAGTGATAATTTATTTCTGCGTTTGGGAACATGGGGTTTTTTCCTAGCCACACTTGTTGCTAAGGAAAGTTGGTGTCAAGATTTATGCTTCTTAATGATCACTGCGACCCTTTCTTGTGGACATTTATTCAAGTGAGGCTTTTTTTGGCTTTGCCAAATTATGTTATTTCCACTGTAGACAGGATGAGATACTGTGCAAGTAGATTTTTGAAAGAAATTGTCTTAGCTTTCTGGTTTCTAAATGCTCGGTTCACTTTGGAATACCTTTCAAATGTCACGCGTAAGAAATTGCTAAAAGATTTGCTTGACTGTGTCTTCCCTGAGCCAATGTATCGATCTCGGTATAGTGGAGGCCAAGGATGAAATGTTTTAAGGAGAGTCCAAGAAATCGTGGCGCCAGGGGGCGTGAAGACGTTTTTCTTCAAGATGCATACTGGTACGTTGCCGCTTAAGACATGGACAGAGGAGAAGAGATTGATTTTACCATGTTGTGCTGACTGCTTGTTATGTCACAAACCAGAGTCAATAGAACACTTTTTTATTGATTGCAGGGATTCGCTGCTCTTTTGGGAGGCGCTCTAGCGTACTATAACGAATTAATTACCCTTGACGCCGTATGGGATACGATTCCTAGACGTGTAGCCGGATCTTTATAAATACGATGTAATTTTCCTTCATGGCCTGCACAGCATTTGGCGAAGCAGGATGGCTGTACGACAATGCAATAAAAATGTGCAGTCTGTACGAGACTACTTCAAAGAAAACATACTTAAGCTGCGTGAAGTGTTCAAGGAGCTACGTTTTGGAGATTAAGTTATCGAGTTGACCGGAGAGTTGTGTTCTTTGAAATAGTTTTGATTTTCTCACATAAGTGAAACGCAGGTCCGCTCTTGATGTTTGAGAATGTAGCGCAGAAAATGTATGTGATCTGTTGTCAACTGTTAAAACAGGCAATTAAAGAAAACAAAGGGCTGGCGTGTGGCGTGGCAGAGTATCTAGTGTGCTCGTCTCGCAATCCGGATGGCCTGGTTCGATTCCTCCACTCAGCCAATTTCCCTCTCGGTTCTATTTATTAACGCTTCTGGGATTTTTCGCTCACAGCCAACGCCGCTGACGCCGCGAAGACACTGGCTATTCTGCCACACGGGGCCCTTAATGATATCAAATTAAAAATTGTTTTTCGTGTATATAAATGGCCTAGTATCTGTCTCACATATCCGCGGTTTATTTCTGAACTCGCTCTCCGCGCGCCCGGCAGCGCCATGTAGAGCTGATGTGGATGCCGGCGTACTCAAGTATTCCCTGATATGAGGCCGCCAATGACCACGCCAGGACACATGTTCACCACGCGGTGGCGGTCTCCGAGCTGGGCTCCTCCCGGAAGTGCATGCAAACCTTTAGCGAGCTGACGCAAGCCTTTAGAGGCGTGTTGGAGTTCTACCCCCACCACACTCTTCCTTGGAAAAATACACCAGCTCCTCAGGAGACTGCTTCAGAGCCGCACATTCCCATCCCCCTATATCCGCGCCCGGATCCACCCTGGAGCCACATGCCCACCTGTTCCCTCTGCACCCACCCACTCACCACACTCACCCACATCCTCTTCCAGTGCCTGGCGGATGGGGTCGTACGTGCCCTAAACTCCCTTTGGCGTAATAAAGTTCGCCCTCCATTCCTCCCCAGGTGGTCTAAATTTGTTCGGAGGCATCCACTATGGCACCCCTTTCTCGCTTTCTTCTTTCACTCCCACCTTCGTTATTTCTCCTAAAACGCGGATCGGGTGCACTGACATCACACAGCACACGGACGCCTTAGCGTTTTTCCTCCATAAAAACGCAGGAACCCGACCGCGGCGGCTGCGTTTTTATGGAGGAAAAACGCTAAGGCGCCCGTGTGCTGTGCGATGTCAGTGCACGTTAAAGATCCCCAGGTGGTCGAAATTATTCCGGAGCCCTCCACTACGGCACCTCTTCTTCCTTTCTTCTTTCACTCCCTCCTTTGTTCCTTCCCTTACGGCGCGGTTCTGGCGTCCAAAGATATATGAGACAGATACTGCGCCATTTCGTTTCCCCCCAAAACCAATTATTATTATTATTTGCCCACCGATGGGTGGAAAGTACTGCGCCATTTCCTTTCCTCAAAAGCCAATTTTCAAGCTAATTTCATTACTTTGCTACTTCGCCATTTTCCTTGTTGATACGTGCCTATCATGCCTGCGTTGCACAACACAAAATAACAACAGGGAATAGTTAGTTTTGTAGGCTCATAATAGTTAGATATTTCCATGGCGGATTTAATTACCTTTAGCAAATATACGTGAGCTAACAAAATAAAAGCTAATAAATCAGGTTAGCAAAAGCTTTCTTTTGCCTCATGCTCAGCTTATCAAGGGTGAAATGCTTGGAAATGGGTCTTTGACCTCAGCTTCAACGAATGAGAATACACTCTGCGATGGCGCTCTTTGGCCGCAGATACTCTTGCGCCATAAAAATACACTATCATCATCAGGTTAGCAAAAGCACTGTTTCTCACTAAACAAACAACTATGCGATAATGTGTAGCACGATGAACACACGCACTCTTCATAAAAGCTGCCGCTGGCGGACGCATTTATCGCACATTCGCTGCCGAAACAAAAAATGTAGTCGCACGTTGATCGATCATGAAAAGTGAGGTGATTTCTGGACAGCGAATACAGTTATAGGTTATTGTTCTATTATACCTTCCCTCATTGAGTCGCATTATGCTTTTAATTTGCTTGAGGAAATGAAGGGAGCCCACCCGCCAGCAACAAAAAAAATTATGCCATGCCAATGGACAAATACCTCACCTAGTCCTCAAAAGCACAGGCCCAAAGAGATGCACTGAACAGAGGAGGTAAATAAATGGAACTGCCGACAGGAAGTGCGAGGAGAAGGGGGGGGGGGGGGGGGTCAAATAGCCTCAGGGAACATGCCACTGATATCTCTTAGCTCAGTAGCGTGCGAATGCAGTTAGGCGGGAGCTGGAATTCTCTGAATGCCCTCAGGTGCCAGTTTGCCCTCCAGTCAGGCCTCGACGCTCAGCTGCTTTGGTTATTGCTTGCGTTTTTAATTCTCTTGGGCACTTCTTCCAGGGAGCTCAAACTTGTTAGGAAAACTCGCCTTCTGTACAGCGCTGCCTCGGGACACGCATCTGAGTGTACTCGCGGTGGTGGGAATGCCGGGAAGTGTGCCGAAACCGAACTGGACAACTTGATGTCAGCAGGTAAGCAACGGCGTAAACAATTCAGGAATAAAGTAGTAATTAAGCAAAGCGGGAAAGAGACCATTGCAAGAGAAGCAAGAGAGACAATTGAATCTGTTTGCACAGATGGCCAACGGAGATCATCATCACTTTCTGCGAAAGTGTGCAGTGAGACCATAGGGGCCTATTACTCGGCAGTGAACTAGGAGTGCCAAAACCAATGTCACATTGAGGCTGACTAGTTAGCGGGATAAGCAAGAAAAAGCTACATAAAATATCACAGTGGCTACCGTGAATTAGGGTTTCTTCAAAACAAAGAAAGCATTGTTAACGAGAACATGTGGGCATTAACTATTTGTGATAATGAAGAAATAGTCATAATAAAAGCAGATATGTATCATGAAGTACAAAATCTGCAATTTTGTTGATAAATTTGTTTCATAGCGCACTGAATCATGAAGTATGGGCATAGTCAGGGACAACGCGGTGATGACACTTTCACAACTGTCTTGGAATTGAACACAAGTTTACTTCCGCTCTCCAAACTTCTTGGCATCCACTTTTAGGCACCATTGGAATGGCTCTCTAAAACCGTCCATATCCATGCAGCTTGACGCCGTAATGTACCAACAAAAATGTATCCTATGCGCCCATGCGCACCAGGTTGGATAATATAGAGTGCGCGAGTATAACATGTAAACAGCGCATTTGAGGAATAATTTCTGGGATGCTGTGCTGGAAGCCATTGCAGATGTCGTCATCTGCGCGCAGACTTTGCAACGCGATTTTTTGCATAGGTGACAGCCGATTGGCACACTTGTGCTTGTTTGGGAAGAAGTGAGAATGTCACTGAGGTCTTTGCCATGGCGGTAGACAACACGGGGTGCTTGCTGAAAAATGTGCTTGAGTCGATCACTTTGCATGAGGATGACATGGTGTTTTTTTTTAAATGCCCGCGACGTTTGGAATCGATGACGAATGAGTAAGCACCAGGTTGATTTGTGATTGACTAGACGATTGGTTTTCTGCTTTGAGGAGTGCCTCGCGGTCAAGAAGGCCTGCGCATTCTACGCATCGTTTATTAGTCGCGCTGGGTATTTCCGCTTAATCAGGCTGTCTCGGAGGTTGGTGCAGTTTCTTTCGATGTCGCGCTCATCAGAGCATATCCGTTTAAAGTGGACGGCTTGTCCATATGGGATGCTAGTCTTCCAGTGTTTAAGATGGCTGCTTTCTAAGTGTAAGTATTGAGTTCGGTCGCTAGGTTTCCGGTATACATCAGTGATAAGTTTGCCATTCCTTAATAATGCTGTCACATCTTGAAACTTAATTGTGGTTGGAGAGTAAGAATGAGAGAAAGTAATGGCCTCATGCGCATTATTAAAACAAGAGATGAATGATAGAAGTTCTGCTTCACCATGCTGCCAAATGAGAAAATTGTTTTCAATGAATCGCTTATAGTAGAAGGGTTTTAATTGGTTTGTAGCAAGAAACTGGTCTTCTAATGAACCCATTAAATATGTTGGCATAGTTAGGACCAATCCACGTGCCCATTGATGTTCTGTTTATCTGAACATAGTGTCTGCTATCAAATTCGAAGTTGTTAAGTTCCAGTATTAATTTCAACAGTTTAGCTAGCGTGGGGACGCAACATCAAGGGTTACAAGCAAAGCACCCCGGGGGATGTTGAGTTCGGATATGTCGTATAGGAAATGTGCTGTGTCCCTTGTGAACGGCTGAAATGTAGCAGGAATTTTATGCATGAAGATGTCAACGTAGCTCGACAGCCTTTAAGTTACGGTTCCTTTTCCGGAAATAATTGGTCGGCCAGGGTTGTTAGGTTTGTGAATGTTGGGGAGTAAGTAAAATCTGCCTGCTACAGGCAGAATTGAATTGACTGTAGTTTTGTCTGGTTTATTACCCAGAATGAGACTGGATAGCGTTTCTTCCAAAACAATCTTAAACTGGGCAGTTGGGTCACAGTCTAGGAGACGGTAAAACTACCTATCTGTGAGCTGCCTTTCGGCTTGGGCCCTCCACTTGGGCACCCCTTTCTTCCTTTCTTCTTTCAGTCTCTCCGTTACTTATTTCCTTGCGGCGTGGTACAGGTGTCTCCCGAGATATGAGACAGATACTGCGCCATTTCCGTTCCCAAAAACCAATTTTCAAATTACAATTTTTTTTAGCGTGCCCTGACATCACACAGCACACGGGCTCCTTAACGTTTCGCCTCCATCGAAACGCAGCCGCCACGGTCGGGTTCGAACCCGGGACGTTAAGATTCGCGGGTGGTCAAATTTAATCTCGAGGCCTCCATTGCGGCACCTCTTTCTTCCTTTCTTCTCTCAGTCCCTCCTTTATCTGTTTCCTTGCGGCGAGCTTCAGTCGTCCGCCGAGATGTGAGACAGATACTGCGCCAGTTCCTTTCCCTTCCTCCAAACCCAATTTTAATTTTTTTTATTTATTCGTCTTCTGCAGCATATTCTACCACTCCCACTTCTTTCACGTGCGCCGCAAGCACGACAAAGCTGTGCACAGCATTATAAGTTCAGCGTACAAAGCAGCACTGGGGCTGCCCCACTACGACAACACACATCTCGTCCAACTCGACATCTACAACGCGCTCTCAGAACTCATAGGTGCACACAAGACCGCCCCAATCGACCGCCTCTCCCGCATCAAACACGGCCGGCTGATGCTTGAGAGTCTCCATGTAAATCCCTCACGCGACCGCCACCGCACGGCCCTCCGTTCGGCAGGAATTCATAGCCGCCTTGTCGTCAAACCAGTTCCCTGCAAAGTGGCTGTGGTTCAACTAAGCTAAGCCAGAATACACAGTTTAGCTTTCTTTCATATTTGTTGTTTCTACACTTCAGCGAGCGCAAATTGTTTCGAGAGGTAATCACGTGATATATCACGAGTCACAAGTGCGATAGCGAGCGTTCAAAGCGGCGCTCCGTGCCGCGGTGGACGTGACAGCCAAGCACAAGGGTGAATCACGTGTCACAACATAGTCCACAACTGGCGAGGAGGAGCAGCCCAGTCGCAACCAGCGCGTCGGCGGACGCGGCTGCCAAGCACGCAGCTGTGGCGACGAAGGTGAAAATGAAGAACGCGTTCCACGAGCGATTTTGCACATGCGGCGCGCCTCCCGTTAGAGATCAAATCTAAGAACCAGATGAGCTTCAGGCTCAGCATGGGAGGAGTAGGGCTTTTCGCTCTAAAAATGATTCAGGTGTGTTGGTGTGTGCCTCTCTGACGGTACACTGCTGGATCATTTAACGACCTTGATGACCTGAAAAAGTCGATAATGAAATGGCTGCGGCTTAGCTCAGCTAACCATGGCTATGCAGGATAAAAGGTAACCGTTCACAGCTGCTCCACACAAATCCAGACGGATTAGACGTGAAGTCACTTTCTGAGGCTGTCGTGGCCCTCATAGACGGATCAAGTGGCTCGTTGTGCCTTCCGCACCGCGAGAGCTCACTTCCAGCGACTCCCCAGTCTGCGCCTTGGCTGCTTCCAAGACTCGTCGCGGTCTTCTCTCGGCATATTTGGTTCTCCTTTCAGCCAGCGAGACTCCCGCTCTTCGTCGGTTTTGGCTCCCCGTTTAGCGCATTCATGCTCCCTATCGATTACTAAGTCCTCCCTCGCACGGTTAGCAATGTTGACTGGATTATCAGACTCGGCCCGATGTGTGCCAGTACCCGCTCTCGAGAACGCCGGCACCGGCTGCCTTGGTTCGTCCATAGCGAGACACTGGATAGGCAGAGAGCAGCGGCCGCGGCGACGGGGGAGTGCGTGGCTGCAGCTGCGGCGAGTCACGTGGTTACGCAGCGCCGCTCCTCCTGTTTCGGTCATTCGTGCAGACGCAGCCAAATTGGCGCCGCTAGGCTAATAAAGCTTCTGCTTTGAAGTCCGCCGACGCCGAGGCAATGATAGAATATCGCGCATTAACATACCCTGCCTAGTACGCCAGTTCGTAGCACTGCAGCGTGCTAGAATCTAACTTAACTAATAAGTTTATGCTGCACGAAACGCGAAATCGTGTGCCACGACCCCGAACGCTCTACGACAAACGATTGAGGCCCAATGTTCATATCAATATTGGTTAAGGCGTAGAATTGGGGCGTGGAATTGGGTTTATGTGTTCGAAACCCTGCCAGGAGCTAGTCTCTAGCTTAACTAGCATGTATATGCTGTAAAAACGCTAGGTCGTATTACACCATCCGGAAAATTGTGCGGCAAACGCTTGACGCATAATTATTTCACGAAAGTCGGGACTGAGTGGCCACACTCCGACGCGTGCCAGACACGCATATATATATATATATATATATATATATATATATATATATATATATATATATATATATATATACACCGACATAGCGTGCTCGGGCATGCCGCTTCCGCCTGCTACCATTTTATTCATTTAAGGCACCATCTCAGTAACCTTAGCAACCACTAGGATACATTGTGAGAATGCCACCAGTAGAATTGCGTTCAAAAAGGATTTTGTCCAGACCTCAGTATATGCGTCAAGGCAAAAGAGGGGAATGCGTTTTATTGGGAACGTGAATGAAACAAGGCGAATGGCTGCCTAAAAGAATGAATATTTGCTGAAGAAACGAAGGTTAAAAGCAATTGATCATGCGGTCCGTGCGCGTAACGGTAGGTAGGATGACGAACGGTCTGGCCGAAGGTCCTTTGCGGCCAGATGCTGGATTCTTGTCTATTTTTCTGCAGGGCTGGCCCACAGTTTTCAGTTGGTAGCAAGGTGTTGGAAGTGGTAAGAGAAAAAATCTACTTAAGGCAGGTAATGACCGCAGATCCTTATCACGACGGCCAAATAAATACTTCATAAATTTGCAATAGCGCAACGCAACGAGGACAAGAGCGAGAAATGAGACAAAGACGGGTCACTGATCTTACAACTATGCTTTATTGAAAAAGCACGCATCAATTTATACATTGCTAAAAAATCTATGCACATGCGCATCGTCAGTCAAAGCATAACACTCAGAAGCGTTTATCACGGATTAAGTGTGTAACTTCTCGCTGTTGTCCTCGTTGTGATGTGCTGACGCAAAAAATTAAGAAGCAGTACCAACTTGCCGAAACTTCCGTTCTTCTAAGAAATCACTAAAGAAAGGTTGGTGTGGAGTGCATATGGCAGGTTGTCTCAGATGACGAATGGCAGTTTACCGCTATATCTCAAAAGAAAAGTATATTACAGCTGTACCTTACCAGTAAACACCTATGGGGCAGAAAGCTGGAAACTAATGAAAAGTGTTCCGCTTAAATTAAGGACAACGCAGCGAGCCATGGAAAGAAAAATGATAGGTGTAACGTTAAGAGGCGGCAAGCGGGCAGAGCGAGTAAAAGAACAAACGCGGGTTAAGGACATCCTGGTCGAAACCAAGAGGAAGAACTAGGTTCGGGCACGACATGTGATGCGAAGGCATTAAGGGGTAACGGAGTGTTTCCAAGAAAAGAAAATCTTAGCAGGGACAGCAGAAAGTTGGGTGGACGGATGAGATTAACAAGGTTTTGGACAGGGTGGCAGCAGGTGAAAGTGGGTAGGGTTGAGTGGAGAGTTGTGGCAGAGCTTCTAGTCCTTCTGTAGGCGTAGTCAGGCGTACGATAATTGTGATCCCAAGTACATGGTGAAAGGCGCCTGTGATTGGTATATTGGGCGATCGGGGAGGGTAAACAAGCCTCGGAAGTGAAGTGGTCACACACGACAACCAAAGTGAGTGCAACCCCGAATCTTATTGTGCGAAGCAGAATCTCCTCTTCTAGGGTGAGGCCGCGAGAGTGGGTTACGGCCTCCGGAGGGATTAAAAATATGCGCCTCGACGGAGATGTTTTTAGAAGTCATTAAGACCGTTGGCGGCTCTCAGATTCAAGAGTGGAGGCGGCGTAGAGAACGGGATGCATAGGCGGCCCACCTTGCCTGATTTTGTTTGCGAACTCTGGCGGTCCAGAGAAAACCACAGAAATCTATTGACTGCAAATATGAGAGGCCGTGCGATATATACTTGGGAAAATTACGGGTCTGCTGTTCACGCATCGGGGTAGGCGTATCCATCGCATTAAGAACCAACGCTAAAAAACACACACAGAGGACTAGACGAGACACACGTGTCTCTTTGTGTGTCTCGTCTCGTCCTCTGTGTGTGGTTTTTGCACTGGTTCTTAATGCGATGGATCACAACCAACTCGCCCAATCCTCAGTTCTTCTACAGTAGGCGTATCAACTGAAGAACGCCAGTGAGGATGAAAATACGTGCGTTTGGAGGCAAGGTAAGTAAGGCCACAGGCGGAAACGACTCTAGCACACCTATCAGCTCCACACAACAGGAGCGAGGAGTGTCCTCACGTGTAAACCTTTACGCACTGTGATAAATAGGGTTGCAAGGCCAGTGCACTGCTTTTGTTATTACACAGCCTATTGTGCTGGCATCCGCATAGAAAAAGACGACACCTTTGGCAGAGGGCTTTAGCTCAGAACGGCGGTAGAGAAAAATTTGACGCCCCGTGGCCGCATAGAGGTTGGTCTGAAATCAGAAGCTTCTGTAATATGGTGGAACTATTGTAATTATCGCTCAACATTAAATAGAGCCTTACAGGGGGCAGTCGTGCTTTCAACTGAATAATTCATTCACAGTGCGGTTCTTACTGGCTGCTCGATCCAACCCTCAGGACGTGCACTAAGCTAAACGCAGAGCGACGATTAGGAAACTCCGAGAGCACGCAAGCCGTGATATGATTCTCGGAAACCAGGCGCAATAATGAAAGTTCACTTTCTTTTTTGTCGCATTACAGGTTCAACATTCAATTCGCGATGAGAAACAGAACATTTCTTTTTCTTCCGTGATTACCTTCGCAGAAGGAAATTCTAAGCAGCCTTTCGTGCCCCCGCTCAATATATGGTCTTTTTATATACGCTGGTCAGGGATGAAGTGAAGAAGGAAACAGAACCTATAAGACGTATAGTTGAGATGCAGTGAATACGATGATAAATCGATCGATTCCAATTCTCTGCGAGTCAGATCCATTTCTGGTCAGGAAACCGGTGGTGCATTGATACCACTTCCTGAAAAATAAAGACCCCGAACGCCAGCACATACCTTCCTTGCTTGTGTGCCTCTGCTTCAAGAAGAAATGTAAGAGGTGTATGAATCTACTCAACTCATTTTGTGAACAGTAAGAGTGAAGTAGGACGATTGAGCGCTAAAAAGGCTGTGTTCCAGTTGGTGGCCAAGGACAGGACGCTGTTACGACGGGGTCACATTTAGCACTGCAAGACACGAAGCAAGCAACAGAAACACACGAAATGCCAACAGCTCCTTGGCTCTTGGTTCTGCCTGATCGACACAAAGCGTATTAGAAAACCAGCTCTATGGTTGGCCAAATTATGGCAATCATTCACTGATTTATTACAGACAGCTAAATTTTACAGCTTTTGTAAAGAATAATTTATTATATTTTGACTTCTATGGCTGCGTAACTATTCTCAGTAGTTAATTATCAAAACCCTCTTATCATCAAGCTTGTCGAAAGTAATACAATATTGCATTATATAAGCTATACCAGGTGTTTCCAATTTTATTAAATAAGCTTTTGCAAGTATGAAGGCGGCTTGTGCGGCACAATGATACCTGCATCAACATACATCAGAAAACATGGAAATAATGTTAACTTTTTAGAAGCCTAACTAATAATGATAATTACTTTTATACCCTGCACCATTTAGGCTACTGGTTGCAATTAGAGACTCGTAGCCGCCTCTTAGTAACAGACATATCAATGTTAATAATTTCTAAAATGCGATTACTCTCGCCGCTGTAGCTCAACAAATTTGGCTGCATATTGCGAAAAAACATGCTCTTTCGAAAGCATGGAGGCAAAGTAAACCCTCCAGTGTACGCAAGTAGTAAAAAAAATTCGAACCTTGTAGAGCCACAGCGGCTGACATAATCGCATTTTCCAAATTGTAAATACTGATATGGCTATTACTGACGGCCGCATAAAAATCTCTAATTGCAACCATTAGTCTAACTTTTATAGTTAAAAACTTAGTTATCAGAAATTAGTTAACCGGCTAAGAAGTTAACATTATTTACATTTTTTCTGATGTCTGCCAACGCAGTTATTATTGCGCCACAGAAGCCGCCTTCATACTTGAAAAAGAGTATTGAAAAAAATTTTGGTTGACTTAAAGTTGAAACACCCGGTATACTGAATGGCCAGAGCTTTGACGGGTAAGACCTGAAAAGACCTAGAGATTAGGCCTCAAGCTACATAATGGGCGGATCTGAACTGGACCTGAAAGTAGCACTGTTCCACACCATGATCATTGTTGGCAAACCATCAAGATGGGCTTTGATGTCACCTAGGAAAGGAGAGTGTTGGGGTAGTGTTACAGCGGTCGCATGGACTTGGTGCTGCGCTGCACGATCAGGCTGAGGGAAATATTTGCCGTATTCATCCACTTAAAGAAAAGCTTTGTGCAGCCATTGTCTATAAATACACCTGTCCTTACGAAGAAAAATGCTTGTTACATTCACCGCGAAAAGTTTATTTTGTTTCTCTGCAAGACATAAAGGCTAGTACTACTCAAATGAACACTAAAATGAATGAATCACAATCGGACATATGCGTAAACAGGGGAGTTTTGGAAACTTAGAACAAATCATTGCACATAAATGCACGCACTATTAAGTCTGCTGGAAACATTGGTGTGGCGCCTGAGTTCCCCACTGTGATTTCACGAACTTCCGATAACTCACTTCTGCCTGCTTTTTAGGAACATTCTATCACCAGCACAGATAAGTACGTGCCTGCACCCGTTACATTAACCGAGCAGAGAATAATGAAATGATACCGATTAAGCTGGTCCGGGAGCTGTTAGATTCAAAGAAAGAGGTGGGGCTTGGAACTGTTTGGAATAAATGAAAGTAAAATTCTCCCGCTTCATTTGATGTTCATAACACGCGGGCAAAAAAGACTCCGCGTAATAATGAGAACTTTGCTCCTCATGGGAAATCGAAAGAAACAATAGACTGTGCCTTTGCAAGCGTTTGTGCGTGAGATATGTATGGTTGCCCGTCGATATCCACCAGCGAACTGCAACAATAACCAGTGATTCACCCTGGACTAATCAATGCGTTTCCAGCTCAGCAGAACAGACTGGGAACTAGTAAATATCTCGTTTTAGTTAATGCGCAAAAGATTTTTCAATAAGCGTAAATTGCATGGGGGTCCATCGATTGCACACGATATTATTATTGCTTATCCACCTAAAATTTCGTTCATGAACACACTCTGTGCGTAAACATTTATTAAATGGTTTTTGAACTACTAATGGGCCACTTGTTTTTCTTCGATAGCAAGCTATGTTTTCCTCCAAGAACGATTTAGCCTCTCGCAGTGGTACCACCGTTAACTTGCAATTATTTGCCTGTTTAAATATTTATCCATTTTTTATTCCACTCTATACTTGACTGCACCTTTCTTTTGCATGGAATAATTTATGTTTCCATTACACCAGCTTTTTATAGCGCACTTCTGGTTCTCGGTGAAATATAAGTTGATATGTTTCAGAACCAAGTGTTATGAAACCGCGTTGATAGTCTTCATGTAAAAGCATTTCTTGCACGGAACAATGCATGCGGGCAGTGTGTTACGCCTTTTCCCTTTACTGCACATTCAGTAACGTTAAGAAAATCATTTACACTTTCTTCTCTTACATAACTTAGAACTCACGAGGATGCATCCAAAAGAAATTAGATATATTTCCTATTTTATGGTTAAAAAGAGTACCGAAGGAAAAGCCGGCAATTTTTATTAAGCAATCCCTTTTGTGAGTGTAATGTAGAGGTAGACTTCGAATTTACCATTTGAAGTGTAGCCACCGTGTAGCCACCGTGGCTACACGTGCATTTATTCTACGCTTTACAGACAATCCGTTCGGCGGTGTGCGTGGCGTTTGTGAACGTTGCCATGCAAAAAAAATCTTTCTCTTCTCACCAAGGTTAATCAAAATTAATCTATCGCTAATTTGTGGCTCATTGACTGACACATTATTCTTGATAATTTAGAGTAAAACCACGAAAGATGGTTACCATTAAAAAGAGAAAAGAAAGAGAGCGAGAAAATTTTGAATTTAAATTTTTGAATTTACATGAACGCCGCAAGAGAACGGGCAGGACAAATTGAAGAATGGACAATGTAGCAGCCTTCATAGCAGCAATCGTAAGAGCAGTAGTTGCTGACATGGGGGCATGCTGTGGCCGCCATGAAAGCCCCTTATAAAGGCCCGAAAGTACAACCTGAAGCCAGTTACATAGTGCATTCATGTATCCGCCGACAGATTCGCCAGGCAAGTGGTGACGACTTCGAGACACAGCTAGAAGGGAACTTCAAGCAGGCGAAGGTGAAAGTGCGTCCAGAATGCCAGTACACGATGCCCGCTTAGGTCACTTTTCTGGCGATTTTGGTGACAGAACTGCGCACAGGCAGTCATAAGCCTTGTCGTAAAGGGTCTTTGACCCAATCTTGAATAGAAGAAAAAAATTGTGGCTGCAGTCCGCGCTGTGATGGTGGTTGGAAAGCGAAGCTGTAAAACGACACCTAATTACCCACTGCGCACGTCACTTGAACATTCACACAAGTGGCTCTAAAAAAGAGTGAAACCAGAGACAAGCTAAATGTACTTATATTACCCTTTATTGCATCACCAACGGCTTTCACGGCGGCTTTATGATCAGTAAGTGATACAGCGAGATTTTCAGTTCTAAATTTAGAGATATTCTTTGCTAAGGTAAGATCAGTGCATGAACTATGAATGGTGGCTGGATGAGTTGCCTTTTTGAAACGGTGTTCCCTTTGTCCACACGCGCCCTATCATCGCTGTGAAGGTGGTCGGACAGCGAAGCTGTAAAACGACGCCCAATTACCCACTGTGACGTGAATTCAAAATTCACACACGAGACACTACAGAGAATAACAGAGTTTAAATAAGCAAAGACGTGTTTTTCTAAGGAGTATATTTTCCTGTTGCTTTTTTATTATAATTTTTTTGTGTACGATTCATTCCTGATTATTTTTTCTAATGCTGTCCCAACCGTTGTTTCAACCATTGTTTGTAATTTTGCCCGCTTCTTGTGTATGTAATTTGCATGTTTCGTGCCGCCCTGCAAAGTAGGGGCTGAGGGGCATGTCAAGCCACAATTTCTGGCTGCTTTTCTCGGCACTCAGCATGTGTAGAGGGGGAAAATAAATTGAATTGAAGAAGAATTTAATGGAAATCATAGACAAAATAAATATACCTTAATTCCCATTATTACTGCACAACGACATTCACGACTGTGTTATGATCGGTATGATATACATTGATATGAACCATGAGCGGTGGTTGAGTTTCATTTGAAAACGGTGCTCCCCATAGTTCACACGCACCTTATCATTTGTCATGTGGTCTTGATGCTTGTTTTGGAATTTTTGCAGTGATAACTACATTAAGGTAGCATTTCGAGCCTTCAAACTTCACGGCGCCGTGGCGGTGGCGGCGCAGCCACGGCGTGGCGGCGCCCGCCACCGCCACGGGGGGCAGAGCAGCTGCCACCGGTGCGGTGCCGTGGTGGTCACGTAGTTCGTCACGTGGTTGGTCACATGGTGTGGAGCAGCTGCTCCTGTTGGCAGGGCGGCGCGCCGGCAAAACCAAGCTGCAAACAGCTGTGCGCATGCGCCGTGTCAATTGGGACGAAGGTGAAGAAGGAACGCCCAGAGAATCGGAGCGGCGAAAGACTGACTTTGCAATTAAACTGAGCAAACTACACTCGGCCAGCTGCAGCTATCGCGTCACTCCAGGTTTAACCAGAGCTAAACCAACGCCAATTTTTTTCTGAATGTACACAAGTACTGAGTTGTATGCAGTATGCCTGTTTTAAAAGATTTACCATTTATGTAATCTTTTTGTGTTTTTGTATGTATTTTTTCAATTTTTAAAAATAAAAATTCCCACTCATTGTATATACGTATATAAAATTATATATTTTTAACTATTTATTTACAATAACTGGTTTTTTTGCGGAAAGGAAATGGCGCAGTATCTGTCTCATATATCGTTGGACACCTGAACCGCGCGCCGTTAGGGAAGGGATAAGGGAGGGAGTGAGAGAAGAAAGGAAGAAGGAGGTTCCGTAGTGGAGGGCTCCAGAATTTACAATGTTTTATATTTCAGTCTTCATTGTGGATAATTTTCCCCTCGAGTAACGTTCAATTTTTAGCATGGCGTATATTGCTGACGATGCCAACGGCTCGAAAATGTCCTTGGACGATACAGGTATACAGCTTGGATGTAAATATACCTTGTGCATGGCGTTCTTTGGCACAGAATACGTTGCGCCATAAAAATTCATTCTCATCAGGAGTTGCACCGAGACACTGGTGTTCCGCCGCTGCCCCGCACCTCGCTTTTCCTCAAAACCCGCCGTGGTGGCTCAGTGGTTAGAGCGCGCGGCTACTGCCCCGGAGCTTCCGGCTGCGTTTTTTATGCAGGCAAAACACTAAGCGGCCCGTGTGCTGTGGCGATGTCAGTGCATGTTAAAGATCCTCAGGTGGTTGAAATTATTCCGGAGCTCTCTAACTACGACACCTCTTCTTTCCTATCTTCGTTCACTCCCTCCTTTATTCCTTCCCTTACGGAGCGGTTCAGGTGTCCAACGATATATAGGACAGATACTGGGCCATTTGCTTTCCCTAAATACCAATTATTGTTATTATTATTTCCCCAATAAAATAATAATAACTGGTCTTTTGGGGAAAGGAAATGGCGCTGTATCTGTCTCATATATCGACGGACACCTGAAACGCGCCTGAAGGGAAGAGATAAGGAGGGAGTGAAGGAAGAAAGGAAGGAAGAGGTGCCGTAGTGGAGGGCTCCGTTATAATTTCGACCAGCTGGGGATCTGTAACGTGCACTTACATCGCACAGCATGCCGACGCTTTACCTTTTTGCCTCCATAAAAACGCAGTCGCTGCGCTCGGGATCGAGTCCGGGAACTCGGAATCAAAAGACACCCGCCGCAGCGGCTCAGTGGTCATGGCGCTCGACTGTGATCCGGAGATTCCGGGTTGGAACCCGACTGCGGCCGCTGAGTTTTTACGGAGGAAAAACGCTAAGGCGCCCGTGCGCTGTGCGATGTCAGTGCACGTTAAAAATCGCCACCTGGTCAAAATTATTCCGAAAACCCTCCACTACGGTACCTCTTTCTTCCATTCTTCTTTCACTCCCTCCTTTATCCCTTTCCTTACGGCACGGTTCAGGTGTCCAACTATATATCAGAGAGATGCTGCGCCATTTCCTCTCCCCAAAATCCCATTATTATTATCATTATTCTCTAGGGGGACTCTGAAATCAACACAGAAGCTGCTCCACGCTAGCACTCGTATATGGCTGCGGTCAAATCACACCTGTTCAGAAACGAACGACACTTGATCCCCTACCCCTCTTTTTTCTTACTATCGCTCTGCCTTTCTCTCCCTCTCAATGTCCACTGATTGCCTCTAGTCGCAACTCACGTGCTTCAGTTTTTAATGGCAGAAACCGCGCCTGGCAGCATTCTCCCTTCCATTGCGACTTTATTAAAGCTTCATCTTTACTGGCCGCGAACTTGCGATTTTACCGTGCCGGTGCTCCGAGGAGGCACATGACGTCACAACGCGTCCCTCGCCGCAGATATTTCTCTCCCTTTTCCTCAAAATCCAGCTTTCCATTCTCTCTTTTCTTTCCCTCCCTCCTTTATCCCTTTCTTTACGCCGCGATATGACTGTCCACCGAGATATTGGAGACGGTTGCTGTGCCATTTCCTTTCCTCAAAAAAAAAAACAAAACAAATGAGCTGAAGGCGTTCATTGAGTTCCTTGGCGTTGACAACTTTGGAAAGGCCGTTTATTTTCACGAAACGAAAGCGCGCAACCGGCCCCTTGGGTCAGTGGAGACCCCATTCTCGCTTTCATGTGCGTGGCGTTGGTGTGCAACTGCAAAATTCTTCTTTGATTGCGTTCCGAACAATGGTTAGGCAGTGCGCCCTCCCTGCCGCCTTGAGGGGTGGTATGCAGTTAATGGTTGACCGCGAGAGATTGGTCACCAAATGAACGCTGCGACCTACCTATCGCTGCAGTTCGGCATGTCAACCGCAACGCTGTCATGCTAATGCATTTAGGCCACATCTCTCTCTCTCACCACCGCCACATGTATCAAAGTACGAATGAGGCGCCCTATTAAGCAGGGACCCAGTTATGCGCCCTTCGTTTGCTGAAAGCCATCGTCGTCTAGAACGTTGACAACGAAAACGCCAATGAACACAGAGAATGCCATCTTTCGCTTTGTATATCCTGGATTAGCTGAGCTAATCCACATTATAATTTTGCATAAATAGCCACTAACAACCACTACGACGCGGAAAGGTCGCCTACGCTCACGCCATCTGCCTCGCCAGCGCCATGCATGGTGAAGGGGGGGGGGGTGTTGTGGGTGCTACAGGATGGCTTTATGACTGCACGCCAAACACGGAGGAAATTTACTGAAAACGCGCGGTACTCGCTTAATTCCAACATCTGTAATTTGCATGCTCATAATTATTTTTTTTATACGTCTTTATTTCTGCATAAAATAGGCCTAGCCTTGCGGCAGAAGTGAGGGGCTTCATAGGGGTGGAGGTGGGGGAGGGGGAGGAGGGCCGGTCTCCACTTCTTCTTCGAAGTGGGGTGGTCCTGTGGTCGGCTCTGCGAAGAAACGGCCAGGCCCTTCTTCTTCCTTGAAGTATAGGAGAAAAGCCCGCCAGAGCCGGAGTGCGTCCGATGATCCGATGTGTAATGGTGGATCGACCCATTCCTGCAAGGTGCCAGGTCAGTGCCCGCCCAGGGACTGAAGTGCTCACTCCCGCACCACGTCAAAAGCAGGGCAGCGCCACAAAAGGTGTTCGGCCGTGCCTCTGGCCGGGCATGCCGGGCATTGAGGGGTCGGGTATGAGTGCGGGTTGATGAGGTTGAGCTTTGCTGGCGACAGAAGCTGGCCAGTCTGGGCGCGGCGGAGAAATACCGCCTCTACCCTTCGGAAAGTTCTAGGTGGGCGGCGGTATAATTGCTCAGGGTTCGCCACGTGCTGGAGGATGCGGCGGCGATAGCATTGTGCGCGATGCCATGTCTCGGCCCGATCCATAGGTGGTGACGACGGATGTTCAACGTCATCATGGGTCCAAAAGCGGAAACGAGTGTGCATCCAGGCAAAGGTGCGGAAAGAGCTGCAGCGCGCGCTGCCTGGTGTGCCTTTTCGTTTGAAGTGGTTCCTTCGTGTGCAGGAATCCATCTAATAACAATAGGGTAGCCCTCCTCTCGCAGGCGTCGGGCTTCAGTTCGAATTGCGCTAAGAACGGCATAGTCTGCTCCCCCCGCGCGGCATGCGATGTACGCTGCTTGCGAATCAGTGTAAACATGGTACGTGCATGGAGCCGGATCCTGTCGAGCTACTATTCGAGTAATGGCAAGGCGTATGGCAATGAGTTCGAGATTAGTGGCAGTGTGTTCTTCGGAGAGCCGTTCAACTATTGTGGTATCTGACTCAGAGTCGTGACAAGCTATTGCGGCGCCAAGTTGAAACTGAGCGGCGTCTGTATATAGTTGGACAGCCCCTTCCTGGGCTAGCTTGTATGACATCTTCTCGCGACGTTTAGCGGCAGCTTTGCGCCTTTGGGGATTAGCTGAAGTCATGTTCTTTGGTAGTGGCATACCCTCTACTAAATCGATTAGTTCCCATGGTGGGGCAGGAGACGACAGCAACTCTAATTTGTCAGTGTTGTAGCCTAATGCCCGTAGGTTCTGACGGCCAGCCGCCGTTGTGGAGAGACGGACATGCTGGGCTTGCAAGTGCTGCTCTGCCACATCCTGTAAGGCATTGATTTTGCTGCATGCGTGTAGGTCCTCTACTGGGCAGAACTGTGGTAGGCCAGTAACAAGGCGCATCGCCTTACGATTGATTCGCTCAAGCTGAAGGCGTTGGGTCGCGTTAAGCCGCATGTAGGAATATGCATACAGTATTTTTGATGTCATGAGTGCAAGGGCTATCTGACGGAGTCCCACCTCTTTGATTCCCCACCCACGAGCAGAGACGCGGCGCATAAGATGTAAAGCCTAATGGCAACTAAGCACCGTGTTATGAATCCAGCTTTTGGCGCCTCCATCGTCGTCAATAAGCATTCCGAGTATACGGATTGTTTGTTGCCGGCAAATAACCGAGTTCCCTAAATGAAGAAAGATAAGATTTCATTCGGCCTCGGCTCGCAGCCGCGGACCGTCTATGACAGCCACGTACTCGGTTTTTTCCGGAGAGGTTTTCATGCCACATTTCTTGATGTAGTCGTGGACGGCATTAAGGCCTGTCTGCAAGGCTAATTCTTGCTCCGCAGGGGACCCAGAATTGGTCCAGAGCGTTATATCGTCCGCATACATGGCAAAATTAAGACCGGGTATCGACCTTAGAATTCGCGGAAGTTCTGACATCGCGATATTAAAAAGAGCCGGTTATATGATGGCGCCTTGGGGTACGCCGGTTCGGTTAGGTTGCCGTGCACCCTGAGTATCCCCAACCGAGAAAGTTCTGTCCGCAAGAAACGCTTTCACGAAGCGGTAGAGGTTCCCGCCTATCCCCACTTCCTGGAGCCGTTGAAGTATGGTAGAGTGGGGCACGGAATCAAAAGCCTTTTTGACGTCAACCCCAACAACCACCCGGAGCTGTGCGCTGCTAGGGTATGCGAGAACGTCGTTATGAAGTCTTCTGAGAATATCTTGTGCGCAGAGTCCTCGTCGAAAACCTACTTGCATGGGAGACAGGACGCCGAACTTGTCTAAGTACCATTCCAGTCTTCTCAGAGCCATACGTTCCATGACTTTACAGAGGTTGGACGTCAGCGATATCGGCCTGAGGTCTTGTAATGTCCGACTTGGCTTGCCGGGTTTTGGAATTGGTATGACAACTGACTCCTTCCAGGCAGGGGGAAGAGCACCGTTGGTCCAGCATTCGTTGAATACTTTCAACAGGGCAAGTTTATGTGATTTGGGAAGGTTAAGAAGTGTTGAATAGCGTACACCATCCGGTCCCGGGGCACTTTTATGGTTTGAGTCATACAAGGCTGCCTCCAGTTCGTCTAATGTGAAGGGAACGTCGTAATCATTCGATGTATCTGAGACGGGGTCCGCAGGCAAGGCATTCACCTTTTCAGGTTGGGGAAAAAATACCTTCCCTGCTTGTACAGCTAGATCAGCCGGGGAGACGTTCAATTTCAGGGCCATGCCTTGGGAAGGGGGAATCGGCCTTTTGCGTCCAAGGACAGCTCGAAATATGTGCCAGGCCTTCGACAAGTTAACTGTTCCATTGAGCGAGTGGCACAGCAGCTGCCAATCTTGGAGAGCGAGCTGCATAGTATACTGCTCGACCTCTTGAGTAATGCGGGTGAGGGCGCGCCTACGGTGGGATGTCCGACCAGAGCGGCGGTACGCCTTGAGAGCACGAAGCCTACGATTTCACAGACTCAAAAATTTGCGGTGCCAATGCGACGCACATCCGCTTATTTCAGCCGCCATCCAGCGTGCCTTCCTGTCTAGACAGCCTCCGCTGCCACTCAGCAGGTACCAACGAAGTGCAACAGGCCCCGACAATTTAACGGCAGCAGTCGTCATGGATGATCCTGGCAAGACGTCTCGTTAACTGTCTGCGTCTCAGAAGTTGCGAAGACGACAGGCTGAATCCGATTATCCAGTGGACGTAGCTGGTCGAAAGGCTGCCCTACAGAAACGAAGTGAGTAACCCTAGCGACAGCTTTCATGTTGAGCTTTGTAAACCGTTGCTAAATTTCAGATATTACAACCAAGCAACAACCAAATCTAGCCAAGTTTTACTTTCAAACCTTTCTGTTTGGTTGCTGAGATTTACGGGGTTAAACCTTTGCTTAGTTTTTGAAGCGGTCTTCGGGCCCAGCCGGTGCCGTTAATGCTCATGCGCCGAGGAAAAAGTGCGCCGCGCGTGACGTCAGAGTTGTGCCGCCGCCGGCTCCGCTATCTTGTTGCGCCGAGCAGCAATTGCGACGCGCGTGATGACAGAGTTGCGCGGTCATCGTTGTAGTAGTAAGTGTTTTTTTTAAATTAATAAAAAAACGAAGGAAAAGATTTTTGCTAGCCCCGGCATCTGCCATCGATACTGAAGCACCTGAGCTGGGGCTGCGGAAATAAAGGATAGCACACAGATTGGAGAAATGAAAGAGGTGCAGAGACAGTACCCCCGCTGTCGTCGTTGCCGCCGCCGATACCGCAGCCTTGCTGTCCGCGTCGCGCATGCGCAGTATCTATAGGCGCGCTACGCATGCGGTGTTGGGCAATAATGCGCGTCGTGTCTCGGCCACTTTATAAACAGAGTTTGCGAAGCGCTCGTTCTTCAGATGAACCATGGGTGAAGATCGTGGCGGTGGTGGAAAACATTTATTGATGAGTATTCACAACAGACAGTAGGAATTGGCTTTACGGGCCAACCCTTTACAAATGATAAGAAGCGGAAAGTCGGCGTGTATACTGCGACCGACATCAACGGCGACAGCGGGAACCCACGTCGACGCATCCCGAAGTTGTGGCGTGGTATAAGGCGAGTCAACAACAAGTACAAAAGCACGCCTTCTTTTAACATTTCTGCAGGGCATTGTTCTCTTCTCTAAATTGTGACAGCAAGAACGGACTATTGTCTACTATGGTCCGCGGATGGATGTGTGTGTAGGTGGTGTCTTCTGGAGCGGACCATGTTATACTGGGAGGGGATGTATGCTTGGATGGTGGCACTGCAATGGACTATGTTCTACTGTTACTTAACATGAGCATAGGTGGTGACTTTTCGAGTGGACTTTGTTCTGCTGTAATTGTGTGCATAGATGCTGACTGCGAGAATGAAATATGTACTATTAAAAGAGAATTTGCTCATAGCGGGGCAGATCCGAAAGTTTTAGGTTGTTATTAGAGAGTTTTAGTTTCACGTACGTACAGAGTTCACGTACGCAAACGTGAGAAAACTGCGTAGCATACGCGCATGTCCTTTCAAACCCTTTTAGTTGTACGTACGTGACAGACGCCGCGCGTTCTTCTTAGCGCCATCTACTGACAGATGAAGACACTGCGGTAGCCACTCTAAGACAAGACGAGTCAAAGCCAGTCCAGTCGGACTGCGCCGGAGCGCTGCTTCGTTAGGCTTAACCGCAGGGAAATCGCCCTTATATTTCAAAAACAAAAGCTATATGTCGCTGGAAACTTTATGCGAGGGTAAGAATGGACAAATCGATGGCGAATACAACAGTTTAGAACACGAAATCGCGTCGAGGGATTAGCGACGAAGCTGTTATCGCTGTGAAGAGGTGGGCAGGGCGCCGCCATGCTTGTCAACGTACGTACGCAACCAACGCGAAGACCGCAACGTAAGAATCCGAATCTCACGTACTAACGGAGACTCGCGCATACCCTTTACATTCTGCGCATGCGCACTGGTCACCCGTAAACGCTCTACGTACGTGAAGCCTCTACATATGTGAAACTAAATCTCTCTAATAGAGAGTTTTAGTTTCACGTACGTAGAGGGTTCACGTACGCAAACGTGAGAAGTGAACGTAGCCTGCACGCAGGTGGTTTGAAACGCTTATAGTTACACGTACGCGAAACACGCCGCGCGTTACGCCTAGCGCCATCTACTAAGAAACACAGACACTGGTTATAGTCAAAATCATCCAAGACAAGTCATTAAGCGAAGCCATTCATAGCGAGACCGTTGCTATGACGACGACCAACGCTACTTCGTCAGGCTTAGCAGCTGAAAAATCGCCCTTCTGTCTGAAAAACAATAGCTATTTGTCGCTTGAAACCTTATGCGAGGGTAAGAATGGGCAAATCGAATGCGAATACGACAGTTTAGAACACGATATCGCATCGAGGGATTAGCGACGAAGCTGTTATCGCCGTGAAGCGGCGGGCAGGGTGCCGCCATGGTTGTCAACGCTACGTACGCAAGCAACGCAAAGACCGCAACGTAAAAATCCGAATCTCACGTACGTACATGAGACTCGCTCATACCCTTTGCGTTCTGCGCATGCGCACTGGTCAGCCGTAAGAGCTCTACGTACGTGAAGCCTCTACGTACGTGAAACTAAAACTCTTTATTAACATAATCCGCCGCGGTGGCTCAGTGGTTAGGGTGCTCGACTACTGATCCGGAGTTCCCGGGTTCGAACCCGACCGCGGCGGCTGCGTTTTTATGGAGGAAAAACGCTAAGGCGCCCGTGTGCTGTGCGATGTCAGTGCACGTTAAAGATCCCCAGGTGGTCGAAATTATTCCGGAGCCCTCCACTACGGGACCTCATTCTTCCTTTCTTCTTTTACTCCCTCCTTTATCCCTTCCTTTACGGCGCGGTTCAGGTGTCCAACGATATATGAGACAGATACTGCGCCATTTCCTTTCCCCCCAAAACCAATTATTATTATTTTGCTATTAACATATAAGTGAGGCTACGTTGAGGTAATAGCCGGCAGACTAAGCAAGGCTACTTCCACCTGTAGCATACATCTCAAAACGACGGCGTCATAATTAAAGAGTATGAATGTGCTCAGGTTTTCAACGACGCCTTCTCATCAGTATTCACCAAAGAAGACATTAGCGCATTCCCTGACTTAGATATAATCCAAGATATTTGCATGCCTGAAATAGTTATTAATGAAACTGGTATTTTAGCTTTATTAAACAATCTTAAAATAACTAATAGTTCGGATCACCTCGGTTTCAACAATAAGTTGCTGAAGAACACATCCCAAAGCATTAGCGCTGTGTTGTCCTGTTTGTTTTCGCAATCATTATCGCACGGATTAATTCCTAATGACTGGCGGATAGCCAAAGTAATACCTATATTTAAATCAGGTGAGCGTTCCTCTCCATTAAACTATCGACCCATCTCGTTAACCAGCACTGTTTGCAAACTACTCGAACATATCATTCACAGCCAAGTCATCAGCTATCTCGAAGATCATAACATTATTTTCGATTATCAGCACGGTTTTCGCAAGGGATTTTCTTGTGATACTCAGTTAGCTGGCTTTATTAATGACTTACAATTATCACTTGACGCGGGCTTTCAGGTCGACGCAGTGTTCCTGGATTACTCAAAAGCTTTCGATCGGGTTCCTCATCAAAGACTTCTACTGAAACTAGCACAGCTTAATATACACCCTAACGTGCTCGCTTGGATTAAGGACTTTCTGTCATCTAGAACTCAGTTTACCTCCGTTATTAATTCTAACTCTTCCTCTGCTAATGTGACATCTGGGGTACCACAAGGAAGCGTGCTAGGGCCTTTGCTTTTTCTAATCTATATTAATGATTTACCTGCCTGTGTAACATCTAGACTTCGCCTTTTCGCTGATGACTGCGTAATTTACCGTAACATTACTACAGACAGTGACCGCCAATCTCTACAATCTGACCTGAACGCAGTAAGCTCTTGGTGCTCATCATGGTTAATGGCAATAAACGTTTCTAAAACTAAACTAATATCTTTCACTCGCCGTACAGCTCGCATTCCAACCACTTATATTCTAAATGACAATACTGTGGAACTAACATCAACATACAAGTACCTTGGGGTGCACCTTCAGTTTGACCTAACATGGCATCACCATATCGACCTCACCCTAGCATCTGCTAACCGCTCACTTGGTTTTCTTAAACGTAACCTCAGATACGCCCCTATACACGTTAAAAAGCTTGCTTATATAACTCTAATACGCCCTAAAATCGAATATGCTGCGGCCATTTGGGACCCTATTCAAGCCTACGTTATCACTAACATTGAATCCTTGCAAAACCGTGCTGTTCGTTTCATATTTTCAGACTACTCACCCTTCACAAGCCTTTCAGCATTAAAAAAACGTGCCGAACTGGAAGATTTGTCATATCGCCGTAAACTTGCTCGTTTAACCCTTTTCCATAAGCTTTATCACCACCCATCCCTTCGCCGTGATTTGTTTCAGTCACCTGATGCTCTCTTTCCACGCCGTGATCATTCTTTCAAAGTTAAACGCGTAAACTGTCATTCATCGTCTTATGCCAATTCATTTATTCCCCGTACTATCACTGAATGGAATAGTTTGCCATCAGTCATCGCCACAGAAACTGACAATAAAAAATTCCAAGAGCTTCTTCGCTGTGACGGAAATGTGTAAATGTTTGCTGTTTTTGTTAGTGTTCAATTTTTCTTTGTGTGATGCCTTATGTTTTAATTAGCGTTTTTTTTTTTACACTTACTTGTTGAAATGTATCGCGATTACTTATGATTGTACCCCCCCCCCCTATGTAATACCCTCTTCTGGAGGGCCTTTAGGGGTAACTTGAATAAATAAATAAACTTAACGAGCCCAAAAAGTGAGGAATACCATGAGCGCGGCTGAGACGCCGGAACGAAGAGAGGAACGGCTCGCGAAACGACGGCGTCCAGAAACGACACTGATAATCCGCAAGAGAAGCCGTGTCTTCGTCAGGTAAGCTATCGCGTACACACTAGATTTAACCGGAGGTAAACCATAAGAAAGTTTTTTTTGTTGAATAATAATATTAATCACTGTTCGTCGCTTGTACAAGTTCATAACCTTGCCCCTGTTCTCGATTGTTCAATGAATAACCGCTGAACCTTGTCAACTGCAAATAAAGCCGCTATTTCAGATTAAAAAATTTGTAGTGACCACAGGGGGCGTCATATTGTAGACTAGCTTCAATAAAATATCGCCTCTTTCTATAGAACTCGTTTCGCAAAAATTTGTGCCAGGATGGAACAAAACATTGCACTGCGTATTTTGCGCAAAGATGTTAACTCAGAAAAAAAAATGTTTATGTGTAAAAGATAGAATATATAGAAATTAAAGCTTAAAATTCTGGAAATGCACAGAGGAGAAAAAAAAAGCTGGAGGACGCCTAAGACAACAACAATTGGTTTTTGTGGAAAGGAAATGGCGCTGTATCTGTCTCATATATCGTTGGACACCAGAAATGCGCCGTAAGGGAAGGGATAAAGGGGGCAGTGAAAGAAGAAAAGAAGATAGACGTGCCGTAGTGGAGGGCTCCGGAATAATTTCGACCACCTGGGGATCTTTAACGTGCATTGACATCACACAGCACGTGGGCGCCTTAGCGTTTTTCTTCTATAAAAAAGCAGCCGCCGCGGTCGGATTCGAACCCGAGAAGTCCGAATCGGCTACTTTCTGTCTTTATTCTCTGGGTACCTATTTTAACTCTTCCCTTACGGCGTAGTTCAGGTGCCCGCCGATATGTGAAACAGATACTGTGTCATTTCCTTCCCCCCCCCCCCCCCCAAATTTTCAAGGATGCCGCCTAAACGCTCTCCTGTGTTTCCAGCAAGCAACCGTGTGCGCTCTAATAAACGCCAGCGAAAGTGTCGTGAAGCGACCAATTGTAGTATTTAATCAACATGACGACACATCAGCGACACAAGCAGCAGCACCACGCTAAAGGCTTTCGCCTCACCTCATTTTGGGTCAACAAAGTTCCTCCCTGAAATTTTTCCAACCAGGGCCTTTGGCGTTCGTTACCGGTATGCTCCCATTCCGCCACGACGGCTCGACGTTTGAACGTGAATAATTGCGCCTCTAGTGAATGCACGGGTTTCCAAGAAACGTAGCTTCGAGATCTGTACTTGAGTACATAAATAAATATGAGAAGCGGCAACAACGCCATCGAATAGAGGAGAACGTCTCATGGGACGATTTTCGCAGAATGCTCGGTGAGGTGAACGTTCCCACAGAATTAGACGAACTCATTACTCAGATCAACGGTGCCAAGAAGAAAGCCACAACGAAGCTTTCAGTTAAATACGATGCCCCGAAGCCGGACTCCCACCTTTTGAGTCTGTGGAATCGTAGGCTTCGTGCTCTCAAGGCGTACCGCCGCTCTGGTCGGACATCCCACCGTAGGCGCGCCCTCAGCCGCATTACTCAAGAGGTCGAGCAGTATACTATGCAGCTCGCTCTCCAAGATTGGCAGCTGCTGTGCCACTCGCTCAATGGAACAGTTAACTTGTCGAAGGCCTGGCACATATTTCGAGCTGTCCTTGGACGCAAAAGGCCGATTCCCCCTTCCCAAGGCATGGCCCTGAAATTGAACGTCTCCCCGGCTGATCTAGCTGTACAAGCAGGGAAGGTATTTTTTCCCCAACCTGAAAAGGTGAATGCCTTGCCTGCGGACCCCGTCTCAGATACATCGAATGATTACGACGTTCCCTTCACATTAGACGAACTGGAGGCAGCCTTGTATGACTCAAACCATAAAAGTGCCCCGGGACCGGATGGTGTACGCTATTCAACACTTCTTAACCTTCCCAAATCACATAAACTTGCCCTGCTGAAAGTATTCAACGAATCCTGGACCAACGGTGCGCTTCCCCCTGCCTGGAAGGAGTCAGTTGTCATACCAATTCCAAAACCCGGCAGGCCAAGTCGGACAATACAAGACCTCAGGCCGATATCGCTGACGTCCAACCTTTGTAAAGTCATGGAACGTATGGCTCTGAGAAGACTGGAATGGTACTTAGACAAGTTCAGCGTCCTGTCTCCCATGCAAGTAGGTTTTCGACGAGGACTCTGCGCGCAAGATATTCTCAGAAGACTTCATAACGACGTTCTCGCATACCCTAGCAGCGCACAGCTCCGGGTGGTTGTTGGGGTTGACGTCAAAAAGGCTTTTGATTCCGTGCCCCACTCTACCATACTTCAACGGCTCCAGGAAGTGGGGATAGGCGGGAACCTCTACCGCTTCGTGAAAGCGTTTCTTGCGGACAGAACTTTCTCGGTAATGGTTGGGGATACTCAGGGTGCACGGCAACCTAACCGAACCGGCGTACCCCAAGGCGCCATCATATAACCGGCTCTTTTTAATATCGCGATGTCAGAACTTCCGCGAATTCTAACGTCGATACCCGGTCTTAATTTTGCCATGTATGCGGACGATATAACGCTCTGGACCAATTCTGGGTCCCCTGCGGAGCAGGAATTAGCCTTGCAGACAGGCCGTAATGCCGTCCACGACTACATCAAGAAATGTGGCATGAAAACCTCTCCGGAAAAAACAGAGTACGTGGCTGTCATAGACGGTCCGCGGCTGCGAGCCGAGGCCGAATGAAATCTTATCTTTCTTCATTTAGGGGACTCGGTTATTTGCCGGAAACAAACAATCCGTATACTCGGAATGCTTATTTACGACGATGGAGGAGCCAAAAGCTGGATTCATAACACGGTGCTTAGTTGCCATTAGGCTTTACATCTTATGCGCCGCGTCTCTGCTCGTGGGTGGAGAATCAAAGAGGTGGGACTCCGTCAGATAGCCCTGGCACTCATAACATCAAAAATACTGTATGCATATTCCTACATGCGGCTTAACGCGACCCAACGCCGTCAGCTTGAGCGAATCAATCGTAAGGCGATGCGCCTTGTTACAGGCCTACCACAGTTCTGCCCAGTAGAGGACCTACACGCATGCAGCAAAATCAATGCCCTACAGGATGTGGCAGAGCAGCACTTGCAAGCCCAGCATGTCCGTCTCTCCACAACGGCGGCTGGCCGTCAGAACCTACGGGCATTAGGCTACAACACTGACAAACTAGAGTTGCTGTCGTCTCCTGCCCCACCATCGGAACAAATCGATTTAGTAGAGGGTATGCCACTACCAAAGAACATGAGTTCAGCTAATCCCCAAAGGCGCAAAGCTGCCGCTAAACGTCGCGAGAAGATGTCATACAAGCTAGCCCAGGAAGGGGCTGTCCAACTATATACAGACGCCGCTCAGTTTCAACTTGGCGCCGCAATAGCTTGTCACGACTCTGAGTCAGATACCACAATAGTTGAACGGCTCTCCGAAGAACACACTGCCACTAATCTCGAACTCATTGCCATACGCCTTGCCATTACTCGAATAGTAGATCGACAGGATCCGGCTCCATGCACCTACCATGTTTACACTGATTCGCAAGCAGCGTACATCGCATGCCGCGCGGGGGGCGCAGACAATGTCGTTCTTAGCGCAATTCGAACTGAAGCCCGACGCCTGCGAGAGGAGGGCTACCCTATTGTTATTAGATGGATTCCTGCACACGAAGGAATCATTTCAAACGAAAAGGCACACCAGGCAGCGCGCGCTGCAGCTCATTCCGCACCTTTGCCTGGATGCACACTCGTTTCCGCTTTTGGACCCATGATGACGTTGCACATCTGTCGTCACCACCTATGGATAGGGCCGAGACATGGCATCGCGCACAATGCTATCGCCGCCGCATTCTCCAGCACGTGGCGAACCCTGAGCAATTATACCGCCGCCCACCTAGAACTTTCCGAAGGGTAGAGGCGGTACTCCTCCGCCGCGCCCAGACTGGCCAGCTTCTGTCGCCAGCAAAGCTCAACCTCATCAACCCGCACTCATACCCGACCCCTCAATGCCCGGCATGCCCGGCCAGAGGCACGGCCGAACACCTTTTGTGGCGCTGCCCTGCTTTTGACGTGGTGCGGGAGCGAGCACTTCAGTCCCTGGGCGGGCACCGACCTGGCACCTTGCAGGAATGGGTCGATCCACCATTACACATCGGATCATCGGACGCACTCCGGCTCTGGCGGGCTTTTCTCCTATACTTCAAGGAAGAAGAAGGGCCTGGCCGTTTCTTCGCAGAGCCGACCACAGGACCACCCCACTTCGAAGAAGAAGTGGAGACCGGCCCTCCTCCCCCTCCCCCACCTCCACCCCTATGAAGCCCCTCATTTCTGCCGCAAGGCTAGGCCTATTTTATGCAGAAATAAAGACGTATAAAAAATAATTATGAGCATGCAAATTACAGATGTTGGAATTAAGCGAGTACCGTGCGTTTCCAGTAAATTTCCTCCGTGTTTGGCATGCAGTCATATAGCCATCGTGTAGCGCTCACAACACCCCCCCCCCCTCCTCACCATGCATGGCGCTGGCGAGGCGGATGGCGTGAGCGTAGGCGACCTTTCCGCGTCGTAGTGGTTGTTAGTGGCTATTTATTCAAAATTATAATGTGGATTAGCTCAGCTAATCCAGGATATACAAAGCGAAAGATGGCATTCTCTGTGTTCATTGGCGTTTTCGTTGTCAACATTCTAGACGGCGATGGCTTTCAGCAAACGAAGGGCGCATAACTGGGTCCCTGCTTAATAGGGCGCCTCATTCGTACTTTGATACATGTGGCGGTGGTGAGAGAGAGAGATGTGGCCTAAATGCATTAGCATGACAGCGTTGCGGCTGACATGCCGAACTGCAGCAATAGGTAGGTCGCAGCGTTCATTTGATGACCAATCTCTCGCGGTCAACCATTAACTGCATACCACCCCTCAAGGCGGCAGGGAGGGCGCACTGCCTAACCATTGTTCGGAATGCAATCAAAGAAGAATTTTGCAGTTGCACACCAACGCCACGCACATGAAAGCGAGAATGGGGTCGCCACTGAACCAAGGGGCCGGTTGCGCGCTTTCGTTTCGTGAAAATAAACGGCCTTTCCAAAGTTGTCAACGCCAATGAACTCTATGAACGCCTTCCGCTCATTTGTTTTGTTTTTTTTTTAGGAAAGGAAATGGCACAGCAACCGTCTCCAATATCTCGGTGGACACTCATATCGCGGCGTAAAGAAAGGGATAAAGGAGGGAGGGAAAAAAAAGAGAGAATGGAAAGCTGGATTTTGAGGAAAAGGGAGAGAAATATCTGCGGCGAGGCACGCGTTGTGACGTCATGTGCCTCCTCGGAGCACCGGCACGGTAAAATCGCAAGTTCGCGGCCAGTAAAGCTGAAGCTTTAATAAAGTCGCAATGGAAGGGAGAATGCTGCCAGGCGCGGTGTGTGCCATTAAAAACTGAAGCACGTGAGTTGCGACTAGCGGCAATAGGTGGACATTGAGAGGGAGAGAAAGGCAGAGCGATAGTAAGAAAAAAGAGGGGTAGGAGATCAAGTGTCGTTCGTTACTGAACAGGTGTGATTTGACCGCAGCCATATACGAGTGCTAGCGTGGAGCAGCGTCTGTGTTGATTTCAGAGTCCCCCTAGAGAATAATGATAATAATATTGGGATTTTGGGGAGAGGAAATGGCGCAGTATCTCTCTGATATATAGTTGGACACCTGAACCGTGCCGTAAGGAAAGGGATAAAGGAGGGAGTGAAAGAAGAATGGAAGAAAGAGGTACCGTAGTGGAGGGTTTCGGAATAATTTTGACCAGGTGGCGATTTTTAACGTGCACTGACATCGCACAGCGCACGGGCGCCTTAGCGTTTTTCCTCCGTAAAAACTCAGCGGCCGCAGTCGGGTTCCAACCCGGAATCTCCGGATCACAGTCGAGCGCCATAACCACTGAGCCGCTGCGGCAAGTGTCTTTTGATTTCGAGTTCCCGGACTGGAACCCGAGCGCAGCGACTGCGTTTTTATGGAGGCAAAAAGCTAAAGCGTCGGCATGCTGTGCGATGTAAGTGCACGTTAAAGATCGCCAGCTGGTCGAAATTATACCGGAGCCCTCCACTACGGCACCACTTCCTTGTTTTCTTCCTTCACTCCCTCCTTATCTCTTCCCTTAAGGCGCGTTTCAGGTGTCCGTCGATATATGAGACAGATACAGCGCCATTTCCTTTCCCCAAAAGACCAGTTATTATTATTTCATTGAGGAAATAGTAATAACAATAATTGGTTTTTAGGGAAAGCAAATGGCCCAGTATCTGTCCTATATATCGTTGGACAGCTGAACCGCTCCGTAAGGGAAGGAATAAAGGAGGGAGTGAACGAAGATACGAAAGAAGAGGTGCGTAATAGAGAGCTCCGGAATAATTTCAACCACCTGAGGATCTTTAACATGCACTGACATCGCACAGCATACGGGCGCCTTAGCGTTTTGCCTGCATAAAAACGCAGCCGGAAGCTCCGGGGCAGTAGCCGCGCGCTCTAACCACTGAGCCACCACGGCGGGTTTTGAGGAAAAGCGAGGTGCGGCGCAGCGGCGGAACATCAGAGTCTCGGTGCAACTCCTGATGAGAATGAATTTTTATGGCGCAACGTATTCTGTGCCAAAGAACGCCATGGCACAAGGTATATTTACATCCAAGCTGTATACCTGTATCGTCCAAGGACATTTTCGAGCCGTTGGCATTGTCAGCAATATACGCCATGGTAAAAATTGAATGTTATTCCGGAGCCCTCCACTACGGCACCTCTCCCTTTCTTCTTTCACTCCCTCCTTTATCCCTTCCCTTACGGCGCGGTTCAGGTGTCCAAAGATATATGAGACAGATACTGCGCCATTTCCTTTCCCCCCCAAAACCAATTATTATTATTATTACTCCGAGGGGAAAATTATCCAACAATGAAGGCTGAAATATAAAAAACATTGTAAATTCTGGAGCCATCCACTACGGAACCTTCTTCTTCCTTTCTTCTCTCATTCCCTCCCTTATCCCTTCCCTAACGGCGCGCGGTTCAGGTGTCCAACGATATATGAGACAGATACTGCGCCATTTCTGTCCGCAAAAAAACCAATTATTGTAAATAAATAGTTAAAAATATATAATTTTATATACATATATACAATTAGTGAGAATTTTTATTTTTTAAAAATTGAAAAAAATAAATACAAAAGCACAAAAAGATTACATAAATGATAAATCTTTTAAAACAGGCATACTGCATACAACTCAGTACTTGTGTACATTCAGAAAAAAATTGGCGTTGGTTTAGCTCTGGTTAAACCTGGAGTGACGCGATAGCTACAGCTGGCCGAGTGTAGTTTGCTCAGTTTAATTGCAAAGTCAGTCTTTCGCCGCTCCGATTCTCTGGGCGTTCCTTCTTCATCTTCGTCCCAATTGACACGGCGCATGCGCACAGCTGTTGCAGCTTGGTTTCGCCGGCGCGGCGCCCCGCCAACAGGAGCAGCTGCTCCACACCATGTGACCAACCACGTGACGAACTACGTGACCACCACGGCACCGCGCCGGTGGCAGCTGCTCTGCCCCCCGTGGCGGTGGCGGCGCCACCACGCCGTGGCTGCGCCGCCACCGCCACGGCGCCGTGAAGTTGAAGGCTCGAAATGCTACCTTAATGCATGTAGTTATCACTGCAAAAATTCAAAACAAGCATCAAGACCACATGACAAATAATAAGGTGCGTGTGAACAATGGGAGCACCGTTTTCAAATGAAACTCAACCACCGCTCATGGTTCATAGCAATGTATATCATACCGATCATAACACAGTCGTGAATGTCGTTGTGGAGTAATAATGGGAATTAAGTATATTTATTTTGTCTAAGATTTCCAATAAATTCTTCTTCAATTCAATTTATTTTCCCCTCTACACATGCTGAGTGCCGAGAAAAGCAGCCAGAAATTGTGGCTTGACATGCCCCTCAGCCCCTACATTGCAGGGCTGCAGGAAACATGCAAATTACATACACAAGAAGCAGGCAAAAATACAAACAATGGTTGAAACAACGGTTCGGACAGCATTAGAAAAAACAATCAGGAATGAAGCGTACACAAAAAAATATTAATAAAAAAGCAACAGGAAAATATACTCCTTAGAAAAACACGTCTTTGCTTATTTAAACTCTGTTATTCTTTGTAGTGCCTCGTGTGTGAATTTTGAATTCACGTCACAGTGGGTAATTGGGCGTCGTTTTACAGCTTCGCTGTCCGACCACCTTCACAGCGATGATAGGGCGCGTGTGGACAAAGGGAACACCGTTTCACAAAGGCAACTCAGCCATCCACCGTTCATTGTTCATGCACTGATTTAACCTTAGCAAAGAATATCTCTAAATTTAGAACTGAAAATCTCGCTGTATCACTTACTGATCATAAAGCCGTCGTGAAAGCCGTTGGTGATGCAATAAAGGGTAATATAAGTACATTTAGCTTGTCTCTGGTTTCACTCTTTTTTAGAGCCACTTGTGTGAATGTTCAAGTGACGTGCGCAGTGGGTAATTAGGTGTCGTTTTCCAGCTTCGCTTTCCAACCACCATCACAGCGCGGACTGCAGCCACGTTTTATTCTTCTACTCAAGATTGGGTCAAAGACCCTTTACGACAAGGCTTATGACTGCCTGTGCGCAGTTCTGTCACCAAAAACGCCAGAAAAGTGACCTAAGCGGGCATCGTGTACTGGCATTCTGGACGCACTTTCACCTTCGCCTGCTTGAAGTTCCCTTCAAGCTGTGTCTCGAAGTCGTCACCACTTGCCTGGCGAATCTGTCGGCGGATACATGAATGCACTATGTAACTGGCTTTAGGTTGTACTTTCGGGCCTTTAGAAGAGGCTTTCGTGGCGGCCACTGCATGCCCCATGTCGGCAACTTCTGCTCTTACAATTGCTGCGATGAAGGCTGCTACATTGTCCGTACTTCCATTCGTCCTGTCCGTTCTCTTGCGGCGTTCATGTAATTTCAAAAATTTAAATTCTGAATTTTCTCGCTCTCTTTGTTTTCTCTTTTTAATGGTAACCATCTTTCGTGGCTTTACTTTAAATTATCAAGAATAATGTGTCAGTCAATGAGCCCACAAATTAGCCATAGATTAGTTTTGATTAACCTTGGTGAGAAGAGAAAGATTTTTTTTGCATGGCAACGTTCACAAAAGCCACACACAACGCCGAACGGATTGTCTGTAAAGCGTAGAATAAATGCACGTGTAGCCACGGTGGCTACACGGTGGCTACACGTCAATTTGTCAATTCAAAGTCTACCTCTACATTACACTCGCAAAAAGGGATTGCTTAATAAAAATTGCCGGCTTTTCTTCGGTACTCTGTTTAACCATAAAATAGGAAATATATCTAATTTCTTTTGGATGCATCCTCGTGAGTTCTAAGTTATGTAAGAGAAGAAAGAGTAAATGATTTTCTTAAGGTTGCTAAATGTGCAATAAAGGGAAAAAGCGTAAAACACTGCCCGCATGCATTGTTCCGTGCAAGAAATGCTTTACATGAAGAGCATCAACGCGGTTTCATAACGCTTGGTTCTGAAACATATCAACTTATATTTCACCGAGAACCAGAAGTGCGCTATAAAAAGCTGGTGTAATTTAAACATAAATTAGTCCATGCAAAATAAAGGTGCAGTCAAGTATAGAGTGGAATAAAAAATGAATAAATATTTAAACAGGTAATTAATTGCAAGTTAGCGCTGGTACTACTGCGACAGGCTAAATCGGTCTTGGAGGAAAACATAGATTCCTATCGAAGAAAACAAGTGCCCCATTAGTAGTTCAAAAACCATTTAATAAATCTTTATGCACAGAGTGTGTTCATAAACGAAATTTTAGGTGGATAAGCAATAATAATATCGTGTGCAATCGATGGACCCCCTTGCAATTTACGCTTATTGAAAAAATCTTTTGCGCATTAAATAAAACGAGATATTTACTAGTTCCCAGTCTGTTCTGCGGAGCTGGAAACGCAATGATTAGTTTAGGGTGAAACACTGGTTATTGTTTCAGTTCACTGGAGGATATCGACGGGCAACCATACATATTTCACGCACAAACGCTTGCAAAGGCACAGTCTATTGTTTCTTTCGATTTCCCATGCGGAGCAAAGTTCTCAATATTACGCGGAGTCTTTTTTGCCCGCGTGTTATGAACATCAAATGAAGAGGGAGAATTTTACTTTCATTTATTCCAAACAGTTCCAAGCCCCACCTCTTTCTTTGAAACTAACAGCTCCAGGACCAGCTTAATCGGTATCATTTCATTATTCTCTGCTCGGTTAAAGTAACGTGTGCAGGCGCGTAGTAATCTGTGCTGGTGATAGAATGTTCCTAAAAAGCAGGCAGAAGTGAGTTATCGGAAGTTCGTGAAATCACAGTGGGGAACTCAGGCGCCACACCAATGTTTCCTGCAGACTTAATAGTGCGTGCAATGATTTGTTCTAAGTTTCCAAAACTCCCCTGTTTACGCATATGTCCGATTGTGATTCATTCATTTTAGTGTCCATTTGAGTAGTACTAGCCTTTATGTCTTGCAGAGAAGCAAAATAAACTTTTCGCGGTGAATGTAACAAGCCTTTTTCTTCGTAAGGACAGGTGTATTTATAGACAATGGCTGCACAAAGCTTTTCTTTAAGTGGATGAATACGGCAAATATTTCCCTCACACTGATCGTGCAGCGCAGCACCAAGTCCATGCGACCGCTGTAACACTACCCCAACACTCTCCTTTCCTAGGTGACATCAAAGCCCATCTTGATGGTTTGCCAACAATGATCATGCTGTGGAACATTGCTACTTTCAGGTCCAGTTCAGATCCGCCCATTATATAGCTTGCGGCCTAATCTGTAGGTCTTTTCAGGTCTTACCCGTCAAAGCTATGGCCATTCAGTATACCGGGTGCTTCAGCTTTAAGTCGACCAAAATTTTTTTCAATACTCTTTTTCAAGTATGAAGGCGGCTGCTGTGGCGCAATAATAACTGCGTTGGCAGACACCAGAAAAAATGTAAATAATGTTAACTTCTTAGCCGGTTAATTAATTTCTGATAACTAAGTTTTTAACTATAAAAGTTAGACTAACGGTTGCAATTAGAGATTTTTATGCGGCCGTCAGTAATAGCCATATCAGTATTTACAATTTCGAAAATGCGATTATGTCAACCGCTGTGGCTCTACAAGGTTTGAATTTTTTTTTTACTACTTGCGTACACTGGAGGGTTTACTTTGCCTCCATGCTTTCGAAAGAGCATGTTTTTTCGCAATATGCCGCCAAATTTTTCCAGCTACAGCGGCGAGGGTAATCGCGTTTTAGAAATTATTAACATGGATATGCCTGTTACTAAGAGCCGGCTACTAGTCTATAATTGCAACCAGTAGCCCAAATGGTGCCGGGTATAAAAGTAATTATCATAAATTAGTTAGGCTTCTAAAAAGTTAACATTATTTCCATGTTTTCTGATGTATGTTGATGCAGGTATCATTGCGCCGCACAAGCCGCCTTCATACTTGCAAAAGCTTATTTAATAAAAATGGAAACACCTAATATAGGTTATATAATGCAATATTGTATTACTTTCGACAAGCTAGATGATAAGAGGGTTTTGATAATTAACTACTGAGGATAGTTACGCAGCCAGAGAAGTCAAAATATAATAAATTAGTCTTTACAAAAGCTGTAAAATTTAGCTGTGTGTAATAAATCAGTGAATGATCGCCATAACTTGGTCATCCATAGAGCTAGTTTTCTAAGGCGGTTTGTGTCGACCAGGCAGAACCAAGAGACACGGAGCTGTTGACATTTCGTGTGTTTCTGTTGCTTGCTTCGTGTCTTGCAGTGCTAAATGTGACCCCGTAGCAACAGCGCCCTGTCCTTGGCCACCAACCGGAACACCGCGTTTTTAGCGCTCAATCATCCTACTTCACTCTTACTGTTCACAAAATGAGTAGAGTAGATTCATACACCTCTTATATTTCTTCTTGATGCAGAGGCACACAAGCAATGAAGGTATGTGCTGGCATTCGGGGTCTTTATTTTTCAGGCAGTGGTATCTTTGCACCATCGGTTTCCTGACCAGGAATCGATCTGACTCGCAGAGAATTGGATTCGATCGATTTATCACCGTGTTCCCTGCATCTCACCTATACGTCATATAGGTTCTGTTTCCTCCTTCAAGTCATGCCTCACCAGCGTACATAAAAAGACCATATATTGAGAGAGGGCACGAAAGACTGCGTAGAATTTCCTTCAGCGAAAGTAAGCATGAAGAAAAAATCGTTTCGTTTCTCATCGCGAATTGAAGCTTGAACTTGGAATACAACAAAGAAGAAAGTGAACTTTCATTATTTCGCCTGGTTTCCGAAAATCATATCCCGTCCGGCGTGCTCTCGGGTTTCATGATCGTCGCTCTACGTTTAGCTTAGTGCACGTCCTGAGGGTTGGAACGAGCAGCCAGTAAGAACCGCACTGTGAATGAACTATTCAGTTGAAAGCACGACTGCCCCCTGTAAGGCTCTATTTAATGTTGAGCGATAATTACAATAGTTGCACCATATTAAAGAAGCTTCTGATTTCAGACCAACCTCTATGCGGCCACGCGGCGTCAAATTTTTCTCGACCGCCGTTCTGAGCTAAAGCCCTCTGCCAAAGGTGTCGTCTTTTTCTATGCGGATGCCAGCACAATAGGCTGTGTAATGACAAAAGCAGTGCACTGGAATTGCAACCTTATTTATCACAAGGCGTAAAGCTTTACACTCGAGGACACTCCTCCCTCATTTTGTGTGGAGCTGATAGGTGTGCAGGAGTCGTTTCCTCCTTTGGCCTTACTTACCTTGCCTCCAAGGGCACGAATGTTCATCCTCACCGGCGTTCTTCATTGATACGCCTGCTGCAGAAGAACTGAGGATTGGGAGGGTTGGTTGTGATCCATCGCAATAAGAAATAGTGCTAAAAAACACACACAGAGGACGAGACGAGACACACGAAGAGACATGTGTGTCTCGTCTCGTCCTCTGTGTGTTTTTTAGCGCTGGTTCTTAATGCGATTGATTCGCCTACCCCGATGCGATAATCGCAGGCCCGTAATTTTCCCATGTATAAATCGCACGGCCGCTCATATTTTCAGTCAATAGATTTCTGTGGTTTTCTCGGGACCGCCAGCGTTCGCAAACAAAATAAGGCAAGGTGGCCCGCCTAGGCATGCCATTCTAAACGCTGCCTCCACTCCTGAATCTGAGAGCCGCCAACGGTCTTAATGACTTCGAAAGATATCTCCGTCGAGGCGCATGTCTTGAGTCCCTCCGGAGGCCGTAACCCACTCTCGCGGCCTCACCCTAGAAGAGGAGATTCCGCTTCGGACTATAAGAGTCGGGGTTGCACTCACTTTGGTTGTCGTGTGTGACCACTTCACTTCAGAGGCTTGTTTACCCTCCCCGAGCGCCCAATATACCAATCACAGGCGGCTTTCACCATGTACTTGGGATGACAATTATCGTCAGCCTGACTACACCTACTGAAGGACGAGAAGCTCTGCCACATCTCTCCACTCATTCCTACCCAGTTCCAGTCCAAGGCCGTTATGATATTTTCACGAGTTCGAGTACGTTTCGGAGTAGATCTTGTATTTGAAGGAGCACATTCTAAGTCGAATGTTTTGCTCTGAAGCCGAACATGGTATGAGGTACACGGTTTTCTATTGCATGATTTTTTTTTGCTGTCTCAGCGTCCCCACCGGCTCCTAAAGCTTGCCAAGGCGCCACGTGAGCGGTAGGTAGGTAAACTCTTTTATTGCGCCCAAAAACAGGGGACCAGTCAAAGGACCGGTTGCGCTGACTTAGAGGAGGTCGGCGGGGATCCCTTGGGATGCCGCGGCCTCCACCGCGCGCTGGATAAGCCAGCGTTGGTCTGCTGGCTTGGAAGTACACAGGAGAGACTCCCACGTCTCTGGGGTGTTTGCGTTGTCTCTGTTGTAATGTGTACAAGTCCACACCATGTGTATGAGTGTGGCCGGAGTTGAGCAGTGTTTACACATGGGGGCTATCTGTTCCGGAAAGATCCTGCTGTATAAGAGGGGGTGTGGGAAGCTGCCAGTTTGTAGTTTGCGCCATTGGACGGCCTCGCGTCTTGTTAGATCGCGGTGTGCGGGAGGATATGTGCACCTTTGGAGTCTGTAGTGCTGGAGTATGTCCGTGTAAGTGGTGAGTAGAGAGAGTGAAGCGCGTGGGATATTAGTGTCAGCGGAAGCAGGGTGGCTGATCATACTCTCGGCTCGGCAGCTGAGATCTCGAGCGAGAGTGTGTGCCTGGGCGTTTCCGCTGAGCGAGTCGTGGGCTGGAGCCCAAAGAAGTAAGCGAGATGTGGAAGAGGGTGCTGTAGAACGTAGAATGTGTAACGCCTGGCAAGAGATACGGCCAGCATCGTAATTGCGAATAGCCTGTTGAGAGTCACTGATGACGACTTTGGTATTAGGGTCGGCTAGCGCGAGCGCAATGGCAACCTCCTCAGCTGCGGTGACTGTTTCTGCATTGCGAATGCTGCAGGCTGTGTACCAGCTGCGGTGAGGGGAGAGAGCTACCGCCACCATCGCTGGCCTCGATGGATGGTAAGAGGCGTCCGTATACGTGACGTCCGGACGTCCGCTGAAGCGTTTCTCGAACTGACGAGCCCGGTCGGCCCTTCTCTCGGCGTGGTGTTCCGGGTGCATCCGTTTGGGAATGGGAGGAATGCGGAGATTTAGGCGATATTCCGATGTAAGTTCAGCGTAACTTGGGGCCGATCTCGGCGGGGAGATCCCAACTTGCTGCAGTACCGCTCGGCCAGCGTGTGTGAGTGAGAGCCGCTCATACTGGGCGGTGAGGGTTGCTTCGATCAGTTCGCTCACGGTATTGGAGATTCCGAGAGCCATGAGCTTATGGGTAGCTGTGGACATGGGAAGACCTAGGGCCGTCTTGTATGCTTTTCGAAGTGACGCGTCTAGCCGTTCGCTTTCGGCACGAGTGAGACGTAAGTAGGGTCCAGAGTAGGTGATGCGGGAGCAGACGAAAGCTTGAACGAGGCGCAGGAGGTTGGACTCTCGCATGCCATGATGCTTGTTGGAGATTCGCTTAAGGAGGCGTCCGATCTGCACAACCGACTGGTCGATGCGTTGGATCGTGATGTTGTTGCTGCCGTTGGCCTGTAGATGCAAGCCCAGGATCCTGATGTTGTCTGTTCGAGGAATCGGGTTTCCTTGCACCTGGAGGTTGATGTCCGGAAGTATCTTTGAAGGGCGTCGTCCCGGGGAAGGAATGATGATATACTCGGACTTTGTCGCCGAGCACGTGAGGCCAACTGTACTTAGATAATCTCCGATCCGTTCGATCGCGGTCTGTAAAGTCTCTTCAATCTGGCCGTCACTGCCGCGCGTGATCCAAAGTGTGAGGTCGTCAGCATAAATGCTGTGATGCAGGTGGGGGATGTCGGCCAGTAGCTTCGGCAGGCCTATCAGTGCGACGTTAAAAAGCATCGGCGAAAGTACGGCGCCTTGCGGCGTGCCACGGTTTCCCGGAGAGATGATGGAAGGATCTCCCGTGCCGGCTTTAAGTTGCACTGTGCGGTCGGTGAGAAAGTTTCATATGTACGCATACATGCGATGTCCGACACCGAGAGCTTGAAGTTGTTGAAGAATCGCTTCATGGAGGACGTTGTCGAATGCCTTGGCAACATCGAGGCCGACGATGACTTTCGTGTCTAGTGTACGTCTCATGACTACCTGATGATGGAGAAGAAGCATAATGTCCGGGGCTGCTAAATGAGGGCGGAAGCCGAACATAGTGTCTGGTAGAAGATGGTTGTCTTCAAGGTATCGTGAGAGTCTGGTCTGGATAACGTGTTCCATCAGCTTCCCAACGCAGGACGTGAGAGAGATGGGACGGAGGTTGGCCAAGGTTGGTGGTTTGCCTGGCTTGGGGATGAGGACTAGATTGGCGCATTTCCACTCTTGAGGGATGGTACCGCTGGCCCAACATTCTTGAAAATAGTCGGTAAGAGCATGAATGGATGCGTCGTCTAGATTCCTAAGCATTTTATTTGAAATGCGGTCAGGACCGGCCGCCGAAGTCGTCTTGAGGCGATTGAGTTCTGCTCGGACCTCCGCTAAAGTGATCGGAGCCTCTAGACAGAGATTTTCCGCGCCCTGATAGAAAGGGAGGTTGGTTGTTGGTTCAGGGCGGATGTAAGTATTTATAAGCTCTTGTTTAAGCTCGTCAGACGTGCCAGGATACTGGTGGAAGATTCGCTCGAGCTGTTGGCGTGTTTGGAGCTTGCCTCCTTCTGGGTCGAGTAAATGTCGAAGGAGGTTCCACGTCTTACGAGCGTTTGGAGTGTTGTTCATCTGGTCACATATGTTGTGCCAGCTCTGTCGAGTGAGTTCTATTGCATATTTCTCGATATTCGTATGTGCGCGCGCCAGTCTACGTCGGATATTGCGGTCCCATTTCCGAGTGGCAAAGAGAGCTTCGAGCGACTTCTTGCGCTCCCACAGATGGGCGTAGTAGCGGTCGCAGTGTGGGATACTGTCCTCTAACTCGACGGTTTGAGTGGCGTCGGCCACTTGTTTGACAATTTCGGTTGTCCACGCCTTGATATCAGTTATAGCGGGAGGTTTGTCCTGCTGTTTCCTGTGCTTCCGGAAGGAGTCCCAGTCAATCACCTGAGCTGGCCGCGTACATTGCCTGGTGGGCTCGTGTATTACGATTTCGAGTACGAAGTGATCACTCCCAAAGTTTTCGTGAGTGTGACACCAAGTCGCTTTAACTCCGGAGGTCGTAAAGGCCAGATCCGGCGTTGTATCACGATGTAGGCCCGTACCGTGTCTAGTGGGGTAGGACACGTCCGTGATAAGAGTCAGCTGGTTCATATGCCAGTCATTCCAAAGGCGTCGACCTTTAGCGGAGTCATAGTGGTAGCCCCAAACGCGGTGATGCGCATTAAAGTCACCGAGAATGAGGAGGGGTTGCCCCCGCGCCAGCTGCTGGGCTTTGAGGAAAAGCGGACCGAAAATATCCTTATGAGCTCGGGGAGGGCTGTAGACATTAATTATAAACAGACTAGTGCAACGTTTACGCGAGGGTCGGGGTAATATTTCTAAGAAAACGTATTCGGGGAAAGTTGGATCTAAATTGTGTTGGAGGACAGTGAGGTTACGTTTGACGAGAGTAGCTATTCGAGGTTTTACTCGTTCCGATAGGTATGTACTGTAACCGGCAAGTTTCGTGTTCTTGTCGCATTCCTGGAGAGCTATTAGTTCGGGGCGATCACTCGCGGCGAGGAACTGCTGGAGGACCGGACGCTTACGCGCGAACCCACGACAGTTCCACTGCCAGATGGTGGTGTTACCCGACTTGCTCGCCATGATTAGGCGGGGATAGTTGTGGGGTTTGAACAGGTGTCGGCACAGGGGCCGCGGGTACCACGGCAGCGAGGAGTTTGCCCTGTGCTTCTATAGCTTTGTTCAGCATGTCAAATTGTTGCGTGACTTGTGAGCCGATTGTGTGGAGTGAGCGTTCGATGTGTGCTTCTAAAGCTTTGATGCGAGTTTGACTGAGGTTGCAGCTTTCCTCAACTTTGGCAAAACGCGCCTGCCAACCCTCCGCGGGTGAGTCGGTGTCGGACGTTGCTTTGCGTTTTTGTGCGGATCGGTTGGGAGGAGCGATATCCATAGGTAGTGATTCATATGATCCCTGCGGATGCGGGGGAGACGAAGGGAGTGTGGCCATTGGCTTTTCGAGAGCCTCTACTCTGAGTATAAGTTGTTGGATGACTGCTGTCAGTTCCATAATCGCTTTGTGTGTGTCTAGAGTAGTGGGAGTCCCTTCCTGCGTACTCACCGGTTCTTGACGTTCTCGTAGATCGGGTAGAGATGGTAGTGGCCCAGGTGGCTGCTGCAAAGGATGAGGAGAGTCCCCTGTCTGCTGGACGACTGCAGGTGGCCCGGGATTGGTCCGGGAGGTCCCCTGAGAACCCATCCGTGGAGCGGGAGACTTGAGCGGTGGAAAAGAGCTCGAGCGGTCTCGGAGCTGCCGCTGCTGGCTATCGGAGCGTTGCCGGTCCCATCGGCTGGTGCGCTGGAGTGTGATCCGCTTGGCGGTCTCTTGGGTCTTGAGTTTCTCTGCCTCAGCATGTCGAATTTTCTCCCACTTCCTGCGCTTGACTTCGTAAGGAATCCTGAAGATTTCCCTGCAGCGACTATCGCCCGTGAAATGTTCTTTGCCGCACAGGCGGCAGATTGGTTGGCACGTGTGGTCGGTGGTAGGATTGGATAGTCCGCAACCTCTACACTTAGTAGTTGTGCTTGCACAAACATCGGCTCGATGACCGAGCTCGCCACAGCGATAGCACACCTCGTACTTCTTCTTGAGTAAGTTGCATCTGTGGCGACTATTGCAAAAGTAGACCCAGGTAGGCACTTGGCGCTGAGCGAATGTGATGAGTACTGCGGTGGTGTTCCCGAGCCGCCGAAAGTCCAGAATGGGTGGGTTACGGTTGTCTTGTAACTCTGCTTGGATTGTATTTCGATCCAGTCGGAGGTCGACGCCGCGAATCACACCACGGCTCGAGCTATCATCTGGAGCGCAGTAGACGGATACCTCGTACGCCTTGTTGTCAACGGTGATCTCTTTGAGTTGCAGCATCCGTTCAGCTCTTTCGACGACTGGGGTGCAGTACGCGAAAGTATTCTGGATCAGGTTAGCTTGTATTAGGTCTTCGTGACGAACAGCGTCCCTGGTGAAGCGAGCAGCAGTGCAAATTGCTTCCAGTAGTTGGTAGGTTGTAATCTTGGAGAGTAGCAGTCCGCCCCGTGGGCGCACAATTAGGTTGAGAGCGTTGCTGGGTAAGCGAGGCTGGTTCGATGCTACAGATTTTTTGGCTAGTAAGCGTCCTCGTTGCCGAGGCGTGAGTTCAGCTTCCGTCTTCGCACGTAGCCCATTGTCGATTTGGGACGCTTGGTTCGGTCCCGCTTTGTCTCCAGGGAAATCTGGCACGGCAGGCCCTGGTGTTGTTCGCGCTTCCCGGAGCTTGTTAACTTTAGTCAACCAATCACTGGCTGCTAATTCTTCTCGAGAAATTGGGATGCCTTCTACGGTGACCCTCATGGCGAACTACGGCGCGCGGGCACGGTCCACGGCGCAGCCCAGCTGGCGAACGCTGCTGCGACGCAGGTAGCGAACGCCACTGCGACGCAGAGCTCCGTATTCTTCGGCGCGGCGCAGTAGGCCTAGCGAGGCATCTGGCTTGGTCACGGGGAAAAGTTGACCTAAAATGGTCAAAACTTGTTGTACGTACTTCTGGTTGGTGTCCCTGGATTCCGCTCGTCTTCAGGAAACCGGTGACATCAACGGAAGTATTGTAGGGTCTCACTGTCTAGGGTAAAACACGAAATCAGCGGAGCTCACGTGGAGTTCGTCCGTTGTCGCTCGCGCTCGCAGCGCCCCCCGCCACGTGAGCGGGATGGGCCTGTGAGTTTCAATTTGGAGCTTTTACAAGGTATAGGTATCATTATTCGGCGTGTTTTCTATCTTCGGGAAGCGTTTCCGCCTCTCAATGTTTAAGAAAGCTTACGAGCTGCTCCATGAGGTCGTGGCTCAGGTTGCGGATCAGGGCGCTGTCGAATCTGTCCGCTCCTGCTGAAGTGATTCTGGTCCGGTTCCTTATGGCCGCGTAAGCTTTTTCCACAGTTAAGAGGCTGTCGTGTTCCTGGCTTTCGGCTCCACGTATGATACGTTCCTTGCTTTCACGGAGAGGTTGTGTTCGCCGAAACATTTTGTGCCTGGCGTCTATAGCAGGGCGGTGTAAAATGCCCCGGAAGGAGTAGATGAACTTCTGGATAGCTATTTTGTTTTTCGATTTGAGTTTGGTTGGATCGATTAGTGGTCCTAGGAGTTTCCAGGTTTGGGCCGTGCCTAGAATTCTCCTAAGCAATTCGCAAAGTTTTTCCCAATTTTGCTTCACCAGTTGCGTCAAGTATTCTTTAGATTTTGCCGAGATTTCTGTTTTCTTTAGTTTTGATTCCCTGTCGTACTCTTGCTTCAGCCATCTTTTGGTGAGACTGCGTCTGGCTTCTCATATTCTGAGGATCTGAGCCGGTGCCCGTCTACTTGAGGCTTGGTTGTAGTTCTCCTTATATTTTTGTATTTTTCCCGCGCTTCTCAAGCATGTCGCTCCATTCCTCCAGTGATTCAATCTCGCCTTCAGATCAGTTGCGCACCCCGCGAAACGCGTCTGCGATTTTTGTTTCTCGACTCTGGCGTCTTATCTTGTCCGATAATATTCGCGTCCGGAGGGTAAGGAGATCACTGCCTATATTTTCCGTCGTGTTCCCCAATGTGAATCTCTGGTCTTCCTTAAGAAGGTGAGCTCCGGGCAAGTGTCCATGATCACACTATTCCCGATTACCGTGGGGTTCGCGGGATCTCTAATTAGACTGCGGCCAAAGTATTCCACTACATCCGCTAGTGTCCTTCCCTTGATGTCTTGTTTCTGGTATCCCGAACTCCTGCCCATGGCATTGAAATCTACTACGAAGATGAGTGTATTTCCTTTGGCCACCTTGTGCGCTCGGAGAAAGAGTTCGACAAATTTGGCTTTTCTTTATCTAAGGTGTCTGTTAACATTCTTACCGAATATTCTCCCTCCCTGTCGCTTTTTAGGAATGATTTCTACAAGCACGTGCTCTATATGGGTGTCGGCGAAGGCGTCTTGCCTGATTTTTTTTTATTTGGTTTTTTTGGGGAAAGGAAATGGCGCAGTATCTGTCCCGATTATCGTTGGACACCTGAACCGCGCCGTAAGGGAAGGGTAAAGGAGGGAGTCAAAGAAGAAAGGAAGAGAGAGGTGCCGTAGTGGAGGGCTCCGGAATAATTTCGACCACCTGGGGATCTTTAACGTGCACTGACATCGCACAGCACACGGGCGCCTTAGCGTTTTTCCTCCATAAAAACGCAGCCGCCGCGGTCGGGTTCGAACCCGGTTCTCCGGATCAGTAGTCGAGCGCCCTAACCACTGAGCCACCGCGTCGGGGCTTGCCTGATGGCAATGACGGGTTTTGGGACAAGGCTGGCCGCTTTAACTTCGCGTACCATTTTCTTGGAGTACGATTACATCATGGAGGGGGATGAGTTGTGTGCTTAGATATTGTTTTATGAGACGCTGCTTGTGCGGTAGCCTCTGCAGTTCCACTGCCAAATACCTAAAAATTCTTGTTCTTGCTGACACGTGTTCATCATGTTTACGTGTTGCTGGTGCTGTCTTGTTCACTAGCGAAATCCGTTAGCGCTGGACGGCTGTATGCTCTTTCTCTAATGATTTCGGTATGTCTTTGCTTTGGAGTGCGCTTTTGATATCTGAGATCTACCATGGGAAATGTGCTTCCATATGTTGGATTTGCGGATGAATCTGCTGCATCATATCCTGCATCATTTGCTGCATCATTTGTTGCATTCGTGTTTCAAGGCTTCCCTCGTTGAATGCCCGTGGTTGTCTTTTTGGAAGGGCTCTTGTCGTGTCGAGTTCCCGCTGTTATTCTTTTATTGTTCTTGTGAGTTCCTCCACTTTCTGTTCGAGCTCATTTTGTTTAGTTCAAGCGAGTTCTTTCTCCAGTCTGAGCGCATCGCTGTTCGCGTCTTTCGTTTCTGTGGCACGATTACCTGTGTTGTTTGTATTTGTGTGGTTTGTGTTACTACCCTTTCCTACCAGTGCGAAGCACTGGTCGAAGCCCACCTTACCTTGCTGTCGCTTCCTTCTTCGTCTTCTTCTTCACCTTCACGTCAACGAACATGGGATATACTCACGTGGGGGAATTCGCCAAGGTAGATTATTTTTCTTCTGCTCTTGTTTGTTCCCCTCCTGTGGGCTGACTGGGGCAGAGGTGGCCAGGAGACCTCGATCAGCTCCTCGATGTCCCACCCTCTGAGCTAAGATATCGCTTGTGCGGTCGCCCGTGTTTGTCGCTGGGTCCTGCTCTGGTGGGTTTTAACGCGATAGCGTTAAGGAGCTCGTGTCGCAGAAAAGCCGGTGTCGTCGGCGTCTTTGGCCGGTGTCGTCGGCGTCTTTGGCCGTTGCTCGCGCGGTCACCCGCGTATACGACGATGTAAACAGCCGCCATTTTCTGTCTCAAACGTGTTGATACTACCTTTTCCAGTCTCAAAAAATCGTCTCAATCTGCCCGCATAATTACATGGCGAACGTCATCACTTCTGCGCCATTTACGACGTCAGTCAGTGACGAAAAAAATCAAAATGGCCGCCGACCAATAGGAGAGAGGCAAATGATACATTTTTTGAGACAGTTTCGATTGAGACTGATCCGTAATCGCGCCCCTGGTACCCCCTTCGATCCGGTGCGGTGTGCCCCGCAGCTTATTCCGCACTTGGCCGCACACACGTGGTCGCCGGACGGTGTTTTGCACTCCCCACGCGCCGCACACAGTAATTTTTGTGCGGGGCATACCTCGGAGCGGTCTCCTTGCTGGAAGCATACGTAGCAGACTTGCCGTGTGGAGCTGTACTGGAAACACGATACTTCACATGCGTAGTAGATGAATTTCGTCAAGATCGGGCCATTGAGCGTGATCACTGCCGTCAAGAATTTCCCGAGCATCTTCACCGGGAGTATGGTCACTGTTTGAGCTCCGACTCGTAGGTGTGCTTTGATCTCTTCGGGAGACGTGTCTGGGTCTACACCGTGGTTTACGCCGCGGAAGACGTCTTGAGGAGCTGCCACGTAATCGTTTACATCGTAAGACTTTCCGACGAATTTGAGACGGCTAATGAGCCGCGCTAGCTGACACGTTTGCTCGTGTAGTGTGCTAACGATAGTATTGTTTGGTCCAGTACGAAGCCGTACAAGTAAGTCTTCGTCCCTACATTTTTGTCGCACGCTATGACAATGGCACACGCTACTTGGTGGGTGGTGAGTGATTTCACCGTGAGGTCTTTCGCAGGTCGAATAATGATTTTGAAGTAGCCTCTGGGGAGTGGCGGCATTCTTCGCTTAGGCCTACTCTGCTCCCTCGGTCCAGTTAGGCTGCAGCCGGTTGCATCGCCTGGTGATTTTCCATCGTGCGGTTGGGCGGGCCGAGCCGGCTCCCGTGCCTTTCCATTGTCCTCGGGTTCGAAGTTTTCTCTGCGCTTGGATTGTACAAGCTGCCAGCTGGCATCATTGTTGTACCCGGGTGTCTGCGACGAGGAGCCGGATGGGATTCCTTCGTCAGCGTCTCCTAAGTCAGCGTCATCCATCTCTTGGAATTCCTTAAGTAGAACGGTTGGTGGTTAAAGCGACCCATTCTTGGCTTGGTTGGGCCCCGTTGTATGATCCGTTTTCGAAGCGGCGTCGATGCTAGGCGACGGCGTAATCGATAGACCTAGCAACCCATGCTCTCCCGATACCGAGCTGGGCGCACCGTCAGGTTTAGCGCCCTGGCGAGCCCTTTGAAAACTTCAAGTCCAGTAGAAAGCCGATAAATGGCCCTACCGCCTTAAAGTTGTTGCCGAGGGGATCCAGTACTCCTGATCTCTTCGTTCCGAATAAGATTCGGTGGAGACGAAGAGTTGGTACGTCAAAACAACGAGTACAAAAGCACGCCTTCTTTTAACATTTCTGCAGGACATTGATCTCGTCTCTATATTGTTACAGCAAGAACGAACTAATGTCTACTATGGTCTGCGCGTGAATGTGTGCGTAGGTGGTGTCTTCTGGAGCGGGCCATGTTATACTGCGAGGGGATGTGTGCTTGGATAGTGGCACTGCAATGAACTATGTTCTACTGTTACTGAGTATGTGCATAGGTGGTGACTTTTCGAGTGGACTTTGTTCTGTTGTGAGTTAATGTGTGCATAGATGCTGACTGCGAGAATGGAATATGTACTATTATAAGAGACTGTGCTCGTAGCAGTGAAGGCCCGACAGGTTTTAGGTTGTTATTAACATATAAGTGAGGCAACGTTCAGGCAATAGCCGGCAGACCAAGCAAGGCTACTTCCACCTGTAGCATACATCTCAAAACAACTTACCGAGCCCAAAAAGTGAGGAATGCCGGAACGAAGAGAGGGACGGCTCGCGAAACGACGGCCTCAAGAAACGAGATTGACAATCCGCAAGAGAAGCCGCGTCTTCGTCAGCTAAGCTATCGTGTGCACACTAGATTTAACTGGAGCAAAACCATACGCAAGCTTTTTTTCGTTCAATAATAAATTTAATCACTGCTCGTCGCTTGTACAAGTTCAAAACATTGCCCTGTTATCGTTTGTTCAATGAATGACTGCAAAAGTTGTACGACTGGAAATGGAGCCGCTATTTCAGGTTAAAAAAATTTGTAGTGACCACAAAGGGCGTCATATCGTAGACTAGCTTCAATAGAATATCGCCTCTTTCTATCGAACTCGTTTCGCAATAATTAGGGCCGAGATGGAATAAAACGTTGCATTGCGTATTTTGCGCAAAGATGTTATTTCAGAAAAAAAATGTTCATGTGTAAAAATAGAATATATAGAAATTAAAGCTTAAAATTCTGGAAATGCACAGTGGACAAAAAAAAAAGCTGGAGGACGCCTAACGACAACAACAATTGGATTTTGGGGAAATGAAATGGCGCTGTATGTCTCATATATCGTTGGACACCTAAAGCGCGCCGTAAGGAAAGGGATAAAGGAGGAAGTGAAGGAAGAAAGGAAGAAAGACGTGCCGTAGTGGAGGGCTCCGGAATATTTTCGACCACTTGGGGTTCTTTAACGTGCACTAACATCGCACAGCACACGGGCGACTTAGCGTTTTTCTTCTATAAAAACGCAGCCGCCGCGGTTGGATTCGAACCCAGGTGGTGAGGGAAACATTCCGGTTGACAGATAGCAGCTGCAAACATCTCAGTGTGAGTCCGCTGTGAAAAAAATGTGTTATTAGGTACAGTCAAACATGATTAATGAGTCGTGAAGGATGATTGCAATCAGATCTTAGGATAGAATTGGTGGTGTGCTCAAATGAACCAGAAAAGGCGAACAACAACAAAAAAAAACAGATAGATGAAAACACAGATGAATATTATTGTTTAAGAAACGTCTCGTGAAAAACTATGGGGTAAGGCGCTGAGATATCATTCTAGTGATAGAAGCAAAGAGCGCAAAACATAGGGGAAAATGATCAGCGTAAATGAAACATGACATGGTGCGGTTAAGACGCAAGACAAGTCAGCTTTCCAATATTTTCATTCATACCGCAAGAGACAGTATTGTACTTGTATATGAGGAATGATTCGCGAACTTCGCGTTCTTGGTGGGTCGTGAAGCCCGATTCCAGTAAAGCTACTGGATTTTTTTTTCAAAAGGGTGCTTAGTATCCTTCACGTGTTTATAGATAGGAAGGTTAGGCACTGTCTTGCAATGAGCTTTATGATTATTGAAACGATATCGGAACGATGTTTCTGTTTGGCCAATATATTGAATCGTACAGATTGAACATTCAAGCGTGCAGATTATGTTGCATGTACCACATGAATAGTTACCCAGAGTTTTCACAATAAAGTCTGGTGCTGTGCTGGAAGCCATTGCTGATGTCGTAATCTGCGCGCAGACTTTGCAACGCGATTTTTTGCATCGGTGGCAGCCGATTTGCACACTTGTGCTTGTTTTGGAAGAAATGAGAATGTCACAGAGGTTTTTGCTACGGCGGTAGACAACACGGGGTGCTTGCTGAAAAATGTGCTTGAGTCGATAACTTTGCATGAGGATGACATGGTGTTTTTTCAAAATTCCCGCGTCGTTTGGAATCGATGGCGAGTGAATAAGCACCAGGTTGATTTGTGATTGACTAGATGATTGGTTTTCTGCTTTGAGGAGTGCCTCGCCGTCAAGAAGGCCTGCGCGTTCTACGCATCGTTTATTAGTCGCGCTGGGTATTTCCGCTTAATCAGGGCGTCTCGGAGGTGGGTACACTTTCTTTCGAAGTCGCGCTCGTCAGAGCATATCCGTTTAAAGCGGACGGCTTGTCCATATGGGATGCTAGTCTTCCAGTGTTTAAGATGGCTGCTTTCGAAGTGTAAGTATTGAGTTCTGTCGCTAGGTTTCCGGTATACATCAGTGATAAGTTTGTCATTCCTTAATGATGCTGTCACATCTTGAAACCTAATTGTGGTTGGCCAGTAAGAATGAGAGAAAGTAATGGCCTCATGCGCATTATTAAAACTACAGATGAATGATAGAAGTTCTGCTTCACCATTCTGCCAAATGAGAAAATTATCGTCAATGAATCGCTTGTAGTTGACGGCTTTTAATGGCTGTTTAGCAAGAAACCGGTCTTCTAATGAACCCATAAATATGATGGCATAGTTAGGACCAATCCACGTACCCAATGATGTTCCGTTTATCTGAACATAGTGTCTGCTATAAAATTCGAAGTTGTTAAGTTCCTGTATTAATTTCAACATTATAGCTAGCGTGGGGCCATCAACATTAGAACCTAAGTTTTGTTTCTCAAAAAACTGCACAATTGACCGGATGGTATCGGAGTGAAGAATGTTAGTATAGAGGGACGCAACATCAAGGGTTAAAAGCAAGGCACCCCGAGGGATGTAGAGTTCAGCTATGTCGTATAAGAAATGTCCTGTGTCCCGTATGAAGGACTGAAATGTAGAGGAATTTTACTGATGATGGTGTCAACGTAGATCGACAGCCTTTAATTTACGGTTCCTATTCCGGAAATGATAGGTCGGCCAGGGTTGTTAGGTTTGGGAATTTTAGGCAGTAAGTAAAATCTGCTTGCTACAGGGCTGAGTGGAATTATGGAATTGACTGTACATTTGTTTAGTGTATTGCCCAGAATGAGATTGCATAGCGTCTCTTCCAAAACAATTTTAAACTTGGCAGTTCGGTCGCAGTCTAGGAGACGGTAAAATGAGCTATCTGTGAGTTGCCTTTTGGCTTCAGCCCTCCACTTCGGCACCTCTTTCTTCCTTTCTTCTCCGAGTCTCTCCTTTACTCATTTCCTTGCGGCGTGGTACAGGTGTCTCCCGAGATGTGAGACATATACTGCGCCATTTCCGTTCCCAAAAACCAATCTTAAACTTGCAATTTTTTTCTTTAACGTGCCCTGACATCACACAGCACACGGGTGCCTTAACGTTTCGCCTCCATCGAAACACAGCCACCACGGTCGGGTTCGATCCCGAGATGTTAAGATTCTCGTGTGGTCAAATTTATTCCCGATGCCTCCACTGCGGCACCTCTTTCTTCCTTTCTTCTCTCAGTCCCTCCTTTTTCTGTTTTCTTGCGGCGAGGTTCAGTCGTCCGCCAAGATGTGAGACGGATAATGCGCCAGTTTTTTTCCCCAAACCGAATTTTAATTTTTTTCTTTATTCCTCATCTGCAGCATAGTCTACCCCTGCCACTACTGTCACATGCGCCGCAAGCACGACGATGCTGTGAACAGCATTATAAGTTCAGCGTACACAGCAGCACTGGGGCTGCCCCACTACGACAACACACATCTACTCCTACTCGGAATCTACAACGCGTTCTCAGAACTCATAGATGCACACAAGACGGCCCGAACGACCGCCTCTCCCGCATCAAACACGGCCGCCTGATGCATGACCGTCTCCATGTAAATCCCTCATGCGACCGCCACCGCACGGCCCTCATTTCCGCAGGAATTCATAGCCGCCTTGTCGTCAAACCAGTTCCTTGTAAAGTGGCCGTGGTTGATCTCAGCTAATCCAGAATACACAGTTTAGCTTTCTTTCATCTTTGTTGTTTCAACACTTCTTGCGAGCGCAAATTGTTTCGAGAGCTAATCACGTGATACATCACGTGTCACAAGTGCGATAGCGAGCGTCCAAAGCGGCGCTCTGCGCCGCGGTGGACGCGACAGCCAAGCACAAGAGTTAATCACGTGTCACATAAAATTCCAGAGCTGGCGAGGAGGAGCAGCCCAGTCGCAGCCAGCGCAGCGCCAGACGTGGCTGCCAAGCACGCAGCTGTGGCGACGAAGGTGAAAATGAAGAACGCCTTCCACGAGCGATTTTGCACATGCGGCGCGCCTCCCGTTAGAGGTAAAATCTAAGAGCCAGATGAGCTTCAGGCTCAGCATGGGAAGAGTAGGGCTTTTCGCTCTAAAAATGATTCAGGTGTATTCGTTTGTGTGCCTCTCTGACGGCAGACTGCTGGATCATTTAACGAGCTTGACGACCAGGAGCAGTCGAGAATGAAATGACTGCGGCTTTGCTCAGCTGACCATAGTTATGCAAGATAAAAGCTTAACCGTTCACAGCTGCTGCACACAAATCCAGACGGATTGCACGTGAAGTAACTTTCTGCGGCTGTTGTGGCCCTGATAGACGGATCACTTGGCTCGTTGTGCCTCCCGCACTGCGAGAGTTCACTACCAGCGGCTCCCCAGTCTCCGCCTTGGCTGCTTCCAAGGCTCGTCGCGGTCTTCTTTCGGCACATTTCCCTCTCCTTTCAGCCAGCAAGACTCCCGCTCTTCGTAGGTTTCGGCTGCCCGTTTAGGGCATTCACGCTTCCTGTCGATTGCTAAGTCCTCCCTCGCACGGTTAGCAATGTTGACCGGATGATCAGACTCGGCCCGATGTGTGCCAGTACCCGCTCTCGAGAACGCCGGCACCGGCTGCCTTGGTTCGTCCATAGCGAGACACTGGATAGTCAGAGAGCAGCGGCCGCTGCGAGTCACGTGGTTACGCAGCTCTGCTCCTACTGTTTCGGTCATTCGTGCAGACTCAGCGAAATTGACGCCGCTAGGTTAATAAAGCTTTTGCTTTGAAGTCAGCCGACGCCGAGGCAATCATCGAATATCGAGCGTTAACATACCCTGGCTAGTACGCCAGTTCGAATCACTGCAGCGTGCTAGAATCTAACCTAACTATTAAGTTTATGCTGCACGAAACGCGAAATCGCGTGCCACAACCCCGAATGCTCTACGACACACGGCTGAAGCCCAATGTTCTTATTAATATTGGTTAAGGCTTATAATTGTGGCGTGGAATTGGGTTTATTAGTTCGAAACCTTGCCAGGAGCTAGTCTCTAGCTTAAATAGAATGTACATGTTGTAAAAACGCTGAATCGTATTACGCCATCCGGAACATTCTGCGGCAAACGCTTGACGCATAATTATTACACGAATGTCGAAAAGTGAGTGGCCACACTCCGACGCCTGCCAGACACACATATATATATACCGACATAGCTTAGCTTCGAGCGTGGTGCTCGGGCATGCCGCTTTAGCCTGCTACCATTTTATTAATTTGGGAAACCACCTCATTAACCTTATCAACCACTGGGATACACTGTGAGAATGCCACCTGCAAAATTAATGCAAAAAAATTGCGTTCGAAAAGGCTTTTGTCCAGACTTCAGTATGTGCGCCAAGGCATAAGAGGGGAATGGGTTTTGAATGGGAATGGGAATGAAACAAGACAAATGGCTCCATAAAAGAATGAATATTGGCTGATCAAAGAAGGCTAAAAGCAATTGATCATGCGGTCCGTGCTCGTAACGGTCGTAGGATGACGATCTGTCTGGCCAAAGGTCTTTGCGGCCAGATGCTGGATTTTTGTCTATTTTTCAGCTCGGCTGGCCCACAGTTTTCAATTGGTAGCTTGGTTCTGGAAGTCGTAAGGGAATAAATCTACCTAAGACAGTTAGTGACCGCGATCCTTATCTCTTGAGCCAAATAAGTACTTCAAAAATTTGCAATAGCGCAACGCAACGAGGACAAGACCGAGAAATTAGACAACGACGGGTCGCTGATCTTACAACTATGCTTTAGTGGAAAAACACGCATCAATTTACACATTACAAAAAATTCTATGTACATGCGCATCGTCAGTCAAATCATAACACCCAGAAGCGTTTATCACGGATTAAGTGTGTAACTTCTCGCTCTTATCCTCGTTGCGTTGTGCTGACGCAAAAAATTAAGAAGCAGTACCAACTTGACCAAACTTCCGTTCTTCTAAGAAATAACTAGAGTAAGGTTGGTGTGAAGTGCATATAGCAGGTTCTCTCAGATGACGAATGGCAGTTTACCGCTATCTCTCACGAGAAAAGTATATTACAGCTGTACCTTACCAGTAATCACCTATGGGGCAGAAACCTGGAGACAAACGAAAAGGGTTCAGCTTCAGTTACGGACAAAGGAGCGAGCCGTGGAAAGAAAAATGTAGGTGTAACGTTAAGAGATGGGATGCGGGAAGTGTGGGTGAGGGAACAAACGCGGGTTAAGGGCGTCCTGGTAGAAATCAAGAGGAATAACTAGTTTCGGGCAGGGCATGTGATGCGAAGGCATTAAGGGTAACGGAGTGGTTTCCAAGAGAAGGCAGGCGTAGCTGGGACGGCATAAAGTTGGGCGGGCGGAGGAGATTAAGAAGCTTGCGGGGACAGGGTGGCCGCAGGTGGAACTGGGTAGGAATGAGTGGAGAGATGTGACAGAACTTTTTGTGCTTCAGTGGGCGTAATCAGGCTAACGATGATTGTGATCCCAAGTACATGGTCAAAGTCGGCTGTGATTGGTATACTGGGCGCCGGGGGAGTGTAAACAAGCCTCGGAAGTGAAGTGGTCACATACGACAACCAAAGTGAGTGCAACCCCGACTCTTATAGTCCAAAGCGGAATATGGCCTGCTAGGGTGAGGCCGCGTGAGTGAGTTACGGCCTCCGGACGGATTAAAGACATGCGCCTCGTCGGAGATGTTTTTAGAAGTCATTAAGACCGTTGGCGGCTCTCAGATTCAGGAGTGGAGGCAGCGTATAGAATGGCAAGCCTAGGCGGGCCACCTTGCCTGATTTTGTTTGCGAACGCTGGCGGTCCCGAGAAAACCACAGAAATCTATTGACTGAAAATATGAGCGGCCGTGCGATTTATACTTGGGAAAATTACGGGTCTGCGATTATGGCATCGGGGTAGGCGTATCCATCGTATTAAGAACCAGCGCTAAAAAACGCGCACAGAGGACGAGACGAGACACACGTGTCTTTTCGTGTGTCTCGTCTCGTCCTCTGTGTGTGTTTTTTAGCATTGGTTCTTATTGCGATGGATCACAACCAACTCGCCCAATCCTCAGTTCTTCAACAGTAGGCGTTTGAACTGAAGAACGCCGGTGAGGATGAAAATGCGTGCCTTTGGAGACAAGGTAAGTAAGGCCACAGGAGGAAACGACTCCTGCACAGCTATCAGCTCCACACAACAGGAGCGAGGAGTGTCCTCACGTGTAAACTTTTAGGTCTTGTGATAAATAGGCTTGCAAGGCCAGTGCACTGCTTTTGTTATTACACAGCCTATTGTGCTGGCATCCGCATACAAAAAGACGAAACCATTGGCAGAGGGCTTTACCTCAGAACTGCGGTCGAGAAAGAGTGACGCCGCGTGGCCGCATAAAGGTTGCTGCGAGTTCAGGAGCTTTTGTAATAATGTGCGAGCTATAGTACTTATCGCTCAACCTTAAATAGAGCCTTACAGGCGGCAGTCGTGCTTTCAACTGAATAATTCTTCCACAGTGCGGTTCTTACTGGCTAATAAAAATAATAATTGGTTTTGGAGGGAAAGGAAATGGCGCAGTATCTGTCTCATATGTCTTTTGACACCTGAACCACGCCGTGAGGGAAAGATAAAAGAGGGAGTGAAAGAAGAAAGGAAGAGAGAGGTGCCGTAGTGGAGGGTTCCGGAATAATTTCCACCACATGGGGATCTTTAACGTGCACTGACATCGCACAGCACACGGGCGCCCTAGCGTTTTTCATCCATAAAAACGCAGCCGCCGCGGTCGGGTTCGAACCCGGGAACTCCGGATCAGTAGTCGAGCGCCCTAACCACTGAGCCACGTCTGAGCTCGATCCAAGTCTGATGACATGCACTAAGCTAAACGTAAAGCGACAATTATGAAACCCCGAGAGCATGCCGGACGTGATAAGATTTACGCGAACCAGGCGCAGTAATAAAGTTCGCTTTCTTTTTTGCCGTATTTCAGGTGCAAGATTCAATTCGCTATGAGAAAATAAACATTGTTTTCTTTCGTGCATGCCTTCGTGAAAGAAAATTCTACGCAATTTTGCGTGCCCTCTCTCAATATATGGTGTATTTGTAAACGCTGGTCAGGCATCAACAGAAGAAGGAAAGAGCGCCTATAAGACGTATAGGTGAGATGCAGTGAACACGATGATAAATCGATAGATTCAAATGCTCTGCGCTTCAGATCGGTTCCTGGTCAGGAAAACAATGGTGCAGTGATACCACTGCCCGAAAAATAAAGACCCCAAACGCCAGCACATACCTTCTTTCCTTTTTTGCCTCTGCATCAAGAAAACTAAGAGGCGTATGAATCTACGCTACTCATTTTGTTAATAATCAGAGTGAAGTAGGACGATTGAGCGCTAAAAGGCGGTGTTCCAGTTGATGGCCAAGGACAGGACGCTGTTACGACGGGGTCACATTTAGCACCGCGAGACACGAAGCAAGCAACAGCATCGCACGAAGTGTCAGCAGCTCCGTGGATCTTGTTTCTTGCTGATCATCACAAAAGGTATTAGAAAAGCAGCTCTATGGTTGAGCAAATTATGGCGATAACTCACCGATTCTTTAAAGCCTGCTAAATTTTACAGTGTTTATGAAGACTAATTTATTACATTTTGACTGCTCTCGCTGCGTCACTGTCCTCAGTAGTTAATTATTAAAACCCTCTAATCATCTAGCTTGTCGAAAGTAATACAATATTGCATTATATAACCTATACCAGGTGTTTCTAATTTTATTAAATAGGTTTTGCAAGTATGAAGGGGGCTTCTGCGGCATAGTGATACCTGCATCGATATACATCTGAAAACATAGAAATAATGTTAACTTTTTAGAAGCTTAACTGAAGTATGATAATTACTTTTTTACCTGCAACATTTGGCTACTAGTTGCCATTAGAGACTCGTAGCCGGTTCTTAGTAACAGGCGTATCATTGTTAAGAATTTCTAAAACACGATTACCCTCGCCGCTGTAGCTCGCAAAAATTTGGCTGCATATTGCGAAAAAACATGCTCTTTCGAAAGCATGGAGGCAAAGTAAACCCTCCAGTGCACGCAAGTTGTAAAAATTTCAAATTTTGTAGAGCCACAGCGGCTGACATAATCGCATTTTCGAAATTATAAATACTGATATGGCTATTACTGACGGCCGCCTAAGAATCTCCAATTGCAACCATTAGCCTAACTTCTATAGATAAAAAGTTGGTTATCAGAAATTAGTTACTCCGCTAACAAGTTAACATTATTTACATTTTGGGATGTCTGTCAACGCAGTTAATATTACGCCGCAGAAGCCGCCTTCATACTTGAAAAAGACTATTGAAAAAATATTTGGTTCACTTAAAGCTGAAACACCCGGTATACTGAAGGGCCAGAGCTTTGACGGGTAAGACCTGAAAAGACTTACAGATTAGGCCGCAGGCTACATAATGGGCGCATCTGAACTGGACCTGAAAGTGGGAATATTCCACACCATGCTCATTGTTTGCAAACTATCATGATGGGCTTTGATGACACCTAGCAAAGGAGAGCGTTGTGGTAGTGTTACAGCGGTCGCGTGGACTTGGTGCTGCATTGCACGATAAGTGTGAGGGAATTGTTTGCCGTATTTATCCACTTAAATAAAAGCTTTGTGCAGCCATTGTCTATAAATACACCTGTCCTTACGAAGAAAAAGTTCTGTTACGTTCACCGTGAAAGCTTTAATTTGTTTTTATGCAAGACATAAAGGCTAGTACTTCTCAACTAGACACTAAAACATATGAATCACTATCAAACATATGCGTAAAAAGGCGAGTTCTGAAAACTTATAACAAAATGTTGCACATTGATGCGCGCACTATTAAGTCTACAAGAAACGTTGGTGTGGCGCCTGAATTCCCCCCTGTGATTTCACGAACTTCAGATTACTCACTTCTGTCTGCTCTTTAGGAACATTCCATCACGAACACAGCTAAAGCCAGAGGTACGCGCCTCCACCCGTTACTTTAACAGAGCGGAGATTAATGAAATGAAACCGATTAAATAGGTCCGGGAGCTGTTACTTTCAAAGAGTGAGGTGGGGATTGGAACTGATTGGAATATGTGAAAGTAAAATTCTCCCGCTTCATTTGATGTTCATAACACGCGCGCAAAATAGACTCCGCGTAATAATGAGAACTTTGCTCCTCATTGGAAATCGAAAGAAACAATAGACTGTGCCTTTCCAAGAGTTTGTGCGTGAAATATGTATGGTTGCCCGTCGATATCCTCCAGTGAACTGCGATAATAACCATTGATTCACCCTCGACTAATCATTGCGTTTCCAGCTCAGCAGAACAGGCTGGGAACTAGTAAACCTCTCGTTTTATGTAATGCGCAAAACATTTTTTCAAGAAGCGTAAATTGCAAGGTAGTCCATCGATTGCACACGAAATTTTTATTGCTTATCCACCTAAAATTTCGTTCATGAACACACTCTGTGCGTAAACATTTATTAAATGGTTTTTGAACTACTAATGGTCCACTTCTTTTCTTCGATAGCAAGCTATGTTTTCCTCCAAGAACGATTTGGCCCATCGCAGTAGCACCAGCGTTAACTTGCAATTAATTACCTGTTTAAATATTGATCCATTTTTTATTCCACTTTATACTTGAATGCACCTTTCTTTTGCATGGAATAATTTTTGTTTCCATTACACCAGCTTTTTGTAGCGCACTTTTGGTTCTCGGTGAAATGCATACAAAACCCTCGTGAGACCGTCCTTAGAGTACGCTGATATTATTTGGAGTCCCCACTAGAAATATTTAATAGGCAGATTAGAACGAATTCAGAACCTTGCAGTACGCTTTGTATACTCGAACTATTCCAGGCTCTCCAGCATCTCTAACCTACTAAAGAAAGCAGATCTACACTGCCTAGCTCACCGTAGAGTGGTATCAAGACTGAAGTTCTTGTACCTACTTTATCACGGCACTTCAACATAAAAAAAGAAACATACCTTCAGGAACCATTCTACCACTCCTCAAGGACTAACAATACGAAAGCACTTCGTCAACTCTTAAGCCACAATAATGTTCACAAATATTCCTTGTTTTCTTCAGCTATCCATTACTGGAATAAACTACCATCCACTGTTGTGAACTGCAGCACAGTAGAATCTTTCTTACAACATATTAGTCACTTTGATCCAACATTCTCACCGTGATGCTTCTGTAATGATGAAACTGTATTGTGTATTTATTTGTGCATATACCTGTCTCCCTTGTTGAATCTGCCATTGTAAGGAGACGCGACAGCAGAGGCAGCGATCGGACGCGTGGCACATCGGCTCCGTCGATTTTCAACTGGAACCGCGGCAATCTGATATAACACCTATCAAACCTGTGCGACTGCATCTGTGAAGTCAGCAGGATCCTGGAGAAACCGATCAGACCCAGGTACGCCCAATTTTCGGCCATTTCGAGCAACCCTCCGCATCACCACGTAGCGGTCACGCTAAGCCTAACGGCTACGGCTCCCCCGCCGCTGGCTGCGGAGACGCCCGCCGGTCAACCGCTCAACATGGCTCTGCCTGAACAACGCGGATACGACCCCACGACTCTGTCGTGGTCGTCTGTCCCTGCAAGCCAACCAGAGGATGGCCCATCCACCATTTCGGCGCAACAAGCTGCCCTTTTTCAAGTCGTTGAAAGCCGGCGCCGCCGCCGGCAAAACGCACGAGGAGCTGCAACGCCCAAGACTCCTCTCGACAAATCAGCAACGGGAGACGCTCGCGCTCCGTCTTCTAAATGTCCACAAAAGTCATTTTCACCAGTCTCCAAGTGGGCGCCGAAGCCGACGGTCAGGATGAACCCTGACTATTACGTGATCGTGCTGCGGCCACGCTGTACGGTCGCCCTCAAGACAGCATTCCAGCAAGGTGAGCTCGGCGCTGCCATTTCGGAACTCATCGGCAGACAGCATATGAATGCGATTACAATTTCACCCAATTGGGAGCAAAACATTATCGTCTGCGGCACGCAGAACCCCGAGGTAGCTCAAAAGCTTCTGACGGACATCCAAATTACAACCAGCAAAGGATCGCTCCCGCTTCACGGACACTTCAAGCTCACCGGTGATGTGATTCGAGGTGTGATTTCTGTGCATAACCTTGAAACCAGCGAATCCTTAAAACATAGTGTGCAGTGGCGCGGTAGTGATTTAGTCCATGTGCGCAAGCTAGGAAAATCTAATGTAGCTGTGTTGACTGTCGAGGGACGCAGCGTTCCGCGTTACGTCCATTATAATGCAGAACTGACTCGCGTCAAGGAGTATAAAAAAACGGTGCCAGCGTGCTACCGTTGCGGCACACTGGGGCACCGGGTGGACAACTGTCCCACCCCGGTCAAGGAAAGATGCGGCCTTTGTGGTCAAAACGTGGGGCTTGGTACTGAGGGGATGGCCCCCCACGTCTGCAATCCTATCTGCTTAATCTGCGGGGGCCCGCACCTCACCAGCTCCCGCGAATGCACCGCCAAATTCATCAAGCTGCCGCAGCCAGGGCCCAGGACGCCATCCAAGGGAGCCAATTCCGGCGCTACACGGGGAGGGCGGCAGCAAAACAACCAGAAGACGCCACGACGTGGCGTGATGCCTCCCCCAGGCAAGACAGCAACGGTAACGCCACCACCCGGAGCAGCCGAGTTCCCAGCTCTCAGCGCTTCACCTGGCGGCGCCGCCTGCAACCAACCCAAGGTAGGCAGCTGGGCGAGGGTCGCCTCCTCTTCTTCCCCTCCTCCCTCCTCCCCCACCAGCACCGCCGAGACGCAAGAACTCAAGCGCGAGCTCGCCCTCTTGCGAGCTCAAAACGAAAAACTAGCCAGCGAGCTTAACTCGCTCAAAGCCAAATTCCCTACTCCGCCCGCGTCGAGCGACGAGGTAGAAAATATCACAGACAGGGATATTCCTACTAATGTGGAGAGTCGCGCCGCGGCCCTGGAGAGCCGGGTGACCGCAATTGAAACACAATTGGCTGACCTCCCCCAAATTATCCACGATACCATTGCGCGTCAGGTGGAGAGTGTCATCGCACAGGTGACCCAAGCCGTAACTCACATTATCCAAAAATGGATAAAAGACAATCCGCGCGTCCTTAAACGCGTAGGGCCCATCAGGGACGATAACCGCCCCTCCAAATTCAACAGAGTTATTCCCGATGAATTTGACTTCTCGGAAGACTCCTCCACGTCTGCGCCGGGCACTAGCGGACTGGGGAGTCTTAACATTTAACGTAACCCCACCCTCTGCCTCCGACCATGGCCCCCAACCCTAAGTCGCGAGCAAGAGCAACTCAGCCGCTTACAATAACGCAGTGGAACTGCCGAGGTCTCAAGAACCGCACGAAGCGGACTCATCTCCGCATCTATCTTGAGACCTTTGAGTTTCTCGTCGCCGTGGTTGCCCTTCAGGAACCCGGCGCCGGTGCCAAACTCACAAACTACACTACATTTCAACACAACCCGCAGACATGTATACTTGTTCACAAGCAGTATACTGCGCAGGAAGTCACGCTCCCCACAACACCGCCTTTCCCATACACGATGGTGTCCGTGCTGCCCCTAAAGCGGTCTGACCCACCTGTACACATTCTAAACATTTACTGCCCACCTAAACTTAAGAACGTCACGTTCAATGAAATTTTCACCCAAGCAATGCAGGTGGCGGGAAGGGATCCCCTTTTGATCGTCGGTGACTTCAACGCCCCGAGCAGGCTATGGGGGTACCCCCGGGAGGGCAGACGTGGGCGGAAGCTTGCGGAACTTCTTTCCTCACTTGGACTTACTTTACACCCTGATCCCGCCAACCCAACACGTGTCGGCAATTCGATTCAACGAGATACTTGCCCGGACCTCACATTTACACGCAACATACGCCATGCCGACTGGCTGAATACAGAGGACACTCTGGGTAGTAATCACTGTATAATTAACACCACCATTTACATGCGTCCCCTGAAACGCCCACTAACACAAGCTCGTGTACCGGACTGGACGACTTTCCGCACATCTCTACCTATCGTAGATCCCCTCCAGTCGGGATACGACGCATGGTCCAAATCGCTCACGTCTACGCTCACGCAACACGAGAACCAGATACAGCTCACAGAAACACAAACGGACGTGGACAACCACTTGCTCCACCTTTGGGAGGCCCGCCACAGCCTCACCAAACGATGGAAGAAACAGAAACATAACAGACGCCTAAAGAAACGCATTCTCGAACTCACACAACAAGCAGCGGAATATGCTACTCAGCTAGCCGACACTAACTGGGTGGACCGGTGCAACGCGGCTGCGCGCCAGATGTCTGGCCGCAACACGTGGCGCCTATTCCGCGCTCTCATCGATCCAATACAAACACGCACGGAAACCCAACGCCACTTACATAGGGCATTTCACAACTTTACAGGAACGACAACACAGCTAGCGCACACGCTCAGGGATCGATACCTTTGCACCACTAAGAACCCCCGGCAGGCGGCGTACTCGTATGCAGGCGAAGAGAACACGGAGCTGGACAAGCCGTTCCAGCTCCACAACCTCCGGGCGGCCTTAAGCAAGATGAAGCGGGGCACTGCACCTGGGCGCGACAAGGTTACGGTCAAGCTTTTGGCCAACCTTCCCGACGCAGCCTACGCCGCGCTCCTCGAATACATCAATAGCATTTGGGACGGAGAGACTCCTCTCCCTCTCGATTGGAAATCGGCTCTCGTGACCTTCATTCCGAAGGCCGGCAAACCTATCGATGTGGAGAACCTTCGCCCCATCTCTCTGACGTCTTGTGTCGGCAAGCTGATGGAGACGATGGTGCGCGACAGACTCTCCGATTATCTCGAAACACAGCACATTTTCGCCGACACCATGTTCGGTTTTCGTCCTCACAAGTCAGCACAGGATATACTTCTGCAGCTCCACCACGACATTTTAGATCCTGTCGAATGTCCGCACAACGACAAGGTGGTCCTGGCCTTGGATCTTAAAGGCGCATTCGACAACGTCAAACATGCAGTAATCCTGGACCACCTCAGTAACACCAACTGTGGCCACAAAACATTCCATTACATAAGTCAATTTCTTACAGACCGTCAAGCCTATATACGCATACAAGATGCGGAACACGGGCCACACACCATCGGCTCGAGGGGAACACCTCAAGGCACGGTCCTGTCTCCCCTGCTCTTCAGTTTGGCAATGCTTCGCCTTCCCTCCAAATTGTCTTCTCTGCCCGGGATACATCACGCTCTTTATGCGGATGACATTACAATCTGGGCCACGCAAGGCAACCTGGGCCACATGGAGTCCTGCCTGCAAGCAGCAGCGACCCTAGTCGACGACTACGCGGCCTACTGCGGACTCCAGTGCGCCCCAGCTAAATCAGAATTTGTGCACTTACGTCCCTCCCCCCGGGACGCAACTCCGCTTCGCATCAGTCTCCCCTCGGGACCGATCCGGGAGGCCAAGGAGATCCGCGTCCTTGGCCTCTTCATACACCACCAACGCAGAGTCGACACCACCATAGCCAAACTTCGCACGGTGGGAGACCAGGTGGGCCGAATGGTCCGCCGGGTCTCAAACAAGCGGGGCGGATTACGAAGCAAGGATGCACTGCGGCTTGCCCATGCTTTCGTAACGAGTAGAATCCTCTACTCAACTCCCTACTTGCACCTGCGCAAACATGATGATGACCAACTGGAGGTCATCCGGCGGAAAGTCATCAAGCGGGCTCTCGATCTTCCGATCACCACGTCCAACCAGAGGCTTCTGGCCTTGGGCGTGGTGAACACATTTCGGGAGCTTCGAGAGGCCCACTTATGCAACCAATACACGCGTCTTGCACAGACCACGTCCGGTCGCCGCCTCTTGGACCGGCTACACATCAAACACGACTACCACATTGAGGAAAGGGAGAGAGTGCCAGAACCCTGGAGACGCCCTCCGGGTCCGACGCCTTCCCCGCAACATGTCCAGTGAAGACCATAGCGGTCGTCGCCAGGCGCGCGCGGAAGCGTTGGCGCTATACTATGGTAACCAAGAACATGTGTATTACGTAGACGTTGCCGGCCCACACCACGGGGGGTGGTACACGGCCGCAGTCGTACACAACACAAACACAGTTAACGGGCTCACTTTCAAAGCCTACAGCCAAACACACGCGGAGGAGATTGCCATTGCTCTGGCTCTCACGAATCCCAAGTCAAAACACATCATCACCGACTCGCGAGGGGCCTGTCGGAACTACGAGTTGGGCTGGGCTCCCCCGCTTGCCTGGCGCATACTGGAATATAGCTGTCGATCTGAAGATCCAACTCCACGTAACCTGATTTGGGCCCCCGGTCACCAGGGCCTCCAGGGAAACGAACAGGCCGATCAGGCCGCCCGCGCACTCTCTCCCCGGGCTATCTCCCTGTCCTTGGAAGGGTACTCCCAATCAGACAATCTGGCCATTACATTCAAACAAATCACCGATTACTACTAGGAGGAGCGCCGGCGCTACCCGGCCCCTTGTAAGGGTCTGGATCGCGCTGACGAGCGCCTCCTCATCAAAATTCTCACTAACACTGTACTGTGCCCGCCGGTGCTTAAACACTTCAATACATCCTTTGATGGCACGTGCAAGTTCTGTGGGGAGGTGTCTGACACCTTCCACATGGTTTGGGCGTGTCAATCTAACCTATCTATCCCCCCCAACCCCAACCCCACCGGAGAGGACTGGGAGGCGGCCCTGCTCGGCTGTCAAGACCTGAAGAGCCAAAAGGCCTTGGTTCAACGGACGCGGGCGGCGTTGCTTGCCAATGGGGCCCCGGAATAGGGGCTCCACCTAGTACTGTGAGGGGAAAGGGCCAATAGAGTCCTACCCCAATCACCTTTCTGTAAAAATTTAATTGCTTATAAATGTTTTTGACCACCACCACCACCCCCACCATTGTAATTTTTTGTACCTTGTATCCACTCCTGCATGGTCCCGAGAAGGGCCTGCAGTATTCGCAAATAAAATAAAATAAAATAAAGATAAGTTATGTTTCAGAACCAAGTGTTACTTAACCGCGTTGATGCTCTTTATCTAAAGGATTTCCTGCACGGAACAATGCATGCGGGCAGTGTCTTACGCTTTTCCCTTCACTGCACATTCAGCAACGTTAAGAAAATCATTTACTCTTTCTTCTCTTACATAACTTAGAACTCACGGAGATGCATCCAAAACAAATTTTATATATTTCCTATTATATGGTTAAAAAGAGTACCGAGGAAAAGCCGGCAATTTTTATTATTCAATCCCTTTTCGTTAGTGTAATGTAGAGGTAGACTTCGAAATGACCAATTGACGTCATCACAATCTGGCCACAGTGGCTACACGTGCATTTATTCTACGCTTTAAAGACAATCCGTTCGGCGGTGTGTGTGGCGTTTGTGAACGTTGCCATGCAAAAAAAAATCTTTCTCTTCTCACCAAGGTTAATCAAATTTTGAAATACAGCTAATTTTTGTGCTCATTTACTGACACATTATTCTTGATAATTTAGAGTAAAACCACGGAAGAGGGTTTCCATTAAAAAGAGAAAAGAAAGAGAGCGAGAAAATCTTGAATTTAAATTTTTGAAATTACATGAGCGCCGCAAGAGAACGGACAGGGCGAATGGAAGAATGGACAATGTAGCAGCCTTCATCGCAGCAATTGTAAGAGCAGTAGTTGCCGACATGGTGTATGCTGTGGCCGCCACGAAAGCCCCATCTAAAGGCTCGAAACTACAACTTGAAGCCAGTTGCATAGTGCATTCATGTATCCGCCGACAGATTCGCCAGGCAAGTTGTGACGACTTCGAGACACAGCTTGAAGGAAACTTCGAACAGGCGAAGGTGAAAGTGCGTCCAGAGTCCCAGTACACGATGCCCGCTTAGGTCACTTTGCTGGCGTTTTTGGTTGCATAACTGCGCACAGGCAGTCATAAGCCTTCTCGTAAAGGGTCTTTGACCAAATTTTGAGTAGAAGAAAAGAATTGTGGCTGCAGTCCACGCTCTGATGGTGGTTCGAAAGCGAAGCTGTAAAACGACACCTAATTACCTACTGCGCAAGTCACTTGAACATTCACACAAGTGGCTCTAAAAAAGAGTGAAACCAGAGACAAGCTGAATGTACTCATATTACCCTTCATTGCATCACCAACGACTTTCAGGACGGCTTTATGACCAGTAAGTGATACAGCGAGATTTTCAGTTCTGAATTTAGAGATATTCTTTGCTAATGTTAAATCAGTGCATGAACTATGAACGGTGGCTGGCTGAGTTGCCTTTGTGAAACGGTGTTCTCTTTTTCCACACGCGCCCTATCATCGCTGTGAAGGTGGTCGGACAGCGAAGCTGTAAAATGACGCCCAATTACCCACTGTGACGTGAATTCAAAATTCACGCACGATGCACTACAAAGAATAACAAAGCGTTTGAATAAGCAAAGACATGTTTTTCTATGGAGTATATTTTTCTGTCGCTTTTTTATTATCATTTTCTGTGTACGCTTCATTCCTCATTGTTTTTTCGAATGCTATCCCAACCATTGTTTGCATTTTTGCCCGCTTCTTGTGTATGTAATTTGCATGTTGCCTGCCGGCCTGCAATGTAGGGGCTGAGGGGCATGTCTAGCCACAATTTCTGGCTGCTTTTCTCGGCACTCAGCACGTGTAGGTCGGAAAATAAATTGAATTGAAGATGAAGTTAATTGAAATCAGATGCAAAAGAAATGTACCTAATTACCAAATATTACTCCACAACGACATTCACGACTGTGTTATGATCGGTATGATATACACTGCTATGAACCATTAACGGTGGTTGAGTTTCATTTGAAAAACAGTGTTCCGATTGTTCACACGCACCTTATCATCCGTCATGTGGTCTTGATGCTTGTTTTGTATTTTTGCAGTGATAGCTACATTAAGGTAGCATTTAGAGCCTTCAGCTTAACAGCACCGTGGCAGTGGTGGCGCAGCCACGGCGTGGCAGCGCCGCCACCGCCACGTGGGGCGGAGCAGCTGCCACCGGCGCGGTGCCGTGGATGGTCACGTGGTCGTCACGTTGTTGGTCACATGGTGTGTACCAGCTGCTCCTGTTGGCGGGGCGGCGCGCCGGCGAAACCAAGCTGCAACAGCTGTGCGCATGCGCCGTGTCAATTGGGACGAAGATGAAGACGCCCAGAGAATCGGAGCAGCGAAAGACTGACTTTGCAATTAAGCTGAACAAACTCCACTGGGCCAGCTGTAGCTATCGCGTCACTCCAGGTTTAACCAGAGCTAAACCAACGCCAATTTTTTTCTGAATATACACAAGTACGGAGTTGTATGCAGTTTGCCTGTTTTGAAAGATTTACTATTTATATATATCTTTTAATCTTTTTGTTTTTATTTTTTCAATTTTTAAAAAATAAAAATTCTCTCTCATTGTATGTATGTATATAAATTTATATATTTTTAACTTTTTATTGATAATGTTTTTATATTTCAGTCTTCATTGTTGGGTAATTTTTCACACGGAGTAACATTCAATATTTAGCATGGCATATATTGCTGACGACGCCAACGGCCCGAAAATATCCTTGGACGATACAGGTATACAGCTTCGATGTAAATATACCTCGTGCTGTGGCGTTCTTTCGCGCAGAATACGTTGCGCAATAAAAATCCATTCTCAACAGAAGTTGCACCGAGACACTGGTGTTCCGCCGTTGCGCCGCACCTCGCCTTTCCTCAAAACCCGCCCTGGTGGCTCAGCGGTTAGAGCGCTCGGCTACTGCTCCGGAGCTTCCGGGTACGAACCCGACCGCGGCGGCTGCGTTTTTATGCAGGCAAAACGCTAAAGCGCCCGTGTGCTGTGCGTTGTCAGTGCACGTTAAAGATCCCCAGGTGGATGAATTTATTCCGGAGCTCTCTACTACGCACCACTTCTGTCCTATCTTCGTTCACTCCTTCCTTTATCCCTTCGCTTACAGACCGGTTCAGGTGTCCAACGATATATGGGACAGATACTGGGCCATTTGTTTCCTCTAAAAACCAATTATAGTTAATAATATTTCCTCACTAATTTATTAATAGCTCCGGAGGGCTCCGGTATAATTTGTACCAGCTGGGGATCTTTAACGTCCACTTACATCGCACAGCACACCGACGCTTTAGCGTTTGGCGTCCATAAAAACGCAGTCGCTGCGGTCGGGTTCGAATCCGGGAACTCGCAATCAAAAGACACCCGCCGCGGTGGCTCAGTGGTTATGGCGCTCGACTGTGATCCGGAGATCGCGGGTTGGAACCCGACTGCGGACGCTGCGTTTTTATGGAGGAAAAACGCTAAGGCGCCCGTGCGCTGTGCGATGTCAGTGCACGATAAAAATCCCCACGTGATCAAAATTATTCCGGAGCCCTCCACTACGGTACCTTTCTTCCATTCATCTTTCACTCCCTCCTGTATCTCTTCCATTACGGCAAGGTTCAGGTGTCCAACTATATATGAGACAGATACAACGCCATTTCCTTATCCCAAAAACCAATTATTATTATTATTATTATTATTATTATTATTATTATTATTATTCTCTAGGGGGACTCTGAAATCAACACAGACACTGCTCCACACTAGCACTCGTATTTGACTGCGGTCAAATCCCACCTGTTCAGAAACGAACGACACTTGATCACCTACCCCTATTTTTTCTTACTATCGCTCTGCCTTTCTGTCCCTCTCCCTGTCCACTTATTGACGCTAGTCGCAACTCACGTGCTTCAGGTTTTATTGGCAGATACCGCGGCTGGCAACATTTTTTCCTGCATTGCTACTTTATTAAAGCCTATGCGTTACTGGCCGCGAACTAGCGATTTTACCGTGGCGGTGCTTCGAGGAGGCACATGACGTCACAACGCGCGCCTCGCCGCAGATATTTCTCTCCCCTTTCCTCAAAATCTAGCTTTCAATTCTCTATTTCTTTTTTCTCTCCATCCTATATCTCTTTCTTTACGGCGCGATTCGGGTGTCCACCGAGATATTGGAGACGCTTGCTGTGCCATTTCCTTTCGCCAAAAACCAAACAAAACAAATGAGCGGAAGGCGTTCATAGAGTTCATTGGTGTTGACAACTTTGCAAAGGCCGTTTATTTTCACGAAACGAAAGCGCGCAACCGGCCCCCTGGGTCAGCGGAGACCTCATTTTCGCTTTCATGTACGTGGCGTTGGTGTCCAACTGCAAAAGTCTGCTTTGAATGCGTTCCGCAGAATGGTTAGGCAGTGCGCCCTCCCTGCCGCCCTGAGAGGTGGTATGCAGCTAATGGTTGACCGCGAGAGATTGGTCACCAAATGAACGCTGCGACCTAGCTATTGCTGCAGTTCGGCATGTCAGCCCCAACGCTGTCACGATAATGCATTCAGGCCACATCTCTCTCTCACCGCTGCCACATGCATCCAAGCACGAATGAGGCGCCCTATTAAGCAGGGAGCCAGTTATGCGCCCTTCGTTTACTGAAAGCCATCGCCGTCTAGAACATTGACAACGAAAACGCCAATGAACACAGTGAACGCCATCTTTCGCTTTGTGTATCGTGTATTAGCTGAGCTAATCCACATTAATTTTCAATAAATATCCACTAACAACAACTACAACGCGGAAAGGTCGACTACGCGCACGCCATCTGCTGTGCCAGTGACATGCAAGGCGAAGGGGGGGGGGGGCTGTTGTGGGAGCCACACGATGGCTATATGACTGCATGCCAAACACGGAGGAAATTTACTGGAAACGCACGGTATTCGCTCAATTCCAACATCTCTAATTTGCATGCTCGTAATTATTCATGTACTGCAGTGCAGTCCTCGAAGGTACGTTTCTAAGAAACCCGTGCATTCACTAGACGCTCCTTTATTCACGTTCAAGCGTCGAGCCGTCGTGGCGGAATGGAAGCATACCGGTAACGAACGCCAAGGGCTTGGTTGGGAAAATTTCAGGGAGGAACTTTGTTGACCCAAAGTGAGGTGAGGCGAAAGCCTTTAGCGTGGTGCTGCTGGTTGTGTCGCTGATTTGTCGTGATGTTGATTAAATACTACAATTGGTCGCTTCACGACACTTTCGCTGGCCTTAATTAGAGCGCACACGGTTGCTTGCTGGAAACACAGGAGAGCGTTTAGGCGGCATCCTTGAAAAATTTTTGGAGGGGAGGGGGAGGAGAGGGGGAAGGAAATGACACAGTATCTTTTTCACATATCGGCGGGCACCTGAACCGCGCCGTAAGGGAAGGGTTAAAATAGGTACTCAGAGAATAAAGGCAGAAAGTAGCCCGGGTTCGAATCCGACCGCGGCGGCTGCGTTTTCATAGAGGAAAAACGCTAAGTCGCCCGTGTGCTGTGCGATGTTAGTGCACGTTAAAGATCCCCAAGTGGTCGAAGATATTCAGGAGCCCTCAACTACGGCACGTCTTTCTTCCTTTCTTCCTTCACTGCCTCCTTTATCCCTTCCCTTACGGCGCACTTCAGGTGCCCAACGATATATGAGACATACAGCGCCATTTCCTTTCCCCAAAAACCAATTGTTGTCGTTAGGCGTCCTCCAGCTTTTTTTTTGTCCACTGTGCATTTCCTGAATTTTAAGCTTTAATTTCTATATATTCTATTTTTGTACATCAACATTTTTTTCTGATTTAACATCTTTTCGCAAAATACGCAATGCAACGTTTTGTTCCATCTCGGCCCAAATTATTGCGAAACGAGTTCGATAGAAAGAGGCGATATTTTATTGAATCTAGTCTACGATATGACGCCCTCTGTGGTCACTACAAATTTTTTTAACCTGAAATAGCGGCTCCATTTGCAGTCGAACAGCCTTTGCAGTCATTCATTGAACAATCGATAACAGGGCAATGTTTTGAACTTGTACAAGCGAAGAGCAGTGATTAAATTTATTATTGAACAAAAAAAAAAAGCTTGCTTATGGTTTTGCACCAGTTAAATCTAGTGTGTACACGATAGCTTAGCTGACGAAGAGGCGGCTTTTCTTGCGGATTGTCAATCTCGTTCCTTGACGGCGTTGTTTCGCGACCCGTCCCTCTCTTCGTTCCGGCATTCCTCACTTTTTGGGCTCGGTAACGCCGCTTCGAAGACGGATCATAGAACGGGGCCAACCAAGCCAAGGATGGGTCGCTTTAACCGCCAACCGTTCTACTTAAGGAATTCCAAGAGATGGATGACGCTGACTTAGGAGACGCTGACGAAGGAATACCATCCGGCTCCTCGTCGGACACATCCGGGTACAAGAATGATGCCAGCTGGGAGCTTGTACAATCCAAGCGCAGAGAAAACTTCGAACCCGAGGACAATGGAAAGTCACGGCAGCCGGCTCGGCTGCCCAATCGCACGATGGAAAATCACCAGGCGGTGCGACCGGCTGCAGCCTAACTGGACCGAGGGAGCAGAGTAGGCCTAAGCGAAGAATGCCGCCACTCCCCAGAGGCCACTTCAAAATCATTATTCGACCTGCGAAAGAACTCACGGTGAAATCACTCACCACCCATCAAGTAGCGCGCCCAATTGTCATAGCGTGCGACCAAAAATGTAAGGACGAAGACTTACATGTACGGCTTCGCACTGGACCAAACAATACTATCGTTAGCACACTGCACGAGCAAACGTGTCAGCTAGTGCGGCACATTAGCCGTCTCAAATTCGTCGGAAAGTCTTCCGATGTAAACGATTACGTGGCAGCTCCGCAAGACCTCTTCCGCGGCGTAATCCACGGTGTAGACCCAGACACGTCTCCCGAAGAGATCAAAGCACACCTACGAGTCGGAGCTCAAACAGCGACCATACTCCCAGTGAAGATGCTCGGGAAATTCTAGACGGCAGTGATCGCGCTCGATGGCCCGATATTGCCGAAATTCATCTACTACGCAGGTGAAGTATCGTGTTTCCAGTACAGCTCCACACGGCAAGTCTGCTAAGTATGCTTCCAGCAAGGAGACCGCTCCGAGGTATGCCCCACACAAAAATTACTGTGTGCGGCGAGTGGGGAGTGCAAAACACAGTCCGGCGACCACGTGCGTGCTGCCATGTGCGGAGTAAGCTGCGGGGCACACCGCACCGGATCGAAGGGGGTACCAGGACAGACTTAAGAAAGCAAGGCCAAAAATTTCGAGGACGCTTAAGTTTCACCTTTTAGAGGAGGACGCTACACACTATTGCAGCATTTCGAAGGAATCCACGGAACGCATCGTCCTTTGGTGCGACCCCTTGCCCGGACAATTTAAGGAAAGGAAACACATTTTGGTGGCCACCCGAACCGCGTCGTAAGGGAAGGAAAATGAAAATAAAATTTTTGAAGGATAGGAAAAGACGCCGGTCTCGCATATCTCGGCGCACAGCCGAACACGGCCGCAAGGGGAGGAAATTGAAGTGGAAACTGGTTTTAAGGAAAGGAAATGACGCCTGTCTCAATTCTCGCTGGAAACCCATACCACGCCGTAAGGGAAGGAAAATCCCTTCCCTTACGGCGCTGTTCAGGTGTCCACTGAGATGCACCATTTTTCGCTCACGGCCAAAGACGCCGTCGACACCGGCTTTTCTGCGACACGAGCTCCTTAACGCTATCGCGTTAAAACCCACCGGAGCAGGACCCAGCGACAAACGCGGGCGACCGCACAAGCGACATCTTAGCTCAGAGGGCGGGACATCGAGGTGCTGATCGAGGTCTCCTGGCCCCCTCTGCCCCAGTCAGCCCACAGGAGGGGAACAAGCAAGAGCAGAAGGAAAATAATCTACCTTGGCGAATTCTCCCACGCGGGTATGTCCCATGTTTGTTGAGGTGAAGGTGAAGAAGAAGATGAAGAAGGAAGCAGCAACAACCTAAGGTGGGCTTCGACAAGTGCTTCGCACTGGTAGGAAAGGGTAGTAACACAAACCACACAAGTACAAACAACACAGGTAATCGTGCCACAGAAACGAGACGCGAACAGCGATGCGCTCAGACTCGAGAAAGAACTCGCTTGAACTAAACAAAATGAGCTCGAACAGAAAGTGGAGGAACTCACAAGAACAATAAAAGAATAACAGCGGGAACTCGACACGACAAGAGCCCTTCCAAAAAGACAACCACGGGCATTCAACGAGGGAAGCCTTGAAACACGAATGCAACAAATGATGCAGGATATGATGCAGCAGATCCATCCGCACATCCAACATATGGAAGCGCATTTCCCAGGGTAGATCTCAGATATCAAAAGCGCACTCCGAAAGCAAAGGCATACCGAAATCATTACAGAAAGAGCATACAGCCGTCCAGCGCTAACGGATTTCGCTAGTGAACAAGACACCACCAGCAACACGTAAACATAATGAACACGTGTCAGCAAGAACAAGAATTTTTAGGTATTTGGCAATGGAACTGCTGAGGCTACCGCACAAGCAGCGTCTCATAAAACAATATCTAAGCACACAACTCATCCCTTCCCCGATGTAATCGTACTCCAAGAAAATGGTACGCGAAGTTAAAGCGGCCAGCCTTGTCACAAAAGCTGTCATCGCCATCAGGCAAGATGCCATCGCCGACACCCATATAGAGCACGTGCTTGTAGATATCATTCCTAAAAAGCGACAGGGAGGGAGAATATTCGGTAAGATTTTTAACAGACACCTTAGATAAAGAAAAGCCAAATTTGTCGAACTCTTTCTCCGAGCGCACAAGGTGGCCAAAGGAAATACACTCATCTTCGTAGTAGATTTCAATGCTATGGGCAGGAGTTCGGGATACCAGAAACAAGACATCAAGAGAAGAACATTAGCGGATGTAGTGGAATACTTTGGCCGCAGTCTAATTACAGATCTCGCGAACCCCACGGTAATCGGGAATAATGTGATCATGGACACTTGCCCGGAGCTCACCTTCTTAAGGAAGACCAGAGATTCACATTGGGAGAACACGACGGAAAATATAGGCAGTGATCTCCTTACCCTCCGGACGCGAATATTATTGGACAAGATAAGACGCCAGACTCGAGAAACAAGAATCACAGGCGCGTTCCGCGGGGTGTGCAACTGATCTGAAGGCGATATTGAATCACTGGAGGAATGGAGCTGCATGATCGAGAAGCGCGGGAAAAATACAAAAATATAAGGAGAACTACAACCAAGCCTCAAGTAGACGGGCACCGGCTCAGATCCTAAGAATATGAGAAGCCAGACACAGTCTCACCAAAAGATGGCTGAAGCAAAAGTACGACCGGGAATCAAAACTAAAGACAACAGAAATCTCGGCAAAATCTAAAGAATACTTGACGCAACTGGCGAAGCAAAATTGGAAATAACTTAGCGAATTGCTTAGGAGAATTCTAGGCACGACCCAAACCTGGAAACTCCTTGGACCACTAATCGATCCAACCAAACTCAAATCGAAAAACAAAAAAGGTATCCAGAAGTTCATCCACTCCTTCCAGGGCATTTTACACCGCCTGCTAGAGACGCCAGGCACAAAATGTTTCGGCGATCACAACCTCTCCGTGAAAGCAAGGAACGTACATACGGGCAACCGAAAACCAGGAACACGACAGCCTCTTAACTGTGGAAAAAGCTTACGCGGCCATAAGGAACCGGACCGGAATCACTGCAGCAGGAGCGGACAGATTCGACAGCGCCCTCATCCGCAACCTGAGCGACGGCCTCATAGAAAGCTCGTAAACTTTCTTAAACATAGAGAGGCGGAAACGCTTCCCGAAGATAGAAAACACGCCGAATAATGATACCTATACCTCGTAAAAGCACCAAATTGAAACTCACAGGCCCATCCCGCTCACGTGGCGCCTTGGCAAGCTTTACGAGTGGGAGGGGACGCTGAGACTGCAAAAAAAAATCATGGAATAGAAAACCGTGTACCCCATACCATGTTCGGCTTCAGAGCAAAACATTCGACATAGGACGTGCTCCTCCAAATACAAGATCTACTTCGAAGCGTACCTCGAACTCGTGAAAATATCATAACGGCCTTGGACATCAAGGGGATTATATAACGTTAGCCACGAAGCGATCCTTACGTACCGGCCTATGTGATCTGGACTGTGGAGGCGGTATCCACGGCAACGTCAAAGTCTGCCTGTCCGATAGAATTGGCACCATCGGCATGGCAGTCTTTCAATCAGGCAAAATTCACAGGCCAAACAAGTATACACCCCAAGGGTCAGCCATCTCACCCATACTTTTCAACATAGCCATGATGAGCCTAGCTAGAACCCTAGAGAAGATTGAAGGCATCAGGCACACAGTGTATACCTACAACCACCGTCGGCATACATTGCGAGAAACACCATTTGAGAAACACCGGCTCCCTTGGGGAGAAGGAGGACAGACTACAGGAGGTGGCCATTCGTGTAGAGATATTTCTCAGAGAACGAGCACTCGCATGCTCGACTGAGAGATCGGAACTGCTGCGAGTCTGGAAAGGCAAGCAAAACCGGATCATCCTTACCAGTGAGGACCTGAAACTCCAGGCGTACCTGAAAGGAACGCCTATACTGGAAGAGACAACAATACGTTTCTCGGCCATGTAGGCTAAATCCAACCAAGCAGCACTCCCACTTTTACCTTCCTCAAAGCAACAACGCTGCAAGTCGCACGCATGATGACCTGCATCACCAACAGGCGACATATCACCAACAGGCGACATGGCATTCCCGAATAGGATACTTAAAACTAGTCAGACACATGGAAGTTTGCCGAATCGCGTACAGCCTACCCTACCAGTGTTTCAACAAGAGCTAAATAGAACAAGTAGAGGTCATGCTATGCAAAGCGCATTACAGCACTCCGACTTCCACACAACACGTGTAAAGAAAATGCCGTGGCCCTGGGATTGCAAAACAGCTTACGTGTAAAGAAAATGCCGTGGCCCTGGGATTGCAAAACAGCTTCGACGAGCTACGGGAGGCGCAGCTTGAGTCGCAAAAACTCGTGCTGCTGCAGGCAACGACTGAAAAAGCGTTCTGACAGAGATCAGAATGCCGCGAGCAGTTACCAGAAATGAAGACAGAAACCATCCCCGACGAGTTTTGCAAATCCCTTAATTTTTATGGAGGAAAAACGCTAAGGCGCCCGTGTGCTGTGCGATGTCAGTGCACGTTAAAGATCCCCAGGTGGTCGAAATTATTCCGGAGCCCTCCACTACGGCACCTATTCTTCCTTTCTTCTTTCACTCCCTCCTTTATCCCTTCCCTTACGGCGCGGTTCAGGTGCCCAAAGATATATGAGACAGATACTGCGCCATTTCCTTTCCCCAAAAAAACCAATTATTATTATTATTAAATCCCTTAAGGTAGCAATGGACAATTGGACAATGGCAATGGGACATGAACCCAAACCTCCAGCAAAGGAGAAGAGAAGCGAGGGCCGAATTTATTCAGAAAATATACGCTCCTCACGACATGACCATGTATGCAGACGGGTCATCGAGAGGAGGAGGCACCAAATTTTCAGCGGCCACGGCAGTCGATTCGTGTCTCTGTGAAATGACCAGCGCGTCTATGCGAGAGAGCACGGTAGCAGAGGCCAAGGAATTAGCTGTTCCTCTAGCGGTGGCGGAGGGCTCTAGAACCCGGCGGTTACTAAGAGTACTCACGGACTCTCAAACAGCCTTCCGACATTACACAATGGAAGTATAGGTCGTCACGCACTCCGTATGCTCCTCGCAGCGAGCGATGAAATTAAAAACCACGAAGAAGAAAAGGAATAGAGCAAACGCAAAATTGTGTGCGTACCGGGAGACACGAGGGTGGTAGGGAACCAAGAGGCCGACAGGATAGCTCGATGATAAACTACTTTCCGAGCATCCGCCGAGACCGTGCAACTCTGCCAGCACCCAAGGAATACTGGGTCATAATCCAAAACTATAGAGGGAGAAGATTCCGATATCCCCCACCGCACAAATCAGTCATCAGAGAGGAAGCTCTCGCTTGGAGACAATTATACAGTTTGTTACCCAAACCTACACATTCTAAACAAACTGCACCCTACGGTATAGCGGACAAATCTCCCTGGTGCGAGGAAAAACCCACACTATATCACATCACGTGGGCCTGTCAAAACTTAGACGTGGTCCCAAAAATACAAAACCAGCCGCCACGGTGGCTGAGTGGTTATGGAGCTCGGCTGCTGGCCCCAAAGACGCGGGTTCGATACCGGCCGCGGTGGTCTAATTTCGATGGAGGCGAAATTCTAGAGGCCCGTGTACTCTGCGGTGTCAGTGCTCGTTAACGAACCCCAGGTGGTCGACATTTCCGGAGGCCTTCACTACGGCGTCTCTCATAGCCTGAGTCGCTTTGGGACGTTAAACCGCCATAACCAAAGCAAACCAAAATACAAAACCCGAGTGCGGAGCAATGGGAGACTCTGCAGTCCAGAGACCGCTGTGAAGACCCACAAGGTCTGGTACAGCGAGCGCAACGGGCGGCAGTGGCCAGCAGAGCCCTGAAGATGCCCCAAAACGGCAGAACACCTCAAGTTTTTTCATCTTTTCCTTCTATTCTAGACAGAGCGAGCTCACTGCTCCACTGTAGCTGCAGTTGAGTGACATCATGGTTGTCACGTGACTAGGGAGACGCGAGTGCCAAGTTTCGGCGGCAGCGGCCGCTACTGGTTGACGCCATAGCTGTCACCTCGTTTCTCCTCGGTTCAGGAAATTGAAAATTGGTTTTTCAGGAAAGGAAATGGTACAATATCTCGGTGAATATCCGAACCGTGCCGTAAGGAAAGAGAGGAAGGTGAAGCCAAAGACGAAAGAGGATCTGTAGTGAAGGGCTCCGGAATAATTTCGACAACCTGGGGATTTTTAACGTATACTGAAATCGCGCAGTACAAAGGCGCCATTGCGTTTCACCTCCATCGAAATACTGCTGTCGAGGTCGGGATCGAACCGGCTCAATAGCATAGTGCCCTAAGTACTGAGCCGCCGCGGCGAGTTAGGTTCAACGTCAAGGCTCGCGCGCACGGCGCGCACGGCGAAGAAGCTACGGATGAGTGTAGTAAAAGCTTTCGCTTGTAAAAAACTCCGCCAACACTGCCTCTAGTGTTCGCCATAAGAGCATCACCGATTTGTTTATTCCTTTCTAAGATACAAATAGCGCCAGCTACTTCATAGATTTTTCACTACAATTGTTATTTACAGCCACCTCGCTATATCCAGTATATTTCGTCGTTATATCAGTTCACTACGATGTCCCTCATAGCCTGAGTCGCTTTGGCACGTTAATCCCATATAAACCATAAGAAAAATAAAAGAGCAAAACTTCACTAGGTCCACTTTACATTCACTAGGTGCACTTTTTATTCAGTACAAACCAGCGAGCCACCGTAGCGTGCCACGACTTATGGCTCACTACGGAGGCTCGTTGGTTCGTATGACATTTTTTGTTAAATCCTCGAACGCGACTGCATTGTGAATGTAATTTAGAAAGGGGTTAAAATGGCTTATAGGAACTGTAACACCAATCTGGTTGTTAACCGAGAGCTCACAGACAGAATTGCCGTGAGAGCATCACTGCGGCAATGCTGCCTATTGCTACCGCTACTTTTCGCTCTGTACCTAGAGCCACTTTTCCGGAATGTAATAAATAATATCTGTATCCATGGTTTGAACTAGAAGCATATCAAATTAAAGTATTGGCTTATGCCGATGATGTGGCACCTATTTGTAGTGGCAACAGCCGCATAGAACATGCGATTTCGGTTGTTCGCGGGTATACGGATGTAACCAATAGCGTTGTAAATCTGGACAAACGTGCGGGCTTTTGGCATGGGAACTGGACATCAGCGCCTTTGTTTGATGCAAGTGTAAAATTGTCCAAGAAGTACTTTGATTTGGGCTAGTTGGTTCATATCTTGAAAGAAGTTAGGACGGCGCTAAAACGACAAAGACAAAGAGGCACGAACACAACAGGACGGGCGCCAACTTGCAACTGAAGTTTATTGCACCAAACCCCTACATTTTATGCATCAACTGAGCCGTATCACAACAAGCTTATCACACAACAAAACGCAATTTCTTCAATAGTCAGAACATCGGAAGTAGGCGCTACTTTTACAGACCAGAGACGCCTTCTGCACTATCCACTTGATAACAGCAATATTCTTACTTTATAAGTCCCCAGATTAAATGATTGCGCAACCCACATGAAAGCAATTGATCATCCAAATGATACACATACGCTTGGGCAAGGAAACCAGCGCGCAAACTCAACAATCGTGATTTAACACAAAGAGTGAAAATGAAAGAATGACCAACAACAAACGCGGAAAATTTGGTGGACATGAAAACTTAAACCTTCGGGGGAACCTCCCAGCGTCAATGTACTATAATTATCGTCAAAAATTAAAAACCTTTGAGAAAACCCTCAGCGTCAAAGTGCTACAATATTGGTTTCTACACAAACGTCTTTTCGGTCGATAAAACACATCGATAAAAAACTATGTATGCAGAAAACTTGCAAACGTTGAAACCTAAAGACAGCCTTCGAGAAACGCCACCTCAGCGTCACTAATTGAAATGGACGGCCTACTAACACATGCGCTTCCCGCTTTCTTAATAAAAAATGCCTCCACAACTTCTCGCTCAAATCTGTCTTTACCGCTCTTCAAAAAAGTTGTTTTGCTCAGATCCGGACTACACCCCTTGCACGTCTTGCAGTGATCTGCAAGGAAACTTCCATGATGTTGGCGCACATTCCGCAAGTGTTCACTGGCACGTTCATTAAAACAGCGACCGGTTTGCCCTATGTAAACTAAACCGCAGCTTAGAGGAATCTGATATACAACTTGTGATCTGCATTTCGTGAACAGTTTTTGATGTTTAATAGGGCAAACCGGTCGTTTCTTATCCGGTTTTGACATTGTGCAAATCTTTGACAACTTTGATGGGGCCGAGAACACAACCTGCACCTGATGTTTGCTTGCGACTTTTTTTATACCATGGGACACCTTATGCATGTACGGAATCACAGGGACCAATTTTTTTGCTTCCGGAAGTTTCTCATCACAAGGCCGCTTGAATTTCTGGATTAACATTTCAGAAACAGCCAAAATCAAATGGGGCGGGTAACCCGCTTCGTGCAACCTCTGAATTTGGGCGCCGAAGCTCATAGACATCGTGTGATGGCACGACTTTCTTAAGGCATTCTGAAGGGAATTAGCGATTATTGTAAAAAGAGCAATAATCGCTAATTCCCTTCAGAATGCCTTAAGAAAGTCGTGCCATCACACGATGTCTATGAGCTTCGGCGCCCAAATTCAGAGGTTGCACGAAGCGGGTTACCCGCCCCATTTGATTTTGGCTGTTTCTGAAATGTTAATCCAGAAATTCAAGCGGCCTTGTGATGAGAAACTTCCGGAAGCAAAAAAATTGGTCCCTGTGATTCCGTACATGCATAAGGTGTCCCATGGTATAAAAAAAGTCGCAAGCAAACATCAGGTGCAGGTTGTGTTCTCGGCCCCATCAAAGTTGTCAAAGATTTGCACAATGTCAAAACCGGATAAGAAACGACCGGTTTGCCCTATTAAACATCAAAAACTGTTCACGAAATGCAGATCACAAGTTGTATATCAGATTCCTCTAAGCTGCGGTTTAGTTTACATAGGGCAAACCGGTCGCTGTTTTAATGAACGTGCCAGTGAACACTTGCGGAATGTGCGCCAACATCATGGAAGTTTCCTTGCAGATCACTGCAAGACGTGCAAGGGGTGTAGTCCGGATCTGAGCAAAACAACTTTTTTGAAGAGCGGTAAAGACAGATTTGAGCGAGAAGTTGTGGAGGCATTTTTTATTAAGAAAGCGGGAAGCGCATGTGTTAGTAGGCCGTCCATTTCAATTAGTGACGCTGAGGTGGCGTTTCTCGAAGGCTGTCTTTAGGTTTCAACGTTTGCAAGTTTTCTGCATACATAGTTTTTTATCGATGTGTTTTATCGACCGAAAAGACGTTTGTGTAGAAACCAATATTGTAGCACTTTGACGCTGAGGGTTTTCTCAAAGGTTTTTAATTTTTGACGATAATTATAGTACATTGACGCTGGGAGGTTCCCCCGAAGGTTTAAGTTTTCATGTCCACCAAATTTTCCGCGTTTGTTGTTGGTCATTCTTTCATTTTCACTCTTTGTGTTAAATCACGATTGTTGAGTTTGCGCGCTGGTTTCCTTGCCCAAGCGTATGTGTATCATTTGGATGATCAATTGCTTTCATGTGGGTTGCGCAATCATTTAATCTGGGGACTTATAAAGTAAGAATATTGCTGTTATCAAGTGGATAGTGCAGAAGGCGTCTCTGGTCTGTAAAAGTAGCGCCTACTTCCGATGTTCTGACTATTGAAGAAATTGCGTTTTGTTGTGTGATAAGCTTGTTGTGATACGGCTCAGTTGATGCATAAAATGTAGGGGTTTGGTGCAATAAACTTCAGTTGCAAGTTGGCGCCCGTCCTGTTGTGTTCGTGCCTCTTTGTCTTTGTCGTTTTAGCGCCGTCCTAACTTCTTTCAAGGTAAAATTGTCACACGTCCCTTCTAAATACCAATGTGTTCCTCCTGACAAGTATGGAGATAAAGTTGACTTTTGGAAGGTGCAAATTCAAGAACTGTCCACGCGAACACAGAAACGGTCGGGAAAGGAACTGTCCAAATTCGCGCTCGCAAACAAACATAATGTATACCTGGTTTCAATTGTGTGATATTGCTTGGAGGTCCTTTCGTGCAGGTTTATTGCCTCTTCGCAGTTTTAGTTTCGCAGTTCTCATGGGAGAGACCTAAAAGTGATAATTTATTTCTGCGTTTGGGAACATGGGGTTTTTTCCTAGCCACACTTATTGCTGAGGAAAGTTGGTGTCAAGATTTATTCTTCTTCATGATCACTGCGGCCATTTCTTGTGGACATTTCTTCAAGTGAGGCTTTTTTCGGCTTTGTCAAACTATGCTATTTCCACTGTAGACAGGATGAGATACCGTGCAAGTAGATTTTTGAAAGAAATGGTCTTAGCTTCCTGGTTTCTAAATGCTCGGTTCAATTTGGAACACCTTTCAAATGTCACGCGTAAGAAATTGCTTAAAGATTTGCTTGACTGTGTCTTCCCTGAGCCAGTATATCGATCTCGGTATAGTGGAGGCCAAGGAGGAAATGTTTCAAAGAGAGTCCAAAAAATCGTAGCGCCAGAGGGCGTGAAGACGTTTTTCTTCAAGTTGCACACTGGTAGATTGCGCTTAAGACATGGACAGAGGAGAAGAGATCTATTTTACCATGTTGTGCTGACTGCTTGTTATGTCACAAACCAGAGTCAATAGAACACTTATATTTATATATATATATATATATATATATATATATATATATATATATATATATATATATATATATATATATATATATATATATATATATATAAACGCAATAGAGTGGGCGCACGGTGGAAAAAGTAACAATCTTTATTCTACCGTTTCGACCAGGGTCAGGCCTTCGTCAGAGTATATGATACAGGCGAAAGACACAGCTTTTATGAGTACACGCACGTGGTGAGGGAAACATTCCGGTTGACAGATAGCAGCTGCAAACATCTCAGTGTGAGTAGCAGTGAAAAAAAAAGTGTTATTAGGTACAGTCAAACATGATTAATGAATCGTGAAGGATGATTGCAATCAGATATTTGGATAGAATTGGTGGTGTGCTCAAATGCACCAGAAAAGGCGAACAACAACAGAAAAAAAACAGATAGATGAAAACACGGATGAATACCACTGTTTAAGAAACGTCTCGTGAAAACCTACGGGGTAAGGTGCTGAGATGTGATATCATTCTGGTGATAAAGCAAAGAGCGCAAAACAGAGGGAAATATGATCAGCGTAAATGAAACATGACATGGTGCGGTTAAGACGCAAGGCAAGTCAGCTTTCCAATATTTTCATTCATACCGCAAGAGACAGTGTTGAACTTCTATATGAGAAATGATTCGCGAACATCGCGTTCTTGGTGGGTCTTGAAGCCTGATTCCGGTAAAGCTACTTGAATTTTTTTCAAAGGGGTGCGTAGTATATTTCACGTGTTTATAGATAGGAAGGTTAGGCACTGTCTTGCAATGAGCTTTATGATTATTGAAACGATATCGGAACGATGTTTCTGTTTGGCCAATATATTAAATCTTACAGATTGAACATTCAAGCATGCAGGTTACGTTGCTTGTACCACATGAATAGTTACCTAGAGTTTTCACAATAAAGTCTGGTGCTGTGCTGGAAGCCATTTCTGATGTCGTAATCTGCGCGCAGACTTTTCAACGCGATTTTTTTGCATCGGTGACAGCCGATTTGCACACTTGTGCTTGTTTTGGAAGAAGTGAGAATGTCACTGAGGTTTTTGCCACGGCGAGAGACAACACGGGGTGCTTGCTGAAAAATGTGCTTGAGTCGATAACTTTGCATGAGGATGACATGGTGTTTTTTCAAAATGCCCGCGACGTTTGGAATTGATGACGAGTGAATAAGCACCAGGTTGATTTGTGATGGACTAGATGATTGGTTTTCTGCTTTGGGAAGTGTCTCGCCGTCAAGAAGGCCTGCGCGTTCTACGCATCGTTTATTAGTCGCGCTGAGTATTTCCGCTTAATCAGGGCGTCTCGGAGGTTGGTACAGTTTCTTTCGAAGTCGCGCTCGTCAGAGCATATCCGTTTAAAGCGGACGGCTTGTCCATATGAGATGCTAGTCTTCCAGTGTTTAAGATGGCTGTTTTCGAAGTGTAAGTATTGAGTTCTGTCGCTAGGTTTCCGGTATACATCAGTGATAAGTTTGTCATTCCTTAATGATGCTGTCACATCTTGAAACCTAATTGTGGTTGGCCAGTAAGAATGAGAGAAAGTAATGGCCTTATGCGCATTATTAAAACTAGAGATGAATGATAGAAGTTCTGCTTCACCATTCCGCCAAATGAGAAAATTATCGTCAATGAATCGCTTGTAGTTGACGGCTTTCAATGGCTGTGTAGCAAGAAACTGGTCTTCTAATGAACTCATAAATATGTTGGCATAGTTAGGACCAATCCACGTACCCAATGATGTTCCGTTTATCTGAACATAGTGTCTGCTATCAAATTCGAAGTTGTTAAGTTCCAGTATTAATTTCAACAGTATAGCTAGCGTGGGGCCATCAACATTAGAACTTAAGTTTTGTTTCTCAAAAAACTGCACAATTGACCGGATGACATCGGAGTGAAGAAAGTTGGTATAGAGGGACGCAACATCAAGGGTTGAAAGCAAGGCACCCCGAGGGATGTAGAGTTCAGCTATGTCGTATAAGATATGTCCTGTGTCCCGTATGAAGGACTGAAATGTAGAGGAATTTTACTGATCATAGTGTCAACGTAGATCGACAGCCGTTAATTTACGGTTCCTATTCCGGAAATGATTGGTCGGCCAGGGTTGTTAGGTTTGGGAATTTTAGGCAGTAAGTAAAATCTGCTTGCTACAGGGCTGAGTGGAATTATGGAATTGACTGTACATTTGTCTGGTGTATTGCCCAGAATGAGTTTGGATAGCGTCTCTTCCAAAACAATTTTAAACTTGGCAGTTCGGTCGCAGTCTAGGAGACGGTAAAATGAGCTATCTGTGAGTTCCCTTTTGGCTCGAGCCCTCCACTTCGGCACCTCTTTCTTCCTTTCTTCTCCCAGTCTCTCCTTTACTCATTTCCTTGCGGCGTGGTACAGGTGTCTCCCGAGATGTGAGACATATACTGCGCCATTTCCGTTCCCAAAAACCAATCTTAAACTTGCAATTTTTTTCTTTAACGTGCCCTGACATCACACAGCACACGGGTGCCTTAACGTTTCGCCTCCATCGAAACACAGTCACCACGGTCGGGTTCGATCCCGGGACGTTAAGATTCCCGGGTGGTCAAATTTATTCCCGATGCCTCCACTGCGGCACCTCTTTCTTCCTTTCTTCTCTCAGTCCCTCCTTTATCTGTTCCCTTGCGGCGAGGTTCAGTCGTCCGCCGACATGTGAGACGGATAATGCGCCAGTTTCTTTCACACAAACCGAATTTTAATTTTTTTCTTTATTCCTCATCTGCAGCATAGTCTACCCCTGCCACTACTGTCACATGCGCCGCAAGCACGACGAAGCTGTGAACAGCATTATAAGTTCAGCGTACACAGCAGCACTGGGGCTGCCCCACTACGACAACACACATCTACTCCTACTCGGAATCTACAACGCGTTCTCAGAACTCATATGTGCACACAAGACTGCCCCAAACGACCGCCTCTCCCGCATCAAACACGGCCGCCTGATGCATGACCGTCTCCATGTAAATCCCTCATGCGACCGCCACCGCACGGCCCTCCTTTCCGCAGGAATTCATAGCCGCCTTGTCGTCAAACCAGTTACTTGTAAAGTGGCTTTGGTTGAACTCAGCTAAGCCAGAATACACAGTTTAGCTTTCTTTCATCTTTGTTGTTTCAACACTTCTGCGAGCGCAAATTGTTTCGAGAGCTAATCACGTGATACATCACGTGTCACAAGTGCGATAGCGAGCGTCCAAAGCGGCGCTCTGCGCCGCGGTGGACGCGACAGCCAAGCACAAGAGTTAATCACGTGTCACATCAGATTCCACAACTGGCGAGGAGGAGCAGCCCAGTCGCAGCCAGCGCAGCGCCGGACGTGGCTGCCAAGCACGCAGCTGTGGCGACGAAGGTGAAAATGAAGAACGCCTTCCACGAGCGATTTTGCACATGCGGCGCGCCTCCCGTTAGAGGTAAAATCTAAGAGCCAGATGAGCTTCAGGCTCAGCATGGGAAGAGTAGGGCTTTTCGCTCTAAAAATGGTTCAGGTGTGTTTGTGTGTGCCTTTCTGACGGTACACTGCTGGATCATTTAACGACCTTGACGACCAGGAGCAGTCGAGAATGAAATGGATGCGGCTTAGCTCAGCTGACCATAGTTATGCAAGATAAAAGCTTAACCGTTCACAGCTGCTGCACACAAATCCAGACGCACTGCACGTGAAGTAACTTTCTGCGGCTGTTGTGGCCCTGATAGACGGATCACTTGGCTCGTTGTGCCTCCCGCACTGCGAGAGTTCACTACCAGCGGCTCCCCAGTCTCCGCCTTGGCAGCTTCCAAGGCTCGTCGCGGTCTTCTTTCGGCACATTTCCCTCTCCTTTCAGCCAGCGAGACTCCCGCTCTTCGTAGGTTTCGGCTGCCCGTTTAGCGCATTCACGCTCCCTGTCGATTGCTAAGTCCTCCCTCGCACGGTTAGCAATGTTGACCGGATGATCAGACTCGGCCAGATGTCTGCCAGTACCCGCTCTCGAGAACGCCGGCATCGGCTGCCTTGGTTCGTCCATAACGAGACACTGGATAGTCAGAGAGCAGCGGCCGCGGCGAGTCACGTGGTTACGCAGCTCTGCTCCTACTGTTTCGGTCATTCGTGCAGACGCAGCGAAATTGAAGCCGCTAGGTTAATAAAGCTTTTGCTTTGAAGTCAGCCGACGCCGAGGCAATCATCGAATATCGAGCGTTAACATACCCTGCCTAGTACGCCAGTTCGAATCACTGCAGCGTGCTAGAATCTAACCTAACTATTATGTTTATGCTGCACGAAACGCGAAATCGCGTGCCACGACCCCGAATGCTCTACGACAAACGGTTGAGGCACAATGTTCTTATTAATATTAGTTAAGGCGTATAATTGTGGCGTGGAATTGGGTTTATTAGTCCGAAACCTTGCCAGGAGATAGTCTCTAGCTTAAATAGAATGTACATGTTGTAAAAACACTGAATCGTATTACGCCATCCGGAACATTCTGCGGCAAACGCATGACGCATAATTATTACACGAATGTCGAAAGTGAGTGGCCACACTCCGACGCCTGCCAGACACACACACACACACACACACACACACACACACACACACACACACACACACACACACACACACACACACACACACACACACACACACACACACACACACACACACACACACACACACACACACACACACACACACACACACACACACACACACACACACACACACACACACACACACACACACACACACACACACACACACACACACACACACACACACACACACACACACACACACATATATATATATATATATATATATATATATATATATATATATATATATATATATATATATATATATATATGTATATATATACCTACATAGCTTAGTTTCGAGCGTGGTGCTCGGGCATGCCGCTTCCACCTGCTACCATTTTATTAATTTAGGAAACCACCTCAGTAACCTTATCAACCACTGGGACACATTGTGAGAATGCCACCTGTAAAATTAATGCAAAAAAATTGCGTTCAAAAAGGCTTTTGTCCAGACTTCAGTATGTGCGTCAAGGCATAAGAGGGGAATGGGTTTTGAATGGGAATGGGAATGAAACAAGACGAATGACTGCATAAAAGAATGAATATTGGCTGATCAAAGAAGGCTAAAAGCAATTGATCATGCGGTCCGTGCTCGTAACGGTCGCAGGATGACGAACTGTCTGTCCAAAGGTCTTTGCGGCCAGGTGCTGGATTTTTGTCTATTTTTCAGCTCGGCTGGCCCACAGTTTTCAATTGGTAGCTAGGTTCTGGAAGCCGTAAGGGAATAAATCTACCTCAGACAGTTAGTGACCGCAGATCCTTATCTCTTGAGCCAAATAAGTACTTCAAAAATTTGCAATAGCGCAACGCGACGAGGACAAGACCGAGAAATGAGACAAAGACGGGTCGCTGATCTTACAACTATGCTTTAGTGGAAAAACACGCATCAATTTACACATTGCAAAAAAATCTATGCACATGCGCATCGTCAGTCAAAGCATAACACCCAGAAGCGTTTATCACGGATTAAGTGTGTTACTTCTCGCTCTTATCCTCGTTGTGTTGTGCTGATGCAAAAAATTAAGAAGCAGTACCAACTTGACCAAACTTCCGTTCTTCTAAGAAATAATTAGAGTAAGATTGGTGTGAAGTGCATATAGCAGGTTCTCTCAGATGACGAATGGCAGTTTACCGCTATCTCTCACGAGAAAAGTATATTACAGCTGTACCTTACCAGTAATCACCTATGGGGCAGAAACATGGATACAAACGAAAGGGGTTCAGCTTCAGTTACGGACAAAGGAGCGAGCTGTGGAAAGAAAAATGATAGGTGTAACGTTAAGAGATGGAATGCGGGAAGTGTGGGTGAGGGAACAAACGCGCGTTAAGGGCCTCCTCGTAGATATCAAGAGGAATAACTAGTTTCGGGCAGGGTATGTGATGCGAAGGCATTAAGGGTAACGGAGTGGTTTCCAAGAGAAGACAAGCGTAGCTGGGACGGCATAAAGTTGGGCGGGCGGAGGAGATTAAGAAGCTTGCGGGGACAGGGTGGCCGCAGGTGGAACTGGGTAGGAATGAGTGGAGAGATGTGACAGAGCTTTTTGTGCTTCAGTGGGCGTAATCAGGCTAACGATGATTGTGATCCCAAGTACATGGTCAAAGTCGGCTGTGATTGGTATAATGGGCGCCGGGGGAGTGTAAACAAGCCTCGGAAATGAAGTAGTCACATACAACAACCAAAGTGAGTGCAACCCGGACTCTTATAGTCCGAAGCGGAATATGTCCTGCTAGGGTGAGGCCGCGTGTGTGGGTTACGGCCTCCGGACGGATTAAAGACATGCGCCTCGCCGGAGATGTTTTTAGAAGTCATTAAGACCATTGGCGGGTCTCAGATTCAGGAGTGGAGGCAGCGTTTAGAATGGCATGCCTAGGCGGGCCACCTTGCCTGATTTTGTTTGCGAACGCTGGCGGTCCCGAGAAAACCACAGAAATCTATTGACTGAAAATATGAGCGGCCGTGCGATTTATACATGGGAAAATTACGGGCCTGCGATTATCGCATCTGGGTAGGCGTATCCATCGCATTAAGAACCAGCGCTAAAAAACGCACACAGAGGACGAGACGAGACACACGTGTCTTTTCGTGTGTCTCGTCTCGTCCTCTGTGTGTGTTTTTTAGCATTGGTTCTTATTGCGATGGATCACAACCAACTCGCCCAATCCTCAGTTCTTCTACAGTAGGCGTATGAACTGAAGAACGCCGGTGAGCATGAAAATGCGTGCCCTTGGAGACAAGGTAAGTAAGGCCACAGGAAGAAACGACTCCTGCACAGCTATCAGCTCCACACAACAGGAGCGAGGAGTGTCCTCACGTGTAAACTTTTAAGTCTTGTGATAAATAGGCTTGCAAGGCCAGTGCACTGCTTTTATTATTACACAGCCTATTGTGCTGGCATCCGCATACAAAAAGACGAAACCATTGGCAGAGGGCTTTACCTCAGAACTTCGGTCGAGAAAGAGTTACGCCGCGTGGCCGCATACAGGTTGCTGCGAGTTCAGGAGCTTCTGTAATAATGTGCGAGCTATAGTACTTATAGCTCAACCTTAAATAGAGCCTTACAGGCGGCAGTCGTGCTTTCAACTGAATAATTCTTCCACAGTGCAGTTCTTACTGGCTAATAATAATAATAATAATTGGTTTTTTTGGGGAAAGGAAATGGCGCAGTATCTGTCTCATAAATCTTTGGACACCTGAACTGCGCCGTAAGGGAAGGGATATAGGAGGGAATGAAAGAAGAAAGGAAGAAGGAGGTGCCGTAGTGGAGGGCTCCGGAATAATTTCGACCACCTGGGGATCTTTAACGTGCACTGACATCGCACAGCACACGGGCGCCTTAGCGTTTTTCCTCCATAAAAACGAAGCCGCCGCGGTCGGGTTCGAACCCGGGAACTCCGGGTCAGTAGTCGAGCGCCCTAACCACTGAGCCACGTCTGAGCTCGATCAAAGTCTGATGACATGCACTAAGCTAAACGTAGAGCGACAATTATGAAACCCCGAGAGCACGCCGGACGTGATAAGATTTACGCAAACCAGGCGCATTAATAAAGTTCGCTTTCTTTTTTGCCGTATTTCAGGTGCAAGATTCAATTCGCTATGAGAAAATAAACATTTTTTTCTTTCGTGCATGCCTTCGTGAAAGAAAATTCTACGCAAATTTGCGTGCCCACTCTCAATATATGGTGCATTTGTAAACGCTGGTCAGGCATCAACAGAAGAAGGAAAGAGCGCCTATAAGACGTATAGGTGAGATGCAGTGAACACGATGATAAATCTATAGATTCAAATGCTCTGCGCTTCAGATCGATTCCTGGTCAAGAAAACAATGGTGCAGTGATACCACTGCCCGGAAATGAATGACCCCAAACGCCAGCACATACCTTCTTTCCTTTTTTGCCTTTGCATCAAGAAAACTAAGAGGCGTATGAATCTACTCTACTCATTTTGTTAATAATCAGAGTGAAGTAGGACGATTGAGCGCTAAAAGGCGGTGTTCCAGTTGATGGCCAAGGACAGGACGCTGTTACGACGGGGTCACATTTAGCACCGCGAGACACGAAGCAAGCAACAGCATCGCACGAAGTGTCAGCAGCTCCGTGGCTCTTGTTTCTTGCTGATCAACACAAAAGGTATTAGAAAAGCAGCTCTATGGTTGAGCAAATTATGGCGATAACTCACTGATTCTTTAAAGCCAGCTAAATTTTACAGTTTTTATGAAGACAATTTATTACATTTTGACTGCTCTCGCTGCGTCACTGTCCTCAGTAGTTAATTATTAAAACCCTCTAATCATCTAGCTTGTCGAAAGTAATACAATATTGCATTATATAACCTATACCAGGTGTTTCCAATTTTATTAAATAGGCTTTTGCAAGTATGAAGGAGGCTTCCTCGGCACAGTGATACCTGCATCGATATACATCTGAAAACATAGAAATAATGTTAACTTTTTACAAGCTTAACTAAAGTATGATAATTACTTTTCTACCTGCAACATTTGGCTACTGGTTGCCATTAGAGACTCGTAGCCGGTTCTTAGTAACAGGCGTATCATTGTTAAGAATTTCTAAAACACGATTACCCTCGCCGCTGTAGCTCGAAAAATTTGGCTGCATATTGCGAAAAAACATGTTCTTTCGAAAGCATGGAGGCAAAGTAAACCCTCCAGTGCACGCAAGTTGTAAAAATTTCAAATTTTGTAGAGCCACAGCGGCTGACATAATCGCATTTTCGAAATTATAAATACTGATATGGCTATTACTGACGGCCGCCTAAGAATCTCCAATTGCAACCATTAGCCTAACTTCTATAGTTAAAAAGTTATTTATCAGAAACTAGTTATTCGGCTAACAAGTTAACATTATTTACATTTTTTCTTATGTCTGCCAACGCAGGTAATATTGCGCCGCAGAAGCCGCCTTCACACTTGAAAAATACTATTGACAAAATATTTGGTTCACTTAAAGCTGAAACACGCGGTATACTAAATGGCCTGAGCTTTGACAGGTAAGACCTGAAAAGACTTACAGATTAGGTCGCAAGCTAGATAATGGGCGGATCTGAACTGGACCTGAAAGTGGGAATATTCCACACCATGCTCATTGTTGACAAACTATCAAGATGGGCTTTGATGTCACCTAGCAAAGGAGAGCGTTGGGTTAGTGTTACAGCGGTCGCGTGGACTTGGTGCTCCGCTGCACGATCAGTCTGAGAGAAGTATCTACCGTATTCATCCACTTAAAGAGAAGATCAAGATCGGACACATGCGTAAAAAGGTGAGTTCTGAAAACTTAGAACAAATTGTTGCACATTGGTGCGCGCATTATTATGTCTACAAGAAACATTGCTGTGGCGCCTAAGTTCCCCACTGTGATTTCATGAACTTCAGATTACTCACTTCTGCCTGCCTTTTAGGAACATTTCATCACGAACACAGCTAAAGCCAGAGGTACGCGCCTCCAGCCGTTACTTTAACCGAGCGGAGATTAATGAAATGACACCGATTATATGGTTCCGGGAGCTGTTACTTTCAAAGATTGAGGTGGGGATTGGAACTGTTTAAAATAAGTGAAAGTAAAGTTCTCCCGCTTCATTTCGTGTTCATAACACGCGGGAAAAAAAGACTCCGCGTAATAATGAGAACTTTGCTCCTCATTTGAAATCGAAAGAAACAATAGACTGTGCCTTTGCAAGCGTTTGTGCGTGAAATATGTATGGTTGCCCGTCGATATCCTCCAGTGAACTGCGATAATAACCAGTGATTCACCCTGGACTAATCATTGCGTTTCCAGCTCAGCGGAACAGACTGGGAACTAGTAAATATCTCGTTTTATATAATGCGCAAAAGATTTTTTCTAAAGCGTAAATTGCAAGAAGGTCCATCGAATGCACACGAAATTTTTAATGCTTATCCCCCTAAAATTTTGTTCATGAACACACTCTGTGCGTAAACATTTATTAAATGGTTTTTGAACTAATAATGGGCCACTTGTTTTATTCGATAGCAAGCTATGTTTTCCTCCAAGAACGATTTGGCCTCTCCCAGTAGCACCAGCATTAACTTGCAATTAATTACCTGTTTAAATATTTATACATTTTTTATTCCCCTTTATACTTGACTGCACCTTTCTTTTGCATGGAATAATTTATGTTTCCATTACACCAGCTTTTTATAGCGCACTTCTGGTTCTCGCTGAAACATTAGTTGATATGTTTCAGAACCAAGTGTTATTTGACCGCGTTGATGCTCTTTATCTAAAGGATTTCTTGCACCGAACAATGCATGCGGGCAGTGTGTTACGCTTTTTTCCTTTACTGCACATTCAGCAACGTTAAGAAAATCATTTACTCTTTCTTCTCTTACATAACTTAGAACTCACGAGGATGCATCCAAAACAAATCAGATATAATTCCTATTATATTGTTAAAAATAGTACCGAGGAAAAGCCGGCAATTTTTATTAAGCAATCCATTTTTGCGAGTGTAATGTAGAGGTAGACTTCGAATTGACCAATTGACGTCATCACAATCTGGCCACCGTGGATACACGTGCATTTATTCTACGCTTTACAGACAATCCGTTCGGCGGTGTGTGTGGCGTTTGTGAACGTTGCCATGCAAAAAAAAATCATTCTCTTCTCACCAAGGTTAATAAATGTTAATCTATAGCTAATTTGTGTGCTCATTGACTGACACATTATTCTTGATAATATAGAGTAAAACCACGGAAGATGGTTTCTATTAAAAAGAAAAAAGAAAGAGAGCGAGAAAATCCTGAATTTAAATTTTTGAAATTACATGAACGCCGCAAGAGAACGGACAGGACGAATGGAAGAATGGACAATGTAGCAACCTTCATCGCAGCAATTGTAAGAGCAGTAGTTGCTTTCATGGGGCATGCTGTGGCCGCCACGAAAGCTCCTTACAAAGGCTCGAAAGTACAACCTGAAGCCAGTTGCATAGTGAATTGACGTATCCGCTGAGAGATTCGCCAGGCAAGTGGTGACGACTCCGAGACAGCTTTACAGGGAACTTCGGACAGGCGAAGGTGAAAGTGCGTCCAGAGTGCCAGTATACGATGCCCGCTTAGGTCACTTTGCTGGCGTTCTCGGTTGGAGAACTGCGCACAGGCAGTCATACGCCTTGTCGTAAAGGGTCTTTGACCCAATCTTGAGTAGAAGAAAAAAATTGTGGCTGCAGTCCGCGCTGTGATGGTGGTTGGAAAGCGATGCTGTAAAACGACACCTAATTACCCACTGCGCACGTCACTTGAACATTCACACAAGTGGCTCTAAAGAAGAGTGAAACCAGAGACAAGCTAAATGTACCTATATTGCCCTTTATTGCATCACCAACGGCTTTCACGACGGCTTTATGGTCAGTAAGTGATACAGCGAGATTTTCAGTTCTAAATTTAGAGATATTCTTTGCTAAGGTTAAACCAGTGCATGAACTATGAACGGAGGCTGGCCGAGTTGCCTTTGCTAAACGCCACGGCGTGGCGGCGCCGCCACCGCCACTTGGGGTGTAGCAGCTGCCACCGGCGCGGTGCCGTGGATGGTTACGTGGTTCGTCACGTGGTTGGTCACATGGTGTGGACCAGCTGCTCCTGTTGGCGGGGCGGCGCGCCGGCGAAACCAAGCTGCAACACCTGTGCGCATGCGCCGTGTCAATTGGGACGAAGATGAAGAAGGAAGGCCCAGAGAATCGGAGCGGCGAAAGACTGACATTGCAATTAAACTGAGCAAACTCCACTGGGCCAGCTGTAGCTATCGCGTCACTCTAGGTTTAACCAGAGCTAAACCAACGCCAATTTTTTTTCTGAATGTACACAAGTACTGAGATGCGTGCAGTAAGCCTGTTTTGAAAGATTTACCATTAATATATATCTTTTTATGTTTTTGTTTTTATTTTATTTTTTCAATTAAAAAAATTCCCTCATTGTATATATGTTTATAAAATTATGTGTTTTACTTTTATTTATTTACAATAATTGTTTTTTTTTGCGGAAAGGAAATGGCGCAGTATCTGTGTCATATATCGTTGGACACCTGAACTGCGCCGTTAGGGACGGGACAAGGGAGGGAGTGGAAGAAGAAAGGAAGAAGGAGGTGCCCTAGTGGAGGGCTCCGAAATTTACAATGTTTTTATATTTCAGTCTTCACTGTTGGGTAATTTTCCACTCGGAGTAACATTCAATATTTAGCATGGCGTATATTGCTGACGATGCCAACGGCCCGAAAATGTCCTTGGACGATACAGGTATACAGCTTCGATGTAAATATACCTTGTGCCATGGCGGTCTTTGGCACAGATTACGTTGCGCCATAAAAATTCATTCTCATCAGGAGTTGCACCGAGACACTGGTGTTCCGCCGCTGTGCCGCACCTCGCCTTTCCTCAAAACCCGCCGTGGTGGCTCAGTGGTTGGAGCGCTCGGCTACTGCTCCAGAGCTTCCGGGTTCGAACCCGACCGCGGCGGCTGCGTTTTTATGCAGACAAAACGCTAAGGCGCCCGTGTGCTGTGCGATGTCAGTGCATGTTCAAGATCCCCAGGTGCTTGAAATTATTCCGGAGCTCTCTGCTACGCACCTCTTCTTTCCTATCTTCGTTCACTCCCTCTTTTATCCCTTCCCTTACGGAGCGGTTCAGGTGTCCAACGATATATGGGACAGATACTGGGCCATCTGCTTTCCCTAAAAACCAATTATTGTTATTATTATTTCCTCAATAAAATAATAATAACTGGTTTTTTTGGGGAAAGGAAATGGCGCTGTATCTGTCTCATATATCGACGGACACCTGAACCGCACCGTAAGGAAAGAGATAAGGAGGGAGTGAAAGAAGAAAGAAAGAAAGAGGTGCCGTAGTGGAGGGCTCCGGTATAATTTCGACCAGCTGGGGATCTTTAACGTGCACTTACATCGCACAGCACACCGACGCTTTAGCGTTTTGCCTCCATAAAAACGCAGTTGCTGCGGTCGGGTTCGAATCCGAGAACTCCGAATCAAAAGATACCCGCCGCAGCTGCTCAGTGGTTATGGCGCTCGACTGTGATATGGAGATCCCGGGTTGGAACCCGACTGCGGCTGCTGCGTTTTTATGGAGGAAAAACGCTAAGGCGCCCGTGTGCTGTGCGATGTCAGTGCACGTTAAAGATCCCCAGGTGGTCGAAATTATTCCGGAGTCCTCCACTACGGACCTGTTTGTTCCTCTTTTCTTTCACTCCCTCCTTTATCTCTTCCTTTACGGCGCGGTTCAGGTGTCCAACGATATATGAGACAGATACTGCGCTATTTCCTTTCACCAAAAACCTATTATTATTATTATTATAAACTTTTTCTGTCTGTCTGTCTGCGGTCAAATCACACCTGTTCAGAAACGAACGACACTTGATTCCCTACCCCTATTTTTTCTTACTATCGCTCTGCCTTTCTCTCCCTCTCAATGTCCACACATTGCCGCTAGTCGCAACTCACGTGCTTCAGGTTTTAATGGCAGATACCGCGGCTCGCAACATCCTCCCTTCCATTGCTACTTTATTAAAGCTTCAGCTTTAGTGGCCGCGAACTTGCGATTTTACAGTGGCGGTGCTCCGACGAGGCACATGACGTCACAACGCTCGCTTCGCCGCAGATATTTCTCACCCCTTTCCTCAAAATCCAGCTTTCAATTCTCTCTTTCTTCTTTCCATCCCTACTTTATCCCTTTCCTTACGGCGCGATTTGGGTGTCCACCCAGATATTGGAGATGGTTGCTGCGCCATTTCCTTTCCTCAAAAACAAAACAAAACAAATGAGCTGAAGGCGTTCATAGAGTTCCTTGGCGTTGACAACTTTGGAAAGGCCGTTTATTTTCACGAAACGAAAGCGCGCAACCGGCTCCCTGGGTCAGTGGAGACCCCATTCTCGCTTTCATGTGCGTGGCGTTGGTGTCCAACCGCAAAAGTCTTCTTTGATTGCGTACCGCACAATGGTTAGGCAGTGCGCCCTCCCTGCCGCCCTGAGGGGTGGTATGCAGTTAATGGTTGACCGCGAGAGATTGGTCACCAAATGAACGCTGCGACCTACCCATTGCTGCAGTTCGGCATGTCAGCCCCAACGCTGTCACGATAATGCATTCAGGCCACATCTCTCTCTCACCACCGCCACATGTATCAAAGCACGAATGAGGCGCCCTATTAAGCAGGGAGCCAGTTATGCGCCCTATGTTTACTGAAAGCCATCGCCGTCTAGAACATTGACAACAAAAACGCCAATGAACACAGTGAATGCCATCTTTCACTTTGTATATCCTGGATTAGCTGAGCTAATCCACATTATAATTTTCAATAAATAGCCACTAACAACCACTACGACGCGGAAAGGTCGCCTACGCTCACGATATCCGCCTCACCAGCGCCATGCAAGGCGAGGGGGGGGAGGGTGTTGTGGGTGCTACACGATGGCTATATGACTGCACGCCAAACACGGAGGAAAAATACTGGAAACGCATGGTACTCGCTTAATTCCAACATCTGTAATTTGCATGCTTGTAATTATTTATGTACTCAAGTACAGATCTCGAAGCTACGTTTCTAATAAACCCGTGCATTCACTAGACGCGCAATTATTCACGATCAAACGTCGAGCCGTCGTGGCGGAATGGAAGCGTGCCGGTAACGAACGCCAAAGGCCCTAGTTGGGAAAATTTCAGGGAGGAACTTTGTTGACCCAAAGTGAGGTGAGGCGAAAGCCTTTAGCGTGGTGCTGCTCCTTGTGTCGCTGATGTGTCGTGATGTTGATTAAATACTACAATTGGTCGCTTCACGACACTTTCGCTAGCGTTCATTAGAGCGCACACGGTTGCTTGCTGGAAACGCAGGAGTGCGTTTAGGCGGAATCCTTCAAAATTTTTGGGGGGAGGGGGAGGGGGAAGGAAATGACACAGTATCTGTTTCACATATCGGCGGGCACCTGAACTACGCCGTAAGGGAAGAGATAAAATAGGTAATCAGAGAATAAAGGCAGAAAGTAGCCGATTCGGAGTTCCCGGGTTCGAATCCGACCGCGGCGGCTGCGTTTTTATGGAGCAAAAACGCTAAGGCGCCCGTGTGCTGTGTGATGTCAGTGCACGTTAAAGATCCCCAGGTGGTCGAAATTATTCCGGAGACCTCCACTACGGCACGTCTATCTTCCTTTCTTCTTTCACTGCCCCCTTTATCCCTTCCCTTACGGCGCACTTCAGGTGTTCAACGATATATGAGGAAGATACAGCGCCATTTCCTTTCCCCAAAAACCAATTGTTGTTGTCGTTAGGCGTCCTTCAGCTTTTTTTGTCCACTGTGCACTTCCAGAATTTTAAGCTTTAATTTCTATATATTCTATCTTTTACACATAAACATTTTTTTTATGAGTTAACATCTTTGCGCAAAATACGCAGTGCAATCTTTTGTTCCATCTTGGGGCAAATTATTGCGAAACGAGTTCTATTGAAAGAGGCGATATTTTATTGAAGCTAGTCTACAATATGACGCCCTCTGTGGTCACTACAAATTTTTCAATCTGAGATAGCGGCTCCGTTTGCAGTTCTGAGTATTCGGCGGTCATTTATTGAACAATCGAGAACAGGGGCGAGGTTATGAACTTGTACAAGCGACGAATAGTGATTATTTTATTATTCAACGAAAAAAAACTTTCTTATGGTTTACCTCCGGTTAAATCTAGTGTGTACGCGATAGATTACCTGACGAAGACGCGTCTTCTCTTGCGGATTATCAGTGTCGTTTCTTGACGCCGTCGTTTCGCGAGCCGTTCCTCTCTTCGTTCCGGCGTCTCAGCCGCGCGCTTGGCATTGCTCACTTTTTGGGCTCGTTAAGTTGCTTTGAGATGTATGCTACAGGTGGAAGTAGCCTTTCTTAGTCTGCCGGCTATTGCCTCAACGTAGCCTCACTTATATGTTAATAGAGAGTTTTAGTTTCACGTATGTAGAGGCTTCACGTACGTAGAGCTCTTACGGGTGACCAGCGCGCATGCGCAGAACGCAAAGAGTATGCGCGAGTCTCACGTACGTACGTGAGATTCGGATTCTTACGTTGCAGTCTTCGCGTTGGTTGCGTACGTACGTTGACAAACATGGCGGCGCTCTGCCCACCTCTTCACAGCGATAACAGCTTCGTCGCTAATCCCTCGACGTGATGTCGTGTTCTAAACTGTTGTATTCGCCATCGATTTGTCCATTCTTACCCTCGCATAAAGTTTCAAGCGACAAATAGCTTTTGTTTTTCAAATATAAGGGCGATTTCCCAGCTGTTAAGCCTAACGAAGCAGCGCACCGACGCAGTCCGACTGGATTGGCTTTGACTCATCTTGTCTTAGAGTGGCTACCGCAGTGTCTTCATCTGTCTGTAGATGGCGCTAAGAAGACCGCGCGGTGTCCATCACGTACGTGCAACTAAAAGGGTTTGAAAGGACATGCGCGTATGCTACGTAGACTTCTCACGTTTGCGTACGTGAAATCTGTACGTACGTGAAACTAAAACTCTCTAATAACAACCTAAAACTTTCGGATCTGCCCCGCTATGAGCACAGTCTCTTTTAATAGTACATATTTTATTCTCGCAGTCAGTATCTATGCACACAATTACTCACAGAAGAACAAAGTCCACTCGAAAAGTCACCACCTATGCACATGTTAAGTAACAGTAGAACATAGTCCATTGCAGTGCCACTATCCAAGCACACATCCCCTCCCAGTATAACATGGTCCGCTCCAGAAGACACCACTTACACACACATTCGTCCGCAGACCATAGCAGACAGTAGTCCGTTCTTGCTGTCACAATTTAGCGAAGAGAACAATGTCCTGCAGAAATGTTAAAAGAAGGCGTGCTTTTGTACTTGTTGTTCACTCGCCTTATACCACGCCACAACTTCGGGATGCGTCGACGTGGGTTCCCGCTGTCGCCGTTGATGTCGGTCGCAGTATACACGCCGACTTTCCGCTTATCATTTGTAAAGGGTTGGCCCGTAAAGCCAATTCCTACACTCTGTTGTGAATACTCATCAATAAATGTTTTCCACCACCGCCACGATCTTCACCCATGGTTCATCTGAAGAACGAGCGCTTCGCAGCATCTGTTTATAAAGTGGCCGAGACACGACGCGCATTATTGCCCAACTCCGCATGCGTAGCGCGCCTGTAGATACTGCGCATGCGCGACGCGGACAGCAAGGCTGTGGTATCGGCGGCGGCAACGACGACGGAGGGGGTACTGTCCCTGCACCTCTTTCATTTCATTTCTCCATTCTGTGTGCTATCCTTTATTTCCACAGCCCCAGCTCAGGTGCTTCAGTATCGATGGCAGATGCCGGGGCTAGCAAAAATCTTTTCCTTCGTTTTTTTATTACTTTATTAAAAAACACTTACTACTAAAACGACGACAGGGCAACTCTGTCATTACGCGCGCCACACTTGCTGCTCGGCGCAACAAGATAGCGGAGCCGGCGGCGGCACAGCTCTGACGTCACGCGCGGCGCAAATTTTCCTCGGCGCATGCGCATTAACGGCACCGGCTGGGCCCGAAGACCGCTTCAAAAATTAAGCGAAGGTTTAACCCTGTAAATCTCAGCAACCAAAACGAAAGGTTTGAAAGTTAAGCTTGGCTAGACTTGGTTGTTGCTTAGTGGTAATATCTGAAGTTTAGCAACGGTTTACAAAGCTCAACTTTAAAGCTTTCGCTAGAGTTACTCACTTCGTTTCTGTAGGGCAGCCTTTCGACGAGCTACGTCCACTGGATAATCGGATTCAGCCTGTCGGCTTCGCAACTTCTGAGACGCAGACAGTTAACGAGGCGTCTTGCCAGGATCATCCATGACGACTGCTGCCGTTAAATTGTCGGCGCCTTTTGCACTCCGTTGGTACCTGCTGAGTGGCAGCGGAGGCTGTCTAGACAGGAAGGGACGCTGGATGGCGGCTGAAATAAGCGGATGTGCGTCGCATTGGTACCGCAAATTTTGAACTATTTCAACCAGACCAACTCCTTGTCGCCACCGGATTTTATTCAGAACGAAAAGGTCGCAAGTGCTGGATCCCGTCGGTAACAACTTTCAGGCGGTAGGGCCATTTTTCGGCTTTCTACTGGTCTTGAAGTTTTCAAGGGGGGTTCCTGGCCGCTAACCCTGACGGTGCGGGAAGCTCGATATCGGGAGAGTATAGGTTGCTAGGTCTATCGACGACACCAACGTCTAGCATCAACGCCGCTTAGAAGGCGGACCATACGACGGGGCCCAACCAAGCCAAGGATGCGTCGCTTCAACCACCAAACGTTCTACTCAGGGAATTCCAAGAGATGGGTGACGGTGACTTAAGAGACGCTGACGAAGGAATCCCATCCGGCTCCTCGTCTGAGCCAGCCGGGAACAGCAATGATGCCGGCTGGGAGCTTGTACAATCCAAGCGCAGAGAAAACTTCGAACCCGAGGATAATGGAAAGTCACGGCAGCCGGCTCGGCTGCCCAATCGCACGATGGAAAATCACCATTCGATGCGACCGCCTGCAGAATAACTGGACCCACGGAGCAGAGTAGGCCTAAGCGAAGAATGCCGCACTCCCCAGAGTCCACTTCAAAATCATTATTCGACCTGCGAAAGGACTCAACGTGAAATCACTCATCACTGATCACCAAGAAGTCCGCGCCATTGCCATAGCGTGCGACCAACAATGCAAGGACGAGGACTTACTTGTACGGGTACGGCTTTGCACCGCACCAAACAATACTATCGTTAGCACGCTGCACGAGCAAATGGGTCAGCTAGTGCGGCACATTAGCCGTCTCAAATTCGTCGGAAAGGCTTATGATGTAAACGATTACGTGGCAGCTCCGCAAGACGTCTTCCACGGCGTAAACCACGGTGTAGACCCAGATACGTCTCCCGAAGAGATCAAAGCACACCTACGAGTCAGAACTCAAGGAGTGACCATACTCCAGGCGAAGATGCCCGGGAAATCCAAGACGGCAGTAATCACGCCCGACTGCTCGATCTTGCCGAAATTCACCTGCTACGCAGGTGAAGAATCGTGCTACCAGTACTGCCCCACGAGGCAAGTCTGCCACGTCTGCTTTCCGCAAGGACACCGCTCCGACGTGTGCCCCATACAAAAATTACTGTGTGCGGACAGTGGGGAGTGCAAAACCCGCCCGGTGACCACGTGTGTGCACCCAAGTGTAGAATATGCGGCGAGGCACTCCGCACCGGATCGAAGGGTGTGCCGGTAAAGGCTGAAGAAAGCAAGGCCAAAAATTTCGAGAAAGCTTAAGTTTCGCCTTTAATTGCAGGACGCGACCCCGTATTGAAGCTTTTCCAAGGAATCCACGGAACGCCATCGTCCTTCGGTGCGACCCATTGCCCGAACAATTTAAGGGAAGAACACACATCTTGGTGGCCACCCGAACCGCGCCGTAAGAGAAGGAAAACGTAAATAAATTTTTTTTTAATTAAAGGAAAGGACGCCTGTCTTGCATATCTCGGTGGACACCCGAACCGGGCCGTAAGGAAAGGAAATTGAAGTGGAAATTGGTTTTAAGGAAAGGAAATGAAGCCTGTCTCACAGATCTCCACGGGATACCCGTACCAGGTCGTAAGAGAAGGAAAATCCCTTCCCTTACGGTGCCGTCCATGTGTCCACCGAGATGCACATTTTTCGCTCACGGCCAAAGACGCCGACGACACCGGCTTTTCTGCGACACGAGCTCCTTAACACTTAAGCTCCCTCTTTAAAGGAGGGGAACAGACAAGAGCAGAAGAAAAAGAAGCTACTTTGGTCAATCCCCCTGCGTGTCTTGGCCACTCCCCCGTAGTGGGTATGTGCCAGCAACGTCTGAGGCCTTCCTTCATTCCTTCCCCCGCGTGGCTATGTGCCGTGTCTATTATGGTGAAGAAGAAGAAAGCGGCAGCAAGGTAAGCTGAGCTTCAACCAGTGCTTCGCACTCGGTAGGAAAGGGTAGTAACACAAACCACACAAATACAAACAAGAAAGGTAATCGTGTCACAGAACCGAAAAACGCGAATAGCGATGCGCTCAGACTCGAACTAATCAAAATGAGCTCGAACACAAAGTGGATAAACTAACAAGAACACTAAAAGAACAACAGAGGGAACTCGACACGACAAGAGCCCTTCCAAAAAGACAACCGCGGGCATTCAACGAGGGAGAGCTTGAAACACAAATGCAACAGACGATGCAGCAAATGATGAAGTATATGATGAAGGAGATCCAATTGCAGATCCCACAGATGGAAGCACATTTGAAAGGGCAGATCCCAGATATCAAAAGCGCAGTCCGAAAGCAAAGACATACCGAAATCATTAGGAAAAGAGCATACAGCTGACCAGCGCTAACGGATTTCGCTAGTGAACAAGACCGCACCAGCACCACGTGAACATGACGAACACGCGTCAGCAAGAGAAAGAATATTTAGGTATTTGACAATGGAACTGCAGAGGCTACCGCACAAGCAGGGCCTCATAAAAGAATATCTAAACACACAACTCGCCCCCCTGCTCGACGTAATCGCGCTCCAAGAAAATGGTACGCGAAGCCAAAGCGGCCGTCCTTGTCACCAAAGCCATCACCGCCCTCAGGCATGATGCCATCGCCGACAACGATATAGAGCACGCAATTGTAGAAATCATTCCGAAAAAGCGACAGGGAGGGAGCATATTAGGTAAGAATGTGCACAGCCCGCCAAGGCAAAAAAAAAAAAGTCAAATTCTTCGAACTCTTTCTCCGAGCGCACAAGGTGGCTAAAGAAAATACTGTGAGACTGTGGACCAAGCCAGCTCTTTATTCTCGCTGGCAAATATGGCGGGCACTCCTCAAAAGACGAAAATGCGAGATGATGATGAATATTCACAGATCAAGACGAAGGTCAAGCACTGTGCTCACACTTTCTCCCCCTATGGGCGAAAGCGACCATCCCTGGCGCACGTTAGAGGGAAGTAGGGCGACGGGTGAAGGGCTTTAGGCGCGACACATGAACAATCTCTTCACCGCGGCAACAGGATGGACAGGAGCAACGCGATAGTTCACGGGGGACGTTTGTTCGAGTACAGTGTACGGACCAATAAAGCTGCTGAGAAATTTTTCGCACAATTAAGGGGTACGCACAGGAGTCCACAGCAACACTTCATCACCAGGGAAGAAACGAACTCCACGGTGTTTGAAGTCATAGGTTGTTTTCCGGGAGGCTTGGCAGGCGTCAGTGTTAAGGCGGGCAAGGGTGTGACAGTAGGCAAGACAGAAAGTAAATTCGTCATAGGAAAGACCGGAAGAGGTAGTGGGGGCAGAGAAGATGCATCGAGAGTGAAGGTAGGGGGGCGATCGAACACAAGAAAAAACGGGGAAAAAGTGGTTTTTCGGTTTACGGCAGTATTGTAGGCAAAGGTTACAAAGAGGAGCATGGCGTCCCAATTGGTGTGGGCGGGGTGAATGTACATAGACAGCATATCTGACAGGGTGCGGTGAAACCGTTCTGTGAGCCCATTGGTCTGGGGGTTATAGGCTGAAGTTGTTTTATGGGCGGTCCGGGAAGCATGAACAACTTCGGCAAGGATGCTGGAGAGGAATGACTTGCCGCGGTCACTGATAAGGACACGTGGGGCTCCATGGCGCAGAAGAATGGTGTTGAGGAAGAAATGGGCGATTTCGAAGGCAGAGCCATACGGAACGGGGGCTGTTTCAGCGTACCGTGTTAAGTGGTCGGCGGCTGTGGCGATCGAGTGGTTGCCCGATGAGGTTAGTGGCAAGGGACCGTACAGGTCGATACCAACGACTTCGAAAAGTGAGAAAGAACAGGGAAGAGGTTGTAGAAGGCCAGCAGGAGGAGACGTGGAGCGTTTGCGGCGTTGGCAAGGGATGCAAGATGCAATATATTTGTAGACAGAGGTGGAGAGACCAGGCCAAAAGAAACGGCGCTTTATACGGTCATATGTTTTCTGGAATCCTAAGTGGCCGGCCACGGGGTCGTCAAGAAGCGCCTGCAAAACCTCACGGCAAAGAGAATGGGGAATGACAGGCACCCAGGCGTGACCCAGGGGGCTATCACTGTGCCAAAGAAGGGTGCCGTCAACCAGCTTGAAACAGTTGAGTTGGCGTCAGAGGCGGGCATTTGGAGGCCGCATAGCCCCACTCAGGCGTTCAATGAGAGTCTGGCAGTAAGGGTAGGCCTGCTGTGCTGAAGCGAGATCGCCGAGAGCGGGAGCGGGCACCAGATAAATGGCTGCGGCCGTCGAGGCGTGGGTAGCGATGGAATTAATAGTTGGGAGCGATGAAGCAACATGAGGAGAGCACAGAGGTTCTGCGGAGGCGAGGGGGCAACGAGAGAGCGCATCGGCGTCTTTGTTTTTTTTTCCCGATTTGTAGGTGACTGTGAAATCATACTTCTGGAGGCGGAGAATGCAGCGGCCGAGGCGCCCAGACAAGTTCTTCTGTGACGACAACCAGCACAGCGCATGATGGTCAGTTACAATGGTGAACTGGCGACCGTACAAATAGGGGCGAAATTTCTGAACGGCCCAGACAAATGCAAGACACTCTTGTTCAGTGATCGTGTAGTTCTGCTGCGCTGCAGTCAGGGTACGACTTGCGTAATCAATCACGCGCTCAGTCGAAGATTGCTGGCGCAACAGAAGAACGGCACCAATGCCGTGTCCACTGGCGTCAGTGTGCAAAATCGTTGAAGCGCTGTCATCAAAATGAGCCATTATCGGATCAGATGTGAGAGCCTGCTTTATAGAAGTAAAGGCGACCTCACAGGCCTCAGACCAAACGAAGGGCGTGCTGACTCCAAGACGCTGATGCAAAGGTGCGGCGGTGGATGCGATACCTCGAATGAAACGACGAAAGTATGTGGCGAGTCCTAGAAAGCTGCGCAGGTTTTTAATCCGTGTGGGGCGGGGAAAAAGCAGTACTGCAGCAACTTTATCAGGGTCTGGTTTTATGCCTCTGCGACAAACGACGTGTCCGAGAACTTTGATAGAAGTGGAAGCAAAGCAACACTTCTTTGTGTTCAACTGAAGTCCGGCCGCGGAAAGAGCACTTAGAACTTCATCGAGGCGGGCGAGGTGCTCAGAAAAAGTCGAGGAGAAAATTACGATGTCGTCCAGGCAGCAGAGGCAAGTTTTCCTATTTCAACCCGCGGAGTACGGTGTCAATCATGCGTTCGAACGTGGCCGGAGCATTGCACAAGCCGAACGGCATAACGTTAAATTCATATAAGCCATCTGGCGTGTCGAAATCTGTCTTCTCTTTGTCCTCTTCATGCATGGGGATTTGCCAGTAGCCGGATCGGAGGTCAAGACTAGAGAAAAATTGAGCACCTTGGAGACAGTCGAGGGCGTCGTCAATCCGAGGAAGTGGATAAGCATCATTTCTAGTGATCGTATTGAGGGCGCGATAGTCGACACAAAACGTACGGAACCATCCTTCTTTTGTACCAGCACGACTGGTGAGGACCAAGGACTTGAAGTATGATGCGGCGCTTGAGCATGTCGGTGACATTATCTTGAATAATTTTTCGTTCACTAGAAGACACACGATACGGGCGGCGGCGAATGATGTGCGAACCGTCAGTGTGGATGCGATGCGTAGCCGCCGATGTTTGGCCCAAAATTTTCGACTGGGTATCGAAAGAAGCGGCATGTTTGTTCAAGAGGGCAAGCAATTCTGCTTTTTGAGCAGGCGTGAGATCGCCGCTGATAGTAGCGGAAATAGCTGCCGGAGAAGAAGGATGGGACGAAATGGCGAAGCCGGATGATGGCGAGGAAAGGACGGTGCCAGGTTGAATGGTAGACACAGAAGCCACTTCAGTACCAGCGCGCCGAAGAATGGGCTCCGACGTAGTATTGAGCGCAGTCAGGAGGGCAGTCCAATTGACGAAGCGAAGAAGGGATGCGACGAGGAGAATGCCCCTGGAGAGAAGACGGGGCACGGCTGTGGCGAAAAGGTCCCCGGCATGTACGTAAGCAGAGGCAACTGAGATGACATCTTCGGAGCCGGGATAAAGCACATGGTCCGCGGTGCTGATCAAGTGATGAGATGGAATTGCAGGAGCGTCAGAAGGTTCGGAGTCAGCAACTTCCAGAGTAGGACGGCGACATGTAATGACAGCTTGCGCGGAGTGGAGGAAATCCCAGCTGAGGATGAGAGGGTGAGCACAGGATGGAAGTACAGCAAACTCGATGTGGTGCAGGATGCCGTTGATAAGGACGCGTGCTGTACACAGACCGGAAGGATGCATGAATTCTTCATTAGCAGCACGGAGAGAAGAACCGCAGTAAGGAGTGCGCACTTTACGAAGATGGGAACACAAAGCAGAACTGATGACGGAAACAGCGGCGCCGGTGTCAATCAATGCGTCTACAATGCTGCCTTCAGCATTAACAGCTAACAAGTTCGACGGCAGCGTAGGAGTAATTGAAGGGTGGGCGAGTGGTGCAGCTTTACCTCCGGAAACTGCACAATTTAGTTTTCCGTATTGCGACCAGGTGCCTGAGAGGCAGGGCGTAGAGGCGATGAAGAGCGCCGGAACGGTGACGGGGAGCGGCGGCGCGACGAGCGGACAATCGGCGAGCGGTCGGGAGAGGTCGATGGAGAGAAGCTGGGAGGATCGTTGGGGTGAAACGTTGGCCGGTAAGGAAACGATGAATATGTGTCGTCGCTATGAGGAGTATTGGAGGCAAAAATAGAACGGTAACCACACGATGAGTAGGTTTCGTCGTTGCGAACGGTACTAAACTGGTTACGCTCGTCGCGCTGACGCCGACGATAAATGCGGGCAACATGTCCACGAATTCCGCAGTAGAAGCCGATAGGGCGAGGCGAAGGCGGCCGCCAAACCGCTGGGTACATTGCGGGCCGCTGGGATAAGGAGGCGACAGTCGGCTGTACGAGCGGCGAATGTGAGGCATAGACGGGAGGAGCAGGAGACGCAGCGACCTGGGCATACGTGGGCGCACAAAGAGGCACAGATGGTTCGGACGCCGCGGGACGAGTGACGGAAGCGAGCTCGTCCTTGATTAGGTCACGCAATGGCGAGGTCGGAGGCCGGTGCTGATGGGAATCCAGCGGCGTTAAGGTGGAGCCGTGCAGCTCCTCGCGGATGATGGAGCGGATGAGAGAGCGCCAGTCCACATCAGTTGAAAGGCGGGGATCCCAGGCGTCTTGCAAGCGGAGGGATTGGAGGTCGTCAAGACGGTGACATGTGGTGCGGATATCGTTGACTGAGGTAGGGTTTTGGGCAGCCAGCGTGGTAAAAGCAAAGGAGCCGATGCCTTTAAGAATGTGACGGACCCGATCGTACTCGGAGATGGAACTGATGACACATCGACACAGGCTCAAGATTCGCCGGGCAGCTGGGCACGCGCATCTAACTTTTGTTTGTAGATAGCCGGGCTGGCACCAACAGTGCCAAAAATTTGCCGAAGCTGCTATGTAAAGTGGGTCTAGTCCGGGATGGTATCTTCATGGTTGGCGAACCAAGTCTTAGCCACGGCGGTTAAATAGAATGGCACGTGGAGAAGGTTCATGACAGAGTCCCAGCGATTTTAGGCACTGACCTGATTGTACTGATCGAGCCAGTCCTCCACGTCATCACCACGGAGACCCGCAAATGTAAGAGGCTCACGCTGAAGGGTCGTGACGGTCCATGTCGGGTGTTCAGGTGACATAGGAGCAGCGGGGGCGTTGGAGTCAGGGTTGCGGGCGGAGGGATCAGCAGGTAGTGGTAGCACACCTGCTGAGGCACCGGCAAGGCCTGCGGAAGCGTCACGGCGTTGTTGGTCGACATTATCTATCTTCGGAGATGGTCCGACCAGGTGACGACCGGAACGGAGCTGCAGTGTGGCGACGGAGAGGACGCGGGATCGAGAGCAGCCTCCCCCACTTGTGAGACTGTGGACCAAGCGAGCTCTTTATTCCCGCTGGCAAATATGGCGGCCACTCCTCAAAAGACGAAGATGCGAGATGATGATGAATATTCACAGATGAAGACGAGGGTCACGCACTGTGCTCACAATACACCCAACATAGAAGTCAATTTCAATGCCAGGGACAAGAGTTCGGGATACCAGAAACAAGACATCAAGGGAAAAACATTAGCGGAGGTAGCGGAATACTTTGGCCGAAGTCTAATCACAGATCCTGTGAACCCCACGGTAATCCAGAATAGTGTGATTACGGACACTTGCCAGGACCTCGCCTTCGTAAGGAAGACCAGGGATTCACATTGGAAAAACACGACAGAAAACAGAGGAAGTGATCACCTTACCCTCCGGAACCGAATAGGATCGGACAAGACAAGACGCCAGACTGGACAAGCAAAAATCACAGACGCGTTTCGCGGGGTATGCAACAAATCTCAAGACTGTATCGAATCACTGGAGAAATGGAGCGGCATGCTTGAGAAGCGCGGGAAAAATACAAAAAAAAATATAAGGACTACAACAAAGCCTCAAGTAGACGGGCATCTCCTCAGATCCTCAGAATATGGAAAGCCAGACGCAGTCCGACCAAAAGATGGCTGAAGCAAAAGCACGACAGGAAACCAAAACAAAAGACAGCAGAAATCTCGGCAAAAGCTAAACAATACGCGACGCAACTCGCGAAACGAAATTGGGAAAAACTGAGCGACTCGCTTAGGGGAACTCTAGGCATGCCAAAACCTGGAAACTCCTAAGAGGTCTAATCGATCCGACCAAACTCAAATAGGAGAACAATAAAGCTATCCAGAAGTTCATCCACTCCTTCGAGTGATTTTACACCGCCCTCCTGGAGAAGGCACGAGCAAAATGTTGCTGCGATCACAACCTTTCCATGAACGCAAGGAACGTATCGCGGAACTGAAAACGAGGGACACGACAGCACTTTAAGTGCGGAAAAAGCTTACGCGTCCATAAGGAGTCGGACCAGAAAAACTGCAGCATGAGCGGACAGATTCAACAACGCCTTGATCCGCAGCCTGAGCGACGACCTCATAGAAGAGCTCGTAAACTTTCTTAAAGACTGGCAGGCGGAAACGGTTCCCTAAGATGGGATACCCGCCGAATAATGATACCTAAATCTCGTAAAAGCTCCAACTTGAAACTCTCAGGCCCATCTAGCTCACGTCGCGCCTTAGCAAGCTTTACGAGCGGGTGGTGACGCTGCGACTGCAAAACTTCATGGAAGAGAACGACCGTGTACCACATACCATGTTCGGACTTCAAAGCAAAACATTCGACATAGGGCGTCCTCCTCCAAAATACAAGAAGATCTACTCCAAAACGTACCTCATCTCGTGAAAATATCATGACGGCCCTGGACATCAAGGAGGATTTGATAACGGTAGCCATGAAGCGATCCTTAGGGGCCTAGGCGACGTGGACTGTGGAGGCAGTATCCAGGCCAACGTCAAAGTCTTCCTGTCCGATACAATTGCCACCATCGCCATGGAAGTCCTTCAATCGAACAAAATTCACAGGCCAAACAAGAGAACACCCCAAGTGTCAGCCATCGCACCTATACTTTTCAACATAGACATGTTGAGCCTAGCTCGAAGACTAGAGAAGATAGAAGGCATCAAGCACGCAGTGTATGCCGGCAACATTAGAGTCTGGACAAACACCAGCTCACTCGGGGAGAAGGAAGACTGGCTACAGGAAGCGGCCACCTGTGTAGACATATATCTCGGAGAAAGAGGACTCGCATGCTCCACTGAGAAATCGGAACAGCTGCGAGTCTGGAGAGGCAAGAGAAACCAGGCCATCCTTACCAGTGAGGACCTGAAACTCAAGGTCTACGTGAAAGGAACGCCTACACCTGAAGAGACAATTAACAATACGATTCTTGGCCATGTGGGTTAAATCCAACCAAGCAGTATTCACACTTTCACCTTCCTCAAAGCAAAAGTGCTACGAGTCGTGCGCATGATGACTTGCATCACCAACAGGCGACATGGCATACACGAATAGGACACAATAAATCTAGTCAGAAACCTGGAAGTTTGCCGAATCACGTACAGCCTACCCTACCAGTGCTTCAACAAGAGCTAAATAGAAAAAGCGGATGTCCTGCTATGCAAAGCCGATAAGACAGCGCTACGACTTCCCCACAACACATCTAAAGAAAATACCATGTCTCTGGGATTGCAACACAGTTTCGAAGAGCTACCTGAGGCGCAGTTTGAATCGCAAAAACGCGTGCTATAGCAGACAACGACTGAAAGAGCACTCTTAAAGAGACCAGAATGCCGCGAACAGATGATAGAAATGAAGACGGGAACCATCCCCGACGAGCTTCGCAAATCCCTCTAGGTAGCAATGGACTATTGGACAATGGCAATGAGACATGAATCCCAACCTTCACCAAAGGGGAAGAGAAGTGAGGACCGAATTTATTCAGAAAATATACGCTCCTCACGACATGACCGTGTATGCAGACGGGTCCTCGAGGGGAGGAGGCACCGACATTGCAGCGGCCACGGTAGTAGATTTGTATCTGCGTGAAATGACCAGCGCGTCTATGCGAGAGAGCACTGTAGGAGAGGCCAAGGAAGTAGCCGTTCCTCTAGCGGTGGCGGGGGGCATAGAACCCGGCGGTCGCTAACAGTACTCACGGACTCTCAAACAGCCTTCCGACGTTACACAATGGCAGTATAGGGCGTCACGCACTCCGTATACTCCTTGCAGCGAGAGACAGAATTAAAAACCACGAAGACGAAAACGACCAGAGCAAACGCATAATTGTGTGGGTACCGGGACACACGGGGGTGGTAGGGAACCAAGAGGCCGCCAGGATAGCTCGATGATACACTACTTTCCGAGCATCCGCCGAGACCGAGGAACTTTGCCAGCACCCAAGGAAAACTGGGCCATAATCCAAAACTATAGAGGGAGAATAATCTGATATCCCCCGCCACACAAATCAGTCATCAGAGAGGAAGCTCTCGCTTGGAGACAATTATACTGTTTGTTACCCAAACCTCACACATACTAAACAAAATTCACCCCACGGTATAGCGGACAAATGTCCCTGGTGCGAGAAAAACCCACACTATATCACATCACGTGGGCCTGTCAAAACTTAGACGTGGTCCCCAATATACAAAATTCGAGTGCGGAGCAATGGGAGACCCTGCTGTCCAGCGACTGCTGTGAAGACCATCAAGGTCTGGTACAGCGAGCGCAATGGGCGGCAGTGGCCAGCAGAGCACTGAAGATGCCGCAAAACGGCAGAGAACATTATATATTTTCCACTTTTCCTCCTATTCTAGACAGAGCAAGCTCACGCTCCCCCATAGCTGCGGTTGCGTGACGTCATGGTTGTCACATGACTAGGCAGACGCGAGTGCCCAGTTTCGACGGAAGCGGCGGCGGCTTATTGACGTCATAGCTGTCACGTCATTTCTCCTCGATTCAGGAAATTGAAAATTCGTTTTTCAGGAAAGAAAATGGTGCAATAATTGTCTCACATATCTCCGTAAATACCCCAACCATGCCGTAAGGTAAGAGAGGAAGGTGACAGAGAAAGACGAATGAGGTTCTGTAGTGAAGGGCTCCGGAATAAATTAGACTACCTGGGGATCTTTAACGTACACCGAAATCGCAGAGTACACGGGCGCCTTTGCGTTTCGCCTCCATCGAAATACTGCTGTCGCGGTCGGGATCGAACCGGCTCAATAGCGGAGCGCACTAAGCACTGAGCCACCGCGGCGAGTTAGGTTCAACTTCAAGGGTCGCGCGCATGGCGCACACGGCGAAAAGCTACGGATGAGTGTAGTAAAAGCTTTCGCTTGTAAAAAACTCGCGCCAAAACTGCCTCTAGGGTTCGCCATAAGAGCATCACCGATTTGTTTTATCCTTTCTAAGATACAAATAGCGCCATCTACTTCATAAATTTTGCACTACTTTGCAAATTTTGCTCACAGACAGAATTGCCGTGAGAGCATCCGTGCGGCAAGGCTGCCCATTGCCACCGCTACACTTCGCTCTGTACCTAGAGCCACTTTGCCGGAATCTAATAAAAACAGCTCCATTCGTGGTTTCGAACTAGAAGCATGTGAACTTAAAGTATTGGCTTATGCCGATGATGTGGCAAATTTTTGCAGCGACTACAGCCGCATAGAACATGCGATTTTGGTTGTTCGCAGGTTTTGTGTTGTACCCAATAGCGTTGTTAATCTGGATAAATGTGCGCGCATTTGGCATGGGAACTGGTCATCAGCGCCTTTGTATCATGCAAGTGTAAAATGGTCACACGTTCCTTCCAAATACCAAAGTTTTCTTCCTGACAAGTATCGAGATAATGTTGACCTTTGGAAGGAGGAAATTCAAGAACTGTCCACGCGTACACAGAAATTGTCGGGAAAGGTCTGCTCCATATTCGCGCCACCATACATATGTAATGTATACCTGGTTTCAAATGTGTACTGTTGATTGCAGGTCCTTTCGTGCAGTTTCATTCCCTCTTCGGAGGTTTTGTTCGGCAGTCCTTATGGGAGAGGACTAAACGTGGTAATTTATTTCTGCGTTTGAAAATAGGGTTTTTTTTTCCTAGCGACACTTGTAGCTGAGGCCAGTTGGTGTGAAGATTTATGTTTCTTCGAGTTAAATGCGACCCTTTCTTGCGGACTTTTATTCAAGTGAGGCTTTCTTCGGCTTTGCCAAACTATGTTATTTCCACTGTAGACGGGATGAGGTACAGTGCAAGTAGATTTTTGAAAGTGATCATTGCTTTCTGGTTTCCAAATGCTCGGTTCAGTTTGGAATACGTTTCAAATCTCACGCGTAAGGAATTGCTAAACGATTTGCTTAACCGTGTCTTCCCCGAGCAAATACATTGATCTCTGTATAGTGGAGGAAGTGTTTTAAAAAGAGTAAGGAAAATGGTGGTGCCAGCGGCTGTGAAGGCGGTTTTCTTCAAGTTGCACACTGGTACGTTGCCGGTTAAAACATGGATGGAGGAGAAGCGGTTCTTTTACCAGGGGGTGCTGTCTGCTTGTTGTTTCAGAATCTATAGTAAATAGAACACGTCTTTATTGACTGCTGGGTTGCGCTGCTCTTTTAGGACATGCGCCAGCGTACAATAAAGACGTGTTATATTTACTCTGGTTGGTTACAGGACAAGCAGTCAGCACCCCCTGGTAAAATAACCCCTTTTCCTCCATTCATGTTTTAACCGGCAACGTACCAGTGTGCAACTTGAAGAAAACTGTCTTCAGAGCCTCTGGCACCACCATTTTCCTTGCTCTTTTTAAAACATTTCCTGCTTAGTCTTCACTAGGCAGAGATTAAAATATTGGCTCGGGGAAGACGCAGCCAAGCAAATCTTTTAGCAATTTCTACTGCTGGGATGCGCTGCTATTTTAGGACGTGCTCCAGCGTAGAGTAAAGGAAGCCTTACCCTCGACGCCTTATAGCATACGATCCCTGGACTTTGTGCCGGAGCTTTATAAATACGATATTTTTCTTCTTGGCCTGCACAGAACTTGGCGAAGCAGGATGGCTGTACACTGCGATGTAGATGCGCGGTCTGCCCGAGATTACTTCGAAGAAAACATATCTAAGCTCCGTGAAGTGTACAAGGAGATATGTTTTGGAGATGAAGTTATCGAGTTGATGGGAGAGTTGTGTTCCCTGAAACAGTTTTCATTTTCACTTTTCATTTTCTCACTTGAGAGAAACACGTGTCCTCTCTTGATGTTTGAGTGTGCAGCGCAGAGCATATGTTTGTGATCTGTTATAAAGTGTCAAAACAGGCAATAAACACAAAAAAGAGCCTCCGTAGCGTGCTCTACGCGTTCTCGTCTAGCAATATGAAGTACCTGGGTGCGATTCCTCGTATTTCTATAAGGTATTTATTTGGATGATGATGAAAACGTTTAATTAACGCCACAATGAATTAGATTAAGAAAAAGCTGATCGGGTCCCTAGTGCAGTACACCTTTGTTAAAAGCTGCTGCCCGTGCTCTGGCGACGAGTGCTCGTTGTTCCTCGAGGTACGTGCTGGACAAGGGCTCCTTCCAGCCCTCCCACGTTGGCAGATTTATTATGTCAATACTGTCATTCCACTCAAAACGCCATACCGTATAGTATAACCTTGCCTTCTGGCTCCAAAATTTGCACTGTGGCGAAAAGGACTCGGGCTCAGTGGCGTGAACCGTAGCTGGATTATTAAACGACTTACTTTGTAGCCTTCAAAGGTGAAATTCTTCTGATTTGCTAAGACCCTTAGCGGAGCTGAGAAGGTCTGCCCTTCATTGCACAAATGCTGTAATGTCTCAGAACATGTTGTTAAAAGAGAGGGGAGCGTGAATCATTTGAGAGGACGTAGAAGGATTCCGGGGACGAAATGCTCGGACCGAAGCGTGTGCGCGCTCGTTTAATTAAACTCACTGGTGACCTGGTACCCATGTTAGCTACTTCCGCGTAGCTGAAATCCTACACTGACTCAAAATTTTGCAGGCTAGCGGCGTGATTCTTCCACGCATATAGTTTCTATAAGCCGCTTGGGAATCTGCAACTTTGTATTTTGATGCGGAGTCCGTTGCGGCTAGGGCAATAGCTACTTCCTCCATACCTTGTGTGTCCCCGTTAGGAACTGAAAGCCCATACAAAACCTGCATTTGGTGCACCACTGAGATTGTTGATATCCCCTCTACAGGTCCCGCAGCATCCACGAAGAGGGCTCCTCCTTCTCTTGAATAGCAGTCGTTCATCTCCTTGCTCCTCCCCACTCGTCTAGGATGATGATGCTCCGGGTGCATGTTTTTGGGCAGCGGAAGCGTAAGGAATTTGCTCTTCCAATGTTTAAGCATATCTTCTCTCCTAGCCAGTTGTTGCAGAAAGCTAATGTTTAAATCTTCTAAGACACTGCGGCCTATCTTAGTTTTGGCCAGTCGCGTTTCCTGGCTTATAAGCTGGGCGCTAATCAATTCATGAGCCGTATTGTGCACCCCCAGTTTTAGCACATGCTCCGTAGATGCTTTCACGGGTAGCCCGCTTTCCTATACGCCGTTCAAATGATAATGTCCAGGTGGTTTACATCGGTCTTCCTCATACGAAGGTATGGGGCCACGTACACTATCCTGCAGATGATAACGGCCTGTAGGATTGTATTAGCCTAAGGGTATCCCGTTCTTGCATACCGTTCTTATTGGTTGTGATCCGAGATATCATACGGATGACTTGCTCGCACACCGTTCGGAGCTTGGTGATCGGTGCACCGTTCCCACCCTTGTTGTTAATAACCATCCCGAAATTCCGTATTGTTTACACCTCAGGAATAGGTGCATCGTGGATCGAGATTTCCAGCGGTGCAGTATACTCCTTCCAACGCAGGACGAGGAGCTCCGACTGATCCTGCGAACAGCGCAGTCCGCATAAGTTCTTCTGCATAGCTTTGAATCGTAGTGGCAGCCTCTTGGAGGGCCTCCTTTATATGTATCAAGTTTCCTTCCGTTGCCCATATGGTTAAGTCATCCGCGTAGAGGGCGTGGCGGATTTCTCTTACAGCATTAGGTTATTCCGGCAGGTGCATGAGGTCAACGTTGAAGAGCAGTGAAAAAAAAGACTGCCCACTCAAGCGTCCCCCTGGTGCCCATGAGTATCAGCTCGGACCTCGTGTCGCCAATCTTGATGTGCGTTTGCCTATCTGGCAGGAAATCCTTAATGTAATTAGGGCTACGCTTTTCGCAGTGAGTATCCTGTAGATTTTCCAGAATCTTGGAGTTCTTCACTTTGTCGAAATCCCCCTTAAGGTCTAGTACCAGTACGGCCCTACTGTTGCGTTTGCGTGGGGGATTGATAACCTTCATCTTCAGCGGGAGTAACGCGTCCTGGGTTGACAAGAGTTCCCTAAGCGCGAACAATGTGTGAGGTACGATATCTCTTGGTCTTCTATATACGTCCAAAGCCGTATTTTTACCGCCTTCTCCACCAGTTTCCAGGCGGACGGCGTAATCGAGATTGGCCTGAGGTTATTGGTATTCACCTCCTTTCAAGGCTTGGGAATAAAGCTGACATTAGCCGCTTTCACGCCCAGGGTAACTGTCCAATTTTCCAGCACTCGTTGATGTACTGCGTGAGATGTTGAAGTGCTTGCCGATTGAGATTGACAAGCAATGCCATTGTCACCCTGTCGTTCCCTGGTGCCGTGCTCCGCCTTATGCCAATAAGCGCCGCCTGTATTCCCTCGACTTCGAACTTTCTATCCAGGCCCTGATTGTCGATACCCTCATAATCTCGTACTGGCTCTTTGTATTGCACTGTACAGAGGTACTTGATGGTGAGGGCCGACACCAGCTGCTGGTCCGTGCCCGCGAAGCCGTGTAGGGCTCTCTTGAGGGTAGGTTGCGTATACCCGTTAGACTTTGAAGACTCTATCAAACATCTAACAAGACTCCACGCCGCTTGGGTGCTAAGGTTGCATTTAATGGAGTCGCATTTGGTCAACCAGTTGTTTTTGCCTAGGGTTCATGCATTCTCTTCTGCTTACAAGGTTAATTTCGCGATCTTGAGCTTGAGGTGGTGGTTATGTTTTCGCCTTTTCCAACGCCATGGGATACTTCTTCTGGCCTCCCATAGATGTAGTAGGTTTGTCAATAGCCGGGACTTCTTGCGAGGTCTGAAGCGTACGTGTAAAGCAGTCCCGGACTCCCAGCAGCGACTCAGCCATCTCGTCGTACTTTTCTATATGCGCGGTAAGCGTCGAGTCTTCCGCCTGTCGGAACAACGACCAGTCCGTGAGCCGGGCATGCCCTCTCGGTTTGTGTGAGGGGAAAAGGCCCCCAGCAGGTTCGAGCGTCCTCCGAGGTGGGGCCCCGGAGGATCCAGAAAAGTCGTCCCAGACCGTGCACGTCCGTAGATGTAACAAAAATGGTTTACTTAATATAGGAGAGCAGTCACTAATGAGTATGGAGCTGTGCGGCCGAGGGTCGAGGAGTGGCTCCGGTGTGAGGTTCCGCGGCCAGTCGCCGGAAAGGCGCCGGGGCCAGGTACCTCCGCAGGGTTGTTCTTCCTGCGGCCGGAAGCCGGGCGCGGAGCACCAGCACCGGTGGCGCTGACGACGCACCAGAAAGGTGACGGCCGCCCAGGTCTGGGCACCCGGGCACGGCCAGGAAGGCACCCTTTCACGGCAGGGGGTCCCAGCCACGGGACGGCAGGCACGATCCCACAGCAAGGCCGGCAGGATCTCCGGGCAGGCAGCACCTGCCTGTTCCCGGCACGGCGCCCGCACTCCGAGGCAGCGAGCGACAGGCAGGAGACACGAGACAGCAGGCTCCTGGTTGAGCAGAACTGGGCGAGGACGGCTTCCCCAGGCCTGGTCACCCGGGTTCAGGAAGCCGTTCAGCCGTGACCTCGCCTGCTGCGTTGCTCGAGCTCGTCTCCTCGTGCCGTTCGCGCCGCGCCCCGCGTCTCACTTCCTTTTCTTCACCTTGCTTCTCCCGCCTGAGCGAGCGTCAGGCCGCCGCTAGAGCTGAGGGCGCTGGTGGCGCATCACAGTTTGCCATGATTCTTATAGTCGAGACAGATCTTGAGAATGCAGTAGTCACTTCCCAAGGTCTACAATGTGTTGTGCCAATCATAGTTTCTCGCTCTTTTAATCAACGAGAGTTCTAGACACGTATCTCTGGAGACACTGTTGCCAACCTTTGAGGGATGCTGCGGGTCAGAAAGAATCGTCAATGCTAGGTGCGATATGGCCGCAGTGAGTTTACTGCCCTTGATGTCCTCCTTGCTATAACCCCAAAAGAAGCTATACGTGTAAAATCGCCAAAAATGATAAGAGGTGCACTTTTTGCCGATTGCGCTGCCTTTTGAAAAATCTCATCGAAAGACGTACGCCTGTTCTTCGGTCGACTATATATATTCAACACATACGCATTTATACTAGTGCTTACATTTAGTAATAGCTGAATAAACGTATGTTCCACCTCAGTGACTAAATCCTGCTCTATTGTCACAGCCATGCAATCCTTATGCACCAGAATGCAAGTGGATGAGCTATTTTGATGCGTGCTGTATGGTATGAGTTTGGCTTCCGTATTCGCGCCCTGCAGTTCCATATTATCTGGTAATTTATCCAACGAATCTACGCACTGCTGTAGAGAATCCTTCTTCCTCCTAAACACATGGCAGTACCAATGTAAAATCTCCAACTTAGAAGGCGGGCCACGTTGAAAACTAAAGGAAAGCGCCTGATGCGTCCACTCTGGTGTGTGGCAAATCATCAGCTCCAAGCTGCCTATTACCAACTCGGCCAGTTAATTTTGGAACCTTCGTCTGCGTGCACTCCGCAAGCTTCTGAAGTTTGCGGTCGATTGTGATTTCAAAGTATTCCAGCTTAATCAGACAGGGCTCCAAGATATCCTGTAAGACCCGCTCTGCCACTGCCTTTATGCACCTCTCAATAGCCGCCAGAACGTTTTTCTCAATAATAGTTTGTAGAATTCCCTCGAGGCTCGCCTGTATATTTTGCGCTATGCGAGCTTCCAAACTCAGAATGTCTTTCAGTAAAGCATCACTCCAAAACCGCCTAAATCCTGGCTTCCTTCTTTCTGGCATCGGCCACCTTTTTGGTCTCCGTCGTCATTGCGTTACTGTTTCCCTCCTCCTCCTTTTTTGCACCCTTAGGGACAAGAGCTAGTGCCTGCTGAGTAGGTGATAGAAGAGCATCTTCTCAACTGGAGATTCCCCACGTGATTTTGGCATATTTTCTCCCCCTGCCGATGTCCTCAGCACCTGAAATTTATACTTGGCTAGCTCCTGTTTTAATTTGATATTTTCCTCCTGAAGTTTCTCAACAGCCAACATGGGAGGCGGTGAAGCGGCAACCCGTGCCCAGCTCACCTTGCTGCTCGTGGTTTTCTCTGACCCGGCTCCTCCAAACTTGTTGTCACCTGAACGACCGCTTCCTTCAGGCCCTTGCCGGGACTCCCCCTTCGCGACCCTCGTTGCGGGACCCGGCGACGGCGTCGCCACCCGCTTCTTCCATGGTTGCGGATCAGGCCCCGAATTCCTCCTGTCCTCTCTCGATTGACGCTGGTTGCTGGATTTCCCTCCGCCAGGCTTCCGCCCGGCTCCGGCACCATCCTTTGTTTCCAGGTGCAGTCCGCACGACGTTAAATATACCCAGGTGGTCTACTGGTACTGCTATTGCTGTCAGGAAGAATGAAAAGAAAAGTGCACGGGCCTGCCCACTGGCTCAAGTTGAGCCACAACTGCTGCCACTTCCTGAAAGTAGGAGAGTCGTAAGATAGAAGAGTAAAGATAAGGAAAAACGCGCGAGAGCTACTATCTCCCGGGCCAATCCTGAAGGCAGTGCATTACCGGGCCAACTCGCACCGGAGTACTTCCAGGACTCCGCCATATCTGCCAAATTTTTTCTAATATCTTGATTCTAAATCGGACCCGTAGCAGATAATTAATCACAACAAACCGAAATATATTAGATATATCAGTTATATATATGTATAGATATAGATATATAGGCGTGGAATTTATTCTAGAGACCTCCAAGACCCACCTTTTTCTTCCTGTCTTCTTTCACTAGCTGCTTTATCGCTTCCATTACGGCGCGGCTCGGGTGTCCACTGAGATATGTGAGAAAGCTACTGCGCCATATCTTTTCCTCGACACCAAAACCGGAATTTTGGGCTTTAAATATAAAATTCCTGATATTCCACCTTTATAACGTGTCTCTTTTTTAATATCATGGCGCGAACATTGCAGTGCAACTTTCTTTTGATCTTCATGGAATCTCACACGCCTGTGCGAGAAAAACAAATGTCTTTGACTTCATCTAGCCCTCCGTACGGTGTCCTGACCAGGAACAACACATTCCTTCCCGTTGAAAGACTCACTACATTGGCAATGGATAATCCGGGTGTTGAATTCGACGGTTTGTCCTCTTTGGGACACATGTGTTCGATGTGATTGTGTAAGCCTTTCTTGGCTCATGAGTGGCGCGTACTGAAGTTGCCCTAAGTTTGTGAACAACGGTTTACGAAGAATATACATGTAATGGGTTAAAAATTCAGAAACAAGAATAATAAACAACAGAAACAAAAGTTCGGAGGATGCTTGAGCTGCATCTTAAGAGTGAGACGCGACAGCATGTGCAGCGCTGCCAAGGAGTCCACGGAACGCCAAATTTAGGCGCGACGCGTGTCTCGTTGGACAATTTAATTAAAGGACGCCTGTCTCACATATCTCGCTGGACACGCGAACCGGGCCGTAAGGGAAAGAAATTGAAATAAAATTTGTTTCAAGGAAAGAAAATTACGCCTGTCACAATTCTCGCTGGACACGCGTACCGCGCCTTAAGGCAAGAAAAATCCCTTCCCTTACGACGCGGTGCAGGTGCCCGCTGAGATGCGCCATTTTTCGCACACGGCCAAAGACTCCGACGACACCGGCTTTACGACGACACGAGATCATAATTGCTATTGCGTTAAAATTAAACAAACAATTGACTATAGGAAATGAAATAACAAAAAGAACATTTAAAAATGAAAAGTGGATGGAGAAAGAGAGGAGGGGCGCTTTCGGAATTGCCCTCTTAACTAGACAAGTGCAATCCTGTACTTATCAGTTATATTTAACTGCAGCGTCCCGGACAATCAGTTCACTGAGACTCATGCTGGTGCGTATCGAACAGCGCTACATGTGACAAAATTGCACGTACAAAAAAGCTTTCAACTCAAGAGTTGTCTAATTTGTGAATATTATAACACTATAGATCAATCGTAAATGTTGGAAACCGTAAAAGAAGAAATATTGAAGAGTACGAGGACTTGCTGAACAGCCAAGAAAGCCCTCCCCTACGGCACCTATCTCTTCTTTTAGTCCCTCTTTTATTCCTTGCTTCCCTTACGGGCGTAGTTCTTGTGTCCACCCAGATATGTGAGACAGGAGTCATTTCCTTGTTTGACCTCTAGCTACATTAAAGGTAAAAAATTCGGCCTTTCTGACGGCTCGAAAACCTAGCTTAGTGAAACCTTTCGCTTCAAAAAGATAGACAGAAGAGCCTTAATGAAAAGCTCCTGATTATATTTCCACTACCTTTCGATCTTTAACGTGCACTGACATCGCACAGAAACGGACAGCTTTCGCGCTTCGCCTGCATCGAAACGCGGCCGCCGCAGTCGGGTTTGATCCCGGGATCTCCCGCTCAATAGCCGAGAGCACTAACCACTGCGCCACCTTGGCGGGCATCACAATTTTGACACGAAAAGTGATTTCTGGTGAAAAGAAATTCCAAGTAACTGTGTCCCATCTCAGTCGAGACCTGAAATGGGCACTAAAAGAAGAGGTAAAGAGTCCTGGAAGACATACAATTGAAGGTGCACATATCGTCGGTTACAGTTCCTGCTGGAAGCTTCTCTCCGACTGACCAGAAAATAAAATTGGTGTTTGGGGAAAGGAAATGGCGGAATATTCGACTAGCCCATATAAGCTACATGCAATTATAAAACGTGCGACACCACCCGGAGCGCTTTACGACAAACCTGCTCACAACTGCGCAAAAAAGTACGTAGCACTGACGTCAACGAACTTTTATCCATCTGTTTTTCTCATCTGCGCGCTTTTCCTTATTCCCAGGTTCGAACTGTACCGCGGAGGCCGGGTTTCGATGGAAGCGAAACACAAAGGCGCCCGTGTGCTGTGCAAAGTCAGTGCATGTTAAAGATCCCCAGGCGGTCGGAATTATTACGGAGTCCTACACTACGGCACCTCTTCTTCCTTTCTTCTTTCACTCCCTCCTTTATTCCTTCCCTTACGGCGCGGTTCAGTCGTCCGCCGAGATGGGAGACATATACTGCGCCAGTTCCTTTCCCCCAAACCCAAATTTCATTTGTTTCTTTATTCGTCATCAGCATGATACCCTACCCCTACCACTACTGTCACGTGCGCCGCAACCACAACGAAGCTGTTAACCGCATTATACGTTCACCGTAAAAGGCAGCACTGGAGCTGCCCCACTACGACAACAACCATCTCCTCCAACTCGGCATCTGCAACGCGCTCTCAGAACTCATGGGAGCACACATGACCGCCCCACTCGACCGCTGCTCCCGCACAAAACACGGACCGCTGATGCTTGACCGTCTCCGCGTAAAGCCCTCACGCGACATCTACCCCACGGCCTTCCATCTGACAGGAATCCATTGTCTCCTTGTCATCAAACCGGCTACCTGAAAAGTGGCTGTGGTTTAACTTAGCTGAGCCAGGATACAGAGAGCGAAATTGTGTGAAGCATTATTACACATGGTCTAGCTTTTTTTCATCTTTGTTGTTTCAACTCTTCAGCGAGCGCAAATTGTTTCGAGAGTTAATCACGTGATAGATCACGTGTCACAAGTGCGATAGCGAGCGTCCAGAGCGGTGCTCGGCGCCGCGGCGTACGTGGCAGCCACGTTGCGAGGCCTTGTCAGGCATTTGAATATGCTTTTTGCCTCGGCTATCCGGACAGAAAAAACTAAATCTGTATCTGCATATACACTGTAATAGTTTCTGTAAAAAATAAATGAAATGAAAGCACAAGATTGAATCACATGACACATCAAATTCCACAACTGGCGAGGAGGAGCTGCCCAGTCGCAGCGAGCGTAGCGGCGGACGTGGCTGCCAAGCATGCAGCTGTGGTGACGAAGGTGAAAATGAAGGACGCCTTCCACGAGCGATTTTGCACATCCGGCGCACGTCCCGTTAGAGGTCAAATCTACCAGCCAGATGAGCTTCAGGCTCAGCATTCAGGTGTGTTGGTGTGTGTGACTCTCTGACGGTAGAGTGCTCGATCGTTTAACGACCTCGACGACCTGGAGAAGTCGAGAATGAAATGACTGCGGCTTAGCTCAGCTAACCATGGTTATGCAGGATGAAAGTTAACCGTTCACAGGTGCTGCACACAAATCTAGACGGATTACACGCAAAGTCACTATCGGAGGCTGCCGTGGCCCTGATAGACGGATCAAGTGGCTAGTTGTGCCTCCCGCACTGTGAGAGCTCACTTCCAGCGGCTCCTCAGTCTCCGCCTCGACTGCTTCCAAGGCTCGTCGTCGTCTTATTCCGGCATATTTCGCTCACCGTTCAGACAGCGAGACTCCCGCTTTTCGTCGGTTTCGGCTGCCCGTTTACCGCGTTTAGGCTCTCTATCGATTCTAATTAAGTCCTCCCTCGCACGGTTGGCAATGTCGACCGGATGACCAGACTCGGCCCGAAGTCTGCCAGTACCCGCTCTCGAGAACGCCGGCACCGGCTGCCTTAGTTCGTCCATAGCGAGACACTGGATAGGCAGAGAGCCGCGGCCGCGGCGACGGCGGAGCGCGCGGCTGCAGCTTTGGTGAGTCACGTGGTTACTCAGCTCTACTCCTGTTTCGGTCATTCGTGCAAGCATAGTGAAATTGGCGCCGCTAGGCTAGTAAAGCTCTTGGTTTAAACTGAGCCGATGCTGAGGCAACAAAAGAATATCGAGCGTAGTCAGGCTGACGGTGATTGTGATCCACAGTACATGGTCAAAGTCAGCTGTGACTGCTATACTGAGCGCCAGGGGAGGGTGGACAAGCCTCGGAAGTGAAGTAGTCACATATGACAACGACAGTGAGTGCATCCCTGACTCTTATAGTAATAATAATATTAATTGGTTTTGGGGAAAGGAAATGGCGCAGTATCTGTCTCATATATCGCTGGACACCTGAACCGCGCTGTAAGGGAAGGGGTAAAAAAGGTAGTGAAAGAAGAAACGAAGAAAGAGGTGCAGTAGTGGAAGAAGGCTCCGGAAGAATTTCGACCACCAGGCGATCTTTAACGTGCTCTGACAAGGCACCGAACACGGGTGCTTTAGCGTTTTCCCTCCATAAAAACGCAGCCGCCGCTGCCGGGTTCGAACCCGGTAACTCTGGATCAGTATCCGAGCGCCCTAACCGCGGTGGCTCAGTAGTCAGGGCGCTCTTATAGTCCCAAGCGGTATATCTTCGGCTGGGGTGAGGCCGCGTGAGTGGGTTACGGTGTATACGGAGTTATTAAGCACCTGCGCATCGACAAAGATGTCTTTTGAAGTCATTAAGACCGGTGGCGACACTCAGATGCAGGAGTGGAGGGGGCGTAGAGAACAGGATGCCTAGGCGGCCCACCTTGCCTTATTTTGTTTGTGAACTCTGGCAGTCCCGAGAAAACCACAGAATGCCTATTGACTGAAAAATGTGGGCAGCCGTGCGATTTATACATTGGAAAATTACAGTTCAAGATGAATAAAGATCGGACATATGCGTAAAAAGGTGAGTTCTGAAAACTTAGAACAAATTCTTGCACATTGATGCGCGCAATATTGTTGTGGCGCCTGAGTTCCCCACTATGATTTCACGAACTTCAGATTACTCACTTCTGCCTGCTTTTTAGGAACATTCCATCACGAAGACAGCTAAAGCCAGAGGTACGCGCCTCAACCCGCTACTTTAACCGAGCGGAGATTAATGAAATGAAACCGATTAAATGGGACCGGGAGCGGTTACTTACAAATAGAGAGGTGGGGCTTTAAACTGTTTGGAATAAGTGAAAGAAAAATCCTCGCGCTTCATTGACGCGCGCAAAAAAACTCCGCGTAATAATGAGAACTTTTCTCCTCATTAGAAATCCAAAGAAACAATAGACTATGCCTTTGTAAGCGTTTGTGCGTGAAATATGTATGGTTGCCCGTCGATATCCTCCAGTGAACTGCAACAATAACCAGTGATTCACCCTGGACTAATCATTGAGTTTCCAGCTCAGCAGAACAGACTGGGAACTAGGAAATATCTCATTTTATATAATGCGCGAAAGATTTTTTCAATAAGCGCAAATTGCAAGGAGGTCCATCGATTGCACAAGAAATTTTTATTGCTTATCCACCTAAAATTTCGTTCATGAACACACACTGTGCGTAAACATTTATTAAATGGTTTTTGAACTACTAATGAGCCACTTGTTTTCTTCGATAGCAAGCTATATTTTGCTTCAAGAACGATTTGGCCCCTCGCAGTAGCACCAGCGTTAACATTCAATTATTACCTGTTTAAATATTTATCAATTTTTTATTCCACAATATACTAGACTGCACCTTTCTTTTGCATGGAATAATTTGTTTCCATTACAGCAGCTTTTTATAGCGCACTTCTGGTTCTCGGTGAAATATAAGTTGATATGTTTCAGAACTAAGTGTTATTTAACCGCGTTGATGCTCTTTAAAGGATTTCTTGCACGGAACAATGCATGCGGGCAGTGTGTTACGCCTTTTCCCTTTACTGCACATTCAGTAACGTTAAGAAAATCATTTACTCTTTCTTCTCTTACATAACTTAGAACTCACGAGGATACATCCGGAACAAACTAGATATATTTCCTATTATATGGTTAAAAAGAGTACCGAGTAAAAGCCGGCAATTTTTATTAAGCAATCCCTTTTTGTGTGTGTAATGTAGAGGTAGACTTCACATGGACCAATTGACGTCATCACACGTGTGGCCACCGTGGCTACACGTGCATTTCCTCAACGATTTACAGACAATCCGTTCGGCGGTGTGTGTGGCCTTTGTGAACGTTGCCTTGCAAAAAATCTTTCTTTTCTCACCAAGGTTAACCAAAGTTTAAACTATAGCTAATTTTTTTGCTCATTGACTGACACGTTTTTCTTGATAATTTAGAGTAAAACAGCGGAAGATGCTTTTCATTAAAAAGAGAAAAGGAAGAGAGCGAGAAAATCCTGAATTTAAATTTTTGAAATTACATGAACGCCGCAAGAGAACGGACAGGACGAATGGAAGAATGGACAATGTAGAAGCCTTCATCACAGCAATTGTAAGAGCAGTAGTAGCCGACATGGGGCATGCTGTGGCCGCCACGAAAGCCCCTTCTAAAGGCCCGCAAGTACAAATTGAAGCCAGTTGCATAGTGCAATCATGTATCCGGTGACAGATTCGCCAGGCAAGTGGTGACGACTTCGAGACACAGCTTGAAGTAAACTTCGAACAGGTGAAGGTGCAAGTGCTTCCAGAGTGCCGGTACACGACGCCCGTTTAGGTCACACTGCTGGCGTTTTTGGTTGCAGAACTGCGCACAGGCAGTCATAAGACTTGTCGTAAAGGGTATTTGACCCCATCTTGAGTAGAAGAAAAAAACTGTGGCTGCAGTCCACGCTGTGGTAGTGGTTGGAAAGCGAAGCTGTAAAACGACACCTAATTACCTACTGCGCACGTCACTTGAGCATTCACACAAGTGGTTCTAAGAAAGAGTGAAAACAGAGACAAGTGAAATGCACTTATATTATCCTTTATTGCACGACAAACGACTTTCACGATGGCTTTATGATCAGTATGTGATACAGCGAGAATTTCAGTTATAAATTTAGAGATTTTCTTTGTTAAGGTTAACTCAGTGCATGAACTATGAACAGTGGCTGGCTGAGTTGCTTTTGTGAAACGGTGTTCCCTTTGTCCACGCGCGCCCTATCATCGCTGTGAAAGTGGTCGGACAGCGAAGCTGTAAAACGAAGCCCAATTACCCACTGTGACTTGAATTCAAAATTCACACACGAGGCACTACAAAAATAACAAAGAGTTTAAATAAGCAAAGACATGTTTTTCTATGGACTATATTTTCCTGTTGCTTTTTCATCATATTTTTTTGTGTACGCTTCGTTCCTTCTTGTTTTTTCTAATGCTGTCCCAACCGTTGTTCCAAACCATTGTTTGTATTTTTGCCCGTTTCTTGTGTAATTTGCATGTTGCCTGCCACCCTGCTATGTAGGGCTTGAGGGGCATGTCTAACCACAATTTCTGGCTGCTTTTCTCGGCACTCAGCATGTGTAGATGGAAAATTAAACTGAATTGAAGATGAATTTATTTGAAATAAGAGACAAAAAAATTCACCTAATTATTCATTATTACTCCACAACGACATTTACGACTGTGTTATGATCGGTATGATATACACTGCTATGAACCATGAGCGGTGGTTTAGTTTCATTTGTAAAACGGTGTTCCCATTGCTCACACGCATCTTATCACCCGTCATGTGGTCTTGATGCTTGTTTTGTATTTTTGCAGTGATAGCTACATTAAGGTAGCATTTCGAGCCTTCAGCTTAAAGGGACACTGAGGAGAACAATATCAAAATTTTTTTGTTAGCAATATCTGATAATTCGGCATTTCATGGCTTTGTTGATGCTCGTCCGGGAGCGAAAGATGCATTTGTTTCAAAGAAATTTGGATTCGAAGTTGAAAAATTTTTTCCCGCCGCTCAGATTCAAACTCGAGAACTCTTATGACGACACGGAGAACTCTTAAGACGACACAGAACGGAGTGACGTGAAAGGTGACGTAAACGGAGACTCCGTGATTTCTGGCGGCTATTGGTGCGGTGCGCAACCTTCCTTTGCAAGCCTCAGAGATTCGTGACTCCATGAAGTAAGGAAAATTCCTGCATGGTGGCGCCTCCTTCTCCTAGGAAGTCATCACGCTTGTATTTGCGAGATTGGCCTGTGGCGGCGATACCTGTATTTTGGTACTTGCTATTTTCTACATTACAAGAGCTTTGTTTTCAGGAAGAGTGGCGTTTTTGTGATCAGGAGCTGATATTCCATAGATACAAGCCAACTTCAATTTCTCCTCAGTGTCCCTTTAACAGCACCGTGGCAGTGCGGCGCAGCCACGGCGTGGCGGCGCCGCCACCGCCACGTGGGGCGGAGCAGCTGCCACCAGCGCGGTGCCGTGGATGGTCGCGTGGTTCGTCACGTGGTTGGTCACATGGTGTGGAGCAGCTGCTCCTGTTGGCGGGGCGCGCGCCGGCGAAACAAAGCTGCAAAACTCTGCGCATGCGCCGTGTCAGTGGGACGAAGATGAAGAAGGAACGCTCAGAGAATAGGAGCGGCGAAAGACTGACTTTGCAATTAAACTGAGCAAACTACACTCGGCAAGTTGTAGCTATCGCATCACTCCAGGTTTAACAGAGCTAAACCAACGCCAATTTTTTTCTGAATTAACACGAGTACTGAGTTGTTGCAGCATGCCGGTTTTGAAAGATTTACCCTTTACATATATATATATATATATATAAATATATATAGTATAGAAAGATAAACGTATTTGGTTGCTAGAGGCAAAAATTCACAGTTGAAAACGCTTCATTTGGCCATAGATTTATTTTGAGTCGACGTTTCGGACAGAGAGTGTTCTTTCTCAAGGACAGGCTCTGTCCGAAACGTCGACTCAAAATAAATCTATGGCGAAATGAAGCGTTTTCAACTTATATATATATATATATATATATATATATATATATATATATATATATATATATATATATATATATATATATATATATATATATATATATATATATATTTGTTTTTACTTTTTAAATTTTTAAAAATAAAAATTCCCTCTCATTGTATATATGCATATAAATTTATATATTTTTAACAATTTCAACGTTTTTATATTTCAGTCTTCATTGTTGGGTAATTTTCCACTCGGAGTAACATTAAATTTTCAGCATGGCGTATATTGCTGATGACGCCAACGGCCCGAAAATATCCTTGGACGATACAGGCATACAGCTTCGATGTAAATATAACTTGTGCCATGGCGTTCTTTGGCACAGAATATGTTGCGCCATAAAAATCTATTCTCATCAGAAGTTGCACCGCGAGACTGGTGTCCCGCCGCTGCGCCGCACCTCGCCTTTCCTAAAAACCCGCCGCGGTGGCTCAGTGGTTAGAGCGCTCGGCTACTGCTCCGGAACTTCCGGTTTCGGTCCCGACCGCGGCGGCTGCGTTTTTATGCAGGCAAAACGCTGAGGCGCCCGTGTGCTGTGCGATGTCAGTGCAAGTTAAAGATCCCCAGGCGGCTGAAATTATTCCGGAGCTCTCTACTACGCACCTCTTCTTTCTTATCTTCGCTCACTCCTTCCTTTATCCCACGGAGCGGTTCAGGTGTCCAACGATATATGAGACAGATAGTGGGTCATTTGCTTTCCCTAAAAACCAATTATTGTTATTATTATTTCCTCAATGTAAGAATAATTTACTAGTTTTTTTTGGGAAACGAAATGGCGCTGCATCTGTCTCATATATCGACGGACACCTGAACCGCGCCGTAAGGGAAGTAATAAGGAGGGATTGAAAGAAGAAAGGAAGAAAGAGGTGCCGTAGTGGAGGGCTCCGGTATAATTTTGACCAGCTGGGGATCTTTAACGTCCACTTACATCGCATAGCACACCGACGCTTTAGCGTTTGGCCTCCATAAAAACGAAGTCGCTGCGGTCGTGTTCGAATCCGGGAACTCGGAATCAAAAGACACCTGCCCCGGCGGCTCAGTGGATATGGCGCTCGACTGTGATATGGAGATCCCGGGTTGGAACCCGACTGCGGCCGCTGAGTTTTTATGGAGGAAAAACGCTAAGGCGCCCGTGCGCTGTGCGATGTCAGTGCACGTTAAAAATCCCCACGTGGTCAAAATTATAGCGGATCCCTCCACTACGGTACCTCTTTCTTCCATTCTTCTTTCACTCCCCCCTTCATCCCTTCCCTTACGGCACGGTTTAGGTGTCGAACTATATATGATACAGATACTGCGCATTTCCTTCCTCCAAAAACCAATTATTATTATTATTATTATTATTCTCTAGGGGGACTCTGAAATCAACATAGACGCTGCTCCACAGTAGCACTCGTATATGGCTGCGGTCAAATCGCACCTGTTCAGAAACGAACGACACTCGGTCCCCTACACCTATTTTTTCTTACTATCGCTCTGCCTTTCTGTCCCTCTCCCTGTCCACTTATTGACGCTAGTCGCAACTCACGTGCTTCAGGTTTTTTTGGCAGATACCGCGGCTGGCAACATTTTTCCTTCCATGGCTACTTTATTAAAGCGTAAGCTTTACTGTTCGCGAACTTGCGATTTTACCGTGGCGGTGCTCCGAGGAGGTACATGACGTCACAACGCGCGCCTCGCCGCAGATATTTCTCTCCGCTTTCCTCAAAATCCAGCTTTCAGTTCTCTCTTTCTTCTTTCCCTCCCTCCTTTATCACTTTCTTTACGGCGCGATTCGGGTGTCCACCGAGATATTGGAGGCGGTTGCTGTGCCATTTCCTTTCCTCAAAAACCAAACAAAACAAAGCTGAAGGCGTTCATAGAGTTCATTGGCGTTGACAACTTTGCAAAGGCCGTTTATTTTCAGCAGACGAAAGCGCGCAACCGGCTCCCTGGGTCAGTGGAGACCTCATTCTCGCTTTCATGTGCGTGGCGTTGGTGTACAACCGCAAAAGTCTTCTTTGATTGCGTTCCGCACAATGGTTTGGCAGTGCGCCCTCCCTGCCGCCCTGAGGAGTGGTATGCAGTTAATGGTTGACCGCGAGAGATTGGTCACCAAATGAACGCTGCGACCTACCTATTGCTGCCGTTCGGCATGTCAGCCCCGACGCTGTCATGCTAATGCATTTAGGCCACATCTCTCTCTCACCACCGCCGCATGTATCAAAGCACGAATGAGACGCCCTATTAAGAAGGGAGCCAGTTATGCGCCCTACGTTTACTGAGAGCCATCGCCGCCTAGAACATTGACAACGAAAACGCCAATGAACACAGTGAACGCCATCTTTCGCTTTGTGTATCCTGTATTAGCTGAGCTAATCCACATTAATTTTCAATAAATAGCCACTAACAACTACAACGCGGAAAGGTCGCCTACGCGCACGCTATCTGCGGTGCCAGCGCCATGCATGGCGAAGAGGGGGCGGGGTTGTGGGTGCCACACGATGGCTATATAACTGCATGCCAAACACGGAGGAAATTTACTGGAAACGCTCGGTATTCGCTTAATTCCAACATCTCTAATTTGCATGCTCGTAATTATTCATGTACTGCAGTGCATATCTCGAAGGTACGTTTATAAGAAACCCGTGCATTCACTAGACGCGCCTTTATTCACGTTCAAACGTCGAGCCGTCGTGGCGGAATGGAAGCGTACCGGTAACGAACGCCAAAGGCCCTGGTTGGGAAAATTTCAGGGAGGAACTTTGTTGACTCAAAGTGAGGTGAGGCGAAAGCCTTTAGCGTGGTGCTGCTGCTTGTGTTGCTGATGTGTCGTGATGTTGATTAAATACTACAATTGGTCGCTTCACGGCACTTTCGCTGGCGTTAATTAGAGCGCACACGGTTGCTTGCTGGAAACACAGGAGAACGTTTAGGCGGCATCCTTGGAAATTTTTTTTGGGAGGGGGAGGGGAGGTGAAGGAAATGACACAGTATCTATTTCACATATAGGTGGGCACCTGAACTGCACCGTAAGGAAAGGGTCAAAATAGGTACTCGGGGAATAAAGGCAGAAAGCAGCCGATTCGGAGTTCCCCGGTTCGAACCCGACCGCGGCGGCTGCGTTTTTATGGAGGAAAAACGCTAAGGCGCCCGTGTGCTGTGCGATGTCAGTGCACGTTAAAGATCCCCAGGTGGTCGAAATTATTCCGAAGCCCTCCACTACGGCACGTCTTTCTTCCTTTCTTCTTTCACTGCCTACCCTTCGCTGACGGCGCGCTTAGGTGTCCAACGATATTTGAGACAAATACAGCGCCATTTCCTTTCCCCAAAAACCAATTGTTGTCGTTAGGCGTCCACCAGTTTTTTTTTTGTGTCCACTGTGAATTTCCAGAATTTTAAGCTTTAATTTCTATATATTCTATCTTTTATACATCAAAAATTTTTTTCTTATTTAACATCTTTGCGCAAAATATGCAATACAACGTTTTGTTCCAACTTGGCACAAATTATTGCGAAACAAGTTCTATAGAAAGATGCGATATTTTATTCAAGCTAGTCTACGATATGACGCCCTCTGTGGTCACTAATAATTTTTTAATATGAAATAGCGGCTCCATTTGCAGTCCTACAGCTGCAGCGGTCATCCATTGAACAATCGATAACAGGGGCAAGGTTATGAACTTGTACAAGAAATGAACGGTGATTAAATTTATTATTCAACAGAATACAACTTTCTTATGGTTTTCCTCCGGTTAAATCTAGTGTGTACGCGATACCTTACCTGACGAAGACGCGGCTTCTCTTGCGGATTATCAATGTCGTTTCTTGACGCCGTCGTTTCGCGAGCCGTTCCTCTCTTCGTTCGAACGTCTCGGCCGCGCGCTTGGCATTCCTCACTTTTTGGGCTCGTTAAGTTGTTTAGAGATGTATGCTACAAGTGGAAGTAGCCTTGCTTAGTCTACCGGCTATTGCCTCAACGTAGCCTCACTTATATGTTAATAACAACCTAAAACCTGTCGGATCTGCCCCGCTATGAGCACAGTTTCTTATAATAGTACATATTCTATTCTCGCAGTCAGCATCTATGATCACATTAACTCACAGCAGAACAAAGTCCACTCGAAAAGTCCTGCAGAAATGTTAAAAGAAGGCGTGCTTTTGTACCCGTTGTTGACTCACCTTATACCACGCCACAACTTCGGGATGCGTCGACGTGTCTTCCCGCAGTCGCCTTTGATGTCTGTCGCAGTATACACGTAGACTTTCCGCTTCTTATCATTTGTAAAGGGTTGGCCCGTAAAGCCAGTTCCTACTCTCTGTTGTGAATACTCATCAATAAATGTTTTCCACCACCGCCACGATCTTCACCCATGGTTCATCTGAAGAACGAGCATTTCGCAGCCTCTGTTTATAAAGTGGCCGAGACACGACGCGCATTATTGTCCAACTCAGCATGCGTAGCGCGCCTGTAGCCACGGCGCATGCGCGACGCACACAGCAGGGCAGCGGGATCGACGGCGGCAACGACGACGGCGGGGGTACTGTTCCTTCACCTTATCTGGGAAAGGAGAGGTTGCAATCAAATACACAAAGAGCACAAACGCGACCACCCTCTCCCACGGCTCCCACGGCACAGGGGTTACCACTTTCCTAACATGTTTTCTCCTTCGCACACGCGAAAAACATATGCCGACGAGACGAACGCTCAAGTTGTTTAAAGACCACACCGAAAGAGAAGACAGTCGTTACGGTAATAATGGGTTTCCGGTCACTAGGCGAATACTCAGCCGTATCTCTTGCATTCCCGAAACTTCGGCGACCCCTTGACAACGCATACATGTCGAGACCTGTACATGGTTAGCGTTTTTCCTGGCGGGTCATCCCCGTGACTGTGCGGCGTAAACGAGGACGTCCGCCGCACGAAGGGGAGGCAGGGACGGGACGGTCCCCTTTTTTTGGCGACTTCCGACCCCACTGGAGCGGCCCTCCTTTCGAACACAAGACCAACGTGTTCGCGTAAAGGTCAGCGAACTCCACAGATGGCATCATCATTCAAGCTCTTGAACCTTTCCAGCACAAATTTTATGAGAGCCGTACTCTTTAAATGCCTTGCAAAGGCTATAGGGATTAAGGTATAGTCTTTTTCAAAGTTTTTACGGCTTGATGATTTACAGTTGACGCTACAGGTGGTGGGGAAAAACGCTATTTAATGACATCCTAGTCGAAATCAATAGTAAGAAATGGGCTTGATCAGGGTATGTATGCGAAGGAAGGACAACCGCTGGTCCCTAACGGTAACGGAGTGAATTCAAAGAAAAGGCTAGCATAGCACGGGGCGCAGGAATTTAGGTGGACGGATGAGATTAGGAATTTTGCGCGGATACAATGGCCGCAGCTGGCACAAGGAGAGGGGTCAGTTGAAGACACATTGAAGAGGCATTTCCCCTGCAGTGGGCGTGGTCAGGCTGATGATGATGATGATGCAGCGTTCTCGGTCAACGCCGCGGTTCAATCTTCACCTTGACTCCAGTTTTTCCTATTTTATGGGGTATCCTCACTGAACCCTGGCCAATCGCCCGTCGTGGGTATGTGCCATGAGACCAAGGCAACAACAACAACAACGCCGCGTTAGATGAAAGTTCGCTGGCCGCAACATCTGCGACGATGACGCCACTTTAATCTCCCAGGTGTGTGATGGTACATGCGTGAGAGCTGTTCGCGAGGCGTGAACAGCGCAGCACTAAAGGCGCCATCACGCTATGAGGCACCAGCACGCATCCCATGGTGCGCGTGATGCTTAAGTCTGTGTTCCATTTTCGTAAAATATTAGGTACGAAAATCAGTGACGTCAAGATTGGCATAATTGCATATAATCTGGTTAATACTAGTGGAGACGAAAGAGACTGTCTGTGGTTCATTTTGAGCACATATAAGCTAGCTTTTCTGATATTCTACATTCCCAATGACCTGGTGCTCACATTTAAAGGATACGAGTACCCAAACTGGTAGGATAATATTAACATAACGGATGGGTAATCGAAGCAAAGCTGTACTACGGAAAGCATGAAGAAAATAATTTGGCGATAACGTGAGGAGATCCCATAATAAACGAATCATTATGTAATTACAAAAGCTGTGCTGTATTGAGTAGTATATCGAAAGGGGTAATGGTGGTATGTCTTCTATTGTGGCAATGAAGTTTTTTGCCCAAATGCAGAAGCTGAGTCAAGGAAAGAAATCGGTCAGAGAGCTTTGTGAAAATTAGCGCTAGGTAATAGTACATTCGCAAGAAAAAAATAATCGTTCCACGTTGATGGCGGCTGCCAAAACTCCGTTTCGAAGGGGACATTTCTGACAACCGTCCATTCATCTATAAAGCGTAGAAGGCTTCGTTCATATACAATGGTGCCATCCCCTTCCGAGATATCAGGGAACTTCAGCGTCCACCTTTAGATCCGCATTAAAAAGAGAGACCATATTCACAGTTGTTTTGAACAGCAATTTCAAGAAAATGATACCAAAGCAGTTTTGTCTTTTTTCCGCTTTCAACTTTGCCTTCTTTGCTGGAAGCCCCCCCTTAAACCCCCCTCCCACAGAACACACACACACACACACACACACACACACACACACACACACACACACACACACACACACACACACACACACACACACACACACACACACACACACACACACACACACACACACACACACACACACACACACACACACACACACACACACACACACACACACACACACACACACACACACGCACACACATGCACGCACGCACGCACGCACACACGCACGCACGCACGCACACACACACGCACACACGCAGACACGCGCACACACACACACACCCGCGCGCGCGCACACGCGCACACGCACGCACACACGCACACGCGCACACGCACACACACAGGTCAAAGTTCCCCAGGTGCTGAAATTTATTCCGTCGACCATTCCTTTAAATCACCCGCCGGGGTGGCTCAGTCGTTAGGGCGCTCGGCTACTGATCCGGTGTTCCCGGGTTCAAACCAGACCGCGGCGGCTGCGTTTTTATGTAGGCGGTCTAAATTATTCCAGTGCCATCCACTACGGCACCTCTTCCTTTCTTCTCTCACTTCCGCCTTTATCTAATCCCCTACAGCGCGGTTAAGATGTCCGCCGGTATATGATATAGATACTGCGCCATTTCCTTTCCCCAGAAACCGATTATTATGATTATTATCAGTTACATTCCTTCTTTACACTGTCTCTTTTTTAACATCTTAGTGGAAAGATTACAGTGTAACATTATTTTGATCTGACACAGTGGGTACAAGCTCATACAACTGCTCATACAACTGTGCAAGAAAAACAAGTGTCCTTCATTGAACCTACCCCTGCGCATGTACACTGCCCTGAAGAGGGACAACAAATTCCTTTATTTTGAGGCATTCGTTCTATTCGCAATCTGTGTCTTGTTCCAGAGCGCAAATCCATCTTGGCTCCTGAGTGGCCTCGACGATGTTGTCCACACGAGCTATAAATCATGATTTTTACGGAAAGAAAAAACAAAAATAGTAGATTAAGTATTATTCTATGTGCAACAATAATGTAATAAAAAAGCAGAAATGAAAACTATATTAGTAAAACAATAAAAAGATTAACGAAACCAAAAAGGAAAAAACTGAATGAATAACAAAATTACAGGTGGCTTACCTAGGCAGCGAGAGGTGCGCTCTAAAAAAATGTAGTTGTAGTTACAAGCTTTCAAGGTAGTAACTGCTTGTCACATATCTTACTACCTAGGTAGTAACTGTAGGTGGTAACTACAAGGTAGTAACAGTTACTACCTCTAAGAGGTAGCAGCAAAAACCACCTTGAGTGACGTGTATTGCCCTTGGGGCAGTATCTTCAACCATCCTTGACTGCATTTACTATCTCAAAGCCGTAGTAACAGCAGCGACGCTTAATTTCAATTACTATATTCCGTGGTAGTCAGAGCAACTACCTTTGGTAGCATTCACTACATCTGAAGGTAGTAACACGGACTACCTTTAGTTCATTTAATACCTTCGAAATCAATTACAGTAACTACCAATAGCAACGTTTACCTCTAGATAGCAGTAACAGCATCCCTTAATCAGAAGTTTTTCAGTGTTTCATTTCTTTGATTTAAACGAATTAATTACAAAGATTTCTTTATTTCTTCATCGCCTATCACACGCCAATAAATCGTTATACACTAGAACCACAAATTACCATGATACATTTTCTTGCGCAACCCCGTCCATTGCCTACACGTGGTGCCAACTACGCGGACGGCTTTACGACCAAATGAGCTGTATACGCCTATCTCGTAAAATCACGGAATCATGTAGCGTCCCTGAAAAAGTCCTCATCTGAGAAATTGTGTTTCGAACAAACCTTCCCGAAGAAGGCACCTCGAAGAAGCAGTGGTGAGCGCTCTAACAGTGAGCCTCGGCTTCGTCGCCATGTGTCTGCGTTATCAGGCATACGGAAGTGCATGTTGGCGAGTTGTTCTGTACTGAATAATACTGCATTAACTGGGAACGGAAAACTGCTAAACCAGGCGCTACACTTAAGACACTTTGAAACAAAAATATCGCGGAGCACTTTAAAAGATATGCTACACTACTCTCACCCGTAAACATAGTTTCCTCGCAGCTACCCATTTACAATTCCCCGATTATCAGCGCTGTGATATACAAGAAATTCACTTTCGATTCAGGAAAATTCATTTTGTGGATTCTTGTACATGTCAGATAATTTGATGGACAGTTCTAATTAGAACAAGTGAAATACATGTGCCCTTTCCGCGGTTTGACTTTTTCGCTATAAAGGGAAGTAAACTGGGCTTTTTCAAGGAATGTATATGCTTACGAAATTAATATACTCTCACTAAAAGACTAAGACAAGATATCGGGTTTCATCCCAACCGGGCTGCAGTTGGCATCGTTATTCAAGCTTCTGAGGCTTTTTTGCACAAATTTTGTTACAGCCGCACTCTTTAAATATCTTGCAAAGGCTCTAGTGGCTTAGGTATAGTCTTTTTTAAAGATTATTAGGCTTTATGTTTTACAGTTGACGCTAGAGGTGGGGGGAAACAAACGCGATTTAATGATATCCTAGTCGAAATCAAGAAGAAGAAATTGGCTTGATCAGGGTATGTATGCGGAGGAAGGATAATCGGTGGTCCTTAACGGTAACGAAGTGGGTTCAAAGAAAAGGTGAGCTAGCAGGGGGCGCAGGAATTTAGGTGGACGGATGAGATTAATTTTGCGGGAATACGGTGGCCGCAGTAATCAGAGGAAAGGGTCAATTGGAGACACATTGAAGAGGCATTTTCCCTGCAGTGGGCGTGGTCAGGCTGATGATGATGATTATGACGCAGCGTTCTCGGTCAGCGCCGCGTTAAATGAAAGCTCGCTCTCGGCACCACCTGTGACAATGACGCCACTTTAATCTCACAGATGTGTGGCGGTACATGCGTGAGAGCTAATCGTGAGGCGTGAGCAGCGTAGCACTATTGGCGCCACCACGCTATGAGGCATGAGCACGCATTCCAAGGCGCGCGTGATGCTTAAGTCTCTGCCCTTTTTTAAAATATTAGCTATGAAAATCAGCGACGTCAAGATTGGCATAATTGCATATAATTTGGTTAGTACTAGCTGAGAAGACGAGACTGTCTGTGCTTCATTTTGATCACATATAAGCTAGCTTTGCTGATATTCTACAGTCCCAATGACCTGGTGCTCACATTAAAAGGATATGAATACCCAAGCTGGTAGGATATTTTTATCATAACGTATGGCTAATCGAACCAAATATGTATTAGGGATGCATGGAGAGAATACTTTGGTGAAACCGCTAGGAGATCCCGTGATAAATAAATGAAAAATTATGTATTTACAATAGCTGTGTTGTATTGAGAAATATATCGAAAGGAGTTGGTGCGATGTCTTCCATTGTGGAAATGCAGTTTTTTGCCTAAATGCAGAAGCTCAGTCGAGGAAAGAAATCGGTCATAGAGCTTTGTGAAAATTTACGCTAGGAAATAGTACAATTTCAAGAAAAAAATAATCGTCCCACCTTGATGGCGGCTGCCAAATCTCCGTTTCGAAGGGGACATTTCTAACAACCATCCATTCATCTATCTTGCGTAGAAAGCTACGTTCATATACAATGGTGCCATCCCCTTCCAAGATATCAGCGAACTTCGGCGTCCGCATTTAGGCCTGCGTTAAAACGACAGACCATATTCACAGTTCTTTTGAATCAGCATTTTCAACAAAATGATTCCAAAGCATTTTTGTCTTTTTTCCGCTTTTAGCTTTGTCTTTTCTCCTGGAAGCCACCACCCAACCCCCCCCCCCCACACAAACACACACAGGTCAAAGATTCCCAGGTGTTAAAATTTATTCCGACGTCCATTGATGTGCGATGTCAGTGCACGTAAAGTTTCCCAGGTGGTCGAAACCAGTCCGGAGCCCTCCACTACGGCACCTTTTCTTTGCTCTCTTCTTTCACTCTCTCCTTACCCCTTCTCTTTCGGCGGGTTCAGGTGTCATCTATATGAGACATATACTATGCTATTTCCTTTCCCCCAAAAAATTTTCAATTTTTCTCCACTGCGGAGGCTGTTCATTCCTTTCTTCAGTCCCTCCTTTATTTCTGCCCTTACGGCGCGGTTAAGATGTCCGCCGGTATATGATATAGATACTGCGCCATTTCCTTTCCCCAGAAACCGATTATTATGATTATTATCAGTTACATTCCTTCTTTACACTGTCTCTTTTTTAACATCTTAGTGGAAAGATTACAGTGTAACATTATTTTGATCTGACACAGTGGGTACAAGCTCATACAACTGCTCATACAACTGTGCAAGAAAAACAAGTGTCCTTCATTGAACCTACCCCTGCGCATGTACACTGCCCTGAAGAGGGACAACAAATTCCTTTATTTTGAGGCATTCGTTCTATTCGCAATCTGTGTCTTGTTCCAGAGCGCAAATCCATCTTGGCTCCTGAGTGGCCTCGACGATGTTGTCCACACGAGCTATAAATCATGATTTTTACGGAAAGAAAAAACAAAAATAGTAGATTAAGTATTATTCTATGTGCAACATTAATGTAATAAAAAAGCAGAAATGAAAACTATATTAGTAAAACAATAAAAAGATTAACGAAACCAAAAAGGAAGAAACTGAATGAATAACAAAATTACAGGTGGCTTACCTAGGCAGCGAGAGGTGCGCTCTAAAAAAATGTAGTTGTAGTTACAAGCTTTCAAGGTAGTAACTGCTTGTCACATATCTTACTACCTAGGTAGTAACTGTAGGTGGTAACTACAAGGTAGTAACAGTTACTACCTCTAAGAGGTAGCAGCAAAAACCACCTTGAGTGACGTGTATTGCCCTTGGGGCAGTATCTTCAACCATCCTTGACTGCATTTACTATCTCAAAGCCGTAGTAACAGCAGCGACGCTTAATTTCAATTACTATATTCCGTGGTAGTCAGAGCAACTACCTTTGGTAGCATTCACTACATCTGAAGGTAGTAACACGGACTACCTTTAGTTCATTTAATACCTTCGAAATCAATTACAGTAACTACCAATAGCAACGTTTACCTCTAGATAGCAGTAACAGCATCCCTTAATCAGAAGTTTTTCAGTGTTTCATTTCTTTGATTTAAACGAATTAATTACAAAGATTTCTTTATTTCTTCATCGCCTATCACACGCCAATAAATCGTTATACACTAGAACCACAAATTACCATGATACATTTTCTTGCGCAACCCCGTCCATTGCCTACACGTGGTGCCAACTACGCGGACGGCTTTACGACCAAATGAGCTGTATACGCCTATCTCGTAAAATCACGGAATCATGTAGCGTCCCTGAAAAAGTCCTCATCTGAGAAATTGTGTTTCGAACAAACCTTCCCGAAGAAGGCACCTCGAAGAAGCAGTGGTGAGCGCTCTAACAGTGAGCCTCGGCTTCGTCGCCATGTGTCTGCGTTATCAGGCATACGGAAGTGCATGTTGGCGAGTTGTTCTGGACTGAATAATACTGCATTAACTGGGAACGGAAAACTGCTAAACCAGGCGCTACACTTAAGACACTTTGAAACAAAAATATCGCGGAGCACTTTAAAAGATATGCTACACTACTCTCACCCGTAAACATAGTTTCCTCGCAGCTACCCATTTACAATTCCCCGATTATCAGCGCTGTGATATACAAGAAATTCACTTTCGATTCAGGAAAATTCATTTTGTGGATTCTTGTACATGTCAGATAATTTGATGAACAGTTCTAATTAGAACAAGTGAAATACATGTGCCCTTTCCGCGGTTTGACTTTTTCGCTATAAAGGGAAGTAAACTGGGCTTTTTCAAGGAATGTATATGCTTACGAAATTAATATACTCTCACTAAAAGACTAAGACAAGATATCGGGTTTCATCCCAACCGGGCTGCAGTTGGCATCGTTATTCAAGCTTCTGAGGCTTTTTTGCACAAATTTTGTTACAGCCGCACTCTTTAAATATCTTGCAAAGGCTCTAGTGGCTTAGGTATAGTCTTTTTTAAAGATTATTAGGCTTTATGTTTTACAGTTGACGCTAGAGGTGGGGGGAAACAAACGCGATTTAATAATATCCTAGTCGAAATCAAGAAGAAGAAATTGGCTTGATCAGGGTATGTATGCGGAGGAAGGATAATCGGTGGTCCTTAACGGTAACGAAGTGGGTTCAAAGAAAAGGTGAGCTAGCAGGGGGCGCAGGAATTTAGGTGGACGGATGAGATTAATTTTGCGGGAATACGGTGGCCGCAGTAATCAGAGGAAAGGGTCAATTGGAGACACATTGAAGAGGCATTTTCCCTGCAGTGGGCGTGGTCAGGCTGATGATGATGATTATGACGCAGCGTTCTCGGTCAGCGCCGCGTTAAATGAAAGCTCGCTCTCGGCACCACCTGTGACAATGACGCCACTTTAATCTCACAGATGTGTGGCGGTACATGCGTGAGAGCTAATCGTGAGGCGTGAGCAGCGTAGCACTATTGGCGCCACCACGCTATGAGGCATGAGCACGCATTCCAAGGCGCGCGTGATGCTTAAGTCTCTGCCCTTTTTTAAAATATTAGGTATGAAAATCAGCGACGTCAAGATTGGCATAATTGCATATAATTTGGTTAGTACTAGCTGAGAAGACGAGACTGTCTGTGCTTCATTTTGATCACATATAAGCTAGCTTTGCTGATATTCTACAGTCCCAATGACCTGGTGCTCACATTAAAAGGATATGAATACCCAAGCTGGTAGGATATTTTTATCATAACGTATGGCTAATCGAACCAAATATGTATTAGGGATGCATGGAGAGAATACTTTGGTGAAACCGCTAGGAGATCCCGTGATAAATAAATGAAAAATTATGTATTTACAATAGCTGTGTTGTATTGAGAAATATATCGAAAGGAGTTGGTGCGATGTCTTCCATTGTGGAAATGCAGTTTTTTGCCTAAATGCAGAAGCTCAGTCGAGGAAAGAAATCGGTCATAGAGCTTTGTGAAAATTTACGCTAGGAAATAGTACAATTTCAAGAAAAAAATAATCGTCCCACCTTGATGGCGGCTGCCAAATCTCCGTTTCGAAGGGGACATTTCTAACAACCATCCATTCATCTATCTTGCGTAGAAAGCTACGTTCATATACAATGGTGCCATCCCCTTCCAAGATATCAGCGAACTTCGGCGTCCGCATTTAGGCCTGCGTTAAAACGACAGACCATATTCACAGTTCTTTTGAATCAGCATTTTCAACAAAATGATTCCAAAGCATTTTTGTCTTTTTTCCGCTTTTAGCTTTGTCTTTTCTCCTGGAAGCCACCACCCAACCCCCCCCCCCCCCCCCCACACAAACACACACAGGCCAAAGATTCCCAGGTGTTAAAATTTATTCCGACGTCCATTGATGTGCGATGTCAGTGCACGTAAAGTTTCCCAGGTGGTCGAAACCAGTCCGGAGCCCTCCACTACGGCACCTTTTCTTTGCTCTCTTCTTTCACTCTCTCCTTACCCCTTCTCTTTCGGCGGGTTCAGGTGTCATCTATATGAGACATATACTATGCTATTTCCTTTCCCCCAAAAAATTTTCAATTTTTCTCCACTGCGGAGGCTGTTCATTCCTTTCTTCAGTCCCTCCTTTATTTCTGCCCTTACGGCGCGGTTCAGGTGTCCACTGGCATAGGCGACATAATTAATGCACCATTTCTTTTCCTGAACCAAAACCAGAATTTTGACCTTTATATCGGTTAAATTCTACCTTTACGCTGTCTCTTTTTAATATCTTGGTGGAAAGATTGCTGTGCAAATGCATTTTCATCGGACACAGTATATCGGTCATACAACTGTGCAAGCAAAAAAGTGTCTCATTGAACCTAGCCCCATGTACACTTCCCTGAAGAGGAACAACAAATTGCTTCATTTTGACGCACTGGCTCCTTTGTACTGTTGGTATGTCTTGTTAGGAGCGGAAGCCTATCTTGGCTCCTGAGTGGCGTGGACGATGTTGTCCACGCGAGCTGTCAATCATGTGGTTTATGGTAAATAAAATAAAAAGAAGTTGATTAAGCATCAATTTATGAGCAAAATAAATGTAATAAAAAGCATAAATGAAAAAATTTATTAGTAAAACAAAAGAAAGATATATAACGTAAACAAAAAAGACAAAACTGAATGAATAAAAAATTCAGGTGGCTTAGCTAGACAGCGAGAGGTGCGCTCTAAAAAATGGTAGTTATAATTCGTTGGTTGGTTTTTTGGGGAAATGAAATGGCGCAGTATCTGTCTCATATATCGTTGGACACCTGAACCGCGCCGTAAGGGAAGGGATAAAGGAGGGAGTGTAAGAAGTAAGGAATAATTAGGTGCCGTGGTGGAGGGCTCCGGAATAATTTCGACCACCTGGGGATCCTTAACGTGCACTGACATCGCACAGCACACGGGCGCTTAGCGTTTTTCCTCCATAAAAACGCAGCCTCCGCGGTCGGGTTCGAACCCGGGAACTCCGGATCAGTAGTCGAGCGCAAGAAGTGCCATCAGCACTCGGTGTTCCCAGGTGGTCTCCCTCCCAAGTACTGACCGAGCCCAATGCTGCTTAGCTTCGGTGATCGGATGGGATAGTTGTCAACTTTCAGGGTAGTAACCGCTTGTCACATTTGTTACCACCTATGTAGTAACTGTAGGTGGTAACTACAAGGTATTAACGGTTACTACTTCGGAGAGGTAGAAGAAGGAACCACCTTGAGTAACGTTTACTGCCCTTGGGGTAGTGTCTTCAACTATTCTTGACTGCATTTACTACCTCAAAAACGTAGGAACAGCAACGAAGTTTAATTTCAATTACTACATTCGGTGGCAGTTAGAGGAACTACCTTTAGTAGCATTTACTACTTCTGAATGTAGTAACAGGGACTACATTTATTTCATTTAATTCCTTCGAAAGCAGTTACAGGAGCTACCAATAGCAATGTTTACTTTAAGATAGCAGCAACAGCGTCCCCTAATCAGAAGTTTTTCAGTGTTTCTTTTCTTTGATGATAAACGAAATAATTACAAAGATTTCTTTATTTTGTCGTCGCCTACCACACGCCAATAAATTATTAATCCCTAGAACCACAAATTACCATGATACAATTTTTTTGCGCAACGCCCGTCCATTGCCTACAGGTGCTGCTAACTAGGCCGACGGCTTTACGACCGAATGAGCTGTATACGCCTATATCTTAAAATCACGTAATCATGTAGCTTCCCTGAAAAAGCCCTCGTCTTGGAAAGGGTGTTTCGAATAAACCTTGCGAAGAAGGCACCTCGAAGAAACAGTGGAGACCTCTCTTACAGTGAGCCTCGGCATCGTCGTCATGTGTATGCGTTATCTGGCATACTGAAGTACATGTTGCGAGTTGTTCTGGAGTGAATAATACTGCAATAACTGGGAACGAAAACTGCCAAGCCAGGCGCTACACTTAAGGCACTTAGAAACAAAAATATTGCAGAGCGCTTCAAAAGATAAGCTACACTACTCTCACCCGTAAATATAGTTTCCTGGCTGCTACCCATTTACAGATCCCCGATCATCAGCGCTGTGATATACAAGAAATTATGTTTCGTTTCAGGAAAATTATTTTTGTGGATTCTTGTACTTCTCAGTCAATTCGATGAACAGTTCTATTCTGAACAAGTAAAATGCATGTGCTGTTTCCGCGGTTTGACTTTTTTTTTACTTAAGAAAGGAAGTAAACTGGGCTTTTTCAAGGAATGGATATGCTTCCGGAATAAATATACTCTCAGTGAAAGACAAATACAAGATATCGTTTTTCAGCCCAACCGGGCTGTAGATGGCATCATCAATCAAGTTTGCGAGCCTTTCCTGCAGAAATTTTATGACAGCTCCACTCTTTAAATGCCTTGCAAAGGCTATAGTGGCTTAGGTATAGACTTTTTAATGTTTTTATGGCTTCATGTTTTACAGTTGACGCTACAGGGGGTGGGGCAACAAATTCGATTTAATGACAACCTAGCTGAAATCAAGATAAGGAAATGGGCTTGATCGGAGTATGTACGCGAAAGAAGGATAACCTCTGGTCCTTAACGGTAACGGAGCGGATTCAAAGAAAAGGTGAGTGTAGCGGGGGGCGCAGGAATTTAGGTGGACGGATGAGATTAAGAAATTTGCGGGGTTACGGTGGCCGCCGTAGTCAGAGGAAAGGGTTAATTGGAGACACATTGAAGAGGAATTTGCCCTGCAGAGGGCATAGTCAGGCTGATGATGATGATGATGACGCAGCGTTCTCTGTCAACGCCACGTAAGTTGAAAGCTCGCTCTGGGCAAAATCTGTGACGAGGACGCCACTTTAACTTCACAGGCGTGTGGTGGTACATGCGTGCGAGGTATTCGTGAGGCGTGAGCAGCGCAGCACTATAGGCACTATAGGCGCGCGTGATGCTTAAATCTGTGTCCCATTTTTGTAAAATATTAGGCACGGAAATCAGCGACTTCAAGATTGGCATAACTGCATATAATCTGGTTAGTACTTCTGGAGGCGAAGGACACTGCATGTGGTTCATTTTAAGCGCATATAAGCTAGCTTTGCTGATATTCTACGTTTCCAACGACCTAGTGCTCAAATTTCAAGGATATGAATGGCCAAGCTGATAGGAATAAATTACCATAAGGTATGGGTAATCGAAGCAAAGATGTTCTAGGGAAAATAGGGAGAGAATACTTTTGCGAAAAGGCAAGTTCTAGTGATAATTACAGGAATCATTACAAATTTACAATAGCTGTGCAGTGCTGAGAAGTTCATGGAAAGGAGTAATGGTGCAAAGTCTTCCATTGTGGCAATGCAGTTTTATCCTAATTGCAAAAGCTGAGTCGAGGAAAGAAATCACTCAGAGAGCTTTGCGAGAATTAGCGCTATGCGCGCAAAGCAAAGCCACTAATGAGGTAGTACAGTGAAATGTCGGCTGCACATCGTTTGAAGCATCGGAAAATTTGAGTTATTCGGACGATCATGATGGCGAGCTAAGGTACACAGATACTTGTGCAGAAAGAATATTCATTCACAGTAAGTAGAATGCATGCAGAAAACTTGAGTGACGACATGAAGAACTCTAAACGCCGTTCACAAATTCGAAGTATGTAAGAACTGGACAAATTCAATGAACAAAACTCGCAGGACGGTAAAGTATTTGTAATCCGAATCTTTGAGTCCTAGCTGTGCTGAAAGCGTAAGCATTTTTCCAGAAATCCTTTCTTTTTCACGCATTGTGAGACAGCCAGAGGTGAATTCCGATTTGCTCAGTTTTGAAGCAATGCTCTGAAATGAATTTCTTTTTTCATAGACAGCTTGCAGTACTGATAGTCCATCTCTACCAATGTTTACTCCGGCTTGCTAGAGCACATCAACTTGAATCCCCCTGTGAACCCTGTAACACAAACCACCTCTGCAGGCCAAGGTTTAACAAACTAGTCTTGCCCCCGAAAGGGCACATCCGGGTTTTGGGAGCCTATTGCAGCCACACAACCGTGAGAATGCCGGGTACCGAGCAGCTCGTATCGAAGCACCGACCCCTCCCAATCAAGGAGGAGGAGGATGATAAACTTTTTTTGTCGAAAAAGATAGCAGATCGTGTGGGGTTATAGCTCAATCAAGTGGCCATGAGCCCGTGGCCTTCGGCGACTTCTAGGGCTCTTGTCACACCCGGATCCGCGTGACCGAGTTGGAATTGAGCAATGCGGCCTCACACTGGTCGGGATTCGAGAGCTGCAAACCTCGCGGAGGGGAGTCTTGAGGGCAGGCCCAGAGTATGTGGGATAGAGTGCCATGTTGTCCACATTGTTGACATTAGGGAGAGTAGACCCCAGGTTATATGCGGGCTTATATCGCGTGTTTGGGGAATTTGTTCGTTTGGAGTTGCCTCCACGCAACCTCTTGGGGTTTGGTCAGAGAAATATGTTCTGAGGGATATAGAAGTCCAACTAAGCGGCAGTGAATGGTTATGTTATGTAATGTAACCATACGATCTCTTGCCATCCGCAGCACGGGCGACAACACATCTCGGTCGACGAATCCTCGGGGATCATTGTGGGCCGCCTCGTTCCCTGGATGGGATGAGTACGCAGGGATTCAGATCAATTGGATCGGCCGGAGTTGGTCCTTGGTGGAGCGGATGAGACATAGGCTGACGGGGGAGACCCGGCCTTTGGCGAAATTACGAATCGCAGATTTAGAGTCGCCGAAGATGGTTTCTGCAGAGGTGAAGACCATCGCCAAGGCTATGGCCGCATCCTCGGCCTTTTCAGAGTATCTGATGTGAATGGAGCACGCAACCAACGGCCGTACACAGTAGGTTACAACCGTGAGCGAAAAAGCATCGCGATCATAGTATTCGGCGGCGTCGACGTAGACCGTTGTCTCATCTGTTAAATACTTTTTATGCAGACTTAGCCCTGTCCTTGCGGCGAGCGACATGACACTCTGGGTGCATGTTTTTCGGGAGATGGGTAACGATAAGGTTGCTGTGAATTAGGTACGGAAGCGGGGCCTTGTCGGCGACGGTCGTTTCGAAGCTTATTCCAAGCTTGTCGAGTATGTGACGTCCCGTGGAGGTTTGGGTGAGGCGCTCGTACTGAACGGTGAGATGAGCTTCCCAGAGTTCCGTCACAGTGTTGTAGATCCATAATGCCAGTACTTTATACGTGGGGGTCAGGTGGGAGAGATGAAGAGCGGCCTTGTATGCCTGTCTAAGAAAGCAGTCAACGCGGTCCCGTTCATGGCAGCTAAGGTAGAGGTCAGGGAGGGTATACCTGAGGTTACTGATAAAAAAACGCGTGAAAAGACGTCGGAGGTCAACCTCTCGCATGCCTTTATGTTTATTAACAATGCGACGAATTAGACGAATGATCTGCGAGACAGACTGTGAGTTTAGCCAGAGCGTCGGTGTTTCTCCGATTGCTTTGGATGAGAAGCCCCAATACCCTAATGGGGGATACTTCGCGTATGGGTTGACCACTAGCAGTAATGCAGATGGCAGGATGGCAGTTTAGACCGGGTTGGCATTGATTGAGCAGCAGCTCGGACTTCTGAGGTGAGCACGAGAGGTCGGCTCTGGCTACGTGGCGCTCAATGACATCCACCACTTGTTGATGTCCGGATTCAACCTTCGCATCCATGCCTGTTGAAACCCAGAGGGTAATGTCGTCTGCGTATAAGGTATTGAATAGCCGGGGAGTAGAGTCTAATTTTGAAGGTAGCGTGAGCAAGGCGATATTGAAAAGAAAGGGGAAGAGAACGAATCATTTGGGGGTGTCATTGCTACCGCAGGTTATAGAATAAGAGATGAGGGAGCCAAAGCTCACTTTAGCTGTACAAACAGAGAGGAAGGTTCGTGTATACCCGTAGGTAGGTGACCAGAATTTATTAGGGATAGGTTAGCGAGAATGGCTCCGCGCGAGACATTGTCAAACGCTTTAGTTAAATCGAGCCCTAGAATAAATAGCCTTTGTGTCCGCTCTGGTAGAGGGGAAAAGTATCTAGCGAGAGAGCTCCAGCATGATGGTCTTGCGTAGAGGGATTTGAGCGGAAGCCAAACATGCTACAGGGTGGAAAATCATTATCTTCAACATAATGATGAAGACGGTTGTGAATGACGTGCTCATTCAGTTTCCCAGCACAGGAAGTGGGGGAGATGAGGCGGAGGTGTTCGAGAGCTAGTCGTTTGCCTGGCTTGGATATCAAAGTCACCTGTGTATTTTTCCATGCTGCAGGAATTTCACCCTCTCTCCAGCAATCATTCATGATGTCAGTGAGAGCCGCAATATCCTGGTCGTCTAAATTACGGAGAGTTTTGTTGGAAATGCCGTCCGGTCCCGGGGTAGAGTTAGGGCGGAACTCAGTGAGAGCGAATCTTATTATTGCCTACTGGCGTCTTCCTTTTACCGGCCATTCAGGTTTAGTCTGTTCCCAGGTATATCTCGTGTCTTTTCTTACCTTAGTGATCTTTCAGTCGTGTGTAAGCCCAGCAGAAGTTCCAAATGTTTTCCCGCCCACTTTTCTTATATAAATTGTGTCGGTCTGTAATAAAAGAACTAGTTGACAGCGCTGTGTAGTCCTTTTTTTCGCAGTACATATGTTAAGTTTGCAGTGTTTTTTTTCCAAACATACGCTTAGTGATATCGATGGGAATGTGAATGAATGCGGTGGATGCTACCAAAGAGCAATTCGAAGATTGGTGGCACAAAATTCGGGCAATGAGGTAACAGTACAATTTCAAGAACAAAAATTCGTCCCACCTTGGTGGTGGTTGCCAAATCCCCATTTTGAAGGGGACATTTCTAACAATAATCCATTCATCTCTCTAGTGTAGAAGGGTGCGTTTAATTACAATGATACCATGCCTTTTCCAGATATCAGTGAAATTCGGGGTCTGCATTTATCCACGCGTTAAAAATACAGGCCACAATCATCGTTGTTTTGAGGCAGCATTTTCAACAAAATGATCCCCAGGCAGGTTTGTCTTTTTTGCGCTTAATGTAAGCTTGCGTTTTGAGAGCGAAAGCTCTACTGAATGAAAAAGGCTGCAAAAACCGAGCCATTGCTGAAGTCGTGACCTTGATCCTTGATAAATAAATAAAATAAATACGGCTGTGACTGTGATTCGAATCATCTGCGGAGCGAACAGTTCAGATCAGCTTAACCTCGATAGAGCTTAACCGGAGTCTAATATCGTAGCCTTACGTGCCGATGACTCAGCATATCAAAACCAGGAGCCAAATTGATTAACATGCTTTCGCACGCCTACTCGGTTTGACTGCCTTAAAACGTTACAATACTTTGTGCGCCGAGTAGAGTACAAACTTGCTACGAGCAACAGAAAATAAGCTTTAGAGTGCGTACTGAGAGGTCCGCTTATAATCACGGGAAATGCATCGAAAAGAAAACGAGTATTATATCGAAGAAACTTTGACCACAGGACACAAGTGAACAGCGCATGAATTGTGATTCATGCTTCTTCAATTTCGTCCTCGTTTCCTACACTGCCATTTTCATAATAATTAACCGATTATCCCATACAAAGGTTATTTATCTATTTATACTGCTGTAGCAAGCTGCCCGCTGAACACAACAAAGGTAAGTGCGAGAAGACTTTATGGAAGGAGCAGCCCATACCTCGCTATGATTCTAGCTTCTACGCTATAATTCGTTTCATCAGTATTTTGTTTCCGTTGGACACTTGAGATGGTGCATACCCACAGCAGAGGATTGACCCGGGTTTAATGCAGTCAAAGTCTAAAACAGGACGTGGAACGTCACTGCTCAGTTTACATAGGATCACTAAATACATTAATGAAGAACTTAGTATTAACTGAAATGTTATCAGTGTGCCAATGCTATTTAGTCCTATGCTTCACTACTTCCTCGCGATGACTCCTCACGATCAGCAGGTTTAGCTTTCGGAGCCCTGCACTGTGGTACCCTCATACCTTGAGACGCTTTTGGACATTAAACCTCCGTAAACCCAACTAACCAGTTTTAATTGGGACGCAACCGTGCAAAATTGTAAGATAAAGTTATAATTAAAAAGCTGGGAATGGCCTAACATGGCTATGCCAAGCAAGGTGTTGCTTTTAAAGGTGGTCTTTCGCTAGCTCAAAATAGATAAAGCTGTGTTTCAAAATCAGTGCGGTGCATTTTTCAAATTATAGAGCAGAAAAAACAACAATCCTATGGATGTATCTGCAGATTATGAATCGTTATTGCGCAATCATATAATACGCGAAAAAATTGCGCTTTCGAATAAGTTCTTTTGATACAGGTGCCCTTTTTCAGCATTTATAGCATGCTTCAGGCGCAAAGGAAGTGAAAGCTAGTTAAGAGCTATAGCCAAAAATTCAAACTTTTTACTCATCTTGCTTTGAACGACGGCGGCGTATCTGAGAAAGCACGGAGAAAATGGGAAAACTTAGTGGAGGTTCGATTCGAAGCTTTAAAGAAAAATTCAGTTCACCGCAAATAAAGTGTTGAATATGGAAATGGAAATCGTAAACCATATTTTAAATGAACCGAATTAGAGTGGAAGTCAGAGGTAATATTTGAGACAGCAGTTTATTCTGCAGACTTCCTAATAAAAATCACTGGCCCTTGCGTCTTGAAACTGTTCCGAATAATCACGTGCCTATTATTTGTAAAGCAAATTTTGTTTATAAGCAGGAGTTCTTTGAAATTCGAGCAAACCTCAGGATTTTTTTCTATTAGGGATGCGTGATTTGTGAAAAAAAAACTGATGAGATTATCTTAGTTCCCACAGGTGCTTTCCTCTTGCAATGTGCATTTCAACATAAAACTCGTAACAGAACTTCGCAAAATTAAAATAAACCGTCAAGTGCTATGTGAACCTATGACTTCGCTTATAATATTTTTCTACCAGGGCCAACGGGAAAGGAATAACAAAAATGCGTTGCTATACTTTAGGACTTACAAGATAAATAGCATACAGGCCGATGCACGTACTCGCCCCGCTCTGGTGAGCAGCATGGCAGACCAACCACGCTTTCCGGCTAACTTAATTTCGGAGCTGCGCGAACTGTAGGCAGTCCTCTCCTTCCGACGCCTAGTTTGGAAACTGTACGTTAAGCTTTGATTACGCAGGCTAATTTACAACGCGTGTTAACGCGAGGAACGGAGCGTGTAAAGAACTGTAAGCATGAATTTCAGGTTGTGTTTTGATACCATATGGTTCAGACCAATGACCCTCTCAAAACCTCGGTGTCAGTTTACGGCTCCATATTTTTGCAGCCCTATTGCCTGTAGTATGGTGTGTGTCGATAATTGCTCAGACCATGCGCAGTAAGTCCCCTGCCGCATTCAGCTGGATAGGGGCGTTGCGCAGATAATTGCCGGCCACATGTCTGTGGCGTATTTTGGAGAGTGAGGACACCGTAAATATATATACCTGCTCTCAACACAACGCGTTCCCGATTCTTCGTACGGGTTGCAAAAACTTAGCGCGTTCTGGGTTAACTCAAAAGGCGTAGCGTATAAAAGCGCAATGAACTAAAGACGGAGTGAGCATCAAGAACAGTATATATCTATATGTATTGTCACGTGACAGCTAACCGATTGTGAGATGAGATGACATTTGGCTACGGAATGATTTTAGTGGCAGACGGTCTGGCGCGAACACTCGTCGTCTTCTGCTCCGTCACACCACCTGGGACCTCCTGGGGATCGGCTCGATCGCGAACGAGAATTTCGTCACCGAAGATTAAATGTTGTTGATGACGATGGGCTTGAAAATTGGTTGAATATAGAAGAAGGAGGTGAACGGCTTGCCGCTACGGTGGATGAGACGGTCGGCGAATGAGTCCCGGTCCACGAAGCATGTTGGCCGCAGGTTTGCCAGGAGCCGAAGGCCGAGGTCCTTGGACGCACAGAACGGCAGGGGCAGGGGGGGCGGTGTCCTAATGTTTGGGCAGCGTCTCGGGTCGGTCAGGTCTTATGTTCCAGTCGCGGCAGCGCCGATATTTGGTTGTGTCTTGTGGTCGGGGTGGCGCACGGGGCTGGAGTTAACGGTGAGTTCGGTTCAGGTCTGGTTGGCTGGGACATAGCCGGGCGGGGCAGATCAGGTACCCATGACCGATGACCGCGGCAGGCGCAGGACGCTGAAGCTCGGGGACCTGGATTGCGATGAAGGGACCCCAGCACCTCACAACAAATGTTAAGTGACGGCAAGCAGATGAATGTGATGGTTATCTACTTTGTCACAATTTATATATGTATGAAGATACAAAGATATATATATATATATATATATATATATATATATATATATATATATATATATTAAAATGGGGAAGACGACATTGCGTCACCATCGATGACGATGAAGACGTTCAGGCGGCCTCGGCGACCGGCTGCCGCGCGCGTTGGAGAGCTCGAGCTCGCTCTGGAAATCCGTACTGGTGCCGCCGCTTCTGGGTCAGTTTGTGCAACGGCTACGCCGTCAGACCTTACAGCTCTACAATAAACCGCATTTCACATGGTGGACGTTTGTTTTCCCGTCCTCGTACCCGCTCTGGACGTCCCGCAACCGCACGCTACCGACCCCGTTATACCCGGTCAGCCCGAAGCCAACCACCAACCGTGCAGGTGGGCTCCCCCGTCATCTGCTCCGGTGGCGTCCGGCAGCGAGACCTCATAGCTTTCAACGGGCACTGCGATCAAGATGTTGAAGACTGGCTGGTCTCGTACGAACAGGTGAGCCGCCATAACAACGGGGACGACAGCATGAAACTCAACAACGTCATATTTCACCCGAGTGACGCCGCCAACCTCTGTTTTCATACCACGAGGCTGAGATTCCAACCTGGGATAATTTCAAGACGACGTTTGCAGAAGTTTTCGGCCGTCCCTCAGTACGGAAACTTCGCGCTGAGCAATGTTTGTGCGTTCGGGTTGGCATGCGGGTGAGAGCTTCACCGACTACATAGAAGATGTTGGCGATCTCTGCAAACGTGTCGACCTTTCTATGCCTGAGGCCGACAAGATCAAGCATATTATGAAGGGAATTGACGACGACGCTTTCCACATGCTCTTGGCGAAATGTCCAACTACAGTCGCTTCCGTATACAACCTCTGTAAGGGCTATGAGCAGTTGCGAAAGCTATACGCCTTGGCTCTCGTCGCTCACCCGTCGTACCTGGCGAGTCCATATCCGGCTTGGACGTCAACAGTGACCTGTTCGGTCCAATCAAAGGCTTCGTTCGCGATGAAGTGGCCCGGCAGTTTTCACTCTCGGGCACACGCACTTCGCCCCCGGTCATGACTCCTGAGTTGCGGCACACCAACGCCCAGGAGGTAGCCGATGCACTTCCAGCTCGTCGGCAGCCGGTTGTCGTAGCTCCTCAAGTGAACCTTCTCGAGATGCAGCCCGGTCCTGTTGCTGCACCTTTGGGCTACGGTGGAACCGCTGCGATGCCTCCTGTCCCCATGCCTGGGCCTCTCACATATGCCTTAGTCGTCGCACGTCCATCGCAGCCGCAGGCCTTGTCCTACTTTCCCCCACCAGTGCCTCCGCCTGCTGCTCGCCGACTCGACCCAGCGCCGGCTGCTCACAACCCTTGGCGCACGCCTGATAACCGGCCAATTTGCTACGCTTGCGGTCTACCGGGCCATGTCGCACGCCTCTGTCGCCGCACTCTGCCTGCCCCTGTGCCACATCTGCCGACCTACACCCAGTCCTGCCGCACCTTTCGCCCACCTTCAGGACCACCACCCCCAGTGTCCCCTTCTCACCCTGTTCCCGGCCTCCAGCCATTCGCTTTGCAACGCTCACCTTCCCCTCTCCGTCGCTCCTTGTCACCCATGTGGCGACGCAGCGCTCCCGTGGAACCGGAAAACTAGGTTGTCGCAGTTTCTGGGGCACGAACGGCGCATACTTCGACCAGCTCAAGTCCTCGCCTTTCCCCACCGAACTTTTTATATGTGTTAGCTGGCGCCGTTCGAGATCTTGCGCTTGTGGACGCAGGTGCTACCGTTTCTGTTATATCCGAAAACTTCTGTCGTTCGTGGCGTTAAGTCAACTAAACACCTTCGGGACTCTCTTTCACCCGCAAGCGCCGAGACTTTTCATCCTTCCGCTCCCTGCACAGCACGTGTCCTCATCGTGGATGTTTTCTATATGTCGTCGAATTCTCAGTACTCAGATCTTCTTCTCATGACCTCATCCTTGGCTGGGATTTTCTATCCCGCCATCATGCCGTCATAGACGGTGCCCGTGCTCATGTGGCATTCTTCGTTATCCCTGATACGCTCGCCGACAAACCGCCGTCTTTCTCTGCTACCAAACTTCTTGCCGCGGACATCGATGTTCAACACGCCAGTGCCGTGCTCGTTCCCGTGTCCACCACCGCTGGGTACAGCAAGACTACTCTTCGCGCCTTAGCCCATCCTCGCTTCAGGCCGACACCTACCTCTTCCATTCGCCGTCCTCAGCATACGCCATGGTGCCACAGAACTCGTCGTCTCGAATCCCTCACCCTATCCGTTTTTCTTGCTCCGTAGAGAATGTCTTGGACACATTGAACACATTTACCTGCTCACGCCCTTCGACGATGAAACTCTTTGCGGTGGTACCCTCGTCGCAGCCCTCACACCGCCTAGTGCTGTCTCCGATCCGCTCTCGCAGGAAATGCTTCACTGTTCAGTGGCCAGCGACCTCGACCCAGGTCATCGCGAGAAGCTCCTTGCCCTGCTTCATAATTTCCGCTCTTCCTTCGACCACCAGACAAATTCTTTGGGCCGCGCGACCACCGTCGTTTACCGCATTGATACAGGCCCTCATGCCCCTCTCCACCAGCGCCGCTTCCGTGTGTCGCCTCCAGAGCGCCGCGGTATCCCTGAACAGGTTGACATGCACCATTACGGCGTTATTCAGTCCTTTTCTAGTCCGTGGTCGTCGCCCGTTGTGCTCGTCAAAAACAACGATGATCCGATTCGGTTCTGTGTTGATTATCGTCGCCTGAACAAAATTCCGGTAGACCGATGCTGGTCTACCCACTACACCCTATTGATGGCGCCTCGAGTGTTTCCAAGGAGGCGAGTTCTTCTCCTCCCAAAATTGCCGTTCTGGCTATTGGCAAGTCCCCATGGCTGAATCTGACCGCCCGAAAGCAGCTTTTGTCACCACTGACAGCCTCTATTAATTCAACGTGAAGCCATTCGGCCTCTGTAACGCTTCCGAAACGTTTGAGCGCATGATGGACATATTGCGGGGCCTCAAATGCCACATTTGCATATGCTATTTAGATGATGCTGTCGTTTTTTTGCCTGATTTTCTGACACATCTCGAGCGCTTGCACAAGATACTGCGCTATCTCACCGATGCTTGTCTCCAACTCAACGTCAACAAATGTCAATTTTGTGCCAACCAACTGACCATAGTCGGCCCTGTCGTCTCCAAATATGGCATCCTGCCTCATCCGGACAATATTCGTGCTGTCAAGAACTTTCCTAAACTGACTTCGGTTAAGGAGCTTCGAAGATTCGTGGGCTTGTGCTCATATTTTCGTCGTTTTGTGCTCGACATCGCCTATATCATCCCCCGCTTAATTATGAAGCTCCTGAATGGGCCCGCCGATCTACCTGCTTGGAAGTCAACATGCGACACTGCTTTCTCTACCCTCTGCCGTCTTCAGACTTCACCACCAATCTTGCGCCATTACTACACCAGCGCGCCAACCGAGTTGCAATCCGACGCCAGCGGCGTAGGCCTCGGAGCCATCCTTGCACTGCGTGAGGCAGGCTTTTCCTAATACGTTGTTGCTTACGCCACTCGTATGGTCGCGTATGCGGAATCTAATTACACCGTTGCGGAAAAGGAGTGCTTCGCCACAGTGTCAGAACTCACAAAATTTCGTGCTTACCTTTATGGCCGTTGTTCCTGATCACCATGCCCTCTGCTTGTTGGCTTCCCTCACGGACCCTTCTGGACGCCTCAGCCGCTGGGCCCTTCGTCTTCAGGAATACGAGTTTAACGTCGTATATCGGTCGGGCCGCAAACATTCCGAGGCTGATGCCTTGCCGTGCTCACCTCTGTCATCTGCTACGCCCTCTTCTTCCTTGTCCGCCTCGGCGCTGGCCGTGCTCACTGTCACGGACCTCCCCATGGAAGAGCGTTGAGACCCATGGATTTCTTCGCTCCGAGATGCCATCAATGCGCCGACTACGGCTTTGTTATATCGCGAACTTTGTCGTCAAGGTTATCATTTCCCGATTGGCGACTCTACTCTATCACCGCCACTCTCACCCGGTTGTCTGCAAATGGCTCTTGGTTACTCCTCGCCAGCTTCGCTCTGAAGTTTGTGCGCATCACCATTCCGGCCCACAAAGCGGTCTTGCAGGACTGCTGGAAACCTACAAACGTCTGCGCCCGCGATACTACTGGCATGGAAAGTACAATTTTGTTCGCCGTAATATGCACTCCTGCATTGCCTGTCAGCAGCGCAAATCCGCTCCTTACCCCTCCCCTGGCCAGTTACAGGCATTGCCTTGCCCAGCTCGCCCCTTCGATCGTGTCGGCATCGATCTGCATGGTCCCCTGCCGTCCACGCCTGCCGGGAATTGTTGAATTGTAGTTGCCGTGGACCACCTCCCTAGGCATGAGGATACGGCAGCCCTGACATCTGCTATTGCTCGCGACATCGCATCCTTCCTCCTCCATCATTTCATCCTGCGTCACGGCACCCCCCGGAAGCTTCTCTGTGACCGCGGCCGTGTTTTCTTATCTGACGTCGTTCACGACCTACTGCATGCGTGCCACACCGTTCATCGCAAGAGCACTGCCTACCAACCAAAAACGAACGGCCTCACCGAACGCTTCAACCAGACTCTTGGAGATGTGCTTGCCATGCAGATTTCCTGCAACGCCTGCAATTGAGATCAAGTACTTCCATTCGTCACTTATGCTTACAATACTGCCTCTCAAGCCACAACCGGTTTTTCTCCGTTCTTTCTTTTATATGTCCGTGAACCTTCTTAATTTTCTACTGGATACCATCCTTCCCTACTACCGCGACAGGTCGGAATGCAGTTTTCTCTCTAACGTTGCCCGTCATGCTGAGCAGTGGCGTCAGCTGGCTCACTCGTTGACGAGTACCACTCAAGGCCTCTGCACATATGCGACTGACCACGGCCAGACCGCCCACGACTTTCCCTCTGACTCGCTCGTTTGGTTGTCTGTGCCAGCTGCCTCAAAGTTTGAAGTTTGGACCTGCCGTCACTCGGAAGTGGCCTCAGCTCTGCGATTTGTTTCCGCAGCCTGAGTGTCCGATATGTAAACACGAGGAGATTGACGCCGATTTTAATTGCTTGGTGTGGGACTGCCCAACTCTCTAGTCGACATGTATCCGGCACGTGAATGTAGCGGGTCTTTCAACAAGCAAATCTGCTTCATACAGTGCCTGAATGCAGGGACCGTACCATCGTTCTCTACTGGACTTCATCAAATCAGCAAGCCTTTTTTCATATCATTTAATCTCTACTAGATATCTCATCACACCTTCACCTAATATTTATGCCCTGCGGCAATAAATTTCGCTAAAAAGTACCTCTGCCCTTACCGTGTCTTGGAGCGCACGTCACCTATGAACAACACCGTCGAGCCATTGACCCCCTCTTCGGATTACCGCTGTCAAGGCCGCGAAATTTTATGAGTCAGCCGGCTAAAGCCTTAATACGACCCCCTTGTCATCTCTTCGCCCTGAGCCGCTAGCATAGCTCCCTTTTGTTGCCGAGGGAGTAGCAATTAAGACGATGACAGCGCGCTACCATCGACGACGATGAAAAGTTTCGGCCGTACTCGGCGACCGGCTGCCGCGGGCGTTGGAGAGCTCGAGCACGCTCGGTGAGCCCGTACTGGAGCCGCCGGTGCTGGGCCAGTTTCTGCAATGGTAACGCCACCAGCGCTTTCAGCTCCACAATAAACCGCTCTTCAGTATATATATATATATATATATATATATATATATATATATATATATATATATATATATATATATATATATATATTGTGATTCCGAGCAACAAAGATGAAGTAAAGATCGGAGGCGCGGAGAGAAGAGGACAAGGAAGTGACATTAAATACCAGGCATTCGAGTGAAAGGCCGCGTCTCAGCTTCAGTCCTTTACAATGGCGCAGTCGCCTAAGGTAGGGCCTGACCCGGACCACCCCGACCCGCTCCACCTTCGCAGCAGCGGCTGGACTGACACACCCGGCTCACTCGGCACCTGAGGCCTCTCTCCTGTCCGAGAAAGGCGTCCACGCCACCTCGACGGATTCGGCTCTAGCCCTCCTTCCCGAAGCCATCATCACCCTCTGGGAGTTATCCGCCTCTTTCACTGCAGCGCTTGGCCTCGCTTCGCTATCCCCTGGGGACCCACTACCGTGAGTACACCTTCCGGAGTTTCGTGGTTTTTCTAAAGACGCTGAAGCTTGGATCCAAGTTGTCGACGTTCCTTCCCGGCGGTCTGACTTGGCTTTCGCCAACGCGCTCGCCGTCGCGGAAGACCATCTCCGAGGCGCCGCCCGCGCCTAGCACCTGTATGAAGGCCGCCGCAACACCACTTGGTCGGCCTGGACAGTTGCCCTTCTTGCTGCCTTTCCACTCCTGGTCACTGCGCACGACGTCAAATTCACGACGATGAAATCGCGGCGACAGGGTCCAGATGAACACGTCGCCCTGTACATTTACGACTAGGTCCGTCTTTTTCAGGTCTGCAATATCGATTGGCCCATGTACGCTGCTAAGCAGTGCGTCTTCGAAGGGCGTTAGGATAACACCCATGCATCAGCTATGTCCACGCTGTACATCGACAGCCTCTCCATTGTTGACCACCAGGCGGCCGCCTTGCACGACACCGCCAGTCGTCGCGAGATTCTTGCTGCCGCCGCGACATCTTCCGCAGCACCACAACAGCGCCACGGTTGCTTTTCGTACACACGACTTGGCCACGTGTACAAGGATTGCGACCCGGCCAGGCATACATTTCCAGAACCATCCCCTTTCTTTCCTACCGATGCATGTCTACGGCATCGGGGAGTTCATCGCACTGGTTGATACCGGCGCCCATCGAACAGCCTTGCTCCAAGAGCATGCACCGGTCCCTCTTAGTCAATGGAGCTCGTCTCCACTGCAAGGCTTGGGGGTAAGCGCCGTTCCGCTGGTGCAGTCGATCTCTGCATCCGCACTGAGGCTGGCAGCAAGGTCCTGCTGGGCGTCCCGGTGTTTGCGGACTTGCCTGTCGACCTCATCTTGGATGCGGACTACCTCATGTCCGGGGACGTGTCTCTTTGCATCCAAAACAGCGAAGTGCAGCTCCGCTCGTGCCTTACCGCCCCTAGCTCACCCGTGGACGAGCACCCTCAAGGTGAGGCTTCCAGTCCTCAAAACTTGAGTGACCTGCTGCAACGGTACGGTGCCATTTACGCGGAGACTAGTGACCAGCCTCCTGGCACTGACTTGATTGTTCACCGCATTTTAACCGCCAATAACTCGCCCTTAACTACACCGCTGCGGCGCTATGCAGGGCGCGAGCAAACGGTCAACGCTGACCAGGTATGCGGCATGCTGGTGTCTTAAGACCCTCATCGAGCCCTTGGGTAGCCACTGTACTACTCGCGCGCAAGAAAAAAAGCACTTTGGGGTTTTCCGTTGACTACAGAGAGCTCAATAAGCACACGATACAAGACACTTACCCGCTTCCCCTCATCGACGACGCCATTGACGCCATGCGACACATAAAATACTTTTCACCTCTCGACGATTCGGGTATTGGCAACGTCGCCAAAAAGGATAAGCACAAGACTACATTTCGCACCCCTACTGGGCTGTACGAGTTCTACCGCATGCCTTTCCTGCTGCGTACAGCTCAAAGCGCTTTCCAGTGTGCCATGAACATGATGCTCGGTTCTCTCAGAGATCGCGCCTGTATGGTCTACCTCGATGACATTTTGGTCGTCGGTGGCAGCGAAGGTGAGCATCTCCGAAATCTAGATAATGTTCTGGCCAGGTTATACCGAGCTGGCTTCCGGCTGAACCGCGAGAAAAGTAAGTTTCGTCTGTCGGTGATCTCCTACCTCGGTTACAAAATTTCTGCGGAGGACATTCATCCGCTGCCAGAGCGGATAGCGGCCGTCACGAATTCTCCCACACCAGACAGTGTGAAGCAGCTACAAACATTCCTTGGCATGGCTTCCTATTTACGGAAATTTGTCGCCAATTCTGCCACCACACCAGCTGCCCTCAAGAGTTTGTTGTCGAGAGAACTTCATATGGGGTGAACGGTAGCCACGAGCTTTTCAAGCGCTCAAAGATCAACTGACTCAGCGCCTGGTACTTAGTCACTTTCGCGAAGACTGGCACACTGAAGTGCACACTGACGCCAGCCATGTCTGCCGAGGGTCGGTCCTGCTCCGGCGCGACTCGGGGTGCTCAGCATGTCGGTGCGTACGCTAGCCGCAAACTGTTGGATGCCGAAAGCCGTTACCACTCCAACTAGTTGGAATGTCTGGCGGTGGTCTGGTGTTTCGGCGACAAGTTTCGCCATTACTTCTCCGAACGGAAATTCACCATTGTTGCGGATAATTCCGCAGTCGCCTGGATGTTCACGAAGCGGCAGCTCAAGCACAAGTTCGCTCGCTGGATTATTACTCTTCAAGAATAAACATATGTGTGGCATCAGGCCGATGCTCATAACCGCATTTCAGATGAATTGTCGCGACACACCAGTGGTGACGGCTGCTCTCGAACTCGGTTCAACGAAAGTTGGCTCTTATTTAGTCAGCAGGATTTAAAAAAGGCCCAAACCGATGACCGCGATTTGGCGGCTATCATGGCTTCCCTTGGGGACACCGGGAGCAACTCCAAGTTTGTCCCACCGACTACGTTGTCCCGCCGACACTGGCTCGAAAACAGCAAGAGCAGCATCTCCTCGTACTTCCTTCTGCTCTGCGCGCGCAGGTGCTCTACGCCATTCACGACTGCCCCACAGTAGGGCACATTGGCCAGCGAGAAACGTTGCGAAAGGCGCAGGAATGCTTCTGGTGGCCCAAGGTGGGCAGCAACATCCGCACGTACGTTGTCAGTACAACCGTCATCCAGGATGCCGACCCGGGTTTTTCGCGCCCACCTCTTTGCCTAAGAAAGTATTTGACACTATAGGTTTTGACCACATTGATCTTCTGCCAACTTCAGCAGTGGGAAACGAGTATATATTAGTGGCTGTAGATTATTTGTCTAATTTTTGGAGGTTACCGCTGTGCCCTCCCTCGCTGCACACTTCGTCGTTGACGTTTTACAAGACCTGTTCGAATAGCGGGACGGGCTTCCCCGAAAACTAACATCGGACTGGTCGACCACCTTCATAGGAGTCGCGAAATCCGTGCCTACCTGCGCCGGGCGGGGGTTGAGCACCACTTTGAATCGGTGTACCACCCTCAAGCGAATGGTCTGACCGAGCAGACGGATCAGACCATACAATCGCGACTCACTCCCTTCTGCATGAATAACAAAACAGGCGAGGCAAACTGGCACCAGCACCTCCGAGCGGCAGCCTTTGCTGTCAACACTTCTGTGAAGGTTCTGCAGGAACAACGCCTTACAAAATTGTGTACGGACAAGAACCTCAACTTAATGGAACGTGTAACTTGGAACCATCTATCAACAGCGGGACCCCTGTGCCAGGATAGGCAGCTTGTCAGCGCATCAGGTCGGAAGCACAGAAAAGAGCGTCCTGTGTACAGCACGCGCAAAAGGGCAACTTCGACCGCCGACAGCGACCAGCTCCTTGCTATAAAGTTCTAGACGAGGTCTGGCTGCGACGCGGCCTACAGTCGGCAGGGCGTAAACTGACCGCGAAATACGATGTGCCCTTCGTCATCACTGAACGGTTAGGTGACAATACGTGGCGTGTGTGTACTTCAACGTTCCAGGAAAATTCAGACAGGCGGAGAAGAAACAATTTCGCAGTGCACGTGCGCCGGTTGAACCAAAGGGTCGTTCATGTGCAAGACTGAGTATGTTGTGGACAGAACAAGTTATGGTGCCTCTTGCAACTACCATGGCCGCCAGAGTTGAAGCGAAAGTGTTCGCATGGTTCGCTTAACGTTGTTGTTCAGCGCAACTGTCATTTCGGTCACAGTCGTTTGCAGTGCTTATACGATCTCTGTGCGTCGATATGATTGACCCCTGTTGCCTTCGGGCTTTCACACACATTCGTTGAGTCCTCCCCGTAATAAAGCGCGGTATTCGTAAAGGACTGTGGTGTTGTCTCTTCCTTTCAGGTCTGCAGTCGTGTCCGATTGTGATGCCGGGACAAGAAAGACGAACTAAAGTTCGGAGCCTCGGGGAGAAGAGGACAATGAAGGGACATAAAAGGCTAGGCTTTCAAGCGGGCGGCCGCGTCGCAGCTTCAGTCTTTTACAATATATATATATATATATATATATATATATATATATATATATATATATATATATATATATATATATATATATATATATATGTTTAAGGAAAGTGGGAACTTCTAGAGAGACACATTTATTTGTCAACGTATCGGCCTCGGTGCGGTCTTCTTCAGGTCTGTAGTGGTCTCGCGTCAGATGGACGTTTTAAGTTTGTTAGCTGCAGAGGAAAAAGGAGAAAGGAGTGTAACAAGAAAGTATCAACAACAGTTGAAAAAATTAAACAAAAAAATAAAAATGGGGGTGCAGGGAGCAGGTAGGGACAAGATTGGGGGAGGAAGCAAAAAATAGAAAGAAAAGAAAAAATGGGGGAACTAGTATGGTAAGGAAGGATGGGGTAAAAAAGGAGATGGCGAAACGAGAGAAAGGGAGTGGAAGACGGTGCGGGGGACATAGGCAGCGCGAGAACCACAGTCGTACGAAAGCAAAACGTGCAAACAAAACACACAAACAAAATGCACAAACAAAAAGATGGGCGCCGCTGCAGATGCGTGGACAAAGAGGCGCCGCTAAGACAATGACACTGGCAGCGGCGAGCAGGCCAAACCAGGCGCCTTTTGGGGGTCTCACTAATTTCCGGTGAGACGAAGGCTAGAACGTTAAGGAAGGAGTGGGCTACGTTGTAACGAGCACATGAGTAAGGTCTTACACAGGTGGTCTGGGTTTCACTGAACAGTGCATCCCTCTCCCTGGTGGGGTCGTTGAACCGACTTCGTCGTTAATACTTGTTCGTAGCGGAGGAGGGCCGGGCTGTGTACAAAGATTTCAAGTTGTCGGAAAAAAGTAAGGAAAGAACGCCAAAGCTTATCAATACTGCACGAGGCAGGATAGTGTAAGTAAGGAGGGGTATGATTGCCTGGGATATACACTAAGAGTTATAAAGGGTATATCTGAGTTAGCCAATTAACGAGAAGAGTAGTATTTTTTTCGTTTGGAGGTCGTGAATAAAAGATACGGTACCAGGCTTTTCGTTAAGACCTTCTTGAGTAGTATTAAACTTGTGGATAAAATAGGAATCACGCTCTTCACGTTCTCGCCTGTTTTGAAGCCCCCTTGAATAATTGTTACTTTTAGTTGGTCAAATGGGTGTCCTTCTGCGTTTACATGCTTGGATAGAGGAAGATTTGGGAGAGACTTGGTGTGTGCAGCTGCAGTTCACAAACTTAAAACGTCCATCTGACGCGAGCGAGACCTCTACAGTCCTGAAGACTTCTACAGTTCTGACCGCACCGCGCTTTAAACGTTGATAAATAAATTTCTCTCTGTAGGAGTGCCCACTTCTCCTAACCCTTAATCCTGCGGTGCCAACGCAAACTACGTTGGCTCCGCATATATATATATATATATATATATATATATATATATATATATATATATATATATATATATATATATATATATATATATATATATATATATATAAACGCAATAGATTGGGCGCACGGTGGAAAAAGTAACAATCTTTATTCTAACGTTTCGACCAGGGTAAGGCCTTCGCCAGAGTATATGATACAGGTGAAAGACACAGCTTTTATAAGTACACGGACGTGGTGATGGAAACATTCCGGTTGGCAGATAGCAGCGGCAAACATTTCAGTGTGAGTCGGCAGTGAAAGAAAAAGTGTTAGTAAGCACAGTCAAAGATGGTTAATGAATTGCGAAGGATGATCGCTATCAGAACTTTGCGGAAGAATTGGTGGTGTGCTCAAATGCACCAGAAAAGGCGAACAACAGAAAAAAAAACAGATAGATGAAAGCACAGGCGAATACCATTGTTTGAACAACGTCTATTGAAAAACTATGGGGTAAGGTGCTGAGATGTGATATCATTCCAGCGATAGAAGCAAAAAGCGCAAAACAGTGGGGAAAAAATGATCAGCGTAAATGAAACATGACATGATGCGGTTAAGATGCAAGGCAAGTCAGCTTTCCAACATTTTCATTCATTCTGCAAGAGACAGCGTTGAACTTGTGTACGAGAATTGATTCGCGAACCTCGCGTTCATGGTGGGACTTGAAGCCCGATTCCAGTAAAGCTACTTTAATTCTTTTCAAAAGGGTGCTTAGTATCCTTCACGTGTTTAGAGATAGGAAGATTAGGCACTGTCTTGCAATGAGCTTTATGATTATTGAAACGATATCGGAACGATGTTTCTGTTTGGCCAACATATTGAATCTTACAGATTGAACATTCAAACAAGGAGATTACGTTGCATGTACCACATGAATATTTACCTCGAATTTTCACAATAAAGTCTGTAAAATGAGCGATCTGTGAGCTGAATTCTGGCTTCAGCCCTCCACTTCGGCACCTCTTTCTTCCTTTCTTCTCTCAGACTCTCATTTACTCATTTCCTTGCGGCGTAGTACAGGTGTCTCCCGAGATGTGAGACAGATACTGCGCCATTTCCGTTCCCAAAAACCAATTTTCAACTCGCAATTTTTTTTCAACGTGCCCTGACATCACACAGCACACGGGTGCCTTAACGTTTCGCCTCCATCGAAACACAGCCGCCACGGTGCGGTTCAAACCCGAGACGGAGAGGTTTCCAGGTGGTCAAAATTATTCCCGAGGCCTCCACTGTGGCAACTCTTTCTTCCTTTCTTCTCTCAGTCCCTTCTTTGTCTGTTCCCTTACAGCGAGGTTCAGTCGTTCGCCGAAATGTGAGACGGATAGAGCGCCAGTTCCTTTCCCCGAAACCCAATTTTAGTTTTTTTCTTTATTCGTCATCTGCAGCATAGTCTACCCCTGCCACTACTGTCACATGCGCCGCAAGCACGACGAAGCTGTGAACAGCATTATAAGTTCTGCGCACAAAGCAGCAATGGGGCTGCCCCACTACGACAACACACATCTCCTCCAACCTGGAATCTACAACGCTCTCAGAACTCATAGGTGCACACAAGACCGCCCCAATCGACCACCTCTGCCGCATCAAAAACGGCCGGCTGATGATTGACCGTCTTCATGTAAACCCCTCACGCGACCGCCACCGCACGGCCCTCCTTTCGGCAGGAATTCATAGCCGCCATGTCGTCAAACCAGTTCCCTGCAAAGTGGCTGTGGTTCAACTCAGCCAAGTTCAACTCAGCTGTGGTTCAACTCAGGATACACAGTTTAGCTTTCTTTCATCTTCGTTGTTTCAAAACTTCAGCGAGCGCAAATTGTTTCTAGAGCTAATCACGTGATACATCACGTGTCCCAAGTCGGATAGCGAGCGTCCAAAGCGGCGCTCCGCGCCGCGGTGGACGTGGCAGCCAAGCACAAGAGTGAATCACTTGTCACATCAAATTCCACAACTGGCGAGGAGGAGCAGCCCAGTCGCAGCCAGCGCAGCGCCGGACGTGGCTGCCAAGCACGCAGCTGTGGCGACGAAGGTGAAAATGAAGAACGCCTTCCACGAGCGATTTTGCACTTGCGGCGCACCTCCCGTTAGAGCTCAAATCTAAGAGCCAGATGAGCTTCAGGCTCAGCATGGGAAGAGTAGGGCTTTTCGCTCTAAAAATGATTCAGGTGTGTTGGTGTGCGCCTCTCTGACGGTACACTGCTGGATCATTTAACGACCTTGACGACCTGGAGAAGTCGAGAATGAAATGGCTGCGGCTTAACTCAGCTAACCGTAGTTATGAAAGCTGAAGCTTAACCGTTCACCGGTGGTGCTCAGAAATCCAGACGGATTACACTTGAAGTCACTTTCCGAGGCTGTCGTGGCCCTGATAGACGGATCACGTGGCTCGTTTTGCCATCCGCCCTGCGAGAGCTCACTTCCAGCGGCTTCTCAGTCTCCGCCTTGGCTGCTTCCAAGGCTCGTCGCTGTCTTCTTTCGGCACATTTCACTCTCCTTTCAGCCAGCGAGACTCTCGCTCTTCGTCGGTTTTGGCTCCCCGTTTAGCGCATTTAGGCTCCCTATCGATTGCTAAGTCCTCTCTCGCACGGTTGGCAATGTTGAAGGGATTATCAGACTCGGCCCGATGTGTGCCAGTACCCGCTCTCGAGAACGCCTGCGCCGGCTGCCTTGGTTCGTCCATAGCGAGACACTGGATAGGCAGAGAGCAGCGGTTGTGGCGACGGCGGAGCGCGTGGCTGCAGCTGCGGCGAGTCATAAGTTACGCAGCTCCATTCCTCCTGTTTCGGTCATTCGTGCAGGTGAGCCAAATTGGCGCCGCTAGGCTAATAAAGCTTATGCTTTGAAGTCAGCCGACGCCGAGGCAATGATCGAATATCGAGCGTTAACATACCCTGCCTTGTACGCCAGTTCGAATCACTGCAGCGTGCTATAATGTAACTTAACTACTAAGTTTATGCTGCACGAAACGCGAAATCGCGTGCCACGACCCCGAACGCCCTACAACAAACGGTTGAAGCCCAATGTTCATATCAATATTGGTTAAGGCGTGGAATTCTGGCGTGGAACTGGGTTTACTGGTTCGAAACCCTGCCAGGAGCTAGTCTCTAACTTAACTAGCATGTATATGCTGTAAAAACGCATAATCGTATTACGCCATCCGGAGCATTCTGAGGCAAACGCTTGACGCATAATTATTACACGAATGTCGGGACTGAGTGGCCCCACTCCGACGCCTGCCAGACAAGCATATATATATATATATATATATATATATATATATATATATATATATATATATATATATATATATATATATATATATATATATATATATATATATATATATATACCGACATTGCTTATTTTCGTGGAATTCTGGCGTGGAACTGGGTTTACTGGTTCGAAACCCTGCCAGGAGCTAGTCTCTAACTTAACTAGCATGTATATGCTGTAAAAACGCATAATCGTATTACGCCATCCGGAGCATTCTGAGGCAAACGCTTGACGCATAATTATTACACGAATGTCGGGACTGAGTGGCCCCACTCCGACGCCTGCCAGACAAGCATATATATATATATATATATATATATATATATATATATATATATATATATATATATACCGACATTGCTTATTTTCGTGGAATTCTGGCGTGGAACTGGGTTTACTGGTTCGAAACCCTGCCAGGAGCTAGTCTCTAACTTAACTAGCATGTATATGCTGTAAAAACGCTTAATCGAATCGTATTACGCCATCCGGAGCATTCTGAGGCAAAGGCTTGACGCATAATTATTACACGAATGTCGGGACTGAGTGGCCCCACTCCGACGCCTGCCAGACAAGCATATATATATATATATATATATATATATATATATATATATATATATATATATATATATATATATATATATATATATATATATATATATATATATATATATATATATATATATATATATACCGACATTGCTTATTTTCGACTGTGGTGCTCGGGCATGCCGCTTCCGCCTGCTACCATTTTATTATTTTAAGGAACCACCTCAGTAACCTTAGCAACCACTGGGATACATTGTGAGAATGCCACCAGTAGAGATAAGGCAAAAAAATTGCGTTCAAAAAGGATTTTGTCCAGACTTCAGTATGTGCGTCAAGGCATACGAGAGGAATGGGTTTTGAATGGGAATGGAATGAAACAAGGCGAATGGCTGCATAAAAGAATGATTATTTGCTGATAAAACGAAGTCTAAAAGCAATTGATCATGCGGTCCGTGCGCGTAACTGTCGTAGGATGACGAACTGTCTGGCAAAAGGTATTTGCGGCCAGATGCTGGATTCTTGTCTATTTTTCAGCTCGGCTGGCCCACAGTTTTCAATTGGTAGTAAGGTGTTGGAAGTGGTAAGGGAAAAAATCTACTTAAGGCAGGTAGTGACCGCAGATCCTTATCACGACAGCTAAATAAGTACATCATAAATTTGCAATACCGCAACGCAACGAGGACAAGAGCGAGAAATGAGACAAAGGCGGGTCGCTGATCTTACAACTATGCTTGATTGAAAAAACAGGCATCAATTTATACATTTTGAAAAAATCTATGCACATGCGCATCGTCAGTCAAAGCATAACACCCAGAAGCGTTTATCACGGATTAAGTGTGTAACTTCTTGTTATTGTCCTTGTTGTGTTGCGCTGATGCAAAAAAAAAAATTATGAAGCAGTACCAACTTGCCCAAACTTCTGTTCTTCTAAGAAATAACTAGAGAATGGTTGGTGTGGAGAGCATAGAGCAGGTTCTCTCAGATGACGAATGGCAGTTTACCGCTATCTCTCACGAGAAAAGTATATTACAGCTATGCCTTACCAGTAATCACCTATGGGGCAGAAGCTGGATCTAATAAAAAGGGTTCCGCTTAAATTAAGGATACTGCAGCGAGCCATGGAAAGAAAAATGATAGGTGTAACGTTAAGAGACGGCAAGCGGGCAGAGCGAGTAAAAGAACAAACGCGGGTTAAGGACATCCTGGTCGAAACCAAGAGGAAGAACTAGGTTCGGGCACGACATATGATGCGAAGGCATTAAGGGTAACGGAGTGTTTCCAAGAAAAGAAAATCTTAGCAGGGACAGCAGAAAGTTGGGTGGACGGATGAGATTAAGAAGGTTTTGGACAGGGTGGCAGCAGGTGAAAGTGGGTAGGGTTGAGTGGAGAGATGTGGCAGAGCTTCTAGTCCTTCTGTAGGCGTAGTCAGGCGTACGATAATTGTGATCCCAAGTACATGGTGAAAGGCGCCTGTGATTGGTATATTGGGCGATCGGGGAGGGTAAACAAGCCTCGGAAGTGAAGTGGTCACACACGACAACCAAAGTGAGTGCAACCCCGAATCTTGTGGTCCGAAGCGGAATCTCCTCTTCTAGGGTGAGGCTGCGAGTGTGGGTTACGGCCTCCGGAGGAACTAAAGACATGCGCCTCGACGGAGATATCTTTCGAAGTCATTAAGACCGTTGGCGGCTCTCAGATTCAGGCGTGGAGGCAGCGTTTAGAATGGCATGCCTAGCGGGCCTCCTTGCCTGATTTTGTTTGCGAACTCTGGCGGTCCCGAGAAAACCACAGAAATATATTGACTGCAAATATGAGACGCCGTGCGATATATACTTGGGAAAATTACGGGTCTGCTGTTCACGCATCGGGTAGGCGTATCCATCGCATTAAGAACCAACGCTAAAAAACACACACAGAGGACTAGACGAGACACACGTGTCTCTTTGTGTGTCTCGTCTCGTCCTCTGTGTGTGGTTTTTAGCACTGGTTCTTAATGCGATGGATCACAACCAACTCGCCCAATCCTCAGTTCTTCTGCAGTAGGCGTATCAACTGAAGAACGCCAGTGAGGATGAAAATACGTGCGTTTGGAGGCAAGGTAAGTAAGGCCACAGGTGGAAACGACTCAAGCACACCTATCAGCTCCACACAACAGGAGCGAGGAGTGTCCTCACGTGTAAACCTTTACGCACTGTGATAAATAGGGTTGCAAGGCCAGTGCACTGCTTTTGTTATTACACAGCCTATTGTGCTGGCATCCGCATAGAAAAAGACGACACCTTTGGCAGAGGGCTTTAGCTCAGAACGGCGGTAGAGAAAAATCTGACGCCCCGTGGCCGCATAGAGGTTGGTCTGAAATAAGAAGCTTCTGTAATATGGTGGAACTATTGTAATTATCGCTCAACATTAAATAGAGCCTTACAGGGGGCAGTCGTGCTTTCAACTGAATAATTCATTCACAGTGCGGTTCTTACTGGCCGCTCGATCCAAGCCTGATGACGCGCACTAAGCTAAACGCAGAGCGACGATTAGGAAACCCCAAGAGCACAACAGACGTGATATGATTCTCGGAAACCAGGCGCAATAATGAAAGTTCACTTTCTTTTTTGTCGCATTACAGGTTCAACATTCAATTCGCGATGAGAAACGAAACGTTTTTTTCTTTCATGCTTACTTTCGCGGAAGGAAATTCTGCGCACTCTTTCGTGCCCCCTCTCAATATATCGTCTTTTTATTTACGCTGGTCAGGGATGAAGTGAAGAAGGAAACAGAACCTATAAGACGTATAGTAGAGATGCAGTGAATACGATGATAAATCGATCGATTCCAATTCTCTGCGAGTCAGATCCATTCCTGGTCAGGAAACCGGTGGTGCATTGATACCACTTCCTTAAAAATAAAGACCCCGAACGCCAGCACATACCTTCCTTGCTTGTGTGCCTCTGCTTCAAGAAGAAATATAAGAGGTGTATGAATCTACTCAACTCATTTTGTGAACAGTAAGAGTGAAGTAGGACGATTGAGCGCTAAAAAGGCGGTGTTCCAGTTGGTGGCCAAGGACAGGACGCTCTTACGACGGGGTCACATTTAGCACTGCAAGACACGAAGCAAGCAACAGAAACGCACGAAATGTCAACATCTCCGTGGCTCTTGGTTCTGCCTGATCGACACAAACCGTCTTAGAAAACCAACTCTATGGATAACCAAAATATGGCGATCATTCACTGATTTATTACAGACAGCTAAATTTTACAGCTTTTGTAAAGACTAATTAATTATATTTTGACTTCTCTGCCTGCGTAACTATCCTCAGTAGTTAATTATCAAAACCCTCTTATCATCTAGCTTGCCGAAAGTAATACAATATTGCATTATATAAGCTATACCAGGTGTTTCCATTTTTATTAAATAAGCTTTTGCAAGTATGAAGGCGGCTTGTGCGGCGCAATGATACCTGCATCAACATACATCAGAAAACATGGAAATAATGTTAACTTTTTAGAAGCCTAACTAATTTATGATAATTACTTTTATACCCCGCACCATTTAGGCTACTGGTTGCAATTAGAGACTCGTAGCCGGCTCTTAGTAACAGGCATATCAATGTTAATAATTTCCAAAACGCGATTACCCTCGCCGCTGTAGCTCAACAAATTTGGCTGCATATTGCGAAAAAACATGCTCTTTCGAAAGCATGGAGGCAAAGTAAACCCTCCAGTGTACGCAAGTAGTAAAAAAAATTCGAACCTTGTAGAGCCACAGCGGCTGACATAATCGCATTTTCCAAATTGTAAATACTGATATGGCTATTACTGACGGCCGCATAAAAATCTCTAATTGCAACCATTAGTCTAACTTTTATAGTTAAAAACTTAGTTATCAGAAATTAGTTAACCGGCTAAGTTAACATTATTTACATTTTTTCTGATGTCTGCCAACGCAGTTATTATTGCGCCACAGAAGCCGCCTTCATACTTGAAAAAGAGTATTGAAAAAAATTTTGGTTGACTTAAAGCTGGAACACCCGGTATACTGAATGGCCAGACCTTTGACGGGTAAGACCTCAAAAGACCTAGAGATTAGGCCGCAAGCTGCATAATGGGCAGATCTGAACTGGACCTGAAAGTAGCACTGTTCCACACCATGATCATTGTTGGCAAACCATCAAGATGGGCTTTGATGTCACCTAGGAAAGGAGAGTGTTGGGGTAGTGTTACAGCGGTCGCATGGACTTGGTGCTGCGCTGCACGATCAGGCTGAGGGAAATATTTGCCGTATTCATCCACTTAAAGAAAAGCTTTGTGCAGCCATTGTCTATAAATACACCTGTCCTTACGAAGAAAAATGCTTGTTACATTCACCGCGAAAAGATTATTTTTTTTCTCTGCAAGACATAAAGGCTAGTACTACTCAAATGAACACTAAAATGAATGAATCACAATCGGACATATGCGTAAACAGGGGAGTTTTGGAAACTTAGAACAAATCATTGCACATAAATGCACGCACTATTAAGTCTGCTGGAAACATTGGTGTGGCGCCTGAGTTCCCCACTGTGATTTCACGAACTTCCGATAACTCACTTCTGCCTGCTTTTTAGGAACATTCTATCACCAGCACAGATAAGTACGCGCCTGCACCCGTTACTTTAACCGAGCAGAGAATAATGAAATGATACCGATTAAGCTGGTCCGGGAGATGTTAGATTCAAAGAAAGAGGTGGGGCTTGGAACTGTTTGGAATAAATGAAAGTAAAATTCTCCCGCTTCATTTGATGTTCATAACACGCGGGCAAAAAAGACTCCGCGTAATAATGAGAACTTTGGTCCTCATGGGAAATCGAAAGAAACAATAGACTGTGCCTTTGCAAGCGTTTGTGCGTGAGATATGTATGGTTTCCCGTCGATATCCACCAGCGAACTGCAACAATAACCAGTGATTCACCTGGACTAATCAATGCGTTTCCAGCTCAGCAGAACAGACTGGGAACTAGTAAATATCTCGTTTTATTTAATGCGCAAAAGATTTTTCAATAAGCGTAAATTGCAAGGGGGTCCATCGATTGCACACTATATTATTATTGCTTATCCACCTAAAATTTCGTTCATGAACACACTCTGTGCGTAAAGGTTTATTAAATGGTTTTTGAACTACTAATGGGCCACTTGTTTTCTTCGATAGCAAGATATGTTTCCCTCCAAGAACGATTTAGCCTCTCGCAGTTGTACCACCGTTAACTTGCAATTAATTACCTGTTTAAATATTTATCCATTTTTTATTCCACTCTATACTTGACTGCACCTTTCTTTTGCATGGAATAATTTATGTTTCCATTACACCAGCTTTTTATAGCGCACTTCTGGTTCTCGGTGAAATATAAGTTATGTTTCAGAACCAAGTGTTATTTAACCGCGTTGATGCTATTTATCTAAAGGATTTCTTGCACGGAACAATGCATGCGGGCAGTGTGTTACGCTTTTTCCCTTTACTGCACATTCAGTAATGTTAAGAAAATCATTTACTCTTTCTTCTCTTACATAACTTAGAACTCACGAAGATGCATGCAAAACAAATTAGATATAATTCATATTATTTTGTTAAAAAGGGTTCCGAGGAAAAGCCGGCAATTTTTATTAAGCAATCCCTTTTTGCGAGTGTAATGTAGAGGTAGACTTCGCTTTGACCAATTGACGTCATCAAAATCTGGCCACCGTGGCTACGCGTGAATTTATTCTACGCTTTACAGACAATCTGTTCGGCGGTGTGTGTGGCGTTTGTGAACGTTGCTATGCAAAAAAAAATCTTTCTCTTCTCACCAAGGTTAATCAAAGTAAATCTATAACTAATTTGTGTGCTCATTGACTGACACATTATTCTTGATAATTTAGAGTAAAACCACGAAAGATGGTGTCCATTAAAAAGATAAAAGAAAGAGAGCGAGCAAATCCTGAAATTAAATTTTTGTGATTACATGAACGCCGCAAGAGAACGGACAGGACGAATGGAAGAATGGACAATGTAGAAGCCTTCATCGCAGAAATTGTAAGAGCAGTAGTTGCCGACATGGGGCATGCTGTAGCCGCCACGAAAGCCTCTTCTAAAGGCCCGAAAGTACAACTTGAAGCCAGTTGCATAGTGCATTCATGTATCCACCGACAGATTCGCCAGGCAAGTGGTGACGACTTCGAGACACAGCTTGAAGGGAACTTCGAACAGGCGAAGGTGAAAGTGCGTCCAGAGTGCCAGTACACGATGCCCGCTTAGGTCACTTTGCTGGCGTTTTTGGTTGCAGAACTGCGCACAGGCAGTCATAAGCCTTGTCGTAAAGGGTCGTTGACTGAATCTTGAGTAGAAGAAAAAAATTGTGGCTGCAGTCCACGCTGTGGTGGTGGTTGGAAAGCGAAGCTGTAAAACGACACCTAATTACCTACTGTGCACGTCACTTGAACATTCACACAAGTGGCTCTAAAAAAAGAGTGAAACCAGAGACAAGCTAAATGTTCTTATATTACCCTTTATTGCATCACCACTGGCTTTCACGACGGCTTTATGATCAGCAAGAGATACAGCGAGAATTTCAGTTCTAAATATAGAGTTATTCTTTGCTAAGGTTAAATAAGTGCATGAACTATGAACGGACTCTGGCTGAGTTGCCTTTGTGAAACGGTGTTCCCTTTGTCCACACGCGCCCTATCATCGCTGTGAAGGTGGTCGGACAGCGAAGCTGTAAGACGACGCCCAATTACGCACTGTGATGTGAATTCAAAATTCACACACGAGGCACTACAAAGAATAACAAAGAGTTTGAATACGCAAAGACATGTTTTTCTATGGAGTATATTTTTCTGTCGCTTTTCAATTATCATTTTTGTGTACGCTTCATTCCTTATTGTTTTTTCTAATGCTGTCCCAACCTTTGTTCCCAACCATTGTTCGTATTTTTGCCCGCTTCTTGTGTATGTAATTTGCATGTTGCCTGCCGCCCATCAATGTAGGGGCTGAGGGGCATGTCTAGCCACAATTTCTGGCTGCTTTTCTCGGCACTCAGCATGTGTAGATGGGAAAATAAATTGAATTGAAGAAGAAATTAATTGAAATCAGAGGCAAAATAAATATACTTAATTACCCATTATTACTCCACAACGACATTCACGACTGTGTAATGATCGGTATGATATACACTGCTTTGAACCTTGAGCGGTGGTTGAGTTTCATTTGTTAAACGGTGTTCCCATTGTTCACACGCACTTTATCATCCGTCATGTGGTCTTGATGCTTGTTTTGTATTTTTGCAGTGATAGCTACATTAAGGTAGCATTTCGAGCCTTCAGCTTCACGGCACCGTGGCGGTGGCGGCGTCGCCACCGCCACGTGGGGTGGAGCAGCTGCCACCGGCGCGGTGCCGTGGTGGTCACGTGGTTCGTCACGTGGTTGGTCACATGGTGTGGACCAGCTGCTCCTGTTGGCGGGGCGGCGCGCCGGCGAAACCAAGCTGCAACACCTGTGCGCATGCGCCGTGTCAATTGGGACGAAGATGAAGAAGGAACGCACAGAGAATCGGAGCGGCGAAAGACTGACTTTGCAGTTAAACTGAGCAAACTCCACTCGCCCAGCTGTAGCTATCGCGTCACTCCAGGTTTAACCAGAGCTAAACCAACGCCAATTTTTTTTCTGAATGTACACAAGTACTGAGTTGTATGCAGCATGCCTGTTTTAAAAGATTTACCATTTTTATATATCTTCTTATGTTTTTGTTTTTATTTTTTCAATTTTTAAAAAATAAAAATTCCCTTTCATTGTATATGTGTATATAAAATTATATATTTTAACTTTAATTATTTACAATAATTGTTTTTTCTTTGCTGAAAGGAAATGGCGCAGTATCTGTGTCATATATCTTTGGACACTTGAACCGCGCCGTTAGGGAAGGGATAAGGGAGGGAGTGAAGGAACAAAGGAAGAAGGAGGTGCCCTAGTGGGGGGCTCCGGAATTTACAATGTTTTTATATTTCAGTCTTCACTGTTGGGTGATTTTCTACTCGGCGTAACATTCAATTATTAGCATGGCGTATATTGCTGACGATGCCAACGGCCCGAAAATGTCCTTGGACGATACAGGTATGCAGCTTCGATGTAAATATACCTTGTGCCATGGCGTTCTTTGGCACAGATTACGTTGCGCCATAAAAATTCATTCTCATCAGGAGTTGCACCGAGGCACTGGTGTTCCGCCGCTGGGCCGCAACTCGCCTTTCCTCAAAACCCGCCGTGGTGGCTCTGTTGTTTTATCGCTCGGCTACTGCTCCGGAGCTTCCGTGTTCGAACCCGACCACGGCGGTTGCGTTTTTATGCAGGCAAAACGCTAAGGCGCCCGTGTGCTGTGCGATGTCAGTGCACGTTCAAGATCCCCAGGTGGTTGAAATTATTCCGGAGCTCTCTACTACGCACCTCATATTTCCTATCTTCGTTCACTCCCTCCTTTATCTCTTCCCTTACGGAGCGGTTCAGGTGTCCAACGATATATGGGACAGATACTGGGCCATTTCCTTTCCCTAAAAACCAATTATTGTTATTATTTCCTCAATAAAATATTAATAACTGGTTTTTTGGGGAAAGGAAATGGCGCTGTATCTGAATCATATATCGACGGACACCTGAACCGCGCCGTAAGGGAAGAGATAAGGAGGGAGTGAAATAAGAAAGGAAGAAAGAGGTGCCGTAGTGGAGGGCTTCGGTATAAATTCGACCTGCTGGGGATCTTTAACGTGCACTTACATCGCACAGCACACCGACGCTTTAGCGTTTTGCCTCTATAAAAACGCAGTCGCTGCGGTCGGGTTCGAATCCGGGAACTCGGAATCAAAAGACACCTGCCGCAGCGGCTCAGTGGTTATGGCGCTCGACTGTGATCCGGAGATCCCGGGTTGGAACCCGACTGCGGCCGCTGCGTTTTTATGGAGGACAAATGCTATGGCGCCCGTGCGCTGTGCGATGTCAGTGCACGGTAAAAATCGCCACCTGGTCAAAATTACTCCGGAGCCCACCACTACGGTACCTCTTTCTTCCATTCTTCTTTCACTCCCTCCTTTATCCCTTCTCTGCGCCATTTCCTTTCCCCGAAATCCAATTATTATTATCATTATTCTCTATGGGGCTCTGAGATCAACACAGACGCTGCTCCACGCTAGCACTCGTATATGGCTGCGGAAAACCCTGTTATTGACAGCAAGCTCGCCCACCTCCTCCAAGCACAGGACAACATAACGCAAAAGTAGAAGACTCAGAAGCACAATAGGTGACTAAAACTCAAACTTGCCCAGATTCAATCCCAAATAATACAATGTAGTGCAACTCTTTGCAAAGGTAACTGGGCTCAGGTTTGTGACGGTCTCCGCGGCAATCTCTCCACAACCCGCGCTTGTCATCTATTAGGGCACATGCTAGACCCCACGCAATCCAAATCTCAGACGCGCCTTAGCATTCGCCGCCTCACTCACAACCATCGACAGTACACCGACGCCTTCCTCGCCCAGGTTAAATGCACCTATACAACCTCCGGTCTCCCTTGCAAGTATCCTGATTATGCAGGCCCACCCCAGCCCGAACTTGACGCCCTTATTACAGAATCAGAATTTCGCGCCGCCCTATTGAAATTACGGAATACCGCTTCCGGAGATGATCAAATTACCAATGCAGCCATCAGAAATCTTGACGATGCTTCCATCTCTGACTTAGTCAACTACTTTAACGAATGTTGGGAGGCAGGTACTCTCCCTGCCTCGTGGAAGCATGGAAAAATTATTTTTATTCCAAAACCCCACAAGCCTATCACCCTAGACAACATCCGCCCCATTTCTCTTACATCCTGTCTAGGCAAGGTCTTCGAGCACATAATTCTTGCTCGGATAACAACGTACATGGAAGACAACCACCTTTTCCCCCACAGTATGCTCGGATTTCGTGCGCATCTAACTGCGCACGACGCCCTACTTCAAATTGCGCATGACATGCTTGATGATACCATGCCCCACCACACTAAAGCTATCCTACCAGTTGACCTCACTAAGGCATTTGACAAAATTCGACACAATGCCATCTTACGGGAACTGCAGGCTCTACAGGTAGGCACTAATGCCTACAATTACGCTCGCGCGTTTCTCTCGGGCCGCACTGCCTCCCTGCACATAGATCAGATTACCACATCCCTTATACACTCGGAGAGCTCGGAACCCCTCAAGGGGCGGTCTTTCTCCCCTTTTCTTTAACATTGCTCTCATCCCCCTAGCTCACAAACTGGATCTAATCCCACACCTAAAGGTTTACCCTGTACGCTGATGATATTACCACATGGACCACTCATGGCTCTGACGGGGAAATTAGGAACCTCTTCAGTTAGCAGCAGACACCATCTCCTCTCACGCGTCATACATCGGGCTCGAATGTTCCCCATCTAAGTCCGCGCTCTTCCTAATTAGGCCAAAATCTAGCGCTAACTCGCCCGTCCAGATCAATTTAAAAGATCCCCTATCCCCATCCCACACGCCCTCCGCATCCTTGGCCTGGTGGTGGTAGTGGTTTTATTAAAAATAGTAGTAAAAAGGAAGGAAAAGATTTTTGCTAGCCCCGGCATCTGCCATCGATATTGAAGCACCTGAGCTGGGGCAGCGGAAATAAAGGATAGCAGGCAGAATTGAGGCCTCCACTTGCAGGATTCTGGACGAAATGAACATACCCTTAAAAGGCTCAAGGCCTCCACGCAATCCGTGTTGCACCTTCTACGCCGAGTGTCCTCCCTTAACAAGGGTTTATACGAAGCGGACAACATGAAAGTAGTGCACGCATTTACGCTTAGCCGCATTCTATACACCACCCCATATCTCAAATTGAACCGCACGGAAACCTAACGCGTGAACGCAATGATCCGCCTTGCGACTAAGGCAGCCCTAAACCTACCTCGTAGCAGTAGCACAGCCAAACTTCTTGCACTAGGCATGCATAACACCATTCAGGAACTAGTTGACGCGCACCTTCAGACACAGTACCTTAGACTTGGCATGAGCGCCACTGGCCGCCATATACTCTCCTCCCTTCGCATCAACAAACCCGCTAACCAGTCAACCCTTATACCCATCCCTCGACACATCCATACACCTCTCGTTGTGAAACCCCTTCCTCGAAACGTCCATCCCCAATATCACATCCCTCGCCGCGTAGCTCGCGCTAATGCCCTCTATAAGTACTATGGGCAAGCCCACGATGCCATTTGGGTAGATGCCGCATATAGAGCGCATGAAGCGGTAGCAGTTGCCTACAATCCAACCCTACCTCACCCCCTAACTCACCGTCTTCCCTCGTGCTCTACGTCTGAGGAGGCAGAGGAGACCGCCATCGCCCTAGCCCTTGCACATTCGGACGCCCAATACATCAGCGACTCCAAAACGGCTCTGTCCAACATTGCCAGGGGCACGATTCACGCCCCTGCCTGGCAATTGTTGAACACCGTTATCCAAAATTTACCGCGCAGGGTAGAGCTTCAGTGGGTGCCGGCTCACACTGGGAACCCTGGAAACGAGGCTGCCGATAAATTGGTCCGAGGTCTGATTTGCCGGGCTCAGGACAGTCTCGATCCAGGATTCTCGAGGGAGCGGGCGCACACCTTTGCGGAGCTCACGCAAATACCCCGTTTGGACCGTCGGACTTACCCTCCTCCCCACCCCTCTCTTAAGCACCCCCAACAGATCCTCTTCAGACGCCTCCAGACCCGCTCTCTGTCATCCCCTCAGCATTTATCCCACTATTGAGGCACATCCCCTGCATGCTCCCTATGTGGTGACCCCCACGCCACACTCTCCCATATCCTTTTCGGCTGCCCTGCTGACCCTCCCCCGCGGGGACAGCACGCCATCACGAGCTGGGAGTAATGGGACGTCCTGCTTATGTCTGCAGACCAGACATCGCAGCTCGCTGCGGTGACTCGGGCTGCCGACGTCATGTCCCGGCATGACCTACTTGATGCAGTGCGGGACCGCTTCCGCCTGCTACCATTTTATTAATTTAAGGAACCACCTCAGTAACCTTAGCAACCAATGGGATATATTGCGAGAATGCCACCAGTAGAGACAAGGTAAAAAATTGCGTTCAAAAAGGCTTTTGTCCAGACTTCAGTATGTGCGTCAAGGCATACGAGGGGAATAGGTTTTGGATAGGAATGGTAATGAAACAAGGCGAATGGCTGCCTAAAAGAACGAATATTTGCTGATAAAACGAAGGCTAAAAGCAATTGATCATGCAGTCCGTGCGCGTAATGGTCGTAGGATGACGAACTGTCTGGCCAAAGGTATTAGCGGCCAGATGCTGGATTCTTGTCTATTTTTCAGCTCGGCTGGCCCACAGTTTCCAATTGGTAGCAAGGTGTTGGAAGTGGTAAGGGAATAAATCTACTTAAGGCAGGTAGTGACAGCAGGTCCTTATCACGACAGCCAAATAAGTAATTCATAAATTTGCAATAGCGCAATGCAACGAGGACAAGAGCGAGAAATGAGACAAAGACGGGTCGCTGATCTTACAACTACGCTTTATTGGAAAAACTGGCATAAATTTATACATTGCAAAAAAATCTATGCACATGCGCATCGTCAGTCAAAGCATAACTCCCAGAAGCGTTTATCACGGATTCAGTGTGTAACTTCTCGCTCTTGACGTCCCGTCTGTTCTCCGTCAGGCAGTTACACGCAGTGACCGAACGCTCCGCGAGTTCTACCTTGAACGATTACTAACTGGACGCCCCACTCCAGTTGTAACCTACACAGGGCTGTGCGCGTGTGTGATTTAATTCCTCTAAAATGAACTGATCACGCGCACAACCTGGACACATTTCTTATTGTGTAAATAGTTCATACATATTACTTCTCCCTCTATCATCTCTTCCTGTCCCCTCACCTCTTTCATTTCATTTCTCCATTCTGCCTGCTGTCCTTTATTTCCGCTGCCCCTGCTCAGGTGCTTCAGTATCGATGGCAGATGCCGGGGCTAGCAAAAATCTTTTCCTTCCTTTTTACTATTATTTCTAATAAAACCACTACCACCACCTTCTCGCTCTTGTCCTCGTTGTGTTGCTCTGATGCCAAAAAATTATGAAGCAGTACCAACTTGCCCAAACTTCGGTTCTTCTAAGAAATAACTAGAGAAAGGTTGGTGTGGAGTGCATATGGCAGGTTCTCTCAGATGGTGAATGGCAGTTTACCGCTATCTCTCAAAAGAAAAGTATATCACAGCTGTACCTTACCAGTAATCACCTATGGGGCAGGAAGCTGGAAACTAATGAAAAGAGTTCAGCTTTAGTTATGGACAACGGAGCCAGCCATGGAAAAAAAAATGATAGGTGTAACGTTAAGAGACGGCAAACTGGCAGAGCGAGTAAAAGAACAATCGCGGGTTAAGGACATCCTGGTCGAAACCAAGAGGAAAAACTGGGTTCGGGCAAGGCATGTGATGCGAAGGCATTAAGGGTAACGGTGTGTTTCCAAGAAAAGAAAATCATAGCAGGGACGGCAGAAAGGTGGGTGGACGGATGATATTAAGAAGTTTCGTGGACAGGGTGGCTGCAGGTGGAACTGGGTAGGGTTGATTGGAGAGATGTGGCAGAGCTCCTCGTCCTTCAGTGGGCGTAGTCAGGCTGACGATAATTGTGATTCCAAGTACATGGTGAAAGTCGGCTGTGATTGGTATACTGGGCGCTGGTTGAGGGTAAACAAGCCTCGGAAGTGAAGTGGTCACACACGACAACCAAAGTGAGTGCAACCCCGAATCTTATTGTGCGAAGCGGAATCTCCTCTTCTAGGGTGAGGCCGCGAGAGTGGGTTACGGCCTCCGGAGGGATTAAAGAGATGCGCCTCGACGGAGATATCTTTCGAAGTCATTAGGACCGTTGGCGGCTCTCAGATTCAGGAGTGGAGGCGGCGTAGAGAACGGGATGCATAGGCGGCCCACCTTGCCTGATTTTGTTTGCGAACTCTGGCGGTCCCGAGAAACCCACAGAAATCTATTGACTGCAAATGTGAGCGGCCGTGCGATATATACTTGGGAAAATTACGGGTCTGCTATTCACGCATCGGGGTAGGCGTATCCATCGCATTAAGAACCAGCGCTAAAAAACACACACAGAGGACGAGACGAGACACACGTGTCTCTTCGTCTGTCTCGTCTCGTCCTCTGTGTGTGTTTCTTAGCGCTGGTTCTTAATGGGATGGATCACAGCCAACTCGCCCAATCCTCAGTTCTTCTTCAGTAGGCGTATCAATGAAGAACGCCGGTGAGGATGAAAATGCGTGCCCTTAGAGGCAAGGTAAGTAAGGCCTCAAGAGTAAACGACTCCTAAACACCTATCAGCTCCACACAAAAGGAGAGAGGAGTGTCCACTCGTGTAAACCTTTACGCCATGTGATAAATAGGCTTGCAAGCCCAGTGCACAGCTTTTGTTATTACACAGCCTATTGTGCTGGAATCCGCATAGAAAAAGACGAAACGATTGGCAGAGGGCTTTAGCTCAGATCTGCGGTCGAGACAAATTTGACGCTGCGTGGCCGCATACAGGTTGGTCCGAAATCAGTAGCTTCTGCAATAAGGTGGAACTATTGTAATTATCGCTCAACCTTAAATAGAGCCTTACAGGCGGCAGTCGTGCTTTCAACTGAATAATTCTTTCACCGTGCGGTTCTTACTGGCTTCTCTATCCATTCCAACCCTCAAGACGTGCACTAAGCTAAACGTAGAGCGACGATTATGAAACCCCAAGAGCACAACAGACGTGATATGATTTTCGGAAACCAGGCGCAATAATGAAATTTCACTTTCTTCTTTGTTGTATTCCAGGTTCAAGCTTCAATTCGCAATGAGTACCGAAACATTTTTTTCTTTCATGCTTACTTTCGCAGAAGGAAATCCTACGCAGTCTTTCGTGCCCCCTCTCAATATATGGTCTTTTTATATACGCTGTTGAGGCATGAAGTGAAGAAGGAAACCGCACCTATAAGACGTATAGTTGAGATGCAGTGAACACGGTGATAAATCGATCGATTCCAATGCTCTGAGCATCAGATCGATTCCTGGTCAGGAAACCGATGGGGCATTGATACCACTGCCTGAAAAATAAAGACCCCGAGCGCCAGCACATACCTTTCTTGCTTGTGTGCCTCTGCATCAAGAAGAAATATAAGAGGCGTATGAATCAACTCTACTCATTTTGTGAACAGTCAGAGTGAAGTAGGACGATTGAGCGCTAAAAAGACGGTGTTCCAGTTGGTGGCCAAGGACAGGGCGCTGTTGCTACGGGGTCACATTTAGCACTGCAAGACACGAAGCAAGCAACAGAAACGCACTGAATGTCAACATCTCCGTGGCTCTTGGTTCTGCCTGATCGACACAAAACGTGTTAGAAAACCAGCTCTATGGTTGACCAAATGATGGCGATAATTCACTGAGTTATCACAGATAGCTAAATTTTGCAGCTTATGTAAAGACTAATTTATTTTATTTTGACTTCTCTGGCTGCGTAACTATCCTCAGTAGTTAATTAGTAAAACCCTCTAATCATCTAGCTTGTCGAAAGTAATACAATATTGCATTTTATAACCTATACCAGGTGTTTCCAATTTTATTAAATGAGCTTTTGCAAGTGTGAAGGCGGCTTCTGCGGCCCAATGATACCTTTATCAACATACTTCAGAAAACATGGAAATAATGTTAACTTTTTAGAAGCCTAACTAATTTATGATAATTACTTTTTTACCCTGCAACATTTAGGCTACTGGTTGCAATTAGAGACTCGTAGCCGGCTCTTAGTAGCAGGCATATCAATGTTAAGAATTTCTAAAACGCGATTACCCTCGCCGCGGTAGCTTGAGAAATTTGGCCGCATATTGCGAAAAAACATGCTCTTTCGAAAGCATGGAGGCAAAGTAAACCCTCCAGTGCACGCAAGCTGTAAAAAAATTCAAATTTTGTAGAACCACAGCGGCTGACATAATCGCATTTTCGAAATTCTAAATACTGATATGGCTATTACTGACGGCTGCCTAAAAATCTCTATTTGCAATCATTAGCCTAACTTTTATAGTAAAAAAGTTAGTTATCAGAAATTAGTTAGCCGGCTAACAAGTTAACATTATTTACATTTTGTCTGATGTCTGCCAACGCAGTTAATATTGCGCCGCAGAAGCCGCCTTCATAGAAAAAATTTTTGAAAATTTGAAAAAGACTATTACTATTAATCACTAAGACTATTATTCACTTAAAGTGGAAACACCCGGTATACTAAATGGCCTGAGCTTTGACGGGTAAGACCTTGAAGGACTTACAGATTAGGCCGCAAGCTACATAATGGGCGGATTTGAACTGGACCTGAAAGCGGGAATATTCCACACTATGCTCATTGTTGGCAAACTATCGAGATCGGCTTTGATGTCACATAGCAAACGAGAGCGTTGGGGTAGTGTTACAGCGGTCGCATGGACTTGGTGCTGCGCTGCACGATCAGTGTGAGGGAAATATTTGCCGTATTCATCCACTTAAATAACAGCTTTGTGCAGGCATTGTCTATAAATACACCTGTCCTTACGAAGAAAAAGGCTTGTTAAATTCATCGCGAAAAGTTTAATTCGTTTTTCTGCAAGACATAAAGGCTTGTACTACTCAACCTGACACTAAAAAATATGAATCAAGATCGGACATATGCGTAAAAAGGTGAGTTCTGAAAACTTATAACAAATTGTTGCACATTGATGCGCGCACTATTAAGTCTACAAGAAACATTGGTGTGGCGCCTGAGTTCCCCACTGTGATTTCACGAACTTCAGATTACTCACTTCTGCCTGCTTTTTAGGAACATACCATCACGAACACAGCTAAAGCCAGAGGTACGCGCCTCCACCCGTTACCCTAACCGAGCGGAGATTAATGAAATGAAACCGATTAAATAGGTCCGGCAGCTGTTACTTTCAAAGAGAGAGGTGGGGCTTGGAACAGTTTGGAATGAGTGAAAGTAAAATTCACCCACTTCATTTGGTGTTCATAACACGCGGGCAAAAAAGACTCCGCGTAATAATGAGGACTTTGCTCCTCATTGGAAATCGAAAGAAACAATAGACTGTGCCTTTGCAAGCGTTTGTGCGTGAAATATATATGGTTGCCCGTCGATATCCTCCAGTGAACTGCAACAATAACCAGTGATTCACCCTGGACTAATCATTGCGTTTCCAGCTCAGCAGAACAGACTGGGAACTAGTAAACTTCTCGTTTTATGTAATGCACAAAACATTTTTTCAATAGGCGTAAATTGCAAGGGGGTCCACAGATTGCACACGAAATTTTTATTGCTTATCCACCTAAAATTTCGTTCATGAACACACTCTGTGCGTAAACATTTATTAAATGGTTTTTGAACTACTAATGGGCCACTTGTTTTCTTCGATAGCAAGCTATGTTTTCCTCCAAGAACGATTTGACCACTCGCAGTAGCACCAGCGTTAACTTGCAATTAATTACCTGTTTAAATCTTTATCCATTTTTTATTCCACTTTATACTTGACTGCACCTTTCTTTTGGTGAAATGCATACAAAACCCTCGTGAGACCGTGCTTAGAGTATGCTGATATTATTTGGAGTCCCCACCAGAATTATTTAATAGGCAGATTAGAACGAATTCGGAACCTTGCAGTACGCTTTGTATACTCGAACTATTCCAGGCTCTCCAGCATCTCTAACCTACTAAAGAAAGCAGATCTACACAGCCTAGCTCAGCGTAGAGTGGTATCAAGACTGAAGTTATTGTACCTGCTTTATCACGGACACTTCAACATAAAAAAAGAAGCATACCTTCAGGAACCATTCTACCACCCCTCAAGGACTAACAATACGAAAGCACTTCGTCAACCGAAAAGCCACATTAATGTTCACAAATATTCCTTGTTTTCTTCAGCTATCCATTACTGGAATAAACTGCCATCCACTGTCGTGAACTGCAGAACAGTAGAATCTTTCTTACAACATGTTAGTCAAATTGATCCAACATTCTCACCGTGATGCTTCTGTAATGATGAAACTGTATTGTGTATTTATTTGTGCATATACCTGTCTCTCTTGTTGAATCTGCCATTGTAATTTTTTGTGCCTTGTATCCACTCCTGCATGGGCTCGAGAAGGGCCTGCAGTATTCGCAAAAAAATAAAATAAATATAAGTTATGTTTCAGAACCAAGAGTTATTTAACCGCGTTGATGCTCTTTATCTAAACAATTTCTTGCACGGAACAATGCATGCGGGCAGTGTGTTACGCTTTTTCCCTTCACTGCACATTCAGCAACGTTAAGAAAATCATTTACTTTCTTCTCTTACATAATTTAGAACTCACGAGGATGCATCCAAACCAAATTAGATATATTTCCTAATTTATGGTTAAAAAGTGTAACGAGGAAAAGCCGACAATTTTTATTAAGCAATGCTTTTTGTGAGTGTAATGTAGAGGTAGACTTCACATTGACCAATTGACGTCATCACAATCTGGCCACCGTGGATACATGTGCATTTGCTCGACGCTTTAGAGGCAATCCGTTCGGCGGTGTGTGTGGCGTTTGTGAACGTTGCCATGCAAAAAAAGTCTTTCTTTTCTCACCAAGGTTAATCAAAGTTTAAAATACAGCTAATTTTTGTGCTCATTGACTGACACATTATTCTTGATAATTAAGAGTAAAACCACGGAAGATGGTTTCCATTAAAAAGAGAAAAGAAAGAGAGCGAGAAAATCCTGAATTGAAATTTTTGAAATTAAATGAACGCCGCAAGAGAAGGGGCAGGACGAATGGAAGAATGGACAATGTAGCAGCCTTCATCGCAGCAATTGTAAGAGCAGTAGTTGCCGACATGGGGCATGCAGTGGCCGCCACGAAAGCCCCTTCTAAAGGCCCGAAAGTACAACTTGAAGCCAGTTGCATAGTGCATTCATGCATCCGCCGACAGATTCGCCAGGCAAGTGGTGACAACTTTGAAACACAGCTCAACAGGGAACTTCGGACACGCGAAGGTGACATCGCGTCTAGAGTGCCATTATACGATACCCGCTTAGGTAATTTTGCTGGCATTTTCGGTTGCGGAACTGCGCACAGGCAGTCATAAGCCTTGTCTTCAAGGGTCTTCAACCCAATCTTGTGTAGAAGAAAAATATTGTGGCTCCAGTTCACGCTTTGAAGGTGGTTGGAAAGGGAAGCTCTAAAACGACACCTAATAGCTCACTGCGCATGTCACTTGAAAATTCACACATGTGGCAATAAAAAGAGTGAAACCAGGGACAAGTGAGATGAACTTATGTTACCATTTATTACATCTCAAACGACTTTCGCAATGGCTTTATGATCAGTATGATATACACCGAGATTTTCAGTTCTAGTTATACAGATATGCTTTGCTAAGGTGAAATCAGTGCATGAACTATGAACGGTGGCTGGCTGAGTTGCCTTTGTGAAACGGTATTCCCTTTGTCCACACGCGCCCTATCATCGCTGTGAAGGTGGTCGGAGAGCGAAGCTGTAAAACAACGCCTAATTACCCACCGTGACGTGAATTCAAAATTCACACACGAGGCACTACAAAGAATAACTAAGAGTTCGATTAAGCTAAGACATGTTTTTCAATGGAGTATATTTTTCTGCTGCTTTTTTATTATCATTTTTTGTGTACGCTTCATTTCTTATTGTTTTTTCTAATGCTGTCGAAACCGTTGTTCCCAACCATTGTTTGTATTTTTGCCCGCTTCTTGTGTATGTAATTTGCATTTTGCCTGCCGCCCTGCAATGTAGGCGCTGAGGGGCATGTCTAGTAACCATTTCTGGCTGCTTTTCTCGGCACTCAGCATGTGTAGATGAAAAAAAAAATTGAATTGAAGATGAACTTAATTGAATTCATAGACAAAAGAAATGTACCTAATTACCCAATATTACTCCACAACGACATTCACGACTGTGTTATGATCGGTATGATTTACACTGCTATGAACCATGAACGGTGGTTGAGTTTCCTTTGTAAAACAGTGTTTCGATTGTTCACACGCACCTTATCATCCGTCATGTGGTCTTGATGCTTGTTTTGTATTTTTGCAGTGATAGCTACATTCAGGTAGCATTTCGAGCCTTCAACTTCACGGCGCTGTGGCGGTGGCGGCGCAGCCACGGCGTGGCGGCGCCGCCACCGCCACGGGGGGCAGAGCAGCTGCCACCGGCGCGGTGCCGTGGTGGTCACGTGGTTCGTCACGTGGTCGGTCAAATTGTGTGGAGCAGCAGCTGCTCCTGTTGGCGGGGCGGCGCGCTGGCGAAACCAAGCTGCAACAGCTGTGCGCATGCGCCGTGTCAATTGGGACGAAGATGAAGAAGGAACGCCCAGAGAATCGAAGCGGCGAAAAACTGACTTTGCAATTAAACTCAGCAAACTCCACTGGGCCAGATGTAGCTATCGCGTCACTCCAGGTTTAACCAAAGCTAAACCAACGCCAATTTTTTTTCTGAACGTACACAAGTACTGACTTGTATGCAGTAAGCAATTCTCTCTCATTGTATGTATGTATATAAATTTATATAATTTTAACTTTTTATTTACAATGTTTTTATATTTTCGTCTTCATTGTTGGGTAATTTTCCACTCGGAGTAACATTCAATTTTTAGCATGGCGTATATTGCTGACGATGCCAACGGCCCGAAAATGTCCTTGGACGATACAGGTATACAGCTTCGATGTAAATATACCTTGTGCCATGGCGTTCTTTGGCACAGATTACGTTGCGCCATAAAAATTCATTCTCATCAGGAGTTGCACCGAGACACTGGTGTTCCGCCGCTGTGCCGCACCTCGCCTTTCCTCAAAACCCGCCGCGGTGGCTCAGTGGTTAGAGCGCTCGGCTACTGCTCCGGAGCTCCCGGGTTCGAACCCAAACCGCGGCGGCTGCGTTTTTATGCAGGCAAAACGCTAAGGCTCCCGTGTGCTGTGCGATGTCAGTGCACGTTAAAGATCCACAGCTGGTTTAAATTATTCTGGAGCTCTCTACTACGCACCTCTTCTTTCTTATCTCCGTTCACTCCCTCTTTTATCCTTTCCCTTACGGAGCGGTTCAGGTGTCCAACGATATATGGGACAGATACTGGCCATTTTCTTTCCCTAAAAACCAACTATTATTATTATTATTATTATTATTATTATTATTATTATTATTATTATTATTATTATTATTATTATTATTTACTCTAATAATAATAACTCCGGAGGGCTCCGGTATAATTTCGACCAGCTGGGGATCTTTAACGTCCAATTACATCGCACAGCACACTGACGCTTTAGCGTTTGGCCTCCATAAAACAGCAGTCGCAGCGGTCGGGTTCGAATCCGGGAACTCGGAATCAAAAGACACCCGCCGCGGCGGCTTAGTGGTTATGGCGCTCGACTGTGATCCGGAGATCCCGGGTTGGAACCCGACTGCGGCCGCTGCGTTTTTATGGAGGAAAAACGCTAAGGCACCCGTGCGCTGTGCGATGTCAGTGCACGATAAAAATTCCCACGTGGTCAAAATTATTCCGGAGCCCTCCACTACGGTACCTCTTTCTTCCATTCTTCTTTCACTCCCTTCTTTATCCCTTCTCTTACGGCACGGTTCAGGTGTCCAACTATATATGAGACAGATACAACGCCATTTCCTTTCCCCAAAAGCCAATTATTATTATTATTATTATTATTATTATTATTCTCTACGGCGACTCTGAAATCAACAAAGATGCTGCTCCACACTAGCACTCGTATATGGCTGCGGTGTAATCACACCTGTTCAGAAGCGAACGACACTTGATCCCCTACCTCTATTTTTTCTTACTATCGCTCGGCCTTTCTGTCCCTCTCCCTGTCCACTTATTGACGCTAGTCTCAACTCACGTGCTTCAAGTTTTAATGGCAGATACCGCGGCTGGCAACATTTTTCCCTCCATTGCTACTTTATTAAAGCCTAAGCTTTACTGTCCGCGAACTAGCGATTTTACCATGGCTGTGCTCCGAGGAGGCCCATGACGTCACTACGCGCGCATCGCCGCAGATATTTCTCTCCCCTTTCCTCCAAATCCAGCTTTCAATTCTCTCTTTCTTCTTTCTCTCCCTCCTTTATTCCTTTCTTTATGGGGCGATTCGGGTGTCCACCGAGATAATGGAGACGGTGGCTGTGCCATTTCCTTTCCTCAAAAACCAAACAAAACAAATGAACTGAAGGCGTTCATAGAGTTCATTGGCGTTGACAACTTTGCAAAGGCCGTTTATTTTCACGAAACGAAAGCGCGCAACCGGCCCCCTGGGTAAGTGGAGACCTCATTCTCGCTTTCATGTACGTGGCGTTGGTGTCCAACTGCAAAAGTCTGCTTTGATTGCGTTCCTCACAATGGTTAGGCAGTGCGCCCTCACTGCCTTACTCAGAGGTGGTATGCAGTTTATGGTTGACCGCGAGAGATTGGTCACCAAATGAACGCTGCGACCTAGCTATTGCTGCAGTTCGGCATGTCAGCCTCAACGCTGTCACGCTAATGCATTCAGGCCACATATCTCTCTCACCACCGCCACATGTATCAAAGCACGAATGAGGCGCCCTATTAAGCAGGGAGCCAGTTATGCGCCCTTCGTTTACTGAAAGCCATCGCCGTCTAGAACATGTACAACGAAAACGCCAGTGAACACAGGGAACGCCATCTTTCGCTTTGTGTATCCTGGATTAGCTGAGCTAATCCACATTAATTTTCAATAAATAGCCAATAACAACAACTACAACGCGGAAAGGTCGCCTACGCGCTCGCCATCTGCTGTGCCAGTGCCATGCATGGTGAAGGGGAGGGGGGGGGGGGTTGTAGGAGCCACACGATGGCTATATGACTGCATGCCAAACATGGAGGAAATTTACTGGAAACGCACGGTATTCGCTTAATTCCAACATCTGTAATTTGCATGCTCGTTATTATTCATGTACTGCAGTGCAGACCTCAAAGGTACGTTTCTACGAAACCCGGTCATTCACTAGACGCGCCTTTATTCACGTTCAAACGTCGAGCCGTCGTGGCGGAATGGAAGCATACCGGTAACGAACGCCAAAAGCCCTGGTTGGTAAAATTTCAGGGAGGACCTTTTAGACCGAAAGTGAGTTGAGGCGAAAGCCTTTAGCGTGGTGCTGCTGCTTGTGTCGCTGATGTGTCGTGATGTTGATTAATTACTACAATTGGTCGCTTCACGACCCTTTCGCTGGCGTTCATTAGCGCGCACACGGTTGCTTGCTGGAAACTCAGGAGAGCGTTTAGGCCGCATCCTTGAAGAGGGATTCTTCGGTGGGCGTTCGAAGCGAGCGGACGTGTTTTTTAGCTCTCTGCTCCTTCGGGCGCTGGGCCTAAGGCTTCGCGGCGTTGCGGGGTCTCCCCATGGAGGCCACAGACACCGTGAACGAGCGAAGGCCTGTGTTTGGCGGTGACAATCAGCAACGCAGGGCAGGCCGCTCTCGCTCACGATCACGGAGACGAACGCCGTCCAGAGGAAGGTCGTCCAGCACCATTCGGCGAATGCAGGCCGAGATCGCTGATCTGCAGGACATGGTGAGGTGCCTGACGGCGGCGCTCATCACCACCTCGGAGAACCTTGAGTCCGTCATCGGGACCTTGGACGTGTCGCCGGCGGACCCACGCGTTCTAGCCTTGCGGGACGACATGGCGCTCGCTCACCAGACGCAGAACTCCATGGCCGCTCCCTCCCCGCCATTTCTGGCCACCCCTGCGCTTCCTGCCGCCATTGCTGCTCCTGGGGAACCGGCTGTGATCCCCTCTCCCCCTGATGCTGCTGCTGCGGGCTCACCGCGGACACCTGCAGCCCAGGAGAGCATGTGCACCCCAATGGACGAGTCTGCTCTCCGGAAACGGCGACGCTCAACGGGGTCCGAGGAGGAGAGGGACTCGGAAACCAAAAGGGACATCGCGGTGGCCAAGCGGGAAGCTCGAAGGCCCCCACCGTCACTGTTCCCTCTCCCTCCACACTCGAAGGAGCAGGGCCTTCCCAGCAGGAGCCCCATGGAGCCCACCTCCAGCCTGCTGCTGATGCTGCTGCTGTTGCTGTTGGCGCGACGGCGTCCGGAAGAAAAACGGGTGCGACCTCACCAAATCCCGCCGCACGAGACCAGGCTGCGGCTGGGGCTTCGTCTGCTGGCACCGAGCGCGCCCAACTCCGCGGCGCGCCGCAGCAATGCCCCGCAAGCAGCGGCGACGCTGATGCTGGGGCCAGCCTGGTCCCGTGGCGCATTATCACTACCAAGGCGCAGCGCCGTCGGAGATCTGCCCTGGAGCGAGCCGCGGCTGCCGTGGAGGTCCCGTCCAGCCTGGTGGGGACGGTGCTGTTTCGGCCGGCGAACCGGGGCACCGCCTTCACCAGGGAACTGGGCTGGGAGTTGGCCGAGGAGATCGGATCCCGCCCGGGCGTCCTCGCCGTCCGGGTAAACATGCGGCGGAATGTGGTAGCAGTGGACGCGGGGAACAGCGATGCTCTCCAGGCCCTGCTAGCCACGGCCGTCATCCGCGGCGTGCCGGTCTGCGCCAAGGAGCCTCCTCCTCGGAATCAAAGCTCCGGCCTGGTCTTCGGTGTGGACGGGCGCAGGACGGCGGAGGAGCTGCTAGCGGCGGCGGAGTCAACGGTACCGATGGTGTCGGCGTCTCTGTCGGGCAGCACACTCGCTCTCCGTTTTGCGGCGCCGACACCCCCGGCGTTCATCACCATATTCAAGCGCAGGCTCGCGGTCCGCCCCTGCCGCCCCCGGCCGCTCCAGTGTGCCAAGTGCGCCAGCCTGGGGCATGCCACTGAGGTGTGTCGTGCTCCTGCCCGATGCACGCGCTGCGGCGGGCCACACGAGCCCGGTACCTGCGCGAGCAAGCCCCGCTGCATTAACTGCGGGGGGCGGCACGCAGCCATTGACCCAGCGTGTCCGCACTGGCAGCGAGAGCGTCACGTGGCCACTTTAATGGCCACATCCATGGCCCCGATGTCCAGGCGGGTTGTCCGAGCCGTCGTCCAGGCTGAGGCAGCGGCCCCAGCCCAGCAACATCAGCAGACGCCGCGCGCTCTTTCTTATGCGCAGGTCGTCAGGGGAACACCCCAGCAGCAGCAGCAGCAGACACAGAAGCAACGGCAGCGCCGGGAGCGGCAGCGGCGATCCGGTTGCCCGGCGTCCCGTACAGCGCGGCCCGAGCCTGCGGCCGCTTCTCACGGCCAGCCCCTGACGCACGGGACGCGGAGATCGCGCGCCTAAAGCTGGCGTTGCGCGCCCTCAGCGCACTTTTCCCGGAGGGCACCGATGGACACCGGGCTTGCTTAGAAGCAGCACGTGCTCCCGCACAGATAAGCCAGCATGATGGCTAGCCGCCGGACTCCCTCCCGCATACCATCCATCCTGCAGTGGAACGTGCGCTCGCTTGCGGCGCGGTACGCCGAAATGCGAGTTCGCATCGCACAGGATTCGCCGGAAGTTATCGCGCTGCAGGAGACGTACGTACGTTCACATGACGGGGAGCCCCAGATGCGGCTACCTGGCTACATTGGCTACCACTCAGCCACCACGTGCGAGGAACCCACCTGTGCTGCAGTGCCCTGTTGTGTCACATCTCATCGCCCCGGGAAATCAAGGTGCGCGATATACGTGCGGCAGGACGTCCAGCACACCCTCGTCGGCTCGGCGGCGGCGACATCTGACGCCCAGGAGTGCGTGGTGGTGACAGTGCGCGTCGGTGGTGTTGACACGTCAGTGGCCAGTGTTTATGTGCGTCCAGCTGTCGCGTGGAACGCGCTGTGTTTTCGTGCTGTGTCTTCGTGCTGTGCCCCGCGCCAAATCATCTGTGGTGATTTTAACGCCCACCATAGTGCGTGGGGCCGTGCGCGCCACTCCGCGCGGGGAGACAACCTGCACGACGCAGCAACGCAGCTGGGACTCACCCCCTTGAACACCGGCGAGCCCACCTTTCGACGACGCGGAACAACCGGCTCCTGCATCGACGTTGCCTTCGCATCCAGAGGCATCGAGGCGACATGGCGCCGATCACCATCTCTCTGGGGCTCGGATCATTACTCCATCCTAATTGAACCCACTGCGATGGAGGCGCGCCCCAAACGTGCCTACTCCATTACCAACTGGAGTGCGTTCAGGCGGGCGGTCGACGAGGCGGCGGCCACTGGCGCAGATTTCTTTTCAAGTCTAGTCCGAAGCGCTCTCGCAGCCACCCAACGAGCAGAGGTAAGGGCAGGGCAGCCCACACCTGATATGAAGCTGCTCAATCTGCGCGAGAAGAGAGATCGCGCAGAGCGACGGGCGCGACGGACTGACAGAGCCGCCGACTGGACTGTCTACAACCGCTTGGACGCAGCAGCGCGCCGCCACGCCAACAAGCTATACCGCCGGCAGTGGGCTTCACTATGCCAAAGGATGGAGGAAGATGTCAGCTCGCGGAGGCTGTTTGACACCCTGCGGCGCATCACCGAACCACAGGCAAACCGTCAACCGCTGGCCGCCCTCGCAATCTCCAGCGGGCTCAGCTTTGTAGAATTGGCAGAGCGGTTTGCCGATCGGTTCGCGCCGCCCAGCCCCGCAAACGCCGCTAACATAGCTGCTCCTGAGAGCCCCAGAAGCGACTCCAGTCCCTCGCCCGTCGCCTCGGAAGGTCCATGTGATGCGCCGTTCACCGCGGGGGAATTGAACAATGCGCTGCAGCGCTGCCGCCGCCGCTCGGCGCCCGGACCGGACGGGGTGACATACCAAATGCTGCGAAACCTGGATGCGCAGCAACGACAGATCCTCCTGCAGCAGATCAACCTGGTGTGGGAACGCGGGGAGCTACCGGAGGATTGGCGAACCGCGGTCGTTTGTCCCATCCGAAAGGCAGGGCGCTCACCTACGGAGCTGAGCGGATACCGGCCAGTGGCATTAACATCGGCGGCAGGTAAGCTCATGGAGCATATGGCGTTGCAGCGTCTGAACGAACGGGCTGCGGAGGCTGATTTGTTTGACGAGCGGCAGACGGGTTTCCGTGGGATGCGGTGCACGGCTGATTCTATATCGGACGTTGTTACAGCGCTGGAGCATGCCAGGGCGGCAGGCCAGGTTGCGCTGCTGCTGCTGCTGGACGTCTCGGGCGCTTTTGACAACGTTCACCGCGCACCAATTCTCGCGGTGCTTGAGGGGGCCGGTGTGAGCGGGCGCCTTTTGCGATACGTTCATGGCTTCCTGAGCGGGCGCACCATGCGCGTACGAGTAGGGGGTAAGCTCTCGAAGCCTCGCCCGGTCGACATGGGCGTGCCGCAGGGCTCTGTCCTATCACCATTTCTGTTTAATGTGGCCATGTCGGTGGTGCCGGCCTCCCTCCCCACGAGCGGGCGACACCATGTGTACATGTCCATATATGCAGACGACATAGCTCTGTGGTGCCGGGGACCACCGGGCGAGGCGTTCCGCGTGCGGGGGTGCCTTCAGGGAGCCCTGACCGCAATCGATGCCAGCTTGCGCGGCCTTGGTCTGTCGCTGAGCGCGGACAAATCGGTGGCCATGGCCTGCGTTTCGCGCTCGCGCGCACACCTTGCGCCACTGTCACTGGACGGGACTCCGATTCCTTGGCGTAAATCGGTGCGGTACCTTGGCCTGGACATTGACTGGCGCCTTTCCTTCCACCCCGCGGCGACCAAGGCCTGTCTGCAGATAAAGAGGATCACCGCCGCCGTGCACAAGCTCACCGCTCGAGGCCAGGGCATCTCACAGCAAGCCGCGCTGCGTCTATACAATGCCGCAGCTTTGGGGGCGGTGCTCTATGCGCTGCCGCTCGTCACGGTGCGCAAGCCGTGCTAGAAGAAGCTCGAGCTTCAGCACCGCAAGTCCCTGCGCGTGTGCCTAGGCCTGCCCAAAAACTCTCAGTGCGCCGCAACGTTGGCCGAGGCAGGAGCGTGGCCCCTTGAGCTCCAAGCAGCGCGCAGGGCACTGAATCACATCGACCGGCTTCACCGCGCACCGGACGGCGGCTCGCTGCTGCAGCGTATGCGCTCGCACCCGCGCTCACGAATGGGCGCGGCGCTGCTCGAGTATGAGCAATTGACCCAAGGCCCACCCCCCTACGGCTCCTGCGCGCCCTGGCCTGCTGCCTCGGGGGTACAGCGAGAGATCGTCGGCATCGCGGGAAAGCGGAGCACACCCCTCTGCGCTGTGCAGCAGCTGGCCAGAGCCGTCATACACGAGGAGCTCCAGGACCATCTCCTCGTGTACACCGACGGCTCAGTGGCCCGCGACAGCTGCTCCCTTGCTGCGGCGGCCACCATCCCCGCCCTGCGACTGCACAGCCAGCAACACGCAACCTTCCTGGGCTCCTCCACCACGACGGAGTTGATGGGGATCCGGCTCGGGCTGGACCTGCTGCTCACCCTCGGCCCTTCGCCGCCCAGGAGTGCTCTGCTGTGCGACTCCCGCGCCGCCCTCAGCCGCCTGCAATCTAACGGCCGCGGTACCCCACTAGTGCGGGAAATTCGCTCGCGCATCGAGCGCCTCGCGCAGAGAGGTTGTGCCGTGCGTGCACAGTGGGTGCCCGGTCACTGCGGCATCGCCGGCAACGAAGAAGCTGACGACCTCGAGACCGCTGCACACCAACTACCTGCCAGCGATCTGCCCCTTGCGCTGGAGGACGTGCGTGCGGCCATTCACGACCATCTCCGAAAGCAGCACCCCGACCCACGCATCGCGGGAGGTGAGCGCATCGACAGTGTCACCGGCTGTCGCGCACTTACACGATCGCAACGTGCAATGATGCAATGATCCTCCGCGCGCGCATTGGCTGCGTGTGGCCCGGGGAACGACGGGTGCGTCACGGTATCGCGACGAGTGATGTGTGTGACGGATGCGGTGCAGTGGAAACACTAGAACATCTGCTCCTTCGCTGCTCCGCGTTCGCCGATGCTCGTCGCGATATGCTCGCGGCCTATAGGGCGCAGGGCATACTACCAGACTCCATCAAGACGCTATTGTGGCCGCAGGGCAGTGCGCGCACTCGTGAGCGAACTTTGGTGAGCCTCTGTGCATTCCTCGAACACACGGGCTTGACGTCCCGTCTGTTCTCTGTCAGGTAGTTACACGCAGTGACCGAACGCTCCGCGAGTTCTACCTTGAACGATTAATAACTGGACGCCCCACTCCAGTTGTAACCTACACAGTGCTGTGCGCGTGTGTGATTTAATTCCTCTAAAATGAACTAATCACGCGCACAACCTGGACACATTACTTATTGTGTAAATAGTTTGTACATATTACTTCTCCCCTTGTCCTCTATTCCTGTCCCCTCACCTCTTTCATTTCATTTCTCCATTCTGCCTGCTGTCCTTTATTTCCGCTGCCCCAGCTCAGGTGCTTCAGTATCGATGGGAGATGCCGGGGCTAGCAAAAATCTTTTCCTTCCTTTTTACTATTATTTTTAATAAAACCACTACCACCACCACCACCATCCTTGAAAATTTTGTTGGGGAGAGGGGGAGGGGAGAGGGAAGGAAATGACACAGTATATTTTTCACATATCGGCGGGCACCTGAACCGCGCCGTAAGAGAAAGGTTAAAATAGGTACTCAGAGAATAAAGGCAGAAAGTAGCCGATTCGGAGTTCCCGGGTTCGAATCCGACCGCGGCGGCTGCGTTTTTATGGAGAAAAAATGGTAAGTCGCCCGTGTGCTGTGCGATGTTAGTGCACGTTAAAGATCCCCAAGTGGTCGAAAATATTCCAGAGCCCTCCACTACGGCACGTCTTTCTTCCTTTCTTCCTTCACTGCTTTTTTATCCCTTCCCTTAGGGCGCGCTTCAGGTGTCCAACGATATATCAGACATACAGCGCCATTTCCTTTCCCCCAAAACCAATTGTTGTCGTTAGGCCTCCTGAAGCTTTTTTTTTGTCCACTGTGCATTTCCAGAATTTTAAGCTTTAATTTCTATATATTCTATTTTTATACATCAACATTTTTTTCTGATTTAACATCTTTGCGCAAAATACGCAATGCAACGTTTTGTTCCATTTCGGCCCAAATTATTGCGAAACGAGTTCGATAGAAAGAGGCGATATTTTATTGAAGCTAGTCTACGATATGACGCCCTCTGTGGTCACTACAAATTTTTTAAACCTGAAATGGCATCTCCATTTGCAGTTGAGCAGCCTTTGCAGTTATTCACTGAACAATCGATAACAGGGCAATGATTTTGAACTTGTACAAGCGACGAGCAGTGATTAAATTTATTATTGAACAAAAAAAAAGCTTGCTTATGGTTTTGCTCCAGTTGAATCTAGTGTGTACACGATAGCTTAGCTGACGAAGACGAGGCTTCTCTTGCGGATTGTCAATCTCGTTTCTTGACGGCGTCGTTTCGCGAGCCGTCCCTCTCTTCGTTCCGGCATTCTTCATTTTTTGGGCTCGCTAAGTTGTTTTGAGATGTATGCTACAGGTGGAAGTAGCCTTGCTTAGTCTGCCGGCTATTGCCTGAACGTAGCCTCACTTATATGTTAATAGAGAGTTTTAGTTTCACGTACGTAGATGCTTCACGTACGCAGAGCTCTTACTTGTGACCAGTGCGCATGCGCAGAACGCTAAGGGTATGCGCGAGTCTCACGTACGTACGTGAGATTCGGATTTTTACGTTGCGGTCTTTGCGTTGCTTGCGTACGTAGCGTTGACAAACATGGCGGCACCCTGCCCGCCACTTCACGGAGATAACAGCTTCGTCGCTAATCCCTCGAGGCGATATGGTGTTCTAAACTGCTGTATTCGCCTTCGATTTGCCCATTCTTATCGCATAAGATTTCAAGCGACAAATAGCTTTTGTTTTTCAGACAGAAGGGCGATTTTTCAGCTGCTAAGCCTTACGAAATAGCGTTGGTCGTCGTCATAGCAACGGTCTCGCTATGAATTACTTAGCTTAATGACTTTTCTTGGATGATTTTGGCTACAACCAGTCTCTGTATTTCTTAGTAGATGGCGCTAGGCGTAACGCGCGGCGTGTTTCGCGTACGTGTAACTATAAGGGTTTCAAACCACCTGCGTGCAGGCTACGTAGACTTCTCACGTTTGCGTACGTGAACCCTCTACGTACGTGAAACTAAAACTCTCTAATAACAACGTAAAACCTGTCGGGTCTTCCCCGCTACGAGCACAGTCTCTTATAATAGTACATATTCCATTCTCGCAGTCAGCATCTATGCACACATTAACTCACAGCAGAACAAAGTCCACTCGAGAAGCCACCACCTATGCACATACTCAGTAACAGTAGAACATAGCTCATTGCAGTGCCACTATCCAAGCACACATCCCCTCGCAGTATAACATGGTCCGCTCCAGAAGACACCACCTACGCAAACATTCACCCGCAGACGATAGTAGACAATAGTTCGTTCTTGCTGTCACAATTTAGAGACGAGATCAATGTGCTGCAGAAATGTTAAAAGAAGGCGTGCTTTTGTACTCGTTGTTTCGACGGACCAAATCTTCGTCTCCACCGAATCTCATTCGGAACGAAAAGATCATGACTACTGGATCCCCTCGGTAACAACTTTCAGGCGGTAGGGCCATTTATCGGCTTTCTACTGGACATTTTAAAGGGTTCGCCAGGGCGCTAAACCTTTCGCTTTCGTGTCTTTTGTGCTCGTCTTTGTTCGCGCAGTTTATTCAAGATGCTTAACCAACTAGCCCGCCAAAACGTGTTAATAGGTTGCTAGGTCTATCGACTACGCCGACGCCTAGCATCGACGCCGCTTCGAAGACGGATCATACAACGGGGCCCAACCAAGCCAAGGATGGGTTGCTTTAACCACCAACCGTTCTACTTAAGGAATTCCAAGAGATGGATGACGCTGACTTAGGAGACGCTGACGAAGGAATCCCATCCGGCTCCTCGTCGGAGACATCCGGTACAACAATGATGCCAGCTGGGAGCTTCTACAATCCAAGCGCAGAGAAAACTTTGAACCAGAGGACAATGGAAAGGCACGGGAGCCGGCTCGGCCGCCCAACCGCACGATGGAAAATCACCAGGCGATGCGACCGGCTGCAGCCTAACTGGACCGAGGGAGCAGAGTAGGCCTAAGCGAAGAATGCCGCCACTCCCCGGAGGCTACTTTAAAATCATTATTCGACCTGTGAAAGACCTCACGGTGAAATCACTCAGCACCCACCAAGTAGCGCACGCCATTGTCATAGCGTGCGACCAGAAATGTAAGGACGAAGACTTAGTTGTACGGCTTCGCACTGGACCAAACAATACTATCGTTAGCACACTGCACGAGCAAACGTTTCAGCTAGTGCGGCACATTAGCCGTCTCAAATTCGTCGGAAAGTCTTACGATGTAAACGATTACGTGGCAGCTCCGCAAGACGTCTTCCGCGGCGTAATCTACGGTGTAGACCCAGACACGTCTCCCGACGAGATCTAAGAACACCTACGAGTCGGAGCTCAAAGAGTGACCATACTCCCGGTGAAGATGCTCGGGAAATTCTAGACAGCAGCGATCACGCTCGATGGCCCGATCTCTCCGAAATTCATCTACTACGCAGGTGAAGTATCGTGTTTCCAGTACAGCTCCACACGGCAAGTCTGCTACGTATGCTTCCAGCAAGGAGACCGCTCCGAGGTATGCCCCGCACAAAAATTGCTGTGTGCGGCGTGTGGGGAGGGCAAAACACCGTCCGGCGACCACGTGTGTGCTGCCAAGTCCGGAATAAGCTGCGGGGCACACCGCACCGGATCGAAGGGGGTACCAGGACAGACTGAAGAAAGCAAGACCAAAAATTTCGAGGACGCTTAAGTTTCACCTTTCAGAGGAGGACGCTACACACTATTGCAGCATTTCGAAGGAATCCACGGAACGCATCGTCCTTTGGTGCGACCCCTTGCCCGGACAATGTAAGGAAAGGAAACACATCTTGGTGGCCACCCGAACCGCGTCGTAAGGGAAGGAAAATGAAAACAAAATTTTTGAAGGAAAGGAAAGGACGCCTGTCTCGCATATCTCGGCGGACACCCGAACCCGGCCGCAAGGGAAGGAAATTGAAGTGGAAACTGGTTTAAGGAAAGCAAATGACGCCTGTCTCAACTCACGCTGGAAACCCATACCACGCCGTAAGGGAAGGAAAATCCCTTCCCTTACGGCGCGGTTCAGGTGTCCACTGAGATGCACCATTTTTCGCTCACGGCCAAAGACGCCGACGACACCGGCCTTTCTGCGACACGAGCTCCTTAACGCTGTCGCGTTAAAACCCACCGGAGCAGGACCCAGTGACAAACGCGGGCGACCGCACAAGCGATATCTTAGCTATGAGGGCGGGACATCGAGGAGCTGATCGAGGTCTCCTGGCCACCTCTGCCGCAGTCAGCCCACAGGAGGGGAACAAACAAGAGCAGAAGAAAAATAATCTACCTTGGCGAATTCCCCCACGCGGGTATGTCCCATGTTTGTTGAGGTGAAGGTGAAGAAGACGAAGAAGGAAGTGGCAGCAACCTAAGGTGGGCTTCGACCAGTGCTTCGCACTGGTAGAAAAAGGTAGTAACACAAACCACACAAGTACAAACAACACAGGTAATCGTGCCACAGAAACGAAAGACGCGAACAGCGATGCGCTCTGACTCGAGAAAGAACTCGCTTGAACTAAACAAAATGAGCTCGAACAGAAAGTGGAGGAACTCACAAGAACAATAAAAGAATAACAGCGGGAACTCGACACGACAAGAGCCCTTCCAAAAAGACAACCACGGGCATTCAACGAGGGAAGCCTTGAAACTCGAATGCAACAAATGATGCAGAAAATGATGCAGGATATGATGCAGCAGATCCATCCGCAAATCCAACATATGGAAGCACATTTCCTAGGGTAGGTCTCAGATATCAAAAGCGCACTGCGAAAGCAAAAACATACCGAAATCATTAGAGAAAGAGCATACAGCCGTCCAGCGCTAACGGATTTCGCTAGTGAACAAGACAGCACCAGCAACACGTAAACATGATGAACGCGTGTCAGCAAGAACAAGAATTTTTAGGTATTTGGCAATGGAACTGCTGAGGCTATCTCACAAGCAGCGTCTCATAAAACAATATCTAAGCACACAACTCATACCCCTCCCCGATGTAATCGTACTCCAAGAAAATGGTACGCGAAGTTAATGCGTTCAGCCTTGTCACAAAAGCCGTCATCGCCATCAGGCAAGATCCCATCGCCGACACCCATATAGAGCACGTGCTTGTAGAAATCATTCCTAAAAAGCGACAGGGAGGGAGAATATTCGGTAAGAATGTAAACAGACACCTTAGATAAAGAAAAGCCAAATTTGTCGAACTCTTTCTCCGAGCTCACGAGGCGGCCAAAGGAAATACACTCATCTTCGTAGTAGATTTCAATGCCATGGGCAGGAGCTCGGGATACGAGAAACAAGACATCAAGGGAAGAACATTAGCGGATGTAGTGGAATACTTTGACCGCAGCCTAATTACAGATCCCGCGAACCCCACGGTAATCGGGAATAGTGTGATCATGGACACTTGCCCGGAGCGCACCTTCTTAAGGAAGACCAGAGATTCACATTGGGAGAACACGACGGAAAATATAGGCAGTGATCTCCTTACCCTCCGGACGCGAATATTATTGGACAAGATAAGACGCCAGACTCGCGAAACAAAAATCACAGACGCGTTTCGCGTGGTGTGCAACTGATCTGAAGGCGATATTGAATCACTGGAGGAATGGAGCGGCATGCTTCAGAAACGCGGGAAAATACAAAAATATAAGGAAAACTACAACAAAGCTTCAAGTAGACGGGCACCGGCCTAGCTCCTCAGAATATGAGAAGCCAGACGCAGTCTCACCAAAAGATGGCTGAAGGAAAAGTACGACCGGGAATCAAAACTAAAGACAACAAAAATCTCGGCAAAATCTAAAGAATACTTGACGTAACTGGCGAAGCAATATTGGGAAAAACTTAGCGAATTGCTTAGGAGAATTCTAGGCACGGTCCACACCTGGAAACTCCTAGGACCACTAATCGATCCAGCCAAACTCAAATCGAAAAACAAAAAAGGTATCCAGAAGTTCATCCACTCCTTCCGGGGCATTTTACACCACCTGCTAGAGACGCCAGGCACAAAATGTTTCGGCTATCACAACCTCTCCGTGAAAGCAAGGAATGTATCATACGGGCAACCGAAAACCAGGAACACGACAGCCTCTTAACTGTGGAAAAAGCTTACGCGGCCATAAGGAACCGGACCGGAATCACTGCAGCAGCAGCGGACAGATTCGACAGCGCCCTCATCCGCAACCTGAGCGACGACCTCATAGAACAGCTCGTAAACTTTCTTAAACATAGAGAGGCGGAAACGCTTCCCGAATATAGAAAACACGCCGAATAATGATACCTATACCAGGTAAAAGCACCAAATTGAAACTCACAGGCTCATCCCGCTCACGTGGCGCCTTGGCAAGCTTTACGAGCGGGAGGGGACGCTGAGACTGCAAAAAAATCATGGAATAGAAAACCGTGTACCCCATACCATGTTCGTCTTCAGAGCAAAACATTCGACATAGGACGTGCTCCTCCAAATACAAGATCTACTTCGAAACGTACCTCGAACTCGTGAAAATATCATAACGGCCTTGGACATCAAGGGGATTATATAACGTCAGCCACGAAGCGATCCTTACGTACCGGCCTAGGTGATCAGGACTGTGGAAGTGGTATCCACGGCAACGTCAAAAGTCTGTCTGTCCGATACAAATGGCACCATCGGCATGGGAGTCCTTCAATCAGGCAAAATTCACAGGCCAAGCAAGTATACACCCCAAGGGTCAGCCATCTCACCCATACTTTTCAACATAGCCATGATGAGCCCAGCTAGAACCCTAGAGAAGATTGAAGGCATCAGACACGCAGTGTATACCTACAACCACCGTCGGCATACACTGCGAGAAACACCGTTTGAGAAACACCGGCTTCCTTGGGGAGAAGGAAGACAGACTACAGGAGGCGGCCATTCGTGTAGAGATATTTCTCAGAGAACGAGCACTCGCATGCTCGACTGAGAGATCGGAACTGCTGCAAGTCTGGAGAGGCAAGCAAAACCGGACCATCCTTACCAGTGAGGACCTGAAACTCCAGGCGTACCTGAAAGGAACGCCTATACTGGAAGAGACAACAATACGTTTCTCGGCCATGTAGACTAAATCCAACCAAGCAGCACTCCCACTTTTACCTTGCTCAAAGCAACAACGCTGCAATTCGCACGCATGATGACCTGCATCACCAACAGGCGACATATCACCAACAAGCGACATGGCATTCCCGAATAGGATACTTAAAACTAGTCAGACACCTGGAAGTTTCCCGAATCGCGTACAGCCTACCCTACCAGTGATTCAACAAGAGCTAAATAGAACAAGTGGAGCTCATGCTATGCAAAGCGCATTACAGCACTCCGACTTCCACACAACACGTGTAAAGAAAATGCCGTGGCCCTGGGATTGCAAAACAGCTTCGACGAGCTACGGGAGGCGCAGCTTGAGTCGCAAAAACTCGTGCTGCTGCAGGCAACGACTGAAAGAGCGCTCTTACAGAGATCAGAATGCCGCGAGCAGTTACCAGAAATGAAGACAGAAACCATCCCCGACGAGTTTTGCAAATCCCTTAAGGTAGCAATGGACAATTGGACAATGGCAATAGGACATGAACCCAAACCTCCAGCAAAGGAGAAGAGAAGCGAGGGCCGAATTTATTCAGAAAATATACGCTCCTCACGACATGACGATGTATGCAGACGGGTCCTCGAGAGGAGGAGGCACCAAAATTTCAGCGGCCACGGCAGTCGATTCGTGTCTCTGTGAAATGACCAGCGCGTCTATGCGAGAGAGCACGGTAGCAGAGGCCAAGGAAGTAGCTGTTCCTCTAGTGGTGGCGGAGGGCTCTAGAACCCGCCGGTTACTAAGAGTACTCACGGACTCTCTAACAGCCTTCCGACATTTCGAGATGGAAGTATAGGTCGTCACGCACTCCGTATGCTCCTCGCAGCGAGCGACAAAATTAAAAACCACGAAGAAGAAAAGGAATAGAGCAAACGCAAAATTGTGTGGGTACCGGGAGACACGGGGGTGGTAGGGAACCAAGAGGCCGACAGGATAGCTCGATGATAAACTACTTTCCGAGCATCCGCCGAGACCGTGGAACTCTGCCAGCACCCAAGAAATACTGGGTCATAATTCAAAACTATAGAGGGAGAAGATTCCGATATCCCCCGCCGCACAAATCGGTCATCAGAGAGGAATCTCTGATGTTACCCAAACCTGCACATACTAAACAAACTGCACCCTATGGTATAGCGGACAAATCTCCCTAGTGCGAGGAAAAACCCACGCTATATCACATCACGTGGGCCTGTCAAAACTTAGACGTGGTCCCAAAAATACAAAACCAGCCGCCACGGTGGCTGAGTTGTTATGGAGCTCGGCTGCTGGCCCCAAAGACGCGGGTTCGATTCCGGCCGCGTAGGTCGAATTTCGATGGAGGCTAAATTCTAGAGGCCCGTGTACTCTGCGGTGTCAGTGCACGTTAACGAACCCCAGGTGGTCGACATTTCCGGAGGCCTTCACTACGGCGTCTCTCATAGCCTGAGTCGCTTTGGGACGTTAAACCGCCATAACCAACGCAAACCAAAATACAAAACCCGAGTGCGGAGCAATGGGAGACTCTGCAGTCCAGAGACCGCTGTGAAGACCCACAAGGTCTGGTACAGCGAGCGCAACGGGCGGCAGTGGCCAGCAGAGCCCTGAAGATGCCCCAAAACGGCAGAACACCTCAAGTTTTTTCATCTTTTCCTCCTATTCTAGACAGAGCGAGCTCACTGCTCCACTGTAGCTGCAGTTGAGTGACATCATGGTTGTCACGTGACTAGGCAGATGCGAGTGCCAAGTTTCGGCGGCAGCGGCCGCTACTGGTTGACGCCATAGCTGTCACCTCGTTTCTCCTCGGTTCAGGAAATTGAAAATTGGTTTTCTGGAAAGGAAATGGTACAATATCTCGGTGAATATCCGAACCGTGCCGTAAGGGAAGAGAGGAAGGTGAGAGCGAAAGACGAAAGAGGATCTGTAGTGAAGGGCTCCGGAATAATTTCGACAATCTTGGGATTTTTAACGTACACTGAAATCGCACAGTACAAAGGCGCCATTGCGTTTCACCTCCATCGAAATACTGCTGTCGAGGTCGGGATCGAACCGGCTCAATAGCATAGTGCCCTAAGTACTGAGCCGCCGCGGCGAGTTAGGTTCAACGTCAAGGCTCGCGCGCACGGCGCGCACGGCGAAGAAGCTACGGATGAGTGTAGTAAAAGATTTCGCTTGTAAAAAACTCCGCCAACACTGCCTCTAGTGTTCGCCATAAGAGCATCACCGATTTGTTTATTCCTTTCTAAGATACAAATAGCGCCAGCTACTTCATAGATTTTTCACTACAATTGTTATTTACAGCCACCTCGCTATATCCAGTATATTTCGTCGTTATATCAGTTCACTACGATGTCCCTCATAGCCTGAGTCGCTTTGGCACGTTAAACCCAAATAAACCATAAGAAAAATAAAAGAGCAAAACTTCACTAGGTCCACTTTACATTCTCTAGGTGCACTTTTTGTTCAGTACAAACCAGCGAGCCAACGTATCGTGCCACGACTTATGGCTCACTACGGAGGCTCGTTGGTTCGTATGACATTTTTTGTTAAATCCTCGAACGCGACTGCATTGTGAATGTAATTTAGAAAGGGGTTAAAATGGCTTATAGGAACTGTACCACCAATCTGGTTGTTAATCGAGAGCTCACAGACAGAATTGCCGTGAAAGCATCACTGCGGCAAGGCTGCCCATTGCCACCGCTACTTTTCGCTCTGTACCTAGAGCCACTTTTCCGGAATGTAATAAATAATATCTGTATCCATGGTTTGAACTAGAAGCATGTCAAATTAAAGTATTGGCTTATGCCGATGATGTGGCACCTTTTTGTAGTGGCAACAGCCGCGTAGAACATGCGATTTCGGTTGTTCGCGGGTATTCTGATATAACCAATAGCGTTGTAAATCTGGACAAACGTGCGGGCTTTTGGCATGGGAACTGGACATCAGCGCCGTTTTTTGATGCAAGTGTAAAATGGTCACACGTCCCTTCTAAATATCAATTTGTTCCTACTCACAAGTATGGAGATAAAGTTGACTTTTGGAAGGTGCAAATTCAAGAACTGTCCACGCGAACACAGAAACGGTCGGGAAAGGAACTGTCCAAATTCGCGCTCGCAAACAAACATAATGTATACCTGGTTTCAAATGTGTGATATTGCTTGGATATCCTTTCGTGCAGGTTTATTGCCTCTTCGCAGTTTTAGTTTCGCAGTTCAAATGGGAGAGACCTAAAAGTGATAACTTATTTCTGCGTTTGGGAAAACGGGGTTTTTACCAAACCACACTTATTTCTGAGGAAAGTTGTGTCAAGATTTATTCTTCTTCATGATCATTGCGACCATTTCTTGTGGACATTTATTCAAGTGAGGCTTTCTTCTGCTTTGTCAAACTATGCTGTTTCCACTGTAGACAGGATGAGATACTGTGCAAGTAGATTTTTGAAAGAAATGGTCTTAGCTTTCTGGTTTCTAAATGCTCGGTTCACTTTGGAATACCTTTCAAATGTCACGCGTAAGAAATTGCTTAAAGATTTGCTTGACTGTGTCTTCCCTGAGCCAGTATATCGATCTCGGTATAGTGGAGGCCAAGGAGGAAATGTTTCAAAGAGTGTCCAAAAAATCGTAGCGCCAGAGGGCGTGAAGACGTTTTTCTTCAAGTTGCACACTGGTACGTTGCCGCTTAAGACATGGACAGAGGAGAAGAGATCTATTTGACTATGTTGTGCTGACTGCTTGTTATGTCACAAACCAGAGTCAATAGAACACTTATATATATATATATATATATATATATATATATATATATATATATATATATATATATATATATATATAAACGCAATAGAGTGGGCGCACGATGGAAAAGGTAACAATCTTTATTCTACCGTTTCGACCAGGGTCAGGCCTTCGTCAGGGTATATGATACAGGCGAAAGACACAGCTTTTATGAGTACACGCACGTGGTGAGGGAAACATTCCGGTTGACAGATAGCAGCTGCAAACATCTCAGTGTGAGTCCGCAGTGAAAAAAAAAGTGTTATTAGGTACAGTCAAACATGATTAATGAATCGTGAAGGATGATTGCAATCAGATCATTGGATAGAACTGGTGGTGTGCTCAAATGCACCAGAAAAGGCGAACAACAACAGAAAAAAAACAGATAGATGAAAACACGGATGAATACCATTGTTTAAGAAACGTCTCGTGAAAACCTACGGGGTAAGGTGCTGAGATGTGATATCATTTTATATCAAAACAGAGGGGAAAAAATGATCAGCGTAAATGAAACATGACATGGTGCGGTTAAGAGGCAAGGCAAGTCAGCTTTCCAATATTTTAATTCATACCGCAAGAGACAGTGTTGAACTTCTATATGAGAAATGATTCGCGAACTTCGCGTTCTTGGTGGGTGTAGAAGGCAGATTCCAGTAAAGCTATTTGAATTTTTTTCATAAGGGTGCTTAGTATATTTCACGTGTTTATAGATAGGAAGGTTAGGAACTGTCTTGCAATGAGCTTTATGATTATTGAAACGATATCGGATCGATGTTTCTGTTTGGCCAATATATTGAATCTTACAGATTGAACATTCAAGCATGCAGGTTACGTTGCATGTACCACATGAATAGTTACGTAGAGATTTCACAATAAAGTCTGGTGCTGTGCTGGAAGCCATTTCTGATGTCGTAATCTGCGCGCAGACTTTGCAACGCGATTTTTTGCATCTGTGACAGCCGATTTGCACACTTGTGCTTGTTTTGGAAGAAGTGAGAATGTCACTGAGGTTTCTGCCACGGCGAGAGACAACACGGGGTGCTTGCTGAAAAATGTGCTTGAGTCGATAACTTTGCACGACGATGACATGGTGTTTTTTCAAAATGCCCGCGACGTTTGGAATTGATGACGAGTGATTAAGCACCAGGTTGATTTGTGATTGACTAGATGATTGGTTTTCTGCTTTGAGAAGTGCCTCGCCGTCAAGAAGGCCTGCGCGTTCTACGCATCGTTTATTAGTCGCGCTGGGTATTTCCGCTTAATCAGGGCGTCTCGGAGGTTGGTACAGTTTCTTTCAAAGTCGCGCTCGTCAGAGCATATACGTTTAAAGCGGACGGCTTGTCCATATGGGATGCTAGTCTTCCAGTGTTTAAGATGGCTGTTTTCGAGGTGTAAGTATTGAGTTCTGTCGCGAGGTTTCCGGTATACATCAGTGATAAGTTTGTCATTCCTTAATGATGCTGTCACATCTTGAAACCTATTTGTGGTTGGCCAGTAAGAATAAGAAAAAGAAACGGCCTCATGCGCATTATTAAAACTAGAGATGAATAATAGAAGTTCTGCTTCACCATTCCGCCAAATGAGAAAATTATCGTCAATGAATCGCTTGTAGTTGACGGCTTTTAATGGCTGTGTAGCAAGAAACTGGTCTTCTAATGAACCCATAAATATGTTGGCATAGTTAGGACCAATCCACGTACCCAATGATGTTCCGTTTATCTGAACATAGTGTCTGCTATCAAATTCGGAGTTGTTAAGTTCCAGTATTAATTTCAACAGTATAGCTAGCGTGGGGCCATCAACATTAGAATTTAAGTTTTGTTTCTCAAAAAACTGAACAATTGACCGGATGCCATCGGAGTGAAGAATGTTGGTATAGAGGGACGCAACATCAAGGGTTGAAAGCAAGGCATCCCGAGGGATGTAGAGTTCAGCTATGTCGTATAAGAAATGTCCTGTGTCCCGTATGAAGGACTGAAATATAGAGGAATTTTACGGATGATGGTGTCAACGTACATCGACAGCCTTTAATTTACGGTTCCTATTTCGGAAATGATTGGTCGGCCAGGGTTGTTAGGTTTGGGAATTTTAGGCAGTAAGTAAAATCTGCTTGCTACAGGGCTGAGTGGAATTATGGAATTGACTGTACATTTGTCTGGTGTATTTCCCAGAATGAGACTGGATAGCGTCTCTTCCAAAACAATTTTAAACTTGGCAGTTCGGTCGCAGTATAGGAGACGGTAAAATGAGCTATCTGTGAGTTCCCTTTTGGCTTGAGCCCTCCACTTCGGCACCTCTTTCTTCCTTTCTTCTCCCAGTCTCTCCTTTACTCATTTCCTTGCGGCGTGGTACAGGTGTCTCCCGAGATGTGAGACATATACTGCGCCATTTCTGTTCCCAAAAACCAATCTTAAACCTGCAATTTTTTTCTTTAACGTGCCCTGACATCACACAGCACTCGGGTGCCTTAACGTTTCGCCTCCATCGAAACACAGCCACCACGGTCGGGTTCGATCCCGGGACGTTAAGATTCCCGGGTGGTCAAATTTATTCCCGATGCCTCCACTGCGGCACCTCTTTCTTCCTTTCTTCTCTCAGTCCCTCCTTTATCTGTTCCCTTGCGGCGAGGTTCAGTCGTCCGCCGAGATGTGAGACGGATAAAGCGCCAGTTTCTTTCCCCAAACCGAATTTTAATTTTTTTCTTTATTCCTCATCTGCAGCATAGTCTACCCCTGCCACTACTGTCACATGCGCCGCAAGCACGACGAAGCTGTGAACAGCATTATAAGTTCAGCGCACAGAGCAGCATTGGGGCTGCCCCACTACGACAACACACATCTACTCCTACTCGGAATCTACAACGCGTTATCAGAACTCATATGTGCACACAAGACTGCCCCAAACGACCGCCTCTCCCGCATCAAACACGGCCGCCTGATGCTTGACCGTCTCCACGTAAATCCCTCATGCGACCGCCACCGCGCGGCCCTACTTTCGGCAGGAATTCATAGCCGCCTTGTCGTCTAACGAGTTCCCTGCAAAGTGGCTGTGGTTGAACTCAGCTAAGCCAGAATACACAGTTTAGCTTTCTTTCATCTTTGTTGTTTCAACACTTCTGCGAGCGCAAATTGTTTCGAGAGCTAATCACGTGGTACATCACGTTTCACAAGTGCGATAGCGAGCGTCCAAAGCGGCGCTCCGCGCCGTGGTGGACGTGACAGCCAAGCACAAGAGTGAATCACGTGGCACATCAAATTCCACAACTGGCGAGGAGGAGCAGCCAAGTCGCAGCCAGCGCAGCGTCAGACGTGGCTGCCAAGCACGCAGCTGTGGCGACGAAGCTGAAAATGAAGAACGCCTTCCACGAGCGATTTTGCACATGCGGCGCGCCTCCCGTTAGAGGTCAAATCTAAGAGCCAGATGAGCTTCAGGCTCAGCATGGGAAGAGTAGGGCTTTTCGCTCTAAAAATGATTCAGGTGTGTTGGTCTGTGCCTCTCTGACGGTACACTGCTGGATCATTTAACGACCTTGACGACCAGGAGCAGTCGAGAATGAAATGGCTGCGGCTTTGCTCAGCTGACCATAGTTATGCAAGATAAAAGCTTAACCGTTCACAGCTGCTGCACACAACTCCAGACGGATTGCACGTGAAGTAAGTTTCTGCGGCTGTTGTGGCCCTGATAGACGGATCACGTGGCTCGTTGTGCCTCCCGCACTGCGAGAGTTCACTTCCAGCGGCTCTCCAGTCTCCGCCTTGGCTGCTTCCAAGGCTCGTCGCGGTCTTCTTTCGGCACATTTCACTTTCCTTTCAGCCAGCGAGACTCCCGCTCTTCGTAGGTTCCGGCTGCCCGTTTAGCGCATTCACGCTCCCTGTCGATTGCTAAGTCCTCCCTCGCACGGTTAGCAATGTTGACCGGATGATCAGACTCGGCCCGATGTGTGCCAGTACCCGCTCTCTAGAACGCCGGCACCGGCTGCCTTGGTTCGTCCATAGCGAGACACTGGATAGTCAGAGAGCAGCGGCCGCGGCGAGTCACGTGGTTACGCAGCTCTGCTCCTACTGTTTCGGTCATTCGTGCAGACGCAGCGAAATTGACGCCGCTAGGTTAATAAAGCTTTTGCTTTGAATCAGCCGACGCCGAGGCAATCATCGAATATCGAGCGTTAACATACCCTGCCTAGTACGCGAGTTCGAATCACTGCAGCGTGCTAGAATCTAACCTAACTATTAAGTTTATGCTGCACGAAACGCGAAATCGCGTGCCACGACCCCGAATGCTCTACGACAAACCGTTGAGGCCCTATGTTGTTATTAATATTGGTTAAGGCGTGTAATTGTGGCGTGGAATTGGGTTTATTAGTTCGAAACCTAGCCAGGAAATAGTCTCTAGCTTAAATAGAATGTACATGTTGTAAAAACGCTGAATCGTGTTACGCCATCCGGAACATTCTGCGGCAAACGCTTGACGCATAATTATTACACGAATGTCGGAAGTGAGTGGCCACACTCCGACGCCTGCCAAACACACATATATATATACCGACATGGCTTAGTTTCGAGCGTGGTGCTCGGGCATGCCGCTTCCGCCTGCTACCATTTTATTAATTTAGGAAACCACTTCAGTAACCTTATCAACCACTGGGATACACTGTGAGAATGCCACCTGTAAAATTAATGCAAAAAAATTGCGTTCAAAAAGGCTTTTGTCCAGACTTCAGAATGTGCGTCAAGGCATAACAGGGGAATGGGTTTTGAATGGGAATGGGAATGAAACAAGACGAATGGCTGCATAAAAGAATGAATATTGGCTGATCAAAGAAGGCTAAAAGCAATTGATTATGCGATCCGTGCTCGTAACGGTCGTAGGATGACGAACTGTCTGGCCAAAGGTCTTTGCGGCCAGATGCTGGATTTTTTTCTAATGTTCAGCTCGGCTGGCCCACAGTTTTCAATTGGTAGCTAGGTTCTGGAAGTCGTAAGGGAATAAATCTACCTACGACAGTTAGCGACCGCAGATCCTTATCTCTTGAGCCAAATAAGTACTTCAAAAATTTGCAATAGCGCAACGCAACGAGGAGAAGACCGAGAAATGAGACAAAGACGGGTCGCTGATCTTACAACTATGCTTCAGTGGAAAAACACGCATCAATTTACAGATTGCAAAAAAATCTATGCACATGAGCATCGTCAGTCAAAGCATAACACCCAGAAGATTTTATCACGGATTAAGTGTGTAACTTCTCGCTCTTATCCTCGTTGTGTTGTGCTGATGCAAAAAATTAAGAAGCAGTACCAACTTGAACAAACTGCCGTTCTTCTAAGAAATAACTAGAGTAAGGTTGGTGTGAAGTGCATATAGCAGGTTCTCTCAGATGACGAATGGCAGTTTACCGCTATCTCTCACGAGAAAAGTATATTACAGCTGTACCTTACCAGTAATCACCTATGGGGCAGAAACCTGGAGACAAACGAAAAGGGTTCAGCTTCAGTTACGGACAAAGGAGCGAGCCGTGGAAAGAAAAATGATAGGTGTAACGTTAAGAGATGGGATGCGGGAAGTGTGGGTGAGGGAACAAACGCGGGTTAAGGGCGTCCTGGTAGAAATCAAGAGGAATAACTAGTTTCGGGCAGGGCATGTGATGCGAAGGCATTAAGGGTAACGGAGTGGTTTCCAAGATAAGACAAGCGTAGCTGGGACGGCATAAAGTTGGGCGGGCGGAGGAGATTAAGAAGCTTGCGGGGACAGGGTGGCCGCAGGTGGAACTGGGTAGGAATGAGTGGAGAGATGTGAAAGAGCTTTTTGTGCTTCAGTGGGCGTAATCAGGATAACGACGATTGTGATCGCAAGTACATGGTCAAAGTCGGCTGTGATTGGTATACTGGGCGCCGGGGGAGTGTAAACAAGCCTCGGAAGTGAAGTAGTCAGATACGACAACCAAAGTGAGTGCAACCCGGACTCTTATAGTCCGAAGCGGAATATGGCCTGCTAGGGTGAGGCCGCGTGAGTGGGTTACGGCCTCCGGACGGATTAAAGACATGCGCCTCGTCGGAGATGTTTTTGGAAGTCATTAAGACCGTTGGCGGTTCTCAGATTCAGGAGTGGAGGCAGCGTTTAGAATGGCATGCCTAGGCGGGCCACCTTGCCTGATTTTGTTTGCGAACTCTGGGGGTCCCGAGAAAACCACAGAAATCTATTGACTGAAAATATGAGCGGCCGTGCGATTTATACTTGGGAAAATTACGGGTCTGCGATTATCGCATCGGGGTAGGCGTATCCATCGCATTAAGAACCAGTGCTAAAAAACGCACACAGAGGACGAGACGAGACACACGTGTCTTTTCGTGTGTCTCGTCTCGTCCTCTGTGTGTGTTGTTTAGCATTGGTTCTTATTGCGATGGATCACAACAAACTCGCCCAATCCTCAGTTCTTCTACAGTAGGCGTATGAACTGAAGAACGCCGGTGAGGATGAAAATGCGTGCCCTTGGAGACAAGGTAAGTAAGGCCACAGCAGGAAACGACTCCTGCACAGCTATCAGCTCCACACAACAGGAGCGAGGAGTGTCCTCACGTGTAAACTTTTAAGTATTGTGATAAAGAAGCTTGCAAGGCGAGTGCACTGCTTTTGTTATTACACAGCCTATTGTGCTGGCATCCGCATACAAAAAGACGAAACCATTGGCAGAGGGCTTTACCTCAGAACTGCGGTCGAGAAAGAGTGACGCCGCGTGGCCGCATACAGGTTGCTGCGAGTTCAGGAGTTTCTGTAATAATGTGCGAGCTATAGTACTTATCGCTCAACCTTAAATAGAGCCTTACAGGCGGCAGTCGTGCTTTCAACTGAATAATTCTTCCACAGTGCGGTTCTTACTGGCTAATAATAATAATAATTGTTTTTTTGGGGAAAGGAAATCGCGCAGTATCTGTCTCATATATCTTTGGACACCTGAACCGCGCCGTAAGGGAAGGGATATAGGAGGGAATGAAAGAAGAAAGGAAGAATAGGTGCCGTAGTGAAGGGCTCCGGAATAATTTCGACCACCCGGGGATCTTTAACGTGCGCTGACATCGCACAGCACACGGGCGCCTTAGCGTTTTTCCTCCATAAAAACGCAGCCGCCGTGGTCAGGTTCGAACCCGGGAACTCCGGATCAGTAGTCGAGCGCCCTAACCACTGAGGCACCGCAGCGGGGCGCTTACTGGCTGCTCGATCCAAGTCTGATGACATGAACTAAGCTAAACGTAGAACGACAATTATGAAACCCCGAGAGCACGCCGGACGTGATAAGATTTACGCAAACCAGGCGCAGTAATACAGTTCGCTTTGTTTTTTGCCGTATTTCAGGTGCAAGATTCAATTCGCTATGAGAAAATAAACATTTTTTTCTTTCGTGCATACCTTCGTGAAAGAAAATTCTACGCAATTTTGCGTGCCCTCTCTCAATATATGGTGTATTTATAAACGCTGGTCAGGCATCAACAGAAGAAGGAAAGAGCGCCTATAAGACGTATAGGTGAGATGCAGTGAACACGATGATAAATCGATAGATTCCAATGCTCTGCGCTTCAGATCGATTCCTGTTCAGGAAAACAATGGTGCAGTGATACCACTGCCTGAAAGATAAAGACCCCAAACGCCAGCACATACCTTCTTTCCTTTTTTGCCTCTGCATCAAGAAAATTAAGAGGCGTATGAATCTACTCTACTCATTTTGTTAATAATCAGAGTGAAGTAGGACGATTGAGCGCTAAAAGGCGGTGTTCCAGTTGATGGCCAAGGACAGGACGCTGTTACGACGGGGTCACATTTAGCACCGCGAGACACGAAGCAAGCAACAGCACCGCACGAAGTGTCAGCAGCTCCGTGGCTCTTGTTTCTTGCTGATCAACACAAAAGGTATTAGAAAAGCAGCTCTATGGTTGAGCAAATTATGGCGATAACTCACTGATTCTTTAAAGCCAGCTAAATTTTACAGTTTTTATGAAGACTAATTTATTACATTTTGACTGCTCTCGCTGCGTCACTGTCCTCAGTAGTCAATTATTAAAACCCTCTAATCATCTATCTTGTCGAAAGTAATACAATATTGCATTATATAACCTATACCAGGTGTTTCCAGTTTTATTAAATAGGCTTTTGCAAGTATGAAGGCGGCTTCTGCGGCACAGTGATACCTGCATCGATATACATCTGGAAACATAGAAATAATGTTAACTTTTAGAAGCTTAACTAAAGTATGATAATTACTTTTTTACCTGCAACATTTGACTACTGGTTGCCATTAGAGACTCGTAGCCGGTTCTTAGTAACAGGCGTATCATTGTTAAGAATTTCTAAAACACGATTACCCTCGCCGCTGTTGCTCGAAAAATTTGGCTGCATATTGCGAAAAAACATGCTCTTTCGAAAGCATGGAGGCAAAGTGAACCCTCCAGTGCACGCAAGTTGTAAAAATTTCAAATTTTGTACAGCCACAGCGGCTGACATAATCGCATTTTCGAAATTATAAAGACTGATATGGCTATTACTGACGGCCGCCTAAGAATCTCCAATTGCAACCATTAGCCTAACTTCTATAGTTAAAAAGTTATTTATCAGAAATTAGTTATTCGGCTAACAAGTTAACATTATTTAGATTTTTTCTTATGTTTGCCAACGCAGGTAATATTGCGCCGCAGAAGCCGCCTTCACACTTGAAAAAAACTATTGACAAAATATTTGGTTCACTTAAAGCTGAAACACCCGGTATAGTGAAAGGCCAGAGCTTTGACGGGTAAGACCTGAAGACTTACAGATTAGGCCGCAGGCTACATAATGGGCGCATCTGAACTGGACCTGAAAGTGGGAATATTCCACACCATGCTCATTGTTTGCAAACTATCAAGATGGGCTTTGATGACACCTAGCAAAGGAGAGCGTTCTGGTAGTGTTACAGCGGTCGCGTGGACTTGGTGCTGCGTTGCACGATAAGTGTGAGGGAATTGTTTGCGTATTTATCCACTTAAATAAAAGTTTTGTGCAGCCATTGTCTATAAATACACCTGTCCTTACGAAGAAAAAGTTCTGTTAAGTTCACCGTGAAAGCTTTAATTCGTTTTTCTGCAAGACATAAAGGCTAGTACTACTAAACTAGACACTAAAACATATGAATCACTATCGGACATATGCGTAAAAAGGCGAGTTCTGAAAACCTATAACAAATAGTTGCACATTGATGCGCGCACTATTAAGTCTACAAGAAACATTGGTGTGGCGCCTGAACTTCAGATTACACACTTCTGTCTGCTTTTTAGGAACATTCCATCACGAACACAGCTAAAGCCAGAGGTACGCGCCTCCACCCGTTACTTTAACCGAGCGGAGATTAATGAAATCAAACCGATTAAATAGGTCCGGGAGCTGTTACCTTCACAGAGTGAGGTGGGGATTGGAACTGATTGGAATATGTGAAAGTAAAATTCTCCCGCTTCATTTGGTGTTCATAACACGCGGGCAAAAAAGACTCCGCGTAATAAAGAGAACTTTGCTCCTCATTGGAAATCGAAAGAAACAATAGACTGTGCCTTTGCAAGCGTTTGTGCGTGAAATATGTATGGTTGCCCGTCGATATCCTCCAGTGAACTGCGATAATAACCATTGATTCACCCTGGACTAATCATTGCGTTTCCAGCTCAGCAGAACATGCTGGGAACTAGTAAACCTCTCGTTTTATGTAATGCGCAAAACATTTTTTCAAGAAGCGTAAATTGCAAGGTAGTCCATCGATTGCACACGAAATTTTTATTGCTTATCCACCTAAAATTTCGTTCATGAACACACTGTGTGCGTAAACATTTATTGAATGGTTTTTGAACTACTAATGGTCCACTTCTTTTCTTCGATAGCAAGCTATATTTTCCTCCAAGAACGATTTGGCCCATCGCAGGAGCACCAGCGTTAACTTGCAAATAATTACCTGTTTAAATATTGATCCATTTTTTATTCCACTTTATACTTGACTGCACCTTTCTTTTGCATGGAATAATTTTTGTTTCCATTACACCAGCTTTTTGTAGCGCACTTTTGGTTCTCGGTGAAATGCATACAAAACCCTCGTGAGACCGTCCTTAGAGTACGCTGATATTATTTGGAGTCCCCACTAGAAATGTTTAATAGGCAGATTAGAACGAATTCAGAACCATGCAGTACGCTTTGTATACTCGAACTATTCCAGGCTCTCCAGCATCTCTAACCTACTAAAGAAAGCAGATCTACACTGCCTAGCTCACCGTAGAGTGGTATCAAGACTGAAGTTCTTGCACCTACTTTATCACGGACACTTCAACATAAAAAAAGAAACATACCTTCAGGAACCATTCTACCACTCCTCAAGGACTAACAACACGAAAGCACTTCGTCAACTCTTAAGCCACAATAATGTTCACAAATATTCCTTGTTTTCTTCAGCTATCCATTACTGGAATAAACTACCATCCACTGTTGTGAACTGCAGCACAGTAGAATCTTTCTTACAACATATTAGTCACCTTGATCCAACATTCTCACCGTGATGCTTCTGTAATGATGAAACTGTATTGTGTATTTATTTGTGCATATACCTGTCTCCCTTGTTGAATCTGCCATTGTAAGGAGACGCGACAGCAGATGCAGCGATCGGACGCGTGGCACATCGGCTCCGTCGATTTTCGACTGGAACCGCGGCAATCTGATGTAACACCTATCAAACCTGTGCGACTGCATCTGTGAAGTCAGCAGGATCCTGGAGACACCGATCTGACCCAGGTACGCCCAATTTTCGGCCATTTCGAGCAACCCTCCGCATCACCACGTAGCGGTCGAGCTAAGCCTGACGGCTTCGGCTCCCCCGCCGCTGGCTGCGGAGACGCCCGCCGGTCAACCGCTCAACATGGCTCTGCCTGAACAACGCGGATTCGACCCCACGGCTCTGTCGTAGTCGTCTGTCCCTGCAAGCCAACCAGAGTATGGCCCATCCACCATTTCGGCGCAGCAAGCTGCCCTTTTTCAAGTCGTTGAAAGCCGGCGCCGCCGCCGGCAAAACGCACGAGGAGCTGCAACGCCCAAGACTCCTCTCGACAAATCAGCAACGGGACACGCTCGCGCTCCGTCTTCTAAATGTCCACAAAAGTCATTTTCACCAGTCTCCAAGTGGACGCCGAAGCCGACGGTCAGGATGAACCCTGAGTATTACGTGATCGTGCTGCGGCCACGCAGTACGGTCGCCCTCAAGACAGCATTCCAGCAAGGTGAGCTCGGCGCTGGCATTTCGGAACTCATCGGCAGACAGCATATGAATGCTATTACAATTTCTCCCAATTGGGAGCAAAACATTATCGTCTGCGGCACGCAGAACCCCGAGGTAGCTCAAAAGCTTCTGACGGACATCCAAATTACAACCAGCAAAGGATCGCTCCCGCTTCACGGACACCTCAAGCTCACCGGTGATTTGTGTCGTGGTGTGATTTCTGTGCATAACCTTGAAACCAGCGAATCCTTAAAACACAGTGTGCAGTGGCGCGGTGGTGATTTAGTCCATGTGCGCAAGCTGGGAAAATCGAAAGTAGCTGTGTTGACTTTCGAGGGACGCAGCGTTCCGCGTTACGTCCATTATAATGCAGAACTGACTCCCGTCAAGGAGTATAAAAAACGGTGCCAGCGTGCTACCGTTGCGGCACACTGGGGCACCAGGTGGACAACTGTCCCACCCCGGTCAAGGAAAGATGCGGCCTTTGTGGTCAAAACGTGGGGCTTGGTACTGAGGGGATGGCCCCACACGTCTGCAATCCTATGTGCTTAATCTGCGGGGGCCCGCACCTCACCAGCTCCCGCGAATGCACCGCCAAATTCATCAAGCTGCCGCAGCCAGGGCCCAGGACGCCATCCAAGGGAGCCAATTCCGGCGCTACACGGGGAGGGCGGCAGCAAAACAACCAGAAGACGCCACGACGTGGCGTGATGCCTCCCCCAGGCAAGACAGCAACGGTAACGCCACCACCCGGAGCAGCGGAGTTCCCAGCTCTCAGCGCTTCACCTGGCTGCGCCGCCTGCAACCAACCCAAGGTAGGCAGCTGGGCGAGGTTCGCCTCCTCTTCTTCCCCTCCTCCCTCCTCCCCCACTAGCACCGCCGAGAAGCAAGAACTCAAGCGCGAGCTCGCCCTCTTGCGAGCTCAAAACGAAAAACTAGCCAGCGAGCTTAACTCGCTCAAAGCCAAATTCCCTACTCCGCCCGCGTCGAGCGACGAGGAAGAAAATATCACAGACAGGGAGATTCCTACTAATGTGGAGAGTCGCGCCGCGGCCCTGGAGAGCCGGGTGACCGCAATTGAAACACAATTGGCTGACCTCCCCCAAATTATCCACGATACCATTGCGCGTCAGGTGGAGAGTGTCATCGCACAGGTGACCCAAGCCGTAACTCACATTATCCAAAAATGGATAAAAGACAATCCGCGCGTCCTTAAACGCGTAGGGCCCATCAGGGACGATAACCGCCCCTCCAAATTCAACAGAGTTATTCCCGATGAATTTGACTTCTCGGAAGACTCCTCCACGTCTGCGCCGGGCACTAGCGGACTGGGGAGTCTTAACAACGTAACCCCACCCTCTGCCTCCGACCATGGCCCCCAACCCTAAGTCGCGAGCAAGAGCAACTCAGCCGCTTACAATAACGCAGTGGAACTGCCAAGGTCTCAAGAACCGCACGAAGCGGACTCATCTCCGCATCTATCTTGAGACCTTTGAGTTTCTCGTCGCCGTGGTTGCCCTTCAGTAACCCGGCGCCGGTGCCAAACTCACAAACTACACTACATTTCAACACAACCCGCAGACATGTATACTTGTTCACAAGCAGTATACTGCGCAGGAAGCCACGCTCCCCACAACACCGCCTTTCCCATACACGATGGTGTCCGTGCTGCCCCTAAAGCGGTCTGACCCACCTGTACACATTCTAAACATTTACTGCCCACCTAAACTTAAGAACGTCACGTTCAATGAAATTTTCACCCAAGCAATGCAGGTGGCGGGAAGGGATCCCCTTCTGATCGTCGGTGACTTCAACGCCCCGAGCAGGCTATGGTGGTACCCCCGGGAGGGCAGACGTGGGCGGAAGCTTGCGGAACTTCTTTCCACACTTGGACTTACTTTACACACTGATCCCGAAAACCCAACACGTGTCGGCAATTCGATTCAACGAGATACTTGCCCGGACCTCACATTTACATGCAACATACGCCATGCCGACTGGCTGAATACAGAGGACACTCTGGGTAGTGATCACTGTATAATCAACCCCACAATTTACATGCGTCCCCTGAAACGCCCACTAACACAAGCTCGTGTACCGGACTGGACGACTTTCCGCACATCTCTACCTATCGTAGATCCCCTCCAGTCGGGATACGACGCATGGTCCAAATCGCTCACGTCTACACTCACGCTACACGAGAAGCAGATACAGCTCACAGAAACACAGACGGACGTGGACAACCACTTGCTCCACCTTTGGGAGGCCCGCCGCAGCCTCACCAAACGATGGAAGAAACAGAAACATAACAGACGCCTAAAGAAACGCATTCTCGAACTCACACAACAAGCAGCGGAATATGCTACTCAGCTAGCCGACACTAACTGGGTGGACCGGTGCAACGCGGCTGCGCGCCAGATGTCTGGCCGCAACACGTGGCGCCTATTCCGCGCTCTCATCGATCCAATACAAACACGCACGGAAACCCAACGCCACTTACATAGGGCATTGCACAACTTTACAGGAACGACAACACAGCTAGCGCACACGCTCAGGGATCGATACCTTTGCACCACTAAGAACCCCCGGCAGGCGGCGTACTCGTATGCCGGCGAAGAGAACACGGAGCTGGACAAGCCGTTCCAGCTCCACAACCTCCGGGCGGCCTTAAGCAAGATGAAGCGGGGCACTGCACGTGGGCGCGACAAGGTTACGGTCAAGCTTTTGGCCAACCTTCCCGACGCAGCCTACGCCGCACTCCTCAAATACATCAATAGCATTTGGGACGGAGAGACTCCTCTCCCTCTCGATTGGAAATCGGCTCTCGTGACCTTCATTGCGAAGGCCGGCAAACCTATCGATGTGGAGAACCTTCGCCCCATCTCTCTGACGTCTTGTGTCGGCAAGCTGATGGAGACGATGGTGCGCGACAGACTCTCCGATTATCTCGAAACACAGCACATTTTCGCCGACACCATGTTCGGTTTTCGTCCTCACAAGTCAGCACAGGATATACTTCTGCAGCTCCACCACGACATTTTAGATCCTGTCGAATGTCCCCACAACGACAAGGTGGTCCTGGCCTTGGATCTTAAAGGCGCATTCGACAACGTAAAACATGCAGTAATCCTGGACCACCTCAGTAACACCAACTGTGGCCACAAAACATTCCATTACATAAGTCAATTTCTTACACACCGTCAAGCCTATATACGCATACAAGATGCGGAACACGGGCCACACACCATCGGCTCGAGGGGAACACCTCAAGGCGCGGTCCTGTCTCCCCTGCTCTTCAATTTGGCAATGCTTCGCCTTCCCTCCAAATTGTCTTCTCTGCCCGGGATACATCACGCTCTTTATGCGGATGACATTACAATCTGGGCCTCGCAAGGCAACCTGGGCCACATGGAGTCCTGCCTGCAAGCAGCAGCGACCCTAGTCGACGACTACGCGGCCTACTGCGGACTCCAGTGCGCCCCAGCTAAATCAGAATTTGTGCACTTACGTCCCTCCCCCCGGGACACAACTCCGCTTCGCATCAGTCTCCCCTCGGGACCGATCCGGGAGGCCAAGGAGATCCGCGTCCTTGGCCTCTTCATACACCACCAACGCTGAGTCGACACCCCCTTAGCCAAACTTCGCACGGTGGGAGACCAGGTGGGCCGAATGGTCCGCCGGGTCTCAAACAAGCGGGGCGGAGTACGAAGCAAGGATGGACTGCGGCTTGCCCATGCTTTCGTAACGAGTAGAATCCTCTACTCAACTCCCTACTTGCACCTGCGGAAACATGATGATGACCAACTGGAGGTCATCCTGCGGAAAGTCATCAAGCGGGCTCTCGATCTTCCGATCACCACGTCCAACCAGAGGCTTCTGGCCTTGGGCGTGGTGAACACATTTCGGGAGCTTCGAGAGGCCCACTTATGCAACCAATACACGCGTCTTGCACAGACCACGTCCGGTCGCCGCCTCTTGGACCGGCTACACATCAAACACGACTACCACATTGAGGAAAGGGAGAGAGTGCCAGAACCCTGGAGAGTCGCCCTCCGGGTCCGACCCCTTCCCCGCAACATGTCCAGTGAAGACCATAGCGGTCGTCGCCAGGCGCGCGCGGAAGCGTTGGCGCTATACTATGGTAACCAAGAACATGTGTATTACGTAGACGTTGCCGGCCCACACCACGGGGGGTGGTACACGGCCGCAGTCGTACACAACACAAACACAGTTAACGGGCTCACTTTCAAAGCCTACAGCGCAACACACGCGGAGGAGATTGCCATTGCTCTGGCTCTCACGAATCCCAAGTCAAAACACATCATCACCAACTCGCGAGGGGCCTGTCGGAACTACGAGTTGGGCTGGGCTTCCCCGCTTGCCTGGCGCATACTGGAATATAGCTGTCGATCTGAAGATCCAACTCCACGCAACCTGATTTGGGCCCCCGGTCACCAGGGCCTCCAGGGAAACGAACAGGCCGATCAGGCCGCCCGCACACTCTCTCCCCGGGCTATCTCCCTGTCCTTGGAAGGGTACTCCCAATCAGACAATCTGGCCATTACATTCAAACAAATCACCGATTACTACAAGGAGGAGCGCCGGCGCTACCCGGCCCCTTGTAAGGGTCTGGATCGCGCTGACGAGCGCCTCCTCATCAAAATTCTCACTAACACTGTACTGCGCCCGCCGGTGCTTAAACACTTCAATACATCCTTTGATGGCACGTGCCAGTTCTGTGGGGAGGCGTCTGACACCTTCCACATGGTTTGGGCGTGTCAATCTAACCCATCTATCCCCCCCAACCCCAACCCCACCAGAGAGGACTGGGAGGCGGCCCTGCTCGGCTGTCAAGACCTGAAGAGCCAAAAGGCCTTGGTTCAACGGACGCGGGCGGCGTTGCTTGCCAATGGGGCCCCGGAATAGGGGCTCCACCTAGTACTGTGAGGGGAAAGGGCCAATAGAGTCCTACCCCAATCACCTTTCTGTAAAAATTTAATTGCTTATAAATGTTTTTCACCACCACCACCACCACCACCATTGTAATTTTTTGTACCTTGTATCCACTCCTGCATGGTCCCGAGAAGGGCCTGCAGTATTCGCAAATAAAATAAAATAAAATAAAGATAAGTTATGTTTCAGAACCAAGTGTTACTTAACCGCGTTGATGCTCTTTATCTAAAGGATTTCCTGCACGGAACAATGCATGCGGGCAGTGTGTTACGCTTTTTCCCTTCACTGCACATTCAGCAACGTTAAGAAAATCATTTACTCTTCTTCTCTTACATAACTTAGAACTCACGGAGATGCATCCAAAACAAATTTTATATATTTCCTATTATATGGTTAAAAAGAGTACCGAGGAAAAGCCGGCAATTTTTATTATTCAATCCCTTTTCGTTAGTGTAATGTAGAGGTAGACTTCGAAATGACCAATTGACGTCATCACAATCTGGCCACCGTGGCTACACGTGCATTTATTCTACACTTTACAGACAATCCGTTCGGCGGTGTGTGTGGCGTTTGTGAACGTTGCCATGCAAAAAAAAAATCTTTCTCTTCTCGCCAAGATTAATCAAATTTTGAACTACAGCTAATTTTTGTGTTCATTGACTGACACATTATTCTTGATAATTTAGAGTAAAACCACGGAAGAGGGTTTCCATTAAAAAGAGAAAAGAAAGAGAGCGAGAAAATCTTGATTTTAAATTTTTGAAATTACATGAACGCCGCAAGAGAACGGACAGGGCGAATGGAAGAATGGACAATGTAGCAGCCTTCATCGCAGCAATTGTAAGAGCAGTAGTTGCCGACATGGTGTATGCTGTGGCCGCCACGAAAGCCCCATCTAAAGGCCCGAAACTACAACTTGAAGCCAGTTGCATAGTGCATTCATGTATCCGCCGACAGATTCGCCAGGCAAGTGGTGACGACTTCGAGACACAGCTTGAAGGAAACTTCGAACAGGCGAAGGTGAAAGTGCGTCTAGAGTCCCAGTACACGATGCCCGCTTAGGTCATTTTGCTGGCGTTTTTGGTTGCATAACTGCGCACAGGCAGTCATAAGACTTGTCGTAAAGGGTCTTTGACCAAATCTTGAGTAGAAGAAAAGAATTGTGGCTGCAGTCCATGCTGTGATGGTGGTTGGAAAGCGAAGCTGTAAAACGACACCTAATTACCTACTGCGCAAGTCACTTGAGCATTCACACAAGTGGCTCTAAAAAAGAGTGAAACCAGAGACAAGCTGAATGTACTCATATTACCCTTCATTGCATCACCAACGACTTTCAGGACGGCTTTATGATCAGTAAGTGATACAGCGAGATTTTCAGTTCTAAATTTAGAGATATTCTTTGCTAATGTTAAATAAGTGCATGAATTATGAACGGTGGCTGGCTGAGTTGCCTTTGTGAAACGGTGTTCCCTTTTTCCACACGCGCCCTATCATCGCTGTGAAGGTGGTCGGACAGCGAAGCTGTAAAATGACGCCCAATTACCCACTGTGACGTGAATTCAAAATTCACGCACGATGCACTACAAAGAATAACAAAGCGTTTGAATAAGCAAAGACATGTTTTTCTATGGAGTATATTTTTCTGTCGCTTTTTTATTATCATTTTCTGTGTACGCTTCATTCCTTATTGTTTTTTCGAATGCTATCCCAACCATTGTTTGTATTTTTGCCCGCTTCTTGTGTATGTAATTTGCATGTTGCCTGCCGCCCTGCAATGTAGGGGCTGAGGGGCATGTCTAGCCACAATTTCTGGCTGATTTTCTCGGCACTCAGCACGTGTAGGTGGGAAAATAAATTGAATTGAAGATGAATTTAATTGAAATCAGAGACAAAAGAAATGTACCTAATTACCAAATATTACTCCACAACGACATTCACGACTGTGTTATGATCGGTATGATATACACTGCTATGAACCATGAACGGTGGTTGAGTTTCATTTGTAAAACGGTGTTCCGATTGTTCACACGCACCTTATCATCCGTCATGTGGTCTTGATGCTTGTTTTGTATTTTTGCAGTGATAGCTACATTAAGGTAGCATTTCGAGCCTTCAACTTCACGGCGCCGTGGCGGTGGCGGCGCAGCCACGGCGTGGCGGCGCCGCCACCGCCACGTGGGGTGTAGCAGCTGCCACCGGCGCGGTGCCGTGGATGGTTACGTGGTTCGTCACGTGGTTGGTCACATGGTGTGGACCAGCTGCTCCTGTTGGCGGGGCGGCGCGCCGGCGAAACCAAGCTGCAACAGCTCTGCGCATGCGCCGTGTCAATTGGGACGAAGATAAAGACGCCCAGAGAATCGGAGCGGCGAAAGACTGACTTTGCAATTAAGCTGAGCAAACGCCACTGGGCCAGCTGTAGCTGTCGCGTCACTCCAGATTTAACCAGAGCTAAACCAACGCCAACTTTTTCTGAATGTACACAAGTACTGAGTTGTATGCAGTTTGCCTGTTTTTAAAGATTTACTATTTATATATATCTTTTTATGTTTTTGTTTTTATTTTTTCAATTTTTTAAAAATAAAAATTCTCTCTCATTGTATGTATGTATATAAATTTATATATTTTTAACTTTTTATTGACAATGTTTTTATATTTCAGTCTTCATTGTTGGGTAATTTTTCACACGGAGTAACATTCAATATTTAGCATAGCATATATTGCTGACGACGCCAACGGCCCGAAAATATCCTTGGACGATACAGGTATACAGCTTCGATGTAAATATACCTCGTGCTGTGGCGTTCTTTCGCGCAGAATACGTTGCGCAATAAAAATCCATTCTCAACAGAAGTTGCACCGAGACACTGGTGTTCCGCCGCTGCGCCGCACTTCGCCTTTCCTCAAAACCCGCCCTGGTGGCTCAGTGGTTAGAGCGCTCGGCTACTGCTCCGGAGCTTCCGGGTTCGAACCTGACCGCGGCGGCTGCGTTTTTATGCAGGCAAAACGCTAAGGTGCCCGTGTGCTGTGCGTTGTCAGTGCACGTTAAAGATCCCCAGGTTGATGAATTTATTCCGGAGCTCTCTACTACGCACCACTTCTTTCCTATCTTCGTTCACTCCTTCCTTTATCCCTTCGCTTACGGAGCGGTTCAGGTGTCCAACGATATATGGGACAGATACTGGGCTATTTGCTTTCCCTAAAAACCAATTATAGTTATTATTATTTCCTCACTAAATTATTAATAGCTCCGGAGGGCTCCGGTATAATTTGTACCAGCTGGGGATCTTTAACGTCCACTTACATCGCACAGCACACAGACGCTTTAGCGTTTGGCCTCCATAAAAACGCAGTCGCTGCGGCCGGGTTCGAATCCGGGAACTCGGAATCAAAAGACACCCGCCGCGGTGGCTCAGTGGTTATGGCGCTCGACTGTGATCCGGAGATCGCGGGTTGGAACCCGACTGCGGCCGCTGCGTTTTTATGGAGGAAAGACGCTAAGGCGCCCGTGTGCTGTGCGATGTCAGTGCACGATAAAAATCCCCCCGTGATCAAAATTATTCCGGAGCCCTCCACTACGGTACCTTTCTTCCATTCATCTTTCACTCCCTCCTGTATCTCTTCCATTACGGCATGGTTCAGGTGTCCAACTATATATGAGACAGATACAACGCCATTTCCTTATCCCCAAAACCAATTATTATTATTATTATTATTATTAATATTATTATTATTATTATTATTATTATTATTATTATTATTATTATTATTATTATTATTATTATTATTATTATTATTATTATTATTATTATTATTATTATTATTATTATTATTATTCTCTAGGGGGACTCTGAAATCAACACAGACGCTGCTCCACACTAGCACTCGTATATGGCTGCGGTCAAATCACACCTGTTCAGAAACGAACGACACTTGATCCCCTACCCCTATTTTTTCTTACTATCGCTCTGCCTTTCTCTCCCTCTCAATGTCCACTTATTGCCGCTAGTCGCAACTCACGTGCTTCAGGTTTTATTGGCAGATACCGCGGCTGGCAACATTTTTCCCTGCATTGCTACTTTATTAAAGCCTATGCGTTACTGGCCGCGAACTAGTGATTTTACCGTAGCAGTGCTCCGATGAGGCACATGACGTCACAACGCGCGCCTCGCCGCAGATATTTCTCTCCCCTTTCCTCAAAATCTAGCTTTCAATTCTCTCTTTCTTTTTTCTCTCCCTCCTATATCTCTTTCTTTACGGCGCGATTCGGGTGTCCACCGAGATATTGGAGACGATTGCTGTGCCATATCCTTTCGCCAAAAACCAAACAAAACAAATGAGCGGAAGGCGTTCAGAGAGTTCATTAGTGTTGACAACTTTGCAAAGGCCGTTTATTTTCACGAAACGAAAGCGCGCAACCGGCCCCCTGGGTCAGCGGAGACCTCATTTTCGCTTTCATGTATGTGGCGTTGGTGTCCAACTGCAAAAGTCTGCTTTGAATGCGTTCCGCACAATGGTTAGGCAGTGCGCCCTCCCTGCCGCCCTGAGAGGTGGCATGCAGTTAATGGTTGACCGCGAGAGATTGGTCACCAAATGAACGCTGCGACCTAGCTATTGCTGCAGTTCGGCATGTCAGCCCCAACGCTGTCACGATAATGCATTCAGGCCACATCTCTCTCTCACCACCCCCACATGCATCCAAGCACGAATGAGGCGCCCTATTAAGCAGGGAGCCAGTTATGCGCCCTTCGTTTACTGAAAGCCATCGCCGTCTAGAACATTGACAACGAAAACGCAAATGAACACAGTGAACGCCATCTTTCGCTTTGTGTATCCTGTATTAGCTGAGCTAATCCACATTATTTTCAATAAATATCCACTAACAACAACTACAACGCGGAAAGGTTGAATACACGCACGCCATCTGCTGTGCCAGTGCCATGCAAGGCGAAGGGGGGGGGGGGGGGGGGTGTTGTGGGAGCCACACGATGGCTATATGACTGCATGCCAAACACGGAGGAAATTTACTGGAAACGCACGGTATTCGCTGAATTCCAACATCTCTAATTTGCATGCTCGTAATTATTGATGTACTGCAGTGCAGACCTCGAAGGTACGTTTCTAAGAAACCCGTGCATTCACTAGACGCGCCTTTATTCACGTTCAAACGTCGAGCCGTCGTGGCGGAATGGAAGTATACCGGTAACGAACGCCAAGGGCCTGGTTGGGAGGAACTTTGTTGACCCAAAGTTAGGTGAGGCGAAAGCCTTTAGCGTGTTGCTGGTGCTTGTGCCGCTGATGTGTCGTGATGTTGATTAAATACTACAATTGGTCGCTTCACGACACTTTCGCTGGCGTTAATTAGAGCGCACACGGTTGCTTGCTGGAAACACAGAAGAGCGTTTAGGCGGCATCCTTGAAAATTTTTTGGTGGGGAGGGGGAGGGGAGGGGGAAGAAAATGACGCAGTATCTTTTTCACATAACGGCGGGCACCTGAACCGCGCCGTAAGGGAAGGGTTAAAATAGGTACTCAGAGAATAAAGGCAGAAAGTAGCCGATTCGGAGTTCCCGGGATCGAATCCGACCGCGGCGGCTGCGTTTTCATAGAGGAAAAACGCTAAGTCGCCCGTGTGCTGCGCGATGTTAGTGCACGTTAAAGATCCCCAAGTGGTCGAAAATATTCCGGAGCCCTCCACTACGGCACGTCTTTCTTCCTTTCTTCCTTCACTGCCTCCTTTATCCCTTCCCTTACGGCGCACTTCAGGTGTCAACGATATATGAGACATACAGCGCCATTTGCTTTCCCCAAAAACCAATTGTTGTTGTCGATAGGCGTCCTCCAGCTTTTTTTTGTCCACTGTGCATTTCCTGAATTTTAAGCTTTAATTTCTATATATTCTATTTTTATACATCAACATGTTTTTCTGATTTAACATCTTTTCGCAAAATACGCAATGCAACGTTTTGTTCCATCTCGGCCCAAATTATTGCGAAACGAGTTGGATAGAAAGAGGCGATATTTTATTGAAGCTAGTCTACGATGTGACGCCCTCTGTGGTCACTACAAATTTTTTTTAACCTGAAATGGCGGCTCCCTTTTCAGTCAAACAGCCTTTGCAGTCATTCATTGAACAATCGATAACAGGGCAATGTTTTGAACTTGTACAAGCGACGAGCAGTGATTAAATTTATTATTGAACAAAAAAAAGCTTGTTTATGGTTTTGCTCCAGTTAAATCTATTGTGTACACGATAGCTTTGCTGACGAAGACGCGGCTTCTCTTGCGGATTGTCAATCTCGTTTCTTGACGCCGTTGTTTCGCGACCCGTCCCTCTCTTTGTTCTGGTATTCCTAACTTTTTGGGCTCGGTAAGTTGTTTTGAGATGTATGCTAAGGGTGGAAGTAGCCTTGCTTAGTCTGCCGGCTATTGCCTGAACCTAGCCTCACTTATATGTTAATAACAACCTAAAACCTGTCGGGTCTTCCCCGCTACGAGCACAGCCTCTTGTAATAGTACATATTCCATTCTCGCAGTCAGCATCTATGCACACATGAACTCACAGCAGAACAAAGTCCACTCGAGAAGTCACCACCTATGCACATACTCAGTAACAGTAGAACATAGTTAATTGCAGTGCCACTATCCAAACACACATCCCCTCGCAGTATAACATGGTCCGCTCCAGAAGACACTACCTACGCACACATTCACCCGAAGACCATAGTAGACAATAGTTCGTTCTTGCTGTCACAATTTAGAGACAAGATCAATCTCCTGCAGAAATGTTAAAAGAAGGCGTGCTTTTGTACTCGTTGTTTCGACGCACCATCTCTTCGTCTCCACCGAATCTTATTCGGAACAAAAAGATCACGACTACTGGATCCCCTCGGTAACAACTTTCAGGCGGTAGGGCCATTTATCGGCTTTCGACTAAACTTGAAGTTTTCAAAGGGCTCGCCAGGGAGCTAAACCAGACGGTGCGCCCAGCTCGATATCGGGAGAGCATGGGTTGCTAGGTCTTTCGACTACGCCGACGCCTAGCATCAACGCCGCTTCGAAGACAGATCATACATCGGGGCCCAACCAAGCCAAGGATGGGTCGCTTTAACCACCAACCGTTCTACTTAAGGAATTCCAAGAGATGGATGACGCTGACTTAGGAGACGCTGATGAAGGAATCCCATCCGGCTCCTCGTCGGACACATCCGGGTACAAGAATGATGCCAGCTGAGAGCTTGTACAATCCAAGCGCAGAGAAAACTTCGAACCCGAGGACAATGGAAAGGCACGGCAGCCGGCTCGGCCGCCCAACCGCACGATGGAAAATCACCAGGCGATGTGACTGGCTGCAGCCTAACTGGACCGAGGGAGCAGAGTAGGCCTAAGCGAAGAATGCCGCCACTCCCCAGAGGCCACTTCAAAATCATTATTCGACCTGCGAAAGAACTCACGGTGAAATCACTCACCACCCATCAAGTAGCGCGCGCCATTGTCATAGCGTGCGACCAAAAATGTAAGGACGAAGACTTACATGTACGGCTTCGCACTGGACCAAACAATACTATCGTTAGCACACTGCACGAGCAAACGTGTCAGCTAGTGGGGCACATTAGCCGTCTCAAATTCGTCGGAAGGTCTTCCGATGTAAACGATTACGTGGCAGCTCCGCAAGACGTCTTCCGCGGCGTAATCCACGGTGTAGACCCATACACGTCGCCCGAAGAGATCAAAGCACACCTACGAGTCGGAGCTCAAACAGTGACCATACTCCCGGAGAAGATGCTCGGGAAATTCTAGACGGCAGTGATCACGCTCGATGGTCCGATCTTGCCAAAATTCATCTACTACGCAGGTGAAGTATCGTGTTTCCAGTACAGTCCCACACGGCAAGTCTGCTACGTATGCTTCCAGCAAGGAGACCGCTCCGAGGTATGTCCCACACAAAAATTACTGTGTGCGGCGTGTGGGGAGTGCAAAACACCGTCCGGCGACCACGTGTGTGCTGCCAAGTGCGGAATAAGCTGCGGGGCACACCGCACCGGATCGAAGGGGGTACCAGGACAGACTGAAGAAACCAAGACCAAAAATTTCGAGGACGCTTAAGTTTCACCTTTTAGAGGAGGACGCTACACACTATTGCAGCATTTCGAAGGAATCCACGGAACGCATCGTCCTTTGGTGCGACCCCTTGCCCGGACAATGTAAGGAAAGGAAACACAATTTGGTGGCCACCCGAACCGCGTCGTAAGGGAAGGAAAATCAAAATAAAATTTTTGAAGGCAAGGATAGGACGCCGGTCTCGCATATCTCGGCGCACACCCGAACACGGCCGCAAGAGAAGGAAATTGAAGTGGAAACTGGTTTTAAGGAAAGGAAAAGACGCCTGTCTCAATTCTCGCTGGAGACCCATACCACGCCGTAAGGGAAGGAAAATCCCTTCCCTTACGGCGCTGTTCAGGTGTCCACTGAGATGCACCATTTTTCGCTCACGGCCAAAGACGCCGACGACACCGGCTTTTCTGCGACACGAGCTCCTTAACGCTCTCGCGTTAAAACCCACCGGAGCAGGACCCAGCGACAAACGCGGGCGACCGCACAAGCGACATCTTAGCTCAGAGGGCGGGACATCGAGGAGCTGATCGAGGTCTCCTGGCCACCTCTGCCCCTGTCAGCCTACAGGAGGGGAACAAACAAGAGCAGAAGAAAAATAATCTACCTTGGCGAATTCCCCCACGCGGGTATGTCCCACGTTTGTTGAGGTGAAGGTGAAGAAGAAGACGAAGAAGGAAGCAGCAGCAACCTAAGGTGGGCTTCGACCGGTGCTTCGCACTGGTAGGAAAGGGTAGTAACACAAACCACACAAGTACAAACAACACAGGTAATCGTGCCACAGAAACGAAAGACGCGAACAGCGATGCGCTCAGACTCGAGAAAGAAATCGCTTGAACTAAACAAAATGAGCTCGAACAGAAAGTGGAGGAACTCACATGAACAATAAAAGAATAAAAGCGGGAACTCGACACGACAAGAGCCCTTCCAAAAAGACAACCACGGGCATTCAACGAGGGAAGCCTTGAAACACGAATGCAACAAATGATGCAGCAAATGATGCAGGATATGATGCAGCAGATCCATCCGCAAATTAAACTTATGGAAGCACATTTCCCAGGGTAGATCTCAGATATCAAAAGCGCACTCCGAAAGCAAAGACATACCGAAATCATTAGAGAAAGAGCATACAGCCGTCCAGCGCTAACGGATTTCGCTAGTGAACAAGACAGCACCAGCAACACGTAAACATAATGAACACGTATATTCTTTCGTTAAAATTTAAGCAGCGCTAACTTTTAGGACGAATACACAGAAGACATGACAGGACGGGCGCTGTCTTCTGTGTATTCGTCCTAAAAGTTAGCGCTGCTTAAATTTTAACGAAAGAATATGCATAACCAACTAGCCCCGCAACGTGTTTTAATAATGAACACGTGTCAGCAAGAACAAGAATTTTTAGTTATTTGGCAATGGAACTGCTGAGGCTACCGCACAAGCAGCGTCTCATAAAGAATATCTAAGCACACAACTCATACCCCTCCCCGATGTAATCGTACTCCAAGAAAATGGTACGCGAAGCTAATGCGTTCAGCCTTGTCACCAAAGCCGTCATCGCCATCAGGCAAGATCCCATCGCCGACACCCATATAGAGCACGTGCTTGTAGAAATGATTCCTAAAAAGCGACAGGGAGGAATAATATTCGGTAAGAATGTTAACAGACACCTTAGATAAAGAAAAGCCAAATTTGTCGAACACTTTCTCCGAGCGCACAAGGTGACCAAAGGAATTACACTCATCTTCGTAGTAGATTTCAATGCCATGGGCAGGAGTTCGGGATACCAGAAACAAGACATCAAGGGAAGAACATTAGCGGATGTAGTGGAATACTTTGGCCGCAGTCTAATTACAGATCCCGCGAACCCCACGGTAATCGGGGATAGTGTGATCATGGACACTTGCCCGGAGCTCACCTTCTTAAGGAAGACCAGAGATTCACATTGGGAGAACATGACGGAAAATATAGGCAGTGATCTCCTTACCCTCCGGACGCGAATATTATCGGACAAGATAAGACGCCAGACTCGAGAAACAAAAATCACAGGCGCGTTCCGCGCGGTGTGCAACTGATCTGAAGGCGATATTGAATCACTGGAGGAATGGAGCGGCATGATCGAGAAGCGCGGGAAAAATACAAAAATAAAGGAGAACTACAACCAAGCCTCAAGTAGACGGGCACCGGCTCAGATCCTCAGAATATGAGAAGCCAGACGCAGACTCACCAAAAGATGGCTGAAGCAAAAGTACGACCAGGAATCAAAACTAAAGACAACAGAAATCTCGGCAAAATCTAAAGAATATTTGACGCAACTGGCGAAGCGAAATTGGAAATAACGTAGTGAATTGCTTAGGAGAATTCTAGGCATGGCCCAAACCTGAAAACTCCTAGGACCACTAATCAATCCAACCAAACTCAAATCGAAAAACAAAAAGGTATCCAGAAGTTCATCCACTCCTTCCGGGGCATTTTACACCGCCTGCTAGAGACGCCAGGCACAAAATGTTTCGGCGATCACATCCTCTCCGTGAAAGCAAGGAACTTAACATACGGGCAACCGAAAACCAGGAACACGACAGCCTCTTAACTGTGGAAAAAGCTTACGCGGCCATAAGGAACCGGACCGGAATCACTGCAGCAGGAGCGGACAGATTCGACAGCGCCCTCATCCGCAACCTGAGCGACGACCTCATAGAACAGCTCGTAAACGTTCTTAAACATAGAGAGGCGGAAACGCTTCCCGAAGATAGAAAACACGCCGAATAATGGTACCTATACCTGGTAAAAGCACCAAATTGAAACTCACAGGCCCATCCCGCTCACGTGGCGCCTTGGCAAGCTTTACGAGCGGGAGGGGACGCTGAGACTGCAAAAAAAAATCATGGAATAGAAAACCGTGTACCCCATACCATGTTCGGCTTCAGAGCAAAACATTCGACATAGGACGTGCTCCTCCAAATACAAGATCTACTTCGAAACGTACCTCGAACTCGTGAAAATATCATAACGGCCTTGGACATCAAGGGGATTATATAACGTTAGCCACGTAGCGATCCTTACGTACCGGCCTAGGTGATCTGGACTATGGAGGCGGTATCCACGGCAACGTCAAAAGTCTGCCTGTCCGATAGAATTGGCACCATCGGCATGGGAGTCCTTCAATCAGGCAAAATTCACAGGCCAAGCAAGTATACACCCCAAGGGTCAGCCATCTCACCCATACTTTTCAACATAGCCATGATGAGCCTAGCTAGAACCCTAGAGAAGATTGAAGGCATCAGGCACGCAGTGTATACCTACAACCACCGTCGGCATACACTGCGAGAAACACCATTTGAGAAACACCGGCTCCCTTGGGGAGAAGGAAGACAGACTACAGGAGGCGGCCATTCGTGTAGAGATATTTCTCAGAGAACGAGCACTCGCATGCTCGACTGAGAGATCGGAACTGCTGCGAGTCTGGAGAGGCAAGCAAAACCGGACCATCCTTAGCAATGAGGACCTGAAACTCCAGGCGTACCTGAAAGGAACGCCTATACTGGAAGAGACAACAATACGTTTCTCGGCCATGTAGGCTAAATCCAACCAAGCAGCACTCCCACTTTTAACTTGCTCAAAGCAACAACGCTGCAAGTCGCACGCATGATGACCTGCATCACCAACAGGCGACATATCACCAACAGGCGACATGGCATTCCCGAATAGGATACTTAAAACTAGTCAGACACCTGGAAGTTTGCCGAATCGCGTACATCCTACCCTACCAGTGCTTCAACAAGAGCTAAATAGAACAAGTGGAGGTCATGCTATGCAAAGCGCATTACAGCACTCCGACTTCCACACAACACGTGTAAAGAAAATGCCGTGGCCCTGGGATTGCAAAACAGCTTCGACGAGCTATGGGAGGCGCAGCTTGAGTCGCAAAAACTCGTGCTGCTGCCGGCAACGACTGAAAGAGCGCTCTTACAGAGATCAGAATGCCGCGAGCAGTTACCAGAAATGAAGACAGAAACCATCCCCGACGAGTTTTGCAAATCCCTTAAGGTAGCAATGGACAATTGGACAATGGCTATGGGACATGAACCCAAACCTCCAGCAAAGGAGAAGAGAAGCGAGGGCCGAATTTATTCAGAAAATTTACGCTTCTCACGACATGACCATGTATGCAGACGGGTCGGTGAGAGGAGGAGGCACCAAAATTTCAGCGGCCACGGCAGTCGATTCGTGTCTCTGTGAAATGACCAGCGCGTCTATGCGAGAGAGCACGGTAGCAGAGGCCAAGGAAGTAGCTGTTCCTCTAGCGGTGGCGGAGGGCTCTAGAACCCGGCGGTTACTAAGAGTACTCACGGACTCTCAAATTGCCTTCCGACATTACACAATGGAAGTATAGGTCGTCACGCACTCCGTATGCTCCTCGCAGCGAGCGACAAAATTAAAAACCACGGAGAAGAAAAGGAATAGAGCAAACGCAAAATTGTGTGGGTACCGGGAGACACGGGGATGGTAGGGAACCAAGAGGCCGACAGGATAGCTCGATAATAAACTACAGTACAAAGGCGCCATTGCGTTTCGCCTCCATCGAAATACTGTTGTCGAGGTCGGGATCGAACCGGCTCAATAGCATAGTGCCCTAAGTACTGAGCCGCAGCGGCGAGTTAGGTTCAACGTCAAGGCTCGCGCGCACGGCGCGCACGGCGAAGAAGCTACGGATGAGTGCAGTAAAAGCTTTCGCTTGTAAAAAAACTCCGCCAACACTGCCTCTAGTGTTCGCCATAAGAGCATCACCGATTTGTTTAATCCTTTCTAAGATACAAATAGCGCCAGCTACTTCATAGATTTTTCACTACAATTGTTATTTACAGCCACCTCGCTATATCCAGTATATTTCGTCGTTATATCAGTTCACTACGATGTCCCTCATAGCCTGAGTCGCTTTGGCACGTTAAACCATAAGAAAAATCAAAGAGCAAAACTTCACTAGGTCCACTTTACATTCACTAGGTGCACTTTTTATTCAGTACAAACCAGCGAGCCACCGTAGCGTGCCACGACTTATGGCTCACTACGGAGGCTCGTTGGTTCGTATGACATTTTTTGTTAAATCCTCGAACGCGACTGCATTGTGAATGTAATTTAGAAAGGGGTTAAAATGGCTTATAGGAACTGTACCACCAATCTGGTTGTTAACCGAGAGCTCACAGACAGAATTGCCCTGAGAGCATCACTGCGGCAAGGCTGCCCATTGCCGCCGCTACTTTTCGCTCTGCACCTAGAGCCACTTTTCCGGAATGTAATAAATAATATCTGTATCCATGGTTTGAACTAGAAGCATGTCAAATTAAAGTATTCGCTTATGCCGATGATGTGGCACCTTTCTGTAGTGGCAACAGCCGCATAGAAAATGCGATTTCGGTTGTTCGCGGGTATTCTGATATAACCAATAGCGTTGTAAACCTGGACAAACGTGCGGGCTTTTGGCATGGGAACTGGACATCAGCGCCTTTCTTTGATGCAAGTGTAAAATGTTCACACGTCCCTTCTAAATACCAATGTGTTCCTCCTGACAAGTATGGAGATAACGTTGACTTTTGGAAGGTGAAAATTCAAGAACTGTCCACGCGAACACAGAAACGGTCGGGAAAGGAACTGTCCAAATTCGCGCTCGCAAACAAACATAATGTATACCTGGTTTCAAATGTGTGATATTGTTTGGAGGTCCTTTCGTGCAGGTTTATTGCCTCTTCGCAGTTTTAGTTTCGCAGTTCTCATGGGAGAGACCTAAAAGTGATAATTTATTTCTGCGTTTGGGAACATGGGTTTTTTTCCTAGCCACACTTATTGCTGAGGAAAGTTGGTGTCAAGTTTTATTCTTCTTCATGATCATTGCGACCATTTCTTGTGGACATTTATTCAAGTGAGGCTTTCTTCGGCTTTGTCAAACTATGCTTTTTCCACTGTAGACAGGATGAGATACTGTGCAAGTAGATTTTTGAAAGAAATGGTCTTAGCTTTCTGGTTTCTAAAAGCTCGGTTCACTTTGGAATACCTTTCAAATGTCTCGCGTAAGAACTTACTTAAAGATTTGCTTGACTCTGTCTTCCCTGAGCCAGTATATCGATCTCGGTATAGTGGAGGCCAAGGAGGAAATGTTTCAAAGAGAGTCCAAAAAATCGTAGCGCCAGAGGGCGTGAAGACGTTTTTCTTCAAGTTGCACACTGGTACGTTGCCGCTTAAGACATGGACAGAGGAGAAGAGATCTATTTTACCATGTTGTGCTGACTGCTTGTTATGTCACAAACCAGAGTCAATAGAACACTTTTATGCATATATATATATATATATATATATATATATATATATATATATATATATATATATATATATATATATATATATATATATATATATAAACGCAATAGAGTGGGCGCACGGTGGAAAAAGTAACAATCTTTATTCCACCGTTTCGACTAGGGTCAGGCCTTCGTCAGAGTGTATGATACAGGCGAAAGACAGAGCTTTTATGAGTACACGCCCGTGGTGAGGGAAACATTCCGGGGTTGACAGATAGCAGCTGCAAACATCTCAGTGTGAGTCCGCAGTGAAAAAAAAGTGTTATTAGGTACAGTCAAACATGATTAATGAATCGTGAAGGATGATTGCAATCAGATCTTTGGATAGAATTGGTGGTGTGCTCAAATGCACCAGAAAAGGCGAACAACAGAAAAAAAACAGATAGATGAAAACACGGATGAATACCATTGTTTAAGAAACGTCTCGTGAAAACCTATGGGGTAAGGTGCTGAGATGTGATATCATTCTAGTGATAAAAGCAAAGAGCGCAAAACAAACAGGGAAAAAATGATCAGCGTAAATGAAACATGACATGGTGCGGTTAAGACGCAAGGCAAGTCAGCTTTCCAATATTTTCATTCATACCGCAAGAGACAGTGTTGAACTTCTATATGAGAAATGATTCGCAAACTTCGCGTTCTTGGTGGGTCTTGAAGCCCGATTCCAGTAAAGCTACTTGAATTTTTTTCAAAAGGGTGCTTAGTATATTTCACGTGTTTATAGATAGGAAGGTTAGGCACTGTCTTGCAATGAGCTTTATGATTATTGAAACGATATCGGAACGATGTTTCTGTTTGGCCAATATATTGAATCTTACAGATTGAACATTCAAGCATGCAGGTTACGTTGCATGTACCACATGAATAGTTACCTAGAGTTTTCACAATAAAATCTGGTGCTGTGCTGGAAGCCAATTACAATAAAGTCTGGTGCTGTGCTGGAAGCCATTTCTGATGTCGTTCTGCGCGCAGACTTTGCAACGCGATTTTTTGCATCGGTTACAGCCGATTTGCACACTTGTGCTTGTTTTGGAAGAATTGAGAATGTCACTGAGGTTTTTGCCACGGCGAGAGACAACACTGGGTGCTTGCTGAAAAATGTGCTTGAGTCGATAACTTTGCATGAGGATGACATGGTGTTTTTTCAAAATGCCCGCGACGTTTGGAATTGATGACGAGTGAATAAGCACCAGGTTGATTTGTGATTGACTAGATGATTGGTTTTCTGCTTTGAGAAGTGCCTCGCCGTCAAGAAGGCCTGCGCGTTCTACACATCGTTTATTAGTCGCGCTGGGTATTTGCGCTTAATCAGGGCGTCTCGGAGGCTGGTACAGTTTCTTTCGAAGTCGCGCTCGTCAGAGCATATCCGTTTAAAGCGGACGGCTTGTCCATATGGGATGCTAGTCTTCCAGTGTTTAAGATGGCTGTTTTCGAAGTGTAAGTATTGAGTTCTGTCGCTAGGTTTCCGGTATACATCAGTGATAAGTTTGTCATTCCTTAATGATGCTGTCACATCTTGAAACCTAATTGTGGTTGGCCAGTAAGAATGAGATAAAGTAATGGCCTCATGCGCATTATTAAAACTAGAGATGAATGATAGAAGTTCTGCTTCACCATTCCGCCAAATGAGAAAATTATCGTCAATGAATCGCTTGTAGTTGACGGCTTTTAATGGCTGTGTAGCAAGAAACTGGTCTTCTAATGAACCCATAAATATGTTGGCATAGTTAGGACCAATCCACGTACCCAATGATGTTCCGTTTATCTGAACATAGTGTCTGCTATCAAATTCGAAGTTGTTAAGTTCCAGTATTAATTTTAACAGTATAGCTAACGTGGGGCCATCAACATTAGAACTTAAGTTTTGTTTCTCAAAACACTGCACAATTGACCGGATGCCATCGGAGTGAAGAATGTTGGTATAGAGGGACGCAACATCAAGGGTTGAAAGCAAGGCACCCCGAGGGATGTAGAGTTCAGCTATGTCGTATAAGAAATGCCCTGTGTCCCGTATGAAGGACTGAAATGTAGAGGAATTTTACTGATGATGGTGTCAACGTAGATCAACAGCCTTTAATTTACGGTTCCTCTTCCGGAAATGATTGGTCGGCCAGGGTTGTTAGGTTTGAGAATTTTAGCCAGTAAGTAAAATCTGCTTGCTACAGGGCTGAGTGGAATTATGGAATTGACTGTGCATTTGTCTGGTGTATTGCCCAGAATGAGATTGGATAGCGTCTCTTCCAAAACAATTTTAAACTTGGCAGTTCGGTCGCAGTCTAGGAGACGGTAAAATGAGCTATCTGTGAGTTCCCTTTTGGCTTGAGCCCTCCACTTCGGCACCTGTTTCTTCCTTTCTTCTCCCAGTCTCTCCTTTATTCATTTCCATGCGGCGTGGTAGTGGTGTCTCCCGAGATGTGACACATATACTGCGCCATTTTCGTTCCCAAAAACCAATCTTAAACTTGCAATTTTTTTCTTTAACGTGCCCTGACATCACACAGCACACGGGTGCTTTAACGTTTCGCCTCCATCGAAACACAGCCACCACGGTCGGGTTCGATCCCGGGACGTTAAGATTCCCGGGTGGTCAAATTTATTCCCGATGCCTCCACTGCGGCACCTCTTTCTTCCTTTCTTCTCTCAGTCCCTCCTTTATCTGTTCCCTTGCGGCGAGGTTCAGTCGTCCGCCGAGATGTGAGACGGATAAAGCGCCAGTTTCTTTCCCCAAACCGAATTTTAATTTTTTTCTTTATTCCTCACCTGCAGCATAGTCTACCCCTGCCACTACTGTCACATGCGCCGCAAGCACGACGAAGCTGTGAACAGCATTATAAGTTCAGCGTACACAGCAGCACTGCCCAGGGTGCCCCACTACGACAACACACATCTACTCCTACTCGGTATCTACAACGCGTTATCAGAACTCATAGGTGCACACAAGACTGCCCCAAACGACCGCCTCTCCCGCATCAAACACGGCCGCCTGATGCTTGACCGTCTCCATGTAAACCCCTCATGCGACCGCCACCGCACGGCCCTCCTTTCCGCAGGAATTCATAGCCGCCTTGTCGTCAAACCAATTTCTTGTAAAGTGGCTGTGGTTGAACTCAGCTAAGCCAGAATACACAGTTTAGCTTTCTTTCATCTTTGTTGTGTCAACACTTCTGCGAGAGCAAATTGTTTCGAGAGCTAATCACGTGATACATCACGTGTCACAAGTGCGATAGCGAGCGTCCAAAGCGGCTCTCCGCGCCGCGGTGGACGTGACAGCCAAGCACAAGAGTGAATCACGTGTCACATCAAATTCCACAACTGGCGAGGAGGAGCAGCCAAGTCGCAGCCAGTGCAGCGCCGGACGTGGCTGCCAAGCACGCAGCTGTGGCGACGAAGGTGAAAATGAAGAACGCCTTCCACGAGCGATTTTGCACATGCGGCGCGCCTCCCGTTTGAGGTCAAATCTAAGAGCCAGATGAGCTTCAGGCTCAGCATGGGAAGAGTAGGGCTTTTCGCTCTAAAAATGATTCAGATGTGTTGGTCTGTGCCTCTCTGACGGTACACTGCTGGATCATTTAACGACCTTCACGACCAGGAGCAGTCGATAATGAAATGGCTGCGGCTTACCTCAGCTGACCATAGTTATGCAAGATAAAAGCTTAACCGTTCACAGCTGCTGCACACAAATCCAGACGGATTGCACGTGAAGTAACTTTCTGCGGCTGTTGTGGCACTGATAGACGGATCACGTGGCTCGTTGTGCCTTCCGCACTGCGAGAGTTCACTTCCAGCGGCTCCCCAGTCTCCGCCTTGGCTGCTTCCAAGGCTCGTCGCGGTGTTCTTTCGGCACATTTCTCTCTCCTTTCAGCCAGCGAGACTCCCGCTCTTCTTAGGTTTCGGCTGCCCGTTTAGCGCATTCACGCTCCCTGTCGATTGCTAAGTCCTCCCTCGCACGGTTAGCAATGTTGACCGGATGATCAGACTCGGCCCGATGTGTGCCAGTACCCGCTCTCGAGAATGCCGGCACCGGCTGCCTTGGTTCGTCCATAGCGAGACACTGGATAGTCAGAGAGCAGCGGCCGCGGCGAGTCACGTGGTTACGCAGCTCTGCTCCTACTGTTTCGGTCATTCGTGCAGACGCAGCGAAATTGACGCCGCTAGGTTAATAAAGCTTTTGCTTTGAAGTCAGCCGACGCCGAGGCAATCGTCGAATATCGAGCGTTAACATACCCTGCCTAGTACGCCAGTTCGAATCACTGCATCGTGCTAGAATCTAACCTAACTATTAAGTTTATGCTGCACGAAACGCGAAATCGCGTGCCACAACCCCGAATGCTCTACGACAAACGGTTGAGGCCTAATGTTCTTATTAATATTGGTTAAGGCGTATAATTGTGGCGTGGAATTGGGTTTATTAGTTCGAAACCTTGCCAGGAGCTAGTCTCTACCTTAAATAGAATGTACATGTTGTAAAAACGCTGAATCGTATTATGCCATCCGGAACATTCTGCGGCAAACGCTTTACGCATAATTATTACACGAATGTCGAAAAGTGAGTGGCCACACTCCGACGCCTGCCAGACACACATATATATATATATATATATATATATATATACCGACATAGCTTAGTTTCGAGCGTGGTGCTCGGGCATGCCGCTTCCGCCTGCTACCATTTTATTAATTTGGGAAACCACCTCTGTAACCTTATCAACCACTGGGATACATTGTGAGAATGCCACCTGTAAAATTAATGCAAAAAAATTGCGTTCAAAAAGGCTTTTGTCCAGACTTCACCCAGAGGGGAATGGTTTTTGAATGGAAATGGGAATGAAACAAGACGAATGGCTGCATAAAAGAATGAATATTGGCTGATCAAAGAAGGCTAAAAGCAATTGAACATGCGGTCCGTGCTCATAACGGTCGTAGGATGACGAACTGTCTGGCCAAAGGTCTTTGCGGCCAGATGCTGGATTTTTGTCTATTTTTCAGCTCGGCTGGCCCACAGTATTCAATTGGTAGCTAGGTTCTGGAAGTCGTAAGGGAATAAATCTACCTAACACAGTTAGTGACCGCGATCCTTATCTCTTGAGCCAAATAAGTACTTCAAAAATTTGCAATAGCGCAACGCAACGAGGACAAGACCGAGAAATGAGACAAAGACGGGTCGCTGATCTTACAACTATGCTTTAGTGGAAAAACACGCATCAATTTACACATTGCAAAAAAATCTATGCACATGCGCATCGTCAGTCAAAGCATAACACCCAGAAGCGTTTATCACGGATTAAGTGTGTAACTTCTCGCTCTTATCCTGGTTGCGTTGTGCTGATGCAAAAAATTAAGAAGCAGTACCAACTTGACCAAACTTCCGTTCTTCTAAGAAATAACTAGAGTAAGGTTGGTGTGAAGTGCATATAGCAGGGTCTCTCCGATGACGAATGGCAGTTTACCGCTATCTCTCACGAGAAAAGTATATTACAGCTGTACCTTACCAGTAATCACCTATGGTGCAGAAACCTGGAGACAAACGAAAAGGGTTCAGCTTCAGTTACGGACAAAGGAGCGAGCCGTGGAAAGAAAAATGATAGGTGTTACGTTAAGAGATGGGATGCGGGAAGTGTGGGTGAGGGAACAAACGCGGGTTAAGGGCGTCCTGGTAGAAATCAAGAGGAATAACTAGTTTCGGGCAGGGCATGTGATGCGAAGGCATTAAGGGTAACGGAGCGGTTTCCAAGAGAAGACGAGCGTAGCTGGGACGGCATAAAGTTGGGCGGGCGGAGGAGATTAAGAAGCTTGCGGGGACAGGGTGGCCGCAGGTGGAACTGGGTAGGAAGGAGTGGAGAGATGTGACAGAGCTTTTTGTGCTTCACAGGGCGTATTCAGGCTAACGATGATTGTGATCCCAAGTACATGGTCAAAGTCGGCTGTGATTGGTATACTGGGCGCCGGGGGAGTGTAAACAAGCCTCGGAAGTGAAGTAGTCACATACGACAACCAAAGTGAGTGCAACCCGGACTCTTATAGTCCGAAGCGGAATATGGCCTGCTAGGGTGAGGCCGCGTGAGTGGGTTACGGCCTCCGGACGGATTAAAGACATGCGCCTCGTCGGAGATGTTTTTAGAAGTCATTAAGACCGTTGGCGGGTCTCAGATTCAGGAGTGGAGGCAGCGTTTAGAATGGCATGCCTAGGCGGGCCACCTTGCCTGATTTTGTTTGCGAACGCTGGCGGTCCCGAGAAAACCACAGAAATCTATTGTCTGAAAATATGAGCGGCCGTGCGATTTATACTTGGGAAAATTACGGGACTGCGATTATCGCATCGGGGTAGGCGTATCCATCGCATTAAGAACCAGCGCTAAAAAACGCACACAGAGGACGAGACGAGACACACGTGTCTTTTCGTGTGTCTCGTCTCGTCCTCTGTGTGTGTTTTTTAGCATTGGTTCTTATTGCGATGGATCACAACCAACTCGCCCAATCCTCAGTTCTTCTACAGTAGGCGTATGAACTGAAGAACGCCGGTGAGGATGAAAATGCGTGCCCTTGGAGACAAGGTAAGTAAGGCCACAGGAGGAAACGACTCCTGCACAGCTATCAGCTCCACACAACAGGAGCGAGGAGTGTCCTCACGTGTAAACTTTTAAGTCTTGTGATAAATAGGCTTGCAAGGCCAGTGCACTGCTTTTGTTATTACACAGCCTATTGTGCTGGCATCCGCATACAAAAAGACGAAACCATTGGCAGAGGGCTTTACCTCAGAACTGCGGTCGATAAAGAGTGACGCCGCGTGGCCGCATATAGGTTGCTGCGAGTCAGGAGCTTCTGTAATAATGTGCGAGCTATAGTACTTATCGCTCAACCTTAAATAGAGCCTTACAGGCGGCAGTCGTGCTTTCAAAGGAATAGTTCTTCCACAGTGCGGTTCTAACTGGCTAATAATAATAATAATATTTGGTTTTTTGGGGAAAGGAAATGGCGCAGTATCTGTCTCATATATCTTTGGACACCTGAACTGCGCCGTAAGGGAAGGGATATAGGAGGGAATGAAAGAAGAAAGGAAGAATAGGTGCCGTAGTGAAGGGCTCCGGAATAATTTCGACCACCTGGGGATCTTTAACGTGCGCTGACATCGCACAGCACACGGGCGCCTTAGCGTTTTTCCTCCATAAAAACGCAGCCGCTGCGGTCGGGTTCGAACCCGGGAGCTCCGGATCAGTAGTCGAGCGCCCTAACCACTGAGCCACCGCGGCGGGGCGCTTACTGGCTGCTCGATCTAAGTCTGATGACATGCCCTAAGCTAAACGTAGAGCGACAACCAGGCGCAGTAATAAAGTTCGCTTTCTTTTTTGCCGTATTTCAGGTGCAAGATTCAATTCGCTATGAGAAAATAAACATTTTTTTCTTTCGTGCATACCTTCGTGAAAGAAAATTCTACGCAATTTTTCGTGCCCTCTCTCAATATATGGTGTATTTATAAACGCTGCTCAGGCATCAACAGAAGAAGGAAAGAGCGCCTATAAGACGTATAGGTGAGATGCAGTGAACACGATGATAAATCGATAGATTCCAATGCTCTGCGCTTCAGATCGATTCCTGGTCAGGAAAACAATGGTGCAGTGATACCACTGCCTGAAAGATAAAGACCCCAAACGCCAGCACATACCTTCTTTCCTTTTTTGCCTCTGCATCAAGAAATTTAAGAGGCGTATGAATCTACTCTACTCATTTTGTTAATAATCAGAGTGAAGTAGGACGATTGAGCGCTAAAAGGCGGTGTTCCAGTTGATGGCCAAGGACAGGACGCTGTTACGACGGGGTCACATTTAGCACCGCGAGACACGAAGCAAGCAACAGCATCGCACGAATTGTCAGCAGCACCGTGGCTCTTGTTTCTTGCTGATCAACACAAAAGGTATTAGAAAAGCAGCTCTATGGTTGAGCAAATTATGGCGATAACTCACTGATTCTTTAAAGCCAGCTAAATTTTACAGTTTTTATGAAGACTAATTTATTACATTTTGACTGCTCTCGCTGCGTCACTGTCCTCAGTAGTTAATTATTAAAACCCTCTAATCATCTAGCTTGTCGAAAGTAATACAATATTGCATTATATAACCTATACCAGGTGTTTCCAATTTTATTAAATAGGCTTTTGTAAGTATGAAGGCGGCTTCCTCGGCACAGTGATACTTGCATCGATATACATCTGAAAACATAGAAATAATGTTAACTTTTTAGAAGCTTAACTAAAGTATGATAATTACTTTTTTACCTGCAACATTTGGCTTCTGGTCGCCACTAGAGACTCGTAGCCGGTTCTTAGTAACAGGCGTATCATTGTTAAGAATTTCTAAAACACGATTACCCTCGCCGCTGTAGCTCGAAAAATTTGGCTGCATATTGCGAAAAAACATGTTCTTTCGAAAGCATGGAGGCAAAGTAAACCCTCCAGTGCACGCAAGTTGTAAAAATTTCAAATTTTGTAGAGCCACAGCGGCTGACATAATCGCATTTTCGAAATTATAAATACTGATATGGCTATTACTGACGGCCGCCTAAGAATCTCCAATTGCAACCATTAGCCTAACTTCTATAGTTAAAAAGTTATTTATCAGAAATTAGTTATTCGGCTAACAAGTTAACATTATTTACATTTTTTCTTATGTCTGCCAACGCAGGTAATATTGCGCCGCAGAAGCCGCCTTCACACTTGAAAAAAACTATTGACAAAATATTTGGTTCACTTAAAGCTGAAACACCCGGTATACTAAATGGCCTGTGCTTTGACGGGTAAGACCTGAAAAGACTTACAGATTAGGTCGCAAGCTGGATAATGGGCGGATCTGAACTGGACCTGAAAGTGGGAATATTCCACACCATGCTCATTGTTGACAAACTATCAAGATGGGCTTTGATGTCACCTAGCAAAGGAGAGCGTTGGGTTAGTGTTACAGCGATCGCGTGGACTTGGCGCTCCGCTGCACGATCAGTCTGAGAGAAGTATCTACCGTATTCATCCACTTAAAGAAAAGATTTGTGCAGGCATTGTCTATAAATACACCTGTTCTTACGTTGAAAAATGCTTGCTACATTCATCGCGATAAGTTTAATTCGTTTTTCTGCTAGACATAAAGGCTAGTGCTACTCAACTAGACACAAAAATATACGAATCAAGATCGGACACATGCGTAAACTGATAACTTAGAACAAATTGTTGCACATTGATGCGCGCATTATTAAGTCTACAATAAACATTGCTGTGGCGCCTAAGTTCCCCACTGTGATTTCACGAACTTCAGATTACTCACTTCTGCCTGCTTTTTAGGAACATTCCATCACGAACACAGCTAAAGCCAGAGGTACGCGCCTCCACCCGTTACTTTAACCGAGCGGAGATTAATGAAATGAAACCGATTAAATGAGTCCGGGAGCTGTTACTTTCAAAGAGAGAGGTGGGGCTTGGAACAGTTTGGAATAAGTGAAAGTAAAATTCTCCCGCTTCATTTGGTGTTCATAACACGCGGGAAAAAAAGACTCCGCGTAATAATGAGAACTTTGCTCCTCATTTGAAATCGAAAGAAACAATAGACTGTGCCTTTGCAAGCGTTTGTGCGTGAAATATGTATGGTTGCCCGTCGATATCCTCCAGTGAACTGCGATAATAACCAGTGATTCACCCTGGACTAATCATTGCGTTTCCAGCTCAGCGGAACAGATTGGGAACTAGTAAATATCTCTTTTTATATAATGCGCAAAAGATTTTTTCTAAAGCGTAAATTTCAAGGAGTCCATCGATTGCACACGAAATTTTTATTGCTTATCAACCTAAAAGTTCGTTCACGAACACACTCTTTGCGTAAACATTTGTAAAATGGTTTTCGAAATACTAATGGGCCACTTGTTTTCTTCGATAGCAAGCTATGTTTTCCCCCAAGAACGATTTGGCCCCTCGCAGCAGCACCAGCGTTAACTTGCAATTAATTACCTGTTTAAATATTTATCCATTTTTCATTCCACTTTATATTCGACTGCACATTTCTTTTGCATGGAATAATTTTTGTTTCCATTCCACCAGCTTTTTATAACGCACTTCTGGTTCTCGGTGAAATATAAGTTATGTTTCAGAACCAAGTGTTATTTAACCGCGTTGATGCTATTTATCTAAAGCATTTCTTGCACAGAACAATGCATGCGGGCAGTGTGTTACGCTTTTTTCCTTTACTGCACATTCAGTAAGGTTAAGAAAATCATTTACTCTTTCTTCTCTTACATAACTTACAACTCACGAAGATGTATCCAAAACAAATTAGATATATTTCATATTATATGGTTAAAAAGAGTACCGAGGAAAAGCCGGCAATTTTTATTAAGCAATCCCTTTTTGCGAGTGTAATGTAGAGGTAGATTTCACATTGACCAATTGACGTCATCACAATCTGGCCACCGTGGCTACACGTGCATTTATTCTACGCTTTACAGACAATCCGTTCGGCGGTGTGTGTGGCGTTTGTGAACGTTGCCATGCAAAAATAATCTTTCCCACCTCATCAAGGTTAATCAAAGTTTAAACTACAGCTAATTTTTGTGCTCATTGACTGACACATTATTCTTAAAAATTTAAAGTAAAACCCCGAAAGATGGTTACCATTAAAAAGAGAAAAGTAAGAGAGCGAGAAAATCCTGAATTTAAATTTTTGAAATTACATGAACGCCGCAAGAGAACGGACAGGACGAATGGAAGAACGGACAATGTAGCAGCCTTCATCGCAGCAATTGTAAGAGCAGTAGTTGTCGACATGGGGCATGCAGTGGCCGCCACGAAAGCCTCTTCTAAAGGCCCGAAAGTACAACTTGAAGCCAGTTGCATAGTGCATTCATGTATCCGCCGACAGATTCGCCAGGCAAGTGGTGACGACTTCGAGACACAGCTTGAAGGGAACTTCAAGCAGGCGAAGGTGAAAGTGCGTCCAGAATGCCAGTACACGATGCCCACTTAGGTCACTTTTCTGGCGTTTTTGGTGACAGAACTGCGCACAGGCAGTCATAAGCCTTCTCGTAAAGGGTCTTTGACCCAATCTTGAGTAGAAGAAAAAAATTGTGGCTGCAGTCCGCGCTGTGATGGTGGTTGGAAAGCGATGCTGTAAAACGACACCTAATTACCCACTGCGCACGTCACTTGAACATTCACACAAGTGGCTCTAAAGAAGAGTGAAACCAGAGACAAGCTAAATGTACCTATATTGCCCTTTATTGCATCACCAACGGCTTTCACGACGGCTTTATGGTCAGTAAGTGATACAGCGAGATTTTCAGTTCTAAATTTAGAGATATTCTTTGCTAAGGTTAAACCAGTGCATGAACTATGAACGGAGGCTGGCCGAGTTGCCTTTGCTAAACGCCACGGCGTGGCGGCGCCGCCACCGCCACGTGGGGTGTAGCAGCTGCCACCGGCGCGGTGCCGTGGATGGTCACGTGGTTCGTCACGTGGTTGGTCACATGGTGTGGACCAGCTGCTCCTGTTGGCGGGGCGGCGCGCCGGCGAAACCAAGCTGCAACAGCTGTGCGCATGCGCCGTGTCAATTGGGACGAAGATGAAGAAGGAACGCCCAGAGAATCGGAGCGGCGAAAGACTGGCATTGCAATTAAACTGAGCAAACTCCACTGGGCCAGCTGTAGCTATCGCGTCACTCTAGGCTTAACCAGAGCTAAACCAACGCCAATTTTTTTTCTGAATGTACACAAGTACTGAGATGTATGCAGTAAGCCTGTTTTGAAAGATTTACATTTAATATATATCTTTTTATGTTTGTGTTTTTATTTTATTTTTTCAATGAAAAAAAAAATTCCCTCTCATTGTATATATGTATATAAAATTATGTATGTTTTACTTTTATTTATTTACAATAATTGTTTTTTTTTTGCGGAAAGGAAATGGCGCAGTATCTGTGTCATATATCGCAGCCGACCGCGGCGGCTGCGTTTTTATGGAGGAAAAACGCTAAGGCGCCCGTGTGCTGTGCGATGTCAGTGCACGTTAAAGATCCCCAGGTGGTCGAAATTATTCCGGAGCCCTCCACTACGGCACCTCCTTCTTCCTTTCCTCTTTCACTCCCTCCCTTATCCCTTCCCTTACGGCGCGGTTCAGGTGTCCAACGATATATGAGACAGATACTGCGCCATTTCCTTTCCTCAAAAAACCAATTATTATTACGGAGCGGTTCAGGTGTCCAACGATATATAGGACAGATACTGGGCCATCTGCTTTCCCTAAAAACCAATTATTGTTATTATTATTTCCTCAATAAAATAATAATAACTGGTTTTTTTGGGGAAAGGAAATGGCGCTGTATCTGTCTCATATATCGACGGACACCTGAACCGCGCCGTAAGGAAAGAGATAAGGAGGGAGTGAAAGAAGAAAGGAAGAAAGAGGTGCCGTAGTGGAGGGCTCCGGTATAATTTCGACCAGCTGGGGATCTTTAACGTGCAATTACATCGCACAGCACACCGACGCTATAGCGTTTTGCCTCCATAAAAACGCAGTCGCTGCGGTCGGGTTCGAATCCGAGAACTCCGAGTCAAAAGATACCCGCCGCAGCTGCTCAGTGGTTATGGCGCTCGACAGTGATCCGGAGATCCCGTGTTGGAACCCAACTCCGGCTGCTGCGTTTTTATAGAGGAAAAACGCTAAGGCGCCCGTGTGCTGTGCGATGTCAGTGCACGTTAAAGATCCCCAGGTGGTCAAAATTATTCCGGAGTCGTCCACTACGGACCTATTTGTTCCTCTTTTCTTTCACTCCCTCCTTTATCTCTTCCTTTACGGCGCGGTTCAGGTGTCCAACGATATATGAGACAGATACTGCGCTATTTCCTTTCACCAAAAACCAATTAATATTATTATTATAAAGTTTTTCTGTCTGTCTGTCTGCGGTCAAATCACACCTGTTCAGAAACGAACGACACTTGATCCCCTACCCCTATTTTTTCTTACTATTGCTCTGCCTTTCTCTCCCTCTCAATGTCCACACATTGCCGCTAGTCGCAACTCACGTGCTTCAGGTTTTAATGGCAGATACCGCGGCTGGCAACATCCTCCCTTCCATTGCTACTTTATTAAAACTTCAGCTTTACTGGCCGCGAACTTGCGATTTTACAGTGGCAGTGCACCGAGGAGGCACATGACGTCACAACGCTCGCTTCGCCGCAGATATTTCTCTCCCCTTTCCTCAAAATCCAGCTTTCAATTCTCTCTCTCTTCTTTCCATCCCTACTTTATCCCTTTCTTTACGCCGCGATATGGATGTCGACCGAGATATTGGAGACGGTTGCTGTGCCATTTCCTTTCCTCAAAAACAAAACAAAACAAATGAGCTGAAGGCGTTCATAGAGTTCCTTGGTCGTTGACAACTTTGGAAAGGATGTTTATTTTCACGAAACGAAAGCGCGCAACCGGCTCCCTGGGTCAGTGGAGGCCTCATTCTCGCTTTCATGTGCGTGGCGTTGGTGTCAAACCGCAAAAGTCTTCTTTGATTGCGTACCGCACAATGGTTAGGCAGTGCGCCCTCCCTGCCGCCCTGAGGGGTGGTATGCAGTTAATGGTTGACCGCGAGAGATTGGTCACCAAATGAACGCTGCGACCTAGCTATTGCTGCAGTTCGGCATGTCAGCCCCAACGCTGTCACGATAATGCATTCAGGCCACATCTCTCTCTCACCACCGCCACATGCATCCAAGCACGAATGAGGCGCCCTATTAAGCAGGGAGCCAGTTATGCGCCCTTCGTTTACTGAAAGCCATCGCCGTCTAGAACATTGACAACGAAAACGCAAATGAACACAGTGAACGCCATCTTTCGCTTTGTATATCCTGTATTAGCTGAGCTAATCCACATTAATTTTCAATAAATATCCACTAACAACAACTTCAACGTGGAAAGGTCGACTACGCGCACGCCATCTGCTGTGCCAGTGTCATGCAAGGCGAACGGGGGGGGGGGGGGGGTGTTGTGGGTGCTGCACGATGGCTATATGACTGCACGCCAAACACGGAGGAAAAATACTGGAAACGCATGGTACTCGCTTAATTCCAACATCTGTAATTTGCATGCTTGTAATTATTTATGTGCTCAAGTACAGATCTCGAAGCTACGTTTCTAAGAAACCCGTGCATTCACTAGACGCGCAATTATTCAGGATCAAACGTCGAGCCGTCGTGGCGGAATGGAAGCGTACCGGTAACTAACGCCAAAGGCCCTAGTTGGGAAAATTTCAGGGAGGAACTTTGTTGACCCAAAGTGAGGTGAGGCGAAAGCCTTTAGCGTGGTGCTGCTCCTTGTGTCGCTGATGTGTCGTGATGTTGAATAAATGCTACAATTGGTCGCTTCACGACACTTTCGCTAGCGTTCATTAGAGCGCACACGGTTGCTTGCTGGAAACACAGGAGTGCGTTTAGGCGGCATCCTTGAAAATTTTTCGGGGGAGGGGGAGGGGAGGGGGAAGGAAATGACACAATATCTGTTTCACATATCGGCGGGCACCTGAACTACGCCGTAAGGGAAGAGATAAAATAGGTACTCAGAGAATAAAGGCAGAAAGTAGCCGATTCGGAGTTCCCAGGTTCCAATCCGACCGCGGCGGCTGCGTTTTTATGGAGCAAAAACGCTAAGGCGCCCGTGTGCTGTGTGATGTCAGTGCACGTTAAAGATCCCCAGGTGGTCGAAATTATTCCGGAGACCTCCACTACGGCACGTCTATCTTCCTTTCTTCTTTCACTGCCCCCTTTATCCCTTCCCTTTCGGCGCACTTCAGGTGTTCAACGATATATGAGAAAGATACAGCGCCATTTCCTTTCCCCAAAAACCAATTGTTGTTGTCGTTAGGCGTCCTCCAGCTTTTTTTGTCCACTGTGCATTTCCAGAATTTTAAGCTTTAATTTCTATATATTCTATCTTTTACACATAAACATTTTTTTATGAGTTAACATCTTTGCGCAAAATACGCAGTGCAATGTTTTGTTCCATCTTGGCGCAAATTATCGCGAAACGAGTTCTATAGAAAGAGGCGATATTTTATTGAAGCTAGTCTACAATATGACGCCATCTGTGGTCACTACAAATTTTTCAATCTGAAATAGCGGCTCCATTTGCAGTTCAGAGTAGTCGGCGGTCATTCATTGAACAATCGAGAACAGGGGCAAGGTTATGAACTTGTACAAGCGACGAACAGTGTTTAATTTTATTAATCAACAAAAAAAACTTTCTTATGGTTTGCCTCCGGTTAAATCTTGTGAGTACGCGATAGATTACCTGACGAAGACGCGTCTTCTCTTGCGGATTATCAGTGTTGTTTCTTGACGCCGTCGTTTCGCGAGCCGTTCCTCTCTTCGTTCCGGCGTCTCAGCCGCGCGCTTGGCATAGCTCACTTTTTGGGCTCGTTAAGTTGCTTTGAGATGTATGCTACAGGTGGAAGTAGCCTTGCTTAGTCTGCCGGCTATTGCCTCAACGTAGCCTCACTTATATGTTAATAGAGAGTTTTAGTTTCACGTATGTAGAGGCTTCACGTACGTAGAGCTCTTATGGGTGACCAGCGCGCATGCGCAGAACGCAAAGAGTATGCGCGAGTCTCACGTACGTACGTGAGATTCGGATTCTTACGTTGCAGTCTTCGCGTTGGTTGCGTACGTACGTTGACAAACATGGCGGCGCTCTGCCCACCTCTTCACAGCGATAACAGCTTCGTCGCTAATCCCTCGACGCGTAGTCGTGTTCTAAACTGTTGTATTCGCCATCGACTTGTCCATTCTTACCCTCGCATAAAGTTTCAAGCGACAAATAGCTTTTGTTTTTCAAATATAAGTTCGATTTCCCAGCTGTTAAGCCTAACGAAGCAGCACTCCGACGCAGTCCGACTGGATTGGCTTTAACTCGTCTTATCTTAGAGTGGCTACCGCAGTCTCTTCATCTGTCAGTAGATGGCGCTAAGAAGACCGCGCGGTGTCCGTCACGTACGTGCAACTAAAACGGTTTGAAAGGACATGCGCGTATGCTACGTGGACTTCTCACGTTTGCGTACGTGAAATCTGTACGTACGTGAAACTAAAACTCTCTAATAACAACCTAAAACTTTCGGATCTGCCCCGCTATGAGCACAGTCTCTTTTAATAGTACATATTTTATTCTCGCAGTCAGTATCTATGCACACAATTACTCACAGAAGAACAAAGTCCACTCGAAAAGTCACCACCTATGCACATGTTAAGTAACAGTAGAACATAGTCCATTGCAGTGCCACTATCCAAAAACACATCCCCTCCCAGTATAACATGGTCCGCTCCAGAAGACACCACCTACACACACATTCGTCCGCAGACCAGAGTAGACAACAGTCCGTTCTTGCTGTCACAATTTAGCGAAGAGAACAATGTCCCGCAGAAATGTTAAAAGAAGGCGTGCTTTTGTACTTGTTGTTGACTCGCCTTATACCACGCCACAACTTCGGGATGCGTCGACGTGGGTTCCCGCTGTCGCCGTTGATGTCAGTCGCAGTATACACGTCGACTTTCCGCTTCTTATCATTTGTAAAGGGTTCGCCCGTAAAGCCAATTCCTAGTCTCTGTTGTGAATACTCATCAATAAATGTTTTCCACCACCGCCACGATCTTCCCCCATGGTTCATCTGAAGAACGAGCGCTTCGCAGCATCTGTTTATAAAGTGGCCGAGACACGACGCGCATTATTGCCCAACTCCGCATGCGTAGCGCGCCTGTAGATACTGCGCATGCGCGACGCGGACAGCAAGGCTGCGGTATCGGCGGCGGCAACGACGACGGCGGGGGTACTGTCCCTGCACCTCTTTCATTTCATTTCTCCATTCTGTGTGCTATCCTTTATTTCCACAGCCCCAGCTCAGGTGCTTCAGTATCGATGGCAGATGCCGGGGCTGGCAAAAATCTTTTCCTTCGTTTTTTTTATTACTTTAATAAAAAAACACTTACTACTAAAACGACGACAGGGCAACTCTGTCATCACGCGCGCCACACTTGCTGCTCGGCGCAACAAGATAGCGGAGCTGGCGGCGCCACAACTCTGACGTCACGCGCGGCGCACATTTTCCTCGGCGCATGCGCATTAACGGCACCGGCTGGGCCCGAAGACCGCTTCAAAAATTAAGCGAAGGTTTAACCCTGTAAATCTCAGCAACCAAAACGAAAGGTTTGAAAGTTAAGCTTGGCTAGACTTGGTTGTTGCTTGGTGGTAATATCTGAAGTTTAGCAACGGTTTACAATGCTCAACTTTAAAGCTTTCGCTAGAGTTACGCACTTCGTTTCTGTAGGGCAGCCTTTCGACGAGCTACGTCCACTGGATAATCGGATTCAGCCTGTCGGCTTCGCAACTTCTGAGACGCAGACAGTTAACGAGGCGTCTTGCCAGGAACATCCATGACGACTGCTGCCGTTAAATTGTCGGCGCCTTTTGCACTCCGTTGGTACCTGCTGAGTGGCAGCGGAGGCTGTCTAGACAGGAAGGGACGCTGGATGGCGGCTGAAATAAGCGGATGTGCGTCGCATTGGTACCGCAAATTTTGAACAATTTCAGCCAGACCAACTCTTTGTCGCCACCGGATTTTATTCAGAACAAAAAGGTCGCAAGTGCTGGATCCCGTCGGTAACAACTTTCAGGCAGTAGGGCCATTTTTCGGCTTTCTACTGGTCTTGAAGTTTTCAAGGGGGGTGCCTGGCCGCTAACCCTGACGGTGCGGGAAGCTCGATATCGGGAGAGTATAGGTTGCTAGGTCTATCGACGACACCAACGTCTAGCATCGACGCCGCTTAGAAGACGGACCATACGACGGGGCCCAACCAAGCCAAGGATGCGTCGCTTCAACCACCAAACGTTCTACTCAAGGAATTCCAAGAGATGGATGACGGTGACTTAAGAGACGCTGACGAAGGAATCCCATCCGGCTCCTCGTCTGAGCCAGCCGGGAACAGCAATGATGCCGGCTGGGAGCTTGTACAATCCAAGCGCAGAGAAAACTTCGAACCCGAGGACAATGGAAAGTCACGGCAGCCGGCTCGGCTGCCCAATCGCACGATGGAAAATCACCATTCGATGCGACCTCCTGCAGCATAACTGGACCCAGGGAGCAGAGTAGGCCTAAGCGAAGAATGCCGCACTCCCCAAAGTCCACTTCAAAATCATTATTCGACCTGCGAAAGGACTCACGGTGAAATCACTCATCACTCACCAAGTAGCGCGCGCCATTGCCATAGCGTGAGACCAACAATGCAAGGACGAGGACTTAGTTGTACGGGTACGGCTTCGCACCAGACCCAACAATACTATCGTTAGCACACTGCACGAGCAAACGGGTCAGCTAGCTAGTACGGCACATTAGCCGTCTCAAATTCGTCGGAAAGGCTTATGATGTAAACGATTACGTGGCAGCTCCGCAAGACGTCTTCCACGGCGTAAACCACGGTGTAGACCCAGATACGTCTCCCGAAGAGATCAAAGCACACCTACGAGTCAGAACTCAAGGAGTGACCATACTCCAGGCGAAGATGCCCGGGAAATCCAAGACGGCAGTAATCACGCCCGACTGCTCGATCTTGCCGAAATTCACCTACTACGCAGGTGAAGAATCGTGCTACCAGTACTGCCCCACGAGGCAAGTTTGCCACGTCTGCTTTCCGCAAGGACACCGCTCCGACGTGTGCCCCATACAAAAATTACTGTGTGCGGACAGTGGGGAGTGCAAAACCCGCCCGGCGACCACGTGTGTGCACCCAAGTGTAGAATATGCGGCGAGGCACACCGCACCGGATCGAAGGGTGTGCCGGTAAAGGCTGAAGAAAGCAAGGCCAAAAATTTCGAAAAAGGTTAAGTTTCGCCTTTAATTGCAGGACGCGACCCCGTATTGAAGCTTTTCCAAGGAATCCACGGAACGCCATCGTCCTTCGGTGCGACCCATTGCCCGAACAATTTAAGGAAAGGACACACATCTTGGTGGCCACCCGAAGCGCGCCGTAAGAGAAGGAAAACGTAAATAAATTTTTTTAAGGAAAGGAAAGGACGCCTGTCTTGCATATCTCTGGGGACACCTGAACCGGGCCGTAAGAGAAGGAAATTGAAGTGGAAATTGGTTTTAAGGAAAGGAAATGACGCCTGTCTCACAGATCTCCACGGGATACCCGTACCAGGTCGTAAGGGAAGGAAAATCCCTTCCCTTACGGTGCCGTCCATGTGTCCACCGAGATGCACATTTTTCGCTCACGGCCAAAGACGCCGACGACACCGGCTTTTCTGCGACACGAGCTCCTTAACACTTAAGCTCCCTCTTTAAAGGAGGGGAACAGACAAGAGCAGAAGAAAAAGAAGCTACTTTGGTCAATCCCCCTGCGTGTCTTGGCCACTCCCCCGTAGTGGGTATGTGCCAGCAACGTCTGAGGCCTTCCTTCATTCCTTCCCCCGCGTGGCTATGTGCCGTGTCTATTATGGTGAAGAAGAAGAAAGCGGCAGCAAGGTAAGCTGAGCTTCAACCAGTGCTTCGCACTCGGTAGGAAAGGGTAGTAACACAAACCGCACAAATACAAACAAGAAAGGTAATCGTGTCACAGAACCGAAAAACGCGAATAGCGATGCGCTCAGACTCGATCTAATCTAAATGAGCTCAAGCACAAAGTGGATAAACTAACAAGAACACTAAAAGAACAACAGAGGGGACTCGACACGACAAGAGCCCTTCCAAAAAGACAACCGCGGGCATTAAACGAGGGAGAGCTTGAAACACGAATGCAACAGACGATGCAGCAAATGATGAAGTATATGATGCAGGAGATCCAATTGCAGATCCCACAGATGGAAGCCCATTTGAAAGGGCAGATCCCAGATATCAAAAGCGCAGTCCGAAAGCAAAGACATACCGAAATCATTAGGAAAAGAGCATACAGCTGACCAGCGCTAACGGATTTCGCTAGTGAACAAGACCGCACCAGCACCACGTGAACATGACGAACACGCGTCAGCAAGAGAAAGAATATTTAGGTATTTGGCAATGGAACTGCAGAGGCTACCGCACAAGCAGGGCCTCATAAAACAATATCTAAACACACAACTCACCCCCCTGCTCGACGTAATCGCGCTCCAAGAAAATGGTACGCGAAGCCAAAGCGGCCGTCCTTGTCACCAAAGCCATCACCGCCATCAGGCACGATGCCATCGCCGACAACGATATTGAGCACGCAATTGTAGAAATCATTCCGAAAAAGCGACAGGGAGGGAGCATATTAGGTAAGAATGTGCACAGCCCGCCAAGGCAAAAAAAAAAAGTCAAATTCTTCGAACTCTTTCTCCGAGCGCACAATGTGGCTAAAGAAAATACTGTGAGACTGTGGACCAAGCCAGCTCTTTATTCCCGCTGGCAAATATGGCGGGCACTCCTCAAAAGACGAAAATGCGAGATGATGATGAATATTCACAGATCAAGACGAGAGTCAAGCACTGTGCTCACACTTTCTCCCCCTATAGGCGAAAGCGACCGTGCCGGGCGCACGTTAGAGGGAAGTAGGGCGACGGGTGAAGGGCTTTAAGCGCGACACATGAACAATCTCACCGCGACAACGCCGGTCATGGGCAGGATGGACAGGAGCAACGCGATAGTTCACGGGGGACGTTTGTTCGAGTAGGTGTACGGACCAATAAAGCGGCTTAGAAAATTTTCGCACAATCCGGGGGTACGCACAGGAGTCCACAGCAACACTTCATCACCAGGGAAGAAACGCACTCTACGGTGTTTGAAGTCATAGGTTGTTTTCCGGGAGGCTTGGCAGGCGTCAGTGTTAAGGCGGGCAAGGGTGCGACAGTAGGCAAGACAGAAAGTAAATTCGTCATAGGAAAGACCGGAAGAGGTAGTGGGGGCAGAGAAGATGCTTCGAGAGTGAAGGTAGGGGGGCGATCGAACACAAGAAAAAACGGGGAAAAAGTGGTGTTTCGGTTTACGGCAGTATTGTAGGCAAAGGTTACAATGGGGAGCATGGCGTCCCAGTTGGTGTGGGCGGGGTGAATGTACTTAGACAGCATATCTGACAGGGTGCGGTGAAACTGTTCTGTGAGCCCATTGGTCTGGGGGTGATAGGCTGAAGTTGTTTTATGGGCGGTCCGGGAAGCATGAAGAACTTCGGCAAGGATGCTGGAGAGGAATGACTTGCCGCGGTCACTGATAAGGCCACGTGGGGCTCCATGGCGCAGAAGAATGGCGTTGAGGAAGAAATGGGCGATTTCTAAGGCAGAGCCTGACGGAACGGGGACTGTTTCAGCGTACCGTGTTAAGTGGTCGGCGGCTGTGGCGATCCAGTGGTTTCCCGATGAGGCTAGTGGCAAGGGACCGTACAGGTCGATACCAACGACTTCGAAAGGTGAGAAAGAACAGGGAAGAGGTTGTAGAAGGCCAGCAGGAGGAGACGTGGAGCGTTTGCGGCGTTGGCAAGGGATGCAAGATGCAATATATTTGGAGACAGAGGTGGAGAGACCAGGCCAAAAGAAACGGCGCTTTATACGGTCATATGTTTTCTGGAATCATAAGTGGCCGGCCACGGGGTCGTCATGAAGCGCCTGCAAAACCTCACGGCAAAGAGAATGGGGAATGACATGCACCCAGGCGTGACCCAGGGGGCTATCATTGTGCCAAAGAAGGGTGCCGTCAACCAGCTTGAAACAGTTGAGTTGGCGTCAGAGGCGGGCATTTGGAGGCCGCATAGCACCACTCAGGCGTTCAATGAGAGTCCGGCAGTAAGGGTAGGCCCGCTGTGCTGAAGCGAGATCGCCGAGAGCGGGAGCGGGCACCAGATCAATGGCTGTGGCCGTCGAGGCGTGGGTAGCGATGGAATTAATAGTTTGGAGCGATGAAGCAACAGGAGGAGAGCACAGAGGTTGTGCGGAGGCGAGGGGGCAACGAGAGAGCGCATCGGCGTCTTTGTTTTTTTTTGCCGATTTGTAGGTGACTGTGAAATCATACTTCTGGAGGCGGAGAATGCAGCGGCCGAGGCGCCCAGACAAGTTCTTCTGTGACGACAACCAGCACAGCGCATGATGGTCAGTTACAATGGTGAACTGGCGACCGTACAAATAGGGGCGAAATTTCTGAACGGCCCAGACAACTGCAAGACACTCTTGTTCAGTGATCGTGTAGTTCTGCTGCGCTGCAGTCAGGATACGACTTGCGTAATCAATCACGCGCTCAGTCGAAGATTGCTGGCGCTGCAGAAGAACGGCACCAATGCCGTGTCCACTGGCGTCAGTGTGCAAAATCGTCGAAGCGCTGTCATCAAAATGAGCCATTATCGGATCAGATGTGAGAGCCTGCTTTAGAGAAGTAAAGGCGACCTCGCAGGCCTCAGACCAAACGAAGGGCGTGCTGACTCCAAGAAGCTGATGCAAAGGTGCGGCGGTGGATGCGATACCTCGGATGAAACGACGAAAGTATGAGGCGAGTCCTAGAAAACTGCGCAGGTCTTTAATCCTTGTGGGGCGGGGAAAAAGCAGTACTGCAGCAACTTTATCAGGGTCTGGTTTTATGCCTCTGCGACTAACGACGTGTCCGAGAACTTTGATAGAAGTGGAAGCAAAGCAACACTTCTTTGTGTTTAACTGAAGTCCGGCCGCGGAAAGAGCACTTAGAACTTCATCGAGGCGGGCGAGGTGCTCAGAAAAAGTCGGAGAAAATTACGATGTCGTCCAGGCAGCAGAGGCAAGTTTTCCATTTCAGCCCGCGGAGTACTGTGTCAATCATGCGTTCGAACGTGGCCGGATGATTGCACAAGCCGAACGGCATAACGTTAAATTCATATAAGCCATCTGGCGTGGCGAAAGCTGTCTTCTCTTTGTCCTCTTCATGCATGGGGATATGCCAGTAGCCGGATCGGAGGTCAAGGCTAGAGAAAAATTGAGCACCTTGGAGACAGTCGAGGGCGTCGTCAATCCGAGGAAGTGGATAAGCATCATTTCTAGTGATCGTATTGAGGGCGCGATAGTCGACACAAAACGTACGGAACCATCCTTCTTTTGTACCAGCACGACTGGTGAGGACCAAGGACTTGAAGTATGATGCGGCGCTTGAGCATGTCGGTGACATTATTTTGAATAATTTTTCGTTCACTAGAAGACACACGATACGGGCGGCGGCGAATGATGTGCGAACCGTCAGTGTGGATGCGATGCGTAGCCGCCGATGTTTGGCCCAAAATTTTCGACTGGGTATCGAAAGAAGCGGCATGTTTGTTCAAGAGGGCAAGCAATTCTGCTTTTTGAGCAGGCGTGAGATCGCCGCTGATAGTAGCGGATATAGCTGCCGGAGAAGAAGGATGGGACGAAATGGCGAAGCCGGATGATGGCGAGGAAAGGACGGTGCCAGGTTGAATGGTAGACACAGAAGCCACTTCAGTACCAGCGCGCAGAAGAATGGGCTCCGACGTAGTATTGAGCGCAGTCAGGAGGGCAGTCCAATTGACGAAGGGAAGAAGGGATGCGACGAGGAGAATGCCCCTGGAGAGAAGACGGGGCACGGCTGTGGCGAAAAGGTCCCCGGCATGTACGTAAGCAGAAGCAACTGAGATGACATCTTCGGAGCCGGGATAAAGCACATGGTCCGCGGTGTTGATCAAGTGATGAGATGGAATTGCAGGAGCGTCAGAAGGGTCGGAGTCAGCAACTTCCAGAGTAGGACGGCAACATTTAATGACAGCTTGCGCGGAGTGGAGGAAATCCCAGCTGAGGATGAGAGGGTGAGCACAGGATGGAAGTACAGCAAACTCGATGTGGTGCAGGATGCCGTTGATAATGACGCGTGCTGTACACAGACCGGAAGGGTGCATGAATTCTTCATTAGCAGCACGGAGAGAAGGACCGCAGTAAGGAGTGCGCACTTTACGAAGATGGGAACACAAAGCAGAACTGATGACGGAAACAGCGGCGCCGGTGTCAATCAATGCGTCTACAATGCTGCCTTCAGCATTAACAGGTAACAAGTTCGACGGCAGCGTATGAGTAATTGAAGGGTGGGCGAGTGGTGCAGCTTTACCTCCGGAAACTGCACAATTTAGTTTTCCGTATTGCGACCAGGTGCCTGAGAGGCAGGGCGTAGAGGCGATGAAGAGCGCCGGAACGGTGACGGGGAGCGGTGGCGCGACGAGCGGACAATCGGCGAGCGGTCGGGAGAGGTCGATGGAGAGAAGAAGCTGGGAGGATCGTTGGGGTGAAACGTTGGCCGGTAAGGAAACGATGAATATGTGTCGTCGCTATGAGGAGTATTGGAGGCAAAAATAGAACGGTAACCACACGATGAGTAGGTTTCGTCGTTGCGAACGGTACTAAACTGGTTACGCTCGTCGCGCTGACGCCGACGATAAATGCGGGCAACATGTCCACGAATTCCGCAGTAGAAGCATATAGGGCGAGGCGAAGGCGGCCGCCAAACCGCTGGATACATTGCGGGCCGCTGGGATAAGGAGGCGACAGTCGGATGTACGGGCGGTGAATGTGAGGCATAGACGGGAGGAGCAGGAGACGCAGCGACCTGGGCATACGTGGGCGCACAAAGAGGCACAGATGGTTCGGACGCCGTGGGACGAGTGACGGAAGCGAGCTCGTCCTTGATTAAATCACGCAATGGCGAGGTCGGAGGTCGGTGCTGATGGGAATCCAGCGGTGGTAAGGTGGAGCCGTGCAGCTCCTCGCGGATGATGGAGCGGATGAGAGAGCGCCAGTCCACATCAGTTGAAAGGCGGGGGTCCCAGGCGTCTTGCAAGCGGAGGGATTGGAGGTCGTCAAGACGGTGACATGTGGTGCGGATATCGTTGACTGAGGTAGGGTTTTGGGCAGCCAGCGTGGTAAAAGCAAAGGAGCCGATGCCTTTAAGAATGTGACGGACCCGATCGTACTCGGAGATGGCACTGTTGACACGTCGACACAGGCTCAAGATTCGCCGGGCAGCTGGGCACGCGCATCTAACTTTTGTTTGTAGATAGCCGGGCTGGCACCAACAGTGCCAAAAATTTCCGAAGCTGCTATGTAAAGTGGGTCTAGTCCGGGATGGTATCTTCATGGTTGGCGAACCAAGTCTTAGCCACGGCGGTTAAATAGAATGGCACGTGGAGAAGGTTCATGACAGAGTCCCAGCGATTGTAGGCACTGACCTGATTGTACTGATCGAGCCAGTCCTCCACGTCATCACCACGGAGACCCGCAAATATAAGAGGCTCACGCTGAAGGGTTGTGACAGTCCATGTCGGGTGTCCAGGTGACATAGGAGCAGCGGGGCCGTTGGAGTCAGGGTTGCGGGCGGAGGGATCAGCAGGTAGTGGTAGCACACCTGCTGAGGCACCGGCAAGGCCTGCGGAAGCGTCACGGCGTTGTTGGTCGACGGTATCTACCTTCGGAGATGGTCCGACCAGTTGACGACCGGAACGGAGCTGCAGTGTGGCGACGGAGAGGACGCAGGATCGAGAGCAGCCTCCACCACTTGTGAGACTATGGACCAAGCGAGCTCTTCATACCCGCTGGCAAATATGGCGGCCACTCCTCAAAAGACGAAGATGCGATATGATGATGAATATTCACAGATGAAGACGAGGGTCACGCACTGTGCTCACAATACACTCAACATAGAAGTCAATTTCAATGCCAGGGACAGGAGTTCGGGATACCAGAAACAAGACATCAAGGGAAAAACATTAGCGGAGGTAGCGGAATACTTTGGCCGAAGTCTAATCACAGATCCTGTGAACCCCACGGTAATCCAGAATAGTGTGATTACGGACACTTGCCAGGACCTCGCCTTCGTAAGGAAGACCAGGAATTCACATTGGAAAAACACGACAGAAAACAGAGGAAGTGATCACCTTACCCTCCGGAACCGAATAGAATCGGACAAGATAAGACGCCAGACTGGACAAGCAAAAATCACAGACGCGTTTCGCGGGGTGTGCAACAAATATCAAGACTGTATCGAATAACTGGAGAAATGGAGCGGCATGCTTGAGAAGCGCGGGAAAAATACAAAAAAGATATAAGGACTACAACAAAGCCTCAAGTAGACGGGCACCTCCTCAGATCCTCAGAATATGGAAATCCACACGCAGTCCGACCAAAAGATGGCTGAAGCAAAAGCACGACAGGAAACCAAAACAAAAGACAGCAGAAATCTCGGCAAAAGCTAAACAATACGCGACCCAACTCGCGAAACAAAATTGGGAAAAACTGAGTGACTCGCTTAGGGGAACTCTAGGCATGCCAAAACCTGGAAACTCCTAAGAAAACTAATCGATCCGACCAAACTCAAATAGGAAAACAATAAAGCTATCCAGAAGTTCATCCACTCCTTCGAGTGATTTTACACCGCCCTCCTAGAGAAGGCACGAGCAAAATGTTGCTGCGATCACAACCTTTCCTTGAACGCAAGAAACGTATCGCTGAACTGAAAACAAGGGACACGACAGCACTTTAACTGCGGAAAAAGCTTACGCGTCCATAAGGAGCCGGACCAGAAACACTGCAGCATGAGCGGACAGAGTCAACAACGCCTTGATCCGCAGCCTGAGCGACGACCTCATAGAAGAGCTCGTAAACTTTCTTAAACACTGGCAGGCGGAAACGGTTCCCTAAGATGGGATACACGCCGAATAATGATACCTAAATCTCGTAAAAGCTCCAACTTGAAACTCTCAGGCCCATCTAGCTCACGTCGCGCCTTAGCAAGCTTTACGAGCGGGTGGTGACGCTGCGACTGCAAAACTTCATGGAAGAGAACGACCGTGTACCACATACCATGTTCGGACTTCAAAGCAAAACATTCGACATAGGGCGTCCTCCTCCAAATACAAGAAGATCTACTCCAAAACGTACCTCATCTCGTGAAAATATCATGACGGCCCTGGACATCAAGGAGGATTTGATAACGGTAGCCATGAAGCGATCCTTAGGGGCCTAGGCGACGTGGACTGTGGAGGCAGTATCCAGGCCAACGTCAAAATCTTCCTGTCCGATACAATTGCCACCATCGCCATGGAAGTCCTTCAATCGAACAAAATTCACAGGCCAACCAAGAGAACACCCCAAGTGTCAGCCATCGCACCTATACTTTTCATTATAGACATGTTGAGCCTAGCTCGAAGACCAGAGAAGATAGAAGGCATCAGGCACGCAGTGTATGCCGACAACATTTGAGTCTCGACAAACACCGGCTCCCTCGGGGAGAAGGAAGACTGGCTACAGGAAGCGGCCACCTGTGTAGACATATATCTCGAAGAAAGAGGACTCGCATGCTCCACTGAGAAATCGGAACAGCTGCGAGTCTGAAGAGGCAAGAGAAACCAGGCCATCCTTACCAGTGAGAACCTGAAACTCAAGGTCTACGTGAAAGGAACGCCTATACCTGAAGAGACAATTAACTATACGATTCTTGGCCATGTCGGTTAAATCCAACCAAGCAGTATTGACACTTTCACCTTCCTCAAAGCAAAAGTGCTACGAGTCGTGCGCATGATGACTTGCATCACCAACAGGCGACATGGCATACACGAATAGGACACAATAAATCTAGTCAGAAACCTGGAAGTTTGCCGAATCACGTACAGCCTACCCTACCAGTGCTTCAACAAGAGCTAAATAGAAAAAGCGGATGTCCTGCTATGCAAAGCCGATAAGACAGCGCTACGACTTCCCCACAACACATCTAAAGAAAATACCATGTCTGGGATTGCAACACAGTTTCGAAGAGCTACCTGAGGCGCAGTTTGAGTCGCAAAAACGCGTGCTATAGCAGACAACGACTGAAAGAGCACTCTTAAAGAGACCAGAATGCCGCGAGCAGATGATAGAAATGAAGACGAGAACCATCCCCGACGAGCTTCGCGAATCCCTCTAGGTAGCAATGAACTATTGGACAATGGCAATGAGACATGAACCCCAACCTTCACCAAAGGAGGAGAGAAGTGAGGGCCGAATTTTTTCAGAAAATATACGCTCCTCACGACATGACCGTGTATGCAGACGGGTCCTCGAGGGTAGGAGGCACCGAAATTGCAGCGGCCACGGTAGTAGATTTGTATCTGCGTGAAATGACCAGCGCGTCTATGCGAGAGAGCACGGTAGGAGAGGCCAAGGAAGTAGCCGTTCCTCTAGCGGTGGCGGGGGCGTAGAACCCGGCGGTCGCTAACAGTACTCACGGACTCTCAAACAGCCTTCCGACGTTACACAATGGCAGTATAGGTCGTCACGCACTCCGTACACTCCTTGCAGCGAGGGACAGAATTAAAAACCACGAAGACGAAAACGACCAGAGCAAACGCAAAATTGTGTGGGTACCGGGACACACGGGGGTGGTAGGGATCCAAGAGGCCGCCAGGATAGCTCGATGATACACTACTTTCCGAGCATCCGCCGAGACCGAGGAACTTTGCCAGCACTTAAGGAAAACTGGGCCATAATCCAAAACTATAGAGGGAGAATAATCTGATATCCCCAGCCACACAAATCAGTCATCATAGAGGAAGCTCTCGCTTGGAGACAATTATACTGTTTGTTACCCAAACCTACACATACTAAACAAAATTCACCCCACGGTATAGCGGACAAATGTCCCTGGTGCGAGAAAAACCCACACTATATCACATCACGTGGGCCTGTCAAAACTTAGCCATGGTCACCAATATACAAAATCCGTGTGCGGAGCAATGGGAGACCCTGCAGTCCAGCGACCGCTGTGAAGACCAACAAGGTCTGGTACAGCGAGCGCAATGGGCGCCAGTGGCGAGCAGAGCCCTGAAGATGCCCCAAAACGGTAGAGAACATTATATATTTTCCACTTTTCATCCTATTCTAGACAGAGCGAGCTAACGCTCCGCCATAGCTGCGGTTGAGTGACGTCATGGTTGTCACATGACTAGGCAGACGCGAGTGCCCAGTTTCGACGGAAGCGGCGGCGACTTATTGACCTCATAGCTGTCACGTCATTTCTCCTCGGTTCAAGAAATTGAAAACTGGTTTTCCGGGAAAGAAAATGGTGCAATAATTGTCTCACATATCTACGTAAATACCCCAACCGTGCCGTAAGGTAAGAGAGGAAGGTGAGAGAAAAAGACGAATGAGGTTCTGTAGTGAAGGGCTCCGGAATAAATTCGACTACCTGGGGATCTTTAACGTACACTGAAATCGCACAGTACACGGGCGCCTTTGCGTTTCGCCTCCATCGAAATACGGCTGTCGCAGTCGGGATCGAACCGGCTCAATAGCGGAGCGCACTAAGCACTGAGCCACCGCGGCGAGTTAGGTTCAACGTCACGGGTCGCGCGCATGGCGCACACGGCGAAAAGCTACGGATGAGTGTAGTAAAAGCTTTCGCTTGTAAAAAACTCCGCCAAAACTGCCTCTAGGGTTCGCCATAAGAGCATCACAGATTTGTTTTATCCTTTCTAAGAACAAATAGTGCCACCTACTTCATACATTTTGCACTACTATTGAGATTTACAGCCAGCTCGCTATATCCGGTATATTATCTCCTTATATGAGTTAATTACGGCGTCCCTCATAGCCTGAGTCGCTTTGGGACGTTAAACCCAAATAAACCATAAGCAAAATAAAAGAGCACAACTTCACCAGGTCCACTATGTCCACTTTACATTCACTAGGTCCGCTTTTTATACAGTGCGAACCAACGAGCCACAGTAGCGTGCCATGACATATGGCCCGCTACGGAGGCTCGTCTGTTCGTTTGGCATTCTTTCTAAAACCGTCGAACACGTCTGTGTTGTGAAAATAATGTTAAAAGGGGATAAAATGGCTTATAGTAACTGTACCATGAATTTGATTGTTAACCGAGAGCTCACAGACAGAATTGCCGTGAGAGCATCCGTACGGCAAGGCTGCCCATTGCCACCGCTACATTTTGCTCTGTACCTAGAGCCACTTTGCCGGAAAGTAATAAAAACAACTCCATTCGTGGTTTTGAACTAGAAGCATGTGAACTTAAAGTATTGGCTTATGCAGATGATGTGGCAGTTTTTTACAGCGACCACAGCCGCATAGAACATGCGATTTTGGTTGTTCGCAGGTTTTGTGTTGTAACCAATAGCGTTGTTAATCTGGATAAATGTGCGCGCATTTGGCATGGGAACTGGTCATCAGCACCTTTGTTTCATGCAAGTGTAAAATGGTCACACGTTCCTTCCAAATACCAAAGTGTTCCTCCTGACAAGTATCGAGATAAAGTTGACCTTTGGAAGGAGGAAATTCAAGAACTGTCCACGCGTACACAGAAATTGTCGGGAAAGGTCTGCTCCATATTCGTGCCACCAAACATATGTAATGTATACCTGGTTTCAAATGTGTACTGTTGATTGCAGGTCCTTTCGTGCAGATTCATTCCATCTTCGGAGGTTTTGTTCGGCAGTCCTTATGGGAGAGGACTAAACGTGATAATTTATTTCTGCGTTTGAAAATAGGGGCTTTTTCTCTTGCGACACTTGTAGCTGAGGCCAGTTGGTGTGAAGATTTATGTTTCTTCGAGTTCAATGTGACCCTTTCTTGCGGACTTTTATTAAAGTGAGGCTTTCTTCGGCTTTGCCAAACAATGTTATTTCCACTGTAGACGGAATGAGGTACAGTGCAAGTAGATTTTTGAAAGTGATCATTGCGTTCTGGTTTCCAAATGCTCGGTTCAGTTTGGAATACGTTTCAAATGTCACGCGTAAGAAATTGCTAAACGATTTGCTTGACCGTGTCTTCCCCGAGCAAATACATTGATCTCTGTATAGTGGAGGAAGTGTTTTAAAAAGAGTAAGGAAAATGGTGGTGCCAGTGGCTGTGAAGGCGGTTTTCTTCAAGTTGCACACTGGTACGTTGCAGGTTAAAACATGGATGGAGGAGAAGGGGTTCTTTTACTAGGGTGTGCTGACTGCTTGTTCTTTCAGAATCTATAGTAAATAGAACACGTCTTTATTGACTGCTGGGTTGCGCTGCTCTTTTAGGGCATGCGCCAGCGTACAATAAAGACGTGTTATATTAACTCTGGTTGGTGACAGAACAAGCAGACAGCACCCCCTGGTAAAATAACCCCTTTTCCTCCATCCATGTTTTAACCGGCAACGTACCAGTATGCAACTTGAAGAAAACCGTCTTCAGACCCTCTGGCGCCACCATTTTCCTTGCTCTTTATAAAACATTTCCTGCTTGGTCTTCACTAGGCAGAGATTAAAATATTGGCTCGGGGAAGACGCAGCCAAGCAAATCTTTTAGCAATATCTACTGCTGGGATGCGCTGCTATTTTAGGACGTGCTCCAGCGTAGAGTAAAGGAAGCCTTACCCTCGACGCCTTATAGCATACGATTCTTGGACTTTGTGCCGGAGCTTTATAAATACGATATTTTTCTTCTTGGCCAGCACAGAACTTGGCGAAGCAGGATGGCTGTACACTGCTATGTAGATGCGCGGTCTGCCCGAGATTACTTCGAAGAAAACATATCTAAGCTCCGTGAAGTGTACAAGGAGATATGTTTTGGAGATGAAGTTATCGAGTTGATAGGAGAGTTGTGTTCATTGAAACAGTTTTCATTTTCCCTTTTCATTTTCTCACGTGAGAGAAACACATGTCCTCTCTTGATGTTTGAGAGTGCAGCGCAGAGCATATGTTTGTGATCTGTTGTAAAGTGTCAAAACAGGCAATAAATACAAAAAAAAGCCTCCGTAGCGTGCTCTTCGCGTTCTCGTCTAGCAATAAGATGTACCTGGGTGCGATTCCTCGTATTTCTATAAGGTATATATTTGGATGATGATGAAAACGTTTATTTAACGTCCCAATGAATGAGATTAAGAAAAAGCTGATCTGGTCCCTAGTACAGTACACATTTGTTAAGAGCTACTGCCCGTGCTCTGGCGACGAGTGCTCGCTGCTCCTCCATGTACGAGCTGGACAAGGGCTCCTCGCAGCCCTCCCACGTTGGCTTATTTATTATGTCAATACTGTCATTCCACTCAAAAGGCCATACCGTATATTATAACCTTGCCTTCTGGCCCCATAATTTGCACTGTGGCGAAAAGGACTCGGGCTCAGTGCCGTGAACCGTAGCTGGATTATTAAACGACTTAGTTTGTAGCCTTCAAAGGTGAAATTCTCCTGATTTGCTAAGACCCTTAGCGGAGCTGAGAAGGTCTGCCCTTCAATGCACAAATGCTGTAATGTCTCAGAATATGTTGTTAAAAGAGAGGGGAGCGTGAATCAGTATGAGAGGACATAGAAGGATTCAGGGGACGAAATGCTCGGACCGAAGCGTGTGCGCGCTCGTTTAATTCAACTCACTGGTGACCTTGTACCCATGTTAGCTACTTCCGCGTAGCTGAAATCCTACACTGACTCAAAATTTTGCAGGCTAGCGGCGTGATTCTGCCACGCATATAGTTTCTATAAGCCGCCTGGGAATCTGCAACTTTGTATTTCGATGCGGAGTCCGTTGCGGCTAGGGCAATAGCTACTTCCTCCATACCTTGTGTGTCCCCGTTAAGAACTGAAAGCCCATACAAAACCTGCATTTGGTGCACCACTGAGATTGTTGATATCCCCTCTACAGGTCCCGCAGCATCCACGAAGAGGGCTCCTTCTTCTCTTGAATAGCAGTCGTTCATCTCCTTGCTCCTCCCCACTCGTCTAGGATGATGATGCTCCGGGTGCATGTTTTTGGGCAGCGGAAGCGTAAGGAATTTGCTCTTCCAATGTTTAGGCATATCTTCTCTCCTAGCCAGTTGTTGCAGAAAGCTAATGTTTAAATCTTCTAAGACACTGCGGCCTATCTTAGTTTTGGCCAGTCGCATTTCCTGGCTTGTAAGCTGGGCGCTAATCAATTCATGAGCCGTATTGTGCACCCCCAGTTTTAGCACATGCTCCGTAGATGCTTTCACGGGTAGCCCGCTTTCCTATACGCCGTTCGAATGATAATGTCCAGGTGGTTTACATCGGTCTTCCTCATACGAAGGTATGGGGCCACGTACACTATCCTGCAGATGATAACGGCCTGTAGGATTGTATTAGCCTAAGGGTATCCCGTTCTTGCATACCGTTTTTATTGGTTGTGATCCGAGATATCATACGGATGACTTGCTCGCACACCGTTCGGAGCTTGGTGATCGGTGCACCGTTCCCACCCTTGTTGTTAATAACCATCCCGAAATTCCGTACTGTTTACACCTCGGGAATAGGTGCATCGTGGATCGAGATTTCCAGCGGTGCAGTATACTCCTTCCAACGCAGGACGAGGAGCTCCGACTGATCCTGCGAACAGCGCAGTCCACATAAGTTCTTCTGCACAGCTTTGAACCGTAGTGGCAGCCTCTTGGAGGGCCTCCTTTATATGTATCAAGTTTCCTTCCGTTGCCCATATGGTTAAGTCATCCGCGTAGAGGGTGTGGCGGATTTCTCTTACAGCATTAAGTTATTCCGGCAGGTGCATGAGGTCAACGTTGAAGAGCAGTGAAAAAAAAGACTGCCCACTCAGGCGTCCCCCTGGTGCCCATGAGTATCAGCTCGGACCTCGTGTCGCCAATCTTGATGTGCGTTTGCCTATCTGGCAGGAAATCCTTAATGTAATTAGGGCTACGCATTTCGCAGTGAGTATTCTGTAGATTTTCCAGAATCTTGGAGTGCTTCACTTTGTCGAAATCCCCCTTAAGGTCTAGTACCAGTACGGCCCTACTGTTGCGTTTGCGTGGGGGATTGATAACCTTCATCTTCAGCTGGAGTAACGCGTCCTGGGTTGACAAGAGTTCCCTAAGCGCGAACAATGTGTGAGGTACGATATCTCTTGGTCTTCTATATACGTCCAAAGCCGTATTTTTACCGCCTTCTCCACCAGTTTCCAGGCGGACGGCGTAATCTAGATTGGCCTGAGGTTATTGGTATTCACCTCCTTTCAAGGCTTGGGAATAAAGCTGACATTAGCCGCTTTCGCGCCCAGGGTAACTGTCCAATTTTCCAGCACTCGTTGATGTACTGCGTGAGATGTTGAAGTGCTTGCCGATTGAGATTGACAAGCAATGCCATTGTCACCCTGTCGTTCCCTGGTGCCGTGCTCCGCCTTATGCCAATAAGCGCCGCCTGTATTCCCTCGACTTCGAACTTTCTATCCAGGCCCTGATTGTCGATACCCTCATAATCTCGTACTGGCTCTTTGTATTGCACTGTACAGAGGTACTTGATGGTGAGGGCCGACACAAGCTGCTGGTCCGTGCCCGCGAAGCCGTGTAGGGCTCTCTTGAGGGTAGGTTGCGTATACCCGTTAGACTTTGAAGACTCTATCAAACATCTAACAAGACTCCACGCCGCTTGGGCGCTAAGGTTGCATTTAATGGAGTCGCATTTGGTCAACCAGTTGTTTTTGCCTAGGGTTTATGCATTCTCTTCTGCTTACAAGGTTAATTTCGCGATCTTGAGCTTGAGGTGGTGGTTATGTTTTCGCCTTTTCCAACGCCATGGGATACTTCTTCTGGCCTCCCATAGATGTAGTAGGTTTGTCAATAGCCGGGACTTCTTGCGAGGTCTGAAGCGTACGTGTAAAGCAGTCCCTGACTCCCAGCAGCGACTCAGCCAACTCGTCGTACTTTTCTATATGCGCGGTAAGCGTCGAGTCTTCCGCCTGTCGGAACAACGACCAGTCCGTGAGCTGGGCATGCCCTCTCGGTTTGCCATGATTCTTATAGTCGAGACAGATCTTGAGAATGCAGTAGTCACTCCCCAAGGTCTACAATGTGTTGTGCCAATCATAGTTTCTCGCTCTTTTAATCAACGAGAGTTCTAGACACGTATCTCTGGAGACACTGTTGCCAACCTTTGAGGGATGCTGCGGGTCAGAAAGAATCGTCAATGCCAGGTGCGATATGGCCGCAGTGAGTTTACTGCCCTTGATGTCCTCCTTGCTATAACCCCAAAAGAAGCTATACGTGTAAAATCGCCCAAAATGATAAGAGGTGCACTTTTTGCCGATTGCGCTGCCTTTTGAAAAATATCTTCGAAAGACGTACGCCTGTTCTTCGGTCGACTATATTTATTCAACACATACGCATTTATACTAGTGCTTACATTTAGTAATAGCTGAATAAACGTATGTTCCACCTCAGTGACTAAATCCTGCTCTATAGTCACAGCCATGCAATCCTTATGCACCAGAATGCAAGTGGATGAGCTATTTTGATGCGTGCTGTATGGTATGAGTTTGGCTTCCGTATTCGCGCCCTGCAGTTCAATATTATCTGGTAATTTATCCAACGAATCTACGCATTGCTGTAGAGAATCCTTCTTCCTCCTAAACACATGGCAGTACCAATGCAAAATCTCCAGCTTAGGAGGGCGGGCCACGTTGAAAATTAAAGGAAAGCGCCTGATGCGTCCACTCTGGTGTGTGGCAAATCATCTGCTCCAAGCTGCCTATTACCAACTCGGCCAGTTAATTTTGGAACCTTCGTCTGCGTGCACTCCGCAAGCTTCTGAAGTTTGCGGTCGATTGTGATTTCAAAGTATTCCAGCTTAATCAGACAGGGCTCCAAGATGTCCTGTAAGACCCGCTCTGCCACTGCCTTTATGCCCCTCTCAATAGCCGCCAGAACGTTTTTCTCAATAATAGTTTGTAGAGTTCCCTCGAGGCTCGCCTGTATATTTTGCGCTATGCGAGCTTCCAAACTCAGAATGTCTTTCAGTAAAGCATCACTCCAAAACCGCCTAAATCCTGGCTTCCTTCTTTCTGGCATCGGCCACCTTTTTGGTCTCCGTCGTCATTGCGTTACTGTTTCCCTCCTCCTCCTTTTTTGCACCCTTAGGGACAAGAGCTAGTGCCTGCTGAGTAGGAGATAGAAGAGCATCTTCTCAACTGGAGATTCCCCACGTGATTTTGGCATATTTTCTCCCCCTGCCGATGTCCTCAGCACCTGAAATTTATACTTGGCTAGCTCCTGTTTTAATTTGATATTTTCCTCCTGAAGTTTCTCAACAGCCAACATGGGAGGCGGGGAAGCGGCAACCCGTGCCCAGCTCACCTTGCTGCTCGTGGTTTTCTCTGACCCGGCTCCTCCAAACTTCTTGTCACCTGAACGACCGCTTCCTTCAGGCCCTTGCCGGGACTCCCCCTTCGCGATCCTCGTTGCAGGACCCGGCGACGGCGTCGCCACCCGCTTCTTCCATGGTTGCGGATCAGGCCCCGAATTCCTCCTGTCCTCTCTCGATTGACGCTGGTTGCTGGATTTCCCTCCGCCAGGCTTCCGCCCGGCTCCGGCACCATTCCTTTGTTTCCAGGTGCAGTCCGCACGACGTTAAATATACCCAGGTGGTCTACTGCTACTGCTATTGCTGTCAGGAAGAATGAAAAGTAAAGTGCACGGGCCTGCCCACTGGCTCAAGTTGAGCCACAACTGCTGCCACTTCCTGAAAGTAGGAGAGTCGTAAGATAGAAGAGTAAAGATAAGGAAAAACGCGCGAGAGCTACTATCTCCCGGGCCAATCCTGAAGGCAGTGCATTACCGGACCAACTCGCACCGGAGTACTTCCAGGACTCCGCCATATCTGCCAAAATTTTTCTAATATCTTGATTCTAAATCGGACCCGTAGCAGATAATAAATCACAACAAACCGAAATATATTAGATATATCAGTTATATATATGTATAGATATACATATATAGGCGGTGGAATTTATTCTAGAGACCTCCAAGACCCACCTTTTTCTTCCTGTCTTCTTTCACTAGCTGCTTTATCGCTTCCATTACGGCGCGGCTCGGGTGTCCACTGAGATATGTGAGAAAGCTACTGCGCCATATCTTTTCCTCGACACCAAAACCGGAATTTTGGGCTTTAAATATAAAATTCCTGATATTCCACCTTTATAACGTGTCTCTTTTTTAATATCATGGCGCGAACATTGCAGTACAACTTTCTTTTGATCTTCATGGAATCTCACACGCCTGTGCGAGAAAAACAAATGTCTTTGACGTCATCTAGCCCTCCGTACGGTGTACTGACCAGGAACAATACATTCCTTCCCGTTGAAAGACTCACTACATTGGCAATGGATAATCCGGGTTTTGAATTCGACGGTTTGTCCTTTTTGGGACACATGTGTTCGATGTGATTGTGTAAGCCTTTCTTGGCTCATGAGTGGCGCGTACTGAAGTTGCCCTAAGTTTGTGAACAACGGTTTACGAAGAACATATATGTAATGGGATAAAATTTCAGAAACAAGAATAGTAAAAAAATAGAAACAAAAGTTCGGAGGATGCTTAAGCTTCATCTTAAGACTGAGACGCGACAGCGTGTGCAGCGCTGCCAAGGAGTCCACGGAACGCCAACTTTCTTTGGGCGCGACGCGTGTCTCGTTGGACAATTTAAATAAAGGACGCCTGTCTCACATATCTCGCTGGACACGCGAACCGGGCCGTAAGGGAAAGAAATTGAAATAAAATTTGTTTCAAGGAAAGAAAATTACGCCTGTCACAATTCTCGCTGGACACGCGTACCGCGCCTTAAGGCAAGAAAAATCCCTTCCCATACGACGCGGTGCAGGTGTCCGCTGAGATGCGCCATTTTTCGCACACGGCCAAAGACTCCGACGACACCGGCTTTACGACGACACGAGCTCATTAATGCTATTGCGTTAAAATTAAACAAACAATTGACTATAGGAAATGAAATAAAAAAAGAACATTTAAAAATGAAAAGTGGATGGAGAAAGAGAGGAGGGGCGCTTTCGGAATTGCCCTCTTAACTAGACAAGTGCAATCCTGTACTTATCAGTTATATTTAACTGCAGCGTCCCGGACAATCAGTTCACTGAGACTCATGCTGGTGCGTATCGATCAGCGCTACATGTGACAAAATTGCGCGTACAAAAAAGCTTTGAACTCAAGAGTTGTCTAATTTGTGAATATTATAACACTATAGATCAATCGTAAATGTTGGAAACCGTAAATGAAGAAATATTGAAGAGTACGAGGACTTGCTGAACAGCCAAGAAAGCCCTCCCCTACGGCACCTATCTCTTCTTCTAGTCCCTCTTTTATTCCTTGCTTCCCTTACGGGCGTGGTTCTTGTGTCCACCCAGATATGTGAGACAGGAGTCATTTCCTTGTTTGACCTCTAGCTACATTCAAGGTCAAAATTTCGGCCCTTCTGACGGCTCCAAAACCTAGCTTAGTGAAACCTTTCGCTTCAAAAAGATAGACAGAGGAGCCTTAATGAAAAGCTCCTGATTATATTTCCACTACCTTTCGATCTTTAACGTGCACTGACATCGCACAGAAACGGACAGCTTTCGCGCTTCGCCAGCATCGAAACGCGGCCGCCGCAGTCGGGTTTGATCCCGCGATCTCCCGCTCAAAAGCCGAGCGCACTAACCACTGCGCCACCTTGGCGGGCATCACAATTTTGACACGAAAAGCGATTTCTGGTGAAAAGAAATTCCAAGTAACTGTGTCCCATCTCAGTCGAGACCTGAAATGGGCACTAAAAGAAGAGGTAAAGAGTCCTGGAAGACATACAATTGAAGGTGCACATATCGTCGGTTACAGTTCCTGCTGGAAGCTTCTCTCCGACTTGACCAAAAAATAAAATTGGTGTTTGGGGAAAGGAAATGGCGGAATATTCGACTAGCCCATATAAGCTACATGCAATTATAAAACGTGCGACACCACCCGGAACGCTTTACGACAAACCTGCTGACAACTGCGCAAAAAAGTACGTAGCACTGACGTCAACGAACTTATATCCATATGTTTTTCTCATCTACGCGCTTTTCCGTATTCCCAGGTTCGAACCCTACCGTGGAGGCCGGGTTTCGATGGAGGCGAAACAAAAAAGCGCCCGTGTGCTGTGCAAAGTCAGTGCACGTTAAAGATCCCCAGGTGGTCGGAATTATTACGGAGTCCTCCACTGCGGCACCCCTTTCTTTCTTTCTTCTCTTAGTCGCTCCTTTATCCGTTCCCTTACGGCGCGGTTCAGTCGTCCGTCGAGATGTGAGACAGATACTGCCCCAGTTCCTTTCCCCCAAACCCAAATTTCATTTGTTTCTTTATTCGTCATCAGCATGATACCCTACCCCTACCACTACTGTCACGTGCGCCGCAACCACAACGAAGCTGTTAACAGCATTATAAGTTCACCGTAAAAGGCAGCACTGGAGCTGCCCCATTACGACAACAACCATCTCCTACACCTCAGCATCTGCAACGCGCTCTCAGAACTCATGGGAGCACACATGACCGCCCCACTCGACCGCTGCTCCCGCACAAAACACGGCCCGCTGATGCTCACGCGACCACTCACGCGACATCTACCCCACGGCCCTCCATCTGACAGGAATTCATTGTCTCCTTGTCATCAAACCGGCTACCTGAAAAGTGGCTGTGGTTCAACTTAGCTGAGCCAGGATACAGAGAGCGAAATTGTGTGAAGCATGATTATACATGGTCTAGCTTTTTTTCATCTTTGTTGTTTCAACTCTTCAGCGAGCGCAAATTGTTTAGAGAGTTAATCACGTGATAGATCACGTGTCACAAGTGCGATAGCGAGCGTCCAGAGCGGTGCTCGGCGCCGCGGCGTACGTGGCAGCCACGTTCCGAGGCCTTGTCGGGCATTTGAATATGCCTTTTGCCTCGGCTATCCGGACAGAAAAAACTAAATCTGTATCTGCATATACACTGTAATAGTTTCTGTAAAAAATAAATGAAATGAAAATGAAATGAAAGCACAAGATTGAATCACATGACACATCGAATTCCACAACTGGCGAGGAGGAGCTGCCCAGTCGCAGCGAGCGCAGCAGCGGACGTGGCTGCCAAGCACGCAGCTGTGGCGACGAAGGTGAAAATGAAGGACGCCTTCCACGAGCGATTTTGCACATCCGGCGCACGTCCCGTTAGAGGTCAAATCTACCAGCCAGATGAGCTTCAGGGTCAGCATGGGAGGAGTGGGGCTTTTCGCTCTAAAAATGATTAAGGTGTGTTGGTGTGTGTGGCTCTCTGACGGTAGAGTGCTCGATCGTTTAACGACCTCGACGACCTGGAGAAGTCGAGAATGAAATGGCTGTGGCTTAGCTCAGCTAACGATGGTTATGCAGGATAAAAGTTTACCGTTCACAGGTGCTGCACACAAATCTAGACGGATTACACGCAAAGTCACTATCGGAGGCTGCCGTTGCCATGATAGACGGATCAAGTGGCTCGTTGTGCCTCCCGCACTGCGGGAGCTCACTTCCAGCCGCTCCTCAGTCTCCGCCTCGACTGCTTCCAAGGCTCGTCGTCGTCTTATTCCGGCATATTTCGCTCACCGTTCAGGCAGCGAGACTCCCGCTTTTCGTCGGTTTCGGCTGCCCGTTTACCGCGTTTAGGCTCTCTATCGATTCTAATTAAGTCCTCCCTCGCACGGTTGGCAATGTCGACCGGATGACCAGACTCGGCCCGAAGTCTGCCAGTACCCGCTCTCGAGAACGCCGGCACCGGCTGCCTTAGTTCGTCCATAGCGAGAAACTGGATAGGCAGAGAGCCGCGGTCGCGGCGACGGCGGAGCGCGCGGCTGCAGCTTTGGCGAGTCACGTGGTTACTCAGCTCTACTCCTGTTTCGGTCATTCGTGCAAGCATAGTGAAATTGGCGCCAGGCTAGTAAAGCTCTTGGTTTAAACTGAGCCGATGCTGAGGCAACAAGAGAATTTCGAGCGTAGTCAGGCTGACGGTGATTGTGATCCACAGTACATGGTCAAAGTCAGCTGTGACTGCTATACTGAGCGCCAGGGGAGGGTGGACAAGCCTCGGAAGTGAAGTAGTCACATATGACAACGACAGTGAGTGCATCCCTGACTCTTATAGTAATAATATTATTAATTGGTTTTGGTTAAAGGAAATGGCGCAGTATCGGTCTCATATATCGCTGGACACCTGAACCGCGCTGTAAGGGAAGGGGTAAAAAAGGTAGTGAAAGAAGAAACGAAGAAAGAGGTGCAGTAGTGGAAGAAGGCTCCGGAAGAATTTCGACCACCAGGCGATCTTTAACGTGCTCTGACAAGGCACCGAACACGGGTGCCTTAGCGTTTTCCCTCCATAAAAACGCAGCCGCCGCTGCAGGGTTCGAACCCGGTAACTCTGGATCAGTATCCGAGCGCCCTAACCGCGGTGGCTCAGTAGTCAGGGCGCTCTTATAGTCCCAAGCGGAATATCTTCGGCTGGGGTGAGGCCGCGTGAGTGGGTTACGGTGTATACGGAGTTATTAAACACATGCGCCTCGACAAAGATGTCTTTCGAAGTCATTAAGACCGGTGGCGACACTCAGATGCAGGAGTGGAGGGGGCGTAGAGAACAGGATGCCTAGGCGGCCCACCTTGCCTTATTTTGTTTGTGAACTCTGGCAGTCCCGAGAAAACCACAGAATGCCTATTGACTGAAAAATGTGGGCAGCCGTGCGATTTATACTTGGGAAAATTACAGTTCAAGATGAATAAAGATCGGACATATGCGTAAAAAGGTGAGTTCTGTAAACTTAGAACAAATTCTTGCACATTGATGCGCGCAATATTGTTGTGGCGCCTGAGTTCCCCACTATGATTTCACGAACTTCAGATTACTCACTTCTGCCTGCTTTTTAGGAACATTCCATCACGAAGACAGCTAAAGCCAGAGGTACGCGCCTGCACCCGCTACTTTAACCGAGCGGAGATTAATGAAATGAAACCGATTAAATGGGTCCGGGAGCGGTTACTTACAAATAGAGAGGTGGGGCTTGGAACTGTTTGGAATAAGTGAAAGAAAAATTCTCGCGCTTCATTCACGCGCGCAAAAAAGACTCCGCGTAATAATGAGAACTTTGCTCCTCATTAGAAATCCAAAGAAACAATAGACTATGCCTTTGTAAGCGTTTGTGCGTGAAATATGTATGGTTGCCCGTCGATATCCTCCAGTGAACTGCAACAATAACCAGTGATTCACCCTGGACTAATCATTGAGTTTCCAGCTCAGCAGAACAGACTGGGAACTAGGAAATATCTCATTTTATATAATGCGCGAAAGATTTTTTCAATAAGCGCAAATTGCAAGGAGGTCCATCGATTGCACAAGAAATTTTTATTGCTTATCCACCTAAAATTTCGTTCATGAACACACACTGTGCGTAAACATTTATTAAATGGTTTTTGAACTACTAATGAGCCACTTGTTTTCTTCGATAGCAAGCTATATTTTCCTTCATGAACGATTTGGCCCCTCGCAGTAGCACCAGCTCTAACATGCAATTAATTACCTGTTTAAATATTTATCCATTTTTTATTCCACAATATACTAGACTGCACCTTTCTTTTGCATGGAATAATTTGTTTCCATTACACCAGCTTTTTATAGCGCACTTCTGGTTCTCGGTGAAATATAAGTTGATATGTTTCAGAACTAAGTGTTATTTAACCGCGTTGATGCTCTTTATCTAAAGGATTTCTTGCACGGAACAATGCATGCGGGCTGTTTGTTGCGCCTTTTCCTTTTACTGCACATTCAGTAACGTTAAGAAAATCATTTACTCTTTCTTCTCTTACATAACTTAGAACTCACGAGGATACATCTGGAACAAATTAGATATATTTCCTATTATATGGTTAAAAAGAGTACCGAGTAAAAGCCGGCAATTTTTATTAAGCAATCCCTTTTTGTGTGTGTAATGTAGAGGTAGACTTCACATGGACCAATTGACGTCATCACACGTGTGGCCACCGTGGCTACACGTGCATTTCCTCAACGATTTACAGACAATCCGTTCGGCGGTGTGTGTGGCCTTTGTGAACGTTGCCTTGCAAAAAATCTTTCTTTTCTCACCAAGGTTAACCAAAGTTTAAACTATAGCTAATTTTTTTGCTCATTGACTGACACGTTTTTCTTGATAATTTAGAGTAAAACAGCGGAAGATGGTTTTCATTAAAAAGAGAAAAGGAAGAGAGCGAGAAAATCCTGAATTTAAATTTTTGAAATTACATGAACGCCGCAAGAGAACGGACAGGACGAATGGAAGAATGGACAATGTAGAAGCCTTCATCACAGCAATTGTAAGAGCAGTAGTAGCCGACATGGGGCATGCTGTGGCCGCCACGAAAGCCTCTTCTAAAGGCCCGAAAGTACAAATTGAAGCCAGTTGCATAGTGCATTCATGTATGCGGTGACAGATTCGCCAGGCAAGTGGTGACGACTTCGAGACACAGCTTGAAGTGAACTTCGAACAGGTGAAGGTGCAAGTGCTTCCAGAGTGCCGGTACACGAAGCCCGTTTAGGTCACACTGCTGGCGTTTTTGGTTGCAGAACTGCGCACAGGCAGTCATAAGACTTGTCGTAAAGGGTCTTTGACCCTATCTTGAGTAGAAGAAAAAAACTGTGGCTGCAGTCCACGCTGTGGTAGTGGTTGGAAAGCGAAGCTGTAAAACGACACCTAATTACCTACTGCGCACGTCACTTGAGCATTCACACAAGTGGTTCTAAGAAAGAGTGAAACCAGAGACAAGTGAAATGCACTTATATTATCCTTTATTGCATGACAAACGACTTTCACGATGGCTTTATGATCAGTATGTGATACAGCGAGAATTTCAGTTATAAATTTAGAGATTTTTTTTGTTAAGATTAACTCAGTACATGAACTATGAACAGTGGCTGGCTGAGCTGCTTTTGTGAAACGGTGTTCCCTTTGTCCACGCGCGCCCTATCATCGCTGTGAAAGTGGTCGGACAGCGAAGCTGTAAAACGAAGCCCAATTACCCACTGTGACTTGAATTCAAAATTCACACACGAGGCACTACAAAGAATAACAAAGAGTTTAAATAAGCAAAGACATGTTTTTCTATGGACTATATTTTCCTGTTGCTTTTTCATCATATTTTTTTGTGTACGCTTCGTTCCTTCTTGTTTTTTCTAATGCTGTCCCAACCGTTGTTCCAAACCATAGTTTGTATTTTTGCCCGTTTCTTGTGTAATTTGCATGTTGCCTGCCGCCCTGCTATCTAGGGCTTGAGGGGCATGTCTAGCCACAATTTCTGGCTGCTTTTCTCGGCACTCAGCATGTGTAGATGGAAAATTAAACTGAATTGAAGATGAATTTAATTGAAATAAGAGACAAAAAAATTCACCTAATTATTCATTATTACTCCACAACGACATTTGCGACTGTGTTATGATCGGTATGATATACACTGCTATGAACCATGAGCGGTGGTTTAGTTTCATTTGTAAAACGGTGTTCCCATTGCTCACACGCACCTTATCATCCGTCATGTGGTCTTGATGCTTGTTTTGTATTTTTTCAGTGATAGCTACATTAAGGTAGCATTTCGAGCCTTGAGCTTAAAGGGACACTGAGGAGAACAATATCAAAATTTTTTTGTTAGCAATATCTGATAGTTCGGCATTTCATGGCTTTGTTGATGCTCGTCCGGGAGCGAAAGATGCATTTGTTTCAAAGAAATTTGGATTCGAAGTTGAAAAATTTTTTCCCGCCGCTCCGATTCAAACTCGAGAACTCTTATGACGACACGGAGAACTCTTATGACGACACAGAACGGAGTGACGTGAAAGGTGACGTAAACGGAGACTCCGTGATTTCTGGCGGCTATTGGTGCGGTGCGCAACCTTCCTTTGCAAGCCTCAGAGATTCGTGGCTCCATGAAGTAAGGAAAATTCCTCCATGGTGGCGCCTCTTCTCCTAGGAAGTCATCACGCTTGTATTTGCGAGATTGGCCTGTGGCGGCGATACCTGTATTTTGGTTCTTGCTATTTTCTACATTACAAGAGCTTTGTTTTCAGGAAGAGTGGCGTTTTTGTGATCAGGAGCTGATATTCTATAGATACAAGCCAACTTCAATTTCTCCTCAGTGTCCCTTTAACAGCACCGTGGCAGTGCGGCGCAGCCACGGCGTGGCGGCGCCGCCACCGCCACGTGGGGCGGAGCAGCTGCCACCAGCGCGGTGCCGTGGATGGTCGCGTGGTTCGTCACGTGGTTGGTCACATGGTGTGGAGCAGCTGCTCCTGTTGGCGGAGCGCCGCGCCGGCGAAACCAAGCTGCAACAGCTGTGCGTATGCGCCGTGTCAATTGGGACGAAGATGAAGAAGGAACGCTCAGAGAATCGGAGCGACGAAATACTGACTTTGCAATTAAACTCAGCAAACTCCACTCGGCCGGCTGTAGCTATCGCGTCACTCCAGGTTTAACCAGAGCTAAACCAACGCCAATTTTTTTCTGAATGTACATGAGTACTGAGTTGTACTCAGTATGCCGGTTTTGAAAGATTTACCACATACACATATATATATATATATATATATATATATATATATATATATATATATATATATATATATATATATCTTTTTATGATTTTGTTTTGTTTTGTATGATTTGTTGCAGTATGCCGGTTTTGATAGATTTACCCTTTATATATATATATATATATATATAAATATATATATATATATATATATATATATATATATATATATATATATATATATATATATATATATATAGAAAGATAAACGTATTTGGTTGCTAGAGGCAAAAATTCACAGTTGAAAACGCTTCATTTCGCCATAGATTTATTTTGAGTCGACGTTTCGGACAGAGCCTGTTCTTTCTCAAGGACAGGCTCTGTCCGAAACGTCGACTCAAAATAAATCTATGGCGAAATGAAGCGTTTTCAGCTTATATATATCTATATATATATATATATATATATATATATATATATATATATATATATATATATATATATATATATATATATGTTTTTGTTTTAACTTTTTAAATTTCTAAAAAATAAAAATTCCCTCTCATTGTATATATGCATATAAATTTATATATTTTTAACAATTTCAACGTTTTTATATTTCAGTCTTCATTGTTGGGTAATTTTCCACTCGGAGTAACATTAAATTTTCAGCATGGCGTATATTGCTGATGACGCCAACGGCCCGAAAATATCCTTGGACGATACAGGCATACAGCTTCGATGTAAATATAACTTGTGCCATGGCGTTCTTTGGCACAGAATATGTTGCGCCATAAAAATCTATTCTCATCAGAAGTTGCACCGCGAGACTGGTGTCCCGCCGCTGCGCCGCACCTCGCCTTTCCTAAAAACCCGCCGCGGTGGCTCAGTGGTTAGAGCGCTCGGCTACTGCTCCGGAACTTCCGGGTTCGGTCCCGACCGCGGCGGCTGCGTTTTTATGCAGGCAAAACGCTAAGGCGCCCGTGTGCTGTGCGATGTCAGTGCAAGTTAAAGATCCCCAGGCGGCTGAAATTATTCCGGAGCTCTCTACTACGCACCTCTTCTTTCCTATCTTCGTTCACTCCTTCCTTTATCCCACGGAGCGGTTCAGGTGTCCAACGATATATGAGACAGATAATGGGTCATTTGCTTTCCCTAAAAACCAATTATTGTTATTATTTCCTCAATGTAATAATAATTTACTAGTTTTTTTTGGGAAACGAAATGGCGCTGCATCTGTCTCATATATCGACGGACACCTGAACCGCGCCGTAAGGGAAGTGATAAAGAGAGAGTGAAAGAAGAAAGGAAGAAAGAGGTGCCGTAGTAGAGGGCTCCGGTATAATTTTGACCAGCTGGGGATCTTTAACGTCCACTTACATCGCACAGCACACCGACGATTTAGCGTTTGGCCTCCATAAAAACGAAGTCGCTGCTGTCGGGTTCGAATCCGGGAACTCGGAATCAAAAGACACCTGCCCCGGCGGCTCAGTGGATATGGCGCTCGACTGTGATATGGAGATCCCGGGTTGGAACCCGACTGCGGCCGCTGAGTTTTTATGGAGGAAAAACGCTAAGGCGCCCGTGCGCTGTGCGATGTCAGTGCACGTTAAAAATCCCCACGTGGTCAAAATTATAGCGGATCCCTCCACTACGGTACCTCTTTCTTCCATTCTTCTTTCACTCCCCCCTTCATCTCTTCCCTTACGGCACGGTTCAGGTGTCCAACTATATATGATACAGATACTGCGCATTTCCTTCCTCCAAAAACCAATTATTATTATTATTATTAATATTATTATTATTATTCTCTAGGGGGACTCTGAAATCAACATAGACGCTGCTCCACACTAGCACTCGTATATGGCTGCGGTCAAATCACACCTGTTCAGAAACGAACGACACTCGGTCCCCTACACCTATTTTTTCTTACTATCGCTCTGCCTTTCTGTCCCTCTCCCTGTCCACTTATTGACGCTAGTCGCAACTCACGTGCTTCAGGTTTTATTGGCAGATACCGCGGCTGGCAACATTTTTCCTTCCATGGCTACTTTATTAAAGCGTAAGCTTTACTGTTCGCGAACTTGCGATTTTACCGTGGCGGTGCTCCGAGGAGGTACATGACGTCACAACGCGCGCATCGCCGCAGATATTTCTCTCCGCTTTCCTCAAAATCCAGCTTTCAGTTCTCTCTTTCTTCTTTCCCTCCCTCCTTTATCACTTTCTTTACGGCGCGATTCGGGTGTCCACCGAGATATTGGAGGCGGTTGCTGTGCCATTTCCTTTCCTCAAAAACCAAACAAAACAAATTCGCTGAAGGCGTTCATAGAGTTCATTGGCGTTGACAACTTTGCAAAGGCCGTTTATTTTCACGAAACGAAAGCGCGAAACCGGCCCCCTGGGTCAGTGGAGACCTCATTCTTGCTTTCATGTACGTGGCGTTGGTGTTCAACTGCAAAAGTCTGCTTTGATTGCGTTCCGCACAATGGTTAGGCAGTGCGCCCTCCCTGCCACCCTGAGAGGTGGTATGCAGTTAATGGTTGACCGCGAGAGATTGGTGACCATTGGAATGCTGCGACCTAGCTATTGCTGCAGTTCGGCATGTCAGCCCCAACGCTGTCACGCTAATGCACTCAGGCCACATCTCTCTCTCTCACCACCGCCACATCTATCAAAGCACGAATGAGGCGCCCTATTAAGCAGGGAGCCAGTTATGCGCCCTTCTTTTACTGAAAGCCATCGCCGTCTAGAACATTGACAACGAAAACGCCAATGAACACAGTGAACGCCATCTTTCGCTTTGTATATCCTGGATTAGCTGAGCTAATCCACATTATTTTCAATAAATAGCCACTAACAACTACAACGCGGAAAGGTCGCCTACGCGCACGCTATCTGCGGTGCCAGCGCCATGCATGGCGAAGAGGGGGTGGGGTTGTGGGTGCCACACGATGGCTATATAACTGCATGCCAAACACGGAGGAAATTTACTGGAAACGCTCGGTATTCGCTTAATTCCAACATCTCTAATTTGCATGCTCGTAATTATTCATGTACTGCAGTGCATATCTCGAAGGTACGTTTATAAGAAACCCGTGCATTCACTAGACGCGCCTTTATTCACGTTCAAACGTCGAGCCGTCGTGGCGGAATGGAAGCGTACCGGTAACGAACGGCAAAGGCCCTGGTTGGGAAAATTTCAGGGAGGAACTTTGTTGACTCAAAGTGAGGTGAGGCGAAAGCCTTTAGCGTGGTGCTGCTCCTTGTGTTGCTGATGTGTCGTGATGTTGATTAATTACTACAATTGGTCGCTTCACGGCACTTTCGCTGGCGTTAATTAGAGCGCACACGGTTGCTTGCTGGAAACACAGGAGAACGTTTAGGCGGCATCCTTGAAAATTTTTTTTGGGAGGGGGAGGGGAGGTGAAGGAAATGACACAGTATCTATTTCACATATAGGTGGGCACCTGAACTGCGCCGTAAGGAAAGGGTCAAAATAGGTACTCGGGGAATAAAGGCAGAAAGTAGCCGATTCGGAGTTCCCGGGTTCGAATCCGAACGCGGCGGCTGCGTTTTTATAGAGGAAAAACGCTAAGTCGCCCGTGTGCTGTGCGATGTCAGTGCACGTCAAAGATCCCCAGGTGGTCGAAATTATTCCGAAGCCCTCCACTACGGCACGTCTTTTTTCCTTTCTTCTTTCACTGCCTACCCTTCGCTGACGGCGCGCTTCAGGTGTCCAACGATATTTGAGACAAATACAGCGCCATTTCCTTTCCCCAAAAACCAATTGTTGTCGTTAGGCGTCCACCAGTTTTTTTTTTTTTTGTGTCCACTGTGAATTTCCAGAATTTTAAGCTTTAATTTCTATATATTCTATCTTTTATACATCAAAAATTTTTTCTTATTTAACATCTTTGCGCAAAATATGCAATACAACGTTTTGTTCCAACTCGGCACAAATTATTGCGAAACAAGTTCTATAGAAAGATGCGATATTTTATTCAAGCTAGTCTACGATATGACGCCCTCTGTGGTCACTACAAATTTTTTAATATGAAATAGCGGCTCCAGTTGCAGTCATGCAGCTTCAGCGGTCATTCATTGAACAATCGATAACAGGGGCAAGGTTATGAACTTGTACAAGAGATGAACGGTGATTAAATTTATTATTCAACAAAAAACAACTTTCTTATGGTTTTCCTCCGGTTAAATCTAGTGTGTACGCGATACCTTACCTGACGAAGACGCGGCTTCTCTTGCGGATTATCAATGTCGTTTCTTGACGCCGTCGTTTCGCGAGCCGTTATTCTCTTCGTTCGAACGTCTCGGCCGCGCGCTTGGCATTCCTCACTTTTTGGGCTCGTTAAGTTGTTTAGAGATGTATGCTACAAGTGGAAGTAGCCTTGCTTAGTCTACCGGCTATTGCCTCAACGTAGCCTCACTTATATGTTAATAAAAACCTAAAACCTGTCGGATCTGCCCCGCTATGAGCACAGTTTCTTATAATAGTACATATTCTATTCTCGCAGTCAGCATCTATAATCACATTAACTCACAGCAGAACAAAGTCCACTCGAAAAGTCCTGCAGAAATGTTAAAAGAAGGCGTGCTTTTGTACCCGTTGTTGACTCACCTTATACCACGCCACAACTTCGGGATGCGTCGACGTGTCTTCCCGCAGTCGCCTTTGATGTCTGTCGCAGTATACACGTAGACTTTCCGCTTCTTATCATTTGTAAAGGGTTGGCCCGTAAAGCCAGTTCCTACTCTCTGTTGTGAATACTCATCAATAAATGTTTTCCACCACCGCCACGATCTTCACCCATGGTTCATCTGAAGAACGAGCGTTTCGCAGCCTCTGTTTATAAAGTGGCCGAGACACGACGCGCATTATTGTCCAACTCCGCATGCGTAGCGCGCCTGTAGCTACGGCGCATGCGCGACGCACACAGCAAGGCAGCGGAATCGACGGCGGCAACGACGACGGCGGGGGTACTGTTCCTTCACCTTATTTGGGAAAGGAGAGGTTGCAATCAAATACACAAAGAGCACAAACGCGACCACCCTCTCCCACGGCTCCCACGGCACAGGGGTTACCACTTTCCTAACATGTTTTCTCCTTCGCACACGCGAAAAACATATGCCGACGAGACGAACGCTCAAGTTGTTTAAAGACCTCACCGAAAGAGAAGACAGTCGTTACGGTAATAATGGGTTTCCGGTCACTAGGCGAATACTCAGCCGTATCTCTTGCATTCCCGAAACTTCGGCGACCCCTTGACAACGCATACATGTCGAGACCTGTACATGGTTAGCGTTTTTCCTGGCGGGTCATCCCCGTGACTGTGCGGCGTAAACGAGGACGTCCGCCGCACGAAGGGGAGGCAGGGACGGGACGGGCCCCTTTTTTTGGCGGCTTCCGACCCCACTGGAGCGGCCCTCCTTTCGAACACAAGACCAACGTGTTCGCGTAAAGGTCAGCGAACTCCACAGATGGCATCATCATTCAAGCTTGTGAACCTTTCCAGCACAAATTTTATGAGAGCCGTACTCTTTAAATGCCTTGCAAAGGCTATAGTGATTAAGGTATAGTCTTTTTCAAAGTTTTTATGGCTTGATGATTTACAGTTGACGCTACAGGTGGTGGGGAAAAACGCTATTTAATGACATCCTAGTCGAAATCAAGAGTAAGAAATGGGCTTGATCAGGGTATGTATGCGAAGGAAGGACAACCGCTGGTCCCTAACGGTAACGGAGTGAATTCAAAGAAAAGGCTAGCATAGCACGGGGCGCAGGAATTTAGGTGGACGGATGAGATTAAGAATTTTGCGCGGATACAATGGCCGCAGCTGGCACAAGGAGAGGGGTCAGTTGAAGACACATTGAAGAGGCATTTCCCCTGCAATGGGCGTGGTCAGGCTGATGATGATGATGATGATGCAGCGTTCTCGGTCAACGCCGCGGTTCAATCTTCACCTTGACTCCAGTTTTTCCTATTTTATGGGGTATCCTCACTGAACCCTGGCCAATCGCCCGTCGTGGGTATGTGCCATGAGACCAAGGCAACAACAACAACAACGCCGCGTTAGATGAAAGTTCGCTGGCCGCAACATCTGCGACGATGACGCCACTTTAATCTCCCAGGTGTGTGATGGTACATGCGTGAGAGCTGTTCGCGAGGCGTGAACAGCGCAGCACTTAAGGCGCCATCACGCTATGAGGCACCAGCACGCATCCCATGGTGCGCGTGATGCTTAAGTCTGTGTTCCATTTTCGTAAAATATTAGGTACGAAAATCAATGACGTCAAGATTGGGATAATTGCATATAATCTGGTTAATACTAGTGGAGACGAAAGAGACTGTCTGTGGTTCATTTTGAGCACATATAAGCTAGCTTTTCTGATATTCTACATTCCCAATGACCTGGTGCTCACATTTAAAGGATATGAGTACCCAAACTGGTAGGATAATATTAACATAACGGATGGGTAATCGAAGCAAAGCTGTACTACGGAAAGCATGAAGAGAATAATTTGGCGATAACGTGAGGAGATCCCATAATAAACGAATCATTATGTAATTACAAAAGCTGTGCAGTATTGAGTAGTATATCGAAAGGGGTAATGGTGGTATGTCTTCTATTGTGGCAATGAAGTTTTTTGCCCAAATGCAGAAGCTGAGTCGAGGAAAGAAATCGGTCAGAGAGCTTTGTGAAAATTAGCGCTAGGTAATAGTACATTCGCAAGAAAAAAATAATCGTTCCACGTTGATGGCGGCTGCTAAAACTCCGTTTCGAAGGGGACATTTCTGACAACCGTCCATTCATCTATAAAGCGTAGAAGGCTTCGTTCATATACAATGGTGCCATCCCCTTCCGAGATATCAGGGAACTTCAGCGTCCACCTTTAGATCCGCATTAAAAAGAGAGACCATATTCACAGTTGTTTTGAACAGCAATTTCAAGAAAAAAATTCCAAAGCAGTTTTGTCTTTTTTCCGCTTTCAGCTTTGTACACTTTCCTGGAAGCCAACCCTTGAAACACACACACACACACACACACACACACACACACACACACACACACACACACACACACACACACACACACACACACACACACACACACACACACACACACACACACACACACACACACACACACACACACACACACACACACACACACACACACACACACACACACACACACACACACACACACACACACACACACACACACACACACTCTCTCGCACGCACACACGCACACGCACGCACACGCACGCACGCACGCACGCACACACACACACACGCACGCACGCACGCACGCACGCGCACACACACGCACACACGCACACACGCAGACACGCGCGCACACACAAACACACCCGCGCGCGCGCACACGCGCACACGCACGCACACACGCACACGCGCACACGCACAGGTGCTGAAATTTATTCCGTCGACCATTCCTTTAAATCACCCGCCGGGGTGGCTCAGTCGTTAGGGCGCTCGGCTACTGATCCGGTGTTCCCGGGTTCAAACCAGACCGCGGCGGCTGCGTTTTTATGTAGGCGGTCTAAATTATTCCAGTGCCATCCACTACGGCACCTCTTCCTTTCTTCTCTCACTTCCGCCTTTACCTAATCCCCTACAGCGCGGTTAAGATGTCCGCCGGTATATGATATAGATACTGCGCCATTTCCTTTCCCCAGAAACCGATTATTATGATTATTATCAGTTACATTCCTTCTTTACACTGTCTCTTTTTTAACATCTTAGTGGAAAGATTACAGTGTAACATTATTTTGATCTGACACAGTGGGTACAAGCTCATACAACTGCTCATACAACTGTGCAAGAAAAACAAGTGTCCTTCATTGAACCTACCCCTGCGCATGTACACTGCCCTGCAGAGGGACAACAAATTCCTTTATTTTGAGGCATTCGTTCTATTCGCAATCTGTGTCTTGTTCCAGAGCGCAAATCCATCTTGGCTCCTGAGTGGCCTCGACGATGTTGTCCACACGAGCTATAAATCATGATTTTTACGGTAAGAAAAAACAAAAATAGTAGATTAAGTATCATTCTATGTGCAACATCAATGTAATAAAAAAGCAGAAATGAAAACTATATTAGTAAAACAATAAAAAGATTAACGAAACCAAAAAGGAAAAAACTGAATGAATAACAAAATTACAGGTGGCTTACCAAGGCAGCGAGAGGTGCGCTCTAAAAAAAATGTAGTTGTAGTTACAAGCTTTCAAGGTAGTAACTGCTTGTCACATATCTTACTACCTAGGTTGTAACTGTAGGTGGTAACTACAAGGTAGTAACAGTTACTACCTCTAAGAGGTAGCAGCAAAAACCACCTTGAGTGACGTGTATTGCCCTTGGGGCAGTATCTTCAACCATCCTTGACTGCATTTACTATCTCAAAACCGTAGTAACAGCAGCGACGCTTAATTTCAATTACTATATTCCGTGGTAGTCAGAGCAACTACCTTTGGTAGCATTCACTACATCTGAAGGTAGTAACACGGACTACCTTTAGTTCATTTAATACCTTCGAAATCAATTACAGTAACTACCAATAGCAACGTTTACCTCTAGATAGCAGTAACAGCATCCCTTAATCAGAAGTTTTTCAGTGTTTCATTTCTTTGATTTAAACGAATTAATTACAAAGATTTCTTTATTTCTTCGTCGCCTATCACACGCCAATAAATCGTTATACACTAGAACCACAAATTACCATGATACATTTTCTTGCGCAACACCGTCCATTGCCTTCACGTGGTGCCAACTACGCGGACGGCTTTACGACCAAATGAGCTGTATACGCCTATCTCGTAAAATCACGGAATCATGTAGCGTCCCTGAAAAAGTCCTCATCTGAGAAATTGTGTTTCGAACAAACCTTCCCGAAGAAGGCACCTCGAAGAAGCAGTGGTGAGCGCTCTAACAGTGAGCCTCGGCTTCGTCGCCATGTGTCTGCGTTATCAGGCATACGGAAGTGCATGTTGGCGAGTTGTTCTGGACTGAATAATACTGCATTAACTGGGAACGGAAAACTGCTAAACCAGGCGCTACACTTAAGACACTTTGAAACAAAAATATCGCGGAGCACTTTAAAAGATATGCTACACTACTCTCACCCGTAAACATAGTTTCCTCGCAGCTACCCATTTACAATTCCCCGATTATCAGCGCTGTGATATACAAGAAATTCACTTTCGATTCAGGAAAATTCATTTTGTGGATTCTTGTACATGTCAGACAATTTGATAAACAGTTCTAATTAGAACAAGTGAAATACATGTGCCCTTTCCGCGGTTTGACTTTTTCGCTATAAAGGGAAGTAAACTGGGCTTTTTCAAGCCCAGTTTACGGAATGAATATACTCTCACTAAAAGACTAAGACTAGATATCGGGTTTCATCCCAACCGGGCTGCAGTTGGCATCTTTATTCAAGCTTGTGAGGCTTTTTTGCACAAATTTTGTTACAGCCGCACTCTTTAAATATCTTGCAAAGGCTTTAGTGGCTTAGGTATAGTCTTTTCTAAAGATTATTAGGCTTTATGTTTTACAGTTGACGCTAGAGGTGGGGTTAAACAAACGCGATTTAATGATATCCTAGTCGAAATCAAGAAGAAGAAATTGGCTTGATCAGGGTATGTATGCGGAGGAAGGATAATCGGTGGTCCTTAACGGTAACGAAGTGGGTTCAAAGAAAAGGTGAGCGTAGCAGGGGACGCAGGAATTTAGGTGGACGGATGAGATTAATTTTGCGGGAATACGGTGGACGCAGTTGGCAAAAGGAGAGGGGTCGGTTGAAGACACATTGAAGAGGCATTTTCCCTGCAGTGGGCGTGGTCAGGCTGATGATGATGTTGATGACGCAGCGTTCTCGGTCAACGCCGCGTTAGATGAAAGCTCGCTCTCGGCAACATCTGCGACAATGACGCCACTTTAATCTCACAGGTGTGTGGCGGTACATGCGTGAGAGCTAATCGTGAGGCGTGAGCAGCGTAGCACTATTGGCGCCACCACGCTATGAGGCATGAGCACGCATTCCAAGGCGCGCGTGATGCTTAAGTCTCTGCCCTTTTTTAAAATATAAGGTATGAAAATCAGCGACGTCAAGATTGGCATAATTGCATATAATTTGGTTAGTACTAGCTGAGAAGACGAGACTGTCTGTGCTTCATTTTGATCACATATAAGCTAGCTTTGCTGATATTCTACAGTCCCAATGACCTGGTGCTCACATTAAAAGGATATGAATACCCAAGCTGGTAGGATATTTTTATCATAACGTATGGCTAATCGAACCAAATATGTATTAGGGATGCATAGAGAGAATACTTTGGTGAAACCGCTAGGAGATCCCGTGATAAATAAATGAAAAATTATGTATTTACAATAGCTGTGTTGTATTGAGAAATATATCGAAAGGAGATGGTGCGATGTCTTCCATTGTGGAAATGCAGTTTTTTGCCTAAATGCAGAAGCTCAGTCGAGGAAAGAAATCGGTCATAGAGCTTTGTGAAAATTAGCGCTAGGAAATAGTACAATTTCAAGAAAAAAATAATCGTCCCACCTTGATGGCGGCTGCCAAATCTCCGTTTCGAAGGGGACATTTCTAACAACCATCCATTCATCTATCTTGCGTAGAAAGCTACGTTCATATACAATGGTGCCATCCCCTTCCAAGATATCAGCGAACTTCGGCGTCCGCATTTAGGCCTGCGTTAAAACGACAGACCATATTCACAGTTCTTTTGAATCAGCATTTTCAACAAAATGATTCCAAAGCATTTTGTCTTTTTTCCGCTTTTAGTTTTGTCTTTTCTCCTGGAAGCCACCACCCAACCCCCCCCCCCCACACACACACACACAGGCCAAAGATTCCCAGGTGTTAAAATTTATTCCGACGTCCATTGATGTGCGATGTCAGTGCACGTAAAGTTTCCCAGGTGGTCAAAACCAGTCCGGAGCCCTCCACTACGGCACCTTTTCTTTCTCTCTTCTTTCACTCTCTCCTTACCCCTTCTCTTTCGGCGGGTTCAGGTGTCATCTATATGAGACATATACTATGCTATTTCCTTTCCCCCAAAAAATTTTCAATTTTTCTCCACTGCGGAGGCTGTTCATTCCTTTCTTCAGTCCCTCCTTTATTTCTGCCCTTACGGCGCGGTTCAGGTGTCCACTGGCATAGGCGACATAATTAATGCACCATTTCTTTTCCTGAACCAAAACCAGAATTTTGACCTTTATATCGGTTAAATTCTACCTTTACGCTGTCTCTTTTTAATATCTCGGTGGAAAGATTGCTGTGCAAATGCATTTTCATCTGACACAGTATATCGGTCATACAACTGTGCAAGCAAAAAAAGTGTCTCATTGAACCTAGCCCCATGTACACTTCCCTGAAGAGGAACAACAAATTGCTTCATTTTGACGCACTGGCTCCTTTGTACTGTTGGTATGTCTTGTTAGGAGCGGAAGCCTATCTTGGCTCCTGAGTGGCGTGGACGATGTTGTCCACGCGAGCTGTCAATCATGTGGTTTATGGTAAATAAAATAAAAAGAAGTTGATTAAGCATCAATTTATGAGCAAAATAAATGTAATAAAAAGCATAAATGAAAAAATTTATTAGTAAAACAAAAGAAAGATATATAACGTAAACAAAAAAGACAAAACTGAATGAATAAAAAATTCAGGTGGCTTAGCTAGACAGCGAGAGGTGCGCTCTAAAAAATGGTAGTTATAATTCGTTGGTTGGTTTTTTGGGGAAATGAAATGGCGCAGTATAAGTCTCATATATCGTTGGACACCTGAACCGCGCCGTAAGGGAAGGGATAAAGGAGGGAGTGTAAGAAGTAAGGAATAATTAGGTGCCGTGGTGGAGGGCTCCGGAATAATTTCGACCACCTGGGGATCCTTAACGTGCACTGACATCGCACAGCACACGGGCGCTTAGCGTATTTCCTCCATAAAAACGCAGCCTCCGCGGTCGGGTTCGAACCCGGGAACTCCGGATCAGTAGTCGAGCGCAAGAAGTGCCATCAGCACTCCGTGTTCCCAGGTGGTCTCCCTCCCAAGTACTGACCGAGCCCAATGCTGCTTAGCTTCGGTGATCGGACGGGATAGTTGTCAACTTTCAGGGTAGTAACCGCTTGTCACATTTGTTACCACCTATGTAGTAACTGTAGGTGGTAACTACAAGGTATTAACGGTTACTACTTCGGAGAGGTAGAAGAAGGAACCACCTTGAGTAACGTTTACTGCCCTTGGGGTAGTGTCTTCAACTATTCTTGACTGCATTTACTACCTCAAAAACGTAGGAACAGCAACGAAGTTTAATTTCAATTACTACATTCGGTGGCAGTTAGAGGAACTACCTTTAGTAGCATTTACTACTTCTGAATGTAGTAACAGGGACTACATTTATTTCATTTAATTCCTTCGAAAGCAGTTACAGGAGCTACCAATAGCAATGTTTACTTTAAGATAGCAGCAACAGCGTCCCCTAATCAGAAGTTTTTCAGTGTTTCTTTTCTTTGATGATAAACGAAATAATTACAAAGATTTCTTTATTTTGTCGTCGCCTACCACACGCCAATTAATCATTAATCCCTAGAACCACAAATTACCATGATACAATTTTTTTGCGCAACGCCCGTCCATTGCCTACAGGTGCTGCTAACTAGGCCGACGGCTTTACGACCGAATGAGCTGTATACGCCTATATCTTAAAATCACGTAATCATGTAGCTTCCCTGAAAAAGCCTTCGTCTTGGAAAGGGTGTTTCGAATAAACCTTGCGAAGAAGGCACCTCGAAGAAACAGTGGAGACCTCTCTTACAGTGAGCCTCGGCATCGTCGTCATGTTTATGCGTTATCTGGCATACTGAAGTACATGTTGCGAGTTGTTCTGGAGTGAATAATACTGCAATAACTGGGAACGAAAACTGCCAAGCCAGGCGCTACACTTAAGGCACTTAGAAACAAAAATATTGCAGAGGGCTTCAAACGATAAGCTACACTACTCTCACCCGTAAATATAGTTTCCTGGCTGCTACCCATTTACTAATCCCCGATCATCAGCGCTGTGATATACAAGAAATTAAGTTTCGTTTCAGGAAAATTATTTTTGTGGATTCTTGTACTTCTCAGTCAATTCGATGAACAGTTCTATTCTGAACAAGTAAAATGCATGTGCTGTTTCCGCGGTTTGACTTTTTTTTTACTTAAGAAAGGAAGTAAACTGGGCTTTTTCAAGGAATGGATATGCTTCCGGAATAAATATACTCTCAGTGAAAGACGAATACAAGATATCGTTTTTCAGCCCAACCGGGCTGTAGATGGCATCATCAATCAAGTTTGCGAACCTTTCCTGCAGAAATTTTATGACAGCTCCACTCTTTAAATGCCTTGCAAACGCTATAGTGGCTTAGGTATAGACTTTTTAATGTTTTTATGGCTTCATGTTTTACAGTTGACGCTACAGGGGGTGGGGCAACAAATTCGATTTAATGACAACCTAGCTGAAATCAAGTTAAAAAATGGGCTTGATCGGAGTATGTACGCGAAAGAAGGATAACCGCTGGTCCTTAACGGTAACGGAGCGGATTCAAAGAAAAGGTGAGTGTAGCGGGGGGCGCAGGAATTTAGGTGGACGGATGAGATTAAGAAATTTGCGGGGTTACGGTGGCCGCCGTAGTCAGAGGAAAGGGTTAATTGGAGACACATAGAAGAGGAATTTGCCCTGCAGAGGGCATAGTCAGGCTGATGATGATGATGATGACGCAGCGTTCTCTGTCAACGCCACGTAAGTTGAAAGCTCGCTCTGGGCAAAATCTGTGACGAGGACGCCACTTTAACTTCACAGGCGTGTGGTGGTACATGCGTGCGAGGTATTCGTGAGGCGTGAGCAGCGCAGCACTATAGGCACTATAGGCGCGCGTGATGCTTAAATCTGTGTCCCATTTTTGTAAAATATTAGGCACGGAAATCAGCGACTTCAAGATTGGCATAACTGCATATAATCTGGTTAGTACTTCTGGAGGCGAAGGACACTGCATGTGGTTCATTTTAAGCGCATATAAGCTAGCTTTGCTGATATTCTACGTTTCCAACGACCTAGTGCTCAAATTTCAAGGATATGAATGGCCAAGCTGATAGGATTAAATTACCATAAGGTATGGGTAATCGAAGCAAAGATGTTCTAGGGAAAGTAGGGAGAGAATACTTTTGCGAAAAGGCTAGTTCTAGTGATAATTACAGGAATCATTATAAATTTACAATAGCTGTGCAGTGCTGAGAAGTTCATGGAAAGGAGTAATGGTGCAAAGTCTTCCATTGTGGCAATGCAGTTTTATCCTAATTGCAAAAGCTGAGTCGAGGAAAGAAATCACTCAGAGAGCTTTGCGAGAATTAGCGCTATGCGCTCAAAGCAAAGCCACTAATGAGGTAGTACAGTGAAATGTCGGCTGCACATTGTTTGAAGCATCGGAAACTCTGAGTTATTCGGACGATCATGATGGCGAGCTAAGGTACACAGATACTTGTGCAGAAAGAATATTCATTCACAGTAAGTAGAATGCATGCAGAAAACTTGAGTGACGACATGAAGAACTCTAAACGCCGTTCACAAATTCGAAGTATGTAAGAACTGGATAAATTCAATGAACAAAACTCGCAGGACGGTAAAGTATTTGTAATCCGAATCTTTGAGTCCTAGCTGTGCTGAAAGCGTAAGCATTTTTCCAGAAATCCTTTCTTTTTCACGCATTGTGAGACAGCCAGAGGTGAATTCCGATTTGCTCAGTTTTGAAGCAATGCTCTGAAATGAATTTCTTTTTTCATAGAGAGCTTGCAGTACTGATAGTCCATCTCTACCAATGTTTACTCCGGCTTGCTAGAGCACATCAACTTGAATCCCCCTGTGAACCCTGTAACACAAACCACCTCTGCAGGCCAAGGTTTAACAAGCTAGTCTTGCCCCCGAAAGGGCACATCCGGGTTTTGGGAGCCTATTGCAGCCACACACCCGTGAGAATGCCGGGTACCGAGCAGTTCGTATCGAAGCACCGACCCTTCCCAATCAAGGAGGAGGAGGATAAATTTTTTCTGTCGAAAAGGATAGCAGATCGTGTGGGGTTATAGCCCAATCAAGTGGCCATGAGCCCGTGGCCTTCGGCGACTTCTAGGGCTCTTGTCACACCCGGATCCGTGTGACCGAGTTGGAATTGAGCAATGCGGCCTCACACTGGTCGGGATTCGAGAGCTGCAAACCTCGCGGAGGGGAATCTTGAGGGCAAGCCCAGAGTATGTGGGATAGAGTGCCATGTTGGCCACATTGTTGACATTAGGGAGAGTAGACCCCAGGTTATATGCGGGCTTATATCGCGTGTTTGGGGAATGTGTTCGTTTGGAGTTGCCTCCACGCAACCTCTTGGGGTTTGGTCAGAGAAATATGTTCTGAGGGATATAGAAGTCCAACTAAGCGGCAGTGAATGGTTATGTCATGTAATGTAACCATACGATCTCTTGCCATCCGCAGCACGGGCGACAACACATCTCGGTCGACGAATCCTCGGGGATCATTGTGGGCCGCCTCGTTCCCTGGATGGGATGAGTACGCAGGGATTCAGATCAATTGGATCGGCCGGAGTTGGTCGCTGGTGGAGCGGATGAGACATAGGCTGACGGGGGAGACCCGGCCTTTGGCGAAATTACGAATCGCAGATTTAGAGTCGCCGAAGATGGTTTCTGCAGAGGTGAAGACCATCGCCAAGGCTATGGCCGCATCCTCGTCCTTTTCAGAGTATCTGATGTGAATGGAGGACGCAACCAACGGCCGTACACAGTAGGTTACAACCGTGAGCGAAAAAGCATCGCGATCATAGTATTCGGCGGCGTCGACGTAGACCGCTGTCTCATCTGTTAAATACTTTTTATGCAGACTTAGCCCTGTCCTTGCGGCGAGCGACATGACACTCTGGGTGCATGTTTTTCGGGAGAGGGGTAACGATAAGGTTGCTGTGAATTAGGAACGGAAGCGGGGCCTTGTCGGCGACGGTCGTTTCGAAGCTTATTCCAAGCTTGTCGAGTATGTGACGTCCCGTGGAGGTTTGGGTGAGGCGCTCGTACTGAACGGTGAGATGAGCTTCCCAGAGTTCCGTCACAGTGTTGTAGATCCATAATGCCAGTACTTTATACGTGGGGGTCAGGTGGGAGAGATGAAGAGCGGCCTTGTATGCCTGTCTAAGAAAGCAGTCAACGCGGTCCCGTTCATGGCAGCTAAGGTAGAGGTCAGGGAGGGTATACGTGAGGTTACTGAAAAAAAACGCGTGAAAAGACGTCGGAGGTCAACCTCTCGCATGCCTTTATGTTTATTAACAATGCGACGAATTAGACGAATGATCTGCGAGACAGACTGTGAGTTTAGCCAGAGCGTCGGTGTTTCTCCGATTGCTTTGGATGAGAAGCCCCAATACCCTAATGGGGGATACTTCGCGTATGGGTTGACCACTAGCAGTAATGCAGATGGCAGGATGGCAGTTTAGACCGGGTTGGCATTGATTGAGCAGCAGCTCGGACTTCTGAGGTGAGCACGAGAGGTCGGCTCTGGCTACGTGGCGCTCAATGACATCCACCACTTGTTGATGTCCGGATTCAACCTCAGCATCCATGCCTGTTGAAACGCAGAGGGTAATGTCGTCTGCGTATAAGGTATTGAATAGCCGGGGAGTAGAGTCTAATTTTGAAGGTAGCGTGAGCAAGGCGATATTGAAAAGAAAGGGGAAGAGAACGAATCCTTTGGGGGTGTCATTGCTACCGCAGGTTATAGAGTAAGAGATGAGGGAGCCAAAGCTCACTTTAGCTGTACAAACAGAGAGGAAGGTTCGTGTATACCCGTAGGTAGGTGACCAGAATTTATTAGGGATAGGTTAGCGAGAATGGCTCCGCGCGAGACATTGTCAAACGCTTTAGTTAAATCGAGCCCTAGAATAGCCTTTGTGTCCGCTCTGGTAGAGGGGAAAAGTATCTAGCGAGAGAGCTCCAGCATAATGGTCTTGCGTAGAGGGATTTGAGCGGAAGCCAAACATGCTACAGGGTGGAAAATCATTATCTTCAACATAATGATGAAGACGGTTGTGAATGACGTGCTCATTCAGTTTCCCAGCACAGGAAGTGGGGGAGATGAGGCGGAGGTGTTCGAGAGCTAGTCGTTTGCCTGGCTTGGATATGAAAGTCACCTGTGTATTTTTCCATGCTGCAGGAATTTCACCCTCTCTCCAGCAATCATTCATGATGTCAGTGAGAGCCGCAATGGCCTGGTCGTCTAAATTACGGAGAGTTTTGTTGGAAATGCCGTCCGGTCCCGGGGTATAGTCAGGGCGGAACTCAGTGAGAGCGAATCTTATTATTGCCTACTGGCGTCTTCCTTTTACCGGCCATTCAGGTTTAGTCTGTTCCCAGGTATATCTCGTGTCTTTTCTTACCTCAGTGATCTTTCAGTCGCGTGTAAGCCCAGCAGAAGTTCCAAATGTTTTCCCGCCCACTTTTCTTATATAAATTGTGTCGGTCTGTAATAAAAGAACTAGTTGACAGCGCTGTGTAGTCCTTTTTTTCGCAGTACATATGTTAAGTTTGCAGTGTTTTTTTTCCAAACATACGCTTAGTGATATCGATGGGAATGTGAATGAATGCGGTGGATGCTACCAAAGAGCAATTCGAAGATTGGTGGCGCAAAATTCGGGCAATGAGGTAACAGTACAATTTCAAGAACAAAAATTCGTCCCACCTTGGTGGTGGTTGCCAAATCCCCATTTTGAAGGGGACATTTCTAACAATAATCCATTCATCTCTCTAGTGTAGAAGGGTGCGTTTAATTACAATGATACCATGCCTTTTCCAGATATCAGTGAAATTCGGGGTCTGCATTTATCCACGCGTTAAAAATACAGGCCACAATCATCGTTGTTTTGAGGCAGCATTTTCAACAAAATGATCCCCAGGCAGGTTTGTCTTTTTTGCGCTTAATGTAAGCTTGCGTTTTGAGAGCGAAAGCTCTACTGAATGAAAAAGGCTGCAAAAACCGAGCCATCGCTGAAGTCGTGACCTTGATCCTTGATAAATAAATAAAATAAATACGGCTGTGACTGTGATTCGAATCATCTGCGGAGCGAACAGTTTAGATCAGCTTAACCTCGATAGAGCTTAACCGGAGTCTAATATCGTAGCCTTACGTGCCGATGACTCAGCATATCAAAACCAGGAGCCAAATTGATTAACATGCTTTTGCACGCCTACTCGGTTTGACTGCCTTAAAACGTTACAATACTTTGTGCGCCGAGTAGAGTACAAACTTGCTACGAGCAACAGAAAATAAGCTTTAGAGTGCGTACTGAGAGGTCCGCTTATAATCACGGGAAATGCATCGAAAAGAAAACGAGTATTATATCGAAGAAACTTTGACCACAGGACACAAGTGAACAGCGCATGCCTTGTGATTCATGCTTCTTCAATTTCGTCCTCGTTTCCTACACTGCCATTTTTATGATAATTAACCGATTATCCCATACAAAGGTTATTTATCTATTTATACTGCTGTAGCAAGCTGCCCGCTGAACACAACAAAGGTAAGTGCGAGAAGACTTTATGGAAGGAGCAGCCCATACCTCGCTATGATTCTAGCTTCTACGCTATAATTCGTTTCATCAGTATTTTGTTTTCGTTGGACACTTGAGATGGTGCATACCCACAGCAGAGGATTGACCCGGGTATAATGCAGTCAAAGTCTAAAACAGGACGTGGAACGTCACTGCTCAGTTTACATAGGATCACTAAATACATTAATGAAGAACTTAGTATTAACTGAAATGTTATCAGTGTGCCAATGCTATTTAGTCCTATGCTTCACTACTTCCTCGCGATGACTCCTCACGATCAGCAGGTTTAGCTTTCGGAGCCCTGCACTGTGGTGCCCTCATACCTTGAGACGCTTTTGGACATTAAACCTCCGTAAACCCAACTAACCAGTTTTAATTGGGATGCAACCGTGCAAAATTGTAAGATAAAGTTATAATTAAAAAGCTGGGAATGGCCTAACATGGCTATGCCAAGCAAGGTGTTGCTTTTAAAGGTGGTCCTTCGCTAGCTCAAAATAGATAAAGCTGTGTTTCAAAATCAGTGCGGTGCATTTTTCAAATTATAGAGCAGAAAAAACAACAATCCTATGGATGTATCTGCAGATTATGAATCGTTATTGCGCAATCATATAATACGCGAAAAAATTGCGCTTTCGAATAAGTTCTTTTGATACAGGTGCCCTTTTTCAGCATTTATAGCGTGCTTCAGGCGCAAAGGAAGTGAAAGCTAGTTAAGAGCTATAGCCAAAAATTCAAACTTTTTACTCATCTTGCTTTGAACGACGGCGGCGTATCTGAGAAAGCACGGAGAAAATGGGAACTTAAAACTTAGTGGAGGTTCGATTCGAAGCTTTAAAGAAAAATTCAGTTCACCGCAAATAAAGTGTTGAATATGGAAATGGAAATCGTAATCCATATTTTAAATGAACCGAATTAGAGTGGAAGTCAGAGGTAATATTTGAGACAGCAGTTTATTCTGCAGACTTCCTAATAAAAATCACTGGCCCTTGCGTCTTGAAACTGCTCCGAATAATCACGTGCCTAATATTTGTAAAGCAAATTTTGTTTATGAGCAGGCGTTCTTTGAAATTCGAGCAAAGCTCAGAATTTTTTTCTATTAGGGATGCGTGATTCGTGAAAAAAAAACTGATGAGATTATCTTAGTTCCCACAGGTGCTTTCCTCTTGCAATGTGCATTTCAACATAAAACTCGTAACAGACCTTCGCAAAATTAAAATAAACCGTCAAGTGCTATGTGAACCTATGACTTCGCTTATAATATTTTTCTACCAGGGCCAACGGGAAAGGAATAACAAAAATGCGTTGCTATACTTTAGGACTTACAAGATACATAGCATACAGGCCGATGCACGTACTCGCCCCGCTCTGGTGAGCAGCATGGCAGACCAACCACGCTTTCCGGCTAACTTAATTTCGGAGCTGCGCGAACTGTAGGCAGTCCTCTCCTTCCGACGCCTAGTTTGGAAACTGTACGTTAAGCTTTGATTACGCAGGCTAATTTATCAACGCGTGTTAACGCGAGGAACGGAACGTGTAAAGAACTGTAAGCATGAATTTCAGGTTGTGTTTTGATACCATATGGTTCAGAGCAATGACCCTCTCAAAACCTCGGTGTCAGTTTACGGCTCCATATTTTTGCAGCCCTATTGCCTGTAGTATGGTGTGTGTCGATAATTGCTCAGACCATGCGCAGTAAGTCCCCTGCCGCATTCAGCTGGATAGGGGCGTTGCGCAGATAATTGCCGGCCACATGTCTCTGGCGTATTTTGGGGAGTGAGGACACCGTAAATATATATATACCTGCTCTCAACACAACGCGTTCCCGATTCTTCGTACGGGTTGCAAAAACTTAGCGCGTTCTGGGTTAACTCAAAAGGCGTAGCGTATAAAAGCGCAATGAACTAAAGACGGAGTGAGCATCAAGAACAGTATATATCTATATGTATTGTCACGTGACAGCTAACCGATTGTGAGATGAGATGACATTTGGCTACGGAATGATTTTAGTGGCAGACGGTCTGGCGCGAACACTCGTCGTCTTCTGCTCCGTCACGCCACCTGGGACCTCCTGGGGATCGGCCCGATCGCGAACGAGAATTTCGTCACGGAAGATTAAATGTTGTTGATGACGATGGGCTTGAAAATTGGTTGAATATAGAAGAAGGAGGTGAAGGGCTTGCCGCTACGGTGGATGAGACGGTCGGCGAATGAGTCCCGGTCCACGAAGCATGTTGGCCGCAGGTTTGCCAGGAGCCGAAGGCCGAGGTCCTTGGACGCACAGAACGGCAGGGGCAGGGGGGGGCTGTGTCCTAATGTTTGGGCAGCGTCTCGGGTCGGTCAGGTCTTATGTTCCAGTCGCGGCAGCGCCGATATTTGGTTGTGTCTTGTGGTCGGGGTGGCGCACGGGGCTGGAGTTAACGGTGAGTTCGGTTCAGGTCTGGTTGGCTGGGACATAGCCGGGCGGGGCAGATCAGGTACCCATGACCGATGACCTCGGCAGGCGCAGGACGCTGAAGCTCGGGGACCTGGATTGCGATGAAGGCACCCCAGCACCTCACACCAAATGTTAAGTGACGGCAAGCAGATGAATGTGATGATTATCTACTTTGTCACAATTTATATATGTATGAAGATACAAAGATATATATATATATATATATATATATATATATATATATATATATATATATATATATATATATTTTAAAATGGAGAAGACGACATTGCGTCACCATCGATGACGATGAAGACGTTCAGCCGGCCTCGGCGACCGGCTGCCGCGCCCGTTGGAGAGCTCGAGCTCGCTCTGGAAATCCGTACTGGTGCCGCCGCTTCTGGGTCAGTTTGTGCAACGGCTACGCCGTCAGACCTTACAGCTCTACAATAAACCGCTTTTCACATGGTGGACGTTTGTTTTCCCGTCCTCGTACCCGCTCTGGACGTCCCGCAACCGCACGCTACCGACCCCGTTATACCCGGTCAGCCCGAAGCCAACCACCAACCGTGCAGGTGGGCTCCCCCGTCATCTGCTCCGGTGGCGTCCGGCAGCGAGACCTCATAGCTTTCAACGGGCACTGCGATCAAGATGTTGAAGACTGGCTGGTCTCGTACGAACAGGTGAGCCGCCATAACAACGGGGACGACAGCATGAAACTCAACAACGTCATATTTCACCCGAGTGACGCCGCCAACCTCTGTTTTCATACCACGAGGCTGAGATTCCAACCTGGGATAATTTCAAGACGACGTTTGCAGAAGTTTTCGGCCGTCCCTCAGTACGGAAACTTCGCGCTGAGCAATGTTTGTGCGTTCGGGTTCACATGCGGGTGAGAGCATCACCGTCTACATCGAAGATGTTGGCGATCTCTGCAAACGTGTCGACACTTCTATGCTTGAGGCCGACAAGATCAAGCATATTATGAAGGGAATTGACGACGACGCTTTTCATATGCTGTTGGCGAAATGTCCAACTACAGTCGCTTCCGTATACAACCTCTGTAAGGGCTGCGATCAGTTGCGAAAGCTATACGCCTTGGCTCTCGTCGCTCACCCGTCGTACCTGGCGAGTCCATATCCGGCTTGGACGTCAACAGTGACCTGCTCGGTCCAATCAAAGGCTTCGTTCGCGATGAAGTGGCCCGGCAGTTTTCGCTCCTCTCGGGCACACGCACTTCGCCCCCGGTCATGACTCCTGAGTTGCGGCACACCAACGCCCAGGAGGTAGCCGATGCACTTCCAGCTCGTCGGCAGCCGGTTGTCGTAGCTCCTCAAGTGAACCTTCTCGAGATGCAGCCCGGTCCTGTTGCTGCACCTTTGGGCTACGGTGGAACCGCTGCGATGCCTCCTGTCCCCATGCCTGGGACTCTCACATATGCCTTAGTCGTCGCAAGTCCATCGCAGCCGCAGGCCTTGTCCTACGTTCCCGCACCAGTGCCTCCGCCTGCTGCTCGCCGACTCGACCCAGCGCCGGCTGCTCACAACCCTTGGCGCACGCCTGATAACCGGCCGATTTGCTACGCTTGCGGTCTACCGGGCCATGTCGCGCGCCTCTGTCGCCGCACTCTGCCTGCCCCTGTGCCACATCTGCCGACCTACACCCAGTCCTGCCGCACCTTTCGCCCACCTTCAGGACCACCACCCCCAGTGTCCCCTTCTCACCCTGTTCCCGGCCTCCAGCCATTCGCTTCGCAACGCTCACCTTCCCCTCTCCGTCGCTCCTTGTCACCCATGTGGCGACGCAGCGCTCCCGCGGAACCGGAAAACTAGGTTGTCGCAGTTTCTGGGGCACGAACGGCGCATACTTCGACCAGCTCAAGTCCTCGCCTTTCCCCACCGAACTTTTTATATGTGTTAGCTGGCGCCGTTCGAGATCTTGCGCTTGTGGACACAGGTGCTACCGTTTCTGTTATATCCGAAAACTTCTGTCGTTCGTGGCGTTAAGACAACTAAACACCTTCGGGACTATCTCTTTCACCCGCAAGCGCCGAGACTTTTCATCCTTCCGCTCCCTGCACAGCACGTGTCCTCATCGTGGATGTTTTCTATATGTCGTCGAATTCTTAGTACTCAGATCTTCTTCTCATGACCTCATCCTTGGCTGGGATTTTCTATCCCGCCATCATGCCGTCATAGACGGTGCCCGTGCTCATGTGGCATTCTTCGTTATCCCTGATACGCTCGCCGACAAACCGCCGTCTTTCTCTGCTACCAAACTTCTTGCCGCGGACATCGATGTTCAACACGCCAGTGCCGTGCTCGTTCCCGTGTCCACCACCGCTGGGTACAGCAAGACTACTCTTCGCGCCTTAGCCCATCCTCGCTTCAGGCCAACACCTACCTCTTCCATTCGCCGTCCTCAGCATACGCCATGGTGCCACAGAACTCGTCGTCTCGAATCCCTCCCCCTATCCGTTTTCCTTGCTCCGTAGAGAATGTCTTGGACACATTGAACACATTTACCTGCTCACGCCCTTCGACGATGAAACTCTTTGCGGTGGTACCCTCGTCGCAGCCATCACACCGCCTAGTGCTGTCTCCGATCCGCTCTCGCAGGAAATGCTTCACTGTTCAGTGGCCAGCGACCTCGACCCAGGTCATCGCGAGAAGCCCCTTGCCCTGCTTCATAAGTTCCGCTCTTCCTTCGACCACCAGACAAATTCTTTGGGCCGCGCGACCACCGTCGTTCACCGCATTGATACAGGCCCTCATGCCCCTCTCCACCAGCGCCGCTTCCGTGTGTCGACTCCAGAGCGCCGCGGTATCCCTCAACAGGTTGACATGCACCACCACGGCGTTATTCAGTCCTTTTCTAGTCCGTGGTCGTCGCCCGTTGTGCTCGTCAAAAACAACGATGATCCGATTCATTTCTGTGTTGATTATCGTCGCCTGAACAAAATTCCGGTAGACCGATGCTGGTCTACCCACTACACCCTATTGATGGCGCCTCGAGTGTTTCCAAGGAGGCGAGTTCTTCTCCTCCCAAAATTGCCGTTCTGGCTATTGGCAAGTCCCCATGGCTGAATCTGACCGCCCGAAAGCAGCTTTTGTCACCACTGACAGCCTCTATGAATTCAACGTGAAGCCATTCGGCCTCTGTAACGCTTCCGAAACGTTTGAGCGCATGATGGACATATTGCGGGGCCTCAAATGCCACATTTGCATATGCTATTTAGATGATGCTGTCGTTTTTTTGCCTGATTTTCTGACACATCTCGAGCGCTTGCACAAGATACTGCGCTATCTCACCGATGCTTGTCTCCAACTCAACGTCAACAAATGTCAATTTTGTGCCAGCCAACTGACCATACTCGGCCATTTCGTCTCCAAAGATGGCATAATGCCTCATCCGGACATTCTTCGTGCTGTCAAGAACTTTCACAAACTGACATCGGTTAAGGAGCTTCGAAGCTTCGTGGGCTTGTGCTCATATTTTCGCCGTTTTGTGCGCGACTTCGCCTCTATCATCCTCCGCTTAATTACGAAGCTCCTGAATGGACCCGCCGATCTGCCTGCTTGGAGCTCAACATGCGACAGTGCTTTCGCTACCCTCTGCCGTCTTCAGACTTCACCACCAATCTTGCGCCATTACGACCCCAGTGCGCCAACCGAGCTGCAAACCGACGCCAGCGGCGTAGGCCTCGGAGCCATCCTTCAACAGCGTGAGGAAGGCTTTTCCTAATACGGTGTTGCTTACGCCAGTCGTATAGTCGCGAATGCGGAATCTAATTACACCGTTGCGGAAAAGGAGTGCTTCGCCACAGTGTCAGAACTCACAAAATTTCGTGCTTACCTTTATGTCCGTTGTTCCTGATCACCATGCCCTCTGCTTGTTGGCTTCCCTCACGGACCCTTCTGGACGCCTCAGCCGCTGGGCCCTTCGTCTTCAGGAATACGAGTTTAACGTCGTATATCGGTCGGGCCGCAAACATTCCGAGGCTGATGCCTTGCCGTGCTCACCTCTGCCATCTGCTACGCCCTCTCCTTCCTTGTCCGCCTCGGCGCTGGCCGTGCTCACTGTCACGGACCTCCCCATGGAAGAGCGTTGAGACCCATGGATTTCTTCGCTCCGAGATGCCATCAATGCGCCGACTACGGCTTTGTTATATCGCGCACTTTGTCGTCAAGGTTATCATTTCCCGATTGGCGACTCTACTATATCACCGCCACTCTCACCCGGTTGTCTGCAAATGGCTCTTGGTTACTCCTCGCCAGCTTCGCTCTGAAGTTTGTGCGCATCACCATTCCGGCCCACAAAGCGGTCTTGCAGGACTGCTGGAAACCTACAAACGTCTGCGCCCGCGATACTACTGGCATGGAAAGTACAATTTTGTTCGCCGTAATATGCACTCTTGCATTGCCTGTCAGCAGCGCAAATCCGCTCCTTACCCCTCCCCTGGCCAGTTACAGGCATTGCCTTGCCCAGCTCGCCCCTTCGATCGTGTCGGCATCGATCTGCATGGTCCCCTGCCGTCCACGCCTGCCGGGAATTGTTGAATTGTAGTTGCCGTGGACCACCTCCCTAGGCATGAGGATACGGCAGCCCTGACATCTGCTAATGCTCGCGACATCGCATCCTTCCTCCTCCATCATTTCATCCTGCGTCACGGCACCCCCCGGAAGCTTCTCTGTGACCGCGGCCGTGTTTTCTTATCTGACGTCGTTCACGACCTACTGCATGCGTGCCACACCGTTCATCGCAAGAGCACTGCCTACCAACCAAAAACGAACGGCCTCACCGAACGCTTCAACCGGACTCTTGGAGATGTGCTTGCCATGCAGATTTCCTGCAACGCCTGCAATTGAGATCAAGTACTTCCATTCGTCACTTATGCTTACAATACTGCCTCTCAAGCCACAACCGGTTTTTCTCCGTTCTTTCTTTTATATGTCCGTGAACCTTCTTAATTTTCTACTGGATACCATCCTTCCCTACTACCGCGACAGGTCGGAATGCAGTTTTCTCTCTAACGTTGCCCGTCATGCTGAGCAGTGGCGTCAGCTGGCTCACTCGTTGACGAGTACCACTCAAGGCCTCTGCACATATGCGACTGACCACGGCCAGACCGCCCATGACTTTCCCTCTGACTCGCTCGTTTGGTTGTCTGTGCCAGCTGCCTCAAAGTTTGAAGTTTGGACCTGCCGTCACTCGGAAGAGGCCTCAGCTCTGCGATTTGTTTCCGCAGCCTGAGTGTCCGATATGTAAACACGAGGAGATTGACGCCGATTTTAATTGCTTGGTGTGGGACTGCCCAACTCTCTAGTCGACATGTATCCGGCATGTGAATGTAGCGGGTCTTTCAACAAGCAACCCTGCTTCATACATTGCCTGAATGCAGGGACCGTACCATCGTTCTCTACTGGACTTCATCAAATCAGCTAGCCTTTTTTCATATCATTTAATCTCTACTAGATATCTCATCACACCTTCACCTAATATTTATGCCCTGCGGCAATAAATTTCGCTAAAAAGTACCTCTGCCCTTACCGTGTCTTGGAGCGCACGTCACCTGTGAACAACACCGTCGAGCCATTGACCCCCTCTTCGGATTACCGCTGTCAAGGCCGCGAAATTTTATGAGTCAGCCGGCTAAAGCCTTATTACGACCCCCTTGTCATCTCTTCGCCCTGAGCCGCTAGCATAGCTCCCTTTTGTTGCCGAGGGAGTAGCAATTAAGACGATGACAGCGCGCTACCATCGACGACGATGAAAAGTTTCGGCCGTACTCGGCGACCGGCTGCCGCGGGCGTTGGAGAGCTCGAGCACGCTCGGTGAGCCCGTACTGGAGCCGCCGGTGCTGGGCCAGTTTCTGCAATGGTAACGCCACCAGCGCTTTCAGCTCTTCAATAAACCGCTCTTCAATATATATATATATATATATATATATATATATATATATATATATATATATATATATATATATATATATATATATATTGTGATTCCGAGCAGCAAAGATGAAGTAAAGATCGGAGGTGCGGAGAGAAGAGGACAAGGAAGTGACATTAAATACCAGGCATTCGAGTGAAAGGCCGCGTCTCAGCTTCAGTCCTTTACAATGGCGCAGTCGCCTAAGGTAGGGCCTGACCCGGACCACCCCGACCCGCTCCACCTTCGCAGCAGCGGCTGGACAGTGACACACCCGGCTCACTCGGCACCTGAGGCCTCTCTCCTGTCCGAGAACGGCGTTCACGCCACCTCGACGGATTCGGCTCTAGCCCTCCTTCCCGAAGCCATCATCACCCTCTGGGAGTTATCCGCCTCTTTCACTGCAGCGCTTGGCCTCGCTTCGCTATCCCCTGGGGACCCACTACCGTGAGTATACCTTCCGGAGTTTCGTGGTTTTTCTGATGACGCTGAAGCTTGGATCCAAGTTGTCGACGTTCCTTCCCAGCGGTCTGACTTGGCTTTCGCTAACGCGCTCGCCGTCGCGGAAGACCATCTCCGAGGCGCCGCCCGCGCCTAGCACCTGTATGAAGGCCGCCGCAACACCACTTGGTCGGCCTGGACAGTTGCCCTTCTTGCTGCCTTTCCACTCCTGGTCACTGCGCACGACGTCAAATTCACGACGATGAAATCGCGGCGACAGGGTCCAGATGAGCACGTCGCCCTGTACATTTACGACTAGGTCCGTCTTTTTCAGGTCTGCAATATCGATTGGCCCATGTACGCTGCTAAGCAGTGCGTCTTCGAAGGGCGTTAGGATACCACCCATGCATCAGCTATGTCCACGCTGTACATCGACAGCCTCTCCATTGTTGACCACCAGGCGGCCGCCTTGCACGACACCGCCAGTCGTCGCGAGATTCTTGCTGCCGCCGCGACATCTTCCGCAGCACCACAACAGCGCCACGGTTGCTTTTCCTACACACGACTTGGCCACATGTACAAGGATTGCGACCCGGCCAGGCATACATTTCCAGAACCATCCCCTTTCTTTCCTACCTATGCATGTCTACGGCATCGGGGAGTTCACCGCACTGGTTGATACCGGCGCCCAGCGAACAGCCTTGCTCCAAGAGCATGCACCGGTCCCTCTTAGTCAATGGAGCTCGTCTCCACTGCAAGGCTTGGGGTTAAGCGCCGTTCCGCTGGTGCAGTCGATCTCTGCATCCGCGCTGAGGCTGGCAGCAAGATCCTGCTGGGCGTCCCGGTGTTTGCGGACTTGCCTGTCGACCTCATCTTGGATGCGGACTACCTCATGTCCGGGGACGTGTCTCTTTGCATCCAAAACAGCGAAGTGCAGCTCCGCTCGTGCCTTACCGCCCCTAGCTCACCCGTGGACGAGCACCCTCAAGGTGAGGCTTCCAGTCCTCAAAACTTGAGTGACCTGCTGCAACGGTATGGTGCCATTTACGCGGAGACTAGTGACCAGCCTCCTGGCACTGACTTGATTGTTCACCGCATTTTAACCGCCAATAACTCGCCCATAACTACACCGCTGCGGCGCTATGCAGGGTGCGAGCAAACGGTCAACGCTGACCAGGTATGCGGCATGCTGGTGTCGTAAGACCCTCATCGAGCCCTTGGGTAGCCACTGTACTACTCGCGCGCAAAAAAAAGGCACTTTGGGGTTTTCCGTTGACTACAGAGAGCTCAATAAGCACACGATACAAGACACGTACCCGCTTCCCCTCATCGACGACGCCATTGACGCCGTGCGACACATAAAATACTTTTCACCTCTCGACGATTCGGGTATTGGCAACGTCGCCAAATAGGATAAGCATAAGACTACATTTCGCACCCCTACTGGGCTGTACGAGTTCTACCGCATGCCTTTCCTGCTGCGTACAGCTCAAAGCGCTTTCCAGTGTGCCATGAACATGATGCTCGGTTCTCTCAGAGATCACGCCTGTATGGTCTACCTCGATGACATTTTGGTCGTCGGTGGCAGCGAAGGTGAGCATCTCCGAAATCTAGATAATGTTCTGGCCAGGTTATACCGAGCTGGCTTCCGGCTGAACCGCGAGAAAAGTAAGTTTCGTCTGTCGGTGATCTCCTACCTCGGTTACAAAATTTCTGCGGAGGACATTCATCCGCTGCCAGAGCGGATAGCGGCCGTCACGAATTATCCCACACCAGACAGTGTGAAGCAGCTACAAACATTCCTTGGCATGGCTTCCTATTTACGGAAATTTGTCGCCAATTCTGCCACCACACCAGCTGCCCTCAAGAGTTTGTTGTCGAGAGAACTTCATATGGGGTGAATGGTAGCCACGAGCTTTTCAAGCGCTCAAAGATCAACTGACTCAGCGCCTGGTACTTAGTCACTTTCGCAAAGACTGGCATACTGAAGTGCACACTGACGCCAGCCATGTCTGCCGAGGGTCGGTCCTGCATGTCGGTGCGTACGCTAGCCGCAAACTGTTGGATGCCGAAAGCCGTTACCACTCCAACTAGTTGGAACGTCTGGCGGTGGTCTGGTGTTTCGGCGACAAGTTTCGCCATTACTTCTCCGAACGGAAATTCACCATTGTTGCGGATAATTCCGCAGTCGCCTGGATGTTCACGAAGCGGCAGCTCAAGCACAAGTTCGCTCGCTGGATAATTACTCTTCAAGAATAAACATATGATGTGCGGCATCAGTCCGATGCTCATAACCGCATTTCAGATGAATTGTCGCGACACACCAGTGGTGACGGCTGCTCTCGAACTCGGTTCAACGAAAGTTGGCTCTTATTTAGTCAGCAGGATTTAAAAAAGGCCCAAACCGATGACCGCGATTTGGCGGCTATCATGGCTTCCCTTGGGGACACCGGGAGCAACTCCAAGTTTGTCCCACCGACTACGTTGCCCCGCCGACACTGGCTCGAAAACAGCAAGAGCAGCATCTCCTCGTACTTCCTTCTGCTCTGCGCGCGCAGGTGCTCTACGCCATTCACGACTGCCCCACAGTAGGGCACATTGGCCAGCGAGAAACGTTGCGAAAGGCGCAGGAATGCTTCTGGTGGCCCAAGGTGGGCAGCAACATCCGCACGTACGTTGTCAGTACAACCGTCATCCAGGATGCCGACCTGGGTTTTTCGCGCCCACCTCTTTGCCTAAGAAAGTATTTGACACTATAGGTTTTGACCACATTGATCTTCTGCCAACTTCAGCAGTGGGAAACGAGTATATATTAGTGGCTGTAGATTTGTCAAAATTTGTGGAGGTTACCGCTGTGCCCTCCCTCGCTGCACACTACGTCGTTGACGTTTTACAAGACCTGTTCGAATAGCGGGACGGGCTTCCCCGAAAACTAACATCGGACTTGTCGACCACCTTCATAGGAGTCGCGAAATCCGTGCCTACCTGCGCCGGGCGGGGGTTGAGCACCACTTTGCATCGGTGTACCACCCTCAAGCGAATGGTCTGACCGAGCAGACGGATCAGACCATACAATCGCGACTCACTCCCTTCTGCATGAATAACAAAACAGGCGAGGCAAACTGGCACCAGCACCTCCGAGCGGCAGCCTTTGCTGTCAACACTTCTGTGCAAAGTTCTGCAGGAACAACGCCTTACAAAATTGTGTACGGACAAAAACCTCAACTTAATGGAACGTGTAATTTGGAAACATCTATCAACAGCGGGACCCCTGTGCCAGGATGGGCAGCTTGTCAGCGCATCAGGTCGGAAGCACAGAAAAGAGCGTCCTGTGTACAGCACGCGCAAAAGGGCAACTTCGACCGCCGACAGCGACCAGCTCCTTGCTATAAAGTTCTAGACGAGGTCTGGCTGCGACGCGGCCTACAGTCGGCAGGGCGTAAACTGACCGCGAAATACGATGTGCCCTTCGTCATCACTGAACGGTTAGGTGACAATACGTGGCGTGTGTGTACTGCAACGTTCCAGGAAAATTCAGACAGGCGGAGAAGAAACAATTTCGCAGTGCACGTGCCCCGGTTGAAGCAAAGGTTCGTTCATGTGCAAGACTGAGTATGTCTCGTTTCGTCCTCTGTGTGTGTTTTTTAGCACTGGTTCTTATTGCGATGGATCACAACCAACCCTCCCAATCCTCAGTTCTTCTGCAGTAGGCGTATCAATGAAGAACGCCGGTGAGGATGAAAATGCGTGCCCTTGCAGGCAAGGTAAGTAAGGCCGCAGGAGGAAACAACTCCTATACAACTCCTGTAAACCTTTACGCCTTGTGATAAATAGGGTTGGAAGCCCAGTGCACTGCTTTTGTTATTACACACCCTATTGTGTGTGGCATCCGCGTAGAAAAAGACGAAACCATTGGCAGAGGGCTTTAGCTCAGAACTGCGGTCGAGAAAAATTTGACGCCGCGTGGCCGCATAGAGGTTGGTCCGAAATCAGGAGCTTCTGTAATAAGGTGGAACTATTGTAATTATCGCTCAACCTTAAATAGAGCCTTACAGGCGGCAGTCGTGCTTTCAACTGAATAATTCTTTCACAGTGCGGTTCTTACTGGCTGCTCGATCCAACCCTCAAGACGTGCACTAAGCTAAACGTAGAGCGACGATTAGGAAACCCCGAGAGCACGCCGGACGTGATATGATTTTCGGAAACCAGGCGCAATAATGAAAGTTCACTTTCTTCTTTGTTGTATTCCAGGTTCAAGCTTCAATTCGCGATGAGAAACGAAACATTTTTTTCTTTCATGCTTACTTTCGCGGAAGGAAATTCTACGCAGTCTTTCGTGCCCCCTCTCAATATATGGTCTTTTTATATACGCTGGTGAGGCATGAAGTGAATGAGGAAACAGCACCTATAAGACATATAGTTGAGATGCAGGGAACACGGCGATAAATCGATCCATTCCAATTCTCTGCGAGTTAGATCGATTCCTGGTCAGGAAACCGATGGTGCAATGATACCACTGCCTGAAAAATAAAGACCCCGAATGCCAGCACATACCTTCATTGCTTGTGTGCCTCTGCAACAAGGGGAAAATTAAGAGGCGTATGAATCTACTCTACTCATTTTGTGAATAATCAGAGTTAAGTTGGACGATTGAGCGCTAAAAAGGCGGTGTTCCAGTTGGTGGCCAAGGACAGGGCGCTCTTGCTACGGGGTCACATTTAGCACTGCAAGACACGAAGCAAGAAACAGAAACACACGAAATGTCAACAGCTCCGTGTCTCTTAGTTCTGCCTGATCGACACAAAAGGTATTAGAAAAGCAGCTCTATGGTTGAGCAAATTATGGCGATAACTCACTGATTCTTTAGAGCCAGCTAAATTTTACAGTTTTTACGAAGGCTAATTTATTATATTTTGACTGTTCTCGCTGCGTTACTGTCCTCAGTTGTTAATTATTAAAACCCTCTAATCATCTAGCTTGTTGAAAGTAATACAATATTGCATTATATAACTTATACCAGGTGTTTCCAATTTTATTAAATAGGCTTTTGCAAGTATGAAGGCGGGTTCTGCGGCACAGTGATACCTGCATCGATATACATCTGAAAACATAGAAATAATGTTAACTTTTTGGAAGCTTAACTAATTTATGATAATTACTTTTTTACCTGCAACATTTGGCTACTGGTTGCCATTAGAGACTCGTAGCCGGTTCTTAGTAACAGGCATATCATTGTTAAGAAGTTCTAAAACACGATTACCCTCGCCGCTGTAGCTCGAAAAATTTGGCTGCATATTGCGAAAAAACATGCTCTTTCGAAAGCATGGAGGCAAAGTAAACCCTCCAGTGCACGCAAGTTGTAAAAAATTTCAAATTTTGTAGAGCTACAGCGGCTGACATAATCGCATTTTTTTGAAATTATAAATACTGATATCGCTATTACTGACGGCCGCCTAAAAATCTCAAATTGCAACTATTAGCCTAACTTCTATAGTTAGAAAGTTAGTTATCAGAAATTAGTTACTCGGCTAACAAGTTAACATTATTTACATTTTTCTGATGTCTGCCAACGCCGTTAATATTGCGCCGCAGAAGCCGCCTTCATACTTGAAAAAGACTATTGAAAAAATATTTGGTTCACTTAAAGCTTAAACACCCGGTATACTGAATGGCCAGAGCTTTGACGGGTAAGACCTGAAAAGACTTACAAATTAGGCCGCAAGCTACATAATGAACGGATCTGAACTGGACCTGAAAGTGGGAATATTCCACACCATGCTCATTGTTTTCAAACTATCAAGATGGGCTTTGATGCCACCTTGCAAACGAGAGCGTTGGGGTAGTGTTACAGCGGTCGAATGGACTTGGTGCTGCGCTGCACGATCGGTCTGGGGGAAATATTTGCCGTATTGATCCACTTAAATAAGAGCTTTGTGCAGGCATTGTCTATAAATACACCTGTCCTTACGAAGAAAAAGGCTTGTTACATTCATCGTGAAAAGTTTAATTCGTTTTTCTGGAAGACATAAAGGCTAGTACTACTCAAATAGACACTAAAACATATGAATCACTATCGGACATATGCGTAAAAAGGCGAGATCTGAAAACTTATAACAAATTGTTGCACATTGATGCGCGCACTATTAAGTCTACAAGAAACATTGGTGTGGCGCCTGAGTTCCCCACTGTAATTTCACGAACTTCAGATTACTCACTTCTGCCTGCTTTTTAGGAACATTCCATCACGAACACAGCTAATGCCAGAGGTACGCGCCTCCACCCGTTACTTTAACCGAGCGGAGATTAATGAAATGAAACCGATTAAATAGGTCCGGGACCTGTTACTTTCAAAGATTGAGGTGGGGCTTGGAACTGTTTGGAATAAATGAAAGTAAAATTCTCCCGCTTCATTTGATGTTCATAACACGCGGGCAAAAAAGACTCCGCGTAATAATGAGAACTTTGCTCCTCTTGGGAAATCGAAAGAAACAATAGACTGTGCCTTTGCAAGCGTTTGTGCGTGAGATATGTATGGTTGCCCGTCGATATCCACCAGCGAACTGCAACAATAACCAGTGATTCACCCTGGACTAATCATTGCGTTTCCAGCTCAGCAGAACAGACTGGGAACTAGTAAACCTATCGTTTTATGTAATGCGCAAAACATTTTTTCAAGAAGGGTAAATTGCAAGGGGGTCCATCGATTGCACAGGAAATATTTATTGCTTATCCACCTAAAATTTCGTTCATGAACACACCCTGTGCGTAAACATTTATTAAATGGTTTTTGAACTACTAATGGGCCACTTCTTTTCTTCGATAGCAAGCTATGTTTTCCTCCAAGAACGATTTGGCCCATCGCAGTAGCACCAGCGTTAACTTGCAATTAATTACCTGTTTAAATATTGATCCATTTTTTATTCCACTTTATACTTGACTGCACCTTTCTTTTGCATGGAATAATTTTTGTTTCCATTACACCAGCTTTTTATAGCGCACTTTTGATTCTCGGTGAAATGCATACAAAACCCTCGTGAGACCGTCCTTAGAGTACGCTGATATTATTTGGAGTCCCCACCAGAAATATTTAATAGGCAGATTAGAACGAATTCAGAACCTTGCAGTACGCTTTGTATACTCGAACTATTCCAGGCTCTCCAGCATCTCTAACCTACTAAAGAAAGCAGATCTACAGTGCCTAGCTCACCGTAGAGTGGTATAAAGACTGAAGTTCTTGTACCTACTTTATCACGGACACTTCAACATAAAAAAGAAACATACCTTCAGGAACCATTCTACCACTCCTCAAGGACTAACAATACGAAAGCACCTCGTCAACCCATAAGCTATACTAATGTTCACAAATATTCCTTCTTTTCTTCAGCTATCCATTACTGGAATAAACTACCATCCACTGTTGTGAACTGCAGCACAGTAGAATCTTTCTTACAATATGTTAGTCACCTTGATCCAACATTCTCACCGTGATGCTTCTGTAATGATGAAACTGTATTTTGTATTTATTTGTGCATATGCCTGTCTCCCTTGTTGAATCTGCCATTGTAATTTTTTGCACCTTGTATCCACTCCTGCATGGTCCCGAGAAGGGCCTGCAGTATTCGCAAAAAAAAAATAAAAAAAAAGTTATGTTTCAGAACCAAGTGCTACTTAACCGCGTTGATGCTCTTTATCTAAAGGATTTCTTGCACGGAACAATGCATGCGGGCAGTGTGTTACGCTTTTTCCCTTCACTGCACATTCAGCAACGTTAAGAAAATCATTTACTCTTTCTTCTCTTACATAACTTAGAACTCACGAGGATGCATCCAAAACAAATTCTATATATTTCCTATTATATGGTTAAAAAGAGTACCGAGCAAAAGCCGGCAATTTTTATTAAGCAATCTGTTTTTGCGAGTGTAATGTAGAGGTAGACTTCGAATTGACCAATTTACGTGATCACAATCTGGCCACCGTGGCTACACGTGCATTTATTCTACGCTTTACAGACAATCCGTTCGGCGGTGTGTGTGGCGTTTGTGAGCGTTGCCATGCAAAAAAAAAATCTTTCTCTTCTCACCAAGGTTAATCAAATTTTGAGCTACAGCTAAATTTTGTGCTCATTGACTGACACATTATTCTTGATAATTTAGAGTAAAACCACGGAAGATGGTTTCCATTAAAAAGAGAAAAGAAAGAGAGCGAGAAAAACTTGAATTTAAATTTTTGAAATTACATGAACGCCGCAAGAGAACGGACAGGGCGAATGGAAGAATGGACAATGTAGCAGCCTTCATCGCAGCAATTGTAAGAGCAGTAGTTGCCGACATGGGGCATGCAGTGGCCGCCACGAAAGCCCCTTCTAAAGGTCCGAAAGTACAACTTGAAGCCAGTTGCATAGTGCATTCATCGATCCGCCGACAGATTCGCCAGGCAAGTGGTGACGACTTCGAGACACAGCTTGAAGGGAACTTCAAGCAGGCGAAGGTGAAAGTGCGTCCAGAATGCCAGTACACGATGCCCGCTTAGGTCACTTTTCTGGCGTTTTTGGTGGCAGAACTGCGCACAGGCAGTCATAAGCCTTGTGGTAAAGGGTCTTTGACATAATCTTGAGTAGAAGAAAAAAATTTGTGCTCCAATCCCCGCTGTGAAGGTGGTTGGAAAGCGAAGCTGTAAAACAATACCTAATTACCCACTGCCCACGTCACTTGAAAATTCACACATGTGGCTCTACAAAGAGTGAAACCTGAGACAAGTGAGATGATCTTATATTACCCTTCATTGCATCACCAACGACTTTCAGGACGGCTTTATGATCAGTAAGTGATACAGCGAGATTTTCAGTTCTAAATTTAGAGATATTCTTTGCTAATGTTAAATCAGTGTATGAACTGTGAACGGTGGCTGGCTGAGTTGCCTTTGTGAAACGGTGTTCCCTTTGTCCACACGCGCCCTATCATCGCTGTGAAGGTCGTCGGACAGCGAAGCTGTAAAACGACGCCCAATTACCCACTGTGACGTGAATTCAAAATTCACACACGAGGCACTACAAAGAATAACAAAGAGTTTGAACAAACAAAGGCATGTTTTTCTATGGAGCATATTTTTCTGTTGCTTTTTTATTATCATTTTTTGTGTACGCTTCATTCCTTATTGTTTTTTCTAATGCTGTCCAAACCGTTGTTCCCAACCATTGTTTGTATTTTTCCCCACTTCTTGTTTATGTAATTTGCATGTTGCCTGCCGCCCTGCAATGTAGGGGCTGAGGGGCATGTCTAGCCACAATTTCTTGCTGCTTTTCTCGGCACTCAGCATCTGTAGGTGGGAAAATAAATTGAATTGAAGATGAATTTAATTGAAATCAGAGACAAAAGAAATGTACTTAATTACCCATTATTACTCCACAACGACATTCACGACTGTGTTATGATCGGTATGATATACAATGCTACGAACCATGAGCGCTGGTTGAGTTTCATTTGTAAAACGGTGTTCCCATTTTTCACACGCACCTTATCATCCGTCATGTGGTCTTGATGCTTGTTTTGTATTCTTGCAGTGATAGCTACATTAAGGTAGCATTTCGAGCCTTCAGCTTAACAGCACCGTGGCAGTGGTAACGCAGCCACGGCGTGGCGGCGCCGCCACAGCCACGTGGGGCGGAGCAGCTGCCACCGGCGCGGTGCCGTGGATGGTCACGTGGTCGTCACGTTGTTGGTCACATGGTGTGGAGCAGCTGCTCTTGTTGGCGGGGCGGCGCGCCGGCGAAACCAAGCTGCAACAGCTGTGCGCATGCGCCGTGTCAATTGGGACGAAGATGAAGACGCCCAGAGAATCGGAGCGGCGAGAGACTGACTTTGCAATTAAGCTGAGCAAACTCCACTAAACCAGCTGTGCGCTATCGCGTCACCCCAGGTTTAACCAGAGCTAGACCAACGCCAATTTTTTTCTGAATGTATACAAGTACTGAGTTGTATCAGTATGCCTGTTTTGAAAGATTTACTATTTATATATATCTTTTTATGATTTGTTTTTATTTTTTCAATTGTTAAAAATAAAAATTCTCGCTCATTGTATGTATGTATATAAATTTATATATTTTTAGCTTTTTATTGACATTGTTTTTATATATCAGTCTTCATTGTTCGGTAATTTTTCACTCGGAGTAACATTCAATCTTTAGCATAGCGTATATTGCTCACGACGCCAACGTCTCGAAAATATCCTTGGACGATACAGGTATACAGCTTCGATGTAAATATACCTCGTGCTATGGCGTTCTTTCGCGCAGAATACGTTGCGCCATAAAAATCTATTCTGATCAGGAGTCGCACCGAGACACTGGTGTTCCGCCGCTGCGCCGCACCTCGCCTTTCCCCAAAACCCGCCGCGGTGGCTCAGTGGTTAGAACGCTCGGCTACTGCTCCGGAGCTTCCGGGTTCGAACTCGACCACGGCGGCTGCGTTTTTATGCAGCCAAAACGCTAAGGCGCCCGTGTGCTGTGCGGTGTCAGTGCACGTTAAAGATCCCCAGGTGGTTGAAATTATTCCGGAGCTCTCTACTACGCACCTCTTCTTTCCTATCTTCGTTCACTCCTTCCTTTATCCCTTCGCTTACGGAGTGGTTCAGGTGTCCAACGATATATGGGACAGATACTGGGACAATTGCTTTCCCTAAAAACCAATTATAGTTATTATTATTTCCTCACTATATCAATAATAGCTCCGGAGGGCTTCGGTATAATTTGTACCAGGTGGGGATCTTTAACGTCCACTTACATCGCACACCGACGCTTTAGCGTTTGGCCTCCATAAAAACGCAGTCGCTGCGGTCGGGTTCGAATCCGGGAACTCGGAATCAAGACACGCGCCACGGCGGCTCAGTGGTTATGGCGCTCGACTGTGATCCGGAGATCGCGGGTTGGAACCCGACTGCGGCCGCTGCGTTTTTATGGAGGAAAAACGCTAAGGCGCCCGTGCGCTGTGCGATGTCAGTGCACGATAAAAATCCCCACGTGGTCAAAATTATTCCGGAGCCTTCCACTACGTTACCTCCATCTTCCATTCTTCTTTCACTCCCTCCTGTATCCCTTCCCTTACGGCATGCTTCAGGTGTCCAACTATATATGAGACATATACAACGCCATTTCCTTTCCCCAAAAACCAATTATTATTATTATTATTCTCTAGGGGGACACTGAAATCAACACAGACGCTGCTCCACACTAGCACTCGTATATGGCTGCGGTGAAATCACACGTGTTCAGAAACGAACGACACTTGATCCCCTACCCCTATTTTTTCTTACTATCGCTCTGCCTTTCTGTCCTTCTCCCTGTCCACTTATTGACGCTAGTCGTAACTCACGTGCTTCAGTTTTTAATGGCAGACACCGCGCCAAGCAACACTTTTCCCTCCATTGCCACTTTATTAAAGCCTATGCTTTACTGGCCGCGAACTAGTGATTTTACCGTGGCAGTGCTCCGAGGAGGCACATGACGTCACAGCGCGCGCCTCGCCGAAGATATTTCTCTCCCCTTTCCTCAAAATCTAGCTTTCAATTCTCTCTTTCTTCTTTCTCTCCACCCTATATCCCTTTCTTTACGGCGCGATTCGGGTGTCCACCGAGATATTGGAGACGGTTGCTGTGCCATTTCCTTTCGTCAAAAACCAAACAAAACAAATGAGCGGAAGGCGTTCATAGAGTTCATTGGCGTTGACAACTTTGCAAAGGCCGTTTATTTTCACGAAACGAAAGCGCGCAACCGGCCCCCTGGGTCAGCGGAGACCTCATTTTCGCTTTCATGTACGTGGCGTTGGTGTCCAACTGCAAACGACTGCTTTGATTGCGTTCCTTACAATGGTTAGGCAGTGCGCCCTCCCTGCCGCCCTGAGAGGTGGTATGCAGTTAATGGTTGACCGCGAGAGATTGGTCGCCAAATGAACGCTGCGACCTAGCTATTGCTGCAGTTCGGCATGTCAGCCCCAACGCTGTCACGATAATGTATTCAGGCCACATCTCTCTCTCACCACCGCCACATGTATCCAAGCACGAATGAAGCGCCCTATTAAGCAGGGAGCCAGTTATGCGCCCTGTTACGTCTCGCCTTCGACGCGCGGTAAAGCCGGCGCGGATGCAACGGACGCCGCGGCTTCGTTCATCGCGGCCGCAACGCCTCCCGCCAAGCGCGTCCAGGCAGGTTTCAGTGCCACGTGTCGTCGTGCGTGCGTGTTTGTGTGTGTGCATGTTTTGCCCACGCTTGTCAAAGCGCGGCAGCCGGGGAGAGGAGCTCTCCAACTGGGAGGCGAGGAGGTCTGACCGGCGCCGGCCTGGCGGACGCGCCCGTCACGCCTGAACATGTTCAAGCGTCGCCGTATCGGATGACTCTTCCCAAGCCGTTCCCTCTTGCCCTCGACTCCGTGGGTATAAAGGGGGCTGCCCCGGACGCCAACGAGAGACTTCGATTTCTTCCTGCGAGTAACGTGGTCGCCCTGACCGGCTGCTCTTTTGCGATGCCAGAATAAACTAGTTGTTCTGTTGCCAGTCGACTCATCCTTTGCCGGGACCTTCGGATGTTTCCTGCTTTGCACCAGGCCGCCAGGCCAACGCTACCCTTGGGGCTTGCAACCCAAATGCAACAACTGGTGGCAGCGGTGGGATCCCGACAACGGAGGCCAGCAGCGAAGATATGCGGTCAACTGTATGCTGAGCAGCACAACGACCATCCGGGAGCAGTGCAACGAGCCCTGTGTGATGACTGGTTGCCTGCAGCGGAACGACTGCGCTGAATTCGTGGCTGCGAGGTTTGGTGAGTGCGGGACTTTCTTCTTCTGAGTTTTGCCAGGCTTTTGTTAGTGTCAGAAACAGAGCTGGTAATTGTGGTTGTCGTTGCTGCCGGGTTAGTTTGCGGCAAGACAATAGTAGGCAGTAGAGAAAGCAGCATTCGGAGCAGCCATGGATTTGAAGTCGTTGCGCAAACCGAAATTGCTGGAGCTTGCAAGAGAGTTGGGTCTTGATGTCTCAGACAAACTCAGAAAACCAGAACTGCTAAGGGCGATTCTTGAGTTGGAGGCTGAGGATGACGAGCTGTCGGAATGCCTTGAGACCATTGAGGAGAGGGAACAAAAAGAGAAAGAGGAGCGCGAACGTAAAGAACAAAAAGAGAAAGACGAGCGCGAACGTAAAGAACAAAAAGAGAAAGACGAGCGCGAACGTAAAGAACAAAAAGAGAAAGAGGAGCGAGAACGTAAAGAACAAAAAGAGAAAGAGAAAGAAGAGCGCGACCGTCAACACGCTTTGGAAATGAAGCGTCTCGAGGTAGAGATGGAACGCGCTCGTAATGGAAGTCAGGCACACGGTGCAGGAGAACGGGTATCGTTCAAAATGACTGACCTGATGCGGCCGTTTAAGCTTGGAGAGGACATTGGTTTGTTCCTGGTTAACTTTGAGCGAACGTGCGAGAAGCAGGGGTTCTCTCGGGAAACGTGGCCACAGCGCTTGCTCACTTTGTTACCCGCCGAGGCGGCCGACGTAGTCGCTCGCTTGAAGAGAGAGGAGGCAGAGGATTTCGACCAAGTGAAATCGAGTCTGCTAAAAAAGTACAGGCTGTCCGCGGAGGCGTTCCGTCGGAAGTTTCGGGAAAATGAAAAAGGCAGAAATGAGTCATATACAGAGTTTGCCTACAGGCTTATGTCAAACATGCAGGAGTGGCTCAAAGAAGAGAAAGCGTTTGGTGACCACGAGAAAATTCTGCAGTGTTTCGGGCTGGAACAGTTTTATAGTCGGTTACCTGAGAACGTGCGGTACTGGGTCTTGGATAGGCCAGACGTTAGTACAGTGGCTAAAGCCGCCGAGCTAGCCGAGGAGTTTGTGACGCGTCGGGCTCGCGGAGCTAAGGACGGTCAAAAGGGTGAATTTGGCTCCAAGTCTGAGAGGCCGAAGTTCACACCCATGAGAGCAAGGGGGGACACGCGTAGTGCGGATGCGAGTGAAAGCAGTCCGACCGAACGTAAGGAGACGGCGGCAGCCGAAGCCGAACGCAGAAAGCGGTTCGAGAGGAGGCAAGCGCGCGTTTGTTATACGTGCCAGAAGCCGGGTCACTTTTCGGCGCAGTGTCCAGAAACAAAAAGAGAAGTCGTGTGTTTGTCATTATGTAGCACTAACGAGAACATGAAGCTTCTCGAGCCTTACATGCGAGACTTCCTCGTGAACGGGAAAGAGTGCCGAGTGCTTCGTGATTCCGCAGCTACAATGGATGTAGTTCACCCCTCTTACGTAGAACCCGATATGTTCACGGGCGAGCGCGCATGGATCAAGCAAGCCGTGGAAGCTCATAGCGTGTGTCTGCCCGTAGCAAAAGTGCTTATTGAAGGACCTTTCGGAGCACTTGAGACGGAGGCCGTAGTGTCATCTATGCTGCCCCCCCAGTACCCGTACCTATTTTCGAACAGGTCCGATCACCTCCTGCGCGAGAAGGGGCTTTTGTTTGGTGAGGCTAGCGTTCAGGCCTTAACCAGACCGAGAGTTCGGGAGCTCGCTGCAAAGGCGGTAGTTGCGGGGCCGACGTTGTCGAGCAATGAGAAAGGGTCGGAGGCGCAGCAAGCTGATATTCAGAGCACGTCCGAACTGAATAAAATTGAGCCTGTAGCGCTGAAGGCACCAGGTACTGGAGAGGAAATGCCCGACACGGGAAAGTTAGAAGAGCTTCAGGTCGAGCTTCCGGGACTAAGCTCAGTGACGAACAGGGAAGACACTGATCAGGTCATTAGTGACTTAATCATTAAAGCACCGCTGTCGCCTGAGCAGAAAACCGAACTACACCAACTCTTACAAGAGTTTCAAGGTCAGTTCTCTAAGAGGCCTGGTAGGACTTCTGTCCTTACTCATGATATAGAACTTACCTCCCCAGAGCCAGTACGATCCCAGGCGTACCGGGTGTCACCCCGCCAGCGCGATATTATGGAGGCTGAGGTAAAGAAAATGCTACAGCTCGGTGTTATTGAGGCGGGTGAGAGTGATTATACCTCCCCTTTGATTTTAGTTGAGGTACCGGGCAAGGAACCTCGTCCTTGCGTCGACTACCGCAGGCTTAATTCTATCACTAAGGATCAAATTTATCCGATCCCTAACATCGAGGAGCGCCTTGAGAAAGTTAGTAGCGCTCAGTTTATTTCCACCCTAGATCTTGTCAGGGGTTATTGGCAGGTTCCACTTACAGAGGAGGCTAGTAGGTATGCGGCGTTCATTTCACCAATGGGAACATTCCGTCCTAAAGTTTTGAGTTTTGGTTTGAAGAACGCGCCATACTGCTTTTCAAGCCTCATGGACAAAGTGTTGCGGGGACAGGAAGAATTTGCTTTACCGTATTTAGACGACGTAGCGATATTCTCCGCATCCTGGTCTGAGCATATGGCACACTTGCGGGCAGTGCTAACCCGCCTGCGCGAAGCGGGCTTGACAGTCAAGGCTCCCAAGTGCCAATTAGCACAGGCCGAGGTTGTCTACCTCGGTCACGTGATTGGACAGGGTCGTCGCCGCCCCTCTGAAATAAAGGTGGCCGCTGTGCGAGACTTCCCGCAACCGCGCACGAAGACCGATATTCGGTCGTTCTTGGGTGTCGCCGGCTACTATCAGAGGTACATCCCCAGGTACTCCGATATCGCGGCTCCCCTGACGGATGCTCTAAGAAAAACAGAGCCCCAAACAGTCGTCTGGAGCGAGACAAAGGAGAGAGCTTTTAGCGCCCTAAAGAGCGCCCTAACAAGCCAGCCTGTGCTACGATCGCCAGACTATACCAAAGGGTTCGTTGTTCAGTGCGATGCTAGTGAGCGAGGCATGGGCGTTGTACTGTGCCAAAGGGACAATGGAGAAGTGGAACACCCCGTCCTGTATGCTAGTCGTAAGCTGACCTGTCGTGAGCAGGCGTACAGCGCCACCGAGAAAGAGTGTGCGTGTCTCGTGTGGGCCGTTCAGAAATTGTCATGCTACCTAGCCGGCTCGAGGTTTATCATTGAGACGGATCACTGCCCTCTCCAATGGCTGCAGAACATCTCTCCCAAAAATGGCCGCCTCCTGCGCTGGAGCCTCGCTTTGCAACAATATTCCTTTGAGGTGCGTTACAAAAAGGGGAGTCTCAACGGTAACGCCGATGGCTTAAGTCGAAGCCCCTAACGTAGGAATCCGCCTCAAAGTTGTTGGTTACTGATGTTTTCTTCCTGAGGCAGGATTTTTAACATATTGCTTTTGTTTAGTGTTTCAAAGTGATTATGTGCTTTCTAGTGCAATTTTCCAATTTGTGGACGCGTTCTGAGTGCTGCTTGACTACTGTAAGGAACTAGGCAGTAGTATAAAAGGGGAAAGAGCCTGGCAGAGCTTAGTGAGGGTTGTCTCGTGCTTGCTGACTGAGCGGTTGCGTTTCGGCGTAGTTCTAACGCTTGCTGGGAACGAGCACAAAAATGGCAACTCTCCCGAAGTGACTTTACAGTGTCCTATGTGATCCTGAACCTGAGAACGAGGCCTTCTCTGTGCGCTGCGCTCAAGCAACGTCGAGGGACGATCGGTTTCGATTACGAGCATCATCGAGCGACATCCCTCTGGACAGCGGATGCAGTCCCCTGACCATCGGGATCTCCTTCTCCCGGCGGGGCGGTCTGTTACGTCTCGCCTTCGACGCGCGGTAAAGCCGGCGCGGATGCAACGGACGCCGCGGCTTCGTTCATCGCGGCCGCAACGCCTCCCGCCAAGCGCGTCCAGGCAGGTTTCAGTGCCACGTGTCGTCGTGCGTGCGTGTTTGTGTGTGTGCATGTTTTGCCCACGCTTGTCAAAGCGCGGCAGCCGGGGAGAGGAGCTCTCCAACTGGGAGGCGAGGAGGTCTGACCGGCGCCGGCCTGGCGGACGCGCCCGTCACGCCTGAACATGTTCAAGCGTCGCCGTATCGGATGACTCTTCCCAAGCCGTTCCCTCTTGCCCTCGACTCCGTGGGTATAAAGGGGGCTGCCCCGGACGCCAACGAGAGACTTAGATTTCTTCCTGCGAGTAACGTGGTCGCCCTGACCGGCTGCTCTTTTGCGATGCCAGAATAAACTAGTTGTTCTGTTGCCAGTCGACTCATCCTTTGCCGGGACCTTCGGATGTTTCCTGCTTTGCCCCAGGCCGCCAGGCCAACGCTACCCTTGGGGCTTGCAACCCAAATGCAACAGCCCTTCGTTTACTGAAAGCCATCGCCGTCTAGAACATTGACAACGATAACGCCAATGAACACAGTGAACGCCATCTTTCGCTTTGTGTATCCTGTATTAGCTGAGCTAATCCACATAAATTTTCAATAAATAGCCACTAACAACAACTACAACGCGGAAAGGTTTCCTACGCGCATCTGCTGTGCCAGTGCCATGCATGACGAAGAGGGGGGGGGGTGTTGTGGGAGCCACACGATGGCTATATGACTGCATGCCAAACACGGAAGAAATTTACTGGAAACTCACGGTATTCGCTTACTTCCAACATCTCTAATTTGCATGCTCGTAATTATTCATGTACTGCAGTGCAGGCCTCGAAGGTACGTTTCTACGAAACCGGTGCATTCACTAGACGCGCCTTTATTCACGTTCAAGCGTCGTGCCGTCTTGGCGGAACAGAAGCATTCCGGTAACGAACGCCAAAGGCCCTGGTTGGGAAAATTTCAGGGAGGAACTTTGTAGACCCAAAGTGAGGTGAGGCGAAAGCCTTTAGCCTGGTGCTGCTGCTTGTGTCGCTGATGTGTCGTCATGTTGATTAAATACTACAATTGGTCGCTTCACGACACTTTCGCTGGCGTTTATTAGCGCGCACACGCTTGCTTGCTGGAAACACAGGAGAGCGTTTAGGCGGCATCCATGAAAATTTTTTGGTGGGGAGGGGGAGGAGAGGGGGAAGGAAATGACAAAGTATCTTTTTCACATATCGGCGGGCATCTGAACCGCGCCGTAAGGGAAGGGTTAAAATAGGTACTCAGAGAATAAATGTAGAAAGATAATAATAATAATAATTGGATTTGGGGGGAAAGGAAATGGCGCAGTATCTGTCTCATATATCTTTGGACACCTGAACCGCGCCGTAAGGGAAGGGATAAAGGAGGGAGTGAAAGAAGAAAGGAAGAATATGTGCCTTAGTGGAGGGCTCCAGAATAATTTCGACCACCTAGGGATCTTTAACGTGCACTGACATCTCACAGCACACGGGCGCCTTAGCGTTTTTCCTCCATAAAAACGCAGCCGCCGCGGTCGGGTTCGAACCCGGGAACTCCGGATCAGTAGTCGAGCGCCCTAACCACTGAGCCACCGCGGCGGGGGGGGGGGGGGGGCAGAAAGTAGCCGATTCGGAGTTCCCGGGTTGCGTTTTTATAGAGGAAAAACGCTAAGTCGCCCGTGTGCTGTGCGACGTTAGTGCACGTTAATGAACCCCAAGTGGTCGAAAATATTCCGGAGCCCTCCACTACGGCACGTCTTTCTTCCTTTCTTCCTTCACTGCCTCCTTTATCCCTTTCCTTAAGGCGCGTTTCAGGTGTCCAACGATATATGAGACATACAGCGCCATTTATTTCCCCAAAATCCAATTGTTGTTGTCGTTAGGCGTCCTCCAGCTTTTTTTTTGTCCACTGTGCATTTCCAGAATTTTAAGCTTTAATTTCTATATATTCTATTTTTATACATGAACATTTTTTTTCTGATTTAACATCTTTGCGCAAAATACGCAATGCAACGTTTTATTCCATCTCGGCCCTAATTATTGCGAAACGAGTTCGATAGAAAGAGGCGATATTTTATTGAAGCTAGTCTACGATATGACGCCCTGTGCGGTCACTACAAATTTTTTTAACCTGAAATAGCGGCTCCATTTCCAGTCGAACAGCTTTTGCAGTCATTCATTGAACAATCGATAACAGGGTAATGTTTTGAATTTGTACAAGCGACGAGCAGTGATTAAATTTATTATTGAACAAAAAAGCTTGCTTATGGTTTTGCTCCAGTTAAATCTAGTGTGTACACGATAGCTTAGCTGACGAAGACGAGGCTTCTCTTGCGGATTGTCAATCTCGTTTCTTGACGCCGTTGTTTCGGGACCCGTCCCTCTCTTCGTTCCGGCATTCCTCACTTTTTGGGCTCGGTAAGTTGTTTTGAGATGTATGCTACAGGTGGAAGTAGCCTTGCTTGGTCTGCCGGCTATTGCCTGAACGTTGCCTCACTTATATGTTAATAACAACGTAAAACCTGTCGGGTTTTCACTGCTACGAGCACAGTCTCTTATAATAGTACATATTCCATTCTCGCAGTCAGCATCTATGCACACATTAACTCACAACAGAACAAAGTCCACTCGAGAAGTCACCACCTATGCACATACTCAGTAACAGTAGAACATAGTTCATTGCAGTGCCACTATCCAAGAACACATCCCCTCGCAGTATAACATGGCCCGCTCTAGAAGACACCACCTACGCACACATTCACCCGCAGACCATGGTAGACATTAGTTCGTTCTTGCTGTAACAATATAGAGACGAGATCAATGTCCTGCAGAAATGTTAAAAGAAGGCGTGCTTTTGTACTCGTTGTTTCGACGTACCAACTCTTCGTCTCCACCGAATCTTATTCGGAACGAAGAGATCAGGAGTACTGGATCCCCTCGGTAACAACTTTCAGGCGGTAGGGCCATTTATCGGCTTTCTACTGGACTTGAAGTTTTGAAAGGGCTCGCCAGGGCGCTAAACCTGACGGTGCGCCCAGCTCCATATCGGGAGAGCATGGGTTGTTGGTCTATCGACTACGCCGTCGCCTAGCATCGACGCCGCTTCGAAAACGGATCATACAACGGGGCCAAACCAAGCCAAGAATGGGTCGCTTTAACCACCAACCGTTCTACTTAAGGAATTCCAAGAGATGGATGACGCTGACTTAGGAGACGCTGACGAAGGAATCCCATCCGGCTCCTCGTCGGAGACATCCGGGTACAACAATGATGCCAGCTGGGAGCTTGTACAATCCAAGCGCAGAGAAAACTTCTAACCCGAGGACAATGGAAAGGCACGGGAGCTGGCTCGGCCGCCCAACCGCACGATGGAAAATCACCAGGCGATGCGACCGGCTGCAGCCTAACTGGACCGAGGGAGCAGAGTAGGCCTAAGCGAAGAATGCCGCCACTCCCCAGAGGCTACTTCAAAATCATTATTCGACTTGCGAAAGAACTCACGGTGAAATCACTCACCACCCACCAAGTAGCGCGCGCCATTGTCATAGCGTGCGACCAAAAATGTAGGGACGAAGACTTACTTGTACGGCTTCGTACTGGACCAAACAATACTATCGTTAGCACACTACACGAGCAAACGTGTCAGCTAGCGCGGCTCATTAGCCGTCTCAAATTCGTCGGAAGTCTTACGATGTAAACGATTACGTGGCAGCTCCTCAAGACGTCTTCCGCGGCGTAATCCACGGTGTAGACCCAGGCACGTCTCCCGAAGAGATCAAAGCACACCTACGAGTCGGAGCTCAAACAGTGACCATACTCCCGGTTAAGATGCTCGGGAAATTCTAGACGGCAGTGATCACGCTCAATGGCCCGATCTTGACCAAATTCATCTACTACGCGGGTGAACTATCGTGTTTCCAGTACAGCTCCACACGGCAAGTCTGCTACGTATGCTTCCAGCAAGGAGACCGCTCCGAGGTATGCCCCGCACAAAAATTACTGTGTGCGGCGCGTGGGGAGTGCAAAACACCGCCCGGCGACCACGTGTGTGCGGCCAAGTGCGGAATAAGCTGCGGGGCACACCGCACCGGATCGAAGGGGGTACCAGGACAGACTGAAGAAAGCAAGACCAAAAATTTTGAGGACGCTTAAGTTTCATCTTTTAGAGGAGGACGCTGCACACTATTGCAGCATTTCGAAGGAATCCTCGGAACGCATCGTCCTTTGGTGCGACCCCTTGCCCGGACAATTTAAGGAAAGGAAACACATCTTTGTGGCCACCCGAACCGCGTCGTAAGAGAAGGAAAATGAAAATAAAAATTTTGAAGGAAAGGAAAGGACGCCTGTCTCGTATATCTCGGCGGACACCCGAACCCGGCCGCAAGGGAAGGAAATTGAAGTGGAAACTGGTTTTTAGGAAAGGAAATGACGCCTGTCTCAACTCACGCTGGAAACCCATACCACGCCGTAAGGGAAGAAAAATCCCTTCCCTTACGGCGCGGATCAGGTGTCCACTGAGATGCACCATTTTTCGCTCACGGCCAAAGACGCCGACGACACCGGCTTTTCTGCGACACGAGCTCCTTAACGCTGTCGCGTTAAAACCCACCGGAGCAGGACCCAGCGACAAACGCGGGCGACCGCACAAGCGACATCTTAGCTCAGAGGGCGGGACATCGAGGAGCTGATCGAGGTCTCCTGGACAGCTCTGCCCCAGTCAGCCCACAGGAGGGGAACAAACAAGAGCAGAAGAAAAATAATCTACCTTGGCGAATTCCCCCACGCGGGTATGTCCCATGTTTGTTGAGGTGAAGGTGAAGAAGAAGACGAAGAAGGAAGTGGCAGCAACCTAAGGTGGGCTTCGACCAGTGCTTCGCACTGGTAGAAAAAGGTAGTAACACAAACCACACAAGTACAAACAACACAGGTAATCGTGCCACAGAAACGAAAGACGCGAACAGCGATGCGCTCTGACTCGAGAAAGAACTCGCTTGAACTAAACAAAATGAGCTCGAACAGAAAGTGGAGGAACTCACAAGAACAATAAAAGAATAACAGCGGGAACTCGACACGACAAGAACCCTTCCAAAAAGACAACCACGGGCATTCAACGAGGGAAGCCTTGAAACTCGAATGCAACAAATGATGCAGAAAATGATGCAGGATATGATGCAGCAGATCCATCCGCAAATCCAACATATGGAAGCACATTTCCCAGGGTAGGTCTCAGATATCAAAAGCGCACTGCGAAAGCAAAGACATACCGAAATCATTAGAGAAAGAGCATACAGCCGTCCAGCGCTAACGGATTTCGCTAGTGAACAAGACAGCACCAGCAACACGTAAACATGATGAACGCGTGTCGGCAAGAAGCTGTCATCGCCATCAGGCAAGATCCCATTGCCGACACCCATATAGAGCACGTGCTTGTAGAAATCATTCCTAAAAAGCGACAGGGAGGGAGAATATTCGGTAAGAATGTAAACAGACACCTTAGATAAAGAAAAGCCAAATTTGCGGAACTCTTTCTCCGAGCTCACGAGGCGGCCAAAGGAAATACACTCATCTTCGTAGTAGATTTCAATGCCATGGGCAGGAGCTCGGGATACGAGAAACAAGACATCAAGGGAAGAACATTAGCGGATGTAGTGGAATACTTTGACCGCAGCCTAATTACAGATCCCGCGAACCCCACGGTAATCGGGAATAGTGTGATCATGGACACTTGCCCGGAGCGCACCTTCTTAAGGAAGACCAGAGATTCACATTGGGAGAACACGACGGAAAATATAGGCAGTGATCTCCTTACCCTCCGGACGCGAATATTATTGGACAAGATAAGACGCCAGACTCGCGAAACAAAAATCACAGACGCGTTTCGCGTGGTGTGCAACTGATCTGAAGGCGATATTGAATCACTGGAGGAATGGAGCGGCATGCTTCAGAAACGCGGGAAAATACAAAAATATAAGGAAAACTACAACAAAGCTTCAAGTAGACGGGCACCGGCCTAGCTCCTCAGAATATGAGAAGCCAGACGCAGTCTCACCAAAAGATGGCTGAAGGAAAAGTACGACCGGGAATCAAAACTAAAGACAACAAAAATCTCGGCAAAATCTAAAGAATACTTGACGTAACTGGCGAAGCAATATTGGGAAAAACTTTGCGAATTGCTTAGGAGAATTCTAGGCATGGTCCACACCTGGAAACTCCTAGGACCACTAATCGATCCAGCCAAACTCAAATCGAAAAACAAAAAAGGTATCCAGAAGTTCATCCACTCCTTCCGGGGCATTTTACACCGCCTGCTAGAGACGCCAGGCACAAAATGTTTCGGCGATCACAACCTCTCCGTGAAAGCAAGGAACTTAACATACGGGCAACCGAAAACCAGGAACACGACAGCCTCTTAACTGTGGAAAAAGGTTACGCGCCCATAAGGAACCGGACCGGAATCACTGCAGCAGCAGCGGACAGATTCGACAGCGCCCTCATCCGCAACCTGAGCGACGACCTCATAGAACAGCTCGTAAACTTTCTTAAACATAGAGAGGCGGAAACGCTTCCCGAATATAGAAAACACGCCGAATAATGATACCTATACCAGGTAAAAGCACCAAATTGAAACTCACAGGCTCATCCCGCTCACGTGGCGCCTTGGCAAGCTTTACGAGCGGGAGGGGACGCTGAGACTGCAAAAAAAAATCATGGAATAGAAAACCGTGTACCCCATACCATGTTCGTCTTCAGAGCAAAACATTCGACATAGGACGTGCTCCTCCAAATACAAGATCTACTTCGAAACGTACCTCGAACTCGTGAAAATATCATAACGGCCTTGGACATCAAGGGGATTATATAACGTCAGCCACGAAGCGATCCTTACGTACCGGCCTAGGTGATCTGGACTGTGGAAGCGGTATCCACGGCAACGTCAAAAGTCTGTCTGTCCGATACAATTGGCACCATCGGCATGGGAGTCCTTCAATCAGGCAAAATTCACAGGCCAAGCAAGTATACACCCCAAGGGTCAGCCATCTCACCCATACTTTTCAACATAGCCATGATGAGCCCAGCTAGAACCCTAGAGAAGATTGAAGGCATCAGACACGCAGTGTATACCTACAACCACCGTCGGCATACACTGCGAGAAACACCGTTTGAGAAACACCGGCTCCCTTGGGGAGAAGGAGGACAGACTACAGGAGGTGGCCATTCGTGTAGAGATATTTCTCAGAGAACGAGCACTCGCATGCTCGACTGAGAGATCGGAACTGCTGCGAGTCTGGAGAGGCAAGCAAAACCGGACCATCCTTACCAGTGAGGACCTGAAACTCCAGGCGTACCTGAAAGGAACGCCTATACTGGAAGAGACAACAATACGTTTCTCGGCCATGTAGACTAAATCCAACCAAGCAGCACTCCCACTTTTACCTTGCTCAAAGCAACAACGCTGCAATTCGCACGCATGATGACCTGCATCACCAACAGGCGACATATCACCAACAAGCGACATGGCATTCCCGAATAGGATACTTAAAACTAGTCAGACACCTGGAAGTTTCCCGAATCGCGTACAGCCTACCCTACCAGTGATTCATCAAGAGCTAAATAGAACAAGTGGAGCTCATGCTATGCAAAGCGCATTACAGCACTCCGACTTCCACACAACACGTGTAAAGAAAATGCCGTGGCCCTGGGATTGCAAAACAGCTTCGACGAGCTACGGGAGGCGCAGCTTGAGTCGCAAAAACTCGTGCTGCTGCAGGCAACGACTGAAAGAGCGCTCTTACAGAGATCAGAATGCCGCGAGCAGTTACCAGAAATGAAGACAGAAACCATCCCCGACGAGTTTTGCAAATCCCTTAAGGTAGCAATGGACAATTGGACAATGGCAATGGGACATGAACCCAAACCTCCAGCAAAGGAGAAGAGAAGCGAGGGCCGAATTTATTCAGAAAATATACGCTCCTCACGACATGACGATGTATGCAGACGGGTCCTCGAGAGGAGGAGGCACCAAAATTTCAGCGGCCACGGCAGTCGATTCGTGTCTCTGTGAAATGACCAGCGAGAGAGCACGGTAGCAGAGGCCAAGGAAGTAGCTGTTCCTCTAGTGGTGGCGGAGGGCTCTAGAACCCGCCGGTTACTAAGAGTACTCACGGACTCTCAAACAGCCTTCCGACATTTCGAGATGGAAGTATAGGTCGTCACGCACTCCGTATGCTCCTCGCAGCGAGCGACAAAATTAAAAACCACGAAGAAGAAAAGGAATAGAGCAAACGCAAAATTGTGTGGGTACCGGGAGACACGGGGGTGGTAGGTAACCAAGAGGCCGACAGGATAGCTCGATGATAAACTACTTTCCGAGCATCCGCCGAGACCGTGGAACTCTGCCAGCACCCAAGGAATACTGGGTCATAATCCAAAACTATAGAGGGAGAAGATTCCGATATCCCCCGCCGCACAAATCGGTCATCAGAGAGGAAGCTCTCGCTTGGAGACAATTATACAGTTTGTTACCCAAACCTGCACATACTAAACAAACTGCACCCTATGGTATAGCGGACAAATCTCCCTGGTGCCAGGAAAAACCCACGCTATATCACATCACGTGGGCCTGTCAAAACTTAGACGTGGTCCCAAAAATACAAAACCAGCCGCCACGGTGGCTGATTGGTTATGGAGCTCGGCTGCTGGCCCCAAAGACGCGGGTTCGATTCCGGCCGCGTAGGTCGAATTTCGAAGGAGGCTAAATTCTAGAGGCCCGTGTACTCTGCGGTGTCAGTGCACGTTAACGAACCCCAGGTGGTCGACATTTCCGGAGGCCTTCACTACGGCGTCTCTCATAGCCTGAGTCGCTTTGGGACGTTAAACCGCCATAACCAAAGCAAACCAAAATACAAAACCCGAGTGCGGAGCAATGGGAGACTCTGCAGTCCAGAGACCGCTGTGAAGACCCGCAAGGTCTGGTACAGCGAGCGCAACGGGCGGCAGTGGCCAGCAGAGCCCTGAAGATGCCCCAAAACGGCAGAACACCTCAAGTTTTTTCATCTATTCCTCCTATTCTAGACAGAGCGAGCTCACTGCTCCACTGTAGCTGCAGTTGAGAGACATCATGGTTGTCACGTGACTAGGCAGATGCGAGTGCCAAGTTTCGGCGGCAGCGGCCGCTACTGGTTGACGCCATAGCTGTCACCTCGTTTCTCCTCGGTTCAGGAAATTGAAAATTGGTTTTTCTGGAAAGGAAATGGTACAATATCTCGGTGAATATCCGAACCGTGCCGTAAGGGAAGAGAGGAAGGTGAGAGCGAAAGACGAAAGAGGATCTGTAGTGAAGGGCTCCGGAATAATTTCGACAATCTTGGGATTTTTAACGTACACTGAAATCGCACAGTACAAAGGCGCCATTGCGTTTCACCTCCATCGAAATACTGCTGTCGAGGTCGGGATCGAACCGGCTCAATAGCATAGTGCCCTAAGTACTGAGCCGCCGCGGCGTTAGGTTCAACGTCAAGGCTCGCGCGCACGGCGCGCACGGCGAAGAAGCTACGGATGAGTGTAGTAAAAGCTTTCGCTTGTAAAAACTTCCGCCAACACTGCCTCTAGTGTTCGCCATAAGAGCATCACCGATTTGTTTATTCCTTTCTAAGATACAAATAGCGCCAGCTACTTCATAGATTTTTCACTACAATTGTTATTTACAGCCACCTCGCTATATCCAGCATATTTCGTCGTTATGTCAGTTCACTACGATGTCCCTCATAGCCTGAGTCGCTTTGGCACGTTAAACCCAAATAAACCATAAGAAAAATAAAAGAGCAAAACTTCACTAGGTCCACTTTACATTCTCTAGGTGCACTTTTTATTCAGTACAAACCAGTGAGCCACCGTAGCGTGCCATGACTTATGGCTCACTACGGAGGCTCGTTGGTTCGTATGACATTTTTTGTTAAATCCTCGAACGCGACTGCATTGTGAATGTAATTTAGAAAGGGGTTAAAATGGCTTATAGGAACTGTACCACCAATCTGGTTGTTAACCGAGAGCTCACAGACAGAATTGCCGTGAGAGCATCACTGCGGCAAGGCTGCCCATTGCCACAGCTACTTTTCGCTCTGTACCTAGAGCCACTTTTCCGGAATGTAATAAATAATATCTGTATCCATGGTTTGAACTAGAAGCATGTCAAATTAAAGTATTGGCTTATGCCGATGATGTGGCACCTTTTTGTAGTGGCAACAGCCGCATAGAACATGCGATTTCGGTTGTTCGCGGGTATTCTGATATAACCAATAGCGTTGTAAATCTGGACAAACGTGCGGGCTCTTGGCATGGGAAATGGACATCAGCGCCTTTTTTTGATGCAAGTGTAAAATGGTCACACGTCCCTTCTAAATACCAATGTGTTCCTCCTGACAAGTATGGCGATAAAGTTGACTTTTGGAAAGTGCAAATTCAAGAACTGTCCACGCGAACACAGAAACGGTCGGGAAAGGAACTGTCCAAATTCGCGCTCGCAAACAAACATAATGTATACCTGGTTTCAAATGTGTGATATTGCTTGGAGGTCCTTTCGTGCAGGTTTATTGCCTCTTCGCAGTTTTAGTTTCGCAGTTCTCATGGGAGAGACCTAAAAGTGATAATTTATTTCTGCGTTTGGGAACATGGGGTTTTTACCAAACCACACTTATTTCTGAGGAAAGTTGTGTCAAGATTTATTCTTCTTCATGATCATTGCGACCATTTCTTGTGGACATTTATTCAAGTGAGGCTTTCTTCGGCTTTGTCAAACTATGCTATTTCCACTGTAGACAGGATGAGATACTGTGCAAGTAGATTTTTGAAAGAAATGGTCTTAGCTTTCTGGTTTCTAAATGCTCGGTTCACTTTGGAATACCTTTCAAATGTCACGCGTAAGAAATTGCTTAAAGTTTTGCTTGACTGTGTCTTCCCTGAGCCAGTATATCGATCTCGGTATAGTGGAGGCCAAGGAGGAAATGTTTCAAAGAGTGTCCAAAAAATCGTAGCGCCAGAGGGCGTGAAGACGTTTTTCTTCAAGTTGCACACTGGTGCGTTGCCGCTTAAGACATGGACAGAGGAGAAGAGATCTATTTGACCATGTTGTGCTGACTGCTTGTTATGTCACAAACCAGAGTCAATAGAACACTTATATATATATATATATATATATATATATATATATATATATATATATATATATATATATATATATATATATATATAAACGCAATAGAGTGGGCGCAGGGTGGAAAAAGTAACAATCTTTATTCTACCGTTTCGACCAGGGTCAGGCCTTCGTCAGAGTATATGATACAGGCGAAAGACACAGCTTTTATGAGTACACGCACGTGGTGAGGGAAACATTCCGGTTGACAGATAGCAGCTGCAAACATCTCAGTGTGAGTCCGCAGTGAAAAAAAAAGTGTTATTAGGTACAGTCAAACATGATTAATGAATCGTGAAGGATGATTGCAATCAGATCATTGGATAGAATTGGTGGTGTGCTCAAATGCACCAGAAAAGGCGAACAACAACAGAAAAAAAACAGATAGATGAAAACACGGATGAATACCATTGTTTAAGAAACGTCTCGTGAAAACCTACGGGGTAAGGTGCTGAGCTGTGATATCATTCTATATCAAAACAGAGGGGAAAAAATGATCAGCGTAAATGAAACATGACATTGTGCGGTTAAGAGGCAAGGCAAGTCAGCTTTCCAATATTTTAATTCATACCGCAAGAGACAGTGTTGAACTTCTATATGAGAAATGATTTGCGAACTTCGCGTTCTTGGTGGGTGTAGAAGGCAGATTCCAGTAAAGCTATTTGAATTTTTTTCATAAGGGTGCTTAGTATATTTCACGTGTTTATAGATAGGAAGGTTAGGAACTGTCTTGCAATGAGCTTTATGATTAATGAAACGATATCGGATCGATGTTTCTGTTTGGCCAATATATTGAATATTACAGATTGAACATTCAAGCATGCAGGTTACGTTGCATGTACCACATGAATAGTTACGCAGAGATTTCACAATAAAGTCTGGTGCTGTGCTGGAAGCCATTTCTGATGTCGTAATCTGCGCGCAGACTTTGCAACGCGATTTTTTGCATCGGTGACAGCCGATTTGCACACTTGTGCTTGTTTTGGAAGAAGTGAGAATGTCACTGAGGTTTCTGCCACGGCGAGAGACAACACGGGGTGCTTGCTGAAAAATGTGCTTGAGTCGATAACTTTGCACGACGATGACATGGTGTTTCTTCAAAATGCCCGCGACGTTTGGAATTGATGACGAGTGATTAAGCACCAGGTTGATTTGTGATTGACTAGATGATTGGTTTTCTGCTTTGAGAAGTGCCTCGCCGTCAAGAAGGCCTGCGCGTTCTACGCATCGTTTATTAGTCGCGCTGGGTATTTCCGCTTAATCAGGGCGTCTCGGAGGTTGGTACAGTTTCTTTCGAAGTCGCGCTCGTCAGAGCATATACGTTTAAAGCGGACGGCTTGTCCATATGGGATGCTAGTCTTCCAGTGTTTAAGATGGCTGTTTTCGAGGTGTAAGTATTGAGTTCTGTCGCGAAGTTTCCGGTATACATCAGTGATAAGTTTGTCATTCCTTAATGATGCTGTCACATCTTGAAACCTATTTGTGGTTGGCCAGTAAGAATAAGAGAAAGAAATGGCCTCATGCGCATTATTAAAACTAGAGATGAATAATAGAAGTTCTGCTTCACCATTCCGCCAAATGAGAAAATTATCGTCAATGAATCGCTTGTAGTTGACGGCTTTTAATGGCTGTGTAGCAAGAAACTGGTCTTCTAATGAACCCATAAATATGTTGGCATAGTTAGGACCAATCCACGTACCCAATGATGTTCCGTTTATCTGAACATAGTGTCTGCTATCAAATTCAGAGTTGTTAAGTTCCAGTATTAATTTCAACAGTATAGCTAGCGTGGGGCCATCAACATTAGAATTTAAGTTTTGTTTCTCAAAAAACTGCACAATTGACCGGATGCCATCGGAGTGAAGAATGTTGGTATAGAGGGACGCAACATCAAGGGTTGAAAGCAAGGCATCCCGAGGGATGTAGAGTTCAGCTATGTCGTATAAGAAATGTCCTGTGCCCCGTATGAAGGACTGAAATATAGAGGAATTTTACGGATGATGGTGTCAACGTACATCGACAGCCTTTAATTTACGGTTCCTATTTCGGAAATGATTGGTCGGCCAGGGTTGTTAGGTTTGGGAATTTTAGGCAGTAAGTAAAATCTGCTTGCTACAGGGCTGAGTGGAATTATGGAATTGACTGTACATTTGTCAGGTGTATTTCCCAGAATGAGACTGGATAGCGTCTCTTCCAAAACAATTTTAAACTTGGCAGTTTGGTCGCAGTCTAGGAGATGGTAAAATGAGCTATCTGTGAGTTCCCTTTTGGCTTGAGCCCTCCACTTCGGCACCTCTTTCTTCCTTTCTTCTCCCAGTCTCTCCTTTACTCATTTCCTTGCGGCGTGGTACAGGTGTCTCCCGAGATGTGAGACATATACTGCGCCATTTCTGTTCCCAAAAACCAATCTTAAACCTGCAATTTTTTTCTTTAACGTGCCCTGACATCACACAGCACTCGGGTGCCTTAACGTTTCGCCTCCATCGAAACACAGCCACCACGGTCGGGTTCGATCCCGGGACGTTAAGATTCCCGGGTGGTCAAATTTATTCCCGATGCCTCCACTGCGGCACCTCTTTCTTCCTTTCTTCTCTCAGTCCCTCCTTTATCTGTTCCCTTGCGGCGAGGTTCAGTCGTCCGCCGAGATGTGAGACGGATAATGCGCCAGTTTCTTTCCCCAAACCGAATTTTATTTTTTTTCTTTATTCCTTATCTGCAGCATAGTCTACCCCTGCCACTACTGTCACATGCGCCGCAAGCACGACGAAGCTGTGAACAGCATTATAAGTTCAGCGCACAGAGCAGCACTGGGGCTGCCCCACTACGACAACACACATCTACTCCTACTCGGAATCTACAACGCGTTATCAGAACTCATAGGTGCACACAAGACTGCCCCAAACGACCGCCTCTCCCGCATCAAACACGGCCGCCTGATGCTTGACCGTCTCCACGTAAATCCCTCATGCGACCGCCACCGCGCGGCCCTACTTTCGGCAGGAATTCATAGCCGCCTTGTCGTCTAACCAGTTCCCTGCAAAGTGGCTGTGGTTGAACTCAGCTAAGCCAGAATACACAGTTTAGCTTTCTTTCATCTTTGTTGTTTCAACACTTCTGCGAGCGCAAATTGTTTCGAGAGCTAATCACGTGGTACATCACGTGTCACAAGTGCGATAGCGAGCGTCCAAAGCGGCGCTCCGCGCCGTGGTGGACGTGACAGCCCAGCACAAGAGTGAATCACGTGGCACATCAAATTCCACAACTGGCGAGGAGGAGCAGCCAAGTCGCAGCCAGCGCAGCGTCAGACGTGGCTGCCAAGCACGCAGCTGTGGCGATGAAGGTGAAAATGAAGAACGCCTTCCACGAGCGATTTTGCACATGCGGCGCGCCTCCCGTTAGAGGTCAAATCTAAGAGCCAGATGAGCTTCAGGCTCAGCATGGGAAGAGTAGGGCTTTTCGCTCTAAAAATGATTCAGGTGTGTTGGTCTGTGCCTCTCTGACGGTACACTGCTGGATCATTTAACGACCTTGACGACCAGGAGCAGTCGAGAATGAAATGGCTGCGGCTTTGCTCAGCTGACCATAGTTATGCAAGATAAAAGCTTAACCGTTCACAGCTGCTGCACACAACTCCAGACGGATTGCACGTGAAGTAACTTTCTGCGGCTGTTGTGGCCCTGATAGACGGATCACTTGGCTCGTTGTGCCTCCCGCACTGCGAGAGTTCACTTCCAGCGGCTCCCCAGTCTCCGCCTTGGCTGCTTCCAAGGCTCGTCGCGGTCTTCTTTCGGCACATTTCCCTCTCCTTTCAGCCAGCGAGACTCCCGCTCTTCGTAGGTTTCGGCTGCCCGTTTAGCGCATTCACGCTCCCTATCGATTGCTAAGTCCTCCCTCGAACGGTTAGCAATGTTGACCGGAAGATCACACTCGGCCCGATGTGTGCCAGTACCCGCTCTCGAGAACGCCGGCACCGGCTGCCTTGGTTCGTCCATAGCGAGACACTGGATAGTCAGAGAGCAGCGGCCGCTGCGAGTCACGTGGTTACGCAGCTCTGCTCCTACTGTTTCGGTCATTCGTGCAGACTCAGCGAAATTGACGCCGCTAGGTTAATAAAGCTTTTGCTTTGAAGTCAGCCGACGCCGAGGCAATCATCGAATATCGAGCGTTAACATACCCTGCCTACTACGCCAGTTCGAATCACTGCAGTGTGCTAGAATCTAACCTAACTATTAAGTTTATGCTGCACGAAACGCGAAATCGCGTGCCACGACCCCGAATGCTCTACGACAAACGGTTGAGGCCCAATGTTCTTATCAATATTGGTTAAGGCGTATAATTGTTTCGTGGAATTGGGTTTATTAGTTCGAAACCTTGACAGGAGATAGTCTCTAGCTTAAATAGAATGTACATGTTGTAAAAACGCTGAATCGTATTACGCCATCCGGAACATTCTGCGGCAAACTCTTGACGCATAATTATTACACGAACGTCGGAAGTGAGTGGCCACGCTCCGACGCCTGCCAGACACACATATATATATATATACCGACATAGCTTAGTTTCGAGCGTGGTGCTCGGGCATGCCGCTTCCGCCTCCTACCATTTTATTAATTTAGGAAACCACCTCAGTAACCTTATCAACCACTGGGATACATTGTGAGAATGGCACCTGTAAAATTAATGCAAAAAAATTGCGTTCAAAAAGGCTTTTGTCAAGACTTCAGTATGTGCGTCAAGGCAAAAGAGGGGAACGGGTTTTGAATGGGAATGGGAATGAAACAAGACGAATGGCTGCATAAAAGAATAAATATTGGCTGATCAAAGAAGGCTAAAAGCAATTGATCATGCGGTCCGTGCTCGTAACGGTCGTAGGATGACGAACTGTCTGGCCAAAGGTGTTTGCGGCCAGATGCTGGATTTTTGTCTATTTTTCAGCTCGGCTGGCCCACAGTTTTCAATTGGTAGCTAGGTTCTGGAAGTCGTAAGGGAATAAATCTACCTACGACAGTTAGTGACCGCAGATCCTTATCTCTTGAGCCAAATAAGTACTTCAAAAATTTGCAATAGCGCAACGCAACGAGGACAAGACCGAGAAATGAAACAAAGACGGGTCGCTGATCTTACAACTATGCTTCAGTGGAAAAACACGCATCAATTTACACATTGCAAAAAAATCTATGCACATGCGCATCGTCAGTCAAAGCATAACACCCAGAAGCGTTTATCACGGATTAAGTGTGTAACTTCGCGCTCTTATCCTCGTTGTGTTTGCTGATGCAAAAAATTAAGAAGCAGTACCAACATGACCAAACTTCCGTTCTTCTAAGAAATAACTAGAGTAAGGTTGGTGTGAAGTGCATATAGCAGGTTCTCTCAGATGACGAATGGCAGTTTACTGCTATCTCTCACGACAAAAGTATATTACAGCTGTACCTTACCAGTAATCACCTATGGGGCAGATACCTGGAGACAAACGAAAAGGGTTCAGCTTCAGTTACGGACAAAGGAGCGAGCCGTGGAAAGAAAAATGATAGGTGTAACGTTAAGAGATGGGATGCGGGAAGTGTGGGTGAGGGAACAAACGCATGTTAAGGGCGTCCTGGTAGAAATCAAGAGGAATAACTAGTTTCGGGCAGGGCATGTGATGCGAAGGCATTAAGGGTAACGGAGTGGTTTCCAAGAGAAGACAAGCGTAGCTGGGACGGCATAAAGTTGGGCGGGCGGAGGAGATTAAGAAGCTTGCGGGGACAGGGTGGCCGCAGGTGGAACTGGGTAGGAATGAGTGGAGAGATGTGACAGAGCTTTTTGAGCTTCAGTGGGCGTAATCAGGCTAACGATGATTGTGATCCCAAGTACATGGTCAAAGTCGGCTGTGATTGCTATACTGGGCGCCGGGGGAGTGTAAACAAGCCCCGGAAGTGAAGTAGTCACATACAACAACCACAGTGAGTGCAACCCGGACTCTTATAGTCCGAAGCGGAATATGGCCTGCTAGGGTGAGGCCGCGTGAGTGGGTTACGGCCTCCGGACGGATTAAAGACATGCGCCTCGCCGGAGATGTTTTTAGAAGTCATTAAGACCGTTGGCGGGTCTCAGATTCAGGAGTGGAGGCAGCGTTTAGAATGGCATGCCTAGGCGGGCCACCTTGCCTGATTTTGTTTGCGAACGCTGGCGGTCCCGAGAAAACCACAGAAATCTATTGACTGAAAATATGAGCGGCCGTGCGATTTGTAGTTGGGAAAATTACGGGTCTGCGATTATCGCATCAGGGTAGGCGTATCCATCGCATTAAGAACCAGGGCTAGAAAACGCACACAGAGGACGAGACGAGACACACGTGTCTTTTCGTGTGTCTCGTCTCGTCCTCTGTGTGTGTTTTTTAGCATTGGTTCTTATTGCGATGGATCACAACCAACTCGCACAATCCTCAGTTCTACAGTAGGCGTATGAACTGAAGAACGCCGGTGAGGATGAAAATGCGTGCCCTTGGAGACAAGGTAAGTAAGGCCACAGGAGGAAACGACTCCTGCACAGCTATCAGCTCCACACAACAGGAGCGAGGAGTGTCCTCACGTGTAAACTTTTAAGTCTTGTGATAAATAGGCTTGCAAGGGCAGTGCACTGCTTTTGTTATTACACAGCCTATTGTGCTGGCATCCGCATACAAAAAAAAACCTTTGGCAGAGGGCTTTACCTCAGAACTGCGGTCGAGAAAGAGTGACGCCGCGTGGCCGCATACAGGTTGCTGCGAGCTCAGGAGCTTCTGTAATAATGTGCGAGCTATAGTACGTATCGCTCAACCTTAAATAGAGCCTTACAGGCGGCAGTCGTGCTTTCAACTGAATAATTCTTCCACAGTGGGTTCTTACTGGCTAATAATAATAATAATTGGTTTTTTGGGGAAAGGAAATGGCGCAGTATCTGTCTCATATATCTTTGGATCTGAACCGCGCCGTAAGGGAAGGGATATAGGAGGGAATGAAAGAAGAAAGGAAGAATAGGTGCCGTAGTGAAGGGCTCCGGAATAATTTCGACCACCTGGGGATCTTTAACGTGCGCTGACATCGCACAGCACACGGGCGCCTTAGCGTTTTTCCTCCATAAAAACGCAGGCGCCGCGGTCGGGTTCGAACCCGGGAACTCCAGATCAGTAGTCGAGCGCCCTAACCACTGAGCCACCGCAGCGGGGCGCTTACTGGCTGCTCGATCCAAGTCTGATGACATGCACTAAGCTAAACGTAGAGCGACAATTATGAAACCCCGAGAGTATGCCGGACGTGATAAGATTTACGCAAACCAGGCGCAGTAATAAAGTTCGCTTTCTTTTTTGCCGTATTTCAGGTGCAAGATTCAATTCGCTATGAGAAAATAAACATTTTTTTCCTTCGTGCATACCTTCGTGAAAGAAAATTCTACGCAATTTTTCGTGCCCTCTCTCAATATATGGTGTATTTATAAACGCTGGTCAGGCATCAACAGAAGAAGGAAAGAGCGCCTATAAGACGTATAGGTGAGATGGAGTGAACACGATGATAAATCGATAGATTCCAATGCTCTGCGCTTCAGATCGATTCCTGGTCAGGAAAACAATGGTGCAGTTATACCACTACCCGAAAAATAAAGACCCCAAACGCCAGCACATACCTTCTTTCCTTTTTTGCCTCTGCATCAAGAAAACTAAGAGGCGTATGAATCTACTCTACTCATTTTGTTAATTATCAGAGTGAAGTAGGACGTTTGAGCGCTAAAAGGCGGTGTTCCAGTTGATGGCCAAGGACAGGACGCTGTTACGACGGGGTCACATTTAGCACCGCGAGACACGAAGCAAGCAACAGCATCGCACGAAGTGTCAGCAGCTCCGTGGCTCTTGTTTCTTGCTGATCAACACAAAAGGTATTAGAAAGGCAGCTCTATGGTTGAGCAAATTATGGCGATAACTCACTGATTCTTTAAAGGCAGCTAAATTTTACAGTTTTTATGAAGACTAATTTATTACATTTTGACTGCTCTCGCTGCGTCACTGTCCTCAGTAGTCAATTATTAAAACCCTCTAATCATCTATTTTACAGGCATATTTTTAGCGCAAAGGACGGGACGAGATACAGACAAGACAAGCACGGGCGCTACTGACAACTGCTTTATTGAAGAAAGATCGAGGCATATAAATACATATCTGGCCTGCGCCAGCGCTACCCAACAAGGAACTTGGAATCACAGCAGATGACGCGATAGGAAATTGATCTCAGCATTATACAAAACGACAGACGTGTCACTAACGCAGTTCTGACCCCCTCTCCTGATAAAGAAAGCTTCCAAAGTTTCACGGGCAGTTTTTTGACTTCTGCCAAGGATTGAAGCACTCCGGAACCGTGGCTCACACTTGGTGCAAGCAATGCAGTGGGCAACTAAATTCGTGCGTTCCTTATTGTAGATATCTTTAGCATGCTCCCGGAGTCGATCGTTTACGCAGCGCCCTGTCTGGCCGATGTACACCTTGCCACATGACAGGGGAATCCTGTACACGACGTTCATAGCGCACTGCACAAACCGTTTTTCGTGGTTCTTATGACAGCCCCTTATTTTGTCTTCGCAAGTAATGCGGCGGCTCAGCTGAGCAAGTTTCTTAGGGGCTGAAAAAACCATAGGCACGTCAAACCTATTAGCCACCTTTTTCAGGTTGTGGGATACCTTGTGCAGGTACGTTACCACTTCCGGCTTTTGCTGACCATCCATAGTCTTTGCTGCAGATGTGCGCTTACCAGGATTCATTTTCTTGAGGAGCGTTTCCGCGACTGCCATCACGACCGACCCAGGGAAGCCGGCTGAAAACAGCCTACCCAATTGATGCTCAAAACTTGCCTGCATCTCATGGACACACGACTTCCTTAGCGCCAAATCCAAGCAGAGAGTTGCTATGCCTCTCTTTACTATTTTCGAATGAGAGGAGTCGCACGGTAAGAGCTCTTTTTGTGCTCGGGGAGAATACGCCCAGCAGACGTGCTTTTCCCTGAACATAAGCCTCAAGTCTAAAAACTGAAGAATCCCTTCGACTGGAAGTTCGTAGGTAAAACTGAGCCCTCTGCCATGGAGTTTAAAATCATCAAGAACATACTGTAGTGTTCGCTCATTAGAAATGGGGCAGAGGTTGTTTAAAACAATTAAAAAGTCGTCCATAAAACGAAAAACTTTAAGGACTTTGTCATTGTTAAAATGATTAAAATGATCGTGTAAAGAGCGATCAATATATGATAAAAAAATGTTGCACAAGCCAGGGGCGATGCATGAACCAATGCAAATGCCCTTCTTTTGTAGATAAAACTGGTCGTCAAATTTGATAAAAGTGGAACGAAGATAAAATTCTAAAAGGCCTAAAAAGTTGTCTACCGTCAAACCTGCAGCATTCTGGAAAGCCACAGCACCATTTTCATCAATGCAATCTTTGACGGCAGCAAACAATTCAGGGTGAGGCACAGCATAAAAGAGCTCTTCTACATCGATAGAGAAGGCATACTTCACGTCACTATTCTCTTCAAAAAATCGAACTATATCGGTAGAGTTCTTCACGAGGAAGGGGTCATTTATCACAAGGCCATTCAACACCTTCAAAAGAAACTTACTGACACAATGCTGCCATGTACCACCTTCGTTCACAATAGTGCGGAAAGGGGAATCCGGTTTATGGGTTTTAACACTAAAGAACACCTGCAACGCGGAACTTTCACTAACTGCAATATCCCTTGCGAGCCTCTCCAGATTTAAACGCTTGCAAAGTTCGGCTGCTTTAGTCTTAACTCTTAACACCAACTAGCCCAACAACTCACCCTGTTGAAGTCTAATCATCTAGCTTGTCGAAAGTAATACAATATTGCATTATATAACCTATACCAGGTGTTTCCAATTTTATTAAATAGGCTTTTGCAAGTATGAAGGCGGCTTCTGCGGCACAGTGATACCTGCATCGATATACATCTGAAAACATAGAAATAATGTTATCTTTTAGAAGCTTAACTAAAGTATGATAATTACTTTTTTACCTGCAACATTTGGCTACTGGTTGCCATTAGAGACTCGTAGCCGGTTCTTAGTAACCGGCGTATTATTGTTAAGAATTTCTAAAACACGATTACCCTCGCCGCTGTAGCTCGAAAAATTTGGCTGCATATTGCGAAAAAGCATGCTCTTTCGAAAGCATGGAGGCAAAGTAAACCCTCCAGTGCACGCAAGTTGTAAAAATTTCAAATTTTGTAGAGCCACAGCGGCTGACATAATCGCATTTTCGAAATTATAAATACTGATATGGCTATTACTGACGGCCGCCTAAGAATCTCCATTTGCAACCATTAGCCTAACTTCTATAGTTAAAAAGTTATTTATCAGAAATTAGTTATTCGGCTAACAAGTTAACATTATTTACATTTTTTCTTATGTCTGCCAACGCAGGTAATATTGCGCCGCAGAAGCCGCCTTCACACTTGAAAAAAACTATTGACAAAATATTTGGTTCACTTAAAGCTGAAACACCCGGTATACTAAATGGCCTGAGCTTTGACGGGTAAAACCTGAAAAGACTTACAGATTAGGTCGCAAGCTAGATAATGGGCGGATCTGAACTGGACCTGAAAGTGGGAATATTCCACACCATGCTCATTGTTGACAAACTATCAAGATGGGCTTTTATGTCACCCAGCAAAGGAGAGCGTTGGGTTAGTGTTACAGCGGTCGCGTGGACTTGGTGCTCCGCTGCACGATCAGTCTGAGAGAAGTGTCTACCGTATTCATCCACTTAAAGAAAAGATTTGTGCAGGCATTGTCTATAAATACACCTGTCCTTACGTTGAAAAATGCTTGCTACATTCATCGCGAAAAGTTTAATTCGTTTTTCTGCTAGACATAAAGGCTAGTGCTACTCAACTAGACACAAAAATATACGAATCAAGATTGGACACATGCGTAAAAAGGTGAGTTCTGAAAACTTAGAACAAATTGTTGCACATTGATGCGCGCATTGTTAAGTCTACAAGAAACATTGGTGTGGCGCCTAAGTTCCCCACTGTGATTTCACGAACTTCAGATTACTCACTTCTGCCTGCTTTTTAGGAACATTCCATCACGAACACAGCTAAAGCCAGAGGTACGCGCCTACAGCCGTTACTTTAACCGAGCGGAGATTAATGAAATGAAACCGATTAAATGAGTCCGGGATGCTGTTACTTTCAAAGAGAGAGGTGGGGCTTGGAACTGTTTGGAATAAGTGAAAGTAAAATTCTCCCGCTTCATTTGGTGTTCATAACACGCGGGCAAAAAAGACTCCGCGTAATAATGAGAACTTTGCTCCTCATTGGAAATCGAAAGAAACAATAGACTGTGCCTTTGCAAGCGTTTGTGCGTGTAATATGTATTGTTGCCCGTCGATATCCTCCAGTGAACTGCAACAATAACCAGTGATTCACCCTGGACTAATCATTGCGTTTCCAGCTCAGCGGAACAGACTGGGAACTAGTAAATATCTCGTTTTATATAATGCGCAAAAGAGTTTTTCTAAAGCGTAAATTGCAAGGAGGTCCATCGAATGCACACGAAATTTTTATTGCTTATCCCCCTAAAATTTTGTTCATGAACACACTCGGTGCGTAAACATTTATTAAATGGTTTTTGAACTAATAATGGGCCACTTGTTTTAATCGATAGCAAGCTATGTTCTCCTCCAAGAACGATTTGGCCCCTCGAAGTAGCACCAGCGTTAACATGCAATTAATTACCTGTTTAAATATTTATCCATTTTTTATTCCACTTTATACTTGACTGCACCTTTCTTTTGCATAGAATAATTTATGTTTCCATTACACCAGCTTTTTATAGCACACTTCCGGTTTTCGGTGAAATATAAGTTGATATGTTTCAGAACCAAGTGTTATTTAACCGCGTTGATGCTCTTTATCTAAAGGATTTCTTGCACGGAACAATGCATGCGGGCAGTGTGTTACGCTTTTTCCCTTTACTGGACATTCAGTAACGTTAAGAAAATCATTTACTCTTTCTTCCCTTACATACCTTAGAACTCACGAGGATACATCCAAAACAAATTAGATATATTTCCTATTATATGGTTAAAAAGGGTACCGAGGAAAAGCCGGCAACTTTTATTAAGCATTCCCTTTTTGTGTGTGTAATGTAGAGGTAGACTTCACATGGACCAATTGACGTCATCACACGTGTAGCCACCGTGGCTACACGTGCATTTCCTCTACGCTTTACAGACAATCCGTTCGGCGGTGTGTGTGGTGTTTGTGAACGTTGATGCAAAAAAATTCTTCTCTTCTCACTAAGGTTAATCAAAGTTAATCTATAGCTAAGATGTTGTGCTCATTGACTGACACATTATTCTTGATAATTTAGAGTAAAACCACGGAAGAGAGTTTCCATTAAAAAGAGAAAAGAAAGAGAGCGATAAAATCTTGAATTTAAATTTTTGAAATTACATGAACGCCGCAAGAGAACGGACAGGGCGAATGGAAGAATGGACAATGTAGCAGCCTTCATCGCAGCAATTGTAAGAGCAGTAGTTGCCGACATGGGGTATGCTGTGGCCGCCACGAAAGCCCCATCTAAAAGCCCGAAAGTGCAACTTGAAGCCAGTTGCATAGTGCATTCATGTATCCGCCGACAGATTCGCCAGGCAAGTGGTGATGACTTCGAGACACAGCTTGAAGGAAACTTCGAACAGGCGAAGGTGAAAGTGCGTCCAGAGTCCCAGTACACGATGCCCGCTTAGGTCACTTTGCTGGCGTTTTTGGTTGCATAACTGCGCGCAGGCAGTCATAAGCCTTGTCGTAAAGGGTCTTTGACAAAATCTTGAGTAGAAGAAAAGAATTGTGGCTGCAGTCCACGCTGTGATGGTGGTTGGAAAGCGAAGCTGTAAAACGACACCTAATTACCTACTGCGCAAGTCACTTGAACATTCACACAAGTAGCTCTAAAAAAGAGTGAAAACAGAGACAAGTGAAATGTACTTATATTACCCTTCATTGCATCACCAACGACTATCAGGACGGCTTTATGATCAGTAAGTGATACAGCGAGATTTTCAGTTCTAAATTTAGAGATATTCTTTGCTAATGTTAAATCAGTGCATGAACTATGAACGGTGGCTGGGTGAGTTGCCTTTGTGAAACGGTGTTCCCTTTTTCCACACGCGCCCTATCATCGCTGTGAAGGTGGTCGGACAGCGAAGCTGTAAAATGACGCCTAATTACCAACTGTGACGTGAATTCAAAATTCACGCACGATGCACTACAAAGAATAACAAAGCGTTTGAATAAGCAAAGACATGTTTTTCTATGGAGTATATTTTTCTGTCGCTTTTTATTATCATTTTTTGTGTACGCTTCATTCCTTATTCTTTCTTTGAATGCTGTCCCAACCGTTGTTCCCAACCATTGTTTGCATTTTTGCCCGCTTCTTGTGTATGTAATTTGCATGTTGCCTGCCGCCCTGCAATGTAGGGGCTGAGGGGCATGTCTAGCCACAATTTCTGGCTGCTTTTCTCGGCACTCAGCATGTGTAGGTGGGAAAATAAATTGAATTGAAGATGAATTTAATTGAAATCAGAGACAAAAGAAATGTACTTTATTACCAAATATTACTCCACAACGACATTCACGACTGTGTTATGATCGGTATGATATACACTGCTATGAGCCATGAACGGTGGTTGAGTTTCATTTGTAAAACGGTGTTCCGATTGTTCACACGCACCTTATCATCCGTCATGTAGTCTTGATGCTTGTTTTGTATTTTTGCAGTGATAGCTACATTAAGGTAGCGTTTAGAGCCTTCAGCTTAACAGCATCGTGGCAGTGGTGGCGCAGCCACGGCGTGGCAGCGCCGCCACAGCCACGTGGGGCGGAGCAGCTGCCACCGGCGCGGTGCCGTGGATGGTCACGTGGTCGTCAAGTTGTTGGTCACATGGTGTGGACCAGCTGCTCCTGTTGGCGGGGCGGCGCGCCAGCGAAACCAAGCTGCAACAGCTGTGCGCATGCGCCGTGTCAATTGGGACGAAGATGAAGACGCCCAGAGATTCGGAGCGGCGAAAGACTGACTTTGCAATTAAACTGAGCAAACTCCACTCGGCCAGCTGTAGCTATCGCGTCACTCCAGGTTTAACCAGAGCTAAACCAACGCCAATTTTTTTCTGAATGTACACAAGTACTTTGTTGTATGCAGTTTGCCTGTTTTGAAAGATTTACTATTTATATATATCTTTTTATGTTTTTGTTTTTATTTTTTTCAATTTTTTTAAAATACAAATTCTCTCTCATTGTATGTATGTATATAAATTTATATATTTTTAACTTTTTATTGACAATGTTTTTATATTTCAGTCTTCATTGTTGGGTAATTTTTCACACGGAGTAACATTCAATATTTAGCATAGCGTATATTGCTGACGACGCCAACGGCCCGAAAATATCCTTGGACGATACAGGTATACAGCTTCGATGTAAATATACCTCGTGCCGCGGCGTTCTTTCGCCCAGAATACGTTGCGCAATAAAAATCCATTCTCAACAGAAGTTGCACCGAGACACTGGTGTTCCGCTGCTGCGCCGCACCTCGCCTTTCCTCAAAACCCGCCCTGGTGGCTCAGTGGTTAGAGCGCTCGGCTACTGCTCCGGAGCTTCCGGGTTCGGACCCGACCGCGGCGGCTGCGTTTTTATGCAGGCAAAACGCTAAGGCGCCCGTGTGCTGTGCGTTGTCAGTGCACGTTAAAGATCCCCAGGTTGATGAATTTATTCCGGAGCTCTCTACTACGCACCACTTCTTTCCTATCTTCGTTCACTCCTCCCTTTATCCCTTCGCTTACGGAGCGGTTCAGGTGTCCAACGATATATGGGACAGATACTGGGCTATTTGCTTTCCCTAAAAACCAATTATAGTTATTATTATTTCCTCACTAAATTATTAATAGCTCCGGAGGGCTCCGGTATAATTTGTACCAGCTGGGGATCTTTAACGTCCACTTACATCGCACAGCACACAGACGCTTTAGCGTTTGGCCTCCATAAAAACGCAGTCGCTGCGGTCGGGTTCGAATCCGGGAACTCGCAATCAAAAGACACCCGCCGCGGTGGCTCAGTGGTTATGGCGCTCGACTGTGATCCGGAGATCGCGGGTTGGAACCCGACTGCGGCCGCTGCGTTTTTATGGAGGAAAAACGCTAAGGCACCCGTGCGCTGTGCGATGTCAGTGCACGATAAAAATCCCCACGTGGTCAAAATTATTCCGGAGCCTTCCACTACGGTACCTCTTTCTTCCATTCATCTTTCACTCCCTCCTGTATCTCTTCCGTTATGGCATGGTTCAGGTGTCCAACTATATATGAGACAGATACAACGCCATTTCCTTATCCCAAAAACCAATTATTATTTTTATTATTATTCTCTAGGGGGACTCTGAAATCAACACAGACGCTGCTCCACTCTAGCACTCGTATATGGCTGCGGTCAAATCACACCTGTTCAGAAACGAACGACACTTGATCCCCTACCCCTATTTTTTCTTACTATCGCTCTGCCTTTCTGTCCCTCTCCCTGTCCACTTATTGACGCTACTCGCAACTCACGTGCTTCAGGTTTTATTGGCAGATACCGCGGCTGGCAACATTTTTCCCTGCATTGCTACTTTATTAAAGCCTATGCGTTACTGGCCGCGAACTAGCGATTTTACCCTGGCGGTGCTCCGAGGAGGCACATGACGTCACAACGCGCGCCTCGCCGCAGATATTTCTCTCCCCTTTCCTCAAAATCTAGCTTTCAATTCTCTCTTTCTTCTTTCTCTACCTCCCATATCTCTTTCTTTACGGCGAGATTCGGGTGTCCACCGAGATATTGGAGACGGTTGCTGTGCCATTTCCTTTCGCCAAAAACCAAACAAAACAAATGAGCGGAAGGCGTTCATAGAGTTCATTGGCGTTGACAACTTTGCAATGGCCGTTTATTTTCACGAAACGAAAGCGCGCAACCGGCCCCCTGGGTCAGCGGAGACCTCATTTTCGCTTTCATGTACGTGGCGTTGGTGTCCAACTGCAAAAGTCTGCTTTGAATGCGTTCCGCAGAATGGTTAAGCAGTGCGCCCTCCCTGCCGCCCTGAGAGGTGGTATGCAGCTAATGGTTGACCGCGAGAGATTGGTCACCAAATGAACGCTGCGACCTAGCTATTGCTGCAGTTCGGCATGTCAGCCCCAACGCTGTCACGATAATGCATTCAGGCCACATCTCTCTCTCACCACCCCCACATGTATCAAAGCACGAATGAAGCGCCCTATTAAGCAGGGAGCCAGTTATGCGCCCTATGTTTACTGAAAGCCATCGCCGCCTAGAACATTGACAACGAAAACGCCAATGAACACAGTGAACGCCATTTTTCGCTTTGTGTATCGTGTACTAGCTGAGCTAATCCACATTAATTTTCAATAAATATCCACTAACAACAACTACAACGCGGAAAGGTCGACTACGCGCACGCCATCTGCTGTGCCAGTGACATGCAAGGCGAAGGGGGGGGGGGCTGTTGTGGGAGCCACACGATGGCTATATGACTGCATGCCAAACACGGAGGAAATTTACTGGAAACGCACGGTATTCGCTCAATTCCAACATCTCTAATTTGCATGCTCGTAATTATTCATGTACTGCAGTGCAGTCCTCGAAGGTACGTTTCTAAGAAACCCGTGCATTCACTAGACGCTCCTTTATTCACGTTCAAGCGTCGAGCCGTCGTGGCGGAATGGAAGCATACCGGTAACGAACGCCAAGGGCTTGGTTGGGAAAATTTTAGGGAGGAACTTTGTTGACCCAAAGTGAGGTGAGGCGAAAGCCTTTAGCGTGGTGCTGCTGCTTGTGTCGCTGATGTGTCGTGATGTTGATTAAATACTACAATTGGTCGCTTCAAGACACTTTCGCTGGCCTTAATTACAGCGCACACGGTTGCTTGCTGGAAACACAGGAGAGCGTGTAGGCGGCATCCTTGAAAACTTTTTGGAGCGGAGGGGGAGGAGAGGGGGAAGGAAATGACACAGTATATTTTTCACATATCGGCGGGCACCTGAATCGCGCCGTAAGGGAAGGGTTAAAATAGGTACTCAGAGAATAAAGGCAGAAAGTAGCCGATTCGGAGTTCCCGGGTTCGAATCCGACCGCGGCGGCTGCGTTTTCATAGAGGAAAAACGTTAAGTCGCCCGTGTGCTGTGCGATGTTAGTGCACGTTAAAGATTCCCCAAGTGGTCGAAGATATTCCGGAGCCCTCCACTTCGGCACGTCTTTCTTCCTTTCTTCCTTCACTGCCTCCTTTATCCCTTCCCTTACGGCGCACTTCAGGTGCCCAACGATATATGAGACATACAGCGCCATTTCCTTTCCCCAAAAACCAATTGTTGTCGTTAGGCGTCCTCCAGCTTTTTTTTGTCCACTGTGCATTTCCTGAATTTTAAGCTTTAATTTCTATATATTCTATTTTTGTACATCAACATTTTTTTCTGATTTAACACCTTTTCGCAAAATACGCAATGCAACGTTTTGTTCCATCTCGGCCCAAATTATTGCGAAACGAGTTCGATAGAAAGAGGCGATATTTTATTGAATCTAGTCTACGATATGACGCCCTCTGTGGTCACTACAAATTTTTTTAACCTGAAATAGCGGCTCCATGTGCAGTCAAACAGCCCTTGCAGTCATTCATTGAATAATCGATAACAGGGCAATGTTTTGAACTTGTATAAGCGAAGAGCAGTGATTAAATTTATTATTGAACAAAAAAAAGCTTGCTTATGGTTTTGCACCAGTTAAATCTAGTGTGTACACGATAGCTTAGCTGACGAAGAGGCGGCTTCTCTTGCGGATTGTCAATCTCGTTCCTTGACGGCGTTGTTTCGCGACCCGTCCCTCTCTTCGTTCCGGCATTCCTCACTTTTTGGGCTCGGTAGCGCCGCTTGATTGATTGATTACAAACGTCTTTATTTCTTCAATGTTCTCCGAACATGTGGGTGGACCGCCTAGTCCGGTAGTCCACTGGCTGCTGCTGCTGCGCTGGCCCTCCCCACCAGCCAGTGCTGACGGTCAGGATCATCGCTGAGCAGAATAGCCTCCCACTGCTCCTCCGAGGGGTTGGGATTGGGGTCAACTAAGGGATTATATTGGCATGCCCACACCATATGGTAGAGGTTAGCTACCGCTCCACAATGTGGACACTGTGGAGAGTATAGTGTAGGGTACCACTGGTGTAATTTAGCTGGTGTTGGGTAGGTGTTGGTTTGTAGTCTCATAAGGGTGTTCTCTTCTAACTTGTTGAGGGATTTGTGCGGTGTTGGGTACTCCTTTCTGGCTGTTCTGTATGGCGCAAGATTGTCAGCATACACTGCTAAGCCTATTAGGTCGCGGCACCCTTCATGGTCATCAGGGGGAGACGTCCGGTATAGAAGAGCTCGGGCATGCCTGTGGGCGGCTTCGTTTCCTCCTGGTAGTTCCAGGTGACCGGGGAACCAGATTACTGAGACCTGGTTGGGTGGATGCTTAGTCAGCAATGACAACCCTGACTTGTGAATTAATCCGTTATTGAAGTTTCGACGCCGCTTCGAAGACGGATCATAGAACGGGGCCCAACCAAGCCAAGGATGGGTCGCTTTAACCGCCAACCGTTCTACTTAAGGAATTCCAAGAGATGGATGACGCTGACTTAGGAGACGCTGACGAAGGAATACCATCCGGCTCCTCGTCGGACACATCCGGGTACAAGAATGATGCCAGCTGGGAGCTTGTACAATCCAAGCGCAGAGAAAACTTCGAACCCGAGGACAATGGAAAGGCACGGCAGCCGGCTCGGCCGCCCAACCGCACGATGGAAAATCACCAGGCGATGCGACCGGCTGCAGCCTAACTGGACCGAGGGAGCAGAGTAGGCCTAAGCGAAGAATGCCGCCACTCCCCAGAGGCCACTTCAAAATCATTATTCGACCTGCGAAAGAACTCACCACCCATCAAGTAGCGCGCCCAATTGTCATAGCGTGCGACCAAAAATGTAAGGACGAAGACTTACATGTACGGCTTCGCACTGGACCAAACAATACTATCGTTAGCACACTGCACGAGCAAACGTGTCAGCTAGTGCGGCACATTAGCCGTGTCAAATTCGTCGGAAAGTCTTCCGATGTAAACGATTACGTGGCAGCTCCGCAAGACCTCTTCCGCGGCGTAATCCACGGTGTAGACCCAGACACGTCTCCCGAAGAGATCAAAGCACACCTACGAGTCGGAGCTCAAACAGCGACCATACTCCCGGTGAAGATGCTCGGGAAATTCTAGACGGCAGTGATCACGCTCGATGGCCCGATATTGCCGAAATTGATCTACTACGCAGGTGAAGTATCGTGTTTCCAGTACAGCTCCACACGGCAAGTCTGCTAAGTATGCTTCCAGCAAGGAGACCGCTCCGAGGTATGCCCCACACAAAAATTACTGTGTGCGGCGTGTGGGGAGTGCAAAACACCGTCCGGCGACCACGTGCGTGCTGCCATGTGCGGAATAAGCTGCGGGGCACACCGCACCGGATCGAAGGGGGTACCAGGACAGACTTAAGAAAGCAAGGCCAAAAATTTCGAGGACGCTTAAGTTTCACCTTTTAGAGGAGGACGCTACACACTATTGCAGCATTTCGAAGGAATCCACGGAACGCATCGTCCTTTGGTGCGGCCCCTTGCCCGGACAATTTAAGGAAAGGAAACACATTTTGGTGGCCACCCGAACCGCGTCGTAAGGGAAGGAAAATGAAAATAAAATTTTTGAAGGAAAGGAAAAGACGCCGGTCTCGCATATCTCGGCGCACAGCCGAACACGGCCGCAAGGGAAGGAAATTGAAGTGGAAACTGGTTTTAAGGAAAGGAAATGACGCCTGGCTCAATTCTCGCTGGAAACCCATACCACGCCGTAAGGGAAGGAAAATCCCTTCCCTTGCGGCGTGGTTCAGGTGTCCACTGAGATGCACCATTTTTCGCTCACGGCCAAAGACGCCGTCGACACCGGCTTTTCTGCGACACGAGCTCATTAACGCTGTCGCGTTAAAACCCACCGGAGCAGGACCCAGCGACAAACGCGGGCGACCGCACAAGCGACATCTTAGCTCAGAGGGCAGGACATCGAGGTGCTGATCGAGGTCTCCTGGCCACCTCTGCCCCAGTCAGCCCACAGGAGGGGAACAAACAAGAGCAGAAGGAAAATAATCTACCTTGGCGAATTCCCCCACGCGGGTATGTCCCATGTTTGTTGAGGTGAAGGTGAAGAAGAAGACGAAGAAGGAAGCAGCAACAACCTAAGGTGGGCTTCGACCAGTGCTTCGCACTGGTAGGAAAGGGTAGTAACACAAACCACACAAGTACAAACAACACAGGTAATCGTGCCACAGAAACGAGACGCGAACAGCGATGCGCTCAGACTCGAGAAAGAACTCGCTTGAACTAAACAAAATGAGCTCGAATAGAAAGTGGAGGAACTCACAAGAACAATAAAAGAATAACAGCGGGAACTCGACACGACAAGAGCCCTTCCAAAAAGACAACCACGGGCATTCAACGAGGGAAGCCTTGAAACACGAATGCAACAAATGATGCAGCAAATGGTGCAGGATATGAAGCAGCAGATCCATCCGCATATCCAACATATGGAAGCGCATTTCTCAGGGTAGATCTCAGATATCAAAAGCGCACTCCGAAAGTAAAGACATACCGAAATCATTACAGAAAGAGCATACAGCCGTCCAGCGCTAACGGATTTCGCTAGTGAACAAGACACCACCAGCAACACGTAAACATAATGAACACGTGTCAGCAAGAACAAGAATTTTTAGGTATTTGGCAATGGAACTGCTGAGGCTACCGCACAAGCAGCGTCTCATAAAACAATATCTAAGCACACAACTCATCCCCCTCCCCGATGTAATCGTACTCCAAGAAAATGGTACGCGAAGTTAAAGCGGCCAGCCTTGTCACAAAAGCTGTCATCGCCATCAGGCACGATGCCATCGCCGACACCCATATAGAGCACGTGCTTGTAGATATCATTCCTAAAAAGCGACAGGGAAGGAGAATATTCGGTAAGATTTTTAACAGACACCTTAGATAAAGAAAAGCCAAATTTGTCGAACTCTTTCTCCGAGCGCACAAGGTGGCCAAAGGAAATACACTCATCTTCGTAGTAGATTTCAATGCTATGGGCAGGAGTTCGGGATACCAGAAACAAGACATCAAGGGAAGAACATTAGCGGATGTAGTGGAATACTTTGGCCGCAGTCTAATTACAGATCTCGCGAACCCCACGGTAATCGGGAATGATGTGATCATGGACACTTGCCCGGAGCTCACCTTCTTAAAGAAGACCAGAGATTCACATTGGGAGAACACGACGGAAAATATAGGCAGTGATCTCCTTACCCTCCGGACGCGAATATTATTGGACAAGACGCCAGACTCGAGAAACAAGAATCACAGGCGCGTTCCGCGGGGTGTGCAACTGATCTGAAGGCGATATTGAATCACTAAAGGAATGGAGCTGCATGATCGAGAAGCGCGGGAAAAATACAAAAATATAAGGAGAACTACAACCAAGCCTCAAGTAGACGGGCACCGGCTCAGATCCTCAGAATATGAGAAGCCAGACACAGTCTCACCAAAAGATGGCTGAAGCAAAAGTACGACCGGGAATCAAAACTAAAGACAACAGAAATCTCGGCAAAATCTAAAGAATACTTGACGCAACTGGCGAAGCAAAATTGGAAATAACTTAGCGAATTGCTTAGGAGAATTCAAGGCACGGCCCAAACCTGGAAACTCCTTGGACAACTAATCGATCCAACCAAACTCAAATCGAAAAACAAAAAAGGTATCCAGAAGTTCATCCACTCCTTCCGGGGCATTTTACACCGCCTGCTAGAGACGCCAGGCACAAAATGTTTCGGCGATCACAACCTCTCCGTGAAAGCAAGGAACGTACATACGGGCAACCGAAAACCAGGAACACGACAGCCGCTTAACTGTGGAAAAAGCTTACGCGGCCATAAGGAACCGGACCGGAATCACTGCAGCAGGAGCGGACAGATTCGACAGCGCCCTCATCCGCAACCTGAGCGACGGCCTCATAGAAAGCTCGAAAACTTTCTTAAACATAGAGAGGCGGAAACGCTTCCCGAAGATAGAAAACACGCCGAATAATGATACCTATACCTCGTAAATGCACCAAATTGAAACTCACAGGCCCATCCCGCTCACGTGGCGCCTTGGCAAGCTTTACGAGTGGGAGGGGACGCTGAGACTGCAAAAAAAAAAATCATGGAATAGAAAACCGTGTACCCCATACCATGTTCGGCTTCAGAGCAAAACATTCGACATAGGACGTGCTCCTCCATATACAAGATCTACTTCGAAACGTACCTCGAACTCGTGAAAATATCATAACGGCCTTGGACATCAAGGGGATTATATAACGTTAGCCACGAAGCGATCCTTACGTACCGGCCTATGTGATCTGGACTGTGGAGGCGGTATCCACGGCAACGTCAAAAGTCTGCCTGTCCGATAGAATTGGCACCATCGGCATGGGAGTCCTTCAATCAGGCAAAATTCACAGGCCAAACAAGTATACACCCCAAGGGTCAGCCATCTCACCCATACTTTTCAACATAGCCATGATGAGCCTAGCTAGAACCCTAGAGAAGATTGAAGGCGTCAGGCACACAGTGTATAAGTACAACCACCGTCGGCATACACTGAGAGAAACACCATTTGAGAAACACCGGCTCCCTTGGGGAGAAGGAAGACAGACTACAGGAGGCGGCCATTCGTGTTGAGATATTTCTCAGAGAACGAGCACTCGCATGCTCGACTGAGAGATCGGAACTGCTGCGAGTCTGGAAAGGCAAGCAAAACCGGACCATCCTTACCAGTGAGGACCTGAAACTCCAGGCGTACCTGAAAGGAACGCCTATACTGGAAGAGACAACAATACGTTTCTCGGCCATGTAGGCTAAATCCAACCAAGCAGCACTCCCATTTTTACCTTGCTCAAAGCAACAACGCTGCAAGTCGCACGCATGATGACCTGCATCACCAACAGGCGACATATCACCAACAGGCGACATGGCATTCCCGAATAGGATACTTAAAACTAGTCAGACACCTGGAAGTTTGCCGAATCGCGTACAGCCTACCCTACCAGTGTTTCAACAAGAGCTAAATAGAACAAGTAGAGGTCATGCTATGCAAAGCGCATTACAGCACTCCGACTTCCACACAACACGTGTAAAGAAAATGCCGTGGCTCTGGGATTGCAAAACAGCTTCGACGAGCTACGGGAGGCGCAGCTTGAGTCGCAAAAACTCGTGCTGCTGCAGGCAACGACTGAAAAAGCGTTATTACAGAGATCAGAATGCCGCGAGCAGTTAACAGAAATGAAGACAGAAACCATCCCTGACGAGTTTTGCAAATCCCTGAAGGTAGCAATGGACAATTGGACAATGGCAATGGGACATGAACCCAAACCTGCAGCAAAGGAGAAGAGAAGCGAGGGCCGAATTTATTCAGAAAATATACGCTCCTCACGACATGACCATGTATGCAGACGGGACCTCGAGAGGAGGAGACACCAAATTTTCAGCGGCCACGGCAGTCGATTCGTGTCTCTGTGAAATGACCAGCGCGTCTATGCGAGAGAGCACGGTAGCAGAGGCCAAGGAATTAGCTGTTCCTCTAGCGGTGGCGGAGGGCTCTAGAACCCGGCGGTTACTAAGAGTACTCACGGACTCTCAAACAGCCTTCCGACATTACACAATGGAAGTATAGGTCGTCACGCACTCTGTATGCTCCTCGCAGCGAGCGACAAAATTAAAAACCACGAAGAAGAAAAGGAATAGAGCAAACGCAAAATTGTGTGCGTACCGGGAGACAAGGGGGTGGTAGGGAACCAAGAGGCCGACAGGATAGCTCGATGATAAACTACTTTCCGAGCATCCGCCGAGACCGTGGAACTCTGCCAGCACCCAAGGAATACTGGGTCATAATCCAAAACTATAGAGGGAGAAGATTCCGATATCCCCCGCCGCACAAATCAGTCATCAGAGAGGAAGCTCTCGCTTGGAGACAATTATACAGTGTGTTACCCAAACCTACACATTCTAAACAAACTGCACCCTACGGTATAGCGGACAAATCTCCCTGGTGCGAGGAAAAACCCACACTATATCACATCACGTGGGCCTGTCAAAACTTAGACGTGGTCCCAAAAATACAAAACCAGCCGCCACGGTGGCTGAGTGGTTATGGAGCTCGGCTGCTGGCCCCAAAGACGCGGCTACGATTCCGGCCGCGGTGGTCTAATTTCGATGGAGGCGAAATTCTAGAGGCCCGTGTACTCTGCGGTGTCAGTGCTCGTTAACAAACCCCAGGTGGTCGACATTTCCGGAGGCCTTCACTACGGCGTCTCTCATAGCCTGAGTCGCTTTGGGACGTTAAACCGCCATAACCAAAGCAAACCAAAATACAAAACCCGAGTGCGGAGCAATGGGAGACTCTGCAGTCCAGAGACCGCTGTGAAGACCCACAAGGTCTGGTACAGCGAGCGCAACGGGCGGCAGTGGCCAGCAGAGCCCTGAAGATGCCCCAAAACGGCAGAACACCTCAAGTTTTTTCATCTTTTCCTCCTATTCTAGACAGAGCGAGCTCACTGCTCCACTGTAGCTGCAGTTGAGTGACATCATGGTTGTCACGTGACTAGGGAGACGCGAGTGCCAAGTTTCGGCGGCAGCGGCCGCTACTGGTTGACGCCATAGCTGTCACCTCGTTTCTCCTCGGTTCAGGAAATTGAAAATTGGTTTTTCAGGAAAGGAAATGGCACAATATCTCGGTGAATATCCGAACCGTGCCGTAAGGAAAGAGAGGAAGGTGAAGCGAAAGACGAAAGAGGATCTGTAGTGAAGGGCTCCGGAATAATTTCGACAACCTGGGGATTTTTAACGTATACTGAAATCGCGCAGTACAAAGGCGCCATTGCGTTTCACCTCCATCGAAATACTGCTGTCGAGGTCGGGATCGAACCGGCTCAATAGCATAGTGCCCTAAGTACTGAGCCGCCGCGGCGAGTTAGGTTCAACGTCAAGGCTCGCGCGCACGGCGCGCACGGCGAAGAAGCTACGGATGAGTGTAGTAAAAGATTTCGCTTGTAAAAAACTCCGCCAACACTGCCTCTAGTGTTCGCCATAAGAGCATCACCGATTTGTTTATTCCTTTCTAAGATACAAATAGCGCCAGCTACTTCATAGATTTTTCACTACAATTGTTATTTACAGCCACCTCGCTATATCCAGTATATTTCGTCGTTATATCAGTTCACTACGATGTCCCTCATAGCCTGAGTCGCTTTGGCACGTTAAACCCAAATAAACCATAAGAAAAATAAAAGAGCAAAACTTCACTAGGTCCACTTTACATTCACTAGGTGCACTTTTTATTCAGTACAAACCAGCGAGCCACCGTAGCGTGCCATGACTTATGGCTCACTACGGAGGCTCGTTGGTTCGTATGACATTTTTTGTTAAATCCTCGAACGCGACTGCATTGTGAATGTAATTTAGAAAAGGGTTAAAATGGCTTATAGGAACTGTACCACCAATGTGGTTGTTAACCGAGAGCTCACAGACAGAATTGCCGTGAGAGCATCACTGCGGCAAGGCTGCCCATTGCCACCGCTACTTTTCGCTCTGTACCTAGAGCCACTTTTCCGGAATGTAATAAATAATATCTGTATTCATGGTTTGAACTAGAAGCATGTCAAATTAAAGTATTGGCTTATGGCGATGATGTTGCACCTTTTTGTAGTGGCAACAGCCGCATAGAACATGCGATTTCGGTTGTTCGCGGGTATTCTGATATAACCAATAGCGTTGTAAATCTGGACAAACGTGCGGGCTTTTGGCATGGGAACTGGACATCAGCGCCTTTGTTTGATGCAAGTGTAAAATGGTCACACGTCCCTTCTAAATAATAATGTGTTCCTCCTGACAAGTATGGAGATAAAGTTGACTTTTGGAAGGTGCAAATTCAAGAACTGTCCACGCGAACACAGAAACGGTCGGGAAAGGAACTGTCCAAATTCGCGCTCGCAAACAAACATAATGTATACCTGGTTTCAATTGTGTTATATTGCTTGGAGGTCCTTTCGTGCAGGTTTATTGCCTCTTCGCAGTTTTAGTTTCGCAGTTCTCATGGGAGAGACTTAAAAGTGATAATTTATTTCTGCGTTTGGGAACATGGGGTTTTTTTCCTAGCCACACTTATTGCTGAGGAAAGTTGGTGTCAAGATTTATTCTTCTTCATGATCATTGCGACCATTTCTTGTGGACATTTGTTCAAGTGAGGTTTTCTTCGGCTTTGTCAAACTATGCTATTTCCACTGTAGACAGGATGAGATACTGTGCAAGTAGGTTTTTGAAAGAAATGGTCTTAGCTTTCTGGTTTTTAAATGCTCGGTTCACTTTGGAATACCTTTCAAATGTCACGCGTAAGAAATTGCTTAAAGATTTGCTTGACTGAGTCTTCCCTGAGCAAGTATATCGATCTCGGTATAGTGGAGGGCAAGGAGGAATTGTTTCAAAGAGAGTCCAAAAAATCGTAGCGCCAGAGGGGGTGAAGACGTTTTTCTTCAAGTTGCACACTGGTACGTTGCCGCTTAAGACATGGACAGAGGAGAAGAGATCTATTTTACCATGTTGTGCTGACTGCTTGTTATGTCAGAAACCAGAGTCAATAGAACACTTTTATATATATTATTACGGGGATGTTACGGTGATAAGTCTAAATTGGCGGCTGCTCTGAGATGGCCAGCACTTAGCTCAGAACCGAGCGCCCAGCTACCAACTGTCAACGTCGTCGTCGTTAAGCGCACCGCCACTTCTTCGTTCATGATTCGTCCACTTGTAACACTATCCCCCTCGGCTGAAGGCAACGTCCTGGTGCGTGTTAGGCGTGCGATGTCGATGGTGGGTGATAGGGCTTGAGGCGAGCTACATGAACCACTTCGGACTTCAGTGGAGCGGACGTCGACTTTGGGTGCAGCGGCGTGATTTCATACGTTACGTTGGTCACTGCCCGTAATACACGATAAGGACCTGTCTAGCGCGGCAGAAGTTTTTCACATAACCCCACACGACGGGATGGGAGCCACAGCAAGACGAGAGATCCGGCAGGGTATCGCACATCACGGTGCAGGCCATCGTAGCGTTGTTTTTGAGCCTCTTGGGAGGCGGAGAGCTTGTGTCGAGAACCTGGCGGGCGGCGTCTGCTCGAAGCGTCGACACACCTGCAGAACGGAGTCAACCGTAGAGCAATCTCGGCATAGAAGAAGGTGGAAGGCATCGTCGGCAATGCCTTTAAGAATGTGGCCGACCTTATCGTCTTCGGTCATGTTGGGATCGACCTTTCGGCACAGTGCCAAGACGTCTTGAATGTATGTAATATATGATTCAGTGGCCGTTTGGGCGCGAGCTGCAAGTTCTTTTTTGGCAGCAAGCTGACGGCCAACTGGTTTCCCAAACAGGTCACGGAGCTTTTGCTTGCAGGCATCCCACGTGGCAATCTCTTCGTGGGTTTCGAACCAGACGCGTGCGGTGCCGGCGAGATAAAATATTACATTGGCCAGCATCAGCGTGGCGTCCCACCTGTTGTGCTGGCTAACACGCTCATAAAGCGAGAGCCAGTCCTCGACGTCCACGCCATCTGTACCGCAGAATGTGCCCGGGTTGCGAGGGTGGGCTACGACGACAGTTGGTGTGGCAGGCGCAGACGGAGGGGCCGTGTTGGTAGTCATCTCGCCGGTTCGGCCCGTCGTCTCGTCGGCTCGTCGGGTCGTCGGCATGTCGGCTCGAACCCGCGACCTCAACCAAAAGATGTTACGGGGATGTTACGGCGATAAGTCTAAATTGGCGGCTGCTCTGAGATGGCCATCACTCAGCTCAGAACCGAGCGCCCAGCTACCAACTGTCAACGTCGTCGTCGTTCAGCGCACCGCCACTTCTTCGTTCATGATTCGTCCACTTGTAGCACTATATATATATATATATATATATATATATATATATATATATATATATATATATATATATATATATATAAACGCAATAGAGTGGGCGCACGGTGGAAAAAGTAACAATCTTTATTCTACTGTTTCGACCAGGGTCAGGCCTTCGTCAGCGTATATGGTACAGGCGAAAGATACAGCTTTTATGAGTACACGCACGTGATGAGGGAAACATTCCGGTTGACAGATAGCAGCTGCAAGCATCTCAGTGTGAGTCCGCAGTGAAAAAAAAGTGTTATTAGGTACAGTCAAACATGATTAATGAATCGTGAAGGATGATTCCAATCAGAACTTTGGATAGAATTGGTGGTGTGCTCAAATGCAACAGAAAAGGCGAACAACAACAGAAAAAAACAGATAGATGAAAACGCGGATGAATACCATTGTTTAAGAAATGTCTCGTGAAAACCTACGGGGTAAGGTGCTGAGATGTGATATCATTCTAGTGATAAAAGCAAACAGCGCAAAACAGAGGGGAAAAAGTGATCAGCGTAAATGAAACATGACATGGTGCGGTTAAGACGCAAGGCAAGTCAGCTTTCCAATATTTTCATTCATACCGCAAGAGACAATGTTGAACTTCTATATGAGAAATGATTCGCGAACTTCGCGTTCTTGGTGGGTCTTGAAGCCCGATTCCAGTAAAGCTACTTGAATTTTTTTCAAAAGGGTGCTTAGTATATTTCACGTGTTTATAGATAGGAAGGTTAGGCACTGTCTTGCAATGAGCTTTATGTTTATTGAAACGATATCGGAACGATGTTTCTGTTTGGCCAATATATTGAATCTTACAGATTGAACATTCAAGCATGCAGGTTACGTTGCATATACCACATGAATAGTTACCTAGAGTTTTCACAATAAAGTCTGGTGCTGTGCTGGAAGCCATTTCTGATGTCGTAATCTGCGCGCAGACTTTGCAACGCGATTTTTTGCATCGGTGACAGCCGATTTGCACACTTGTGCTTGTTTTGTAAGAAGTGAGAATGTCACTGAGGTTTTTGCCACGGCGAGAGACAACACGGGGGGCTTGCTGAAAAATGTGCTTGAGTCGATAACTTTGCATGAGGATGACATGGTGTTTTTTCAAAATGCCCGCGACGTTTGGAATTGATGAGGAGTGAATAAGCACCAGGTTGATTTGTGATTGACTAGATGATTGGTTTTCTGCTTTGAGAAGTGCGTCGCCGTCAAGAAGGCCTGCGCGTTCTACGCATCGTTTATTAGTCGCGCTAGGTATTTCCGCTTAATCAGGGCGTCTCGGAGGTTGGTACAGTTTCTTTCGAAGTCGCGCTCGTCAGAGCATATCCGTTTAATGCGGACGGCTTGTCCATATGGGATGCTAGTCTTCCAGTGTTTAAGATGGCTGTTTTCGAAGTGTAAGTATTGCGTTCTGTCGGTAGGTTTCCGGTATACATCAGTGGTAAGTTTCTCATTTCTTAATGATGCTGTCACATCTTGAAACCTTATTGTGGTTGGCCAGTAAGAATGAGAGAAAGTAATGGCCTCATGCGCATTATTAAAACTAGAGATCAATGATAGAAGTTCTGCTTCACCATGTCGCCAAATGAGAAAATTATCGTCAATGAATCGCTTGTAGTTGATGGCTTTTAATGGCTGTGTAGCAAGAAACTGGTCTTCTAATGAACCCATAAATATGTTGGCATAGTCAGGACCAATCCACGTATCCAATGATGTTCCGTTTATCTGAACATAGTGTCTGCTATCAAATTCGAAGTTGTGAAGTTCCAGTAATAATTTCAACAGTATAGCTAGCGTGGGGCCATCAACATTAGAACTTAAGTTTTCTTTCTCAAAAAACTGCACAATTGACCGGATGCCATCGGAGTGAAGAATGTTGGTATAGAGGGACGCAACATCAAGGGTTGAAAGCAAGGCACCCCGAGGGATGTAGAGTTCAGCTATGTCGTATAAGAAATGTCCTGTGTCCCGTATGAAGGACTGAAATGTAGAGGAATTTTACTGATGATGGTGTAAACGTAGATCGACAGCCTTTAATTTACAGTTCCTATTCCGGAAATGATTGGTCGGCCAGGGTTGTTAGGTTTGAGAATTTTAGGCAGTAAGTAAAATCTGCTTGCTACAGGGCTGAGTGGAATTATAGAATTGACTGTACATTTGTCTGGTGGATTGCTCAGAATGAGATTGGATAGCGTCTCTTCCAAAACAATTTTAAACTTGGCAGTTCGGTCGCAGTCTAGGAGACCTTAAAATGAGCTATCTGTGAGTTGCCTTTTGGCTTCAGCCTCCACTTCGGCACCTCTTTCTTCCTTTCTTCTCCGAGTCTCTCCTTTACTCATTTCCTTGCGGCGTGGTACAGGTGTCTCCCGAGATGTGAGACATATACTGCGCCATTTCCCTTCCCAAAAACCAATCTTAAACTTGCAATTTGTTTCTTTAACGTGCCCAGACATCACACAGCACACGGGTGCCTTAACGTTTCGCCTCCATCAAAACACAGCTACCACGGTCGGGTTCGATCCCGGGACGTTAAGATTCCCGGGTGGTCAAATTTATTCCCGATGCCTCCACTGCGGCACCTCTTTCTTCCTTTCTTCTCTCAGTCCCTCCTTTATCTGTTCCCTTGCGGCGAGGTTCAGTCGTCCGCCGAGATGTGAGACGGATAATGCGCCAGTTTCTTTCCACAAACCGAATTTTAATTTTTTTCTTTATTCCTCATCTGCAGCATAGTCTACCCCTGCCACTATTGTCACATGCGCCGCAAGCACGACGAAGCTGTGAACAGCATTATAAGTTCAGCGTACACAGCAGCACTGGGGCTGCCCCACTACGACAACACACATCTACTCCTACTCGGAATCTACAACGCGTTCTCAGAACTCATAGGTGCACACAAGACTGCCCCAAACGACCGCCTCTCCCTCATCAAACACGGCCGCCTGATGCCTGCGTGACCGTCTCCATGTAAATCCCTCATGCGACCGCCACCGCACGGCCCTCCTTTCCGCAGGAATTCATAGCCGCCTTGTCGTCAAACCAGTTCCTTGTAAAGTGGCTGTGGTTGAACTCAGCTAAGCCAGAATACACAGTTTAGCTTTCTTTCATCTTTGTTGTTTCAACACTTCTGCGAGCGCAAATTGTTTCGAGAGCTAATCACGTGATACATCACGTGTCACAAGTGCGATAGCGAGCGTCCAAAGCGGCGCTCTGCGCCGCGGTGGACGCGACAGCCAAGCACAAGAGTTAATCACGTGTCACATCAAATTCCAGAGCTGGCGAGGAGGAGCATCCCAGTCGCAGCCAGCGCAGCGCCGGACGTGGCTGCCAAGCACGCAGCTGTGGCGACGAAGGTGAAAATGAAGAACGCCTTCCACGAGCAATTTTGCACATGCGGCGCGCCTCCCGTTAGAGGTCAAATCTAAGAGCCAGATGAGCTTCAGGCTCAGCATGGGAAGAGTGGGGCTTTTCGCTCTAAAAATGATTCAGATGTGTTGGTCTGTGCCTCTCTGGCGGTACACTGCTGGATCATTCAACGACCTTGACGACCAGGAGCAGTCGAGAATGAAATGGCTGCGGCTTAGCTCAGCTGACCATAGTTATGCAAGATAAAAGCTTAACCGTTCACAGCTGCTGCACACAAATCCAGACGTATTGCACGTGAAGTAACTTTCTGCGGCTGTTGTGGCCCTGATAGACGGATCACGTGGCTCGTTTTGCCATCCGCCCTGCGAGAGCTCACTTCCAGCGGCTTCTCAGTCTCCACCTTGGCTGCTTCCAAGGCTCGTCGCGGTCTTCTTTCGGCACATTTCCCTCTCCTTTCAGCCAGCGAGACTCCCGCTCTTCATAGGTTTCGGCTGCTCGTTTAGCGCATTCACGCTCCCTGTCGATTGCTAAGTCCTCCCTCGCACGGTTAGCAATGTTGACCGGATGATTAGACTCGGCCCGATGTGTGCCAGTACCCGCTCTCGAGAACGCCGGCACCGGCTGCCTTGGTTCGTCCATAGCGAGACACTGGATAGTCAGAAAGCAGCGGCCGCTGCGAGTCACGTGGTTACGCAGCTCTGCTCCTACTGTTTCGGTCATTCGTGCAGACGCAGCGAAATTGACGCCGCTAGGTTAATAAAGCTTTTGCTTTGAAGTCAGCCGACGCCGAGGCAATCATCGAATATCGAGCGTTAACATACCCTGCCTAGTACTCCAGTTCGAATCGCTGCAGCGTGCTATAATTTAACTTAACTATTAAGTTTATGCTGCACGAAACGCGAAATCGCGTGCCACGACCCCGAATACTCTACGACAAACGGTTGAGGCCCAATGTTCTTATTAATATTGGTTAAGACGTGTAATTGTGGCGTACAATAGCCTAATAGTGGCGTATAATAGTATAATAGTCTCTAGCTTAAATAGAATGTACATGTTGTAAAAACGCTGAATCGTATTACGCCATCCGGAACATTCTGCGGGAAACGCTTGACGCATAATTATTACACGAATGTCGGAAGTGAGTGGCCACACTCCGACGCCTGCCAGACACACATATATATATACCGACATAGCTTAGTTTCGAGCGTGGTGCTCGGGCATGCCGCTTCCGCCTGCTACCATTTTATTAATTTAGGAAACCACCTCAGTAACCTTATCAACCACTGGGATACATTGTGAGAATGCCACCTGTAAAATTAATTCAAAAAAATTGCGTTCAAAAAGGCTTTTGTCCAGACTTCAGTATGTGCGTCAAGGCATAAGAGGGGAATGGGTTTTGAATGGGAATGGGAATGAAACAAGACGAATGGCTGCATAAAAGAATGAATATTGGCTGATCAAAGAAGGCTAAAAGCAATTGATCATGCGGTCCGTGCTCGTAACGGTCGTAGGATGACGAACTGTCTGGCCAAAGGACTTTGCGGCCAGATGCTGGATTTTTGTCTATTTTTCAGCTCGGCTGGCCACACAGTTTTCAATTGGTAGCTAGGTTCTGGAAGTCGTAAGGGAATAAATCTACCTACGACAGTTAGTGACCGCAGATCCTTATCTCTTGAGCCAAATAAGTACTTCAAAAATTTGCAATAGCGCAACGCAACGAGGACAAGACCGAGAAATGAAACAAAGACGGGTCGCTGATCTTACAACTATGCTTCAGTGGAAAAACGCGCATCAGTTTACACATTGCAAAAAAATCTATGCACATGCGCATCGTCAGTCAAAGCATAACACCCAGAAGCGTTTATCACGGATTAAGTGTGTTACTTCTCGCTCTTATCCTCGTTGTGTTGTGCTGATGCAAAAAATTAAGAAGCAGTACCAACTTGACCAAACTTCCGTTCTTCTAAGAAATAATTAGAGTAAGATTGGTGTGAAGTGCATATAGCAGGTTCTCTCAGATGACGAATGGCAGTTTACCGCTATCTCTCACGAGAAAAGTATATTACAGCTGTACCTTACCAGTAATCACCTATGGGGCAGAAACCTGGATACAAACGAAAGGGGTTCAGCTTCAGTTACGGACAAAGGAGCGAGCTGTGGAAAGAAAAATGATAGGTGTAACGTTAAGAGATGGAATGCGGGAAGTGTGGGTGAGGGAACAAACGCGCGTTAAGGGCCTCCTCGTAGATATCAAGAGGAATAACTAGTTTCGGGCAGGGTATGTGATGCGAAGGCATTAAGGGTAACGGAGTGGTTTCCAAGAGAAGACAAGCGTAGCTGGGACGGCATAAAGTTGGGCGGGCGGAGGAGATTAAGAAGCTTGCGGGGACAGGGTGGCCGCAGGTGGAACTGGGTAGGAATGAGTGGAGAGATGTGACAGAGCTTTTCGTGCTTCAGTGGGCGTAATCAGGCTAACGATGATTGTGATCCCAAGTACATGGTCAAAGTCGGCTGTGATTGGTATAATGGGCGCCGGGGGAGTGTAAACAAGCCTCGGAAGTGAAGTAGTCACATACAACAACCAAAGTGAGTGCAACCCGGACTCTTATAGTCCGAAGCGGAATATGTCCTGCTAGGGTGAGGCCGCGTGTGTGGGTTACGGCCTCCGGACGGATTAAAGACATGCGCCTCGCCGGAGATGTTTTTAGAAGTCATTAAGACCGTTGGCGGGTCTCAGATCCAGGAGTGGAGGCAGCGTTTAGAATGGCATGCCTAGGCGGGCCACCTTGCCTGATTTTGTTTGCGAACGCTGGCGGTCCCGAGAAAACCACAGAAATCTATTGACTGAAAATATGAGCGGCCGTGCGTTTTATACATGGGAAAATTACGGGCCTGCGATTATCGCATCGGGGTAGGCGTATCCATCGCATTAAAAACCAGCGCTAAAAAACGCACACAGAGGACGAGACGAGACACACGTGTCTTTTCGTGTGTCTCGTCTCGTCCTCTGTGTGTGTTTTTTAGCATTGGTTCTTATTGCGATGGATCACAACCAACTCGCCCAATCCTCAGTTCTTCTACAGTAGGCGTATGAACTGAAGAACGCCGGTGAGGATGAAAATGCGTGCCCTTGGAGACAAGGTAAGTAAGGCCACAGGAAGAAACGACTCCTGCACAGCTATCAGCTCCACACAACAGGAGCGAGGAATGTCCTCACGTGTAAACTTTTAAGTCTTGTGATAAATAGGCTTGCAAGGCCAGTGCACTGCTTTTGTTATTACACAGCCTATTGTGCTGGCATCCGCATACAAAAAGACGAAACCATTGGCAGAGGGCTTTACCTCAGAACTTCGGTCGAGAAAGAGTTACGCCGCGTGGCCGCATACAGGTTGCTGCGAGTTCAGGAGCTTCTGTAATAATGTGCGAGCTATAGTACTTATAGCTCAACCTTAAATAGAGCCTTACAGGCGGCAGTCGTGCTTTCAACTGAATAATTCTTCCACAGTGCGGTTCTTACTGGCTAATAATAATAATAATAATTGGTTTTTTGGGGAAAGGAAATGGCGCAGTATCTGTCTCATAAATCTTTGGACACCTGAACTGCGCCGTAAGGGAAGGGATATAGGAGGGAATGAAAGAAGAAAGGAAGAAGGAGGTGCCGTAGTGGAGGGCTCCGGAATAATTTCGACCACCTGGGGATCTTTAACGTGCACTGACATCGCACAGCACACGGGCGCCTTAGCGTTTTTCCTCCATAAAAACGCAGCCGCCGCGGTCGGGTTCGAACCCGGGAACTCCGGATCAGTAGTCGAGCGCCCTAACCACTGAGCCACGTCTGAGCTCGATCAAAGTCTGATGACATGCACTAAGCTAAACGTAGAGCGACAATTATGAAACCCCGAGAGCACGCCGGACGTGATAAGATTTACGCAAACCAGGCGCATTAATAAAGTTCGCTTTCTTTTTTGCCGTATTTCAGGTGCAAGATTCAATTCGCTATGAGAAAATAAACATTTTTTTCTTTCGTGCATGCCTTCGTGAAAGAAAATTCTACGCAATTTTGCGTGCCCTCTCTCAATATATGGTGCATTTGTAAACGCTGGTCAGGCATCAACAGAAGAAGGAAAGAGCGCCTATAAGACGTACAGGTGAGATGCAGTGAACACGATGATAAATCGATAGATTCCAATGCTCTGCGCTTCAGATCGATTCCTGGTCAGGAAAACAATGGTGCAGTGATACCACTGCCCGAAAAATAAAGACCCCAAACTCCAGCACATACCTTCTTTCCTTTTTTGCCTCTGCATCAAGAAAACTAAGAGGCGTATGAATCTACTCTACTCATTTTGTTAATAATCAGAGTGAAGTAGGACGATTGAGCGCTAAAAGGCGGTGTTCCAGTTGATGGCCAAGGACAGGACGCTGTTACGACGGGGTCACATTTAGCACCGCGAGACACGAAGCAAGCAACAGCATCGCACGAAGTGTCAGCAGCTTCGTGGCTCTTGTTTCTTGCTGATCAACACAAAAGGTATTAGAAAAGCAGCTCTATGGTTGAGCAAATTATGGCGATAACTCACTGATTCTTTAAAGCCAGCTAAATTTTACAGTTTTTATGAAGACAATTTATTACATTTTGACTGCTCTCGCTGCGTCACTGTCCTCAGTAGTTAATTATTAAAACCCTCTAATCATCTAGCTTGTCGAAAGTAATACAATATTGCATTATATAACCTATACCAGGTGTTTCCAATTTTATTAAATATGCTTTTGCAAGTATGAAGGCGGCTTCCTCGGCACAGTGATACCTGCATCGATATACATCTGAAAACATAGAAATAATGTTAACTTTTTAGAAGCTTAACTAAAGTATGATAATTACTTTTCTACCTGCAACATTTGGCTACTGGTTGCCATTAGAGACTCGTAGCCGGTTCTTAGTAACAGGCGTATCATTGTTAAGAATTTCTAAAACACGATTACCCTCGCCGCTGTAGCTCGAAAAATTTGGCTGCATATTGCGAAAAAACATGTTCTTTCGAAAGCATGGAGGCAAAGTAAACCCTCCAGTGCACGCAAGTTGTAAAAATTTCAAATTTTGTAGAGCCACAGCGGCTGACATAATCGCATTTTCGAAATTATAAATACTGATATGGCTATTACTGACGGCCGCGTAAGAATCTCCAATTGCAACCATTAGCCTAACTTCTATAGTTAAAAAGTTATTTATCAGAAATTAGTTATTCGGCTAACAAGTTAGCATTATTTACATTTTTTCTTATGTCTGCCAACGCAGGTAATATTGCGCCGCAGAAGCCGCCTTCACACTTGAAAAATACTATTGACAAAATATTTGGTTCACTTAAAGCTGAAACACCCGGTATACTAAATGGCCTGAGCTTTGACAGGTAAGACCTGAAAAGACTTACAGATTAGGTCGCAAGCTAGATAATGGGCGGATCTGAACTGGACCTGAAAGTGGGAATATTCCACACCATGCTCATTGTTGACAAACTATCAAGATGGGCTTTGATGTCACCTAGCAAAGGAGAGCGTTGGGTTAGTGTTACAGCGGTCGCGTGGACTTGGTGCTCCGCTGCACGATCAGTCTGAGAGAAGTATCTACCGTATTCATCCACTTAAAGAGAAGATCAAGATCGGACACATGCGTAAAAAGGTGAGTTCTGAAAACTTAGAACAAATTGTTGCACATTGGTGCGCGCATTATTAAGTCTACAAGAAACATTGCTGTGGCGCCTAAGTTCCCCACTGTGATTTCATGAACTTCAGATTACTCACTTCTGCCTGCTTTTTAGGAACATTTCATCACGAACACAGCTAAAGCCAGAGGTACGCGCCTCCAGCCGTTACTTTAACCGAGCGGAGATTAATGAAATGAAACCGATTATATGGGTCCGGGAGCTGTTACTTTCAAAGATTGAGGTGGGGATTGGAACTGTTTAAAATAAGTGAAAGTAAAGTTCTCCCGCTTCATTTGGTGTTCATAACACGCGGGAAAAAAAGACTCCGCGTAATAATGAGAACTTTGCTCCTCATTTGAAATCGAAAGAAACAATAGACTGTGCCTTTGCAAGCGTTTGTGCGTGAAATATGTATGGTTGCCCGTCGATATCCTCCAGTGAACTGCGATAATAACCAGTGATTCACCCTGGACTAATCATTGCGTTTCCAGCTCAGCGGAACAGACTGGGAACTAGTAAATATCTCGTTTTATATAATGCGCAAAAGATTTTTTCTAAAGCGTAAATTGCAAGAAGGTCCATCGAATGCACACGAAATTTTTAATGCTTATCCCCCTAAAATTTTGTTCATGAACACACTCTGTGCGTAAACATTTATTAAATGGTTTTTGAACTAATAATGGGCCACTTGTTTTATTCGATAGCAAGCTATGTTTTCCTCCAAGAACGATTTGGCCTCTCCCAGTAGCACCAGCATTAACTTGCAATTAATTACCTGTTTAAATATTTATACATTTTTTATTCCCCTTTATACTTGACTGCACCTTTCTTTTGCATGGAATAATTTATGTTTCCATTACACCAGCTTTTTATAGCGCACTTCTGGTTCTCGCTGAAATATAAGTTGATATGTTTCAGAACCAAGTGTTATTTGACCGCGTTGATGCTCTTTATCTAAAGGATTTCTTGCACCGAACAATGCATGCGGGCAGTGTGTTACGCTTTTTTCCTTTACTGCACATTCAGCAACGTTAAGAAAATCATTTACTCTTTCTTCTCTTACATAACTTAGAACTCACGAGGATGCATCCAAAACAAATCAGATATAATTCCTATTATATTGTTAAAAATAGTACCGAGGAAAAGCCGGCAATTTTTATTAAGCAATCCATTTTTGCGAGTGTAATGTAGAGGTAGACTTCGAATTGACCAATTGACGTCATCACAATCTGGCCACCGTGGATACACGTGCATTTATTCTACGCTTTACAGACAATCCGTTCGGCGGTGTGTGTGGCGTTTGTGAACGTTGCCATGCAAAAAAAAATCATTCTCTTCTCACCAAGGTTAATAAATGTTAATCTATAGCTAATTTGTGTGCTCATTGACTGACACATTATTCTTGATAATATAGAGTAAAACCACGGAAGATGGTTTCTATTAAAAAGAAAAAAGAAAGAGAGCGAGAAAATCCTGAATTTAAATTTTTGAAATTACATGAACGCCGCAAGAGAACGGACAGGACGAATGGAAGAATGGACAATGTAGCAACCTTCATCGCAGCAATTGTAAGAGCACTAGTTGCTTTCATGGGGCATGCTGTGGCCGCCACGAAAGCTCCTTACAAAGGCTCGAAAGTACAACCTGAAGCCAGTTGCATAGTGAATTGACGTATCCGCTGAGAGATTCGCCAGGCAAGGGGTGACGACTCCGAGACTCAGCTTTACAGGGAACTTCGGACAGGCGAAGGTGAAAGTGCGTCCAGAGTGCCAGTATACGATGCCCGCTTAGGTCACTTTGCTGGCGTTCTCGGTTGGAGAACTGCGCACAGGCAGTCATACGCCTTGTCGTAAAGGGTCTTTGACCCAATCTTGAGTAGAAGAAAAAAATTGTGGCTGCAGTCCGCGCTGTGATGGTGGTTGGAAAGCGATGCTGTAAAACGACACCTAATTACCCACTGCGCACGTCACTTGAACATTCACACAAGTGGCTCTAAAGAAGAGTGAAACCAGAGACAAGCTAAATGTACCTATATTGCCCTTTATTGCATCACCAACGGCTTTCACGACGGCTTTATGGTCAGTAAGTGATACAGCGAGATTTTCAGTTCTAAATTTAGAGATATTCTTTGCTAAGGTTAAACCAGTGCATGAACTATGAACGGAGGCTGGCCGAGTTGCCTTTGCTAAACGCCACGGCGTGGCGGTGCCGCCACCGCCACTTGGGGTGTAGCAGCTGCCACCGGCGCGGTGCCGTGGATGGTTACGTGGTTCGTCACGTGGTTGGTCACATGGTGTGGACCAGCTGCTCCTGTTGGCGGGGCGGCGCGCCGGCGAAACCATGCTGCAACACCTGTGCGCATGCGCCGTGTCAATTGGGACGAAGATGAAGAAGGAAGGCCCAGAGAATCGGAGCGGCGAAAGACTGACATTGCAATTAAACTGAGCAAACTCCACTGGGCCAGCTGTAGCTATCGCGTCACTCTAGGTTTAACCAGAGCTAAACCAACGCCAATTTTTTTTCTGAATGTACACAAGTACTGAGATGTGTGCAGTAAGCCTGTTTTGAAAGATTTACCATTAATATATATCTTTTTATGTTTTTGTTTTTATTTTATTTTTTCAATTAAAAAAAATTCCCTCTCATTGTATATATGTATATAAAATTATGTATGTTTTACTTTTATTTATTTACAATAATTGTTTTTTTTTTGCGGAAAGGAAATGGCGCAGTATCTGTGTCATATATCGTTGGACACCTGAACCGCGCCGTTAGGGACGGGATAAGGGAGGGAGTGGAAGAAGAAAGGAAGAAGGAGGTGCCCTAGTGGAGGGCTCCGAAATTTACAATGTTTTTATATTTCAGTCTTCACTGTTGGGTAATTTTCCACTCGGAGTAACATTCAATATTTAGCATGGCGTATATTGCTGACGATGCCAACGGCCCGAAAATGTCCTTGGACGATACAGGTATACAGCTTCGATGTAAATATATCTTGTGCCATGGCGTTCTTTGGCAGAGAATACGTTGCGCCATAAAAATTCATTCTCATCAGGAGTTGCACCGAGACACTGGTGTTCCGCCGCTGTGCCGCACCTCGCCTTTCCTCAAAACCCGCCGTGGTGGCTCAGTGGTTGGAGCGCTCGGCTACTCCTCCAGAGCTTCCGGGTTCGAACCCGACCGCGGCGGCTGCGTTTTTATGCAGACAAAACGCTAAGGCGCCCGTGTGCTGTGCGATGTCAGTGCATGTTCAAGATCCCCAGGTGCTTGAAATTATTCCGGAGCTCTCTACTACGCACCTCTTCTTTCCTATCTTCGTTCACTCCCTCTTTTATCCCTTCCCTTACGGAGCGGTTCAGGTGTCCAACGATATATGGGACAGATACTGGGCCATCTGCTTTCCCTAAAAACCAATTATTGTTATTATTATTTCCTCAATAAAATAATAATAACTGGTTTTTTTGGGGAAAGGAAATGGCGCTGTATCTGTCTTTTATATCGACGGACACCTGAACCGCACCGTAAGGAAAGAGATAAGGAGGGAGTGAAAGAAGAAAGGAAGAAAGAGGTGCCGTAGTGGAGGGCTCCGGTATAATTTCGACCAGCTGGGGATCTTTAACGTGCACTTACATCGCACAGCACACCGACGCTTTAGCGTTTTGCCTCCATAAAAACGCAGTCGCTGCGGTCGGGTTCGAATCCGAGAACTCCGAATCAAAAGATACCCGCCGCAGCTGCTCAGTGGTTATGGCGCTCGACTGTGATCCGGAGATCCCGTGTTGGAACCCAACTGCGGCTGCTGCGTTTTTATGGAGGAAAAACGCTAAGGCGCCCGTGTGCTGTGCGATGTCAGTGCACGTTAAAGATCCCCAGGTGGTCGAAATTATTCCGGAGTCCTCCACTACGGACCTGTTTGTTCCTCTTTTCTTTCACTCCCTCCTTTATCTCTTTCTTTACGGCGCGGTTCAGGTGTCCAACGATATATGAGACAGATACTGCGCTATTTCCTTTCACCAAAAACCTATTATTATTATTATTATAAAGTTTTTCTGTCTGTCTGCGGTCAAATCACACCTGTTCAGAAACGAACGACACTTGATTCCCTACCCCTATTTTTTCTTACTATCGCTCTGCCTTTCTCTCCCTCTCAATGTCCACACATTGCCGCTAGTCGCAACTCACGTGCTTCAGGTTTTAATGGCAGATACCGCGGCTCGCAACATCCTCCCTTCCATTGCTACTTTATTAAAGCTTCAGCTTTAGTGGCCGCGAACTTGCGATTTTACAGTGGCGGTGCTCCGACGAGGCACATGACGTCACAACGCTCGCTTCGCCGCAGATATTTCTCACCCCTTTCCTCAAAATCCAGCTTTCAATTCTTTCTTTCTTCTTTCCATCCCTACTTTATCCCTTTCCTTACGGCGCGATTTGGGTGTCGACCGAGATATTGGAGACGGTTGCTGTGCCATTTCCTTTCCTCAAAAACAACACAAAACAAATGAGCTGAAGGCGTTCATAGAGTTCCTTGGCGTTGACAACTTTGGAAAGGCCGTTTATTTTCACGAAACGAAAGCGCGCAACCGGCTCCCTGGGTCAGTGGAGACCCCATTCTCGCTTTCATGTGCGTGGCGTTGGTGTCCAACCGCAAAAGTCTTCTTTGATTGCGTACCGCACAATGGTTAGGCAGTGCGCCCTCCCTGCCGCCCTGAGGGGTGGTATGCAGTTAATGGTTGACCGCGAGAGATTGGTCACCAAATGAACGCTGCGACCTACCCATTGCTGCAGTTCGGCATGTCAGCCCCAACGCTGTCACGATAATGCATTCAGGCCACATCTCTCTCTCACCACTGCCACATGCATCCAAGCACGAATGAGGCGCCCTATTAAGCAGGGAGCCAGTTATGCGCCCTATGTTTACTGAAAGCCATCGCCGTCTAGAACATTGACAACGAAAACGCCAATGAACACAGTGAATGCCATCTTTCACTTTGTATATCCTGGATTAGCTGAGCTAATCCACATTATAATTTTCAATAAATAGCCACTAACAACCACTACGACGCGGAAAGGTCGCCTACGCTCACGATATCCGCCTCACCAGCGCCATGCAAGGCGAGGGGGGGGGGGAGGGTGTTGTGGGTGCTACACGATGGCTATATGACTGCACGCCAAACACGGAGGAAAAATACTGGAAACGCATGGTACTCGCTTAATTCCAACATCTGTAATTTGCATGCTTGTAATTATTTATGTACTCAAGTACAGATCTCGAAGCTACGTTTCTAATAAACCCGTGCATTCACTAGACGCGCAATTATTCACGATCAAACGTCGAGCCGTCGTGGCGGAATGGAAGCGTGCCGGTAACGAACGCCAAAGGCCCTAGTTGGGAAAATTTCAGGGAGGAACTTTGTTGACCCAAAGTGAGGTGAGGCGAAAGCCTTTAGCGTGGTGCTGCTCCTTGTGTCGCTGATGTGTCGTGATGTTGATTAAATACTACAATTGGTCGCTTCACGACACTTTCGCTAGCGTTCATTAGAGCGCACACGGTTGCTTGCTGGAAACGCAGGAGTGCGTTTAGGCGGAATCCTTCAAAATTTTTGGGGGGAGGGGGAGGGGAGGGGGAAGGAAATGACACAGTATCTGTTTCACATATCGGCGGGCACCTGAACTACGCCGTAAGGGAAGAGATAAAATAGGTACTCAGAGAATAAAGGCAGAAAGTAGCCGATTCGGAGTTCCCGGGTTCGAATCCGACCGCGGCGGCTGCGTTTTTATGGAGCAAAAACGCTAAGGCGCCCGTGTGCTGTGTGATGTCAGTGCACGTTAAAGATCCCCAGGTGGTCGAAATTATTCCGGAGACCTCCACTACGGCACGTCTATCTTCCTTTCTTCTTTCACTGCCCCCTTTATCCCTTCCCTTACGGCGCACTTCAGGTGTTCAACGATATATGAGGAAGATACAGCGCCATTTCCTTTCCCCAAAAACCAATTGTTGTTGTCGTTAGGCGTCCTCCAGCTTTTTTTGTCCACTGTGCACTTCCAGAATTTTAAGCTTTAATTTCTATATATTCTATCTTTTACACATAAACATTTTTTTATGAGTTAACATCTTTGCGCAAAATACGCAGTGCAATATTTTGTTCCATCTTGGGGCAAATTATTGCGAAACGAGTTCTATTGAAAGAGGCGATATTTTATTGAAGCTAGTCTACAATATGACGCCCTCTGTGGTCACTACAAATTTTTCAATCTGAGATAGCGGCTCCGTTTGCAGTTCTGAGTATTCGGCGGTCATTTATTGAACAATCGAGAACAGGGGCGAGGTTATGAACTTGTACAAGCGACGAATAGTGATTAATTTTATTATTCAACAAAAAAAACTTATGGTTTACCTCCGGTTAAATCTAGTGTGTACGCGATAGATTACCTGACGAAGACGCGTCTTCTCTTGCGGATTATCAGTGTCGTTTCTTGACGCCGTCGTTTCGCGAGCCGTTCCTCTCTTCGTTCCGGCGTCTCAGCCGCGCGCTTGGCATTGCTCACTTTTTGGGCTCGTTAAGTTGCTTTGAGATGTATGCTACAGGTGGAAGTAGCCTTGCTTAGTCTGCCGGCTATTGCCTCAACGTAGCCTCACTTATATGTTAATAGAGAGTTTTAGTTTCACGTATGTAGAGGCTTCACGTACGTAGAGCTCTTACGGGTGACCAGCGCGCATGCGCAGAACGCAAAGAGTATGCGCGAGTCTCACGTACGTACGTGAGATTCGGATTCTTACGTTGCAGTCTTCGCGTTGGTTGCGTACGTACGTTGACAAACATGGCGGCGCTCTGCCCACCTCTTCACAGCGATAACAGCTTCGTCGCTAATCCCTCGACGCGATGTCGTGTTCTAAACTGTTGTATTCGCCATCGATTTGTCCATTCTTACCCTCGCATAAAGTTTCAAGCGACAAATAGCTTTTGTTTTTCAAATATAAGGGCGATTTCCCAGCTGTTAAGCCTAATGAAGCAGCACTCCGACGCAGTCCGACTGGATTGGCTTTAACTCATCTTGTCTTAGAGTGGCTACCGCAGTGTCTTCATCTGTCAGTAGATGGCGCTAAGAAGACCGCACGGTGTCCATCACGTACGTGCAACTAAAAGGGTTTGAAAGGACATGCGCGTATGCTACGTAGACTTCTCACGTTTGCGTACGTGAAATCTGTACGTACGTGAAACTAAAACTCTCTAATAACAACCTAAAACTTTCGGATCTGCTCCGCTATGAGCACAGTCTCTTTTAATAGTACATATTTTATTCTCGCAGTCAGTATCTATGCACACAATTACTCACAGAAGAACAAAGTCCACTCGAAAAGTCACCACCTATGCACATGTTAAGTAACAGTAGAACATAGCCCATTGCAGTGCCACTATCCAAGCGCACATCCCCTCCCAGTATAACATGGTCCGCTCCAGAAGACACCACTTACACACACATTCGTCCGCAGACCATAGCAGACAATAGTCCGTTCTTGCTGTCACAATTTAGCGAAGAGAACAATGTCCTGCAGAAATGTTAAAAGAAGGCGTGCTTTTGTACTTGTTGTTCACTCGCCTTATACCACGCCACAACTTCGGGATGCGTCGACGTGGGCTCCCGCTGTCGCCGTTGATGTCGGTCGCAGTATACACGCCGACTTTCCGCTTCTTATCATTTGTAAAGGGTTGGCCCGTAAAGCCAATTCCTACACTCCGTTGTGAATACTCATCAATAAATGTTTTCCACCACCGCCACGATCTTCACCCATGGTTCATCTGAAGAACGAGCGCTTCGCAGCATCTGTTTATAAAGTGGCCGAGACACGACGCGCATTATTGCCCAACTCCGCATGCGTAGCGCGCCTGTAGATACTGCGCATGCGCGACGCGGACAGCAAGGCTGTGGTATGGGCGGCGGCAACGACGACGGAGGGGGTACTGTCCCTGCACCTCTTTCATTTCATTTCATTTCTCCATTCTGTGTGCTATCCTTTATTTCCACAGCCCCAGCTCAGGTGCTTCAGTATCGATGGCATATGCCGGGGCTAGCAAAAATTTTTTCCTTCGTTTTTTTTATTACTTTAATAAAAAAACACTTACTACTAAAACGACGACAGGGCAACTCTGTCATTGCGCGCGCCACACTTGCTGCTCGGCGCAACAAGATAGCGGAGCCGGCGGCGGCACAGCTCTGACGTCACGCGCGGCGCACATTTTCCTCGGCGCATGCGCATTAACGGCACCGGCTGGGCCCGAAGACCGCTTCAAAAATTAAGCGAAGGTTTAACCCTGTAAATCTCAGCAACCAAAACGAAAGGTTTGAAGGTTAAGCTTGGCTAGACTTGGTTGTTGCTTAGTGGTAATATCTGAAGTTTAGCAACGGTTTACAAAGCTCAACTTTAAAGCTTTCGCTAGAGTTACTCACTTCGTTTCTGTAGGGCAGCCTTTCGACGAGCTACGTCCACTGGATAGTCGGATTCAGCCTGTCGGCTTCGCAACTTCTGAGACGCAGACAGTTAACGAGGCGTCTTGCCAGGATCATCCATGACGACTGCTGCCGTTAAATTGTCGGCGCCTTTTGCACTCCGTTGGTACCTGCTGAGTGGCAGCGGAGGCTGTCTAGACAGGAAGGGACGCTGGATGGCGGCTGAAATAAGCGGATGTGCGTCGCATTGGTACCACAAATTTTGAACTATTTCAACCAGACCAACTCCTTGTCGCCACCGGATTTTATTCAGAACGAAAAGGTCGCAAGTGCTGGATCCCGTCGGTAACAACTTTCAGGCGGTAGGGCCATTTTTCGGCTTTCTACTGGTCTTGAAGTTTTCAAGGGGGGTTCCTGGCCGCTAACCCTGACGGTGCGGGAAGCTCGATATCGGGAGAGTATAGGTTGCCAGGTCTATCGACGACACCAACGTCTAGCATCAACGCCGCTTAGAAGGCGGACCATACGACGGGGCCCAACCAAGCCAAGGATGCGTCGCTTCAACCACCAAACGTTCTACTCAGGGAATTCCAAGAGATGGGTGACGGTGACTTAAGAGACGCTGACGAAGGAATCCCATCCGGCTCCTCGTCTGAGCCAGCCGGGAACAGCAATGATGCCGGCTGGGAGCTTGTACAATCCAAGCGCAGAGAAAACTTCGAACCCGAGGACAATGGAGAGTCACGGCAGCCGGCTCGGCTGCCCAATCGCACGATGGAAAATCACCATTCGATGCGACCGCCTGCAGAATAACTGGACCCACGGAGCAGAGTAGGCCTAAGCGAAGAATGCCGCACTCCCCAGAGTCCACTTCAAAATCATTATTCGACCTGCGAAAGGACTCACCGTGAAATCACTCATCACTGATCACCAAGAAGTCCGCGCCGTTGCCATAGCGTGCGACCAACAATGCAAGGACGAGGACTTACTTGTACGGGTACGGCTTCGCACCGCACCAAACAATACTATCGTTAGCACGCTGCACGAGCAAATGGGTCAGCTAGTGCGGCACATTAGCCGTCTCAAATTCGTCGGAAAGGCTTATGATGTAAACGATTACGTGGCAGCTCCGCAAGACGTCTTCCACGGCGTAAACCACGGTGTAGACCCAGATACGTCTCCCGAAGAGATCAAAGCACACCTACGAGTCAGAACTCAAGGAGTGACCATACTCCAGGCGAAGATGCCCGGGAAATCCAAGACGGCAGTAATCACGCCCGACTGCTCGATCTTGCCGAAATTCACCTGCTACGCAGGTGAAGAATCGTGCTACCAGTACTGCCCCACGAGGCAAGTCTGCCACGTCTGCTTTCCGCAAGGACACCGCTCCGACGTGTGCCCCATACAAAAATTACTGTGTGCGGACAGTGGGGAGTGCAAAACCCGCCCGGCGACCACGTGTGTGCACCCAAGTGTAGGATATGCGGCGAGGCACACCGCACCGGATCGAAGGGTGTGCCGGTAAAGGCTGAAGAAAGCAAGGCCAAAAATTTCGAGAAAGCTTAAGTTTCGCCTTTAATTGCAGGACGCGACCCCGTATTGAAGCTTTTCCAAGGAATCCACGGAACGCCATCGTCCTTCGGTGCGACCCATTGCCCGAACAATTTAAGGAAAGGACACACATCTTGGTGGCCACCCGAACCGCGCCGTAAGAGAAGGAAAACGTAAATAAATTTTTTTAAGGAAAGGAAAGGACGCCTGTCTTGCATATCTCGGTGGACACCCGAACCGGGCCGTAAGGAAAGGAAATTGAAGTGGAAATTGGTTTTAAGGAAAGGAAATGAAGCCTGTCTCACAGATCTCCACGGGATACCCGTACCAGGTCGTAAGAGAAGGAAAATCCCTTCCCTTACGGTGCCGTCCATGTGTCCACCGAGATGCACATTTTTCGCTCACGGCCAAAGACGCCGACGACACCGGCTTTTCTGCGACACGAGCTCCTTAACACTTAAGCTCCCTCTTTAAAGGAGGGGAACAGACAAGAGCAGAAGAAAAAGAAGCTACTTTGGTCAATCCCCCTGCGTGTCTTGGCCACTCCCCCGTAGTGGGTATGTGCCAGCAACGTCTGAGGCCTTCCTTCATTCCTTCCCCCGCATGGCTATGTGCCGTGTCTATTATGGTGAAGAAGAAGAAAGCGGCAGCAAGGTAAGCTGAGCTTCAACCAGTGCTTCGCACTCGGTAGGAAAGGGTAGTAACACAAACCACACAAATACAAACAAGAAAGGTAATCGTGTCACAGAACCGAAAAACGCGAATAGCGATGCGCTCAGACTCGAACTAATCAAAATGAGCTCGAACACAAAGTGGATAAACTAACAAGAACACTAAAAGAACAACAGAGGGAACTCGACACGACAAGAGCCCTTCCAAAAAGACAACCGCGGGCATTCAACGAGGGAGAGCTTGAAACACAAATGCAACAGACGATGCAGCAAATGATGAAGTATATGATGAAGGAGATCCAATTGCAGATCCCACAGATGGAAGCACATTTGAAAGGGCAGATCCCAGATATCAAAAGCGCAGTCCGAAAGCAAAGACATACCGAAATCATTAGGAAAAGAGCATACAGCTGACCAGCGCTAACGGATTTCGCTAGTGAACAAGACCGCACCAGCACCACGTGAACATGACGAACACGCGTCAGCAAGAGAAAGAATATTTAGGTATTTGGCAATGGAACTGCAGAGGCTACCGCACAAGCAGGGCCTCATAAAACAATATCTAAACACACAACTCGCCCCCCTGCTCGAAGTAATCGCGCTCCAAGAAAATGGTACGCGAAGCCAAAGCGGCCGTCCTTGTCACCAAAGCCATCACCGCCCTCAGGCATGATGCCATCGCCGACAACGATATAGAGCACGCAATTGTAGAAATCATTCCGAAAAAGCGACAGGGAGGGAGCATATTAGGTAAGAATGTGCACAGCCCGCCAAGGCAAAAAAAAAAGTCAAATTCTTCGAACTCTTTCTCCGAGCGCACAAGGTGGCTAAAGAAAATACTGTGAGACTGTGGACCAAGCCAGCTCTTTATTCCCGCTGGCAAATATGGCGGGCACTCCTCAAAAGACGAAAATGCGAGATGATGATGAATATTCACAGATCAAGACGAGGGTCAAGCACTGTGCTCACACTTTCTCCCCCTATGGGCGAAAGCGACCATCCCTGGCGCACGTTAGAGGGAAGTAGGGCGACGGGTGAAGGGCTTTAGGCGCGACACATGAACAATCTCTTCACCGCGGCAACAGGATGGACAGGAGCAACGCGATAGTTCACGGGGGACGTTTGTTCGAGTAGAGTGTACGGACCAATAAAGCTGCTGAGAAATTTTTCGCACAATCCAGGGGTACGCACAGGAGTCCACAGCAACACTTCATCACCAGGGAAGAAACGCACTCCACGGTGTTTGAAGTCATAGGTTGTTTTCCGGGAGGCTTGGCAGGCGTCAGTGTTAAGGCGGGCAAGGGTGTGACAGTAGGCAAGACAGAAAGTAAATTCGTCATAGGAAAGACCGGAAGAGGTAGTGGGGGCAGAGAAGATGCTTCGAGAGTGAAGGTAGGGGGGCGATCGAACACAAGAAAAAAGGGGGAAAAAGTGGTTTTTCGGTTTACGGCAGTATTGTAGGCAAAGGTTACAAAGAGGAGCATGGCGTCCCAATTGGTGTGGGCGGGGTGAATGTACATAGACAGCATATCTGACAGGGTGCGGTGAAACCGTTCTGTGAGCCCATTGGTCTGGGGGTTATAGGCTGAAGTTGTTTTATGGGCGGTCCGGGAAGCATGAAGAACTTCGGCAAGGATGCTGGAGAGGAATGACTTGCCGCGGTCACTGATAAGGACACGTGGGCTCCATGGCGCAGAAGAATGGCGTTGAGGAAGAAATGGGCGATTTCGAAGGCAGAGCCATACGGAACGGGGGCTGTTTCAGCGTACCGTGTTAAGTGGTCGGCGGCTGTGGCGATCGAGTGGTTGCCCGATGAGGTTAGTGGCAAGGGACCGTACAGGTCGATACCAACGACTTCGAAAAGTGAGAAAGAACAGGGAAGAGGTTGTAGAAGGCCAGCAGGAGGAGACGTGGAGCGTTTGCGGCGTTGGCAAGGGATGCATTAACACGTTTTGGCGGGCTAGTTGGTTGAGCATCTTGAACAAACAGCGCGAACAAAGACGAGCACAAAAGACAAGAAAGCGAACGACACGGCGCTGACTAACAACTGAGTCAGCGCCGTGTCGTTCGCTTTCTTGTCTTTTGTGCTCGTCTTTGTTCGCGCTGTTTGTTCAAGAAGGGATGCAAGATGCAATATATTTGGAGACAGAGGTGGAGAGACCAGGCCAAAAGAAACGGCGCTTTATACGGTCATATGTTTTCTGGAATCCGAAGTGGCCGGCCACGGGGTCGTCATGAAGCGCCTGCAAAACCTCACGGCAAAGAGAATGGGGAATGACAGGCACCCAGGCGTGACCCAGGGGGCTATCACTGTGCCAAAGAAGGGTGCCGTCAACCAGCTTGAAACAGTTGAGTTGGCGTCAGAGGCGGGCATTTGGAGGCCGCATAGCCCCACTCAGGCGTTCAATGAGAGTCTGGCAGTAAGGGTAGGCCTCCAATAAAACATTTTGCTGGGCGAGTTGGTTCATATTGCTCGAGGGGATGCTTGTAGCGCGACAAAAAAACACAAGAGACAGAGACGAACGGGACAAGCGCCACTCTCAACTGGTTTTATTCAAAAACACGATCGCAACATTTATACATTTCCCCTTCTTCTTCAAGAACATAATCACCCGATCCCACATGCGAATGACACGCAAATATCACGCTTGAATCAAATCAGTTTATCTAAAAACCTGTACTCCTTAGAAAACATCGTCACCGAAGGGCTGCTGACGCATTCCGACCCTTTCTTTTTGATATGGAACGCCTCAATTAGCTCACGCGTAAGCGCATCTTTGCTTCTGCCAATGACCTCTGTTCTGTTTAAAAATGGTGAGCATTTGCATGACTTGCAGTGAACTACCATATTTGTTCCGCTCCCATTTTCGAGGCATTTTTCATGCTCGCGCAGGCGCTTGTTCAGGCATCGTCCAGATTGGCCAACGTACACTTTTCCACATGAAAGTGGAATCTGATAGACAATTCCCACCTTGCAATCAACATATCGGTGTTTATGCCTCGTTTCGCAATCCCTTTTTGCTTTTTCCTCATTCACCTTAGGACAAAGGCTTATGAGCTTGCAGGGCGCTGAGAAAACCACAGGAATTTTGTATTTATTTGCCACTTTTTTCATGTTGTGGGCCACGCGATGCAAATACGGTATCACCTGTGGCCTTACGTTATTCACCTTTTCTCTTCTAACCTTCTTGTTCCTTTGCAGCAATGTTTCTGCGACCATAACCAACAGGGACAAAGGAAAGCCTGCCGATAGCAGCCTAGAAACTTGGTCATCAAAACTTTCCTGGACAGCATGAATACAAGACTTGTTGATGGCTTCTTGAATACACATGGTTGCAACGGCTCTTTTTACTGTTTTGGACTGGGCTGAGTCAAACGGCATTATTTCCTTGAGGGCACGAGGCTTAGGTGCAACGGTGGTTAATTTCGAAGGCAGAGCGTATGTGCAAAAGAGTGGCATATGTATTGGTTCATGTGTGGCGCCTGTTTTGTGCAAGATTTTTCTCTCTTCCATTGACCGCGATTTAGACCAAGTTTTAGACAAGAAAAAAGTAATTAAAGTTTTTAGGTACGTTGACGATTTTTTAGTGTTTTTAGAAAAACTAGAAACTGTGACCTACCACGAGACTGTGGTGGAAATTTTATCTGCTTTTAAAAAGTTTGGAAGGGGGCTTAACTTCACTCATGAGGTTGCCATAGACAACAAGTTGCAGTTTTTAGATCTACAGATTTCTGTGAATGATGTGCATGCTTGCTGGGGCTATAAGCCTCGTGCCCTCAAGGAAATAATGCCGTTTGACTCAGCCCAGTCCAAGACAGTAAAAAGAGCCGTTGCAACCATGTGTATTCAAGAAGCCATCAACAAGTCTTGTATTCATGCTGTCCAGGAGAGTTTTGATGACCAAGTTTCTAGGCTGCTATCGGCAGGCTTTCCTTTGTCCCTGTTGGTTATGGTCGCAGAAACATTGCTGCAAAGGAACAAGAAGGTTAGAAGAGAAAATGTGAATAACGTAAGGCCACAGGTGATACCGTATTTGCATCGCGTGGCCCACAACATGAAAAAAGTGGCAAATAAATACAAAATTCCTGTGGTTTTCTCAGCGCCCTGCAAGCTCAAAAGCCTTTGTCCTAAGGTGAATGAGGAAAAAGCAAAAAGGGATTGCGAAACGAGGCATAAACACCGATATGTTGATTGCAAGGTGGGAATTGTCTATCAGATTCCACTTTCATGTGGAAAAGTGTACGTTGGCCAATCTGGACGATGCCTGAACAAGCGCCTGCGCGAGCATGAAAAATGCCTCGAAAATGGGAGCGGAACAAATATGGTAGTTCACTGCAAGTCATGCAAATGCTCACCATTTTTAAACAGAACAGAGGTCATTGGCAGAAGCAAAGATGCGCTTACGCGTGAGCTAATTGAGGCGTTCCATATCAAAAAGAAAGGGTCGGAATGCGTCAGCAGCCCTTCGGTGACGATGTTTTCTAAGGAGTACAGGTTTTTAGATAAACTGATTTGATTCAAGCGTGATATTTGCGTGTCATTCGCATGTGGGATCGGGTGATTATGTTCTTGAAGAAGAAGGGGAAATGTATAAATGTTGCGATCGTGTTTTTGAATAAAACCAGTTGAGAGTGGCGCTTGTCCCGTTCGTCTCTGTCTCTTGTGTTTTTTTGTCGCGCTACAAGCATCCCCTCGAGCAAGGGTAGGCCTGCTGTGCTGAAGCGAGATCGCCGAGAGCGGGAGCGGGCATCAGATAAATGGCTGCGGCCGTCGAGGCGTGGGTAGCGATGGAATTAATAGTTGGGAGCGATGAAGCAACAGGAGGAGAGCACAGAGGTTCTGCGGAGGCGAGGGGGCAACGAGAGAGCGCATCAGCGTCTTTGTTTTTTTTTTCCCGATTTGTAGGTGACTGTGAAATCATACTTCTGGAGGCGGAGAATGCAGCGGCCGAGGCGCCCAGACAAGTTCTTCTGTGACGACAACCAGCACAGCGCATGATGGTCAGTTACAATGGTGAACTGGCGACCGTACAAATAGGGGCGAAATTTCTGAACGGCCCAGGCAAATGCAAGACACTCTTGTTCAGTGATCGTGTAGTTCTGCTGCGCTGCAGTCAGGGTACGACTTGCGTAATCAATCACGCGCTCAGTCGAAGATTGCTGGCGCAATAGAAGAACGGCACCAATGCCGTGTCCACTGGCGTCAGTGTGCAAAATCGTTGAAGCGCTGTCATCAAAATGAGCCATTATCGGATCAGATGTGAGAGCCTGCTTTAGAGAAGTAAAGGCGACCTCACAGGCCTCAGACCAAACGAAGGGCGTGCTGACTCCAAGACGCTGATGCAAAGGTGCGGCGGTGGATGCGATACCTCGAATGAAACGACGAAAGTATGTGGCGAGTCCTAAAAAACTGCCCAGGTTTTTAATCCGTGTGGGGCGGGGAAAAAGCAGTACTGCAGCAACTTTATCAGGGTCTGGTTTTATGCCTCTGCGACTAACGACGTGTCCGAGAACTTTGATAGAAGTGGAAGCAAAGCAACACTTCTTTGTGTTTAACTGAATTCCGGCCGCGGAAAGAGCACTTAGAACTTCATCGAGGCGGGCGAGGTGCTCAGAAAAAGTCGAGGAGAAAATTACGATGTCGTCCAGGCAGCAGAGGCAAGTTTTTCATTTCAACCCGCGGAGTACGGTGTCAATCATGCGTTCGAACGTGGCCGGAGCATTGCACAAGCCGAACGGCATAACGTTAAATTCATATAAGCCATCTGGCGTGGCGAAAGCTGTCTTCTCTTTGTCCTCTTCATGCATGGGGATTTGCCAGTAGCCGGATCGGAGGTCAAGACTAGAGAAAAATTGAGCACCTTGGAGAAAGTCGAGGGCGTCGTCAATCCGAGGAAGTGGATAAGCATCATTTCTAGTGATCGTATTGAGGGCGCGATAGTCGACACAAAATGTACGGAACCATCCTTCTTTTGTACCAGCACGACTGGTGAGGACCAAGGACTTGAAGTATGATGCGGCGCTTGAGCATGTCGGTGACATTATCTTGAATAATTTTTCGTTCACTAGAAGACACACGATACGGGCGGCGGCGAATGATGTGCGAACCGTCAGTGTGGATGCGATGCGTAGCCGCCGATGTTTGGCCCAAAATTTTCGACTGGGTATCGAAAGAAGCGGCATGTTTGTTCAAGAGGGCAAGCAATTCTGCTTTTTGAGCAGGCGTGAGATCGCCGCTGATAGTAGCGGAAATAGCTGCCGGAGAAGAAGGATGGGACGAAATGGCGAAGCCTGATGATGGCGAGGAAAGGACGGTGCCAGGTTGAATGGTAGACACAGAAGCCACTTCAGTACCAGCGCGCAGAAGAATGGGCTCCGACGTAGTATTGAGCGCAGTCAGGAGGGCAGTCCAATTGACGAAGCGAAGAAGGGATGCGACGAGGAGAATGCCCCTGGAGAGAAGACGGGGCACGGCTGTGGCGAAAAGGTCCCCGGCATGTACGTAAGCAGAGGCAACTGAGATGACATCTTCGGAGCCGGGATAAAGCACATGGTCCGCCGTGTTGATCAAGTGATAAGATGGAATTGCAGGGGCGTCAGAAGGTTCGGAGTCAGCAACTTCCAGAGTAGGACGGCGACATGTAATGACAGCTTGCGCGGAGTGGAGGAAATCCCAGCTGAGGATGAGAGGGTGAGCACAGGATGGAAGTACAGGAAACTCGATGTGGTGCAGGATGCCGTTGATAAGGACGCGTGCTGTACACAGACCGGAAGGATGCATGAATTCTTCATTAGCAGCACGGAGAGAAGAACCGCAGTAAGGAGTGCGCACTTTACGAAGATGGGAACACAAAGCAGAACTGATGACGGAAACAGCGGCGCCGGTGTCAATCAATGCGTCTACAATGCTGCCTTCAGCATTAACAGCTAACAAGTTCGACGGCAGCGTAGGAGTAATTGAAGGGTGGGCGAGTGGTGCAGCTTTACCTCCGGAAACTGCACAATTTAGTTTTCCGTATTGCGACCAGGTGCCTGAGAGGCAGGGCGTAGAGGCGATGAAGAGCGCCGGAACGGTGACGGGGAGCGGCGGCGCGACGAGCGGACAATCGGCGAGCGGTCGGGAGAGGTCGATGGAGAGAAGCTGGGAGGATCGTTGGGGTGAAACGTTGGCCGGTAAGGAAACGATGAATATGTGTCGTCGCTATGAGGAGTATTGGAGGCAAAAATAGAACGGTAACCACACGATGAGTAGGTTTCGTCGTTGCGAACGGTACTAAACTGGTTACGCTCGTCGCGCTGACGCCGACGATAAATGCGGGCAACATGTCCACGAATTCCGCAGTAGAAGCAGATAGGGCGAGGCGAAGGCGGCCGCCAAACGGCTGGGTACATTGCGGACCGCTGGGATAAGGAGGCGACAGTCGGCTGTACGGGCGGCGAATGTGAGGCATAGACGGGAGGAGCAGGAGACGCAGCGACCTGGGCATACGTGGGCGCACAAAGAGGCACAGATGGTTCGGACGCCGTAGGACGAGTGACGGAAGCGAGCTCGTCCTTGATTAAATCACGCAATGGCGTGGTCGGAGGCCGGTGCTGATGGGAATCCAGCGGTGGTAAGGTGGAGCCGTGCAGCTCCTCGCGGATGATAGAGCGGATGAGAGAGCGCCAGTCCACATCAGTTGAAAGGCGCGGGTCCCAGGCGTCTTGCAAGCGGAGGGATTGGAGGTCGTCAAGACGGTGACATGTGGTGCGGATATCGTTGACTGAGGTAGGGTTTTGGGCAGCCAGCGTGGTAAAAGCAAAGGAGCCGATGCCTTTAAGAATGTGACGGACCCGATCGTACTCGGAGATGGCACTGTTGACATGTCGACACAGGCTCAAGATTCGCCGGGCAGCTGGGCACGCGCATCTAACTTTTGTTTGTAGATAGCCGGGCTGGCACCAACAGTGCCAAAAATTTGCCGAAGCTGCTATGTAAAGTGGGTCTAGTCCGGGATGGTATCTTCATGGTTGGCGAACCAAGTCTTAGCCACGGCGGTTAAATAGAATGGCACGTGGAGAAGGTTCATGACAGAGTCCCAGCGATTTTAGGCACTGACCTGATTGTACTGATCGAGCCAGTCCTCCACGTCATCACCACGGAGACCCGCAAATGTAGGAGGCTCACGCTGAAGGGTTGTGACAGTCCATGTCGGGTGTCCAGGTGACATAGAAGCAGCGGGGGCGTTGGAGTCAGGGTTGCGGGCGGAGGGATCAGCAGGTAGTGGTAGCACACCTGCTGAGGCACCGGCAAGGCCTGCGGAAGCGTCACGGCGTTGTTGGTCGACGGTATCTATCTTCGGAGATGGTCCGACCAGGTGACGACCGGAACGGAGCTGCAGTGTGGCGACGGAGAGGACGCGGGATCGAGAGCAGCCTCCACCACTTGTGAGACTGTGGACCAAGCGAGCTCTTTATTCCCGCTGGCAAATATGGCGGCCACTCCTCAAAAGACGAAGATGCGAGATGATGATGAATATTCACAGATGAAGACGAGGGTCACGCACTGTGCTCACAATACACTCAACATAGAAGTCAATTTCAATGCCAGGGACAAGAGTTCGGGATACCAGAAACAAGACATCAAGGGAAAAACATTAGCGGAGGTAGCGGAATACTTTGGCCGAAGTCTAATCACAGATCCTGTGAACCCCACGGTAATCCAGAATAGTGTGATTACGGACACTTGCCAGGACCTCGCCTTCGTAAGGAAGACCAGGGATTCACATTGGAAAAACACGACAGAAAACAGAGGAAGTGATCACCTTACCCTCCGGAACCGAATAGGATCGGACAAGATAAGACGCCAGACTGGACAAGCAAAAATCACAGACGCGTTTCGCGGGGTATGCAACAAATCTCAAGACTGTATCGAATCACTGGAGAAATAGAGCGGCATGCTTGAGAAGCGCGGGAAAAATACAAAAAAAATATAAGGACTACAACAAAGCCTCAAGTAGACGGGCATCTCCTCAGATCCTCAGAATATGGAAAGCCAGACGCAGTCCGACCAAAAGATGGCTGAAGCAAAAGAACGACAGGAAACCAAAACAAAAGACAGCAGAAATCTCGGAAAAAGCTAAACAATACGCGACGCAACTCGCGAAACAAAATTGGGAAAAACTGAGCGACTCGCTTAGGGGAACTCTAGGCATGCCAAAACCTGGAAACTCCTAAGAGGTCTAATCGATCCGACCAAACTCAAATAGGAGAGCAATAAAGCTATCCAGAAGTTCATCCACTCCTTCGAGTGATTTTACACCGCCCTCCTGGAGAAGGCACGAGCAAAATGTTGCTGCGATCACAACCTTTCCATGAACGCAAGGAACGTATCGCGGAACTGAAAACGAGGGACACGACAGCACTTTAACTGCGGAAAAAGCTTACGCGTCCATAAGGAGCCGGACCAGAAACACTGCAGCATGAGCGGACAGATTCAACAACGCCTTGATCCGCAGCCTGAGCGACGACCTCATAGAAGAGCTCGTAAACTTTCTTAAAGACTGGCAGGCGGAAACGGTTCCCTAAGATGGGATACCCGCCGAATAATGATACCTAAATCTCGTAAAAGCTCCAACTTGAAACTCTCAGGCCCATCTAGCTCACGTCGCGCCTTAGCAAGCTTTACGGGCGGGTGGTGACGCTGCGACTGCAAAACTTCATGGAAGAGAACGACCGTGTACCACATACCATGTTCGGACTTCAAAGCAAAACATTCGACATAGGGCGTCCTCCTCCAAATACAAGAAGATCTACTCCAAAACGTACCTCATCTCGTGAAAATATCATGACGGCCCTGGACATCAAGGAGGATTTAATAACGGTAGCCATGAAGCGATCCTTAGGGGCCTAGGCGACGTGGACAGTGGAGGCAGTATCCAGGCCAACGTCAAAATCTTCCTGTCCGATACAATTGCCACCATCGCCATGGAAGTCCTTCAATCGAACAAAATTCACAGGCCAACCAAGAGAACACCCTAAGTGTCAGCCATCGCACCTATACTTTTCATTATAGACATGTTGAGCCTAGCTCGAAGACCAGAGAAGATAGAAGGCATCAGGCACGCAGTGTATGCTGACAACATTAGAGTCTGGACAAACACCGGCTCCCTCGGGGAGAAGGAAGACTGGCTACAGGAAGCGGCCACCTGTGTAGACATATATCTCGGAGAAGAGGACTCGCATGCTCCACTGAGAAATCGGAACAGCTGCGAGTCTGAAGAGGCAAGAGAAACCAGGCCATCCTTACCAGTGAGAACCTGAAACTCAAGGTCTACGTGAAAGGAACGCCTATACCTGAAGAGACAATTAACTATACGATTCTTGGCCATGTCGGTTAAATACAACCAAGCAGTATTCACACTTTAACCTTCCTCAAAGCAAAAGTGCTACGAGTCGTGCGCATGATGACTTGCATCACCAACAGGCGACATGGCATACACGAATAGGACACAATAAATCTAGTCAGAAACCTGGAAGTTTGCCGAATCACGTACAGCCTACACTACCAGTGCTTCAACAAGAGCTAAATAGAAAAAGCGGATGTCCTGCTATGCAAAGCCGATAAGACAGCGCTACGACTTCCCCACAACACATCTAAAGAAAATACCATGTCTCTGGGATTGCAACACAGTTTCGAAGAGCTACCTGAGGCGCAGTTTGAATCGCAAAAACGCGTGCTATAGCAGACAACGACTGAAAGAGCACTCTTAAAGAGACCAGAATGCCGCGAACAGATGATAGAAATGAAGACGGGAACCATCCCCGAGGAGCTTCGTAAATCCCTCTAGGTTGCAATGGACTATTGGACAATGGCAATGAGACATGAATTCCAACCTTCACCAAAGGGAAAGAGAAGTGAGGGCCGAATTTATTCAGAAAATATACGCTCCTCACGACATGACCGTGTATGCAGACGGGTCCTCGAGGGGAGGAGGCACCGACATTGCAGCGGCCACGGTAGCAGATTTGTATCTGCGTGAAATGACCAGCGCGTCTATGCAAGAGAGCACTGTAGGAGAGGCGAAGGAAGTAGCCGTTCCTCTAGCGGTGGCGGGGGGCATAGAACCCGGCGGTCGCTAACAGTACTCACGGACTCTCAAACAGCCTTCCGACGTTACACAATGGCAGTATAGGTCGTCACGCACTCCGTATACTCCTTGCAGCGACAGACAGAATTAAAAACCACGAAGACGAAAACGACCAGAGCAAACGAAAAATTGTGTGGGTACCGGGACACACGGGGGTGGTAGGGATCCAAGAGGCCGCCAGGATAGCTCGATGATACACTACTTTCCGAGCATCCGCCGAGACCGAGGAACTTTGCCAGCACCCAAGGAAAACTGGGCCATAATCCAAAACTATAGAGGGAGAATAATCTGATATCCCCCGCCACACAAATTAGTCATCAGAGAGGAAGCTCTCGCTTGGAGACAATTATACTGTTTGTTACCCAAACCTACACATACTAAACAAAATTCACCCCACGGTATAGCGGACAAATGTCCCTGGTGCGAGAAAAACCCACACTATATCACATCACGTGGGCCTGTCAAAACTTAGACGTGGTCCCCAATATACAAAATTCGAGTGCGCTGCAATGGGAGACCCTGCTGTCCAGCGACTGCTGTGAAGACCATCAAGGTCTGGTACAGCGAGCGCAATGGGCGGCAGTGGCCAGCAGAGCACTGAAGATGCCGCAAAACGGCAGGGAACATTATATATATTCCACTTTTCCTCCTATTCCAGACAGAGCGAGCTCACGCTCCGCCATAGCTGCGGTTGCGTGACGTCATGGTTGTCACATGACTAGGCAGACGCGAGTGCCCAGTTTCGACGGAAGCGGCGGCGACTTATTGACGTCATAGCTGTCACGTCATTTCTCCTCGATTCAGGAAATTGAAAATTCGTTTTTCAGGAAAGAAAATGGTGCAATAATTGTCTCACATATCTCCGTAAATACCCCAACCGTGCCGTAAGGTAAGAGAGGAAGGTGACAGAGAAAGACGAATGAGGTTCTGTAGTGAAGGGCTCCGGAATAAATTCGACTACCTGGGGATCTTTAACGTACACTGAAATCGCACAGTACCCGGGCGCCTTTGCGTTTCGCCTCCATCGAAATACTGCTGTCGCGGTCGGGATCGAACCGGCTCAATAGCGGAGCGCACTAAGCACTGAGCCACCGCGGCGAGTTAGGTTCAACGTCAAGGGTCGCGCGCATGGCGCACACGGCGAAAAGCTACGGATGAGTGTAGTAAAAGCTTTCGCTTGTAAAAACCTCGCGCCAAAACTGCCTCTAGGGTTCGCCATAAGAGCATCACCGATTTGTTTTATCCTTTCTAAGATACAAATAGCGCCATCTACTTCATAAATTTTGCACTACTATTGAGATTTACAGCCACCTCGCTATATCCGGTATATTACCTCCTTATATGAGTTCACTACGGCGTCCCTCATAGCCTGAGTCGCTTTGGGACGTTAAACCCAAATAAACCATAAGCAAAATGAAAGAGCACAACTTCACCAGGTCCACTATGTCCACTTTACATTCACTAGGTCCACTTTTTATACAGTGCGAACCAACGAGCCACAGTAGCGTGCCATGACATATGGCCCGCTACGGAGGCTCGTCTATTCGTTTGGCATTCTTTCAAAAACCGTCGAACACGTCTGTGTTGTGAAAGTAATGTTAAAAGGGGATAAAATGGCTTATAGTAACTGTACCACAAATTTGGTTGTTAACCGAGAGCTCACAGACAGAATTGCCGTGAGAGCATCCGTGCGGCAAGGCTGCCCATTGCCACCGCTACACTTCGCTCTGTACCTAGAGCCACTTTGCCGGAATGTAATAAAAACAACTCCATTCGTGGTTTCGAACTAGAAGCATGTGAACTTAAAGTATTGGCTTATGCCGATGATGTGGCAAATTTTTGCAGCGACCACAGCCGCATAGAACATGCGATTTTGGTTGATCGCAGGTTTTGTGTTGTACCCAATAGCGTTGTTAATCTGGATAAATGTGCGCGCATTTGGCATGGGAACTGGTCATCAGCGCCTTTGTATCATGCAAGTGTAAAATGGTCACACGTTCCTTCCAAATACCAAAGTTTTCTTCCTGACAAGTATCGAGATAAAAGTTGACCTTTGGAAGAAGGAAATTCAAGAACTGTCCACGCGTACACAGAAATTGTTGGGAAAGGTCTGCTCCATATTAGCGCCACCAAACATATGTAATGTATACCTGGTTTCAAATGTGTACTGTTGATTGCAGGTCCTTTCGTGCAGTTTCATTCCCTCTTCGGAGGTTTTGTTTGGCAGTCCTTATGGGAGAGGACTAAACGTGATAATTTATTTCTGCGTTTGAAAATAGGGTTTTTTCCCTTGCGACACTTGTAGCTGAGGCCAGTTGGTGTGAAGATTTATGTTTCTTCGAGTTCAATGCGACCCTTTCTTGCGGACTTTTATTCAAGTGAGGCTTTCTTCGGCTTTGCCAAACTATGTTATTTCCACTGTAGACGGGATGAGGTACAGTGCAAGTAGATTTTTGAAAGTGATCATTGCTTTCTGGTTTCCAAATGCTCGGTTCAGTTTGGAATACGTTTCAAATGTCACGCGTAAGAAATTGCTAAACGATTTGCTTGACCGTGTCTTCCCCGAGCAAATACATTGATCTCTGTATAGTGGAGGAAGTGTTTTAAAAAGAGTAAGGAAAATGGTAGTGCCAGCGGCTGTGAAGGCGGTTTTCTTCAAGTTGCACACTGGTACGTTGCCGGTTAAAACATGGATGGAGGAGAAGCGGTTCTTTTACCAGGGGGTGCTGACTGCTTGTTGTTTCAGAATCTATAGTAAATAGAACACGTCTTTATTGACTGCTGGGTTGCGCTGCTCTTTTAGGACATGCGCCAGCGTACAATAAAGACGTGTTATATTTACTCTGGTTGGTTACAGAACAAGCAGTCAGCCCCCCTGGTAAAATAACCCCTTTTCCTCCATCCATGTTTTAACCGGCAACGTACCAGTACGCAACTTGAAGAAAACTGTCTTCAGAGCAGCTGGCATCACCATTTTCCTTTCTCTTTTTAAAACATTTCCTGCTTAGTCTTCACTAGGCAGAGATTAAAATATTGGCTCTGGGAAGACGCAGCCAAGCAAATCTTTTAGCAATTTCTACTGCTGGGATGCGCTGCTATTTTAGGACGTGCTCCAGCGTAGAGTAAAGGAAGCCTTACCCTCCACGCTTTATAGCAAACGATCCCTGGACTTTGTGCCGGAGCTTTATAAATACGATATTTTTCTTCTTGGCCTGCACAGAACTTGGCGAAGCAGGATGGCTGTACACTGCGATGTCTGCCCGAGATTACTTCGAAGAAAACATATCTAAGCTCCGTGAAGTGTACAAGGAGATTTGTTTTGGAGATGAAGTTATCGAGTTGATGGGAGAGATGTGTTCCCTGAAACAGTTTTCATTTTCACTTTTCATTTTCTCACGTGAGAGAAACACGTGTCCTCTCTTGATGTTTGAGTGTGTAGCGCAGAGCATATGTTTGTGATCTGTTATAAAGTGTCAAAACAGGCAATAAATACAAAAAAGAGCCTCCGTAGCGTGCTCTACGCGTTCTCGTCTAGCAATATGAAGTACCTGGGTGCGATTCCTCGTATTGCTATAAGGTATTTATTTGGATGATGATGAAAACGTTTAATTAACGCCACAATGAATTAGATTAAGAAAAAGCTGATCGGGTCCCTAGTGCAGTACACCTTTGTTAAAAGCTGCTGCCCGTGCTCTGGCGACGAGTGCTCGTTGTTCCTCGAGGTACGTGGTGAACAAGGGCTCCTTCCAGCCCTCCCACGTTGGCAGATTTATTATGTCAATACTGTCATTCCACTCAAAACGCCATACCGTATAGTATAACCTTGCCTTCTGGCCCCAAAATTTGCACTGTGGCGAAAAGGACTCGGGCTCAGTGGCGTGTACCGTAGCTGGATTATTAAACGACTTAGTTTGTAGCCTTCAAAGGTGAAATTCTTCTGATTTGCTAAGACCCTTAGCGGAGCTGAGAAGGTCTGCCCTTCATTGCGCAAATGCTGTAATGTCTCAGAACATGTTAAAAGAGAGGGGAGCGTGAATCATTTGAGAGAACGTAGAAGGATTCCGGGGACGAAATGCTCGGACCGAAGCGTGTGCGCGCTCGTTTAATTAAACTCACTGGTGACCTGGTACCTATGTTAGCTACTTCCGCGTAGCTGAAATCTTACACTGACTCAAACTTTTGCAGGCTAGCGGCGTGATTCTTCCACGCATATAGTTTCTATAAGCCGCTTGGGAATCTGCAACTTTGTATTTCGATGCGGAGTCCGTTGCGGCTAGGGCAATAGCTACTTCCTCCATACCTTGTGTGTCCCCGTTAAGAACTGAAAGCCCATACAAAACCTGCATTTGGTGCACCACTGAGATTGTTGATATCCCCTCTACAGGTCCCGCAGCATCCACGAAGAGGGCTCCTTCTTCTCTTGAATAGCAGTCGTTCATCTCCTTGCTCCTCCCCACTCGTCTAGGATGATGATGCTCCGGGTGCATGTTTTTGGGCAGCGGAAGCGTAAGGAATTTGCTCTTCCAATGTTTAGGCATATCTTCTCTCCTAGCCAGTTGTTGCAGAAAGCTAATGTTTAAATCTTCTAAGACACAGCGGCCTATCTTAGTTTTGGCCAGTCGCATTTCCTGGCTTGTAAGCTGGGCGCTAATCAATTCATGAGCCGTATTGTGCACCCCCAGTTTTAGCACATGCTCCGTAGATGCTTTCACGGGTAGCCCGCTTTCCTATACGCCGTTCGAATGATAATGTCCAGGTGGTTTACATCGGTCTTCCTCATACGAAGGTATGGGGCCACGTACACTATCCTGCAGATGATAACGGCCTGTACGATTGTATTAGCCTAAGGGTATCCCGTTCTTGCATACCGTTCTTATTGGTTGTGATCCGAGATATCATACGGATGACTTGCTCGCACACCGTTCGGAGCTTGGTGATCGGTGCACCGTTCCCACCCTTGTTGTTAATAACCATCCCGAAATTCCGTATTGTTTACACCTCGGGAATGGGTGCATCGTGGATCGAGATTTCCAGCGGTGCAGTATACTCCTTCCAACGCAGGACGAGGAGCTCCGACTGATCCTGCGAACAGTGCAGTCCGCATAAGTTCTTCTGCATAGCTTTGAACCGTAGCGACAGCCTCTTGGAGGGCCTCCTTTATATGTATCAAGTTTCCTTCCGTTGCCAATATGGTTAAGTCATCCGCGTAGAGGGCGTGTCGGATTTCTCTTACAGCATTAAGTAATTCCGGAAGGTGCATGAGGTCAACGTTGAAGAGCAGTGAAAAAAAAGACTGCCCACTCAGGCGTCCCCCTGGTGCCCATGAATATCAGCTCGGACCTCGTGTCGCCAATCTTGATGTGCGTTTGGCTATCTGGCAGGAAATCCTTAATGTAATTAGGGCTACGCTTTTTGCAGTGAGTATCCTGTAGATTTTCCAGAATCTTGGAGTGCTTCACTTTGTCGAAATCCCCCTTAAGGTCTAGTACCAGTACGGCCCTACTGCTGCGTTTGCGTGGGGGATTGATAACCTTCATCTTCAGCTGGAGTAACGCGTCCTGGGTTGACAAGAGTTCCCTAAGCGCGAACAATGTGTAAGGTACGATATCTCTTGGTCTTCTATATACGTCCAAAGCCGTATTTTTACCGCCTTCTCCACCAGTTTCCAGGCGGACGGCATAATCGAGATTGGCCTGAGGTTATTGGTATTCACCTCCTTTCAAGGCTTGGGAATAAAGCTTACATTAGCCGCTTTCACGCCCAGGGTAACTGTCCAATTTTCCAGCACTCGTTGATGTACTGCGTGAGATGTTGAAGTGCTTGCCGATTGAGATTGACAAGCAATGCCATTGTCACCCTCTCGTTCCCTGGTGCCGTGCTCCGCCTTATGCCAATAAGCGCCGCCTGTATTCCCTCGACTTCGAACTTTCTATCCAGGCCCTGATTGTCGATACCCTCATAATCTCGTACTGGCTCTTTGTATTGCACTGTACAGAGGTACTTGATGGTGAGGGCCGACACCAGCTGCTGGTCCGTGCCCGCGAAGCCGTGTCGGGCTCTCTTGAGGGTAGGTTGCGTATACCCGTTAGACTTTGAAGACTATCAAACATCTAACAAGACTCCACGCCGCTTGGGTGCTAAGGTTGCATTTAATGGAGTCGCATTTGGTCAACCATTTTTTTTTTGCCTAGGGTTCATGCATTCTCCTCTGCTTACAAGGTTAATTTCGCGATCTTGAGCTTGAGGTGGTGGGTATGTTTTCGCCTTTTCCAACGCCATGGGATACTTCTTCTGGCCTCCCATAGATGTAGTAGGTTTGTCAATAGCCGGGACTTCTTGCGAGGTCTGAAGCGTACGTGTAAAGCAGTCCCTGACTCCCAGCAGCGACTCAGCCATCTCGTCGTACTTTTCTATATACGCGGTAAGCGTCGAGTTTTCCGCCTGTCGGAACAACGACCAGTCCGTGAGCCGGGCGTGCCCTCTCGGTTTGCCATGATTCTTATAGTCGAGACAGATCTTGAGAATGCAGTAGTCACTCCCCAAGGTCTACAATGTGTTGTGCCAATCATAGTTTCTCGCTCTTTTAATCAACGAGAGTTCTAGACACGTATCTCTGGAGACACTGTTGCCAACCTTTGAGGGATGCTGCGGGTCAGAAAGAATCGTCAATGCTAGGTGCGATATGGCCGCAGTGAGTTTACTGCCCTTGATGTCCTCCTTGCTATAACCCCAAAAGAAGCTATACGTATAAAATCGCCCAAAATGATAAGAGGTGCACTTTTTGCCGATTGCGCTGCCTTTTGAAAAATCTCATCGAAAGACGTACGCCTGTTCTTCGGTCGACTATATATATTCAACACATACGCATTTATACTAGTGCTTACATTTAGTAATAGCTGAATAAACGTATGTTCCACCTAAGTGACTAACTCCTGCTCTATTGTCACAGCCATACAATCCTTATGCACCAGAATGCAAGTGGATGAGCTATTTGGATGCGTGCTGTATGGTATGAGTTTGGCTTCCGTATTCGCGCCCTGCAGTTCCATATTTGGTAATTTATCCAACGAATCTACGCATTGCTGTAGAGAATCCTTCTTCCGCCTAAACACATGGCAGTACCAGTACCAATGTAAAATCTCCAACTTAGGAGGGCGGGCCACGTTGAAAACTAAAGCAAAGCGCTGATGCGTCCACTCTGGTGTGTGGCAAATCATCAGCTCCAAGCTGCCTATTACCAACTCGGCCAGTTAATTTTGGAACCTTCGTCTGCGTGCACTCCGCAAGCTTCTGAAGTTTGCGGTCGATTGTGATTTCAAAGTATTCCAGCTTAATCAGACAGGGCTCCAAGATGTCCTGTAAGACCCGCTCTGCCACTGCTTTTATGCCCCTCTCAATAGCCGCCAGAACGTTTTTCTCAATAATAGTTTGTAGAGTTCCCTCGAGGCTCGCCTGTATATTTTGCGCTATGCGAGCTTCCAAACGCAGAATGTCTTTCAGTAAAGCATCGCTCCAAAACCGCCTAAAACCTGGCTTCCTCCTTTCTGGCATCGGCCACCTTTATGGTCTCCGTCGTCATTGCGTTACTGTTTCCCTCCTCCTCCTTTTTTGCACCCTTAGGGACAAGAGCTAGTGCCTGCTGAGTAGGAGATAAAAGAGCATCTTCTGAACTGGAGATTCCCCACGTGATTTTGGCATATTTTCTCCCCCTGCCGATGTCCTCAGCACCTGAAATTTATACTTGGCTAGCTCCTGTTTTAATTTGATATTTTCCTCCTGAAGTTTCTCAACAGCCAACATGGGAGGCGGCGGTGAGGCGGCAACCCGTGCCCAGCTCACCTTGCTGCTCGTGGTTTTCTCTGACCCGGCTCCTCCAAACTTCTTGTCACCTGAACGACCGCTTCCTTCAGGCCCTTGCCGGGACTCCCTATTCGCGATCCTCGTTGCGGGACCCGGCGACGGCGTCGCCACCCGCTTCTCCCATGGTTGCGGATCAGGCCCCGAATTCCTCCAGTCCTCTCTCGATTGACGCTGGTTGCTGGATTTCCCTCCGCCAGGCTTCCGCACGGCTCCGGCACCATTCCTTTGTTTCCAGGTGCAGTCCGCACGACGTTAAATATACCCAGGTGGTCTACTGCTACTGCTATTGCTGTCAGAAAGAATGAAAAGAAAAGTGCACGGGCCTGCCCACTGGCTCAAGTTGAGCCACAACTGCTGCCACTTCCTGAAAGTAGGAGAGTCGTAAGATAGAAGAGTAAAGATAAGGAAAAACGCGCGAGAGCTACTATCTCCCGGGCCAATCCTGAAGGCAGTGCATTACCGGGCCAACTCGCACCGGAGTACTTCCAGGACTCCGCCATATCTGCCAAAATTTTTCTAATATCTTGATTCCAAATCAGACCCGTAGCAGATAATAAATCACAACAAACCGAAATATATTAGATATATCAGTTATATATATGTATAGATATAGATATATAGGCGGTGGAATTTATTCTAGAGACCTCCAAGACCCACCTTTTTCTTCCTGTCTTCTTTCACTAGCTGCTTTATCGCTTCCATTACGGCGCGGCTCGGGTGTCCACTGAGATATGAGAGAAAGCTACTGCGCCATATCCTTTCCTCGACACCAAAACCGGAATTTTGGGCTTTAAATATAAAATTCCTGATATTCCACCTTTATAACGTGTCTCTTTTTTAATATCATGGCGCGAACATTGCAGTGCAACATTCTTTTGATCTTCATGGAATCTCACACGCCTGTGTGAGAAAAACAAATGTCTTTTACTTCATCTAGCCCTCCGTACGGTGTCCTGACCAGGAACAACACATTCCTTCCCGTTGAAAGACTCACTACATTGGCAATGGATAATCCGGGTGTTGAATTCGACGGTTTGTCCTCTTTGGGACACATGTGTTCGATGTGATTGTGTAAGCCTTTCTTGGCTCATGAGTGGCGTGTACTGAAGTTGCCCTAAGTTTGTGAACAACGGTTTACAAAGAATATACATGTAATGGGATAAAAATTCAGAAACAAAAATAATAAAAAAACAGAAACAAAAGTTCGGAGGATGCTTGAGCTGCATCTTAAGAGTGAGACGCGACAGCATGTGCAGCGCTGCCAAGGAGTCCACGGAACGCCAACTTTCTTTGGGCGCGACGCGTGTCTCGTTGGACAATTTAATTAAAGGACGCCTGTCTCACATATCTCGCTGGACACGCGAACCGGGCCGTAAGGGAAAGAAATTGAAATAAAATTTGTTTCAAGGAAAGAAAATTACGCCTGTCACAATTCTCGCTGGACACGCGTACCGCGCCTTAAGGCAAGAAAAATCCCTTCCCTTACGACGCGGTGCAGGTGTCCGCTGATATGCGCCATTTTTCGCACACGGCCAAAGACTCCGACGACACCGGCTTTACGACGACACGAGCTCAATAATGCTATTGCGTTAAAATTAAACAAACAATTGACTATAGGAAATGAAATAACAAAAAGAACATTTAAAAATGAAAAGTGGATGGAGAAAGAGAGGAGGGGCGCTTTCGGAATTGCCCGCCTAACTAGACAAGTGCAATCCTGTACTTATCAGTTATATTTAACTGCAGCGCCCCGGACAATCAGTTCACTGAGACTCATGCTGGTGCGTATCGAACAGCGCTACATGTGACAAAATTGCACGTACAAAAAAGCTTTGAACTCAAGAGTTGTCTAATTTGTGAATATTATAACACTATAGATCAATCGTAAATGTTGGAAACCGTAAATGAAGAAATATTGAAGAGTACGAGGACTTGCTGAACAGCCAAAAAAGCCCTCCCGTACGGCACCTATCTCTTCTTTTAGTCCCTCTTTTATTCCTTGCTTCTCTTACGGGCGTGGTTCTTGTGTCCACCCAGATATGTGAGACAGGAGTCATTTCCTTGTTTGACCTCTAGCTACATTCAAGGTCAAAATTTCGGCCCTTCTGACGGCTCCAAAACCTAGCTTAGTGAAACCTTTCGCTTCAAAAAGATAGACAGAGGAGCCTTAATGAAAAGCTCCTGATTATATTTCCACTACCTTTCGATCTTTAACGTGCACTGACATCGCACAGAAACGGACAGCTTTCGCGCTTCGCCAGCATCGAAACGCGGCCGCCGCAGTCGGGTTTGATCCCGGGATCTCCCGCTCAAACGCCGAGCGCACTAACCACTGCGCCACCTTGGCGGGCATCACAATTTTGACACGAAAAGTGATTTCTGGTGAAAAGAAATTCCAAGTAACTGTGTCCCATCTCAGTCGAGACCTGAAATGGGCACTAAAAGAAGAGGTAAAGAGTCCTGGAAGACATACAATTGAAGGTGCCCATATCGTCGGTTACAGTTCCTGCTGGAAGCTTCTCTCCGACTTGACCAGAAAATAAAATTGGTGTTTGGGGAAAGGAAATGGCGGAATATTCGACTAGCCCATATAAGCTACATGCAATTATAAAACGTGCGACACCACCCGGAGCGCTTTACGACAAACCTGCCCACAACTGCGCAAAAAAGTACGTAGCACTGACGTCAACGAACTTTTATCCATATGTTTTTCTCATCTGCGCGCTTTTCCTTATTCCCAGGTTCGAACCCTACCGCGGAGGCCGGGTTTCGATGGAAGCGAAACACAAAGGCGCCCGTGTGCTGTGCAAAGTCAGTGCACGTTAAAGATCCCCAGGCGGTCGGAATTATTACGGAGTCCTCCACTGCGGCACCCCTTTCTTTCTTTCTTCTCTTAGTCGCTCCTTTATCCGTTCCCTTACGGCGCGGTTCCGTCGTCCGCCGAGATGTGAGACAGATACTGCGCCAGTTCCTTTCCCTCAAACCCAATTTTCATTTGTTTCTTTATTCGTCATCAGCATGATACCCTACCCCTACCACTACTGTCACGTGCGCCGCAACCACAACGAAGCTGTTAACAGCATTATAAGTTCACCGTAAAAGGCAGCACTGGAGCTGCCCCATTACGACAACCATCTCCTCCAACTCGGCATCTGCAACGCGCTCTCAGAACTCATGGGAGCACACATGACCGCCCCACTCGACCGCTGCTCCAGCACAAAACACGGCCCGCTTATGCTGGACCGTCTCCGCGTAAACCCCTCACGCGACATCTACCCCACGGCCCTCCATCTGACAGGAATTCATTGTCTCCTTGTCATCAAACCGGCTACCTGAAAAGTGGCTGTGGTTCAACTTAGCTGAGCCAGGATACAGAGAGCGAAATTGTGTGAAGCATGATTATACATGGTCTAGCTTTTTTTCATCTTTGTTGTTTCAACTCTTCAGCGAGCGCAAATTGTTTCGAGAGTTAATCACGTGATAGATCACGTGTCACAAGTGCGATAGCGAGCGTCCAGAGCGGTGCTCGGCGCCGCGGCGTACGTGGCAGCCACGTTCCGAGGCCTTGTCGGGCATTTGAATATGCCTTTTGCCTCGGCTATCCGGACAGAAAAAACTAAATCTGTATCTGCATATACACTGTAATAGTTTCTGTAAAAAATAAATGAAATGAAAATGAAATGAAAGCACAAGATTGAATCACATGACACATCAAATTCCACAACTGGCGAGGAGGAGCTGCCCAGTCGCAGCGAGCGCAGCAGCAGACGTGGCTGCCAAGCACGCAGCTGTGGCGACGTAGGTGAAAATGAAGGACGCCTTCCACGAGCGATTTTGCACATCCGGCGCACGTCCCGTTAGAGGTCAAATCTACCAGCCAGATGAGCTTCAGGGTCAGCATGGGAGGAGTCGGGCTTTTCGCTCTAAAAATGATTCAGGTGTGTTGGTGTGTGTGACTCTCTGACGGTAGAGTGCTCGATCGTTTAACGACCTCGACGACCTGGAGAAGTCGAGAATGAAATGGCTGCGGCTTAGCTCAGCTAACGATGGTTATGCAGGATAAAAGTTTACCGTTCACAGGTGCTGCACACAAATCTAGACGGATTACACGCAGAGTCACTATCGGAGGCTGCTGTGGCCCTGATAGACGGATCAAGTGGCCCGTTGTGCCTCCCGCACTGCGGGAGCTCACTTCCAGCGGCTCCTCAATCTCCGCCTCGACTGCTTCCAAGGCTCGTCGTCGTCTTATTCTGGCATATTTCGCTCACCGTTCAGACAGCGGACTCCCGCTCTTCGTCGGTTTCGGCTGCCCGTTTAGCGCGTTTACGCTCCTTGTCGATTGCTAAGTCCTCCCTCGCACGGTTGGCAATGTTGACCGGATGATCAGACTCGGCCCGAAGTCTGCCAGTACCCGCTCTCGAGAACGCCGGCACCGGCTGCCTTAGTTCGTCCATAGCGAGACACTGGATAGGCAGAGAGCCGCGGCCGCGGCGACGGCGGAGCGCGCGGCTGCAGCTTTGGCGAGTCACGTGGTTACTCAGCTCTACTCCTGTTTCGGTCATTCGTGCAAGCATAGTGAAATTGGCGCCGCTAGGCTAATAAAGCTCTTGGTTTAAACTGAGCCGATGCTGAGGCAACAAGAGAATATCGAGCGTAGTCAGGCTGACGGTGATTGTGATCCACAGTACATGGTCAAAGTCAGCTGTGACTGGTATACTGAGCGCCAGGGGAGGGTGGACAAGCCTCGGGAGTGAAGTAGTCACATATGACAACGAAAGTGAGTGCATCCCTGACTCTTATAGTAATAATATTATTAATTGGTTTTGGGGAAAGGAAATGGCGCAGTATCTGTCTCATATATCGCTGGACACCTGAACCGCGCTGTAAGGGAAGGGATAAAAAAGGTAGTGAAAGAAGAAAGGAAGAAAGAGGTGCAGTAGTGGAAGAAGGCTCCGGAAGAATTTCGACCACCAGGCGATCTTTAACGTGCTCTGACATGGCACCGAACACGGGTGCCTTAGCGTATTCCCTCCATAAAAACGCAGCCGCCGCTGCCGGGTTCGAACCCGGTAACTCCGGATCAGTAGCCGAGCGCCCTAACCGCGGTGGCTCAGTAGTCAGTGCGCTCCTATAGTCCCAAGCGGAATCTCTTCTGCTGGGGTGAGGCCGCGTGAGTGGGTTACGGTGTATACGGAGTTAATAAACACATGCGCCTCGACAAAGATGTCTTTCGAAGTCATTAAGACCGGTGGCGACACTCAGATGCAGGAGTGGAGGGGGCGTAGAGAACGGGATGCCTAGGCGGCCCACCTTGCCTTATTTTGTTTGTGAACTCTGGCAGTCCCGAGAAAAACCACAGAACGCCTATTGACTGAAAAATGTGGGCAGCGGTGCGATTTATACTTAGAAAATTACGGTTCAAGATGAATCAAGATCGGACATATGCGTAAAAAGGTGAGTTCTGAAAACTTAGAACAAATTCTCGCACATTGATGCGCGCAATATTGGTGTGGCGCCTGAGTTTCCCACTGTGATTTCACGAACTTCAGATTACTCACTTCTGCCTGCTTTTTAGGAACATTCCATCACGAAGACAGCTAAAGCCAGAGGTACGCGCCTCCACCCGCTACTTTAACCGAGCGGAGATTAATGAAATAAAACCGGTTAAATGGGTCCGGGAACGGTTACTTACAAATAGAGAGGTGGGGCTTGGAACTGTTTGGAATAAGTGAAAGAAAAATTCTCGCGCTTCGTTTGGTGTTCATAACACGCGCGCAAAAAAGACTCCGCGTAATAATGAGAACTTTTCTCCTCATTGGAAATCGAAAGAAACAATAGACTGCGCCTTCGCAAGCGTTTGTGCGTGAAATATATATGGTTGCCTGTGATATCCTCCAATGAACGGCAACAATAACCAGTGATTCACCCTGGACTAATCATTGCGTTTCCAGCTCAGCAGAACAGACTGGGAACTGGGAAACATCTCGTTTTATATAATGCGCGAAAGATTTTTTCAATAAGCGTAAATTGCATTGAGGTCCATCGATTGCACAAGAAATATTTATTGCTTATCCACCTAAAATTTCGTTCATGAACAAACACTGTGCGTAAACATTTATTAAATGGTTTTTGAACTACTAATGGACCACTTGTTTTCTTCGATAGCAAGCTATATTTTCCTCCAAGAACGATTTGGCCCCTCGCAGTAGCACCAGCGTTAACATGCAATTAATTACCTGTTTAAATTTTTATCCATTTTTTATTCCACAATATACTAGACTGCACCTTTCTTTTGCATGGAATAGTTTGTTTCCATTACACCAGCTTTTTATAGCGCACTTCTGATTCTCGGTGTAATATAAGTTGATATGTTTCAGAACCAAGTGTTATTTAACCGCGTTGATGCTCTTTATCTAAAGGATTTCTTGCACGGAACAATGCATGCGGGCAGTGTGTTACGCCTTTTCCCTATACTGCACATTCAGTAACGTTAAGTAAATCATTTACTCTTTCTTCTCTTACATAACTTAGAACTCACGAGGATACATCCAGAACAAATTAGATATATTTCCTATTATATGGTTAAAAAGAGTACCGAGGAAAAGCCGGCAATTTTTATTAAGCAATCCCTTTTCGCGAGTGTAATGTAGAGGTAGACTTCGAATTGACCAATTGACGTCATCACAATCTGGCCACCGTGGCTACACGTGCATTTATTCTACGCTTTACAGACAATCCGTTCGGCGGTGTGTGTGGCGTTTGTGAACGTTGCCATGCAAAAAAAAAATCTTTTCCTTCTCACCAAGGTTAATCAAATTTTGAACTACAGCTAAATCTTGTGCTCATTGACTGACACATTATTCTTGATAATTTAGAGTAAAACCACGGAAGATGCTTTCCATTAAAAAGAGAAAAGAAAGAGAGCGAGAAAATCTTGAATTTAAAGTTTTGAAATTACATGAACGCCGCAAGAGAACGGACAGGACGAATGGAAGAATGGACAATGTAGAAGCCTCCATCACAGCAATTGTAAGAGCAGTAGTTGCCGACATGGGGCATGCTGTGGCCGCAACGAAAGCCCCTTCTAAAGGCCCGAAAGTACAACTTGAAGCCAGTTGCATAGTGCAATCATGTATCCGGTGACAGATTCGCCAGGCAAGTGGTGACGACTTCGAGACACAGCTTGAAGGGAACTTCGAACAGGTGAAGGTGAAAGTGCTGCCAGAGTGCCAGTACACGACGCCCGTTTAGGTCACACTGCTGGCGTCTTTGGTTGCAGAACTGCGCACAGGCAGTCATAAGACTTGTCGTAAAGGGTCTTTGACCCTATCTTGAGTAGAAGAAAAAAACTGTGGCTGCAGTCCACGCTGTGGTAGTGGTTGGAAAGCGAAGCTGTAAAACGACACCTAATTACCTACTGCGCACGTCACTTGAACATTCACACAAGTGGCTCTAAGAAAGAGTGAAACCAGAGACAAGTAAAATGCACTTATATTATTCTTTATTGCATGACAAACGACTTTCACGATGGCTTTATGATCAGTATGTGATACAGCGAGATTTTCAGTTATAAATTTAGAGATTTTCTTTGTTAAGGTTAACTCAGTGCATGAACTATGAACAGTGGCTGGCTGAGTTGCCTTTGTGAAACGGTGTTCCCTTTGTCCACACGCACCCTATCATCGTTGTGAACGTCGTCGGACATGAACCTGTAAAACGACGCCCAATTAACCACTGTGGCGTGAATTCAAAATTCACACACGAGGCACTACAAAGAATAACGAAGAGTTTAAATAAGCAAGGACATGTTTTTCTATGGAGTATATTTTCCTGTTGCTTTTTTATTATATTTTTTTGTGTACGCTTCGTTCCTTCTAGTTTTTTCTAATGCTGTCCCAACCGTTGTTCCAAACCATTGTTTGTATTTTTGCCCGTTTCTTGTGTAATTTGCATGTTGCTTGCGCCCTGCAATGTAAGGCTTGAGGGGCATGTCTAGCCACAATTTCTGGCTGCTTTTCTCGGCACTCAGCATGTGTAGATGGAAAATTAAACTGAATTGAAGATGAATTTAATTGAAATAAGAGGCAAAAGAAATTCACTTAATTATTCATTATTACTCCGCAACGACATTTACGACTGTGTTATGATCGGTAGGATATACACTGCTATGAACCATGAGCGGTGGTTGAGTTTCATTTGTAAAACGGTGTTCCCATTGCTCACACACACCCTATCATCCGTCATGTGATCTTGATGCTTGTTTTGTATTTTTGCAGTGATAGCTACATTAAGGTAGCATTTCGAGCCTTCAGCTTAAAGGGACACTGAGGAGAACCCTATAAAAATTTTTTTGTTAACAATATCTGATAGTTAGGCATTTCATGGCTTTGTTGATGCTTGTCCGGGAGCGAAAGATGCATTTATTTCAAAGAAATTTGGATTCGAAGTTGAAAAATTTTTTCCCGCCGCTCCGATTCAAACTCGAGAATTCTTATGACGACACGGAGAACTCTTATGACGACACAGAAAGTAGTGACGTGAAACGTGACGTAAACGGAGACTCCGTGATTTCTGGCGGCTAGTGGTGCGGTGCGCAACCTTCCTTTGCAAGCCTCAGAGGTTCGTGGCTCCATGAAGTAAAGAAAATTCCTCCATGGTGGCGCCTCTTGTCCTAGGAAGTCATCACGCTTGTACTTGCGAGATTGGCCTGTGGCGGCGATACCTGTATTTTGGTTCTTGCTATTTTCTACATTACAAGAGCTTTGTTTTCAGGAAGAGTGGCGTTTTTGTGATCAGGAGCTGATATTCTATAGATACAAGCCAACTTCAATTTCTCCTCAGTGTCCCTTTAACAGCACCGTGGCAGTGCGGCGCAGCCACGGCGTGGCGGCGCCGCCACCGCCACGTGGCGCGGAGCAGCTGCCACCGGCGCGGTGCCGTGGATGGTCACGTGGTTAGTCACGTGGTTGGTCACATGGTGTGGAGCAGCTGCTCCTCTTGGCGGGGCGGCGCGCCGGCGAAACCAAGCTGCAAAGCTGTGCGCATGCGCCGTGTCAAGTGTGACGAAGATGAAGAAGGAACGCTCAGAGAATCGGAGCGGCGAAAGACTGACTTTGCAATTAAACTGAGCAAACTACACTCGGCAAGTTGTAGCTATCGCGTCACTCTAGGTTTAACCAGAGCTAAACCAATGCCAATTTTTTTCTGAATGAACAGGAGTACTGAGTTGTTTGCAGTATGCCGGTTTTGAAAGATTTACCATTTATATATATATATATATAAAATCTTTATATATATATATATATATATATAAAATCTTTTTTGTTTTTGTTTTTACTTTTTAAATTTTTAAAATAAAAATTTCCTCTCATTGTATATATGCATATAAATTTATATATTTTTAACTATTTCAACGTTTTTATATTTGTCTTCATTGTTGGGTAATTTTCCACTCGGAGTAACATTAAATTTTCAGCATGGCGTATATTGCTGATGACGCCAACGGCCCGAAAATATCCTTGGACGATACAGGCATACAGCTTCGATTTAAATATAACTTGTGCCATGGCGTTTTTGGCACAGAATATGTTGCGCCATAAAAATCTATTCTCATCAGAAGTTGCACCGCGAGACTGGTGTCCCGCCGCTGCGCCGCACCTCGCCTTTCCTAAAAACCCGCCGCGGTGGCTCAGTGGTTAGAGCGCTCGGCTACTGCTCCGGAACTTCCGGGTTCGGTCCCAACCGCGGCGGCTGCGTTTTTATGCAGGCAAAACGCTAAGGCGCCCGTGTGCTGTGCGATGTCAGTGCAAGTTAAAGATCCCCAGGCAGCAAAAATTATTCCGGAGCTCTCTACTACGCACCTCTTCTTTCCTATCTTCGTTCACTCCTTCCTTTATCCCTTCCCTTACGGAGCGGTTCAGGTGTCCAACGATATATGGGACAGATACTGGGTCATTTGCTTTCCCTAAAAACCAATAATTGTTATTATTATTTCCTCAATGTAATAATAATAACTAGTTTTTTGGGGGAAAGGAATCTGTCTCGTATATCGACGGACACCTGAACCGCGCCGTAAGGGAAGGGATAAGGAGGGAGTGAAAGAAGAAAGGAAGAAAGAGTTGCCGTAGTGGAGGGCTCCGGTATAATTTCGACCAGCTGGGGATCTTTAACGTCCACTTACATCGCACAGCAAACCGACGCTTTAGCGTTTGGCCTCCATAAAAAAGCAGTCGCTGCGGTCGGGTTCGAATCCGGGAACTCGGAATCAAAAGACACCTGCCGCGGCGGCTCAGTGGATATGGCGCTCGACTGTGATATGGTGATCCCGGGTTGGAACCCGACTGCGGCCGCTGAGTTTTTATGGAGGAAAAACGCTAAGGCGCCCGTGCGCTGTGCGATGTCAGTGCACGTTAAAAATCCCCACGTGGTCTAAATTATAGCGGATCCCTCCACTACGGTACCTCTTTCTTCCATTCTTCTTTCACTCCCCCCTTCATCCCTTCCCTTACGGCACGGTTCAGGTGTCCAACTATATATGATACAGATACTGCGCCATTTCCTTCCTCCAAAAACCAATTATTATTATTCTCTAGGGGGACTCTGAAATCAACATAGACGCTGCTCCACACTAGCACTCGTATATGGCTGCGGTCAAATCACACCTGTTCAGAAACGAACGACACTAGGTCCCCTACACCTATTTTTTCTTACTATCGCTCTGCCTTTCTGTCCCTCTCCCTGTCCACTTATTGACGCTAGTCGCAACTCACGTGCTTCAGGTTTTATTGGCAGATACCGCGGCTGGCAACATTTTTCCTTCCATGGCTACTTTATTAAAGCGTAAGCTTTACTGTTCGCGAACTCGCGATTTTACCGTGGCGGTGCTCCGAGGAGGTACATGACGTAACAACGCGCGCCTCGCCGCAGATATTTCTCTCCGCTTTCCTCAAAATCCAGCTTTCAGTTCTCTCTTTCTTCTTTCCCTCCCTCCTTTATCTCTTTCTTTACGGCGCGATTCGGGTGTCCACCGAGATATTGGAGACGGTTGCTGTGCCATTTCCTTTCCTCAATAACGAAACAAAACATATTAGCTGAAGGCGTTCATAGAGTTCATTGGCGTGGACAACTTTGCAAAGACCGTTTATTTTCAAGAAACGAAAGCGCGAAACCGGCCCCCTGGGTCAGCGGAGACCTCATTCTTGCTTTCATGTACGTGGCGTTGGTGTCCAACTGCAAAAGTCTGCTTTGATTGCGTTCCGCACAATGGTTAGGCAGTGCGCCCTCCCTGCCGCCCTGAGAGGTGGCATGCAGTTAATGGTTGACCGCGAGAGATTGGTCACCAAATGAACGCTGCGACCTACCTATTGCTGCAATTCGGCATGTCAGCCCCAACGCTGTCATGCTAATGCATTCAGGCCACATCTCTCACTCACCACCGCCACTTGTATCAAAGCACGAATGAGGCGCCCTAATAAGCAGGGAGCCAGTTATGCGCCCTTCGTTTACTGAAAGCCATCGCCGTCTAGAACATTGACAACGAAAACGACAATGAACACAGTGAACGCCATCCTTCGCTTTGTGTATCCTGGATTAGCTGAGCTAATCCACATTAATTTTCAATAAATAGCCACTAACAACTACAACGCGGAAAGCTCGCCTACGCGCACGCCATCTGCTCTGCCAGTGCCATGCATGGCGAAGGGGGGGGGGGGTTGTGGGTGCCACATGATGGCTATATGACTGCATGCCAAACACCGAGGAAATTTACTGGAAACGCACGGTAATCGCTTAATTCCAACGTCTCTAATTTGCAAGCTCGTAATTATTCATGTACTGCAGTGCAGACCTCGAAGGTACGTTTCTAAGAAACCCGTGCATTCACCAGACGCGCCTTTATTCGCGTTCAAACGTCGAGCCGTCGTGGAGGAATGGAAGCGTACCGGTAACGAACGCCAAAGGCCCTGGTTGGGGAAAATTGCACGAAGGAACTTTGCTGACACAAAGTGAGGTGAGGCAAAACCCTTTAGCGTGGTGCTGCTGCTTGTGTCGCTGATGTGTCGTGATGTTGATTAAATACTACAATTGGTCGCTTCACGACACTTTCGCTGGCGTTAATAAGCGCGCACACGGTTGCTTGCTGGAAACACGGGAGAGCGTTTAGGCGGCATCCTTGAAAATTTTTTGGGGGGGAGGGGGAGGGGAGGGGGAAGGAAATGACACAGTATCTTTTTCACATATCGGCGGGCACCTGAACCGCGCCGTAAGGGAAAGGTTAAAATCGGTACTCAGAGAATAAAGGCAGAAAGTAGCCGATTCGGAGTTCCCGGGTTCGACTCCGACCGCGGCGGCTGCGTTTTTATAGAGGAAAAACGCTACGTCGCCAGTGCGCTGTGCGATGTCAGTGCACGTTAAAGATCCCCAGGTGGTCGAAATTATTCCGGAGCCCTCCACTACGGCACGTCTTTCTTCCTTTCTTCCTTCACTGCCTCCTTTATCCCTTCCCTTACGGCGCGCTTCAGGTGTCCGACGATATATGAGACATACAGCGCCATTTCTTTCCCCAAAAACCAATTGTTGTTGTCGTTAGGCGTCCTCCAGCTTTTTTTTGTCCACTTTACATTTCCAGAATTTTAAGCTTTAATTTCTGTATATTCTATTTTTATACATCATCATTTTTTTCTGATTTAACATCTTTGCAGAAAATATGCAATGCAACGTTTTGTTCCATCTCGGCCCAAATTACTGCGAAACGAGTTCGATAGAAAGAGGCGATATTTTATTGAAGCTAGTCTACGATATGACGCCCTCTGTGGTCACTACAAATTTTTTTAACCTGGAATAGCGGCTCCATTTTCAGTCGCGCAGCCTTTGCAGCCATTCATTGAACTTGTACAAGCGACGAGGAGTGATTATATTTATTATTAAACAAAAAAAAAGCTTGCCTATTGTTTTGCTCCAGTTAAATCTAGTGTGCACACGATAGCTTAGCTGACGAAGACGCGGCTTCTCTTGCTGATTGTCAATCTTGTTTCTTGACGCCGTTGTTTCGCGACCCGTCCCTCTCTTCGTTCTGGCATTCCTAACTTTTTGGGCTCGGTAAGCTGTTTTGAGAAGTATGCTACAGGTGGAAGTAGCCTTGCTTAGTCTGCCGGCTATTGCCTGAACGTAGCCTCACTTATATGCTAATAACAACCTAAAACCTGTCGGGTCTTCCCCGTTACGAGCACAGGCTCTTATAACAGTACATATTCCATTCTCGCAATCAGCATCTATGCACACATTAACTCGCAGCAGAACAAAGTCCAGTCGAGAAGTCACCACCTATGCACATACTCAGTAACAGTAGACCATAGTTCATTGCAGTGCCACTATCCAAGCACACATCCCCTCGCAGTATAACATGGGCCGCTCCAGAAGACACCACCTACGCACACATTCACCCGCAGACCATAGTAGACAATAGTTCGTTCTTGCTGTCACAATTTAGAGACGAGATCAATGTCCTGTAGAAATGTTAAAAGAAGGCGTGCTTTTATACTCGTTGTTTCGACGGACCAAGTGTTCGTCTCCACCTAATCTTATTCGGAACGAAAAGATCAGGAATACTGGATCCCCTCGATAACAACTTTCAGGCGGTAGGGCCATTTATCGGCTTTCTACTGGACTTGAAGTTTTCAAAGGGCTCGCCAGGGCGCTAAACCTGACGGTGCGCCCAGCTCCATATCGGGAGAGGATGGGTTGCTAGGTCTGTCGACTACGCCGACGCCTAGCATCGACGCCGCTTCGAAGACGGATCATACAACGGGGCCCAGCCAAGCCAAGGATGGGGCGCTTTATCCACCAACCGTTCTACTTAAGGAAGTCCAAGAGATGGATGACGCTGACTTAGGAGACGCTGACGAAGGAATCCCATCCGGCTCCTCGTCGGAGACATCCGGGTACAACAATGATGCCAGCTGGGAGCTTGTACAATCCAAGCGCAAAGAAAACTTCGAACCCGAGGACAATGGAAAGGCACGGGAGACTGCTCGGCCGCCCAACCGCACGATGGAAAATCACTAGGCGATGCGACCGGCTGCAGCCTAACTGGACCGAGGGAGCAGAGTAGGCCTAAGCGAAGAATGCCGCCACTCCCCAGAGGCTACTTCAAAATCATTATTCGACCTGCGAATGAACTCACGGTGAAATCACTCACCACCCACCAAGTAGCGCGCGCCATTGTCATAGCGTGCGACCAAAAACGTAGGGACGAAGAGTTACTTGTACGGCTTCGCACTGGACCAAACAATACTATCGTTAGCACACTGCACGAGCAAACGTGTCAGCTAGTGCGGCACATTAGCCGTCTCAAATTCGTCGGAAAGACTTACGATGTAAACGATTACGTGGCAGCTCCGCAAAACGTCTTCCGCGGCGTAATCCACGGTGTAGACCCAGACACGTCTCCAGAAGAGATCAAAGCACACCTACGAGTCAGTGCTCAAATAGTGACCATACTCCCGGTGAAGATGCTCGGGAAATTCTAGACGGCAGTGATCACGCTCGATGGCCGGATCTTGCCGAAATTCATCCACTACGCAGGTGAAGTATCGTGTTTCCAGTACAGCTCCACACGGCAAGTCTGCTACGTATGCTTCCAGCAAGGAGACCGCTCCGAGGTATGCCCCGCACAATAATTACTGTGTGCGGCCTGTGGGGGGTGCTAAAGCACCGTCCGGCGACCACGTGTGTGCGGCCAAGTGCGGAATAAGCTGCGGGGCACACCGCACCGGATCGAAGGGGGTACCAGGACAGACTAAAGAAAGCAAGACCAAAAATTTTGAGGACGCTTAAGTTTCACCTTTTATAGAAGGGCGCTACACACTATTGCAGCATTTCGAAGGAATCCACTGAACGCATCGTCCTTTGGTGCGACCCCTTGCCCGGACAATTTAAGGAAAGGAAACACATCTCGGTGGCCACCCGAATTGCGTCGTAAGGGAAGGAAAACGAAAATAAAATTTTTGAAGGAAAGGAAAGGACGCCTGTCTCGCATATCTCGGCGGACACCCGAACCTGGCCGCAAGGGAAGGAAATTGAAGTGGAAACTGGTTTTAAGGAAAGGAAATGACGCCTCTCTCAATTCTCGCTGGAAACCCATACCACGACGTAAGGGAAGGAAAATCCCTTCCCTTACGGCGCGGTTCAGGTGTCCACTGAGATGCAACATTTTTCGCTCACGGCCAAAGACGCCGACGACACCGGCTTTTCTGCGCCACGAGCTCCTTAACGCTGTCGCGTTAGAATCCACCGGAGCGGGACCCAGCGACAAACGCGGGCGACCGCACAAGTGATACCTTAGCTCAGAGGGCGGGACATCGAGGAGCTGATTGAGGTCTCCTGGTAACCTCTGCCCCAGTCAGCCCACAGGAGGGGAACAAACAAGAACAGAAGAAAAATAATCTACCTTGGCGAATTCCCTCACGTGGGCATGTCCCATGTTTGTTGAGGTGAAGGTGAAGAAGAAGACGAAGAAGGAAGCGGCAGCAACCTAAGGTGGGCTTCGAACAGTGTTTCGCACTGGTAGGAAAGGGTAGTAACACAAGCCACACAAATACAAACAACACAGGTAATCGTGCCACAGAAACGAAAGACGCGAACAGCGATGCGCTCAGAATCGAGAAAGAACTCGCTTGAACTAAACAAATGAGCTCGAACAGAAAGTGGAGGAACTCACAAGAACAATAAAAGAATAACAGCGGGAACTCGACACGACAAGAGCCCTTCCAAAAAGACAACCACGGGCATTCAACGAGGGAAGCCTTGAAACACGAATGCAACAAATGATGCTGCAAATGATGCAGGATATGATGCAGCAGATCCATCCGCAAATCCAACATATGGAAGCACATTTCCCAGGGTAGATTTCAGATATCAAAAGCGCACTCCGAAAGCAAAGACATACCGAAATCATTAGAGAAAGAGCATACAGCCGTCAGCGCTAACGGATTTCGCTAGTGAACAAGACAGCACCAGCAACACGTAAACATGATGAACACGTGTCAGCAAGAACAAGAATTTTTAGGTATTTGGCAATAGAACTGCAGAGGCTACCGCACAAGCAGCGTCTCATAAAACAATATCTAAGCACACAACTCATCCCCCTCCCCGATGTAATCGTACTCCAAGAAAATGGTACGCGAAGTTAAAGCGGCCAGTCTTGTCACAAAAGCCGTCATCGCCATCAGGCAAGATGCCATCGCCGACACCCATATAGAGCACGTGCTTGTAGAAATCATTCCTAAAACGCGACAGGGAAGGAGAATATTCGGTAAGAATGTAAACAGACACCTTAGATAAAGAAAAGCCAAATTTGTCGAACTCTTTCTCCGAGCGCACAAGGTGGCCAAAGGAAATACACTAATCTTCGTAGTAGATTTCAATGCCATGGGGAGGAGTTCGGGATACCAGAAACAAGACATCAAGGGAAGAACATTAGCGGATGTAGTGGAATACTTTGGCCGCAGTCTAATTACAGATCCCGCGAACCCCAGGGTAATCGGGAATAGTGTGATCATGGACACTTGCCCGGAGCTCACCTTCTTAAGGAAGACCAGAGATTCACAATGGGAGAACACGACGGAAAATATAGGCAGTGATCTCCTTACCCTCCGGACGCGAATATTATCGGACAAGATATGACGCCAGACTCGAGAAACAAAAATCACAGACGCGTTTCGCGGGGCGTGCAACTGAACTGAAGGCGATATTGAATCACTGGAGGAATGGAGCGGCATGCTTGAGAAGCGCGGGAAAAATACAAAAATATAAGGAGAACTACAGCAAAGCCTCAAGTAGACGGGCACCTCCTCAGATCCTCATAATAAGAGAAGCCAGACGCAGTCTCACCAAAAGAAGGCTGAAGCAAAAGCACGACAGGAAACCAAAACTAGCGACAGGAGAAATCTCGGCAAAAGCAAAAGAATACGCGACGCAACTGGCGAAGCAAAATTGGGAAAAACTTAGTGAACTGCTTAGGAGAATTCTAGGCATGGCCCAAACGTGGAAACTCCTAGGACCACTAATCGATCTAACCAAACACAAATCGAAAAACAAGAAAGCTATCCAGAAGTTCATCCACTCCTTCCGGGGCATTTTACACCGCCCTGCTAGAGACGCCACGCACAAAATGTTTCAGCGATCACAACCTCTCCGTGAAAGCAAGGAACGTATCATACGGGCAACCGAAAACCAGGAACACGACAGCCTCTTAACTGTGGAAAAAGCTTACGCGGCCATAAGGAACCGGACCGGCATGACTGCAGCAGGAGCGGACAGATTCGACAGCGCCCTCATCCGCAACCTGAGCGACGACCTCATAGAACAGCTCGTAAACTTTCTTAAACATTGAGAGGCGGAAACGCTTCCCGAAGATAGAAAACACGCCGAATAATGATACCTATACCTGGTAAAAGCACCAAATTGAAACTCACAGGCTCATCCCGCTCACGTGGCGCCTTGGCAAGCTTTACGAGCGGGTGGGGACGCTGAGACTGCAAAAAAAAATCATGGAATAGAAAACCGTGTACCCCATACCATGTTCGGCTTCAGAGCAAAACATTCCACATATGACGTGCTCCTCCAGATACAGGATCTACTTCGAAACGTACCTCGAACTCGTGAAAATATCATAACGGCCTTGGACATCAAGGGGATTATAGAACGTTAGCCACGAAGCGATCCTTACGTACCGGCCTACTTGATCTGGACTGTGGAGGCGGTATCCACGGCAACGTCAAAAGTCTGTCTGTCCGATACAATTGGCACCATCGGCATGGGAGTCCTTCAATCAGGCAAAATTCACAGGCCAAGCAAGTATACACCCCAAGGGTCAGCCATCTCACCCATACTTTTCAACATAGCCATGATGAGCCTAGCTAGAAGACTAGAGAAGATTGAAGGCATCAGGCACGCAGTGTATACCGACAACCACCGTCGGCATACACTGCGAGAAACACCGTTTGAGAAACACCGGCTCCCTTGGGGAGAAGGAAGACAGACTACAGGAAGCGGCCATTCGTGTAGCGATATTTCTCAGAGAACGAGCACTCGCATGCTAGACTGAGAGATCGGAACTGCTGCGAGTCTGGAGAGGCAAGCAAAACCGGACCATCCTTACCAGTGAGGACCTGAAACTCAAGGTGTACCTGAAAGGAACGACTATACTGGAAGAGACAACAATACATTTCTCGGCCATGTAGGCTAAATCCAACCAAGCAGCACTCCCACTTTTACCTTGCTCAAAGCAACAACGCTGCAAGTCACACGCATGATGACCTGCATCACCAACAGGCGACATGGCATTCCCGAATAGGGTACTTAAAACTAGTCAGACACCTGGAAGTTTGCCGAATCCCGTACAGCCTACCCTACCAGTGCTTCAACAAGAGCTAAATATAACAAGTGGAGGTCATGCTATGCAAAGCGCATTACAGCACTCCGACTTCCACACAACACGTGTAAAGAAAATGCCGTGGCCCTGGGATTGCAAAACAGCTTCGACGAGCTACGGGAGGCACAGCTTGAGTCGGACAAACTCGTGCTGCTGAAGGCGACGACTGAAAGAGCGCTCTTACAGAGATCAGAATGCCGCGAGCAGTTACCAGAAATGAAGACCCATCCCCGACGAGTTTTGCAAATCCCTTAAGGTAGCAATGGACAATTGGACAATGACAATGGGACATGAACCCAAACCTCCAGCAAAGGAGAAGAGAAGCGAGGGCCGAATTTATTCAGAAAATATACGCTCCTCACGACATGACCATGTATGCAGACGGGTCCTCGAGAGGAGGAGGCACCAAAATTTCAGTGGCCACGGCACTCGATTCGTGTCTCTGTGAAATGACCAGCGCGTCTATGCGAGAGAGCACGGTAGCAGAGGCCAAGGAAGTAGCTGTTCCTCTAGCGGTGGCGGAGGGTTCTAGAACCCGGCGGTTAATAAGAGTACTCACGGACTCTCAAACAGCCTTCCGACATTACACAATGGAAGTATAGGTCGTCACGCACTCCGTATGCTCCTCGCAGCGAGCGACAAAATTAAAAACCACGAAGAAGAAAAGGAATAGAGCAAACGCAAAATTGTGTGGTCACCGGGAGACAAGGGGGTCGTAGGGAACCAAGAGGTCGACAGGATAGCTCGATGATAAACTATTTTTCGAGCATCCGCCGACACCGTGGAACTCTGCCAGAACCCAAGGAATACTGGGCCATAATTCAAAACTATATAGAGGGAGAAGAATCCGATATCCCCCGCCGCACAAATCAGTCATCAGAGCGTAAGCTCTCGCTTGTAGACAATTATACAGTTTGTTACCCAAACCTACACATACTAAAAAAACTGCACCCCACGGTATAGCGGACAAATCACCCTGGTGCGAGGAAAAACCCACACTATGTCACATCACGTGGGCCTGTCAAAACTTAGACGTGGTCCCAAAAATACAAAACCAGCCGCCACGGTGGCTGAGTGGTTATGGAGCTCGGCTGCTGGCCCCAATGACGCGGGTTCGATTCCGGCCGCTGTGGTCGAATTTCGATGGAGGCGAAATTCTAGAGGCCCGTGTACTCTGCGGTGTCAGTGCACGTTGACGAACCCCAAGTGGTCGAAATTTCCGGAGGCCTTCACTACGGCGTCTCTCATAGCCTGAGTCGCTTTGGGACGTTAAACCGCCATAACCAAAGCAAACCAAAATACAAAACCCGAGTGCGGATCAATGGGAGACTGTGCAGTCCAGAGACCGCTGTGAAGACCAACAATTTCTGGTACAGCGAGCGCAACGGGCGGCAGTGGCCAGCAGAGCCCTGAAGATGCCCCAAAACGGCAGAGCACCTCAAGTTTTTTCCTCTTTTCGTCCTGTTCTAGACAGAGCGAGCTCACTGCTCCACTGTAGCTTCAGTTGAGTGACGTCATGGATGTCACGTGACTACGCAGACGCGAGTGCCAAGTTTCGGCGGCAGCGCCGCAACTAGTTGAAGCCATAGCTGTCACCTCGTTTCTCCTCGGTTCAGGAAATTGAAAATTGGTTTTTCAGGAAAGGAATAATAATTGTTTTTTTGGGGAAAGGAAATGGCGCAGTATCTGTCTCATATATCTTTGGACACCTGAACCGCGCCGTAAGGGAAGGGATAAAGGAGGGAGCGAAAGAAGAAAGGAAGAATAGGTGCCGTAGTGGAGGGCTCCGGAATAATTTCGACCACCTGGGGAACTTTAACGTGCACTGACATCGCACAGCACACGGGCGCCTTCGCGTTTTTCCTCCATAAAATCGCAGCCGCCGCGGTCGGGTTCGAACCCGGGAACTCCGGATCAGTAGTCGAGCGCCCTAACCACTGAGCCACCGCGGCGGAAAGGAAACGGTACAATATCTCGGTGAATATCCGAACCATGCCTTAAAGGAAGAGAGGAAGGTGAGAGCGAAAGACGAAAGAGGATCTGTAGTGAAGGGCTCCGGAATAATTTCGACAACCTGGGGATTTTTAACGTACACTGAAATCGCACAGTAGAAAGGCGCCTTTGTGTTTTGCCTCCATCGAAATACTGCTGTCGAGGTCGGTACCGAACCGGCTCAATAGCGTAGTGCCCTAAGCACTGAGCCGCCGCGGCGAGTTAGTTTCAACGTCAAGGCTAGTGCGCACGGCGCACACGGCGAAGAAGCTACGGATGAGTGTAGGAAAAGCTTTCGCTTGTAAAAAACTCCGCCAACACTGCCTCTAGTGTTCGCCATAAGAGCATCACCGATTTGTTTCATGCTTTCTAAGATACAAATAGCGCCATCTACTTCATAGATTTTTCACTACAATTGTTATTTACAGCCACCTCGCTATATCCGGTATATTTCGTCGTTATATCAGTTCACTGCGATGTCCCTCATAGCCTGAGTCGCTTTGGCGCGTTAAACCGAAATAAAACATAAGAAAAATCAAAGTGCAAAACTTCACTAGGTCTACTAGCTCCAATTTAAATTCACTAGGTGCACTTTTTATTCAGTACAAACCAGCGAGCCACCGTAGCGTGCCATGACTTATGGCGCACTACGGAGGTACGTTGGTTCTTATGACATTTTTTTTAAATCCTCGAACACGACAGCATTGTGAATGTAATTTAGAAAGGAGTTAAAATGGCTTATAGGAACTGTACCACCAATCTGGTTGTTAACAGAGAGCTCACAGACAGAATTGCCGTGAGAGCATCACTGCGCCAAGGCTGCCCATTGCCACTGCTACTTTTCGCTCTGTACCTAGAGCCACTTTTCCGGAATGTAATAAATAATATCTGTATTCATGGTTTGAATTAGAAGCATGTGAAATTATAGTATTGGCTTATGCCGATGATGTGGCAGCTTTTTGTAGTGGCAACAGCCGCATAGAGCATGCGCTTTCGGTTGTTCGCGGGTATTCGGATAGCGTTGTAAATCTGGACAAACGTGCGGGCTTTTGACATGGGAACTGGACATCACCGCCTTTGTTTGATGCAAGTGTAAAGCGGTCACACGTCCCTTCCAAATACCAATGTGTTCCTCCTCACAGGTATCGAGATAAAGTTGACTTTTGGAAGGTTAAAATTCAAGAACTGTCCACGCGAACACAGAAATGGTCGGGAAAGGAACTGTACAAATTCGCGCTCGCAAACATACATAATGTATACCTGGTTTCAAATGTGTGCTATTGCTTGGAGGTCCTTTCGTGCAGTTTTATTGTCTCTTCGCAGTTTTTGCTTCGCAGTTCCCATGAGAGAGACCTAAAAGTGATTATTTCTGCGTTTGGGAACATGGGGTTTTTTTCTAGCCACACTTGTTGCTGAGGAAAGTTGATGTCAAGATTTATGCTTCTTAATGATCATTGCGACCCTTTCTTGTGACATTTATTCAAGTGAGGCTTTCTTCGGCTTTGCCAAATTATGTTTTTTCCACTGTAGACAGGATGAGATACTGTGCAAGTAGATTTTTGAAAGAAATGGTCTTAGCTTTCTGGTTTCTAAATGCTCGGTTCACTTTGGAATACCTTTCAAATGTCACGCGTAAGAAATTGCTAAAGATTTGCTTGACTGTGTCTTCCCTGAGCCAATGTATCGATCTCAGTATAGTGGAGGCCAAGGAGGAAATGTTTTAAAGAGAGTCTAAAAAAACGTGACGCCAGGGTGCGTGAAGACGTTTTTCCTCAAGTTGCACACTGGTACGTTGCTGTTTAAGACATGGACAGAGGAGAAGAGATTGATTTTACCATGTTGTGCTGAGTGCTTGTTATGTCACAAACCAGAGTCAATAGAACACTTTTTTATTGATCGCAGGGATTTGCTGCTCTTTGGGAGGCGCTCGAGCGTACAATAAAGAATTAATTACCCTTGACGCCGTATGGGATACGATTCCTGGACGTGTAGCCGGATCTTTACAAATACGATGTAATTTTCCTTCTTGGCCTGCACAGCATTTGGCGAAGCAGGATGGCTGTACGACAATGCAATAAAAATGTGCAGTCTGTACGAGACTACTTCAAAGAAAACATACTTAAGCTGCGTGAAGTGTTCAAGGAGCTACGTTTTGGAGATTAAGTTATCGAGTTGACCGGAGAGTTGTGTTCTTTGAAACAGTTTCGATTTTCTCACGTGAGTGAAACGCAGGTCCGCTCTTGATGTTTGAGAATGTAGCGCAGAACATGTATGTGATCGGTTGTCAACTGTTAAAACAGGCAAATAAAGACAAAAAAAGGGCTGCCGTGTGGCGTGGCAGAGTGGCTAGTGTGCTCGTCTCGCAATGCGGATGGCCTGGTTCGATTAACCGACTCAGCCAATTTCCCTCTCGGTTCTATTTATTAACGCTTCTGAGATTTTTCGCTCACAGCCAACGCCGCTAACGCCTGAAGACACTGGCTATTCTGCCACACGGGGCCCTTAATGCTATCAAATTAAAAATTGTTTTTCGCGTAAATAAATGGCCTAGTATCGGTCTCTAATGTCGGTGGTTTATTTCTGAACTCGCTCACCGCGCACCCGACAGCGTAATGTAGAGCTGATATGGATGCCGGCGTACTCAGGTATTCCCCGATATGAGGTCGCCAATGACCACGCCAAGACGAATATACACCGCGCGGTGGCGGTCTCCGAGCCGGGCTCATCCCGGAAGTGCATGCAAACCTTCAGTGAGCTGACGCAAGCATTTAGAGGCGGGTTTGAGTTCTACCCCCACCACACTCCTCCCTGGTAAAATGCACCAGCTCCTCAGGAGACTGCTTCAGAGCCGCACCTTCCCATCCCCCTATAACCTCGCCCGGATCCACCCTGGAGCCACATGCCCACCTGTTCCCTCTACACCCACCCACTCACCACACTCACCTACATCCTCTTCCAGTGCCTGGTGGATGGGGTCGTACGTGCCCCAAACTTCCTTTGGCGTAATAAAGTTTGCCCTCCATTCCTCCCCAGGTGGTCTAAATTTGTTCGGAGGCATCCACTATGGCAGGCCTTTCTCGCTTTCTTCTTTCACTCCCACCTTCGTTATTTTCCTTACGACTCGGTTTGGTTGCCCACGGATGGGAGGAAAGTACTTCGCCATTTCCTTTCATCAAAAGCCAAATTTCAAGCTAATTTCATTACTTTTCCACTTCACCATTTTCCTTGTTGTACACGTGCCTATCATGCCTGCGTTGCACAACACAAAATAACAATCGGGAATAGATAGTTTTGTAGGTTCATAACAGTTAGATATTTACATGGCGGATTAATTAACTTTAGAAAATATACGTGATCCAACAAATTAAAACCTAATAAATTAGGTTAGCAAAAGCTTTCTTTGGCCTGATTCCCAGCTTATCAAGGGTGAAATGCTTGGAAATGGGTCTTTGACCTCAGCTTCAACAAATGAAAATACCCTTTGCGATGGAGCCCTTTGGCCGCAGATGCTCTTGCGCCATAAAATCATCATCAGGTTAGCAAAAGCACTGTTTCTCACTAAACAAACAACTATGCGATAATGTGTAGCACGATGAACACACGCACTCTTCATAAAAGCCGATGGCGAACGCATTTATCGCACATTCGCCGCTGAAACAAAAAATGTAGTCGCACGTTGATCAATCATGAACAGTGAGGTTATTTCTGGACGGCGAATACAGTTATAGGTTATTGTTCTCAATTTATCTTCCCTCATTGTGTCGCATTTTGCTTTTAAATTGCTTGAGGAAATGAAGGGAGCCCACCCGCCAGCAACAAAAAAAATTATGCCATGCCAAAGAACAAATACCGCACCTTGTCCTCAAAAACAGGCCGAAAGAGAGGCACTGAACCGAGGAGGTAAACAGAAGGAATGGTCGACAGGACGTGGTGGGAGGGGGGAGGTGGTCACAAAGCCTTAGGGAACATGCCACTGATATTTCTTAGCTCAGAAGCGTGCGAATGCAGTTAGACTGTAGCTGAAATTTTTCTCTGAATGCCCTCAGGTGCCAGTTTGCCCTCCAGTCAGACCTCGACGCTCAGCTGCTTTGGTTAGTGCTTGCGTTTTTCATTTTCTCGGAGAGTTTTTCCGGGGAGCCCAAACTTGTTAGGAAAGCTCGCATTCTGTACAACGCTGCCTCAGGACACGCATATCAGGGTACTCGCGGAGGCGGGAAGGCCGGAAATTGTGCCCAAATCGAACTTGACGACTTGATGTTCTCAGCTAAGTGACGGCGTAAACGGACCAGGATTAAAGTGGTAAGTAAGCAAAGCAGGAAAGAGACCATTGCAAGAGCAGAAAGAGAGACAATTGAATCTCTTTGCACATATGACCAACGGAGATAATCATCGCTTTCTGCGAAAGTGTGCATTGAGACCATAGCTGTAATTAGTTGGCAGTGAACTAGGAGTGTCAAAAGCAATGCCGCACTGAGGCCGACTAGTCAGCGAGGTAAGAAAAGAAAAGCTACATAAAATATCACAGTGGCGATCGTGAATCAGGGTTCTTCAAAACAAAGAAAACATTGTTAACCAGAACGTGTGGGCCTTAACTATTTGTGATAATGAAGAAATAGTCATAATAAAAGCAGATATTATCAGGAAGTACAAAATCTGCAATTTTGTTTTTAAATTTGTTTCATAGCGCACTGCACCATGAATTATGGGCATAGTCAGGTACCACGCGGTGATGACACTTTCGCAAATGTCTTGGAATTGAACACAAGTTTACTTCCGCTCTCCAAGCTTCTTGGCATCCACTTTTAGGCACCATTGGCATGGATTTCTAAAACCGTCCATATCCACGGAGGTTGACGCCGTAATGTACCAACAAAAATGTATCCTATACGCCCATGCGCACCAGGTAGGATAATGTAAACATGTAAACAGCGCATATGAGCAATGATTTCTGGAACCTGTCCTGACCGAATTCTACAAATGTACGAACCTTGTTTAAGCGAAACGATTACCCACAGGTGGTTCAGCTATCTCTGCATCTAGCAGTATAGCTTTTACGACGGTTCTACAAGGTAGATGTAGAGTAGCAGAACTTTTTGCTGGGCCAGTTGGTCCATACTGACGAAAGTGAAAACAGCGCTAAAGAAGAAGCCGAAAGGCGAAACGAGGAAGTGACAGGAAAGAGCGCTGACTGACAACTGAATTTATTGAGCGAAACTCGCGCAATATATAGGAAGGCAGTGGCAAAGATAGTCAGATGCAGTCAACTTCACATGATGCAAAAAGCCAAAAAGCGATAAAAAACAAAACAAGGTGATAAAGCCAACAGTGAACTGAAGTTCAAAAGGGGTGGTAACAGAAAGGAAACTACACTCAATAACTATACACAGCAGCTAATGTCACATGGTGTAAAGAGCCTTAATAGCGATAAAACCACAACAGGATGAAAAGGCTAAAAGTCCGCAGAAGCTCAAAGGGATGGTAACAAAAACTACATGTTGACTTAAAAACTTAATGTCACAATGTGTAAAGAGCCATAAAAACCAATAAAACATCCATAGCAGATAATAAGGGAAAAACCGATAAAAACTGAAGAAATGGAATTGTGGAAAGAATAAAAATTGACAATGTAGCAACGGCACAACTGGATGCCCTCGTCAACAACATCACATGGTCAACATGCCGGGCCAGGTGTATCACGTTCTGTTTGAAGAAGGGATTGGCACCCTTTGACCTCAACGTCCTCTTCGGTGCAGTCCGGCCTTCTTTTGGCCACGTGAAGAGGATATGTAGAATTCTACGATCTGAGCTGTGGAGGCAAGTACGACTCTTTTATGACTGTTTGCGTGTCGCCTGCTACTGCCAACATCCTGATTGGGTCGCCGAGAAGAAGTTTCGCGAATATAAACGGCGTGAAGCTCAGGATTTGGAGTTCCGGTGGTGCCACATCTTGAACCACACACCTAGGGCTTCTAGCATGAAACAGAGAAGCAGATTCGTGAAGGTGCTGGGGCATGTTCAAGTCACAGACGAAGTCAACAGGGTTCTTTTGAAAGGACCGAAGTTCAGCCTTGAGCCAACGGTTAGGGCACACGAGCACCTGTCACTGAATAGGTGTATCGCTGGAAAAGCGACCCCGGAGAATCGTGAGCGCTGCTTGCTGGACGGAGTGGATGCTTTGTCAAGAACAGTATCGAAGAAACCCCCAAGCGACCGGTCCGGAATTAACACCGTCGTCACTTTTTTCAAGGATAGACATCTGCGGTTGCTGCAATCAGACAAGGAAGGAGGGTTTGTTGTGGTGCCGCCCGGAATCTACAGAGAAAAGACCTTCTGTGCGGTGGAAAAGAACTTCAATCAGACGAGCCTCAAGCCGAGTAAAGTGAAATCGCGAGCTGTCGCCCTCTGCAATAACTTGGAACTGGTGCAGTTGGCAAACACTATAAGTGCAGAGAAAAGACTCTTAGCATGTTTTTTTCTGCAAAGACTCACAAAGAGGAGGTTCCGTTTCGGTGTATTGTTAGTGAGCGCTACACTTACCAAAGGCTTATTAGCCAATACCTGTTAAGGCATTTAAACTCTCTTGTCGTTGATGATCCCTTCGGTACGAAGAACTCGACGGAAATTATAGCTTTCTTTCAATCCTGCAAAGGCATTGGAAACATGTTTTCGGTAGATGCCAAGGAGCTTTTCTATTCCATTCCACACAAAGAGTTGTTCTCCGCTGTTCAGTCTTGCATTGAAAAGAAAGGTGTGTTGTTTCAAAATTCAGCGGGTATCTCAATGGAGAGTTTTCTTTCTTTGTTGGAATTCTACCTTAGTTCTACTGTGGTCGAGTTTGACAATCAGGTGTACATACAGAGGAAAGGAATTTGTATAGGGTCCTGTGTAGCGCCAGTGTTAAGGAATATTTTTCTCGCAGCAGTTGACAAAAATCTGGACGATAGGTTCGACAAGAGCAAAGTTTTAAAGGTTTTCAGGTATGTCGACGATTTTTTAGTTGTGTTTGCCAAACAAGACGCACCAGCTTATAGAGCCACTGTAAATGAAATTCTAGATAAATTTAATGAACTGAGCCATGGTTTGGAATTCACTTGTGTATTTCCTCAGAACAACGAGTTACAGTTTTTGGACTTGGAACTATCCTTGGTACGAGATAGACACTGTTGGATGTACAAGCCTCGAAGTCAAAAAGAGCTGTTGTCCTACGAGTCAGCTCACTCAAAGACAGTTAAACGAGCCATAGCCACATCCGGATAAGTATCTGCACTAACAAAATCATGCGAGCATTGCATGCAAGAGAGCTTCCAACTGTAGACCGCACGGTTACTGCAGGCAGGTTTTCCGCAGACTGTGATTCCGCAGACTGTGACTGTGTGAATAAATATGAGATTCCAGTAGTCTTTTCTGCCCCTTGCAAGCTAGCTACGTTGTGTCACAGGATAAATAACGAAAAGCCGAGACAGCAAACCTGTGGCGTAAAGCACAAGGTAGATGTACACTGGTAGCGAAGGCTCCATAGACGCCCATTGGTCCAAAAAATGGCGGCTCGTGGGCACTCCAGCGCCCCCTGGATTTTGGGGGCAAACTACGCAAACGTGACGTAGAATGACGTCACGCATACGTATGCTTTTGGCGCGAATTATAAAGCGGTCTTTCTGTAGAATCCGCGTTTTCGAGCCCGTACCTCTCGAAGGTTGCTGCCTTTCAGCGCGCCCCAACCTTTGTCAGTCAAATGTGCTCGAGTTCCTGCTAGTTATGGCCTTGTTAATGTGCAATTGGGAACGCAATGAAAGTGACTGGTAAAGGAGGGGCAGCATAGAAAGGCAGCAACACTTCCAGACACTGGCGAAGCATGCATGATTCGTAGTGCAAATACTGGTGCTAGTACTTTTGAGAGCTTTTGAGTACAGCAAGGTATGATGCAAGGTATGATGCACAAAGCACTGGCTCAAGTGCACAGTTCGCAATAGAGTGTACGGCAAGTATGGTTTTCATAGTTTCATATTGATTGTTTATTGCAGCAACCAAACAAATACAGTCACAAAGCACACCCTTGGCACACAAACAAAAAATACATGTCACAGGCAGCACAAGCAGTATTGTTTAAGTTGGCTAATCATCTCAATAGTCACAGTGCAGAAGGAAAAAGCCCTGAAGTGCCACGAACGTTGTCAGTTAGGAAATTGAAAAGTATAGAAAACAATGCTACGACAGCTTCAATTGAAGCAAACATAACATGACATAAGTAGGCGCATCAACACAGACCATAGAGCACACTGGGATTATTCTTCACATTTAATTTCTTCAGCTGAAAGAATATAGCAGGTGCGTTTACATCTGCAAGGCAATGTTAAAGCCAGCTTTAGCACCCTCAAACGTGCTCAACGTAGGAGCAAATACCATACATTGAAAAAGACATGAAGCCAAGTACGCACGAACGGGTTACAGCTATGAAACACGAGCGAACAGCCCGGCGAAACCATATCGAAGCTATCGCGCATACCTAGAGCAGACGACACACCTGTGAAAGTCCAGCGGGAATCGGTGTAGCGTGACACCAATGGTACTATCCACGCTGTCGCAGTGTACCGCCTTGGTGTACCACGGAGCATCGTTTCTTCACATGCCGCCAGCTCATCTTGAAATGAAGCGCTAAGCGCTTCAAAAGAAAAGCGCGAAGCGTGCAAAGACGGAAAAAGACTTCGCACTGGCCGCACGCCGAAGGAAACGTCAAAACCGAGAAAACTGCCGCAGCGGTGCAGCGGGGTGCAAATCTTACCGAACGGTGACAAAGAAGCGACGTGCAAGGACGACGAAAACTTCGCAAAAGGAGCATTTTGAGACCGGCGAGCTAAATTTATACGCTTTACCAGGCGCGCCATCGCAGACAGCTGGCGATAAGAAATCGCCACTGTGGCCGGGTTAGCCGGGTATCGAAACAAGGCCTGCAAAGACGCGCTGTAATGCACCGCACACTCATGAATAGGGGGCAGGTCAGGAGTGTTGAAAAAATACAAAATTTGCCAGGTTTTAATAAAATGACTTACCTCTTTCATAAAACAAGATGCTAATATATTTTTTCTTTTCTATTGGCAGATTACATTCCAATTTTGTAGCTTTATCATTTCTTTATATGAGTGTTTTGCCCCCCATCCTCTGGTTGTGCTGCAGTTGTGCTAAACCACTTTTCGGCCCAGCCTTCGCCACCACTTTAAATCCGCCTTGTAAAGCATGCCAACATGTTCTTCAGGTGTAGGGTAGGGGTGATTTACCAGATACCACTTACATGCGACAAAGTTTATATTGGAGAGACTGGAAGGTGCTTGAACGAACGTTTAAGGGAACATGAGCGCTCACTTGAAACAGGCACTGGCTCTAATCTTGCGGTTCATTGCAAGGAGTGTAAATGCATGCCTCGTTTACGCGAAACTGTAGTTCTTGATAGGAGTAGAGACAGTGTAGCCCGGGAATTGACGGAAGTTTTCTTTATAAAAAGAAAGGGCTTGGAATGTGTCAGTGACGCGTCTAAATCCTTGTACGGAAGTGAACTTGCCTTTTTGGAACAACATTGCTAAAAATTTTTTTTATTGTTACTGCGCGTGTTTCAATCGCTGAGTGTCACTGTTGCATCGTTTTTTTGTTAAGGTCTGTGAATATTTTACCCTTACGTTGCTACATTGTCAATTTTTATTCTTTCCACAATTCCATTTCTTCAGTTTTTATCGGTTTTACCCTTATTATCTGCTATGGATGTTTTATTGGTTTTTATGGCTCTTTACACCTTGTGACATTAAGTTTTTAAGTCAACATGTTTTTTTTTTTTTTATTAATCAGATACCCTAAAGGCCCTTATGGGCATTACATAGGGGGGGGGGGGTTAACAACAGGATATTTCAAACACAATTAGGGGGGGGGGGCAAGGCAATATAGAACACCGCGGTAAGGATCACCGAATACAAGAAAATATAAAAAGAAAAAAAGGAGAGAGAATTGCATACATGCATACAAAAAAAAAGAACAACAACAACACTCCGTACAAAGCATGTAGATACACTTACAATGCGTCAAAGGCATAAAATTCTGCTTTTACCCAACATGCGTAAAACTGCGTTTCAAATTACTTACAAATGAGTCATGATCACGTATAGAAGCAATTTCTTTTGGCAGCTTATTCCAGTGATGAATAGCTAGAAAGAGCGGTGATTGTCGCAGGAGATTCGTACGCGCAAACATGGGACGCACTTTGAAGGGATGGTCGAGGCGGGGGAAAATTTTTTGTGGGGGTTTGATATGGGATGCTGTAAAGGATGACGGGGCATGATACAATCTGTGGAAGTGGGAAAGTAGTGCTAACAGTCGTCGTGTTTCTAGAGACGGTAATTGGAGGGACTTTTTGATAGCCGTGATGCTGGATGTTCTAGAGTATGTTTTAGTGATAAAGCGTGCTGCTTTATTTTGTAAAGATTCCAGCTTGTTTATTAGGTAAGTCTGATTTGGATTCCATATTATGGAAGCGTATTCAATCTTTGAGCGAACTAGAGCTGTGTAAGCTAATAATTTAGTTGACTGATTTGCTAAATATAAATTTCGCCTAATGAAACCAAGTGTTTTATTTGCTTTCGAAATTATTTCATCAATGTGATCATTCCATGTAAGGTTAGAAGTTAAATGGACTCCCAAATATTTTAATGTATACACATTCTCTATGCATATGCTGTTCATAAAATATGAACTTAAGTGAACGTTACTGGCTCTGGTAAATGTCATAGTTTTTGTTTTAGAAACATTAATTTCCATTTGCCATTGCTCGCACCAAAGTGAAATTTTGTTTAGGTCGGCCTGTAAAATATTAGCGTCTTCAGAGGTAATAATTTGTCTGTAAAGCACGCAGTCATCTGCAAACAATCGAACTGTTGAGGTCAGGTTGTTACTGATGTCATTAATGTAAATTAAGAACAAGATTGGGCCAAGTACGGATCCCTGGGGAACGCCAGATTTAACTTGTGCTAAAGCGGAAAAGTGATCATTTACGGAAACAAATTGGTAGCGATCGGTTAAAAAACTTGAGATCCAATTAACAATTTTTTCATGTATGTTAAGCCGGCTAAGTTTCGTCATTAAGCGAGAATGGGGAACTTTATCGAATGCTTTCTTGAAGTCAATAAATATGGCATCGATTATTATGGAATCGTGAACAGCTTGATGAAGATCAGTTATAAGTTCAAAAAGCTGTGTTTCACAAGAGCGTCCTTTCTGAAATCCATGTTGATTGTTAGAAAAGAAGTTATGTTCAGATAAATATTTCATAACTGCGGAAGATATGATATGCTCAAGTAATTTACATGGAATACTAGTTAAGGATATAGGTCTATAGTTTGAGGGCACTGAACGGTCACCTGATTTGTAAATGGGAGTGATACGACCGACCTTCCAGTCATCTGGTACGATTCCTGTATCTATTGATTGCTGGAAAAGGGTGGCTAATACGGGAGATAATATAGGTTTAGTCATTTTAAGCATCTTTGTGCAGATGCCGTCTGGACCTGGCGCTGAGTTATTAGAAAGTCGATCGATGGCCGATTCTATTCCCTCTGGTGTAATTATGAGATCATTCATAGATGAGTCAATTGAAGGAAACGTAAGGTCAGGTGGAATTGGATTTTCGTTTGTGAATACAGAGCTGAAAAATGAGTTTAATTCAGTCGCAGCTTCAGATGGTGAGAGTAGCACACCGTTATTAACGATTGGTATAGTGGATTGAGAAGAGTGTTTAGGGTTAATTACTTTCCAAAACTTTTTCGGATTGTTCATTATCATGCTGACGATGTCACCGTTAAAAAACTTGTCTTTAAATGCTTCAATTTCAGCTTTACATTTATTTGATTGTTCTTGGTATCGCTGCCAATCACCATCTGAGTGGGACAACTTAGCTTTAGAGTAAAGGCGTTTCTTTTTATTTATTGCTCTCTTCACTTGGGACGTGAACCATGTGCTCTGTGTTGATGACGTTATTCTAATTTTGGGAACGTGCTTTTGTTTCAGTTCAATAAGCTTCCTTCGGATAGCGAGCCAGTTATCATTTGTATTGCGATAAGCCATGGTTTCCAAGAACCACACAGAAAAATATGACAGCTCTGTAAGAATCGCGTCGATATTTGCACGGGAGTAATCGTAAATTGATTTCGTTGCCTTTTCTGGTTTACTACTTTGTAATTGGTATTCACAGTGTACTACGTTGTGGTCGCTAATACATTCAAGGACGTGAACAAGCATATTTTCCGGATTGGTTGTGAGGACTAGATCTAGAATAGCTTTTCCACGTGTTGGTTTGCAAACTATTTGATGCAGATCAAATGAACAAAGAACATCGAGAAATTCCTTGCATTCGCTCTTCTTTGCGCAACCTAGGGGCGTACACCTCTGCCAATTTATTGTGGGGTAGTTAAAATCGCCAGCAAGTATTATAGGTGAAGTTGGATACTTGTCTTGGATTAAAGTTAGGGAATGATTAAGACTCTCGATGAATTCAGAAGTAGCATCAGGCGGACGGTAACAGACTCCGACTGCGCAAGTCACAGAGGGACAGACCTGAAGTGAAATCCACAAAATTTCAATATTTGACTGTGTGTCAACAACGCGAGCACATAGATTAGATTGCACGGCAACTACAACACCGCCTCCCCGTGCGCCCACCCTATCATTTCTAAATATAGTAAAATTTCTAGAGAGCGACAGCTCGTTGTCCCCAATATCGGGTGTAAGCCAAGTTTCTGTCCCAAGAACAATATCTACAGAACAAGCCTCAATAAATGCACATAGCTGGTCTTGTTTGTGAAACATGCTCCGAAAGTTGCACAACAGGAGTGACAAGGAATCACCGTGATTAGCATGACTGTGTCAATCATTCTGGTTTGTTTCGTCCCCTCGTGCGCCAACAGTAGGTTGCGCACTCAGGCGACATACTTCTGCTTCATTGCGCGTTGAAAGACAGGTTACTTTGTTTTGTGATGAATCAAGGGTGTAACATTTGCTTCCAAGAAGGAGTTTATCGTAGACCACAGTATATTTTTCGTTAGGCTTACGTGCTTCGCGAGCGAAATCTCTGAGTTTTTTCCTGATGAGCTGTATACGGGCCGAGAAATCTTCTTCAATCCACACGCGTGGCTTCTGCAGGTCCTTCAATTTGGAAGCATTTCTTAAAATGATGCTCTTGTCTTTAAAATTCAGAAATTTCACGACAATTGGTCGGATGTGACCTGCTTTAGGTCGACCTATTCTGTGGGCTCGCTCTATTTCGCCTGCATTGAAGCCTAGCTTAGTTAACACGAACTGGTTGATGATGCGTTCAGTGTCAACCCATGTTTCTTTTGGTTCTTCCGGGATTCCCTTAAATATTAGGTTATTTCTGCGCATACGGTTATTTAGGTCATCAAAAACCAGATTGGCCTGCTCCAACTGTTTAGTTTCTATGGTCTTCAGCTGCTCTTGCGATTCCTGAACGACTGAGTTAACGGTGGTGACGTCATGACACAGGTTATCAACTGCTTTTAGTCGCTCTTCGACACCACTGAGTCGCCTTTTGATGTCAGTGACGCTCGTTTGAATATCCTTTAGTTTGTTTGAAGCGTCTTTCTGAAATTTTTCATTTGACAACGTTAACTCTTTAAGAAGCGCGAGAACTTGGTCCACCTTATCCGGGCCTGGGTTGGTCTCTACGTCGCCAGCGCAGAGTATCAAATGAGCAATACAAAACAAGACCAAGGAACAGCGTCCACCCATGCGCCAGCAACTAGTAGCCAAGGCAGGCCTAAGCCATATTGGCGAACAACCACTGGCAAAATGGCCATGCGCTACAAAGCGGCCTATCCGCGCACGGTAAGTACACAGATCAATGCCCATGGTGAATCAAACGACACTCGGGATTTGCAGCCTAAACAGTACCGAAGTTGAAGAAGCTGTTGTCACAACCCACTCACCTATGAAAATGAAACAACAATGCGTGAGCTGCGAACAGTCGGCTGCAAATCCCGTTCGGTGCTTGTGGACGATCCTTTTTGTAGGCGACTGAGTGGAGGGCGCTGCGTGCGATGTCAGCCGCTTCTGCCTGGGTAGGGGCGCAGATCGCCTGCGCGATGGAAGGCGATCAGGCTGTAGCCACGAGACAGCTCGGCAGGTGGTCCGATGACCAGCTATCAGCTTGGAGCGCCACAATCTTCGTGTCGTCGCTTGGTCGCTTGCTTCTCGAAATTATCAGAGCCTATGAAAATGAAACAACAATGCGTGAGCTGCGAACAGTCGGCTGCAAATCCCGTTCGGTGCTTGTGGACGATCCTTTTTGTAGGCGACTGAGTGGAGGGCGCTGCGTGCGATGTCAGCCGCTTCTGCCTGGGTAGGGGCGCAGATCGCCTGCGCGATGGAAGGCGATCAGGCTGTAGCCACGAGACAGCTCGGCAGGTGGTCCGATGACCAGCTATCAGCTTGGAGCGCCACAATCTTCGTGTCGTCGCTTGGTCGCTTGCTTCTCGAAATTATCAGAGCCTATGAAAATGAAACAACAATGCGTGAGCTGCAACAGTCGGCTGCATCCCTTTGAGTTTCTGCGGACATTTAGCCTTTTCATCCTGTTGTGGTTTTATCGCTATTATGGCTCTTTACACCATGTGACATTAAATGTGTATAGTCATTGAGTGCAGTTTCCTTTTTGTTACCACCCCTTTTGAGCTTCAGTTCACTGTTGGCTTTATCACCTTGTTTTGTTTTTTATCGCTTTTTGGCTCTTTGCATCATGTGACGTTGACTGCATCTGACTATCTTTGCCTCTGCCTTGCTATATATTGCGCGAGTTTCGCTCAATAAATTCAGTTGTCAGTCAGCGCTCTTTCCTGTCACTTCCTCGTTTCGCCTTCCGGCTTCTTCTTTAGCGCTGTTTTCACTTTTGTCAGATGTAGAGTGGTAGCACTGCTTGCATAGAAACCCATACGTTCAAAACATGGCTGCTTATTGTGCGGGGCCAGCGCCATCTTGAAAAGGTGAGGTGTACTGAACTATGACGTCTTAACTAAAAGCCAAAATTTTATTTCATGAAAAGGAACTTTAAAGGTAAATATAAATATTCAAATACCTCGCGGTTCCTTCAGACACACGACACAAGGGCGAAAAAGACACAACGACTGGCCACAACAAAAACCATTTTCTGATAGTTTATTATCTTTGTGACATTTTACTTTGCCCTATATCCGTGTGTGTATCACTCCGAATTGCAAATTGCAGGTAACGTAGCAACAGGGCCAGGAATTTTTCTTAATGTCCGAGCGGTACATTTTTCTAGCTATACATGGCGTCCCAGCTATCTTTAGCCAGGGCTTAAATTTATGTCGCGGCTCTCTACGACGACCCGACTAGATGTATGCTGCTGGGTATTGTATCGAGCAAGTCACTTTTTTGTATTGTTGCTATTGCATAATTACTCGAGACTAACTAAACAAATACGCAAACAAAGAAGATAGACGAAAAATTTCTATAAGACAGTTGTAGAACGGCACGCGGCACGTCCGACTGGACATTTTCTAAGTTTCCATCTATTAAGTATTAGCATTTTCTCGGTCACTGCAGATGCCCACAAACTACAAAAATACATGTGACAAGCCCGCTTGTGCGCCGCGATTACATTGCTCTCAAACATTCTTTCTAGGAATGAACATAACATTTGGACGGGTGTGCTGCATTTTAAATGTTGACAGGGTTGTGAGGCAGGCTCTGGCCGAGCGATTTACGCCAACGCAAGCGATAAGGGCTGCGTCTGCTTATCGCTGTCATGAAACGTCACAAGGGAAGCATACCGCTGGCGTAAATCGGACAGCCAGCTGCTACATCGCTGCCCTATCTGCTTTTCAGCAACAGTACACAGGAATAAGTGGTCCGCTCATACCTACGCGGAACGTTTGAGAGCACTGCAGTCGCGACGCGCTAGTGGCCATGTCACGTGGTACTTTTTGTATTTCGCGGGCATCTGCAGTGAGCGTAATAAAAGCTGATACGTAACAGATGGAAGGTTAGAAACTGTTCATTCGGGGCGTTCTACAACTTTCTCACAGGAATTTTTCTTTCAACTTTGCTCCTGGCACAGTGGGTAATTTATCTGGACTAATTATGCAGTTAAGCACAATACAAAAATAGCGTGACTTACTTCATACAATATCCAGCAACATGCGTCTGGTTGCGTCATCTTAGGGTGCCGAGGTTTATTTTTAAACCCTGGCTAAAGTTAGCTTGGAGACCCTGTATTTTGTTTGTTTATTGATTGATAGGGATCAATATCCAAAAGTGACTTTGGCTATATGAGCGGCACCGTTGTAGAGGTTTTAGGTATATTTGTAGCTTCTCGTTTGGGAACTGTTTTCTGCACCCGAGTTTCCGAGCAAATCGTTGTTACAGACTTTTGTTGATGGTTTGGCTCACATAAATAACGAAAGTATAATGTTTCATAAAGGCACGATTATTCCTTGAAAACCACAACACAAGCTCAATGTCTTAATAGTGACGCAATACAAAATGCCTTGGACAATCCCTGAGCCAAGTTGCTTGCGCAGAAAATAATCTAGCCGTCTGCTTGCATTAGCTTGCATAAAAGTGCTGAAAATAGAGCTGCCTTTTCCCTCTGGAATTACAGCTGCCTTTTAAATGATAGGGATGACAGACATCTTTATCAATGCGATAAAAACGTACGGAGATTAAATGGAGCATACAGTAAAACTCTCAAAGAATGAGAAAGCGAGGGGTTTAGTGAAAGCTGAACGAATACGAAGAATGGCCCTGGAAACGTTCATGGAACCAAGCGCTCCAGGAGAATAATAAGGAAGACTATAATAAAACCAGTGACTTCATTAGAGACTGTTCTGTGCAAAACACACAAATACAAATAGCAGACGATAATCTGAGATCTTGTATTGCGCCATTACATCTGGCATACAACGTTCCTTTCTCTGATCTATGTATATATTGCAAATGAAAGGCAGTATCTTCCCAACATAAAATCTGCAAAGCTCAGTGCGTACGAAATCCTTTTCGGTTGCAATTTTCAGTGCTCACTAACATGCGTGCAGCGTAAACTTTCAAGGCATTATTCACTTTGTAAGGGCAAACGATAAGGCGATAGATTTTTTTACTATCAAAACGTTCGCAGAGTATACATATTGTATTATGTATTCTTCATATCACTGCCAAATGACGCTCGTCGTAGCGTTTCTTTAACGCGAAAGCAACTAAAGGTACCGTCAACGCAAAGCACCATAATTGAGTACCTCTGAAGGCACCAGGGAATTAACAAAATTCACGACGGAACATGTGCTGTTTTCACGAACTACCAAGAGATCATCCGACACACACATCTGACACCGCCCACAGGCGCGTTATAAGACACCTTTCTGGCTGGTATAGGCAATCAGTGGTAACGGCATAACGCAATAGCAAAGCAATTATAATACGCTACCGTTGGAATGACTCTTTCTGACGAAACACACGTTCGTCGTGTGCTGTGCGCTGTTCGTCCTGAACCACACAGTCCTTCCGACAGCCGCAGCGTCAAACGCGTACGACTGGAACTCGGATATCGGAAAAGTGTGCACACGTAGCCGATGACCACGCAGCAGGAGAAAAAAAATAAACAAGACGTTAAAATTATCACTGATATAAGGCGAGCAGCTACAAGAAAGAAGCCACGAGATAGTGAGCTACGGCGGCGGCCAGCGGCAAGCAGGCCTCAGAACAGCCGAGATGGATGGCATAAGAGCCGCTACCCGGTGCGGTCACGAAACTCGAACATAACTATTCTTTATAGAAAAGCGTACTACTTTAAAACCAAATGTGCTCTACTAAGACATCCTTAAAACCAGTAATTAAAATGGCGTTTTAAATGATGATAAACCGAAAATATGGAAACAAATATTTGTCTGTTTGATTCATCCTCACCGACAATTATAGCGCTACAGTTTTACTGCCAAGTTGATATCGCTGGCACTTGGTTCAAGGCGTTACCGAGGCTAGCCTTCGCGACCTATGTCAATTCGCTCTTCGACGACATATTTCTTTTTCCGGCAGTGGACAGTAAGCACTCGTATGTTCAATGGGTCAGTTTTGTTTAAGGTTATTTTTTCCCTCAGTGGTGCTCTTGAATCTTTAGAAAGCACTGAAATTCACGGAATGCAAACTATATGGGTACGGCTCTCATGCGAGCGGCTCGACCGCTCATGAAGATACACTCCGTCCTGCCTTCTTACGTGTAGAACGGAGCTTGTGAGCACCGCTGACACAGCGTAGATGTACCTCGAAGATAGGCGTACAAAACTCAATCTAAGAAATTGATCAAAGATTTCTCAAGTATTGTGAAAAAAAATTAAGAGGACACTAAAGCTTCTCCTTAACGCTATGACGCGATCGCGTATTAGGTGAAACTTTTCATTCTGAGCTGCTGGACATCTTTGAACGCACTTGTCTTTTTTGTCAATTGTTTAATTCAATGAGTTGATCAATCACGTACTTAATTTTCTTAATTATCATCATATAGCGTTGGCTTTTGATGCTGAGCAGTTTGACACCTTTGAGTCTAATTTTTCCACGTTTTTCATTGTCTCATTTCTTTGATTAACGAGATAAATAAAAGATGTCATTAACTCGTCAGCGCCTACCACATATCAATCAATCAACAATCACTAGAAGACAAAGTACCATGATACGATTTTTTTGTGCAACCCCCATTATTGCCGACTCGTGGCGCCATCAACGCAGACGGCTTTACGACCGAATGAGCTGTATACGCTATTAAACTAACAGAATCATGTAGCATCCCTGAAAAACCCCTAGTCTGGGAAAGGATTTTCAGAAGAAACCTTGCCGAAAAAGGCACCTCTAAAAAAACAAAGGAGAGCACTCTTAAAGTGAGCCTGGGCTTCGTCGCTATGTGAATGCGTTATCAGGCATACTGAACAGCATATTAGCGAGTTGTTCGGGAGTGTATAATACTGCATTGTCAGGGAACGGAAAACTGCTAAACCACGCGCTACGCGTAAGGCACTTCGAAACAAAAATATTGCGGAGTGCTTTGAAAGATAAGCTACACTACATTTCACCCGTAAAGATAGTTTCCGCGCAGCTACAGATCCCCGATCATCAGCGCTGCTATATACAAGAAATTCAGTTTCGATTCAGTAAAAATATTTTTTTGCGGATTCTTGTCGATTTGATGAACAGTTCTAATTTGAAAAAGTGAAATGAATGTGCTGTTTCCGCCGTATGACATTTTTCTCCATGAAAGGAAGTAAACCGGGCTTTTTCAAGGCATGGATATGCTTCCGGAATAAATATGCTCTCAGTGAATGACAAAGACAAGATGCCGGGTTTCACCCCAACAGGCTGTAGATGCCTTGTCATTCAAGATTGTGAGCCTTTCCAGCAAAACTTTTATGAGAGCCGCACTCCTCAAACGCCTTTCAAATCTATAGTAGATTAGGAATAGTCTTTTTTAAATATTTTATGCTTTGATGGTTTACAGTTGACGCTACAGGTGGTGGTGGAAAAACCGCGATTTAATGAAATCCTAATCGAAATCAAGAGGAATAAATGGGCTTGATTAGAGCATATATGCGAAGGAAGGATAACCGCTGGTCCTTAACGGTAACGATGTGGATTCAAAGAAAAGGTGAGCGTAGCACGGGGCGAGGGAATTAAGGTGTACGGATGAGACTAAGGATTTCGCAGGGATACGGTGGCCGCAGCTGGCACAAGGACAGGGGTCAATTGAAGACACATTGAAGAGGCATTTGCCCTGCAGTGGGCGTGATCAGGCTGATGATGATGATGACGCAGCGTTCTCGGTCAACGCCGCGTTTGATGAAAGCTTGCTCGCCGAAACATCTGCGACGATGACGCCATTTTAATCTCACAGGTGTGTGGTGGTACATGCGTGCGAGCTGTTCGCGAGGCGTGCGCAGCGCAGCACTATAGGCGCAATCACGCTATGAGGCACCAGCACGCATCCCATGGTGCGCGTGATGATTAAGTCTCTGCCCTTTTTTAAAAAAATTAGGTATGAAAATCAGCGATGTCAAGATTGGAATAATTGCATATAATATGGTTTGTACTAGTGGAGACGAAGCAGGCTGTCTGTGGTTCATTTTGAGCACATATAAGCTAGCTTTGCTGATATTCTACAGTACAAATAGGCCACCGCGGTGGCTGAGTGGTGACGACGCTCGGCTGCTGGCCCGAAAAGCGCGGGTTCGACCCCGGCCGCGGCGGTCGAATTTTGATGGAGGCGAAATTCTAGAGGCCGGTGTACTGTGCGATGTCAGTGCGCGTTAAAGAACCCCAGGAGGTCGAAATTTCCGGAGCCCTTCACTATGGCGTCCCTCATAGCCTGAGTTACTTTGGGACATTAAAACCCCAAAAACCAAACCAATCTACAGTACCAATAACGTAAATACTGTCTGTGGTTCATTTTGAGCACATATAAGCTAGCTTTCCTGATATTCTACAGTCCCATTGACCTGGTACTCACATTTAAAGGATATGAATACCCCAGCTGGTAGGATAATATTATCATAACGTATGGGTAATCGAAGCAAAGCTGTTCTACGAAAAGCATGGAGAGAATAATTTGGCGAAAACGCGAGCAGATCCCGTGATAAACGAATCATTATGTAATTACAAAAGCTGCGCAGTATTGAGAAGTATATCGAAATGAGTAATGGTGCTATGTCTTCTATTGTAGCAATGAAGTTTTTTGCCCAAATGCAGAAGCTGAGTCGAGGAAAGAAATCGGTCAGAGAGCTTTGTGAAAATTAGCGCTAGGTAATAGTGCAATTTGAAGAAAAAATAATCTTTCCACATTGATGGCGGCTGCCAAAACTCAGTTTCGAAGGGGACATTTCTGACAACCGTCCATTCATCTATCTAGCGTAGAAGGCTACGTTCATATACAATGGTGCCATCTCCTTCCCAGATATCAGGGAACTTCAGCGTCCAAATTGAGGCCCGCGTTAAAAAGAGAGGCCATATTCACAGTTGTTTTGAACAGCAATTTCAAGAAAATGTTTCGAAAGCAGTTTTGTCTCTTTTCCGCTTTCAGCTTTGTCTTCTTTGCTGGAAGCCACCCCTTAAACCCCCCCCCGCACACACACAAACACACACACGCACACGCGCGCACACACACACACACACACACACACACACACACACACACACACACACACACACACACACACACACACACACACACACACACACACACACACACACACACACACACACACACACACACACACGCACGCACACGCACACATGCACGCACACGCACACACACACACGCACACACACGCACACACGCACACACGCTCACACACACACGCACACAGGCCAAAGTTCCCCAGGTGCTGCAATTTATTCCGACGTCCATTCCTTTAAATCACCCTCCGCGGTGGCTCAGTCGTTAGGGCGATCGGCTACTGATCCGGTGTACCCGGGTTCGAACCCGACCGCGGCGGCTACGTTTTTATGTAGGTGAAACGCTAAGGCGCCCGTGTGCTGTGCGATGTCAGTGCACGTTAAAGATCCCCAGGTGGTCGAAATTTTTCCAGAGCCCTCCACTACGGCACCTGTTTCTTCCTTTCTTCTTTCACTTCCACCTTTACCTATTCCCCTACGGCGCGGTTCAGGTGTCCGCTGATATATGATACAGATACTGCGCCATTTCCTTTCCCAAAAACCGAGTATTATGATTATTGTCCGTTACATTCCACCTTTACACTCTTTTTTAATATCTTAGTGGAAAGATTGCAGTGCAACATTGTTTTGATCTGACAAAGTGTACTGCTCATATAACTGTGCAAGAAAAACAAGTGTCTTTCATTGAACCTACCCCAGCGCATGTACACTGCCCTGAAGAGGAAAAACAAATTCCTTCATTTTGACGCATTTGCTCTATTCGCAATGTTTGCAAGTCATGTTCCCGAGCGGAAGCCTATCTTGGCTCCTGAGAGGCGTAGACGAAGTTGTCCACACGAGCTGTCGATCATGTTTTTTATGGTAAATGAAACAAAAATAAGTTAGGCATCAGTTTATGAGCAACACAAACGTAGTAAAATGCAGAAATGAAAAAATTTAGTAGTAAAACAAATAAAAATATTAACAAGAACAAAAAAGACAAAACTGAACGAATAAAAAAATACATGTGGCTTAGCTCGGTAGCAAAAGGTGCGCTGTAAAAAAATGTAGTTGTACTTAAATACTTTAAAGGTAGTAACTGCTTGTCACATATGTTACTACCTAGGTATTAACTGTAGGTAGCAACTACAAGGTAGTAACGGTTACTACCTCAGAGAGGTAGCAGGTGGTGGTGGTAGTGGTTTTTTTTATTAAAATAATAGTAAAAAGGAAAGAAAAGATTTTTGCTAGCCCCGGCATCTGCCATCAATACTGAAGCACCTTAGATGGGGCAGCGGAAATAAAGGATAGCAGGCAGAATGGAGAAATGAAATGAAAGAGATGAGAGGACATGAAGAGAGGATAGGGGAGGAGTAATATGTACAAACTATTTACACAATAAGAAATGTGTCCGCGTTGTGCGCGCGCACTGCCCTGCGGCCACAATAGCGTCTTGATGGAGTCTGGTAGTATGCCGTGCGCCCTATAGGCCGCGAGCATATCGCGACAAGCATCGGCGAACGCGGCACAGTGAAGGAGCAGGTGTTCTAGTGTTTCCACTGCACCACATCCGTCACACACATCACTCGTCGCGATTCCGTGACGCACCCGTCGTTCCCCGGGCCACACGCAGCCAATGCGCGCGCGGAGGATCATTGCACGTTGCGACCGTGTAAGTGCGCGACAGCCGGTGATACTGTCGGTGCGCTCACCTCCTGCGATGCGTGGGTCGGGGTGCTGCCTTCGGAGATGGTCGTGGATGGCCGCACGCACGTCCTCCTGCGAAAGGGGCAGATCGCTGGCAGGTAGTGTGTGTGCAGCGGTCGCGAGGTCGCCAGCTTCTTCGTTGCCGGCGATGCCGCAGTGACCGGGCACCCACTGTGCACGCACGGCACATCCTCTCTGCGCGAGGCGCTCGATGCGCGAGCGAATTTCCCGCACTAGAGGGATGCCGCGGCCGTTAGATTGCCGGTGGCTGAGGGCGGCGTGGGAGTCACACAGCAGAGCACTCCTGGCGGCGGTGGACCGAGGGTGAGCAGCAGGTCCAGCCCGAGTCGGATCCCCATCAACTCCGCCGTGGTGGAGGAGCCCAGGAAGGTTGCGTGTTGCTGGCTGTGCAGTCGCAGGGCGGAGATGGTAGCCGCCGTAGCAAGGGAGCAGCTGTCGCGGGCCACTGTGCCGTCGGTGTACACGAGGAGATGGTCCTGGAGCTCCTCGTGTATGCCGGCTCTGGCCAGCTGCTGCACAGCACAGAGGAGTGTGCTCCGCTTTCCTGCAATGCCGACGATCTCTCGCTGTACCTCCGAGGCAGCAGGGCAGGGCGCGCAGGAGCCGTAGGGGTTGGGCCTTGTGTCAATTGCGCATACTCGAGCAGCGCCGCGCCCCTTCGTGAGCGCGCGTGCGAGCGCATTCGCTGCAGCAGACGTTGCAGTAAAAACCCCAATGAGTAACGTGTACTGCTCTTGGGATAGTATCTTCCACGATCCTTGACTGCATTTACTACGTCAAAACCGTAGTAACAGCACCGACGCTTAATTTCAATTACTACATTCGATGGCAGTTAGAGCAACTACCTTTGGTAACATTTACTAAATCTGAAGTTAGTAACAGGGACTACCTTTAATTTCATTTATTACCTTCGAAATCAATTACGGGAACTACCAATAGCAACGTTTACCTCTACATAGCACTAACAGCATCCCCTAATCAGATGTTTTCAGTGTTTCATTTCTTTCATTATAAAGAAAATAATTACAAAGATTTCTTTATTTTGTCCTCGCCTATCACACGCCAATAAATCATTAATAACTAGAAGCACAAATTACCATGATACATTTTTTTGCTCAACCCTCGTCCATTGGCAACACGTGGTGCCAACTACGCTGACGGCTTTACGACCAAATGACCTGTACACGCCTATCTCGTAAAGTCACGGAATCATGTAGCGTCCCTGAAAAAGCCGTCATCTGAGAAATTGTGTTTCGAACAAACCTTCCCGAAGAAGGCAGCTCGAAGAAACAGCGGTGGGCGCTCTAACAGTGAGCCTCGGCTTCGTCACCATGTGTCTGCGTTATCAGGCATACTGAAGTGCATGTTAGCGAGTTGTTCTTCAGTGAATAATACTGCATGAACTGGGAACAAAAACTGCTAAACCGGGCGCTGCACTTAAGGCACTTCGAAACAAAAATATCGCGGAGCACAATAAAAAATATGCTACACTACTCTCACCCGAAAACATAGTTTTCTCGCAGCTACCCATTTACAATTCCCCGATTATCAGCGCTGTGATATACAAGAAATTCAGTTTCGATTCAGGAAAATTATTTTTGTGGATTCTTGTTCATGTCAGTTAATTTGAAGAACAGTTCTAATTTGAACAAGTGACATGCATGTGCTGTTTCCGCGGTTTGACTTTTTCGCTATAAAAGGAAGTAAACTGGGCTTTTTCAACGAATGGATATGCTTCCGCAATTAATATACTCTCAGTAAAAGACAAAGACAGGATATCGGGTTTCAGCCCAACTGGGCTGTAGTTGGCATCGTCATTCAAGCTTGTGAGGATTTTTAGCACTAATTTTGTTACAGCCGCACTCTTTAAATATCTTGGAGAGGCTATAGTGGCTTAGGAATAGTCTCTTTTAAAGATATTTTGGCTTTATGTTTTACAGTTGACTCTACACGTGGTGGGGCGGGGGGGAAACAAACGCGATTTAATGATATCCTAGTCGAAATCAAGAAGAAGAAATCGGCTTGATCAGGGTATGTATGCGGAGGAAGGATAATCGGTGGTCTCTAAAGGAAACGAAGTGGATTCAAAGAAAAGGTGAGCGTAGCAGGGGACGTAGCGTGCACTGACATCGCACAGCACACGGGCGCCTTAGAGGAAAAACGCTAATACGCCCGTGTGTTGTGCGATGTCAGTTCACGTTAAAGATCCCCAGGTGGTAGAAATTATTCCGGAGCCCTCCACTACGGCACCTCTTCTTCCTTTCATAATTCACTCCATCCTTTATTCCTTCCCTTACGGCGCGGTTCAGGGGCCCTATTCTCGACACGCATGGCCGCCGTTCGCCGCCATATTGTCTCTCTGATTGGCTTATTGGGCGATCACGTGCAAGTCACGAGTTTTAAATTTGTGGCGCGAAACTATCAGGCTTCGAAATAGCTTTCTGCCGTGACGTCAAAATGACGTGTACTTGAAGACTGATTTTTAGCACAGTTATATTTTGTGCCGGGTTGGTAAATTTAAATGTCTGTGGAGAAAAAACGAAGCTACAGCTGGCATGGAAGAAAACACTTAGCTCGTTTTAGCAATTTTGAGAAAAAAAAGTTCGTACTGTGAGGGTTGCTTCCTAGAATGTGATTGGCTGGAGGAATGTCACGTGATTCACGTGATACGCAAGCATAATTCAGTGAGGTCAAAATGACGTTTAGTGACACAAAGGAAATGCTGCCATTGCTGAAAAATGCCCCATTTGGCTGCCATAATTTGAGACGGCCGCAAGATGGTCGAATTATGGTGGACATAGTCGAATTATGACCACACTGATTTATACGGCTGTTAGCTCACCGTAGTTTGGTAGGCGCTTATTTGAAGTAATAAACTGTTCCGAAACATGGTTGTTTTGAATGTAGAAGCATTGAAACGGCGTTATAATGGTACCTCTTAATTAGGCAGCCTTTTAGAGCCTTAATTATCAGAGCGTAATTTTACACCCGCGTGAGGACTCTTGCTGCGCTCCCGTTTCAAACGCTTCTCTCATGATAAGAAATTATCGGTCCGCGCGGTCGCGGTTGCTACAGCACGGATATGGCGGCGTCCATAGCTGCCGTTTGTTGTCACGGGCTGCGAGAAGCGAAGCATTCGTGAGTGCGCCTCAGTGTTTTCGAAGGACTGCCCAGTTCGTGAGTGTGACTGCCTGGCCAGCGATGTATGGTGTGGTGGCTGTGCAAGAAGATTTGCGGCAAGGGGCAGCTCGTGAGCACACTGGTCTGCCTTAAACATGGTATTGTAGGTGCTGCGTCCGTAGCTGCCGTTTGTTGTCACGGGCTGCGAGAAGCGAAGCATTCGTGAGTGCGCCTCAGTGTTTTCGAAGGACTGCCCGGTTCGTGAGTGTGACTGCCTGGCCAGCGATATATGGTGTGGTGGCTGTGCAAGAAGATTTGCGGCAAGGGGCAGCTCGTTAGCACACTGGTCTGCCTTAAACACGGTATTGTAGGTGCTCCGGCCGTTACTCTGATCCTGTGTTTCAAGGCGCGATCGGTAGCTGTGAACGTCTGGGCACCAATTAGTTCAGTGTTTGCCTCTATTTACACGCTGTCGCTGACCTGATATTCTACTGCGTGAGTGATGAGAGGGTGGCACAAAGGGTTGTCTGCCGGCTGAGCAACATGCTTCCAGAATGTGTTCGGCTTGTCGGCGGGACTGTGCTCATCAGGAAATTGCCCTCATCAGTGCATCATCTGTGTGCATCAGTGTCTGTGTGCATAAGGGCAGTTTCTGAAGACAGCGGTGTCAGCAAGGCAGCGTACATGTGCCAGGTACATCGTCTCAAGTATCGATGAGGTAAGGGAAACAGCAACGAAAAATTGCTGTTGACTTTCTTCAGATGGCTGCATGCAAAGTTCATATTGATGGCTGGTGGCTTTCTTCGGGTGTGTAATAACAAGTCCCTTATGTTCCTACCCTTTTTTGGTCACATGCAAACAGCTGTGAATCTCGTGGCACATTTATTTGTAGCCTATTAAGCGAGGAAGCCTTGCGCAAATAAAAACAGCATTTCAAAATAGTCTTGTCTGTAAAGTAAAACGCACAACGAGTTTTCAGATTACTACAATATTCGGATGTGGGTGATTCGTAGGGCGTCTGCATGTCTATGGTTTTCTTTCATTGCACACAAATGCAATGGCTTGGCATCTGCATTTTGATAAATGCAGTTGCAGAAGCATTCGTGTAGTGAGATTTTAATGCAGTTAAATATTCTGAGGTAAAGTTAACCTTGGACTTCCCCTACAATGTGCCTTGTAGCAGTGGCCTTCACTGCAAGACAATAAAAATAAATATGTAATAATTATTTATACCCATCAGTCTGGCTGTAGTCAAGCTGTTTTCACAGTCTTGTTTTACTTCCTCCATCATTTTGATAGAGATAACCAATAAAATATAACTGTTACAAAAGCAGTTTATTTCAGTAGTAGTTACAGTCATACATGAAACTTTAGTTTGATAATTACAGCCATGTGATGTCTCGTATTTGAAAGTCTTTTCTCTTCTGTGTGTATGAAACTTGCATTGCACTCAAGCTCACGCACTAAAGACAGTGTTGATTGCCTTCCAGGTGACATGTGTATAATGTGCCTCTTCGATGCATCACTGCTATACTAGGAAGTCATGTGCTGAGGAATGCTGCTGCAAGGTTCAACATAATTCACCTCTCAGCTAGAGTGCTTCTTAAGCAAAGAATCATTCTTTGGAAGGGTTGCATTGGATGTCTTCACAGGTGTCAAGTGCTGTACATATGGAACAGGATTCTTTTCAAAGGCAATCACAACTTGCACTGTGCGACGCATTGCATGCATCCGCACTTAGCTGCAGGACTCACTGCCATAGTTTTCACCTGTAGTCATGCTATGATCAGTCTATGTAAACATTTTTTGTGCTTCAAGTTTCATTGCACACAGCCAGAAAGCTGTTCAAGTCTGTGATTTTTGTGGTGCTCTTTAAACAGGACCAAATTTTTCTTTCAGTTTGTCACTAGAGTGTGTAATGACAGGTGTGTTTGATGTGTAGACTAGGCTTTTCTCTAATGCTGCAGTTCTTCACGTGACAGGAAGCGTAGAAGAAACTTTAATCCTACCATCTGCAAATTGGCCGGATGTGTGCTTATACACATGCTTTAACGCTACTGAGCATTTGCTAATTCTTAATGTACTGCAATGCTGTGTGCTCTCTTTATGCAGAATGTGCATGTTGGTGCTTTAGTGCAGTGAAACAGAGGAAGTCACCAAAATGTTTTTCTCCTGCCAGCAGAACTTTGAACCAGTACTTCTTTGATTTGTGTTGAATGTTTGTGCTCCATGACGTGATTACTGCTTCACTGAAATTTCTTGACATGCACGAAACATAGGGATGTGTATGCAGTCATTTATCACATCTTGCTCAGGGCGCAGTCTGATTTTGTAGGCAACTGTTCGTCCGATAGGACGTCCCTAATGTGTCATCTGTGTGTGCTCACAGAGCAAAGCAAGCTTTGTCTCCTGGCATTTCTTTGCCTCTGTGCCTGTTTTCTACTGTTGCTTTTAAATGCTATGTGTAGTGATACAGCAATCCACTAGTTTTCCTCTGAGCAAAAAGTGAGGCAACTCTTTCATGTTTGCCATCTGCCAAGCTTGTATGAATGAAAGACAAGGCAGCTGTCTGCTAGTTCGATTAGTTTCGCTGTGTAACGCCCCGCTTTTACCAACCTTGTTGCTGGCACTTTGCTTCTTGGCTGCTGCTAATGCTGTAAGGCGAATTTGACAAAACTTCCAGACAATCTGTTCAACCTATGTTTCTTTGGTAAAACTGGGGCATCAAGGGATGCATTGCTATTTTTTGATTCAACACAGGAATCTACTGGATTTGGCACTTCGTGAAATGGGCATTATCAATGTGCACATATACCGCATCACACTTCTTTCACACATTGCAACTTGTCTTGTTACCGGAGAAATCTGCCTCTGTGACCCTGATGCGTGCGGGATTTTACCACTTTTGCTGTGTGGCAGCAGCAATCGGCTCATTACTGTCATTGCCATCACATGTCCTGCAGCAGTCATGAAATTTTCTTTTGTATCACAAACAAATGTGTTTGTTGTGATACTTTGCAGAAAGGAAGTTTGTTCTACAGCTGACTTGCTCCAAAATTTTGCTTGAGCTTCAAAAGAAAATCAGAAGCAAAGCAATTATTTTTTTTAAAACATGCTAATATTTCAGGGGGCTCAAATGTTGTGCAATATATCTTCCAGTGCACTCAATTTTCACTAACATGTTGCAGTTTTCTGTGCCTTTGTATTACAGTTAATTTGTTTAGTCAATAAAATACACCAGTTTCACTTACATCTATCCTGATCACCAGTTTATTGTCTACTTTACCCAGTGCTCAGGCCTTCCCTTGCGATTAACTGTGTCAGTGCCACCAATGTCTAATCCCACCTCTGTGTAAAATTATCTATGCATGCGTGGCTGTGCTGATGTTCGGCAAAAAAAAGATGCAAATGACTAAATGCATGAGAAAATTGCATTCAACCCTTTAGGGCACTTTGTACACAACTGCGTACATTGCGAAATAATTTTTCTCGTGGTTTGCTTTAGTTGTCACTGATTTATTCATTTCAATCCCATTTAGCATCCATCGTCCTCTAAATAGGGTGCTTTTTATGGTTGCAGCACATATTTTTCTGGCAGAATACAACAGCATAGCAACTGCTCCAGTATGTATGTTTGTAAACAATGCCTAGATCAAAAATTGGAATGCTTGTTCTGCTTTGTATTTGGCATTTCTGTTTTGGTTTTTAATGGTGCGCCAGCTGTCTTCAATTGTAATGAATTGCAGGGTTGTAGTCAAGTCTTCGGGCCACATGGTCTGCTTTTCATCCCCGAAGTGCAAAACTCAGTATTCTTGAAGCTTAAAGGGCCTTGAAAGGCTAAAACAAGGGTTTTCCTCACCTTGCAGAAGTTTATAGCATGATGGGTGCCTTGAATACACAACTACACAGCTAAAAAGTGAAGAACCCTGTGGCGTGAAGTCTTCACGTAGGGGTCTATGTGCACTGTATCGTTGCAATTCCTACTGCTGACTTCTCCTTTTAGCTGTGCATTGTATGGTGCTGTGAGGATAATTTATTTCGTGTTGAACAATCTCCTGTGGTTTATTAATTATCATGAATACATCCTATGTGGTGCACACATTAAAAAACCTACCGAAAGCCAGTGGCTACCGTCGCTGGCTAGATTGCTTTTTGTGCATCCTGGAGACTTTTATCCTAATAGTACCCTAACCAGAACACTACCGCTGTCTGTATTGGTGCCTCCCATATGTTGTCCTGAGGGCGACATCAACATTGAATGTCTTGCCTATTTTCTGTCTGATCTTACGCTTTTGTTTTTCCTGCCATGTTCCTGCCTCTATTGCTGCAATATCTGGCTGTATTAAATTCAAAAAAGCAGTTACCAATTTTATGTGTTCCCCCACTCTTCTTTGTATACTTCCGGGCCTTCAGAGTATGGAAATAAATTAATTTCCTCCTTGTCTGTAGTGCTCCTAAGTTTACTGTCATGTTTTTGTTCTCCTTCAGCTCTTCGGCTCATGGTGCCACTTAGTTGTCTCTTTAAATACTGCGTGCAAGACCAATCGGAATGCTTGGCCCCAAAACACATGTTCGGGCTTTGTGTGACATGTACTAGGCAATGAGTGTGCATACATGAACATTAAATTAAGTTTCTTGCATCATACAAATAAAGCTGCCGCGGTGGCTCAGTGGTTATGGTGGTTGGCTGCTGACCCGAAAGACGCAGGTTCAATCCCGGCCGCAGTGGTAGAGGCCCGTGTACTGTGCGATGACAGTTCACGGCAAAGAATTCGAGGGGGTCGAAATTATCGAGAGCTCTCTACTACAGCATCTCTCATAGCTTGAGTCGCTTTGGGATCATAAACCCCATAAAACAAAGCAAATAAAGCAAGTACCTTGCACACTGCATGTGTCTTACTATAACATGGTGTCGTCACCGATATTTACTCTCTACCTCTATGTTCCTCCCCTGCCCCTTTTTGGAATAACAGGTGAAGGAACTTTTCCTTATCCGACCTCTCCACCTTTTCTGGCATATATCTTTCTCTCTTACTTGGAAGCTTGCTGTACTGTACTCTATCAGGCATCTAAAGGAGCTGCTTGATTTGTTGTTGTTGTTAGCCTATCAACGAAGAAACTTCAAGACGCTGCCTGACTCGTGTTGCTTGTGTGGACAGCAAGGGAGGTGAGGCGGCCTGTAAGTGCTCAAGAAAATAATTTTGCCCCACCTCACAGAATGTTGTGCTTACTTGCATCGCACATATAGTGTAGCTGCTTCTGTGTGGTGGTCGTGAGTTTTACGCATTCACTTGAACAAGTAGAAAAAATTTATGCCTTTCTAGGAAGAGAAAAACAAGCAAAATTGCTGACAACATTTGTAATTTTTATGAATATATGTGCCACTTACATCACAAAAGTGCATGCGTGCAGGCTTGCGAAGCAAAATATGAGTACATCACTGAATTTTGTGAGGGTACGCTTTATTCAAATTATGTTGTGTGTGTGTGGGAGGGGGGGGGGAGTTTCCGCTTAGTTTTATGTTGTTTGTTATTAATGCCAGAAAAGAATCTTTTTTCCCCGGCTTTGCACATTTAAGTTGATAATAAGAGATGCGCACTCGGTGTGTTCTCCTTGACGAGATTTACTCCGATATTCCGCGCTTTGCAGTTTCGTTTCATGCGCGGGTGCATGCAAACATGACTAACAACAGAGTCTGGTGCAACGTGTTGCCTAAAATGTGCACATCGGCTTGCCTTGCCAAGCATGCATTTCAGCACTAAACACATCTTGGAGGCCTTCCAAGCGCACACAGATACAACTCCGCTGCACCCCGCTCTCGTTTAAAGCCGATACGTAGCGATTAAAAGGTTTAGCACCTTTGCTGACCTGACGGTAGCTGACGCGGCGCCTAGGAAACAGTGGGTTTCCGCAGAGTTTACAACGCTAAGTATGCGGGCATTGTCCTCAGACAGAGACTGCTGGCCTGCGCGTATTTAGGCGCCGTTTCGGGCGCCTTTTCAGCAGTGGCGGCACCAGTCTAAAAATATAGCTCTCGTTGCTTCCTTTCCTGGCCCGGACGAGATGACTTTTCCCCCAGAAAACTGCCTTAGTCTCAGTTCCTGCATTCAACTGTGGCTGGTAAGCAAATGTGCGAAGCTGTCGTCGATCGTTATAAGGAGCAATGCCACAAAGGCATCATGCCGGCCAAAGCTTCCACTTTCCGCTCCCATTCGGCACGTACGCCATTACGAATACCCTGGCCCCGTTCCTGATGTTCGCCAGCTTCTCTGGGCAACAGTACGCACGCGTGTGGCGCCGCTCGTGACTCGCGGGTACGCCATCAGTTCACCTCGACTGAAAACTCGTCTAGGCTGCGCCCTCGCTCGCACCGCCGCATCGAACTCGATGAATCCTTTGACAACCGACGTGCGAGTCTTTCGCACTGAGTAGCCTAAGTCGGTCTGCCCTTAGCTGCTGCCGGACATCCGACATGATACTCAAGAGGCCGCAACATATTTCACTCCTTCGCACTGCCCCTCGATGCGTATGCACCGAAGATTGCAACGCAGAGGCTCAGCGCAAGCTCCCGAAGCGGCGTTCTGTTCCGTACTTGGCGCCAATAGTAGCAGACGACGGTATTTATTTCTAGATCAGTTTTTACTTTTTTTCTCTCTTCACGTAATCAGATTATGTGAGTACGTAACCTGGCACCGCCTTGATGATTACGTCACACCTACGTCACAATTTGAACAAAATGGCGAAATGTCGAGAATAGGGCCCCAGGTGTCCAACGATATATGATACAGATAATGAGCCATTTTTTTCCACAAAAACCAATTATTATTAGCAGGGGACGCAGGAATTTAGGTGGACGGATGAGATTATATTTGCGGGAATACGGTGGATGCAGTTGGCAAAAGGAGAGGGGTCGGTTGAAAACACATTGTAGAGCCATGTAGAGGGCATGGTCAGGCTGATGATGGTGATGATGATGACGCAGCGTTCTCGGTCAACACCGCGTTATATATACGCTGTTGAGGCATGAAGTGAAGAAGGAAACAGCATCTATAAGACGTATAGTTGAGATGCAGTGAACACGGTGATAAATCGATCGATTCCAATGCTCTGCGCATCAGATCAATTCCTGGTCAGGAAACCGATGGTGCAATGATACCACTGCCTGAAAAATAGACCCCGAACGCCATCACATACCTTCCTTGCTTGTGTGCCTCTGCAAAAAGAAGAAATATGAGAGGCGTATGAATCTACTCTACTCATTTTGTGAACAGTCAGAGTGAAGTAGGACGATTGAGCGCTAAAAAGGCGGTGTTCCAGTTGGTGGCCAAGGACAGGACGCTGTTACGACGCGGTCACATTTAGCAATGCAAGACACGAAGCAAGCAACAGAGATGCACGAAATGTCAACAGCTCCGTGGCTCTTGGTTCTGCCTGATCGACACAAAAAGTATTAGAAAACCAGCTCCATGGTTGACCAATTTATGGCGATTATTCACTGACCTATTACAGAGAGCTAAATTTTACAGCTTTTCTAGAGACTAATTTATTATATTTTAACTTCTCTGGCTGCGTAACTAACATCAGTAGTTAATTATCAAAGCCCTCTAATCATCTAGCTTGTCGAAAGTAATACAATATTGCATTACATAACCTATACCAGGTGTCTCCAATTTTATTAAATAAGCTTTTGCAAGTATGAAGGGGGCTTCTGCGGCACAATGATACCTGCATCAACATACATCAGAAAACATGGAAATAATATTAACTTTTTGGAAGCCTAGCTAATTTATGATTATTACTTTTTTACCCTGCAACATTTAGGCTACTGGTTGCAATTAGAGACTCGTAGCCGGCTCTTAGTAACAGGAATATCAATCTTAAGAATTTCTAAAACGCGATTCCCCTTGCCGCTGTAGCTCAAAAAATTTGGCTGCATATTGCGAAAAAACATGCTCTTTCGAAAGCATGGAGGCAAAGTAAACCCTCCAGTGCACGCAAGCAGTAAAAAAATTCAAACCTTGTAGAGCCACAGCGGCTGACATAATCGCATTTTCGAAATTATATATACTGATATGGCTATTACTGACGGCTGCCTAAAAATCTCTATTTGCAATCATTAGCCTAACTTTTATAGTAAGAAAGTTAGTTATCAGAAATTAGTTAACCGGCTAACAAGTTAACATTATTTACATTTTGTCTGATGTCTGCCAACGCATTTATTATTGCGGCGCAGAAGCCGCATTCATAGAAAAATTAGAAAAATTTGAAAAAGACTATTGAAAAAAATGTTTGTTCACTTAAAGCTGAAACACACGGTATACTAAATGTCCTGAGCTTTGACGGGTAAGACCTGAAAAGACTTACAGATTAGGCCGGAAGCTACAAAATGGGCGGATCTGAACTGGACCTGAAAGTGGGAATATTCCACACCATGCTCAATGTTGGCAAACTATCAAGATGGGTTTTGATGTCACCTAGCAAAGAAGGGCGTTGGGGTAGTGTTAAAGCGGTCGCATGGACTTGGTGCCGCGCTGTAGGAACAGTCTGAGAGAAATATTTGCCGTAATCATCCACTTAAATAACAGCTTTGAGCACGCATTGTCTATAAATACACCTGTCCATACGAAGAAAAAGGCTTGTGACATTCATCGCGAAAAGTTTAACTCGTTTTTCTGCAAGACATCAAGGCTAGTACTACTCAACTAGACACTAAAATATACGAATCAAGATCGGACATACGCGTAAAAAGGTAAGTTCTGAAAACTTAGAACAAATTGTTGAACATTGATGCGCGCACTATAAGTCTACAAGAAACATTGGTGTGGCGCCTGAGGTCCCCATTGTGATTTCACTAACTTCAGATTACTCACTTCTGCCTGCTTTTTAGGAACATTCCTTCAAGAACACAGCCAAAGCCGGAGGTACGCGCCTTTACCCGTTACTTTAACCGAGCGGAGATTAATGAAATGAAACCGATTAAGTGGGTCCGGGAGCTGTTACTTTCAAAGAGAGAGGTGGGGCTTGGAACTGTTTGGAATAAGTGGAGGTAAAATTCTCCCGCTTCATTTGGTGTTCATAACACGCGGGCAAAAAAGACTGCGCGTAATAATGAGAACTTTGCTCCTCATTGGAAATCGAAAGAACTAATAGACTGTGCCTTTGCAAGCGTTTGTGCGTGAAATATATATGGTTGCCTGTGATATCCTCCAATGAACGGCAACAATAACCAGTGATTCACCCTGCCCTAATCATTGCGTTTCCAGCTCAGCAGAACAGACTGGGAACTGGGAAACATCTCGTTTTATTTAATGCGCAAAACTTTTTTTCAATAACCGTAAATTGCAAGGGGGTCCATCGATTGCACACAAAATTTTTATTCTTATCCACCTAAAATTTCTTTCATGAACACACTCTTTGAGTAAAAATTTATTAAATGGTTTTTGAACTACAAATGGGCCACTTATTTTCTTCGATAGCAATCTATGTTTTCCTCCAAGAACGGTTTGGCCCCTCGCAGTAGCACCAGCGTTAACTTGCAATTATTTACCTGTTTAAATATTTATCCATTTTTTATTCCACTCTATACTTGACTGGACGTTTCTTTTGCATGGAATAATTTTTTGTTTCCATTACACCAGCTTTTTATAGCGCACTTATGGTTCTCTGTGAAATATAAGTTGATATGTTCAGAACCAAGTGTTATTGAACCGCGTTGATGCTCTTTATCTAAAGGGTTTCTTGCACGGAACAATGCATGCGGGCAGTGTGTTACGCTTTTTTCCTTTACTGCACATTCAGTAACGTTAAGAAAATCATTTACTCTTTCTTCTCTTACATAACTTAGAACTCACGAGGATGCATCCAAAAAAATTAGATTTATTTCCTATTATATGGTTAAAAAGAGTACCGAGGAAAAGCCGGCAATTTTTATTAAGCAATCTCTTTTTTCGAGTGTAATGTAGAGGTAGACTTCACATTGACCAAGTGACGTCATCACATCCTGGCCACCGTGGCTACACGTGCATTTATTCTACGCTTTACAGACAGTCCGTTCGGCGGTGTGTATAGCGTTTGTGAACGTTGCCATGCAAAAAAAAATATTTCTCTTCGCACCAAGGTTAATCAAAGTTAATCTATAGCTAATTTGTGTGCTCATTGACTGACACATTATTCTTGATAATTTAGAGTAATACCACGAAAGATGGTTTTCATTAAAAAGATAAAAGAAAGAGAGCGAGAAAATCCTGAATTTAAATTTTTGAAATTACATGAACGCCGCAAGAGAACGGACAGGACGAATGGAAGAATAGACGATGTAGCAGCCTTCATCGCAGCAATTGTAAGAGCAGTAGTTGCCGACATGGGGCATGCTGTGGCCGCCATCAAAGCCCCTTCTACAGGCCCGAAAGTACAACCTGAAGCCAGTTGCATAGTGCATTCATGTATCCGCCGACAGAATCTCCAGGCAAGTGGTGACGACTTCGAGACACAGCTTCAAGGGAACTTCGAACAGGCCAAGGTTAAAGTGCGTCCAGAGTGCCAGTAAACGATGCCCACTTAGGTCACTTTGCTGGCGTTTTTGGTTGCAGAACTGCGCACAGGCAGTCTAAAGCCTTGTGGTAAAGGGTCTTTGACCCAATCTTGAGTAGAACAAAAAAATTGTGGTGGCAGTTCACGCTGTGATGGTGGTGTGAAAGCGAAGCTGTAAAACTGCTCCTAATTACCCACTGCGCACGTCACTTGAACATTCACACAAGTGGCTCTAAAAAAGAGTGAAACCAGAGACAAGCTAAATGTACTTATATTACCCTTTATTACATCACCAACGGCTTTCACGACGGCTTTATGATCAGTAAGTTATACAGCGAGATTTTCAGTACTAAATTTAGAGATATTCTTTGCTAAGGTTAAATCAGTGCATGAACTATGAACGGTGGCTGGCTGAGTTGCCTTTGTGAAACGGTGTTCCCTTTGTCCACACGCTCCCTATCATCGCTGTGAAGGTGGTCTGACAGCGAAGCTGTGAAACGACGCCCAATTAGCCACTGTGAGGTGAATTCAAAATTCACACACGATGCGCTACAAAGAATAACAAAACGTTTGAATAAGCAAAGACATGTTTTTCTATGGAGTATATTTTTCTCTCGCTTTTTTATTATCATTTTTTGTGTACGCTTCATTCCTTATTGTTTTTTCTAATGTGTCCCAACCGTTGTTTCCAAATATTGTTTGTATTGTCAAGGCGTTTATTTGAAGCAGAGGTCGGTTGGTCTTGGTTGACCGGCGACACGACGGGCACACTCACAGGCGTCGTTCGAAAAAACCCAGCTGCACTTCGTCTGCTTCTTCGTTGTCCCGCTTGAACTCGTCCGCTTCTTCGCTGCGCTGCGCCTGTCGGTCCCATTACAATTACTCTCCCTCCAAAAAAGAAGCCATCCTGGCGACTTACGGAGAGGAGAGGATGGGCGGGTCATAGTAAGGCTTGAGGCGCTCAACGTGCACAGTTTCGCGCCCCCGGCGACGGTGGTCCGAAGAGGGAACGAGCGGCTCAACGATATAAGTCACCGGAGAAGTTTGGAGGACAACCCGGTAAGGTCCGTGAAAGCGAGACAGTAGTTTCGTGGCAAGGCCGGGAGTGGAGGAAGGCACCCAGAGCCAAACGAGGGCGCCAGATGGGTATGACGCTGGAGGGTCCGGGGAATCCCGACGGTGCTTCTGATCCCATTGTTGCTGTGTGGTGAAAGAGCGGGCAAGTTGCCGGCATTCTTCGGCATACAGGTGAGCTTCGGAGAGTAAGGTGGTCTCGGAAGGGTCAGGGTGATAAGGAAGGATGGTGTCCATGGTAGATGTAGGCTCGCGGCCATATAAGAGGAAGAAAGGAGAAAACCCCGTTGTTGTCTGAGTAGCTTTGTTATACGCGTACGTGACGAACGGGAGCACTTGATCCCAGTTGGAGTGGGCGGTGTCAACGTACATGGCGAGCATGTCACTCAGAGTGCGGTTGAACCGCTCAGTCATGCCGTTGGTCTAGGGGTGATAGGCGCTGGTGTAGCGATGAACGATTTTGCATTGCTTTAGCAGGGCCTGGACGGCGTCCGAGAGAAAAACACGGCCGCGGTCACTTAGAAGTTCTTTCGGGGCGCCGTGACGAAGAACAAGACTGTGTAAAATGAAGTGAGCGACATCGTTTGCGGTAGCAGATTTGAGAGCCGACGTTTCGACGTAACGGGTGAGATGGTCAACGGCAACGATGATCCACCGATTATTAGCCGAAGTAGTTGGAAGCGGGCCATAAAGATCAATGCCGACGCGGTCAAAGGGACGGCCAGGGCAAGGTAACGGCTGCAAAGGAGCGGCGGCGGAATGGGGTGGTTTCTTGCGACGTTGGCAGGCGGTGCATGAACGAATGTGCTGACGTATGTAGCGGTACATACCTCGCCAGTAGAATCGCTGACGAAGGCGAGTATATGTTTTCAGTACACCGGCGTGGCCGCATTGTGGAGCGGCGTGAAAAGATGTACAGATTGTAGCACTGAGGTGTCGAGGGATGACCAACAGCCACTTCCGGCCGTCGGGGAGGTAATTACGGCGGTATAAGAGGCCATCACGAACGGCGAAGTGGTGGGCTTGGCGGCGAAGGGTCCGGGTCGAATGATGCGGCGAGGGCGTGTTCAGAAAGTTTAGCAGCGAGGTGATCCAAGGATCCTTCAGTTGTTCGGAGAGCATATCAGGGATGTTGAACGAAGAGAATTCGTAGGCACAGACGAGGGCAGAGGTTGACTCGCATGGGAGTGGTGAACGAGAAAGGGCGTCGGCGTCCGAGTGCTTGCGGCCGGAGCGATAAATGACGTGTCTATCAAACTCCTGGAGACGTAAAGCCCATCGGGCGAGTCGGCCAGAAGGATCTTTGAGGGAGGATAGCCAGCATAGGGCGTGGTGGTCTGTGACGACATAGAAGGGCCGGCCGTAAATGTAAGGGCGGAACTTGGCAATTGCCCAAATGATGGCGAGACATTCTTTTTCTGTGACAGAATAGTTTCATTCCGCCTTGGTGAGGGCGCGACTGGCGTAAGCGACGACGTATTCCGGATACCCAGGCTTTCGCTGGGCAAGAACTGCGCCCAAGCCCACACCGCTCGCGTCAGTGTGAACTTCTGTCGGACAGGCGGGATCAAAATGGCGAAAGATGGGGGGAGAGACCAGCAGGCGGCGTAAAGTGCTGAACGCGGTATCGGAGGCGGGGGACCAAGACGAAAGGTTCGGGCTGCCGGCAAGAAGCTGCGTTAAAGGGGCGATGATACTGGCGAAATTTCGGATGAAGCGACGAAAATATGAGCATAAGCCTATAAAACTGCGAAGTTCTTTTAAGGTGGTTGGTTTGGGGAAGTCAGCGACGGCGCGAAGTTTGGCAGGGTAAGGAAGAACGCCGTCTTTGGAGATGACATGACCTAATATTGTGAGCTGCGTTGCACCGAAGTAACGTTTTTTCAAGTTTAGTTGCAGGCCGGCGTCAGTAAGGCAAGTGAGTACGCGCTGAAGGCGGTGCAGATGGGAAGGAAAATCTTTGGAAAAAACGACAATGTCATCTAGGTAACACAGACAAGTTTCCCATTTGAGGCCACTGAGAATAGTGTCCATCATCCTTTCGAATGTGGCTGGAGCATTGCAGAGGCCGAATGGCATCACATTGAACTCATACAAGCCCTCTGGGGTGACGAAAGCGGTTTTCGGCCTGTCGTTCGCTGCCATCGGGACCTGCCAGTAGCCGGAGCGTAAGTCGAGGGATGAAAAATACTCCGCTCCCTGCAAGCAATCCAGTGCGTCGTCGATTCGTGGTAGAGGATAAACATCCTTGCGTGTGATCTTGTTGAGACGGCGGTAGTCCACACAGAACCTGATGGAGCCATCTTTTTTCGTCACCAAGACAACAGGAGAGGCCCAAGGGCTGTGAGAAGGCTGTATTATGCCGCACCGAAGCATGTCGTCAACATTGTCACGGATGACGCGGCGCTCGCTCGGCGAGACTCGGTACGGTCGCTGACGCAAGGGAGCGTGGGTACCAGTGTCAATTGTGTGAGAGACGGCCAATGCGCGCCCCAAGGAGGGCTGGGAAAGGTCGAAAGAGTTGCGGAAGCGGCAGAGAAGTTCCAAGATTTGGTCACGGTAAGCGAACGGAAGGTCGGGAGCGATGTTACGACGAAAGACGTCGATGGAAATCGGATCGGGCGCTGTGGCACAACAGGCTAAGGCAGTAACTGGGGAGCAGGCACGGGTATCGGAGAACTCGGAAGCAAGAGCAGGGTCCAGTTCTTCAATAGAGCCGAGGCATTCGCCGCGAAGAACAAACGACGGGCAAGAAAATGGGTTGGTGACATAGATGGCGCAGTGTCCATCAGAAATCGAGACAACGGCGAATGGAATGAGGAGGCGCTGATGGCGAGTGGCTGTTGCGGTAGGTGTGAAAAGAACAGGGCCGCTGAGGAAAGAGTCGGGGCGGAGCGGAACGAGGGCTGAAGAGGAGGGAGGTATGTCGGTGTCGGCAGCTACAAGAAGCTTAGCGGAGCGCACAGGTAGGTCACACAACGAAACATCACACAGGGGAGAAAGCTCAAGTTCCGCACGGGCACAATCAATCACTGCAGGGTGGGTCGAGAGGAAATCGCAGCCGAGGATGACATCGTGAGAGCAGGCGGTCAGCACAACAAACTCGATGGTATAGGCGACGTCCTTGATAGAAACGCGGACCGTGCAGGCTGCGATGGGGTGGATGCGCTGAGAGGTGGCCGTACGTAGTGAAAAGTCAGACAGCGGCGTTGTCACCTTACGAAGTTTGCGGCGAAGAGCATCACTAAGTACTGACACTGCAGCACCCGTGTCGACGAGCGCGAGAACGGGGACGCCTTCAACAGACACCTCAATCACGTTAGCAGGAGAACACGGAGGACTTAAAAAGTTGGCAAAACACGCAGTTCTTGCCTCCTGAACTGCGGCAGTCAGTTTTCCTCTGGGAGAGGGTCCGGGCGGCGGAGCATCGGAGAAATGGAACGTCGACGAGGGGAAGGCGAGCGGCGAGTAGGGTATTGGGAGCGATGTGTAGAGGAGGCAGAAGAGCCATTAGGCAAGGGCGGCCCGGAATCGTAGCGAAATTGCGCATGAAATCGCCAGAACGAGGAGATCGCTGACGGCAAAAGCGTGCGACATGGCCCGGAAGACCGCAGGAATAGCATATCGGTCGATTGTCCTCGGTACGCCAGGGGTTCGTAGGGTTTCGGCGGGGTCGACGAACCGGGACCTGCGGCGGGGGTATAGACGGCGGTGGAGCATAAAAGGCCGGGCTGCTAGGGTAGGCGGCAGAGGTGGGCGAGCGCCGTGTACCGGTGACTGCTTCAGCATAGGTGAGCGGCGCTGCCACAGGAGGAGGTGGGGGACTGGATGGCAGAACTGCAGCGACCTGCTCCTGAATAGCACGACGGATAGTGGGCGTGAGAGATGGCGCCAGGTCGTGCGGAGGGCAGGCGGGGTCGGGAATGTGATGCAGCAGAGAAAGCTGGCGAGCGACCTCTTCGCGGATGAAGTCTTTAACCTGCTGCATGAACAGGGACTGCTCAGCAGACGAGCCAACAAGGGCCAAGCCAGCAAGACCCCCCGCAGGCGCGCCGGACTGCCGCGTAGATGCGCGTTGCTTGCGGAGTTCGTCGAAGCTTTGGCACAGCTGGATGACGGTAGCGACGGAGGTGGGGTTCTTCGCCAGCAGCATCTGGAAAGCGTCATCGGCTATGCCTTTAAGTATGTGGTTGACTTTATCGCCTTCGGACATGGAGGGGTTGACACGCTTGCACAGGTCAACAATGTCCTCGATGTAGCTTGTGAAAGACTCGGAAGGGAGCTGAGATCGAGCACGAAGACGTTGCTCGGCGCGAAGCTTCCGGACGGCGGGGCGGCCGAAAACGTCGGCGAAGCTCGTTTTAAAGGACGACCAGGTGGGAAGATCGGCCTCATGGTTGCGAAACCATAGGTTGGCAACGTCCGTTAGATATAAGAGGACGTTGCTAAGTTTCACGGAATCGTCCCACCGATTGTAAGTGCTGATGCGCTCATAGGAGGCCAGCCAATCGTCGACGTCTTGGTTATCGGTGCCACTAAATGGAGAAGGGTCACGCTGGCGCTGCACCCCGTGACAGAGTACGGTGGCAGGGATGGGCTGCGATGGTTCACTCGGACCTTCCGGCATGGTGGCGGAGACGAGGAGCGTTCCACTTCGAAGTTCCAGGATGAGGACCGGGACGGGAACCGAGGCACCTCCACCAAGTGTCAAGGCGTTTATTTGAAGCAGAGGTCGGTTGGTCTTGGTTGACCGGCGACACGACGGGCACACTCACAGGCGTCGTTCGAAAAAACCCAGCTGCACTTCGTCTGCTTCTTCGTTGTCCCGCTTGAACTCGTCCGCTTCTTCGCTGCGCTGCGCCTGTCGGTCCCATTACAGTATTTTTGCACGCTTCTTGTGTATGTAATTTGCATCATGCCTGCCGCCCTGATAGTAGGGGCTGAGGGGGATGTCTAGCCACAATTTCCAGCTGCTTTTCTAGGCACTCAGCATGTGTAGATGGGAAAATAAATTGAATTGAAGAAGAATTTAATGGAAATCAGAGGCAAAATAAATATACTTAATTACCCATTATTACTCCACAACGACATTCACGACTTTGTTAGGATCAGTATGATATACACTGCTATGAACCATGAGCGGTGGTTGAGTTTCATTTGTAAAACGGTGTTCCCATTCTTCACACGCACCTTGTCATCCGTCATGTGGTCTTGATGCTTGTTTTGTATTTTTGCAGTGATAGCTACATTGAGGTAGCATTTAGAGCCTTCAGCTTCACGGCGCCGTGGCGGTGGCGGTGCCGCTACCGCCACGGGGGGCGGAGCAGCTACCACCGGCGCGGTGCCGTGGTGGTCACGTGGTTCTCCACGTGGTTGGTCACATGGTGTGGAGCAGCTGCTCCTGTTGGCGGGGCGGCGCGCCGGCGAAACCAAGCTGCAACAGCTGTGCGCATGCACCGTGTCAATTGGGACGAAGATGAAGAAGGAACGCCCAGAGAATCGGAGCGGCGAAAGACTGACTTTGCAATTGAACTGAGGAAACTCCACTCGGCCAGCTGTAGCTATCGCGTCGCTCCAGGTTTAATCAGATGTAAACTAACGCCAATTTTTTTCTGAATGTACACAAGTACTGAGTTGTATGCAGTATGCCTGTTTTAAAAGATTTACCATTTTTATATATCTTTTTATGTTTTTGTTTTTATTTTTTCCAAATTTTAAAAATAAAAATTCCCTCTCATTGTATATATGTATATAAAAGCATATATTTTTAAGTTTTATTTATTTACAATAATTGGTTTTTTTTCTGCGGAAATGAAATGACGCAGTATCTGTGTCATATATAGTTAGAAACTTGAACCGCGCCGATAGGGAAGGGATAAGGGAGGGAGTGAAAGAAGAAAGGAAGAAGGAGGAGCCGTAGTGGAGGGCTCCGGAATTTACAATGTTTTTATATCTCAGTCTTCATTGTTGGGTAAATTTCCACTAGGAGTAACATTCAATTTTTCGCATGGCGTATATTGCTGACGATGCCAACGGCCCGAAAATGTCCTTGGACGATACAGGTATACAGCTTCGATGTAAATATACCTTGTGCCATGGCGTTCTTTGGAACAGTATACGTTGCGTCATAAAAATTCATTCTCATCAGGAGTTGCACCGAGACACTGGTGTTCCGCCTCTGCGCCGCACCTCGCCTTTCCTCAAAACCCACCGTGGTGGCTCAGTGGTTAGAGCGCTCGGCTACTGCTCCGGAGCTTCCAGGTTCGAACCCGACGGTGGCGGCTGCGTTTTTATGCAGGCAAAACGCCAAGGCGCCCGTGTGCTGTGCGATGTCAGTGCACGTTAAAGATCCCCAGCTGGTTGACATTATTCCGGAGCTCTCTACTCTGCACCTCTTCTTTCCTATCTTCGTTCACTCCCTCCTTTATCCCTTCCCGTACGGAGCGGTTCAAGTGTCCAACAATATATGGGACAGATACTGGGCCATTCGCTTTCCCTAAAAAACAATTATTATTATTCCTATTATTTTTTCTTCAATAAAATAATAACTGATTTTTTGGGGAAGGAAATGGCGCTGTATCTGTCTCATATATCGACGGACACTAGAACCGCGCCGTAAGGGAAGAAATAAGGAGGGAGTGAAAGAAGAAAGGAAAGAAGAGGTGCCGTAGTGGAGGGCTCCGGTATAATTTCGACCAGCTGGGGATCTTTAACGTGCACATACATCGCACAGCACACCGAGGATTTAGCGTTTTGCACCTCCATAAAAACGCAGTCGCTGCGGTCGGGTTCGAATCCGGGAACTCGGAATCAAAAGACACCCGCCGCGGCGGCTCAGTGGTTATGGCGCTCGACTGTGATCCGGAGATCTCGGGTTGGAACCCGACTGCGGCCGCTGCGTTTTTATGGAGGAAAAACGCTAAGGCGCCCGTGCGCTGTGCAATGTCAGTGCTCGTTAAAACTCGCCACCTGGTCAAAATTATTCCGGAGCCCTCCACTACGGTGCCTCTTTCTTCTATTCTTCTTTCACTCCCTCCTTTATCCCTTCTCTTACGGCACTGTTCAGATGTCCAACTATATATCAGACAGATACTGCGCCATTTCCTTTCCCCAAAATTCAATTATTTTTATCATTATTCTCTAGGGGGACTCTGAAATCAACACAGACGCTGCTCCACGCTAGCACTCTTATATGGCTGCGGTCAAATCACACCTGTTCAGAAACGAACGACACTTGATCCCCTACCCCTATTTTTTCTTACTATCGCTCTGCCTTTCTCTCCCTCTCAATGTCCACTTATTGCCGCTAGTCGCAACTCACGTGCTTCAGGCTTTAATGGCAGATACCGCGGCTGGCAACATCCTCCCTTCCATTGCTACTTTGTTAAAGCTTCAGCTTTACTGGCCGCGAACTTGCGATTTTACCGTGGCGGTTTTCCGAGGAGGCACATGACGTCACAACGCGCGCCTCGAAGCTGATATTTCTCTCCCCTTTCCTCAAAATCCAGCTTTCAATTCTCTCTTTCTTCTTTCCCTCCCTCCTTTCTCCCTCTCTTTACGCCGCGATATTGGTGTCTGCCGAGATATTGGAGACGGTTGCTGTGCCGTTTCCTTTCCTCAAAAACAAAACAAAACAAATGAGATTAAGGCGTTTATAGAGTTCCTTGGCGTTGACAACTTTGCAAAGGCCGTTTATTTCCACGAAACGAAAGCGCGCAACCGGCTCCCTGGGTCAGTGGATACCTCATTCTCGCTTTCATGTACGTGGCGTTGGTGTCCAACTGCAAATGTCTGCTTTGATTGCGTTCCTTGCAATGGTTAGGCAGTGCGCCCTCCCTGCCGCCCTGAGAGGTGGTATGCAGTTAATGGTTCACCGCGAGAGATTGGTCACCAAATGAACGCTGCGACCTACCTATTGCTGCAATTCGGCATGTCAGCCCCAACGCTGTCATGCTAATGCATTCAGGCCACATCTCTCGCTCACCACCGCCACATGTATCAAAGCACGAATGAGGAGCCCTATTAAGCAGGGAGCCAGTTATGCGCCCTTCGTTTACTGAAAGCCATCGCCGTCTAGAACATGTACAACGAAAACGCCAATCAACACAGTGAATGCCATCTTTCGCTTTGTATATCCTGGATTAGCTGAGCTAATCCACATTACAATTTTCAATAAATAGCCACTAACAACCACTACGACGCGGAAAGGTCGCCTACGCTCACGCCATCTGTCTCGCTAGCGCCATGCATGGCGAGGGGGGGTGTGTTGTGGGTGCTACACGATGGCTATATGACAGCACGCCAAACACGGAGGAAATTTACTGGAAACGCACGGTACTCGCTTAATTCGAACATCTGTAATTTGCATGCTCGTAATTATTTATGTACTCAGTACAGATCTCGAAGCTACGTTTCTAAGAAACCCGTGCATTCATAGACGCGCAATTATTCACATTCAAACGTCGAGCCGTCGTGGCGGAATGGAAGCGTACCGATAACGAACGCCAAAGGCCCTGGTTGGGAAAATTTCAGGGAGGAGCTTTGTTGACCCAAAGTGAGGTGAGGCGAAAGCCTTTAGCGTGGTGCTGCTGCTTGTGTCGCTGATATGTTGTGATGTTGATTAAATACTACAATTGGTCGCTTCACGACACTTTCGCTGGCGTTAATTAGAACGCACACGGTTGCTTGCTGGAAACACAGGAGAGCGTTTAGGCGGCATCCTTGAAAATTTTTGGGGGAGGGGGAGGGGAGGGGAAGGAAATAACACAGTATCTGTTTCAAATATAGGTGGGCACCTGAATTGCGCCGTAAGGGAAGGGTCAAGATAGGTACTCAGAGAATAAAGGCAGAAAGTAGCCGATTCGGAGTACCCGGGCTTGAATCCGACCGCGGCGGCTGCGTTTTTATAGAAGAAAACGCTAAGGCGCCCGTGTGCTCTTTGATGTCAGTGCACGTTATAGATTCCCAGGTGGTCGAAATTATTCCGGAGCCCTCCACTACGGCACGTTTATCTTCCTTTCTTCTTTCACTGCCCCCTTTATCCCTTCCCTTACGGCGCGCTTCAGGTGTCCAACGATATATGAGACAGATGCAGCGCCATTTACTTTCCCCAAAAACCAATTGTTGTTGTCGTGAGGCGTCCTCCAGCTTTTTTTATCGACTGTGCATTTCCAGAATTTTAAGCTTTAATTTCTATATATTCTATATTTTATACATCAACATTTTTTTCTGATTTAACATCTTTGCGCAAAATACGGAATGCAACGTTTTGTTCCATCTCGGCACAAATTATTGCGAAAAGAGTACTATAGAAATAGGCGATATTTTTTTGAAGCTAGTCTACGATATGACGCCCTCTGTGATCACTACAAAGTTTTTAATCTGAAATAGCGGATTCATTTGCAGTTCAAAAGCTCCCGAAGTCGTTCATTGAACTATTGAGAACAGGGGCAAGGTTATGTGATTAAATTTATTATCCAACAACAAGAAAAACTTCCTTATGGTTTAGCTGCGGTTAAATCTAGTGTGTAACCGATAGCTTGCCTGACGAAGACGCGGCTTCTCTTGCGGATTATTAATCTCGTTTCTTCACGCCGTCGTTTCGCGAGCCGTTCCTCTCTTCGTTCCGTTGTCTTGGCCGTGCGCTTGGCATTCCTCACTTATTGGGCTCGTTAAGTTGTTTTGAGATGTATGCTATAGGTTGAAGTAGCCTTGCTTAGTCTGCCGGCTATTGCCTCAACGTAGCCTAACTTATTTGTTAATAACAACCTAAACCCTGTCGGATCAGCCCCGCTATGAGCACAGTCTCTTTTAATAGTACATATTTCATTCTCGCAGTCAGCATCTATGCACACAATTACTCACAGCAGAACAAAGTCCACTCGAAAAGTCACCACCTATGCACATGTTAAATAACAGTAGAACACAGTCCATTGCAGTGCCACCATCCAAGCACGCATCCCCTCCCAGGATAGCATGGTCCGCTCCAGAAGATACCACCTACGCACACATTCATCCGCAGACCATAGTAGACGATAGTCTGTTCTTGCTATCACAAATTAGAGACGAGAACAATGTCCTGCAGAAATGTTAAAAGAAGGCGTGCTTTTGTACTCGTTGTTGACTCGCCTTATACCACGCCACAACTTCGGGATGCGTCGACGTGGCTTCCCGCAGTCGCCGTTGATGTCGGTCGCAGTATACACGTAGACTTTCCGCTTTTTATCATTTGTAAACGGTTGGCCCGTAAAGCCAGTTCCTACTCTCTGTTGAGAATGCTCATCAATAAATATTTTCCACCACCGCCATGATCTTCACCCATGATTCATCTGAAGAACGAGCGTTTCGCAGCCTCTGTTTATAAAGTGGCCGAGACACGACGCGCATTATTGCCAAACTCCGTATGCGTAGCGCGCCTGTAGCTACTGCGCATGCGCGACGCACACAGCAAGGCAGCGGAATCGGCGGCGGCAACGACGACGGAGGGGGTACTGTCCCTTCACCTCTTTCATTTCATTTCTCCATTCTGTGTGCTATCCTTTATTTCCGCTACCCCAGCTCTGGTGCTTCAGTATCGATGGCAGATGCCGGGGCTAGCAAAAACCTTTTCCTTCGTTTTTATTATTTTAATATTTTAATAAAAAACACTACTACAACGACGACCGCGCAACTCTGTCATCACGCGCGCCGCACTTGTTGCTCGGCGCAACAAGATAGCGGAGCCGGCGGCGGCACAACTCTGACGTCACGCACGGCGCACTTTTTGCTCGGCGCTTGCGCATTAACGGCACCGGCTGGGCCCGATGACCGCTTCAAAAATTAGGCAAAGGTTTAACCCTGTAAACCTCAGCAACCAAAACGAAAGGTTTGAAAGTTAAGCTTTTCTAGACTTGGTTGTTGCTTGGTGGTAATATCTGAAGTTTAGCAACGGTTTACCAAGCTCAACTTGAAAGCTTTCGCTAAGGTTACTCACTTCGTTTCTGTAGGGCAGCCTTTCGACGAGCTACGTCCACTGGATAATCGTATTCTGCCGGTCGTCTTCGCAACTTCTGAGATGCAGACAGTTAACGAGGCGTCTCGCCAGGATCATCCATGACGACTGCTGCCGTTAAATTGTCGGGGCCTGTTGCACTCCGTTGGTACCTGCTGAGTTGCAGCGGAGGCTGTCTAGACAAGAAGGGACGGTGGATGGCGGCTGAAATAAGCGGATGTGCGTCGCATTTTTACAGCAAATTTTGAACAATTTTGCCCGGACCAACTCTTCGTTGCCACCGGATTTTATTCAGAACGAAAAGATCGCAAGTACTTGATCCCGTCGGTAACAGCTTTCAAGCGGTAGGGTCAATTTTCGGCTTTCTACTATACTTAAAGTTTTCAAAGGGGGCGCCAGGCCGCTAACCCTGACGGTGTGCCCAGCTCGATATCGGGAGAGCATGGGTTGCTCGGTCTATCGACGACGCCAACGTCTAGCATCTGCGCCGCTTAGAAGACGGACCATACAACGGGGCCCAACCAAGCCAAGCATGCGTCGCTTCAACCACCAAACGTTCTACTCAAGGAATTCCAAGAGATGGATGACGGTGACTTATGAGACGCTGACGAAATAATCCCATCCGGCTCCTCGTCGGAGCCAGCTGGGAACAACAATGATGCCAGTTGGGAGCTTGTACAATCCAAGCGCAAAGAAAACTTCAAGCGCGAGGACAATAGAAAGGCACGGGAACCGGCCCGGCCGCCCAACCTCACGACGGAAAATCACCATTCGATGCGACCGGCTGCAGCATAACTGGACCGAGGGAGGGAGTAGAATAGGCCTAAGCGAAGAATGCCGCCACTCCCCAGAGGTCACTTCAAAATCATTATTCTACCTGCGAAAGGACTCACGGTGAAATCACTCATCACTCACCAAGTAGCGCGCGCCATCGCCGTAGCGTGCGACCAACAATGCAAGGACGAGGACTTACTTGTACGGGTATTGCTTCGCACCGGATCCAACAATACTATCGTTAGCACACTGCACGAGCAAACGGGTCAGATAGTGCGGCACATTAACCATCTCAAATTCGCCGGAACGGCTTTTGATGTAAGCGATTACGTGGCAGCTCCGTAAGACGTCTTACGCGGCGTAATCCACGGTGTAGACCCAGACACGTCTCCCGAAGAGATCAAAGCACGCCTACGAGTCAGAACTCAAGGAGTGACCATACTCCAGGCAAAGATGCCCGAGAAATCCAAGACGGCAGTGATCACGCCCGATTGCTCGATCTTGACGAAATTCACCTACGACGCAGGTGAAGAATCATGCTAGCAACACCGCCCCACAAGGCAAGCCTACCACGTCTGCTTCCAGCAAGGAGACCGCTCCGACGTGTGCCCTCACAAAAATTACTGTGTGCGGCCTGTGGGGAGTGCAAACCCCGTCCGGCGACCACGTGTGTGCGCCCAAGTGTGGAATATGCGGCGAACCACATCGCACCGAATCAAAAGGGGTTGCAGGACCGACTGTAGAAAGCAAGTCAAAAAGTTTCTAGGACGCTTAAGTTTCGCCTTTAAGAGTAGAACGCGATCTGGACCGTATTGCCGCATTTCGAAGGAAGGGAAGGAAAATGAAAATCAAAATTTTTAAAGAAAGGAAAGGATGCCTGTCTCACATATCTCGGTGGACACCCGAACCGAGCCGTAAGGGAAGGAAATTGGAGTGGAAATTGGTTTTAAGGAAAGGAAATGACGCCTGTCTCACAGATCTCGCTGGACACCCGTACCATGCCGTAAGGGAACGAAAATCCCTTCCCTTACGGCGCGGTTCAGGTGACCACCAAGATGCACCATTTTTCTCTCGTGGCAAAAGACGCCGACGACACCGGCTTTTCTGCGACACGAACTCCTTAACGCTGTGGCGATAAAACCCACCGGAGGTGGACGCAGCGACCAACGCGGGCGACCGCACAAGCGATAGCTTAGCTCAGAGGGCGGGACATCGAGGAGCTGATCGAGGTCACCTCCCCGCCTCTGCCCCCAGCCGACCCACAGGAGGGGAACAAACAAGAGCAGAAGATAAAGAATCTACCTTGGCCAGAGAGCGAGAAAAAAAAACTTTATTTGGTCCATTAAGTGTTTAGCGTTCGGTCTTCGTCGGCATCGCTGCAGACTCTTGACCTTCAAAGCAGGGTTGGGCCCCTCCAATGAGTCGCGCTGCTTCGCTTGCGTGCTGCACCATTGCCCTTTGGGAGGCGAGCTCGCAGCTGGTGAGCCGGTTCTCCCACTGCTCCACACTCGGGGTTGTTTGTTGGTGGAACGTGTAGTTTCTCTTCAACTCCCAGGTTATATGAAAAAACGTGGGGATTGCCCCAATTCTCCCACGTGGGTATGTGCCATGTTTGTTGAGGTGAAGATGAAGAGGAAGAACAAAAGTGGCAGCAAGCTAAGCTGGGCTTCTACCAGTGCTTCGCACTCGGTAGGAGAGGGTAGTAACACAAACCACACAAATACAAACAACACAAGTAATCTTGCCACAGAAACGAAATAGGCGAATAGCGATGAGCTCAGACTCGAGAAAGAGCTCGCTTGAACTAAAAAAATGAGCTCGAACACGAAGTGAAGGAACTCACAAGAACACTAAAAGAACAGCGAGAACTCGACACGACAAGAGCCCGTCCAAAAAGACAATAACGGGCGTCCAACGAGGGAAGCCTTGAAACACGAATGCAACAGATGATGCAACAAATGATGCAGAATATGATGCAGCAGATCCAATCGCAAATACAACAGATGGAAACACATTTCCCAGGGCAGATCTCAGATATCAAAAGCGCAGTCCGAAAGCAAAGACATCGAAATCACTAGGGAAAGAGAATACAGCAGTCCAGCGCTTACGGATTTCTCTAGTGAACATGACAGCACCAGCAACACGTAAACATGACGAACACGCGTCAGCAAGAACAAGAATATTTAGGTATTTGACTATGGAACTGCAGAGGCTACCCACCAGCAGCGTCTCATAAACCAATATCTAAACACAGAACTCACCCACCTCCCCGATGTAATCGCGCTCCAAGAAAATGGTACGTGAAGCTAAAGCGGCCGGCCTTGTCACAAAAGCCATCACCGCCATCAGGCACGATACCATCGCCGACACCGATATAGAGAACGCGCTTGTAGAAATCATTCCGAGAAAGCGATAGGTAGGGAGGATATTCGGTAGGAATGTACACAGACCGCCGAAATAAAGAAAAGCCAAATTTGTCGAACTCTTTCTCCGAGCGCACAAGGTGGCCAAAGAAAATACGCTCATCTTCGTAGTATATTTCAATGCCATGGGCAGGAGTTCGGGATACCAGAAACAAGACATCAAGAGAAGAACATTCGCGGATGTAGCGGAATACTTTGGCTGCAGTCTAATCACAGATCCTGCGAAACGCACGGTAATCTGGAATTCTGTGATCATGGACACTTGACCGGACGTCACCTTCGTAAGGAAGACCAGAGATTCGCATTGGGAAAACATTACGGAAAACATAGGCAGTGATCACCTTACCCTCGGAAGTGAATACATCGGACAAGATAAGACGCCAGACTCGACATGCAAAAATCACAGACGCGTTTCGTGGGGAGGGCAACTGATCTGAAGGCGATATCGAATCACTAGAGGAATGAAGCGGCATGCTTGAGAAGCACGGGAAAAATACAAAAATATAAGAACTACAACACAGCCTCAAGTAAACGGGTACCTCTTCAGATCGTCATTATATGGAAAGCCAGACGCAGTCCCACCAAAAGAAGGCTGAAGAAAAGGCACGAGAGAAACCAAAACTAGAGTACTCCCTCCCTTAACCCTTCCCTTACGGCGCGGTTCAGGTGTCCAAAGATATATGAGACAGATACTGCGCCATTTCCTTCCCCCAAAAACCAATTATATATATAGATAGACAGCAGAAATCTCGGCAAAAGCTAAAGAATACGCGACGCAACTGGCGAAGCAAAAGTGGGAAAAACTTAGCGACTTGATAAGGGGAACTCTAGGCACGGCCAGAAACTGGAAACTCCTAAGAGCACTAATCGATCCGACCACACGCAAATCGAAAAACAAAAAAGCTATCCAGAAGTTCATCCACTACATCGAGGGATTTTACACCGCCCTGCTAGAGAAGGCAGGAGCAAAATGTTTCGGCGATCACAACCTCCCCGTGAAAGCAATGAACGTATCGGGGAACCAAGAACCAGGGACACGACAGCCTCTTAACTGTGGAAAAAGCTTATGCGGCCACAAGGAACCGGACCAAAAACACTGCAGCAGCAGCGGACACATTCGACAGCGCCCTCATCCGCAACCTGAGTGACGACCTCACAGAAGAGCCCGTAACTTTCTTAAACACAGGGAGGTGGAAACGCTTCCCGAAGATGAAAATCGCGTCGAATAATGATACCTAAACCTGGTAAAAGCTCCAAATTTAAACTCACAGGCCCATTCCGCTCCCGTGGCGCCTTGGCAAGCTTTACGAGCGGGTGGGGACGCTGAGACTGCAAAAATATCATGGAATAGAACGACCGTGTACCCCAACACCGTTCGGCTTCAGAGCAAAACATTCGACATAAGACGTGCTCCTTCAAATACAAGATCTACTCCGAAACGTACCTCGAACTCTTTAAAATATCATAACAGCCCTGGACATCAAGGGGGCTTCGATAACGTTAGCCTCGAAGCGTTCCTAACGGGCCTAGGTGATCTGGACTGTGGAGGCGGTTTCCACGGCAACTTCAAAGTCTTCCTCTTCGATAGAATTGCCACCATCGGCATGGGAGCCCTTCAATCGGACAAAATTCACAGGTCAAGCAAGAGAACACCCAAAGGGTCAGCCATCTCATCCATTCTTTTCAACATTGCCATGATGAGCCTAGCTCGAAGACTAGGGAAGATCGAAGGCATCAGGCACGCAGTGTATGCCGACAACAGTACAGTCTGGACAAACACCGGCTCTCTCGGGGAGAAGGAAGACAGGCTACAGGAAGCGGCCACCCGTGTTGATATATCTCGGAGAAAGAGCACTCGCATGCTCTACAGTGAGGTCGGAACTGCTGCGAGTCTGGAGAGGCAAGCAAAACCGGACCATCCTTACCAGTGAGGACCTGAAACTCAATGTGTGCCATAAAGGAACGCCTATACTGGAAGAGACAACAATACGTTTCTCGGCCATGTAGGTTAAATCCAACCAAGCAGTACTCACTTTCACCTTGCTCATAGCACAAAGGCTACAAGTCACACGCATGAAGACCTGCATCACAAACAGGTATTATGGCATGCCCGAATAGGACACAATAAAACTAGTCAGACACCTGGAAGTTTGCCGAATCCCGTATAGCCTACCCTACCAGTGCTTAGAACCAGCTAAATAGAACACGCGGAGGACATGCTACGCAAAGCGTATTACAGCGCTCCGACTTTCACGCAACACGTCTAAAGAAAATACCATGGCCCTGGGATTGCAAAACAGCTTCGAAGAGCTACGGGAGGCACAGCTTGAGTCGAAAAAACTCGTACTGCTGGTTACGACTGAAAGAGCGCTTTTACAGAAACCAGAATGCCGCGAGCAGATACAATAAATGAAGACGGAAACCATCCCCGACGAGCTTTGCAAATCCCTCTAGGTAGCAATGAACAATTGGACAATGGCAATGGGACATGGACTCCAACCTCCAGCAGAGAAGAGAAGCGAGGGCGGAATTTATTCAGAAAATATACGCTCCTCAAGACATGACCGTGTATGCAGACTGGAACCCGAGAGGAGGAGGCACCAAATTTGCAGCGGCCACGATAGTCGATTCATCTGCGTGAAATGACCAGCGCGTCTATGCGAAAGAGCACGGTAGCACAGGCCAAGGAAGTAGTCGTTCCTCTAGTGGTGGCGGAGCGCTATATAACCCGGCAGGTTACTAAGAGTACTCACGGACTCTCAAACAGCCCTCCGACATTACACAATAGCAGTGTAGGTCGTCACGCACTCCGTATACTCCTCGCAGCGAGGGACACAATTAGAAATCACGAATAAAAGGAATAGAGCAAACGCAAAATCGTGGGGTACCGGGACACATGGTGGTGGTAGGGAACCAAGAGGCCGTCAGGATAGCTCGATGATACACTACTTTCCGAGCATCCGCCGAGACCGTGGAACTCTGCCAGCACCCAAGGAATACTGGGCCATAATCCAAAACTATTTAAGGGAGAAGAATTCGATATCCCCCGCCGCACAAATCTCTCATCAGAGAGGAAGCTCTCGCTTGGAGAGAATTATAGACAGTTTGTTACAAGAACCGACATATACTTAACAAAACTCCCCCTACGGTATAGCGGACAAATGTCTCGGGTGCGACGAAAACCCCACACTATATCATATCACGTGGGTCTGTCAAAACTTAGACGTGGTCTCAAAAATACAAAACCATCCGCCGCGGTGGCTGAGTGGTCATTGAGCTCGGCTGCTGGCCCCAGAGACGCGGGCTCGATTCCGGCCGCGGTGGTGTTGGGATTCAGGCTGCGTGACTGGGCCGGAGAAGAGACGAGGACGATCGAAGGAAGAAAACGTGGAAAACTTTACACAATGACTATTTACATAATGTACAAGTAAGGGCAAGTGAGAGTACCTCTCACTAAAGGGAGCTTCTTAGCGGTCGGGAGTCTCTCCCAGCAAAGGGTAGCGCTCAAGAGGGGGCTCCCTTCTGGTACCAAGCCAGCAGCTCGTTAAATACTCTTCGTATTCCCCAGATCCCTAGCTGGGGAATACATTTCGAAGAGTGATGTTCAATCAAACGATGGCACTGATGGTACCACCCACGGCGGGGCGGTCCTTATGTTCACTCGCAGCTCGGTCGATGGAATGGGAACAGGACCCGGTCACGTTGTCGTCCACGCGGCCTCCAGGTGGGCGCACACGTGAGTCCGGACTGCGCCCATGTGGACCCGGAAGGCGACTGCGTGACACAGGAATGCGGGCTGTCTCCCAGCAGGGGTTGAAAGATCTTGTACTTCTTCGTCTGATGACCGGAACGTGGAACCTCTGTCGAAGGCGCAGCTCTCGGGCAATTGTTCAACCCCAGCGTGACTGTAGAGGATAACACTCTGTTCGTCGACGCGATGGCATGTTCGAACATGAGGGGACGCTATTAACGTCGCTGCTTCCGACATTCCCGCAGCCACGTTTCTTTCAGAGGGCTCGTTCACCTTCGCGGTGGTTTTCAGGGAATCCTCCCCATGTCCAAATTCGCCGAACTCAACAGCAGGCAGGGAGCGCGAGCACAACAGCACCCCCGCCGCCAGATATTGCGCCCGGAAGATGAACTGCTCGCACGTAGCTCGGCTGACTGGGCATGCCAGGAACCACATGCTCACTGGGAGTCTTCGGGTGACCTTCAGTGCCGAAGCTCGGCATCGCTTCCCCTCGTCAGATGGCCGTTTTGGGAAATTCTCTGCAATTCTTGCCAAAAGGGATCACAGACGCCAAACCACTCCTGACAAAAGCGAGCGCCCTCAGAACCCACTCATCCCGCCAGACCAACACTCGGGGCGAAAACTGCACTTATATAAAAAACTTCAACTAAAACTAGAAGAGATCAATTTTTTTGCCTGAATGAACACATGGTGTCTCCCGACGAAGAGTTTAGACATGGTACCTGTCCAAGGCGTGCGCTCTCGCTCAAGTGCACTCGGAAGGAAAAAGAAATTGCTAAATGAAATCAGGTTTGTGCTTAGGGGGCACGCGGAACGGGAAGAGGTGACTGGTTTTGGCAGACGTGCGTTCAATTTTGCCCGCGCCAATACCTCAAAGTAAAGGTACGTTACACCACTCGCTCTTACTTATCTTTGGCCGAAATAAGGAAAACCTACTCCTAGGTGTGTTACCTGATTTTGAACTTTACTGAAAATAAAGTGGGAGATATACGCTCTTCATTAAGAAGAGACTATGAAATAAATCTTCAAAACTAAAACCTTGGGGGACATCCCCTTTTGGTAAAATCTTTACCAGGTAAAAGGCTCGGCTTAGCCAGTCGGCATTTGTATGGAGCTTGCCTTTCTTGTAGCGAACTTCGAAACTGTGGTGCTGGAGTGCCAGGCTCCATCTCAGTAGACGACAATTTTTGGGCGACAGATTGTGCAGCCAAGTCAAAGGGCAATGGTCTGTTTCTACTGTGAAACGGGACCCGGAGACGTAGCATGCCACTTTGTCAATAGCCCGAACGAGGCACGCGCATTCTTTTTCAGACGTGCTATACGCCTCTTCCCGCATGCTGAGCTTACGGCTCAAGTAAAGAACAGGCCGCGTGTGCCTGCCATTGCTTTCCTCGCAAAGAATACTGCCTAACAAGCGGTCGCTGGCATCACATTGAATGATAAAAGGTTTCGAGAAATCGGGCGCTGCCAGTATTGGGCGCTCGCTTAGGGCCGTTTTCGGACTCTGAAATGCCTTCTGTTTCTTTTGGTCTCAAGAAAGATTGCTAGGCTCACTTTTTCTCCGCGTGTCGGTCAGGGGGCTGGCTAAATCGTAGTAGTCCTTTACGTAATGTTGATAATAGCCTGCTAGGCCAAGAAAAGCCCTGAGTTTCGATTTTGTGGTTGGGTGACGGTACTCAACCACGGCTGCCACTTTAAGTTCTGCGGGTCTGCGTTGGCCTTGTCCAACCACGTGCCCATGATAGTTCACTTCGGCGCACCCCAGGTGGCTTTTTCCCGTCCTTACTGTTAAACCCGCCTCAAGCAGTCGGCTCAACACAATACGCAGGTGTTCAATGTGCTCCGCCCAGTTTTGTGAGAAAACGGCCACGTCGTCAAGGTAGGGGAGAGCGATATCTGTAAGTCCCCGCAGCACTTGTTTCATTATCCTTAACTTTGAAAAACAGTACGCAGCATTTTCAAGCCGGAGCTCAACATTACAGGGCGAAACATGCCCGCGGGGGACACGAATGCTTGTACCTTCTGGCGCGCTCGTGGCACCTGCCAGTAACCACGAACTAAATCCAGTGTGGATATATATTCTGATTTAGCGACTGTTTCAACCCTCTCCTCGATGTTCAGAATGGGGTAGGTCTGGTCCACTGTGATTGAATTCAGTCTCCGGTAGTACACGCAAGGTCTCGAATCCTTGCCTGGAACCTCTACAATAATGGTTGATGACGTATAGTGACTTTCTCAGGGCACTATGACGCCAAGTTCGCACATACGGCGGATCTCCGTCCAACGATTTCCTTTTGACTTGGAGAGACAAGGTACGGTTTGCTCCTGATCGGTTGTTCGCTGGACAGCTGAATGTCGTGTTCGATTAGGGTTGTTTTTTCCTGGCTTGTTTGAAAACACCGCCTTCAAGTCGCGGACGACGTTTTTCATGTCACCTCGTTGACTCGATATCAAACATGGCTCTCTGTCGATTGAATTAAGCAGCTCATTCGCTGCTTGCTCGCCCTCATGTGGGAAAGTTATGTCTGAGATATCTTCCTCTGGCATGTTCAGCGCCATGTTAACCATGGCCTGACGCTGTACATAAGGCTTCATCAAATTACTGTGGATTATCTGATTGTGTTTGTTCTTAAATTTTACCTCATAGTTGGTGTCCGAAAGCTTGGACACCACCTTAGCTGGCCCTTCCCATTGCACCTTAATCTTGTTCCTTTTTGATGGACGCAGCAACTTCACCTGGTCGCCAGGTTGAAAGGTTCGCTTGCGTGCCGATTTGTCGTCGTACACTTTAGACAGTGACTGCGCTGCTCTGACATTTGCTCCCACGAAGTTTGTGGTTTTGGCAAGTCTTTCCAGTAGCTTTACAACGTATTTCACTACACAGGGATCCTCTCCTTAACCCTCCCATGACTCCCTCTGCATACTCAACGGGGTCCTCAAGTCACGCCCACAGACTAGTTCAGCGGGGCTAAATCCTGTGCTTTCGTGGGGGACGGATCTGTTTGCCAAGAGTGCTGCTGGAATGCACCCTTCCCAATCTCCCTTATGCTCAAAACACAGAGACCTAAGTATCCGCTTTAGCACTGAGTGCGTGCGCTCGACTGGATTTGACGGAGGGTGGTGAATGGAACTACCGATTATTTTAATTCCTCAGCGTTCGAAGAACGTTGTTGACAAGCAGCTTGTGAACATGCTCCCGTTATCGCTTTGTATCTTTGCAGGGAACCCCACGCGAGAGAAAATTGTCAATATGGCATCTGCAACACATGAGGAACTTAGCTCCTTCAAGGGAACGGCCTCGGGAAATTTGGTTGCCACGCACAGTGAGGTCAGAATTTAGCGACAACCAGAGTTGGACGCTGGCAGCGGGCCGACAGTATCTATTACAAGACACCGAAAGGGCTCTGTAATGATGGGAACTAGTATCATGGGCGCTTTCATTTTATCCGTCGATTTGCCGACCCGCTGGCTGGTGTCACAAGATCTAACAAGCTGTTCCACATCCTCCCTCCAGCAGCCAGGCCAGTAATATTCGAAGGCTAATCTAGCTTTTGTTTTCTTTATGCCCAGGTGGCCCGCCCATGCATTTCCGTGTGCGAGCTCTAGAAGCTGCCGCGGGTACTTCTCAGGCGCCAGGAGTTGCTCATATGCGCGTCCCTTTGAGTCGCAGTATTTCCGGTACTAAAGGCCTGATTTTTCATGAAAGGTGATGTTCTTTCTGGCGACTCTCATTCTCACAATATTCCTTACAGCTCATAATGATGGGTCGCTTTTCTACTTTGCAATGAGTGGTTTACTATCAACCTTAGTCAACTCCTCCCAACAAGTCGAAGCAGGTGTTAATATCGAATCCTTCGCGTTGGTTCCTGTTGCCCCATTCTCTACGGAATCGGCAGTACCTTGGATTTCATGAGCTACCGCTGGTTCGGGAACACCTTCTTGGTCATGCTCATGCGGTTTACACGGATCAGTTTTCCTGCAAGAATCCCCCGGCTGGACGGGAGAATGGTTCGGTACCTACTCATTTATCGGAGCGCAGTCGAGTTTATTTGTGAGCTCTCGCGCTCGATAACGTGTTAGCGCCATGCAAGCCAAGCCTGAGGTGAAAGAGAGACTTTTCTCTTTCAGCATCTGCTCGGATTTGTTCGAAAACAGGTGGAGCAAGTGTGTCGGCAAGTTTACGCTAACTGCCGCTTCTGTGTCTAGCCTGCCAAAAGTCCCCTCTAGAGTCACCTCCGCTATTTGCAAGCATGCACTCTGTTCTTCGGCGACCTGCTTAATCCAGGCGCATTCGCCGGTGTAGTCCGTGGATGAAACACAGGACGGATGAGCAACATCCATGGTAGCCGCTGAATCACACAGTGCTCTGAGTTTCTTGCCATTTATCACCACGTTCCGCATGTATGGCTCCAGCATTTTAAGGTTTTCCTCCGACTCTCGCATGCACGCGAACGCCATCTTTTCCTGTTTGCAGTTCAATCAGATGTGGCCCTCCTTGTTGCAATTATAGCAATGAGCTTTCGCACTTCAAACGCTCGAGCTGCTGGTGCCTGTTGTTTCGGGGAATCGGTTGATTTGGGTGACTCAATCTTTTTTTCGCTACCTCCTCCTTTTTATCCCGCATCCTCTGTTTGGTTATACCGGTGTGCTGGTGGCACACTTCGGTCGGGGATTCTCTTTAAATAGGTCTCTCCCTTTCCTAATTTGTTATCGTACCCTGCCTTGCTTTGGAGGTTTCGGCGAACGTAATATTCGTGTGCGAGCTGTGCCGTTTTGTCTAGGTCTATATCTGTTAGCCAGTCTTGCAGCCATATCCTCAGATCTTCTGGAATCGCACTATAGTACTGCTCTAATGCGATGCACTCCAGTACCTTGTCTTGACTTTCGTGCACCTCAGCGGTCTTAAGCCACATGTTTAAGTTGACTTTAAGCCGGCACGCGAATTCAGTATGCGGCTCTCCGCCTTTATTTGCCTGCCTGAATCGCTGCCTAAAGGCTTCAGCAGAAAGGCGGTACTTTCTAAGCAGTGCGCTCTTTACCTTCTCGTAGTCATCACACTCTTCCCGTGAAAGGCGAGCCACCACTTCGGCCGCCTCGCACGGGAGGATAGGAAGTAACTTCTCCGACCATGCGCTCTTGTCGATGTGCACCTTCCCCCATGCACGTTCGAAATCTACCAAAAAGAGTGAAATATCGCCTCCGACGCGGTATGGTGAGACGAGATCCTGCAATCTCTGTCTCCCTTGCTCCTCTACCGAAGCTAGAGGGCTAAGACGCGCCATATTCCCTCCGTTCGACGCGATTTCGAGCTCCTTCATTTTTTCGAGCATGTTCTCTCGCTTTTCCTCTGCCTCACGAACCTCCCGTCTCTTTTTAGCCAACCGAAGCTCTTCTTTTTCTTTCTGCTTGAACGACATCCGTCTTTCTTGAGCAAAACGAAGATCTTTTTTTTCTTTCTGCTCGCACAACTTCTGCCTTTTCTGCTCTTCTTTGCGTCCAACAATCGTTTCCCAAGCGTCGTCGACCTCCTCAACAGTCACCTCCTCTTGCCGCATAACCTCGACAATTTCTTTTTTCTTTTCGCAGAACGTAGCAAAGTCCCCAGTTGCTGGCATATTTCGAGCAGCTCCTGCACATTTAACTTCTCCATCATGAGTTCCATTATGCGTTAGCAAGCATACTGAATCAGAAGCCTTAGCTGGAAGTGAACAGAACAGTTTCCCTAAATCAATTTCCCAGACAACAGGAATCCGCACCTTGCATCTGCCTGTGCTAGTACGGTCTGGCGAAATGAACGGAAAACATTGGGCACTCACCCTGCCAAGGTATAGCTGACGCCCGTCAGTCCCGTCTCTGCCGAGGTCCGTTGGAGCCGGTAACTTCACACGGACGTCCCACAGCTGCCATCCAGTTGTTGGGATTCTGGTAGCGTGACTGGGCCGGAAGAAGAAAATTGGGAAAACTTTATACAAAGACTATTTACATAATGTACAAGTAAGGGCGATTCAGAGTGCCTCTAAGTAAAGGGAGCTTTTTAGCGGTCGGGAATCTCTCCCAGCAAGGGATATCTCTCAAGAAGGGTGCTTCCTTCTAGTACCAAACCAGCAGCTCTTTATATACTCTTCGCATTCCCCAGATCCCTAGCTGGGGAATACATTTCGAAGAACGAGGTCCAATCAAACGACGGAACTAATGGTACCACCCACGGCAGGGCGGTCCTGATGTTCTCTCGCAGCTCGGTCGAGAGAAAGGGAACAGGACCCGGTCACGTTGTCGTCCACGCGGACGCCAGGTCGGCGCGCACGTTGGTGCGGACTGCGCCCATGTGGAACAGGAAGGCGCCTGCATGACACAGGAATGCGAGCTGTCTCCCAGCAGGGGTTGAAAGATCTTGTACTTCGTCGTCTGATCATCGGAACGTGGAACCTCTGTCGAAGGCGCAGCTCTCGGGCAACTGTTCAACCCCAGCGTGACTGAAGAGGAGAACACTCCGGACGTCGACCCAATGGTATGACCGAATACGTGGGCACGCCATTGTTGTCGCTGCTTCCGACATTCCTGCAGCCACGAGGCCTCTTTCTCCTTCGCGGTGGTTTTCAGGGAATCCTCCCCATGTCCAAATTCGACGAACTCAACAGCAGTAAGAGAGCGCGAGCACAACAGGGGTCGAATTTCAATGGAGGCGAAATTCTAGAGGCCCGTGTACTCTGCGATTTCAGTGCACGTTAACGAACCCCAGGTAGTCGAAATTTCCGGAGGCCTTCACTACGGCGTCTCTCATAGCCTGAGTCGCTTCGGGATGTTAAACCCCCCAAAACCAAACCAAACCAAAATACAAAAACCTGAGTGCGGAGCTATGGGAGACTCTGCTCTCCAGCTACCGCTGTGAAGACCGACAAGGTCTGGTACAGCGAGCTCAACGGGCGGCAGTGGCCAGCAGAGCCCTGAAAATTCCCCAAAACTGCAGAGCACCTCAAGTTTTTTCCTCTTTTCCTCCTATTCTAGACAGTGCGAGATCACGGCTCCACCGTAGCTGCAGTTGAGTGATGTCATGGTTGTCACGTGACTAAGCAGACGCGAGTGCCGAGTTTCAGCGGCAGCGGCCGCAACTGGTGGACGTCATAGCTGTCACGTCGTTTCTCCTAGATTGAGGAAATTGAAAATTGGTTTTTCAGGAAAGGAAATCGTGCAATAATTGTCTCACATATTTCGGTGAATACCCGAACCGTGGCGTAAGGGAAGAGAGGAAGGTGAGAGCGAAACACGAAAGAGGATCTGTAGTGAAGGGCTCCGGAATAATTTCGACCACCTGGGGATCTTTAATGTACACTTCAATCGCACAGTACACGGGCGCCTTCGCGTTTCGCCTCCATCGAAATACTGCTGTCGCGGTCGGGATCGAAGCGGCTCAATAGCGGAGCGCCCTAAGCACTGAGCCACCGCGGCTACTTAGGTTCAAGATCAAGGCTCGCGCACACGGCGCACACGGCGAAGAAGCTACGGATGAGTGTAGGAAAAGCTTCCGCTTGTAAAAAACTCCGCCAACACTGTCTCTAGTGCTCGCCATAAAAGTATCACCGATTTGTTTTATCCTGTCTAATTTACTAATGGCGCCATTTATTTTATAGATTTTTCACTACAAATGTTATTTACAGCCACCTCGCTATATCCGGTATATTTCCTCGTTATATCAGTTCACTACGATGTCCCTCATAGCCTGAGTCGCTTTGCGACGTTAAACCCAAATAAACCATAAGCAAAATCAAAGAGCACAACTTCACTAAGTACACTGGGTTCACTTTACATTCACGAGGTGCGCTTTTTATTCAGCTACTACAAACCAACGAGCCACCGTAGCGTGCTATGACTTATGGCGCGCTACGGAGGCTCGTTGGTTCGTATGACATTATTTTTTTAATCATCGAACACGACTGCATTGTGAAAGTAATTTAGAAAGGGGGTAAAATGGCTTATAGGAGCTGTAGTACGAATGTGGTTGTTAACCGAGAGCTCACAGACAGAATTGCCGTGAGAGCATCTCTGCGGCAAGGCTGCCCATTGCCACCTCTAGTTTTCGCTCTGTACCTTGAGCCACATTGCCGGAATGTAATAATTAACATCTCTATTCGTGGTTTGAACTAGAAGCATGTGAAATTAAAGTATTGGGTTATGCCGATGATGTGGCAGTTTTTTGTAGCGGCAACAGCCGCATAGAACATACGATTTCGGTTGATAGCAGGCATTATGATGTAACCGATAGCGTTGTTAATCTGGACAAACGTGCGGGCCTTTTGCATGGGAACTGGACATCAGCGCCTTCGTTTGATACAAGTGAAAAATGGTCACACGACCCTTCCAAATACCGATGAGTTCCTTAGAGAAGTATCCTGATAACGAGCCGCGGTGGCTCAGTAGTTATGGCGCTGGGCTGCTGGCCCGAAAGACGCGGGTTCGATCCCGGCTGCTGTTGTCGAATTCCGATGAAGGCGAAATTATAGAGGTCCGTGTGCTGTGCGATGTCACTGCGCGGCAAAGAACACTAGGTGGTCGATATTTCCTGAGCCCTTCACTACGGCGTCTCTCATTGCCTGAGACGCTTTAGGACGTTAAACCCTTATAAACCAAATCAAGATAACGATGACTTTTGGAGGGAGCACATTCAACAACTGTCCACGCGTACACAGAAATGGTCGGGAAAGGAACTGTCCAAATTTGCGCTCGCAAACATACGTAATGTATACCTGGTTTCAAAAGTGTGCTATTGCTTGGAGGCTCTTTCGTGCAGTTTCATTGTCTCTTCGCAGTTTTTTTTTTCACAATCCTCATGGGAGAGGCCTAAAAGTGATAATTTATATACTGTGTTTGGGAAAACGGGGTTTTTTCTTAGCCACACTTGCTGCTGAGGAAAATCGGTGTCAAGATTTATGTTTCTTCAAGATCAATGCGACCCTTTCTTGTGGACATTTATTCAATCGGGGCTTTCTTAGGCTTTGACAAACTATTTTATTTCCACTGTAGACGGAAAGAGATACAGTGCAAGTAGATTTCTGAAAGAAGTGGGCTTTGCTTTCTGGTTTCTAAATGCTCGGTTCACTTTGGAATAGCTTTCAAATGTCATGCGTAAGAAGTTGCTAAAAGATTTGCTTGACTGTGTCTTCCCTGAGACAATATATCGATCTAGGAGGCCAAAGAGGAAATGTTTTAGAAAGGGTCAGAAAAATCGTGGCGCTAGCGGGCGTGAAGACGTTTTGTCTTCAAGTTGCACACTGGTACGTTGCCGCTTAAAACATGGATGGAGGAGAAGAAATTGTTTTTACCATGTAGTGCTGACTGCTTGTTACCAGAGTCAATAGAACACTTCTTTACTGATTGCTGGGATTCGCTGCTCTTTTGGGGCATTTGGCGAAGCAGGATGGCTGTACGACAATGCAATGAAAATGCGCAGTCTGTACGAGATAACTTCAAAGAAAACATATTTAAGCTGCGTGAAGTGTACAAGGAGCTACGTTATGGAAATCAAGTTATCCAGTTGATCGGAGAGTTCTGTTCGTTGAAACAGTTTTAATTTTCTCACGTGAGTGAAACGCAGGTCCGCTCTTGATGTTTGAGAATGTAGCGCAGAACAAGTATGTGATCTGTTGTCAACTGTCAAAACAGGCAATTAAAGAAAAAAAAAGGGCTGGCGTGTGGCGTGGCAGAGTGGCTAGTGCGCTCGTCTCGAAATCCGGATGGCCTGGTTCGATTCCCCAACTCAGGTAATTTGCCTCTCGGTTGTATTTATTAACGCTTCTGGGATTTTTCGCTCACAGCCAACGCCGCAGACGCCGCGAAGACACTGGCTATTCTGCCACACGGGGCCCTTAATGCTATCAAATTAAATATTGTTTTTCGCGTAAATAAATGGCCTAGTATCTGTCTCGCATATCGGCGGTTTATTTCTGAGCTCGCTCCACGCGCACCCGGCAGCGCCATATAGAGCTGATCTGGGTGCCGGCGTACTCCGGTATTCCGGGATATGGGGCCGCCAATGACCACGCCCGGACGCATATACACCGCGCGGTGGCGGTCTCCGAGCCGGGCTCTTCCCGGAAGTGCATGCAAGCCTTCAGAGAGCTGACTGAAGCCTATAGGGGCGGGTTTGAGTTCTACTCCCCCCAAACCCGTCCCTGGATAAATGCATCAGCTCCTCAGGAGACTCCTTCAGAGCCGCACCTTCCCATCCCCTATTCCTCGCCCGGATCCACCCGAAAGTCACATGCCCACCTTTTTCCTCTGCACCCAACCACTCACCACACTCACCTATATCCTCTTCCAGTGCCTGGTGGATTGGGTTGTATATGCCATAAACTCCCTTCGGTGTAGTCAAGTTCGCCCTCCATTCCTTCCCAGGTGGTCTAAATTTGTTCGGAGGCATCCACTATGGCACCCATTTCTCGCTTTTGTCTTTCACTCCAATTTTCGCTATTTCCCTTACGACGCGGTTCGGTTGCCCACCGAGATGGGAGGCAAGTACTGCGCCATTTTCTTTCCTCAAAAGCCAATTTTCAAGCCAATTTTATTACTGTCTACTTCGCCATTTTCCTCGTTGTACACGTGCCTACCATGCCTGCGTTGCACAACACAAAATAACAAAAGGGAATAGTTAATTTAGTAGGCTCTTAATTGTTAGATAATTAAATGGCGGATTTAATTCACTTTTGCAAATATACGTGATCCAACAAATTAAAACCTAATAAATGAGGTTAGAAAAAGCTTTCTTTGGCCTGATGCTCAGCTTATTCAGGATCAAATTCTTGGAAATGGGTCTTTGACCTCACCTTCAACAAATTAAAATACCTTGTGCGATGGCGCTCTTTGGCTACAGATGCTCTTGCACCATCAAAATCCACTATCATCATCAGGTTAGCAAAAGCACTATTTCTTACTATACAAACAACTATGCGATAATGTGTAGCACGATGAACACACACTCTTCATAAAAGCTGCCGCTGGCGGACGCATTTATCGCACATTCGCGGCCGAAACAAAAAATGTAATCACAGGTTGATCGATCATGAAAACTGAGGTGATTTCCGGAGAGCGAATAGAGTTATAGGGCATTGTTCTCAAATATATCTTCCCTCATTGAGTCGCATTATGTTTCTAATTTGCTTGAGAAAATCAAGGGGGCCCATTCGCCAGTAACAAAAAAAAATATGCAAGCCCTTGCACAACTACCGCACCTAGTCCGCAAAAAACACAGGCCGACACAGAGGCACTGAACAGACGAGGTAAATAGAAGAAACTGCCGACAGGAAGTGCGGGGAGGGGGGTGGTGGTCAAAAAGCTTCAGGGAACATGCCACTGATATCTCTTAGCTCAGTAGCGTGCGAATGCAGTTAGGCGGTAACTGTAATTCTTCTCTGAATGCCCTCAAGTTCCAGTTTGCCCTCCCAATCAGGCCTCGACGCTCAGCTGCTTTGGGTAGTGCTTGTGTTCCATTTTTTTCAGAGTTCTTCCAGTGAATCCAAACTTGTTAGGAAAACTCGCCTTCTGTACACCGCTGCATGAGGACACGCATCTGAGGGTACTCGTGGACGTGGGAAGGCCGAGAATTGTGCCCAAACCGAACAGGACAACTTGATGTTAGCAACTAAGTGACGGCGTGAACATAGCACTATTAATGTAGTAAGTAAGCAAAGCGGGAAAGAGACCATTGCAACAGCAGAAAGAGAGACAATTGAATCTCTTTGCACAGATGACCAAAGAAGATAATCATCGCTTTCTGCGAAAGTGTGCAGTGAGACCATAGCGGTAATTAGTCGGCAGTGAACTAGGAGTGCCAAAAGCAATGCCGCATTGCGCCGACTAGTTAGCGAGGTAAGAAAAGAAAAGCTACATAAAATATCACAGTGGCGATCGTGAATTAGGGTTTCTTCAAAACAAAGAAAACATTGTTAACGAAAACTTGTGGGCCTTAACTATTTCTGATAATAAAGAAATGGTCATAGTAAAAGCAGACATGTATCAGGAAGTACAAAATCTGCAATTTTGTTGATAAATTTGCTTGATAGCGTACTGCAGCATGAAGTATGCGCATAGTCAGGGACAACGCGGTGATGACACTTTTACAACTGTCTTGGAATTGAACGCAAGTCTACTTCCACTCTCCAAGCTTCTTGGCATCCACTTTTAGTCACCATTGGCATGACTCTCTAAAACCGTCCATACTCACGGAGTTTGACGCCGTAATGTACCAATAAAAATTTATCCCATGCGCCGATGCGCACCAGATAGGCAAAAATAGAGAGCGCGAATATAACATGTAAACAGGGCAATTGAGCTCTGATTTCTGCAGCCTGTCCTGGCCGGATTCTACTAATGTACGAACCTAGTTTAGGCGAAACGATTCTCACAGGTTTTTCAGCTATCATTGCACCTAGCAGTATAGCTTTTAGGACTGTTCTACAAGGTAGATGTAGAGTGGTAGCATTGCTCGCATAGAAACCCATACGTTCAAAACATGGCTGCTTATTGTCCCGAGCCAGCGCCATCTTGAAAAGGTGAGGTGTACTGAACTATCACGTCATAACTAAAAGCCAAAATTGCATGTCATGAAAAGAATTTTTAACGGTAAAAATAAATATTCAAATACCTCGCGGTTCCTTCTGACACACGACACAAGGGCGAAAAAGACACGATGACTGGCCACAACAAACACCATTTTTTGATAGTTTGTTCTCTTTGTGCCCTTTTATTTTGCCCTATCTTCGTGCGTGTATCACCCAAAATTGCTAAGTGCAGGTAACGTAGCAACAGGACCAGGTATTTTTCTTAATGTCCGAGCGGTACATTTTTCTAGCTATACATGGTGTCCAAGCTATCTTTAGCCAGGGCTTAAAATTATGTCACGCCACTCTACGACAACCCGACTAGATGTATGCTGCTGGGTATTTTATGGAGCAAGTCACACTTTTTTGTATGGTTGCTATTGCATAATTACTCGAGATTAACTAAAGAAATTCTAGAGCAAAGAAGATAGACAAAAAATTCCAATGAGACAGTTGTAGAACGGCCCGCATTACGTCTGATTGGACAGTGTCTAAGTTTACATCTAATAAGTATTGGCATTTTCTCGGTCACTGCAGGTGCCTGCAAAATACAAAAATATCACGGGACATGCCCGCTTGCGCGCCGCGATTACAGTGCTCTCAAACGTTCTGCGTAGGAATGAACATATCAATAGGCCCAGTGTGCTGCCGAATAAAAGTTCACATGGCTGTGAGGCAGGCGCTGGCTGAGCGATTTACGCCAACGCAAGCGATAGGGCCTGCGTCTTCTTATCGCTGTCATGAAACGCCACAAGGGAAGCATACCGCTGGCGTGAATAGGACAGCCAGAAGCTACGTCGCTGCCATGTCTGCTTTTCAGCAACAGTACACAGGAATCAATGGTCCGCTCAATCCAACGCAGAACGTTTGAGAGCACTGCAGTCGCGAAGCGCGAGCGGCCATGTCACGTGGTATTTTTTGTATTTCGCGGGCTTCTGCAGTGAGCTTAAAAATAGCTGATACGTGTCAGATGGAAGGTTAGAAAGTGTTCATTCGGGGTGTTCTACAACTTTCTCACAGGAATTTTTCTTGCAGGTTCGCTGCTGGCACAGTGGAAAATTTATCTGGACTAATTATGCAGTTAAGTACAATACAAAAAAATAGCGTGACTTAATCCATACAATATCCAGCAACATGCGTCTGGTTGCGTCGTCTTAGGGTGCCCGGGCATATTTTTGAACTCTGGCTAAAGTTAGCTGGGACACCCTGTATTTTGTTTGTTTATTGATTTATAGGGATCAATATCCAAAAGTGACTCTGGCTGTATGAGCGTCACCGTTGTAGAGGTTTTATGTATTTTTGTAGCTTCTTGTTTGAGAGCTGTTTTCTGCACCCGAGTTGGCGAGCAAGTCGTTGTTACAGACTTTTGTTGACGGTTTGGCTCATTATAAATAACAAAAGTATAATGTTTTATAAAGGCACGATTATTCGCTGAAAACCACAACATAACCTCAGTGTTCTAATAGTGACGCAATAAGAAATGCCTTGGACAAATCCCCGAAACAAGTTGCATGCGCAGAAAATAATGTAGCCGGCTGCTTGCCATACCTGGCATAAGAGTGCTGAAAATAGAGCTGCACTTTCCCTTTGAAATTACAGCTGCCTTTTAAATGACAGAGATGACAGACATCTTTATCAATACGATAAAAACGTACGCAGACTAAATAGAGCCTACAGTAAAACTCTCAAAGAATGAGAAAGCGAGTTGTTTAGTAAAAACTGAACGAATACGAAGAATGGCCTTGGAAACGTTCATGGAACCAAGTGCTCAAGGAGACTACTATGGAAGACTTTAATAAAACCAGTGACTTCATAATAGGCTGTTCTGTGCGTAACACACAAATACAAAAAGCACACGACAATCCGAGATTTTGTATTGAGCCATGATATATGGCATACAACGCTCCTTTCTCTGATCTATGAATATATTGCAATAGAAAGGCAGTATCTTTCAAACATAAAATCTGCAAAGCTCAGTCTGTACGAAATCCTTTTCGGTAGCCATTTTCAGCGCTCACTAACATGCGTGCCGCGTAAAATTTCAAGATAGCATTCACTTCATAAGGGCAAACGATAAGGCGATAGATTTTTCTACTATCAAAAGATTCGCAGAGTAAACATATTGTATTATGTATTCTTCAAATCACTGCCAAATGACGTTCGTCGTAGCCTTTCTTTCCCTCGAAAGCAAATAAAAGTACTGTCAGCCCAAAGCACCATAATTAAGTACCTCTGAAGGTACCAGGGAATTGACGAAATTCACGATGAAACATGCGCGATTTTCGCGAAATACCAAGAGATCATTCGAAACACGCATCTGGCACCGCCCACAGAGGCGTTATAAGACACCTTTCTGGCTGGTATAGACAATCACTGGTAACGGCATAACGCAATAACAAAGCAATTATAATACCCTACCGTTGGAATGACTCTTTCTGACGGAACACACGTTCGTCGCGTGCTGTGCGCTGTTCGTCCTGAACCACACAGTCCTTCCGAAGGCAGCAGCGTCAAACGCGTACGACTGGAACTAGGATATCGGAAAAGTGTGCACACGTAGCCGATGACCACGCGGCACGAGAAAAGATAAAAGGCGAGCAGCTACAAGAAAGAAGCCACGAGATGGTGAGCTACGGCGGCGGCCAGCGGCAAGCAGGCCTCAGAACAGCCCAGATGGATGGCATAAGAGCCGCTACCCGGCGCGGTCATGAAACTCGAACATAACTATTCTTTATAGAAAAGCGTACTACTTTAAAACCAAATTTGCTCTACTAAGACATCCTTAAAACCAGTAATTAAAATGGCGTTTTAAATGATGATAAACCGAAAATATGGAAACAAATATTTGTCTGTTTGATTCATCCTCACCGACAATCATAGCGCTACAGTTTTACTGCCAAGTTGATATCGCTGGCACTTGGTTCAAGGCGTTAGCGAGGCTAGCCTTCGCGACCTATGTCAATTCGCTCTTCGACGACATATTTCTTTTTCCGGCAGTATACAGTAATCACTCGTGTGTTCAATGGGTCAGTTTTGTTTAAGGTTATTTTTTCCCTCAGTGGTGCTCTTGAATCTTTGTAAAGCACTGAAATTCACGGAATGCAAACTATACGGGAACGGCTCTCATGCGAGCGGCTCGACCGCTTATAAAGATACACCCCGTCCTGCCTTCTTCCGTGTAGAACGGATGTTCTGAGCACCGCTGACACAGCGTAGATGTACCTCGAAGATAGGCGTACAAAACTGAATTTAAGAAATTGATGAAAGATTTCTCAAGTATTGTGAAAAAAATTAAGAGGACACTAAAGCTCCTCCTTAAGGGTATGACGCGATGACGTAATAGGTGACACTTTTCATTCTGAGCAGTTGGACATCTTTGAACGCACTTGTCCTTTTTGTCAATTGTTTAATTCAATG